>NC_143509.1:53820014-56220014 GCF_031878675.1 Megascapheus bottae
GCTCAAGGCTAGCCACCTACCACTTTAAGACACGGTGCCACTGCCAGTTTTCTGGTAGTTAAATGAAGATAAGAGTCTCTCAGATTTTCCCACCCAGGCTGGCTTCAAACCATGATTTCCATGCCCTCCTAAGTAGCTAAGATTATAGGCAAGAGCCAGCAACACTTGGCCTAGTTGGTTTTTTTTCCTTTCTACCAGTCCTGGGACTTGAACTCAGGGCCTGGGTACTATCCTTGAGCTTTCTCAAGGCTAACACTCTACCCTTGACCAAACGCACCTCTTCTAGCTTTTTCTGTGAATATGGTACCAAGGAATTAAACCCAGGGCTTTGTGCAAACTAGGCAAGCACTACTGTACCACTATGCCACAGTCCTGAACTCTGGTCAGTTTTTAAACTTCAAATTGTTTCATTTTATGCATTTCTCTGCAATTAAAAAAATTTACATTAGAGCTGGGTGCTGGTGGCTCACACTTGTAATCCTACCTATTCAGGAGACGTAAGGATCACAGTTCAAAGCCAGCTAGAGCAGGAAAGTCCATGAAACTCCTATCTCCAATAAACTGCTCAGAAAAAGCCAAAAATGCCACTGTGGCTCAAGTGGTATAATGTTAACCTTGAGCACAGAGAGGCTCAAGGACAGAGCCAGGCCCTGAGTTCAAGCCCCAGGTCCAATAAAGAAAAGAAAAATTTAACATTAGATTTCTGATTATCTGTATAGACAGGTATCATTCTTGTTCATCATTATTACTTATTATTCAGTAAGTAACTTATGATCATGCTGAAAAGATTTAAAATTTGTTATTAAAAGCAGTGCTATATGCTGGTGGCTTATACCTGTAATCCTAGCTACTCAAGTAGGGGGCTGAGATCTGAAGACTGTGTTCAAAGCTAGTCCAGACAGAAAAGTCTGTGAGACTCTTCTAACTACTCAGAAAAAGCAGGAAGCAGTGTAGTGGTTCAAGTGATAGAGCGCTAATCTTGAGCAGAAAGAGGCTTAGGGGTAGCACACAGGCCTAGAGTTCAAGCCTCAGGACCAGTCCAAAAATAAAATAAAATAAAATAAAAGCAATGCTGCAAATGAAATTATTTTCTAAAATTTAAGTTCTCTCTAAATTCACAGAACAGAGATATTCATTCTCTCAAGTAACAAAAAAAATTTAGTGTATAATTCTAAAATGCAAATTATATAAAATCAGAACACCAGTAGACTCAAAGACTTAAAACACATGTTCATTTCACATATTAATCAATATATATCCTTACTGTCTTTGTGAGTTTTTTTTGTTTTTTTTTTCTGGTGGGGTGGCAGTCTTGGGGCTTGAACTCAGTCTCAGCACTGTCTTTGGATTTTCTCCAGGCTGGAGCCCTAACACTTGAGCCACAGCATCATTTGGCTTTTTTTCTGTTATGTGGTACCAAAGAATTGAATCCCGGTCTTCGTGCATGCTAGGCAAGCACTCTACCACTAGGCTAAACTCCCAGTCTTTATTGTCTTTAACATGTATTGTAGGGACAATTTTTCTATCTCTCTGTTCTCTACCACCCTGAGGAATGGCACTTAAGAGAAACATAAGCTGGGCATGGTAATATACAGCAGTAATCCTAGCATTAGGAACGCTAAGGTAAAAAGTGATGAGTTCAAGGATAGCCTAGGCTACAGAGTGAGTTCCAAGCCAGCTCAGGTCTATATAGCAAGACTACTCAACATAGAACAGAACAAAACCAATTTTTACTATTCCCCCCCACTTTAAGGACAGAACTCTACCACTTGAGCCATAGCCCACTTCTAGCTTTTTTTTTTTTTTCCTATGTATGTGGTATCGAGGAATCCAACACGGGTCTTCGTGCGTGTTAGGCAAGTACTCTACCACTAAGTCTGGCCTACAGAAATGTTGCAGAGATAGCATAGAAATTTCCCATGTGTGCCACAAGTTTGGCCTAGTAATAGAATGCTTGCCTCATACACGAAGACCCGGCATTCGATTCCTTGGTACCACATACATAGAAAAATGCTAGAAATGGTGCTGTGGCTCAAGTAGAAGAGCTCTAGCTCTGACAAAGCCCAAGGACAGTACTTAGGCCCAGAGCTCAAACTGCAGACTGGCAAATAAGTAAGTAAGTAAATAAATAAATAAATATAAATTAATTAATTTAAAAAATATGTATTTAAAGAATGATGTGAAGTCACTGATAATTGTAACAGTTCTTAAAAAGCATCTAGAAGCAACTGCATTTTGTATTTAGACAGTTCCACAGAGTTATAGTCAGACTCCATACATATTTAAGAGTTCATATCAGAGGCAAAGATATACCAGGATATACAGGATATCCAGGGAATACTGAATATTATGGCACAAAATATACAGTCACAAAAACTTACCCTTGTCCAATTTTTTCATATCTGGTATACTTTTTCTTAGGGTCTCCTATGCTTACTATAGTTCCTGTTTTAACAAAAATAAAAATTGGAAGCTCAGTCAAGCATTTTAAAAGCAAATTAATTTGGATAATTACTTTTAATACACATTGACTTTAAAACAGTTTGGGGGGGATTTTTTTCCTTTGTTTTGTCGGTTGTGGGGCTTGAAATCTGGGCCTGGGCATTGTCCTTGAGCTCCTTCTTCAGCTAGTGTCTAGTGTCTATCACCTGAACCACAGTGTTACTTCTGGTTTTCTGCTGGTTATTTGGATTTTCATGCCCAGGCTTGCTTTGAACCATGACCCTCAGATCTCAGCATCCTGAGTAGCTAGAATTACAAGGGTGAGCCAGCAGCACCTAGTAAAATACTGGTTTTCTTTTTCTTTCTTGTTTTTTTTTTTTTTGGTAGGAAGTGGGGTTGGAACTTGGCCTGGGTGTTGTCCCTGAGCTCTTCAGCTCAAGGCTACTAACCTATCCCTGAGGGACAGGTCCCACTTCTCATTTTCTAGTGATTAATTGGAGATAAGTCTCACAGTCTTTAGTGACTGGGCTGGCTTGAACCTTGATTCTCAGATCTCAGCCTCAAGAGTAGCTAGGTTTACAGGCATGAGTCTCCATATCCAGCAATGTTAATTCTGTACTTTTTGTAGATTCATATAAAGAAGCTATACATATTCCTAAATATATACAAACCATATCTGATAAGGTTTCCAAATATGTCCTTTATATCTGGCTTGTAGGGAAAACCTATTGATCCCAAAAGGACTAGTTTTACTAGTTAAATAAAAATACAAATATATTAATAAAACTAATCTATTATTTTATCTCCATTAGATTTTTTGTGTGTGTGTGCCAGTCCTAGGGCTTGAACTCAGGGCCTGAGAACTGTCCTTGGGCTTTTTCCTCAAGGCTAGCACTCTGCCACTTGAGCCCCAGCACCATCTCTGGCTTTTTCCCACGTATGTGGTGCTGAGGAATCGAACCTGGGTCTTCGTGCATGCTAGGCAAGCACTCTACCACTAGGCCAAACGTTCAGCCCCCCTCTCCATTAGATTTTAACTACAGTTATTGTTCTTGTAAGTCAAATTACAGGCATAAATTAAAATATAACTGGACCAAATGCTCTTTTCTTTTTTTGTGGTACTCGGTATTAAACCTACAGCCTTGCATATGGCAGATAAATACTACTGAAGTATAATCCCAGCCCTGGACCCACTATAGAACATAGGTAACATACTTAATTTTTCCATAATCTCTTCATCTGTCATCTTGGTCTTCTTTTTTTGTTTATCTGAAGACTTGGCACCACTGTCAACATTAGAGTCACCAACTGGTGCAGGAATAGGGTCAATTACAGACCGTGTGTAAATCTGCAAGATATAGTTGTTGCTGAGAATTGAGTGGAAAAAACATTCATGTGTTCTTTTTTGTTTGTTTCTTTGTGGGTCAGGGGCTTGAACTCTGGGTCTGGGCTCTGTCCCTGAGCTCTTTAGCTTAAGGCTACGGCCCTACCCTTGAGTCACAGCTCACTTCCCATTTTCTAGTGGTTAATTGGAGATAAGAGTCTCTCTCATGTTCTCTAGTGCCTGGGCTGGCTTCGAACTGCAATCCTCAGATCTCAGTCTCCTGAGTAGCTAGGATTACAGGTGTGAGCCACCACCCAGCTAATTCATGCCCATCTAATTCATGCATTCTTAATGGCACACTATCATTTCTTTGACATTTTTCCTTTTTATTGTCTTTAAGTAGTTGTACAAAGGAGTTGCCATTTAACAAAATAGTTTATGAATACAATGTAGCTTAATCAGTGTCACCCCTCTCAACACTCTTATCTATTCCTCCCCACTCTTCTTAATTTTGTAGACTCTACATTGCTTTTTTTTTTTTTTTTTGCCAGACCTGGGGCTTGAATTCAGAGCCTGAGCACTTGGGCTTTCACAAGGCCAGAGCTCTATCCCTTGAGCCACAATACCACTTCTGGCTTTTTTGATGTATACAGTACCAAAGAATCAGGCCCAGGTCTTCATGCTAGGCAAGCACTCTACCACTAGGCCAAACTCCTGGCCCTACACTGGATTCTTGACTTGCATTCTCCCCATCTTCTTCTCTTCATTGATTTACCCTTTGTTTTCAAGAATAGTAATAATATTTTTAGATAATAAAGTATGCAATTGTTAGTGTAGCAACACCCACACCAGTAAAACAAGCAGTCTGGAGTTTTTACATACAAACTAAGGCCCTGTTTAAAAAAGAGCATTGGGGCTGGGAGTTTGGACTGAGGGTAGAATGTTTTCCTAGCAAGTAGGAAGCCCTGGGTTAGATTCCTTGGTACTACATATACCTCCTCCCCCACTTCCCCCCCCAAAAAAGCTGGAAGTGGTGCTATGGCTCAAGTGGTAGAGTGAGCTGAAGAAAGCTCAGGGACAGCATCCAGGCCCAGAGTTCAAGGCTCACTACCAATAACAATAACAACAAAAAGAGCACTGGTGGCACACTCTTGTAATCCTAGCTACTCAGGAGGCTGAGATCACAGTTCAAAGCCAGCCTGGGCAGAAGTCAGTGAGATTCTTCAATTAACCTCCCCCCCACCAAAAAAAAAATCCAGAAGTGGATCTGTGGCTCAAGTGGCAGCAAAACTGCTCAGGGATAGTACCTAAGCACTAAATTCAAGTCCCAGAACCAGCAACGAAAAACTAAAAACAAAAATGCCCGTAACCCACCTATATGGAAGGAGGAAATGGAAAAATCACAAAGTCTAGTCTAGGTAAAAGGCAGTAAGATCTAAGCTGAAAAAAAATTAGCTGGGGGCTGGGAAGTAACTCAGTGGCAAAGATTTCCTAGCAAGTGCAACAATCTGGGTTCAATCCCCAGTACTCTCCACCCCGAAGTAAATACAGTTTTAAAAGGAACCACCAAATGAAAAATAAGCTGGAAGCAGGCACTGTTAGCTCACATGGATAATCCTATCAGGTAGTTGAGACATGAGGATCTCAATTCTAAACCAGCTGGGGCAGGAAAGTCCATGTCACTTTCTTTATGCCAGTCCTGGGGCTTGAACTCCGGGCCTGGGTACTGTCCTTGCACACTGTTTGCTCAAGACAAGTGCTCTATTACTTAAGCCACAGCCACAGCACCACTTCTGCCTTTTTCTGTGTATGTGGTACAGAGGAATCAAACCCAGGGTTTCATGCATGCTAGGGAAGCACTCAACCACTACAGCACCACTTCCCCTCCATGAGACTCTTATCTCCAATTAACCATCAAAAAACCAGAAGTGACATTGTAGCTCAAGGTAATAGAGAAGCACCTTTGAGCAAAAACATCTGAGGACAGAGTCCAGGCCCACAACAACTATAGGAAAAAAAAAAAAAGCAAAAAAGCTAGAAACCATGAAGCTCTGAGTTCAAACCTTAGTACTGCCAAGGGGGGGGGGTAACCTGGAGAACACCTGTAATCCTAGTGAGGTGGCAGGTACAGGAATGAAGATCACAGAAAAAAGCATAAGAACTGACTTGAAAATCTGAAACAAAAAAGGTTGCAGAGCCAGGCACGGGAGGTTCATGCCTGTAATTAGTACTAGCTACTCAGGAGACTGATATCTGAAGACCATAGTTTGAAGCTAGCCCAGGAAAAAAAGGCCCAGTTAACCACTAAAAAACCGGAAGTGGCACTGAAGCTCAGAACACTGGCCTAGAACAAAAGAGCTCAGGGACAGTGCCCAGGTTACAGATATGACTTAAGTGGTAGAAAGCTTGCTTAGCAAGTTTAAGGACTCAAGTTTAAACACCACTACCACAAAAAATAAAAACAAACAAAATACTGCTCCCATTCACCTGTAAAAACAAAAAACATATATCTAAGAAAAATATATGTGGGGGCCTGGAGTTTGGCCTAGTGGTAGAGTGCTTGCCTAGCATGCACGAAGATCCAGGTTCAATTCCTTGGTACCACATACACAAAAAAAGCCAGGGGTGGTGCTGTGGCTCAAATAGTAGACCTCTAGCCTTGATAAAGTCCAAGGACAGTGCCTAGGCTCTGAGTTCAAGCCCCAGGACTGGTAAAGAAAGAAAGAAAGAAAGAGAGAGAGAGAGAGAGAGAGAGAGAGAGAGAGAGAGAGAGAGAGAGAGAGAGAGAGAGAGAGAGAGAGAAAGAAAAGAAAGAAAAGAAAGAAAGAAAAGAAAGAAAGAGAGAGAAAGAGTGCTTGCCTAGCATGCACAAAGACCTGGGTTTGATTCCTCGGTACCACATACATAGAAAAAAGCTGGAAGTAGTGCTGAGGCTCAAGTGGTAGAGCTCTAGCCTTGAGAAAGTCCAAGGACAGTGCTCAGTCCTTGAGCTCAAGCCCAGGACTGGCAAAAAAAAAAAAATAGTATCAGAAAATATAGGGAAAAATGAATATTAGGACTGGATGCCAAGGGCTCACGCTTTTAATACTAGCTAATAACTAAAGATTGCAGTTCAAAACCAGCCCAGGCAGGAAAGTCCATGATACTCTTAATTACTACAAAAAAAGTCATAATTATCTCCAATTAATCACCAAAAAAAAAAAAAAAAAAAAAGCCAGAAATGAGCATTAGCCTTAAGCAAAAAATCTCAGGGACAGCATCCAGTCTGAGTTTAAGCTCTAGGACCAAAACACATACATATAAAAAGTGCTTATTGGGCCTGAAGTGTGGCCTAGTGATAGAGTGCTCACCTACCATGAAGGAAGCCCTAGATTTGATTCCTCAGAACCACATAAATACACATAAACCAGCTATGGCCCAAGTGGCATAGTGCTAGTCCTAAAAAAGTGCAAGACCAGTGCCCAATCTGAGTGCAAGCCCCAGGACTGGTCAAAAAGAAAAAGGGCTGGAAGTTTGGACTAGTGGTAAGAATGCTTGCCTACCTTGCACAAAGGCACAGGTTCAATTCCTTGGTACCACATACAAAGAAAAAGCCAGATGAGCTGGACGTGGTGGCTCACACCTGTAATCCTAGCTACTCAGGAGGCTGAGATCTGAGGACAAGGTTCAAAGCCATCCAGGGAACAAAAGGACCTAAGACTCATCTCCAATTAAACTCTAGAAAATGGGGAGTAGGGCTTAGCTCAAGGGTGTAGGGCTACTGCCTTATACCCTGGCGGAGACAGAGTCCAGGCCAAGTTCAAATCCCACGAACCGCAAAAAAAAAAAAGAAAAGAAAAGAAAAAGCTGTGCTGTGGCTCAAATGGTAGAGCTCTAGCCTTGAGAAAGCTCAAGGACAGTGTATAGGCCCTGAGTTCAAGCCCCAGAACTTGCAAAAAGGAAAAAAAGGCATAAATAAAACACAGCCCAGTCTCACTAGATTAGATTTCACAAACAATGTCAAGTGTGATGTACCTACTACCTGGCAAATGTAACTGTAACCCCTCTATACATTACCCCGACAATAAAAATGAAAATAAAATGGGAGATAAGCAATTTGGGTAAGAGGAAATATCTGATTTGGATGGAATAATTATCTACACTAAGAAAACTAAAGAAGTAGTTAAGTTCTCTGAGAAAAATGAGAGAAATAGAAACTCAGTTATTAAGTATTTTTACTTTAAAAGGAGCCATTAGATTTCAACTCTCAAAAACTGTTTTTTGGGGGCTAGGAATGTGGCTTAGTGGTAGAGTGCTTGCCTAGCATGCATGAAGCCAAGATCGATTTCTCAGTAGTACATATACAGAAAAGTGGTGCTGTTGTTCAAGTGGTGGAGTACTAGCCTTGAGCACAGAAAGGTTCAGGAAGTGTTCAGGCCCTGAGTTCAAGACCCCGGACTGGCAAGCAAGCAAGCAAACAAACAAAAAATTGCTTTTAGCCAGGCACTAGTGGCTCACAGATGTAATCCTAGCTACTCAAAGAAGGTGGAGATCTGAGGATGGCAGATCAAAGCCAGCCCAGGCAGGAAAGTCCATGAGACTCTTGTCTCCAATTAACCACTGGAAAACCCAAAGTGGCACTGTGGCTCAAAGGGTTCGAACACTAGCCTTAAGCAAAAGAGCTCAGGGATAATACTCAGATCCTGAGTTCAAGCCCCATAAATGACAAAAAAAAATCCCCTCTCAAAACCAACAGACAGGTTGTTGCCTGCCTGCCTGCCCTCCCTTCCTTCCTTCTTTCGTTTTGTGCCAGTCCTGAGGCTTGAACTCAGTTCGAGCCTGGGCATGGTCCCTAAGCTTTTGTATTCAAGGCTAGTGATTTAAACTGGAGCCATAGCTCCACTTCTATCTTTTTGGTGATTAGTTAGTGATAGGAATCTCATGGACTTTCCTGCCAGGACAGGCTTTGAACTGTGATCCTCAGATCAGTAGCTAGAATTACATGAAAAACTACATTTTGATCAATGGTCTTTAGGTAAGAATCTTAAATTTCCCTATACTAGAATAAACTGGATGGCATTAAAAAATTCTTACTGGAAGTGAAATGCTAAAGTTGTTCTAAAACATATACACGCACATCCACAACACTAATCTAATCACTAATCACTTACTGATTTTGTATGATCTGGTCGTGGGGCAATGACAGGAGGAGCAGCCTCTTCATCATCATCATCTTCCTCTGTTACTACTGGTGATGTTTCTGATCCTTTGGTATTCAGCTGTGTGAATCATACAAGCAAAGGAAGGCAATATATTCAAAAGACTAAAATGTGACTTTTCTTTCTTTCTTTTTTTGTGGGTCATGAAGCTTGAACTCGGCCTGGGAGTTGTCCCTGAGCTCTTGAGCTCAAGGCTACCATGCTACCCTTGAGTCAAGCTCCACTTCCCATTTTCTAGAGGTTTATTGGAGGTAAGAGTCTCAGGTCCTTTTGTGCCAGGCTGGCTTTGAACTTTGATCCTCAGATCTCAGCCTCTTGAATAGCTACAATTACAGGCGTGAGCCACCCTACCCAGCCTGTGACTTTTTCTGGTTGGGAGTTTGGCCTAGTGGTAGAGTGCTTGCCTAGCATGCATAAAGACCCAGGTTTGAATCCTTAATACCAACATACATGGAAAAGGCCGGAATTGGAGCTGTGGCTTAAGTAGTAGAATAGTAGCCTTGAGAAAAGCCGAAGGACAGTGCTCAGTCCCTCAGTTCAGTCCCCAGGACAGGCAAAAAAAAAAAAAAAAAAAAAAAAATTCTTCAATACCTCATTTTAAAACAATTAAACTCACTAGTTCTAACAAAATCAACCACGAAGTAACTGTTCAGGGAGGTATACACCTTGGGAGTAACAAGGTTTGAAGCCAGCCTGAGCAGAAAAATCTTTGATTTGGGAGTTTGGCCTAGTGGTAGAGTGCTTCCCCAGCATGCACAAAGACCTGGGTTTGATTCCTCGGTACCACATACATAGAAAAAAGCCAGAATTGATGCTGTGAGCTCAAATGGTAGAACTCTAGCCTTGAGAAAATCCAAGGACAGTGCCAAGGCCCTGAGTTCAAGCCCAGGACTGGCAACATAAATAAATAAATAAAGCCAGTAAAATGAAGGACTACAGGAAGACAAGTTGTAAAGTGCTATCCACCTATGAATAAGTTAAGTGAGAGCATGGAGCCAAGTTAAAGCCCTGATACTAGCACAAAATAAATTATACATATAAGTAAATGTGATTTTATAAATTTCTATTCTCTGCTTAGTAGAATGGTAACATAAAAAGTAGGAGGTGGAGGGAAAGAATATGGTAGTAAGTTTTTGTAATCATGTTTATATACAGAAACATAACTAAAGGTAGTTAAAACTGCTCTGGATGTCATTATATATTTGCTTTAAATACTTTATAAAGGAAATTCTATTTACTTAAAAAGTCTTCAATTAATCAAATTACTAAAAAAAAAATCTTTATGGCTGAATTTATTTTAGAGAGCACAATAAAAACTGATATTTGGTTTAGGTAACCTAAATTAGAAAAAGAGCTACAAGAAATAATTAACTTACCGCTGGTGTTCCTGAAGGGAAGCCATCTTTCTCTAAATTTGGAGTAGAATAGAATGTTAGTACTCAAAAAGCAAGCTCCAACAAACAACAACAAACAAAACCCAGAATAACCCAGAGCAATGAAGTGTTCTTTAACTGATTTCAGTATAAATTCAATTACCTATTGAAAAATTACCAGCATTAAAACAGTAATCTGGGCCGGGAGTTTGGCCTAGTGGTAGAGTGCTTGCCTAGCACGCATGAAGACCTGGGTTCCATTCCTCGGTACCACATATATAGAAAAAAGCCAAAAATGGTGCTGAGGCTCAAGTGGTAGAGCTCTAACCTGGAGAAAATCCAAGACCAGTGCTCAGGTCCTGAGTTCAAACCCCAGTACTGGCCAAAAAAAAAAAAAATTATTGGGGCACTCAACAGCCAGGTTCACTAGGAAGAGTGACAGCTAATAAAAATTAATTGTTCAGTATGTTTCCATGGTCTGTTCAGCAGAAAAATGATAATGATAAGAAAAAATTTGAAACTGAGCAATGGCTCATGTAAATGAGTGTTTTATTCTATATAAACTATATTTAGTAAAATTAAATTTTAAGTGAAACTATGCTATCTCTGTATTCATTATAATAAACGTTACTGTTCAAGACTTTCTCTATAAAATTGTCCACCAAGGAATATAATGCTACTGTTCAAATAATGGCAACTGTATAAAGTAAAATTCTTAGATTTAAGATTTTCTTTTTAAAATGCCTAGAAATTATGTGTGCGTACACGCATACACATGCACATGTGGGCGCACACACACACACACACACACACAATCACAATGCCATTTCCAGCTTTTTTCTGAGTCTCACTTTCTTGCCTGTGCTGGCTTCAAACAGCAATCCTCAGATCTCAGCCTACTGAGCAGCTAGGATTACAGGAATGAACGACTGGTGCCCACCTTAATGGATTTATAGTGGGTAGAAAGAATACTATTTTCTGGTCATAGTTTCATAAAGAAACCTGTTAATTTCCACGTAAAATTTGACATTAAAAAAGGAAATTGTAATTTACATAGACTAGTTGTTCAAAATGCTGTAAGGACAAATCTGATCTTTTCCTGAGAATTTCAGAGTAAAACAAGAGCATCTGCAAAAAGGTCTCTACATCCCTTAAACAAAGTCTTTAATTCTGTATATATAATGTACAATTAAAACACATAATTTTAACTTAATCTTTTTTCTTTTTTTTTTTTTTGTCGGGCGTGGATGGGGCTTGAACTCTGGGGCCTGGCCATTGTCCCTGAATTCTTCAGCTCAAGGCTACTGCCCTCCCCCTTGAGCCACAGCCCCACTTCTGTTTTCTAGTGATTAACTGGAGATAAGAGTCTCACATTCTTTAGTACCTGGGCTGGCTTAGAACTAGGTCCTCAAATGTGTGCCTCCTAAGTAGCTAGGATTACAGGCGTGAGCCACCATGCCCGGCTTAATCTTATTATTATTATTAATTAATTACTTATTTATTTATTTGCCAGTCCTGGGCTTGGGCTCAGGGCCTGAGCACTGTCCTTGGATTTTCTTAAGGCTAGCACTCTACCACTTGAGCCTCAGCACCACTTCCGGCTTTTTGCTATGTATGTGGTACCAAGGAATTGAACCCGGGTCTTCGTGCATGCTAGGCAAGAACTCTACCACTAGGCCAAACTCCAGGCCCCTTATTATTATTTTTTTAAAAAACTACACACACACACACCCCCAAACACACACTACACACTACACATATGACCCTAGGGACAGAAAAACGTATTAATATTAACAGACATTTGGGATGTAATTAGTAAAATACACAGGAGGGAAACAGGATAAATGATATTTTCCAGAGCAAAATATCCCTCCCTCCAGAGAAGGGAGGCTTGATTCTGATGCTAAACAAGCTCTTTTTAAGAGTCTAATACATCCCAATTCTTACCCAGTGATATTAAATATTAAGGCATAAATCCACTTAGTTATCACCCTTATTTTCTATATGTACATATTTGATGAATTTCAATTTTTGGGTAGAAAAATTTTTTTACATCCAAGTCATTCTTTTTCTTAAAATAGTGAAACAACTTTTATTCTATTTCACAAGCAAAAAAAACTATCTCTACTATGAACACACCAAAATATTAACACTTTTTCTTTCCACTAGAAAGTCACCGAAAAGCAACAAGGAAGAAAAGGCCATATAAAACAAAAGGTTAAACATCTACCAACTAGTAAAACTATGAGATTAATATAATCCCCAGATCCAAAAATATGCTTAGAAGCCACCCTCACAAGTGTACAAAGGCAGAACCTGGGCAGTGGGAAAATATGGGCAAAAACTACAGTATATATGTATGGCATTTCATTTTCCAGAAGGAATCTATTTATTTATTTATTTTATGTTGGTCATGGGGTTTTTACTCTGGGCCCAGGCATTGTCCCCGAGCTCTTCAGCTCAAGGCTTCCACATTTGAGCCACAGGGCCACTTCTAGTTTTCTGATGATTAATTGGAGATAAGAGTCATGGACTTTTTAGTGCCAGGTTTGAACTGCAATCTTCAGATCTCAGTCAGGGGTGAGCTACCGCGCACACAGAAGGACTCTTTTTTGAATCTAGCATTGTTTCATGACTGCCCATATTCAGTCTTACCAGTGTCATCTTTCTTACCAGGAGGAGTAAAACTCAGATATTTCTGCTTCACTGTGTTAGAGTCATAGAACTTTAATACATCAAGCACAGCCTGAGGATTCTTCTTTTGCTCTAGTTTCGTGATATTGGAAGTCTGTAACAACCGAGCCCACTGTTCTGGCATGCCCTAACAAAAAGAAATTCAGAAATTAGTTGTGATTTGAGCTAGGCACCAATGGCTTATGCAAGTAATCCTAGGTACTTGGGCGGCACCAACTGGGAACATACAGTAAGAGGCCAGCTGGGCAAAAAGTTCCTAATATCCCATCTTTACTAATATCTGGGAATAGTAATATACACCTCAGCTAGTAGGAGGCTGAGATTAGAAATATCAGTTCCAGGAACATGGGAAAGGAGTGTAGCCTAGTGGTAGAGTGCTTGCCTAGCATGCACGGAGCCCTGGGTTTGATTTCTCAGTACCACATACACAGAAAAAGCTGCCATGTGGTTCTGTGGCTCAAGCGGCAGAGTGCTAGCCTTGGGCAAAAAGTGTTCAAGGACAGTGCCCAGGCTCTGAGTTCAAGCTCCAGGACTGGCAAAACAAAATAAAATATATGCCTGTCCTGGTGGCTGACGCCTGTAATCCTAGCTACTTAGGAGTCTGAGATCTGAGGATTGAGGTTCAAAGCCAGCTCAGGCACAAAAGGATCTGAGACTTTTATCTCCAATTAACCTCTAGAAAATGGGAAATGGGGCTTGGCTCAAGAGTAGGATGGTAGCCTTGAGCTGAAGAGCTCAGGGACAACGCCCAGGCAGTATTCAAGCCCCATGACTCCCCCCGATATATAATAGTTATATAACATATATTTATTCAAATATATACAATATAAATACATATATACACACAATATAAATATATATGTATGTATATATGCTTGTATGTATGTTATTAATTCCAGTTCCAGGTCAAACCAGGCAAAATAGTGAGACTCCACCTTAACATGAAAAAAACAAACAAACAAACAAAAAAAACCCAAAAACTCGGCAACCTGGCAGCCTGTCAACCTGGTTAAGAATGGAATACATAAACAGGCAAACTCTACCTCAAAAGTATCCAGAGGAAAAATGGCTGTGACATTGTTTAAACAGTAGAGCACCTGTATAGCAAACATAAAATCCTGACTTCAAAGAAATCAGATGTGGTTTGAATTGCTCTAAAAAAGTCAATTTTCAGAGTCAAATGAGAACACAAATAAATATAACTTTGGTTAATTTTTTTTTTTTTTTTTGCTTTTTGACATAAGTACGATATAGTCTCCCATGAGCCAGGATTATAGTATATATTACTATGCCTAGCAGGTTTGACTTAAAATTCTAACAGGTCTAGTATTCATTCTAAGTGTCTGTTTTGCATCATTATTAATAAATTCAGCTTTCTTAAAAAAAAGAACATTCAATCACTAATATCACTAATACTTTCATGATAAACAGCAGTAAGGAATGACAACATGTCAACAGAGAAGTTTAAACTTACACTAAAGGAAAAAGCTTGAGTGTTAATTTTGGTCAGTGGTAGGGCTCAAACTCAGGGCCTGGGCACTGTCCTTGAACTTTTTTGCTAGCACGCTACCACTCGAGCCACAGCATTACTTCTACTTTTATGGTGTCTAGCTGGAGATAAGAGTCTCATAGACTTTTCTGCCTGGGCTGGCTTTGAACTGTGATCCTCAGATCTCAGCCTCCTAAGAAACTAAGATTACAAATGTGAGCCATAAGCATTCAGCTACTGTTATTTTAATGTTATAAATAAACCCCAACTGTGAAAACTTACAGTAAATTCTCCAGTAACAGCATCAAAGCCAACATGGATGGTGTGCTCAAAATCAGATGGAGGAGAAATCTCTGGCCGTTCCTTTTCTTTCTTTTTACTCCCTAGAGGGCAATAAAGGGGAATCTATTCAAACAAGAATATGGTATTTATAATAAATTTATAATAAAAATAATGGTATTTATAATCCTCTATTTGTATTTTTCCTAAAACAGATTGGAAATGGTATTCTACTAGAGAAATTCCCCCTAAGAACACTGGCTGATAGCAAGTGTTTGCAGCATATAGATGTATTGCATCTATTACAAAGCCGAGGTGCAAACCAGTAACAACACAGGGTTTCTGCTATCTGGTAGGTCTATGCTCATTATTATTGTAGTTTATAATTACTACATTTAAAAAGTGTCCAGGAAGCCTGGCACAGTGGCTCATGCTTGTAATCCTAGCTACTCAGGAGGCTGAGATCTAAGGATCAAGGTTTAAAGCCAGCACGGCACAAAAGGACCTGAGACTCTTATCTCCAATTAACCTCTAGAAAATGGGAAGTAGGGCTTAGTTCAAGGGTAGGGCGGTAGCTGAGGAGCTCAGGGACAATGTCCAGGCCCAGAGTTCAAGTTCAAGAGGGTTCAAGAGGGTGGTAGCCTAGAGCAGAAGAACTCAGGGATCACACCCAGGCCAAGTTCAAACTCTGTGACCTACACACCCACTTTTTTTTTTTTTTTTTTTTGCCAGCCTGGCCTTGAGCTCAGAGCCTGAGCACTATCCTTTCTCAAGACTAGAACTCTACCATTTGAGCCTCAGCACCACTTCTGGCTTTTATGTGGTACTGAGGAATCAAACCCTTGGTGCATGCTAGGCAAGCACTCTCAGCCCCGGAACACTTCTTTATTTGAATTCTAACAATCAACGATTATAGCCCTTTGTTCTTTTTTTTTTTTTTTTTTTTTTTGTGGGGTGTGGGGCTTGGACTCTAGGCCTGGGCACTGTCCCTGAGCTCTTCAGCTCAAGGTTACCACCCTACTCATGAAGCCACAGTGTCACTTCCAGTTTTCTGGTGGTTAATTGGAGATAACCGTCTCATGGATATCCGTGCCTGGGCTGGCTTTGAACCTTAATCCTCAGATCTCAGACTTCTGAGTAGCTAGGATAACAGTCGTGATCCACCACAATGGCCTTTTTATTTTCTTAAACCCTAAAAACAAGCACCAGAAGTCTTGCTATGTCTCTCAACACGTAGGCTCAAGGAATCTTCCTGCCTCAATCTTCCAAGTATGTGAAACTGCAGACTTGTGCTACCATGCCCAACAAAATTATTCCTTTCTATTCAGTATCAACTGCTTACTTGCTTTCATTTTTCCTTTCTTTCTTTTTTTTTTTTTGTTGCCATTCCTGGGACTTGAACTCAGGGCCTAGGCACTGTCTCTGAGCCTCTATCTGCTCCAGGCTAGTGTTCTACCACTTGAGCCACAGTACCATTTTTGGCTTTTTCTCTGTATGTGGTACCAAGGAATGGAATCTATGGCTTCCTGCATCCTAGGCAAGCACTAGGATGTGCTCCAAGCTCTCAACTGTTTTCTTTATTGCTGTCATCATGGAAGTTATAAAAGTAAGTAACCTGGGGCCAGGAGTTTGGCCTAGTGGTTAAAGTGCTTGCCTAGCATGCATGAAGACCCGGGTTCGATTCCTTGGTACCACATACATAGAAAAAAGCCAGAAGTGGTGCTGAGGCTCAAGTGGTAGAGCTCTAGCCTTGAGAAAGTCCAAGGACAGTGCTCAGGCCCTGAGCTCAAGCCCAGGACTGGGGAAAAAAAAAAAAAGTGAGTAACCTATAATAAACCAATGCTAAAACACAGTAAAAAACCAACATCAAGACACTTGAAATCACAAAGGCTAGTTACCTTTCTCAGTGCTGGAGAATATGGAGATGATTTTATTCCTGGGCTTTTTTTCCTCTGGAACAGAGGGCAAAGGTTTCAAACTGTGATTGGCTGATAAAGGATCTTTGCCTCCAGTGCTAAAAATGGTACTGCTCATCCGCACAGGAGGTGCTGGAGGTTTGTCTTCCAGTTCTCCGTTATCAGACATGATTCAGAACTATGAAAAGGCCTGAAATAGGTTTTTAAGTCATAATTAATAACAAGGCAAAAATAACATGAGCATGCATAAAACTGCAATATCTTGCCATACAACTTCTAATTAGAAAAGGTATCCACTTACAATAGAAAAATTGGAGAAGAAAAAAAAAACTGATAAAAGGTATAACAAACATCTTTTTAAACAGAAGTAATCTCAGCCCTAACAATTAACAAATGATTAGATATGGAATGTCTGAAAAGCAAAGCAATTCAATTGATATGGGACTGTGCCAAAAGAGAGATAACATGGAGTCAAAAAAAGAGGCATGGCTTAAATAGCAGAGAACCTTCAAATCATAATCCAGAAAAAAAGAGAGAGGAGAGGGAAAGAAAAAGAAAGTGAAAAAAGGAGAATTCCGAAAAGGAAGAATATGACCTACTCAATCAATTATAAGATACCTAGAAGGTCCTTGGTAGGAGCAGAGATGGATGCTTGCCTTGGACTTCAAAGCTATCAACCAACAACCAGCCTTGTGATGGATTACAACTTAGTCATCAAGTAAACTTTTCAAAAAAAAAAAAAAATACAACTGATAGAGTATTTGGTCTCTCTAAAAATCTCAGTTTCTTAAATCCTTTAGAAAGTTAATTAATCTGGATACACTGACCAAATTAAGTACAGAGCATGGCTGAAATCCAGCATGTGCTATAACCCCAGGATTATTCTGTTAGGTCACTCTACCATTAATCCAGTGAAGTAGGTCATACATACTTAAAATCAGAAGGACTCCTAACTTAGGTAAGTTCGGTAAAAAATATTTATGTTAGGAGGCAAAATATCATCCCATTAAACAAGATTTTAATCAATAAATGAATCTTGAATAAAATTACCAAATCTTTTTTTTTTTTTTGGCCAGTCCTGGGCTTAGGCTAGAGCTCTACCACTTGAGCCTCAGCACCACTTCTGGCTTTTTCTATGTATGTGGTAACAAAGTCTTTGTGCATGCTAAGCAAGCACTCTACCACTAGGTCAAATTCCCAGCCCCCAAATCTTTGTTTATGTACAATAAAAAGAGAGCCAACTGTACTTAAAGAAAAAAAAATTTAAATTTACTTAATTCAGTTAAATGCTACTACATGAAGAAAAAGAGGTAAATTTGAGAAGAATGGAGAGATGAAGTGTTTACTACTCCACTCCAAATCTTACAGCTGTTATTTTCCTTGACAAATAGTATTATGCTAGAGCACTACTTTGGTATATTTTCTCTGCCAAAATAATTATTTCTCAGCTTACCAAAGAGGGAAGAGTGGGCCAGGAATGCAGTCTAGTGGTAGAGTGCTTGCCTAGCATGCGTGAAGCCCTGGGTTCAATTCCTTGGTACCACATACACCGAAAAAGCTGGAAGAATGCTGTGGCTCAAGTAGCAGAACAATATCCTTTAGCACAAATTTTCAAGGACAGTGCCCAGGCCCTGAGTTCAAGCCCTAGGACTGGCAAAAAAAGAAAAAGAGGGAAGAGTGAGAGAAGAAGAAAAACAAAAACATTCCTGGTAGTGTGGCTAACTACCTGAAGAAGGCCTAGGAAAAGGGAATAAAAATGACCTTAACCCAAATGTGGCTAAAACTGCTTAAATAAAAATAAAAATAAGGGCCGGGAGTTTGGCCTAGTAGTAGAGTGCTTGCCTAGAATGCACAAAGACCCGGGTTCGATTCCTCGGTACCACATACATAGAAAAAAAGCCAGAAATGGTGCTGAGGCTCAAGTGGTAGAGCAGCTCTAGCCTTGAGAAAGTCCAAGGACAGTGCTCAGGCCCTGAGCTCAAGCTCACGACTGCCCCCCCCCCCAAAAAAGGGCAGTACCCAAGACGTGCTCCAAATGACTTTAAAACCAGTTGCTTGGCCAGGAGTTGGGCATAATGGTAGAATGTTTGCCTAGCATGCATTAAGACCCAGGTTGGATTCCTTTGCACCACATACATAGAAAAAGCTGGAAGTGGTACTGTGGCCCAAGTGACAGAGCTGTAACATTGATAAAGCACAAGGACAGTGCTCAGGCCCTAAGTTCAAGTCCCAGGACTGACCAAAACAAAACAAAAAATCCAGCTGCTTATATCACATGTCTGGTTTTGTTTTATAGTTATACAAACAGGATACAACTGGCTATTCCTAAATAGCCTAATACTAGTATGAATATAACCCACAGAAACTTCTTGCTATAGACAAATAAAGGCAGATAAAGCTTAATTTCAACATTGCATAGATTATTTAATAAAATGGATGCTTAGTATGATTATAACATTAAAGAATACAGATTAATCCAAGAGCATCTCACTTTATCTTTTTCTCTTGTTTTCTAGGTGTGTATATGTGTCTATCATGGCTTGAACTCAGCGGGTTTCATGCCCACTCAGATTTCTTGCTCACAGCTGGTGCTCTGCCCTCCTTCTAGTAAGGCATTTTACTGGTTAAGTAGAGCTGGAATTCTGTTTACTTTTCTGCCTGGACTGGCTTTGAACTGAGATCCTCTAATCTTAGTCTCCTGTGTTCCCTTCCTTTTTTTCCTTCCTTCCTTCCTTCCTTCCTTCCTTCCTTCCTTCCTTCCTTCCTTCTCTCCTCCTCCTTTTTTGCCATTCCTGGGCTTGAGTCCAGGGCCTGAGCCCTATCCTTGGGTTTTCTAAAGGCTAGAGCTCTACCACTTGAACAACAGCACCACTTCTGGCTTTTTTCTATGTATGTGGTACCGAGGAATTGAACCTGGGTCTTTGTGCATGTTAGGAAAGCACTCTACCACTAGGCCAACTCCTGGCCCCGTGTTCACTTTTTAAATCACGAGTCACAATGTTTAGATTTTAGTTACACCACTGAGGTTCCATAGTAAATTACAACTCAGATAACAGCCAGTGTATAGTGAGTGGTACATGTCTATAGTTCCAGTACGAGGAGTCAGTGTGCCACCAGCTTGAGGCACACAGCAAGATTCTGTCACAAAAGGGAATCAATAACAACATTTCTGAGTATTTTTACATGCATTGATGACTAACAATTATCTGTGGCTTAAGTAGGTTTTAATTTAATCACTATTTTCAGAACTGTGTGTGTTTTTTAAATGAACATAAATCAGAGAGAACTAATTAGGTTTACAACTTACTGGTAAAAAAAAAAAAGTGTTTAATATGCAAGAGGACCTGGGTTTGATCCTAATCCTAAAAACAAACTAATAAAAAAAAAAACCCTCAAAAATTAAAGAGCAAAACAAGAAAAGCAAAATTTAGAGCATAATGATTACTAAATGAAGGCTGAGAAGGGGTATCAATGTGTGAGAAGTAATGAACCTACTATCTGGCGAATGTAATCCCTCTATACATTACAATAAAAAATTAAAAACAACAACAACAACAAAAAAAAACCTAACTGCATATTGTCCAGTTTGTGGTAGCAGCATAATGGGACTACTTTGACTGGAATCTTGGTTTTAAGTATGTGACCTGAGGCAAATAACTTAAATGTGCCTCTGGGATTCTTGGAGAAATGGCTGGATACAGGCCTCACACAGGGAAGAGAGAAAGTGAGTAATAGAGCATCTTGCATCATTAGAAGGTAAGGCAGTACATTAAAAGGATGAGGGCACATTAAAGGGCCACAGGAAGTGTTCCCAAAGACCAATTAGAATGATTCAAATAACAAAATTAACATTATAATCAAATGCATAAAATACACACAATTCTATGCAAATACAAGTGAACAAATAAATAAATGAGGATGGTAAAGGAACAAATCTTTGCTCCAGACCTCTAGACTGTTTTATGTACATACAGCACCCTTTAGGAATTTGAGCTTGATTTCCTCTCCTCTCTGGAATGTAGGCTGGATTTAGTGACTCACTTCCAAAGGATGAAAAGGAAAAAATAACTCTGTGGAAAATACAGCATTAACTAAAGGAACACAGTTAACTTTTTAGGGAGTAAGTTAATATCACTTATTCTCAAATGTGATGAAAAATGCTTTTGGCATTCTCACAAATTTACAACCCAAACTGAATTATAAGCAGACAAAAAACAAGCGAAAAGCTGAGGAGCAATATACGCTCAATTCCTGACTAATACACACTTCAAAACTGACAAAAACGTGAAAAACAAGATTGAAAAAGTGGAGCTGGGAGTCTGGCCTTGTGGCAGCCCAGGACTGGCAAAAAAAAAGAAAAAAAGAAAAATAATTGAAAAAGTGTTGTATATCAGTTATAACAATAAAATGCAATGTGGTATCCTAGATTGGTTCTTAGAAAAACTGGAACTTAGTTAACAATATACCATTGCCGGTTTCTCTGTTTATACATAAATATCTGGGTTATAAAATATACTAATATCCAGAAATCTGCTGACAAGTAGAAAAAAAATCTACTTACTACATTTGCAATTTGTCTGCAAGCCTAAAATTAACCCCAAATAAATTGTATTAAAAAAAAAAGAAAGAAAAGGCCAGGCCTTGGCCTAATCCTAGCTACTTAGGAGGCTGAGATCTGAGGATTGCAGTGCAAAACCAGCAAAAGACTCTAAATCTCCAATTAACCACCAGAAAACCATAAGTGGTGCTGTCGCACAAGTGGTAGAACACTGGCCTTGAGCTGAAGTCCCAGGACTACAGGGGAGGGGGAGGGGGAGCCAGGTACTAGTGCTCTCTATCATTAACTACTCAAAAAGATACAATTTGAGGATCGTAGTTCAAAGCCAGCCAGGGAAGAAAAGTCTACCTTAAGACTCATATTTCTGATTAACCACTAAAAAGCTAGAAGTGGTAAAATGCTAGTCTTGAGCAAAAAAAGCTCAGAGATAGCATCAAGGTCCTGAGTTTAAGGCCCAGAACTCTCCACCTACACACAGGAATCAGTACCTTCTTCAAAAGCTAAATATATAGCTAACCAAATGATCTAGCAATTTTTATTCCCAGGTACACACTGGATAATTAGAAAATTATATTCTTATAGAAGCTTATATAGGAAGTTCTACTTCTGAATTTTTGGTAGTTAAAAGCCTCAGATACTTTTCTCCATGGACTGGCTCTGAATCTTGGAATTTAGAAGATGTCTAGACCTATGTATTTGATGTGCTGTTTAGAGAAAGAAGTTGCAATTGGTTCAATATATTTTATTATTATAGGAAAAGTTAACAACTCATGACAAGTGGTGCTGTGGCTCAACATGGTAGAGTACTAGCCTTGGGCTGAAGAGTGGGATACAGCCCAGGCTCAGAGTTCAAGCTCTACCAACAAAACACACACACACACACACACACACACACACACACACACACACACACGCATGCGTGCGCACATGCTTACATGCAAAAAACAACAAGGGAAGTGGCTCAAGTGGTAGAGTATTAGCTTTGAGCTGAATGGCTCAGAGACAGGATCCAGAATGAGTTCAAACCCCAGGACTGAAAACAAAAAAACAACAAAAAGAAAACACCTCATGATATCATTCTCCCTAGCTACATCTCCCTTGGTTCTTGTCCAAAATCTAAAAGCTGAGTATGAAACACATTTAGGGACACTTAGTTACTGAGTCAATCTGATGCCACGTGAATGACCAAACAAATTCTATGTTTCATGTTCCCCAAAATACACCAAAGACTTTCCTGGTCTAAATCATATGTGTCAAATGATTTTCAACATATATAATCATTCTTGTCTAAAATGACCCTTCACATCTTCTGAATTTACACAGGAAAATAAGTCTAAAGTAAGTCAAGTAGTACTAAAATTTGAAAGATTAGAATTTATCTGGTATGTAAAAGAACCAGTCCATCAAAAAATAAGTGATTTGTTTAAAGTCTGTATACAGATCTAATTACTAACCCCAGAGAGCTCCTAAAAAGTCTTAATCTCATGCTCTTGTCTCTACTGTTGTCAGTATGCTAGATCATTATTTGGCACTAAATTACATCTGTGCATTACTATACTGTGTTGTCTTGCCCAACACTTATAGCAACTGTTATATGTTAAAAATGTTGACTAGGGCCGGGAGTTTGGCCTAGTGGTAGAGTGCTTGCCTAGCATGCACAAAGACCCAGGTTCTATTCCTTGGTACCATAGAAAGAAGCTGTAAGTGGTGCTGTGGCTCAAGTGGTAGAGCTTTAGCCTTGAGAAAGCCCAAGGATAATGCTCAGGCCAAGTTCAAGCCCCAGGACTGCGTGTGTGCGTGTGCGTGCGTGCGTGCGTGCGTGCGTGCGTGTGTGTGTAGTCTGATTCTGGTCCTCAAAGAAAATTGTTTTGTTTTTTGGGGTTTTTTTTTTTGGGGGGGGGTTACTCATCAAAATTCTAAAGACTCTTCTCTTTATTTACCCACCAAAGAACCAGAATTGGTGCAGTGGCTCAAGAGCATTAATCTTGAGCAAAAATGCTTAAGAATGGTGCCTAGGCTCCGAGTTTTTGTAAGTCATGAGGCTTGAACTCAGGGCTTGGCCTTGTCCCTAAGCTTTTCTGCTCAAGAATGGCATTCTACCACTTTTGAGCCACAACACTACTTCTGGTTTTCTGGTAGCAAACTGGAGGTAGGAGTCTTATGGATTTTCCTGCCCAGCTGACTCTGAACTGTGATTCTCAGAATTCAGTGACCTGAGTTACCTAGAATTATAGGCATGAGCCACTAGTGCCTGACTAAAATTCCATTATTATCTATTACATTAAATAACTTTTTAAAGATTTTAACATTGATTTTTACATCATATTTCAAATGTCATGTTTAACAAACAAGTATTCAAGAAGGAAGGGAATCTCTATATACAATCACTGGCACATAGGTTTTAGAACTTAATTAAAATTAAGCTGAGTCTTTATGTCATAGATACATATTAACTTATGTAATAAAATATTATGTCTATAGAGTATATATCCCATCATAGATTTTTATGTCTATGTAGTTATGTTTATATCTCCAAGACAATGTCCACAACCTTGGGTACCCAAATATTGAGTAATCACTCTTGTACTGTTTGGATTTAATATTCACATATTAAGGATACCAGGCACCTTTTGTTCCTTTGGTCTTGACTTAACTCGATATGATTCACTCTAATTTCATCCACTTCCTCTCGAATGCCATTATTTTATCTTGTCTGTTGGCTATGTAGAATTCCATTGTTGTGTGTGTGGGGGGTGTGTGTGTGTATAAAATCACATTTTTTTTGTATCCATTCATCTTCAGTAGGGCATCTAGGTTGTTTCCATTGCTTGGCTATTGTGAAGAGCAGAGATGAACATGGCTAAGCAGGTGTCCTTATCATATCCTGGGTTATGATGGTCAGGGTAGATGCCCAGGAGTGTATGGCAGGATCACAGGGAAGGTCAATTTTCAGTTTTTAAGAAACCTCCAAACTGCCTTCCAGAGTGGCTGAACTAATTTAAATTCCCACTAGGCAGTACTGTGGGATTCTTCTTTCTCCACAACCCCACCAGCATTTGCTGTTGTCTGAGTTCAGAATATTGGCCATTCTAATTGGGGTAAAGTGGTATCTTAGGGTTGTTTTTATTTGCATTTCCTTTATGACCATAGATGAGCATTTTCTCATATGTTTTTCTGCCATTTTAACCTCTTCTTTGGATAAGCCTCTCTTTAGTTCCCTTGCCCAGTTAGGGATTGGTTTGTTGGGTTTGGGGGGGATTAGTTTCTTGAGTTCCCTGTAGATACTGAATATTAAGCATTTGTCTGATGCATTACTGGTAAATATCTTTTCCCAGTTGGTTGGCTGTCTTTCTACTTTAGTAGCTGTGCTTTTATCTGTGCAGAAACTTTTTATTTTTAAGTAGTCCCATTTGTCGAGTCTCTCTCCAATTGGTTGTGACCCTGGGACTCTGTTTAGGAGGTTTTTGCCTGTGCCGATGAGTTAAATAACATTTTATTAAATAATAAAAATATCTCCAGAAAGGCTTCTATTTTACCCTTGCAGGTGGCTTATACGGTCTTAGTCTTCTGTCTCTTCCATAGAACAGATTTTTTTTTCTGAGTTATTTCTAACAGTTATATGGCATTGAACGGCCAAATAAGGCTCTAACAAGATTCTTTACATTTATCTAATATAATCAGGAAACAGATACAAAACAACTCATAAGATACTGATATACCTTATCTTTTGTTCCATGATTCTAAACTGTTTCATGAAAAAAAAGAGCAAATACATAAAGCCTGTCTCCAAATCTGTTCACTTTATGCTACTTTTCAGTGACAAGGAGGCGAAACAAAAAGTGTGCCCAAAACACACTGTACTATTTTAACAGGTCCACTGTTTAGCTATGACACAACTCAAAACACTTAACAATTCCTCAATTGTCTACTAAAGGAGACCAGAGGTAGCTAAATATACAGCATCAATGAAAAGTAGTGGTGTCTAGAACTATTTGCAGAAATTACTAAATTTACTGTCATCTAGTGGGTTAAGTGGCACACTACACACAAAACATGGTTTAGGCTGGGCACTGATGGCTCTCACCTGTAATCTAGCTATTCAGGAGGCTGAGATCTGAGGATCAAGGTTCAAAGCCAACCCTAGCAGAAAAGTCATTTTTTTTTCTTTTTAAGCCAGTCCTGATGCTTGAACTCAGGGCCTGAGCATTGTCCCTGGGTTTTCTCAAGGCTAGAGCTCTACCACTTGAACCACAGCACCACTTCCGACTTTTTCTATGTATGTGGTACCAAGGAGTCAAACCCAGGTCTTTGTGCATGCTAGGCATGCAATCTACCACCAGGTCATGCTCCTGGCCCCTTATGAGACTCATATCTCCAATTAACCACTCAAAACCAGAGGTAGAGTTCTGGCTCCAAGTGGTAGGATATTAGCCTTGAGTAAAAGAACTCAGGGACAGTGCCCAAACCCTGAGTTCAAACCCCATAACTGACAAAAAAAAAAAAAAGAAAAGAAAAGAAAAACATGGCTTAAAAAGCAAAATTTACATTTTTGCACCGGTGCCTCATGTCTATAATCCTAGCTACTCAGGAGGGTAAGATCTGAGGGTCACATTCAAAGACAGCCTGGATCTCTTATCTCAAATCAACTACTCAAAAATCAGAAGTGGGGGGGGCCGGGAGTTTGGCCTAGTGGTAGAGTGCTTGCCTAGCATGCACGAAGACCTGGGTTTGATTCCTCCATACCATATACGTAGAAAAAAAAGCCGTAAGTGGTGCTGAGGCTCAAGTGGTAGGACTCTAGCCTTGAGAAATCCCAATGATGATGCTCAGGCCCTGAGCTCAAGCCCATGACAGTGGGACAGCACAAGCCTTGAACAGAAAGAAGCTGAAGGACAGCATAGCACCCCGGCCCTGAGTTCAAGTGCTATAACAGATTTAAAAAATCCAGCAGTGGCTCACATCTGTGACCCTAGGTACTCAGGAGGCTGAGATCTGAAGATCGAGGTTCAAAGCCAGCTCCAAAGCCAGCTCAGGCAATAAATACAAAGCCGAGAAACTCCAATTAATCACTGGAAAATGGGAAGTGGGGCTTGGCTCAATGGTAGAGAGGTAGCCATGAGCTGAAGAGCTCAGAGACAGCACCCAGGCCACAGTTTAAGGTCCATGATCCCTCCCCCCCCCCCAAAAAAAAAAGGAAGGAAGGAAAAAGAAAAGAGAAAGAAAAAAAAAAAGACCCAATGATTCTGCCAATGCACAACTGGTGATAATGGCTATAACACCAAGCAAATGTACAAACATAAAAGGAGACACGGGGCTGGGAGTTTGGCCTAGTGGCAGAGTCCTTGCCTAGCATGCATGAAGACCAGGTTCGATTCCTCAGTACCACATACACAGAAAAAAGCTGAAGTGGTGCTGAGGCTCA
Source organism: Megascapheus bottae (assembly GCF_031878675.1). NCBI lineage: Eukaryota > Metazoa > Chordata > Mammalia > Rodentia > Geomyidae > Megascapheus > Megascapheus bottae. The sequence continues at coordinate 53,846,710 of NC_143509.1, forward strand.
ACTGGTAGAACTCTAACCTTGAGAAAGTCCAAGGACAGTGCTCAGACCCTGAGCTTAAGCCCTGGACTGGCAAAACAACAACAACAAAAAGGAGATAGGTATTAAATACACAATTAAGGACTATTAAATGAAATCGCTTCATATTCAAATATTAACAGTGGATAATTTATTTTTTATTCATTCTTTTGTGTGCGCTATTCCTGGCGCTTGAAATCAGGGGCCTGGGTACTTGTTTTTGCTCAAGACTAGTGCTCTACAACTGAGTCACAGCTTCACTTCTGGCTTTTTGGGTAGTTTAGAAAAGATGAAATCTTATAGACTTTACTGTCTGGCTCACTTAGAATCAGGATCCTGAGATCTCAGTCTCTTGAGTAGCTAGGACTACAGGTGTGAGCCACCAGTATCTGGCTTTATCAAAAAGTTTTAAATGCATGGATGGAACTACTGAAATAAGAGGTTTAATTCTACAAAACTCCAAAGCAATGAAATCAGAAACTCAAAAGAGTAAGTAATTAACTAATCCAGTCATTCTCAAGGTATTTTCAGCCAACTCTGGAGACCTTATGCTTCCACTTTGATGGCCACGCTTTTGTTTTAGACAGGATCTGGCTATATAAGAATTTTCCTAGGGAAAAACAATAGGTAATCACCTTAGCTCTCTCTCATCAAACAGAGATTTACAGTCCTAACATGTAGTTCTCCCCAAGAGATCTACAACAAATATATAGAGAATTACAAAAACGAAAAATTTAAAAAAAAAACAACTAATTTTGTACACATAAGGATGGAAAACTACATAGAGCCTTCCCCCAAACCCTCATCTCCTACCAGCAGTGTGGCTAAGCCTGGAGAGCAGATCAGGAGCTGCCCAGGACTCTGGGACCCAAACGTAAGACTGCAGCCCAGAGAATAATATAGATGAACAGTGTGAGACCCCAGAGAACTTCCACAACTCCACTGGTCAGCCCACAGCCAACTCCAGGATCAGTGGGGACCTCCCTTGCCCCCATCCCTGTCCCACAATGGGAGGGAGACCAGTGCTAATGGTGAACCACAGGGCTTAACTTAGGTCCCTCCCTGGCACCCAAGAAGGGCACCACACTTGAACAGGACAAAGAGACCAGAGTCCTTCCTCACTAACCTCCCTCCCCAGCCCATCTTTTGGCTTCTGGTGACTCATACTTGGGGGGCAGTGCTAGGACCCTGTGTACTTACTTAACAGCTCTGGCTATTGGCAGGGGAAACTGACCTCTTTGAAAACACAGATAAAATCCTGCACACCCACCCTCCTGAGGCAGTAAACATCTGAGGAAAGGGGAGAGGAGGGCACAGAATTCAAGGAAAAAAGGTAAAAAAAGAGCAGTAGTGAAGCACCCTGGACATTGATGAAGGTGAACTATATAACTCGTGGGTGGAGATGGGAGGGAGGAAATGGGAAATGAGAGAAGAGAAGACACTATGCAAAAGGAAATGTACTTATTACCTGATGAATGTAAATGTAACCCTCACTGTATATCACCTTTAAAATAATAAAGTAAATTTTTTAAAAAAGGATTTACATTCCTCCTGTCTCAAGCCTCCAAAGTGCAAGGATCACAGGCATGTAATTACCATGTCTGGTTCAATATCCCACTTATGATTTCCAAAGAAATCCAAACAGATTTAAGTAAAAGTAGTTTCATGTTGGTAACATTCTCTATCTAATGATATAAAAGTCTCGGGGCCGGGAGTTTGGCCTAGTGGTAGCGTGCTTGCCTAGCATGCACAAAGACCCGGGTTCGATTCCTCAGTACCGCATACATAGAAAAAAGCCGAAAATGGTGCCGAGGCTCAAGTGGTAGAGCTCTAGCCTTGAGAAAGTCCAAGGACAGTGCTCAGGTCCTGAGCTCAAGCCCAGGACTGGCAAAAAAAAAGTCTCTGAGAACTTAACTTCATTCAACATAGGTATCAAAGAATCACCAAAGATAAAGGCCTATGGGAAAACTGTACTTCCCAGGGAAAAATCAGTACAGAAGTAAGAAAAGACTTTCTATCATTATCATAACTGAGAATTCACTAAACAGACTAAAGAGTGTGTTTTAGACCTAACTTTTGCATATCAATGAAAACCTGTGTCATTTCTCTCAGACCCTGGTACCTCATTAACGTGATTTATTCTAGTTCCATCCATTTTCCTGCATATGGCATTATTTTATTCTTTCTAATGGTTGTGTAAAATTCCATGGCATGTAGGTACCACATTTTTTTTGATTCATTCATCTATTATGGGGCATCTGGGTTGTTCTGTTTCTTGGCTATTATGAAAAGGATAGCAAAAAAAAAGGTAATCTGAGCCAGGCACCAGTGGCTCACGCTTATAATGCTAACTACTCGGGAGGCTGAGATCTGAGGATCATGGCTCAAAGCCATCCCAGGTACAAAAGTCTGTAAGGCTTTTTTTTTTTAGTTAACTAATTAATTAATTTTTTTTTTTGCCAGTCCTGGGCTTGAGCTCAGAGCCTGAGCTCTGTCCTTGAGTTTTCTCAAAGCTTGAGTCACAGCACTACTTCCGGCTTTTTCTATGTATTTGGTACCAAGGAATTGAACCTGGGTCTTCGTGCATGCTAGGAAAGCGCTTTACCATTAGGTCAAACTCCAGCTAGCTTTCTCCTGCTGCCCCCACCCCCAGATTCTTATCTCCAATTAACCATCAGAAAACAGGAAGTGATATTGCTGCTGAAATGATAGGGCACTAGCCTTGAGCTGAAGAGCTTAGGGACAGCACCCAGGCCCAGAGTTCAAGCCCAGGACCAACTAAAACAAACAAAAAACCATGGTAAGCTGGGTGCTGGTGGCTCATAGCTATAATTCTAGTCACGTCCGAGTCTGAGATCTAAGGATCAAGGTTCAAAGCCAGCTCAGGTGGGAAAAGTCTGTAAGACTCTTATCTCCAATTAAACACTATAAAAACAAAAGTGGAGTTATGGTTCAGAGCACTTGAGCCAGAAAGCTCAAGCATTAAAGGCCCTGAGCTCTATGACTGACATTAGATTTCATACTAGATATAATCCTGTTGCATCTTTTTCAATTCTTGTCTTCATCTCTTGTTTAAATTGCTATTCCAACAACATATGCATAGACACCTTACTTCATGAGTAAGTACACTGTCATACTACATGAGCTGTACATTGTTATAGTAAACTGTAGGGGTTTGCCAAGGTGATAGGAAAACAGATAACTCTCTTTTCTCTGCTTTCTCACTTACTCTGCTTTGACCAGTCCTAATGGAATGAAACCATTAATTACACTTCTCTACTGGCTACTACTCCTTCCATGCATCACTCTTTTCTCACACTTCTGCTCCCTGGATATACTTCCTGAGAGATAAAGTTATAGAATTACTCCACCTCTACGCTTCACCTTGGGGCAGTCTAGGAAAGATGGCTACTTGACATATACTCTCCACTCCCCCATCCAAAAACAAATTCAAACACGTTGAAAATTAAATATAAAAACCAACATTCTTGGGCCAGGAGTTTGGCCTAGTGGTAGAGTGCTTGCCTAGCATGCACAAAGACCTGGGTTCAATTCCATAGTACCACATACTTAGAAAAAGCCAGAAGTGGTGCTGAGGCTCAAGTGGTAGAATTCTAGCCTTGAGAAAAATCCAAGGACAGTGCTCAGGCCCTGAGCCTAAGCCCAGGACTGGCAAAAAACAAAACAAAACAAAAACATTCTTTTAGATCATCCTTACATAGAATATCTTCATGGTACAAGAAACACTGAAGGAAAAGACTGAACTATATTTTATACAACAGAAAGGTACCTACAACAAGAATCACAGAAAATATATCTTGGAGAGGTGGGCACACTGTCTCATGCTTACAATCCTAGCTACTGAGAAGGCTGAGATATGAGACTGAGGTTTGCTGCCATCTTCTTATCTCCCATAAACCACAAAAAAGACCAGCAAATGAAAAGGCTAAGTGTTTAAGGCCCTAAATTTAAGTCCTAGTGCATGTGTATATGTATGTACATCATATACACATATACTTGTATCTCAGATAAGGAACTTCTATAAACAAATAACACAAAGTATTTTAACCTTGAGAACTTTTGTAAATGTAAATTTTAGGTCACTACCAGATACTACTTTATACCCATTTTACATCAACAGAAATGAAGAAGGCTGACCATAAGGTCCAGGAAAGAATATGCCTCCAGAGAACAGCTGCAGACCTCTTTTTTTTTTTTTTGCCAGTCCTGGGCTTGAGCACTGTCCTTGGGCTTTCTCAAGGCTCTTAGAGCTCTAGCACTTGAGCCACAGCACCACTTCCAGCTTTTTTCTATGTATGTGGTACCAAGGAATCGAACCCGGATCTTTGTGCATGCTAGGCAAGCACTTTTCCCACTAAGCCAAACTCCTGGCCCCCAGACCTCTGTTAAGAGGAGCATTCATATGAAAATCTCTCAGCAAAGAAAAGTGTAGGGGATGGGGGGTAGGTGAGGAGGGCTTCAAATACATAACATTCAATCAGAAAAATCTCCTCTCTTTTTGAGCCAAGCTCAAGGCCAAGTTCAAGTTGGTGTTGAAGTTGTGATCTTCCTGCCTCAGCCTTCTTAGTACTGAGCTTCAGAAAATGTCACTATGTTGAGGCTGGGATTACAAATATCAGCCACAGGTGCCTGGCTATGATTCTTCTACTTAAGCTTCCCATGCAGACACATGCTATATTATATTACACCCAGCTTTTTATTTGCTGAGATGGGATTTAGAAAGTCCTTTTGTATGTGTGTGATACAAACTGCCTCTCATCTCAGCTTCTCTAGCAGCTATGATTATATATCTGACATCATTTCTGGCTTATTTGGACATATTTTGTCACTGGACAAACATACTTACCTGTATTCTATCTTTCCTAAAATAAACATGTTGTTTTTGAGAGTCTTACTACATAGGCCAGGCTGACCTCTCAATCTTCCTGTCTAACCCTAATGCCAAGTTAATTTTGTAATGAGTTAAAAATAGTAAATCACCTTCAATTAAAGAAAAATACGTATAAGCCAGGCATAGTTGCTCACACCCGTAATCCTAGCTACTCAGGAGGCTGAGATCTGAGGATCAAGGTTCAAAGCCAGCCCAGGAACAAAAGGACCTAAGACTCTTATCTCTAATTAACCTGTAGAAAATGGGGAAGTAGGGCTTGGCTCAAAGGTAGTGTGGTAGCCTTGAGCTGAAGAGCTCGTGGACAGTGCCCAGGCAGAGTTCAAGCCTCAAAACAGACGGACAGACGGACGGACGGAGGGAAAGGAAGGAAGGAAGGAAGGAAGGAAGGAAGGAAGGAAGGAAGGAAAGAAAAAGAAAGGAAGGAGGGAGGGAAGGAAAGGAAAGGAAAGGAAAGGAAAGGAGAGGAGAAAGGAGGAAGGAGGAAGGCAGGAAGGGAGGAAGGGAGGAAGGGAGGAAGGGAGGAAGGAAGAGAAAAGGAAAAGGAAAGAAAGAGAGAGAAAATATAAGCTGGGTGCCAGTGGCTCACATCTGTAATCCTAGCTACTCAGGAGGCTGAGATCTGAGGATTTATGGTTCAAAAACACCCCAGACACAAAAAGTCCCTGAGACTCTTATCTCCAATTAACTGTCAGAAAACTGGAAGTGGTGCTATGGCTCAAGTGGTAGAGCACTAGCCTTGGTCTGAAGAGCTGAGAGAGAGTACCCAGGCCCAGAGTTCAAGGGCCATAATCAACCAAAAAAAAAAAAAAAAGACGAAGAAAATACAGCCACCATCATTACCATAACCTAGTTCTCTTATAATCTGTCTCAAATACTACTTTTTCCTTTAGTATCATAACATAATCTGATTTATTTCTCTGAGCCCCATAGCTGTTAAATAACCAGTCCTTCTGGCTAAAGTAATAATGTCTCTCAATTCCAATTTATCCTTTTATCTACTATGAAAATGGATCTTGGCCTGTAATTTTTCTTTTTTTTGTTGTTGTTGTTGGTCATGGATCTTGAATTCTGGGACTGGGCATTGTCCCTGAGCTCTTCAGCTCAATGCTACCACCCTACCCCTTGAGCCACAGCACTACTTCTAGTTTCCTGGTGTTTAACTGGAGGTAAGAGTCTCACAGACTTTAGTGCCAGGGCTGGCTTTGAATCTTGATCCTCAGATCCCAGCCTCCAGAGTAGCTAGTATTATAGGTGTGAGCCACTGGGCCTGGCTGTAATTTTTCCTTTACCTGACAGACCATTACTAAACTTTGTCAGCAGAGGGTGGTAGAGAGACATTTCAGGTAAAGAGAACTATTTCAGGTTTCTAGACTGCCCACTGTTTCTTTCTCTAATTAGCTTTTCACAGGGCACCATAGCCAACAGCATTTAATCAGCTAGAAGCCAGACACTGGCTTTCTATCATCCATCATTTCTGTTAAGTGCTTTCCCAGGTACCGTAGAGGGCACATGTTCAGCAAATTTAACTAACGCAGAACTACCAAATCTGTTATTCCAATGATTCACAACCATGCTTTCTCCAACACAGTTTAGATCTCAGCACAGTAGGATGGAAAGGCTGGCTGGCTTTCTTTCTTTTTCTTTGTCGGTCATGGGGCTTCAACTCTAGGCCTGGGTGCTGTCCTGAGCTCTTCACCTCAAGGCTAGTACTCTTACCATTTTGATCTGCAGCACCACTTTCAGTTTTCTGGTAGTTTAATGGAGATAAGAGTCTCACAGGGCTTGGAGTTTGGCCTAGTGGTAGAGTGTTTGCCTAGCATGCAAGAAGGCCCAGGTTGGATTCCTTGGTACCACCCACATAGAAAAAAGCCCAACATGTGAAAGGGTATCAATGTATGTGAATTAATGCACCTTCTATCTGGCAAATATCATGTAACCCTTTTACTAATTACAATAAAAAAAATAAGGATACTAAAAAAAAAACAACAACAAAAAAAAGCCCAAACTGGTGCTGAGGCTCAAGTGGTAGAGGTCTAGCCTTGAGAAAGTCTAAGGACAGTGCTCAGGCCCTGAGCTCAAGTCCAGGAATGGCCAAAAAAAAAAAAAAAGAGTCTCATGGACTTTTATGCCCGGGCTGGCTTTGAACCATGATGATAAGCTCTCAGCTTCCTGAGTTAGCTAGGGATTACAGCTGTGAGCCACTGGTGCCCAGCAGTCCCATCCATCTTTACACTACTTCACACATTTCCATAACTTCTACTTTGTCTCTAACTTCTTTCTACAAGAATATAACCTGGCTGATAAAGAATATTTCCATACTTCTCCATTAAATACTAAAAATAATGTGTTTTACCTAAATATCAACACATGCTTACATTTATATTTTAATTAATGACTAATGCCCTATGGACTTTCATTAGTTTAGGGCCACTATAAACAAATAAACCACTTTAATTGATTTTATTTATTTACTTTGCTAGTCCTGGTGCTTGAAGTCAGGGCCTTGGCACTATCCTTGAGCTTTCTCAAGGCTAGTGCTCTTCCACTTCAGCCACAGAACCACTTGCAGCTTTTTTTGTGTATGTGGTCACCAAGGAATCAAACCCAGGGCTTCATGCATGCTAGGTAAACACTTTTACTGCAAGGCCAAACTCCTGGCCTAAATCACTTCATTTCAGAATCTTCATCAGCAGAACAGAAAACAAAACAGTGGCGTAACAGTGCATATCTTACAACATACCAGACTACACAAGTCAGGAGCTGGCACATACCCACTGCATGTTTGTATTATCTCTTAAGACCTTGTCAGACAGGCGATAATGAACCACTTATGTTCAAAAACTGGCTATAGCTACAGGGTCATGAGGAAGAAATATATCAATGATGCCTACTTATTATTGTAGAAATAAGAACAAGGCATGGAATTATGCTCTGAATAAGTATGACAAATTATTTTCAAATAAGCAAAGATAATTAAGTTGGAAATTTCAAAGTGGCATAACTGGGGGTGACAATGTGCAAAAAGAAATATACTCCTTACCTGACCTATATAACTGTAACCCTGCTGTACCTCACCTTTATAGTAACAATTTAAATAATGAAAAAAAATTTAAGTGGTACAGCTAGGAGCTTAAGTCACTACTGTGTATCTGGAAATAGAGGAGAAGCCCTCCATCCACAAGAGTATTTCCTATTGGAGAAACAAACAATGCCAACTTCATCAGGCTCCAAACCCAATTTCCTGTGCTGCTTCTTGTTTTCAATTTGTTTTGTTTTTGTGCTAGTACTAGGGTTTGAATTCAGGGCCTTGCTTGGCTTTTTTTGTTCAGGGAGAGTGCTCTACCATTTGCGCCACATACATACTCCATCATTTAGCTAGGTGGAGATAGTTTCATGAATTTTTCTGTTTGGGCTGATTTTGAAGCACAATCCTTAAATCTGAGCTTCCTATCTAGGATTACAGGTATGCATATTGACATCCAGCTTTCTCTTGCTATCTTTTCTCCAACTTATCTCAATGAAGTACCGGCTCCTGCCTGTAATCCAAACTACTTGTGAGGCATAGAATAGGAGGCTCAGGATTCCATGCCAGCTCAGGCTGAAAAGTCTGAGAGATCCTTTCTCAATCTGTCACCCAAAATACGGAGGATCTTGGTCATGGCCAGAAAAGTCTGTGTGAGATTCCATCTCAATTGGAAGAAAGCTGGACACCGTGGCTTGCTCCTGTCATCTCAGTAGTGACAAGAGGCCTATAATAAGCAGTTTGAGGTTATGTTGTATGCCCAAGCAGGAAACAAAACTGTATCTCAAAAATGACCAGTACATAGCCAGGTACCAGTAGTATTCACATTTGTAATCCTAACTACTTGGGAGACTGATTTGGGGAAGATCATCGTTCAAATTAGCCTAGGCAGAAAAGTTCACGAAATGCCTTCCCAATAAAAAGCTGGGCTTGGTGGCAAGCACCTGTTATCCTAGCTACCAAGGTAAGTTTAACAGGTGCATGCCTGAAAGAATCAAAACACTACCTCAAAAATTAAAAAAAAAACAAGCTGGGTGCAGTGGCTCACACCTGTAATCCTAGCTACTAAGGAGGCTGAGATATGAGGATCAAGGTTCAAAGCCAGCCCAGGCACAAAAGGACCTGAGACTCTTATCATCTCCAAATAACCTCTAGAAAACTGGAAGTGGGGCTTGGCTCAAGGGTAGGGCAGTAGCCTTGAGCTGAGCTCAGGGACAACTCCCAGGCCTAGTTCAAGCCCCATGACTCAAAAAAACCCAAAACAAAAACAAAACACTAGCAAACACTTGGCTCAGCAGTAAGAACACCTGATTAGCAACCATGAAGTCCTGAGTTCAAACCCTAGTATTGCCAAAAATATATATATAACTAGTTGATACAACATCAATATGAAGTATGTTTTCTTTTTTTTCTTTTTTTTTTTTTTTTGCCATTCCTGGGCTTGAGGGACTTTCTCAAGGCTAGAGCTCTACCACTTGAGCCTCAGCACCACTTCCGGCTTTTTTCTATATGTGGTACCAAGGATTCGAACCGGGTCTTCATGCATGCTAGGCAAGCACTTTAACCACTAGGGCAAACTCCCAGCCCCATGAAGTATGTTTTCATCAAGCATCAAAACCTCAGCAACACATGAGGACTAAGAGCTGCAGTGAGGAAGTTTAAAAACCTAAGAATCAAACAACTGCTTCCTGCTCAGATGTGATAAAAGTCACACTACTTTCCAGAGTAGAGTGTGGACTAGCTATTTATTACTCTCCAATTAGGAATGAAAATTAAGAATGAACATTTAAAACTTATAAAGTAGTTTAATAAAATCAATTATATCTGTTGACTCTAATTAAACAATAGCAAATGAAGTTGTATTTTGCAGGCCTGATTTTACCTTCATTTCCATTTTATGGGGTAATTAATCTACAATAGAAAAAAAATAATAAACTTTGAGGCTGGGAATGTGGTTTAGTGATAATGACTGCCTAGCATGCATGAAGCCTTGGGTGTGATTCCATAGTACCACATAAACAGAAAAAGCCAAAGTGGCATTGTGAATCAAGTAGTAGAGTGCTAGCTTGAGCAGAAGAGCTCAGGGATAGCTCCCACGCCAGAGTTCAAGCCCATGACCGACACACACACACACACACGCACACAGAGCCAGGAAAAATGAAGCTATTGAATAAAATAAGTATAGACAGAAATCTAAGGCAAAATAAAAGATACAAAAATATTAAATAGAACCATGTTTTCCAGACTATCAAAGCAATTTTTATTCTGTTGTCAACAAATATGTTTATACAATTTATTGGAGTGCTGAAGTCCCCCGAGCAGAAGCCTTTACTCAATTCTCGCCTCACTTAATTCTTTAGTATATAAAAGAATTGAGTAGCCAGGAGTTTGGCCTAGTGGTACAGTGTTTGCCAAGCATGCACAAAGCCCTGGGTTCAATTCCTTGGTACCACATATACAGAAAAAGCTGGAAGTGGTACTATGGCTCAAGTGGTAGAGTGCTAGCCTTGAGAAAGCCCAAGGACAATGCCCAGGCCTTGAGTTCAAGTCCCAGGACTGGCCAAAAAAAAAAAAAAAAAAAAGGAAGGAATTGAAACAATGAGAAATGGATTTTAAGTGTAGAACAATCATTTTTACTGACAAATGTAATCCATAAGAAAAGTATTCAGATGTGTAGAATGTAACCATGTTCCAAAAAACATAAAAACACATGAAAAAAGCCACCATGATAATAGGCACCAGGTGCTGGCCCAGTGGCTCACACCTGTAATCCCAGCGACTAAAGAGGCTGAGATCTCAGAATCAAGCTTCAAAGCTTGCCTGGGCACAAAAGAACCTGAGACTCTTATCTCCAATTAACCTCTAGAAAATGGGAAGCAGGGCTTGGCTCAAGGGTAATATGCCTCAAGGGCCTCAAAGGCCGTAGTCTTGAGGTGAAGAGCTCAGGGACAGTACCTAGGCCAAGTTCAAGACCCATGACCCACAAAAAAAGAAATAAATAAATAAAAGGCAGCAAGTAATACTAGCTACTCAAGAAGTTGAGATGTGAGCATTGAGTTTCAAAGATAGACTGGGTAAGAATCAATCTGAGACTTACCTTCAATTAACCATCAAAAGCCAGAAGTGAGCCAGGCACCAATGGGTCACATCTGTAATCCTAACTACTCAGGAATCTGAGATTTGAGGATAGAGATTCAAAGCCAGACCGTGTAGGAAAGTCTGTGAGACTCTTATCTGCGATAAACTACTCAAAGAAAGCCAGAAGTGTGGCACAGTGGCTCAAATGGTAGAACACTACTCTTGAGCACAAGGAGGTTCAGGGACAGTGCCCACACCCTGAATTAAAGCCCCAGGACTGGCAAGGGAAAAACAAAAGCTGAGAACAGAGCTACAGCTCAAGTGGTAGAATGCCAGCCTTGAGCTAAAAGATCAGGAACAGCATCCAGCCCCTGAATTTAAACCCTAGTGTGCACGCGCACACACACATGCATGCATGCACACATGCACGCACACACACACACACACACACACACACACACAAATGGGCAAAATAACTTACCAAGATGATAAGAAGATGACAAAGTATAAAGATATTCAATACCAGGGCTGGGTCATGCCCTAGCAGTAGAGTGCTTGCCTAGCATACATGAAGACCAGGCTTGATTCCTCAGGACCATATACATAGAAAAAGCCAAAAGTGGTACTATGGCTCAAGTGGTAGAGCTCTAGCCTTGAAAAACCTCAAGGACAATGCTTGGGCCCTGAGTTCAAGCCCTGGAACTGCCCCCAACCAAAAAAAAAAATTCAACACTACCGAGCACCTATGACTCATGCTTATAATCCTAGCTACTCAAGAGGCTACGATTTGAAGATCCCAGTTCAAAGCCAGCCTGGGAAACTAAAAAGTCCATGAGACTCATCTCCAATTAACCATCAGAAAACCATAAATGGCACTATAGCTCAAGTGATAGAGCACTAGCCTTGAGCTTAAGAGCTCAGGGACAGCGCCCAGGGCCAGAGTTCAAGCCCCAGGGCTGACAAAAAAAAAAAAAGATATTCAAGACCATTTATTATTAGGGAACTGAAATTTTTAGAACCAGTGTGCCCAGCTACTCAGAAGTACAGAGTAAGAGACCTGTAATTGGGGGCCAAGTAAGGACATTATTAAGATCCCACCTCAATCATTAAATATAAATTAGACACAGGGTGAAAGCCTGGCAATCACTCCTAAGCAGGAAACATAACTATGAGGATCACAGGATCACAGCCTGAACTGCCTTCTGAGGCAAAAAAGGGAAACCCTATTCAAAAAATAACTGAAGCAAAAACGGCTGGACATGACTCAAGTGGTAGAGGGCCTGCCTAGAAACCATGAGGCCTTATAACCCTGTCCAGGAAGAAACAAATGTCTGAAATCCAAAAGGTCTCATTGCTAGTGGAAATACTCAATAGTACAGAAGCTTTAGGAAACAGAATCTGAAGGCAGGGCCCAGAGTGTGGCCTAGTGGTAGAGTGCTTGCCTAGAATGTATAAAGCCCTGGGTTTGAGTCTTGGTACCACATACACAGTCTCTGCTAGAAGATCCCATGTTTGTAGTAGCTTGGGCTACAAAGCAAGATCTGTCTCAAATAAATAAAGTTAAAAATTCAAGCCAGGAGTAGTGGCTTACACCTGTAAGCCTAGTTACTCAAGAGGCTGAGATCTGAGGATCAAGGTTCAAAGCCAGCCTGGGCACAAAAGGTCCTGTGACTCTATCTCCAATTAACCTCTAGAATATGGGAAGGAAGTGGGGCTTGGCTCAAGAGCAAGGCAGCCTTGAGCTGAAGAGCTCAAGGAGTGCCTAGGCCGAGTTCAAGTCCTATGATCCACCAAAAAAAAAAAAAAATCAGTAAAAAATTAATGAAGAGTATAGTACTTACTATGAATAATAATAAAAACATGGTCCTAGAATTAAGAACTACAAGAAACATAATTTGAATAAAATAATCCAAATTAGTAAAATTCTGTACACTGAAAACGGAAAGTGCTGTTTTCACTGAACATGATCAAAATGGACTATGCTACAAGTCACAAAGAAACTCAGTAAATTTGAAAAATCTGGTCACTGATCAAAAATGGAAGAAGATATAGAAGAGACTAAAACTCTCTTAAATATTTCTTAAGTAAAAAATAAAAACTAGAATTACTATTTGGAAGGTACTGACTAGAGGAACTTCATTCATGTAAACTACAGAGTGCAGCCAAAACTATATTAAGAGGCAAATTAAGAGGATTAAATAATTAAATACTTTTATTATTTAAGAAAATTAAAAGAAACTAAAATTCATTAAGTCAGGAAAAATATAACTAATAAAAAGCATTAGAATAAAAGAAAAAGCAGGGCTGGGAGTGTGGCCTACCGGTAGAGTGCTTGCCTGGCATGCACCAAGCCCTGGGTTCCATTCCTTGGTACCACATAATACAGAAAAAGCTGGAAGTGGTACTGTGGCTTAAGTGGTAGAGCACTAGCCTTGAGCACAGAGAGGCTCAGGGACAGTGCCCAGGCCCTGAGTTTAAGTCCCAGGACTGGCAAAAAAAAAAAAAAAAAAAAAAAAAAAAAAAAGGCAGAAACCAGAGACTTGGAAAACAGCCAATTATTTAACAATTAAATCTCAAAACCGGTTATTAAAACTAAGGTAAACATTTAACAATAGAGAAACCCACTAATGAAATACGCAAATGAACACTGCAGCCCTTCTGTTTTGTTTTTTAAAGCCCCAAGCTGGCTTTGAACTCATGATCCTCCTGCCTTACCCTTCTGAATGCTGGGACTATAGGCATACACTACTGTGTCTGGTTAAAAAGCAGTTTTAAATCCAAAGTTAGGGGAATGATGCTTGCTTTAAAGCAATAAATTCTATGGCATTGAAGATCAGACTATTAGCCAAATTTTATTAAATATTTAACAATTAACCAAGTAAAAAATAAGATAAATAAAAATAAATCTGCAATATCATTTTAGTCCTATGGAATTTATTTTTTCATGTGCTGTTCTTATTATCTTTATCTTAAGAGAGGAGCAAATTAAGTCTTGGAAAAAAAATATATGTATCATGTTCAGGGTTAAGTAGGAGAGCAGAAGTCAAACCCAGGTCTATGAAATGAAGTAACAGTCAAACTCGATTCTGATCAAAGAAAACCATTAGTATTTCCTAAGGAGGTGTGAGGCAACACTATTTCTACCTTCTCTGCTCTACAAAGGAAAAAAACAAAAACAAAAAACAGGAATTCAGAAGCACATATTTCCAAGAAACTTAATATCCTCCTTCCCTCCTTCTGATATGTCTGCAAAGAATTAACCCTCTAATTGGAGGAGTTTTTGCAAACAAATTTGTCAACATCTTGAAGACTTGAATATGGTCTAGTTTTAAACAAAAACAGAAAACTCAGATAGCAAAAAATATACACCTGAACACTACTTATTTTATCTTTGGCTACTTATACAAGTTCTCAAGTTTATAAAGTATAACTGGAAGTTTAACCTTAGCTACCAGAGCAAATTCTAATTTGTCCTCTTTAAAATATATAAGGGAAAAGAAATACAAAGACTGTTAATCTGCCTCTGCTGAAGTATCAGAGAAGTATCAGAAGCTACTCAGGAATCTGAGATGTGAGGATCTTGGTTCAAAGCCAGACTGGGCAGTAAAGACCATGAGATTTGAGGCTGGGAGTTTGGCCTAGTGGTATAGTGCTTGCCTAGCATTCGTGAAGACCTGGGTTCGATTCCTCGGTACTACATTACATAGGAAAAAGCTGAAATTGGTGCTGAGGCTCAAGTGGCAAAGCTCTAGCCTTGAGAAAGTCCAAGGACAGTGCTCAGACCCTGACCTCAAGCCCAGGACTGGCAAAAACAAACAAATAAACAAAAACCCCGTGAAATTCTTATCTCCAATTAATCACTTGCACTTGGTGCAAGCGGTAGGGTACTAGTCCAGTAAAAGGAACCAAGCCCAGTGATCTAGCCCCAGATCCAGCCAAAAAAAAAAAAAAAAAAGGAAAAGAAAAGAAAAGAAAAAAAGAGGGCTAGGAGTTTGGCCTTTGGTAGAATGCTTGCTTAGCAGGCATGAAGACCCAGGTTCAATTCCTGGGTACCCCATATATAGAAGAGCTGGAAGTAGTGCTGTGACTCAAATGGTAGAGCCCTAGCCTTGAGGAAAGCTCAGGCCCTGAGTTCAAGGCCCAGGACTGGCCAAAAAATAAAAGGGATGTGAGGGGCCGGGAGTTTGGCCTAGTGGTTAAAGTGCTCACCTAGCATGCACGAAGACCCGGGTTCGATTCCTTGGTACCACATATATAGAAAAAAGCCAGAAGTGGTGCTGAGGCTCAAGTGGTAGAGCGCTAGCCTTGAGAAAGTCCAAGGACAGTGCTCAGGCCCTGAGCTCAAGCCCAGGACTGGCAAAAAAAAAAAAAAGGGATCTGAGAATGACAGAAACTCATTCATTTACTATAGACAAACTTACTGATACTGAATTTAGGTTTGCAGTGTAATAAATGTCACAAATCAAAATAACTCTGAATTTTGTACACCTGGAACACAGGCCCAAAGAATAGACACATGGGAAACTTCTTTATAAAAACATCTGTTTGCCAGGGACAAGGTACTAACCTGTAATCCCTGCCAGCTGAGAGGCTAATGCAGAGGGCTCTCTTGGGCCCAGGAGTTTTGATACAATCCTGGGCATCACCGGGAGAGCTGGTCTCAAATGAAAGGGGTGGGGGGTGGGAGGGGGAGAAGAAAGGAGTGGGGAGGGAGAGAGGGAGAAAGAAACTGCTTATAGAAAGTAGCAGAAGAAGTTGACATCAACAGACCTTTTCATATTCCACCATTTCTAACACCTTAATCTCTGAGCACAAGATATCTCATTAAGGACAGCTGATAATACCAAATGATGACAGTACTAAAGCTGAGTTACTAAGTAGTTTTGTTTGTTTGTTTTTAAACCCTACAGGAAGGTAAGGTAAGATAAACAATGATTAGTTAAGATACAAAATATATTCAACCTAAGTTACTTAACACTGAAAGTCAAGATACATGTCAACAACATGAAGTCCTGTTTTCATACTGTAACTGTAAATCGCTGTTGTTTACCAGCTAGAAAAATTTAAGAAGGATGAAAAAGACTGCCTTAAATCAGGATCTCTTAACAGAACATAAAAAGGGCGTTCACACAGGTACACACAGTGTGAAAAAAGACACACACAGGGTGTTACATACTTATAGAGGCATATGAATGTTTTACAAATACTATCCTGTTCCTGGCAAAGTTGACAAGTTTTAACCTGCCTTAAAAATTACTATTCAGTGCCTCTATCCCACTCTCATTCTATTCAGAGTTACTCTTGTAGACATCCTACAAAAACAAAAAGCACAAGAACAAATTCTTGTACATTTATCTCAATATCCTGCCTTCTTTCAAGGGCGGAAGAGTCTAACACAGCAGGGGAAAAAAGGTGTCGTGCACAACCTTGGTCCAAAATACAGCTCGCTGTCTTTTAATTTTAGGCCTAACGATCTGTCTTTTTGAAGAGGTTAAAAAAGAAAACCTGAACACTACAGACCACTTGTAAAAAGATAGACCGAGACGGTATCAGTGGGAGTTGGTAATTTATCAAGGGGAAAATAAATCACGCTCGCGTTGCCGAAGAGCATTCCCATTAAAATGAAGAGATCAGGATGGTGACAATCACAGCAACCGACAAAGGCAGTGACTAAACAGCCTTCAGCTCCTGGATGACTTTGTTTGCTGAGTCCGTGAAAAGAACAAGTCCACCGAGGAATTTGTGGCAACGTCGGGTGTGCGCGCTCCTGAGCGTTTCAAAGAAAACCAAACATGGTGAAAAGCCAACCCCAACTCCATCTAAGTTACCAAAAACAGCAAACAGACACCTCCGGGTGTGAGACCAAACAAGAATCCGAGCAATCCGAAAGTGCTGCTGTTCAGTGGCGGAGGCCTTCCACCTCCCGGAACACCAGAGGCTTCCCCGCCGTGATAAACGCTGCCGAGCTGCGGAGCTAAGCGTTCCGACGTCGAGGACCCGCGGCGGGCACAGCGTGCAGGGGGACGCTGACCCGGGCGAGCGCAAAGTCTGGGACCACCCCCCACCCCCAGACGCCGGGCCCGCGCGGGGGGAGCGGGGAAAGGGAGGCGCGGAGCCCGCGGCCCGGCCGGGGCAGGGCACGGCAGGGCACGGCAGGGCAGGACAGGGCAGGGCAGGGCAAGATCCAGGAAGAGGACAGCGCGCAGCCCGAGCAGCCGGGGAGAACACAGCTCCCGGGAGCAGACAATGAGCCACCGCCCCGGCAGCCGTGGCCCCGGCTCCGGGGTGGCCCCGGCAGGTCTGCCGTCTGGGCCGCTCCGCCTGCCAGGCCGCGGATCCCGCTGGAAGAGGAAGGACAGGAGGGCGGCGCCGGCCCGCGTCCCCGGCCGGTCCTCACACTTACCACAGGCGAGGAAAAGTCCCCGCCCCGGCGAGGCGCCTCCGTCTGAGCTCCGGACGGGCTGAGGAGCCGCCGCGGGTGAGCGCGCGACGCGAGGGGACCGGAAGAGGAGCCGCGCCGGAGAGCAGCCGCGGCTACTACAGGGCAGCGATAGCCCTGGGGGCCAGCTAGGGGAGGGCAGAAGCCTTCGGCAATGGCGACGGCCCGGGCTGGAGGGGAAGCGGAACAACCGCCGCCGCCGCGCGTGGCCACAACCCTGGGGGAGGGCGGCGGCGGGGAGCGGGGGCGGGACCAGAGCAAAGCCCCGCCTCTCCCGCGGCCGAGGCTCCCCGGGGCGGGGCTGCGCACCACCTCCCGAGGGGCGGGATCGCGCAGAGCTGCTGGGAGTTGTAGTTTAACCATGAACACGTTTCCACGGTCTTAGCTTTCTTCTGGGGGTGGGTTTGTATTGACAGGGACAATCAATCATTCATTTAATTGGGCACTGTGTATCCTTCAGTCAGGTTTTGTCTATCGATAATACTGACAGGACTGGTAACGGATGCACAAATCTGCTCCAAGACCTTCGTTTCTGGGGATTCATTCTCCATTTTGCTTTGTACATACAAATCCTTACTATATTTGGCTGCTAAATTAAGTACCACAAATGAAACTTCTGCATTTTATCCTCAGAGGAACCCATCCGTGTATTTACTCATTCGACAAATATTTGAGTAGCTACGGTGTACAGGATACACCACAAGCAAACAAGAGTGGACAAGGTTTATCTCGCCTTTGTGGAATTTATAAATATATGAACAGAAAAATCACAGTACTGCTTATCTGGTATGAAGAAAATCTAAGGGCGATTGCTTTGCATAGAGTGGGCAGAGAAGGCCTTTTGAGGAGATGGCATTTAAACTGAAAACAGAGAAGCACCCAGAGGAAAAGCATTGAAGAAAGGAAGGAGGGGCTGGAGAGTTTGGCCTAGGGATAGAATGCTTGCCTAGCATGCATGAAGACCCACAAACATAGAAAAAAGCCGGAAGTGGTGCTGTGGCTCAAGTGGTAGAGTTCTAGCCTTGAGAAAGCCCAGGACAGTGCTCAGGCCCTGAGCTCAAGCCCAGGACTGGCCAAAAAAAAAAAAAAAAAACCCATTCATATACACACACCTGCTGTCCTGCTACCACCCTTAGTTGAGAGCAACTGTATCTCTATTCTTTGCATCCAAAAGACTCTAGCACAATACTTATTATTATTATTATTATTATTATTGTTGTTGTTGTTGTTGTTGTTGTTGTTGCCAGTGCTGGGTCTTGAACTCAGGGCCTGGGCACTGTGCTTGGGCTTTCTCAAGGTCTAGCATAATACTTTTAGGAAAAAATAAACCACAAATATAAAACAAATAATAGAATACAATGGACAACAGTATCGATTTCCTTGGCCTTAAATAAAAAAGTGTTACCAGGAGCTCGTAGCTCACAACTGTAATGCTAGCTACTCAAGAGGCTAAGATATGAGAATTGAGGATTGTATCTCCAATTAACAACCAGAAAACCAGAAGTGGAGGTGTGAGTCATAACCAAAAAATTTTAAAAGAGATTATACACAGAATTACATAGTGCTTGTTCAGGAAGTACCCAAGGATCCAAGGAAGGAAGACAAGAGTAAGAACCAAAACCAAGTATGTTGTTACAGCAAAATGTCATCTGCCATTACTAACCAGGCAAGAGGAGTCAAATCAAAGCTTTCTTTATTCACATATTTTATTATACTTCCGATAGTTGTATAAATGTGTAAATGAACCATAAACTAAGCCATAATCTTAAATAATAACTTAAAAACATGTTTAAATGTTTAGAAAACCAGAAAACTAGAAGTATTACATATGCATGACATCCATTCTTGAGAAGTAAAACAATACTATGGCTGCATTATCTGCTTATGTTGCTGAATTTCACAGATACATAGTCCCACTTCAATGCTATATTATTAATCCTAGGTAGAAAAAAATGCTTTAAAAATATAGAATTCTTTCCTATACAAAAACACGAAACATGTATGTAACTAAACTGAGTTAAAATTTTATTCATTTTAAATGTATCTAAAATTTCTGGCATTGGATTTGTCTTTTCTAAAATTTAAGTCACAAACACACTTGCAAGGGGGTGAGGGGAGGGAAAGTGGGATAAAAAAAAAAACACGGAAGGGGTAACAATGTTCAAGAAGTAAAGAGCTGGTGCAGTGGTTCACATCTATAATTCTATCTACTGAGGTTGAGATCTGAGGATCTCAGTTCAAAGCCAGCCTAAAGAACATGAGACTTTTATCTCCAATTAACCACTAGAAAACTGGAAGTGGCACTGTGGCTCAAGGGGTAGGGCGGTAGTCTTGATGCAGAGCTCAGGGACAATGTCCAGGCCAGAGTTCAAGCTCTATAACCGACAAAAAGAAAAAAAAAAGTAACGTACCCACTACCTGATGAAAGAAAATGTAAACCTTCTGTGTATCACCCCCAACAATAAGATTTTAAAAAAAGAAAAAACACACAAAAAGAAGTGCAAGAGAGGGGAAGGGGGACAAAAACATGAGAAGGTGTATCAATGTTCGAGAAGTAATGTATCCACTTCCTGTCAAATGTAACTATAACCCCTCTATACATTACCCTGACAATAAAATACAATTTTAAAAAGAAGAAGAAGTAGTAGTAGTAGTAGTAGTAGTAGTGGAGGAGAGGAGGAAGAGGAAGAAGAAGAAAACAGGGCACTAGTGGCTCATGTCCATAATCCTCACTACTCAGGAGGCTGAGATCGTAGATTTCAGTTCAAAGCCAGCCCAGGCAGAGAAATCCTATAGACTCTTATCACCAATAAACCATTCAGAAAAAGCCGGAAATGGAGCTGTGGCTCAGAAGTAGAGTGCTACCCTTGAGTACAAAAAGACTCAAGGACAGCACACAGGCCTAAAGAACACCCAGGACCAGTTAAAAAAAAAAAAAAAAAAAAAAGTAGTGTATGACTACTCATGCCACACATCAAATTATGAATGATTTATTCCCATAACAACTCCAAAATATTTAGGAAAAATAAGTAGTAATATTAAACAGACACACTAATCACCTTCTGTGACGTTACATAAAACAATGTTAACAATTTGGCTTCTTTTCAAACATGCTTGTCCTAATTTTTTTTAATTAGTCTATGATACTTTTATTTTCTTATTCCTCCTCTCCCAAATATATAATAGTACATCAAGACCAATTATCTAAGGGGAAAAAATTATTTGGAGATTTCTTTTTTTTTTGGTCAAGTTTACAGCATATTTCTTAAGAATGACAACTAGAAGCTGGGCATCAGTGACTCATGACTGTAATACTAGCTGCTTGGAAGGCAGACATCTAAGTATCATAGTTGAAATCGAGGCTGGGGGGAAAAAAAAGGACTAGGAGACTCTTTATCTCCGCTACCAAAAAAGCCAAAAGTGAAGCTGTGGCTCAAGTGGTACAGTACTTTCAGCAAAACAAGCTCAGAGATAACACCTGGGCCCTGGATTGAAGCCCCAGGACTGGCACCAAAAAATAAAAAAAGACAACTTGAACAAACTCAGTATAAAATCAGTAATAAATCTTAGTTCTCAGTTTCACTAAGCATCCAACCAATTTATACAATCAAAAGAAATATTTTAAAAGATAATCACAAAAAAAAATTTTGTAACAGTCTGACTTCAATTTTTTTCCTTGACATTCTAAACTTCAGTAGTCTCATAAAACTAAGATTCAAGTTAGAGCCTAGCATGTAGCCTAGTGGTAGAGTGCTTGTTTAGCATGCACAAAGCCCTGGGTTTGATTCCTCAGTACCACACACACAGATAAAAGTGTGTGCTGTGGTTCAAATGGTAGAATGTTAAGTCTTGAGCAAAAAAGCTCAGGGGCAATGAATGCCCAGACCCCGAGTTCAAGCCCCAGGACTGGCAAAAAAAGAAAAGGGAAAAAAAAGATTCAAGGTAAATGTGATTTTCATCTAAGTCATTTATTTTTTTTTAGGGGAAAGTACTGAGGACTCAATGCAGGGCTTCATAGATCCTAGGCAAGTATCCAGTCACTTGAGATATACAGCCCATTTTATTTTTATAAGGATTTTCTTTGTTTTTAGCATAAATGGGAAGGTTCATATTTATAAAGTGAAAAGTCACCAATCATAATGAACTAATTTTTCTATCTTATTTTCTTTTATTTTTTCCTTACTTTATATTTTATCTAATTCTTTTCCAAGATAAAGTCACATCTAATTAAATAAATATTAATGCAACCAAATGAAGCCTGTACTATAGGCACTTGATGACTAAAGATTTTCAAAGGTTTACAAAAAAGCACTAAATTTTGGAGTTAGCTAAGACCAACTCAAAATTTCCTCTGGCAACTTTAACTATAAATGAAGATAAAACACAAAAGTTATGAGTTAATTTTTGTAGAATATTCCCAGTCACAAATAACTAAGTCTTATTTAGAATTACAGAAAACATTTAACCGTAAAAAACTTATATGAAGAGGCTGTGAGTTTGGCCTAATGGTGGAGTGCTTGCCTAGCATGCACAAAGACCTGGGTTCAATTCCTCAATACCACATACATAGAAAAATCCAGAAGTGATGCTGTGGCTCAAGTGGTAGAGCTCTTGCCTTGAGAAAGCCCAAGAACCGCACAAGCCCTGAGTTCAAGCCCCAGGTCTAGCCAAAAAAACCCCACCAAACTTATATGAAAAAATGGCCATATTTGAAAACAGCAAGAAGGATTAAAATAGAACACAGGATGGTAATGAGCAGAGTCACAGAGCATACTAATGAGGTATGTATGGTCAGTCCTACTGGAACATGTAGTGTCACATTCTTGAGGATCTGTGGAAAGAAGAATTACAGACATTTAAAGTGTTACATCTTTCGTTAAGACTATTACTTCGTGTTTGTGTGTGTGTGTGTGTGTGTGTGTGTTGAATTCAGGTTCTAGGCTGTGTGTGTATATATGTGTTTGTGTGAGCCAGTCCTAGGTGTTGAACTAAGAGCCCTGGCACTGTCCTTGAGCTCTCTCAAGGCTACAGCTCTACCACTTGAGCCACAATACTTCCTCCAGCTTTTATCTGCGTATCTGGTACCAAGGAATTGAACCCAGGGCTTCATGCATCCTAGACAAGCACTCTACCATTAGGCCACACTTCTAGCCCAGGTTCTAAGCTTTTTTTTTTTTCCCCTTCCTTTGCGAGTCCTGGGGCTTGCACTCAGGGCTTGAGCACTATCCTTGGGCTTTCTCAAGGCTAGAGCTCTACTACTTGAGCCACAGTACCACTTCTGCCTTTTTCCATGTATGAAGTACCAAGGAATTAAACCTGGGTCTTTGTACATGCCAGGCAAACACTCTTACCACTAGGCCAAACTCCTGGCCAGGTTCCAAGTTTTTTTAAAGCTTCTTTTGCTCAAGGCTAGTTCTCTACCACTTGAGCCACAGCTCTTTTTAGCTCAGGGACAGTACCCAAGGCCCGAGTTCAAGCCCCACAACTGATTTTTAAAAAAAAAAGGTGGGGGAGCAGGAATCTGGCCTAGTAGTAGAGTGCTTGCCTAGCATCCACTAAGACCTGGGTTCAATTCCTTGGTACCACATACATAGAAAAAGCTGGAAGTGGTGCTATGGCTGATGTGGTAGAACTCTGGCCTTGAGAAAGCCCAAGGACAGTGCTCAGGCCCTGAGTTCAAGGCCCAGGACTGGCACCGTGGCTCATGCCTGTAATCCTAGCTACTCAGGAAGCTGAGATCTGAGGATCAAGGTTCAAAGCCAGCCCAGGCACAAAAGGACCTGAGACTCTTTATCTTCAATTAACCTCTAGAAAACAGGAAGTGGGGCTTGGCTTAAGGGTAGGGTGGTAGCCTTGAGCTGAAGAGCTCAGGGACAGTGCTCAGGCCAAGTTCAAGCCCTGTTACCCACCAAAAAAAAAAAAAAAAAAAAAAAAAAAAAAAAAATTTGAGCTGGCTTACACCTGCAATCCTAGCTACTCATAAAGCTGAGATCTGAGGACAGCTGTTCAAAGTCAGTCCTGGCAGAAAGTCCTCCTGAAACTCTTATATCAATTAATCAATCAAATATTGGAAGTGGGCTACAGCTCAAAATGGTAGAATGCTAAGCCTTGAACAAAAAGAGCTCAAGCAGCATTTAGGCCTTGTGTTCAAGACCCATGATCTACAAAAATTTAAAAAAATCACATTTCTCCAAATGTATTTTAGAGTTTGAAAACAATCCAGGTACTACATAGTAGTGACAGTATGCTTAAAAGCAATTCTAAGTTATATTACATGTTGGCATGTTCATCTATTTTCAACTGTCAGTTCTCTGATGTGCTCTGCATATCACACTGTAAGATGTGGCCTTTCTGAGCTAATAGAAAAATTTCTAGCAACAAGGAAAGGACATGAGATCTAAATATGCACAAAGGTACAATAAATAAATAGGTCATACAGTTATCTGACATTTATGGTGTTTGATAGAAGTAACAAAACCATACAAAAGATTTCTAAATGAGAAGGCACTAAAAACAAAGAATATGAGCTTACCGACTTATATTTCATATTGTTCCACTGGCAGATATCCTTACTCTTGAAAGCACAAGGAGCTGCTACTTTGGATTGAGTCCAACATTTCAAAACTGGAAACTCTGAGAAAAGTGGCAGAACAAGATGTCAGGGACTGGGAATGTGGCTTATTGGGTAAAGTGCTTGCCTAGCACTCTGAGGCCCTGGGTTCCATTCCTTGGTATCACATAAACAAAACTAAATAAGAAATTTTTTTTTTTTAATGCCAGAAAACTTTGGTTTGACTAAAGGCTAGTCTTGCTTTGAATTGCAGCAGCAGCTTTTCATGCTGAGATGTGAGTACTAAAACCTTTTAACATCTAATATATATGATTCAGATTCGTTTTAATATCCTTTTTTTATGTGGATGATTAAGAAATTAAAATTATAGGGCCGGGAGTTTGGCCTAGTGGTTAAAGTGCTTGCCTAGCATGCATGAAGACCCGGGTTCGATTCCTTGGTACCACATACATAGAAAAAAGCTGGAAGTGGTGCTGAGGCTCAAGTGGTAGAGCTCTAGCCTTGAGAAAGTCCAAGGACAGTGCTCAGGCCCTGAGCTCAAGCCCAGGACTGGCAAAAAAAAAAAGAAATTAAAATTATAAAGGTATCACAGAAATGCAATCTGATTTATCAACAATGCCATTGCATGTTTAATGTAAATCTTTTTTGAAGTATCAAATGTATTCAGAAAAGTGAACGCACATCCTAAGTATATAATGGCCTCTCAAGAGAAGCATTATTCAATTATCCTTTATTTAGGGTAAGAATAATAGAAACTAAGTTAGGCTAGATAAAGAAACTAATAGTAGAGCTGAAGACTTTTTAATTAATTGTTTCATCAGAAAAGGTGTGGTGGTGCCCAGTGAGGTGGCTCACAACTGTAATCCTAGCTACTCAGGAGGCTGAGGATCACAGTTCAAAGCCAGCCCAAACACTAAAGACCATGAGAGTCGTATATCTAATTAACAACTACAAAAGTGGCTCTGTGGCTGGAGGGGTAGGGCAGTAGCACTGAACTTAAGAGCTCAGGGACAGTGCCCAGGCCCAGAATTGAAGCCCCAAGACCAAAAGGGGAAAAAAAAAAAGAAAAGAAAAGAAAAAGAAAAAAGAAAAGAAAGAAAATGTCTGGTGGTGGCAAATGTAAGAGTAAAAAAACTTGTCAGGCTTTAGTAACAGTGCTATTAGCCTTCATAAATATTCCAATTTAACTCAGCCCAGGTTTGGAAACAAAGAACCAAAATCTGAAAGTGGTTCCATAAGCTAAAGAAAAAGTCTTGATGCTTTGAAGTCTTCTTATTAATAGTGAGCAGAGCAACACTGGCTAATGCCTGTAATTTAGCTCCTCAAGATATCACTTCCAAATTTAGCAAGAGAAGAAGAAGAAGAGGAGGAGGAGAACGAGGAAGAGGAGGAAAGGGAGGAAGGGAGAAAGGAAGAAAGAAAAAAGAGGAAATTGTGAAGAAATTGTTTTAAACTCATCAAAATCTTCACATTTTGAAAACAATGACAAAGGTAAAGTTAACGACAAAAAGGCACCAAAAAGACACTAAAAGATTCGCAAGTAGAGACAAAACATCCAAAGCCATAAGAACCTTCAATTCCAATATAAAAAAGTAGTGTAAGAGCAAGATGGATCAACGTGTATAAAGGAACAATCACCCAGGAGTGAGAGCATATGTCTTTAACCCTAGCATTCTAAAGGATCTTGAGTTCACTGTGAACCTAGGCTACATAAAGAAACCCTGAATCAAGAATAATGAGCTGGGCACTGGGTGCAGTGGCTCACGTCTATAATCCTAGCTACTCAGAAGGCTGAGATCTGAAGATCATGGTTCAAAGCCAGCCCGGGTACTAAAGACAGAGAGACACTTATCTCTAGCTAATCACTAAAAATCAGGAAGGGGGCTATGGCTCAAGAAGTAGGATGGTAGCTTTGAGCTGAAGAGCTCAGGGACAGAGCCCAGGCCTAGAGTTCAAACCCCATGACCAAAGAAAAAGAAAAAGAATAACGGGCTGGAAATGTGGCTTAGTGGTAGAGTGCTCACCTAGCATGCATGAAGCCCTGGATTCAATTCCTTAGTCCACATAAACAGAAAGAGCCAAAGTAATGCTGTGGCTTAAGTGCTAGAGTACTAACCTTGAGCACACAGGCTCAGGCCCTGAGTTCAAGCCCCAGAACTGGCAAAAAATAAAATAAAATAACATGAATAGAGGGGCATGGTTCAACTAGTAGGACACTTACTAAGAGAAAATCCTCAGTGCAAAGTCCACTATTACCAAAACAAAACAAAAGGCTAGATGCAGTAGTACACAACTATAATCGCAGCTACAGGGGACCGGGAGTTTGGCCTAGTGGTAGAGTGCTTGCCTAGCATGCACGAAGGCCCGGGTTGGATTCCTTGGTACCACACAGAAAAAGCCAGAAGTAGTGCTGTGGCTCAGGTAGTAGGGTTCTAGCCTTGAGGAAAAAAAAAAAAAAACAAGGACAGTGCATAAAAGCACTGAGTCCAAGCCCAGGAGAGAGGGGAGGGGGGGGAGGGAGGGAGAAATACAGGAAAATCATGAGTTTGAAAATAGTTTTGGAGCTGGTGCGGTGGCTCAGGCCTGTAATCCTAGCTACTCAGGAGGCTGAGATCTAAGGATCAAGGTTCAAAGCCAGCCAGTCACAAAAGGACCTCCAACTAACCTCTAAAAAATGGGAAGGAAGTGGGGCTTGGCTCAAGGTTACGTCTGGTAGGTTGGAAGCCTTGCGCTGAAGAGCTCAGGGACAACGTCCAGATCCAGGGGTAAGGTGGTATCCTTGAGCTGAAGAGCTCAGGGACAGTGCCCAGGACTCACAAAAGAAAAAGAAAAAGAAAATAAATTTGGCCAAGTTAGCAAAACCCTGTCACACACACTCACACACACACACACACACACACACACTACTACTACTACTACTACTACTACAGTTCAAATCCTAGTACTCAAAAAAAGGAAGTGGGGGGAAGGGGTGGTAGAAGTATTGTTTGAGTGGTAGACTACTTGTCCAGCATGCAAAAGTTCCTGAATTCAAGCCCCAAAACCAGGAAGGACAAAACAAACAGATAAAACAAAACCAAAAAAAGAAAACAGATATTCTATGTCTACTGATAAAAGAACACAGCATTACCACCAATGGTCTCGTCAAAGTAATCAAACCTAAATCTATTTACACATCTGGAACCAACCGCGAATTTCCAGGAAATAAAGCAGTCAAGAGTATGAGAAACTCCAAAATAAAATCAAAGAACAGAAACTAGGAAAAAGAAATCTTATTGGTTAAAATAATTGCAGTCATTTCAATAGATTAATTTCAAAGAAGAAAGGAAGACCCTTGAACAAAGAGACTTCACAAGGTCTGGGAATGCAGACTAGTGGTAGAGTGCTTGGCTAGCATACATGAAGCCCTGGGTTCAATATCACCTAAACAGAAAAAGCTTGAAGTGGTGCTGTGGCTCAAGGGGTAGAGCATTATTCTTCAGCACAGACAGGCTCGGAGATCCCAGGTCCTGAGTTCAAACCCCAGGACCAGCAAAACACAACAAAACAAAAAAGTTACCATTTGGGCTAGGAATTTAGCTTAGTGGTAAAGTGCTCACCTAACATAGCATGCATGAAGCCCTGGGTTTAATTCCTTAGTGCCACATAAACAGAAAAGGCTGGAAGTGGCACTGTAGTTCAAGTGGTAGAACACTAGTCTTTTTTCTTTTATCTTCCTTTTTTTTTTTTTTTTTAACCGGTCCTGGGGATTGGCAAACCCAGTACCGGAGCACGGTTCTTGAGCATTCCTCTAGGTTAGTGCTCTACCACTTCTGTCACATTACCACTTCCGGCTTTTCTAGGTATGTGGTACCCAGGAATTGAACCCTGGTGTTTGTGCATGCTAGGCAAACACTCTACCACTAACTAGGCCAAACTCCCTGCCCAGAACACTAGTCTTGAGCACAGAGAAGCTCCGGGACCGAGCCCAGGTTGAGTTTAAGCCCCAGGATCAGCAAAAACAAAAGAGAGAGAGATTTTACAGAAATAAAACACTTTATGAACAAAACCAAATGACAACATCTAAGAATCTAACCCATTAATGTGAAAAAGAAGATTAGTCTTAGAGGAAAGGAGGAAGCTATGACTGGGATAGACAACCATAGCTGCTAGGGTGACCAGCAAAGTTTTGTGTCTTCCCTTGGATGGTAACTATAAATCAGCTGTTTAATTTTCCAATCAAGAGGTGAAAACAAACAAACAAACTCTTTTTGAGGGAAAGGAGGGTTTTGGAGCTTGAACTCCTGCGCACTATCCCTTTTCTCAGGTATAGTGCTCTACCACTTTGAGCCACAACTCCACTTCCAGTTTTGTTTTTTTATTTTTTGTCAGTCACGGGGCTTGAACTCTAGGCCTGGGCACTGTCCCTGAACTCTTACCCCTTGAGTCACAGCCCCACTTCTAGTGGTTAGTAGGGATAAGAGTCTCATGATCTTTAGTGCCCAGGCTGGCTTTGAACTGCAATCCTCAGATCCCAGCTTCCTGAGTAGCTAGGATTACAGGCATAAGCCACAAGCACCTGGCAGAAACAAGCTTTTGGCCCATTTGTCCTTACTGGATTCCCTGCTACCCTCACCTTGGTCACAGTACATTAACAGATCTGGGTTGTTGATCACAATATGTGTTTCTCCATCTTTGCTGTGTGGCCGATGGTAGCGGTAGTGCACAGGTAAGAAGGCGTGGAAGCAATCAATGCACTGGACATCTTTTCTGGCATACATGAGAATTTCAGATTCCCTGGACAGATAGTTGGGGGCTTCTATATTAAAATGTTCTGAAACCATCACTGCCTGTTGAAGAGAACACCAGTATTATAAAAGAAGAAGAAGAAGAAGAAGAAGAAGAAGAAGAAGAAGAAGAAGAAGAAGAAGAAGAAGAAGAAGAAAAAGAAATAACTGAGAAAAAATGAAAAAACAAAACCGAAGATAACCCTTGTACAGATATGCAGAAATGGCAATTTGCCCCCTTTAAAACATCTCCAAGGAAGTAGAGCTGTGGTTCAACTGGAAGAGCATAGCCTTGAACTGCAGAGCTCAGGGATAGTGACCAAACCCAGAGTTCAAGCCCCATGACTGACAAAAAAATACACAAAAATAGGGGCTGGGAGTTTGGCCTAGTGGTGGAGTTGCTTGCCTAACATGCACAAAGATTCAGGCTCTATTTCTCGGTACCACATACATAATAAAAGCCAGGAGTCTTGCTGTGGTTCAAGTGGTAGAGCTCTAGCCTACAGAAAGTTCAAGGACAGTGCTCAGCCCTAAGTTCATGCTCTAGGACTGGGAAAAAAAAAAATTGGGACAGAGAGTGGCCTACTGGTAGTGCTTGCTTAGCATGCATGAAGATCCTAGGTTCGATTCCTCAGTACCACATACAAAGGAAAAAAAGCCAGAAATGGTGCTGTGGCTCAAGTGGTAGAGCACTTGCCTTCAGAAAGCCCAGGAAACTCAGTCCCTGAGTTCAAGCCCCAGGACTGGCAAAAAACGAAAAACAAAACCCAAAGCTCTGTTGTTCTTCCATTTTAAGTTTTTCATAGAAAACACAGGAGTCCGCCAGACACAGTGGCTTGTGCCTCCTAGCTACTCCGGAGGCTGAGATCTGAAGATTGTGGTTCAAAGACCGCCAAAGCACTAGAGTTGTAAAGTCCGTGAGACTCTTAACTCCAATTAACCAACAGAAAACCAGAAGTGGCTCAAGAGGTAGGGTGGTAGATTTGAGCTGAAGAGCTTAGGGTCAGTGCCCAGGCTTAGAGTTCAAGTCCCATGAACAACAAAAAGAAAGAGAGAGAGGGGGAGAAAACACAGGAGTCAACTGGAGAAAATATACCCAGAGGTACCAGCTTTCCCCATAATAAAACCATTTCTGTGAAATTTCCTAACTTCTGTTTAGATGATAAAACAAGTATCAAGATGAGCTAAATTATATGAATAAATATATCATTCAATAAGTATAAAACTAACTGTAACAGAAAGTTAAGCCTATATTAGGTTAATGACTGGTATCACATTTTAGAACAAGTATTGAACAGTATGTAGTACATACCCTAAGGTTAGCTGTTTGCCTATTAAAATTATAGAAGATCAATTGTACCGTCAACACTGTTCCTTTCATTAGTGGTACTGACATTTTCCAAATGTCAAAATAGATTTTCTAGTTTTCCATTTGAGGGAAGCTAATGTACTTACCTATCTTTTGTAATACACCATCGTATTTGTCATGTTTTCCAAATATTACAGGAATCTGGGCTGTTGAATGCTACTTGCCAGTAACTCTACAAAGGGATGAAAGTTACAGCCTATTCTGTCAAGACTGTGCATTGGTGACAGGACAAAGGACAAGCTGTACAGCTGATTTCTCTTTCAGTAAGCATAGCCTAATTTATAAGAAAAAAGAAAGCAGGGCAAGGTGGCTCACACCTGTAATCCTAGCTACTCAGGAGGCTGAGATCTAAGGATCAAGCTTCAAAGCCAGCCTGGGCACAAAAGGACCTGAGACTCTTATCTCCAATTAACCTCTAGAAAACGGGAAATGGGGCTTGGCTAAGCGTAGGCTGGTAGCCTTGAGCTGAAGAGCTCAGGGACAATGTGGTAGAATGCTTGCCTAGCATGTATGAAGCCTTGAGGAATGGAGCTGGAAGTGTGACGGGCATGGTAGCTCATGCCTGTAATCCTAGCCACTCAGGAGGCTGAGATCTGAGGATCTCGTTAAAAGCCAGCCCAGACACTAAAGACTTTGATAATCTTATCTCTTATCTCCAATTAACCACTAGAAAACCAGAAGTGGCCTGGCACAGTTGCTCCAGCAGTAGGGCGGTAGTACTGAGCAGAGAGCTCAGAGACAATGCACAGGGGTAAAGCGGTAACCTTGAGCTGAAGAGCTCAGGGACAGCGCTCAAGCCCCACACAACCAAAAAAAAAAGCTGGAAGTGGTGCTGTGGCTCATGGGACTCAAGTGGTAGAGTGCTAGCCTTGAGCAAAAGATGTTCAGGGAGAGTGCCCAGGCTCTGAGTTTAAGCCCCAGGACTGAAAAAAAAAAAAAAGATTTTCAGCCTTTTACTTGTCAGGCTGTGATCCTCAGATCAGCCTCCTGAGTAGCTAAGATTACGGGGTAAGTCACTCAGCTCAGGCTCCTTTTCTTGTTCAAATGCAGAAGTGTGAACATTATATATTTGAACAAATAAAAGTTACAGCTTCAGGGCCAGGAGTTTGCCCTAGTGGTAAGAGTGCTTGCCCAGCATGCACAAAGAGCCAGGTTCGATTCCTCGGTACCACATACACAGAAAAAGCTGGAAGTAGTGCTGTGGCTCAAGTGGCAGAGTGCTAGCCTTGACAAAAACCCAAGGACAGTACTCAGGCCCCGATTTCAAGCCCCACGACTAGCAAAAAAAAAAAAAAAAAAGCTACAGCTTCAAAAATAGTATTTTTACTTGATACTACAAAATATCAATTTCATGTTTCAACTGAGTATTGTATTGTTTTCAAGGAGTATGAGAGACTTTTTTTTTTTTTAAGATTTTTTATTTATTTATTTTTTTGCCAGTCCTGGGCTTGAGCTCAGCGCCTGAGCACTGTCCTTGGACTTTCTCAAGGCTAGAGCTCTACCACTTGAGCCTCAGCACCACTTCTGGCTTTTTTCTATGTATGTGGTACCAAGGAATCAAACCCAGGTCTTCGTGAATGCTAGGCAAGCACTTTACCACTAGGCCAAACTCCCGGCCCCAGTATGCGAGACTTTTAAGTATTTGTCTAGGGACTACAGGTGTAGCCCAGTAGTAGAGTGCTAAGCTGAGAATGTATACAGCACTGGACTTGATCCAAAGCACTGAAGAACTAAGGAAGAGCATCCTAATAACTTTACTTAAAAATTTTATCTCTGGAAGAGACTTAAAATTTGATTGTAGGCATACCGACAACAACTAATTATGCATGTACATTTCATTCTATCTAGGTTAAAATCAAGTATCACTCACTTCATGAAGAATGCTCCCATTCTATGTCTAAAAATACCTATATATTTATTTGTTTATTTTTTTTAGTGCTGGCCCTGGCTTGAACTCAGGGAGGAGACATTATCTCTGAGCTTCTTTTGCTCAAGGCTAGTACTATACCACTTGAGCCACAGCTCCAGTTTTTTTTTTCTTTTGTATTTTTGGTTGGTCTGTGGGGCTTGAACTTGTATGGGGCTCTGTCCCTGAGCTTTTCAGCCCCACTTCCCATTTTCTAGAGGTTAATTGGAGATAAGAGTCTCAAGTCCTTTGGTGCCCAGGTTGGCTTTGAACCTTGATCCTCAGATCTCAGCCTCCAGAGTAGCTAGGATTGCAGGCATGAGCCACAGAGCCTGGCTACAGCTCCAGTTTTTTCTCAAGCTTAATTGGACATAAAATTCTCACTTTAATGCGTCACTGGCTTCGAAGCCTAATCATCAGTTTTAGCCTCCTGAGTAGCTAGGATTATAAGTGTAAGTCACTAGGACTCAGCTAAAGTATCACTTTATATATTTAAACAAAATGTAAATTTGTTTGTCTGATCTATTTTGCCTTAAGTCTAAGTTATTGAGTCCATAAATTAATTTCTCTCAGAAAAAAATTCCTCAATAGTTATACCTCAGTTACATTTTTCTCTCGTAATGAAGCCAATTCATATGGATCCACAAAAAGTCCTGTTGGGATATAATGTCTAATTAAGAGTCGGCAGGTCTGTAAGTCTTCAATGCTTTCTCCAAATTTCACTTTTATTACAAGGTCTCTGGAAGACAAGTACAGTTTAAAGTAAATCTCTTCATTCAATTGTTAAATGATATACTACAATATTGTATACACAATAGCAGAAAGCATATTTCAAATTCAGTTTACAAAAGTAGATTACCAAATTAAATATTTGTTCTATGTCAAAATTACTCATTAGCTCTTTCATAATTCATGTTACAAGCAATAAACATTAGAGAAAAAACATTTTCAATAAAGGTATCCATATAATAATTTGATAGGGAAAAATAATAAGTCAACAAATGGTTTGTGTGAGTGAACAAATATGTATGCATATATTCATACCTATATGTGCAAATATACATGTGTATATACATGACACATAAATATAATCACACATAAATATGTAATTACATAGACATATATGTAGTATATACCCAGATATATTTGCATGTGTATGTATATGTGTACATGCACATATATATACATATTTATACATCTATATAGCTCCATTTGTTTCATTATCATTATTACTTTTTACATACATGAACACATACACATATATGGTATAATACATATATGTTTTCTGACTTCATAAATATATCTACAAATTAATTTAAAATACATTATAGGAAGCCAGCTCACACCTGTAATCCTAGCTACTCAGGAGGCTGAGATCTGAGGATCGTGGTTCAAAGCCAGCCCTGGCACAAAAGAACCTGAGACTCTTAACTCCAATTGACTTCTAGAAAATGAGAAATGGGGCTTGGCTCAAGGGTAAGGTGGTAGCCTTGAGCTGAAGAGCTCAGGGACAATGCCCAGGCCCAGGAATAGGGTGGTAGCCTTGAGCTGGCAAGAGCTCATGGACAACACCCAGGCTGAGTTCAAACCCCATGACCTACTAAAAAAAAAAAAAAGTATCAAAAACAGAAAAGAGAATCCTCAACAGCCAGTTGTCAATGATTTCATAAAACAGAAGTAAAGTTAGGTCTTTGTGTTGAAGTAACTTCTCAGTAACTGAATATAACACAAGGAAAAAGACATGCTATCCAACCCACGGGGTCGGGAGGGGGAAATAAAACAGCATTTTGGGCCAGGATTTTGGCCTAGTGGTAGAGTGCATGAAGCCCTGAGTTTGATTCCTTGATACCACATACACAGAACTAGCCAGAAGTGGTGTGGTGGTTCAAGTGGTAGAGCACTAGCCTTGAGAAAGCCAAGGACAGTGCCCAGGCCCTGAGTTCAAGCCCCAGGACTGGCAAAAAAATAAAATAAATAAAATGGCAAGCCACAGAACTGAATATTTCAAAATGTACGCATCACCAGTAGACTTGTATTAAAAGCAACTAAAGAGGCCAGAAGCTTAATGGTAGAGTGCTTGCCTTGCATGCACAAAGTCCTAAGTTCAATTACTCAGTACCACATACACAGAAAAAGCCAGAAGTTCAAGCTGGAGTTCAAGCCCTAGAACTAGCAAAATAAAAAAATAAAAGCAATTAGAGGAGTCTTACAAACTCATATAATGAGAAGCAGTCAAGTTTAAAAATGCATTAAAGATGGGCTAGGAATGTGGCTTAGTGATAAGAGTGTCTGCCTAGCATGCATGAAGCTCTAGGTTCAATTCATAGAGATGTAGTTCAATCAAAGATTGCTCGCTTGGGGTCGGGAGTTTAGCCTAGTGGTAGTGCCTAGCATACATGAAGACCTGGGAACCATCCCTTGGTACCACATACATAGAAAAGCCAGAAGTGGTGCTGTGGCTCAAGCGGTAGAGTTCTAGCCTTGAGGAAAACCCAAGGACAGTGCTCAGGCCCTGAGCTCAAGCAAGGGTTTGGCAAAAAAAAAAAAAAAAAGATAGCTTGCTTGGCATGAACAAGGCGCTGGCTCAATCCCTCAGTATGGCTGGTACACATACACACATATATGTACACAAACATATGTATGTACACACACACACACAGAAGGATGTAAATTTAAACAGATACTTCATAAAAGAAGATATGTAAGTGACCAATAAGAATGTAAAAAGGTGCTCAACATTCTAAGTTATCAGGGAATACGAATTTAAATCACAATATGATACCATTGCCTAGGCATCACTATATCTAAGATTCAAAAGACTGGCCATATCAAATGTTGACAAGAAGTGATAGAAACAGAATTCCCATATTTGCTGGTGGCAGTTTGGCAGTTTCATAAAATATTTAACATGGCTGTATGAAGATTTGCACAGAGATTTTCCTGAAGCTTTCTTTATAATGGCCCACAACTACAAATGACTCTAATGCCACTGAGATGCAAAAGGGCAAACAAATATCAGCACTTAGCAACAAAAAAAGAAGTACTGCTGGGTACAGTGGCTCACACCTGTAATCCTAGCTACTCAAGAGGCTGAGATCTGAGGATTGTGGTTCAAAACCAGCCCAGGCACTAAAGAGTGGAGATTCTTATCTCCACTAAAAAACTGGAAGTGGGGCTGTGGCTCAAGGCATAGGGCAGCAGCCTTGAGCTGAAGATCTCAGGGACAGAGCCCAGGACCAGAGTTCAAGTCTCACGACACCCACCCCCCCCAAAAAAAGAAGTACTACTACAGAGAATGTGGATGAGAATAATTTGCCACAATGCTAAGAACTGCTAATGCTGAGGTCTACATTCTACCATCCGTTAATCCTTCCTTATCTATGCCATAATCCCAGACCTAGGAAGTTTTCTTTTCTGAGTCCTGGGGCTTGAACTCAGGGCCTGAGCACTGTCCTTGGGCTAAGGTTCAAGCATTTGAGCTACAGCACCACTTCCAGCTTTTTCTACGTATATGGTACTGAGGAATCGTACCTTGGTCTTGGTGAATGCTAGGCAAGCACGCTAACACTAGGCCAATCTCCTGAACCCCTAGGAAGTTTTCTTATAGAACAGTTTCCACTGCTGAACATCTTTTTTGTTTGTGGTGCAAAGAATCAAACTCCAGGCCTTCTGGATGCTGTGTCCCCATCCTAACTCATCATTTATTTGTTGGTTTGTTCTCTGTGTCAGACTTTCCTACCCAGTCTGGCTCCAAAGTTGGATCCTCAGATCTTAGCCACCTGAGTAGCTAGGATTATTAGGTGTGAGCTCCTAAGGCCTGGAAAACATTTGTCTTTTGAAGACAGTTTTGAATTTGGAAACAACTTGGTTATTGGAACCAAGTCTAGAAAAGATTTGTGTGTGTGTGTGTGTGTGTGATGGGGCTGTCCCTGAGCCCTGCAGCTCAAAGCTACTGCCCTATGCCTGACCTGGGCATTGTCCCTGAGCTATTCAGCTCAAGGATACCAGCCTACCTTGAGCCAAGCTCCACTTCCCATTTTCTAGAGGTTAATTGGAGTCTCTGGTCCTTTTTTGCACCAATTGGTTTTGAACCTTGATCCTTAGATCTCAGCCTCCTGAGTAGCTAGAATTAAAAGAGTGAGCCACCGCACTGGCTAAGATACAGTTTTGAAGCACAGTATAATAATATTATCTGAGGCCAGGAGTTTGGCCTAGTGGTAGAGTGCTTGCCTAGCATGCACAAAGACCCGGGTTCAATTCCTTGGTACATCATAGAAAAAAAAACAAAAACAGAAGTGGCGCTGTGCTTCAAGTGGTATAGCTCTAGCCTTGAGAAAGTCCAGGGCAGTGCTTAGGCCCTGAGTACAAGCCGAGTGGTGGAGTGCTTACCTTGTATGCACAAAGACTCCAGGTTCAATTTTTTCAATAGAAAAAGCTGGAAGTGGTGCTGTGGCTCAAATGGTAATGCTCTATCCTTGAGAAAGCCCAAGGACAATGCTCAGGCCCCAAGTTTAAGCCCCAGGACTGGAAAAAAAAATTTCTGAGCCCTAGTTACCACATCTAAAAATCAAGAAGTATCTATCTCATGGCCATTGTGAAGATTAACTGAGATATTGTATATATAACTGCTGGATATTTATTTAAAATTAAGCATATGTTTTTCTCTACTATCACTTTAATAATTTCAAAGTTTGAAGCAAGTAGGATATCCTTATTTCAATTTATCCATATTTCAACTATCAACTCTTCCCTCTAATTATGAGACAGTATTTGAATATAAGTAGAAATCAATGGGCAACTTACCGGTGGAAACCATCTTTCAAAACTTCTTGCCTCAAAATAATTTCAGAACACGTGGCCCTGATGCCTATAAGAATCAAAAGGTTTTTTTTTCATGGACACTTGGTAAAAGAATATTTAAATAACTGAAAATGATTATGCCAATATGCTTTAGTTGTCAGAAAAACTACCCAACCTAAAGGCAAAACAAAACTATTTTAAATGTTAATTCATTTAGGCAAGTATAGGTGGCTTACCCTAGATATATGGGAGATTGAGATAGGATCAATATTCTAGGACAACTTAGACAGAACAATCCATGAGACACTGTGTCAACCAATAGATGGCAGGGATGACATGAATCTTTTATCCTAGCTACACAGAAGGCTGAGATGGAAAGGATCAGGGTTCAAGTCGCCATGACAGAAAAACCTGTGAAAGACCATCTCAAAAGAAAGTAGCTAGACATTGTGACATATGCCTATCCTCTTAGGATGGGAAGTTTAATGTAGGCAATGACCATCTATCTAGGTGTATGCTTGGGCAGGAAGGCAAGATCCTATCTCAAAAAGAAAAAAACAAAAAACAAAAAACCCAAGGTAAGGAACTGGTTGGTATGGTTCAGCAATAGAGCACCTGCCCAGAGTTCAAGCCTCAGTAAACCTCCAAAAAAATGTTTAAGCTATCTGAACCGCATGTAGATCTATTTTCAGTATAGCTGCTCCATGGTTGAAAATATTGATGGTAGAGCTGGGTGTCAGTGGTTCATGTCTATAATCCTACCTAGTCAAGAGGCTGAGATCTAAGAGTCATGTTTTGAAGCCAATCTGTGCAGGAAAGTTTAAAAGA
Organism: Megascapheus bottae; assembly: GCF_031878675.1. Classification (NCBI taxonomy): domain Eukaryota; kingdom Metazoa; phylum Chordata; class Mammalia; order Rodentia; family Geomyidae; genus Megascapheus; species Megascapheus bottae. The sequence goes on from NC_143509.1 coordinate 53,884,416, forward strand.
CTTATCTCTAAGCACTAAAAAGCTGGAAATGGAGCTGTGGCTCAAATGGTAGGGGGCTAGCCTTGAGCAAAAAACTTCTGGAACAGCACCCAGGCCCTGAGTTCAATCCTCAGGACAAATAGATAAATAGATAAATCAGTCATAAAATACTGACTTTGGAGTTCAATTGTCTGATTTCAAATCTTAGTCTATTATTTAATAGCTGTGTGTCTTTGAATAAAATAATTTATATCTTTGTGGTCAGAAGAATATAAGCAGATGGCCAGGAGTTTGGCCTTGTGGTAGAGTGCTTGCCTAGCATGCACAAAAGTCCCAGGTTTAATTCCTCAGTACCACATACATAGAAAAAAGCCAGGAGGAGCAAGCACAGTGGCTCACACCTGTAATCCTAGCTACTCAGGAGGCTGAGATCTGAGGATCAAGGTTCAAAGCCAGCCTGGGCACTAAAAATTCCATGAGACTCTTATCTCCAATTAATCTCCAGTAAACCAGAAGCGGTACTGTGGCTCCAGGGGTAGAGTGGCAGCTTTGAGCAGAAGAGCTCAGGGACAACATGAAGGTCAGAGCTCAAGTTTCATGACAAAAAAGAAAAAAAAAAAAAGCCAGAAGGGCCAGGAGCATAACCTAATGGTAGAATGCTTGCCTAGCATGCACAAAGCCCTGGGTTTGATTCCTTGGTACCACATATACAGAGAAAGCTGGAAGCAGTGCTGTGGCTTAAGCGGCATTGTGGCTCAAGTGGTAGAGTGCTAGCCTTGAGCACAAAGAGGCTCAGGGACAGTGTGTAGCCTCTGAGCTCAAGCCTAGGATGGATAAATAAATAAATAAATAAATAAATAAATAAATAAATAAAAGCTAAATAGCTCTGGGACAGCACCCAGGGCGAGTTCAAGCCCCATGACCCCCCCCAAAAAAAATCTCGAGTTGGCTAGGCACTGGTGGAGGCTGAGATCTGAGGATCACGGTTCAAAGCCACCCTGGTCAGGTAAGTATGTGACTCTGATCCCCAATTAATCACAGAAAAAGAGGGAAGTGGTGCTGTGGCTCAAGTGGTAGATGTTGGTAAAGAGTTGGCCTTGAGCAAAAAGGAGCTCACAGACAGCAGCCAGGCCCAGGAGGGGCCAAAAAAAAAAAAATCCATTTGGCTTCATAATCCTTTAAATAAATTTGAAAACAAACATCCCAACAAGTCAGAAATGTGCCGAGACACAGATACGAGTCTGATACCCGTATCTTGCGGATAGAGAAACTCATCTGGTCTGTGTTGACTTCGCTCATATCAAGCCTTATCACTTTATTACAATTACTGCAGTGTAAGTCTGACTTCCTCTCCACACAATAAATATAAATGGAGCCCTGTTTGGCCTGTGGCTGGATCCACAGCACTTGTGATAGTTCAGACGCAGGCTCAGGTCCAAAGATTTCCCGTCCCGTGTCATAAACCCCAGACCAAGCCCGTCTATCAGCAAAGGGCGTGGGTAAAAAATAAAAACGAACCCTCCACACGCCTCCCCCATGCTGGCGCTCACATACACGTGGAGTCACCAGGCACGGGCTGGGGAGTCTCTCCACTTCGAGGAGCGGAGAGTTATCTGGACCTGGGGGGTGGGGCAGAAATTTCAGGCATGCTACAGGTATCCCAGGACGCCCCATGACTGTGGCTGTTCAACCGGTCCCGCCTCAGAACCCCTAAAACCCGACTCCAGACAAGTCTGGGATCCGGCGCGGGGGGATTACGGGAGAACGAGAAGCTCGCCGCCTCCGTTCCGGAGCCCCGCCCCCGGTCCCGCTCCCGGCGGCCAACCGCGGCGCCCGGAGGACCCCGGAATCGCGGCGGGCCCCCACCCTGCCCACCCAAGCCCCCAGTCCCCTTTACCAGTGCCGAAGGGGGCGTCGGTGAAGGCCGAGGCCAGCGTGTGCGTGAGTCCGGCCAACCCAACGAGCAGCCAGGCCACTGCCCGGAGAGCCTCGAACCGGGCAGCCAGGACGCCGGAGCGCGGACGCCCGAGCGGGGCGCAGGAAGAGTAGATGAAGACGCAGAGGGAGCCTGCACACGTCTCGCCAGACGCGCCACCACCACTCACGCGGTGACTCGGGCTGAGGACTTGTTCACGCACGTCTGCCCGTGGTCCGGCGGCTTCCCCAATCTCCTCAGCCGGGAATCTCCTCAAGCTTTGGGCGCCGCGAGAGGCCGACAGCCGCTCACTCGCCAGTCCCTCCCAGTGGTCCTTCGCTGCCACGCCCCCTCGTGGGCGGGGCGCGAAGTCACGCGTGCGCTCTAGTCTCACGTGGGGGTGGTTGCTATGGGAACAGCTTCTCGGGCCTGGAGCGGGACCCTGGACCCCGCACCCCGCATGCGTGGCCCTGGAAGCAGGCTCGCTGCGTTGGTATCGTCGGGTGCGTACAGGCGCAGGCCTCTGGCCTGGAAGTTCACTCCACAGTCACGCCTGTACTGGCTCAGGCTGTAACTTCCTGCCAGCGTAGGTCGCCCTTTCCGGCCGCTGCAGTGCTCTGTGCGGAGAGACTGGGTGGAAACCACGGACGTTGACCTGCAGGAGGAGATTCACTTCGTTACTTCTTTAAGGATAGGAAAGTCAGCCTTGCTCTGGCAGGGATGTGAAGAGAATCGGCCGCGACGCAGCCATGAGAGACCCCAAGGTCCCGGAGAAGGAACGTCCTCGCGTTCAAGGAGAGCATTAGGTAAACGTGCTGACCCCTCCCCTGAACCGAACGGAGGCCGCCCTCGTCTCCACCTGGAAACAGCCGTGTAAGCATCTTGTTGAGAAATAGGGATTCACGGATGCCAATTCAAAACAAGGAGAGGAGTAAGGCTGAGGACGAGCTCTTTAGAATTAGGATTGTGACGGTCGAATCATTTTGCATTTCAAACAGTACAAAGAGGGGCCGGGAGTGTGGCCTAGAGTGCTAGAGTGCTTGAAGCCCCGGGTTCAATTTCTCCGCGCCACATACACAGGAAAGCCCGAAGTGGTGCTGTGGCTCAGGTGGTAGGGTGCTAGCCTTGAGAAAGCTCAAGGACAGTGCTCAGAACCTGAGTTCAAGCCCCAGGACTGGAGGAAAAAAAAAAAAAAAGGACAAAGACTAGTAAAAATTAAAGGTAAAATTTAAGAGACAAAAGAATGCATACTGATGGGGCCAGGAGTTTGGCCTAGAGGTAGAGTGCTTGCCTAGCATGCACGAAGACCCAGGTTCGATCCCTTGGTACCACATACGTGGAAAAAGCCCAAAGTGGTGCTGTAGCTCAAGTGGTAGAACTGTACCCTTGAGAAAAGCCCCAGGACAGTGCTCAGGCCCTGAGTTCAAGCCCCAGGACAGGAAAAAAAAAAATGTGTACTGAAAAAATCTACACTGTGGGGTAACCGTTGAGACATCATCACAAGTATGGACATTTGCTTGAATGTATAGCATATATTGTGCTGAGTAGTATCTTCTAGAAAGTTTACTCGTGTCTAAATTTTGATGAAATAGACTGAGGCCCAGCTTTTTTTTTTTTTTGAGACAGAATCCTTAGAGCCCCAGCTGGCCTCGCAATCAAGATCCATCTGTCTCAGCCTCCCTCCCAGGTGTGAGAGTACAGGTGTGTTCCACCATACCTGGAAAAAGTAATTGTTTGTGGTTAACTTCCCAAAATTCTCACATCCAATAATGAGGAGTTATATAAATTATTTCTCCTTCATAAAACATCTATTTGACAATTACATAAAAACTGCATTTTTAGTGAAACATTAATAATCTATGTAAGTCAGAAAATAAATAGGAATGGAAAGCTGAAAATAAGTAGGAAGGGGCTGGGAGTTTGGTCTAGCAGTAGAGTGCTTGTCTAGCATGCACAAAGGCCCAGGTCGATTCCTCAGTACCACATACATAGAAAAAAGCCGGAAGTGGTGCAGTGGCTCAAGTGGTAGAGCTCTAACCTTGAGAAAGTCCAAGGACAGTGGTCAGGCCCTGAGCTCAAGCCCAGTACTGGCAAAAAGAAAAAAAAAAAAAAAGAAAAGAAATAGGAAATAGGCCATATACCCTGCCCCCAAAAGACTAGGAAATCAAGAGTGATTGTTTCACATTTTCTTCCTTCTTCCTTTGCCTCCAGTTTTCTACATAAATATGTATAATGACTGTTGATTTTAGATTTTTCTCATATTGGTTGTAAAAGGGACTATTGCTGGAAGCAATGTATTCATATCATTCATTTCCAAGAGCAAGGACCACTTATTGACTAATGCCTAGAGCAACAAGCCTCCAACCCCAATTCCTAATGCTTGGTATAACAATGCCCAAGATCTCAGGGCTTCTTGCTATAAGCCTCTTGAGTCTGCAAGTCCAGCCTCTATGCTGGACACTCATGGGCTCTGAGTCTTTTCCCAAAATCTTAACCCAAAGTTGTCAACATTTGATAATCTTTATGAAAATCTCATACACACATCAAAAGCCGCTCCTGTACTTTAATATATTTTGACCTTGAGGCTGAGAAAGAGAAGACAGAAATAACCCTCATAATGAGACAAATAACCTTCAATAGAAGTCATATACATATAACTTTTTTTTTAACATGGACATGCTAATTCTCTTATCAGGTCTGCCTTTTTGATCAGGCTTCTAGATATTAAAATTATCGATTGTTATCAATCAGCTGATCAGGGTAGTTTTGCTCTGGAGAGATCATGTGTATACAAGGAATAGCTCTCCTGGTATTGGTGGTACAGGCCCCATAAATGCAGAAAGTGGAGGAGTTGAATTTACAGACCCACACCAGGCCCTGAAACTTGGGGAGGTTATTACGCCAGGCCTTAGATATTCAAACTTATTGCTCTGGGCTTTAGGCTTTAACCAACAATGGCCCTGGCACTTAGCAGCTATTTTCATGCTCCACTTCCAGCAGCAGTGAATGACAGCCACAAGCAGCATTTGCTAATGTTACAGCTCCTGGGCATACCTCCATTCCTACAGCATCTAGTGTTACAGCTCTCAGACCTAGGGTGTCAGCACAGTTGGCCTTTGAGGCTTGGGAGCTTGCTAGAGCTGTTCTCTCACTGCTGTTGCTTCTACACTGCCACTTCTGTGGCGCTGTCCGCCGCCCTGTCTCCTCACATTACCAGTTCAGCCTGTTTGAGGATGATGAAAAGTAGACAAGAAAAAGGGCTGGAAGTTTGGCCTAGTGGTAGAGTGCTTGCCTAGCATGCACAACACTCTGGGTATGATTCCTCGAACCCACTGAAAAAAAGGTGGCAGTGGTGCTGTGGCTCAAGTGATAGCCCGCTGGCCTTGAGGAGATCCCAAGGACAGTGGTTAGGCCCTAAGTTCAAGCCCCAGGACTGGCAAAAAAAAAAAAAAATAGATGAAAAAAGACCACTTGAGATAAGCTAATGTTACAACACTGACAGCAACACAGCAGGGTGTCTTCCCAGCTAGAAAAGTGAGCTCCAGAGCCTACATATATAGTCAGAAGGGGATATGTGGCAAGTGTATGTGCAGTGATCATAGCATAGCCTTTCATGAAAATGAAGGCTATGTTCAATACCAATCACAACACAGCCTATCTTCTCCCTGCCCCCCCCCAAAAGAAAATTCAGTGACTAAAGTAATTTGGAAAGTACAGGGAGACAGATGTGGTCTGGAGAACTTCTTGGTATAGTGCTGTTTTCTTAGTTGTTACTTGACTTTTAAAAATTATTTTATTAGGGGCCAGGAGTTTGGCCTAGTGATAGAGTGCTTGCCTAGCAAGCACGAAGACCCGGGTTCGATTCCTCGGTACCACATACTTAGAAAAAGCCAGAAGTAGTGCTGAGGCTCAAGTGGTAGAGTTCTAGCCTTGAGGAAAAAATCCAAGGACAGTCCTCAGGCCCTGAGCTTAAGCCCAGGACTGTAAAAAAAAAAAATATATATATATATATATATATATATTAGCTCACATTAATTATTCAAAGAGGCATTTCATTGTAACATTTCCATATATGCATACAATATGCATACAATATATCTCAATCAAACAACACCTCTATCCATGTCTCTTATTCTCTCACCCCATCCTGAACCAAACCATTCATCTTCATTCATCTGACCCTCTCTCTGATACCTCCTCCCAACAGAGTCAAATTTTCTTTTCTGTCATTCATTTGATACACTTTTCTCAGTTGAGCAATAGCAAAGACCCTGTAGGTTCTGTTCTTAGGCTAATTCAGTCTTTGGTAAAAATGCCATACATTTAAGGCCAAGCTGAATTGCATGCGTAGGCTCATATGTGAACAAACATATATACCCCTCAAGGAACCAGAGAGTCTTAAAAAGCTACAGGCTAGACTGGGGCATAGTTACCTAGCTACAACTAGGTCCTGAGTTCAACCGCAGTGTTGTAAACTTCAAAAATCCAACACTTTAGAGTCAAACGGAACCTTCAGTTGTTCCCTGACATTATTGAGTTTTGCAAGGCTGCGTGTATTTCCAGAACTGGACAGCAGCCTTATCTGCCAGAGAAAAGGGCAAAAGGAAAGGAGATGTACTCAACATCTAATTGAGTGTTCTTTCCCCCATCAGCAGGAAGTTACTATGCATTTAATACATCTTCATCAGATTGCCTGTAATTTACCCTGAGGCCTATGTGAAAAATGATGTGCACTGCCAAGAAATGTGGAATTCGATTTCAACCTCCAGCTATCATCTTAATTTATGAGAATGAAATCAAAGGGAAGCGTCGCCAGCGCATCATGCCAATCCGACACTTTTCAAAGTTTTCAGGTACCTCATGTTCTATTGGCTTACTATCCTATATTCTCTCCCTCTTCTCTGCCCCCTCTCTCGTCTTGAGAGATCTCAGGACCTGGGCACTATCTGTGCTCTTTTGCCCAAGGTGAGGGCTCTACCACTTTGAGCACAGCGCCACTTCCAGTTTTCTGGTGGTTCGTTGGAGATGAGTCTCACAGATTTTCCTGCCCCAGCTGGCTTTGAACCATGATCCTGAGATCTCAGTCTTCTGAGCAGCTAGGATTACAGGCATGAGCCACCAGTACCCGACTTACATATTCTCTTAATTACTCAAGAATAGTTTGATGCCCGGTCTGGCAGCACAGGCCTGTAACCCTATTTGAAAAGAAGGAAAATCCAATATTTGAAGCCAACCTGGGCAACTGAGAGAGTCTCTGTCTCTAATTTAAATTTTTAAAAGTGGTAGAATACTAGTCTATTGTGCTAGTATGTGTGGGATCCTGGATTCAATCCCTAGTACTACATAATTGAGTCTCATGTAATAGACCCTAGATTCAAATTATGACTATCAGTGGCACTCTACCACTTGAGCCACACTATGCCACACCTTTTTGCTTTGTTTAGTTTTAGAATGAAGTCTCACTTTTCTCCTAGGCTATCATGAACTACACTCCTCCAATTTATGCTTCCCAAGTAGTTGGGGTGACAGGTGCATGCTACAGTACTTAGCAGTATATGGTTGGTTGAGATGAGAGTCTTGATAACTTTTTTCCCAAGCTGGCCTTAAGCTTCCATCCTCTTAATCTTAGCCTCTTCAGTAGGTAGGGTTAGAAGTGGAGGGAGTTTGGCTAGTGGGAGAGTGTTTGGCTAGCATGCATTAAACCCTGGGTTCAATTCCTCAGTACCACATACACAGAAAAAGCTAGAAGGGGCACTGTGGCTCAAGTGGTAGAGTGCTAGCCATGCTAGCCATGAGTAAAAGCAGCACAGGGACAGCGCCCAAGCCCTAAGTTCAAGCTCCAGAACCGGCAAAAAAAAAAAAAAAGTAGAGCTATAGCACAAGTAGTTGAGCACTAGCCTTGAGCAGAAGAGTTCAGGACAGCACTCAGTCCCTGAGTTCAAGTCTTAGATCTGGAAAAAACAAAATGAAACAAACAAACAACAACAAAAAAAAACTCCTGATAGGATTAGAGTCAGAAGCTGTTGTGCCTATATAAGTTAACTGAGATACTTTTCTTTTTCTTTTGTGGATGGTGGGACTTGAACTGTGGGACTTGAACTGTGGGCCTGGGTGCTATTCCTGAGCTCTTCAGCTGAAGGCTACTGCCCTACACCTTGAGCCACAGAGCCACTTCTGGTTTTCTGGTGGTTAATTGGAAAGAAATGGCTTTGAACCTTGATCCTCAGATCTCAGCCTCCTGAGTAGCTAAGATTACAGGCATGAGCCACTGGCATCTGGCTTGAGATACCATTATTCAGTAGCATACATTCCCTTCTTTCTCTCCAAATGTTTATTTATTTATTTATTTATTTGATTATGTATTGTGGGCCATGAGGCTTGAACTCTGGGCCTGGACTCTGTCTCTTAGCTCGTCAGCTCAAGGCTACCTCCCTACCCCTAGAGTCACAGCCCCATTTCCCCTTTTCTAGTGATTAATTGGGGATAAGAGTCTCATGTTCTTTAGTGTTCAGACTGGCTTTGAACCACTGTCCTCAGATCTCAGCCTCCTGAGTAGCTAGGATTACAGGCGTGAGCCACCATGCCCAGATTCGAGTGTTAATTACTATTCGAGTGTTAATTACTATTTATTTATTTATTTTGCCAGTCCTGGGTTTGAGCTCAGAGACTGAGCACTATCTTTGAACTTTCTCAAGGCTAGAACTCTACCACTTGAGCCTCAACACCATTTCTGACTTTTTTTCTGTGTATGTGGTACCAAGGAATTGAACCCAGGTCTTCATGCAAGCACTGTACCACTAGGCTAAACTCCCGGCCCTGTTTATTTCTTTTTATGTCAATACCTTATTAATATCATGATTGCTGCCTAAAATCTTTCCTGTTTTCTTCTCAGGTATTTTCTTTAGTTTTTACATCTCCACAAAATTAAGGAAGTAAAAAAATGAATACATCCTATCCTTCCTTCTCCATAATGAAAGCTCAGTTTCTAATAAGTCATTTATAATAACAAGTTGATTGTTTTGACACAGATCTTGCTATTTTATTCAGGCTGGCTTTAAACTTTGTGATTCTCCCTCTTCTGCCTCCCTGTTTTCTCCTCCTTCATACCTATCAAAGTTCAGTTTACTATAGTAATTCTTTTTTTTTTTTCCTGGAACTTGAACTCAGGGCCTGAGCACTGTCCTTGAGCTTTTTCAAGGTTAGAGCTCTGCAACTTGAGCCACAGCACCAGTTTTAGATTTTTCTGTGTGTGTGGCACTGAGGAATCAAACCCAGGGCTACGGGCATATTAGGCAAGCACTCTACCACTAGGCCACGCTCCCAGCCCCAGTTTGCTATAATTCTATACACTAATTTATCCCAATAAAGTCCTTTAGCTACTTAACTATAATGGAGTAGATTATTTCGGGGTTCTGAGCTTTATGTTCTGCTTTGGACCTAACAGTAATTATATAGCAAATAGTTTATGATCATTGTTTTTGGTATTTATGAAATATGTAACAGTTTTTTCTTCCCTCCCAGATTGTACCAGAGCAGCCGAACAGTTAAAGAATAATCCACGACACAAGAGTTACCTGGAGCAAGTATCTTTGAAGCAGTTAGGGAAGTTGTTTAGTTTTTTACGAGGTTACTTGCAGGGACAGAGCTTGGAGGAAACCATGAAACAAATAGAGCAGGAAGCAACCATTGATCCTGAGGAAGACTTGAATAAACTGGATGACAAGGAGCTTGCCAAAAGGAAGAGAATCATGGATGAACTTTTTGAGAAAAATCAGAAGAAGAAGGACGATCCAGGTTTTGTTTATGACATCGAGGTTGAATTCCCACAAGATGAACAAGTTCAGTCCTGTAGCTGGGATGCAGAATCAGCAGATGAGTTCTAATGCCAAACTCAATTTATTAGACTAGGAGAATATCTATGTTACTACAAAGAACAGAGTTTAGTTTGAGGGAAAAAAAATCTATCAGAAACTCTAAATGTATGTGTTGGGTCATAAAACCAGGACATTTACATTTACTATGTAGGTACAACAAGAACATAGGAAGAATACATAGGAATCTGCCTTTAAGATGTTTGTAATCTGATTGGGAGATAAACAAACACTCCATGAAAATCAATAATGTTAAAGCAGCAAGAAGTTAGAACCAGGTGCTTAGTAAAGACAAAAGGTCAGAGCCTAAATTACTATAGGATGCAACAATCAGGGAAGGTATTTATTGCCATTAGTGGAGAAATAGTGCTTTGCCTGGTCTTTCAAATAGCAGTATTTGAATAGGAGCTTATAGTAGAATTCCAGATGAGAGCAACTGGGTAAAAGAAGAAGGAAGGTTATAAAGAGATTTTTAAAACAGTGAAAAGACTGTAGCTTGATGGTTGGAGAGCATATATGATTACTAGGTCATTATCCAGTATGCTTTAAGTCTTTCTACTATTTAACTCTGGAGAAGAGTACCACTGCCCCATGCCAGCAGCTTCATGCAGATGCCCTGTGATGGACAACAGGAGAATCCTGCCCCTGTTGGATCAGGAAATTCATCCTAAAAACATTCTCAGACCATAATGAGAGCTTTGTTTGTAAAATGGGAAATCCACCCATAATAAATGAACCATACGTACTGTCAGTGTAGGCCTACTCATGAATTTGGGTGCATAAAGAGGATCTTTTTTTTAACAATGCTGTGTGATGATATATTTGTTCTTGCTAGAATGCTATTTAATTGGTGTTTTTGCTAAAGAAATTAATAATCATTAAGGCTATGCAAATGATTATTCTGTTCTTACCTGTTTATCCCTACAGTCTTTCCCATTAAATATTCCAATAAGGGGATCATTTATATGGTGCTAACAAACCAGAGTCCAGAGATAGGCACATCTCTTTTACACATATTTTCCAAAGACAGCAAAAAGAATTTCCAGAATTAGTCTTCTATACCTATATCATTTTTCATATATCTCATTAAATAGATTGAGAAATTTATTGTAAAAGCTGCCTTCATTCATACTGTGCATTCTATAAATTTTAATAAACATTATCATCTATAAAGGCTCAATCATTTGTTTATTCAGTGTATTAATAAAGTGCCCATTCTAGACTAAGCTTGTACTATTCTTGCATTTGGGGACAAAACATATGCACAACAAAGTCTGCTTTTCTTACAGTCTTGTTGGAATAGACAAACAAAATGCCTACACAAACGGCAGATGGTAAGTACTATCATCAATCAGTTGCTCTGTATTAACCCAGGACAATGGGAGCCAGGAGTTTGGCCTAGTGGTAGACAGCTTGCCTAGCATGTATAAAGACCCAGGTTTGATTCCCAGTACCACATACATAGAAAAAGCCAGAAGTGGTGCTGCGGCTCAAGTGGTAGAGCTCTAGCCTTGAGAAATCCCAAGGCCAGTGCTCAGGCTCTGAGTTCAAAGCCAAGTTTTAAAATGAAGCAATAGGAGAATGATGGAGTGAGTGCAGCCATTGTGCAATCAGAGAGGATGATGTCTGAGCAAAGGCCTGACGGAAGAAGGAAATACTAATGTACAGTTCTGAATCAGTGGGAAAACAATGTATAGGCTTTGTTTGGGGCTGGAGTGTGCTTGGCATATTTAAGTAACTGCAGGAAGTGAATTGAAATTGAGCAAGAGGGAAATGGTAGATGATGCTGAATGGTGTGTTACCAATGCATAGTACTTACCATGAAGCTCATACTAACTGCAACTCTCAGCAGTACACCAAGACTGCCAGTTTTCCCATACACCATGACAGAAAGTGTTATCACACTTGTTGAGTTTTGCCAGTTTCACAATTTTTTGGTTTGGTTGTTTTGGGTTTTTTTTGTCTGTCGTGGGACTTGAACTTTGAGCCTGGGTATTGTCCCTGAGCAATTCAGCTCAAGGCTACAACCCTGCAGCTTGAGCTGCACCCCCACTTCCGGTTTTCTGGTGGTTAATTGGAGATGAGTGTCACGGAGTTTTGTGCCTAGGCTGGTTTTGAACAGTGATCCTCAAATCTCCTGAGTAGTTAGGATTACAGGTGTGAGCCATCTCACCAGTAAGTTTCATAGGTTTTACAGCAGCATCTCATCGTTTTAATTTGCGTATCTCCTTTTGCACAGTTGAGAACCGTTTTTGGTGAGGTAACTGTCATATCCTTTGGTTGTTTTATATTGGGCTGCTGATCTTTTTATTTCAGATTCGTACAAGTCTTTTTTCTTTTTTTTTTTGTGGGTCATGGGATTTGAACTCTGGGCCTGGGAGTTGTCCCTACTACCTTACCCCTGGAGCCACAAGACCACTTCCTGCTTTCTAGTGGTTAATTGGAGATAAGAGCCTTTTGGTCTTTAGTGCCCGGAATGGCTTTGAACCGCGATCCTCAGATCTAACCTTCAGAGTAGCTAGGATTATAAGCAAGAGCCACCACACCCCGTTGTGCAAGTTTTTATTAAGGAATTTATTCCTTGATCTGAGTCGCAAATATTGTCACTTAGTGTTTCCTTCCTTTCCTCTTCCTCCTTCGCTGCTCTCCTGTCTTATTTTACTTTTTTTTTTTTGTCAGTCCTGAGGCTTGAACTCAAGGCTTGAGCACTGTCCTTGGGCTTTCTCAAGACTAGTACTCTATCCTTGAGCCACAGCACCACTTCTGGCTTTTTCTGTGTATGTGGTATGGAGGAATTGAACCCATGCTTCATGCATGCTAGGGGAGCATTCTACCACGAGGCCAAACTCCAGCCTCGACTCCATCGTTTTTCCAAGTAAATTGTGAGTGTGTGTGTGTGTGTGTGTGTGTGTGTGTGTGTGTATGCCTGTATGTGTGTGTTTGTGCCAGAACCTAGGCATGAACTCAGGTCCATACTTTATTGCTCAGCTTTTTCACTCATGGCTGACACTGTTAGAGTACCAGCTCAAGTGGTAACTTGAGTCACTCCTCCACTTCCAGCTTCTGGCTAGTTGAGGATAAGAGTCTTGCAGATTTGTCTACCTGGGCTACTTCTTTTTTTTTTTTTTAATTGTAATTAGTAAAAGGGTTACATGATATTTGCCAGATAGAAGGTACATTAATTCACATACATTGATACCCTTTCACATGTCTTGGTACCCATTTCCCTCCCCTGGGCTACTTCTTAACCTTAATTCTCAGATCTCAGCCTCTTGAGTGGCTTGGATTGTAGGTATAAGCCACTGGTACCTGGTTCAGGAAAAATTTTCAAGTAGTTCAACTGATCAGTACTTCTCTCTATACTTCTGCATTTTGTTCTCACTCCAAGATTACAATCTTATTACAATTGTTTATTATTTTATTTACTAATTTATTATTATTTTATGGATATTAAAACCATAGCCTTACCACACACTAGGCAAGTGTACTACAGTAAGCTGTTGGGGTGGGCCTGGGCACTCTCTCTGAGCTTTGTTTGCTCAGGGACAGTCTACCATTCTATCACTTGAGTCACAGTGCCACTTCTGGCTTTATCTGTTTATGGGGTACTGAGGAATCAAACTTGGGGTATCATGCATGCTAGGCAAGCACTCTTCTACTAAGCCATATTCCTACCCCATGGTATGAGAATTCTTAGGTCAGAAAATCCCAATAGGGCTTCCTTATCACCCTTAACTTTATTAATTGTAGCCTTGTATAGTTGAGACAGCAAGATTTCATGTGCCTTTGTACTTAGGAAAAAAAAAGCTTGAACAGAGCCAAGAAGTCTGCCATTGCTACTAATTATCACTCGAGTATATCAGCCCTCCTCTTTGTTATTATCTGCCAGGTGCTATACAATTCATACTTCACTCAGATGCATTTTTCCATGCATAAGAAACATAGAAGTCTCCTGTTGTTGAAATAGAACTAATAAGTTAAAAATCCTCCTGTCAGGTCCCATTAAAACATGCAAATTTTGCTAGGGCCTGATAATGGGTATATGTATTTTTATTTTATTTTATTTATCTTGTTTTTATACTTTTTTTGCCAGTCCTGGCTTGGACTCAGGGCTTGAGCTCTGTTCTTGGGCTTTCTTAAGGATAGAGCTTGCTACCACTTGAGCCACAGCACCACTTTCAGCTTTTTCTATATATATGGTACTGAGGAATCGAACCCTGGACTTTGTGCATGCTAAACAAGCACTCTACCACTAGGCCAAACTCCAGGCCTGTATTTTTATTTTTTAGCTACTTTTGAGGCTGAGATCTAAGAATGAAGTATTAAGGCCATTCTTAGCTCAGGCCTAGTGGCTCAGGCCTGTAATCCTAGCTACTTAGAGACTGGGATCTAAGGATTGCAGTTCAAAGCCAGCCCGGGCACTATAGTCTGTGAGACTCTCACCTCCAATTAACCACCAGAAAATGGGAAGTGGTGCTCTGACTCAAGGGGTAGGGTGGTACCCTTAAGCTAAAGAGCTCAGGGACAGGCCCAGAGTTCAAGTCCCACAACAGACTGAAAAAAAAAAAAGTCTAACAATCTACCGCTTGAGCCACAGCACCACTTCCAGCTTTTTTTCTGTGTATATGGTACTGAGGAATTGAGTCCAGGGTTTCATTCCTGGTAGGCAAACATTCTACCACTAATCCACATTCCTAGCTCCCTAAAATAATTTTTAAAAGTGTAAAACAGGGGAGTTTGGCCTACTGATAGAGTGCTTGCCTAGCATGCACGAAGACCTGGGTTCAATTCCTTGGTACCACATACATAGAAAAAAGCCAGAAGTGGTGCTGAGGCTCAAGTGGTAGAGCTCTAGCCTTGAGAAAGTCCAAGGACAGTGCTCAAGCCCAGAACTAGCAAAAAAAAAAAAGTGTAAAAACAAGATAAAAATGGTAAGTAAATAAAAGTAAAAACCTTAATGTAATCTCTGAAGTTCAGTTTATGCAAAATGTTCAATGCCTTCCTTTCTCTGTTTTCTTTTCCTTCACTCTCCATTAAGCATTTACACCCTAAAGTTGGAATGATCAACTAGTTTATAATAAAGTTTTGGGAATTAGGGTCCCAGGTGATGTAAGCAAGCAATCTTTACCATCATCTCCTAACAGAATTCTGGATAGCCCCACCCTAGCTCTGCTAAATCATCCAATCAGACTCCAGAGCTCCTCTGTAAGCGGGTGAAGGAAGGAATCAACTGTGCAAGATGGGATATGTGAGTGGTAGTTGTGGGAATTGTCTTGAACAGATGTGGAAGGTGCATTGGGCATCATAAAAAACCCTCTCCGTGGTTCTGCTGATGCCCATAGTTGGCTGGACTTTAAGGATTTTTTGACTACTAAACTATTGCTGCTAAAATTTTAAATAAAAAAAAACTACCATCAGAGGGCACTATTTGTTCTTTATTTTATTTATTTATTTATTTACTTATTTATTTTGCCATTCCTGCTGCTTGAACTCAGGGCCTGGGCACTGTCCCTGAGCTTCTTTTGCTCAAGGCTAACACTCTATCACTTTCGCCATAGCATGATTTCTGGCTTTTTCTGCTTATATAGTACTGAGGAATCAAACCCAGGGCTCCATGCATGCTAGGCAAACACTCTCCCACTAAGCTACAACCTCAGCCCCACCCATTTTATTTTAAATACTGACTGCGTGCCAAGCGCAGTCCTAAAAAAAGGGGGATACCTCCTTCTCCTGTAGTCCTAACTGCTCAGAGATTGAAATCAAAAGATCTTGATTTGAAGCCGGCCTGTGCAGAAAAGTCCATGAGACTCATCTCTAGTTAACTAATAAAAAGCAAGAAATGGAACAGTGGTTCAGTGATAGAGTGGCAGAATACTAGCCATTAGCAAAAAAAGCTAAGTGATGGCCGGGAGTTTGGCCTAGTGGTAGAGTGCTTGCCTAGCATGCACGAAGACCTGGGTTCAATTCCTTGGTAGCACATACATAGTAAAAAGCCAGAAGTGGTGCTGAGGCTCAAGTGGTAGAGCAGCTCTAGCCTTGAGAAAGTCCAAGGACAGTGCTCAGGCCCTGAGCTCAAGCCCAGGACTGGCAAAAAAAAAAAAAAAAAAAAAAAGCTAAGCGAGAGCACAAGGGCTTGAGTTCAAGCTCCAGTACTGGCACCTAAAAAGAAAAAAGAAACATTAAATTCAGGCATATATGATAAGCAAGAATTCACTTAAGGGTAATTAATGTGAAAAAACAGGAGGCTTAATTGGCCTCAGCTCAGTATAGACCTCATTGAGGGATGTCATTGCGTGGCTACCAACAAGTTAATGAAAACCCAGACTGCACTAATAGAGGCTTCATGTTCAGATCAAGGAAAGGAATAATGCCATATAACACCAGCCTGGCTAGATCCTGTCTGGAGCTCTACATATTTGAAAAGAGAAATGGATAAACCACAGGATATCCCACTGAGAATAAGTTACATGAGAATCCTCTTCTAAAAACCAGAAGGTCACTTTTAAATATCATTTACTTAAACATTTTTACCTAAAAAAATGGTGGCTCACGCCTGGAATCCTAGCTATTCAGGAGGCTGAGATCTGAGGATCATGGTTCAAAGCCAGGCCAGGCACAAAAGGACCTGAGACTCGTATCCAGAAAATGGAAAGTGGGGCTTGGTTTAAGGGTAGGGTGGCAGCTTTGAGCTAAAGAGCTCAGAGACAACACCCAGACTGAGTTCAAGCCCCATGACCCACAAAAAAAAAAAAAAAATGAATGGGTTACTTGATTACTATGTGGAAAATTATGCTGCTTATAGGCAGGGTCTGGAAGGAGAAACTGGGAAAAAGGAAAGGAAAGGATGATATTGTGCAAAAAGAATTTTACTCATTAATATGATTTATGGAATGGTAACCCAGAGTCCAATACCTTAAAAATAACAATAAAAGCCTGGTGCAGTGGCTCTCGCCTGTAATCCTAGCTACTCAGGAGGCTGAGATCTGAGGATCAAGGTTCAAAGTCAGCCTGGGCAGCAAAGTCTGTGAGACTCTTATCTCCAATTAATCACCAGAAAAGCACAAGGGGTAGGTTGGTAGCCTGGAACTGAAGAGCTCAGGGAAAGCGCTCAGGCCAACAAAAAGAAGAAGAAAGAAGAGGAGGAGGAGGAGGAGGAGGAGGAGGAGGAGGAGGAGGAGGAGGAGGAGGAGGAGGAGGAGGAAAGAAGGAAGAAGAGGGAGAAGAGGAAGAGGAAGAAGAGAAGGAGGAGGAGGAAGAAATCTGTGTTAAATACTTTCAGAGGGAAAAGCCAGGTACAATGACTAGAAATCAGTGACTAGAAATCAAGGAAGCAGTTCCCCCTCACTAAACAGTATCCAGAAGTGGTACAGTGGTACTGTGGCTTAAGTGGAAGAGCTCTGTCTTTGCTCAGGCAGAGAGAGGGGGGGGAGGGAGGGAGGGAGGGAGGGAGGGAGGGAGAGAGAGAGAGAGAGAGAGAGAGAGAGAGAGAGGGGGGGGAGAGAGAGAACCTGTAATCCTAGCTATTCAGGAGACTGAGATCTGAGGATCAAGGTTCAAAGCCAGCCCAGGCACTAAAGGAAGTGAATCTCTTATTGCCAATTAATCACTAAAAAACTGGAAGTGGCGCTGTGACTCAAGTGGTAAGGTGGTAGCCTTGAGCTGAAGAGCTCAGGTCCAGCTCTCAGGCCCATAGTTCAACTCCCATGACCGATCAAAAAAAAAAAAAAAAAGAAAGAAAGAAAGAAAGAAAAGAAGACAAGAGAAGAGAAAGAAAAAAGAAAGAGGGGGGTGGGGGGGAGGGTAATGGGTACCAAGACATGTGAAAGGGTATCAATGTATGTGAATTAATGCACCTTCTATCTGGCAAATATCATGTAACCCTTTTATTAATTACAATTAAAAAAAAGAAAAAAGAAAGAGTAGAATTTTCTGAGCATAAAAGCTACCAGCCTCAGGAAAGATGACTTTGTGCAGTAATACCTGGCTGTCTTAATGAGCAACAGCAAGAGGCACGGACAGGATGGAGCTCAGCCATCAGTGGAGTTCACACTGCTTTCTATGGAGTGGTGTCTTGGAGAGGCTGGGGTGTGTGTAGAAAGGGACTATCATTGTGGAGTGGCAAAAAAGAAAGAAATGTAAACTGTACCCGTAGATCATCCACAGAAGATCCGTCCTAAATGTTTAAGGACTCCCGACTTCAGAGTTCCCAATGATACAGTCATGAATGTTGTACTTGGGAAGCACCACTTGGGGTAGGTCCAGTGATCTCATTGACTTCTGGAGGTTTTATGATTGCCTGGAGTGTGTTCATTAAAAAAAAAAAAATGGGCCGAGAGTTTGGCCTAGTGGTAGAGTGTTTGCCTAGCATGCATGAAGACCAGGGTTCGATTCCTCGGTACCACATACATAGAAAAAAAGCCGGAAATGGTGCTGAGGCTCAAGTGGTAGAGTTCTAGCCTTGAGAAAATCCAAGGACAGTGCTCAGCCCCTGAGCTCAAGCCCAGGACTGGCAAAAAAAAAAAAAGTCTTCTACTGTTTTGGTTCATAGCTCTTGTGTGTATAAGGCCTCTGGAGATGTCTGGAGATAACTGACAGCCTGGAAGCCTGTCCTGTCCTGGACCCTTCCTCCTGTCCTGCCTTCTCCATCAGTCTCCATTCTCACAGACGAGGCTTGCCTCTCCAAGCAGCAGGAGAGAAATCCTGGGTCTAAACTTCCGAAGATCAGAACTCTGGCTCTGAAGACCTGTACTTTTTCTGTCCTCAATTTGCCCCAGGGGAAGACCTGACCAACACACTTGCCTGCCACCTAGCTTGACTCCTCTCCTCCCAGCTCAGGTCCTCCATGATGCTACTATTTATACCAGAATTTCCTAAACCAGGTTGTCTCTTCAAAGTTGCCATCCAAGCAGGATTTCTTTTGGCTTTAGTTTTGGTTAAGCATAAGCTTACTCCGTAGATCTCCTAAAACAGAATCTTCCAGTTGGGATCAAGGGAACCCAATTTAGAAACCACCAATCTCTACCACACACATTGGCACAGAGGCCATCTTATTTGCATGCTTTGTGTGTGTGTGTGTGTGTGTGTGTGTGTGTGTGTGTGTGTGTGTGTGTGTGCATGTGCACATGTATAATATATATAATATATACACATAGTATATATTTTTTATATGACTGGTTGTCACTTACTTGGCTTTGGTTTCTTCATTCTCCATTTCCTACTACTGCGTATAGAATGGTACAGTAATATTAATGCCTAGGAGTAGAATTAGCCTTGGAATCGTCTCTACTTACTCTATACCCTCTGAGACATTTGGTTGAAAGTCACTACCTTTGACAAGACATAAACTTTGAGCCTGTACTCAACTAGTGGCTCTCATACTTCAGGGATACAGACCTCACTTAGAAGACTACCTACCCCACAGCAGAAATTCAATCAAGGGAAGGATTAATGTAGACTAAAACAGTTGGGAAAGCTCAAAAAGTGAGTCATATTCAAGTGTGTTATCAAAGGGAGATTTAACCATTTATGTATTTATTATTTTACCGATTTTTTTTTTTTTTGCCAGTCCTGGGCTTGAGCTCAGGGCCTGAGCACTGTTCTTGGACTTTCTCAAGGCTAGAGCTCTACCACTTGAGCCTCAGCACCACTTCCAGCTTTTTTTCTACATATAGTGGTACCGAGGAATCGAACCCGGGTCTTCATGCATGCTAGGCAAGCACTTTACCACCTAGGCCAAACTCCCGGCCCCTTACCAATTTTTTTTTTGTGCCAGTACTGGGGCATGAGCTTGAGTCCTTACACTCTCATTTGAATTTTAAATTTTAGTTATTATTTTTTTGCTGGTCGTGGGGCTTGAACTCAGGCCCTGAGCACTGTCCCTTGGACTTTTCTCAAGGCTAGAGCTCTACCACTTGAGCCACAGCACCACTTTCAGCTTTTTTCCCATGCATGTGGTACCATGAGGAGCTCGAGGAACCCAGGCCTTCATGCTTGCTAGGCGACCACCTTTTCCACTAGGCCAAACTCCTGGCCCTCATTTCACTTTTTTTTTTTTTTTTTTTTTTTTTTTTTTGCCAGTCCTGGGCTTGAGCACTGTCCTTGGACTTTCTCAAGGCTAGAGCTCTACCACTTGAGCCTCAGCACCCACTTCCAGCTTTGTTTTCTATATATGTTGGTACCAAGGAATCGAACCTGGGTCTTTGTGCATGCTAGGCAAGCACTTTAACCACTAGGCCAAACTCCCGGCCCTCATTTGACTTTTTTGCTTAAGGCTGGGCACTCTACTACTTGACCCCACATCTCCACTTCCAGCCTTTTACCTGGTTAATTGGAGATATGAATGTCATGAGCTTTTCTGCCCCCACTGGCTTCAAATTATGAATCCTCAGATTTCAGCCTCCGGAGTAGCTAGGGATAACAGGAGTGTGCCACCAGCACCCTACTAGATGTGACCATTTAGAAGGACGAAAAAGGTCATTCACATTGATGCTGGACCCACACTGGTGGTGACGCCTGCAGGCAGAAGTGTATATTGGGAGACAACTGAAGAATAGCTTCACCTTGTTGGCCAGTCTGTTGCCAGAACTGCAGTAAGTTATGGAAAGCCATCAGCGGCCTAGAAAGCTAAGCAAGGTCATCCCCCTTTTCTCCCCTTTCCCATTCCCCTCTTCTTCCTCCTCCTCCTCCTCCTCCCTCTCCTCTGCCCCCCCTCTTAGTTGAATTCAGAGCTTGGCACTTCCTGTGCTCGCACTCTCTACCACATGAGCCCCTACCCCCCATGCCAGCCAGGCTGATTTCTGTTGAAACAGATTATTGCTAAGATCTTCGGGAGCCCCAGGGGAAGCAGAGTGCCTCTGTGTAGGCGGCACCCTGGCCCAGAACAGATCACCCTACTTCTTCTTTCTGTGGAAAGAACCTCTATGGCTGAAGGGTTGTAGCAAGAGCTGCCCAGAGGCAGAAGCCTTGCTCAATAGGAAAGGAACTACAAGGGAAAATGAGGAAGCTCATTTTGGCTTCAATGGATATTTCTGAATTGCAAGGAAAGAATGGGGTGAGCAGGAGTGGGGAGAGGAAAGCCAGAGATAAGCCAAGTGTCCTCCACCAGACTCTCTGAGATCCAAGGACACACTGTGAGGCCTGGGGTGGTGGTGGGTGGGGGAAAGAGAGAGCTGACCTGGAATAGCTAGCTTCAGAAGCAAATAATGACATAGGATAAGTCCAGGTTTACAACATCTATCAGGGGGGCTGGGAGTTTGGTCTCGTGGTTAGAATGTTTGCCTAGCATGCATAAAGACCTGGGTTCGATTCCTCGGTACCACATACATAGAAAAAAGCCAGAAGTGTGTGCTGAGGCTCAAGTGGTAGAGCTCTAGCTTGAAAAAGTCCAAGGACAGTGCTCAGGCCCGGAGCTCAAGCCCAGGAATGGCAAAAAACCAAACCAAACACCAAAACATGATCTATCAGGGAAAAATTCTTTGTGGATATTCATATTGGTAACATTAAGCAGCTCCCTGTAGAAAGGGGCAGTGAGGGTCAAGTGTGAGATAAGGTAGATTAAGTATGACTTATTTTTTTAATTTTCAGAATGACTTAATTTTTTTTGACAGTCCTGGGCTTGAGCTCAGGTCCTGAGCACTGTCCATGGACTTTCTCAAGGCTAGAACTCTACCACTTGAGCCTCAGCACCACTTCCAGCTTTTTTCTATGTATGTGGTACCAAGGAATTGAACCCAGATCTTTGTGCATGCTAGGCAAGCACTCTACCACTAGGCCAAACTCAAGGAGCCCATGATTTAATTTTTTTTGTGTTGGTACAAGGGCTCAAATTTACGGCCTCAGATCTCCTGCTTGGCTTTTTTACTTTTCACTGGCACTCTTACCACTTGGGCCATGCCTCCAAATTTTAGTTGTTTGCTGATTAATCGGAGATATTCTCAAATACTTTTCTGCCCTAACTGGCTTTGAACCTTGGTTCTCAGATCTCAGGTCTTCTCAATAGGTAGGATTACGGGAGTGAATCATCAGTGCCTGGCATATATATATATTTTTTTTTTAATATGCTGTGATAAGTAGTTATTTATTATAATGCTTAGCATGGTTACTAAACTGCCAAGCATTGTTCTATTTTCAACCTATTAACTTACTTAATACTCCCAACATACATTTGGTAATAGATAGATTTCCCTTATTTTATAGGTAGGAAAATCAAGGCACCTCAGAATGGTTTTTCTCACTATTGTGTCTCTTAGGACTCCATTGCTCCAAGAGGGTCTATAGACAACTAAATACAATGCAATCCTGGTGTCATTTATTATTATTATTATTATTTTAAAGAATGAGTGTGGAAGCTGGGCACAGTGGCTCATGCCTGTAGTCCTAGCTACTCAGGAGGTTAAGATATGAGGATCACGGTTCAAAACCAGCCTGGTGCACTAAAGTCCCTGAGGCTCTTATCTCCAATTTACCACCAGAAAACCAGAAGTATCCCTGTGGCTCAAAGGATAGGGCAGGGGGTGGGAGGGGGAGGGGTAATGGGGGACCAAGACATGTGAAAGGGTATCAATATATGTGAATTAATGCACCTTCTATGTGGCAAATATCATGTAATCCTTTTATTAATTACAATAAAAAATAGTAATTAAAAAAAAGAGAGTACAATGCTTTTAGATAACCATTCCCAGCACTATTGGCAACGATTATTTAGAGAAAAAAAAAAAAACAAAAACACAAAGGAATAACCAAAAAAAAAAAAAAGAATGAGTGTGGATAAAAAAAAAAGCACAGTGAAGGGGGTAGGGGGAGTGAAAGGGGGACAAAAACATGAGAAGGGGTATCAATGTTCAAGAAGTAATGTACTCATGGGGCCAGGAGTCTGGTCTAGTAGTAGAGTGCTTGCCTTGCATGCATAAAGCCCCAGGTTCGATTCTTTGGTACCATATACATAGAAAAAGCCAGAAATGGTGCTGTGGCTTAAGTGGCAAAGTGCTAGCCTTAAGGAAAAAGCTAAAGGAGAGTGCTCATGCCCTGAGTTCAAGCCCCAGGACTGGCAAAAAAAAAAAAAAGAGAGAAGAAGTAATGTGTTCACTATCTGACAAATGTAAATGCAACCCCTCTATATGTTAGCCCGACAATAAAATACAATAAGTAAAGAAAAAAGAAAAGAATGGTGAATTCTTTGAAGCTGTCTCTCTAAGCACATTGATCACAGTGACTCACTCTGAGTTCCAAGTCTGTTGGGAAAATTCAGAGTTGGAAAAAACAGCCATTTCAGAGCACAAAACAAACCTCACTTCTCTCTTCTGCCCCTAGCTGTTGGTTTATGTTTACTGAACAAGGACTTAACATTTTTACCTCTCCCCCTACAAACAGAGGTAAGACTTAGTACATAAATACCTCTGGACAAGTGATTATTTCAGATTTAATTGACTATGTTTCTAACAGTATCATTAAGCTAAAAGTAGGAATTACATGCAAAGAGCAGGCTGTGATGGGAAAGGAGAAAAGTAGGTGGGAAGGAGAGAGCCTGGGGGCAAGATGGCTCCCAAAGAAGCAGGAAGTTAGCTGGCTGGCCGGATATTAATCTCACTTTATAATGGCCAGGCCTTCCATAAACTCTTATTTTTTTCAGTCCTGGGGCTTGAACTCAGGACCTAAGCAATCTCCTGGGGCTTTTTCCAAGCTAGCGTTCTACCACCTGAGCCACAGCACCACTTCTGGTTTATCTATGTATGTGGTACTGAGGAACTGAACCCATGTCTTTGTGCTAGCAAGCGCTCTTACCACTAGACCAAACTCCTGGCCCCTTCCATGAACTCTTTTTTTTTTTTGGATGGAGGGTGTCATGGGGCTTACAACAATGCTAGAAAAACAGGCAACACTAAACAAGCAAAAACAAACAAACAAAAAAAGGACAAAAACGCAAAACCTGTTTTTTTGTTTTTGCCAGTCCTGGGGCTTGAACTCAGGGCCTGAGCACTGTCCTTGGGCTTTCTCAAGGCTAGAGCTCTACCACTTGAGCTACAGCACCACTTCCAGCTTTTTCTATGTATGTGGTACTGAGGAATCAAACCTGGGTCTCCTACCAAAACCCAATTTATTTTTATTTTTCTGTCGGTTGTGGGACTTGAACTCAGGGCCTAGGCATTGTCTCTGAGCTATTCAGCTCAAGGCCACTGCCCTACCCCTTGGCCTGGGCCTTGTCCCTGAGTTCTTCAGCTCAAGGTTACTACCCTACTCCTTGAGCCATAGCACCACTTCCTGTTTTCTAGTGGTTAATTGGGGATAAGAATCTCAGGGTCTTCAGTGCCCGGGGTTGGCTTTGAACCACAATCCTCAGATCTCAGCCTCCAGAGTAACTAGGATTACAGACATGAGCCACTGAGCCCAGCTCAAAACCCAAAAATTTTTACAACAAACAAAATATGTTTAGACATCTTTGCTAACAAAGCACTTAGATTGTCAGGCCTGTTTCCAGGGCCTGTGAAGACAGGGAATACATTAGAATGGGTGGAGGAACAATAAACCTGGTAGAAGGGTAAGGATAAGGTGAGGCCAAACCCTTAACCCACCACATGGCAAAGGTGGTGAAATCAAGGTGGCATATTTCTGAACAAGTCATGATGGTAAGAAAACTTGGTGGAGCTTTATTGAGTAAGTAAGCAAGAAGACAAGCAAATAAACAAGCAGAAAGGAAGGGGCACACAATAGAAGTGTGAGTGTTCTCAAGGAAAGACGGGGGGGGGGGGGGGGGGGGGGGGGGCGCGGAGAGAGAGGGGGGGAGATTAAGTATAAGAGAGAGGAGATTAAGTATAAGACAAGGAAAGTTACCTTTCTCCAGGAGATGGCTGTGGGAGGTAGAGATGAAGGTCAATAGAGGAAGTTTGCTTAGAGAGACAGAGAACAGGCAAAGAAAACCTGAACATATGGAAACGCTAACATTTACCATTGCCTTGGAAGAAATGATCCAAATCTTGCAAAATTGTGGGGACCAAAGCACTGTATTTAGGTCAGTGATTGCAATTATCCAACTGGTGCTAAGGCCAAATTTCTAAGCAGCGGTATTTTTTTTATTTTTTAATTTTATTGTCGGGATATGTATAGAGGGGTTACAGTTACATTCGTCAAGTAGTAGGTGCATTCCTTCTCTCACATTGATACCCCTTCTCATGTTTTGATCCCTGTTTCCTTCCTCCTAGCAGTATTGTTTATTTTATTTTATGATTTTCCAGTTGGTACTGAGGTCAAATTTTAAGCAGATACTTTTCTCTTGATTTTAGATCTGGTTTCAAACCCAGAATGGCTAGCCTTGGAGAGGCAACTCCGGGACCCAGCCTGCCTTGTACTCTCCAGGGCACAAGCCAAAAGGTTGGGCTATTAAGAGTGATTTTTCTAGTCTACAAGGCACTTTGGCTTGAGTAGAAGAACATTTAAAGAGAGCAGACATCCCAAGAGAGTGTTGGCTTTGGGTGTGACAGCAGGAAGTCTGGGGAGGAGGTGGGGAGTGGGAGTTCCCTAGAACATAGAAGGGCGAGGGAGGGGAGGCTGGGCAGACATGGAAGGCTTAGTAAGGCAGGATGTAGAAGCGGAGGAGCTAGGTGGGTGGTGAGAGGTTAAGGACAGACGGAAGGTGTCCCTGACCATCTGCCATGCCTCTTCTAGAGTGAAAGTAAGAGTCCCAAGACTGGAAAGGACCAGCTGAGGTGTAGGAGCCCTCTGACTTGGCACCATGTCTAGAACAGAGAGTTTGTAGTCACTCACCAGACATAGAAGGGAGAGAAGTCACTCACCAGATGTAGATGGATAATGTGGTAGGTGCATAGCTAGCAATGATAAGGGCCAGAAGTCTGAGGTGGGGTTCCTCTGGCCTGCAGCAGCTTGGTGTGAGGATAGGCCGTCCAGGAGGCAGATTAAGCCTCAGAAAGAGAAGAGGGAGGAAGGGATCCAGGGAATCCTGACTCTCCCCTCCCAGGCTTTTGGCACCAGATGTAAGGTTCGCTGGAAGGAAAACCTGCCACATGGTTCAGGCAGAAAAGAATTTATTGGAGGAAAGAGCAAAATGCCAGCCCATATGTGATTGAGGCATGAGGAGACAGGGGAAGGAAAGAGAGAAAGAAAGAGAGGATGGGATTGGTGTAGAGCTGGATTATGTAGGAAAAGTCAAGGAGGTGAGAGTACAGCCTCTTGTGGAATCTCAGAGCCCCGGGGATCTCAAAGCCTGGGGTCAGGTGATTACTGGTTTCTAGCAGGTGAAGTGGAAGGGGGAAATGTTGGGAGCCAGAGTAGAATCAAATTGTACCTTGATTTGCATCAGACCATGGCTTTATTGTCTTATTGTTTTATGGCCTTATTCTGTTTAAATTACCTGAGATTTACCATATGAATGTAACAGTTGGAAGTTCCCTGGTTTCAAGAAGAAGGGATATAAACTGGAGTTGAATAAACGAGGCAGTCTTTACTTGGGCTGCACACATCCCGGACCGGTGTGTCTATCTCTCTTCTATTTTTTCCTAGTCCTTGCCCCCTATTTCAGGAACCCCAATCTGCGAACCCTGGTTTGCTGCTGGCTGGCCCCGGCAGGGAAAGAGGTGTTTTCTCAGGCAGAACAAACACACACCATCCCTCACAAAAATCTTGTGGTTCCAGGCCAGCTGGACAGAAAAGTTCATGAGACTCTGAACGGAGAAATGAGCCCAGTGGTACACGCCTGTGTTCTTGCTGCA
The DNA here is from genome assembly GCF_031878675.1 of Megascapheus bottae. NCBI lineage: Eukaryota > Metazoa > Chordata > Mammalia > Rodentia > Geomyidae > Megascapheus > Megascapheus bottae. The sequence continues at coordinate 53,910,899 of NC_143509.1, forward strand.
AGAGGAAGCCTATCTTAGATAGATTGTGGCTTAGGGACCAGGCCTATGTGTATAGGAGGGAAGTAAGACCCTATTTAAAAATAAATGGTACAATTTAAGGATAATAACAAAATTAAGTAGCTTAAAAAAAAAGACTACAGGGGCCGGGAGTTTGGCCTAGTGGTTAAAGTGCTTGCCTAGCATGCATGACGACCCGGGTTCGATTCCTTGGTACCACATACATAGAAAAAAGCCAGAAGTGGTGCTGAGGCTCAAGTGGTAGAGCTCTAGCCTTGAGAAAGTCCAAGGACAGTGCTCAGGCCCTGAGCTCAAGCCCAGGACTGGCAAAAAAAAAAAAAAAAAAAAGACTACAGGTTAGTACATCTGCCTAACATGTTGGAGACCTTAAGTTGAAAATTTTCAGTGCCTCCAAAAGTGAGGAAGGGGAGAATATCAGGGCCACGTCTAGAGAGTGACTACACTACAAACTCTCTGCTCTCTGTCCGTCTAGACATGGTGCCATGCCAGACAGCTCCTGCGCCTTCTCGGCCTGTCATTTCCCATTAGGGGGATGCCTAAACTGGGGACTCTGGTAGCTCATGCCTGTAATCTTAGCTTCTCAGGAGGCTGATCTATGTTCAAAGCCAGCTCAGGCAGACAAATCTGAGAGATTATCATATCCAATTGATCAGCAAAACATCAGGATCATAGGCACCAGCCATGAATAGACAAAGTCTTAAGGGGCAGGCCAGGAGGCTGGCCTAGTGGTAGAGTGCTTGCCTGCGCGAAGTCCTGGATTCTGGGCTCGATTCCTTAGGTACCATATATAGAGAAAAAGCTGGAAGTGGTGGAATTTAAGCCAGAAAGGGGTGAGGGGAGGGAGGAAAAAGTCTAAGAAGAAGCCTTGAGTTCAAGGCCCAATATCACTAAAATAAACAAATGTGGGAAATGTTCCTACACCAAACTGCTTTGTCCCTTTATTAAATTCAGTTCTTGCTTTGTGGAAGGCTTCCTAATTCATTCTTCCAGCCAGAGCTACAGCAGTAGCCACTTAAGAGACCTCCAGCTGAGGCTTTGCCCTGAAGCATCTTCTAAAGACCACTCTAGAGACACAAAGACATGGGTGTGGTCCACAAATCCAGACTATAGAAAAAGGAAACCTCAAATTCTCTTAGCCTCTAAATTCCTCAGACCTCTAAATTCCCTTAGCCTAAGTGAAGGACTTTTTAAAAAAAATTCCCTGTGGGGTGTGTTTGTTAGGGAAGGCAGAAGGTGGAAAAGCCTTGAGGTGGCAAGAAAATTCATGTTTCATGGTTTTTGTTCCATAGTTCCCACTTTTGTTTGCTCTGGCCACTACCCACATAATTCTAAAAACTACCACCAGGGGGCAGGAATGAGTCAAAACCTCAGGGCTCAACCAGCCAGGTTTGGGCTTTCTGTAAGAATGCTTTAACTGGAATTTCTGATTCTATTATATTACAAATAAAAACTATAGGAGCCAAGCAAGGTAAATAGTGAATGACATAGAAAGGATTTAATACATCCTTTTAGAGCTCTCCTGACTAAGTTTATAACATTTTCACATTTTTCTAATATCTTATAACAACTTACAAATTAAGAAAACCAGGAGGAGGAGGACAAGGAGGAAGAGGAAAGAACAGAGAGCCTACCAGAAAATAAATAAAGCAAGGAAGGTCTGCATGTGTATCTCAAGTGGTAGAGCACCTGCCTAACAAATGAGAAAAAGCCCTGAGTTGAAACCTCAGTAATGAAAAATAGAAAAGGTTGTTATCATGATAATATGTCAAGATGATGTGTTGCTAGCTTATGGATGGATATCTAGACCAAGAACTCCATAGGCTGCCTTATCTCCTTTCTGGTGAACCCCAAAGATAGTTACTGCTCTCATTTCTGCCACTGTAAATGGTTTTCATCTTTTCTTGAATATAATTGAGTCAAATAATATTCACTCTTCATCATCTAGTTCCTTTGCTCTAACAAGGACAGTGAGATTTATTTACTCTGTAGCACATAACAGTAGTTTAGTACTTTAATTTTTTTTTTTTTTTTTTGCCAATCCTGGGTGTTGAACTCAGGGCCTGAACACTGTCCTTGGGCTTTCTCAAGGTTAGGGCTCTACTAACTCTGGAACTCTGATCCTCAGATCTCATCCTCTTGAGCAGCTAGGAACACAGGCGTGAGCCACTATAGCCAGGCTATACTTATTATTGTCTTAATTAATGGTAACTGAACACTGGAAATGAAAGACAGTCACTAATAAGTGACAGTCAAACAGCACAACAATAGTTCCAGTATGTGTCCTCAGAGCTAAGCAGGATCAGTGCAAGAACAGGGCAGGTGAATATTTTCTGAATGAATGAATGAATGGCCATTCCCTCTCTGTAGAACATAAAGAAAGGCACAGAATTGAAAATGTGATAATTCTGTGCTTTTGGATTTGAAACAAACCAAAGCACACAAATGCAAATTCCTAAAAGTTGACACACAATGTTTGTGAGGTTAAAGTCATAAGGATGCTGAGTGGCCAGTCCCTACTTAGGATGCCAGATTGAACTATGTTGGGGTGTGGGATGGGGTGATGAAGCTGTTTCTTTAACAGCTCTACTCGACTGATATCCAGAAACCACGGGCAGTTGTGGAGAAACAGAACCATTTGTTATGCTCAATGACTTCTAATCCTGTCTAGCTCTGTCCATTTCCATTGATGTCACTTGAGCTGGACCTGGTGAAAGCAAGTTCCAGCCCATTTTAGGAGGACTGAAGAAGGTTCTTGGTTAATATCCCCCAGAGAGATCCCAGAACTCCAAGGAGTTGTAGAGCTGAGATTCACCAGTCTCAGAGGGTAACTGGAATTTGGGCAGTATAATTTAGCTGAAACTCTCGAGAAAAAGAAGCAAATATAATCCCTGCAGGTGTCCTCAAGTCCTGGAAGGTCTCACTTACATACTAGAAGACAGACTGTTGGGTAAAGGAAGGTAGGGCTATTTCATCTGTATTCTTCCAATTGCTTCTTTCTTTTTGATATGGGCTTGAACTTAGTGCCGCATGCTTTCTACTACTACAACAACAATAATAACAATAATAATAAGTACCAGTTATTTTTATCCTTTGAAGTTGGAGTAATACATTGTATCTTTTTGCAAGATTTTAAATGCCCCCAAAGAGAGAATGTTAAAGTTAATAGCCAACAGAAGAGCAGGGAAAAAGTGCTAAATGATTTTACCTCCTATTTGAATAAACTTGGAAAGTTAAACAAAATGTTCTGCCTCCTGTGTGCTTTGTTTGGTTGGAAAAAAAAAGCCTAACAACAACAATAACAACAACAAAAAACAAAGTTGAGAGACCAGAAAACCTAAAGAAGGTTGAATGGTTATAAAACTGCCTTCCATAGGAGACCGTCAGTAAAAATTGCTAATAGTCAAAAGTAAATAAGTTTCTTTTTTCTTGCAACAAGGTCTTAACTACAGCTGATATTGAAAAGCAGCCCAAGTCCTCCCATTTCAGCCTAAATACTGAGGTCAGAGACATGTACTGCCACACTGAGCCATAGGCATTTTTATTTTTCCAGTGTTTGAACCCAGGACCTTGTGTTTACCAAGCAGGTGTTTTGCTTTAGTTCCCCTGTCCCCCAGTCCTGGATCCTGAACTCAGAGCCTAGGCACTGTCCTTGGACACTTTTTGCTCAAGGCTAGCACTCTGCCACTTGAGCCACAGCACCACTTCCAGCTTTTTCTGTGTAGGTGGCACCCCGGAATCAAATCCAGGGCTTTGTGCATGCTAGGCGAACACTCTACCAGCAGGCTAAACTCCTGTCTTTAGTTATATTTTTGAATAAGGTCTTGCATTTATGTCCAAGTCAGCCTGGACTGAGATTCTCCTCTTTATACTCCCTAGTAACTAGGATGATAGGTGCAGGCCATAATGCCCAGCCTTTTATTGGTAAGATGGAATCTCACTTAAAGTTTTTGCCTGGACAGGCATGCAACTACAACCCTATCAGTCTTTTTCCCACTTAGCTGGGACTACAGCTGTGAGCCACAGTGCCTGGCAGGGGTTACATTTTTTTTTTTTTAAAGACTGTAACTTAATTTCGTTCACATTGTAAGCCAGGTGTTTACAATCAAAAGACAAGTACTCTACCACTTGAGCGACAGCATCACTTCCAGCTTTTTCAGTGATTAACTAGAGATAAGAGTCTCATAAACTTTTCTGCCCAGGCTGGCTTCAAACCATGATTCTCAGATCTCAGACTCCTAAGTAGTTAGGTTACAGGCATGAACCTGGCCTTTATTCTTTTATATAATATGCCTTATTGACAATCTCTATTGAACTATTTCATTCTTTTGTATATTACAAACTTCTACCATTCTAATATATTAAAATGGATGCTCTTTTTTCCATTTATAGGTCCTCTTTTTAATGTGTAATTTCTTCATTCACCTAAATGTATCTAAATGACATCTCTTTGCTTTATCTCTAGCAAAGATACACAGATTCACTTTCTAGCTTCATTACGTGGACTGATTTTGTTAAAAAAAAAACTTGTTATACCTCATATGATATAGTTATTTTCACTTCTGCCCAATTCATATGATGTTGAGTTTGTCATTATATCATGATCATTTAGGTCACTACCTGTGAGGGAGAATGTAGGCGAGGGAACTGGGGAGATAAAGCTAACTGGTATGATAAGGAAAAAGCATGACATTTTTGAAAAGTCAGAAAATTTGAGGGTGTTTCCTATTGTGCTATGCCTCATAATAAAGTAGAATTTTGTTGTGTTCTGTCTTGCAGAGGAAGGGTGTTGCATGAAGTGAAACACAGGCACGAGAGGAAGATGTTATTTTTTTCAAGAAATCTAGTTCAAGGAAGTCAGGATTATTCTGAAAAGCAGAACAAAAGAAGTTTCTTAGCCAGGCACTGGTAACTCAGGCCTGTAATCCTAGCTACTCAGGAAGGAGGCTGAGATCTGAGGATCATGGTTTAAAGCCAGCCAGGCTAAGAAAGTTTGTGGGACTCTTATCTTTAATTAATCATGAAACCTGGAAGTGGCCAGGTTTCCACTCAAGAATCTGAGATCTGAGGATCACTATTTGAAGCCAACTCCAAGTAGAAAAGTCCATAAGACTCTTATCAACAATTAACTACCACAGAAGCCAGAAATAGAGCTGTGACTCTCAAGGTAGAAAACTAGGCTTGAGTAAAAAAGCTCGGGGACAGTGTCTAGGCCCTGAATTCAAGCCCCCCTGACCAACCCCTCAACACAAACCAAAAAAAAAAAGATTCTGGGTTGGGCTTATGGCCTAGTGGTAGAGTGCTTCCCTAGCATGCACAAATCCCTGAGTTTAATTCCTTGGTACCATATACATAGAAAAGGCCAGAAGTGGTGCTGTGGCTGATGTAATGAAGCATTACCCTTGAGCAAAAAAATGAGTTCAGCCCCAGGACTGGCAAAAAAAAAAAGATTCATTCCAATATTGCAAAACTTTGGTGTAGCCTCACACCTCACAGACTGGTAAGATTTTAAAGGGCCTCATGAAGGAGATAGGCATTTCAATGGTGGTATTACCCAAAGATGGTCTCTCCCCTCCCCCCTCCTCCTTCTCCTCCTCCTCCTCCTTCTTTTCCTCCTTCTTCTTTTTTGTTGTTGGTTGTGGAACTTGAACTCTGGGCCTGGACATTGTCCCTGAGCTCCTCAGCTACCGCCCTACCCTTGAACTAAGCCCTACTTCCCATTTTCTAGAGGTTAATTGGAGGTAAGCATCTCAGGACCTTTTGTGCCTGGACTGGCTTTGAACCTTGATTCTTAAATCTCAGCCTCCTGAGTAGCTAGGATTACAGGCGTGAGCCACCATACCCAGCTCAAAATGTTCTTTCTTTCTTTCTTTCTTTCTTTCCTTCTTTCTTTCTTTCTCTTTCTTTCTTTCTTTCTTTCTTCCTTTCCTTTATTTTTAGGTAAGCAGAGTACATTTATTTTAAAGTTAAAAAAAAAATCCTGGACTGGGAGTTTGGCCTAGTGGTAGAGTGCTTGCCTAGGATGCACTAAGACCCAGGTTCAATTCCTCAATACCACATACATAGAAAAAGCCAGAAAGTGGTGCTGACTCAAGTGGTAGAGCTCTAGCCTTAAGAAAGCCCAAAGACAGTACTTAGGCCCTGAGTTCAAGCTGCCACACTGGCAAAAAAAAAAAAAATGAACGTCTACTTTCCATCCAGAGAGGGCCCCATAGAAGACTCCAATAAAATTCTCTCTCTGAGGGCCATTTTTATAGTATTTTCTTTTCTTTTTTTGCCAGTCCTAGGGCTCGAATTCAGGGCTCGAGTACTGTCCTTGAGCTTTTTCAAGGCAAGCACTCTACCACTTGAGTCACAGCACCACTTCCGGCTTTTTCTGTCTGTGTGGTTTGGGGGAATTGAACCCAGAACTTCGTGCATGCTAGGTAAGCACTCTACCACTAGGCCACTCCTGGCCCTAGTGTGGGGTTACTTCATATCTCCTCCCGTGGGCTTTGCAATGATTGATTGATGGCATGTGCATGCATCTCCCCAGTTCGTTTAATTGTTTGAGTGGACACCCAAGGCATTATGGGAAGATGAAGCATTTAAGCAGGACTCAGAAATATTATGGGAACAAGCAGCATCATGATGGGACACACTATCTGTCCTGTGTTATACCCACCACTTTTTTTGGGGGGGGTGGGTCTTGGGACTTGAACTCAGCCTGGACGCGGTCCCTGAGTTCTTCAGCTCAAGGGTACAGCTCTACCCCTTGAGCCACAGCCCCACTTCCCATTTTCTAGTGTTTACTTGGAGATAAGAGATTCATTTTCTTTAATGCCTGGGCTGGCTTTGAACTGCAATCCTCAGACCTCAGCCTCTTGAATAGCTAGGATTACAGGTGTGAGCCACCATGCCCAGCTGAAAGTATCCCTTTTTTTTTTTTTGTGGGTCATGGGGCTTGAACTCTGGACCTGGGCCCTGTCCCTGAGTTCTAGAGCTCAAGGCTACTTCCCTACTCCTGGGCCTGGGTGTTATCCCTAAGTCCTTCAGCTCAAGGCTACTACCTTACCCTTGGAACCACAAAGCCACTTCCCTTTTTTTTTTTTTTAGTGATTAATTGGAAATAAGTCTCACATTCTTTAGTGCCCGGGCTGGCTTTGAACCTGGATTCTCAGATATCAGCCTCCTGAATAGTTAGGATTACAGGCATGAGCATCACGCCAGCCTTAAAGTATCCTTCTCCCCCTCTCCCCCAAGTCCTGGGGCTTAAACTCAGGGCCTGAGCACTGTCCTTGGACTTTCTCAAGGCTAGAGCTCTACCACTTGAGCCTCTGCACCACTTCTGGCTTTTTTCTATGTATGTGGTACCGAGGAATCGAACCTGGCTCTTCGTGCATGCTAGGCAAAACTCTACCACTAGGTCAAACTCACGGCCTCAGTATTCATTTTTATAGAGACATTCTTTTCTGGTTTCCATTTGTTCTAAGAAGAAACTGATCCCTGGGACTATCTCTTCTACATTTCCAGGAAAAGGCAAGCTGAGTTTCCCCTTGGGAAACCCTGACCTTGCCTCAGAAGATCTTCCCGTCTTCCCCACTTTTCCCCTTTTTCCTTTGCTGCTTGCTTGCATCTTGCAGTACTATAAGACAACAGGAAGTGCTAGGCTTCCTCTCTAGAGCCTTTCAGCTGAAGGGATGTGCTTACCACATGAAAACAGTAGCCGGAAAAGAGAGTAACACACCCAGCCTCCAGAAACCATGACCGTCTACCTCCCCTCCCATCTAGGCTCTTTCTCCACCTCTGAGCCATGGAGGGCCCTTAGACTGTTGTTCAGGCCACACAAGTGCTCAAGCTGGCTTTATTATCTCCACCAGTTTACCATGTGCCTTTCTCACTATTTTCTCTCTGACAATGTCTTTGGACATGTTCATAAAATAATCCTCACTGCCATCTGTCTTATGATGTTGAGAGTATGCAAGAGGTTTTTCTCAGTCCCAGAAAACTGGGAGACGCTGTTATGTAAAGTTACTATGGGTGAACATTAAGATCCTGATTTATTTCAAGGTCAGAATTACTCTGCACATTCTTCTGTGCTCTTCTTTAGAAGCTGAGTATCCTCCACATCAGTATAGGGAAGGATTACTGATTACAAGTGCAATGTGTCTGAATATAAGAGTTTTTGAACTCAGGATCTAGGTGCTGTATTTGAGGTTTGTTGTTGTTGTTTTTTTCCTCAAAGCTAGTGCTCTACCACTTGAGTCACAGCACCACTTCTAGCTTTTATCTGAGAGGATTATTAGAGATAAGAGTCTCATGGACTTTCCTGGCCAGGCTGGCTTTGAACTGTGATCCTTAGATCTCAGCCTCTTGAGTAGCTAGGATTACAGGTGTGAACCACCAGCGCTCAGCAAGTGTTTAGAATATATTCTAAAAAACACTGCAGTTTGAAAGCTAGTTTCTGTGGATCCCAATTCTGTGTCAGGACAGAAAAGTCTGCATCTTGAAAGAAGAAGCTGGGCCTGGTGGCACCTCTCAGCCCAGTTATAACAGGAAGCCTGATATTGGTGTATTGTGGCCTGGGCATGAGCTGGAAAGAATATAGACCCTATCTAAAAAACAAGCATCATACCAAAAGGCTGGAGGCATGGCTATGTTAGAATGAAGACTGGATACCAAAGACTTGGGGACAGGTACTAAAGAAGACAGTTTGTAAAAAGCCTTCAGGCTGGGTGCTGGTGGTTCATACCTATAATCCTAGTTACTCAGGAGACTGAGATCTGAGGACTGAGGTTCAAAGCTAGCCCAAGTACTAAACTCCGTGAGATTCTTACCTTCAATTAACCACCAGAAAACCAGAAGTAGTACTGTGGCTTAAGTGGTAGAGCATTAGCCTTGAGCTGAAGAGCTCATGGACCAGTGACCAGGCCCACCAAGCAGCACGACTGACAAAAAACAAACAAAACGGCTTTAGAAGTGTCATTTGGGAGGCAAGTGCCATTGGCTCACACCTATAATTCTAGCTACTTGGGAGGCTGAGATCTGAGGATCATTGTTCAAAGCCAGCCCAAGCATGAAAGTCCTAAGAGACTCTCATCTCCAATTCACCATCAGAAAACCAGAAGTGGTGCTGTGGCTCCAAGTGGTAGAACTCTAGCCTTGAGCTGCAGAGCTCAGATACAGGGCTGAAGCCCGGAGTTCAAGCCCCATGACTGACCAAAAAAAAAAAAAAAAAAGGCATAATTTGAGGGAGATTGCATGTGGGGTGACAGGATACATGTATTATATGTTCCCCTTAAGGGTTCTCAGACTTTAGCTTGCCCTTTTCTACCATTCTTGGTAATGATAAGAACTGTTCTTTTTCAGAGGGCCTAGTATGAACCAAGTTAATGTCTGAACAACTTATAAGTCTCTAAGTTATGGCTATTAATATTTAACAGGATCTTTGTTTCCTGAGAAACTGTTTTTACCCAAGTTGAGTTCTATATCTGACAGACTTGAATCAGGTGATTATCCCAGAAAGTCTTCTCCCCTGCAAGCCGGCTTTCCTCATCGGTCTTCCAAACACATTGAACTTTAAACATCATAGTGAAAACTGCTACCTGCCTGATTATTCTGCAAGATGTTGCCTGCTAAAGATGAAGGAATTGAGTAAGATTCCTAAATTATAAATTACTTTCAAGCCATCACTGTACCACAATGCAGTCTTCTGGATAGTCAGGCGCAGTGCATGACCTTTGACTCCTCTGCGTTTCCTCACCCAGGCCCCACAGGGAACCTTCTCCACCACTGTGATTTAATCAGCAAAGGAGCTTCAGCCACCACTAACAGCCTAAGGGCTGACCATTTGATAGACCAGATAAAGATGGGAAGGTTACTAAAGCTGCTCTGTTTTTTCAGTTTGAAGATAACATCTGGACCACAGTTCACCCTGACCTTCAGCAAATTTCCCCAAGAGTAAGGGAAATTATTCATAGAAAGCACATAGTAAAGTCAGGCAGCTCAAACCTGTAATCCTTGCTATTCAGGAGGCTGAAATCCAAAGGTCAAAGCCAACCCCACTGAGAAAATCTGAGACTCTTAATCTCCAATTAACCACTAGAAAACCAGAAGTGGCCCTGTGGCTCAAGTGGTAGAGCACTAGGCTAGAGCTGAAGAGCTCAGGGACAGCACCCAGACTCAGAGTTCAAGACCCACAACCAAGCAAAAAAAAAGGCACATAGCAAGCACGATGTGGGGGTGGGCATTCAAGAGGTAGAGTGCCAACCTGAGAGGCTCTGAATTCAAGCCCAAGACTGGCCAGAATAAAGAGTGCTTTCAAAAAATCACTTAGCACAAAAATGAGTCTTTAATTATTGTTGATGAGGTTGAAGGAAGGAGAAGGTAATAGTTAGTGGGGAGTATTTTTTTGTTTTAACCCTTTCTTGCCTAGGCCTTCCTCTACTCACTGAGTCACTACCACACCCACCCTCTTCTGGAGATCATCTAGACTGGAAGCTTATTTGAGTAAAATCTGAAAATACTTGTAATATGATGAGTTTTTAATCCATGAGCACATTCTTCCTCATGTCCTCTCATAATCAGTGAGAGACATAGTCTTCAGGGGTTGGCCTCTTTGCTTACTTTTTTAGCAATCTGTGACTTCCCAATGCAAGTTCTGGGATTTCTCTGGCTCAGGGCTACTGACTGCATAACCACTGACTGCATCACTCAGGAGCCCAATGGGAACACATTCAAACAAAGACACCTCCACACTCTAGCGGCCCCTAATGGGATTTTATAGAGCGTACTCTCCTGCAGGTGGAGACAGCGTGGGCAAAGGATGGCAGAGGGTACAGCGTTTGCCAGAGAAGCTACAGCTCAAGAGTAGTGTCAGAAATCCATTTGTTGCCAGGCACAGTTGCTTAAACCTTCAATCCTAGCTATTCGGGCAGGTAAGATCAGACAGATCATATGTGAAGGATGACCTAGCAAAAAGTCCGTGAGAGGGCCGGGAGTTTGGCCTAGTGGTAGAGTGCTTACCTAGCATGCAGGAAGACTTGGGTTTGATTCTTCAGTACCACATACATAGAAAAAAAAAGCCAGAAGTGGTGCTATGGCTCAAGTGGTAGAGTTCTAGCCTTGAGAAAGCCCAAGGACAGTGTTCAGGCCCTGAGTTCAAGGCCCAGGACTGGCAAAAAAAAAAAAAAGTTCATGAGACCCCATCTCAACCAAGAAAAAGCTAGATGTGGTAGTGTGTGCCTGGCAGCCCAGATATGTGGGAATTATAAAAAGGACAGTAGTCCAGACTGACCCAGGTAAAAATGGAGACCTTATTTGACAAATAGCAATAGCAAAACAGGCTAAGGGTGTTGCTTAAGTGGTAGATTGCTTGCCTAGTAAATTCAGTGCCCTGATTGCAAACCTCAGAACTACAGAGGAAAGAGATCTAGAAAGCCACTAGGTTGCGATGATAGTGCTGGAATAAACAGAAAGGAAAGCCTCCGCCTTCTGAAGTCACAGTCACTAGTAGGTACAAGGCTTCGTCAGTCTGCAAGTCTGGCAGACTGGGCCCTAAGAACAGGAACGACAGGTATAACTTGAGAGGCTTCAAAGAGTTTGCTGTATTGGGTGCTGGCGGCTCATGCCTGTAATCCTGGCTTCTTAGAAGACTGAGATCTGAAGATCATGGTTCAAAGCCAGTTCAGACAAGAAAGTCTGTGAAACCTTTTTTTTTTGCCAGTCCTGGCTTGAACTCAGGGCCTGAGCACTGTCCTTGGGCTTTCTCAAGGCTAGAGCTCTATTACTTGAGCCACAGCACCACTTTAGTTTTTTCTGTGTTGTGGTATGGAGGAATCAAACCCAGCTCTTTGGTCATGCTAGATAAATACTCTACCCACTAGACCAAATTCCCAGCCCCAGTCTGTGAGACTCTTATCTGCAATTAGGTATCAAAAAGCCTGACATTGGGTTGGGAATGTGGCTTAGTGGTAGAGTGCTTTCCTAGCATTCATGAAGCCCTGGGTTCAATTTCTTAGTACCACATACACAGAAAAAACCAGAAGTGGTAGAGTGTTAGCCTCCAACAATTAAAAGCCAAGTGAGAGGTGAGAGTGCAAGGAAGAGAGGGTGGGGGGGGACCATCACTAGAAGAGAATAAACCCAGGCTGCATATGATTTTGATTTTAAAATGTTTATAAGGCATATATTTTATTTTTCATAGAATGTCATTTAATAAATATTTTAGCAGGACAATGAGAAAGGATAATTAGGGCTAAGGAAGGACTTGATAAAAATGAGGGATAGAAACCTTTGCATTTTTAATTTAACCACTGAAGGGCCAAGTGCTGGTGGCTTGTGCCTGTAATCCTAGCTACTCAGGAGACTAAGATCTGAGGATGATGGTTCAAAGCCAACTCAGGCAGGAAAGACTGTGAGGCTCTTAGTTCCAATGAACTTTCAAAGACTTGGAAATAGAGCTGTGGCTCAAATGGTAGAGCACTAGCCTTGAGCAAAAAATAAAAATAAAAATGCTTAAGGACAGGCTCAAGCCCTAGGACGGGCAAACACGTAACAAAACAAAACATGCAGAGTGCGGTGGCTCACACCTGTAATCCTAGCTATTCGGGAGGCTGAGATCTAAGGATCAAGGTTCAAAGCCAGCCCAGGCACAAAAAGACCTTAGACTCTTTTTTTTTTTTTTTTTTTTTGCCAGTCCTGGGCTTGAGCTCAGGGCCTGAGCACTGTCCTTGGACTTTCTCAAGGTTAGAGCTCTACCACTTGAGCCTCAGCACCACTTCCGGCTTTTTTCTATGTATGTGGTACCGAGGAATCGAACCCAGGTCTTCATGCATGCTAGGCAAGCACTTTAACCACTAGGCCAAACTCCCGGCCCCAGACCTTAGACTCTTTATCTCCAATTAACCTCTAGAAAATGGGAAGTGGGGCTTGGTTCAAGGGTAGGGCGGTAGCCTTGAGCTGAAGATCTCAGGGACAGCGTCCAGGCCAAGGTCAAGCCCCTGACCCACACACACAAAAAAACCCCCACAAAAAACAAAAAAAACAAAAAAAAACACCTGACCCCACAGATTTTCATATCTAGCTGGGGAAGTATCTTCATGTGCACAGACAAAGTATCTGACGTTGGCATGTTGTGGGTCAGTATATGGAGGACCAGTGACAGCGACTTTTGATTACCTGAAGCAGAGGCTTCTTGAAAGTGAGGAAGATGATGGTGCAGGCCACGAGCAGGGTGAGACAGCTGGGGAGAATGAGCACAAGGTAGAGCAGGCCCATGTCCACCTGCTCCCACTTACAGACCTGGGGCCTACCTCCAGGCAGCTCCATCACGCGAACGACCTTGGAGGAGAGGTTGCAAGTGACCATAGCCAAGTCAGCAATGGTCTCTAGGTGCTCCAAGGCCCCCCACCCATCCACGCCACAGCAGTCGTATGGATTCTGGCTGAGGTAGACCGTCTGCAGACTCCTCAGGAGCTGCTCAGACACTGCCCTCTGGGGAAAGGCTGTGAGACAGTTTCTACGGAGATCCAAAGTCTGCAGAGCCAGGCTGCTGCCCTTGAACTTTGGAAAGCTGGTTAAGGAATTTCCTGACAGATCCAAGTGTTTCAGATTCCCAAACCCAGAGAAGTCCAACTCTGCTAAGCCAGAACTGAGGCTCACATTTCTGAGGGACAGGGCCTGCAATGTGGGGGCAAGACTCCAGAGAGGGGCGACGCTCCCATTCAGAACCCCCCAGTTGTTGGATAGGTCTAAGTGAGTGAGCGAGGTGCCCTGGAAAGGGAAGTCTTGTAAGGTCCTAAGCCCACAGCCCTCCAGGGAGAGACTCTTCAAAGATGCCATATTCCTGAAGTCCACACAGCTGGTGGGGCCTGCCCATTCTGAGGGGGCTGGCTGGGGACACAGTGAGATCTGGTTGTGGCTCATGTCAATTGTAGTGATGTTACTGGCATTGGCAAAAAGGCCAGTTGGGACCCCAAGAAGCTGGTTGGAGCTCAGATTGAACAAATGAAGGTTCCTCAGGCAGCTGACGAGTCCTGGAGCCAGGTGAAGCTCTGACAGCTGGTTTTGGCTCAGGTCCAGCTCAGTGAGTGCTTCTGGGGGCTCATGTTCCTGGATGTGAAGCCTCACCAGACAATTCTGGTTGAGGTTGAGGTGGGAGAGGGAAGGTGTTTTCTTTAGGAAGCCATTCGGCAAGTACTGGAACTGGTTCTGGCTCATGTCTAGGATGCGAAGAGCTGACAGGTCACCAGAGGCAAATTCTTCCCACAGACTGACTGTGGTGATGTTGGTCACATTTCCATCCACAAGGAGGAACTGTGCCACCATTTCCTGTGGTGATGAGGTGTTGTACAGGTCCCTGTAGAAACCCATGTTGTTGTCCCGTAGCAGGAGAGTATGCAATTTATTGCACTGGGGCAGGAGAGGAAAGAAGAGTAGCTGGTTGTGAGACAGATCCAGCAGCTCCAGCTCAAAGGCCGACTCTTCCTTGGCTGCCAGGAACCACTCCAGGATGTTATAGCTGACATTAAGGAATCGCAGCTGGGTGAGGCTGAAATCCACAATGCACGGCAGGTTGTTGTAAGCCAGGTTGAGGTGTTGCAGCTTGGTCAAGCCATCCAAAGCACCACCTTCAATCTCAAAGATGTAGTTCCTCTGTAGATCCAGCTCCTGGAGATACTCCAGGCCCTCAAAGACAGACTCATCAAGCCTCATGAGGGTATTCCTGGCCAGGGATATAACCTGCAGCGAGGAGAGATTGTGGAGCATCTGGGCTGCCATGTCTTCTGTCAGGGAGTTTCCTGACAAGTCCAGCCTCTGCAGCCTGGGCAGGGTGTGCAGAGCAGCTGCTGTCTCCTTGTAGTTCTCCCACAGGGAGTTGTCACCCAGGCCCAGGCTGAGCAGGTGGCCTTGCTCCTGGAAGGCGTGGCGCCCGATGCGCTCCAAGAGGCAGCTGTGCAGGCTGAGGCCTTCCAGGAGAGGGTAAGGCTGGAGAGAATAATTCCACAGGGTTTTCAGAGGGTTGGCATCCAGGATGAGCATCCCAGTGTGGGGCGGGAGGTTGCTGGGAAGTGAAGCAAGGTTCTGCCCTTGACAGTCAGCGACTCCATCCACCTAGATCCAAAAACATATGGGAGGAGGATACCATGGACACAGAGCTCTTTACAGAGAAACTGGGTTCATTTATTGGGCTGTCTCTGTAACCACTTGGAATGGCACTCTAGGGTTGTGTGTGTGTGTGTGTGTGTGTATGTGTCATTGATGAGGCTTGAATTTGGAGCCCTGAGCTCTTGATCCATTGGCTTGTTGTTTGTTTGTTTCCCACAAGGCTAGAGTAGCGGCATACCTCTACTTTTGGTCTTTTGCTCGTAAACTGGAGATAAGAATCTCACAGACTTGTCCTGTCTTGGTTGGCTTGGGGCTCGATCCTCAGATTCTCAACCTTCTGAGTAGCTAGATTACAGTTGTGAGTTCCCAGTGCCCAGGCGGATTCTTGTTAATGATTATTGTGGTTTTGATGCTGGGGATTAAACCCAGGACACTGAGCACAAGGTCTGTTGCTGAGCTACATCCTCAGCCCTAGAGCTTAAATTTGTGTGGGGGGAGGGGTCGTGGGGCTTCAAATCTGGGCCCAGGCGTTGTCCCTGAGCTCTTCACCTCAAGGCTACCACCCTACCCCTTGGGCCACACCCCCACTTCCCCTTTTCTTGTGATTAATTGGAGATAAGCATCTCCAGGTCTATAGTGCCCAGTCTGGCTTTGAACCGAGATCTTCAGATCTCAGCCTCCAGAGTAGCCCGGATTAGGGCATGAGCCACCAAGCCCAGCTATGATTTTAAAAATAGAATAAGAGGGGCTGGGAGTTTGGCCTAGTGGTAGAGTGCTTGCCTAGCATGCACAAAGACCCAGGTTTGATTCCTCAGTACCACATACATAGAAAAAAAGCCAGAAGTGGTGCTGAGGCTCAAGTGGTAGAGCTCTAGCCTTGAGAAAATCCAAGGACAGTGCTCAGACCCTGAGCTGAAGGCCAGGACTGGCACCAAAAAAAAAAAAAAAAAATAGAATAAGAAATGGTCTTTACTTTCACCATGAATAGTCTACTAGGAGTTGAGTTCCCCACCTTTCTTAAAATGCAGGATGAGTAGGAGCTGGAGGCTAAGCCCTGGCAGGAAAGTTCATGAGAATCTCATCTCCAATTTACCAGTAAAAACCTAGAAGTGGAAATGTGGCTCAAATGATAGACTACCAGCTTCGAGCAAAACAGTGAAGTGAGAACAAGAAGTCCTGAGTTCAAGTTCCAATACTAGCACAGACACACAAAAAGCTGTGTGTGGTGATGTAAATCTATCATTCCAGCTGCATGGAGGCTGTAGGTAGGAGGATAACCATGAAAGGATGGCTCTTAAAACAAGAGAAGCCAGGCACAGTAGCTCACACCTGCAATTCTATCTACTCAGGAGGCTAAAATCTGAGGATCGAGGTTCAAAGCCAGCCTGGGCACTAAAGTCCATGAGCTGAAGAGCTCAGGGACAGCACCCAGGCCCAGAGTTCAAGCCCCACAACTGAACTTAAAAAGAAAAAGAAAAGGAGAGAGAGAGAGAAAGCCGGGCACAGTGTCTCATGCCTGTAATCCTGGCTACTCAGGAGGTTGCGATTGAGGATCATTTTTCAAAGCAAGCCTGGGCACTAATTAACCTCTAGAAAACTGGAAATGGCTCAAGGGATAGGGTGGTAGCCTTGAGCTGAAGAGCTCAGGGACAGCACTCAGGCCTAAAGTTCAAGTCCCACAGCTGACAGAGAGAGAGAGAGAGAGACAGAGACAGAGAGAGAGAGAGAGAGAGAGAGAGAGAGAGAGAGAGAGAGAGAGAGAGAGAGAGAGAGAGAGAGAGAGAGAGAGAGAGAGAGAGAGGAAACCCTATCTGCAAAATATCCTTAAGCAAAAGGATTGAGACATGGCTCAAGTGGCAGAGCACTTGAGTTCAAATGGCAATACCACAAAATCAAAGTGCAGTGTATATTCAGCTAGGCTGACACAGAGCTCATTCACGCCCTGCCCCACTGGATTGCCAATTCGTTACCTTTCCAAGTGGACCAAACCTTAGAGGACAGGAACAACAGAAAAGTCAGGGTCAAGGGGAAACTTACCAACTTGCAGTTCCCTTGGGAAGCAGCTGTGGCAGTCCCACTTCCTTTCCTCCATTCTACAGTCAGGAAGTGAAGACCTAGGCAGAGCCAAAGGGGCAGCAACTCCATCTCAAGGGCAGCACTGTGGACAGATGACAGGGAAGAAGCGAGTATGACCAAGGATATCCCAGAGAGAGGCTGTCACTGGAGAGGAGCCAGCCTTTTCTTCTTGACTACCCTTCAAATTGAGTTTGCACATCCTGACAAGGAAATTTTAACTTTCTGGCCAGATTTGAATTCTTACCTGTGAAAACAGACTAACAGAATGGTTTAAGTGCTCCAGGAGGAGTGGAGATAGGAGAATGACCATAGGAAGCATAAGGCATAAGGATGAGACTGTTTCTGAAGAAAATAATTAAAAGCAAAAGGAGAGCTGGGAGTTTGGCCTAGTGGTAGAGTGCTTGTCTAGCATGCATGAAGACCCATGCATACCTTGGTACCACATACCTGGAAAAAAAAGCCAGAGGTGGTGCTATGGCTCAATAGCAGAGCACTAGGCCTTGAGAAGGCCAAGGACAGTGCTGAGGCCCTGAGTTCAAGCCACAGGACTGGGGAAAAAAAAAAAAAAAAGACTTCCTCAGAGTCATGGCACAGCAAAGGATCCAGGATAAACAGTCAGGTACCAAAACTCATTGGAACTTGCCATGAGTCTCCTGTGTATAGAGGATGGCTCTAAACTGTTACTACTGCAGCAGCTGCTTCAGGGACAGAACTAGAATCACTTAGTGAAAGGAGCTACTAGCAAGTGTTATACATATATTACCACCTAACTGAGAATTTCCTCAAAGCTTTAAAGAAAGCGTCAGGGATGAGTATTTACAGCTGATTTAGGGGGCATTTCAGAAGCAAGGTGTGCCCCCCCACACACAATGGCAATGTGTGAGGGTGACATAAATAAAGATAGACCTATAGCTAGATAGAGATCTCCTAGAGAAAGCAAGTCTGCCTTTGTGAAAATGTAAGATAGCAAACCCCACCTGGATCTTGGAAAAAAGGTAGGGGAGCTGGATAGAGACTGCAGACATGGAAATGAAATTCCACTGACCACTTCAAACCCCTTCTACTACCAAGAAATGCAGAAAAGCTTTGATATCTTTGATTCTTAGCAAAAATTAGCATGACTTCAACCTTCACTGGTATTCAAATTTAGACTCTCTGGAGGTAAGTCTACCTAATATTCTGAGCCTGTTTGTGTGTCATACCAGCATTAGAGCACCATTGTTTGTCTGCCTCTGAGGCTGAGATCAAGTACAGAAGTGAGGAGCATCACCCCCACGGCCCCCCGGCAAAAACAGATGTCCTGAATCCAAGGCATGCAGGTGAACCGTGTCCTGCTAGATACGACAACTGGATTCTCCAAGTCAGTCTTGAGCCAGCATCTCACACCTGTCAGCCTGGCTACCCAGGAGGCTGAGAGCTGAAGACTGTGATTTGTTTTAAAATCAGCCTAGTCGGGAAAGTCCATGAGACTCTTATCTCCAATTAACCATCAAAAAGTCAGAAGTGGAGCTGTGGCTCAAGTAGTAGAATGCTACTCTTGAGCAAAAAAAAAGAAAATAATATAAAAACTTGAAAGTTGGTCCCAGCAATGAAGAGATTTCTCCTCCTGATACTTTGCTTTTTCCATGTCTGGATTTTTCTTCATATTTTAAATTTTGTACTAATTTTTTTATTTGTGTTAAGGCAAGTTCTAAAAGAATGAAACAAATCTGCCATAACTTAAAAATTAAAATATATGCCACAATCACAGCCTAGTCAATATTGCTGAAGTAGGGAACTTCTTCCCCCACCCCACTTTCTTTCTTGTCAGTCATGGAGCTTGAACATAACGCCTGGGTGCTATCCCTAAGCTTTTGCACTCAAAGCTTGGGCCACAGCACTGCTTCTGGTTTTCTGGTGGTTTATTACAGATAAAAGTCTCACAGTGGGGGTGGGGCAGGAGTGTGGCTTAGTGGTAGAGTACCTTCCTAGCATGCATGAAGCACTGGGTTCTCTTCCTTGGCACTACATATACAGAAAAAGCCATAAGTGATGCTGTGGCTCAAGTGGTAGAGCACTAACCTTGAGAAAGCTTAAGTACAAGGTTATGAGTTTGGCCTAGTGGTAGAGTGCTTGCCTAGCATGCACAAAGACCCGGGCTTGATTCCTTGGTACCACATACATAGAAAAAGCTGGAAATGGTGCTGTGGCTCAAGTGGTAGAGCGCTAACCTTGAGAAAGCCCAAGGACAGTGCGTAGGCCCTGAGTTCAAGCCCCACTACTGGCAAGAAAAGAACAAGAAAGAAAAGAAAAGAAAAAATCTCACAGGCTTTCCTTCCAGACTGGCTTTGAACCGCAATCCTTAGATCTCAGCTTTCTGAGTAACTAGGAGTACAGGCATGAGCCATTGGCGCCCAGCATGAATTTCGTTTTTTCTTTTTTAAGAGTTTATTAACACTGATTTTTACATCATATTTCAAATGTCATGTTTAACCAACAAGTATTCAAGAAGGGAATCTCTCTATATGCAATTACTGGCACAGAGATTTTAGAACATAATTAAAATTAAGCTGAGGGTTTGCATGTCATAGGTCTATATCAATCTATAAAATATAACATTATGTCTATAGAGCATATAGCCCATCCGATTTTTATGTCTATGTAGTTATGTTTATATCTAGATACCAAAAAAATGAAATTATCATGAGTGTACTTAAAATGATTATGCTGGAGCTAGAGGAAAAAAGTAACACTGAATAATCAAATCTCAGAGGTGTCTCATCAGACCTATCATGGGCTGCTACAGCAGACATCTACCACTCTTGGTGTGTTTAGCACAAGCAGATAGATACTTTATGGGGATACTATAATGTAATTATACTCTATCACTCAGTTGTGCCACAATTAATTTATGTGAGAAAGGGCAGCTCCGCTGCAAACAAGAGTATTGTCATTCAAACTCCTCATTCTTCAGGCAAGTGTGCTTTTATTCAGATTGTAAGTATCCTTTTGAGAACAGCAGTGTTTCTTAAAGGCCTAGCCCTTCTCTCTCCCCACCCCCACCCTTTTGGAGGTGGGTCAAAGAGATGTGATGGTGGAGACTAGGAGGTTCAGAGGACGTGATGCATTGCTTCTCAAGCATTGGTCAAATAAAAACCTCAGGTTCCCGCTGTAAGCATTAAAGGCTTGACTCTAGCTTGGGAAAGTTTGCATGGAAATGGCTCAGGTCTGTAATCCTAGCTACTCAGTAGGCTGAGATCTGAGGATCATGGTTCAAAGTCAGTCCCACCATGACAGTCCATGAGGCTTTTTTTTTTTTTTTTTTTTTTTTTTGCCAGTCCTGGGCTTGAGCTCAGAGCCTGAGCACGGTCCTTGGACTTTCTCAAGGTTAGAGCTCTACCACTTGAGCCTCAGCTCCACTTCCAGCTTTTTTCTATGTATGTGGTACCGAGGAATCGAATCCGGGTCTTCGTGCAAGCTAGGCAAGCACTCTACCACTAGGCCAAACTCCCAGCCTCCATGAGGCTCTTATCTCCAATTAACTACCTGAAAACCAGAAGTGGCACCGTGATTCAAAGTGGTAGAGTTTTAGCCTTGAACTGAAGAGCTCCGGGACAGTGCACAGGCCCACGGTTCAAACACTATGACGACGACTACCACCACCGCCGCCACCACCAGCAACAACAACAAGAAAAACAAGAAAAACAAAAAAACCCACATATTGCCAGGCACTGTGGCTCATGCCTGTAATCCTAGTTACACAGGAGGCTGAGATCTGAGGATCATCATTTGAAGTCAACCTGGGCAGAAAAGTCTCTGTTAGATTCTTATTTCCAATTAACTACTCAAAAATTGGAAGTGGCACTGTGGCTCCAATGCTAGCCTTGAGCACAAAGATGTTCAGGGGCAGTATCCAGGCTCTGAGTTCAAGCCCCACAATTCACACACACACACACACACACACACACACACACACACACACACACCACCACCACCACCACCACCACCACAACCAAAAACCCCAACTCCAATGTATCCTGGAAGACCAAATACTTGGAAAAATATTTGGTCCTAGAAGACCAAATACTCTGGCACAATGTACTTTTCTCAAAGATAAATTCCTGTCTTACAGCAGGATGCAGTCTTTCCTGAAAGAGACACCTGAACACAATGAATATAACACCAATAGTGATTAAGAGCAAAGATAAATACTTATCTTACTTTACATCAGAGCCTGCCTGTATCATATAGATCCCTGACGTCAGAGATCAGGATGTCTCCCTTTGAGCACCCACACTCTGTTAGAGTAGGCCTCTCCCTTTCAGCTTGACTGCTTGCTTAATACAGCTCCACTAAATTTTCTTACCATTGTGACTAGTCTGGAAATTCTAATTCTGTGATTAAAGTCAAGGATACTAAGTGTCTACTTCTAGAAGGAAACTTGACAAACCCTCACCTGGAATCAGTGACTATCACCAGTGAACAGAAGCTAGTGCTGGGATAGATAAACTCCTCCCATCCATGTGAGCCACACAGTAGATTTTTGATGTCCAGGGGACTTGAAATCACCAGGATCCCTGGCACCATGGGCAGGAATCCAGTGAGGGATTCAGATTCCCGATGTCTGCTTGTCTTGCGAGACCGGTATTTGCAGGTGTCTAATAGCTCCAGATTCCCACCGGGAGGTTGCCTGAGTGCTCACCATAGAGTAAGTGCTAGCTCACGTGCTTTAGCTAACATAATCTCTGAATGGTTCTGGCAAGTCAGCAGTATCAATCACCTGGTGGACGGATGCTCACAAAGATGTGAGCACACATCTAGAGGATGCCCAGATGCAAGTCCAACATGAGGCTGTGAGCCAGCATCTCTACACCCAAAGCTCCAGCCACCCTGGGAGACAGCCCACACCCTGAGTTCAAGCCCCAGAAAACACACACACACACACACACACACACACACACACACACACACACACACACTGAGAAAAGATCACATGGTTTGGTTTTAGCACCTGACTTCATTTGCTCTGACAATTTATTGGTTTTGCCAACCCACATTAATTTCTCTTTCTGCTGCTAACAACTCAATTCCCTTTAGAGGAAACCACTTCCATCCTTCCTTCCTTCCTTCCTTCCTTTTATTATTTCATTTGGAATTCTGGTAAAATGTACATGACGTAAACTTATCCTCTTAACCATTTTTAAGTGTGAAGTTCAGGAGCTGGAAGCATGGCTCAGATGATAGAGTGCATGAAAGCATCAGATACCAAGTTCAAGTCCCAGATTTAAAAAAAAGACTGTGAAGTTCAGTGGTGCTGAGTACACACATCACAGAGGCTAATCCCAGAAAAATCAAAGGATTTTTTAATTTAGATCGAATCTGAGGCAGTCGTTCTCTTCCTGCCTCAGAAGCCAAACAACCAGGTAGACAGCTTTGTACCAAGTCCAGGGCTCAGTGCAGGACTGACATCTGTACAGAAGAACTCAAAAAATGAGGCAGGGATCCTGGCAAATGTGTCCCAAACCTGGATCCGGATGGCCTTTCAATGCCATGCAATTACTTGAAACAATAAATGTTTGTGTGGAAGCCAATTAGATTTGCGTTGTCTGTGATTGCAACTATAATAAATCTAGCTAAGGCTGAGAATTTACATTTGTGACAGAGCACTGACCTAGCATGCACAAGGCCTTGCATTTCATTTACAGCACTCTAAAATTAATTGATTAATTACCTAATGATCAATTAACTAAACAATCCTATCAAGTAGACCCCTGAACTCAGGTTGATAGTTGTATTTGATGTCTTATAAGATCTGAGAATGAGCTTTCAAAATCACTACGAGAGGGTGACAGGACCCTCCCTACCACCACCAAAGACACATAAATCTGTTCAGTAGTAGAGCTGAAAAGAATGATTTGGGGGCAAGAAGTATTTTTTTTTAACTACCAAGGACAAAAAAAAAAAAGATAAAACTTTATCATGTACAAGGACACACATGGATGCACAGTGGACAAGCTGTACTGAGAAAGCCCACCCTGGCCCCTGTGGCTGTCACGTGGATCTGAGCACTATGAAGGCTGCTCAAGCGTCCCCGCTGTGGTGGGGCACACCTAACAGCCAGAGTCAACGTGTGATCCGTACCAGCAGTACTTTCTGCCTGAATCTAGAAGACCCCAGAACAAGAAATCAATCCTTTCTCTCATGGACCTTAGCACACAGGCACAGGCTGCCTGTCTCCTGGGACAGGAACATTCTCAGACATACTTGGGACATTCTGACTTTGGAAGACAGGCTGAGGACTTCAGGGAAAGGCGTTTGTAAGGTGTACAGGAAAGTTCCTGGAGGCACCCACGTGCTGGAAGCACTTTCTCCCTGAAGCCTTTTTGGGATATGGGTTTAACCTCAAGGCTGGAGGTTTGTTGTTGCCCACTGGAAATACTAGCGCACATGTATGAACCTACCGGGGTGAGAGATGGTCTCCCACAGCCAGCAGCCATGGAGTGCCCGTGCCTCCCTTCTGGTAAGTAAACTGGGGCACGGGAGGTTGAGGAGGGCCGGCTCATAACCTCTAGATGTTCCCCTGGCCGGGACTCCTGATGGCTCTTCTCTCTCCCAGTGGCGTCCTCTCCCTGGAGCCCTCGGGGGTCAGCTAGCCCGGAGCCCCATCTTGGGGCCCTGTCTCAGCCTCCTGAATACCTGGCTGCACCGGGCACGTGCTACCTTCTCTTAGGGGCAACCGGAGCCCACAAGCGGCCCCGAGGGCAGGGCTGGTCCAGACAGCTCCGAGGCTGGCTCTACCCTGCGCCCTACAACCTGGCTCCTGGAGGACAGCCCAGCACCACAACCCAGAGGGGCCCGATTCCGGTTTCCCTCTAACACTTTCTAGCTGGAGACGTGGGGTTCAGTCACGCTCATCCCCCCCAGACAGGGCTGGCGGGTCTCCTCAGCTGCAGCGCCCCAGCCTTGAACGCACCTAGCAGCAGTGGGACCCCACTGGGAATCATGCATTGCTAGAATCAGTCTGTGTGGAGCGGGGGAATGTTTCATGGCCGCTGCGAGGCAGGATAGGACACCCAGAGTTTTCCCCCAGGCAGCCTCGGTCCAGCCCATCGTGTGCCCACTCCGCAGACGGGAAAGCGGAGTCAGAGGCCGGCGTCAACCCACCTCGGCTGGGGAAGCCCGGGCGCCTCTCCGCCCCACCACACACCTCCTCTTCCAGCTCCAGCTACCCCGCGGGAAGGCTTTCCTCCCGCCCAGTGCTGGCGCCCCAGACCCAGCCTGGAGGCCTGGAGCTGGGACACGGCCAGCCACAGCCCTGCCCCCACCCCAGCGGACTCCCCTGCTCCCTCTGCGGGGACACCCCGGGGGGCGGGGGGCGGGCAGTACTCACGGCTCCTGCAGGCCCAGGGGCCTCCCCCGGGTGCATGGTCTCCAGGACCCCGGCCTTCTCCACCGCAGCCGGCGCGAGCTGCCTCCTCGCTCTGGGGCATCAGATTATTTTAGCACTTTGCGGAAGGAAAGGACGGAAACTGAAGTCACATGGAGAGCGACATGCTCAGCGACTCAGCACTAGGGCTGGCAGGCGCACACGGACTGGGGGGCGGGGGGTGGGGGTGTCTTAGAGGGAACTGCGACCTGCGGGGGTGCATGAGGGGCTGGGGAGGGGCAGGCTGGGTGGGGGTGGCCTTGGAGAGAACATGGGGTTGGTGGTGGTGGTGGTAACGATCTTCATGCCAAGCAGGCTCCCCAGGCCTTGGCCCTTGAGTGGTTTATTGTTTGTTAGTTTGTTATTGTAGTGTTTTGTTTTGTTTTGTTTTTTTTGCGGGGGGCGGGAGGCCGGGTATGGAGTCCTGATCTGTGAGGTCTGAAACAGACTCCTTAGGGAAAGGGCAGCACACAGGGTTTTCAAGGGGGAGACCACAGGCTGGAAGGATATCCCATTGATTCCGTCCACACAGCTAGATATGATCAGTTAGCTTATGGACCCAGCACTGGCTGAAAAACAAGGACAGGGCAGGGAGTTTGGCCTAGTGGTAGAGTGCTTGTGTAGCATGCACGAAGACCCAGGTTCAATTCCTCAGTACCACACACATAGAAAAAAGCTGGAAGTGGTGCTGAGACTCAAGTGGTAGAGCTCTAGCCTTGAGAAAGCCCAAGGACAGTGCTCAGGCCCTGAGCTCATGCCCAGGACTGACACAAAAAAAGAAAAAGAAAAAAAAAAAGAAAAACAAGGATAAAAAAAAAATGGAACTTGCATTGTGAACTGTCAGTACCATATTATAAACAGCATGAATTGTTTTGTTTTAATATCCAATGTATACAAAGTTTTCTCCTAGCTCTTGCCAAAAATTCAAAAGACCAATATAAATGAATTATTAATATAAACACCAAGCTGGAGGGGTGGCAGAAAATATGGAATCTGAGGCAAGAGGATCTTGAGTTCAGGAGGTTAGCCTGGGCTGCCTGACTAGACTTGGCCTCAAAAGACAGAAAACAAAACCAAAATAATACAGCACTACCATCTTGATGCACAGTATCTCAAAGCTCTTGTTTCCAAGAGCTGACCCTCTAGTGGAGAAGGTAAAATGTGTGCAATGCCAATGTGTGCTGAGTGACAATATGGCAGCCACACAGGGTCAGAGAAAGGCTCTACACATCCCTGCAGGGTCCTGCAGGGATGAAGCACTTCTCTTGCAGCCCTATGGTCTGCAATGCTGTTCAGCACTGCTGTCCTAAGACAGCACAGAATCATCTCTGTTCTCTAAAACATTCACTTCTAAGACTCAGTGGAAATACCAGCACTGGGAGGCAGGAAGATCGTAAGTTAAGATCCCACCTTGGGCTACATAGTGAGACCTTTCCCCTCTCCCCCAATAAACATATATTAAAAAATCTTCCAGTGTGTCAGCTGTCTTTCCAGTTTAGTAATTTAAGTTCTTTGCTGTGCAAAAACATTTTTGAAAGATTTTAATAACACTGATTTTTACATCATATTTCAAACGTCACGTTTAACAAACAAGTATTAGAGAAGGGAATCTCTATATACAATCACTGGCACATAGATTTTAGAACATAATTAAAATTAAGCTGAGGATTTGTATGTCATAGATACATTATCAATCTATATAATATAACATGCCTATAGAGTATATATCCCATCATAGATTTTTATGTCTATGTAGTTATGTTTATATCTCCAAGATCATGTCCATAACCTTGGGTACTTGAATTTGAGTCATCGCTCTTATACTCTTTTGATCTAATATCCACATATCAAGGAGACCATGTGCCTTTTGTTCCTTTGGTCTTGACTTGCCTCACTCAACATGGTTTACTCTAGTTTCATCCACTTCCCAGAAAATGCTATTATTATCTTGTCTGGTGACTATGTAGAATTCCATTTTGTGTGTGTGTGTGTGTGTGTGTGTGTGTGTGTGTGTGTGTATTTATCATATTTTTTTATCCATTCATCTGCAGTAGGGCATCTGGGTTTCCATTGCTTGGCCATTGTAAATAGTGCAGAGATGAACATAGCTGAGCAGGTGTCCTTATCATATCCTGGGTTATGATGTTCAGGATAGATGCCCAGGAGTGGTATGGCAGGATCATAGGGAAGGTCTATTTTCAGTTTTTTAAGAAACCTCCAAACTGCCTTCCAGAGTTGCTTAATAGTTTACATACATTTCTCATATGTTTCTTTGCCATTTTTACCTCTTCCTTTGATAAGTCTCTCTTTAGTTCCCCTGCCCATTTAGCAATTGGCTTGTTTGGGTTTGGGAGGGATTAGTTTCTTGAGTTCCCTGTAGATACTGGGTATTAAGCATTTGTCCGATGTGTTATCAGTAAATATCTTTTCCAGTTGGTTGGCTTTCTTTCTACTTTGTAGCTATGCTTTTGTGCAGAAACTTTATATTTAGGTAGTCCCATTTGTTGAGTCTTTCTCCAATCTGTTGTTACCTTGGGACTCTGTTCAATAACTTTTACCTGTGTCTATTGTAAGGTCTGCTGAAAGGAAACTCCACACAGTTCAGGAGAAGAGGGTTTATTGTGTGAGGAGAGAGCAGACCTTCTGCCACCCAAGATGGAGTCTGGTGGAACAAGAGAGCTTATGGAGGGAAGTGAAAGATTATATAGGGGGAGGGGTGTGGCCACAGCAGAAGTGGATGTGATCTCAGAAGATGGGGGAATACCTCAGACTGGGGGACCTCCCACTGCCCCCAGGCATGCCAGTTGCCAGGGTTACAGGTGCTGGGCGGGGATTTCCAGGGTGCAGGGGGAGAGAGCCAAGGGAAGAAGTCATTTCTTCAAAGTGAATCTAAAACCTATGAGTTCCAGTGTCTCTCCTACTCTATCATGTAGCAGTTGCAAGGTTTCAGGTCTGACATTGAGGTCTTTGATCCATTTTGAGTTAATGCTTGTGCATGGCAATAGATTGGGATCAATTTTTAGTTTTCTGCATGTGGCTGCCCAGTTTTGCCAGTATCAATAATTGAATAGGCTGTGTTTGTTCCACTGTATATCTCTGGCTCCTTTGTCGAATATAAGTTGACTGTAGGTATGTGGTTTTATTTCTGGATCTTCTATGCTGTTCCATTGATCTTCTGGTCTATTTTTTTTTTTTGCCAGTCCTAGGGACTGAACCCAGGGCCTGAGCACTGTCCTTGGGCTTTTCTCAAGGCTAATGCTCTACTACTTGAGCCACAGCACCAGTTCTGGCTTTTCTATGTATGTGGTACCAAGGAATCGAACCTGGGTCTTTGTGTATACTAGGCAAGCACTCTACCACTAGGCCAAACTCCCAGACCCCCTTCTGGTCTATTTTTGTGCTAATACCATGCTGTTTTTGTTATTATGGCTTTATAGTAAAGTTTCAAGTCCGGTATTGTAATACCACTTGCATTTCTCTTTTTGTCTAGAATTGCTTTGTCTATTCTAGATCTTTTGTTATTCCATACGAACCTTTGGGTTACACCTATTTCAGTAAAGAATATCTTTGGGCCAGGCACAGTGGCTCACGCTTGTAATCTTAGCTACTCAGGAGGCTGAGATCTAAGGATCAAGGTTCAAAGCCAGCCTGGGTACAAAAGGACCTAAGACTCTTATCTCTAGAAAATGGGAAGTGGCTCAAGGGTAGGGTGGTAGCCTTGAGCTGAAGAACTCAGGGACAGTGCCCAGGCTGAATACAAGACCTATGACCACAAGAAAAAAAAAAAGAATATCTTTGGGATTTTGATGGGATTGTATTGAAATTGTACATCAATTTTGGCAGTATGGCCATTTTCACTATGTTGGTTCTCCTTATTCATGAGCATGGGATGTCTTTCCATTTCCTGGTATCCTCTTTAATTTCTTTCTTTAGGCTTTTATAGTTTTCATTAAATAATTCCTTTACATCTTTGGTTAATTCCCAAATATTTTATTCTTTTGGGGGCTATTCTTTTTGTGTATTGTTGGCGTACAGAAAGGCTACTGACTTTTGCAGGTTGATTTTGTATTCTGCCACTTTGCTAAAGTGGTTTATTAATTCTAGGAGTTTGGGAGTAGAGTTTATTGGGTCATTCAGGTAAAGGATCATGGCATCTGCAAATAAGGATAGTTTAATTTCTTCTTTCCCTATGTGGATCCCTTTGATGTCCTTCTCTTGCCTTATTGCTCTGGCTAAGGGTTCCAACACTATATTGAAGAGAAGTGGAGAGAGTGGGCATCCCTGTCTTGTTCCTGATTTTAAGGTAAATGGTTCTAGTCTCTCTCTATTTAATATAATACTGGCTGTAGCTTTGTCATCTATGGCTTTAATTATTTTAAGGAATGTATCTCCTATTCCCATTTTTTCTAGTGCTTTCAACATGAATGGATGTTGTATTTTGTCAAATGCTTTCTTGGCATCCAGAGAAATTATCATATGATTCTTAATCTTAGCTCTATTGATATGATGTATTACATTAATTGATTTGCGAATGTTAAACCAGCCTTGCATCTGTGGGATGAAGCCTACTTTATCATAATATATACTTTTGTAAACTTGTTTCTGGATTCTGTTGGCTAGTATTTTATTGAGGAGCTTTGTGTCTGTGTTCATTAGAGAGTTTGATCTGTAGTTCTGGGTTTTTTTGGTTGGGTCTTTCCCTAGTTTGGGATGAGTTTGATATTAGCTTCATAAAATGAGTTTGGTATTGCTCCTTCTGCTTCTATTTCTCAGAAGAGATTCAAGAGCATAGTTATTAATTCATCTTTAGAAGTCTTGTAGAATTCCATAGTGAAACCATCTGGACTTGGGCTCTTTCTGGTTGGCATGTCTCTGATTGCTTTTGCTATCTCATTGTATGAAATCAGTTTGTTCAGTTGACTTATCTCTTCTTGGTTCAATGTGGGTAGCCTATGTTTATTTAAAAAATCATCCATTAGAAAACTTTTTAGTTTGATAAAATTCCATTTGTCAAGTCTTCCGTCTGTTGTCCCCCTGAGATTCTTTTTCAAAAAGTTTCTGCCTATGTCTACGAGTTCCAGTGTTTCTCTTATTCCCTCTTACAGTAATTTCAAAGTTTCAGGTCTGATGTTGAGGTCTTTGATCCACTTTTTTTATTTTTGGTCAGTTGTGGGGCTTGAACTCTGGGCCTGGGCCCTGTCCCTTAGCTCTTCAGCTCAAGATACTGCCCTAACATTTGAGCTACAGCGCCACTTCCGGTTTTCTAGTTGTTAAGTGGGGTAAGAGTCTCACCAACTTTAGTGCCCAGGCTGGTTTTGAACCAATATCCTCACATCTCAGCCTCCTGAGTAGCTAGGATTATTGGCACGAGCCACCACACCCGGCTCTTTGATCCACTTTGAATTGATATTTGTGCATGGTAACAAACAGGATCCACTTTCAGTTTTCTGCATATGGATGCTCATTTGTGCCAACCCCAATTATTATTATTATTATTATTAGCCAGTGATGGGGCTTGAACTTAGGGCCTGAGCAGTGTCTTTGGGCTTTCCCAAGGCTAGAGCTCGACCACTTGAGCCACAACACCACTTCTGGCTTTTTTTCTATGTATGTGGTACCAAGGAATTGAACCTGGCTCTTTGTGCATGCTAGGCAAGCACTCTACACTAGACCAAATTCCCAGCCCTCAATTATTATTTTTTATTAAAAGATTTTATTAACACTGATTTTTTACATCATATTTCAAATGCCATGTTTAACAAACTAATATTCAAGAAGGGAATCTCTACATATAGTCACTGGCACATAAATTTTAGAACACAATTAAAATTAAGCTGAGACTTTGTACGTCATATATACATACTGATCTATATAGTATAACATTATGTCTATAGAATATATATATATATCCCATCATATATTGTATGTCTATGTAATTATATTTATTTATTCTGTGTGTGTGTGTGTGTGTGTGTGTGTGTCTGTGTAATGGGCCTTGAACTCTGGGCCTGGGCACTGTCCCTGAACTCTTCAGCTCAAGGCTATTGCCCTACCCCTGGAGCCACAGCCCGACCTCCCATTTTCTTAGTGATTAATTGGAGATAAGAGTTTCTTGGTCTTTAGTGCCTGAGCTGGCTTTGAACTGTGATCCTCAGATCTTGGCTTTCTGAGTAGCTAGGATTACAGGCATGAGCCACCTTGTCCGGCTTATGACTATGTCAATAACCTTGGTTACCTGAGTATTGAGTCATCGCTCTTATATCCATTTATCAAGGAGACCATGCGCCTTTTGTTCCTTTGGTCTTCACTTACCTCACTCAACATGATTTGCTCTAGTTTCATCCACTGTCCAGCGAATGTCATTATTTTTCTTGTCTGTTGGCTATGTAGAATTCCATTGTACATATGTACCACATTTTTTTTTGCCAGTCCTGGGCTTGAGCTCAGTGCCTGAGCACTGTCCTTGGACTTTCTCAAGGCTAGAGCTCTACCACTTGAGCCTCAGCACCACTTCCAGCTTTTTCTATATATGTGGTACCAAGGAATCGAACCCGGGTCTTCGTGCATGCTAGGCAGGCACTCTACCACTAGGCCAAACTCCCGGCCTGTACCACATTTTTTATATCCATTCATCTGTAGTGGGGCATCTGGCCAACACCAATTATTGAAGAGGCTTTTTCCCACTGTAGTTTTTGGTTCTTTTATCAAACATTAGATGACTGTGTTCCCAGATTAACAGCAAAGACACACACAAAAAAAATGACAGCGAAGAGACATACATGACTCTACTCATCTCCAGGAGTTAATCAGGGAGGTGAGCAGCTCAGATCTTGAGATACCTCAGGAGCAAAGGAGCATGAGATCTAAATGCTCCTCCAGAGGCTGCTATGGCCGCTGGGAGAAGGCAGGGAATCCAGAAGTAAACACGGTTGCTTCGCTTTCTTGTCTGCTGCCAGGTTCTTCTGCAGTAGCTGTGGTGGGACCAGTGTCTCACTCTGTTGATTGAGCTGGCGTCAAAATCAGTGTATAGCCCCAGACTGGCTTGAAACCCTAGATCCTCCTGCACCAGCCTCCTGAGGACCAGGATTGCATGTGTGCCACTACACGTGACACTGCCTACTGTTTTAATACAGATGAAGCCACTTCATCATGTTGTTGGCACCTGTGTTCTTTGGTGCTATGTTGGGGTCCAAAGAACAGAATTTAGAGGAACCAAAGAAGACCTAAGAAGACCAGAGGATGAAGAAGGTGCTAGAAGAACAGAGCAAACCAAGTAATGCCCTGTGGAAGTGGATGAAGGACAAGGACAAGCTATGAATCCACACATCCCTCAATGCATTTCTTCAGTCTCCGTGGAACATGGATCCACCGAAAAGACCCACCTTCAAGCATCAAGAGGCCACAACCAGAGAAACAAAAGCAGTTTAGTTCATCCAGAGAATGGCACAAAAGTGATATAATTCCATAGCCACCAACTATGGCAATGATACGTGCCAGAATTGTGAGGCCATGATGCACAAAAAGAAGGACTGCTTTGAGAGACCCGGGTGAGGTGCTGCTAAGTTTCCTGGCACTAACATAACTCTACATGGGAGATGAGCACATCTAGTCTTGGCTGATGTTTGGCCATGATGAAAGGAGAAACTACTGGAATGGATGTGAAAATAGTAGAAGAATGTGCCCAGAAACTAAAAGAAAAATTAGCCTCAGGAAAATTAGTGGAACAAGCTAATTCTCCAGAACACCAGTAGGGAGAAGAGGAACCAAATTCTCAGATGGCAAAAGGTCACGACAGTGAAGATGAGGATGAAGAGAAATACACAGATGGTATTGACATACCTGGGCAGAATTTTGACTCTGAGAAACAAATTAGGGTCTGGAATCTCAGAGCCAAGTGCTGGTGGCTCAAGCCTATAATCTTAACTAATCAAGAGTCTGAGATTCAAGGGTCACAGTAGGAAACCAGCCTGGGCAAGAAAGACCATGAGACTCTTATCTCCAATAAACTACTCAGAAAAATCTGGACATGGTACTGTGGCTCAAATGATAGAGCACTAGCCTTGATCACAAAAGCTCAGGGACAGCACCCAAGCTCAAGAGTTCAAGCCCCAGGACCAGCATAAAGAAAAAGAAGAAGGAGAAGGAGGAGAAGGAGAAGGAGGAGAAGAGCAGGAGGAGGAGGAGGAGGAAGAAGAAGAAAGAAGAAGAGGAGGAGAAGGAAAAGGAGGAGGAGGAGGAGGAGGAGAAAGAAGAAGAAGAAGACCTTCAGGAAGAAAGCATCCTGGAAAAGTATGGCAGCCAAGAACACCTGGAACATCTGGAAATCTTACTGGAAAGAAGGCCAATGGGGATTACAAATGCTATCACACTTTCAAATATTCCTGTTGCACTGGAGAAGTGGGGAAGGAGACTGCTAACTCTGAGGAGTGTGTGATAAGTAGTGAGACTGGAAGAGTCATGAAGAAACTGCAGATGCTTGTGGATATATACCAAGAAAAACTAAAGGGAGGGCTAGGAGTATGGCCTAGTGGTAGAGTGCTTGCCTAGCAAGCATGAAGCCCTGGGTTCAAGTCCTCAGTACTACATAAGTAGAAAAAGCCGGAAGTGGCCCTATGGCTCAAGTGGTAGAGCTCTAGCCTTGAGCAAAGGACAGCACCTAGGTGCTGAGTTCAAGCCTCACAATCAACCAATAAAAGAAAGAAAGAGTAAAGAAAAGAAAGAATAGCAGGAGCAGTAGCAGCACTATAAGAGCAGTTCCAAGAGTGATGAAGGGAAAAAACAGGAGAAATTGGAAAAGGTAGAGCTGGGTGCTCGTGACTCACACCTGTCATCTTAGCTACTCAGGTGGCTGAGAGCTTAGCCTTCAGCTGAAGAGCTCAGGGACAGCACCCAGGCAGAGTTCAAGCTCCACAACCGACAAAAAGAAAAAAAAAAGAAAAGAAAAGAAATTGAGAAAGGCACGGAATGCTGAGGAGACCCACCTGCTCCATATCAAAGAGACTGTGCATATTGACTAGAGAAATGGGCTGTACAACAGCACAAATGAAACCCAGGACTCCATGGAGAAGGAAATGGAGGGTTACAGAATGAAGCAGCACAGGCCAGATGACCCAATGGCCTCTTTCCTTGTACAACAGTGTCTACTCAGAAAGGGCAGTCCAGGACACAGTTTGGCATGCTTCCGCAGCTTTCTGCTGCTCGTCATAGATAGAAAAACACTGATCTGTCCTTACTGCCTGACTTTAACAAGGCTTTCAGAAGGCTCAAAAAAAAAAAAAACAACAAAAGGCACATATTCACTTGTAAAGGTGATAATGATGCACCAGTGAAAAGCCTAAATTAAGACCAAATTGTCACAATCCAAGATTTCCAATTCAGGCTTGCCTTCCTTCCTTCCTTCCTTCCTTTCTTCCTTTCTTCCTTCCTTCTTTGCTTCCTTCCTTCCTTCTTTCCTTCCTTCCTTCCTTCCCTCCTTCTTTTTCTTTTTTGCTATATGCACATTCTCTACTCCAATGTCTTTCGTATCATTAATAACTCTCAAATTCTCTTCCAAAACAGAAGATTCAGATTCATATTTTCAGCCATCTACCAGTCAATCAGTTCCTCAGAACTCTCATTCTTTGTCCCTACTGGTTCTGCTCGCTGTCGGCTCTTGCCATTTCTGGCAAGTCTCAGCCCAGATGGTTAACTTTCCCAGTCTCCACCACTCCTATCCAACTTGATCATCCATTCCTGCTGAGAATCACACAGAAATATTTCCAGGCTGGGAGTGTGGCCTAGTGGGAGAGTGCTTGCCTAGCAATGAATGAAGCCCCAGGTTTGATTCTTCAGTACCACATACATGGAAAAAAAGCTGGAAGTGGTGCTATGGCTGAATTGGTAGAGCTCTAGCCTTGAGAAAGCCCAAGTACAGTGCTCAAACCCTGAGCTCAAGCCCCAGGACTGGCAAAAAGAAAATGTTTCCAAAAATCCAACCCCACTGACATGTTTAATTGTAATCGTTTTGAACAACTAAAGACAATTGGAATATAATTAAAAATTTTAAATGAATAAAAGAGTAAACAAGGAAAATCCAACTCTATTCTTCATTCTTGGGGCCTGGCTCTGGGTCTAGATCTCACTAGTGCATGTCTGGATGATTCCAGTCATTTCCTTAAATTAGCTCCCTGTATACTACTCTGTCCCTCTCCAGGACAGACTATACCCAGCAGCTACAGGATGTGGTCGTAAAACGTGTATCAGATGGTCTTATTCTCTGCTTGAAGTCTTTTCATGGCCTGCTGTCTATCCCTTATCAAAGTCAAAAGTCAAACATGGCTGAGGGTGGGGGGGGGCAGGAGTTTGGGCCGGGTTCTATTCCTCAATACCACAAACAGAAAAAGCTGAAAGTGGTACTGTGGCTCAAGTGGTAGGGCTCTAGCCTTGAAAAAACCCAAGGACAATGCTCAGGCCCTGAATTCAAGCCCCATTATTGGAAAAAAATGAGACTTCTTCATCATGTTAATATGTTTTTAAGCACTTGGATTCTCTGTAGGATTTCTTTCAAGGCTGCTCCTAAACTGGACATGGTGTCACACATCTGTAATCTCATCTACCCAGGAAGTAGGAACATGGAAAATTGGAGGCCAGCCTGGCAAATGTTAGCAAGACCCTATCTCAAAAATAAGCTGGATGTGGGGATGTACTGACACAAACCTGTGGGCTCAGCTACTTGGGAAATGGAGTTAGGAGATGCTTGGTCCCTGGCTAGGGCTGGACAAAACTGGGAGACCTTATTTGAACAACAAACTAAAAGCAAAAAGACCTGGGGTTTGCTTAAGTGGTAGATCTGTTATCCAGAAAGTACAAGAACTTGAGGTGAAAACTTAGTACTGCCAAAAAGGAAAGGAAAGGAAAGGAAAGGAAGGAAGGAAGGCAGGAAGGAAGGAAGGCAGGAAGGAAGGAAGGCAGGAAGGAAGGAAGGAAGGAAGGAAGGAAGGAAGGAAGGAAGGAAGGAAAGAAGGAAGGAAAGAAGGGAGGAGGGAGGGAGGGAGGGAGGGAAAGAGAGGGGGAGGAAAAGAAAGGGAAGGGAAGGAAAGCAATGAAGAGAGAAAGAAAGAAAAGAAAGAAAGAAAGAAAGAAAGAAAGAAAGAAAGAAAGAAAGAAAGAAAGAGAGTAAGGGGGGAGAGGAGGAATGAAAAAGAAGGAAGGAAGGCAGAAACAAGACTGCCTTGGTCACCAACAGCTCTCCTGTGTCAGGGCGCTGGCTCAGCAGGGAAACTACTACCTGCAACTTCGAACACTGCTCCCACCAACAGAGTTGTAAGCTATAAGCTATGAGCCTGACTGCACAGCTCAGGACCCTCTCACTTGGCTGGGTGCTTGCTTGGGTGCTCCTTCACAACACTAAGGTCCACTGCAGACAGAGTGTTGGCACTCCCACACAACCCAGGAGTTCTTTGCTTTCTGGTGGCCTGACCAAGAACATGCTTCAGTGGAACGGTTAAGTCTAGTGTGTCTCTCATGGACCCTGGGCCACATGTTATAGTTTTTCCCACCTGCTAGAAATAAAGCAAGAGTGGGTCGCACAGCAGCTAATGGAGATGCAAGTGGAACACAGGAATCAGCACATCCCAGAGGAGAAGAAGCCAGGTGCCTCTCTCAGCCTGGTGCCTCTCTCTCTCTACCGCCTTCCGTTCTTCAGCTCATCTGCAGGGCATGCTGTCCAGCGTGCTCTATTCTCTGTCCCTGCAAACACAACAGCATTTCCCCACTCTGCCTTCTCTTCCAGGAGCTTTCCTTGCTTGGGAAGGCCTGTCTCAGCCTGCCCATCTCAGAGGCATGGCTTGGGCTCCTCTCCTCCTCTGGAAAGCCTTTTCCACCTCAGGCCTCCTCCTCTTCTAAATCCATGATACTAATGTTAAAGCTTAGCCTTGCAACAGCTCTTCAGCTGTGACCGAAGATTTTCTATTTCTGTTTTGTCTTTCCAACGACACCAAAAAGTTCTGAGGGTAGTGGCCATGAATTATTCCAGAAACCATACTTCACATGCAGAAGCTCATAAACATTGGCTCAAAGAAGAAAGGTAGAAGCTAAGCACTGATGGTTGGTATCTGTAATCCTCGTTACTCACATGGCTGAAATATGTGAGTCAAGGTTCAAAGTCAGCCTGCACAGAAAAGTCCATGATACTTTTATCTCTAGATACCAAGCTGGAAGTAGAGCTACGGATCAAATGGTAGAGCCTTGGGTGAAAAAGCAAAAGGACAGAACACAGGTCCTGATTCCCAGTACTGACCTACGAAAGGAAAAAGAAGGAGAGGAAGGGAGAAAAGAGAGAAAAACAACGGATCTACCCTGACTATGATTCTCTATGTGTTGTCTTCTGGGAAGTGTTTTGTCTTCTTTCTTTTTCTTTTTTCTTTTTCCCAGTGCTGGGGCTTTAACTCAGGGCCTAAGCATTGACCTTGGACTTTTTCAAGGCTAGCACTCTGCCACTTGAGCCACAGCACCACTCTGGCTTTTTTTATGTATGTGGTACCGAGAAATCGAACCCAGGTCTTTGTGCATGCTAGGCAAGCACTCTACCACTAGGCCAAACTCCCGGCCCCATCCTTGTCTTATTTTTAAACGAAGTTTTTCATAAGAGTTGGTCACCTGTGGGATTTCTCAGTCTCCCAAGGAGATAAAAGGGAACCTGAGCATCTGTTCATCCTTCTCACTGCTCTACCAGGTAATAATCCGTCACTGCAGAACCAGGGGAGTAGAGGAAATCTATGAGGGAGACTGTGGAGGGCGCATGTGCAAGTGATGGAGAGGCAGGGGTGAGATTCCTTTCCGCAGAGTACTACTCTGTGCAAGAGAGGAGGAAGTACACAGTACCCAGTGGTACTGTGGTAGGAACTATCTTGGTGCTCTTGCTCTTATCTCTAGTGTTTTCTGCTCGTGGGCTCTCTGCCTGACACACACAGGGCAGCCTTGCCATCTCCCCTTATGGCTGGACTTGGCCAGGGAGTGAATTAGTTGCTCCCTCACATCTCTCAACCTGGTCACATGACAGGGAGGGGGATTTCCTTTGGGGCCTTAACTGGGAATTGTTCTGCTGGCCGACATCAACCAGCTGCTGAGCAAGTCTTCAGTGGTTTCAGTTCCCTCATTTGGATTGGAGATTTTAAAGAACCAAAAAATCAAAACCAGAAAGGGGAATGGCCATCACCCACAGAGTTCTAGCCAGCACCCCGTAATGTTAGTCCTGGAAAAGTTCAGGGGTATGTGCAGAAACCCCTAAGCTTCGGGGAAGGTAAGGGGGTCGAGCCTAATGTCCTTCCTGAGATGTTTACTCCTCTTCCCTAACCATCTAGAAGAGGAGATATCGAAAGGATCAACATATAGTCAAAGATTTCACATTGTACAAAGAGAGAAAGAGGCTCGTGGAAGTACCTGTCGACATCAGGGCATGGCTACCCGTGGGCCAGGAGGGAGAGGGGCCTCACAATAACCACAGTACTGATCAGGGAAGAAATGATGGAGAAACAAGTGTTAGGAGAGAACAACAGTGGGAGATTTCCAGCTAGACTTTTGGAAAGATCTAAACTAGAATGTCCAGTCAGAGACTGGAGAAGACATGAGGACAGTGACAATCAGAAGAAGACCATGTTGGGGAGGGGTGTGGCACCTCTTGATGTTTATTTTCTTCTTTTCTTTTCTTTTTTTTTTTGGTCGGTGGTGGGGCTTGAACTCTGGGCCTGGCTGCTGTCCTTGAGCTCTTCAGCTTAAGGCTACCACACTACCCCTCGAGTCAAGCACCACTTCCGGTTTTCTAGTGGTTACTTAGAGATAAGTCTCACAGACTTTAGTACCTGGGCTAGCTTTGAACTTCAACCCTCAGATCTCAGCCTCCTGTGTAGCTAGGATTACAGACATGAGCCACCGTGCCTGGCTTCTACTTCTTGGTGTTTCTACAGGACTTTATCAATAGCTCTGTCCAGTGCTCCATGGGGATTGGAGGCACTGAGGATTTTCCCTGGGACCCTGAGTCTGGGCTGGCCGGGACTATGATCTGTTCATGTTTGCATGTGAACAAGCAATCCTCAGTATTGGGCCTTGTGGGGCCTAAGCTTGCTCTAGAGTAGATGAAAAGGTTGAAGACCTTTTTGTTGGTCATTTCAACGTCCTTTATCATAACTGTAAAAAACAAACCATAAACCCCAGAAACCTTAGAAACCTAAGGTCTAAGAATCCTAAGAATCACCCTCCCAGGGCTGGGATTGTGGCTTAGGGATACAGTGCTTTCCTAGCACTCATGAAGACCTGGGTTCCATTCTTCAATATCATATAAACAGATAAAGCCAGAAGTGGCACTGTGGCTCAAGTGGTAGAGTGCTATTGCTAGCCTTGAACAAAAGAAGCCCAGAGACAGTGCCCAGGCCCTGAGTTCAAACCCCAGGATTGGAAAAAAAAAAATCACTGTCACAATCATAATCACCTAGTCCCTCATCAGCTCTATCTGGCTACAAGCCCTGCCAATTTCCCGGTTTCCTCTGTGGAGGCCTCCTGGAAGCTCTCCATTCAAGCCAAATGGCCTTCTGACTAAGGCTTTTACCTGGACTGTTCCCCATGTGCACCCCACACAACACAGCGTACCCCTTAATTACCTTTAGACCTATATTCACATTACCTCCTTTAAGAAGCCTTCTCTGATTAAACCACCAAATAGCTCCCTCTAGGTCACTCTCTTTTCCCTACCTTTACAGTATTAAAAAAAATTCATATCTTTAAGTAATTGTACAAAGGGGTTATCATTCCTTTATAGTATTTTTTAAAACTTAGATCACTGTCTGGTATTTCCCATGGTTGCTAATTATGTACCTGCCTCCCTACACTAGGTGCTCTGGAGGAAAAAACCTGTCTGCTTATTCATGGCTGTATCCTAGGCCTTACAACAGAACTTGCTGAGTGAGGGGAGTGAGGGAGGAAGTAGTTGATCTTACAAAGAGAACTTTCAGTAGGGGAATGGGGTAGGGAGTTTGATTGCACATATTGATTAGTTACTGAAGTACTGAAGTACATGTTGATTAGTTACTGGAGTTACTGAAGTAAAAATAGGAAAAGACAAATATTCTTTCAAGGAGTTAGTTAATTTAGCCACAAGTAGGCGTACCTAGAGCCCCAGCCACTCTGGATGCTGGAATGGAGGATTGCAGCCTTGCTTGAGCCCAAGAGTTCAAGATCAGCTTGAGCAAGATAGAATCTAGATGGGGAGGCAGGGAGAAACTTGAAAGGAAAATAAAAGGAAAGAAGGAAGGAAGGAGGGAAGGAAGGCAGGAAGGAAGGAAGGAGAAAGGAAGATGAAAGGAAAGAGGGAAGAAAAGAAAAAGAAAGGGAAAAAAGAAGAAAGGAAAAAATGAAGGGAAGGATCAATATACTCATATACTGATCCTGTATATTCATATACAGTGAAAGTGTACCCATTGTCCTTGGCAGGGTAGAGCAGGGAAAGAAGAATAGAGATGGGACAGGTGTCTACAAAGTGGATTTTGACAAACAGGAAAACCGACTTGGTGCATATGGAACTAAGGCCATGTGATAGGAGAAGGAAAAGAAGCCCCAAAGACACAGTGTTCATCAGCAAGGACCTACTTGGAAAATGGCAGGCGATGTGGGGAGACTTGGCCTGCATTGTTTTATGACTACTCGTGAATGTCCCCAGACCTGGTGGGGTAGAAAGCAGATTTTTAACATGGGGCTCACAATTATAGCTGTTGTTACCTAAGGGTACTGTGACTCCCCAATGAATTCTGGATAGGTATTAAGAGTCCCAATTTAAAGGAGAAAAATCTAGCCTTAGACTGCCTTGGTGACCGGCCCAAGGCCACACAATAGTATCAGTACCAACTTAGTTTAAGGAATAGTCATTATTTTTTCAGGTTTCTGATTATAATAATATTTTATGGCTACTGGTAAAGAAAAGCAAAAAAGAAGAAACCTTGGGCTGGGAGCATGGCCTAGTGGTAGTGTTTGCCTAGCATGCACGAAGACCCAGATTCAATTTCTCAGTACCACATACACAGAAAAAGCCGGAAATGGCGCTGTGACTCAAGTGGCAGAGCACTAGCCTTGAGCAAAAAGCCCAGGCCCTGAGTCAAGCCCCAGGACTGGCTAAATAAATAAATAAATAAATAAAAAGAAGAAACCATAGGCCCACATTATGCAGATGGCACCCAGTTAATATTAAGGCATGTTGCCCTTGAAACCTTTTCCATGTATAGGTAATGCTGCACTTACACATACATGTATGCAAGATGGGAACCTGTGTTTATATGCTCTTCTGTACATTTGTACATACAACTTGTAATAATATGTTGGGATTGTTTGCCCATTCCTTATATTCTCACAGATGTGATTTTGACAGGATCCTCAGTATTCTGACACACGAATATCTAGCCTAGGCTCCTGGGGTCCTCTTTCCTTTGGTTTGATTGTACAAGTTCAAAGCCCTGCTGCTAAACTTGACAGGGGAGTGGAAAATTTCAAAGATCATTTTTGAGCTGGGCAGGTTGGCTTAGGCCTATAATCCTAGCTACTCAGGAGGCTGAGATCTGAGGATCAAGGTTCAAAACTAGCCAGGGCATAAAAGAACCAGAGACTCTTATCTCCAAGTAACCTCTAGAAAACAGGAAGTAGGGCTTGGCTCAAGGGTAGGGCGGTAGCCTTGAGCTGAAGAGCTCAGGGTCAGCACCCAGGCCAAATTCAAGCCCATGATCACACAAATCACCATTTTTCATAGTTTAGAGAGGTAACACATTGTGGGTGTCTTACATTATGTAATTCTTCTAACAGGGTTCAGAATCAAGATGACCAATCAATATGCAATGTTTTTGCAGTAAATATAAGTACCTGCATTAGCTAGAAAATCGAGTAGCTTCTCCCACTTGAGTTTAGGTTTTGTAGACAAAAAAGTTTACACCAAAGCCACACATACAAAGCAACAAAAACAAAACAAATAAACAAAAACCCTCTTTGGTTTTCAGAGCTTTGTAGAATTCAGAACTGTGGACCCTATTGTCCTATCAAGACCTGAAACCTGCCTTGTTCTCCACCCTGCCTGTGTTGCACACAGCTGTGGCATAGTGGCAGGGCTGTTGAGAGGAAGGCACGCCCATGAGGCAAATTCTGGCTGCTCAGAAAAGCAAAGGAAGCAAAAGAGTGGTGGCGGGTTCCTAGAACAGGGAGGGGTGCAAGAGCAGGGGTCAGCTAAAGGTTCCTGAGATGTGAGGAAATAAAGCGTGGTCACACACCAAAGGGGCCTTGCCAAAGTGGGACAGAGGGCAAACTGCCATGAAGTAGAGGGCCAAAGCTCCCACCTCCAATCTCCCTGTGTGTTAGAGAGAAGATCCCAGAGGGTCCCCTTCTGAGTCTTCTGAGGCCAAGAGAAGGAAGGAAGAAAGAAAGGGCAAAGGCCCAGCAGCTGCCTGCATAAGGGTGGGCAGCCTGGCACAATTTCAAAGGCCGAGGGCAACAGTCTAGGTTCTTCAACAAATGTGGTTTGCTGTGGGGTGGTAGCAGGCTCAGCCACAGTCAGGGATGTTGGAGCATGTAAGGGAGTGTGGAATAGAGGTCCTAGAGAGAGAGAGGCCCAAGCGGCCAGAAGATGATTTGCTAAGAGCCCCTTTCAGCTGAGGAACAAGGTGAATGGTGGGGACTGAGGCTTCTGAGTGATGCAGGACATGCTGGGAAACACGGGTTTCAATTGACAGTTGAGCGGTTTAGCCACAAGTTGGGGTGGGGTGGGGTGGAGTGGGGTGGGGTGGGAGCAGCAGAAGAGGGGGACTGGTGAGGCGGAAATGGAGGAGTGATCATACTATTTCTACACCTACAAACCAGAGGAAGCCAAGCCTATCAGAACCAGTTATTGTCAGCTTATCTCTGAGCTTAGTGGCTGAAGTCAGACTCTGAAAGGGACTCTTCTTTTTCATCATCTCTTGCTAGTCTCCAAGATAACTCACACCAATAATATGATTCTCATTCATGTTGTGAATCCCCTCCTCCAGGACTCAGCATTCAAATGCCTCTTTGCAGTCCACCTCTCTCTCTCTCTCTCTCTCTCTCTCTCTCTCTCTCTCTCTCTCTCTCTCTCTCTCTCTCTCTCACACACACACACACACACACACACACACACACACACACACACACACACACCCCTTAGGCTCTCTTCTTCTCTGTCAGTTCCTCCCTATTCCTTCTAGAACGCAAGACTCAGTACCAAGGAGTATTGAGTACTCCCCAGTACCAAGGAGTAACCAGTCCCATTCTATTGAACTTGCTATTTCTGCTTATATAAAATGCCACCTAACTCTTCTAGAATTCAGACACTTGCCCAAACCATAGCCAAGCCTAAGCACCATATTATGAGGCACATTTAAAGCTGTGAGAACAGCACACAAAAGGAAAGTAAAACAGAAGATACCAACAAAGGGTTGGAGATTTAACTTAGTGGAAGAACACTTGTCTGGCAAGTTTAAGTGTCCTCAGCTCTGCAACAACAACAAGGAAAAGATATCCACGAGTGAATGAGAACATGCTCTGCTACCTGCTTTCTTCTTCCTGATAGCACTGGGTTGCAGACTTCCAGGTTTTTTCTGAGAATCTCCTCCATCTCAGAGATCCTCATTATAAAACAAGAACAAATTTACTCACATTCAGAATTCAGGGAGAGGCTGTAGTTCAGTGGTAGAGCACTTGTTTAGCATGCTCCAAATCCTTGATTTGATCCCCAACACTGGAAAAGAAAAAATTCTCATGACTCAACAATAATCCAATCTAAAAATGGGTGAAGGGTATGAATGTGTCTCTTCACAAGATCTACTAAAGGAGGGAATCTGGCCCAAGCAGAACTGACTCCGTTCTGTCCTTGTTTGTCTTAGTTTGCCTCTTTACCTTTTTTCATCCTGAGTTTCTCTCTTCTGCACAAATTGAGGAATATTGATAAATATCTTATGATAAGAGACTGAAGCAAGGCCTATAAGACAGATTACCCCAAGATGAGCTAACCCTTCAAATTGAGGCAGCTACCCGTGATGCTGAGGTTTCACCCTAGAGGAAGAGTAATAATCTCATGGGACAAGATTGTTCTCCTCAAGTGATGACAGCAATAACAACTTTTCTAGAACCCCTCTCAGAATAATCAACCAGGACCAAGGAACTGGCTGGAAAAACAGACATGAGAAAAAGGAATATTTGCAGTTCAGCTTATAAATTACTAGTTAATATATTCAAAAATTCAAAATCTATAGAATTATGATAGCAAACATAATTATTTGAATTATTGACAAGAAAATAAAGCTTTCTGAGCTTACAGTGTTTTACAGGTTGATGTGTGTGTGTGTGTGTGTGTGTGTACACATACATGTGTATGCCAGTAACGGGCTTTATTCAGGTCCTGAGTGCTATTCCTTAGTTTTCTCACTCAAGACTTATGCTGTACCACTTGAGCCACAGCTCCAGTTCTGGCTTCTGTGAGAAAAGACTCTCACAGACTTGGGGCCTGGAGTTTGGCCTAGTGGTAAGAGTGCTTGCTTAGCATGCACGAAGACCCAGGTTTGATTCCTTGGTACTACATATATAGAAAAAGGCTAGAAATGGTGCTGTGGCTCCAGTGGTACAGCTCTAGCCTTGAGAAAGCCCAAGGACAGTGCTCAGACCCTGAGTTCAATGCCCAGGACTGGCAAAAAAAAAAAAAAA
This sequence comes from Megascapheus bottae, assembly GCF_031878675.1. Lineage (NCBI taxonomy): Eukaryota > Metazoa > Chordata > Mammalia > Rodentia > Geomyidae > Megascapheus > Megascapheus bottae. Next base: position 53,955,201 of record NC_143509.1, read on the forward strand.
AGAAAGAAAAGAATCTCACAGACTTTCTTGCTGGGGTGGCTTTAAACCTCAATCCTCAGATGTGAGCTTCCTGAGTAGCTAGGATTACAGGTTTGACCACTGGCACCTGGCATATTCATTCTTAATTTTATGTTTTGTTTGTAAGTACTTTACTTATAAACATTTATTGTCTGTTAATGCTTCTGCTAATATTTTGAGCACGAACCACTGGCACATAGCAACTGATTGGTAGCCAGCTGGGAAAACTAAGTTTAAGATAATTCCAATAATGTAATACTGCATTCTACCTGGGCACAAGTCAGCCATCTAGAGTTGTTGGAAATAATTCATAGAAAGTTTGTGAAAGAAAAAAAATTTGCACAAACTATCCTATTTTAAGTTCACATTGAATGGATTATCAGCATAAGTTACCCACTTAGTGGTTAGATGGCCTCTCTGTGGCTCAGTTTCACACATATACTGATTTTTTTTTTGGCAGTCCTAAGGCTTGAACTCAGGGCAAGCACAGCATCACAGCACCACTTCTGGCCTTTTCTGTGTATGGTACTAAGGAATCAAACCCAGGTCTTCATGCATGCTAAGCAAACACTGTACCACTAGGCCAAACTTCTGGCCCCTATACTAAATTTTTAATGAAATATTGTTAATTGTGTAAATCTTGTGACCATGTCTGACCCTGCAAGTATCCCTTGTTCTTGGGATTGTTGATGGGTTAGTTAATGGGGGTACAGGCAATATGCTCATAATGATTATGGAAGCAAAAGTAGCTTTGGGGTTGGGAGCATGGCCTAGTGGTAGAGTACTTGCCTAGCATGCACGAAGAACTGTGTTCGATTCCTCAGTACCACATACACAGAAAAAGCCAGAAGTGGTACTGTGGCTCAAGTGGTAGAGCGCTAGCCTTGAGAAAGCCTGAGGACAGTGCTCAGGCCCTGAGTTCATGCCCCAGGACTGGTAAAAAAAAAAAAGTAGTTTCAGGGGCCGGGAGCATGCGCACTCACACCTGCTCATGCACACTTTCATGCATATGCATGTGCGCGCGCGCGCGCGCACACACACACACACACACACACACACCATGCTAAAAGTAACTCCAAGGGTAGGAGCAGGGGGATGGGAGACATTGCCAACCTCAGGTCTGCTTCAAATCTACCCAGTGCCCAAGATTCATTACCTGCCAGCTGAGCAAAGTTGAGCAGGGTGTGTGGCTTTCTCTGCCTTCCTCACCTTGAGGTTAAGGCCTTCCCCTACAGCTTGGTATGTGAGCTAGTATTATTGCTGCTGGCAATTTCATCTTCCAGGGAGCAGGGGAAGTAATAAGAGGAACTGCCACTCTTAATCTAAATTTGGCTAAAAGGAGGAATTGGCTGGCAGAGTGGAAGTATAGAAAGCTTGGGAGAAAGCAGCTATTGTCTTCAAGTTGTTGATTGAAAAGTGATAGGACAGTGAGATGGGCTTGTTAAATTTTAATTCATTCCAAACATTACAACTTAAGACAACAGGAAGAAGTTCAGGTCTTTGGTACCTTTTCATGTCTGTCATCCTGGTTACTCAGGAGACGGGGGTAGGCAAATAATGGTCCAAGGTGAACCTGCACAGAAGCAAAGACCTTGCCGGGCTCTGATGGCTCACACATGGGGTCCTAGCTACTCAGGAGGATGAGATCTGAGGATCATGGTTCAAAGCCATCCAGGGAAGAAGAGTCCTCATGACACTCTTATCTCCAATTACCCACTCAAAGAACCAAAGTGGAGCTACGGCCCCAAGTGGTGAAGTGCTAGTCTTGAGCAAAAGAGCTCAGCGACAGTATCTAGGCCCTGAGTTCAAGCCCTCGACCAACAAAAAAATAGTGGAGCTGGGAACATGGTCTAGTGGTAGAGTGCTTGACTAGCATGAATGAAGCCCTGGGTTCAATTCCTTCTCCCAAATACACAGAAAAAGCTGGAAATGTTGCTGTGGCTTCAAGAGGTAGAACACTAGCGTTGAGCACAGAGAGGCTCAGGGACAGTGCCCAAGTCCTGAGTTCAAGCCCCAGGTCTGGCAAAAAAAAAAAGTGAAGACCCTATCTATAAACAAATTATAAAAGCCAAATGGATAGGGGTGAGACTCCAGTAATAGAGTACCTGTCTAGCAAGCACTAGGCCATGAGTTCAAAGCCCAGTACAGCCAAAAGTTAAAAAGTTGTGAAACTTTTTTTGGGGGGTGGTGGGAAGTAGGGGAAGAAGTGAGGATGGAATCTAAGGTATCATGAGCTAAGCAAGTGCTGTGCCACTGAGCTACAGCCCAAGTTCGACTCCCCTATTGGAACCACTTCCTTCCTGAAAGATCTCAATGACAAAAGGAAAAGAGTCCAAGGAAGCCCCTGGTCAGCCATTGTAGAGGTGTTGTTTTTCTGACTGGAGGAGAAGGTCAATGTACATCCCAATCACACAAGACAGGAGTAGGAACATGCCGTGAAAGGCACGTGCAAACAGAGACCTGAGTGGGCTGTCGTCAAGTCATGTTCAAAGCAGAAAAGGGATCTGCTGTGGTCAGTGTTGTCACATTGGAGAAAACAGAACCCGAAATGTGTCCTCGGGTTCTGTTTTTCTCTGTCAAAGGGAATGTACCAAGAACTGAAAAGCTCAGTGGAAATGTCACCCATGATGGAATGGACAATGACAAGAGATCTCTCTAGGTCTGAGCAGGCATCCTGTGATTGGAGTGTGACACACTCGAATCCAGGGATCTGGCCAGGCCAGAGCTCCAGGGCCAGTGGCCATCCCCTGCTACAGTCTATGAGGGGATTCAGCTCCACAAGCCTTTGTGTTAGTGGGGTGCCAGAACCAAAACAAATTAATGAGATGCTGTGTTGTGCCCAGAGGAGGAGTCCCCCCAAAGAAGACCACCGAGATAGAGGCATCCGAAATGCAAGAACAAGGTTTATTGCGGGATACAAGCCAGGCAGGGAACTCTTCCGCAGGCATTCGGCAGCAAGGCTAGGAGGAGTCGTAGATCAGGGTTTACACAGCCTTTTTAAAGGCAAAACTTAGGGGGGTGGGGAGGAGGGTAATGGGACCAAGACATGTGGAAGGGTATCAATATATGTGAATTAATGCACCTTCTATCTGGCAAATATCATGTTACCCTTTTATTAAATACAATAAAAAATAAAAATGTAATCAATATTAAAAAAAAAATAAAGGCAAAAATTACACCCATCAGGTGGTTGAGTGAGGTAAGATTTAGGGAGCTTCCCAGGCTGGTGGAAACTGACGGAAAGTTCTCACGCCAGCTGGGTCCCATTTAACTGTCAGAGAGTAGTTTTATGGTTTTACTGAAGGGGGTGGGTCTGGGGGGGGTCTCTACAGCTGATGTCTACCCCCAAAGAGACAGGGGTCACCCAGTCAGTGTCTAGGGCTGGAGAACATTCAGATCCCTGATATTTTGACCACAGGGAATGTGACTTTATTGGATGCAGTTTTTGGTGTGTGTGTGTGTGTGTGTGCAGATACTGGGTCTGGGCACTGTCCCGGAATGCATTATGACATACTGTCACATTGTAGAAAGAGCTGGCACAGGAAACCTGGGCAGGTGAAGGTGTTGGTAGAGAGACTGGCACGTGAGGTGGTCACCAGAGCCAAGACTTCCCAGACAGGGCTGCTGACTCCCAGCTCTAGAGGGAGACAGTGCTGATCACAACCAGAATGTAACATCCACGTGACACTGAGGAGAGGCGGTGCAAGGAGACACACTCGTCTCTAAGGAGGCTCTAGGGAGGCCTTGTCCAGGGCAAACCCAAGAGCAGTAACAGGAGATAATAATCCTGTCCCTCATCTCTCACCTCTTAGAGATGAAATTTAACCCTAGTCTTTTTTCTTTTCTCTAACATAATTTCACATCATTTCCTAGGAAAGAAGGCTGAGATAGTAGTTCAGTGTTATTTACTTAGTATGTGCTCAACCCTAGGTGATCCAGCAAAATTTTTCCCATCAGTTCCATTTTGTATTAACTAAAAAATTGAAGTTTGGGTGTGGTGGCATACACCTATACTCCCAGCTACTCAGGAGGTAGGGATGGGGAAGATTGAACTTTGAGGCCAGTCCAGACAAAAAAAGTTAGTGAGAACTCTATTTCAACAAATAAGCCAAACATTGTGGTATCTGTCTCTATAATATCAGCAACCGGAAAGACTAGCTAGGAGGATTGTGGTCTGAGGTTGGACTCAAGCAAAAACGTGAGGACTTTTTTGAAAAACTGAACAAAAGCAAAGCTGGGGCATGATTCAAATGGTAGGGAGCCCTCCCAGCAAGTGTGAAAGCTCTGAGAGTTCAAACCCTATTACTGTCATCATCATCATCATCATCATCATCATCATCATCATCATCATCATAAAAATCTGAGCTGCACTATCATTTGTGTAAGCACATCCTCCATAATTATCTTTTTTTTTTTTTTTTGCATGCCAGTCCTGGGGCTTAAACTCAGGGCTTGGGCACTATAGTTGGGCTTTCTCAAGGCTAGGACTCTACCACTTGAGCCACATTACCACTTCTGGCTTTTTCTGTGTATGTGGTACTGAGAAATGGAACGCAGAGCTTCATACATGCTAGACAAGCACTCTACCACTAGGCCACACTCCCAGCCCATAATTATCTTTTTTTTTTTGGTGGGTCATAGGGCTTGAACTCGGCCTGGGCGCTGTCCCTGAGCTCTTCAGCTCAAGGCTACCACCCTACCCTTGAGCCAAGCCCCACTTTCCGATTTTTCTAAAGGTTACTGGAGATAAGAATTTCAGGTCCTTTTGTGCCCGGGCTGGCTTTGAACCTTGATCCTCAGATCTCAGCCTCCTGAGTAGCTGGGATTACAGGCGTGAGCCACCGCACCTGCACCCGGCTCATAATTACCATTTTTTCCCCTTCTTTTGCGGTATTACTAGGAATTCAAGACCTAGTACCTAGTGTTTTGGATTTTGTTTTGTCTTGTTTTGTTTTTTGCCAGTTCTGGGGCTTGAACTCAGGGCCTGGGCACTGTCCTTGGACTCTTTTTGCTCAAGGCTAATGCTCTGCCACTTGAGCGACAGCTCCACTTCCAGCTTTTTCTGTGTATATGGTTCTAGAGACTTGAACCCAGGGCTTTGTGCATGCTAGGCACTAGACCATGCTCCCAGCCCCAGCCATATTTTTTTGGTGTTAGTCATATTTTAAGTTATTTCATGCACAGGACTGCCTAGACTGTGATCCTCCTGTTTGTCTTTCCTGTATCACTGGGATGAAAGGTGTATGCCCTGCCATTGGGTGAGATGGAACCTTGAGAACTTTCTTTTGCCTGGGCTGCCATCAAACCACAATCCCCTGATCAATGTATCCCAAGTAATCAGTATTACAGGCTTAAGCCACTATGTTCAGCTGGATAATTTACATAACTATCTTAAAATATAATTTGGAACAAAATACAATGAGATATTAGTAATAGAAATCCAATTCAAGGTGGGCATAGAGGTGTGTGCCAGCTACATGAGAGGATGACATAAGAGAATCACAAGTTCAAAGTTAGATTGGGGGCCAGGAGTGTGGCCTAGTGGTAGAGTGCTTGCCTAGCATACACGAAGATCTGGGTTTGATTCCTTGATACTACTTACACAGAAAAAGCTGGAAGTGGTGCTGTGCAAGTGGTAGAGCTCTAGCCTTGAGAAAGCGCAAGGTCTGTGAAAGTCTTACATTCACTTAAACGGCAAAATGCCAGAAATGGGGTTCTGGATCAAATAGTAGAGTACCAATCTTGCAGGAAAAAAACCAAGCCCCCCAGTACACACACACACACACACACACACACACACACACACACACACACACACACACACACACACTTATTGTCTCCTCTGAAATGCTTAGTGGCAGGCCCAGCTGAGTGAGATACTTAATGAGTGCTTTGAAAAAGCAATGTTGGGCTGGGAGTGTGGCCTAAATGGTAGAATAATAATAGCACACACAAAGCCTTAAGTTCAATTCCCCAGTACCACATACACAGAAAAAGCTGGAAGTGGTTTTATGGCTCAATTGGTAGAGCATTAGCCTTGAGAAAACTCAAGGACAGTACTTAGTCCCCGAGTTCAAGCTCCAGGACTGGTAAAAAAAAAAAAATCAGGAAGTATACACAAACTCTTAATAAGTGCCAGGAGTGTAGCCTAGTGGTAGAGTGCTTGCCTAGCATGCATGAAGCCCTGGGTTTGATTCCTCAGTACCACATACACAGAAAAAGTCAGAAGTGGTGCTGTGGCTCAGGTGGCAGAGTACTAGCCTTGAGCAGAAAGTGTCCAAGCACAGTGCCCAGGCCCTGAGTTCAAGCCCCAGGACTGGTAAAAAAAAAAATCATTTTGAACATGTAAATAGGTTACCTACAACAGACATATATAAATTTCCATTACAAAGTTTTAGTAAAATAAAATTCCCTCTTAACAGCCAGACTGTCTTTTCCTATAATTAGATTTGTTTCCTGAGGAGCTCATTTAAGTAACCGAGAAACCTGTAGAGCTGAATGATGATGAGCCCTGACTGGAGAGGGAGAAGATCTGTTTTGTAGACTCAGACTTGCTGCCATCAATGGGTCTCATTTTGCATGGGTAAACTGAGGCTGCACAAGCCCTCTAAGGTCTCTTCTCGACAGAATTCTATTCTATCTGAAACGTCTCATCATAGAGCTCGTATGGCCCGGAACTGTTAGCTTATGCCTGTAATTCTACCTTCTCAGGAGTCTGAGATCTGAGGACTGTGGTTCAAAGCTGGCTTGTGCAAGGAAGTCCATGAGACGCTTATCTTCAAGTAACTACCAAAATGGTCAAAATGGAGCTGTGGCTTGAGTGCTAGCCTTGAACAAAAGAAGCTTAGGGATAGTACCTAGGCCCTGAGTTTCAGCCCAGAACCAAAACAAAACAAAACACACACACACACACACACACACACACACACACACACACACACACACACTAGCTGGGCACAGCACAGTAGCTCTTCAGCTCAAGGCTACCGCCCTACCCCTTGAGCCACAGTGCCAATACCCATTTTATAGTGATTAATTAGAGATAAGAATCTCATGCTCTTTAGTGCCTGGGTTGGCTTTGAACCATGATCTTCAGATCTCAAACTCCTGAGTAGCTAAGATTACAGGCATGAGCCACCAAGCCTGGATAGTAGCTCACTTCTATAATTCCAAGTACTCAGGAAGTAGAGATGGGAGAATCATAGTTCCAGACCAGCCTGGGCAAAAATGAGACAGGATCTGAAATACAACGTAAAGCAATTAGGGCTAGAGGCATGACCCAGCATAGAGTGCCTCTATAGTAAACATGAGGACCTGAATTTAAATCTTAGTACTACCAAAAAAAACCCAGAACAAAAACAAAGTAAGAAAGTAGTGAGCCAGGCTCAGTGGTGCATGTCTGCAATCTAATTCTTGGTAGGCTGAGCAACGAGGATCTCAAGATCCAGGCAAGCAAGATCCACCAGCCTGGGCTATAAAACAGGACAAATAAACATTTACCCCTCCCTCCCTCCCCCTCCACTGCCCCCCCCCAGTCCCTTGAGGGATGATGGTCAAGGGAAGGCAACAGCTATTGTTCTCCACACTTTCTTCCTGCTCAGCCTTCCTGACTGACTCCCTTTGGATTCATGAGTTTCTAAGAAACCACTTCTTTCAAGGGAAGCAGTTCAGGGAGGGTTACTGGAGGCTAGGTCTTGGGAAGAGGGGGGGAGGGAGAGGGGTATGGTGAGGGGCACTGGAGGAGGAAGATTTCAGATGGTGAAAAGGTCAAACATCTGATCTGTGGGAAAGAGAGAGGAATGACTTGGTGGCGGGTGGAGGGTGGGGGAGAGACCTGGATGATTTCCACAGCCTCGGCTCCCAGAATCCAGGAAAAGTCTGGTAGGCCTGAAGAGGTCCTGTTGGCCAGATGTCTCTTCTTTTGCTCCTAGAATCCTGCTTCCCCAAGCTGCTTTCTATCTCACACAACCTGGAGGAAGCACTCTGCTTCAATATCAGATTTCAGTTGAATTTCCCAGCCAAGCAGCCACAGCTCAGGGACAGACAGCCTGAGAGCAGAAACAGTTCAATGTTGCCTGCCCCTCCAGCTGCTCCTATCACCATTCCAGCCTATCCTGAAAGCTGCAAGATTGAAGAGCACAGAAGCTCCATGCTGTTATTGGATCATTGTTTGGAACCTAGCAAATATAATTACTAAAGTTGACAAAGAACAGTGACCAGCCTATTATCTCCTAGCGGAAAGGAATCACACAGAAGAGGAAAAGAAATTGAACCCTGGGGCTGCTGTGCTCAAGGGCTGGATAGGATGTAAAAAATGAATAGAAGGCTGGTCATGTGGTCAATAGTAGAGTGCTTGCCTAACATGCATGAAACTCTGGGTTCAATTCCTCGATACCAGATAAATAGAAAAAGCCAGAAGTGGCACTGTGGTTTAAGTGGTAGAATGCTAGCCTTGAGCAAATGAAGCTTATGGTCAGTGCCCAAGCCCTGTGTTCAAACCCCAGGACTAGCCATAAAAAAATAAGAGGGAGAGAATAGATTCTGTTCTACCCCAAAGCAACAATGGCAGCCAGAAGACTACAAATGAAGTATACAGAACTCACTATCAAATATACTTAAGTCCTAACGGGGTACGGTGGCTCATGCTTGTAATCCTACCTACTCAGAGAGGATCTCAGTTCAAAGTCAGCCTTGGCACTAAAGTCTGAGAGACTCATCTCCAATTAACTACCAGAAAACTGGAAGTGGTGCTGTGGCTCAAGGGGTAGGGTGGTAGCCTTGAGCTGAAGAGCTCGGGGACAGCACTCAGGCTGAGTTCAAGGCCCACGACTGACAAAAAAAAAGCCTTTAAGTCCTGAATGACCTGAAGAGAATACCCTCAAAACAGAAAATAGACTAAAGTCCCATGCTCTTTCTTATGCATCAAGAAGCCATGTGGCCCAATGATGGCAGGGAAAAGACACATGATGGTGTTTGGTGGTCTTCTGACTCAAGTTCTAAAAGTAGATCTCCCTACCAGTCTCTGTTGGCCTCAAAGAAAGAAATCTACTTTCCTCCCAAAGGGGCAGAAGCCAAATGCCTGAAGATAACCCTATGCCTCCTCTTCTCAATAGCCCTCCACCTTCAAGAATCCAGTATTTTCCTACTCCTAATTCCACAGTTTTTATTCAAAACACCCAGAAAATAAGGATCGCTATAAAAAATATAATAACTATAAGCTAGGTACTGGTGGCTCATGCTCATGCCTCTAGTCCTAACTACTCAGGAGAGTGAAATCTGCGAATCATAGTTAAAGCCAGCCTCAGAAGAAAATTTTGTGACACTCTTATTTTCAATTAACCAGCAAAAAGCTGGAAGTGAAGCTGAGGCTCACGTGATAAAGCACCAGTCTCGAGTGAAAAAGCTAAGGAACAATATTCAGGAGATCAAGCTCTAGTACAGAAGAAGAAGAAGGAGAAGGAAGAAAGAAGATGGAAGAAGGAAGAAGGAAGAAGAAGAAGGAGAAGGAGAAGGAAAAGGAGAAGGAGAAGGAGAAGGAAAAGGAGAAGGAGAAGGAGAAGAAGGAGAGGAAGAAGAGGAAGAAGCCGGGAATTTGGCCTTGTGGTAGAGTGCTTGCCTAATATGCACGATGACCTGGGTTCAATTTCTTGGTACCATATACACAGAAAAAGCTGGAAGTGGTACTGTGGCTCAAATGATAGAGTGCTAGCCCTGAGAAAGCTCAAGGCATTGCCTAGGCCCTGAGTTCAAGCCCCAAGACTGGGGGAAAAAAGTGATGGGTGACATGGCTCATGCCTGTAATCCTAGCTACTCAGGAGACTGAGATCTGAGGATCACAGTTCAAAGCAAGCTTTGGCACTAAAGAATGTGAGACTTATCTCCAATTAATCACCAGAATATGGGAAGTGGGGCTGGGGCTTAAGGGGTAGGGCAGTAGCCTTGAGCTGAATAGCTCAGGAATAGTGCCCAAGCCCAGACCAGAGTTCAAGCCCCATGACAAAAAAAAAAAAAAAAAAGCAAAAATGAGCAGGAACAATAATGTTTGACATAATACCTTTATCGTTTGAGTGAACTCATTCTGTGAGGTAGTTATGGAAAGCATTAATAATCATTTATAGTTGAGAAGACTAAGGCCCAGAAAAAGGCAAATAACCTGCTCACAACGCAGTATGTTAAAGCAAGCAGGAGGGTATGAGATGGCACTGTCCTGGCACTCTTCAACATATTCTGTTTATACTATGCTGTGTGTGAGGACACATCTGGGCATTGTAGAGGACTACAGACAGATGCACTGAGAAGATCCTAGGAGTCACAGCCCTTGGGCTCCCTACAAAGCTTTTCTTCACTCTATACTTGGATCTCCAGGCTTGCATGTCCTGCTCTCAGGTCTCCTTATTGTAACAGCTCCTTGTGGACAAAAGTGCTTATACATGGCAGGTGTGTGCCCCTGTTCAGCAGAACATCAGCAACTGAGTGGGGTAGAGAGATGTGTGAGAAGCTCCAGGCCTTCGCCTTCCAGGTAAGCAGGGTCATGGGGGTAAATGTGATGCCCCTTGTTCCTCATGAGGCCTGGGGAGCTTGACAGATTGCCCTGGCCTCCACAGTCACTGGAAAGCGACTATGCAGATGGACCCACAATCATAACTATGATAAACATTGGGGGAATGATGGAAATAGAAGGGGGGAAGGTGACAGGAACTAGAACTTTCATGGCCAAAGTAGAGGATGCTGACAACCAGTCAGGAAACTCCATAAAGTACTGGAGGTGCCCTCCTCCTTCCCCTTCTTCAGGAAACACGCGTCTCAACTCACCACAGGATGCACTAGCTTCTTTCATATTATGGGTTTCCTCCTGCAAGCTCCTCCCTAAGGGGTGCCTTCCAGCACCCTATCTTGAGCACCGAAAGTGTGCTGCTGCTGCCCCCTGTTGAAACAATGCTGAGAGACCCCAGGGAGAGCATGAAAGGATGGATTGGTGCAAGAAATAAAAGTATTTAAATAGAGCAGCGCACCAGAACAAACTTGTGTGGGAAATGTCTCCAGCATCTGGCTTGTGTGTACAGACGTGCTCAAAAAGAGGTCAAGGAAAGCAAAGGGGGTAGGGGTCACCTGAGGTCAAAGAACACACACACTGGTGACATGGCTTTAACACTCAAGTCTTCAAAGCTTACTGTTTTCTAGCTCACAGTTGGTGCCCTATCACTTGAGTCATGCCTTCAGCCCTGACTTTTACTATTAACTGGAGACAAGATTCTCACATACTATTCTACCTGGGCTGGCTTCCAACTTTGACTCTTAGAGCTCAGGCTCCTGTGTAGCTAAATTAGAAGTGTGAGCCACTGGTATCCAGTGACTTTGAATAAGGCCTAATTTTTTTTTGGGGGGGGGCTTATCAGCATCATAATAACCTTCCTTAAGCCAATGTATCTATCTATCTATCTATCTATCTATCTATCTATCTATCTATCTATCTATCTATCTATCGATTTTGCCAATCCTGGGCTTGAGCTCAAGGCCTGAGCACTGTCCTTGGACTTTCTCAAGGCTAGAACTCTATCACTTGAGCCTCAGCACCACTTCCGTCTTTTTTCTATGTACGTGGTACCGAGGAATCGAACCTGAGTCTTCGTGCATGCTAGGCAAGCACTTTAGCACTAGGCCAAACTCCCGGCCCCGACAACGTTTATTATAAGGAAAAAGTCTTCCAAGACTACGTTGCTAAGAGAAATTGTTCAAACCCTTCAATTATCCTTTTCTTACATCTTATTCCAAAATCTAGACTGGCTCCAGCCTATATTTTAGCCTATTCCTATGCAGACTGGGTCCCTACCAAAAGACAGGATGCTGGGCATGGTGGCTCACGCCTCTAATCCTAGCTACTCAGGAGGCTGAGATCTGAGGATCAAAGTTCAAAGTCAGTCTAAGCAGAAGTCTAATATCCAACTAACCAGCAAAAAGCAAGAATTGAAGGTATAGCTCAAAATAGCTCAAATGCTAAAATGCAAAAGCTCAGTGAGAGCATGAGGCTGAGTTCAAGCCCAGTGCCAACACACACACACACAGTTCTGGGGCTTGAACTCAGGGACTGAGTGCTGTTCTTTCTAGGACACTAGGCTTTCTCAAGACTAGTGTTCTACCATTTGAGCTTTTATTACCACTTCTGGCTTTTTCTGAGTATGCGGTACCAAGGAATGAAACCCAAGGCTTCCTGCATGCTAGGTGAGTACTAATCCACTAGGCCCCCGTTTTGTTTTTTTATTTCTCCATCCCTAGTACCTGACAAGAGCCTGATACATAATTCTGAATTATTTTTTCTTGTTCTTGTTTTTTTTTTTTTTTTTTTTTTTTGTAGGCCACAAAGCTTGAACTGGGTCTGGACACTGTGCCTGAGCTCTTCAGCTCAAGCTACCGCCCTACTACTGGCATTGTTGTCCCTGAGCTCTTCAGCTCAAGATTACCACTCTACCCTTGAGCCAAATCCTACATCCCATTTTCTAGAGGTTAACTGGAGATAAAGAGTCTCAGGTCCTTTTGTGCCCGGGCTGGCTTTGAACCTTGATCCTCAGATCTCAGCATCCAGAGTAGCTAGGATTACAGGCATGAACCACCATGCCAGGCATCTTTTCTTCTTTTTAAATTACTAGTGATGACTAGTGACTGGTTGTCCAGAGAGATTACTTCATAATTTCAGACACTATGCCCCAACTATAGGACAAAACCCAGTGTGGTTTAAAGAGTCACTGACAGTTTCATGAGATCCCACAAATACTTCAGTTCATGTTCCATTAGACTGTACTTGAAAGGGTGGATACATTCAGCTGCTTCCAGAGAACTAATGCTGCTAGTCTCCACTGCCACTGTGCTGTTCAGCAAGCAGCCAGCCACCTGTCCATGCCAATACTGCTCTTGAAGTTTAGCCATGATCAATTTCACTCTTTGGCCTGTAAGAGGGAGAAATGGCATGGCATCTCTCATTCTAACCTTGTCTCCTCTCCTTCAAAGCTGTAGATGGCCAAGAAAATATATTATAATAATTTTATTATTCTTTAAACATTGGTTAGGAAAAAGGAACATGTCAACTAATTAAAGTAAACAAAGCTATTTGGCCTATTCCCATTATAATATGCCTCTAACCAACTTGGGACATTAGTTTGTTTCTTTGCCAGTCTGGGCTCGAGCTCAGGCTTGAGCACTGTCTTGGACTTTCTCAAAGCTAGAGCTCTACCACTTGAGCCTCAGCACCACTTCTGGCTTTTTTCTATGTGTGTGGTACCGAGGAATCGAACCCAGGTTTTCATGCATGCTAGGCAAGCACTCTACTACTAGGCCAAACTCCTGACCCAGACACTAGCATTTTAGTAAATAAACCCATAGAGCCTTTTTCCAAGGAACACAGAAACTCAAAACTATGCACTCCCTATCTTATTTAGAGGGAAGAAAGGATCAGAAATACAATTATGCCTTACGTATCAAATAGGCAGGACTTGACTTCCCTTGATCTTTTTTTTTTTGGGGGGGGGGCCGGTCTGAGGGCTTCAACTCTGGGTCTGAGTGCTGTCCTTGAACTTATTTTGATTAATGCTCACATTCTTCTACCTGACCCACAGCCCCACTTCTGGCTCTGAGTAGTTTATTACAGATAAAGTCTCACAGATTTTCTTGCCTGATTGGCTTTTAACCACAATCCTCAGATCTCAGCCTACTGAGTAGGTAGGATTACAAGTGTGAGCCACCAGTGCCAGGCTGGCTGGCTGACTATCTATCTATCTATCTCACACACACACATTCTTCTTTTTTTGATTGGTCATGGGGCTTGAACTCTGCACCTGGGCACTGTCCCTGAGTTCTTCAGCTCAAAGCTAGTGCTCTACCACTTTGAGCCACAGTGCCACTTCTGGTTTTCTAGTAGTTATTGAAGATAATAAATAGTCTCACAGACTATAGTGCTGGGGCTGACTTTGATCCTCAGATCTCAGCCTCCTGAGTAGCTAAGATTACAGGTGTGAGCCACTGGCACCTGGCTAGACTATATTTTTAAAAGAACAGAAATTGAGCTGTCAGTAGGGTGAACTTAGAAGATTCACTAAATTATTCTTGTATCACTCATCATGAAATACTATAAGCAAGTCTGAAGTCCCAAGGGGCTACTTCTATAAAAATGTATTCTTAAGATGAGAGAACATATTGCTGTCAACAGTATTCTAATTACTACATTAAATAAAAAGCACTTGTTTTGAGGGAAGATCCAAAAAACAAAATAGGACAACAGCCTAGTTAAGCTGTTCCTGATGTCTCCACTCAACAGAGAAATTTCACACCTACTTTTCAGAAAATTAAAATGGCTTGTTTAAATTTTAACACTAATATATCAAACAACTTTGAGCAGCATGATGAACTGATTCTCTGGTAAGGTTTTGCCTCACAGGAGCCCCTTGTCCACCCAGCAGAGGAGTTGGCAAACAACTGCATACTCAACTGCTAGCCAATAAGGACAGGACCCTAGAGATTACTGTTCTCTACTGGGTTCTCTTCCAAACATGGGAAACTAGAAACCAAGGAATTTATGGCAGTTCCTTTAGCTAACACAGCACCCCAATTTTGACCAAAATGTTAACAATTTTCTTTATAAGAGGTAAGCAATCACAGGTAGTTATGGTTTATTTTAACTTTTTATTAGGAAACTAAAGCAAAACAACAGAATCCCCAAAAATTCAAATACAGAATTCTAACTCCAATTCTAAACAAATATGAAATCTACACCAAGAACTAAAAATCAGTTTGCCAATATTGGTAAATAAAGAGTAATGGCTAAAATGCATCTGCAATAATTATTTCTTCACTAGCCTCGACTTTGCATCCCTTAATTTCCTTGTTCCTTGGCTTAGGGCAGAGAATGTCTTTCTCACCCATCTTTGCTGCTACAGTGTAAGTTTAGAGGAGCTTTTGTCTGTTCCCCAGCAAGTATGTGAGCACCTTCCTACTGAGCTTAGAGATGTGAACACACAAAAATGAGTCCATCAAAGATCCATTCTAATGTAGGGGAGCTAAGACACTAATAAATAAGTAATAAATATGAATATTTTGTACAAGGTACAAGTCATATAACATGAGTTAGTACAGATAAAATATTAAATATGAACAATGTGAAAGGAGCGATTACATTCAGATAGAGCATATGCAGACTGTTTTCTGAGGACAGCATCTGGGTTGGGTATGGACTATTCTTTCCTACTATACAAGGCTTCAAAGCGACCCCGAATCCCACAGACCCAATTGTGGTCTTGGTTTCAATGCTAATTTTTACAACTCTTTAAGCTTCTGTCCATCCCTTAAAACTGCTCATTTCTTAAAACAATTAAAAAGCATTGCTATAGCCTATATAAACAGTACTTTAGGGAGTTAAATGGTAAATTTAGTAAGGTCTTTGTTAATTTTAAAACTCCCTAGTCAAGTTTTATCTAAAGGGCAAAAGAAGCCTAATCATTGAGCCATGATTTCAAACATTCAACTAAGCAAAGCCCGCTTTAGGTGCATTATCAAATCTGTATTGAAATTTACAAGAATAAGAATAAGATGAAGTAAACAGCTGAACATTTAGAAGCCAAACAATAAAACAGTAATGGCAAATATGAAAGGATTCTAAACCACAGGATTCCTTGTACAAAAAAAATTTTAATGAATTATGAGCAATGAACATTACAGACTTTCCTCCTTAATATTTCTTCTTTCCTACATCAAACCAGATAATTAAGACAGCTGATCTCAAGTATAACAGAAGACCACAGTATGATTCAGAGGAATAGTAACGTCTGCTTGCACATCTGCACACTTCATTAAAGAACCAAAGGAATGCTCCCAATCTAAGACAACACCACAAATCGGATTGTACACTTTTTTCCTGACCACTGTTGTGGTTGAAATACAAATACTACTTTCTTTCCCTAAAGCACTTTTTGTCCAGAGTACACTTCCCCATTATTTTTTCTTTTACCTTCAATATCCTTGTGAGGTAGTGAAGGGAGGGAGCAAGAATTGTCTTTTGCAGATGAGAAAATCCTATGTAAATTTTAGATCAATTGTTCTCAGTTTCATACTGACATCATCAGAAAGTTTTTAAAAATCCCAATGGCCAGGTTATATCCCAGACCAAAATCAGAAACTTAGGGTATAGGATGGGACCCATCCCATGAATATTTTAAAAAATACATTCTGAAGTGATTCCAAAGTGCAGCCAAGGTTGAGAAGCACTGACTTAGGGTGATTTATATGTCACCCTCAGGTGACACAGTTTTCTACCTAAATGCTCTCTCAGCACCAATGAAAAAAGGGAATTCCTTTAACATTGAACAGTTTATTTTGACAATGTGGATAGCTACTACTAGTCTCTAGTAACAAATGCGTTTATCAGGTTATAAATGAAGGCTCGTCATTTCCCCAATGTTCACACTAACTAGCAACTTCTATTTTACAAAACTTGCAAATTTGAATCTTTGAGATCCAAATGGCTTGTTAAGTAATAGGGCAATGATTTTGATCCTAGGTTCAATATGAAAAACCCATGTGTTTGCTATATGTTTTTCCAATCAGCACCTTCAAAACCAGGTTACAAATGTTTACTAATAAGACAAACAGAAGTTACAAACAAGACTATCGGCAAAAGCTCTTGAAATAGGCTGCCTCACAACCTGAAAATTCAACAAGTACTTAAAGGACTTCATGATTTTCTAACTAGTCACTTTTCATCCTGAATCAGTTTTCATCGTTAATCAAATTTTACACCTCATCAAACTGAGTTGAGCTGAAAAATTAATTTCTGTGTCAACCATGGTCTCAAACACATTTAACATACAACTTCATTCTGTACAACTAAGTTTCTTCTTGACAGGACTATCAAAATGAAACTTTAACAAATTTCACTTTTCAAGCAATGTACCAGAAACATAATAAATACATGTAAACCTTTCAGGTAGAAAAAACAAATTTTTGTTCTATGGCTGAGATCTCCTGCTTCATAGGAGTGTTGTTCATTTTAACTCTCTAGGAGCAACCCCCCCCCCCACAGACACAAGAACTCCAGCAAGCTGCTCGCTGTCTCTAATTCTGTTAGATTCAAAAGAAAATATAAATAGAGCAATAATCTAAAAGTACAAAGATTTCACTTACTTTGATCAATTCTTATGTATCTGAATCCATACAATTTATACTTTCATACCGAAAGATTTCCCTTTTAACAAAAGAAAAATCTCAACTCATGTGTGTTGGATTTTAAGTCAAGAGTCAGTGAAGAGATAAGATTTATCAGTCAAAGTAGGAAATGTTAGACTCTTCTCCAGTATAACTTTCAAAATATTGCCAACCCTACCCTTTCAGCACAATGTGTTACATTTCAAGTCTCATGGGAGTATTTAACTATAATGAGATTAAGAATAGTCTAACCTGAGCTCAGGTTGGCGCTATTTAGGATGCGTGAGTAAACATTTTCTTGATAGCCCCAAGGCAGAGTTGGAGGCTTAGACTGTTGCATGATGTAAACAATATTAAATTAAGATTATCTGACAACATCTACATCATTATAAAGTTAGAAAATAAAAGAACCATTAACCATTCCTTTTCCTATGGTTTATGATGAACAGCTCTCCTATTTGAGGACTATAAGAGCACATAGCATTGTCCTATAAAATGAGACACTTTCTCAGAAGGCCAAAAAATGAAACCAGGTACCAAAAGATGTGCATCACTATTACATCTTAGAATCATTGTTACTGATATGAGTGTAATTAGAAGAATTACCTTCCCTCAATATTAAGCCAGGAGGTGAAGAATCTTTACCATTATCATGATGGTAAAAAAAAAAAACAACAACAACAACAACAAAAAAAGCAACAACAAAAACCCTGTAAAAGCTACAGGAATTGTAAATCAAAATAATACAAAATGAGACAACATAATACATGTCTTCTTAAGGTCCTCTTCTTTGTGGTTACCCAATTGTCCCCAAATGTTATTCTAATTTTGTACCATGTAGTGGTTTTTTGTTTTTGTTTTTTTAAGAAATTTAAGTAGAACAAAGCAACCACTTTGTCCTTTTTTTCTTACAGTTTTTTATACATATATTGTATATACAACTTTTAAAATAGCTGCACAATTTTATTTCTCATTGCTAGAGAAGTGCAGTCCAGGCAGACCATGCTTCTCAATATATTAAAAATATTAAGTAAAATCCCAACCAGTTTCATACTTATCTAATAGTCAAGCTGGCTGGCAAAAAAAGTGTGTATGGGGGGGGCTGGAGAAAGAACAGGCAGTTGTAGATGGAATCAATCTTTCTTCACAAACAAACTATTTAAAAATCTTGCTATTTCCTTATCCCTTTTACAGCACCTCTAACATCTCACCTTTAACTCTGGAAAGAACACACTGATAACTCAAGAGATAAATCTGTTGTAACATGCATAAGTCAACTGCCCACTCAACCAACTGCAACCCTGAGGATTATTCTGGCCCAGTGGAAAGAGGAAATACTAAGATAATCTCTGATGTAGAGTTGCTTCTCCAGTTTACAACTTCATGTGTTTTCAGGATGTTTCTTGGACATGCACACATTACTTCACTTCATGATTCTACTTTCCACAAGTAGGTCTCTACTCTGTCAACCCGAAAAAGCCACTCTCATCCATCCAAAGGTTTTCCAAGGTAAACCAAAGTCACTTCTGTGTTGCCGTATACAGCAGAAACTGCTGGATATAAGCAGGCTTTTGGAAGTCCTCTGAAGGCCACCCCCAGGAACTCATATCCACGTTCAAATGCTAAAGTCTTATCTTCCATGTCCAAGATGACTCGAATTCTTTCTCCTATCTGTAATAGACATTACATAAAGTCACAAGAAAATCCATCAAAGGCACAGATAGAAAAAACATAACACCAATTAAGAAGTTGAAAATATAAATTTTAAAAGTTAACCAGAAAAATTCAGAAGGAAAAGCTTCTGATGAGAGAAAACACATCTAGGAGAAATAACACACATAATTCTCTCTTCAAATGATCACTTTGATCTTTTAAAAACTCACATAAGATCTGTGTTTAGTTACTAACAAACATCTCAAATGTTCCCCTGAATAGCCCCTACATTTTCATTTGTTCTTCATTTAAGGGCTTTTCTATAACTTGGCATATTTTACTACAAAAAAGTCTACTAAGTTGAAAACTACTATAGCATATACATATAATGAATATTATCGAGAAAAAGAATTTTGACATGCTACAACACAGATGAAACAGGAAAAACATTATCCTAAATAAAATAAGCCAGGCATGAAAAGACAAATATTGTCTTTATATTGATTTCATTTATATGCAGTTCTTAGTATAACCAGAAACACAAATAAATTTCCAGGGGCTGAGGAACAGGAGACATGGAGAGTTACTATTTACTAGAGTTTACACTGAAAACAAAGGAAGTTTTGGGTATAGGGTTATGGTTATATATTGTACATGTGTTCAATGTCATTAAACTGTATACTTACAATTATAATAACAGAGGTGGGTACCTGTGGCTCATGCTTGTAATTCTAGCTACTTGAGGGGTTCAGATGAGAAGAATCCTGATGCCAAGCCAGGTCAAACAAAGTCAAAGAGACCACAGAAGGTAAGATGGACCAAGATGGCTCAAACCTGTGTGTGTTGGTGATTCATGCCTGTAATCCTAACTACTCAGGAGGCTAAGATCTAATGACTGGCTTTGAAGTCAGCCTGAGCAGGAAAATTCAGCAAAAAAACAAAGAAAAAATGAGATTCTACACTGAATACAAGGAAATACACACACACACACACACACACACACACACACACACACACACACACCACCCCCCCACCCCACCCCCTCTGAAGGAATGGATCAGTGGTATTGTTCCAGCCTAGCAAGTGTAAGGCTCTGAATCCAAACCTAGTGGCTCATCCTAGCTAGCTCCTCAGGAGGCTCAGATCTGAGGATTGTAGTTCAAAACCAGCCTAGGCAGGAAAGTCCACAAGAGTCCTCTCCAATGGACCATCAAAAAGCCAGACAGCAGGGCCAGGAGTTTGGCCTAGTGGTAGAATGCTTGCCTAGCATGCACAAATACCTGGGTTTATAAGGCAGTTACATACAATGTAGAATTTATATAATCATGACTAATCTAACTGTATATAGTCATGACTGATCTCTAACTATAGATGTTAAAAATGAAGAATGGTGGACCAGGAGGTTAACCTAGTGGTAGAGTGCTTGCCTAGCACACACAAAGACCCAGGTTCAATTCCTCAGTACCACATACATAGAAAAAAACTGGAAGTGGTGTTGAGGCTCAAGTGGTAGAGCTCTAGCCTTGAGAAAGTCCAAGGACAGTGCTCAGGCCCTGAGCTCAAGCCCAGGATTGGCAAAAAAAAAAAAAGAAAAGAAAAGAAAAGAAAAGAAAGAAAGAAAAAGCTTGACATGGCACTGTGGCTCAAGTGGTAAAGTTCTCCACCTTTGGCAAAAAGGGAGCTCAGGGATAGTACCAGGGCCCAGAGTTCAAGTCCCAGAACTAGTACAAAAAAAAAAAAAGTGATCTAGGAAATCCACTTTAAGTAAAGACTAGAAGTGAAAGAGTGACAAAAAAGGTGCTCTGTAATATCAAGCATTTTCAAATATGTATCAATCAGAAACTTAAAAAAAATCAGACAGAAAGAAAAATCATTAATAATATAGACTTGAGGGGGCCAGCAGTGTTGTCTACTGTTAGAGTACTTGCCTAGCATGCACGAAGCCCTGGGTTCAATTCCTCCATACCACATATACAGAAAAAGTCAGAAGTGGTGCTGTGGCTCAAGTGGTAGAGTAGTAGCCTTGAACAAAGAAAGGTCAAGGACAGCACCCAAGCCCTGGACTGGCTAAATAATAATGATAATATGGACTTGAATTTTAGCAACAAATTTGATCTAATTGTGATTTAAAGACTACTACATCATGGGCCTAGAGTATGGTCTAGTGGTAGATTGCTTGCCTAGCATGCACAAAGGCTGGAGTTTGATTCCTCAGAACCACATACATTAAAAAAAAAAAAAAACCTAAAGTGGTGGTGTGGCTGAAGTGGTAGAACTCTAGCCTTGAGAAACCCCAAGGACAGTGCTCAGGCCCTGAGTTCAAGCACCAGGACTGGCACCCCCCCCCAAAAAAAAAGACTACTACATCCAAGAATAAAATATATGTTCTTGGACTAGGAGCACGGCCTAGTGGTAGCATGCTCGCCTAGCATTCAGGAAAAGCTAGAAGTGGCACTATGGCTCAAGTGGTAGAGTGCTAGCCTTGAGCAAAAAAGTGTCCAAGGACAGTGCCCAAGCCCTGAGTTCAAGCCCCAGGACTGGCAATAAATAAACAAACAAATGAATAAATGAATAAATAAATACGTTCTTTTTAAGTACATGCAGGTTAGCCATGAAAGGGTCAGGACTCTTACCTCCAATTAGCCAGGAAAAGACAGTTCAAATGGTAGAATACCAGCTGAGAGCACAAAAGCTGACCAAAAGCAATATGCGCAATGGACACAAGCCTCAACAGCAGCACATACACAGAAAAGACTTAGATGTGCCACAACATAGGAAACATGAAAACTTCACGCAAGAAATGAGGGGGCAATGTATAGTCACGGGACCAAATCTGCCCTTCAGACTATAAAATCTTACTGGGGTACAGTCATATTCACTCATTCACAATATCCACAGTTAGGTTCATGCTATAACAACAGAGTTGAAAGGTGTGACAAAGACAATATGGATTATAAAGCCTAAAGTATCTACCCTGGCCCTGTTCAGAAAAAGCTTGGCAACCTCTGATTGATCGCAAAGGTCAAATATGTATTAGGAAATAAATATTGAAATGCATCATTTAAGCAATTACTAAAAAAACATAGCTGCTATATAAATATTTATGAGCTTAAAACAAATTTACGTATAACTTTACCAAGGCCAATAGTTGAGAAAATATTCATTTCTCACCTGGTATTTTGGTGCATTATTACACTGTGGAAAACTGCCATTGACTTCGCCATTATGCAGTAGATTATTGTCCACCAAATTCCAGCCCCAGCTCTGGTCGTCACTGCCCAGCAATGCCACATAACCTTGGCACTGCATGGGGGCCCGCTTTGTAGCAATTCCAATTACTGCCACAGTGCCCAAGGGGCCCTCCCACCATACTTCCCATGCATGGCGGCCCTCACTAAAACCAATCTTGGTCCTTGCACCATCAGTGCTCTGAGCAATGGGGTTTCGATGTAAAGTAAAGCCATTCTTCTTGATATAGACATTCCTGGAGCAGTCATTAGTGCTGAAGGCATGCTGGAAAGCGCGTACCTAAAAAGATGAGAAACACATCAGAGAAAACAGAAATTTAATTTTTCTTAAATATTAAAAAGTAACCATATCTGAGGCTTATGCTTTTAAATAATAAAGCTACATTTTAAAATTACCAAATATTTCCAAAGAATGGCTTAAGTTTTAGGATAAGAACCTAACATTAAGATTGTACAACATGGGCTGGAAGTTTTGCCTAGTGGTAGAGTACTTGCCTAGCATGCCCAAAGACTTGGGTTTGATTCCTTGGTACCACATGCACAGAAAAAAAAAAAAAAATGAAGTGGTCCTGTGGCTCAAATGGTAGAGCTCCATCCTTGAGAAACTCCAAGAACAGTGCTCAGGCCCTGAGTTCAAGTTCCAGGATTGCAATAAATAAATAAATAAGATTGTACAATATGTCCTTCTCATCTCCCTTCTTTCTCTTCCCCTTTGTCTTCCTACTTCCCTTTCTCCTACCAACTTAAGAGAAAATAAGCCAGGCATAGTGGGTCCCTTGTAATCCTGATACTCAGGACGCTGAGACCTGAGGATCGTGGTTCAAAGCCAGCCCGAGCACTAAAGTTTATGAGACTCTTTTCTCCTATTAACCACTGAAAATGGAAGAGTGGTTCTGTAGCTCAAGGGATAGGATGATAGCCTTGAGAGCTCAGGGATAACGCCGGGCCCAGATGTAGGGCAGTTGTCTTGAGCGGAAGAGCTCAGGGACAGCACCCAGGGCCAGAGTTCAAGCCTTACAACCGACCAAAAACAAAAAAGCAAAAAACAAACAAAAAAAGATTGTATAACATGTCAAGTGGTAGTGGCTCAGGTCTATAATCCTAGCTACTCAGGAGGTTGAGATCTAAGGATTGCAGTTCAAGGCCAGCCCAGGAGGAAATTCCATTAGGCTCTTTTTTTTTTTTTTTTGCCAGTTCTGAGGCTTGAACTCATCAGGGCCTGGGTGCTGTTCTTGGGCCTTCTTAATACTAGCACTCTACCATTTGAGCCACAGTACCACTTCCAGCTGTTTCTGTGTATGTGGAACCAAGGAATCAAACCCAAGGTTTCATGCATGGTAGGTAAGCACTTTACCACTAGGCCATAATCTCAGCCTCCAAGAGAATCATCTCCAATTAACCACCAGAAAACCAAAAGTGGAGATGTGGGTCAAAGTGGCAGAGTACTAGCCTTGAACAAAAAGACCTCAGGGACAAGGCCCAAGCTGAGTTCAAGCCCCACAACCAGGGCTGAGGAAAAAGGAGGAAAAAATAAAAGGGGGAATTGTACATTAAACTGCCAACTGGAGTCAACATGCCTGCAGTTATCTCTTGAGGCTAAGGAAAAAGGACCATTTCAATCAAGAGTTTGAGATCATCTAGGGGGACATAATGAAACCTTGCTATAACAAACAAGCAACTAACTGCCAACCTGTCTTGTTGCTACCAAATGCTAAACTGTAGCATGATTTCTTCAAGTAGACTTCTTAAAATATCAAAAAATATACACAAGAATCCTTGTATTTTAGAAACAATTTTTGGATGAAATAATGGCATGTAGAATTGCTTAGAAATATAGGGGATCGGGGGGGGGAGGAGGGAAATGGGTACCAAGACATGTGAAAGGGTATCAATGCATGTGAATTAATGCACCTTCTATCTGGCAAATATCATGTAACCCTTTTACTAATTACAAAAAAAAAAAAAAAAAAAGAAATATAGGAGGTCAGGGCCAGGGGCGTGGCCTAGTGGTAGAGTGCTTGCCTAGCATGCACAAAGACTGGCATTCGGCTCCTCAGTACCACATACATAGAAAAGCCAGAAGTGGTGCTGTGGCTCAAGTGGTAGAGTACTAGCCTTGAGCAAAATGTGCTCAAGCCCTGAGTTCAAGCCCCGCCCCCACCCCCAAAAAAAGAAAGAGGGAAGGGGTGGAGGGAAAGAAATATACGGGCAGAATAGGACAGAGTGTATTGGGTAAACATAAAACTAGATTTGTCATGAGTCGCTGGCAAAATTTGCTGATTGGTATAAGGAAATTCCTCAAAGCATTTTTTCCACTTTTATGTTTGATATTTTTCATCAAAAAGTTAAGAGATCAGTGATTCATATACAGATCTCATTTTTGAATTCTTATTTGCTAAACGTGACATTTGAAATATGATGTAAAAAATCAATGTTAGGGGCCGGGAGTTTGGCCTAGTGGTTAAAGTGCTTGCCTAGCATGCATGAAGACCCAGGTTCGTTTCCTCGGTACCACACACATAGAAAAAAGCCGGAAGTAGTGCTGAGGCTCAAGCGGAAGAGCTCTATCTAGCCTTGAGAAAGTCCAAGGACAGTGCTCAGGCCCTGAGCTCAAGCCCAGGACTGGCAAAAAAAAAAAAAAAAAAAAAAAAAAAACCAATGTTAAGAAAATCTAAAAAAAAAGTTAAGAGATGCACATTTTTAAAACATTTTGTTTTTATTGGTGTATATGGTACTGAGGATTGAACTCAGTATGTCCTACTTGCCGAGTACCACTTGACCTCTCTCCCAGCCCCAAGAGATGTACATTTTTCATACCGACAATTGTATCATCAAAACAAATTATTCTTTGGAGCAGGGGAGCATGACACAGTGCATGCCTAGCATGCACAAAGCACTGACTTCTATCCTCAGCACTAAAAAAAATTCTATTTTATAGAAAATAGACTTTAGTCATAACAGCTTGACAGTTTATGAAAAATGTTAGTAACCACAAACTAATGTAGGTCCTTATCATACTTGCTAAGTATTACTCATATACTGACACATCACCATTTTCATTTTACCAAATAAAGATTCCTCTAGATAGTAACTAAATTCAACCAGTAGGACTTGTAGCCATTAAGAGCAAACTACCATAAGACAAGTTAATTCTTCAATAACAAAAATATAAAACAAAAAAACAGTATAAAGCAGCTACTTCACACAAATAATAACCATCTGTCATTTTTTTTTTTTTTTTGCCAGTCCTGGACTTGATATCAGGACTTGAGCACTGTCCTTGGGTTTTCTCAAGGCTAGCACTCTACCACTTGAGCCACAACACTACTTCTGACTTTTCTATATATGTGGTACCAAGGAATGGAACCCAGGTCTTTGTGCATGCTAGGCAAGAACTCTACTACTAGGCCAAACTCCTAGCCCTAAGTCATGTTTTAATAATTTACAACTTTTGGTCAGGTGCTGGTGGCTCACATCTGTAATCCTAGTTATATAGGAGGCTGAGATCTGGGGATCAAGTGTCAAAGCCAGTCCAGGAAAGAAGGTCTATGAGACTGATATGTCCAATTAACAATTAGAAAATCAGAAGTGGCCTGTGGCTCAAAATGGCAGAGTTCTAGCCTTGAGCAAAATAGCCAAGGGACGGGGCCCCTGCTCTGAGTTCAAGCCCCATGACAACATCCCCCAGCTATGATCAACAGCCCCCCTAAAAAAAACTGGGAGTTTTGCCTAGTGCTAGAGTGCTTGCCTAGCATGTATGAAACCCTGAGTTTGATTCCTTGGTACCACATACACAGAAAAAGCCAGAAGTGGCACTATGGCTCAAGTGGTAGAATGCTAGCCTTGAGCAAAAAGTGTCCAAGGACAGTGCCCAGACCCTGAGTTTAAGCCACAGGACTGGCAAAAAAAAAAAAAAAAAAAAGAAGGAGAAGGAGAGGAAGAAGGTGGGAGGGAGGAAGGGAAAGGAAAGAAGAGAAGAGAGGGACCAAGACATGAGAAAGGGTATCAATGTACGTGAATTAATGTACCTTCTATCTGGCAAATATAATGTAACCCTTCTATTAATTACAATAAAAATATATGAAAAAAAAGAGAAGAGAAAAAAGAAAAGAGGAGCTATGTTGAAAATGAACTAAACTTATGGGCAGGGGTAGAGGGAAAAATTGGGAGAGTATAAAGGGATGATACTGTTCAAAAAGAAATGTAGTTATTACTTGACTTATGAATTGGTAACTCCTCTATACATTACCTTTGTAATAAACTTTAAAAATTAAAAATAAAAGTAATCCATTCTTTACTTATATTAAAATATTCCATAGTACATACAAAAGGAGAAATGTAGTCATTATATTCAATGTACATTGTGTAAAAATTGTACCCTAACTTGAGAGTAGGGATAGCAGGAGAAAATGGAGGATGGAAGAAATGTCACTGATCATGATGCACTGTACTGACAGCCTGACATATGGAATTATAACCGCTTTGTACATCACTTGATAATTTTTTAAAATATCCCACAGCAGTAGAAGGCTAGAACCTATTGCTGAGATTGCAGAGTGTCAGTCAGCATAAAGACGAGTCCAAATTAGGAATGAGGACACAGACTTCAAAGTCAACAACTAATTAGTGAGGAACCCAGAAATCAGAACTTACTTTTTCTCTTTCTTTCTTTTTTCATGGACACTTTTTGCTCAAGGTCAGCATTCTGTCACTTGAGCCAGCACTCTGCCACTTGAGCCACAGTACCATTTCTGGCTTCTTCCTGTGTACGGAGGAATCGAACCCAGGGCTTCATGCATGCTAGGTGAGCACTCTACCAGGCTATGTTCCTGGTCAGAAACTTAGTCTTTTTATCAAGTGTGTTCACTTATTATTAACCATACTTAACTGTTTCATTTTGCATAGCAATTTTTAACTGCTTTTTTCAAGTATCTCATATTTTCCAAAGAAAGCTGTAAAGCTGAAATATTCCTATTTTTTCCTTATCTGTATTAGTATACACTTTCAAGCAGCTAAGGGATCACAATGTAAGAGTTAATGAGAAGAAGCTTGGATGATGTGGCTGTATGGTAGAGCACTTGCCTAGCAGGCTCAAGGCTCTGGATTCAATCCCTAGCACCACCACCACCACTACCACCACTATCACCACCACATACACAAAAAAAAAGTAAATGAAGGAGAAAAATATCCCAAACAAGTAAGGTCAGTAAGGTCTAAATTACTCAAGAAGAATTACTCAAGAAGCCGGGCACTAGTAGCTCACACCTGTAATCCCAGCTACTCAGGAAGATGAGATCTGAGGATTGCAGTTTGATGCCAGCCCAGGCAAGAAAGTCCATGAGACTCATCTCCAACTAACCACCAGAAAACTGGAAGTTGAGCTGTGTTCAAAGTAGCAGAGTGAGCAAAAGAATTCAGGGAAAGTATCCAAGCCTGAGTTCAAGCCCTACAACCCCTAGCCTCTTCTCCCTCACCAAAAAAAAAAAAAAAAAAAAAAAAGACTACTCAAGGCAATCACATCAAGAGAATGAATGCTTCATTAGGGAAGACCTAATACTTCCTTTTATTCCTAAATCCTAGGTTTTTGTTTTTGTTTTGATTTTTTTTTTTTTTTGCCAGTCCTGGGCTTCGGCTCAGGGACTGAGCACTATCCTTAGACTTTCTCAACGTTAGAGCTCTACCACTTGAGCTACAGCATCACTTCTGCCTTTTTTCTATGTTTGTGGTACTAAGGAATGGAACCTGGGTCTTCGTGCATGCTAGGCAAGCACTCTATCACTAGGCCAAACTCCAAGCCCAATCCTAGTTGTTTTTAATTTCATTTGTCACATGACATTACTGACAACCTTTTCTATAAACACCTATGACACCTTCCTATTTCACTGGAATGACTTCTATTATATTCTTCAGTGACCCCTCCTTCCTCTGGCCCCTCAAATTCTAAAGAAACACCTTTATCATATTTCATACCCATTTTAATAACCTATGATAGCCTTATATTTAGTACCACATCAACTATAAACTCTTTGTCCTCCAGATCAGAGTCCTCATATTTCATTTTCTACTTTCCTTGTATACAGTACCATATCTGCTTTTCTCTTCCCACACATTCTCTAACACCACCTCCATAAAGCTATTCTTAACCTGGGCCACTCAATCTCTTTCATTTCTCTCCTGAATTCCTACCAACAACTGTCTACTTCACATTGTACTTAATTACACAGATTTTATTTTTTAATACACTCCTACTTGATTCTAATTAGGACAAAACTTGCAAAAATCTAAATTAATTGATACTCTATAGGAAATGCAGAGGACAGAAGAGCATATAAATCAATACCATGGGAATGAAATCAGTAAAATCTAAGATGACAACAAATGTGTTACACAGGTAAAAGGCAGAGTCAATCTACAGACTAAAACAGCCTTAAGAGACTTATTTTCGGGGCGGGAGTTTGGCCTAGTGGTAGAGTGTTTGCCTGGCATGCACAAAGACCCGGGTTCGATTCCTTAGTACCACATACATAGAAAAAAGCTGGAGGCCAGGAATTTGGCCTAGAGGTAGAGTGCTTGCCTAGCATGCACAAAGACCCGGGTTCGATTCCTCGGTACCACATTAGAAAAAAAAAAAAAGCCATAAGTGGTGCTGAGGCTTAAGTGGTAGAGCTCTAGCCTTGAGAAAGTCCAAGGACAGTGCTCAGGCCCTGAGCTCAAACCCAGGATTGGCCAAAAAAAAAAAAAAAAAAAGAAAAAGAAAAAAGCTGGAAATGATGCTGGGCTCAAGTGGTAGAGCTCTAGCCTTGAGAAAGTCCAAGGACAGTGCTCAGGCCCTGAGCTCAAGCCCAGGACTGGAGAGAGAGAGAGAGAGAGAGAGAGAGAGAGAGAGAGAGAGAGAGAGAGAGAGAGAGAGAGAGAGAGAGAGAGAGAGACTTATTTTCATGAAAATCTTATATAGGTCTTACATAAACTATAAGTTAAAAATACAGTATTTGACATTTATGAAACAGTGAATTTTTTTTTTTCAATCCTGGGGCTTGAACTCAGGGTCTGAGCAGTCCTGGGGCCTTCTCAAGGATAGCACTCTGCCACTTGAGCCACAGTGCCACTTCCGGCTTTTTCTATGTATGTGGTATGGAGGAATCAAACTCAGGTCTTCATGCATGCGAGGCAAGCACTCTACCACAAGGCCAAACTCCCAGACCAACAATGAATTTCCAATATTAAGAAATTATGGGGGCTAAGAGCGTGGCCTAGTGATAGAGTGTTTGCCTTGTATGGATGAAGCCCTGGGATAGGACCTTGAGCTGAAGAGCTCAGAGACAACGCCCATGCCCAGGGGCAGGGCGGTAGCCTTGAGTTGAAGAGCTCAGGGACAGCTCCCAGGCCCAGAGTTCAAGCCCCATGACAGACCAAAAAAAAAGTATTCAAGCATAGTGCCTAGGCCCTGAGTTCAGGCCCCAGGACTGGCTGACAGACAGAGTGGAAAGAAGGGAAGGGGGGAGAGGAGGGGCAGGAGTTTGGCCTAGTGGTAGAGTGCTTGCCTAGCATGCATGAAGACCAAGGTTCATTTCCTCAGTACCACATACATAGAAAAGTCAGAAGTGGTGCTGAGGCTCAAGTGGTAGAGTGCTAGCCTTGAGAAAAGCCCAAGGACAGTGCTCAGGCCCAGAGTTCAAGCCCCAGGACTGACAAAAAAACAAAAAGGAAATTATTACAGCTGGGCACTAGTAGTTCACCTGAATAGTCCTAACTACTAAGGAGACTAAGAGAGCTGTTCCAAGTCAAGAAACCAGGCAGGAGAGTCAGTGAGACTTTTTCTGGGTAGGATCTCAGCCTCCTGACTAGCTAGAAATATAGGTGTGAGACATTAGCACTGTGAGACTCCTTTTTTTTATTTTTTGGTTTCAGTCATGGGGCTTGAACTCTGGGCCTGGGCACTGTCCCTGAGCTCTTTAGCTCAAGGATACAGCGCTACCCCTTAAACCACAGTGCCACTGTACCACTTCCAGTTTTCTGATGGTTAATTGAAGATACAAGTCTCATGAACTTTTGTGCCCAGACTGGCTTTGAACTGTGATCCTCAGGTCTCAGCCTCCTTAGTAGCTAGAATTACAGGTGTGAGACTCTCATCTCATGTGAAGCCCATGTGGTAGAGTACTAACTTTGAGCAAAAAGATCATGAGGATCAAGGTTCAAAGCCAGCCCAGGCACAAAAGGACCTGAGACTCTTATCTCCAATTAGCCTCTGGAAAACGGAAAGTGGGGCTTGGCTCAAGGGTAGGCTAGTAGCCTTGAGCTGAAGAGCTCAAGGACAGCATCCAGGCCAAGTTCAAACCCCATGACCCATCAAAAAAAAAAAAAAATCAGAGACAACATCCAAGCCCTGAGGTCAAATCCCAAAGCTATCACAAAAAAGTACAGAAAAACAGAAGGGAGAAGGGAGAAAAGGAAATTATTGTAGATTTCCTTTTAGATATGTCAGAACTATATCAAATATCCCCCTCCCCACTGGGTCCTGGGCATCAATACTGAGGAATCAACCTAGAGCCTTGAGCATGCAAGGCAAATCACTCTACCACTTGAGCCAGGACCCACACCATGTGTCCTTTTGTAGAAATGTATACTGAAAATTTCAACTGCAATGGAAACTACCATATTAATAAATAAAAACAATCCATAGTTTCTGTCTTAGTTCATGAATCTTACATTATAGGCTATGCGGGAGCATAGCCTAGTAGTATAGTACTCGGCTAGCATGCATGAAGCCCTGGGTTCAATTCCTTGGTATCACATACACAGAAAAAGCCAGAAGTGGTGGTATGGCTCAAGTGGCACAGCACTAACCTGAGCAAAAAGTGTCCAAGGACAGTGCCCAGGCCCTGAGTTCAAGCCCAAGAACTGGAAAAAAAAATAGCCTTAAGACTTAGCTTAGGCTAGATCTGAAACTTAGAGAACTATAGTTGGCTGCCAAGTATGGTTAGAGTAACTACTTATTATATGAGATAAAGCAAAACAAGAATTTTGAAAAAGAAAATGCCTTGATGCAGATCAATGACACAGCATTAGATTTGAGTATGATGTACAGCAAAGAAAAAAGGAAAGGGGAAAGATAGGATGGGAAGGAAAAAGGGGAAAGAAGTAAAGGGAGGAAAGGGGAAAGGAGAAAAGGATGGAAGGGATAAAGATAGGGAAGGGAAAGAGAAGGGAAGGGAGAAAAAAAGGTTCCAAATAGACCAATTCCAAGTATTTTCCATGTTTATGCTTCTAAATCTGTTCTCATTTTTCTTTTACTGTGTCTCCTTAGTCCATTTGACTCTGCCTTTTTCCCTCATTTCACTCACACCAGCTGTTCTCCTGGCCATATCCTTCTCTTCTCTTTACCCTATTTATAATATACGGACTAACTCCTGTCCTTTCTGTTTCAGGGCCTAATCTCTTTAAAGTATAGCTTTTATTTAGTTCATCATTCCTCTGCCCAAAGCCCAAACAAAAGACTAAAGATTGTATTTCAAAAGACCTTCCATGATACATTTAGTTCCAGCTTACTTTTCAATCATCATTTTCCTTTCTTTAAATATTTTAGATCTTTACCCTAGATCCCTTCACTAAACTCTAACTTCATGAGCACACACTGAATTCCACTCTACCACTGTTGAACTTGTTGCCAGTATTCAAAACCTAACCCAACTAATCCCTATATTATGTAAGTCAGATACCTACGAGTCACCCTTAGCACTTCCCTTTTCCTCATCCCTATTTCAAATCCATTGCCAAATTCTGTATTTTTATTTCCTAAATCTGCCCATTTATCTCCATTTCCTTTACTTCCTAACTAACTTAATGCCCACATCCAAGCTGTCCTCCACATTGAAGGTCAGAAATAACCTCTTTAAAATGAAAAATAATCAGGGAAAGCGGGGAGTAATAGAAGGGAGTGAGATTGACTGGAATACAGTGGAAATGTTTGGAAAGGTCATAATGAAATTCCTCCCTCTGTGTAAGTAATGTATACTAATAAAAAGTACACAATAATTATATTACTAATCCACATGTCCCTAAAATCTATTGCTTATAATTGTAAATATCTTCCCTATAGTTTGGACCCAGGCTATTTCTTCCATTTTATCTCATATTAGTATAACTTTTGCTATATATGCTTCAGCCTAATTCTCATAATGTTCTCTTTTGAAATGCTAATACTTGGTCTAGCCCATGTAATAAGAAAGCATTCCCTAACCTCCCTACCTAAATACAATCTTCTATTACTGACTCTCACAATATCTTGTATCTGTCCTTTATCATACTTACCAAATGCAGTTTTACAACTGCAAGATTATTTAACTAATATCCATTTCTCCACTACCATGTAACTTCCCAACGAGAATAGTGTCTACAAGTTTGTTTTTATTTCACCGTGGTACCTTTAGTTCCTTGTATGGATCTTTTGTTTGGAGTACTTCCTCTTCAGCAACTACTCAAATCCATCCCATCTTTAAACTCTCCACTCAAATGCTGGATGACTGGATGTCTAGTACACTGTTTTATATCTAACAGTAAGGAGCAATATGTACCATGCATTGAAGTTATTTCTATATTTCTTTTCCTTTTCTACCACACTAGGGAGTTCCCAGTGTGACCCTTCTGAATAAACATTTCATCCTGATGATTTTTAGAAAAGGTCATGCAACACCAGAAAACAATCTATCATTAGTACAAGACAAATAATATAGTGCACATAGTAGAAAGATATATAAAATACTAAAAGCTTAAGAAAACTAAAATAAACTGAGTACCAATGGCTCATGCCTGTAATTCTAGCCACTCAGGAGACAGATCTGAAAAATCACAGTTCAAACTCAATCCAGCAAAGTCCATGAAACATTTATCTCCAATTTAACATCAAGGAGCTGGATGTAGAGCTGTGGCTCAAGTGATAAGAGCCTCCTGCAAACAACAACAATAATAAAAAACACAAACAAAACCTCTGGGACAGCATCCAGGCCCTGAATTCAAGCCTGGAAATGGCACAAAAAGGAAGGGAAAGATGGACAGGGACAGGATGAAAAGTGAGGGAGAAATGAAGGGAGGGAAGGATGGAGGAAGGAAGAAAAAGAGGGAGGGAGGGAGGGAGGGAGGGAGGGAAGGAGGGAGGGAAGGAGGGAGAGAGGGACCCAACAGGCAGCTAGGCAAGGCAGGCAGCAAGCAAGACAGGAAGGCAGGCAGGCAGGCAACAAAATTAAAATACCTCTGGCAGGGTACAAGACAAATGATAATATAGGGCTGCCTTCAAGTAGAGAAACTGAAAACTAAGGACCAAAGGAAGATATTTTGCTTTATATTATTTTGCTTCGATTGAAGCTTGACTCACAAAGGCATGTAATCTTTTGTTACATGAGTTATATTCATGACTCATGAATATATTACAAAAGAAAGTCAATGTAAACTAAGCCAGAAAATACACTTATGGAACTTTTCCCATTAAAAAAAATTTTTAAGGCTGGGCGCAGTGGCTTACTCCTGTAATCCAAGCTACTCAGGAGACTGAGATATGAGGATCAAGGTTCAAAGCCAGCCCAGGCACTAAAGTCAGTGAGACTCTTATCTCCAATTAAGGACCAGAAAACTGGAAGTTTTCTGTGGCCCAAGGGGTAGGGCGGCCTTGAGCTGAATAACTTACAGACAGGGCCCAGGCCCAGAGCTCAAGTCCCAAGACCTACAAGGAAAAAAAAATGTAATGAAATCCACACATTAAACAAATTAGGACAAAATTGCAATCTTCTACACTCTCCTATCCATTGAGTATCCATTGAGTATCTGTTATTCACAAACATTCTCCTGGCAAATGTTAGGAGAAAAGCAAGAGATGTAATAGTTGACAGCTTTAAATAACATTATTCTTTACCTTATGAAACTAAGGTTTGTCTTTATGTAACTATAACCAGGGGTTATATTACATGTGTATAATCACATGACTCAGAAAGCAGATGGACGGCAGGATAGTAAGTTGGAGATTAGACTGAGCTACATACATGACTATCTCCATAAAGAAAAATCAAAATGAAATATATACATACACATACATTCTACATGAAAAATAATTGACTTCTTACTCTGACCCTCACTGGCCATAGCTTTTTTTAAAAAAAGTAAATGTTTATTACATTCCAGGTGACACTTTATCCTCTTACATCTACACTGATGAATACTGAATAATAATAACCAGCCTAGGCTCTTTGTTTACATGGCCTCGAGAATCCCCACGGCCCTACCATAATCTGTTATTCAGCATTTTACTTTGTACTATGAAGACATAAGAATATGGACAAGAAGCTAGGAGGATTCAAAAAGTTGTGACAAAGGGAACCGATGAGCCATCTTCAAGGTAGAACTACGAAAAAGTTAGCAAGGAAGTAGCCGATAATAGTCACAAAGGGAAGAATGACGACTCTGCGGTACCAATCAATAGTCTATGAAAGCCTGTAATCTCAAAAGTTCTTAAGCAGAAGACCTAGGACCACATTTACTTGTAAGCCTGAAATATATTGAAGTAAAGAGAACCTGGGGGGAGGAGGGGTAAGAACAAGAAAGAAGAGGAAAAAAGAAAAAGGATGAGACTAATGCAAGATCTCAGAAACTAACTTTGTATTAAAAGCATCAAAGAAAATATAATTTAACAAAAAGTCTACCAGGAGGCCAGGGAGACGAATAATCGTCATGAAAAGGTACAATCGTCTGGCTATTCGAAGGGCAAAGACCGACGAAAGTAGGAGTAGTAAGAAGCTAGTCTTTTAAAAAAGTGGAGTAGCTTAAGGGGAACTTCAATCGAAGGATCTTTAGGGAAAAAGAGGTGAGGAATATTTGACTGGAGCGGTGTAAGACGGGATGGTGAGGCTTACAGGCGTCTGACCCAGAAGCTTGGAAGAGAAAGCCATCAGAGCCGGGAGGACGAAACCTGGGGCAGCGCCGTGGCCGAGGGTTCTCTTACCTTGGCCTTGTAGCTGGGCAGGTTGCAAAGGATGTCCGTGCGCAGAGCCTCTTCTGCCAGGCTGCGAGCGCACAGGCTCCGCCACACCTCGCTATTCTCGTCGCCGTGTAGACAGCGGTACCAGTGCTTGCACACCAGGGCGCAGCTCCGCAGCTCGGACAGCTCCAGGTAGGAGAACACCAGCTCCAGCACCCGGCTGGGCAGCCGGCCCCCGACCCCCGCGGACCCAGAGCCCGCGCCGCCGCCCGCGCCGCCGCCGCTACAACCAGCGCCGCCCGAGGCTGCCCCGGCCCCCGGGCCAGGCGTCGCCATCGCTTCACCAGCCGGCCCGAGGGCCGCCGCCGCCTCTGCCTTTAACCCCCGTCCTGGCACAGGAGGCCCAGCCCCGCCTCGAGACCCGAGCAGCTCGCTCACCACCCCTTTCAGTATCAGCCACTGGCGCCACCACCACTCCCGCCCCTGCCCGGGGCGCCCGCTGCGCGCCCCGCCTCACTGAGGGCAGACGCACCGGCTGCTCGAGCGTCCCTCTCCCCTCCCCCGTGGCTCAGCGCGGGCGCCGCCGGAACAGCCCGATTCGGCGGGCTTCCCAGCGGCGCGCCCCGGGCTCCGCCATGCGAGTGAGGGCACGAAGCAAGGGCGCATGCTCAGTTCACGAGCCGTTCCTCTTGGCCCCGGATGTGACTCTTTGGCTGTGGCGCCCCGCGTCGGGTGCTTATCGAGATTGGACGCCGCGAGTGAGGTCATCACGACGCGCCAAAGAGAAGACCGGGAAGCACAGGTATGCGGCGCGTGTTGGTGTGTTCTGAGCTGCCCCCCGGTACTTTTCCCTTATTTATTTATTTATTTACTTACCTACTTACTTACTTACTTACTTACTTACTTACTTACTTACTTACTTACTTACTTACTTACTTACTTACTTGCTTGCTTGCTTGCTTGCTTGCTTGCTTACTTACTTATTTATTTATGTTATAGCTGTCCTGCCGTCGACTCTTCTGAGCTCTTTTTCCTATGAAGCTTCACTGTGCCCCTGACTTCTGCTTCACTTTCCAACTTAACGCATGACCCTTCTTTTCCTTGCCAGCCAATTGTATCTCCTCCGGTTTGAGTGGCACCGACAACTTCCAAGTACCATCTGAATACTTAATTAAATGCCATAATCTTTTAGACAAAATGTAGTGTTCTTGGATCCATCGCTTCGTAGCTTATTGCAGATTAAGGCAATGTGGTTTTTATTCGCTTGGACAGTGACGTGGATTCTGGAATTGTAAATGGTTTCTTGGAAGCAAAAGAATTTCATCATTATGCGTTTTCCAAGGGGCCTTCGAACTTTTCTGATAGACTTTGAAGAAACACTTAGGAAAAAAAAAAAAAAAAAAACAAGAAGAGGAATAATAATAGCCTTGGCATAGCCAGACTTTATAGTTGATCTTTTATACCAGTTTTAAGGCAACTCTGAAGTAATTATAACAGTAGATTTCACAGATCCCTTAGTCACCTCCAGTGTCTTGCAATCTTTATGTACTGAAAACTTTTTGGCATTGAGTAATTCTTTTCCTGTTCTCTAGTAAAAACAAAGGAACAACTTCTTTACTCTGATGTAATGACCTGTTTTCTACTTGCCCATCCCTTTTCCCCAGGTGACTTTTTCACCAAGCTTAATAACCCAATTTTTTCATTCTCAGCAACATCAATGCCACAGTCTTTCATTCATTTGGGTTGCTACTCAGCTTCTCCTTTGAAGACCAACTTTAGAAAGCCCAAACCTATAAAGAAAAGTTGACCTGGCCTGGAGTTTGACCTAGAGGTAAGAATGCTTGCCTAGCATGCACGAAGACCCAGGTTGGACTCCTTATAGAACAGCTCAAAGTGGTGCTGTGGTTCAAGTGGTAGAGCACTAGCCTTGAGGAAAGCCCAAGGACTGTGCTCAGGCCCTGAGTTCAATCCCCAGGACTGGCAGAAAAAAGAAAAGTTGACCTGTAGCACTGGTATACAAGATTGAACTTAGGGCCTCCCATTCTTCTTTAGCTTTTTTGCTCAAAAGTGGCTCTACCACTTGAGCCACACCTCCACTTCTAGCTTTTTGCAGGTTAACAATAGATGAGTCAGACTTCTCTGCTCCAGTTGACTTCAAACTTGAATTCTCAGATCTAAACTTCCTGAGTAGCTAGGCTTACAGGCATGAACCACTGGAACCTGGCCTGTACTGATATCAGGCTTCCTAAGCTGAACCAATTTGAAACCTGAAAAGACAGGGGTTTTTTTGTACATTAAGTCCATCTTAGAAAGAACCATACAGAATAATCAGCTTGAAAATCATAGGCAAGGCACCATGACATCAGATATCTATAGTCCCATCTACTTGAGTGACTGAAGAGGGGAGGAAATCCCTTTATCCCAGGAGTTCAAGACCAACTTGGACAAAACAGACCCTGTCTCTTCAAAAGAGAAGAGTTTATAAAAAGCATAAAAAACCTCACAGAGGGCCGGGAGTTTGGCCTAGTGGTTAAAGTGCTTGCCTAGCATGCATGAAGACCCGGGTTCGATTCCTCGGTACCACATACATAGAAAAAAGCCGGAAGTGGTGCTGAAGCTCAAGTGGTAGAGCTGTAGCCTTGAGAAAGTCCAAGGACAGTGCTCAGGCCCTGAGCTCAAGC
Source organism: Megascapheus bottae (assembly GCF_031878675.1). Classification (NCBI taxonomy): domain Eukaryota; kingdom Metazoa; phylum Chordata; class Mammalia; order Rodentia; family Geomyidae; genus Megascapheus; species Megascapheus bottae. Next base: position 53,992,946 of record NC_143509.1, read on the forward strand.
CCAGGACTGGCAAAAAAAAAAAAAAAAAACCCTCACAGAATGCTGTAGATCAGTAGATGACAGGGAGAGAAGAGAAACAGTCTGCTGTTGGGGAAGATGCCAATGAGGAGTTGGACTAACATGGGTGGGAGAGTAATAGGGAGGGATTTATTAATAAAATCTCCTCCTTGTTAATGTATGCTAATAGAAGAGCCAGGCACCATTGGCTCATGCCTGCAATCTTAGATAATCAGGAGTTTGAGATCTGAGGATCATGGTTCAAAGCCAGCCTGGGCACAAAGGTGACTCATCTCCAGTTAACCACCAGAAAACCATAAGTAACATAAGTATCGCTCAAGGGGTAGAGCGATAGCCTTGAGCTGAAGAAACCATGGACAGTGCCCAGGCCCAGAGTTCAAGCCCTACAACTGACAAAAAAAAAAAGGAATCATGGACACTTGAAAAACACAAATTGGGGGCCAGGAGTTTGGCCTAGTGGTAGAGTGCTTGCCTAGCATGCATGAAGACCAGGTTTGATTCCTCAGTGCCACAAACATAGAAAAAAGCTAGAAGTGGTGTTGTGGCTTAAGTGTTAGAGCTCTAGCCTTGAGAAAAATCCAAGGACAATGCTCAGGCCCTGAATTCAAGCCCCACAAATGACTTGATGAGTGTTGAAATCAGTTATTCAATACTTTGTTCTTTTATCTTCTGTCTCACAAAAGTGGAACCAAACACCTATTTGTTATGCTTATAATCCTAGCCATTCAGGAGAAAGACCTGTGGAATCAAGGTTCGAAGCCAGCCAGGGTTTAAAGGTCTATGGGACTCCATCTCCAAAATAACCAGCAAAAAGCTAGGCTGCAGGCATAGCTCAAGTGATAGAAACTCTTGTCAAGCAAATAAACCAAACAAGTTTGAGGTCCTGACTTCAAACCCTAGAAACACACACATAGAAAGTGTAAAATCTCTCCTGAAATAATTCTGTTTTTTAGCCCTATCAATGAAGTGACTTTCAGTAGCATCTGTTGATGTGGTACTGAGAAATTGAACCCAGGGCTTCATGCATGCTAGACAAGCACTCTACCACTGAGCCACATTCCCAGCCCCTAAACCTGCCTCCCCCAATTTGTTGTTGATTGTGGGGCTTGGACTCTGGGCTTCGGCACTGTCCTTGAGCTCTTCGACTCAAATTTAGTGCTCTACCATGTGAGCCACAGAACTACTTTGGACTTTCAATAGCATCTGTTGATGTGGTACTGAGGAATTGAACCCAGGGCTTTGTGCATGCTAGGCACACTACCACTAGACCACACTCCCAGCCCTGTCAGATTATTTTAAATTATTATTTTTCAAACCGAATTAAAAAATTATCAAAGCATCAATGAATTAAAGTCAAGTATCTTACCAGAAAATAAAAACTCAGGTAGTTTTTTCTTGGTAGATTTTTTCCTTGTCTTATAAAATGAAAATTTGAGTTTATCCAGATTAGAAGGGGGGAAAAAATAGGGGGGAAAAAGTGTCCAAATAGTTTTTCTCACTTCATCTGCCATTAAAGTTATATTAGTTTCCTTGATATTCTTTTTTTTTTTTTTTATGATGACCAATAGGCAGTTGAGAAAGGTCAGTACTTTGCGGCAATTTCAGTGAGTGTATCAGGGATTTTTAGGAAAGCAAGAATCTAAATTTTGCTTATTAATATTATTGTATAAGTGCAAATAGGTGATATAATTAAAATATGTGAATACCTTTAAAATCAGTAATGAATTGTCAGTAGCTTTTGGTCCATTTTTGTACTTTGAAGGAATACTAACAAAATTGTGGTAAAGTGGAATTGTTAGAATAAGATTCATTGTTTAAACTTGGGAAGCCTTTAGATTCAATCTCATGAACAAATCCTAAGACCCAAGCAAACTGTTGTTTTTTGTTCTTGTTTTTATAAATTCAGGTAATTTTTGTTGTTGTTGTTGTTAAGAATAGGTAATTTTGTTGTTGTCGTTGTTAGGAATAGAACTCAGGCCTTGTGCGTTTTTGTGCATGATTGGCCTGTTATACCACTGAGACTCAGTGAAAATGAAACTAATTAGAAGGCTTGTTTTTTAAATGAAACTTGTTTAACTTACTGAGTAAGTCTCTGGTGATAAAACCCAGAGGTCTGAATTTTAACCAGTTTCCCAGATGATCATTAATATAATACAGCTCTGAAGTTCTAGTACACATCAGGATTAACACATTGCTAGGCTCCACTACAGGAGGCTCAGAATCAGGTCTTAGGTAGGATCCAACAATTTATTTTTCTAACAAGTTCCTAGGTGTTGCTAGTGGTGCTAGTCCAGGAAGTACTGTTGGGAAAGACATTTTGAAACTATTGGGGTTGGGCTGTGGGTGTGGCTCAAATGGTAGGTGCTAGGCAGTTAGCAAGCACATGAACCTAAATTGAAGCCCCAGAACTGGGGGGAAAATACTGTGTTGTATATATGATATCATTTTGATCCACCTAATAAAATAGAAAAAGAATCATAGGAATAGTTATTGAACACTCACTATGTAAATAGGACAATTATTTGTGCTTTACATATCATTTAAATCCCTTAGTGACCCCATACAATAGGGGTGTTTCTGTTACCCTCTTGAAGAAGGAAAGTGAGCTTAGAAAGGTTCACCAACTTGCCTAGACATCCAACTAATATAAACCTGGAGAATCTAGCATAGAGCTCATTCTCTAAAACATCCAGATAAAAGGTCTAGTCTGATAATTGTGCAACCTTTCTTTAAAAGATGTTTTACTCCAGCCAGGATAGTGACATGGTTGAGTGCTTGCCTAGCATACACAAAGCCCTGGGTTTGATTCCTTGGTACCACATACATAGAAAAAGCCAGAAGTAGTGCTGTGCCTCAGTTGGTAGAGTGCTAACCTTGAGAAAGCCCAAGGACAGTGCCCCAACCCAGAGTTCAAGCCCAGGAATGACAAAAAAGAGAAACAAAAAATGCTGTACTAGTTATTGGAGACAAGGTTTTACTACATAGCCTTGAATTCTTTACTATATAGCTTTGAATTCTTGATCCTTCTGCTTTTGCCTGCTGAGTTTTCAGATCACAGGCTGACTTTCAGAGCTCACCTCTAATTTAAAATAAATATATTATTTATTTTTGCCAGGATAGGGTTGAAATTAGACCCTGGTCACTATCCTTTAGCTTTTTTACTCAAGGCTGATGCTCTACTACTTGAGCCACAGTCTCACTTCCAGTTTTTTGGTATTTAACTTGAGATAAGAGTCAGGGGTTGGGGCCGGGAGTTTGGCCTAGTGGTTAAAGTGCTTGCCTAGCATGCATGAAGACCGGGTTCTATTCCTCGGTACCACATACATAGAAAAAATTTGGAAGTGGTGCTGAGGCTCAAGTGGTAGAGCTCTAGCCTTGAGAAAGTCCAAGGACAGTGTTCAGGCCAGGAGCTGAAGCCCAAGACTGGCAAAAAAAAAAAAAAATGAGTCAGGGGTTTAGCCTGGCGGTAGCTCACACCTATAATCCTAGCTACTCAGGAGGCCGAGATTTGAGGATCAAGGTTCAAAGCCAGCCCAGGCCCTAAAGAACCAGGACGTATCTCCAATTAATCACTAGAAAATGGGAAGTGGCCCTGTGGCTCCAGGGATAGGGTGGTAGCCTTGAGCTGGAGAGTTCAGGGACAGCCAGCACCCAGGCCCAGAGTTCAAGCCCCATGACACACACACACACAAGTCAGGGGGGCTGGAAATGTGACAATAGTGGTAGAGTGCTTACCCAGCATGCATGAATCCCTGGGTTTGATTTCCTCAGTATCACATAAACAGAAAAAGGTGGACATGGTGCTGTGGCTCAAGTGGTAGAATGCTAGCCTTGAGTAAAAGAAGCTCAGAGGGGGCCTGGAGTTTGGCCTAGTGGTAGAGTGCTTGCCTAGCATGCACAAAGATTCCTTGAGAAAGTCCAAGGACAGTGCTCAAGCTCTGAGCTCAAGCCCAGGACTGGAAAAAAACAAACAAAAAAAAAGCTCAGAGATGGCCTAGTGGCTCAAACCTGTAATCCTAGCTACTCTGGAAGCTGAGATCTGAGGATCATAGCTCAGCCTGGACACAAAAGTCTGAGAGACTCTTCTCTCCTGTAACTACCAGAAAACTGGAAATGGCTCTATGACCCATGTGGTATAGTGCTAGCTTTGAGCTGAAGAGCTCAGGGACAACACCTAGGCCTAGAGTATAAGCCCTACAACCAAACATAAAAAAGGAGAAGCAGCAGCGGCAGCTCAGGAACAGGCTAGGCCCTGAGTTCAAGCCCCAGGACTGGGGAAAAAAGTGGGGTGGGGGTGGGGGTCTCAGGGCCTTAACTGTTCAGGCTAGCTTTAAACTGCAATCCTCAGGTATCAGCCTCCTGAATAGCTAGTATTACAGGTATAAGCCACCAGTAGACTAGAGAAGTAGGAAGGAAAGCCTTCTTAGAATGTGTTAGCCAGTACACCACAATTCTGTGAATTCTGTGTTCAACTAGGGTTTTAAGGGTTTGGGGGTTGGTTGGTTGGTTTGGTTTGGTTTTTGTCAGTCCTGGGGCTAAACTCGGGGCTTGAGTGTTATCTCTGAACATTTTTGCTCAAGGATAGCACTCTACCACTTGAGCACAGTTCTACTTCGAGCATTTTTGGTAGTTTATTGGAGATAAGAGTCTCACAGATTTTTTTGCCTGGGCTGGAAGTACTTTAAACTGCATTCCTCAGATCTCAATCTCTTGAGTAGCTAGGAGTGTAGGTGTGAATCACTGATACCCAGCTTCAACTACACTTTTATAAATTTGGTCTTTAAATATCTTTATTTGAATGATTATTTTGAGATAAAAAACATTTTAATGAAATGATGCTTTTTTTGTAATATTTGTTTCCAACTATCAAGTTCTTATAGAAAATTCCCCAACTCTCTTCACAGAGTCTTCTGGGCCATTATGGCAGTCAAGTGGACTGGTGGACATTCTTCGCCTGTTCTCTGCCTGAATGCAAATAAAGATGGGCTAGTGGCTTCCGGAGCAGAGGGTGGAGATCTCATAGCTTGGGGTGATGATGGGACTCCATTAGGACACATGCAATTCCAAGGAGCCAGTGATGTTACAAGTGTTGTATTTTCTCCTTCCTGTCCCACCAAGCTTTTTGCCTCGCATGGAGAAAATATTAGCCTGCTCGATGTCAGATCTCTCAAAGGTTCTGTGGATAATTTTCATGTGAATGAAGAAGAAATCAATTGTCTTTCATTGAACGAAACTGAAAACTTGCTGGCTTCAGCTGATGACTCTGGAGCAATCAAAATCCTAGACTTGGAGAAGAAAAGAGTTACTAGATCCCTAAAGAGACACTCCAATATCTGTTCCTCTGTAGCTTTTCGACCTCAGAGGCCTCAGAGCCTGTTGTCATGTGGACTGGATATGCAGGTGAGACTTTTGTAGAGAGTGTTCGGGTTACTGAATTGGATTTTCTAGCAGCCAAGTGCCAGTGGCTCATACCTGTAATCCTAACTACTCAGGAGGCTGAAATCTGAGGATCATAGTTCAAAACCAGCCCAGGCAGGGCTGTGAGACTCTTATCTCCAATTAACACCAGAAAACTGGAAGTACTGCTGTGGCTCAAAGTAGTAGAGAGCTTTCATTGAGTAAAAGAGCTCAGGGACAGTGCCCAGGCCCTGAGTTCAAGCCCTACAACAGACAAAAAAGTGTCTTGTGTCTGTGTGTCTATGTATGTTTGGGGGCTTTTTGCTTTGATTTTTGGGGGGGATTGAACCCAAGTACTTATACATGCTATGCATATGTTATATCCCTGAGCCACATCCCAGCCCCAGATTTAAGTTAGTGATCCACTTATGAACTGTAAGCTTTACTTCCACATTAAATGCACTAACCTGACAGAACCAAGTAGGTTGTTTTTTTTTTCACAGAGTGATTATTAATCCTTTTGTCTTCCTTTGCCTGAGCTTTTAAGACATTTCTAAAACTATAGGATTCAAATACTTTGTTCTAAATGTGTTTAAACAAAGGGGAAGATTGAAGGCAAGAGAGGCACCTTGTATTTACTTTCAGATCTGCAGTTTATCAAATGAACTATTTGTGTATTAGTTACCAGAATCAGAGCCTTGTATTCAATGATGGATATATGGGGGGGTTGAAGGGATTTTCTGAGAAAGGCCAGTAAGAAAGTAAATATAGCTGGGGCTGGGAGTTTGGCCTAGTGGTAAGAGTGCTTGCCTAGCATGCACAAAGACCAGGGTTCGATTCCTCAGCACTCCACATACATAGAAAAAGCCAAAAGTGGTGCTGTGGCTCAAGTGGTAGAGTGCTAGCCTTGAGAAAGCCCAAGGACAATGCTCAGGCCCTGAGCTCAAGCCACAGGACTGGCAAAAAAAAAAATAAATAAAATTAAAAAAAAAAGTAAATATAGCTAGAACCACATTATATATAGTTGTTCGGTTGTTTTTCTTTGTGTATGTTTGTGTGTTTGCCAAAACTAGGGTGTGATCTTAGGCCTGATGCACACTGTCCCTTAGCTTTTCCCTGGTACTTTACCATTTGAGCCATATCCCTACTTCTGATATTTTAGTGACTAGTTGGAAATAAGAAACTCATAGGCTGGGCTGGAAGTTTGGCCTAGTGGTAGAGTGCTTGCATGAAGACCTGCGTTCAATTCCTCAGTACCACATATATAGAAAAAGCTAGAAGTGATGCTGGGGCTCAAGTGGTAGAAGTCTAGCCTTGAGAAAGCCCAAGGACAGTGCTCAGGCCCTGAGTTCAAGCCCAGGACTGGCAAAGAGAAAAAGAAAAGAAAGAAACTCATAGATTGCTCAAGCTGGCTTTAAACCTCAATACTCAGATCTCAGCTTCCTGAGTAGATTATAGGCATGAATCACTGGCACTCAGTTATTTCTTAGGGGTTTTTTGTTGTTTTTTAAGAGGGTGAAAATACTGTATGTTACTTAAATAGTATAAGACAAAGGGAAGCAGATTTTGTATTAATACCAGCATTTTCAAATAGTTTGAACTTTGCCATCGTGGTATATGCTCCCACTCAAGAAAATAAATCTCACAACGAAATGAGAATAATCATAACTTACCTCTGTAAAGTATTTAGTATTTATCAATGCTTTACATGCTTTCTCCAAGTAAAATATTGGTTTTAATTCTATCCATTTCTTCCTTGATCATTCTTAAGACTTTTTTGTAAATGAGGAAATATTAAAATTAATGTCCACACAACTGCCTGATTTGAATTTCATGCAGGATGTCTAACTCCAAAGCCTGAACTTTTTCTCTGACACCTGAGACATTTGAACATATATTATTAATAATATGACAGAAAATTTTCCTAGTTTGGGAAAAGGAGATATCTAGATATAGAATCATTATTAATTAATAATGTGTACCTACTTTTCAAGTATATCCAGTATCTCACTGCTAAGATTCTGTAGAATTCTGTGGAATCATTTGGGAATTCAAGTTGCTGACTTGGTTATTATCACAATGATTGACCCCTCTTCCTAAGTTGAAGTGTTTGGCAGTAGAAAGAGTGAATGTCCTATAATGCTATGACAGCCCCCAAACAATAGAGCGCCCCCTCTCAAAGCATCTATACTACTTATGTTGAGAATTAGTCTATATTTATGGGACACTGACCATATAACCACTAAATTCCTTTTTCACTCCTAGGCCTTGATCAAGCTCTTAAAAACCTAGATTATCTACCCTCATGGTATAATCTTCCTATGTGCTATAAAGAGCACCTAAAGAACCAGGAGGATATCCGTTATGAATAAGCAGTTTAAAGTGCCTTTGACGAGTTCCTCCATCCTAAAGATATACCCATTTTGCCAGGTGCCAGTGGCTCATGCCTAGATACTTGTGAGGCTGAGACTGGGAAGACTAGAGTTTACAACCCATTCTCAACCCACAGTTTGGTACAGTGGCATGTACCTGTCATCCCAAAATACATGGACATGGGTGGCTGAGATTGGGAGGTTCTTAGTGCCAGGTCAATAAAGGGAATAAACACTGTGGTTGAGCAAACTGGCTAGAATTCCATATGAAGCTATAACTTGGTCTTATTTATAGGTGATGCTATGGAATCTTCAGAAAGCTCGCCCACTCTGGATTACAAATTTACAGGAGGATGAAACAGAAGAAATGGAAAACCTACAATCACCTGGCCAGCTCTTAAATCCTGCCCTAGCACACTGTATCTCTGTAGCATCATGTGGCAATATTTTTAGTTGTGGTGCAGAAGATGGTAAAGTGCGAATCTTTAGGGTGATGGGAGTCAAATGTGAACGAGAGCTGGGATTTAAGGGCCACACTTTAGGGGTATCCCAAGTCTGCTTTCTGCCAGAATCCTACTTGCTGCTCACTGGAGGGAATGATGGGAAGATAATGATGTGGGATGTGAGCAGTGAAATTGAGAAAAAAACTAAGAATCCTGTAAAACATACTCACAGGAAGAAAACTAAAAGAGCAGCTTATACCAAACAGGAAGAAAACAGTGCTTCTGTAAGAGATGTGGAGGAACATGGCAAAGTTTCACCAAAACTAAATATTGAACATGGGGAAAAAGTGAACTGGCTCTTGGCTGCCCAAATAAAGGGACACCAAAGTATATTAGTTGCTGATCAAACTAGTTGTATATCTGTGTACCCTTTAAGTGAATTTAAAATGTCATAAAAGCATTTGAAAAACTGTGGCAAACTTGTTTAGATTTAAAAAAATCCTGCTTCTTTTAAATTATTAATCATATATAGAATTATGAATTATGCCATTTTATTGTGCACATTAGAAAAGAAAATAATTATTAAAAAATAAGATATATATTGGGGCTGGGAGCATAGCCTAGTGGTAGAATGCTCGCCTAGGGTCCGATTCCTCGGTTCCACATACATAGAAAAAGCCAGAAGTGGAGCTGTGACTCAAGTGGCAGAGCATTAGCCTTGAGCAAAATGTGCCCAAGGACAGTGCCCAGGCCCTGAGTTCAAGCCCCAGGACTGGCAAAAACAAAACAACAACTATATATATATGTGTATATATATATATTTGCAGGAAGAAAACATACTATTGACTGTGTACCACCATTTTATACTTATAATCTATTTATGATTCCAAATCAGTGACATAGGTGATGCTTGCTTTTTTTTTTGCCAGTCCTGGGGCTTGAGCTCAGGGCCTGATCACTGTCCTTGGGCTTTCTCAAGGCTAGAAGTATACTACTTGATCCACAGCACCACTTCTGCCTTTTTCTATATATGTGGTACTGAGGAATAGAACCAGGGTCTTTGTTCATGCTAGGCAAGCACTCTACCACTAGACCACACTCCCACCCGATGCTCCCACTTTCATTGGCACAGGACTGAATACCCAGAAATATCAAGTAACCTAAGGATACAGGAGTTTCAGGACAATTACTTGCCTAGAAAGGACTTTGGTGGTCATATCAAGCTCCTGTCTTCTGGAGGCCCACAGTATGACCCAAATGAAGTCACCACATTGTTTATAACATTTGCTATTTCTGATTAGTTTGTCATGAGCAGTCTTAGCAAGTTAGAAAAGGAAATATGGGGCCGGGAGTTTGGCCTAGTGGTAGAGTGCCTGCCTAGCATGCATGAAGACCCGGGTTCAATTCCTTGGTACCACATATACATAGAAAAAGCTGGAAATGGTGCTGTGGCTCAAGTGGTAGAGCTCTAGCCTTGAGAAAGTCCAAGGACAGTGCTCAGGCCCTGAGTTCAAGCCCAGGACTGGCAAAAAAGAAAAAGGAAAGGAAATATGTTCTTGCTTGTTCTTGAAGCAAGTTGATGAGGCTCAGAGGCTTTGCTCAAAGTTATATTTTTTGGGGTGAGCAGATGTAAAAAGCAGAATATATGAGAAAATAATAGAGGCCAAGATAGTGAATAGATAGAACACTCTTCTTATGGCAATAGCGACCAAAGCTGCTTGAACCACAGTTCCATTTCTGGATTTTTGTGGTTAATGGCAATGAGTCCCATGGACTTTTCCTGCCTGGACTTGCTTCGAACCGCCATTCTCAGATCTCATCCTCCCTGAGTAAATTTACAGGCATAAGCCTTCAGAGCCTATCTGCATTTATTTTTAGACTTGAGTTTATTCATAAATAAGTCATGATAAATAACCACATGTTGCACCTCCAAAGTTCCAATGGACGAAATTGGTAATCATGTTATAAACCAATGTATGGCAAGGTGCTTAAGTCACTGTGTGTGAAACAATGGATATATTTAAATATTTTGTTTGAAACTATTGAAATAGATAATCATGCCAGGCTACAAAGGCTTAGATAATTATATGCTAATGAAGAGAGTGTAGTTTTCTATGGTGTACTCATGAAAGGAAGTTGAGTAAGTTTGCTAATAAACTGAGAATACATGTGTTTGGAGAACTGTAGTAAGTAGAGCTGAGGTAGAAGATTATCCATCTTACCATTGGATGGAACTTCTCTTCAGTTTGGTCACTCTGATTTTTTTTTTTTTTTTTTTTTTTTGTCAGTCTTGGGCTTTAGCTCAGGGCCTGAGCACTGTCCTTGGACTTTCTCAAGGTTAGAGCTCTACCACTTAAGCCTCAGCACCACTTCCAGCTTTTTTTCTATGCATGTGCTACCAAGGAATCGAACCCGGGTCTTCGTGCATGCTAGACAAGCACTCTACCACTAAGCCAAACTCCCGGCCCCTGGTCCCTCTGATTTTTTCACTTGTCAAAAGTGTAAACACTGGGGCTGGTACAAGTGGTTTCTTTTTTTTTCTCAGTCCTGGGACTTGAGCACAGGGATTAGGCACTGTCCTTGGGCTTTCCTCAAGGCTAGCGCTCTTCCACTTGAGCCACAGCACCACTTCTGGCTTTTCTATGTATGTGGTACCCTGGAATCTTGAACCCAGGTCTTCAGGCATGCTAGGCAAGCACTCTACCACTAGGCCAAACTCCAGGCCTGGTCCAAGGCATCCAAAGAGCACAACTCACACTAGGTTGCTGGGTGGCTCATACCTATAACCTAGCTATTCGGGAAGCTTAGATCTGAGGATCTCATTCAAAGCCATCTACAGCAGAAAAGTCTCTGAAACTTACTAATCAGCAAAAAGCCAGAACTGGAAGTGTAGCTCAAGTGATAGAACACTAGCCTTGAGCCAAAAGTGTGAGTCCGTGAGTTTGCCAGTATACACACGCAGGCAGGCATACACACAAAAATTTAAAGCATACAACACAGATTTAAGAGCTAAAGGGAAATCAGGGTAAGAGAAACAGAGGCATATGTTGCAATTTTAAACTATAAAGATAAAAATAATGGCAAACCCCTTCATTTTTGACTCTTGTATAGACTGTTTGGAAAGAAAAATGATTTCTAATGTAAGAACACATGGTGGTATACAAAGAAAATATGAAAGAGCACAAGGCTGAAGTTTTGTACAATATAGTTTGGGAAAACATTGAATCCTCCCTAATACCATTGGTCAAATCGATGATACCCATGTATTGGGAAGCTGGGGACTAGACCATGAAACTGAGATATGTATATATTCCCAGCCCTCTAAAATTCTCCTTTATACTTTCCTTTTACTTTGGGGGAAGAAGGATGAGGGGAGAGATAAGATTTCACTATATAGCTCTGAGTGGCCTCAAAGTCACCATCCTGTTTAAGCATCTCAGGTATGCATTGCTATACACAGCTAGCGTGCTGTTTCTTTATGTAATTGACATTATCAGTGAACTTTCTAAACTTTTTTTGTGTGTAAAACTTTTTTGTATGTGAAGCTTTTTTGTATGAAATTCCTGGGACTTGAACTTAGGCCTGGGCTCTGTCCCTCAGCTTTTTGCTTAAGGGTAACTACTACTTAAGCCAAATCTCCATCCTGGCTCTTACTTAAGTAGTTTATTTTTGGAGATAAAAATCTCACAGACTGGGGCCGGGAGTTTGGCCTAGTGGTAGAGTGCTTGCCTAGCATGCAGGAGGACCCGGGTTCAATTCCTCGGTACCATATACATAGAAAAAAGGCAGAAATGGTGCTGAGGCTCAAGTGGTAGAGTTCTAACCTTGAGAAAGTCCAAGGACAGTGCTCAGGCCCTGAGCTCAAGCCCACGACTGGCCAAAAAAAAAAAAAAAAATCTCACAGACTTACTGCTCTAGCGGGCTTCAAACCACAATCCTTATCTCATTCTCCTGAGTAGAATTACGGGCATGAGTAACTAGTGCCAGCTCTAAACTTTTTTGTGTGCCAGTCATAGAGCTTGAACTGGGCTTGGGGCTTGGCCCTTGCCATTGTCACTGAGCTTTTGTGCTCAAGGCTAGTGCTCTACCACTATGAGCCACAGTGCCGTTTCTGGCTTTTTGGTAGTTATAGGAGATAAGAGTCTCACGGATTTCTGCTTAGGCTAGCATTGATCTACAGTCCTCAGTTCACAGCCTCCTTGGTACCTAGAATTACTAACATGAGCCATAGATGCCCAGCATTCTAAATTTTTAAAAAATGAAAATGCAACTTTTACATGTGTTATGCAATTTGAACAAATGCTTTGACATGTCAGAAGAGACAGACAACTGCTCTGCCAAACACTAGAAATAGCTATTTTATGCTGGTGGTAGAAATAAGAATATAACCCTGGAATTATATAACTCGGAAATTATATTTTTAGTTTTTTATTGAATGTTTCTTAAGCTCTCATGTTTGCCTTTAGACCATAGTCAAGTTGTCTTTTCTTTTGCCAGTCTTGGGTTTTGAACTTAGGGCCTCAGCACTGTCCTTGGGCTTTCTCAAAGCTAGAGCTTTTACCACTTCAGTCAAGACACCACTTCTGGCTTTTTTTTTCCTGTGTATGTGGTACTAAGGAATCAAACCTGGGTCGTAGTGCATGCTAGGCAAGCATTCTACCACTCTGCCAAACTCCTGGCCCCTGTATTTTTATTTTTAAAACTGTCATCTTGAAGTATAATTTACAAATCATACAATTCATTCTCAAAGTATAAAATTCCCTGCTTTTGAGTAACTTGAGATGATTATGTCAACATTCACCACAGCCTAATTTTATTATTTTTTTTTTATTTTTTTGCCTGTCCTGGGATTTTTCTCAAGGCTAGAGCTCTACCACTTGAGCCTCAGCACCACTTCTGGCTTTTTCTAAGTATGTGGTACCAAGGAATCGAGCCCGGGTCTTCATGCATGCTAGGCTAGCACTCTACCACTAGGCCAAACTCCCAGCCCTCCACAGCCTAATTTTAGAAAATATCCTTTTCCCTACAAAGGAAAGCCTATATCCATTAGCATTACTCCCTACGATCAGAAGACCATGGGTTCACAACTTGCCACTCTCTCTGATTGCAGCAACCATATTGGCCTATACCTAGTGTCATCTGAGATACTAAAGACCACTGGAGTATTTCTAGCGTACTACGGACTCACATATGTACACTGTATACTTTTTTAAGACGAAAAATAGTAGATGTCCAAACTTAATGGTTACTTACATTACTAAAGTTGCTTTTAGTGTAATGTTGCTTAAATGTGTTCAGACCCAGGCCTGGAGCTTGGCCTAATGGTAGAGTGCTTGTCTAGCATGCACAAAGACCCAGATTCAATTCCTCGGTACCACATACATAGAAAAAGCTGGAAGTGTACTGTGGCTGATATGGAAACTTTGAGAAAATCCCAAAGACAGTGCGCAGGCCCTGAGTTCAAGTCTCAGGACTGGCAAAAAAAAAAATGTTCAGACCCAACATCTTATATATGTAGCTTTTAAGCAACTATCAAATCAAACCAAACTTTGTGTATTAAATACAAACCAAATTACATCTGTTAAAATGACAGCATTACTTTACTATGATGGCACATAGTGCTTCTAGAACCCAAACCACCTCTCATAGCATGGGTTTGACACTTTTAGAGCGGGTTCTTTAGAATCTGACAAGCTAATATTATCTTGGGCAGAAAAATGATTCAATTTTAAAACTTCCCATTGAATAACATCTAGCAGTTGATTTATGCCTTCACAGAGTTTTTGAAACCATAAGTATTTAGCCATAGCAGTTTTTTATTCTTTTAATTTGTTGTTTTGTGTCAGTCATGGGGCTTGAACTCAAGGTCTTTGACACTGTTCCTGAGTTTTTTTGTTCAAGGCTAGTACTCTATAACTTTGAGCCACAGTTTCACTTCTTGTTTTCTGGTAATTGTAGATAAGAATCTCATGGAATTTCCTGCCTAGGCTGACTTCAAACTTTAAACTTCAGAGCACAGCCTCCTGAGTATCTAGACACCACAGCCCAGCTTCAATCTATTGTTGTTGTTGTTTTCCCCTGCCAGTCCTGGACTTGAGCTCAGGACCTAAGTACTATCCTTGGATTTTCTCAAGGCTACAACCCCCTACCACTTGAGCCACAGTACCACTTCCAGCTTTTTCTATGTATGTGGTACTGAAGAATCGAACCCAGGTCTTCATGCATGCTAGGCAAGCACTCTACTCCTAGGCCAAACTCCCAGCCCAAATTTATTTATTTATTTATTTCCATCAGTCGTGAGACTTGAAGTCTGGGCCTGGGTGATGTCCCTGAGATCAGTTTTCAGGCTGCCACCCTACCCCTTGAGCCAAGCATCACTTTTGGTTTTCTGGGGGTTAATTGGAGATAAGAGTCTCACAGTCTAGTGCCCCAGCTGACTTTGAACCGCGATCCTTAGATCTTAGCTTCTTGAATAGTGTGAGCCACCACTCGTGGCTCTAAATTTATTTTTTGTTTTAAGTCTGAGACTTTTTCTTTTGGTTGGTCATAGGGCTTACACTCAGGGCTCAGGCACTGTCCCTGACCTTTTTGGATCAAGGCTAACACTACACTCTACCACTTTGAGCCACAGCATCACTTCTAGTTTTCTGGTTGGATCATAAGAGTTTCACAGACCTGGACTGTGAGTTTGGCCTAGTGGTAGAGTGCTTGCCTAGCATGCACAAAGACCGGTTCTATTCCTCGGTACCACATACACAGAAAAAGCCTTCTTTTGACCATTTTTGTCAGCATTAGTTGTATTGGGAGGATTTCATTGAGACAGTTACACTAGTATACACTCAGTATACAATGTACCCACCCCCTCTACCATAATACTTTACTATTCTCCCCACTTCCCAGGTTTTATTTTTCTATTTTCATACATCCAGTAATTATATGGGCCATATTCATCTTTTATCTTCATTAGCCCAATTGCCTATTGTTGTTAAAACAGCATCTCACTATGTAGCCCAGGCTATCCTAGAACTGGGGAGCCTCCTGCCTTAGCCTCCTGAGTGTTGTGATTACACACAGGTGCCACTACACAAAGCTTTTATTCATTTTTAATGTTTTTGTTATTTTCCTGGTTATAAATCCCTTACATTCTATGAATAGTGTCTCCTGGACTATGGCTTATCTTTTCACTTTCTTGGGTTTTGTTTTGTTTTTAGTACGGTGGGGGTGGTACTGGGGCTTGGAATTCAGGGACTCGCTCCCTCACTTGTCTTTCTTACTCAAGGCTAGCATTCTACTACTTCAGCTACAGCTCCACTTCCAGTTTGTTGGGTTTTGTTTTTGTTTTTGTTTTTGTTTTGCTGTTAATTGAAAAGGAATTGTGGACCCTCTGTGGTTGTTATCAGGAGTCTACTTGTTAACATTAGGTATTGCCAATCAAATATGGATTTTCAGTCTTCAGGTACTTATAATCTTAATTACCTATTTTGTAGAATTACATATAACATAGATATGTATTGTTATTCCTCAAGACTTGACTGGAGTTATGGGTTGATTTAGACACATTTATCTAGATCTGAAGTTCAGGAAACTTGAAAATGTATTAGATATATGAATGGAGTTAGAAAAAGAATGTACTAAGGTATGGAAAAGAGAAAATTTATGCCAGGTGCCATGGCTCATACCTGTAATCCTAGCTACTCAGGAGGCTGAGATCTGAGGATCAAGGTTCAAAGCCAGCCCAGGCACAAAAAGACCTGAGACTATTATCTCCAATTAAACACTAGAAAGGGAAGTGGGGCTTGGCTCGGGTAGCTTGGTAGCCTTGAACTGGACAATGTGCCCAGGCCAACTTCAAGCCTCATCACACACACACATAAAGAAATGAAAGCACCTAAGATTAGAGTCAGGAATTTTGGCTTGCCATGAGGTATCTGGTCTCCATTCCTCAGGTTTTGTGGACTGTTGCAGTTCAGCAGCTCAATGTAGGAGGAGGCTGAATCTCATAAGGATGACCTGTCTTGGGTGAGGAGTTTGGCCTAGTGGTAGAGTGCTTGCCTAGCGTGCATGAAGTTCCGGGTTCAATTCCTCGGTACCATATACATACAAAAAAAGCCGGAAATGGTGCTGAGGCTCAAGTGGTGGAGCTCTAGCCTTGAGAAAGCTCAAAAACAATGCTCAGTCCCTGACCTCAATCCCTAACCTGCCCTGACTAGCCAACTCTTCTGCTGCTATTCCTTCTGCTTCTCCAGAGCTTCACCTAACTTCTCATATTCATCAGAAGTCTTGGGGGCCTGGGACAGAACACCAGTGGACAGCAGGCACAGTTTTGAATGTCCTTCAGATCTCTATGTTCATTAACATTTGTTAATTGGTGTGATTGTTCTTTTATGAGTTATTACTGTTTTGATTGTGAGAATTTTCAACCTTTTTCCTTCCCACAGCTGTGCAGAGGTACAGCTTTCCCTAGTAACATAATCTCCCCATAACCTTGCGAGGTCAGCAGAGCTTCATATCATGGA
The DNA here is from genome assembly GCF_031878675.1 of Megascapheus bottae. Lineage (NCBI taxonomy): Eukaryota > Metazoa > Chordata > Mammalia > Rodentia > Geomyidae > Megascapheus > Megascapheus bottae. The sequence goes on from NC_143509.1 coordinate 54,009,692, forward strand.
GAACTTCAAATCCATCTATTAACTTAGCTGCTCACTACCAGAATTTTCTCTAAGTTTGGTATATGAACAATTATACATTGTTTTTTTTTTTTTTTTATCAGTTGTGGAGTTTGAACTCAGGGTCTGGGTACTGTCCCTGTGTTTGGTCAACACTAGCACCCTACCACTTTGAGCACAGGTGCCACTTCCATTTTTTCTGGTAGTTAAAGATAAGAGTCTCACAGACTTTCCTGCCTGGGCTGCCTTTGAACCTCAGTCCTCAGATCTCAGCCTCCTGAGTAGCTAGGATTACAGGTGTGAATCACCAGTACTTGGCTATATATGGCTTTGTTAAGCAACATATTCTATTTTGCTCATAAAGGACTTTTTAGGTCTAAAACTGGGACCCATACTCAGTATCTGATGCTTTCACTCACTAGTTGGCACTGTGCCACATGTCCAATCCCCAGAAGAGATTCTTCATGGTTCTTCTGTTTGTTTGTTTTAGTCAGTCCTGAGGCTCCAACTCAGGGCTTGAGCTGGTCTCTCTGTGAGCTTTCTCAAGGCTAGTACACTACCACTTGAGCCACAGTACCACTTCCAGCACCACTTCCAGCATTTTCTGTGTATGTGGTATCAGGCAATTGAACCCAGGACTTCATGCATGCTAGGCAACCTTTCTACCACTAGGCCACACTCCCAGCCTCTTCATGGTTCTTAAGTTATCATTTATTGTTCCAATGTTCAAATTTAAAAATAAGTTTGGGCCTAAGTTAATTACTTTATAATTGAATTTGAATTTCAAAGGTTTAAAAACATTTTCAAGTCAAACACTGGTGTCTCACATATTTTGTAATCTCATGGACTTTTCTGCACTGAATGGCTTCAAACAACAATCCTCAGATCTCCATAGCTAGGACTTCAGGTGTGAGTAACTAATACCTGGCCCATTTTTCATTTTTGTTTTTTTTTGAAATATGGGTCTTACTATATTGCCTCAGCTGACCTTGAATTTCTGGGCTCAGACAATCCTTCCTTTGCCTCCTGTCTATCTGAGTAGCAAGTCAGGCAGAAATCCTGTTTTATGTAGATTTTTATACCCAACCCCAATTCTACACACTTTCAATAATGCCTAGTAGTTATTTATTTTTGTTGGTCATAGGGCTTGAACTCTAGGCCTGGGTGCTGTCCCTGAGCTCTTCAACTCAAGGCTACTGCCCTATGCCATGAGCTACAGCACCACTTCCCCTTTTCTAGTGAGTAATTGGAGATAAGAGTCTCATGGACTTTAGTGCCCAGGCTGGCTTTGAACCTTGATCCTCAGATCTCAACCTCCTGAGTAGCTAGGATTACAGGCATGAGCCAGCACGCCCAGCACCTAGTAGTTTTTAATGGTAGTTATTCATCATTATTATCACAAATCTAGAACAACTCTTTAAATTAATTTGGACTATAATTGAATAGTGAAGCTGTTAATATGACAGTCACATTTTAATCCTAGAATAATGTTTGTATTAGTTTGCCAGGATATACAAAGTTACAATAGCACATGGTTGGTTGTTGATCTGTGTTGATGTACCATGAGTTGGTTTCCAAAGGACACCTGGGTTCACACCATCAACGCTTTGGAACTATATTTGGATGTACAAGCTATTAAAAGCTTTGTGGACAGAGTGACCTTTTGGGCTGAACACTCATACTGCTGCTGCCTGTTGCTGAGTGGATAGCAGCAGAAAAACCTGGATCCTGATATTTATTGAGTCTTTGCTTTGCTTTGTTTTGTTTCATTTTGCTTTAAGAAGATGAACAGTGAAACCACGACTTTGATATCCTTGAAGGAGGCGATGAAAAGGTTTCTAAGAACTACAGGGTGGGAACAAGTCTGGGAAGGGGATATTCTCAGAAGATGGGGAAGAAAATAAAGATTAGAAATAACTAAACAGATACATATATTAACTTGAACTTTTCTCTGGTAGAGTGGTTGAGTCTTCTAGCCTCAAAAATATGTAAATTAATTTAAAAATCTGGAGGTCTGGGATTTAACTCAGTGGTAGAATGCTTGCCTAGTATGTGGGTATGATCCTTCAAATTAAAAAAAAAATTTAGCGCCGGAAGTTTGGCCTAGTGGTAGAGTGCTTGCCTAGCATGCACAAAGACCCAGGTTCGATTCCTCGGTACCACATACATGGAGAAAAGTCAGAAGTGCTGTGGCTCAAGTGGTAGAGCACTAGCCTTGAGAAATCCCAAGGACAGTGCTCGGGCCCTGAGTTCAAGCCCCAGAACTGGCAAAAAAGAAAGAAAAATTAAGCAACCAGAAAAAAAAATCATAGGTAATATACTTTCATCAATTCATGTTTATACTAAAAGCAAGATTTACAAAAATATTTAAAATGATTTGCTTGTGCTTTCAAGCTACAGATAACCTATATTGAGATAGTCTTAAAGGTCTAAAAAATAATAAAAGCAGTAAATCACATGACACAGTTTTGACTAATGGGGGAAGGAGGAAATATCAGTATCAGGGATCAAACTCAAGGCCTCAAACTCTATCAGTTTTGTTTGTGAATAGGTGCTATTCTACCACTTAAGCAACACCTCCAGCACAGCTTTCTGATAGCTAATTAGAGATAGAGCCTCAGTGACCTTTCTGCCTAGGATGGCTTTAAACTGTAAGGTTTCAGCCTCCTCAGTAGACAGAATTAAAGGAGCTACTGATGCCCAGCTCTGCTCAGTTTTCTGCCCTTTGTCAATAGAATGCAAAGCAGTGAGAAAATTACTCCATGGGGCTGGGAGCATGGCCTAGTTGTAGAGTGCTTGCCTAGCATGCACGAAGATCCAGCTTCAATTCCTTGGTACCACATACATAGAAAAGGCCAGAAGTGGTGCCGTGGCTCAAGTGATAGAGCTTAAGAAAGCCCAAGGACAGTGCTCAGGTCCTGAGCTCAAGTCCCAGACTGGCAAAAGAAAAGAAAAAAAAATAATTAATCCATGGTAATTTCTGAAGATGGGGGAGAAGGTGTTAGAAAATTCAGTTTAGGATGACATCTCCATGTCAGACTTTCCAAGTGGAAATGTGCAAAACTTATATGAAAATACAAGTCTAGCCAGGCACAGTGTCTCACACCTGTAATCCTAGCTACTCAGGAGGCTGAGATCTGAGGATCGCTGTTCAAAGCCAGCCCAGGCACTAAAGAGCATGAGACTCTTTATTTCCAATTAATTACTACAAAATGAGAAGTGGGGCTGTGGCTCAAGGAGTAAAGCAGTAGCCTTAAGCTGAAGAGCTCAGAGACAACACCAAGACTCAGAGTTCAAGCCCCATGACCCACAAACAACAACAACAATAAAACAAATCTAGAACTTAGACAAGAGGGGGATAACTGAAGCATTGGCAGAATCTAACCAAGAGCAGATGACAGTCAAGGTTAGACCAAAAAGTATTCAGGTCATTGGGGGAGCTGATGTGCTTATACATCACTTCCTTCATGAAATTCAGATAAAGTGGCTTCAGGCAAGTGATTTGTGCTACTCCAGTTTTTTGTTGTTTGTTTTCCAACCATTCCTGGGGCTTAAATTCAGTGTCTGCGCACTGTCCCTGAACCTATTTGTTCCCAAGGCTAGCTCTCTACCATTTGATCCACAGCACCATTTCCACCTTTTTTCTGCATTGTTTATTGGAGATAAGAGTCCCATGGGGACTTTTCTGTCTGGGCTGGCTTTGAACTATCATCGTCAGATCTCAATCTCCTAAGTAGCTAAGATTTCAGGCATGAGCCACCGGCACCCAACTACTCCAGTTTTTTGTAGTTTAATCACCAATCTAGTACTGTACTTTCTTCTGATGATCAGGGCTGTCTAGAGCCACTGAAATCTCCATGTCAGGTGACACACTCAGCATCTCATTCACCTCACAGATGTCAGTCATATGACACAAATATACATTATTCTGTGAAAAGCCTTAGCTGGTATTGCAGGATGTTATAAAATTTGTTATATCTTTTTATGTTTTTATTTTTGTCAGTTATGGGGTTTAACCTCGGGACCCCGGGTGCTATTCTTGAAGTAGCACTCTAAAACTTTGAACCACAGCACCACTTCCAGTTTTCTTCTGATTAATTAGCAATATGAGTCTCACAGACTTTCCTGCCCAGGCTATCTTTGAATTGCAATCCTCAGATCTCAGCCTCCCAAGTAGCTAGGATTATAGGTGTAAGCCATGGGTGCCTGGCTCTAATTTGAATATTTTTTGCCCTGGCTGTCCTTAAACCAAGATCTTCCTGGTCTCCACCTCCAGAGCAACTAGAATTATGGGCATAAGTCATCACTTGCTGCTTGTTTATAAATTTAAAATTAAATATCCAAATTTGTGGCTGTTGTAACTAATCCATTAGGGTTTGGTTAATATAAAACTTTAGAGCTGGGAATGTAGTTTAATGGTAGAGTATTTGCATAGCATGCATAAATCCCTGGTTTCAATTCCTCAGTACCAATCACATAAACAGAAAAGCCAAAAGTGGCACAGTGACTCAAGTGGTAGAACACTAACCTTGAGCAAAAGAAGCTCTAAGACCTAAGCCTAGGCTCTGAATTCGAGCCCCAGAACTAGCAAAAGAAAGCATAAACACTTTAGTTTTGAGCCAAGTGCTGGTGGCTCATGAGTATAATCCTAGCTACATCTGAAGATTGGAGATCAAAGGCAGCCTGGGCAGGACATTCTGTGAGACTATTATCTCCAATAAACTACTCATAAAAAGAAAGAAGTGGTGTTGTAGCTCAAATGTTAGAGTACTAGCATTGAGCAAAAGAAGTTCAGGAGGGGCCGGGAGTTTGGCGTAGTGGTTAAGAGTGCTTGCCTAGTATGCACGAAGACCTAGGTTCAATTCCTCGGTACCACATACATAGAAAAAGCTGGAAGTGGTGTTATGGCTCAAGTGGCAGAGTGCTAGCCTTGAGTAAAGGCCAAGGACAGTGCTCAGGCCCTGGGTTCAAGCCCCATGACTAGCAAAAAAAAAAAGAAAAAAAAAAGTTCAGGGGCAGGTCTCAGGTCCAGAGTTCAAGCTCCAAGAGTATCAAAATATTTTTGTTGTTGTTGTTGTTGTCAGTCGTGGAGCTTGAACTCTGAGCCTGGCACCGTTTCAGCTCAGGGCTAGCCCTCTATCACTTGAGCCACAGCACCCTTTCTAGTTTTCTGGTGGTTAATTGGAGTTGAGTCTCATGGACTTTAGTGCTGGGACTGGTTTTGAACTGTGATGATCAGATTTTAGCCTCCTGAGTAGCTAGGATTACAGGCATGATCCTCCAGCACCCCCAAAATGTTAAAATTTAAAACAAAAACACCTTTAATGTTGTTCCGTGACCTTAATGAACCTCTGATTCTTTCATTTTATAGAGTAGACCACAAACTTCAAGCTTTAGAAGCACAGTTCAATGAACTGGACATCTCCAAGGATAATCTGACACAGAAATTTGAACATCACAGGAAGACTTTGGCAAGTCAGGTAGCTCAAGATGAGATGTGGGAATCTGTTTGGAACCTCAAGTGAGTATCAAAGAATCAGTGGAATTTGGTGGCTTTGTGAGAGCTTTCAGTAGTCATCCTGAAATTCAGTTTAATATGGCTCTATTTCCTTCCATTCACCTATTCATATTAATTTGAGCACCTTTTTTTTTTTTTTTTTGCCAGTCCTGGGCTTGAGCTTAGGGCCTAAGCACTGTTCTTGGACTTTCTCAAGGCTAGAGCTCTACCACTTGAGCTTCAGCACCCCTTCCAAGCGTTTTGATGTAGGTGGTACCAAGGAATCAAACCCGGCCTTCGTGCATGGTAGGCAAACACTCTACTACTAGGCCGAAGTCCGGGTCCTTGAGCACCTTTTTATATGCTAAGTCCTGCAGTAAATATCTCACCCTATGGTCTTTGCCGGAGTTTCACTAATAAAACTTTCTTGTTATTGAAGAACTGGTATTGTGGGTGATTTAATCCATCTTAGTGCAAGTGTTACTTCAAAAGCAAGAATTTTCCAGGTGCTGGTGACCCACACCTGTAATCCTAGATCCTCAGGAGGCTTAGATCTGAGGATCACAGGTGCAAGCCAGCCCAGACAAGAAAGTCTATGAGACTCTTAGCTCCAGTAAGCTACTCAGGAAGAGCTTTGGCTCAAGTGAGAGAGCATTAGCCTTGAGCAAAAGCAGCTCAGGGACAGTGCCCAGGCCATGAATTCAAGCCTCAGGACCAGGGCACTAGTGGCTCAAATTTTAACTCCTTAGTTACTCAGAATGCTGATTGAGACCTAAAGGACCACAGTTAGAAATCAGTTTCTCCACCCCCCCCCAAAAAAAGCCAAGAGACTGTCTCTAATTAACTAGCCCAATGTCCAAGTGCAGGGGTGAAGACATCGCTCAAGTTATAAAGCACCAGCTGTGAGCAACCAAACTAAGTGAAAACACAAGGTACTGGTATCCACCTTCAGTACCAGCACACAAATAAATGAAAGACAACAGCTGGCTTTTCTATGGTATTTACAGATCATGTTATCCAAGACTAATGCAATTTATGTTTTTATTGAATATGATCTACTTAAGAAGTTTTTCACATTTTATGTAGGTTCACATCAATGGAACTGAACATTTTATACAGCTACGTCATTGAAGCACTTACCTGCTTACACACTCGAGTGTGTGGGAAGCTGCCAGACCTGGTGAGAGGCCTTCCTACCTTAACCTCTGTCCTTAGAAGAAAAGTCAAGAACAAGCATATTAGAGTTGTGTGGGAGTCTGTGCTGGAGGAGTGCGGTTTGCAAGAAGGAGATATCACAGCACTTTGTACCTTCTTTATTGCACATGGTAGTAAGGCCGAGTACTATGCTGCTAAAGTGAGACAGATGTACATCAGAGATGTCACATTCATGATCACTAATATGGTAAAAAACCAGGCTTTGCAGGATGGCTTGTTGAGGGCTGTCCAGGTAATTGAGAAAGGGAAAGCACTAAGAACCCCTGAAGAGCAAAAGTCATCCCTGAAAGACCTGATACCAATAGGCAAGGAATAATCTTCTGGCTGGCACCAGTGGCTCACACTTGTAATCCTAGCTACTCAAGAGTCTGAGATCTAAGCAAAGTCCATGAGATTCTTACCTCCAGTTAACCACCAGAAAACCAGATGTGGTGCTGTGGCTCAAAGTGGTAGAGCAATAGCCTTGAGCTGCAGAGCTCAGGGACAGTGACCAGGCCCAGAGTTCAAGACTTACCATCGACAAGAGAGAGGGAGTGGGAGAAGGAAAGGGAGAGGGAAAGAGAAAAGACAAGGAAAGAAAAAGTAAAAAATAATCTACCCACTGACTCTGATTCCACTTCTAGTAATTTACCTTGAAAATGGCACAAAAAAAAAAAAAACCCTCAGGGCTGCTTTTTGTTCAAGGCTTGGACTCTACCACTTTGAACCATAGCACCACTTCCAACTTTTTCTGTTTACATAGTACTGAGGAGTCAAACCAGGGCTTCATTCATGCTTAGCAAGCGCTGTACCACTAAACCACATTCCTAGCCCCACATAGCTTATTCTGCATTTATTTTTATCCTCAAAGAGGGAGTATGAACAAAGTTAGGACAATATGATACAATGAATTATTTTTTTGCATAGCCATACGTGAAGAATGAAGATGTTAAGTTAGGATCTGATAGCTCACTCATGCCTGGAATACTAGCTACACAGGAGGTTGAAATCTGAGGATCCCTGTCCAAAGTCACCCTTGAAAGAAAACTCTAAAACATGCTTACTTCCAATTAACAGGCAAAATGCTAAAATTGGAGATGTGGCTTCAGTGGTAGAGTGCCAGCTTTGAGTGAAAAAGCCAAGTGAGAGCATAAGGCCTAGAGATCAAGCCACAGTATCAGTACACATATAAAGTTAAAGTCAAAATGCACAAAATATCCAATGGGTGCGGTGGCCCATGCCTGTAAGCCTACCTGAGATCTGAAGATAGCAGTTCAGAGTCTGCTAGTTCAGAGTCTCACAGACTTTCTTTGGTCCTCTTGCACTAAAAAGTCCAAGGAATCAAACCCAGGTCTTTGTGCATGCTAGCCAAGCACTATACCACTAGGCCAAATTCCCAGCCCCATACTCTTGTGAATTTTATAGAATTTTTATCTAGATTGAAACTTAAATAATAAATTGGTGTACAATACACCTGATATACCCAGCTAAGCCCTCAGAATTGACAGTCATCAAGTTTATAGTCTACAGACTAAGGACTATGCTATAGAAAGAAATGTATGTGGCAAGTTATCACAGATCTGCAAGTTCTCTAACCAAAACTAATTTCTCAGATAGCCAACTCAGAGATGTTAAGTAATATTTAGTCCATCGGTTCGAACTATTGTTTTGTACTAACCTTGACAGACCAAACCAAATGGATCTACTCATGCTGATGATTCAGGCCACCAAACCCAAAGTAACCTTCCAAAATACTAAGAGACCAATAATAGTCAAATCTTCAAACAGAACAGTTTTAGCAGGCACTATAAGAAATTGCTCATTTTAACCTCTAAGAACAGAAACTCTGAAACCCCCAACCGATCATTTTTTTCTGCTTTCCTCATCCATTGTCTTGTCTGTATATCCAATCTTTGCTCACTTCTTGAAAACATTCTAGTTTATACAATTCTAGAGTTCTGAAATTGCAAATAAAAGTCATTAACTGAATGTGTTGTAATTTTGTAAGAAATTACTGGAAATCAAAAGATAATCTGAAAATTACTAAAGGAAGAATTACAGAAAATTTACTATTTCGGAGTGATGGAAGGGGTGAGGCTGATCCTGATAGATTATTTGCATGTGGAGAAATGCTACAATAAAACCTCCTTGGGCCAGGAGTTTGGCCTAGTGGTGGAGTGCTTGCCTAGCATGCACAAAGACCGGGGTTCGATTCCTCGGTACTACATACATAGAAAAAAGCCAGAAGTGGTGCTGAGGCTCAAGTGGTAGAGCTCTAGCCTTGAGAAAGTCCAAGGACAGTGCTCAGGCCCTGAGCTCAAGCCCAGGACTGGCAAAAAAAAAAAAAAAAAAAAAGAGTTACTAATCCGGTCTTTGTTCGGAGACTTATTTTTCTTCCAAGAGGGTAATCAAAAGTTTCCGCAGCTGAGTGCAAACCAGCTGACTAGGCAGAGCTTGCGGCAGTGGTGTAGGGCGGGGCGAGTGGGGCGGGGCAAAGCCTAACCTTCCAAGCCTGGAAGCTCGCTCAGGTTCCCGGAAGTCCCGCCCCTCCGAAGCTTAGCCGCCTCTGCCCTTGGACCATTCTCTGCATAGGAAGTGCAGTTTTGGCGGGCAGTTGTGACGTCACAAGCGCTAGTCTCACAGCTCGGGCTACCGCGCAGTCGGCTGGAGAGACCCGTGAGGAAAGAGGCGGGTCGCGACTGGGAGCCTGGGGAAACTCGGTGCGCCCCAAAGCGGGGCCATGGGGCTCAGCCCCTCCCCCCCAGCAACGGTAGAACGGAAAGTCGTGCTGTAGCTGGAGCCTGCGGTCCGGACCGACGCCTCGGCGTTCTCGAAGCGGAGGCCTAGGGGCTTCTCGCCGGAGTTGCCCGTGTGAGGAGGAGCGGAGCTCGGCGCGGACTTTTCGCGCCGAGAGGTCACGGGAGTCCCCGTCTGCCTTGTGCAGCCGTGGGGCTCCTACGTAGGGGCAGCCACGCTGCCTGCGCGAAGCGTATACTAATTCTCTCGCCTGTCGCCCGTCTTTAGAAAGCTGGGACCCGCCTCGCTTGGTGATTCTGTTTACCTCACGCCCCCTGCGCCGCGCGGCGCGGCTAACGCCCCTCGGGCCTCCCGGCTCTTAGGCTGAGGCCCTAAAATGAAACTCCAGACAGTTCACCGGCTTGCTCGGTAGCTGGCCGAAAACAGGACTGTCTGTTTTTCAGGTGTTGATGTTGGCGAGGCCGCCTCTACTTGGTAAAATGGCTGGATTCAAAGACGCAGTCCCGTCCCTGTCGGAATGCCAGTGCCAGATCTGTGTGGAAATCCTCATGGAGCCCGTGACCCTCCCTTGTAACCACACGCTGTGTCGTTCATGTTTCCAGTCGACTGTGGAAAAGGCCAGTTTATGCTGTCCTTTCTGTCGCCGCCGGGTCTCTTCGTGGACGCGGTACCATGCCCGTAGAAATTCTCTGGTCAATGTGGAACTCTGGGAGACGATTCAGAAACACTACCCGGAGGAATGCAAACGAAGGGTCTCTGGGCAAGAATCAGAGGAAATCGGTGAGTAAAACCTGTCGTGTGTGTTAGCTTCTATCTCGAATCTCTTTTTGGAAAAAGTAAACCACAACACCCCCCCCCTTTTTTTTTAACACTGGAGATTTTGGATTTATGGGCCCCCAAAATGTTGATTAAAAGCCGTTAAATTTTGGCTGCTATGAGAATGGTCCAGTGGAGTTCGATTCTGCTTGAGTTAAAAATGAAGCGGGGCGGGAACATGGCTTAATGATAGAGTGCTCGCCTCTAGCATACACGAAACGAAGCCTTGGGTTCGATTCCTCGGTACCATATACACAGAAAAAAAAAAAGCTGGAGGTGGTGCTGTGGCTCAGAGGAGCCTCTAGCCTTAAGAAAGCTGGAGGACAGTGCCCACGCCCGGAGTTCAAACCCCAGGACTGGCAAAAAAAAAAATGGAGTGGCAGGGAATATTGCCCGTTCTATGAAAAGCAAGTATTAACAGATGAGAAATGGTCGTACTGTACTACAGCAACAGAAAGAAAAAAAAAAAAAAACCTCCAGAAGCGGTGGCTCATGCCTGTAATCCTAGCTAGTCATGAGGCTGAAATCTTAGGATCAAGGTTCAAAGCCAGACCGGCACAAAAGGACCTGAGACTTACTGCCAATTAACCCCTAGAAAACGGGAAGTGGGGCTTGGTTCAAGGGTAGAGCGGTAGCCTTGAACTGAAGAGCTCAGGGACAGCGCCCAGGCCGAATTCAAGCCCCATGACCCACCAAAAAACAAAAACCCTTCCAGTTTCAGTGTTAGCTTTTTTTTTTTTTACTTCCCAGTTTCTGTATTAGTATTTTTTTTTTTTTACTTCGTTACTTTCTCTGGCTTGAATCTCCATTTCGTTCTCTCTTAAGCTTACAGTGGGCCTAAAATAGCCTCCTCTTATGAGTTATAGCTAGTTGACATTTTTAGTTACCACCTGGTGCCCCAAGGGCCCCAGACTGAACACTTGGCTGCCAGCTTGCCTCCAACTGCTGTAAGCCGCTAGGCGTTGTGTCTCGGCTTATTACTTGCCTGTTTTGTGGTGTACCTACTTGCTTTTTACTTCTTTATTTATTATGGCAAAAATTATTGAAGAAAATTTGCCATTTCAACTGCTCTTAAACAATAGTTACCTTTTTTTAAATAGCTTTATTGAGATATGTTGCCATATAAGTTCATCTACTTAAAGTTCAATTTAGTGTTTTGGGATATATCATTATTTTTAAATTGTGATGTAACAAAGTGCCATTTTAACCATTTTTATGTAAACAATTCAGTGTCATCATTCAATGTTCAATGTTACATTCTGAGTGTGACCATCACCAGTTTGTACAAACTTATTTGCCACCCCTGAGGCTTGAACTCAGGGCCAGCACCCTGTCCCTAAGCCTACTCTTCCTTCCTTCCTTCCTTCCTTCCTTCCTTCCTTCTGCCAGTCCAGGGGCTTGAACTCAGGGCCTGAGCCACACTGTCTTTGGGCTTCCTCAAGGCTAGCGCTCTAACACCAGCCATAGCACCACTCCAGCTTTTTCTATGATGTGGTACTGAGGGATCAAACCCTGGTCTTTGGGCATGCTAGGCAAGCACTCTACCACCAGGCCAAACTCCCAGCCCTCTTTCTTTCCATTGTGCCACAGCTCTACTTCTGGCTTTTAAGGTTAATTAGAGAGAGTCTCATGGACTTTACTGCCCAGGCTGGATTTGAATGGTGCTCTTCAGACCATCCTGAGTAACTATAGGCATGAGCCACTGGCACCTAGCTTGGACATTCTTGTTGTTAAACTAAGATTTTTTTTTTTTTCCAGTCCTGGGCCTTGAACTTAGGGCCTTGAACTTAGGGCTTGAGCACTGTCCTTGGGCTTTCTCAAGGCTAGAGCTTTACCACTTGAGTCACAGCACCATTTCCAGCTTTTTTCTATGTATATGGTACCAAAGAATCAAACCTGGACAAGGACTCTACCACTAGACCAAGCTCAAGACCCTAAACTAAGATTTTTATTTCAGTATAAAAAACAAAACAAAAAGGCATAGTGATTCTTCCTTTAGTAACTCATGGATACCTAGGAGAAACACTCATTTCACTTAAATCAGTTGCAACAGCAGTTTTATTGTTAACTAGAACTGAGCAATGTTAATTTGTTTCCAATATGTAGCAAACATTGACTTGTCAGGGCCTATAAAAAGGATTTTAATTCCTCATATGCTTAGAATCAAGAAATAGCACCCAATAATACTCGATAGACATGTTGAATTGAAATATCTTTGTACAATTTTTTAAAAATAAAATTAAGCCAGGTGTGGTGGCTCATACCTGTAATCCTAGCTACTCTGAAGGCTGAGATTTGAGCCAGTCCTGGCACTGAAGTCCAAGAGTTGCTCTTGTCTCCAGTTAATCTCTAGAAAATGGGAAATGGGGCTTGGCTCAAGGTTAGGGCAGTAGCCTTGAGCTGAAGAGCTCAGGGACAGTGCCCAGGCCTAGTTCAAGCCCCATGACATGCCCCCCCCCCCCCAAAAAAAAGGAAGAAGAAAAGGAGAGGTAGAAAAAAGAAAAGAGAGGTAAGGAAAAGGGACAGAAAGGAAAGGAAAGCTAACAATGCTTTTCTTAGATGTTGGATGCAAATAACATTTTTCTTTTTCTTTTTTTTTGTGCCAGTCCTGGAGTTTGAACTCAGAGCTCAAGCACTGTCCTTGGGTTTCCCTCAAGGCACAGCACCACTTCAGGCTTTTCTATGTATGTGCTACTAAGGAATAGAACCTGGTGCTTCAGCCAGGTGCAGTGGCTCACACCTGTAATCCTAGCTATCTACTCAAGATGCTGAGCTCTGAGGCTCAAGATTCAAAGCCATCCCAGGCACAAAATGACCTGAGACTCTTATCTCCAATTAACCTCTAGAAAACGGGAAGTGAGGCTTGGCTCAAGGGTAGGACAGTAGCCTAGAACTATAGAGCTCAGGGACAACACCCAGGCCCTGGGGTAGGGTGGTAGCCTTGAGCTGTGGAGCTCAGGGGAACACTCAGGCCAAGTGACCCACAAAAAAAAAAAAAAAAAAAAAAAGACCTAGGTCTTCATGCATGCTAGGCAAGCATTCTACCACTAGGCCAAACTCCCTGCCCCACAAATAACAATTTTAATTCATTATGTCTACAGTTTTTTTTTTTTAATGGCTATTTATAGTTTGTTCCATTAGAAAAAAATATAGTTTGCCTGACATTTGAATGTTATACAGGTTAGATATTTTAGCCACCTCCATTTGTAAGCACCCTAAGTAATGGATAGAGAGCTGTCCTCTTTGATAGAATGTATCCCTAGTGATAGGCTTATTTTCTGAACTTAAGGGTTTGAACTCAGGGTCTGGGTACTGTTCCTAACTCTTTTGAGGCTAGCTCTCTACCACTTTGAGCCACAGCTCCATTTCTGGTTTTCTGGTGGTTGACTTTCCTGCCCAGGCTGACTTTGAACTCAGGTATCAGCCTCCTGAATAACTAGGATTACTAGAATGAGTCACCAGTGCTTTTTTTTTTTTTTTAAGTTTTTTTTTTAACTGTTTACTGATAAGCTATATTAGCACCACACCTTCCTATACCTTTCTTTAATTCTTTTTGTTGTTTTTGTGGGCCATGGAACTTGAATTCTGGGCCTGGGCATTGTCTCTGAGCTCTTCAGCTGAAAGCTACCACCCTACCCCAGGACTGCAGGTGTAACTCAGCAGCAATCTAATAACTGAGACCCTGAGCACAAACCCTAGTACCAACAAAGCAAGAGTTATTATTTGTAGTTTCTACTGGTCTTGGAGTTTGAATTCAGGGTCCAGGCACTGTCCCTGACAGTGCTTCAAGGTTACTTTCTCCTCTCGCGCGCGCGCGCTCGCTCTCGCTCTCTCTCTCGCTCGCTCTCTCTCTCTCTCTCTCTCTCTCTCTCTCTCTCTCTCTCTCTCTCTCTCTCTCTTTCTTTCTCTCCCTCTCTCCCTCTCCCTCTCTCTCTCCCTCTCTCCCTCTCCCTCTCTCTCTCCCTCTCTCTCTCCCTCTCTCTCTCTCTCTCTCTCTCTCTCCCTCTCTCTCTCCTCTCTCCTCTCTCTCTCCCCTCTCTCCTCTCTCTCCTCTCTCTCCACTCAGGGGCTGAGCACTGTCCTTGGGCTTTCTTCAAGGCTAGCTCTCTACCACTTGAGCCACAGCACCACTGCCAGCTTTTTCTGTGTATGTGGTACCCAAGAATCAAACCCAGGGCTTTATGCATGCTAGGCAAGCACTCTATCATTAGGCCAGACTCCTGGCCAGCAAACTATCCCTTGAACTACAGCCCCACTTCTCACTTTTGGGTAGTTAATTGGAGATGAGTCTCATGGGCTTTTCTGCCTAGATAGGTTTTCAACCGAGATCCTCTCGTCTCAGCCTCTCTAGGATCACGGGTGTAAAGCTAAAAGTTATTTTTACTGTTTTTTTTTTTAATGTTGTTACTATTGCTGGGGTGTTTTATTTTGTTGTTTTTGGTGGGCAGGGGGAGGCGTTCCTGGAGCTTGAACTGTCCCGAAGGCTTGGGCACTGTCCCTAAGCTTCTTTTGCTCAAGGCTAGCACTTTGCCACACGAGCCACAGTATCACTTCTGGCTTTTTCAGTTTATGTGTTACTGAGGAATTGAACCCAGGGCTTCATGTACAAAGCGACATTCCCAGCCCCCCAATGCTGGCTTTTTGTTTTTTCCTTTTTGCTGTGATGAGGATCAAATCCATAGTTTGTGCTGTTCCAACTTGTTCTGGAATAGTCCCACAGTTTTTAGTTCCTCTGGAGCAGAATTTGCACATTGCTGGCCTATAGACCATATGAAATCTATAGACATTTTTTAAAAAATGATCATTGGGTGCCAATACTTAAATTGAAGGAATTGACATATCTGGAATTTATTGGTTTTCTTTTCTCCTCCCTCATTCCTCCTTCCCTCTCCCCTCCTCCCATCTCTCTCCCCCTTGCTTTTGCTTTCTTGCTTTCTGTTGTGTGCATGCCAGTTCTGCAGCTTGAACTCAGGGGACCTAGGTGTTGTCCCTAAGCTTTTGTGCTCAAGGCTAGTGCTGTACCATTTGAGCCACAGTTTCATTTCGAGCTTTTTGGTGTTTTATTGGAAATGAGTCTTGTAGTCTTGTGGACTTTTCTTACCTGGGCTGACTTCAAACTGCAATCCTCAGATCTCAGTCTCCTGAGTATCTAGGATTACAGTTTCGAGCCACTGGTGCCTGGTTCAAATTACTTTTTTTTTTTTTTTTTTTTGCCAGTACTGGGCTTGAGCTCAGAGCCTGAGCACTGTCCTTGGACTTTCTCAAAGCTAGAGTTAATTTCCTAATAGTAGTAGTCACCTGTTCTTGTTTTCTGAATGTTTCTTTACAATATTTTGTTTTATGGAGTTAAAATTAACTCTAGTAATGATGTATAGAGAAAGGATTAAGCATATTATTTATGTGCCACTGGGAGCCAAAAAACTTCTTGCATTTTAAAATGGAATTCTAAAATAAGATAGTATTACTATAAGTATTAATAGTTACATTTTTGTTTGAATATGTATGTTAATTTTAGTGGAAGGCAAGATTAGCCATAAAGTTCTCTGTTGCCCTTATGACTATTTGTTTTTCATATGGAACAGTTGACAACTATCAGCCAATTCGTCTATTAAGTAAACCTGGGGAACTGAGGAAAGAATATGAAGAGGAAATAAGCAAGGTAAGTGCTAAATAGTTTCTTTCTATTATGTTTTCAGTCTCAGGTTTTACATATAGTTTCATATTTTTTCTTTTTCTTTTTTTTGCCAGTCCTGGGCTTGAGCTCAGGGCCTGAGCACGGTCCTTGGACTTTCTCAAGGCTAGAGCTCTACCACTTGAACCTCAGCACCACTTCCAGCTTTTTTCTATGTATGTGGTACTGAGGAATCGAACCCAGGTCTCCATGCATGCTAGGCAAGCACTCTACCACTCCCGGCCCCTATAGTTTCATATTTTATATGACTACTGTATATTGAAAAATAAGTGATTTTAATGTATTTATATGGGCTCTATTTTAAGGTATTTATTCAAAATAGTCATAAACTAGGTTTTTGGGGGGGATTGTTTTTTCAGTCTTGGGACTTGACCTCTGACCTGGGGGCTATCCCTGAGCATTTTAGCTCAAGGCTACCACCCTACCCCTTGAGCCACAGCACCACTTCTAGTTTTCTAGTAGTTAATTGGAGATATGAGTCTCAAGGTCTGTAGGTAGTATCAGGGCTGGCTTTGAACTTCGATCCTCAGATCTCAGCTTCCTGAGTAGCAAGGATTCCAGGTGTGAGCTACCGCGCCCAGCTTCATAAACTGGTTTTAATGTACTTGTTCAAAGTTGGTGTCCTTAGTAGGGATCCCTAAGCATTCAAGTATGGAGATGTCATTGTCCTGAGGTGCAAGGATGGAAAGGGATAATAAATTGTTGGTTAATATGAGGAATACACATTTGAGCCACTGTATAAGTGAAATTTTTCTAGTAGCCACATTCACTTTTGATTTTTTTTGCTAGTCCTGGAGCTTGAACTTAGGGTTTGAACACTGTTCTTGGGCTTTCCTCAAGGCTAGAGCTCTACCACTTGAGCTACAGCACCACTTCCAGCCTTTTCTATATATGCAGTACAGAGGAATCGAACCCAGGTCTTCATGCAAGCACTCTACCACTAGGCTGAACTCCTAGCCCTTCACTGTGTAGTGTTTTGTTAAACACACAGGCTGTCCTCAAACCTACAGCTTCTCTAGTACTAGGATTACAGGCTAGTAGTAACTGCATTAAACCAAATACTTTTTAGGTCAAGGTGCCAGTGGCTCATGCCTGTATTCCTAGCTTCACAGGATGCTGAGATCTGAGGAAAGAGATTCAAAGCCAGCCTGGACAGGAAAGTCTGTAAGACTCTTTTTTTGTTTGTTTTTGTGAGTCATGTGGCTTGAACTCAGAGCACAAAGCATTGTTTCTGGGTTTCTTTTTGCCCAAGGCTAGCACTGTACCAGGTGAGCATATTGCCACTTGCGGCATTTTGTGTTTATGTGGTACTGAAGAATCAAATCCAGGACTTCATGCATGCTAGGCAAGCACTCTACCCCACTAAGCCACATTCCCGGCACTTTTTTAAAATTTTTTTCTGTCAGTCATGGGGCTTGAACTCAAGGCTAGGCATTGTCCCTGAGCCATTTTGTGCTCAAGACTAGCATTCTACCACTTGAGCCACAGCTCCACTTCTAAGTATGTGAGACTCTTATATCCAGTAAACTACCTAGAAAAAGCTGGAAGTGGTTCTATGGCTCCAGTAGTAAGAGTGCTAGTCTTGAGCACAAAAAGGCTTGTGAACAACTCCCAAACAAAATAAAACAAAAATCAGAAGTGGAGTTGTGGCTCAAGTGGTAGTGCTAGCCTTGAGCAAAAGGCTCAAGGATATTCTTTCTTTTTATTAGCCCCTCAAACTGCTCTCTCTCCCATAAACTCTTTTCTGTCTTAAAAAAAAAAAAAAACCAAGGACAGTACCCAGGCTTGGAGTTCAAGCCTCATGACTGACAAAAGAAATAAACTTTTTAGAGATAGGGGTATGGTTCAAGTGATAGAATGCCTGCCTAACGAAGTGTAAGTTCCTGTGTCCCAGTACCATCACACTGAAAAAAGTATATAAAGGGTACTTGTCTAGTATACATGAGACACTGAGTTCTATCCTCACTGAGAGAGCCGCAAAAGCTGTGCGTGTTCGTACACATGCGTACAAACCCACCAGCTCCCAATAGCTTAGATCTGGGAAGTACTGTCTCCTAGCTTTTAATCTCTCAAGACTTGGACTTGAGCCACAGTTCCACTACCAGCATTATGCTGCCTAATTGGATATGAGTGTTTCAAGGCCTTTTCCTGCCCAGGCTAGCTTTGAATCACTGTCCTCAGATCTCAGCTTCCTGAGTATGTGGAATTATTAGTCATGAGCCACTGCACCTGGATGTATTCTTTTAGGCAATTAGTTTAAGTGACTGCAAAAGTTTCTGGGCAGTGAGCACCAGTAGCTCACACCTATAATCCTAGCTACACAGGAAACAGATCTGAGGATCACAGTTCAAAGCTAGCCTGGACACAAAAGTCTATGAAACTCATCTCCAATTAACCACCCAGAAAACAAGAAGTAGAGCTGTGGTTCAAACTGGTAGAGCGCCAGCCTTGAGCTGAAGTGCTAAGGGACAGTGCCCAGGCCTAGAGTTCAAGCCCCACGACCAACAAAAAAAAGCTTCTGGGCACTAGTGGCTCGTTCCTACTCAGGAGTCTGAAATCTCAGAATTGTGGTTCAAAGCCAGGCTGGGGCAAGAAGGTCTGTGAGACTCTATTTAACTACCAAAATACCAGAAATGGAAGTGTGGCTTAAGTAGTAGAGCTCTATCCTTGAGCACAAATGTTCAGGAACATCTCCCAAGCCATGGGTTCAAGTCCCAGAATCAGCACACGTAAAAGTAAGTTACTTGGTTGTTTGTGTGGCTTGAACTCAGGTCCTGGGCTCTGTCCTTGGACACTTTTTACTCAAGAATAGCGCTTTGCTACTTGAGCCACAGCACCACTTCCAGCTTTTTCTGTGTATGTGGTACCCAGGGCTTTGTGCATGGCAGGCAGGCAGGCACTCTAGCACTGAGCTACGTTCCCAGTCCTACTTGGTTTTTTGTTGTTGTTGTTAATGTTCTTTGTTTTTGGTTATGAGGCTTGAACTCTGGGTCTGGGTGCTGTTCCTGAGCCCTTTAGCTCTACCACTTGGAGCCACAGCTCCACTTTCCATTTTCTGATGATTATTTGGCGATGAGTTTCACAGACTTTTTCGTTCAGGCTGGCTTTGCACCTCAATCCTCAGATCTCAGCCTCCTGAGTAGCTAGGATTACAGGCATGAGCCACCAGGACCTGGCAAGTTACTTGGCTTTGTTTTTTGTTTTGTTTGTTTTTTCCAGTCCTGGTGCTTCAGAGCCTGAGCACTGTCCTTGGGTTTTCTCAAGGCTGGAGTTCTACCACTTTGAGTCTCAGCACCATATGTGGTACGGAGGAATCAAACCTGGGTTTTCCTGCATGCTAGGCAAGCACTCTACCAGTAGGCCAAAACTCCTGGCCCCACTCCCAGCTTTTTCTATGCATGTGGTACTGAGGAATGGAACCCAGGTCTTCATGCATGCTAGGCAAGCAATCTACCACTAGACCAAACTCCAGCCCTTTGTTGTTGTTTATGTCTGTTTTTCCTCTATACATTGTACTTGCTATAGTAGTTGCCTGTTCAGCACTGCCCCTGATTGATTTGAAGGATAGGTCCTGATTAGTTTAGCGAGTGTTGATCATTCTATCTTCTTTGCTAGAGTTGATTCAGTAAGGTAAGCTTACCTTACTCAGTAGATGCCATTTTAAGCACGAAGTCAAATGTTTCCAAGAAAAACTATATTTGTGTGATAGTGTAGTAGAAACTGATGATAAAAGAGGTATGGGTCTTCTTGGTCTCAAGATTTCTAGGACAGGCTTCCTAAGCGAACCTGCTTGAACTGTTCTGAGAGAATGTGCCTCTGTAGATTTGAGGTAAATTATTTCCAATTGGTTCTTTTTACTATTAGGATTGTAGTATGTTAAAAAAGTTCAGAGAACCAGACACTGATAGCTCATGCCTGGAAATCCTAGCTAATCACAAGGCTGGATTTGAGAATTTTTATTTGAAGTCATCCTGGGCAGAAAAGTCAATTAGACTCCTATCTCTAGTTAATTAACAAAAAATCTGGAAGTGGCTCAGCTGGTAGAGTGCCAGGAAAAGTTTATAAGAGAATGACCTCTATTAATCATGTTTAAGGTGGAAGCAGAACGACGAGCCACTGAGGAAGAAGAAAATAAAGTCAGTGAAGCATACATACAGAGGTTGCTGGCAGAAGAAGAAGAGGAAGAAAACAGACAGGCAGAAAAAAGACGAAGTGAACTGAAAGAGCAACTGAAAAGTGATGAAGAACTGGCAAGAAGGCTAAGCATTAATATTGTAAGTTTTAAGAGCAAACCATGAAATAGTAACATTTCTATTGCTTTGGTTTTCAAAAAAGTGAAGAAGCATCTGGGCACAGTGGCTCACACCTGTAATCCTAGCTACTCAGGTGGCTCAGATCCGAAGATTGAGGTTCAAAGCCAGCCCAACACTAAAGTCCTTGAGATTCTTATCTGCAATTAACCACCAGAAAACCCGGAAGTAGGGCTGTGGCTCAAGGGGTAGGGTAGTGGCCTTGAGCTGAAGAGCTCAGGGACTGTGCCCAGGGCCAGAGTTCAAGTCCCACAACCTACAAAAACAAAACTAACTGAAGAAGCTATCACCATAACTAGAAGCCATATGAGGATATTTTCACTCTCTCTTTTTTTTTTTTTCCTCTGTGTGAGTGGGATGATTTTCACTAAGGACCTAACACTTCTTAGGCATATGTTCTGTCTCTTGAGCCATGTCTCTAGATCTAACACAAAAACTTCTGATTTTTTTTTTTTGTTGTTGTTAGTACTTAGTGCTTGAACTCAGGGCCTGGACACTGTCCTTGGACGTTTTGCTCAAGGCTAGCACCCTGCCACTTGAGCAACAGCTCCACTTCCTGCTTTTTCTGCACTCTACCACTAGGCCATGCTCCTGCCCCTCCCCCCCTTTTTTTCAGTCTATTGTAGGCTTGAAATTGGGGCATGAGTGCTGTCCTTGAGCTTTTTTTGCTCAAGGCTAGTGTCTACCACTTTGAGCCATAGCTCCACTTCTAGTTTTCTGGTTAATTAGAGATAAAAGTCTCCCAGACTTTCCTGCCTGGGATTGGCTTTTGACTTCAATCCTCAGATCTCTGCCTCCCGAATATATGAATTATAGGTGTGAGCCACCAGCACCTGGCTGAGAAACACATTCTGTAAAATCAAAGGACAGTTATATCCAATAGCTTATGAGACTTTGTGGAATCACTTAGATTTGTTTTTCCACAGGTACCACAACTTGAATTTAGGGCTTCACACTGGTTCTACTTGCTTGTTTAAGGCTGTAGCCCTACCTCTTGATCCAGGACTCCAGCTAGACCCAAACCACAGTTCTCCAAGTCTTAGCCCTCTGAGTAGTTAGGAATATTTGTGAACCACCAGATCCTGGTATTCAGAACTCCTGTAAAATGCAAATTCTCATGCTAGATGTTGGAATTAGGATTTCTGAAGATGAGCCTTAGCAACTACAATCTCTATAGTCATCTAAGAACATCCAAGACATTCACACTAGAGAACTTTCAAAATAATTTGTTGCTGGGGCGGTGGCTCCTGCTTATAATCCTAGCTACTCAAGAGGCTGAGATCTGAGGATTAAGGTTCAAAGCCAGCCCCAGCACTAAAGACTGTGAGACTCTTATCTCTAATTTACCACTAGAAAATGGGAAGTGGGGCTATGGCTCAGAGGTTGGGCAGTAGCCTTAAGCTGAAGAGCTCAGGAACAATGCCTAGGCCCAAGGGTAGGGGGGTAGCATTGAGCTGAAGAGCTCAGGGACAGTGCCTAGGCCCAGAGTTCAAGGCACATGACCCACAAAAAAATAAATTAATAAAATTATAAAATAAAATAATTGTTTGCTTTCAAACAACTTTAGAATATACTTACTAAAATGAAGTATACTTAGAATTGATAGGTCTTTTTGAGAATATTACAATTTAGAATTACATACTCAAGCTTTGTGAATTCAATTTCTTTTTCTCAAAATTTGAGTAGATTTGCATTGAGAAACATAAAATAAGGAAACTGAAGATGAAGAGTAGATTTATCAACTTGGGCATGGTGGCTCATGCCTGTAATCTTAGCTACTCAGGAGGCTGAGATCTGAGAATCAAGGTTCAAAGCCAACTGACACACCAAAGGACCTGAGACTCCTATCTCCAATTAATCTCTAGAAAATGAGAAGAGGGGCTTGGCTCAAGGGTAGGGCGATAGCCTTGAGCTGATGAGCTCTTACTTTTTTTTTTTTTTGCCAGTCTGGGGCTTGAACTCAGGGCCTAAGCACTGTCTTTGGCTTTCCTTCAGGCTAGTGTTCTACCGATTGAGCCATAGCATCACTTCTAGCTTTTACTGTGTATGCGGTATGGAAGAATCAAACCCAGGGCTTCATGCATGCTAGGCAAGAACTCTACCACTAAGCCACACTCCTGGCCTTAATTTTATTTACATAGCATCCCTTGTTGTCTTAAAACAGTTAGTTCCAGGACCTTTTATAGACACAAAAATTCAAATACCCAGCACTGGTTACTCATATTATTCCTGAAAATCTGAGTTTAATCCAATTCATTTATTTTGTCATAAAGTTCTCTGTATTAATGCCTTTCATGCTTTTTGTATTGAAGAACAATTTCGATGAGGCTTCTCCCCTGAATTCCAGAAAATTTGATCAAGTTACAGCCAAGTCACAAAAGAAACATAAAAACCAACAAAGAAATACTGGAAATATTCAAAAGTAAGTGAACCTGATTGAATTATTTAGTGACCACCTATTATGTGCCTTTGGTTTTTTTTGTTCATATAGACCATTGATTATGAGTTTGTCCATGCTGTCTAAACATGAAACCCTGAAGATAATCTGAGATTGATTCAAAGTAAAAAAGAAGGGGCTGTGGCCGGGAGTTTGGCCTAGTGGTAGAGTGCTTGCCAAGCATGCATAAAGACGCAGGTTCTATTCCTCGGTACCACATACATAGAAAAAAGCTAGAAGTGGTGCAGAGGCTCAAGTGGTAGATCTCTAGCCTTGAGAAAGTCCAAGGATAGTGCTCAGGCCCTGAGCTCAGGACTGGCCAAAAAAAAAGGGAGGGAGGAGGGCTAAGGGTATAGCTCAGTGGTTATGTTTGCTTAGCCATCTCAGATCCCTGGTAGCAAAGTAAAAAGAAAAGAATTGCATATTTTATTCATGGCTATCATGTAGAGAGAAGTGAAGGCTGGCATGCTTTTTACCTAACTTCTTATTTTGGTAGACTTATACTTTTTTTTTTTTTTTTCCATTTGTAGGGCTTGAATTCAGGACCTGAGCACTGTCCTTGGACTTTTTTCAAGGCTAGAGTCTTGAGCCACAGTACCACTTCCAGCTTTTTTCTGTGTATGTGGTGCTGAGGAATTGAACCTGGGTCTTCGTGGATGCTAGGCAAGCACTCTACCACTAGGCCAAACTCCCGGCCCAGATTTACACTTTTTAATCTTGCTTGCTCAGGATTTTCATATTATTCCCCTTTTCACAAAAATGGCCAGTTGGATTTCTATTTCTTGGTTTAAATTTAAGTGAAAAGCTGGTCCCAGGTCTGGGAATGTTGTTTAGTGGTAAAGTGCTTGTTCTTTGATTCCTCAGTACCACATACAAAGAAAAAGCCAGAAGTAACGCTATGGCTAGTGATAGAGTGCTAGCCTTGAGCAAAAGAAGTTCATGGACTGTGTCCAGGCCCTTAATTCAAGCCCCAGGACTGGCCAAAAAAAAGAAGTCTGATCCCATATAGATCATTGAAAGAATTTTAAAAATTGACACATAGATTATTTTATATTCCCACCAGAATTCCATTTTTCCAGCACTTAAATTTATTTCCCTTTACCAAAACATCAGGTGCTGTTATAGTAGTGTATTGAAATCTCTTTTCCCCCCTTTGGTGGTAAAAGTGTTTCAGCTCAGGGCCTTATATGCACTTATTGGGTAGTCGTTCTATACTTCATCCATACCCACATCCCAGGAAATCACAGGCAGCAATTCTACCAATGAACCATACCTACTGATGTACAATTTCAAAGTGGATTTTGTTTTGTTTTGTTTTCTGTGTTTTTTCTTTGAAGAGAGATTAAAGGGTTTATTACTCTTGACCTCCAAAGACAAAATGGTATCTTCAGCTATTTTTTTATTAAAGAATTTATTGACATTGATTTTTACATCATATTTCAAATGACATGTTTAACAGGTGTTCAAGAAGGGAATCTATATACAATCACTGGCACTTAGATTTTAGAACATAATTAAAATTAGGCTAAGGGTTTGTATATCATAGATACATATTTATGAAATAAAACATTATGTCTATAGAGTCATAGGTTTTTATGTCTATATAGTTATGTTTATATTTCCATTACCATGTCCATAGCTTTGGGTATGCAAATATTGAGTCCTCGCTCTTGTACTCTTTGGATCTAATAGCCACATATTGAGGATGCCATGCGCCTTTTGTTCCTTTGGTTTTGACTTGTCTCATTCAACATGATTCCCTCTAGATTCTGTGTTTTTTGTTTTGTTTTCATTTTTTTCCAATCCTGTGGCTTGGGGCACTGTCCTTGGGCTTTTTCAAGGCTAGCGCTCTATCACTGAAGCCACAACACCACTTCCAACTTTTTTTTTTCTGTATATAGGATACCAAGGAATTGAACCCAGGTCTTTGTGCATGCTAGGTGAGCTCTCTACACTAAGCCACTCTCCTGGCCCCAGTTTGTTTCTGGGTTTTTTTGTGTGTGTTTTTAGTTTCATCCTGGTGTTAAACTCAAATGCCTGTGACCTGGAGATGACATACACTGATAAATCACCTAGATAGTAAGCCACACAACCTTAGGCATAAGCAGTAATCTAGCTTTATATCAGATACATGCATTCAGATTTTGATCAACTTCTTTCTTTAAGGTATTTGTCACCTAAGTCTCAATTTCGTTCAGCATCACAGCCTGAAGTTGTACAAGATAGGAAAAACTCCATATCTAAGGTACGTTAATGCTAACAATGCTTTAGTTAGGCGAGTTTTTAAATGACCAATATTACTGGTACCTGTAGGTCACTAGCTTATTAAAAAGCACTATGGTTAATGGAGCACCTTTTCTTAGTCATTTTTATTTCACATAGATTAAGGATCAGTAAATCTTTTCTCAGAAGGACCAGGAAGAGATACTTTAGTTTTTGTGCTCAATCAGTGAAATCTCTGATAGCTGTTTAGCCATGCTATTGTAGTCAGTATGAGAAGGAATGAGCTTATATCTGTTTTTTTTTAATTAAAGAATTTATTAACATTGATTTTTATATCATATTTCAAATGACATGTTAAACAAGTATTCAAGAAGGGAATCTATATACAATCACTGGCCCTTAGATTTTAGAACATAATTAAATTAGGCTGAGGGTTTGTATGTCATAGATACATATTAATCTTTGTAATAAAACATTATGTCTATAGAGTCATAACTTTTTATGTCTATGTAGTTGTGTTTATATTTCCAATACCGTGTCCGTAGCCTTGGGTACACAAATATTGAGTCCTCGCTCTTGTACTCTTTGGATCTAATAGCCACATATTAACGATGCCATGTGCCTTTTTTTCCTTTGGTCTTGACTTGTCTCACTCAGCATGATTCGCTCTAGATTCATCCACTTCCCTGCGAATGTCATTATTTTATCTTGTCTGTTGGCTATGTAGAATTCCATTGTGTATATATACCACATTTTCTGTATCCATTCATCTGCAGTAGGGCATCTGGATTGTTTCCATCGCCTGGCTATTGTGAATAGTGCAGAGATGAACATAGCTGAGCAGGTGTCCTTATCATATCCTGGGTTATAATATTCAGGATAGATGCCCAGGAGTGGTATAGCGGGATCATAGGGAAGGTCTATTTTCAGTTCTTTAAGAAACCTCCACACTGCTTTCCAGCGTGGCTGAACTTGTTTACAATCCCACTAGCAGTGCAGTAGGGTTCCTTTTGCTCCACAACCCCCGCCAGCATCTGTCATTGTCTGAGTTCAAAATCTTGGCCATTCTTGTTGGGGTAAGGTGGTATCTTAGGGTTGTTTTTATTTGCATTTCCTTTATGACCATGGATGATGACCATTTTCTCATATGCTTTTCTTTCATTTTAATCTCTTCTATTCCCTTGCCCATTTAGTGAATGGTTTGTTGGGGTTGGGGTGGATTAGTTTCTTGAGTTCCCTGTAGATACTGGGTATTAAGCATTTGTCTGATGTATTATTGGTAAATATCTTTTCCCAGTTGGTTGGCTGTCTCTCTACTTTAATAGCTATGTTTTATCTGTGCAGAAACTTTATTTTTAGGTAGTCCCACTTATTGACTCTCTCTCCAATCTATTGTGACCCTGTTGGGATTCTGTTCAGTAATCTTTTGCCTGTGCCTATGAGTTCCAGTGTCTCTCCAACTTTATCGTGTAGCAGTTTCAAGGTTTACGGTCTGACATTGAGGTCTTTGATCCATTTTGAGTTAATGCTTGTGCATGGCGAAAGGCTTGGGTCAATTTTTAGTTTTCTGCATATGGCTGCCTAGTTTTGCCAGCACCAATAACTGAATAAGCTGTGTTTGTTCCACTGTATATCTTTGTCTCCTTTGTCAAATACAAGTTGACTATAGGTATGTGGTTCTATTTCTGGATCTTCTTTTCCGTTGATCTTCTGGTCTATTTTTGTGCCAATACAAAGCAGTTTTTGTTATTTGGCTCTATAGTAGAGTTTGAAGTCTAGTATTGTAATACCACCTGTATTGCTCTTTTTGCCTACAATTGTTTTGGCTATTCTAGGTCTTGTTCCATATGAACCTTTGGATTGTATCTTCTATTTCAGTAAAGAATGTCTTTAGGATTTTGATGGGAATTGCATTGAATTTGTATATCAATTTTGGCAGTTTGGCCATTTTCACTACATTGGTTCTCCCTACCCATGAGCATGGGATGTCTTTCCATTTCCTGGTGTCCACTTTAATTTCTTTCGTTAGGCTTTTGTAGTTTTCATTTAATTCCTTTACATCTTTGGTTAATTCCTAAGTATTTTTATATGTATTCTAATAAAACTGTTTACAGTAGGCTCCTAGCTACTTAGGAGGCTGAGATCTGAGGATTGTGGTTCAAAGCCAGCCTGGGCACGAAAGTCTATGAGACTATTATCTCCAATAAACTACTTAGAAAAGGCCAGAAGTGGTGCTATGACTCAAGCGGTAGAGTGCTAGCCTTCAGCAAAAGAAGTTCAGTGAGCCGAGTACTGATGGCTCCCACTTGTAATCCTCAAGAGGCTGAGATCTGAGTATTGCAGTTCAAAACCAGCCTGGGCACAAAAGTCTGTGAGATTTTATCTCCAATTAACCACCAGAACACTGGAAGTGGCACTGTGGCTCAAGTGGTAGAGTGCTAGCCTTGAGCTGAATTTCTCTTGGAGAGTGCCCAGGTTCAGAGTTCAAGTTCCACGACTGACCACAAAAAAAAAAAAGGCTAGTCTAAATCAAGCTAATTTATTAAAAAAAAAAAAAAATCTACCAGGAGTAAGAAATGCAGAATCAGGTGTCAGTGACCCCAACTTGTAATCAGGAGGGTGCTATGCAGGGGCAGCAAAATCTTAAGACTTCATCTCCAATTAACCAGCCAGCTAAACAAGCAAGTGCTAGGTACCTTGAATTCAAGCCCCAGGACAGGTGAGGGAGGGAAGGGAGGGAGGGAAGGAGGAAGGGAGGGAAAATGGAAAGGAGGGAGGGAGGGAAAATGGAAAGGAGGGAGGGAAGGAAGAAAGGAAAGAAAGAGAATGTCTTAATCTAAATCAATACACAGTATAAATAGTTCTATTAAGAATAGGGAGCTGGACTGGGTACAGTGGTCCACGCCTAAAATCCTAGCTATTCAGGAGACTGAGAACTGAGGATCATGGATCAAAGCCAGCCTAGGCACTACAAAGCCAGACTCTTATATCCAATTAATCACCAGAAAACCAGAAGTGGTGCTGTGGGTCAAAGGGTAGGGCAGTAGCCTTGAGCTGAAGAGCTCAGGGACAGCACCCAGGCCTAGAGTTCAAGTCCAAGAACCGACAAAAAAAAAAATGGTTAAGGGGGCTAGGAATAGGAATGTAACTTAATGATTGTTTGCCTAGCATGCATGAGGTCTTGGTTTTGATTCCTCAGTACCACATTAACTAAAAAAATAATAAAATTATACACACATACACATAATTAGGATGTTCAAGGTACCGGATTGTAATTCCTTTTTTTTTTTTTTTTTTTTTGGCCAGTCCTGGGCTTGGGCTCAGGGCCTGAGCACTGTCCCTGGATTTTCGCAAGGCTAGGGCTCTACCACTTGAGCAACAGAATCGAACCCGGGTCTTCGTGCTTGCTAGGCAAGCACTAGGCCAAACTCCCGGCCTGATTGTAATTCTTAATGCTACCAAAACTTAAAGGAAAAGAGAAAGGGGAGCTGGAAATGTAGCTGAGAAATAGGATACTTGCCTACCTTGTATAAGGCCCTGAATTTATCCCCACCATTGTTAGGGAGACAGACAGAACATACCCTACTGGTGAAAGTTATGTTCAGTGACAGTTCAGCTAGTTTCCATGTATTTAGAATTACACATTCTGATTTAATGTTCTCCCCTTATATACTTGGTGTTTTTGTTTTCTACAGGAAATTGACAGTAGTGATATCAAAAGTCCTATATGGCCAGACACCGAAGAGAATATGCCAACACTTTCTCCACAGATATGCCTTGAAACTCAAGAGCAAGGTGCGGTGTCCTCAATAAAGTCACCTTTGTTACAGTTACGTGCCTGTGATGCCGAACAGTGCTTTGAAGGAAGATTTATAACAAGATCAAACTATCATAAAAAAGATAGGTCCCTCAGAAGTCATGAGGGACCTAAAACTGATTCTGAAGAAGCTACATTTACACCTTGTGGCATCACAGAGAATGGATGTATCATGTCAGCTAGGATGCAGAAGACTGGAGACAGCACAGGTTCAGCAGAAAATAAGGAGTTCCACCTATTGACAAGTAATGATATTTCCAAAAAGAAAACTGAATCCTCATTTGAAGCAGTCGGGGATGCATGCTTTTCTTCAAAAAGAAGAAAAGTATTCCCCAAATCTTCCTCAGATCAAGAGGAAACAGAAAAAAATTTGACCCAAAAACTGATAGATATGGAGCGTGTATTTTTTGAGAGACATAAACAAGAAGAACAGGACAGGTTATTAGCATTACAACTTCAGAAGGAGGTGGATAAAGAGCAAATGATGCTAAACAGGCAAAAAGGATCCCCAGATGGGTATCAGTTACGTGCTACATCCTCACCTCCAGAAAAATCCCTTGATGGACAGAGGAGAAATTCCAAAGATAGGAGCTTCAAGAAAAAAACCGACACAGAGTGTTCAAAACGGGGGAAAAGCTCAAGAGATGAAAATCAGCAGCCTTCTTCTAAAAGCCAGTTGAAATATTCAGCTAATGGAAAAAAGATGCCAAGTTCTACCAGAGATAATTGTAATGTAAATAAAAGTGCTCATTCCCTTCAGCCTAGTAATTCACAGAAAAGTATTTTTCAAATGTTTCAGAGATACAAGCAGTAATGCAAGGGTAAAAGGGAATATTTTGTAACCTAACACTGGGTTGTGAAGCTGCTTTTCTATTAAAGAATTCTCACAAGTTTGTTGTAAATTTCTGCTCTGTAGTCATAGTTATCATTAAGGATTGTCATTATAAAACAAGAATATATATTTCTGTAAAACTCAGCAGTTAACAGGTACCCTTTTCCATTGTTAGTAACTGTTATGTACTGAAAAAAATGCCTTAAAGTCCAAGAAGTCCCGAAAGAGCTGTTCTCTTTCCAAGATTGCATGTTTTATGACAGCCTCACCTTTTGTCATGAGCAGTGATCAAAACAAATTATACTACACCAAGTTAAGAAATCTATGTAGAATTTAAAAGCCCAAGGAATACTTGAGATGTACAACATTAATTTCCATCTCAATTTAAATTTTAAGCATTATATTTTATTTGAGCTAAAATAAAACAGTTTAGGATCAATGTTAAATGGATTTTCTGGAAAATTGAAACCACAAATTATTTATGTAAAAGAGAGTTTGAGTTGGATGGGGCTAGATAGGATGGCTTTGCAGTTGGGAAACCAGGAAATTAAGGAGTAAGACGAGAATGAACAGCAGGTTCCTTTTGGCAAAATGTTCTCCCTCATGCTCTTTACTAAATGACATAGAATATGTTTTTGGTTTTACAACTTTTTGACACCATAATTTTAAAATGCTTTTTGACACATCTAATTTAAAAATGCTACTTATCTGAATTTTGGGAAAATTGTATTTCTACAAATCTATTCCAGAAAAAGAAAACAAAACCAAAAGACAATTCTATCACACTCTGTTGTGAAAGCTGGAACCAAGCATGTGTTTGTGGACAGAAATAGAAAATATGATGTGTGGGGTTTGTCTAGTCTGGTCCCTGAAAGTTAAATCACAAAACATTGATTTTATTTAGTAATGTTAAACTTAGACTATTGAGCCTTTGTTTCATCAGTAGGAACAACTTTTAGTAAACAATAGCCTTGATAGCATTTTTACAGGTGTGTGAGTAATCCATTTAGTGTCAATAAACAATAAGCTCTTCTAGCATGAATTCTAGTTTTAAGTTAGTATGTGTCATCCAGTTTTTTTTACTTCCAAATTTTGTGGTTAAGATCCTGTCATTTTCATACTTGATGGCATCTATGAATATTAATTGGGTAATGATGAGTAAAATTCTAAATCAAAATTCATCAAATCAATATGTAATTAGTTACAATATGCAATTGAATATGCAGTTTCAATTAATATTTTAGGGTAAACATCATTGGAACACTTTGGTTTGAAAGTTGTCTAAATAGCCCATGATGTGACATATTTAAGATTTAACTAAATTGTGAAGTCTTCCTGACTAAAGTTGGTTTAAGATAACTTTCCATTTCTATATTCGCCTTTCTGTCATTCCTACCATGTTTGCCTTTAGTTAGAAACTAATAATTTTTTGGGGGGGTCAGAGGACTGTACTGCTTTTTTTTCTTTCGTTTTTGTAGAAGATATATTAGAATATTTAATTTCTTAGTACTAAAGCTACACAGATAATAAGCTGAAAAATTAAAGGAATTATTAAAGATAAAAATTGACTTGTGTTTATTTTACTACAGTTCAAGAATTAGAGCTGATGTGGATGGCTCATTCCTGTAATCCTAGTTACTCAGGAGGCTGAGATCTGAGGGTTACAGTCTAAAGCCAGCCCAAGCAGAAAAGCCTGAGACTCATCTCCAATTAAATCACAGAAAAAAGCAGAGATGGCTTTGTGGCTCAGATGGTACAGTGCTAGCCTTCAGCAAAAAGAGCTCAGAGTGCTCAGGGTCAGCTTGAAATGCCTGGTAAGTTGGGAACAAGTTTCAGTTCAGAAAGTATCAGTTTTTCTGGAGGGACAGTACTACTAGGGATTGAACTAGGGCCATTTGATTGTGTTGTTAGACAGG
The DNA here is from genome assembly GCF_031878675.1 of Megascapheus bottae. Lineage (NCBI taxonomy): Eukaryota > Metazoa > Chordata > Mammalia > Rodentia > Geomyidae > Megascapheus > Megascapheus bottae. The sequence goes on from NC_143509.1 coordinate 54,041,180, forward strand.
TACTCAGACCAGCTTCCTTTCCTTTTTCCCATAGAGGGATCTTGGACTTTTTTCTGACAACCAGCCTCAGACCATGATCCTCTTCTTTCATCTAGCTGGTATTATTGGTGTGCAAGGGCTGAGGTGTGGCTCCAGAGTTGTTTCTGCCTAGAAAATACAAGGTCTAACCAGTTGCCTTGGCTAATACCTGTAATCCTGAATGCTCAGGAGGCTGAACTCTGAGGATCAAGATTGAAGACAGACAAGCCCATGAGACTCCAATTAACCACCATTAAGTTGAAAGAAGTAGACCTTGCCTGATTTTTGACTGATGGGAAGTTATCTTTGCTGTAATAAATTTTACCTTGCCAATTTTTTCTTTCCAGTCCTGGGGCTGGGGCTTGAACTCGGGCTTGTCCTTGAGTTTTCTCAAAGGTAGTGAGTGCTCTACCACTTAAGCCACAGCACCACTTTTGGCTTTTTCTGTGTATTCGGTATCAAGGAATCAAGCTGGAAGCAGGGCTATGACTCAAGTGGAAGAGCATCAGCCTTAATAAAAAGGCTAACGGACAATGCCCAACCCTGAGTCCAGGTCCCAGTTCCAGTGGGACTTAACACATGCCTGCACACACCACACAGAAGGTTTTGATTACTAGAACTAGGGGGAAATGGAACTGGACTAGGTGTGCAAATATCAGAGGGAAAACTTTAATTGTTGCTGGCACCTCTGAAAATGTCCAGCCAATCTACTTGGAGGAGTTGAGGGAATTTAGAGGCTGGGGTCAATTAGCATGACTGAGGTAATCCTGTATGAGCAATTTTAATAGGAAGCTGTCAGGCAAAGGAGACTGGGATTTTATTTGTTGCTGGTCCTTGGGCTTGAACTCAGGGCCTGGGCTCTGTTCTTGAGCTTCTCTATGTTCAAAGTTAGCACTCTATCATTTGTGCCCCAATGCCACTTCTGGCTTTTTCTGTTTATGTGGTACTGAGGAATTGAACCCAGAGCTTCATGCATGCTAGCTAAGCACTCCACCACTAGGCCAAACTCCTGCCCCCCCTTTTTTTTTAAAAAAAAAAAAAAAAACAGGTCCTGGGGTTTGAACTCTGGGCCTGGGCACTGTCTCAGCACTTTCTAGCTAGCTCAAAGCTAGTGTTCTACCATTTAAGCACAGTACCACTTCCACATTTTTCTGAGTAGTTTATTACAAATACGAGTCACAGGCTGGGCTCTGGTGGCTCACACCTATAATCCTAGCTACTCAGAAGGCAGAGATCTGAGGATTGCAGTTCAAAGGCAGGCAGGGCAGAAAAGTCCCTATGAGACTCTTAACTCCGATTAAACACTCAAAAGCCAAAAGTGGCACTATGGCTCAAAGAACTCAGGAATAGTATCCAGGCCCTGAAAATCAGCCCCATTTTTGGCTAAAACAAAAGAGGGATTTTCTTGCCCAGGCAGGTTTTGAACTGCAATCCTCAGATCTCATTTCCTGAGTAGCTAGGATTACAGGCATGAGCCACCAGTGCCTGGCAAATCTATCTTAAATTCGGCAATATGTTTAGGGAAAATATGCTTACCTAGAAACTCCCAGAGAGAAACCCTCAATAAGGACCAGTTCAATAAAAGAACATTTTCAAGAATCTGTACAAAACCTAAGTGTTGAATTTCTCTTGTCCTGACTATGCCCATAGTTGCTGAATCAGAGAAAAAGATTGTATGTAAACATAATGGCAGTCATCCAAAGCTACCATTACCAGTTTCCCATTTTCTTGGGTTATCTACAATTCCTACAAATCTGTGATTCTTCCCCCACAAGGACGCCAAGAATCTTATGAGTGCTGGTTCAATTCCTCAGTTCCATTCCTTAGTACCACATGCACAGAAAAAACTGGGAGTGGTGTGCTGTGGCTCAAGTGTAGAGCATTATCCTTGTACAAAAGAAACTCAGGGACAGTGCCCAGGCCCTGAATACAAGCCCCAGAACAGGCACAAAAAAAAAAAATCCTTCTCTTGGCTGGAGTGTGGCCTAGTAGTAGAGTACTTGCCTAGCATGTACAAAGCCTTAGGTTTGATTCCTCAGTACCACATACACAGAAAAGGCCAGAAGTAATGCTGTGGCTCAAGTAAAAGAGCATTACCCTGGAGAAAGCTCAAGGGCAGTGCCCAGGCCCTGAGTCCAAGCCAAAAAGAATACTTCTCTGAAATTGCCTCCAAATACAATTAAACCCTTAGATATGATCATTGAAGTCCCAGAGACTACACTCCCAAAATAATAGACTTAGAAGACCAGGCTAAGATTTGATTGTTTTATTAAAAGGCTATTTAAGGTGCTGGGATGCTTTCATGGCCTTTCTTTCATTTTCAAATAAACTTTCTCTTACTTAAAAAAAAACAAAACTGGAACTGGGAATATGGCTTAGTGGTAGAGTGCTTCCCTAGCATTCATGAAATTCTGGGTTCAATTCCTCCATACCACATAAACAGAAAAGGCCAGAAGTGGTGCACTAGCCTTGAGCAAAAAGAAGGGCAGGGACAGTGCCTAGGCCCTGAGTTCAAGCCCCAGGACTGGCAAAACAAACAGCAACAACAAAACAAAACCAACGACTTAATGGATTCTATGTAGGCCCTGCTTAGGAAGCTATTCCTTCTGGTGTCTTCATTATTTAGATTTCACCCCAAAGTGTATTACTAGTACAGACTACCACTTGACCTGCCTATCACCCACTCCAATAATGGACCATTTATACTAGCAAGAGTAAAATCCAAGGGTGACATTCTATCTCTACAATAAAAGAGACCTACTAAGACAAAGCTTATCCTGGTGATAAGGAACAATTCAGAGACAATCTGGGCAAAACTGTTTAGACAAGAGAGGATGCTATCCAATTCAAAATGGAGTCACTTGTGCTCACAATTTCAAATTTGATAACATCTTCGGTTTCTAAGAGGTCAGAATCTTAAGTTTTTGAGAGAGGAATGATAAATAGCATTTGGCCTTAAGAGGAGCTATATAAAGAAAACTTAAAATCAAGGATGAGGTTTAAAGATTACTGGGAGAAAACATTGTAATTAAATTTCCAACCAGCTTAGACAGCTCAGTGGGGTGAAGGAATGACACAATATTGTGTGTGTGTGTGTGTGTGTGTGTGTGTGGTCTATCCACCTAAAAATTAAGGAAAGGCTTCATTCCAGTCTAAGGTGAGTCAATAAATTTTTTTTTTCCAGTCATGGGTCTTCAACTCAGGTCCTATGCCCTGACCTTGGGCTTTCTCACAGCTAGACTCTACCACTTGAGGCACAGCACCACTTCCAGCCTTTTTCTATGTATGTGGTACCAAGGAATTGAACCCAGGTCTTTTTGTGCATGCTAACCAAGCACTCTACCACTAGGCCAAACTCCCAGCCCCTAGTTTGACTTTTTTTTTTTTTTTTTTGCCAGTCCTGGGCTTGAGCTCAGGGCCTGAGCACTGTCCTTGGACTTTCTCAAGGCTAGAACTCTACCACTTGAGCCTCAGCACCACTTCCGGGTTTTTCTATATATGTGGTACCAAGGAATCGAACCCGGGTCTTCATGCATGCTAGGCAAGCACTTTAACTACTAAGCCAAATTCCCGGCCTAGTTTGACTTTCTTAAACAGAAATGATTTGATAAAAATCATGCTCAAAGTGGCATGGTGGCTCACGCCTGTAATCCTAGCTACCTAGGAGGCTGAGATCTGAGGGTCTAGGTTCAAAGCCAGCTGGGGCCAGCTGAGACTCTTGTCTCCAATTAACCTCTAGAAAAGAAGAAGTGGGGCTTGGCTCAAGGGTAGGGCGGGAGCCTTGAGCTGAAGCGTTCAGGGACAGTGCCTAGGCTGCCCCATGACGCAAAAAAAAAAAAAAAAAAGTCTTTTACTTACCCACCCAAACCAGGAAACTAAGGCCTAGTGATCAAACATAATTCAGTAAACCTCCTCCACCCTTGGGGACAGTGACTCTGCTTATGGGCTGGTTGCATGGTCTCAGAGAGGGGAGGCTGTATGGCCCTTACATTTCAATTAAAACCTATGCCAGTGGCATATACCTATGTAATCCTAGGTACTCAGGAGGCTGAGACTTGAGGATCACAGCTCAACGCCAGCTCTGGTAGAAAAGTCAATGGGTCCTTTTTTTTTTTTTTTGGCTCTGGGGATAGAAATCGGGGCTTGGGTGCTGCCCCTGAGCTTTTCTGTGCTCAGAGATAGCACACTACCACTTAAGTCACAGCGCCACTTCTGTTCTGGATTTTTCGAGTAGGTTATTGGAGATGAGTCTCACCAGGACTCTTCTTTTCTTTTTCTTTTATTTTTTCCTTCCTTTCTCTTTTCTTTTTTCTTTGTGTGGATCATGGGGCTTGAACTCTGGGCCTGGCTGTTGTCCCTGAGCATTTCAGCTCAAGGCTATCACCCTACCCCTTGAGCCACAGCCCAACATCCCCCTTTCTAGTGATTAATTGGAGATAAGAGTCTCACTGTCTTTAGTGCCCGCGCTTGCTTTGAACTTGGATCCTCAGATCTCAGCCTCCTGAGTAGCTAGGATTATAGAAGTGAGCCACCAGTGCTGGCTCAATAACAATCTCGAATTAACCAGCAAAAAGCAAAGTGGAGCTGTAGCTTATATGGTAGAGTACCATCATTAAGTGAAAAAGTTTAGCATCTGTTCTTGAGTTCAAGCACCCATACTTTTGCTAAATAAATAGATAAATTGGCTGGGAGTTTGGCCTAGTGGTAGAGTGCTTCCATTCCTCAGGTACCACATACATAGAAACAAGGTGGAAGTGGTGCTGTGGCTCAAGTGGTAAAGCTCTAGCCTTCAGAAAGAGTCTCGTGGAAGGCAAGGTGCTGTTGGCTCACACCTGTAATCCTAGCTATTCATGAGACTGAGATCAGAAGATCATGGTTGGAAGCTAGCCCAGGCAGAAATTTCCTGTGGGTGAGACTCTAATCTCTAATTAGCCATTGGAAGTGGAGCTGTGGTTTAAAGTACAGCACTAGCTCAGAGGATAGTGCCCAGGTCAGAGTTCAATCCCCAAAGAGAGAGAGAGAGAAGACAGAGAAGGAAACAGAGAAGAGAGATCCTACTGCCTTTCCTGCCTGGATTGACTTTGAATCCAATCCTCAGATATCAGGCTCCTAAGTATCTGGGATTATAGGCCTGAGCCACTAGCATTCTGCTAACAATCCAGTTTTAAGGCTTATTTTCTTTCCTTTTTAAATTTCTGCAAGTTAGCTCCTAGTTTTGTGGATGTCACAATCTTTACTAGAACTCAGGGCCTGAGCACTGTCCTTGGGCTTTTACCTCAAGGCTAGCACTCTGCCACTTGAGCCACCACTTCCAGTTTTTCTATGTTTGTGGTACCAAGGAGTTGAACCTGGATCTTCATGCATGCTAGGCAAGCACTCTACCACTAGGCCAAATTCCTGGCCTCTTTACCTCCTTTTTATGGTCAACATCTCAGTATATAGCCTAAGCTTGCCTCAAGCTTATAATCCTCTTGCCTCAGCCTCTGGATTGCTGAGATTACAGTTGTTTTAACACACACACACACACACACACACACACACACACACACACACACACACAAAACTGTCTTTTTTTTTTTTTTGCTTTATATGGACACAGATTCTATAACACTCATCAGAACAAAAGCCAATGTTTGTTAAGAAAGGAAGGTAGGGGCTGGGATTTTGACCTAGTGGTAGGGTGCTTGCCTAGCATGCACAAAGACTGGGGTTCAATTCCTCCATACCACATACATAGAAAAAATGAGGAAGTGGTACGCTTAAATGGTAGAGCTCTAGCCTTGAGAAAGTCCAAAGACAGTGTTCAGGCCGAGTTCAAGCACCAGGACTGGTATAAAAAGAAAAAAAAAAGTAACTGTGTTTAGTAATCAATGTTTGAAACCTGATATTTCATAGTTAGCTCTAGTGACACAGTCTCACCGTCTTTAACAATGTTTCCTCCTCCTCGTCCTCCTCCTCCTCCTCCTCCTCCTCCTCCTCCTCCTCTTCTTCTTTTCTTTTAGATGAAGTGCTTGAACTCTGGGGTTGGTTGCTGTTCCTGAGCTCTTCAGCTCAAGACTAGTGCTCTACCACAGCACAACTTTCCACTTAAGAGTCTCACAGACTTTTGTTGCCCAAGCTAGCTTCCAACTGAGATCCTCAGATCTCTTCCTCCTTAGTAGCTAGGATTACAGATGTGAGTCACCGGTGCCCTGCATAGCACCCAGTTCTTAGACTGTTAGCTAACGATGTTTCTTATTCTGGCCTTATTCTCCTCCCTCCCTCATTTCATTTTTTTTTCTTTCTCTTTTTGGGTCATGGGGCTTGAACTCTAGGCCTGGGCGTTGCCGCTGAGCTCATTAGCTCAAGGCTACTGCCCCTATCCCTGGAGCCACAGCCCCAATTCTGGTTTTCTAGTGGTTAACTGGAGATAAGAGTCTCGTTCTTTAGTAGCTAGGCTGGCTTTGAACCTTGATCCTCAGATCTCAGCCTCCTGCGTACCTAGGATTATAGGTGTGAGCCACTGCGCCCACCTTCAACTCCCCCCACCCCGTTTGAACTCACAACCTTGAGCTCTTTTGCTTAAGGCTAGCCTCACCACTTTGAGCCACATGGCCACTTCTGCTTTTTGGGTAGTTATTTGGAGTCGGGATCCCGGTTTTTTCTGCTCGGATTAGCTTCGAACCAGGATCCTAAGATCTCAGCCTCCTGGGTTAGGAAGATTCCAGAAGCCATAGGCACCCGTCACGCATGATTTATTTATTTATTTCTGTGTGTCTGTCGTGGGGCTTGAATTCTGGGCCTGGGTGCTGTCCCTGAGCTCTTCAGCTCAAGGCCAGTGCTCTGCTCTCCCCCTTGAGCCACAGCACCACTTCCGGTTTCCTGGTGGTTAATTGGAGATAAAAGAGTCTCACCGATTAAACCGTGGTCCCCAGATCTCAGCCTCCTGAACAGCTAGGATCACAGGCGTGAGCCACCGGCGTCCGGCTAGGATTTTTAATTTAATGGGAGCTGATAGAAACCACGCAAAGTGTGGTGGAGCTGGGGGGGGGGGGAAAATAATCCTAGTAGGGGTTGTCAGCGAAGCCTGCGAAGCTGTTATGCGAAGAAACTGCTACTTGCCGAGCCTGAAGCTTCCATCGGAATCAGTCCCGCGTCTAAGAAGCGGGCTTCCACGCTTGCCCGCAGGATGCTGCGTGCAGGTAGCAACCCAGCCACCAACCCCGGTGGCCGAGCGAGGGCTTCGACTCAGGTCTGCGTCTGCGCAAAGGACGAGCAGAGGGGGTGGAGCCTGGGGCGGCCAGTGCGCCTGCGCAGACGGCGCGGCGAGGTGGGGGAGGGCGGTCCGTGTGTGTCTGTGTTGTTGTTCGGCGGCGGCGGCGGCGGCGGCGGCGGCGGCAGCGGCGGCGGCGGCGGCGGTAAGATGGCTGCCCACGGGGGCTCCGCGGCGTCCTCGGCGCTGAAGGGGTTAATTCAGCAGTTCACCGCCATCACCGGTAAGAGACGCGGTTACCGGAAGGTGGACCGTGGTGTCCGGGCTGGGCCGGCCGAGCTGTCCGGGCTTCCTCTTTACCTTCACGCTTTCATCCCTCGGGCTTTTCCTCACCGCTCCCGTCCTCCCTCCCGAGAGGAGGCGACGACGACGACGACATCGGGGTCTCCGGTTCAGGCGGGAGGCAGCCCTCCCCGCCTCCGGGTCCCTTGGTCCCCGGTTCTTGGTCTCCTCGCAGTTTCGAGGCAGGTCCCCCACGCCCCCTGCCAGCCAGGACCCGGGGATGGGCCGGGCCCGCCCGCCCCGCCGGCCGGGGGACCTGGGGCGGGAGGAGTGGGGCGCCGCACCCGGCCACCGCCCTCCTCCATCACCGTCTCTTCTCTCTGCGGCCCCCCGAGAAGCGGGTGCGTGTGTGCCCTCACCCCTCTTTCTTCTCCGGCCAGGTCACCCCCTCCCCTCGCCGTCCCTGGCCTGCCCTTCTGCTTCCTGGGCCCCCGGGAGCCTCGGCGGTGGCCCTCGCGTGTTCGGGGCCTCCCGCTCTAACGGCGAGCGCGGTGGGCTGGGCAGCGCCTTTTGCACATCCCGGGAGCCGGGGCGGGGGGGGGCCTCCAAAAACGCGGGGTGCCCGGGAGCACCGTGGAGACGGAGGCTTTGCGAGAGAAGAATGAAGAGGAACCCCCAGGCGTGATGGGGAAGGCCTGGAGGGAACCCGGCTGGCGTTTCCCACCTCCCCATAATAAAACCCGAAAGACCGAGGCGATGGCGCCCGAGCTCTCTGATAAAATAAGGTGGCAGCGGAAACTTCTTTGCGGGAAATCTATTTCTGGGCATCGGTGCACCCACTCCCCACCCCCCCCAAACCTTAGGCCTGTGATTTTCCTTCTCTTTGGACCCCTGAGAAGGGCACGCGCTGATTTGACCGCCTGGAGGAAAGGCCCCGAGCCATTGCTGTGAATTCGCTCTGTCTTGTTTCTCTCCGACGGTGCTGAACTTTTTTTGCATGAGTTATTAGAGGGCGGAGCAAATGATGAAGTTCTCTGGAGTGATTTGAGAGAAGAGTACTCCATGTGCCTGTGTGTAATTTTGCCGTTCTAATTTTGTCATTTTGAAAAGAGGTCAGAAACTTCGTTCCCTCTGCTTACAGGTCTATACGTTGCCTGGTAGTAGTAATTTGCAAGATGCAGAGAATATTCCCAGTTAATGTTTTTAGAGTTTGACGTGAACAAGATCTGGTTGTAGTATTCTAACCAATATCCGATGTATCCAAGTTACCTTTTTGTAATTAAGGTAGTTATAGTCTTTGCTCCAACGTGATGACTGGATAGATGGATGTTTGATGCATTGTGTGCAGTCCACAAAATGTAATGTTAAAATTGGTAAAGTAGGGCCGGGAGTTTGGCCTAGTGGTAGAGTGCTTGCCTAGCATGCACGAAGACCCGGGTTCGATTCCTTGGTACCACATACTTAGAAAAAGCCAGAAGTGGTGCTGAGGCTCAAGTGGTAGAGTTCTAGCCTTGAGAAAAATCCAAGGACAGTGCTCAGGCCCTGAGCTTAAGCCCAGGACTGACAAAAAAAAAAAAAAAAAAAGAAAATTGGTAAAATTTACAATAAAATGAAGGTGACAGGTAAAATGATAGTAATATTTTCAAGCTTTGTTACTGTGCTTAACATGTATCATATTTCCCACTATCTAAATCATTGTTATGGAAAAAACAGAAGTTCATTGTGTGTATATTTAGTAAGTTTATATAAAAAAAAATCTTAGTGAGTGACACAGAAGTAAATGTTATTAAGCCTTTTTTTTTTTTTTTTTTGCCAGTCCTGGGCTTAAGCTCAGGGCCTGAGCACTGCCCTTGGATTTTTCTCAAGGCTAGAGTTCTACCACTTGAGCCTCAGCACCACGTCCGGCTTTTTCTAAGTATGTGGTACCAAGGAATCGAACCCGGGTCTCCGTGCATGCTAGGCAAGCGCTCTACTACTAGGCCAAACTCCCAGCCCCTAAGCCTTTCTTTTGAGTTGCGTATGGGTTGATGCCACTTAATTTCAGTTTCTATGTCAAGTGCTACCTTCATAAACTCACCTTGTTCTAACCTAACATTATTTCTTCAAATACAGTGTGTTTTGGGCTTTTAGTTTTACACAAAACCTGGACTGTGGTGTAGTGCACGCATTCAGTTTATTGTTTTAATTCTGATTCTGTCTGTTAGTCTATGAGCTTGTTTCCTGGTCAGTGGTCACTTGTATTGCTGGATTATTGTCCCTCAGTAGACAATGGTATTTAAAAGTCTGTAGAAGGGGCCAGAGAGTAACTTAGTGTTAGAGTGCTCACCTAGCATGTACAGAAAAAGCTGGATGTGGTGCTGTGGCTCAAGTGGCAGAGTGCTAGCCTTGAGCAAAAAGTGTTCAAGGGCAATGCCCAGTCCCTGAGTTCAAGCCTCAGGACTGGCCAAAAAAAAAAAAAAGTCTGTAGAAGGGAAAATTTATTAGACAGTTCTTGGTGTGCTATGGGACCTCTCTCCCTCTCTTTTTGTGCCAATACTGAGGGATGAACTCAGGGCTTCTTCACTCTACACTGGTGTTCTGTTGCTTGAACCACACTTTCAGTTCTGGCTTTTTGTTGGTTAATGTGAAATAAAGAGTATCTGGGATTTGTCTGCCAAGGTTGACTTTAAACCTGGATGCTCAGATCTCAGCCTCCAGACTGAGTGACTGTAATTCAGGCATGAGCCACTGATACCCAGCTATATTTTATTAATTTTATTTTGGTGCTGGGGATTGAACATAGGGCTTTGTACATGTTAAAACATGCCATTATCATTGAAGCTATATTGAAAGACTTCTTTTGGGGGGGAGCATTCTTAAGGCTTGAATTCAAGGCCTGGGCACTGTCTCTAAACTTCATTTACTCAAGGCTAGCACCTTACCATTTGAACCACAGCACCATTTCTAGCATTTTCTGTTTATGTGGTACTAAAGAATCCAGTCCAGGGCTTCATGCATGCAAGGCAAACACTCTATCACTAAGCCACATTCCCAGCCAGTGCTTTTTTATTTGAATGCTAACCACACATTTTACCTCTAAGCTATATCTATTGATAATTTTTTAAATATCATAGTAATAAACCATTAGATATACAGAATGTAGCGGTGCACTATGCTGTGCTACTCTAGTCTCATTGAGGAAGATGGATTGCTTGAGCCTTGCAGTTCAAAGTCAACCTGGGCAACATGGTGGATTCTATCTAACAAGAAAGAATGACTGAATAATAATAATAATAATAATAATAATAATAATAGTAATAAAAGATTTATGTTGAATACTGGTTGCTCATGCCTGTAACTGTAGCTACTCAGGAAGGTGAGATCTGAGGATCATGATTTGAAACTAACTAAAGCAAAAAAGTTTGTGAAACTTTCGATTTCCAGTTAACCAGCAAAAAGCCAGAAGTGGAAGGTATGGTTCAAGTGGTAGACCAGCAGCCGTGAGTGAAAAAGCTCAGGTGGCCATTTCCCTAACCTTGAATTTAAGCCCTTAGTTCCAGCACCAAAAAACTAAACAAACAAAAAACAAAGGAGGGTAAAACCTCTTTTAGCTTAAAGAAATTTGAGAGTCTGAGTAGTGGTATGCACCTGTTATTCCAGTTACAAAGGAGGAAGCGATGGGAGGATAGAAGTCTGAGATTCCCTGGCTTTAAATGGAAGACCTTATCTAAAAAAAAGCAAAACTGGGAATATGACTCAAGAGTTGCAAGCTTGAGACCCTGAGTTAAAACCTCAGTGCCATCACAAAGGAAAAAAAAAAAGAAAGAAAGAAGGAAGGAGGTGGTGCCTGGGAGTTTGGCTAGTGGTAGAGTGCTTGCCTCCCATGCACAAAGACCTAGGTTTGATTCCTTGGTATCAAAAAGCCAGATGTGGCACTGGGGCTCAAGTGCTAGCCTTGAGAAAACCCAGGGACAGTGCTCAGGCCCTGAGTTGAAGCCCCAGGACTAGGAAGAAAAGAAAAGAAAAAAGGAGCTGGGGATATAGCTTAGTAGTGGAGTGCTTACCTTGCATGCATGAAGAAGTCCTGGGTTCGAGTCCTCTGTACCACACCAACAGAAAAGGCCAGAAGTGGCACTCTGGCTCGTGTGAGCCAGAAGCCAGTGAGCCAGAGCAAAAGAAGCTCAGGGACAGTGTCCAGGCCCTGAGGTCCAGCCCCAGGATTAGGAAAAATAAAAACACAACAGAAAACAAAGGAAAAGTTAGAGATGGGGGTGGGAGGAAGACTCCCTGACAGTGTTTATAATTAAAAGATATTTAAATTTTTTTTTTTTTTTTTTTTTTGCCAGTCCTGGGCTTGAGCTCAGGGCTTGAGCACTATCCTTGGACTTTCTTTTTTCTTTTTTTTTGCCAGTCCTGGGCTTGAGCTCAGGGCCTGAGCACTGTCCTTGGACTTTCTCAAGGCTAGAGCTCTACCACTTGAGCCTCAGCCCCACTTCCGGCTTTTTTCTATGTATGTGGTACCGAGGAATCGAACCCGGGTCTTCATGCATGCTAGGCAAGCACTTTAACCACTAGGCCAAACTCCTGGCCCTGTCCTTGGACTTTCTCAAGGCTAGAGCTCTACCACTTGAGCCTCAGCACCACTTCTGGCTTTTTGCTATGTATGTGGGGTACCGAGGAATCGAACCCAGGTCTTCATGCATGCTAGGCAAGCACTTTAACCACTAGGCCAAACTCCCGGCCCCCAGATATTTAAAATTTTTGTTCCTGGATGAATGAGGCCAACCTTAAGGCTCTGATTTCAAAATGGTTTACTTTATAGCCCAGGCCCTCCTGGAACTGGTGATTTTCCTGCCTTAGCTTCTTCCTATGGACTACCACACTACACTCAGTTAATGAAAAATGAAAACTAGTCTTTTTTTTTTTTGCCAGTCCTGGGGCTTGAACTCAGGACCTGGGCACTGTCCTTGGACACTTTTGCTCAAGGCTAGTACACTGTTACTTGAGCCACAGCACCACTTCTGGCCTTTTCTGTGTATTTAGTTTGGAGGAATTGAACCTAGGGCTTCATGCATGCTAAGCAGGTACTCTACCGCTAGACCATGTTACCAGCCTAGCAAATGCTTTTTTTTTTTTTTTTTTCCCAGTCCTGGGCTTGAGCTCAGGGCCTGAGCACTGTCCTTGGGCATTCCTCATGGCTAGCCCCCTAACACTTGAGCCACAGCACACTTCTGGCTTTTCTATGTATGTGGTACTGAGGAATTGAACCCAGGTCTTCATGCATGCTATGCAAGCACTCTACCTCTAGGCCAAACTCCCTGTCCTGCAAATACATTTTTTATACAATACTTTGAAGATTTTTTTTTTTTTTTTGCTAGTCCTGGGGCTTGAACTCAGGGCCTGAGCATTGTCCTTGGGCTTTCCTCACTTGCAGCACAGCATCACTTCTGGCTTTTTTTTTTTTTTCCTACATATGTAGTATTGAGGAATGGAACCTGGGTCTTTGTGCATGCTAGGCAAGTATTCTACCACTAGGCCAAACAACCAGCCCGAGCCTTATATTTTTTTTGTGTGTATGTGTGTGTGTTGGTCATGGAGCTTGAACTCTGGGCCTGGGCACTGTCCCTGAGATCTTTAGCTCAAGGCTACTGTTCTATCACTTGAGCCCCAGTGCCACTTCCAGTTTTCTGGTAATTAATTGGAGATGAGTATGGGGACGTTAGTGCCCAGGCTGGCTTTGAACCTTGATCCTCAGATCTCAGCCTCCTGAGTAGCTAGGATTACAGGCATGAGGCACCATCATCTGGCTATCTTTTTTGCTTTAGTTATTTTTCAAATAAGGTCTCAGGTTTATGTCTAAGCCATCATGGATGTTGATTTTCCTATTTGCATAGCTGAGATGATTGATGGATGCTACTGTACCCCCTGTACTCTTCCCCCCCCTTTTTTTTTTATTTGTGGGGCTTGAACTCTGGATCTGGATGCTGTCCCTAAGCTCTTCTGCTTAAGGCCAGAGCTCTACCATTTTAACCACAGCCCTACTTCCATTTTTTTTTTTTTTTTTGCCAGTCCTGGGCTTGGGCTCAGGGCCTGAGCACTGTCCTTGGACTTTCTCAAGGCTAGAGCTCTACCACTTGAGCCTCAGCACCATTTCCAGCTTTTTTGTATGTATGTGGTACCAAGGAATCAAACCCGGGTCTTCGTGCATGCTAGGCAAGCATTTTAACCACTAGGCCAAACTCCTGGCCCCCCTACTTCCATTTTTTTCTGGTGGTTAATTGAAGATAATAGTCTCACCAGGCTGGGGCTGGCTTTGAACTCTAATCCTCAGATCTCAGCCTCCTGAGTAGCTAGGATTATGGGCGTGAGCCACCGCACCCAGCTAAATTCAAGAACTTTTTTTTATCTGGGCTGGCCTGTATCCTATTGTTTACTTTCTGAGTAGCTGGGTTTAAGAGCCTGAGCCACCTCAGTCCCTGGGCACTGCCCCTGAGCTTCTTTTCCTCAAGGCCAGTACTCTACCAGTTCAGCTACAGCACTATTTCTGGCTTTTTCTGTTTATATGGTACTGAGAAATGAAACCCAGGGCTTCATGCATGCTAGGTAAGCACTCGACAACTAAGCCACATTCCCAATCCCCCAGAGAAATTTTTGATAAATCCTATTTCTCACCAAATAGAACAAATGACTTCATAGTCTGTATATTACATTATGATAAATCTGAAGTAATGGCAAATTTAAAAAGTATATGATACTACAAAACAATCATTTCTTACAACAGTAATGTTTTTTACATGCTGTTTGTTCAGTTTTCCTATTTTTGCATTGTGGATCATGGTATACATAATATAAGATTGTAAAATTTGTACTTCATATTATATCATAAACATATTTTTCATGGTCATACTTTTGACAAATGGCAAGGGAATTGATGATCTTTGAAGTACTCATATTGGGGAATCTACATCTTACTATTGAGGCCTTCTGAAATTATCTAAAGCTACATAAGAAAACTATCACTGTTACATTATAGCTACAACATATTTTACAGCGTTACTAATTTGACCTTCCATGATATTCATCATTAAAAAAAAATGGTTTGAACCAACATAGGCTTTGGTGGCTTATGCCTGTAAATCATAGCTACTTGGGGGGCTAAGTTCAGGAGATTGTGGTTTAAGGCCAGCTCAGGCAAACACATTAGGCCTCTTTTCAGCTAATTACTGGGTATAGTGTCATGCACCTGTCATCCTAACTGTGTAGGAGGAGGTTGAGATGAGGATCATGGTTCTAGCGCAGGTTGGATAAAAATGTTCATGAGATAGCCTGGTGTGCTACTCAGGAGGCTGAGATCTGATGATCACAGTTCAAAGCCAGCCCGGGCACTAAAGAGCGTGAAAGTCTTATCTCCAATTAACCACTAGAAGACTGAAAGTGAGGCTATGGGACAAGGGGTAGAGTTGTAGCCTTGAGGTAAAGAGCTCAGGGAGAGTGCCCAGGCCAAGAGTCCAAGCACCATGACCAACCAAACCCCCCAAAAATGTTCATGAGGCCATCTCAGTGGAGAATGTTGACAGGAAGCATAAATAAGACCTTAGACCAGATGTGAGTCTAGGCAATAATCTCAAAATAACCAGTGCAAAAAGAGTCAAGTTCAGTTATTGTACCAACAAAAGAAAAAAAGAATGTTTTCAACCCATGGCATTTTGGGCTGACATCCAGTGTTCTGTACACAGAATATATGCATATAATAACAATAATTTATAAAGTAAAGGATATACAGGAAGGAAACTATAGAATAGGTCAAAAAGAAAGTATTGGAAAGTGAGGATATAATGTAGGAATGGAAAGTGGAGGCTGGGTATACTAGAGCATATTAGAATAGCATTTCATAGAGCTTTGTGTATAGTAGGCATTATGCATTTCACCACCCCATAGAATCTCATTTAAAAGATTTTAGTTTAATCTTTATCTAAAATTGAATTAACATATAATAGAATTGGGACTTTTGATGTATATGCTGTTTAGCCTATGGCCAGTTTCCATCCTTTTTGTAAAATACATTTGCCTTTGGTTAGTATTAAAATGTGTTTTTTGTGTGTTGGTGGCTGGTGCTTGAGTTCTCTGTTAAAAGAAAGCATCCCAAAGGTAATAATGAAGTTTGAGAAAAATGTAAGGGAGATTTATTTTGACTCATAAATGAAATAGTCTACAAAATTCAATATTTATTGACAACTGCCCCTTCCCCCTTTTTTTGATCTTAAAATCTGAGCCTGGGTGCTCTCTACCTTCCCATTTACTAGTGTAGTGGTTAATTGGAGATAAAAGTCTCATAGACTTTGTGCTGGAATGGCTTTGAACCATGATCCTCAGATCTCAGCCACCTGAGTAGCTGGGATCTCAGGCCTGAGCCACTGGCTCCCAGTTGAAAATTACCACGTTTGAGTTATAGTCAGATCCTGAGGATACTAGAGCAAGGCATTGAGTCAGCTTCACAACCCTTAAAAGGTGGGCGAGCCAGGAGTTTGGTCCAGTGGTAGAGTGCTTGCCTAGCATGCAGGAAGACCCACATACATAGAAAAAGCCATAAGTGGTACTGTGGATCAAGTTCAAGCCCCAGGACTGGCAAACAACAACAACAAAACAAAATGAAAACTCTTAAAGGCTAGTAGGAATACAGATATATAAATAGGTATTATAAATACAATGAGAGAATACTAAGGAGCTAATGTGGGAACATATAGACAGGAGATCAAGGAAAACTTCCCAGAAGAAATAATTTTCTACTTAAAACCTAGAAGAGAGACGTTTCTGATAGAAACATGTGTAGAGACTTGGAGGAGAGGGACTGATGTACATTCGGGGGCAAGAGAAGAGACAGTGGGTTTAGGAAATACTTCATAATTTCAAATGAATAAGGCATACAATAAATAGGATGCAATAAATGGAGCTGTGACTGGAAATGTAGATTAGTGGTAGCATGCTTGCCTAGTATGCATGAAGCCCTGGGTTCCATTCCTCAGTACCACATAAACAGGAAAGGCTGGTAGTGGTGCTACGGTTCAGGTGGTAGAGTGCTAGCCTTGAGCACAAAGAGGCCCTTAGTTCAAACCTTAGGACTGGCAAAAATAAAAAATGAAAAGATAGCCAGATGATGGTGCCTCATGCCTGTAATCCTAGCTACTCAGGAGGCTGAGATCTGAGGATCAAGGTTCAAAGCCAGCCTGGGCACTAACGTCCCCATACTCATCTCCAATTAATTACCAGAAAACTGGAAGTGGCACTGGGGCTCAAGTGATTGAACAGTAGCCTTGAGCTGAAGATCTCAGGGACAGTGCCCAGGCCCAAATAAATGGAGCTAAAGAGATAAATGGAGGCTAAATTAGGAAAAGTCTTATAAACCAGTTTAAGAAATCCTGGCTTCATTCTGACTATAGTAAGGAGGGAATCATATAAAAATATTGGACTTTTTAAAGGACAAACATAGTGATTCATGCTTGTAATTCCAGTTATTTTGGGAGATGGGGATTGGAAAGATTGGGTTTCCAGGCCAGCCTGTTCAAAAAGACCCCATCCCTATAATAATAAAAACAAACAAAAACTTTAAAAAAAAATGTGTTTTCTATGGGTTGAGAGTATGGCCTAGTGGTAGAGTGATTGCCTAGCATGCATGAAGACCTAGGTTGGATTCCTTGGTACCATATATATAGAAAAATGCTGGAAGTGGTGCTGAGGCTCAAGTGGTAAAGCTCTAACCTTGAGAAAATCCAAGGACAGTGCTCAGGCCCTGAGCTCAAGCCCAGGACTGGCCCCCTCTCCCCCCACAAAAAAAGAAAAGAAAAAACCAGAAGCAGTGCTGTGGTTCAGGTGGCAGAGCACTAGCCTTGAGCAAAAAGTATCCAAGGACAGTGCTCAAGCCCTGAGTACAAGCCCCAGGACTTGCAAAAAAAAAAAATAGGGGGGCCGGGAGTTTGGCCTAGTGGTTAAAGTGCTTGCCTAGCATGCATGAAGACCCAGGTTCGATTCCTTGGTACCACATACATAGAAAAAAGCCAGAAGTGGTGCTGAGGCTCAAGTGGTAGAGCTCTGGCCTTGAGAAAGTCCAAGGACATTGCTCAGGCCCTGAGCTCAAGCCCAGGACTGGCAAAAAAAAAAAAAAAAAAATCGGCTTTCAATCTGGGCACAGTGGCTCACGCCTGTACTCGTAACTACTCAGGAGGCTGAGATCTGAAGATTGTGATTCAAAGCCATCCTGGGAACTAAAACATGAGACTCTTATTTCCAATTAATCACCAGAAAACCGGAAGTGGTGCTGTGGCTACAGGGGTAAGATGGTAGCCTTGAGCTGAAGAGCTCAGGGACAATGCCCAGGCTCAGAGTGCAAGACCCACAAAAAAAAAAAAAAAAAAAAAAAAAAAAAAGAAGAAAGTACAAAGATTCAGAAGGAGAAAAAAAGCCAGGATAACATTTTAAACAAAAGAAGTTTTGTATGTAATACCTAACATATGAATTAGGCATTGCAGGAAATGTTAGAATTATTATTATTATTAATTTATTTTTATTTATTTATTTTTTGCCAGTCCTGGGCTTGGGCTCAGGGCTTGAGCACTGTTCTTGGACTTTCTCAAGGCTATCATCCTACCACTTGAGCCTCAGCACCTCTTCCGGCTTTTTGCTATGTATGTGAACTACTGAGGAATTGAACCCGGGTCTTTGTGCATGCTAGGCAAGCACTCTACCACTAGGCCAAACTCCCAGCCCCTTATTTATTTATTTTTGCCAGTCCTGGTTTGAGCTTAGGGCCTGAGCACTGTCCTTGGACTTTCTCAAGGGTAGAACTCTACCACTTCAGCCACAGTACCACTTGTGGCCTTGTCTATGTATGTAGTACTGAGGAATCAAACCCGGGTCTTCGTGCACTCTACCACTAGACCAAACTCCTGGTCCCCATTATATTTTCTTTGTTAATGTGTTCAGAGCTAGACAGAGGCAGATTTTAAAAAATATATACATTGTTATTGTTATTAAAATTTTGTACATCAAGGTCATTGACATGAACTTGGAGATAAAACTGTATAGACCTAAATCTATGAGGGACTATATATTCTATAGACATATTGATCCATTATATAGATCAATACATATCTAAGACATAAAAATACTCAGCTTAATTTTAATTTTGTTCTTAAGTTTATGTGCCAGTGATTGCATATAGAGATTCAGTTCTTGAATACTTGTTTGTTAAACTTGACATTTGAAATATGGTGTAAAAAAGCAGTGTTAATAAAATCTTTTAATAAAAAATGTTGTACAGGGGGGGGCGGGAGTCTGGCCTAGTGGTAGAGTGCTTGCCTAGTATGCATGAAGACCCAGGTTCGATTCCTCAGTACCCCCACATACATAGCAAAAAGCTGGAAGTGGTGCTGAGGCTCAGGTGGTAGAGTGCTAGCCTTGAGAAAGTCCAAGGACAGTGCTCAAGCCCTGAGCTCAAGCCCAGGACTGGCAAAAAAAAAAAAAAAAAAAAAACAGAACAAAACAAAAAATGTTGTACAGAGGGATAGGTGTTCTATGAGTACAATTCTTTTTCCACATGGTCACATCACTTTCTTTAGTTTCCCGTTTTTGTTCCTGCCCACAAGTCGCATAGTTTGTTTATTTATTTCCTGTGCTTGAACTCAGGGCCTGGGCACCCTTCCTGAGCTTCTTTTGTTCAGGGCTAGCACTCTACCACTTTAGCCACAGTACCATTTCCAGCTTTTTCTGTTTGTGTGGTACTGAACCTATTGTTTCTTTCCCCCACATCCTCAGTCCTGGGCCTTGAACTCAGGGCCTGACCACTGTCCTTGGACTTTCTACCAGTTGAGCCTTAGCACCACTTCCAGCTTTCTTCTATTTATGTGATACCAAGGAATTGAACCCGGGTCTTCGTGCATGCTAGATAAGCACTCTTACCACTAGACTAAATTCTAGGCCCCTACAAAATTATGGTTTCAGGCATGCTAGGGAAGCACTTCACCACTAAGCCACATTCCATCCTCTCATATACATTTTTTTTTTTTTTTTTTTTTTTTTGCCAGTCCTGGGCTTGAGCTCAGGGCCTGAGCCCTGTCCTTGGACTTTCTCAAGGCCAGAGCTCTACCACTTGAGCCTCAGCACCACTTTCAGCTTTTTTCTATGTATGTGATACCTAGGAATCGAATCCAGGCCTTTGTGCATGCTAGGCAAGTACTCTACCACTAGACCAAACTCCTGGCTGGCCCTCATAATTTTTTAATAGTATATACTGAATATCATAATTCCTTCCCCCTCTATTTCTGTGCCTCCCACCCACCCAAAGATGGCAACATCAATAGAACACTAGCACTAAGGACAATATCCAAACCATGTTTCCATTTCCTAAAATTCTTTAACAGAGGCAAAATTTTGATACAATCAATTACTTTGTTTCCATCCCAAAGAACTCAATGTCTTGCTCCCTTGACTGAGATTCTGCTTCTAATTCTTGGGATATATTATTGATGTAAAATTAATAGGTTATGCTGTAGTTGGATTTTCAGAAACTGCCATACTTGGTTTTTCATGATGAATTAACCATTTTACATTCCTCCCAATAGAACATTGAGTTTTTAATTCTCCACATTCTCACCATTACTTGCTTTATTTTATTTACCTTTTTTTTTTCTTTCTTTTTCTTTTTTTTTTTTTTGCCAGTCTTGGGCTTGAGCTCAGGGCCTGAGCACTGTCCTTGGACTTTCTCAAGGCTAGAGCTCTACCACTTGAGCCTCAGCACCACTTCTGGTTTTTCTTCTATGTATGTGGTATGGAGGAAATCAACCTGGGTCTTTGTGTATGTGAGATAAGCACTCTATTACTAGGCCAAACTCCTGGCCCACTTGCTTTCTTTTCTTTCTTTTCTTTTTTCCTATTTTTGGCCAGTATCAGAGCTTGAACTCAGAGCCTGGGCACTGTCCTTGGGCTTTCTTCTGGCTACTGCTCTACCACTTGAACCACAGCACCAATTCTAGCTTTTTTTGTGTATGTGGTACTAAGGAATCAAACCCAGGGCTTTGTGCATGCTACACAAACACTCTGCCACTAGGCCACACTCCTGGCCCACTTTTTTTTTGCCAGCTGTGGGGCTTGACTCAGAGTCTGAGCACTGTCTTTGGTCATTTCTCAAAGCTAGAGCTCTATCACTTGAGCCACAGCATCACTTCTGGCTTTTTCTGTGTATGTGGTACCGAGTAATCGAACCAGGGTGGTTGTGCATGCTAGGCAGGATCTCTATCACTAGGCCAAATTCCCAGCCCCACTTCTGGCTTTTTCTTTGTATGTGGTATTGAGGAATTGAAACTGGGTCTTTGTGCATGCTAGGCAAGCACTCTACCACTAGGCCACACTCCTGGCCTGCTTAAAAAAATTTTTTTTTCATGATAGCTTTCCCAATGGGTGTAATATGGCACCATAAAAATGATTTTTACTGACACATCCATAATCAGTTTTTAGAGATTTAGCTGAAATGTTTTGAAGTTGAATGATTTTTTTTGGTAGTGTTTATTGATTTAATATTAAATTGCACATTATTCTTTACTAGTATTGTGTGTGTTGGTCCTGGAACTTGACATCAGGACTGGGTTTTGCTGAATGCTAGAGCTCTGCTGTTTGAGCCACAGTTCCACTTCTGCCTTTTGGTGGTTAATTGGAGATAGGATTCTAATGCGCTTAGCTGCTGGTTCCCCCCCCCCCACCCCCCTGCCTTTTCCCTTTTTCCCTCCCTCCCTCCTTCCCTCTCCCTCCCCCATACTAGTGCTGGGGCTAGGCGAGTACTCTATCACGAGGCCATGTCCCTAGCCCCTCTACTCTTCTTTTGGAGTTCCCAGAAATAAAGCTGGAATTTGTTCCTTAGTAACATATCCATGGGTATAGTAATATTACAGGATTGAGAGCCAAGGATAGTTTAGCTTGTAAATTGACAAAGTAACATTTTTGGAGCTTCTCAGCAGGTCTGAACTAGATGGGGGAGACGAGACCATCCCAAGCATGTAATTTGGTTTGTTTACAGTAAATTGTATAGTATAAAGAGGACAGACAAAGTCTGAGACTTTATCATAAAGAATTTTCCAGTTTATAAAGACTTTGGAATTATACTGTAAGTGTCTAGAGAGAACTTACACTGTCTGGAGAGAATTTATACTGTAAATGTCTGGAGAAGGGATTTAAAATTAGCCTTGCATTTTGGAGTATATTCTAGCATCAAGGTGGACGAGAGAATGGTATTCAGTTAGCCTATTATAGTAATGAAGAAAGAAGTATGAAGAACTTGGTCTAAAGGCCTAAAGGTAGAAGAAGCTAAAGTAGAAGGATGCCATTATTAACCTCATTTCTGAGAAAGAAATTGCTGATAATATGTAGTTTTTTTGTGTGTGTTTTTCTTTCTTTTTTGAGGGGAGGGGTGGGGCGGCTCCTAGGGCCTAGGCACTATCCCTGAGCTTCTTTTGCTCAAAGCTATCATTCTGTCACTTGAGCCATATCACCCTTCTAACTTTTTCTGTTGATGTAGTACTGAGGAATGGGAACCCAGGGCTTCATGCTTGCTTGGCAAGTGCTTTACTACTAAGCTACATTCCCAGCCACACTGTTGTTTTTTTTTTTTTTGATCATGGGGCTTGAACTCTGGGCCTGGGCACTGTCCTTGAGCTCTTCAGCTCAAGGCTACCGCCCTACCCCTTGGCCTAGGTATTGTCCCTGAGCTCTTCAACTCAAGGCTACCGCCCTAACCCTGAGCCACAGCCCCACTCTTCGATAAGAGTCTCTGGGTCTTTAGTGCCCAGTCTGGCTTTAAACCTTGATCCTCAGATCTCAGCCTCCTGAGTGGCTAGGATTACAGGCATGAGCCACCCCACCTGACTTCAACCACATTTTGTTTTTTTGCCAGTCCTGAGACTTGAACTCAGGGTCAGAGCGCTGTCCTTGGGCTTTCTCAAGTCTAGAGCTTTACCACTTGAGCCAAAGTACCACTTTGGCTTTTTCTATATGTGTGGTATTGAGGAATCGAACCTGGGTCTTTGTGCATGCTAGGCAAACACTCTACCACTAGGTCAAACTCCTGGCCCTCAGCCACATTTTTTAAAGTTTGCTTTATTGTTATTATAAAGGTGATATATAGAGGAGTTGCGTTTATATGAGTCAGGTCATAAGTACATTTTCTTTTGTGCAGTGTCATCTATTCCCTCATTTATTCTTTCTTTTTAGTATAAATCAGTTCCACAAAGGTGTTTCTATAGGTTTATATAATGTACTTTGATTTATCCTGTTATATTATGCATGTGTGTACGTGTACATGTACATGTGTAGATGTATTTGCTAATCCCAGGTCTTGAACTCAAGCCTAAATGCTGTCTTGCAGCTTTTTGTTCAAGGTTAGCCATCTACTACCTGAGCCACAGGTCCTTTTCTGGCTTTTTGCCCTTTAATTGAGATCAGATTCTCAAGTACTTTCTTGTCTGGGTCTTTTGAGTAGCTAAGCTTACAATAGACATGTCCAGCCCATTACGCTCTCTTAATTCTCTTGAAAGTCTTTCTAAGAGAGAGGTTTTTTTGTTTTGTTTTGTTTTTTTAAACCAGTTCTGGGGCTTGAAGTCAGGGCCTGAGCACTGTCCTTGGGCTTTCCTCAAGGCCAGTACTCTACCACTTGAGCCACAGTACTACTTCCAGCCTTTTCTGTGTATGTGGTACAGGGGAATTGAACCCAGGGCTTTGTGCATGCTAGGCAAGCACTCTACCACTCAGCCAAAGTCCCAGTCTGAGAGAGCATTTCTTACATTCTAGAATATAGTCTTTAATTTTTTTTTTTTGGCCAGTTCTGGGCTTGAGCTCAGAGCCTGAGCACTGTCCTTGGACTTTCTCAAGGCTAGACCTCTACCACTTGAGCCTCAGCACCACTTCTGGCTTTTTTCTATGTATGTGTTACCAAGGAATTGAACCTGGGTCTTCATGCATGCTAGGCGAGCACTCTACCAGTAGGCCAAACCCCCGGCCCTAGTCTTTAATTTTTATCTTCTTGAGTTTAATAAATACATATTTGGACCATTTAAGGAAATTGTGTATCTTTTAGCTTTTGCAATATGGAGATTACAGTTTTGGTGTTGCTACATTGCTGGGTATGTTTTACACCAGCTAGCTAGCAGTGTAGAAGTAAATGAATGTGCTCAAATAAAAAGATCATTTTTAGCCAGAGGCTACTCAGGAGGCTAAGATCTAAGGATCACGGTTCAAAGCCAGATCAGGCACAAAAGTCCAAGAGATTAATATCTCCAATTAACAATCAGAAAGCTGGAAGTGGTGCTGTGGCTCAGTGTGGTAGAGCACTAGCCTTGAGCTGAGGAGCTCAGTGACAGGACCCAGGCCCAGAATTCAGGCCCTCCCCACGGCCAATAAGAAAAAAAAAAGTCATTTATTCTAAAAGGAAAAAGAACTTAATTTGCTGGGAATTCTGTATTTTAATGATATGAATTTAAGGTGTCTCTTTTAACATTTTCTCCCTGTCCTTTTGCTGTTTCAGGTGCAAGTGAAAGTGTAGGAAAACATATGCTGGAAGCCTGCAACAATAATCTGGAGATGGCAGTCACTATGTTTTTGGATGGTGGCGGAATTGCTGAAGAACCCAGTACCAGTTCAGCAAGTGTCTCCACTGTCAGACAACACACAGAGTATGAATTTAGAATTTATTGTGAGGAGCTACCCCGATCTAAATTAAGTAGTTTTTTTTTTCCCCCCAGAGTTGAGGACCAAACTCAGAGCATTGCACTTGCAGGCAAGGGCACTTCCACTGAGCTAGCCCCAACCCCTAAATTAAGTCGGTTTTATTAGATCAGTTTCTAAATTTTGAAAAAAATTAAACATCAAAAACCTCTGAAAAAGTATCAGCTGGAAGTTTCTTACTTTTTTCTTTTTTGTCGGTCATTGGGCTTGAACTCTGGGCCTGGGCACTGTCCATGAGCTCTTCAGCTCAAGGCTAGATAAAATCTGTAGAGAACTGTCTGTTATTCAAACGTCAAAGGAACTTTAAGTTCCTTTAAAAATCTTGAGAGGTGGAAAGTGGAACTGCTTTTCTAGGATTGGCTTTGTGGCTGGGGTTTGGGGGCTTGTGTGCCTCCTCAACAGCTAAACCCAACAACAAGAACCTTACAGGATTGTAGCAGGTATTAGTACATTTGTGCTTGTAAAGACCTATGTTCAAGCACAGGAGCATAGCCTAGTGGTAGAATGCTCACTTTGCATGCATGAAGCCCTAGGTTTAATTCCTGGGTACCACATACTCAGAAAAAGCTCAAGTGGCAGAGCAGTATCCTTGACCAAAAGTGTCCAGGGGACAGTGTCCAGTCCCTGAGTTCAAGCCCCAGTACTGGCAAAAGAAAAAAAAAGACCTATGTTCAGTCTCCAGTAGATCCTTCCGCCCCCTCAAAAAAAAATAATCCTTATAGTTTGGCATATTACCTGAGTCTAGACTTTCCTTAAAGTGAGTTGCCATGAAAAAACTTGAAATTGTGTGCTTGCTTAGCATTTGTGAGGCCCTCTCAGTTCAATTACTAGAACCATGGGTGTGTGTGTGGGGGGATGGTTGGAGAGCCAGTCACTAGTGGCTCACTCCTTTATTCCTAGCTACTAAGAAGACTGAGATCTGAGGATTATGGCTCAAAGCTAGAGACAAAAAGGCTATGAAATTCTTATCTAGCACCCAGGCCCAGAGTTCAAGCCCCAAGCCCCACAAGAAAAAAAAAAATCTCATTGATATGCCGTGAAATACTAAATGGAAAATCCTTTTTTGTTGTTGGTCCTTGAACTCTAGGTTTGGGTATTGTCCCTGAGCTCTTCAGCTCAAGGCTGCTGCCCTACCCCTGGACCTGGGCGTTGTCCCTGAGCTCTTCAGCTCAAGGCTTTCCCCTGCCCCTAGAGCCACAGAGCCACATCCAATTTTCTAGTGGTTAATTGGAGATAAGAGTCTCACAGGTGGCACAGTGGCCTAGCCTGTAGTCCTTGCTACTCAGGAGGGTGAGATGTGAGGATCATGGTTCAAAACCAGCCTGGACACTCAAGAACTTGATACTTTCATCTCCAATTAACCACTAGAAAATGGGAAGTGGGCCTTTTGCTCAAGGGGTAGGGTGGTAGCCTTGAGCTGAAGAGCTCAGGGACAGCACTCAGGCTTAGAGTTCAAGTCCCATGACTGACCAAAAAACAAACAAACAAAAAAAGAATGGTCTTTAGTGTCTGGGCTGGCTTTGAACCTGAGATCCTCAGATCTCAGCTCCCTGTGTAGCTAGAATTACAGGTGTGAGCCACCTCACCTGACCAGAAAATCCTTTTAAATATGAGCAGGCCAGAGACCAAGATTTTACTTTTACTAAATTAGAGATGAATTTTAAAACTACATTGCATATATCTTTAAATCAACTCTTAAATGACTGCTACTTAAGTTTCTAAATCTTTGTTGTTATTATTGTTGTTGGTTGTGAGTCTTGAACTCAGGCCTAGGCACTATCCCTTAGCTTTTTTGCTCAAGGTTAGTGCTCTATGACTTTGAGCCACAGCTCTCCACTTCCAATTTTCTGGGAGATAATTGGAGATAAGAGTCTAATGGCTGGGGACCATGACATGAGAAAGGGTATCAATGTGTGTGAAATAATGCACCTTCTATCTGGTGAATATAATGTAACCCTTCTATTAATTACGATACAAAATACATGGGGGGAAAAAAGTCTAATGACATAAGACTTGGAGTGTGGCTTAGTGGTATAGTGCTCGATTAACATGCATGAATCCCTGGGTTGGATTCCTCGGTACCACATACACAGAAAAGCCACAAGTGGCACTGTGGCTCAAGTGGTAGACCACTGGCCTTGAGCAAAAAGTACCCAAAGACAGTGCTTAGGCCCTGAGTTCAGGCCCCAAGACTGGTTCAAAAAAATAAATTTTGAAAAAAGGAAGGAAGAAAAGAAAAGAATGTACTGGGGACTTTTTTTGTCCTGACTGCTTCTTTAAACCCTAATTCTCAGATTTTAGTTTCCTTTGTACGTAGGATTACTTATGAGCCACCAGTGCCCAACTCTTTTTTTTTTTTTTTTCTCATTTGGTCATGGGGCTTGAACTTAGGGCCCGGGTGCTTGCTGTCCCTGTCCAATATTGGTCAAGGAAAGTGCTTTGAGCCGCAGCTCCACTTCTGGTTTTCTGGTAGTTAATTGGGAGTAAGAGTCCCAGGGACTTTCCTGCCTGGGCTGGTTTTAAACTGCAGTCCTCAGATCCTAGCTTCCTGAGTATCTAGAATTATAGGAATGTACCACCAGCACCAAGCATAAACCATCTTTTCTTATTGATTTCCATTAAACATAGGAGCCAAAGCTGAGTGCTGGTAGCTTATAATCCTAGCTACTCAATAAGCTAAGATCCGAGAATCAAAGTTTGAAATTAGATTGGCAGACAAATGTGAGAGATTTTTAATCTTAGGTTAACCAGCAAAAAGCCAGAAGTGGACTTGTGGCTCAAGTGATACAGTGCTAGCTTTGAATGAAAAAGCAATGTATGCCCAATACTGGCATACACTTAAGAAAAATGAGGCATGTTGGAACAGAATGGAATCCTACTGGAAACACATGGCCAAAACAGGGGCGTAAGATACTACTAAAAATACTAATACTTTCTGTGGAAACAGTATTGTATTAATTTAGAGCTAACTCAACAACGACAAAAAAAGGCAGTTAGGATGGTGTCATCTCACTTAAGGACTTTTTAGTGTTTTTGTTGTTTCATAAGCCAGTGTCTTTTCCTTGGGTAAAGTTATATGTAATATTTTCTAAAGATTGTTGGAATTTTGCTCAACAAGTACTTAACACAAACTGGTGTCACATGAAAAAGGGACGATACCAAATCGTTTCACCATTCCATTCTCAGTTCATTATAATTTAAAACACGGAGAATGATTATTTTGGTTCCAGAAGTCAAAACATTGTTGTTCATTTTACTTGTTATTTGAAATAGTTATAACAATTATAGGAAGAAAAAGTAGGTACCAGAAAATTATTTTCATTTTGATATTTTCCTACTTTTATTTTTTAATAGAGAAGAAGTACGTGCCCCAATTCCTCAAAAGCAAGAAATATTGGTAGAACCAGAACCTTTGTTTGGTGGTAAGTTCACTTTTTTCCTTAGTTTTACTTGCTTTGTTGTTATCTTGTCTAGGGTTTTTTTTTGTTGGTCATGAGGCTTGAACTTAGGCCTGTGCTATGTCCCTGAGCTTCTTTTGTTCAAGGCTAGAGTTCTGCCACTTTGAGACACAGCTCTGCTTCCAGTTTTCTGGTGGTAAATTGGAGTAAAGAGTTGTATAGACTTCCCTGCCTTGGCTGACTTTTGTTGTTGTGGTGGCAGTCCTCACAGGGCTTGAACTTTGGGCCTGGGCTCTGTTTCTGAACTCTTCAACTCAAGGTTCTCCCACTTCGAGCCACAGCACCACTTCCTGTTTTCTGGTGGTTAATTGGAGTCTGTTCCTGGGCTGGCTTTGAACCGCAATTCTCAGTTCACCAAGTAGCTAGTATTATAGGCATATCTGGGCTGGCTTGGCTTTGAAGCTTGATCCTTGGCTCTCATCTCAGCCTCCTGAATAGCTAAGATAATAGGCATGAGCCAGCAGCTCCTAGCTTGTCTTTAGGGTTTTTGTTTGTTTTTTGTTTTACTTTGGTGTAGGATCTGGAGCTCTAACTCAAGGCCTGGGTAATGTCTCAGAACTGTTTTGCTCATAGGTAGCACTCTATCCCTTGAGTCACAGCTCTACTTCTGGCCTTTTGGGGATTAATTGGAGATAAAAGTCTCACAGGCTTTTCTCCCCAGGCTGGCTTTGAACCAGGTTTCTTATATTTACCCTCCTGTGTAGCTAGGTTACAGGCATAAGCCACCATTGTCCAGCTTAACTTTACACTTAATTTTTTTTTTTTCCTTGCCAGTCTTGGGCTTGAACTTAGGGTCTGGACACTATCCTTGAGCTTTCTCAAGGCTAGTGCTCTTCCACTTGAGCCATGGCACCACTTCAGGCTTTTTCTGTATATACAGTAGCAAGAAATAGAACCTAGGGCTTTGTGCATGCTACACAAGCACTCTACCACTAGGCCACACTCTGGCCCCTCATCTTTAGGCTTTTTTTCCCCCCACTAGTTGGACTTGAACTCAGGGCCTGGGCACTTGGACACTGCCCTTGGATACTTTTTGCTAAAGGCTAGTGCTCTGCCACTTGAGCCACAGCGTCACTTCTAGCTTTTTCTGTGTATGTGGCACAGAGGAATGGAACCTAGGGCTTTGTGTATGTGAGGCGAACACTCTACCACTACGCTATGTTCCCAGCCCCCTCCCTTTTTTTTTGGCCAGTCCTGTGGCTTGAACTCATGGCTTGAGCACTGTCCTTGGGCCATGTTCCTGGTCCTATTAATGGGTTTATGAAAAAAAAAAAAAGTTAGGGCCAGGAGTGTGGCCTAGAGGTAGAGCGCTTACACTAGCATGCATGAAACCCTGGGTTTGATTCATCCATACCACATACACAGAAAATGCTGGAAGTGGTGCTGTGGCTTAAGCAAAAAGGCTTAAGCCTTGAGCAAAAAGTGTCTAAGGATAGTGCCCAGCCCCTGAGTTCAAGCCCCAGGACTGGAAAAAAAGATAGAAGATTGGCTCTGGTGCTCAGGCATATAATCCTAGCTACTCAGGAGTATCAAGTTTCCAAGCAACCAGGGCAGGAAAGTCTGTGAGACTCTTTAAAAAAAATAAATAAATAAATAAATATTCTGATTTTTATTTTTATTTTATTTATTTATTATTTTGCCAGTCCTGGGCTTGAGCTCAGGGCCTGAGCACTGTCCTTGGACTTTCTCAAGGCTAGAGCTCTACCACTTGAGCCTCAGCCCCACTTCTGGCTTTTTTCTATGTATGTGGTACCGACGAATCAAACCCGGGTCTTTGTGCATGCTAGGCAAGCACTCTACCACTAGGCCAAACTTCCGGCCCGCCTGTGAGACTCTTATCTAAAGAGCTGGAAGTGGATTTATAGCTTAAATGGTAGAGTGACACTCTTAAATAAACTGAGGCACAGTACCTAGGCTCTCTGAGTTCAATCCCTAGGACTGACACGTTCTCTCTCTCTCTTTCTCCCCTCCCCCTTTGTGTGCGCACATGCATGCATGTGCACGCGCGCAGAAAATAATTTTAGGTCCTTATAACAAGAGTTGGAACTTAGACATCATAACAATAAAAGTTGGAGCTTAGGACTGGATCACTTGCCCCTTTCTTTTCTTTAGTCTTCATCCAGTTCAAAATGTTTGTATCTCTTAATAGCCAACTCAGCACATTCAAGTCTCAGCACAATCTTCTTTGTAGTCTTAGCTTTTTTCTAAAAAAATCTTAGTCTTAGCTTAGTTTGATCTCCATAGTCTGACTGCCATAGCCACTCTGCTTTCTGTCATAATTACCCTTTCCGTAGGCATAAAGAAAACCCTTTACTCTTCTTGTACTGTGTTACTTTGTGTAGCTGGTGCTTGCCACACAGAAAGTACAGCAGGTTTAGGAACATTAACCATGGTAGCAGGAAGTCTGAGCAGCACCAAAACTAGTTCTGTTTTTTTTGTTTTTTTGTTGTTGTTGTTTTTACCAGTTATGGGGCTTGAACTTGGGGCCTGAACACTGTTCTTGGGCTTTCTCAAGGCTAGAGCCCTACCAATTGAGCCACTACACCACTTCTGGTTTTTTCTATGTATGTAGTACTGAGGAATCGAACATGGGTCTTCATGCATGCTAGGCAAGCACTCTACCACTAGGCCAAACTCCTGAACCTCTATGTAAAGCTTTGTAGGTAATTTGGAATTGAGAAGTAAATTATAAGTAAAGATGGAAAAAATTAAACCTTAGAACTGTAGGAGTTTTTATATGATAGATCTTTAATCTGGCAGATTTGAGTTTACTGTAGCAAGAAATAATTTCAGCGATTGGAAACATGTTTTTTTTGTTGTTGTTGTTGATGGTGATAGTGTTGTTTGTTTTTGCTTGTGCTTTTTTTTTTTTTTAAAGTGTTTTGGGGGTGCAAAAACATGGAGGGAGGAAGGTTGAACAAATGCAGTCATGGTATTCAGTAGACCCTATGTGGAAAATGATCTAGGCAAATTGTGGGCAGGGATGAGAGGGAGAAATGGGGGAAAACGAAACAAGGAGTGACATTGTCCAAAAAGAAATGTACTCAATACCTGACTTATGAAATGGTAGTATATTTGTACACAACAATATCATTGTATTTTAAAGGATACACTTGTCTGTATCTAGGGTGGATTAGTTCCAAGACTCCATGTTTTGTGGAAGCCAAAATTGAAGAGTGTTTAAGTCTCTCACATAAGCTAGTTTAATGTTTGCATATAATCTGCATACATCCTCCTGTAGGCATCTTCTCTAGATTATTTACCATACTCAATGCAGTGTAATTGATTTGTAAATATTTGTTACATTATATAGGGAATAATGACAAAAATATTCTGCAAATGCTTACTAGTGTGTGGGAAACAGCCCAGAGCTCCATGTATGCCAGACAAGTGCCCCAAGTGAACTACAATCTCAGCCCTGGAAATACTTTTTCTGCTAATATTTTTCATGTGTGGAACTTACAGATATGGGGGCTCTTTCTTATCTAGATTCAGAAGTAAATGTAAAGGGAAAATGATAAAATATGAACACTATGTTATCCATGCTTCCTGGTTTATTCCAGTCAACCAGTCATTGTGCTCTTCATACACCAAATATAATACAGTATTTTGTAGAGGTTTTTTTTGTGTAAATGAATATGGATAGAGATTTTAGAGCTAAAGAATAATTCCTGGGAATTATGTCTTCTGTTGATTGTAAGAATAAAGGCAGACTTTTCCAGTGGATGAGACTAAACCTGGTATGAGCTGTGTTTGGTGGCTCACACTTGTAGTCCTAGCTACTCAGGAGACTGAGACCTGAGGATGGCAGTTCAAAGTCAGCCCAGGCAGTCCCTGAGACTCTTATCTCCAATTAACTACTAGAAAACCGGAAGTGACCCATTGACTCAAGGGGGGTAGGGTGGAAGGCCCAGAGTCCAAGCCCCATGACTGATCAAAAACAAAGAACACCTATAATCCTAGCTACTTAGAAGGCTGAGATCTGGGGATCAGATGTTAACTTAAAGTCAGCCCAGGCAGGAAAGTATGGGTCCCTGAGACTCGTATTTCCAATTAACCCCAGAAAACTAGAAGTGGTACTGTGTCTCAAAGTGGTAGACCTCTAGCCTTGAACAAAAGAGCACAGGGATAGAGCCTAGACTCTTCAGTTCAAGCCCTGCATCCAACAACAACAAAAAAGACAATAGGAAAATAAGCTAGGAACATGATTCAAATGGTAGAGCACCTGCCTACCTGCCGGTTAAGTGCAAGACCCTGAATTCAAGCCAATAGCTACAAAAAAGACTATAGGAAATGAATTATTTGTTATCTTGCTCTTGGATAGAGGCAATACAGTTCCATTTGAAACCATACTTTTTTTTTTTCTACTTCGAGATTAACATAGTGAATAGGGGATGAGAGTTATATTTAGGAAATCAATCTTACCTTTCATTGTTAGACTGTATGTGTGCATATATAATATGTATTTATATGTAATATATACATATAATATGTAAATATATAATATAAATATTTTTTCATATATTTTTATTGTAATTAATAGAAGGGTTACATGATATTTGCCAGATAGCTGGTGCATTAATTCCCATACATTGATATCCTTTCACATGTCTTGGTCCCCATTTCCCTCCCCCCTCCCCCCACTGCTCATCTTGTTTTTCCCCATTCCCTATCCAATTTCAAATAACCAAATACAAATATATCTGATATATCAGGTAACAAAGTGAGATAGTGTAACAATATGAGATAACCAAGGGACAGCAAAAGTGATGAGAAATAAAATAGAACCTTAAGAACAACAATCATTCATTATATGGCTTATGTTTACATCATATTTTAAATGACAAGTTTAACAAACAAGTGTTCAGGGAGGGAATCTCTAATTACAATCACTGGGACTTAGTATTTAGAACTTAATCAAAATTAGGCTAAGGGTTTATATGTCATAGAAACATATTAATTTATGAAATAAAACATATCTATAGAGTCATAGGTTTTTATGTCTATATAGTTATGTTTATATTTCCATTACCAGGTCCATAGCTTTGGGTATGCAGTTATTGAGTCCTCGCTCTTATACTCTTTGGATTTAATAGCCGCATATTAAGGATACCATGCGCCCTTTGTCCCTAAGGTCTTGACTTGTCTCACTCAACATGATTTGCTCTAGATTCATTCACTTCCCTGTGAATGCCATTATTTTATCTTGTCTGTTGGCTATGTAGAATTCCATTGTGTATATATACCACATTTTCTGTATCCATTCATCTGCAGTAGGGCATCTGGATTGTTTCCATCGCCTGGCTATTGTGAATAGTGCAGAGATGAACATAGCTGAGCAGGTGTCTTTATAATATCCTGGGTCATGCTGTTCAGGATAGATGCCCAGAAGTGGTATGGCGGGATCATAGGGAAGGTCTATTTTCAGTTCTTTAAGGAACCTCCACACTGCTTTCCAGAGTGGCTGAACTAGTCTACATTCCCACCAGCAGTGTAGTAGGGTTCCTTTTTCTCCACAACCCCGCCAGCAACTGTCATTGTCTGAGTTCAAAATCTTGGCCATTCTTGTTGGGGTAAGGTGGTATCTTAGGGTTGTTTTTATTTGCATTTCCTTTATGACCATAGATGATGAACATTTTCTCATATGTTTTTCTGCCATGTTAATCTCTTCTTCTGATAGGTCTCTCTTTAGTTCCCTTGCCCATTTAGTGAATGGTTTATTGGGTTTTTGGGGGATTAGTTTCCTGAGTTCTCTGTAGATACTAGATATTAAGCATTTGTCAGATGTATTGTTGGTGAATATCTTTTCCCAGTTGGTTGGCTGTCTCTCTACTTTTGCAACTATGTTTTTATCTGTACAGAAACTTTTTATTTTTAGGTAGTCCCATTTGTTGAGTCTCTCTCCAATCTGTTGTGACCCGGGGATTCTGTTCAGGAATCTTTTGCCTGTGTCTATGAGTTCCAGTGTCTCTCCTACTTTATCATGTAGCAGTTTCACAGTTTCCGGTCTTTGATCCACTTTGAGTTAATGCTTGTGCATGGCAAAAGGCTAGGGTCAATTTTTAGTTTTCTGCATGTGACTGCCCAGTTTTGCCAGCACCAATAATTGAATATTGTGTTTGATACACTGTATATCTTTGTCTCCTTTGTCAAATACAAGTTGACTATAGGTATGTGGTTCTATTTCTGGGTCTTCTGTTCCATTGATCTTCTGGTCTGTTTTTGTGCCAGTACCAAGCAGTTTTTGTTATTATGGCTCTATAGTAGAGTTTGAAGTCTGGTATTGTAATACCACCAGCATTGCTCTTTTTGCCTAGAATTGTTTTGGCTATTCTAGGTCTTTTCTTGTTCCATATGAATCTTTGGATTATGTCTTCTTTTTTTTTCTACTTCGAGATTAGCATAGTGAATAGGGGATGAGAGTTATATTTAGGAAATCAATCTTACCTTTCATTGTTAGACTCTACGTGTGCATATATAATATGTATTTGTATGTAATAGATACATATAATATAAATATATTTTATATAATATATAAATACACACTTTTTTGTGTGTGTGTTTTTTTTTTTTTTTTTTTTTGCCAGTCCTGGGCTTGAGCTCAAGGACTGAGCATTGTCCTTGGACTTTCTCAAGGCTAGAGCTCTACCACTTGAGCCTCAGCACCACTTCAGGCTTTTTTTCTATGTATGTGGTACTGAGGAATCGAACCCAGGTCTTCATGCATGCTAAGCAAGCACTCTACCACTAGGCCAAACTCCCGGCCCGTGTGTTTTTTTGTTTTGTTTTGTTTTGTTTTAATACCATGGCTTTAAGTTAGGTCATCATGCTTATGACTTTTCTGCCAAGTCTGGCTTCAGACCTTCCTCTGGGTATCAACTTTTAAGTAGTTGTGATTACAGGCATGGGCCATCATTCCCAGCTTGATTTTTTTTTTAAATAATGTATTGAAATGATCAACACTTTTTTAGTTCAATCAACTGATATTATTAAATGACCAATTATGATATTTAACAATCATGCATTCGTAAAAGATCCATTCAGGTGGGGCTGGGATCATGGCCTAGTGGTAGCGTGCCTGCCTAGCATGCACGAAGCTCTGGGTTTGATTCCCCAGAACCACATACACAGAAAAAGCCAGAAATGGCACTGTGGCTCAAATGGCAGAGTGCTAGTCTTGAACAAAAAGTGTCCAAGGACAGTGTCTAGGCCATGAGTTTAAGCCCCAGGACTGGTAAAAATAAATAAATAAATAAGATCCATTCAGACACAAGATGGATTTTGCTACATATTTGTTACTGCTGTACATATTGTTTCAGAATTAAGCTGATTGGAATAAATATTTGTTATCTTTCAGTTTCTGTGGGTCAGGAATCCAGGTGTGCTTTAGTGACTGTAGTTAGGGTCTCCCTCCCTCCCTTTCTTCCTTTTTTTTTTTTTTTTTTTTTTTTCCCTTGTGAGGCTTAAACTCTGGGCCTGGGCGTTTTTCCTGAGTTCTTCAACTCAAGGCTACCACCCTACTTCTCGAGCCACTGCACCACTTCTGGTTTTCTAGTGGTTAATTGGAGATGAAAGTCTCATGGACTTTAATGTCCAGGTTGGCTTTGAATGTCAATCCTCAGATCTCAGCCACCTGAATAGCCAGGATTATAGGCGTGAGCAACTAACTATGTCTGGCTAGTTAGTCTTTCACAGAGTGGAATCCTGCTTTCAATTTGACTCTTTTCTAGTCAGCTCTTGAGTAAAGACTATTTAAAACTGTTTGACAGAAATTATCACTTCCTGGCCCAGGAGTATGGCCTAGTGGTAGAGTGCCTGCCTAGTGTACATAAAGCCCTGGGTTCGATTCCTTGTTACCACCTACACAGAAAAAGCTGGAAATGGTGCTGTGGCTCAAATAGTAGAGTACTAGCCTTGAGAAAGCTCAAGGACTTGCCCAGGCCCTGAGTTCAAGTCCTAAGATTGGCAAAACAATACAAAACAAAACAAAAAAGGAAGTAAGATTTGTTCATTAGTTTTGCATTATTGTAGCAAAACCTCTGTAACAATCATCTTAAAAAAAGTAGAGGTGAGGAGGAGGAGAAGGGGGAGGTGGAGGAAACGTACTTATTACCTTACATATGTACCTGTAACCCCACTATACAGAACCTTGACAATAAAATTAAATTAAAAGTGATGTTTACCAAAATGAACTCCAAAAAAAAAAAAAAAAAAAAAAAGCCAGAAGTGAAGCTGTGACAGCTCAAGTGGTGCTACTTGAGCACAAAGAGGCTTAGGACAGAGTCCAGACCCTGAGTTCAAGCCCTAAGACTGGTGAAAATATTTTTAAGTTACTAATATACTTACTAATTTTTACTTAATAAATTACTAATTTAAAACTTAGGAGTATGTTCCAAGTGACATTTGATTTATAAGTGGATCCCATTTACTAATACTTTATGGACAGTTTGCCTCTGAACTTATAAAAGAAACTGCTCTGGAGTTTTCTCTTTCATGCTGTCTTTGTTGGGATTTTGCATTCAGGAACTAGTCTTCCAAAGCACTTTTGGAAGTTTTCTATATTTTGAGGTAGACTGAAATGCAAGGTAATTTAAAGGTTAGTCAGGAATATACACCAACTTAGTCTGGAACCTTTGCAAAGAGCTACACTAGAAAATTTGTTATAAAGTATGTTCATATTTGCATTAGAACTTGGTAATACTTTCAGCTTTGCAATTACATATATTTCGACCTGCAAAAAAAAAGAAAGAGGAGAGTTAGCCGGGTGTGGTGGCTCATGCCTGAATCCTAGCTACTCAGGAGGCTGAGAACTGAAGATCTAGGTTCAAAGCCATCCTGGGCACTAAAGTCTGAGAGACTCTTATCTCCAATTAGCCACTAGAAAATGGGAAATGGGGCTATGGCTCAAGAGGTGTGGCCGTAGCCTTGAGCTGAAGCACTTTGGGACAGTGTCCAGGCCTAAAGTTCAAGCCCCATGACCCACAAAATAAAGAGGAGAGGTTAGTTTTGGCTGTTTTGGAGGTTTCAGTTATAGTTGGCATCACTGCTTGGAAGCATACTGTGAGGTGGCACTTCATTTGTGGGAGCTTATAGAGGAACTTGCTCATCTTATGGCAGCTTGGAAACAAAAAGAAGAAAGTAAGGGACTGGAATCCCAGACTAAATTCTTTTTTTGTTTTTGTTTTTGCCAGTCCTGGGCCCTGAGCTCAGGGCCTTAGCACTGCCTATAGGCTTTCTCAAGGCTAGAGCTCTACCACTTGAGCCACAGCACCATTTCCAGCTTTTTTTTTTTCTCTGTGTATGTGGTACTGAGGAATGGAACCGGGGTCTTCATGCATGCTAGGCAAGCACTCTACCATTAGGCCAGATTCCCAGCCCCGCTTTTGTTTTGTTTGTTTGTTTTTGTTTTTTGACCAGTCCTGGGCTTGAACTAAGGGCCTGAGCACTATCCTTGGGCTTTCTCAAGGATTGAGTTTTACCACTTGAACCTCAGCACTACTTCTGGCTTTTTTCCATGTATGTGATACCGAGGAATTGAACTTCATGCATGCTAGGCAAGCACTGTACCACTAGGCCAAACTCTAAGCCCTGCTTTTTTTTTTTTTTTTTTGCTTGTCCTAAGTATGTGGTACCGAGGAATGGAACCTGGGTTCTTGTGCATGCTAGGCAAGCACTCTACCACTAGGCTAGACTCCCAGCCCCTGCTTTTGTTTTTTTCTTTTCCCCCATATATTTTTGTTGTGATTGTAATTAATAGAAGGGTTACATTATATTCACCAGATAGAAGGTGCATAACTTCACAAACACTGATACCCTTTCTCATGTCCCGCTTTTGTTTTTTTATCAGTGCTAAATTTTAAATTTAGGACTGCTTATTAGGCAGGCAATCTGCTGCTTAAGCCACACCTTCATCCTAACATTCCTCCTATAGAATTACATTTCTTTGTAACGTTGAATTTTCATTTTCTGTACTTGAACTCAACAATGGTATATTTAAAATAATGAAGGTGTTTTCTGTTAAGCCAAATATTAACACAGATTTATAAAAGTGGGGAATAATACCACTTTTTTCCCCCTCTGTTGGTCATGCGGCTTAAACTCAGAGTCTGGGTACTGTTCCTTAGCTTTTTTGTTCAAGGCGAGTGTTCTGCCACTTGGAACCACAGCTCCACTTCTAGCTTTTTGGTGGTTAATCAGAGATAAAAGTCTCATAGACTTTCGTGCCTGTGCTGGTTTTAAGCTGTAATCCTCAAATTTCAGCTTCCTGAGTAGCTAGGATTGCAGATGTGAACCATCATTTCCCAGCAAATGCCACTCTTTTTTTTTTGCCAGTCCTGTGGCTTGAATTCAGGGCCTGAGCGCTGTCCTTGAGCTTTCTCAAGGCTAGAGCTCTATCATTGGAGCCACAGCAGCACTTCTGGCTTTTTCTATTTATGTGGTACCAAGGAATCAAACCCAGGCCTTTGTGCATGTTAGACAAGCACTGTTAGCAGTAGGCCAAACTCCCAACCCTGAATGCCACTCTTTTTTCCCCCCCCCCTCTTGGTCATGGGACTTAAACTCTGGGCCTGGGTGCTCTCCCTGAGCTCTTCAGCCCAAGGCTACCCCTTGAACCACAGCACCACTTCCAGTTTTATGGTGATTAATTGGAGATAAGAGTCTCATGGACTTTTTAGTACCTGAGATGACTTTGAACCACAATCCTCAGATTTCAGCCTCCTGAGTAGCTAGGATTACAGGAGTGAGCCACCGTGCCTGGCTTGAATGCCACTCTTAATAACATGTTTTTCTGTGTCTGTCCTTCCACACTGTCCTTGACTTTGCGGTTCCTTCTCCTTCTCCCCACCCTGACAGACTGAGGATGGTTCCAGATACGTAACCCCCTACCTTTGGGCTCTACCCACCATCTTTGAAGCACTGTTTGAATCTCTTAGATGTTTTTAGTTTCGTATCTTTGGTCTGAATGCCCAGCACTCTTGCTGTGTGGAAAGGAGAATAAGGATAGAGGACTGGTGTTTGTAGAAAGTGGTCTGCAAGAGATAAGTAACCACAGTAAGGAGGTAGGCACAAGTAATGTGATCCTAATGCTGGTGGAGGTGTATGGCCTGCGAGATGTTATTTGTTTAATTTAGGATAGATGAGGGGGAAAACAAATGGAAACAGGTTATGAACTTAAAAATAATAAGTCTGAAGCTGGGTGTGGTGGCTCATTCCTGTAATCCTAGCTACTCAGGAGACTGAGATCTCAGGATCGCAGTTCAAAGTCAGCCTGGGCACTAAAGACTATGAGATGCATTTCCAATTATTCACTAGAAAGGGGGAAGTGGGATTGTGGCTCAAGGGTTAGCCTTGAACTGATGAGCTCTGGGACAGTGCTCAGGCCCAGAGTTCAAGCCTCATGACTGACACAAT
Organism: Megascapheus bottae; assembly: GCF_031878675.1. Lineage (NCBI taxonomy): Eukaryota > Metazoa > Chordata > Mammalia > Rodentia > Geomyidae > Megascapheus > Megascapheus bottae. Next base: position 54,080,282 of record NC_143509.1, read on the forward strand.
AAAAACTAAAAGTCTGAGTAGAAAGTTGGCTGGGAATGTGGCTTAGTGGTACAGTGCTTGCCTACATACATGAAGTCCTAGGTTCAATTCCTCTTTTCTGCAGAAACAGAAAAAACCGCAAGTGGTGCTGTGGCTCAAATGGTAGAGTGCTAGCCTTGAGCAAAAAGAAGCTCAGGGGTAGTTCCCAGGCCCTGAATTAAACCCCAGAACTGGCAAAATAAAATGAATAGAAAGGAAAGTTGGCAAGAGGAGAAACCTCTTATTTCAACCTAGTAAGATGTTGATTTCAACCTAGAAAGATCAATCTGTAAGTAAGATCAAGTGCTTAACAAGAAAAGGGAGAAATGGGGACGCAATAATGGAATATTGATTTGCCTGCCTTTGTCAATTTTTTTTTTTTTGCCAGTCCTGGGCTTGAGCTCAGGGCTTGAGCCCTGTCCTTGGACTTTCTCAAGGCTAGAGCTCTACCACTTGAGCCTCAGCACCACTTCTGGCTTTTTTCTATGTATGTGGTACCAAGGAATCGAACCCGGGTCTTCGTGCATGCTAGGCAAGCACTCTACCACTAGGCCAAACTCCCGGCCCCCTTTGTCAATTTTTATTTATTTATTTATTTTTTGTCGGTGGTGGGGCTTGATCTCTGGGCCTGGGCATTGTCCCTGAGTACTGCTTCCTGCCTTTGTCAATTTAGAAGGTGGTTAGACTTACTTTCCTTATTATTATATATTTTACTTTCTTTTTTGTTTGTTTGCTTGCTTTATTTATTGTTTTCTCTAGGCAATACTGGGGTCTGGACTCAGAACCTTAACACTTGCAAGACTGATGTTCTACCACTGGGACCACAAAGTTGGCCCTCCCCCTTTTTTTGTTTTTTGTTTTTGCCAATCCCAGGGCTTGAACTTAGGGTCTGAGCACTGTCCTTGGGCTTTATCAACGTTAGCGCTCTACCACTGGAGTACAGTACCATTTCCTACTTTTTCTATGTATGTGGTACTGAGGAATCGAACCCAGGTCTTTGTACATGTTAGGCAAGCACTCTACCACTAGGACAAACTCTATTGCCCAAAGTCAGCCCCTTTCTGCCTCCATTATTTTCAAGATGAGGTCTTGCTTTTGACTCAGGCAGGCTGTGCTTCAGTCTTCCTACTAGTGCTTCCCTGTGTAGTTGTCAGTTTTGGGGCTCAAACTTTCCCTAACTTTTTTTTTTTTTTGCTCAAGCTAGCACTCTACTGCTTTGAGTCAGTTTCACTTCTGGTATTTTTGGTAGTTAATTGGGCATAAGAGTCTTATGGACTGAGCTGGGTTGACTTTGATCTCAGCCTCCCAAGGAGTTATGATTAAAAGTGTGAGCTACCAGTGCCCAGCCTTGAAAACTTTTGTGAATGGGACTGGTCTAGAACAATGATTCCCTGATCTCTTCCTCCTGAACAGCTGGGTTTATAGGTTTGAGTCACCACACCTAGCCTATATACTGTCCTGGGTAGTTCTTTCTGTTTTGTCCTAAGATACTATTAGTTAAGGTTAAAACATCAGAAAGTTAGTTTAAGATGGCATTATTTGAAACAGAGATTAGTTGCTCCCACTTTTGATCTTAGATACTTAGGGAGGCTGAGATCTGAGGAAGTTCAAAGCAAGCCCAGGCTGGTCCATTTGTCAGCAAAAAGCTGAAAGCGGAACTGAATTCAAGTGGTGGAATACCATTCTTGAGTGAACAAAGGTGAAGGACAACATCTGAGCCCTGAATTCAAGGCTCAGTAGTAATGTGTACACCTGCCCCCGACATGTATCCATACAAAGATGGCATTATCTGAAAAGCTATAGTACTCTTACCAGCTACCTACACATTGTTTAAATTTTTATTTTATTTTTGTGTGTGCCAGTCCTAAACTTAAGCCTGGGTACTCCGGGTGCTGTTCCTGAACTTTTGTGCTCAAGGCTGGCACTCTACCATTTAAGCCATAGCTCCACTTCTGGCTTTTTAGTGGTTAATTATAGATAAGAATCTCATGGACTTTGCTGTCCATGCTGGCTTCAAACCAGGATCCTCAGATCTCAGCCTCCAGAGTAGCTAGGATTACAGGTGTGAGCCACAGGCACCTGGCAAAACATCTAAACTGTTTATGAGAGAAGGTTCCATTAATGCATCTATGAGTGTTTTAAAATAAAACATACTTATAGATAAGGAAGTTTTTAGAATTCTCAAAATAACTGTTTAAGTTTAAATCAATTCTTTTTTCCTCTTACAGCTCCTAAACGACGACGTCCTGCACGTTCGATATTTGATGGTTTTCGAGATTTTCAAACTGAAACTAGTAGGTATCTGTGGTCAGTTTATCATCTCCTTTCCTTCCCTTTTTGTTAAAAAGGAAAACGATATAATTAATTACTTTGAGAAGAGTTCACTTTAATTTAAGAAGTGAAATTAGGACTGAATACACTTGTAATCCCAGCTACTTGAGAAGCAAGAGGATTGTAGTAGGAGACAGGATGGTGGTACGAGGCTAGCTCAGGTAAAGTTAGTGGGATGCTCTTCTGAAAAATAAGCTAAAGGTAACAGAACTGGGATGTATGATTCAAGTGATTAGTGGCCTTGCAGATGAATCATCTGTACTTAAAGTGAAATTGTACATTTAGTGTATGAGTAACTCCTAAACTGAATTGTTCTAAATTCTAACCTATTTGTATGAGAAGAATGATGTCAGTTGCTCATGCTTGTAATCCTCCTCAGGAGGCTGAGACCTGAGGATCATGATTCAAAGCCTTTTTTTTTTTTTTGCTAGTCCTGGGCTTGAGCTCAGGGCCTGAACACTGTCCTTGGACTTTCTCAAGGCTAGAGCTCTACCACTTGAGCCTCAGCACCACTTCCGGCTTTTTTTTTTCTATGTATGTGGTACCGAGGAATCGAACCCGGGTCTTCATGCATGCTAGGCAAGCACTTTAACCACTAGCTCAAGGACAGTGCCCAGATCCTGAGTTCAGGCTTTAGGACTGGCGCGTGCGTGCGCGCGCGCGCGCGCGCATGCGCGCGCGCACACACACACACACACACAGATTTTCAAAATATATGCACAAAAGGTCAAAGAAGAGCTGGGCACTGGTGACTCACATCTATAATCCTAGCTACTCAAGAGGCTGAGATCTGAAGATCAAGGTTCAAAGCCAGCACAAAAATTCTGAGACTTTTTTTTTTTTGTCAGTCATGGGGCTTGAACTCTGGGCATGGGTGCTGTCCCTGGGCTCTTCAACTCAAGGCTACCGCCCTACCCCTGGAGCTACAACCCCATTTCCCATTTTCTAGTGATTAATTGGAGATAAGAGTCTCACATTCTTTAATTTCTGGGCTGGCTTTGAACCGCAGTGGATTAGTAAGAATTGCTAGCTCAATGTAAATGAAATGAGAATGATGTTTAGACCACAACATGAGAAACTTTTGGTCTATTTTTGATTATGTAATTGCTTTAAAAAGAAGTAATCATGGACTGGGAGCATAGCCTAGTGGTAGTATGCTTGCCTAGCATGCACGAAGCTCTGGGTTCAATTCCCCAGAACCATATACACAAACAAAGCTGGAAGTGGTGCTGTGGCTCAAGTGGCAGAGTGCTAGCCTTGAGCAAAAAGTATCCAAGGACAGTGTCCAGGTCCTGAATTCAAGCCCCAGGACTGGCAAAAAAAAAAAAGAAATCCTGACACAGATAGGTTGTATGGTGTTGTAAAGAAACCTAAATTAGTTCATCAAAGAAACCTGTGCCCTTCCTTCCACTCTACAGTGACAACAGTGTCATCAGCTCTCTAGCTAGATGTGATCTTTAAAAATTGGCAGTGGAGGTTCTGGGAGTTTGGCCTAGTGGTAGAGTGCTTGCCTAGCATGCATGAAGACTCAGGTTCAATTCCTTGGTATCACATAAAGAAAAGCCAGAAATGCTGTGGCTCAAGTGGTAGAGCTCTGGCCTTGAGGAAAGCCCAAGGACAGTGTTCAGGCACTGAGTTCAAGCACAAGACTGGCAAAAAAAAAAAATAGAGATTAGGGCTGGGAGTTTGGCCTAGTGGTTAAAGTGCTTGCCTGGCATGCACGAAGACCCGGGTTCGATCCTTGGTACCCCACATACATAGCAAAAAGCCGGAAGTGGTGCTGAGGCTCAAGTGGTAAAGTGCTAGCCTTGAGAAAGTCCAAGGACAGTGCTCAGGCCCTGAGCTCAAGCCCAGGACTGGCAAAAAAAAAAAAAATAGAGATTAAAAAAAATAATAATAATGAAGCCAGGCGTGGTGGTTCAGGCCTGTAACCCTAACTACTCAGGAGGCTGAAATCTGAGGATCAAGGTTCAAAGCCAGCCTGGACACTAAAGTCTGTGAGATTCTAATCGCCAGTTAACCACTAGAAAACCAGAAGTGGCGCTGTGGCTCAAGAGGTAGGGCCATAGCCTTTGAGCTGAAGATTCAGGGACAGCGCCCAAGCCTAGAGGTAGGACAGTAGCTTTGAGCTGAAGAGCTAAGGGACAGTGGCTTGGCCCAGAGTTCAAGCCCCATGACCGACAAAAAAAAAAAAATGGGACTGGAGCTAGAAAGAACAGATGAATTAAGATCATTATTAGAATCAGATAAATGAAATTGGAAGCATTCTGCTTTTTTTTTTTTTGCCTGTCCCAGGGCTTGGACTCAAGGCCTGAACACTGTCCTTGGGCATTCCTCAAGGCTAGCACTCTACTACTTGAGCCAAAGTACTACTTCTGGCTTTTTCTGTGTATGTGTTACTGAGGAATCGAACCCAAGTCTTCATGCATGCTAGGCAAGCACTCTATCACTATGCCACACTCAGCCAAGCTTATTGCTTTCTATGGTTTTGGATGTGTAAAGGAAATTATTTTGCTTAGGTGACTATGTATATCTGGGTATGTGTCAGTGGTGTGCTGAATCAAACCCAAGGCCTATTACATGCTAAGCAAGCTTTAACCTTTACCTACACTTTCAATCCAAGGTGACTTTTATAATCATCATCATCCTCATTATTATTATTACTGGCTTATATCAGTTATCTCAGGGGGAAGTTATTGTTACATCTGCACACATCTTTACACTGTAGTTCATTTTAATCACTTCTACCACACTCCCTGTCTCTCCCCTAAAAAATAGCATCCCAACAAACAGATTTCCTTGTTCATTTCATAGTTCCAAATAAGTTATTTCAACAGTATTCAACCTTTATTATCCTGTCAGTCTCTCTGCAAAGTGACTATTTAAATTTTTCTTTTATTCTGTGGGTCAGAAATATTAACAAGAAACATTAACAAGTCTTAGGACTTCTTTCTTACTTCTCTTCATATTTTTCTTATTAAGAGTTAGCACTATTACTAACTCTTTTGCATCTGAAGTCAAGTGACTTGCTTAGTAATTCTTTTAAATTAATACAAGATTACTTTTATTTATTTATTTAGCCATCCCTGGTGTGTGAACCCAGGGCCTGAGCACTGTCTTTGGGCTTTTTCCCCAAGGATAGCACTTGAGCTACTTGAGCCGCAACACCACCTCCAGCTTTTCTATGTATGTGGTACAAAGGAATCAAAGTGGGGTCTCTGCATGCTAGACAAGCACTCTACCACTAGGCCAAACTCCCAGCCAAGATAACTTTTATTTTGTAATTCAAGATTTATAGCTAATTGAAACTTAAAAAATTTTTTTCTGTTGCAGTTAGGCAAGAACAGGAATTAAGAAATGGAGGAGCAATAGATAAGAAATTAACCACCCTTGCAGATCTATTCCGGCCACCCATTGACTTGATGCATAAAGGCAGCTTTGAAACAGTAAGTTGTTGGAGATTCTTTGCCTTCACTATTAATCCTTTTGCATATCCAATACCGTGCATTTTCTCTTAAGAGCAAAAACATATTCACTATATAAGGAATTGGCATTTGAAGGTTAATTTCTGCATGATTGTACTTGAGAGTTATATTGATGTATATTTTTATTGTCAATCTATGAAATATATTTCTAATAGCAGTATATGAGTATATGAATTCTTTGGTTCATTTTTCTGTGGTATTATTTTAGAATCTTTGTTAATGTAAAGCTTCTTTAAAATATCTTATATTTTTAAGTTAGTGTGCCTCTTACTATTATTAATAGTGCATGCTTGTTAACTATTTGGGAATTGTCTATGTGTATCTTTTGCTTAAACAGTAGTCCTCCTTATCCGCACTTGTTACTTGCTAAAGCACCTGAAGCTTGAAAATATTGAATGGAAATTTTCAGAAACAAACAGTTCATAGGTTTTAACTCCTACATTGGTGTGAGTAGCATAATACAACTTGAGCCATCTGCTCAAGACAGTGTATCCAAATCTATATTCTTACCTGCATACTAACCACATGGTTATCTTATTGGTTATCCTATCAAGTGTTGGGATCTTGTAGTACTGTGTGTAACAATTTTAATGGTGGACTAAACTTTTAACGGTAGTGATACTGAGAATTTTAATGTGACAAAGTGAGGCCATAAAATGTTTTCTTTAAATAAAATGGTACCCAGACAACAGTGGCTCATGCCTATAATCCTAGTTACTCAGGAGACTGAGATCTGAAGTTTGAAGTTCAAAACCAGCTGGGCATGAAAGTCCATGAGACTCTTAACTCCAATTAATGACCAGAAAAACCGAAGTGGTTCAGTAGCTCAGGTGATAGAGCACTAGCTTTGAGCTGATGAGCTCAGGAATAGCACCAAGACCCAGAGTTTAAGTCCCACCCCTGATAATAAATAAATGAATGAATGAATGGTGAAATCAGTTTATTAAGGAAAAACAAATTAGATGTTGAGTTTCAATAGTAACTTTGGAGTCTATAAGAAAATATATTAATAGGAACATAGTATAAAATGAATGGGTTTAGGATTTTAGATTCTATAATGTTGAACTGTTTATATAGCTTGCTTTTGTATGATAGCTAGCATATTAAATGCTCTTTTTAATTAGAATACCATTTTCATAGAACCAGTTGAGTTTTAGGGATACAGTGTCATTCTGTTATGGTGGAGACCAGAAAAAATAACATATATACATATACATCTCAGCTCCATAATTGAAATTGAATTCTGATGCTTTTTTTTTCTTTTTTCTTTTTGCCAGTCCTGAGCTTGAGCTCAGTGTCCGAACACTGTCCTTGGACTTTTTTTTTTTTTCTTTTTACCAGTCTTGGGGCTTGAACTCAGGGCCTAGGCACTGTCCTTCAACACTTTTTGCTTAAGGCTAGTGCTCTGCCACTTGAGCCACAGTGCCACATCTGGCTTTTTCTGAATATGTGGTACAGAGGAATTGAACCTTAGGACTTCATGTATGCTAGGCAAGCACTCTGCCATTAGGCTATGATCCTAGCCCCTACTTCCAGCTTTTCTATGTATGTGGTACTGAGGAATCAAACCCAGGTCTTTGTGCATGTTAGGCAAGCAGTAAGCCAAACTCCCAGCCCCTGAGCTTCATTCTTACTAGGGCATAAAACAAGACATGTGGACTAATGGAATATAATAGAAGCCCTAGAAATAAACCCATGTATCCATTGGATGTTCAACAAAGGTGCCAAAAACATATTATAAAGAAAAGATGGTCTCCTTAACAGTGATACTAGCGAAATTGGATACTCACATGTAGAAGACCAAGGCAAGATCTTTATCTCTCATTCTGTGTAAAAATCAATTTAAGTTGGGCATTGGTGGCTCATGCCTGTAATCTCAGGAGGCTGAGATCTAAGGACATAGTTCAAAGCCTGTCTGGGCAGGAAATCTGTGACTCTTTATCTCGAATGAAACACAGCTCTTGCCTACCAAAAAAACAACAAAATCAGAAGTGCTTGAGCTGTGGCTTAGGTGGTTGAGGGCTGTCCTTCAGCAAAAAGGCTCAAGACAACATCCAAATCCTGAGTTTAAACCCCAGGAATAGTGCAGAAGAAAGGAAGAAAGGAATAAAGGAAGGAAGGGAGGAAGGGAAAAAAGAAAAGTCATAGATAATAATTTTTTCCTACAGGACTTCAGTAGTTCAGGACATACAGGAAGAATTGACAAATGATATTACATCAAATTAAAAAGCTACTGAACAACAAATGAAAAGCCGGGAGTTTGGCCTAGTGGTTAAAGTGCTTGCCTAGCATGCATGAAGACCCGGGTTCGATTCCTTGGTACCACATACATAGAAAAAAGCCGGAAGTGGTGCTGAGGCTCAAGTGGTAGAGCTCTAGCCTTGAGAAAGTCCAAGGACAGTGCTCAGGCCCTGAGCTCAAGCCCAGGACTGGCAAAAAAAAAAAAAACAATAGTGAAGACTCAGTCTATAAAATGTAAGAATAATCTTTGCCAGCTATTCATCTGATAGGGAATTAATAATTGTAGAATATATGAAGAAGTCAAAAAGTTAGATACCAAAACACAAAGAAGCCATTCAGTAAATGGATAAATGTACTGAATAGATAATTTTCAAAAGAAGTACAAATGGTCAGTAAATCAGTCCTGGGGTCAGGACTGATTACAGACCCCAGGACTGTAAATCAAAAATTACATTGAGGGGGGCTGGGAGTTTTGCCTAGTAGTAGAGTGCTTGCCCAGCATGCACAAAGACCCAGATTTGATTCCTCGGTACCACATACATAGAAAAAAGCTGTAAGTGGTGCTGAGGCTCAAGTGGTAGAGCTCTAGCCTTGAGAAAGTCCAAAGACAAGTGCTCAGGCCCTGAGCCCAAGCCCTAGATTAGCAAAAAAAATAAATAAAATAAAAAAATTGAAGACTGTGGGTATGGCTCAGTGGTAGAGATCCTGCCTAGCAGATCCTTGACTTTAAATCCAAATGTTTCCAGAAAAGGAAAGAAAACTGCACTGAAATTCTATATTACTCTAGTTTATCTTTCATTAAGAAAACAAGTCAGCACTGGTGGCTCATACCTGTAATCCTAGCTACTCAGGAGATCTGAGAATCGATCGATTTTCAAAAGCCGTCATGGGCAGAAAAGCCCCTGTGAGACTTCTCCCTGTGAGTGTTACACTACTCAAAAGGCCAGGACCTAACCTAGTGGTAAAGTGCTTGCCTAGCATCCATGAAGACCCAGATTGGAAAAAGCCAGAAATGGTACTATGGCTCAAGTGGTAGAGCTCTAGCCTAAGGACAGTGCTCAATACTGAGTTCATGTCTCAGGACTGGCCAAAACAAAACAAAACAAAAAAACCTTAATCCAGGCACAGTGGTTTACCCCTGTAATCCTAGCTACTCAGTAAACTGAGAGTCATGTTTCAAAGCCAACCCAGGCAGGAAAGTCCCTGGGTCTCTTATCTCCAGTTAACCACCAGAAAACTGGAAGTGGAACTGTGGCTCAAGGGGTAGAGCGGTAGCCTTGAGCTGAAGAGCTCAGGGACAGTGCCCAGGCCCAGAGTTGGAGTCCCACGACCAAAACAAACTATTTAAAAAAGTTGGTAGTGGCACTATGGCTCAAGTGGTAGAGTGCTAACCTTGAACACAAAAAGAGTCAGGTAGCTAGGCGCAATGGCTCACACCTGTAATCCTAGCTACTCAGGATGCTGATATCTGAGGATCACAATTCAAAGCCAGCTCAGGCACTAAAAACCGTATGACTTTTATATCCAATTAACCACTAGAAAGCCCGAAGTGGCTGGCACTGTGGCTCAAGGGGTAGGATGGTAGCATTGAGCAGAATTGCTTAGGTACAAGGCCCAGGCTCAGAGTTCTAACCCCACAACCGGCCAAAAAAAAAAAAAGACTCAGAGTGCTAACCTTGAGCATAAAAAGACTCAGGGACGGCACCCAGGCCCTATGTTCAAGTCCTAGGACCATCAAAACCAAAGAAAACAAACTCCAAAAGTGAGAATATATTGCAGGAAAAGTATATGTTGATGGTAAGAATATAAATTAGTATACACACTATGGAAATTAGTATAGTCACTATAAAGGTTCCTCAGAAAACTAAAAATAGGCTGAGTACTGGTGACTCACACCTGTAATCCTAGCTACTTGGGAGCCTAAGATCTGAGGATCAGAATTTGAAGCCAGCCTGGGCAGGAAAACCTATGAAATTTTAATTTCTAAATAATAGCCAAAAGCCAGAAATGGAGCTGTTGTTCAAGTGCTAGAGCACTACCCTTAAGCTCAAAAGCTGAAGGCCAGCTCCCAGGCTCTGAGTTTAAGCCCCCAGGACTGCCTGACCATTTGTACTTCTTTTGAAACAAACAAATAAACAAAAAAAGAAAACTAGAAGTACCTGATCATCTAGCTGTATGACTTCTTTCTATAGAATCAGTCTATGATAGAGATCCCTATACATCCCTGTTTGTTGTGACATCTAATTTGCCTAGATGCCAATCATTGATTCATAAAGAAAATGACAGACACACACATACAAGCACATACACACATACAAACAAAATGGAATATTATTCAAACATAACAGAATTATGTTGTTTGCAGGTAATGGACAAAACTGATAGTATGGTGTTGAATAAAGTAAGCCAGAGTCAGCAAGATAAATATGGAATGTTTTTAATCTGATATATAGGATCAAAACTTAAGAAAGAAGACATGTGTCATGCTAAACATTATGGCCCAAGCCTATAATTCTAGCTACATAGAAGACTAAGAACAGAGGATTGAGGTTCAAAGCCAGCAGGGCAGCAAAGTCCATCTCCAATTAACTAGCAAAAAAATAAGTAAAACGAAATCACTTTAACCCCTCTCTTTCCCTGTCCCCCCCCTTTCTCCCTGTGGTTAAGAACATCTAAAATCTACTCCCACCAGATTTTAGGATGACATAAACAATTGTTGTTCTTTCATGTGTTTGTTTGCATGCTGGCGATCAAACCATAGGCTTTGGACATATGAGATATACACTCTACCACTGAATTGCCTCACCAGCCATTATGTTATTAACTATGGTCTTGTACCATGCATTTGATTCTACATTTATTGGACTCTTCCCCATTTCAATATTGTTGTTTTGTCTGAAAGTCATGTCATCATTGGATGCTTTCTTCTGACAGTAATTTGTCAGTGTGAATCGCACCATTTTCAAGCAAGGTTTGTGTGTGAGTACATGCATGTGCATATATTTGTGTGCTGTTCAGAAGAATAAGGTTTATTTGGATGCCTGGTACAAGAGAGACACCAGGCTTCTATAAGATTTGGTGGGAATATCACAGATTAGTTTTCTTTGTCTTCACTAACTCTGTTAACTGGCTTTCTCTTTTTTTGGACCATGGCTTGAGGTTCACATGTGTGGGACCCTCTTCAGCTCAGTTTTCACATCTGCATACTATAACTAGCCCATTTCATAGGCTTGAGTTATTTTTGCCTTATATTTGGTCCATTTCACACATTGGGCTCACCTCTGTATGTCACCTGGATTTTTTTTTTTTTTTTTTTTTTTGCCAGTTCTGGCTTGACTGCAGGACCTGAGCACTGTTCTTGAAGTTTCTCCAGGCTAGAACTCTACCACTTGAGCCACAACACCACTTCCAGCCTTTTTTTTGTGTATGTGGTACTGAGGAATCGAACCCGGATCTTCATGCATGATAGACAAGCACTCTACCACTAGGCCAAACTTCTGGCCCTAGCTTGGATTTTTTTTTTTTTTTTTTTTTTTTTGTGGGTCCTGGGGTTTTAATTCTGGGCCTGGACACTGTCCCTGAACAATTCAGCTCAAGGCTGCCACCCTACCCCTTGAGCCACAGAGCTACTTGTGGTTTTCTGGTGGTTAATTGGAGATAAGAGTCTCATGGCCTTTAGTGCCCAAGTCTCGGGCTGGCTTTGAACCTTGATCCTCAGCTGCCTGAGTAGCCAGGATTACAGGTGTGAGCCACCCTGGCCCAGCTAGCATGAATGTTAATAAACAAGATTTTTAAAGCACAAGATTTTGGGGCCTGGAGTATGGCCTAGTTAGTGGTAGAGTGCTTGCCAAGCACGCAAAAAGCCCTGGGTTTAATTCCTCTGAACCACATACACAGAAAAAGCCGAAGTGGTGCTGTGGCTCAAGTGGTAGAGCACTAGCCTTGAAAAAGCCCAAGAACAGTGCCCTTGCCCTGAGTTCAAGCCCCAGGGATGCAGAAACAAATAAATCATGAGATTTCAGACACTGGAGCCTGGGTTCTTATCCTCCTAATTTGTCCTTTTTCTTGGGAGTGGTGGGGGCAGTTCCTAGGGCTTGAACTCAGGGCCTGGGCTAGTGTTCTACCACTTGAACTACAGCACCACTCTTTGCTTTTTCTGGGTAGTTTGTTGGAAATAAGAGTCTCACTTTCCTAAACTGAGCAAGGTGGCTCACGCCTGTAATTCTAGCTACTCTGGAGGCTGAGATCGGAGGATCAGTTCAAAGCCAGCTCAGGCATTAAAGAATGTGAAACTCTTATCTCCAGTTAATCATTAGAAAATGGGAAGTAGGGCTGTGGCTCCTGGAGTAAGATGGTAGCCTGGCGCTGAAGAGCTCAGGGACAACACCCAGCCCCAGAGGTAGGGCAGTAGCTTTGAGTTGAAGTGCTCAGGGACAGTGCCTAGACCCAAAGATCAAGCCCTGTGACTAACCCGACCCAATGGGAGGGTTGGGGTGGGGGGAGTTAAATTCTTTTAAATAACAGTGGGATAAAAAGAAAATAGCTCAGGCTGGTTATGTAATTCCATAGTAGAATATTTGCCTAGTATGTGTGAAGCTCTGGGTTCACTCCTTAGTAATATGTACCTATGTGCACACAGTAAATAGTTCATTTTAAATATGAGAAATGCTTATTAAATGGGCAGTATAATTATACATGCATATGCAATACAATATTCTGGGATGAGAATGTGGCTTAGTGGTAGAGTGCCTACCTATTATGCATGAAGCCCTGAGTTCGATCCTTTTATAACACATAAGCAGAAAAACCCGGAAGTAGTGCTGTGGCCCAAATGTTAGAGAGCTAGATTTGAGTAAAAGCTCAGGGACAGTGTCCAGACCCTGAGTTCAAACCCCAAGATTGGCAAAAATAAATATTCTGAAAACCCTAGATGTAATTAATGAAAAGATTCATATGTATATGGAAAAGACAACTTTGGAATTCTGAAATTCCAAAGTCACTCAGTAGAGTGTATCTTGGTGGTGTTGGAAATTAAACTCAGCCTTAGTCTTGGTATTTAGGGGTTCTGCCACTTGAGCCATTGCTCTGGCCCTTACTGCATTGGTTATAGTTAAAGTGGGATCTCACATTATGCTCAGGCGGACCTAGGCTTTGTTTCTTGTGTCAGTGGAAGTGACAGATTGTACCATTGTACCGTTGTACCATTGTAGCTGGGATAACACACAGACCACCACATCGAACCATTGATTGAGAAGGGAGTCTTGGGTACTTTGATGCTTGGTACCTCCTGGGTACCTAGGATTACAAACTTGAGCCACATTGCCAAGACAGAAACTATGTTTAACAAATGTTGTATGACTTCACTCTTAACAGGCCAAAGAATGTGGCCAAATGCAGAATAAGTGGCTGATGATAAACATTCAAAATGTACAGGATTTTGCATGCCAGTGCCTCAATCGTGATGTGTGGAGCAATGAAGCTGTGAAGAATATTATCCGGGAGCATTTCATTTTCTGGCAGGTGAGAACGATTAAACAAAACTTTTATAGTATTTCATTTGTATAGTGTAGTATGTTGGGAAGGAGGAATTGGGTTATAAACCAGGAAGACAAATTAAAATATAGCATGTCAACTACCAAAATGGCTGAAATTGTAGTGGTAAATGAAAGTACAAAAATGAAGAACTTTCAAGCCAGCCAGCCAACACTCATATCTCAAAGTGCCTTGATAAAGTTACTTTCATAATTTTCATAAACTTTACTTGCCACATTAAAACTAGTCAAAAGAAACAAGTGAAATTAACCTGTTTTGGAGGGTTTTTGTTTTTGTTTTTGTTTTTTGCCAGTCCTGGGGCTTGAACTCAGGGCCTGAGCACTGTCCTTGGGTTTTTTCCTCAAGGCTAGCACTCTGCCACTTGAGCCACAGCACCATTTCTGGCTTTTTCCTTGTATGTGATGCCAAGGAATCGAACCCGGGTCTTCGTGCATACTAGGTAAGCACTCTACCTAGACTAGGCCCAACTCTCAGCCCCTTGGAGGTTTTATTTATTTCCTTTCCCCATGCAGAACATGGTGTAATAGCTCCGGTTAACTTTCTTTTATTTTTTATTAGTTATACAAGGAATGTTTCATTGTGACATTTCTATATATGCACATGCTGTATTGTCAGTTATCCAGCCCTCAGTTGTAACGTATTTGAAAATTATTCAGGTCACTTTAATAACATGCAAGAAGCATGGCTTAGTATAGAAAAATTATCTAGAAAACCCAAGACTCTTGAGTTTAAACCTAGTACCTGCTCCTCCCCTAACAATGGATCCTTCATATCCCTGTGTATGTCATTACAAGAAGACTGCCATTGAGTAAAGCTCAATGGTGAAGCTCAGGACAATAGAGTTCAATAGGATGCTGTGGGTGTTTGATTAATTTTTCCCACTAGCATTACTCAGTCTGGTAAACATGCCTCCTGCTGCATAATGGTGGCTCACACCTATAATCTTAACTACTGAGAAGGTTGAGATCTGAAGATCCACATTGGAAGCGAGCTTCTGCAGGAAAATCCATGAGACTTTTATATCCAATTAACCAGCAAAAAGCTGGACATGTTGTTGTAGCTCAAGTGGTCAAGCACTAGCCTTGTGCAAAAAAGCTATGGGACAATGGCCAGGCCCTAAGTTTAAGCCAAAGAACTGTCACTCAAAATGGAAAACAAAACGGTCTCCTTTCAATTAATCTAAAGCTGTCACTTCAATTAAAGTACGTCCTATGACTTTTTTAAGTTTGGTAGTATTACCATAATTTTTTTGTCAGGGTAATGTATACAGGGATTACAGTAATATTTGTCAGGTAGTGGTGCATTATTTTTCAAGCTTTGATACCCCTTCTCATGTTTTAGTCCCCCTTTCCTTCCCAGATTACCATAACTTTATCTATCTATCTATCTGTCTGTCTGTCTGTCTGTCTGTCTGTCTGTCTATCTATCTGTCTATTTATTTATTTATTTATTTATTTTGCCAGTCCTGGGCTTGAGCTCAGGGAATGAGCACTGTCCTTGGACTTTCTCAAGGCTAGAGCTCTACCACTTGAGCCTCAGCACCACTTCCAGCTTTTTTCTATGTATGCGGTACCGAGGAATCGAACCTGGGTCTTCGTGCATGCTAGGCAAGCACTCTACCACTAGGCCAAACTCCCCGGCCCCCAGATTACCATAATTTTTATTTATGGATATCATACTTCTCTGGGATGTGGGGAAGAGGTCATATATTTGTTAAATTAATGGCAAGGAAGCACTCAGCAGTTGTCACAATGATTTAAACACAACCAGCTGTAACCTGAGACTGAGAACTTCTACATATCAACTGAGCCATAATATGATAAACTCAGGAATTTAAATTGTTAGGTTTCAAATTTTTAATTAATTTGCCAGTCCTGGGCTCTGCCCCTGAGCCTTTCTGTGCTCAAGACTAATTAATGCTCTACCACTTGAACCACAGCACCACTTCCGACCTTTTCTGTTTATGTGGTACTGAGGAATTAAACCTAGGACTTCAGTTTATGTGGTACTGAGGAATTAAACCTAGGACTTCATGTATGCTAGGCAAGGACTGTGCCACTAAGCCACATTCCTGGCGCGCGTGCGCACTGTCTCTCTCTCTCTCTCTCTCTCTCTCTCTCTCTCTCTCTCTCTCTCTCTCTCTCTCTCTCTCTCTCTGTATATATTTGCCTTTAAAATTGTTAGAAAGGTGATATACAGAGGGGTTACAGTTTTATAAGTCAAGTAATGAATACGTTTCTTTTTGGTGGTGTGGGAGGGGGCTTGAACTCTGGACCTAGGCACTGTCCCTGAATGTTTTTGCTGAAGACTAGTGCTCTATCACTTGAGCATACCTCTACTTCTGGTTTTCTGGTGGTTAATTAAAGATGAGTCTCATAGGGCTAGGAGTGTGGCCTAGTGATAGAACATTTGCTTAGCATGCACAAAGCCCTAGGTTTCAGGTCCTAGGTACCACATACACAGAAAAAGCTGGAAGTGGTGCCATGGCTCCAGTGGTAGAGCACTGGCCTTGAGAAAGCTCAATGGCAAGGCCCTTAGTTTAAGTCCCAGGACTGGCAATTAATTAAGACAAAAAAAAAAAGGTCTCACAGACTTTCCTATCCACGCTGGCATCAAACCATGATACTAAATCAAATCTCGGCCTTTGGATTACAGGTGTGAGCCATGGGTACCTGGCTTTATTACTTTTTTTCTTTTTTTAATTTCTCCCTCTGTTATGGGGTTGGTAATCAGGGCCTGGGTGCCATCTCTGAGCTTTTTTACCCGAGGCTAGAGCTCTACCACTTTGATCCACAGCTGGTGCTGTGGTTTAGTTTGAGTTTGAATCGCTTACATAATTACAGGCTCACACCTATAATTCCAGCTACTCAGGAGGTTGAGATCTGTGGACCAGTTTGATGCTAGACCAGGTAGAGAATTCCATCATACTTATTACCAGTTAAGCACCAAAAAAGCTGGAAGTGGAGCTTTGGCTCAAGTGTTGGAGTGCTAGTGTTAAGCTCAGGGGCAGTGCCTAGAACCAAGACTTGCATTAACAGAAACATTAAAAAATAGCCATGAGTTTGGCCTAGGTAGGAGTAGAGTGCTTGCCTAGCATGCATGAAGACCAGAGTTCGAGTCCTTGATACCCATACTTAGAAAAAGCTGGAAGTGGTGTTATAGCTCAAGTGGTAGAGCTCTAGCTTTGAGAAAGCCCAAGGACAGTACTCAGTCCAGGAGTTTGGCCTAGTGGTAGAGTGCCTGCCTAATATGCACAAAGACCTGGGTTCAATTCCTTAGTGCCACATACATAGAAAAAGCCGGAAGTAGTGCTGTGGCTCAAGTGGTAGAGCTCTAGCCTTGAGAAAGCCCCCAGGCCCTTGAGTTCGGCCCCAGGACTGGCAAGAAAGAAGGAGGAAGAGGAGGAGGAGGAAGAGGAAAGAAAGAAAAAGAAAAAAATGTAAAGGTCAAAATAAACAGATAAATTTAACTTTAATTTTTTAATTATGTTTTTATTATCTTTAGTTGTACAAAGGGGTTATCTTCAATAAAGAGTTGATATTCTCTCTTTCTTTTTTTCTTTCTTTTTTTCTTTCTTTCTTTCTTTCTTTCTTTCTTTCTTTCTTTCTTTCTTTCTTCTTTCTTTCTTTCTTTCTTTTTAATTTTGTACCAGTCCTGAGGCTTGTACTCAGGGATTGAGCACTATCCTTGGGCTCTCTCAAGGCTAGCACTTTACCACTTGAGCCATAGCACCACTTCCAGCTTTTTCTGTATATGTGGTACTGAGAAATCGAACCCAGGGCTTCAAGCATGCTTGGCTAGCACTCTACCTCTAGGCCACACTCCTGGCCCCGAGAGTTGATATTCTTTTAACTCTGTCCTTAGACATGCCCCTAGTCTTACTGGTGGTTCTTTTTATATAAATTATCCAGCTAAGTTTAGATTTTTTTTTTGCTCTTATTTATTTATTGATTGATTGTCAGTCATATGGCTTGAACTCTGGGCCTAGGCGCTGTCCCTGAGCTCTTCAGCTCAAAGCTACCACCCTACAGGCCCTTAAGCCATAGCACCACTTATGGTTTCCTGGTGGTTAATTGAAGATAAGAGTCTCACATACTTTAGTGCCTGGGCTGGCTCTGAACTGTGATCTTCAGATCTCAGCCTCCTGAGTAGCTAGGATTACAGGTATGAGCCACTTCGCCCAACTTCTAATTTCTTATATTTTGGGACATCATAGAAAGTAGCTTATGGGTAAGAAGCATGACTCCATTGGTAGAATACTAGCCAGTGAGTGAAAGCATCAGGTACTGAGTTCAAGCGTAAAAAGAAAAATAAGCTGGGCACCCATAGCTTACACCTGAATCTAAGCTACTCAGAGGCCTGAGATCTGAGGATTGTAGTTTGAAGCTAGGAAAGTCCATGAGACTCAAAGTAGAGTTGTGGCTCAGGTGGTAGAGTGCTAGCTCAGGAACAGCACCCAGGCCCAGTGTTCAAGCCCCAACACTGGCAAACAAGGAAAGAAAGAGAGAAAGATGGGGGTGGAGGGGAAGAAAGGAAGGAAAGAGAAGAAAAGGAAGAAAGGAGGGAGGGAGAGAGAGAGATTCAAATAATCTTATTTTCCCTTATTTCAAGAGATATTATTAATATTATAATTTGCCAGTTCATGTTTTATAGTTCCTAAATGTTTTTAATGGTAACATTCCTTTTATTTTCTCAGCAAGTATTGGGCATCTTGATTGTCAAATAATGTTAGCTATTGAGCTTATAGTGATAATATATTGTGATGTCTTAAGACATAGTTTTTTTAGCTGGGCACGGTGGCTCATGCCTGTAGTCCTAGCTAGTCAGGAGGCTGAGATCTGAGGATTGCAGTTCAAAGCTGGGCACTAAATGTGAGACTCATCTGCAGTTAACCACTAGAGAACCAGAAGTGGCTGAAGGAGTAGGTAGGTAGCCTTGAGCTGAACTGCTCAGGGACACCCCTCAGACCTAGAGCTCAAGTTCCACTACCAACAGAAAAAAGATATATATGTATATATATCTTTTTTTTTTTCTTTCTTTTGGTACTGAGGATTGAACCCTGGGCTTTGATCAGGATTGGCATACATTTTACCACTAAACTCTCCACCTCCTCCTCCTCCTCCTCCTCCTCCTCCTCCTCCTCCTCCTCCTCCTTCCTTGTTACATGGATTGAACTCAGAGCTTTAGGCTTGGAAGGCTTGTGTGTGGTACTACTGAGCCATGCCTCCAAATAAACTCCCCTTTTATTATTATTTTTTTTAGTTTAAGACAAGGTCTCACTAAGTTGTCCAGTCCAGCTTTGTTCTCCCTGCTTGCTAGGACTATAGGAGCACCACCATGCCTGGCAAAATACTGTATTTTTGAAGGCCAGTAATGACATGGGTAGACACATGCTTGAACAAGAAGCACAGCACTTCCTCTAAACTGGGCAAGGAAAGGAGGAAGAATAGATTGATTGGTATGTTTATGCTAAGTTTTCAGAAGGGGCACAAAGCAAGAAGTTGAAGGAATTCATACCAAATGATCTTCATTTTCTCTTTAACATGGGAATGTGATAACACATAAACCAAAAATATATTTGAAGAATATGCTTAAAGAATTAATTGCTATTGGCCTATGACGGGACTATAATTGGTCCCTTTATTATAGGCTGACTTTTTTTTTTTCCATTTAACAGGTTTACCATGACAGTGAGGAAGGCCAGAGATATATACAGTTTTATAAGCTTGGAGATTTTCCCTATGTTTCCATCTTGGACCCACGGACAGGTAAGACTTACAACAATTTGTAGCCTTTAACCTATTACTTATTTTTCAGTTGATACCTAACAGTTGACTGAATCTTATAATTATTTAAGCATCTATTTAGGGAATCTGTTTCTGATAACTTGGGAGATGTCAGTATTTTATGTTTGTACTATCATGTTCTTCCAAAGAATAGGTAATGTGCTCATTTTTGTCTTCAGTTTGTAAAGATTTTCTGTCATTAAAATGTTACAGTTGGCTCATGCCTGTTATCCTAGCTACTCAGGAGGGTGAGATCTAAGGATCTTGGTTCAAAGCCAGCCCAGGCACTACAGTCTAAGATACTCTTATCTCCAATTAACCACTAGAAAACCAGAAGTGGTGCTAAGGTTCCAGGGGTAGGGTGGTAGCTTTGAGCTGGAAAAGCTTAGGAACACCACCCAGGCCCAGAGTTCAAGTCCCATGACGGACAAAAAAAAAATTGTTAAAGTTATTTATGTTTTGGTTGTAATTTCACTAGAGTACCAGAGGATTGCATTTTACCTAGATACTGCGTTGTTTAAATTTTTTTTCCTAAATGGCTGAAAATTATATGAGCAGCTAGTCCATAATGGATGGGAATCTCTGAGGTGGGTTTTAGTTGATGCAGTTTCTAAGTTATGAAGTTAGTTATGAAGACACTATGCAAAGACATAAGCAGAGGAGAGATGGGTATCTGTGTTTTAATTATACATTTGCCAACATAAATACTTAATGAGAATGTTGAGAAAAATACTGATTTTAGGGCCAGGAGCATGGCCTAGTAGTAGTGTGCTTGCCTAGCATCCATGAAGCCGTGGGTTAGATTCCCTGGAACCACATACACAGAAAAAAACAGAAGTGGCATTGTAGCTCAAATGGCAGAGTGCTAGCATTGAGCAAAAAGACAGTGCCCAGGCCCTGAGTTCAAGGCCCAGGACTGGCCAAAAAAAAAAAAAAAAGGAAAAGAAATAAAAAAGAAAAATACTGATTTTATTATGTTTATATATCCTGGTTTTAATATTTAGGTCAGAAGCTAGTAGAGTGGCACCAGTTAGATGTCTCTTCTTTCTTGGACCAAGTAACAGGATTTCTGGGTGAACATGGGCAACTGGATGGACTTTCTAGCAGTCCCCCCAAAAAATGTGCCCGATCAGTAAGTATAAGTAGAAAGTGGTAATGAACAATTATGTGTATTTGGTTCTCAAGCTTATAATCTTAATATATTATATATAATGTATAAACATAATAAGTAAAATGTAAATATACTGCTCCTTAAATATCTACCTTCTCACTTGAAATAAGACACATATTCCTTGTTTCTCTTAGAAGTAGGCTCTTTCAGAGGTTGTTTCTATATTTAATTTCTATAACATGTTATTATTAGATTATTTGATAGTGCCATGTTTAGTTTCAAGTAAGAAAAAATATTTTTCACATTTGCTAGCAGTGAGCATGTACATTTTGCAGTCTATATTGTGTAGTGGTTAAACAGTTCCTTATCGTACTAGGTTAAATGTCTAATTAAGAAACAGCAGTATGAAGCTGGGCATGGTGGCTTATGCCTGTAATCCTAGCTACTCGGGTGGCTGAGATCTGAGGATCATGGTTCAAAGCCAGTCTGTGAGACTTATCTCCAATTAACAATCAGAAAACCAGAGAGAGAGAGAGAGAGAGAGAAAGAGAGAGAGAATAGGCGAGAGAGTGAGCAGTAAAGGGTAATTTTTTTTTAATCTGTCATGGGGCTTGAACTCAGGTCCTGAGTTCTATCCCTGAGCTTTTTCACATAATGCTAGTAGTCTACCCCTTTGAACCACAGCTCTACTTTTGATTTTCAGATGGTTAATTGGAGAAGACAAGTCAAATGAACTTTACTTCTTGGGCTAGCTTTGAAACATAATTCTAATATCTCAGCCTCCTCAGTAACTACAGTTACAGGCATTGAGCCACTAGTACCTCTTGTAATATTCTTTTTTAAGACATTAAAAAATGTTTAATTGCCCTAAGGTAGTTTCTTATCTTTTGCATATCTAAATATGAAAACTATTACCTGTATCTATGAGTTGCTGTATCATGTTGTAAATTGAATTTGCCAAATGTGTGTATATGTGTGTTTGTGAGTGTGTATGTACATGGGTCTGTACAGGTTAGTACTAAGGTTTAAACTGAAGGCTTAACATTCTCATTCTTTTATTGTTTGGAGAAAAGAGTTTCACAGATTTTCCTGACTAGGCTGGCTTTGAACCATGATCCTCATGTTTCAGCCTCCTGAGTAGCTAGGCTTATAGGCATAAGCCACTGTCTCCAAGGGTGTCTTTTTTATTTTTTAAAGTTTTGTACTTTATTAAAGTACAATTTATGTGAGATTAAAAACTGGGTATATCTAAAGTTTATAGTGTTGCTGTTGTAATGTTGAGTATCTTCCCAAATGCTTTTTTAACTTCGTATCTTTTGGTGAAATGTTGTTTAGATCTCTTTATTTCAGATTAGCTTTTTTATATCTATGATTTGCTTGTTCATTTCAATAATGGAGTAAACTCACCTGATTTGCAGATTAATCATCACGTATATTCTGAGCATTCATGGTATTTCCTCAATAGCAGTCTTGGAACTATGACTGGATTTCAAGGGTCTTCTGTAGTATCATTTGACTTTTTTTTTTTTTTTTTTTGCCAGTCCTGGGCTTGAGCTCAGGGCCTGAGCACTGTCCTTGGACTTTCTCAAGGCCAGAGCTCTACCACTTGAGCCTCAGCACCACTTCCGGCTTTTTTCTATGTATGTGGTACCGAGGAATCGAACCCCGGTCTTCATGCATGCTAGGCAAGCACTTTAACCACTAGGCCAAACTCCCGGCCTGTAGTATCATTTGAAGAACAAAACTGAAAGGTCTTGATGAAATCCAGTTTGTTATTTTATATTTTGTGTTTTCTGTGTCGCATCAGAAAATAAGTACACCATGATATCTTTTTTAAAAGTAGATTTAGTTCCTGAGTGGGTGCTGGTGGCTCATACCTGTAATCCTGGCTACTCAGGAGACTGAAATCTGAGGATCTAGGTTCAAAAACAGACCACGCAGAAAAGCCTGTGAGAATCTTATCTCTAGTACTACCAAAAACCTGAAGTGGAGCTGTAGCACCAGCCTTTAACAAAAAAACTCAAGGAGAGTGCGCAGGCCTCTAAGTTCAAGCCTCAACAAACCCCCCCCCATACACAAAATAGATTTAGTTCTTGAGTCTGTGCTTCAAATTAATTTTTGCGTATGATGTTACCATATAGCTGAATTGGATTTGTTGGATGCTAGGGATTTAACCAAAGGCCCTGTTGCATTCTACTCAAGCAATCCTTCCACTGAGTTATACCTCTCCCCTCCAATATGTTTTTGTGTTTGTTTTTTGACATAAGGTTTTGTCTTTGTTTCAGTATTTGTTGAAATAAATTTCCTGGGCTGGGAGTTTGGCCTAGTGGTAGAGTGCTTGCCTAGCATGCATGAAGACCTGGGTTCAATTCTGTGGTACCACATGCATAGAAAAAAGCTGGAAGTGGTGCTGTGGTGCAAGGGGTAGAGCTCTAGCCTTGAGAAAACCCAAGGACAGTCCTCAGGCCCTGAGTTCATGCACCAGGACTAGCAAAAAAAAAAAAAAAGTGAAATAAATTTCCTTTTCTCTATTGAAACTGCCACTAGTCAGAAATTGTTCATATTTCTGTGTGTAAATATATGAATTAAATCATTTCAAGTGCCCTTTTTACTAATATTTCTATAATATTTCTGTCTTTAGTTTGGGGGGGGTTGGGGGGAGGGGTAGTGGGGCTTGAACTCAGCTCAAAGCTACTGCCCTACCCCTGAGCCTGGGCCTTGTCTGTGTGCTCTTCAACTCAAGGCTACCACCCTGCCCCTGAGCCACAGCCCTATTTTATTTTATTTTATTTTATTTTATTTTGCCAGTCCTGGGCTTGAGCCCAGAGCCTGAGCACTGTCCTTGAACTTTTTCAAGGCTAGAGCTCTACTGCTTGAGCCTCAGCACCACTTCCAGCTTTTATACTAAGTATGTGGTACCAAGGAACTGAACTTGGGTCTTGGTGCATGGTAGGCAAGCACTCTACCACTAGGCCAAACTCCTGGGCCCCCCCACTTCCCATTTTCTAGTGAATAATTGGAGATAAAAGTCACTGATTCTTTAGTGCCTGGGTTGGCTTTGAACCTTGATCCTCAGATATCAGCCTCCTGAGTATCTAGGATTACAGGTGAGAGCCACAGAGGCTTAAAGTAGATAACCAATTTTCCCAGCACTTTGTTGAAGAGATCCTATCTTTTTCTTCACTGTGTGTTGCGCGCGTGCGTGCGTGCGTGCGTGCGTGCGTGCGTGCGTGCGTGCGTGCGTGCGTGTGTGTGTGTGTGTGTGTGTGTGTGTCCCCCCTAGGGTTTTAACTCAGGGCCTGGCCTGAGTTAAAGATCAGGGCTATCCCTGACCTTTTGTGCTCAAGGTTAGTGGTCTACTACTTGATCTACAGCTCAACTTGACACTTTTTGCTGGTTAATTGGAGATAAGAGTCTCGAGGACTTTCCTGCCCTGGGTGGCTTTGAATGGTGATCCTCTTAAGAAGCCAGTCATGAGTCATTGAAGCCCAACTCTAGATGTTTTTTGATTGCTTTGTTAAAAATTAGGTGGCACTAGTTGTGCGTTTTTATTCCTGAGTCTAATAAGAGTGTTCCTTTGGTCTTCAGGTCATTTTTGTGTCTGTACCAATTTGGTTTTTGTTTCCAAGATCCTGAAGTATAGTTTGAAGTCTGGTATTATGAGTCCTTCAGCAATGCTTTTTTTTTTTTACTGGACTGATTTTTATAATTCTGTAAACAGTGACATTGGGATTTTGATAGATGTCTCATCTAGTCTATAGGATATTTTTGTAGCAGTATGGCCATTTCCACATTATTCTTCTGATCCATGAGCATGGGGAGTCTTTGTATCTTCTTGTGTTTTCAGTTTATTTTCTTTCTTTCATTCTTTTTTTTTTTTTTTAAGAATTTATAGACGCCAGGTGCCGTGTCTCACACCTATAATCCTAGCTACTCAGGAGGCTGAGATCTAAGGATTGTGGTTCAAAGCCAGCCTGGATACTAAAGAACCTGAGACTCTTTATCTCCAATTAATTACAAGAAAATGGGAAGTGGTGCTGTGGCTCAGGGGTAGGGTGGTAGCCTTGAGCTGAAGAGCTTAGGGACAGCGCTCAGGCCCAGAGTGCAAGCCCCATGACCCACAAAAAAAAAAGAAAAAGAAAAAAAAATATATATATATATACACATACATAGATATATTGTTCAGGGCTGAGAATGTGGCTTAGTGGTAAATTACTTGCCTAGCATTTATGAAGCCCTACATAAATAGAAAACACTGGACGTGACATTGTGGCTTAAGTGGTAGAGTGCTGGCCTTGAGCAAAAAGAAGGTCAAGGACAGCACCCAGATCCTGAGTTCAAGCTCCAGGACTGGCAAAAGAAAAAAAGCTGGCATGATGTTTCACATTGGTAATCCTAGCTACTCAGGAGGCTGAGATCTGAGGATCCAGGTTCAAAGCCAGCCTGGGCAGTAAAGAATGAGAGACTTCTTTTTTTTCATATATTTTTTATTGTAATTAATAGAAGGGTTATATTATATTCACCAGATAGAAGGTACATTACTTCACAAATATTGATACCCTTTCTCATGTCATGGTCCCCATTTCTCCCCCATTACCCCCACAAATGAGAGACTCTTATCTCCAGTTAATCACTAGGGGAAAAAAAAGGGTGGGGGAGTGGGGCTATGGCTCAAGGGATAGGATGGTAGCCTTGAGCTGAAGAGATCAGGGTTAGCGCCCAGGCACAGAGTTCAAACCCCATGACTCACAAAAGACAATACCTTTCAATGGAAAACAATAATGAGAAATAGACTACTATGTGTTTTATCCTTTTTTGTCTTGATTATTATTTTGTTTAATTGATTTCCTTTCTGCCTGTGTTTTATGACTACATCTCACAGGAGAGCCTTATAGATGCAAGTGAAGACAGCCAGCTAGAAGCTGCCATCAGAGCCTCCTTGCAAGAGACACATTTCGATTCAACACAGACAAAACAGGATAGCCGTTCAGATGAAGAATCTGAATCTGAACTTTTTTCTGGCAGTGAGGAGTTCATATCTGTTTGTGGTTCTGATGAAGAAGAGGAGATAGAGAATCTTGCCAAGTCCAGAAAGTCTCCCCACAAAGATTTGGGGCATAGAAAAGAAGACAACAGAAGGCCAGTGACTGAACCCCCAGCCAGAGTTGACCCTGGAACAGCCACTAACCACCAAGTATTGACAGCTGTGGATACAGAGATCCTGGAGATGTCACCTGAAAAGTCAGATGGAATAGTGGAGGGGGTAGATGTAAATGGTGGGTTACAGAATAGACTTCTTTTACTTAAAATTTGGATATTACTGAATTCCTTGATTTACTTATTTAAATTGATCTAAAACTCCTATGTCTTCTATTATTATTATTATTATCATTATTTTTTTTTTATAAACTCTTCCTTTAGGACCAAAAGCTCAGCTGATGTTGCGGTACCCAGATGGAAAAAGGGAGCAGATCACGCTTCCTGAACAAGCCAAACTGCTAGTGAGTATACCTAATTGAAAGCACTTAGTGAAAGCAGAGAAACTTCTTTTTCTTTTTTCACTTGTTGTTGTTGTTGTTGTTGTTAATACTACAAGTCAAACCCAGAGCCAAAATTGTGTGAGGCAAGTGCTATAAAGCTGAGTTGTACTACTAGTCCAGAGAGCTAGTAATTAATTAGTTGGAGTTCAGTAAGCATTGCCTGGTTATTTGCTATAGGTGTTAGCTCTAGTGTGGTCTATAATTGGAAACTTGATTGTTGTGAATCTTATTTTTCTTTTCTTTTCTTTTCTTTGCTTTTGTTGGTCATGAGACTTGAACTCTGGGCCTAGGTGCCGTCCCTGAGCTCTTCAGCTCAAGGCTACCATCCTACCCTTTGAGCCACAGTGCCACTTCCTGTTTTCTGGTGGTTAATTGGAGATAAGAGTCTTACAGACTTTAGTGCCCAGGCTGTCCTTGAACCGAGATCCTCAGGTCTCAGCCTCCTGAGTAGCTAGGATTATAGGCATGAGCCACTGTGCCCAGCTGAAACTTACTTCTTCTTAGTTTATTTTCTTCTCTTAGGCAAATCATGGGCAGTGAAAGCTTTTCTATTCTGTAACTATGGAATATAAACCCCAGATGATTTTACTACTGAAAAAAAGGAGTAGGGTTATTTAATGTCCACAAAGGGAGAGAGAGTTTGGGTTTCCTAAGTACTCTTAGTACAAGGTGATTAAGAAGAAAGAACAAAGGCCATCTCTCTTCTGGAATTTGTAAGGTTTTCTCTCTACTAAATATGTTTCTCTCTGTAAGCTGGTCTGGTGGTTTTCATTCACTTGTTGATACATGACATGATGCATCATGGTGATGCTAGGTTCTTTTCATCTAAAATCTATAGCTGATAGGCTTTCCCTCCATTTTCCAGCTGAAAAAGGGTGACTGTAACTGGATTTGGTTAGCTTATGAAAAAAACCTTCCTTTGGTCAGGTATCTATATCTTTTTTTTTTTTTTTTTGGTGTCTGTATTTTACTATTCATTATCGCTGGTGGTAACTTTGGTTCTTTGGGGGGGGTTGTTTGTTTGTTTTGGTACTGAGGCTTGAACTCAGAGCCTTGTGATTGCTAGACAGGTGATCTACTGCTGAACCATTCTTTTAACCTAAAATCTGGTATTTTGTTTTGTGTTCTGGCTGATTTTTTTTTTTTTTGATCAGTTGTGGGGCTTGAACTCAGGGCCTGGGCACTATCCCTGAGCCTCTTTGTACGGGATCTGGCCTCTGGTGCTGATAACCTAGACTGTCTTACTGTTTTAGTGTTTGGAAGGAAACAGCAAGAGCAATAAGTCCTTCTTTATTTACCATTTAGTTAGCATGGTCAGTGGTGGTCTAAAAACATTAAATGGGAAATTCAGAAATTACAAGTTTTAAATTACCATTCAGAGACATGAAGAAACCTTGCACCTTCCTATTCCATCATCTGGATTGTACATCATCCCTTTGTCCAGGTTGTATGTGCTACCGACTGTGAGTTATTAGGCATCTGGATTTTCAGACCAACTGTTAATAGTGTCACAGTGGGGACGGGATTAAGTCTAGTGGTAGAGTGCTTGCCTAGCATACACAAAGCCCTGGATTCATTTCCTCAGTACCACATACACAGAAAAAGCCAGAAGTGGCACTGTGGCTCAAGTGGCAGAATGCTAGACTTGAGCAAAAAGTGTCCAAGTCAGTGCCCAGGTCCTAAGTTCAAGCCCCAATATTGGCACAAAAAAAAAAAAAAAAAGGCCAGCTCAGGCACTAAAGTCCAAGAGACTGTTATCTCCAACTAACCACTAGAAAATGGGAAGTGGCCCTGTGACTCAAGGGTTAGGATGGTAGCCTTGAGCTGAATAGCTTAGGGACAGTGCCTAGGCCCAGAGTTCAAGCCCCATGACCAACAACAAAATAAATAAATAAAAAGCCAGTGCCTAGCATGCATGAAGACCTGGGTTCCATTCCTCAGTACTACGTACATAGAAAAAAAAAAGTGGGAAGTGGTACTGGAGCTCAAGTGGTAGAGCTCTAGCCTTGAGAAAAGTCCAAGGATAGTGCTCACTCAGGCCCTGAGCTCAAGCCCAGGACTGGGGAAAAAAAAAAAAAAGCCAGGTGCCATAGCTCATGTCTGTAATCCCAGCTACTCAAGAGACTGAGACCTGAGGATCGAGGTTCAAAGGCAGACCAGGCACTAAAGACTGTGAGACTCTTATGTCCAATTATCTACTAGAAAACCAGAAGTGGCACTGTGGCTCAAAAGGGTATGAGATAGCCTTGAGCTGAAGAGCTCAAGGATAACACCCAGGCCAAGTTCAACAAACAACCAACAAAAAAATAATAGTCTTTTGGTATCTGAAAGTATGATGCTTTTTCTTTCATCTAATAGGTCAAAATGGTATATATTCAGTCGTTAATGATGTTGTATCCTCTCATTTCTCATAGGCTCTGGTAAAGCATGTCCAATCTAAAGGATATCCAAATGAACGCTTTGAACTACTCACCAACTTTCCTCGAAGAAAACTGTCTCACCTGGACTATGACATTACATTACAGGAGGCTGGCCTTTGTCCTCAAGAGACTGTCTTTGTACAAGAAAGAAATTAACATCATGGCTTGACCTCTCTCAGCTTACCCCTTTTTTCCCTTTTCTTGTGAGATACCATGTTACTAAGTAATGCATTTTGGCTTATAGGACCAGAGAGCCAAAGTTGGGCAAGCAAGTCACCTGCCTTCTCTTTCTCTTGTCTCTTTCTCTCCCACTACTTTTTCTCTAGCCTTCTATTTGCTTCCTTTCCCTCTTTTTTTCTTCCCTAATCTGGTGACCAAATGGAAGTGTAAGGGTAAGATCTTTCCTAGTACTGGCAGCAGGAAATATGTGGCCCATTACGTGGTCACTTGCACAGCACTTTGGGATCAGATGATAATGTGTTCAGACTCTGACAAAAAAAAAAATACTGTCCAGATTCAGAATAAAAACAAGCCCCTTTTCTGTAAGCCCCCATTTGTAGTTGGGAAAAGAAATTCTTTCAATACATGTAGGAAAATATTTTCATGACAAAATATTTAGGCTTTTATTTACATGGAAAATACCTCCCTTATAATTATTGCTCACTATAATCTTTATCCCAAAGGATTCCTATATTGTAGTTACAAGAGTTATTTCTGTAATATGTGTCATCGGCAGAGTGAGTGCTCAGTGTAAGATGTCCTAGCTTGAGAGAGCTTTCTTCATTATTACTCTATTAAGTATATTGATCCTGCTAGTCCTAGAGTGCACCTTTAGTGAGCATAATGTGATTGGTGTAGGGAGGTGCTTGCTGTTTTGCCAGTGCAGCATATTAGTTTCTTTAGCTCCTTGTCTGGGTCTGCAGCGATCTGTAGGAAGGCAGCTGTTTGATAATCATGCAGTACAATGGCTTGTGATTTTAACCACTGTGGCTATTGATTGTCCTATGTGCTTAAAGCATACTTATGTGTGTCCCAGGGGAAGAAGAGAAACATGCAGCTGAGAGTTGCTAACCATGTTTCCTCTGTTAGAAGTGATTCATTTTTTTACCCCTGGTTGGAATAATTGCTGAAAGGCTCTGGTGACTGGTGGACTTTAATCCTCAGTTTTCTTTCAGGAGAAATCAAAACTGAAAAGTCTCTGAGGGGAAGTCCTTTAAACTCAACTCATAAGACAGTAGCTAGTAAAGGGGATTTTGAGAATTACAGTAATCTTCAGATGTTGCAGGGGTTTTCTGCCAACAAAAGCCACATTCAAATCCTTGGTAAATGCTCTTTTCAGTATTATTTCAAAAAGGCCACCGGAATCCATATAATGCTTTTAACTTGTCATCACTATATGCTCAGTTTTTACTTTGAGCTTTTTTAGAGTATTCTAATGAGCTAGTAGTGATCTGGTTACAAAATTAGAACTTGTAACTTATTATGCAACCATTAAAATAATACAAATGACCTGTTTTGTCAATTGGGGGTTTAGGTTAATTCTAATACTTAGGAACATGAATTATTGCTCAAAGACATTTAGATTCCCATCTACTTTAAGATTTTTCTCTTGGCAACTAGGGGATTATTAAAAAAAACAGATGCTGTGTGTTGCTAGTACACAATTACACATGGTTTTTAATGGCTGGATTTTTGAGGACCCCTCCTGAGGAATGGAATATATATCTTCTCAAGGAAATCATGGAAAGTTGTTATTCTTCAGTGAGTCCTTTTGAATTAATGTTCTTTTTTTTTCTGTCTGTGTAAGTGCTATGTATAAGTATATAATTGTATAAATATTTATAAATATATTTATATAATTACAGTTTCATTTATACCTTGAGTCAAAGTTCTCTCTTCAGATTGGTGACTGAGTAATACCACTTTTGGTATTTTTAACACTTTTGAGGCTTAACCTGCAGCTTCTAATTTATTGAGGAAATGGCTTAAATATAATTCCTCAGTTCTGACTTGTAACTTGGATAGCATACTTACTATCTGAGGAATAGAGCTGCAGACTATCAAGGTGCAATGGAGAGTAAAGCTTACTGGTAGAAGTTAAACCTTTAGGAAGGCCCAGGCTAAGAAGCCTTGGGTGTGCTCGGATGTGTGCTGTGCTGGGACCCATCTTTAACCCCTGACACTCATAGCTAAAGCCCAAATCAAAAAAAATGAAGTCAAGAACCTTCTCTTTAGGACTCACTTATCCTCTTATCCTCTTACGTATCTTGAGAGCCTGAGGCAGCATGTTCATAGTGAGTGGGTGTGGTTCTTTTTTATATGCTCAGCACTGGCATATCTATGCGAAACCAAAGTGACTATTTCAACTTAGGTTATTGTGGAATGCCCAAGTATATGGTATGAGAGACAGGGCATAATTTACCCAACTTAGATATAATGAGAATTTTAGAATACAAGGTGTAGAGGCTCTTGAGAGAAGACTATTATTATCTTATGTTTCATAGAGTGGCCTGCATTGAGGGTTATGACTGTACAGTGGAAGAGCAAATCAGAGTACAGCCTGGCTCATGAACTTAATCTACATAAGGAGTATGCTTGCTAGAGTTTGCCTTATTTCTGCTGCAAGTTCTTTGCTCTTTAAGGGAGTTTCATTGAATACATTAAGTGTGGTGAGTAAGTCTACTTAACAATAGTTACTTCCTGTTAGTTGCTTCCTATAAGTAATAATTTCAGAGTTTTAAGAGATGGAAAATGAAAAGAACAAGATAGACTGAGTGTAAAAGAAATACAGGGAGATAGAATGAAAAGTAAAGAGAAAAAAAATGAGAGGAGTACTTTTTAAAATTTGATCCTAGGAAAGAACAAAAAAAAAATGGCAAATGAGGGAACAAGGAAGTAGTTATTAGCAACTGACATTATATACCTTATGAGCACTGTCTCCTTCAGTCTTCCCATGAATCCTACAAAATGTATATTTTCATTTTGTAAATAAGAAAGTTAAAATCCATAACTTTGGTTAGGTCATAACTCGTATGGGACAAGTGAGACTTGGGACCCAGGATCTGCCTTCTGTTCACTCCATGCCGTGTTTCTCCTCTGTTAGGGGAAATTGTTTTATCCAGAAGGTAGCTTTGTTGCTACTTCACTTTATACATTACCATCTGATTTTGTTTTCTTACATGAAAAGGATAAAAATTATTACAGAGTATATATAGTTCTCTTTTCTGTATTCCATGCATGCTAGATCATTGAACTAAATCCTTTGTAAATGACTTGCTTAATTTTTGGGTGCTGTCCCTGCGGGTTTTTGTTTGTTGGTTGGTTTCATTGGTTTTGTTTTTCTCTCAAGACCAGTGTTCTACTATTGGAGCCCTAGCTCCGATTCCAGCTTTTTGGTGGTTAATTGGAGATAAACCTCATGGTCTTTCCTGCCTGGTCTTCTGGGAACCACAATCCTCAGGTCTCAGCTTCCCTGAGTAGTAGAGTTGCAAGTGTGAGCCATCGGCACCAGACTTTTGTATATGTTTTAAATTCTGTCACATTTTACTTTCTTACTTGTGTAAAGCAACATTACCTATTGAGTCCTTAGTCAAAGCTGGAGATAATGTGTAATAAAGAATATGATTCTTGCCAGTCTCATTCAGTTAGGGTAGGAAAGGACACAGGAGATGTGTTTACCTTTTGAGGTTGAGGTTGAGCTAATTACAACAGTTTAGAAATGAGAAAGAATAGTGTAGGTGGTAGTTAGGAAATTTTACAAAGAAAGACTGAAAAATGGCAAACACAGTAGGTCAAATATTTTCAGCTCACCTATATTCTTTAGTGTCACCTTTTGTAACTGCTAGATTTTAGGACATTAAGTTGTAAGGTACAACCAGTACCGGTGTAGGAATGGACTGTTGATTCCCAAGACTCAGAGCTCTTCACCAGCAGGGATCTCACTTGAACACTTCCAGAAATATCATAAACAGTCACTAGTCACTGAAAAAGGTGGGAAAGATGTAATTTCTCTACCCTGTTACATGTTAAGTATACAATACAGTATAAGTTCTGTCATGAATAGGCAGTTGTGAAGCTGTTAAATCCATAGAGAGAATGCAAATGTGCACCTGGACTTGCAGTCTTTGCAGAAACGCTAGGGACCCGCACAACTAGACCACCAAAGGTGTCCTCCTAAAACATTTACACATGTAGTGTCTCCCTTGATTATGTGTTCTCCTTGGGCTGAGTAAAAGTGTGCTTGTTCTCCAGCTTCTGTGCTTTTCCTTTTGTATCCAGGCATAACTTGCCCAATAACTTGATCTAACCTCACTGTGATGACTGAAATCCCCTAAGAAAAAAGTTTCATAGTAATTGATCTAGTAATGAGCTTTTAAGCAATTAATTTATAAACATTTATTCTGTGTGTTGATCAATGTTGAATATATCTAAAATGTAACTAATGAAAATTTAATATGTCACAGTAGAGTAAATTTTTGTTTTGTGTGTTTTAAAGAACTGGCTTAGCAGTTGTTGGGAAATTGTATGCATTGTAGAATCCACATGCAGTTTGAGCAGAAGTAACTTTTTTATATCCCCTAAAGGTGATTTAAAAAATTACATTATATCCCAAAGTGGGCCAGTTTCCCACTTCATACCCTTGTTTGACCATCTTCCACTGAACTACTTAGTTATGAATAAGTAATGTCTGTGTAAAACTAAAACTTAAAAGTAATGAGCATAGGAAGAACCAGCATTTCTGATGAGCATGGCAATTTTCTAGTAGTATAAGCCTTGATGAACAGAGACAGCTGTGGACTATGAATATGTAACTTCATTGCTTTGCCTTGCTTAGCATTCCAGTTGTCTTGCCATGAAACCTAGTATTGCTTAGTACATATTTTAGAATAGTGTCAAGAATATCCTTTAGAATTACAACCAGCAATAACCTAATATATTGATTTCTCACTGATTTGATATTTCAGTGGTTATTTTTAAGTTACTTGTGTGTCATTTGTACTGGAGAGGCAGATTAGAATCAAGAGTTGTTATAATAGAAAGTAGGATGGCCTTGATTTGTTTTCCTACGAAATAAGTTCATGTGGTTAGATTATTGGATGTGATGACACCCTTAATTAAAAAACATTTTTTGGCCGGGAGTTTGGCTTAGTGGTAGAGTGCTCGCCTAGCATGCAAGAAGGCCCAGGTTCGATTCCTCAGAACCACATACATAGAAAAAAAGAAAGAAAAGATTTTTTTTTCTCCTGCAATACATGAGATTGAAATCAGAGGGCTTCACATTTGTTAGGCAACTCTTAGAGGCAGCTATTTGAACTGTGCTCCAATCCTAGAAAAAAACTTTTAATCTTTTTTTTTCTTTGTTCTTTGTTCTTTGATTTTCAATATCTTTCCCCCTGACAATTAGACATTATTTTAATATAATTAGGTATGTTTAAGAGAATTCTGTTTTTTTTTTTGGTCAGTGGTGGGGCTTGAACTTGGCCGGGGCTCTTTCCCTTAGTTTTTCAACTCAAGGTTATTGCCCTACCCCTTGAACCATGAAACTATTTCCAGTTTTCTAGTGGTTAATTGGAGATAAGAGTCTCATATTCTTTAGTGCCTGGGCTGTCTTTGAACTTCGGTCCTCAGATCTCAGCCTCCTGAGTAGTTAGAATTACATGTGAGAGCCACCTTGCCCAGCAAGAAAATTCATTTAAAAATATACATCCATCCTCCCTACCCCCTTCCTTTGTGATAGGTCTCACTGTGAAACACAGTACTAGCCTTAAACTCACAATCCTTCTGCTACAGACGCCTGAATGCTGGAATTATCGGTATGAATCATCATACCTGCTAAATTTTTCATTTTTTGTAGATTAATAATCCAGAGAAGAGTTTGAGGCAAACATCCTTTTTATAGTTCATCTTCTTTCTACTTAACAAGAATTCATTTTTTCCAAAAAGGAAAATTGTTAGCTTTCTGACACCTCTTCTTCTTTTTTGGCCTACAGATTACTGGTATATCACTTAGAATCTCAACCATTCTCATAAACTTGCTTACTTTTTGCTACATTTTTAATATGGCTTTTTTCTACCATATGATCCCAAAGTAAAGGTGGCAATCCAATATTAACTACTTTAATAAAACACAATTTAGTGGTCAGAAGTGTGGCCTAGAGCTAAAGTGCTCACCTAGCATGCACAAAGCTCTGGGTTTGATTCCTTGATACCACATAAACAGAAAAAAAATCTGAATGTGCACTGTGTGGCTCAATAATAAGAGCACTAGCCTTGAGAAAGCTTAAGGACAGTGCCCAGGCCCTGAGTTCAAATCCCAGGACTGGCAAAAGCAACAACAAAAAACACACAATGTTTACTGTAGTGAGGTGGTTTTGAAAGATAACCAGATTTGTCAAAATCTCAAATGGAAATAGCAGTGGTAACACTTTACCTAAGAGCGATCATTTCTTAAATATACATATGAAAGTTACATTGCAGTACTCATTCTAGGGCAACAGCAAGCTTTTGTTTGTTTAGTGCTATTTTTCTCTGTATAGATAAAAATGTCCTAAGATTTTATGTCTTAGGTGATCCCTTAGATTTTAAAAATAAACTATGCTGAAGCAAACATAAGTGATCTTCTCTCCCATCAAGAAAAAAGTTGTTAATCTAATTGAAGTAACCAGAGTCATTTGTATATTAGAAAATGGGAAATTAGTTAAATAATTAAATTTGAGCTTATAATTCAATCCTTCCTTTTTAATTTGCCTTTTTCATAGACTCATATGGGAATGATAACTGATGAGGGAGAGATTTTTGATCTGGTACTATTTACCACTACTACCCTCCCCCTCCAAAAAAAAAAAGTCAGGGTAACTGATTTTAGACCAGGATTCATTTCAACATAATGATATTGGAATGTTGATAATCAAAATAAGTTTTTAACAAAATTATTTTATAGCATGCTTTAAAAAAAAAAGTTGCTGTGTTTTTTTGTTTTTGTTTTTTTTTCTGGTCCTGGAGATTTTTCTGGGGCCTGGGCATTGTTCCTGAGCCTCTTTATGCTCAAGGATAGAGTTGTACCACTTGAGCCACAGCACCACTTCCAGCATTTTCTGGATAGTTTATTAGAGATAAGAGTCTCATGGACTTTGTCTGCTGGAGTTGGCTTTGAACCATGATCCTAAGATCTTAACCTCCTGAGTAGGGTTACAGGTGTGAGCCACCAGTGCCCAGCCTGCTGTGTTTTTAATAAGGGAAAATAGCAACTACATGATATGATTCAAAATGCAAACAGGTTTATAACAACCATCATGTGATTATAATAAAAATGTGATAACATTGCCCTATATTTTAGGCCTCACACAGAATGGCATTGCCACCAGAAAAGCCCTGTTAGAATGATCTCTGCCTTTCAGTAAATAAGTAGCAAATAGTAGGGGCTATTTATATTGCCCACTTGGGGACTGGGCATTATTACTTTCCTTGGTTAGACCTAGTCTGGAAGGTTATTTAAAACACCTAATAGGAGACAGTAAAGCTGTGAAGATAATCCTCTAACCTCAAATACAGAGAAACAAGTACCAGTTGAAACAACATGGTCTCAACTGAGAGTTTTCTATTCAAGCTTTGACATGAATTTGTTAAGACAATTTTTCACTACTATAAATTTTTTTTTTCAGGATGATTTTTCTCTTGGTTGCTACCAAACTTCTAGAAAGTCCTCTTTCTAGAAGTATTGATTGTTCTGTGGAAATTCTCAGGAGTGTTTATGGATTCTGCATGTTTTATATGAATTCAGTTTGAAAACCCAGTTTGAGAATCATCTAGGAAGTCCAATTCTGGCATGTCTCTTTTTTGTGTGTGAATTGTGGGGCTTGAACTCTGGGCTTGGGTGCTGTACCAGAGCTCTTCAGCTCAAGGCCATCCCTCTACCACTTGAGCCACAGCACCACTTCCAGTTTTTTAGTGGTTAATTGGAGATAAGAGTCTTATGAACTTTTGTGCCTGGGCTGGCTCTGAATTGCAGTCCTCAGATCTCAGCCTCCTGAATAGCCAGGATTAGAGGCGTGACCCATTGGTGCCCAACTCTCTGGCATGTCTTTATAATTGTTTTAAAATACATCTTATGCCATTTTCCAAACCTTATTCTCATTCAGAGTTTAGTCAAAGAATGAAATTTGTTTGGGACTAGGGATGAGAGTGGACTGGGGACTTGAGTGACGTCAACTTCAGATGATTTGCTTTAAAAGTATTTTCTCAAACAGTTCCTAACAGTATTTAGAGATTCTCTGGAATTTTGTGTACTCATCTTAATCTGGACAAAGTGGTGGTCTTACTGAAATTTTCATTCTTAATGCAGGATAGGCTCTAAACATATTGTGTAGTTTAACTTTATTAAATTCAAGAAGATAATGGACCAAGTCAGTGCTTTTACTCTAGTGTTCTGGCTTCCTAAAATGCACATAGAATTCTCAGTTTTCTGGGCCTTTAATCCTATGGTGCTAGGAGATTTGTTTCTACAGCTCTTCCCAAAGTTGGAAAGGAAGCAGTGAAAGATAACTGGACCTTCCATTTTTTTGTTTTAATTCAAAACACACCAGAGGGGCTGCGAGTGGTACCTAGTGGTAGAGTGCTCTCCTGGCATGCATGAAGCCCTGGGTTCCATTCCTCGTACCACATACATGGAAATTGGGTGAAGTGGTGCTATGGCTCAAGGGGCAGAGCGCTATCATTGCAAGGACAGTGCTCAGGCTCTGAGTTCAAGCCCCAGGACTGGGCAAAAAACAAAACAAAACAAACCAGAAACCCTCCTAGTTAGTAAGTGATAACAAAGGTGCTAGGGAAAGCCTGAAAGTAAAAGGCACAGGGAGGTAGTAAGGATGCTAAATAAATGCGGAGAAAAACATGCCATTAGATATGGCAGAGCTGTAACTGCTGGCTGAGACTCAATGGAACGTCCACTTGCTGTAGAACCAGGGAACTCATAGACAACTGGGTGTGATGGATCTATCTATAGATGCACATAATCTATAGGTAAATACTTATTCAAAGTGAGGGTCTTTCCTTTTGTGATCCTCTAGTTTTGGCTGTACCAAATTGTGAATACTCTTGCTGTGTTGTACCCAGTTGCTTTATATTAATATTGCAACTTGAATTGGGGAGGGTGGGTGGGACAGCTGGGTGGGGGAGGGAAGGGAATGGGAGGATAAGTCTTCTGAAGACATCAGCTCACTGTGCTGAGAGAGGGACCAAACTCAAGGAAACCTCTGATCTATAAATTAAACTGCTGCATTTTTTATAAATACATGTAAATGTCCTGTTGTAATATTTGATCTTGGAAATAAAAATAAAAAGTTTTCAGTATTTTTTGTGTTTTTTTTTTTTTTTTTGAAGTAGAAATCTGGATATTACTTTCAATTGATGTAATTTACATTCCCAAAATTTGCCTTTGTGTTCTCATGTTTAAGCAACTTAATGTTTTCAATGAAGATTAATTTGGAATTTCATTGTCAAGTGTAGTATGTGCTCTATTTTTCTCTATGCTGAAGATTTATGGTAGATACACCAAAAAGTTTTGATTAAAGTGTCAAAAAAAAAAAAAAGCCTGGTGCTGTGGCTCATGCCTGTAAATTCTAGCTACTCAGGAGGCTGAGATCTGAGGATCCCAGTTCAAAGCCAGCCCGGGCTCTATAGACTGAGACTCTTACCTCCAGTTAATCACTAGAAAATGGGAAATGGGGCTGTGGCTCAGGGATAGGGTGGTAGCCTTGAGCTAAAGAGCTCAAGGACAGAGCCCAGGCCAGAGTTCAAGCCCTTTGACACCACCCCCCTCCCCAAAACAAAAGTGTCAAAAAATGGGTTAGCTCTAAGCCTTGTTTGGAAAGTATAAGTTGTATAGCTGTAGTGTCCAATATGACTATACTGTCTTCACCCTGGTTAAAGAAGGCTTTCTGAGCCTATATTCATTTAGGAAGACTAGAGTAGTGGTGACTCTACATTAGAACTTAAACACAAAACCATCATTTACCATGATTTTGAAACAGCTTCCTCAAGTCCCATTTGTAGTACCTTTTTTTTTTTTTAAATCAATTATGGGACATGAACTCTGGGCCTGGATACTGTTCCTGAACTCTTCAGCTTAAGGCTAGTGCTCTACCACTAGTGGTGCCACAACACCACGTCTGGTTTTCTGGTAGTTAATTGGAAATTAACTCTTATTAACTCTTATCTCCAATTAACTATCAGGCAGGGAGGGAAATGGGGACTGAAGGGACCCCTTTCTTGACTTCCCCCAAAATCTATCCCCTATAGGCATTTCCCATCTTCATGACAAAGGAGGACTTGACCCAAGGCAGGGGCTGTAAAATCCCTGATAACAGCTCAGATTACAAGACCAGTTAAACCAGGTGGAGTTACCAGAATTCCTCCCCACCCTACCCCCCTTGGCCTGCCAGGAAACTCCCTCCCTTTCCTTTGTCGTCAGAGCAGTGCGCCAGAAGCCCACCGAGATGATAGGTCTGTTCAACAGCAAAGGTGTCAGTGGTTGCCCCAGCCATCAATCAACCATGTTGAATAAAAGTAGCCTGTAAGATTAGGCAGGGTCGCTCACTCACATCTTAGAGATGGCCCTAACTGGTCAGTATGATTCTCCATGCTAGGGGCGGAATAAAACTCTGTCTAGCTTCCGCTTTTGTGTCAGGCTTGTTCCTTTGATCACAGACCCTAACAGGGACAAAAACATGAGAAGGGGTATCAATGTGTGAGAAATAATGCACCTAAACTATCTGGCGAATATAACCGCAATCCCTCTATACATTACAATTTTTAAAAAGTTAAAAAAAAGTCCTATGGACTTTCGTGCCCTGGTTGACTTTGAACTGAGATCCTCAGCTTTCTGAGTAGCTAGGATTACAGGCATGAGCCACGGGTGCCTGGCTCATACATAGTATCTTCAACACAGAAATTTGCAATTTGGGCCTGGAGTTTGGCCTAGTGGTTAAAGTGCTTGCCTAGCATGCACGAAGACCCAGGTTCGATTCCTCGGTACCACATATATAGAAAAAAAGCCAGAAGTGGTGTGGAGGCTCAAGTGGTAGAGCTCTAGCCTTGAGAAAGTCCAAGGACAGTGCTCAGGCCCTGAGCTCAAGCCCAGGACTGGCAAAAAAAAAAAAAAAGAAATTTGCAATTTACCAACCAACCGCCAACTTCCTCGATCCATAAATCTTTGTGTCCTCGCATCTTATGGAAGCTGTAAGAAACCATCAGACTATACAAGAGATAAATGAAATTTATGGGTAAGGCTATATACTTTCTCAGAAGCCAATAAAATGACAATGAAGAACTTAAGAGTAAAAGTTCAAATGATGAGCTTAATTATAAAATTATTTTAAAAATTTCATGAAGGAACATCTTTAAAAACCTATGTAGGCACTGGGAATGTGATCCACCAGCACTCACTCATCCATAGACCAATCTTGATGACCACAGATGCAAGGAGGTACAGCTACTTTGACAGGAAAGGAGTAATCCCCAAAGTGGGCTGGAGGGGAGCGAAGAGAGAGAGAATGGCCAAGAAGCATCACAGCCAACTATGCCAAGGACAAATGGCCATGAAGTGTTATTAGCCACACAAAGCCACTGAAGAACAAGAGCATTTTCAGTACAGAGTTGGAAGGGAGGCTTAAATTGACTGAAGTGAGGTTTGTAGTATTTATACTGATAGGAAAAAAAAAAAAAGGACGGGTAGGGCTCACGCCTGTAATCTTAGCTACTCAGGAATCTGAGATCTGAGGATCGTGGTTCAAAGCCAGGCAGGCACTAAAGTCCATGAGATTCTTATCTTCAATGAACCACTAGAAAACAGGGAGTGGGGCTGTAACTCTAGTCTAGGGGTAGGGTGGCAGCCTTGAGCTGAAGAGCTCAGGGATAGCCCCCAGCCCAGAATTCAAGTCCCACAACTCACCAAAAACAAACAAAAAAACCTCCAGGAAATGTAAAAACAACAACCCACTAACTTCCTCTTCAGACCACTGGTGTTAATGGAAGCTGTTTCAACATCTTCTCTTCTTTTTCTTCCCTTGGCTCTGTTATTTTGTCAGTTGTTAGATAAAGCTGGAGTTCACCCACAATCACTCTTTATCCAGAGAGGGTCAAGAGTCTGCTGGGGGTCACAGTGGTCTGCTGGGTCATTTTCCCCTTTCATTCCTTGTGGACTACCACGTTCTCAACTTCTCCTTCTTATTGCTCAACTCCCACCTCCAGAATGCCTAATCTCTCCCAGGACGGAACATCACCCTCATCTTCTCCAGACATTTTACCCTGCAGAAGCCTTTTATGGAATTACTGAGGTTTCTCATTGTAGGTCCTGTATGAAAGTCATATGCTCCTTCCCAAAGATACCACCAGCAAGGTGGTAGTCATGGCTCCAGCACAGCCACCTTCTAGGGCACATCTGTAAAAAATAGTGCCCTAATGATGGCCTGACTTACTGCCTGTTTACTGCAAGTAGATAGCTTCATAAAGAAATGCCTTGTTGGGGAATCAGAAGTTTGGCCTAGTGGTAGAATGCTTGCCTACCTAGCATGTACAGACCTGGATTCGACTCTTCAGTATCACATACACAGAAAAGGCCAGAGCTGTGGCTCAAGTGGTAGAGTGCTAACCTTGAGAAAAAGTACTCAACATGTGAAAGGGTATCAATATATGTAAATTAATGCACCTTCTATCTGGCAAATATCATGTAACCCTTTTATTAATTACAATTTAAAAAAAGTACTCAAGTACTTACAGGCAATGGCTCACTCCTGTAAGCCTAGCTACTCAGGAGGCTGAGGTCTAAGGATCTCAGTTCAAAGCCAGCCCGGGCACTAAAGTCCATGAGACTCTTAACTCTACTTAACCACTAGAAAACCAGAAGTGGTGCTGTGGCTTAGGGCGTAGGGTAGTAGCTTTGAGCTGAAGAGCTCAGGGACAGTGCCCAGGCCCAGAGTTCAAGCCCTATGACCAACAAAAAAGATGAGGAGGAGGTGGAGGAGAAAAGGTACTTAGGCCCTGAGTTCAAGCCCCAGGACTGGCAAAGGAAAACAGAAAAGAAATTCCTTGTTGGCCAGATGCAGGTGGCTTATGCCTATAATCTTAGCTACTTAG
Source organism: Megascapheus bottae (assembly GCF_031878675.1). Classification (NCBI taxonomy): domain Eukaryota; kingdom Metazoa; phylum Chordata; class Mammalia; order Rodentia; family Geomyidae; genus Megascapheus; species Megascapheus bottae. Next base: position 54,121,895 of record NC_143509.1, read on the forward strand.
AAAGCTGAGAGCTGAAAACCATGGTTCAAAGCCAGGCTGGTCATGAAAGTCTGTGATACTCATATCTTCAATTAATTACAAAAAACCAGATGTAGAGCTGTGACTGAAATGGTAGAATACTAGCCTTGAACAAAAAACTCCTAGCACCCAGGCCCTGAGTTTCCATAACTAACAACTCTTGCCCCCACCCCCGGGGGGAGGAAGAGCAAAACACATGAACAGAAACATCTCAAGAAGAAAATTCCCAAATTTAAAAAAGAAGGAAAAAAAATAGGCTTTAAAAATTTGGCAGGGAGGCCGGGAGTTTGGCCTAGTGGTTAAAGTCCTTGCCTAGCATGCATGAAGACCGGGGTTCGATTCCTCGGTACCACATACATAGAAAAAAAGCCAGAAGTGGTGCTGAGGCTCAAGTGGTAGAGCTCTAACCTTGAGAAAGTCCAAGGACAGTGCTCAGGCCCTGAGCTCAAGCCCAGGACTGGCAAAAAAAAAAAAAAAATTTGGCAGGGAGCTGGGCACAGTTGTAATCCTAGCTACTCAGGAGGTTCGGATCTGAGGATCAAGGTTCAAAGCCAGCCCAGGCACAAAAGGACCCGAGTCTCTTATCTCCAATTAATCTCCAGAAAATGGGAAGTGGGGCTTGGCTCAAGTGTAGGGCAGTAGCCTTGAGCTGAAGAACTCAGGGACAGCACCTAGGCCCAGAGTTCAAGTCCCAAGACAGACAAAAACAAACAAACAAACAAACAATACAGAATAAGAGGAGATGGATAACAAATCCACAAAAGATGCTTATCTCATCAATTAAATGCAAATTAAACCACAAAGCAATACCACTAAACACCTACCAAGATTTCCTAAAACTGAGTGTGTGGAGAAACTGGAACTCATATACTGCTAGAAGAGCATGAGCTGGCAGAATACTTGAGGAAACTATTTGGCAATAGCTACCAAAGCATCCACCCACAGAAATACTATGGTTAGTGGTAAAAAGGCTAATTTTAGTTCCTGGAAAATAGTGCAAAGTTCTTTCAAAAGATATGGGTAAGATGCATACTGGTAGCTCACCTCTGCAACCCTAGCTTCTCAAGAGGCTAAGATCTGAGGATTGAGGTTCAAAGCCAGAAAAGCAGAAAAGATTGTGAAACTCATCTCTAACCACCAAAAAGCCAGAAGTGGAGTTGTGACTCAAGTGGTAGAGGACTTGCTTTGAGCAAAACTTCAAGACCAGCACATACGCAGAAAAGATATGAATAAGATTATTCAGAGCTGGGAATATGGCTTAGTGGTAGAGTGCATGAAGCCCTGGATTCAATTCCTTGGTACTGCATACACAGAAAAAGCTGGAAGTGGTGCTGTGGCTCAAGTGGCCCTGAACAAAAAGTGTCCAAGAACAGTGCCCAGGCCCTGAGTTCAAGCCCCAGGAATGGTTAAAATAAATAAATTAATTAAATTAAAAAAGAGTTCACACATCTTCAGCAAAGACTCTCTTGATTTCCTCAGTCAGGCATATCTTTCTTGAGCAACAGCACCATTTCTGGCTTTTTCTGTATATGTGGTACCAAGGAATTGAACCCAGGGTTTCCTGAATGCTAGGCAAGCACTCTACCACTAGCCCACACTCCCAGCCCTTCTTTATTTTTATTTATTCTTTATTTAAAAAAAAATTTTTGTCAGTTGTGGGGCTTGAACTCTGGGCCTGGGCATTGTCCCTGAGCTCTTCAGCTCAAGGCTACTGCCCTACCCCTTGAGCCACAGCACCACTTTCAGTTTTCTAGTGGTTAACTGGAGATAAGAGTCTCACGGTCTTCCAGCAATCCCACTCCTTGGCATTTACCCAAAAGTCCAGAAACAAGGACATACTAAAGCCATTAGCACAATGATGTTCATTGCAGCATTATTTACCATAGCAAAGATATGAAACCAACCCAGATGCCCATCAGTAGATGATTGGATCAAGAAGATGTGATAAGGGCCGGGAGTTTGGCCTAGTGGTTAAAGTGCTTGCCTAGCATGCATGAAGACCCGGGTTCGATTCCTCGGTACCACATACATAGAAAAAAGCCAGAAGTGGTGCTGAAGCTCAAGTGGTAGAGCTCTAGCCTTGGGAAAGTCCAAGGACAGTGCTCAGGCCCTGAGCTCAAGCCCAGGACTGGCAAAAAAAAAAAAAAAAAAGAAGAAGATGTGATACTTATATACAATGGAATTCTGTGCTGCCACCAGAAAGAATGACATTGCCCCATTTGTAAGAAAGTGGAAAAACTTGCAAAAAATCATATTAAGTGAAGTAAGCCAGTCCCAAAGGAACACAGGCTCAATGGTTTCCCTCATCTGTAATAATTAGTACACACCTCCTAGCAGAGGATTACAATAGCTCAAAACCTAGGTACATAAGGTCATATAGGATGAGTAACCGAAAGGATCTCTAGGATATGGAAACAAGAGCTTTATCTCCAGTGATTGTTGTTCTTAATGTACTAGGTTATTTCTCTTCTCCTTTGTTGCCCTTTGGTTAATCTCATATTGTTACTGTATCTGAATTTGTTTTCTGGTATACTGTATATGTGTTTATCTGAAATAGGAAAGGGAAGGGGGAAAAACAAGATGATTGGGAGGGGGTGGGAGAAGGGAAATGGGGTCAAAAACATAAGAAGGAGTATCAATGTGTAAGAAGTAATGCACCTACTATCTGGCAAATGTAACTATAACCCATCTATATGTTAGCTTGATAATAAAAAATAAAGTGAAAAAAAAAGTCTCACAGTTGTTAGTGCCTGGGCTGGCTCCTCAGATCTCAGCCTCCTGAGTAGGTAGGATTACAGGTGTGAGCCATGGTGCCTGACAATTTTTATTTTTTCTTTTATTATTATTATTATCATTATTATTATTTTTTTTTTTGGCCAGTTCTGAGGCTTGAACTGAGGGCTTGGGCACTGTCCTTGGAGATATTTTGCTCAAGGCTAGCACTCTGCCACTTGAGCTACAGCACCACTTCCAGCTTTTTCTGTGTATGTGGTACCAAGTAATAAACCCAGGGCTTTGTGCATGCTAGGCAAGCACTCTACCGCTAGGCAACACTCCTGGCCCTGAGATGAGCTCTTCAGGAGGGGCTTGTCAAAGCTTGTCTCCCGTGCAGATAGCAGCCATAACTGCTGGGTAGTTTGCTGGGATGGTCACAAGAGCATGGCGCCCTGCGGCTTGTGTGAAAAGGCAGGTCAGTCCAGAAGCCAGGCAGCATGGTTCACTGAGGCAAAGTAAAGAAAGTGTGAAGAAACAACAGCTCTACCACAGGGCCTGAATTCTGTGAGGAGGTAAGAGCAAATGGTGTAGGGGAAAAGAGATGAGGGTGAGGCGGGCGCTGATGGCCCAGGCCTGCAATTCTAGCCTCTCGGTAGGCTGACATCTGACCATTGCAGTTCCAAGCCAGCCCTGGCAGAAAAATCTGTAAGACCTTTTTTGGAAAACTTCTATTTGAAAATAAAAAAGGGAGATGTTAAAGTTACTTAAATCAGGTGAAGAGTACAGTTCCTTTTAGATAATATGACTCCTTTCCTCCCTTGCTCCCAGTTTTTCCTCCCGTCTCCACCCACAAGATGTATAGTTCGTTTCCAACATGGTGTCTAGTGAACACCACCGCTACATTCATTCACCCTTTGCCCTTCCACTTCTTTGCTGCCCCTTACACTCCCAAGGACATACAAATGAACAAATAAGACAAAAAGAAAATGAAAGCAGCAAAAAAGAAACTCATCTCCAATGAATCACTCAAAAGCCAGAAGTAGAACTGTGGCTCAAGGGGTAATGCAACAGCCTTGAGGAAAGTTGGAGCAAAAACCTCAGGGATAGAGCCCAGGCCCTGAGTTCAGTCTCCAGTACTGAGGGTGAGGCTTTTCTCATGGGAGCAGCCAGTGACTCATTAAGACCCTGAGCTCCTGCCTCCTGTTTCTTTCCTATAAGTCACATGAACATGAGCAGAGGGTGGCTCAGGAGGAGAGGGCTCTCTGGGGACCGGAATCTCCTTCAATGGAAACCTGTGGGTGGTGGCATGGGGGCACACATTTCAGGTGACCTCTACATATAAATAGCTGCTTGGGCCCTCTTGAGTCTTGAAAAGGGCCTGCAGGCTGGGCTACAAGAAGGAAGGCTCACTTTGAAGAAGGCAGCCTTCTCCAGCTTGTCTTCCACCCCGGCTTCTGTCAGCACATCCAGGTAAGCAGAATGAGAGGATCCAGGGAGGTTGTGGGCAGGGAACAGAGCAAATCACTTACTAGCGCAAACCTGTAATGCACATGACACCTGGATCTGCCACTTAGCTGGAGTGTGACTCTGGCAAAACTTCTTGAATTTTTTTTTTTTTTGCCTGTCCTAGTGCCTGAACTCAGGGTCTGGGCACTGTCCCTGAGCCTCTCTGCAGGGCCTGAGCACTGTCCTTGAGCTTTCTCAAGGCTAGCATTCTACCACTTGAGCCACAGCACCACTCCCGGCTTTTTTCCTATGTATGTGGTACCGAGGAATCAAACCCTGGTCTTCATACATGCTAGCTAAGCACACCACCACCACACCAAACTCCCAGCCTCAAGTCCTTAATCTCCAATTAATCATCAGAAAACTGAAGTGGTGCTGTGGCTCAAAGTGGTACAGTATTAGCCTTGTGCTGAAGAGCTTAGGGACAGCTCCCAGGCTGAGTTTAAAGCCCATGACTGGGCCGGGAGTTTGGCCTAGTGGTTAAAGTGCTTGCCTAGCATGCACGAAGACCCGGGTTCGATTCCTCGGTACCACATACATAGAAAAGAGCCGGAAGTGGTGCTGAGGCTCAAGTGGTAGAGCTCTAGCCTTGAGAAAGTCCAAGGACAGTGCTCAGGCCCTGAGCTCAAGCCCAGGACTGGCAAAAAAATAAAAATAAAAATAAAGTCCATGACTGGCCAAAAAAAAAAAAAGTAAATAACGTACTGTGAATATTTTCTACTTGCTTTTTCATTTATTTTTTAATTGTTTTTGTTTTGTGATTAAACCTTCATACATTCTAGGCAAGTGCTTTGCTCTTGAGCTCTACTTTCAGCCTTGTTTTTTTTGTTTTTTGGTTTTTTTTGCCAGTCCTGGGACTTTTTCTATGTATGTGGTACCAAGGAATTGAACCCAGGTCTTTGTGCATGCCAGGGAAGCACTCTACCACTAAGCCAAACTCACAGCCCCAAGGATTTTTTTTTTCCTGGTCATGGGTCTTGAATTCAGGACCTGAGCTTTTTTGCTCAAGAACAGTGTTCTACTATCTGAGCCACAGCTCCACTTCCAGCTTTTTTGGTGCTTAACTGGAGTAGAGATAAGAATTTCACAGAGGGGGGAAGGAAAGTGAGAGAAAATGAGGTAGGGGGAAACAATGTTTGACAAGAAATGCACTTATTACCTTACTTATATTACTGTAACCCCTCTGTATAACACCTTTACAATAAAATTAAATTAAAAAGAGTTTCCTGAACTTTCCTGCCTGGACTGGCTCCAAACTGTGATCCACTGGTTGTAACCTCCTGATGAGGACACTGGCACCTGGCTGCTCAGGACGTTCTACATATATGACCATGTTGTGTGAATAATGGCGATTTTACCTTTTCTCTCTCCTGTCTTGTGGATGTTGTTTTGTTTCAGTCAGTCTTGCTATACAGTGCAGACTGGCTTTGAACTCAAGATCCTTCTCAGGATTGTCAAGTAGTTTACAGGATTTTTTTTTTTAACTTTTCGTTTTAACCAAATATAAAGAATCCCTGGCTGTAACGGCCCCACAAAGGAAGTGTGGTGACATGTGGAATGTGTCAATGGGGGTTGGCAGGAAGTGGAGCTGATTTGTGCGGAGCATGGTGTTTGAGAAGCTGCTCAGCTCTCCTCCATCTCACTGGGGTGACAGCAGTGCCGCTGCTCTCCATCACCCCGTGCCTCATCCTGACTCTTTCTCCAGTTCCAAGATGCTGTCGCCCCCATGCATGGTGGCGTGCTCCCGGACCTGCTCCCGCGTCCTGGGGCTGAGCCTTGGGACGGCAGCCCTGTGTGCTGCTGGCGCCAACGTGGCACTCCTCTTTCCTAATTGGGATGTGAGCTACCTGTTGAGGGGCCTTATCGGCAGGCATGCCATGCTGTGCTCTGGACTCTGGGGAGGAGGCCTCATGGTAAGGGTCTTGGGTCCCCTGGGTGTGAATTCTCCAAATATCCCTCAGGGGTGGAGGGTGATGTCGGGGGAAAGTATTTTGACTCCTCCTTTTCTTCTGGTTCTCCTTCTTTTGTGCTGGTTTGGGAGCTTGAACTCAGGGTCTGGGTGCTGTTCCTGAGCTGCTGCTGCTGCTTCTCCTCCTCCTCCTTCTTTTTCTTCCTATTTTTTTTTTTGCCAGTCCAGGGGTTTGAACTCAGGGCCTGAGCACCATCCTTGAACTTTCTCAAGTCTATCACTCTACCACGTGAGCCATAGCACCACTTCTGGCCTTTTCTGTGTATGGGGACAAGGAACTGAACCCAGGGCTTCGTGCATGCTGGGCAAGCACTCTACCACTGAGCATTCTTTTCTCCTTGCCAGGTTTTCACTGCCGCTGCCCTGGTCTCCATGCTGGGCTGGAGATGTGGCTGCTTTAGCATGAGTGCGCCCTGCTGGAATGTAAGCACCAGATCCCTTTCTTCTTTTCTTTTTAAAACTATTTAAGTAGTTATATTTTTTACTAAGTAATTATATGTTAAATAAAAATATTGATTAAGTAGTTATACAAAGGGTTTCGATTTCATGGCTCTCATCAGCTACTCACCTTAGCCGTGATCTAAACAATATGTTAGTAAGGGTTAACAATGGCGGATAAGAAATGTATTCAGAGGGGCCTAGTGGTGGAGTGCTTGCCTAGCATGCACGAAGACCCGGGTTCAATTCCTCGGTACCACATACATAGCAAAAAGCCGGAAGTGGTGCTGAGGCTCAAGTGGTAGAGCTCCAGCCTTGAGAAAGTTCAAGGACAGTGCTCAGGCCCTGAGCCCAAGCCCAGGACTGGCAAAAAAAGAAAAAAAAGAAATGTACTCATTACATGACTGTGACTGTCACCATCTGGCATCACTCTGACAACAAAATTAAATTAAATTAAAACTAAAAAAGAACATGTTGGTAGCTTGGCACTAGTGGCTCACTGCTATTATCCTAGCTACTCAAGGATCTGAGATCTGAGGACTGAGGTTCAAAATCAACCTAGACAGGAAAATCCTCAAGTTTTTTTTAAAGTCTCCAATGAATAAACAAAAAAGCCAGACATGGAACTGTGTCTCAAGTATTAGAGTGCCATGCTTGAGCAAAAAAAGCTAAAGCACAGTGCCCAAGCCCCAGTAGTGGCACATACACACTCAGAAAGGTGTTAGTAAAAGGACCCACTTCTCCATGGCAGGATGGGAAAATTCCTGGTGTCACAAGAAAAATAAGATGTATCCAGATTATTCAACAAGCCACCTGACTGCAGCGGATGTCCGCTCGTTTCCTCCTGCCCCCTGCAGATGCTCACCGCTCTGCTGTCCAGTGCCCTGGCTTTGCTTGGAGCCTTGATTTCTTTTATCACCTCTGGAGTAGCATTGAAAGATGGCCCTTTCTGCATGTTTGATGTCTCGTTCTTCAATCAGACACAAGCCTGGAAATATGGCTACCCTTTCAAAGACTTGTATAACAGGTATGTGGGCAGAGACCTGGGCTTGCAGTCTTCAGAGACAAACTTTTTTGGTCACAGATGTCTGCATCTCATGCCTCTGAAGACCAAAAAATTTGCTCAAATACTGGGATCTAAGTCAGGATGGCATATCCAATTTCTCTTTCTCTCTCCCTCCCTCCCTTCCTTTCTTCTTTTCTTCTTTCTTTCTTTGCCTAGGTGCTGTTATTGAGCTTTCCTCAGGCATGGGGCTTGAACTCAGGCCTAAGTCCTGTTCCTGAGCTTTTCTGCCCTCTACCACTTAAGCCACAGCTGCACCTCTGGATTTTTGATTGTTAATTGGAGATAAGAGTCTCTTGGACTTTCTTGCCCTAAGCTGTTTTCTTTGTTGTTGTTGTTGTTTTTTTTCTGGGTCATGGAGCTTGAACTCTGGGCCTGGGCACTGTCCCTGAGCTCTTCAGCTCAAGGCTACCACCCTACCCTTGAGCCAAGCCACACTTCCCATTTTCTAGAGGTCAACTGGAGATAAAGAGTCTCAGGTCCTTTTGTGCCCGGGCTGGGCACAACCTTGATCCTCAGATCTCACCCTCCAGAGTAGCTAGAATTACAGGTATGAGCCACCATAATCTGCTCTAAGCTGGTTTTGAATGACAATCCTTAGATCTCAGCCTCATGAGTGGCTAGGATTGCATGTGGAACCCCTTGATGCCTGGAAGCCCCCACTTTCTATTGGGTTGTTGTTTGGTGTTTCACACTTGATTTTCCCTCACTGACTTCCTTTTCTTTTTTGGAGTAGGAATTACCTGTATGACAGTTCGCTCTGGAGCTCTGTCTGTCTGGAGCCCTCTAAGGCTGTTGTTTGGCACGTGTCCTTCTTCTCCATCCTGCTGGGCATCAGTCTCCTGCAGCTCCTCCTGGGGGTCATTCATTTCCTCAACAGCTTCCTCAGCCTGTTCTGCAGCCTCTGTGAGAAGTGATGGGCATGCCATGCTACACACTACTGTTGGGGTCAGAGCTGCCTGGGTATCCATTACTGATAGCTTCCTTTTAGGTATTCCTGACAGACAATAACCATGATGATTCCTTGCATGCAGCATGAATTAAACAATTCATTTAAAATCACATTATATAAGATGAACATTAAATTGAACAGAAATTTATAGAAAAAAAAAAGATTGTAACAGGTACTTAGAAGCTGCTTCTCCTAGTCAGGGACCAGTGACATATGTCTGTAATCCTAGTTGTTCAGGAGGTGTACCATGTAGAAAGGTCTGTGAGATTCCATTTCCAAAAAGACCCCCCCCAAAACAGCAGAAAGCTGGGCTAAAGGCATGGCTCAAATGGTAGAGCAACAGCCATGAGTAAGAAAAACGAAGGAGAGTTTGAGGCCCTGAGTTCAAGTCTTGGTAGCAGCAAACAGCAACAATAACAAAAATCCTACTCTTCAAAAAAATCACTAAGGGTGACATTGTCCAAAAAAGAAATGTACACTTTATCTAATGTATGAAACTGTAACCTCTCTATGCATCTCTTTTGTATCAACAGTAAAGATATATTTTTATATTTATTTATGTATTTTATTTTTTTTTTACCAATCCTGGGCTTGAGCTCAGGGTCTGAGCATTGTCCTTGGACTTTCTCGAGGCTAGAGCTCTACCACTTGAGCTACAGCACCATTTCTGGCTTTTTTCTATGTATGTGGTACCAAGGAATTGAACCTGGGTCTTCGTGCATGCTAGGCAAGCACTCAACCACTAGGTCAAACTCCCGGCCCCAAGATATATTTTTTAAAAGAAAGAAAAAGCAATGACTCCTTCTTTGAGCCCACAAATTAAATAAAAACAAGAAAAAGTTAGTTTCCATTTTATATATACTTTGTTTTGAGTCTCTCTCTTCTATAGTCATCTTAAATTCCAGAAACGACAGGACTGCCAGGCACTGTGGCTAATGCCTGTAATCCTAGCTACTCAGGAGGCTGAGATCTGAGAACTTCAGTTCAAAGCCAACTTGGGCAGTAAAGTCTGTGAGACTCTTATCACCAATTAACCACCAGAAAACTGGAAGTGGTGCTGTGGCTCAAGGGGTAGGGTGGTAGCCTTGAGCTGACGAGTTCAGGGACAGTGCCCAGGCCCAGAGTTCAAGCTGCATGACCAACAAAAAATAAAATAAAATAAATTTAAAAATTTTAAGAAAAGGACAAGACTTATGGACAACATCTTTAGTCCAGGGCCAAAATGATCCCCAAGAAACAGCAGAGGCTCACAGGGCAGCCTCACCCCACTAGAGGACATTACCAACGGTGACAACACTGCACCCAGGAGCAGGAGAAATCATCTCACGGAAGTCTGATTGCTCCCCTTAAGTGATAGCGTTGCCAGCGACCTTGAAAATCCTTACCGAAATGAGTGTGAGGTATTGGTCACGCAGGCTACATTCTGTCTGCCCTACTCTGATTAATTGATTATGTACACTTCACCCCAGCCTCAACTCTTCCTCTATGTAAACTGTTAACGCATGTCTATGCTTTGAAGATGGGTTCGAGTGCTTGCCTTGCTCTTCTCATGACATGCACAGCCCATATAATAAATCATTTTCCTCTGCCCTCCACCTCTTGCCTCTTTATTTGATGTGTTCTTAAGGCAAATGAACAGACTTGTTCTACTGGAACCCTTAGAGTAGGTGCTCTGGGCTAGAATTCTAATTACAAGGCAATCTCCAGCCATAATCCTATTCCAGCCCCTCAACAGCCTCATCAAAATCAGCCACGTTGGGCCGGGAGTTTGGCCTAGTGGTGGAGTGCTTGCCTAGCATGCAAGAAGACCTGGGTTTGATTCCTTGGTACCACATACATACAAAAAAGCCAAAAGTGGTGCTGAGGCTCAAGTGATAGAGTGTTAGCCTTGAGAAAGTCCAAGGACAGTGCTCAGACCCTGAGCCCAAGCCCAGGACTGGCAAAAAAAAAAAAAATCAGCCACGTTACAAATAGAGGAGTTGAGGTGCCTAGAAGGTAATGAACTTGTTACTCCAAAGCACACAGCTAGGGTTGATGTATATTCAGCCCCTGACATCCTGTCTTTAATTCAAGTTCATTGAGTTGTTTTGGATTGAATTGTGTACACTCAGAATTCATAGATTGAAGCTCTAATGCCCAGTACTGAAGACAGGGCCGTTAGCATGATAATAAAGATAAAATGTGGCCAAAACTGGCAGTCTGATCTGAAAGTATTATATAACACACACACACACACACACACACACACACACACACACACACATTGGTTAAGCACCTGCAGAAAACTAAAGTTAGATCCTTCTGTGTCACCCTGAACCAGAATTAATTTCAAATGGATCAAAAACCTTGCGGTAAAAGTAGATACCCTTAAAACTTTACAAGAAGGAATAGAAGATACACTAAGTCTCCTTGGCACAGGTCGAAATTTTCTTAATAAAGACCTAGAAACACAACAAAGAAAGTTTGGACAAGTAGGACTGCATTAAACTACAGGGCTTCTGTATGGCAAAGGACGTAGCTAGAAAGACCATAGAGTGGGAGAAGATCTTCACTAGCCATACAACAGACAAGGGCCTCATAGCTAAAATATATCTACAGCTAAAAAAAATTAAATTTCTACAAAACAAATCTTCAAAGAAACAACCATCCCATTAGAAGGTGGACTACAGACTTGAGAGATTTCTCTGAAGAGGAAATAGGAATGGCCTATAGACGCATGAAGAAATGCTTAACATCTCTAGTCATAAAAGAAATGCAAATCAAAACAACTTTGAGATTCCACCTCACTCCAGTTACAATGGCCATGATCAAGAAATCGAATAACAACAGATGCTGGTGGGGATATGGCCAGGAGGGATCACTACTACACTGTTGGTGGGAGTGTAAACTCATTCAACCACTATGGAAAGCAGTATGGCGATTCCTCAAAAGACTACGCTTAGAGATCCCTTATGACCCAGCAATAGCACTCCATGGCATTTACCCAAATGTCCAGAAACAAGGACATACTAAAGCCACTAGCACAACAATGTTCATTGCAGCACTATTTACCATAGCAAAGATATGAAACCATTCCAGATGTCCATCAGTAGATGATTGGATCAAGACGATATAGTACTTATACACAATGGAATTCTATGTTGCCATCAGAAAGAATGACTTGGAAAGACTTGGAAAAAACCATATTAAGTGAAGTAAGCCAGTCCTAAAGGAACATTCCCTCATCTGTAATAATTAGTACACACCTAGGACTCTCCTAGCAGAGGATTATAATAGCTCAAAACCTAGGTACATAAGGTCATATAGGATGAGACTAAACCAAAGAATCTCTAGGATATGGAAACAAGAACTTTATCTCGAGTGATTGTTGTTCTTAATGTACTGTTATTTCTCTTCTCCTTTGTTGCCCTTTGGTTAATCTCTCACATTGTTACTATATCTGACTTTGTTACCTGGTATATTGTGTATATGTTTATTTGAAATAGGAAATGCGGCGCCCGGCACCCCTGACCAGCAGGGAAGAACGGACACCACCCGAGGATCCTTCTCGTATCACGCTTTATTGAAGAGCCACTTGGTTGAAGGGAGAGCTGAAGCAGAGGGGCCCGGGGCAGGGAAATGCAGCTGCTTATAAACAACCAAGGAACACGGGGATTTTGCCATTGGCTGCTCTGTTGCCAGGGTCATTTTAAAACTCGGGATTGGTCAGGCCTCTGACGTCATATGTGCAGACTCAGTGGAACGAGCAAAGGCTCCGCACTCACATACCAAATAAGGAGAACTAAGAAGTTGTTCACAAAGAGGGAGGCAGGGGACAGGCGCCGTCTTGCAATGTCGGCCGCTCCGGCTCCCCACAAGGAAAAGGGAAGGAGAGAAAACAAGATGATTGGGAGGGGTGGGGGGAGAGAAATGGGGACAAAAATATGAGAGGGTATCAATGTGTGACGAATGTAACTGTAACCCCTCTATACATTATCCCAACAATAAAAAAAAAGTGAGAGAAAGAGAGAGAAAAAGGAAGCCAGGTGTAGTGGTTCACGCCTGTAATCCTAGCTACTCAGGAGGCTGAGATCTGAGGATCCGGGTTCAAAGCCAGCCCAGGCACTAAAGTCCCTGAGACTTATCTCCAAATAACCACTAGAAAACTGGAAGTGGCACTTTGGCTCAAGGAGTAGGGTGGTAGCCTTGAGCTGAAGAGCTCTGGGACAGTACCCAGGACCAGAGTCCAAGTCTCATGACATGACCAAAATTAGAAGAAGGAGGAGGAGGAAGAGGAGGAAGAGGAAGAGGAGGAGGAGAAAGGACGCTGGGCACTGGTGACTCAGGCCCACCACTAAGCCACACATTCCCCAACCACCAGATGGAGCCCTTCTTTTCGGAGACCTCCTCCCTGGAGCCATTAACAATCACACAAACACAGCTGATTGAAGATTCTCAAGAGAAGCCTGGATCTTGAAGGATATTCTTTTCAATACAGACTTCTAACACAGGACTAAGAACAGGTGCTTTTTTTTTTTTCTTCCCAATAGGGTCTTGTAGTATAGCCCAGGATGGACTGACTTACATTCATTCATACACACTCCATTCCCACCTCTCCTCTGTGTCTGCCTGTCTGTCTGTACTAGGGCTTGAATTCAGGGCTATTCACTTGGTTTTCTTGCCCAGTTGGTACTTCCCCACTCAACTATGCCACCAGTCCAACATTTCACCCCCCCACCCCCAGGCCTGGGGTTTAAACTCAGGGCCTGGACAGGGTCCGTGAGCTTTTATTTGCTCAAGGGTAGCACTCTACCACTTGAACCACAGTGCCATTTCGTTTATGTGGAACTGAGAAATCGAACCTAGGGCTTCATGCACACTAGGCAAGCCCTCTACCACTAAGCCACATTCCCAGCCTGAGTGCAACCTCTTACCAGTTCGTTTTTCTGCTTTGGCTGACTTAGAACCATGATGTTCTGGGTAAGCAGATAAGAATGACAGGGGCTACCATAGGCACCAGGTTTCAAACTCCTCTTTTCTCCTGCCTCAGCCTCCTGAGTGCTGGGATTATAGGGCACCTTTGCCCTTTGTGGATAAAAGGCGCACACACACACACACACACACACGGCATGCTAGGCTTGGTTTGCGGGGATCCCTGGAATATAACCAAGGTCCTGCAGCTCACTAGCTGAGCATCTAGGTCCAAATTTCCTAAACTCGAAGTGCCTCAGGTTCTGAGTATTTCTATGGCCGCGCGAGTTTACTAAGCGATCGGGAGCGTCATGGCGCTCCGCAGGCCCGACGAGGCCGGGGGACCAGCTCCGCCCCTGCAAGCCTGCGCAGGCGCCCCAAGTCCGCAGCTCCGGGAGCGGCCGTGCAGCGCCCAGCCCGGTCACGTGAGGACCGAGGGCGGGGCTTGTTTCCCTGGCGACGCCGCCACCCGCCGGGCCTCCGGCGCAGGGTACACCGGCCTCGGCGTGCGTCCTCACCATGGCGAATCGCTCGTCCTACCCAACGGGAGACGGAGCGCCGGAGGCTGAAAAGAATGCAGGGGAGTCCGAGAACACGTATATCCTGAGGCCTATCTTCCAGCAAAGGCGGGTAGAGGATGCGACGACGTGGCCAGGGGCGGGCGACCAGGAGTTGTAGAGTCTGGCACGCAGAGATTCCCGAGCTTGGGCATGGAGCGCGAGGGGCAGGGGCTGGGGTCCGAGGTTAACCCGGAGAGGCGGGCGACGGGGCAGAGAATGGGCGGGGCCAGGGGCGGGGGAAGTCGGCGTGATGGGCGGGAGCATGTGGGTGTGGTCAGGATGGGCGGGGCTACTGCCCCTGGGGAATGGAGGACTGGGCGGGGTCAGTGTTGAGGTGGGCGGGGCCTGAGCGGGACTGGAACTAGGGGTGGGGGAGGAGCAGGGATCCAGGACTGGGCGGAGTCTGTGTGGAGTGGGTGGGACGGGAGCCCTGGGGGATTGGAGAAGTGAAGGTAGACCGGGCAGGGTCGCCTCTGACCCGACGTCCGACTCCCGGGCTGCGGCAGTCAGTAGAAATCCTTTGACGGCTAATGCGCAATGCGCAATGGGGAAGGGAAAAGGATAGAGTAGAACCAGAAAAGAATGCGTTTTGGGACGCAGTGTTCCTAGGGTTCTTGTCTGCACACCTGTATCATAATACACGTAGTGCTGGCACTAGGCCTGTGCATCTTTAGACTGCCATCTGTCACACTGTAGGAAGAGGGCAGTCAGCTTCGTCTGTAGGATCTTGAGCTCAGGGCCTGAGCACTGTCTTCGGGCTTTCTCAGGGCTAGAGCTCTACCACTTGAGCCTCAGCACCACTTCCGGCCTTTTGTATGTGGTATTGAGGAATGGAACCCAAGTCTTCATGCATGCTAGGCAAGCACTCTACCACTTGGCCAAACTCCTGGCACCGACAAAAAGATTTAAAACCCTCCAAGTTGTCCTCTGTTGTTAGAAACCAGATAAGTATCAGAAACCAGGAACTTTGGTTACATATGTAATAATAATTTCATACAGCACTTTTCTCATGAATAAAATGGACATAAAATGTATCCATCTGGGTGCCAATGCCTCAAGCCTGTAATCCTAATTATTCAAAGGGTTGAGTTCTGAGGACACTGATTTGAAGAACACAGGACAGTCCATGGCACCCTTATATAGAATTATCCACCAAAAGGCTGGGAGAGAAGCTGTGGCTTAAGTTGGTATCCCAGAACAAAAGACAAAGGGATAGTGCCTAAGTTCTGAGTTCAAGCCCCAGTACCAAAAAATGCTTTTAGTTATCTTGGTTAAAGATTTTAAATGTATAGAATGATATGTAAATGTGTTCCTGTACAGAACAAGATTGGCAACATATATATATATATATATATATATATATATATATATTTTTTTTTTTTTTTGTTTTGCCAGTCCTGGGCTTGAGCTCAGGGCCTAAGCACTGTTCTTGGACTTTCTCAAGGCTAGAGCTGCTCTACCACTTGAGCCTCAGCACCACTTCTGGCTTTTTTCTATGTATGTGGTACGAAGGAATTGAACCTGGGTCTTCATGCATGTTAGGCAAGCACTCTTGCCACTAGGCCAAACTCCCGGCCCAACAAATATATTTTATATAAGGATATTCCTGTGACCTCATATATACCTTAAGCATTTTACAGAGAACTGAAAAGCTTAAAGAAAGGGATATAGTATGTTTGTGAATGAGAAGACTTCATTTTGAACAGACCAAATCGTGGATTTGTATGCCTCTGTGTGCGTGTGTGTGTGTGTGTGTGTGTGTGTGTGTGTACACAAGCACATGCACACTGGAGATTGAACCCAAGGCCTCACATAACTGCTAAGCAAGCATTCTGGCATCGTGCTACAAATAACGTTCCCTCTCTCCCCCTCCCTCCCTCCCTCCCTCCCTCTCTCTCTCTCTCTCTCTCTCTCTCTCTCTCTCTCTCTCTCTCTCTCTCTCTCTCTCTCTCTCTCTCTCTCTCTCTCTCTCTCTCTCTTTCCAGTTCTGGGCCTTGAACTCAGGGACTGGCTTCTGTCCTTGAGTTTCTTTTGCTCAAGGCTAGTATTCTACAACTTGAGTCACAGCATAAAGTTCCTATATGAGAAAATGAGCAGGAAAGAGGGCATGTTCTACATGTGAACCATAGCTCTACTTTCACCTGTTTTGGTAGTTAATTGTAGATAAGAGTCACATGGACTTTCCCACCCAGGCTGGCTACATTTGGGAGTACTTGTATCCTTTATCATATAATTTTTTTGAACTTTTGGAAATAGTGCTGTGGCTCAAGTGATAAGAGTGCTAGCCTTGAGCACAAAGAGGCTCAGGGACAGCACCCAGGCTCTGAGTTCAAGCCTCAGGACAGAAAAAAATTCCATCTAAAATATTCTTTGCCCTCTTTCCTGGTCAGTCATGAGCCTTGAACTCATGACTTGGTTACTTTCTCTGAGTCTTTTAGCTCAAGGCTCATGCTCAACCACATTGAGCCATAGTACCACTTCCAGTTTTCTGGTGGTTAATTGGAGATATGTCTCATGAACTTTCCTGCACCAGCTTGCTTTGAACTGTATCCTCAGTTCTCAGCCTCCTGAGTAGCTAGGATTACTCGCATGAGCCACTGGTACCTGTCTTTTATATTATTATTATTTTTTTTTTGCCAGTCCCGGGATTGAACTCAGGGCCTGATTACTGTCCTTGGGTTTTCTCAAGGCTAGAGCTCTACCACTTGAACCACAGCATCATTTCTGGCTTTTTTCC
This sequence comes from Megascapheus bottae, assembly GCF_031878675.1. Lineage (NCBI taxonomy): Eukaryota > Metazoa > Chordata > Mammalia > Rodentia > Geomyidae > Megascapheus > Megascapheus bottae. Next base: position 54,138,803 of record NC_143509.1, read on the forward strand.
ATGTCTGTGGTACTGAGGAATTGAACCAGGTCTTCATCCATGCTAGGCAACTACTCTACCATTAGGCCAAACTCCCGGCCCCATTATTTTTATAATTAACAAATATGAAAAAGAGGAAGAACTTGAGGGTACAGAAGGTTTAAAAAAGTTGTGGCTTGCCGGCAGCTCACACCAGTAATCCTAGCTACTCAGGAGGCTGAGATCTGAGGTTCAAGGTTCAAGGTTCAAAGCCAGCTGGGACAAAAGGACCTGATACTCTTATCTCCAATTAACATCTAGAAAAGGGGAAGTGGAGCTTGGCTCAGGGTGGGGTGGTAGCTTTGAGTTGAAGAGCTCAGGGACAGTGCCCAGGCCAAGGTTAACCCCCATGACCCTCAAATATATATATATATATATATATATATGTATATAGTGGCTCACAACTGTTATCTACCAACTCTGAGATCAGGTGAATTAGATTTTGAGGCCAACCCACTCATATAGTTGAGACCCCATTTCAACTAATAACTGTGAATGGTGGTATATGGCTGTCATCCTAGCTATGTGGGAAGGTGAGATTGGAAGGGTTGCTGTTCCAGGACAGCCTGACTAGAAGTCTGTTAGAGTCTATTTCAAAAGAAGAAGTTGGGCATTGTAGTATATGCCTGTCATCCTAGTAATGACAGGAAGCATAATGAAGGTGGATGTGGCCCAAGGACAGGCTTGGGAAAAGAGCAATAACCAAAGTCCTGGAGTCTCTTATCTCCAATTAACTACCAAAAAAAGGTGGAAGTAGAGCTGTGCAAAAAGGGCTGGAGACATGGTTCTGTAGTAGAGTGCTTTCCTAACTAGTACAAGGGCCTGAATTCAAACCCCAGTATTAAACAAAAACAACCAATGAAAAGACAGGAACCTGAGGAAAGTTAAGGTGTAAAGGTAGGTTTGGGTTTGAAGTAACTGATTAGTTGTTGTTGAATTGTTTCATCAGGTTCAGGCCCTCTGTGGTTAAAGACTGTATCCGCTCTGTGCTCAAGGAGGAACTGACAAATGCTGAGTACTCTCCAGAAGAAATGCCTCAGCTCACAAAACGTTTATCAGAAACTGTTAAAGATAAGTTAAAAGGTAAGGGGTAAGGTAATAGCTGTTTCTGTGTATTTGGTACCAGTAAATCAAATGCAGGGCTTCATGCCTGCTAAGAAGACACTCTACCAATAGGCCATGCTTCTTCCTGGCCCCCAAGTACTTGTTTTGACCATTTGTCCCAGACCCCATCTTAAATAAGAGGCATAAAGTATGGATTCAATTAAAGACAGTTTTCTGTTCAATGACTGCTTTTCTATATTTATTTCATGACTTTCACTCATGTAGGTGTTTTCAGATGGTGGGAAGAAGGGAAGATGTGAAATGAAACATTGTAGGGAAAAATTGTCCAAGAGATCTATATATTCAGAAATGCCAGGAAGATGTAAACTGGACATGGTGGCATGTGCCTGTAATTCAAGCTGCTCTGGATGTTGACACAGGAGTTACTAAAATAGGAAAATTGAGTTCCAGGCTACTTTAGGCAAAGGTAGTAGGAACCTATCTGAAAAACAAAATACAAAATACAAGCAAACTGTTTGTGGGTGTGGGTCAAAAGCGATAGTGCTTGCCTGGCAAGCACACACTCCCCCCACCCCTGGTTATGGGGCTTGAACTCTGGGCCTGGGTGCTATTCCAGAGCTCTTCAGCTCAAGGCTGCCACCCTACCCCTTGAGCCACTGTGCCACTTCCAGGTTTCTGGTGGTTATTTGGAGATAAGAGTCTCACAGACTTTTTTTTAATGCCAGGGCTGGCTTTGAACTGTGATACTCAGATCGCAGCTTCCTGAGTAGCTAGGATTACAGGCGTGAGCCACTGCACTGAGAACTTTTTTTTTTTTTTTTTACCAGTCCTGCTGGGGCTTGAACTCAGGGGCTGCACACTGTCCTTGGGCATTTTTTTTCCCCCTCAAGGCTAGAGCTCCACCACTTGAGCCACAGCACCACTTCCGGCTTCTTTTTCCTATGTATGTGGTACGGAGGAATGGAACCCAGGTCTTTGTGCATGCTAGGCAAGCACTCTTAACACTAGGCAACCCTCCGAGCGCACACACTACTTTTTTCCTTAGTTCCTGGCTGCTTTTTTTTTTTTTTTTTGTGGGTCATGGGACTTGAACTCTGGTCTGAGCACTGTCCCTGAGCTCTTCACTTCAAGGCTGCTGCCCTACCCTAGAGCAAAGTCCCGCTTCCCATTTTGTAGAAGTTAATTGGAGATAAGAGTCTCCGGTCCTTTTGTGCCTAGGCTGGCTTTGAACCTTGATCCTTACATCTCGGCCTCCTGAGTAGCTAGGATTACAGGTGTGAGCTACCCTGCCCAGCTTGGCTGCTTTTTTTTTTTTTTTTTTTTAAACCAGTCATCACTTCTCCAGTCTCTCCCAGTACTGTCCCAGATGTCCTAAACCTATCACTCCACTGAAGTCTTAACCATCTTACTCAACGCTCCTCTCTTGCCAAAGTCTACACCTGCTGGACTGGAAGTATGACTCAAATGGTAGCATGCCAGCTGTGAATAAGAAGGCCAAATGAAAGCTAAAGTCCTGATATTGTCATGTGCATGTGCGTGCATGCACACATACACACACACACACACACACACACACACACTCACCCAGATCCTTTGCTGCATGTCACAAAAATAGGTTTGTCAAAGCAGAAGCCATGTAAGTGCCCTAGCACCGAACAGTACTGCAATCCAGTGCAACTCTAAAGTCACTGGAGAAGTTGTCTCCCTGATCAGCAGATCATACTTTTCAGACCTTCAGTGACCTCACCCTTTGCAGTGCTCTAAATTGTTGACGTTGGCAATCCCATTCATTGTGCTTGCTGTGAAGAAGACATAGAGATGAGATGGGCTAGGATGGGCCGGTCTCAGCTCTCAGGAGACAAAGGCAGGAGTTCAGAACCATCCTTGGGCCACCTAAGCTAGAACCTGTCTCCAAAAACCTAAAACCCAAACCACGCAAATATCAAAAGATAGGAAGGCATTTTGGGGGTTCTACATAAAAATAACTGCATTGGGCAGTCAAGCAGCAGTCACTGACAGGCTGCGTTAATGGGGTTCATGGTGTTCAAAGAGCCCAGTTGAAGAGAAAACCAAAACTCGAATCTCATAGAGTTTCAATGAACTGAGTTGGAGAAAAGAAAACTAACCATCCAGAGGACCACGTGACTTCTCGTGGCTTTCCTTGCAGCGAGCTACTGTGGGGACTCCCAGTTTCTCTCCAGGTGTAAAATGTGCTTCACACTGACCAAGCCGTTATCTACTGCTCCTGTTTGATATCTAATACCATATTGTGTGTGTGTGTGTGTGTGTGTGTGTGTGTGTGCATGCGCGCACACACAATATTCCTGGGACTTGAACTCTGAGCCCAGGCACTGTCCTTGAGAACTTCTTTTTTTGCCAGCCCTGGGGCTTGAACTCAGGGCCTGAGCATTGTCCTTGGGCTTTCTTAAGGATACAGCTCTACCACTTGAGCCACAGCACCACTTCTATATATGTGGTACTGAGGAATGGAACCTGGGTCTTCCTGCCTGCTAGGCAAGCACTCTTACCACTAGGCCAAAATCCTGCCCCCCTAGGCACTGTCTCTGAACGTTTTTGCTCCGTGGCTAGCATTCTACCACAAGCCACAGTGCCATTTCTAGCTTTATTGGCAATAAGAATTTATAAGTACTTTATTGTCCAGGCTGGCTTCATACTGTGATCCTCAGATCTGAACCTCCTGAGTAGGTTCACAGGCATGAGCCACCAGAGCCTGGCTAGGAAACACTTTATTTTTTTTGCCAGTTCTGGGGTTGAACTCAGGGCCTGAGCTTGGGCTTTCTCAAGGTTACCACTCTACCACTTGATCCACACTGCTACTTCTGGCTTTTTCTGTGTATGTTGTACCAAGGAATCAAACCCGGGTCTTCGTGCATGTTAGGCAAATCCTTGAGCATTTTTATTCAAGGCTAGCACTTTAGCACTTGAGCCATGGTTCCACTTTTGACTTTTTTGGTAGTTTATTGGCACTAAGAGTCTCACAGACTTTTTCAATCCCTTCACTCAGAATTTGTGCTTATGTTTGATTTTAAGTTTCTTGGAGATAACAAAATGGTTAGATTCTGTTTTCTGATTCAATCTGCTACTCTCCATCTTTTGGTTGGGGAGCTGAATTTGTTGATGTTTGTTACTGTGGAGGAATATGTCATGTTTCCTGCTTTTTTGTTATTTTTCCTGTAGTTTGTGTCTTTCCTCTTCTTGTGTTTACAAAATTCATTTGTTAGTGATTTTTATTTAATGCTGCTTCCTTGACTTTTATTCTTTTCTTCAGAAATTATAGTTCCTACCTCTCAGATACCTTAGCATGCCTCTCCCTGAGTAGCTACTTTGGCAATTTCATTGAATGTTTTGGTGTGATTGTGACTTCTTTACTACTGTGAGTTTTCTAAGGATGAAGGATGTCTTATTGCTCTTGCAAACCCAGGCCTATGTCAGGACCTGACGTAGGGAAAGGAGAGGGAGAGGGAAGCAAAGATTTACTGAGGGAGCATCAAGTCTACTAGTGTAGATGGTCTGTATATTGCTGTACCTTATCTCACCTAACATTGCAACCGCCTAGGCAGGTAGGTAATAGTCCCCTTTACAGTTGAGGAAGCTTTTATCTTTCTTTGTTTTTTTTTGTTTTTTTGTTTTTGGCCAGTCATGGGGCCAAAAACTCAGGGCCTGAGCACTGACTTTGGGCTTTTTCCTCAAGGCTAGTGCTCTGCCACTTGAGCCACAGCACCATTTCTGGCTTTTTGTGTGTATGTAGTACCAAGTGATTGAACCCAGGGCTCCATGCATGCTAGGCAAGCGCTCCACCACTAGGCCACACTCCTGGCCGGGAACGCTTGCTTGCTTGCTTGCTTGCTTTCCTCTCTCCCTCTCTCTCTCTCCTTCTCTCTCTTTCTTTCTTTGCTAGTCATGGAGCTTGAACTTGGGGCTGAGCACTGTCTCTGAGCTCGTCTTCCCTAGACTAGTGCTCTGCCATTTTGAACCAAGCACCACTTCTAGTTTTCTGGTGGTTAACTTAAGATGAGTCTCATGGACTTTCACTTTCCCACCTGGGCTGGCTTTGAACCCGTGATCCTTAGATCTCAGCCTTCTGAGTAACTAGGATTATAGGCATGAGGAGCCACCAGTGCCTGGTGATGAGCGAACTCAATACAGAAAAGTTAGATAACTTCTCTAACGCTTTCCTCTGGTTACTTTTTTTTTTTGTGGGTCATGGGGCTTTAACTCGGCCTGGGTGCTGTCCCTGAGCTCTTCAGCTACCACCCTACCCTTGAGCCAAGCCCCACTTCCCATTTTCTAGGGGTTAATTGGAGATAAGAGTCTCAGGTTCTTTTGTGCCCAGGCTGGCTTTGAACCTTGATCCTCAGTTGTCAGCCTCCTGAGTAGCTAGGATTACAGGCATGAGCCACCACACCTGGCTCCTTCTGGTTACTTTGACTTTAGAGTCTAACTGCTGGCCTCTGATTCCCAGCTTCCCATTATTTCCACAAGTACCTGGGCTCAGTGTCTGTTCTGGATGATTTGCCTTCAAGCAAATTTGTATGCAGTTTTATTAAATACTTGCTAATAGGTAACTTTCCTATCTTTTCTTTCTAGACATGGGATTTGACCGATATAAAATGGTGGTGCAAGTACTCATTGGGGAGCAAAGAGGTGAAGGAGTGTTGTGAGTAGTCTTTCATTCTTCTTCATGTACATTGCTTAGGAGGCAAGGGTGCTTTTGATAATTCAAAAAGAGAGCATCAGCAAGGACAGCTGGACCCTGGAGAGAGGTCTTGGTACTGAATAATTGGTAGACATGGTAGAGCTCTGCCAGGTAACTCATTCTTCATAGTTTCTATGGCCTAACAAGTATGGCAAGGGATGGGTGTGCTTCCATAGACAATGGGAGATTATGGGCCTGTGTTTCTCCTGTATTGCTTTCTTCCCCAGCTTTTGATATTCTCCCTCCCTCCCTCTCTCCCCCTGCCTCTCCTCTCTCTCTCTCTCTCTCTCTCTCTCTCTCTCTTTCTTTCTCAGAGTTACTTGTGACCTTACTAGCAGATTTAATACCTCCTGCCCCTGTTTTCAGATAAGGTCACGCCATATAGCCTAGGTTTCTGGTGAACTCTCCCCAGTGCTGGGATTATAGACAGGTACCACCCTGCGAAGCCAATAGGTGTTCCTTAAGCTCTTGTTCTTGGCTAGTCTTAAACTTTGCTCTGGTTCTTGGACCTTACGCTAGTTATGTAACTTATTCTGCTAACTGTTTATACTTTTTTCCTTATTGGCTTCTGTTTCTCCCCTGCTTTCCCAGCTGTGAGCTTTCTTCAAGGCTCAGTTCTTGGTCTTGTTCTTGATGCTTTTTCAGTGAATTCATTCATTCTCATGATCTCAAACTGTCATTCTTGTATGGTTGATTCCCAAATCTGTTTCCTTTTTTGCCCAAATGTTACTCTTCCCCCTTCCTTTCTACACAATGCCTAGTAGAATATTTTGTAAGAAGATTAAATGATTTGTTGGATGAATTTTTCAAATGCCTTGTATAGATATCAGTTTCCTCCATAGAGTATTATCTCTGATAGGCACCGAAATTATTTTTTGTCCTTATTTTATAGATGATGCTTATGCAGGGTTTACTCAAACTTATCTGTGCGATTGGTGTCAGGGTAAATAAAAAGAGCCAATGTTCTGACTCAGATAGGAGACCTCATCACAGTGCCCTGTACTCTTGGTGGCAAGACTACAGAGAACAAGAAATACTTGTTATGAGATAAACTCATTCATTCTAAACCCTCAGCTGCTATACCTTTAATGGCTTGAGCAGCATATTTCAGATCCATTCTGTCTTTCCCCAGTGGCTTTGCTATCGTGCCTCACTGGGGTTCAAGCTAAGGCTGTTCTGCTGTATCTGTGCATATGCTCAGAGTGGCTCAGCATACAGTCACAGTCCTTACCAGAGAAAAGAGAACTATTGTTTTCCTATTTGCAGCTGTGTGAGTCTAATTACAGCCAAAATAACACTTTTGAAATCACTGTTTCTTTCTTTTTTTCCTCTAACCACTTTAAAATGTGTCTCACTGTCATTTTCTGAGATCTTTTTTTTTTTTTTTGTAGTTGCTCTGTTTGGGATCTTCTTCAATCTGTGGGTGGATGTTTTGTGCCCATTTGGGAAAATTCTTCCTTTTTATTAAATATAACTTTGATTTACAACAAGTTTTATTGTTACTTTTTCTTTTCTATTTTTTTTGATGGTTTGAGATAGCCTCTGACTGAGTAGTTGAGGCTGGCCTTGAAGTTATGTACTCTAGGCTGAAAGAAAATTCAGGAGTCTCCTGTCTACCTTTCCAGTGCTGAGATTACAGTTTTTTGCTACAATGTCCAGCTGTAAGTTTTAAATTTACAGAAATGTTGTAGAGATAGTATAGAAATTTTCCATGTGTGCTGGGAGTTTGGCCTAGTGGTAGAGTGCTTGCCTAGCAAGCACGAAGACCAGAGTTTGATTCCTCAATACCACATACATGGAAAAAGCCAGAAGTGGTGCTGTGGCTCAAATGGTAGGGTTCTAGCCTTGAGAAAAAAATCCAAGGACAGTGCTCAGGCCTTGAGTTCAAGCCCCAGGACTGGCAAAAAAATAAAAAAGAAAATTTCCCATCATTTTTCACATCACTAATGTTTTAGAGCAGAATGAATCACTTATCATTTAATAAGACAATGTTGAAGCATTATTTATTTTTATTTTTATTTTTGCCAGTCCTTGGGCTTGAACTCAGGGCCTGTGCATCGTTCTTGGGCTTCCCCCACCCCTCCCTTCAGGTTGTGGGGCTTGAACTCTGGGTCTGGTACTGTCCTTGAGCTCTTCAGCTCAAGGCTACTGCTTTGCTACCATACTGCTAGGACCTTTAGACTTAACTTTTATATATAAATGTATGTGTAAGTATGTATGTGCATGTGTATGCACACAGCATGCTTCCTGGTATGGAAGTTTTCTGTATAACTACATGACCTAGGTTTCTAATGAACACTTCTAACCTTAGACCTGGAGTTGGCCATTTGTTTAAGGAGCCATGTTCCTTTTACTGGGAAACGGTGTGAAGAGACTAGAGTTTAGAGATAAGGACAGTGTTATGCAAATCTTCATTTCTTGACTGATCTATATAATCCATACTCAACAAATGTTTGTTAAAATTTCAAATATTGTATAACTTGGAGACTGGTGTTAGACAGACATTAAAATCTTTTAATCCTGGGGCCCAGAGTGTGACCTAGTGATAGAGTGCTTGCCTAACATACACGAAGCCCTGGGTTCCTTGGTACCACATACACAGAAAAAGCTGGAAGTGGTGCTGTTGTTCAAATGGTTAGAGTGCTAGCCTTGAGAAGGCTCAAGGACAGTGTCTAGGTCCTGAGTTTAAGCCCAGGAACGGCACAAACACACACAAAAAACTTTTAATCTCCCAAAGTTATAAATGGGCAATAGGCATACTCATTCTTTCAAGTGTGTTACTTTTTTTCCCCATTTAACTAGAAACTGATTTGTGGTGTGCATACACCATAAGCTGAGGACTGAACCCGGAGTCTCATGCATATTAGTTAAATGCTTTACCACTAATGCACAAGGAGCTAAATAAATATTTTTGGACTAGCTAATTAAATCTGTTAGTTTTACTTCATATTGCTAGCTAATGCTGCAGTTTAGGAATTGATGAAACTTTTGAAAAGAAAGTGTGATGCCGGGTGTGGTGGCAAACACCAGTAATCCCAGAATTCAGGAGGCTAAAATAGAAGGTTGCAGGTTTGAGGCCAGCCTATGTTATATAGTGAGATCTTGATCCTCTCCCCTCTTCCATTCCCCACCCCCCAAAAGAGGGAAAAACATATAGAATGGGAACACAGTGGCATGTGCCTATAATCCTATTTTCTTGTGAAGGCTGAGGTAGAAGCATCTCTTGAGCCTAGGGGTATGGGGCTTCCTTTTTATGATGCCAGTTCTGGGGCTTGAACTCGTGGCCTGGGCATTGTCCCTGAGTTTTTATGCTCAATGTTAGCACTTTGCCACTTGAAGTACAGCTTCATATCTAGCTTTTAGCCAGTTTTTTGGAGGTAAATCTCAGACTTTCTTGCCCAGACTGCTACAAACTGTTCTCCTTAGATCTCAGCCTCCTCGTAGCTAGGATTATAGGAATGAGTATGAGTCCCCAGGTTCCATTTTTTTTTTATTTTGAGTAACTTTTTTTCTTACTCAAGAATTGGGGAGAGCAGAATGGCTAGTTAGAGCATTTATAGGGAGCATAGCATTCCCTAAAGAGAGAGATAAATCTGGATTTACTTTGAAGACTGAATTTTGGTTCAGAGTTTACCCTTTTCTTTTTTGGGACTCTATAAAAGGATCAAGTTGGACTGAACCATCTCCTGAGTCCTTTGCAGATCTTGTAAAGAAAGAATTGTACAGGAATTGAGCTCACTGAAAGTCACATACAGGTGACTTAAGGGAAGTAAACTATACAGAGCTCCACCCAGAGTATGAAATATATTGACCTCTGTGGATCAAGGCTAGCAACATGCAAAAAGTTGTATCTCCTTTCAACAAAGAAGGGGACATAGCTGGGCACCAGTGGCTCATGCCTATAATCCTAACGACTCAGTAGGCTGAGATCTGAGAATCATAGTTTAAAGCCAGCCAGGGCAGGAATGTGAGACTCTTATTTCCAATTAGCCACCCAAAAAGCAGGAAATAGAGCTGCGGCTCAAGTGGTAGAGCTCTTGCCTTGAGTGGATAGAACTCAGAGAAAGCAGCAGACCCTGAGTTCAAGCCCTGGACTGGAACCAAATTAAGAAAAAGAAGAAGCTGGACATGATGGTACACATCGATGATTTTACCCAAACAGGAGGCATCAGTAGCAAGCTCACAGTTCAGGGCTGGCCCTGGATAAAAGTATGAGACTCTCTCTGAAAAATAATGAAGTAAAAAGATCAAAGGTGTCACTGAAGTGGTAGAGCACTTGAATAGCTAGCATTAGGTCCAGAGTTCAAACTATTACTGTAACAAAACAAAGAAGATATTAATTCCTGTTATCAGGGATCTGAGGTGCTAGAGCTCTGGGGCTGGTCAAGTCGAGCTACAAGCAGCCTCCCCTATGATTGGCCATTCAGGTTATCTAGCATATTCTACTATAAAAACATGATTTTTCTCTGTAGGTCAGTTTATGGAATGGTTTGGAAGCACTGTTATATAAGAATGTATGAAGGGAGATGAGTGCTGGTGGTTCATGCCTGTAATCCTAGCTACTTAGGAGGTTGAGATTGGAGGATCGAGGTTCAAAGCGAGCCCAGACAGAAGCCAGCCTGTGAGACTCTTCTCTCCAATTAACCACTCAAAAACTGGAAGTGATACTGTGGCTCAAGTGGTAGAGTACTAGTCTTGAGTACAAAGAAGCTCAGGGACTGTGCATAGGCCCTGAGTTCAAGCCCCACGACTAACAAAGTATGAAGGAAAGAGTTGCTCCTGGCAGCTAAGTGAAGTTCAGATGCTTGTACTATTGTTGGTACTTTTTCCTTCTCTAACTTTTTAGCATGGCTGCACGGTGTTTCTGGGATGCTGACACTGACAACTACATTCACGATGTTTTCATGAATGTAAGTATTGAGGTAAATCTCTTTTCCTTTATTGGTAAATGAGGGCATTTCAGACCAACCTGCTTAATACTTAATAAAATGTAAGTATGCCAGCTAAGTGCCTGTGGCTCACACCTAAATTCCTAGCTACTCAAGTAGCTTAGATCTAAGGATCATAGAAGCCAGCCAGAGCAGGAAAGTTCATGAGACTTGTCTCCAATTAAGCACCAAAAAAGCCGAAATTGAAATGTGGCTCAAGAGCTCAGCCTTGAGCAAAATTAAGCTAAGGAACAACACCCAGGCCCTAAGGTCAAGTCATCTGGGAGCTTGCTCTTTCTTCCCTTCCCCACAATGTGAGATACTTCAGTTTCAGGCAATTGTCTTAAATTGCTTTTGGATGAGGTCATTGTACTGTTATTTCTTGTGTTACTGAAACAAACTCAGGATGTTGTTTATGGTAAGGATATAGAAGAGCTAAGTTTTCAAATTTAAATTTAGGAAAAGTATATTACTTATATAGGATAATATTGTTAAAAATATTTTTAGTCTTCCTTTTTTTTTTGCCAGTCCTGGGCTTAAGCTCAGAGCCTGAGCATTGTCCTTGGATTTTTCTCAAGGCTAGAGTTCTACCACTTGAGCCTCAGCACCACTTCTGGCTTTTTCTAAGTATGTGGTACCAAGGAATCGAACCCAGGTCTTCATGCATGCTAGGCAAGCACTCTACCACTAGGCCAAACTCCTGGCCCTAGTCATCTGTCTTATAAATCATTGTTCTATGGGCTGGGAGCATAGCCTAGTGGTAGAGTGCTCATCTAGCATGCACGGAGCCCTGAGTTTGATTCCTCAGCACCATATACTCAGAAAAAGCAGCAAGTGGTGCTGTGGCTCAAGTAGCAGAGTGCTAGCCTTGAGCAAAAAGTGTCGAAGGACAGTGCCCAGGCCCTGAGTTCAAGCTCCAGGACTGACAAAAAAATAAGCCAGATAGGCTGGGAGTTTGGTCTAGTAGTCGAGTGTTTGCCTAGCATGCACCAAGACCGGGGTTCATTTCCTCAGTACCACATACACAGAAAAAAAAAAAGCCAGAAGTGGGGTTGTGGCTCAAGTGGTAGAGCTCTAGCCCTGAGAAAAGTCCAAGGACAGTGCTCAGATCCTGAGTTCAAGCCCCACAACTGGCACAAAATAAAAAAAATAAACAAAAATAAACCAATGAATCAAGGGCCAGGAGCATGGCCCAGTGGAAGAGTGCTTGCCTAGCATGCATGAAGCCTTGAGTTTGATTCCTTGGTACCACCTATACAGAAAAATGTGCTAGTCTTGAGAAAGCCCAAGGATAGTGTCTAGGCATTGAGTATAAGCCCCAGGACTGGCAAAATAAATAAATAAATAGAAGTGCAAGGTCAGGAGCCTGGTGAGAAGATCACCACCATGCCCTTGGCTAGAGATTTACTCCATCTATCAGTCTTTGGAAGACAGAAAGATAAAACATAAAAAGAAATGGCTAGTTCAAAGTCCAAATTCTTATTTTATGGATGCAAAATGTCTAGTTTGCTACAAGATTACCACGGTTTTTAGCTCTGCTCAGACAGTGGTTCTTTGTAAGTTGTTCCACAGTGCTGTGCCAGCCTACACGAGGAAAAAGCCAGGCTCACAGAAGGTTGTTCCTTTAGAAGAAAGCAACATTAATGATCTGTACAACCTTCTGAATTTCCATTTCTTTACAGAAAGCCTAACCAGAAGTTCAGTGACTCTACAAGATAATGTAATTGTTTGAGTTTGTAAGATACACAACAATGATCTCCTATTTTGGTGTCAGTTTTCCAGTAAAGTTTTGATTATAGTAAAAAAAAAATTACTCTTCCAGACCCCAATTTTGATGGTAACTCATTAGCAGCAGATTGCAGTTTTTTTTTTTTTTCCAGTCCTGGGGCTTGAACTCAGGGCCTGAGTACTGTCTTTGGGCTTTCTCAAGGCTAGAGCTCTACCACTTGAACCACAGCACCACTTCCAGGTTTGGAACCTGGGTCTTTATGCATGCTAGGCAAGCACTCTACCACCAGGTCAAACTCCCAACCCCTTGAAGATTTTTTTGTTTTTTTGTTTTGCCAGTCCTGGGGCTTTAATTGAGAGCCTAGGCACTGTCCCTGAGCTTCTTTTGCCCAAAGCTAGCATTCTATCATTTGATCCACAGCGCCACTTCTAGCTTTTTCTGTGTGTGTGGTACTGAGGAATCAAATCCAGGGCTCCATGCATGCTAGGCAAGCACTCTACCACTAAACCACATTCCCAGTCCCTGATTAAAGTTTTAATTGTATATTTGTTCACTTAACAAAAGATGAAGATGAAGTCTTCATGTTTGAATCTTGGTGCCCGCCCCTTTTTTTGCCAGTCCTGGGGCTTGAACTCAGAGCCTGGGCATTGCCCTTGGACACATTTTGCTCAAGGCTAGCCCCTTGCCACTTGAGCGACAATATCACTTCCAGCTTTTTCTGAGTATGTGGTACCTGGGAATCGATCCCAGGGCTTCATGCATGCTAGATGAACACTCTACCACTAGGCTACCCTACCAGCCTCTAAAAATGACTCTTTTTTGAGGGGGGGGTGTCATGGGGCTTGAACTTTGGGCTTGGGCGCTGTCCCTGTGCTTTTAAGCTCTAGGCTATCAATGTACCCCTGGGCCTAGGCATTGTTCCTGAACTCTTCAGCTCAAGGCTACCACCCAACCCCCTTTAGTCACAGCCCGACTTCCTCTTTTCTAGTGATTAATTAGAGTTAAAAGTCTGTCTTTTTTTTTTTTTTTTTTTGCCAGTCCTGGGCTTGAGCTCAGGGCCTGAGCACTGCCCTTGGACTTTCTCAAGGTCAGAGCTCTACTACTTGAGCCTCAGCATCACTTCAGGCTTTTTTTTTCCCTATGTATGTGGTACTGAGGAATTGAACCCTGGTCTTCGTGCATGCTAGGCAAGCACTCTATCACTAGGCCAAACTCCCAGCAGAGTCTCTCTTTCTTCAGTGCCAGGGCTGGCTTTGAACTTCGATCCTCAGATCTCAACCTCCTGAGTAGTTAGGATTACAGGCGTGAGCCACCTTGCCTGGCCAAGATGAATCTTTAGAAACAGATTTCATGCTGGGTACCACTTCTGGCTTATTCTATGCATGTGGTACTAAGGACTCAAACTCGGGGGTTCATGCATGCTAGGCAAGCACTTTACCACTCATCAACACGTCTTGCCCAGAAAAAGGTTTTATGATTGAAATATCACAAAAGAGCTGGTACGATGGTGCATGACCTAACCCTAGAATTTGAGAGGCTAAAGCAGGAGAATTGAGAATTAAATAGCCAAAGTGGGCTATGGGCTATGTAATAAGACAAAAAAAAAAAAAAAAGAAAAGAAAAAGAGTTGGACACTGGAGCAATCTTAACAATTCAGGAAGCTGAGGATTCTGGTTCAAAGCCTGCCCAGACAAGAAAATCAGAATTCTTATCTCTAATTAACTAATAATAAATTTTAAAAGCCAGAAGTGGATGTGTGGCTCCAGTGGTAGAGTACCAGCCTTGAGAAGAAAAAACTAAGCAAGAGTATGAGGCCCTCAATTCAAGCCCCATTACTGGCACCAAAAACAAAAAAAGGTCGACAAAGCTCTGTCTGGAATGGTATTCATTTCAATTGCTTATGCTTTCTTTTATTTCTGAATTAGTACTAACATTTTGGATTTTTGTGTATTTTCTGTCCTGTTTGTTTTTCAGGACAGTTTATTCTGTGTTGTAGCAGCATTTGGGTGTTTCTACTATTGAATTTTTCAAAAAGCTGAGAAAGAAGAAATTTATATTGTTAAATATCTTGACAAAATAAAAATAATTTGGCTCTGTAGCAACTAGAATTTGTTGTGTTTTAGGCCTTATATTTTTAATACATCATACAGTATATTCCCATTATATTTTGAAGACAGAAAAAAGCAAGGAAAATTCCTTTCAACACAACCAACTGTAAACATTTTGATTTATTTTTATTTGTAGAGTTAAATCATATACACAACACAGTCCTCTGAAATTTTTTACATCTCATGTCACAAGCAGTTGTGTCATTCTGGTTATGATTTTGAGAAGTACAGGTAAATAGCTAATTTATTCCATTGTTTATACCATGGATATTTTTGCTGTTTTCTTACTGAGTGAATATTTCCAATTGTGCACTACAATAATCATACAAAGATGAATTAAGTTGTGCATCAAACTTATTTTATTATGGGTCATGGGGCACTTGTACTCAGCCTGGACGCTCTGCCCCTGAGCTCTTCCGCTCAAGGCTACTGCTCTACTCCCTGAGCCACAGGGCCACTTTGGGTTTACTGGTGGTAAATTGGAGATAAGAATCTGCCAGGGCTGGCTTTGAACCCTGGTCCCCAGATCTCAGCCTCTTCAGCAGTAGCTAAGATTACAGCCGCCGACGCCCGGCTAAACTTTCCTCTCTCTGGGTTTTTGGCTGGTACCTGCCGTCCCGTGGTTTACCTGGCTGATTCATGTCCACGGCCATCGGCTTCTCCAGAGTTGGCCAGGGTCAGGTCTGAGATGTCTGAAGCTGTGGATGAAGTTCAGACTTCTCTCAGCCAACTCGTGTACCCTCGTCAAGCCTTCCCCTGCGAGGCTTGGGGTCGTCTTGGGCCGGCTGTGCTGACTGCGCCTGTTCACATACCGTCGGCTGCGATGTCAGCTTTCTCTACCAGCTCCAGGCAGACGACGCACGGCCCCATCCTCGCGCGTCACACACGTAGCCCCCCTGCCCCACCACCAACGCGCTCCCGAAGCGGCCGCAAGTTCTCCTTTTCACCTCTCTTCTCCACGCTGCGCGCACTCGCCTTCCTCTGCGGAAACCAGGAAGCCCCCTCTAAAGACTGGATCTGGCAAGGGAACGCGTTCCTCCGGGTGCGTCCACTCCGGCCCCGCCGGCGGGAGATCCGGAGAGGTGCCAGGCGTGCCAACCTGGGTCAAAAAGAACCGGAAGCCGGGGCTGGTGTGGGGGGGAGTGGCTGTCACGCTTCCCAGCCCCCCCCCCCCCCCCGCGGCCCCAGAGGAGGAGACGTCGAGGCGGCGGCCCCGGCGGCGGCCCCGCGCGTTTCCGCCGGGTCACTTCCCCCGGGAGCTGCGGTGGAAGCGGAACTATCGCGTCAGGGGTCGTGTTTTTCAGGGATAAGCGGTCGGATTGACAAGGGGGCGGGAAGCAGGCGGGACTTCCGGCCCGCTGTTCCGTCAGCTGCCTTCGCGGGGCGTCTCCCCGCAACCGCTTCAAGTTCCCGGGGCCGGTGACGCGGCGCTGAGAGAAAATCGGACGGGAGCGGAGCCGCCGGGGGCACGAGCTGCGGTGAGCGCCCGGGGGGGTTGCACGTACTCGTGGCTCAGCCTGAAGGGAGACTGTGACTGAAGAATGGGTCGGTGACAGCGAGAGGGTGAAGCGGGGGCTGGCGGGCCACTGTGACCCAGGTACAGTGACAGCCAGGCGACTGTGACCCGGGTGTGGCGGCCCGCGCGGGTCTGCGAGCCTGGAGCAGGGAGGTGCGGGCTGGAGGCTGCGGCGGGACCATGACCTAGGAAGTGTGAGGCAGTGAGTGCGGGGGGCCGTGACCACGGGGCGATGACTCCCTGGAGGCCTCTCGATGGACAGTGACTGGCAGGGGACTCTGACCGGAGCCAGCGACCATGAAGCAGCCGCCGCAAGGGCACGCAGATCGAGGAGCAGTGACTTTGAGGGGCTGACGTGGAGACGAATGTGAGACCAGTAATTGGGGGTGATACTCGTCTCCAGACTTTTCTTAGAGCGCCATCGATAGGCTTTTACCCGGGCACAAGAGGGGTTTTTGTTGTTGCTGTTGTTTGTTTTTTAAAGCACTGGAGTTTGAATTTAGGGCCTTGCATTTGCTAGTCTTGTACACTTGAGCCACACCCCCAGTGCTATAATTTAGTTTAGTTTTTTTTGTTTTTTTCCAGGTAGGGACTCATGTGTGTGCTTGGCTGGCCTCAGCAATCCTATTTATCCCTCCCATGGTGTAATAGAATGTATTACTACAACCAGCTTATTTTGTTCCAAAGTGGGGGTTCCACTAATTCCCTCTACATAATCCTTGAACTATGAGCCTCTTGATTTCTGCCTCCCAGGTTGCTGGAATGACAGGTGTAAGTCAGACAGATCTTTGATAGAAACCACACTCACTGGTCAGGGACTTACCAGAGAGACCTAGTTTAATTTGATGGACTAGCTTCTTGTGGGTGGGGAACTTACCTCATGGCTGAGTTTATCAGTGAGTGGTAAGTTTGGGCTCTATAGATTAAGCCTCTCAGACTGTGGGTTCCATCCTTCTGATAGGTTGTAAAGTCAACTTAGTGGATGACACCTGAAATTTTATTTAAAAAGGAATAGGATAGACATTTTCAGTGTGTTCACATATTAAGGGTAATGGTTTTTTTTTAATCAAATGTGATTTAGTTATGCGTGTTTGAGATTTGCTGTAAAGTAGACTTTGCCCACATTAAAATATATGAAGCAAGATTTAGTTTTTAAAATTGGAGAAAACATTAGATTAGATTTTCCTGAGTTTTCCTTAAGGTCTAAAATGTAATAATTCTATGAGCAGGGGACTGTTTAGAAATACAAAGATGCAGTTGGGGAGAAATGGGATGCAGGGCTGGGACACAGATTCTATCAGACTGGTTTAACTGAAGAGAGTTTCTTAGGTGTAATTGAGGTATCTAGTTACTACAAGAAATGAATTCAGGATCTTTGTCGAGAGAGGCAGAGTCATATTGAAAAAGAGGTAGTGACATTTATAGAGGCAGAGAGAAGTTAGGACTTTATGATAGGAGAAACTCTGCCTCTCTCGACCAAAGATCCTGAACAAAGCTTAGTAAGGGATCTGAAGGTAGAGGCAGGAAAAAAAATTCTGCTAAGAGTAATAGCAATGGTGAGGTGTGACCTTCAGATTCTGTGATGTCTCTGTATTTAATGATTCTGTAATACATGATTATGGTAGAAAAGAGCTAAGTGCAGATGGCTCACCCCTTAATCCTAGCTACTCAGGAGGCTGAGATTTGAGGTTTGAAGCCAGTCTGGGCAACAAAGTCCTTGAGACTCTTTATCTCCAATTAACCACAAAAAGTCAGAAATTGTGGTGCTAAGTGGTAGAGGGCTGATCTTGAGCAGAAGCTAAGGGGATCAAGCCCCAGTACTCAAAGGGTGGAGGGAGGAGAATTACTAGGAGAGGATATTGAGAATGAGATTTGCTGTAGTAAGAGTGATAAACACATGCTGACCATCATGAGGAGAAAAGGTCAACAATAATAATATGCTGAGTGCCTCAACCATAGTGACTAGATTGCTACCTGAAAGAGTCTTTAGTGTGTTTAGCCAACTAACTCCATGATTTGTCCACTGGAGATTAAGCCTGACTTACTGGTAGCACACTGTGAGTAATGCAAATGAAGTTTTTGTTGCTGGTTTTATTCCCTACTCATTCTCTTTCATGAAGGTTGTTAATAATGCAGATGAACTTAACTAAAATGAGTGTTATTACCTCCTCCTCTCTTATAGCCCGTTATGAAGATGCGACCAATTGTGCTAGTGTGTGAAAAAAAAGTCTAACAGAAAAAAACTTTAAAATTTTAACATATAGCATATGAATCCAATTACTTACCAGTTCTTGCCCCTTTACAGTTTGTAATATTGTGGGTTTTGTGTGTGTGTGTGTGTGTGTGTATGTGTCATGGGGCTTGTACTCAGCCTGGACTCTGTCCCTGAGCTCTTCAACTCAAGGCTACCACCCTACAGTTGAGCCAATCCCACTTCCTAGAGGTTAATTAGAGATAAAAATCTCAGGTTCTTTTGTGCTGGGGCTGGCTTTGAACCTTGATCTTCAGATCTTAGCCTCCTGAGTAGCTAGGATTACAGATGTGAGCCATCGAGCTGGCTGACCTGAGACTCTTACCTCCAATTAACCCCTAGAAAACGGGAAGTGGGGCTTGGCTCAAGGGTAGGGCTGAAGCCTTGAGCTGAAGAGCTCAGGGACAGTGCCCAGGCTGAGTTCAAGCCCCATGACCCACAGAAAGAAAGAAAGAACGAAAGTAAGAAAGAAAGAGAGAGAAAGAGAGAAAGAAAGATGTTTAGTTACTTTCTTTCTAGAGCAGTGTATATTTACTTGACCTACATTCTATGTAACTGGAAGGAACTAATCAATAATTTTTCTGGAACAGAATATATGCTTCAAGGTAATGAACTATGGAAGAGGAGGCGCTTAGGGTTGGGAACTATATTATTTCTGGGGTCCATTGTGTTGGCTAAATTAATTTCAAATTCTCTCTGAAAATCCTGATTGGTAAAGAAGCAAGCTTGTTTCCTTCTCAATTTATGGTTTCTCCTTGCATAAAGAGGTGGGGTTTTGTTTTCTTGGGGACCTCCTCTTTGAGTATATGATTCCTTAAGGAAAATTGGATAAAGCCTTGGGGTGATTCTAAAGTCCTAAGTTACTGTATCTGATGTTAACATTGACTCCTCTGTGATTATGGGAAGCCTTATTTATTTTTTTAATTTTTTTTTGTTGGCTGTGGGATTTGGAACTCTCGGCCTGGGCGCTGACTCTGAGCTCTTCAGCTCAAGGCTATTGCTCTACCATTTGAGACACAGTGCCACTTCCAGTTTTCTGGTGGTTAATTGGAGATGAGTCTCATGGACTTTTTTTGTGCTATGTCTGGCTTTGAACCTCGATCCTCAGATCTTAACCTCCTAAGTAGCTAGGATTACAGGTGTGCCCGGCTGTATTATTTATTTTTACTTGTTTTGCATTTCCTAAATAATTGAATTGTCATATATGTGCTCGAGCGAGCAGGTTCCCTCCCACACACTCCCTTTTCTTTTAGTAACCCTCTTATAATCACAAGTTGAACATTCTATTAGCTTAAGGCTTTCTGTGTTTGAATTAGGATGACTGCCAAAGAGCCAGGGGAAATCATAGATCTTCAAGGCTGCTATGTCACATTCATAAGTACTTGCAGACCACTTTTTGAGGGCTGCTATAAATAGTGGCATCTGGTCTTTACTCCTGACTTGAGAATACAATGAGTGCCTGACTCTTAACAGAAAATCAGGCTAGTTTCTTGTTTAATGTAACTTGTGTGAGTGTGATTGTGTTTGCCTACTTTTTGACTTTAGAATCCAGGTCTTCATCTCTTTTGTGGGGCGTTCATAACCTCTTTGGCAGTATGATGAAACTTTATGACGTCTCTTTCGGAATATGTTTTGGTGCTGACATTGGGGCTTGAACTCGGGACCTGCAGGACTCTATCTCAAGGTTGGCACTCTATTACTTGCGTGGTAACTCTATTTCCAGCTTCTTTTGTTGGCTACATGGAGATAAGAATTTTGAAGATTTTTTTCTTCTGGCTTCAAATTTTGCTCCTCAGATCTCAGTCTCCTGTATAGGTGTGACCCACCAGCACCTGGCTGAAAATAATTTTTATATGCAAAAATACATAAAATTATAAAAGATCTCAGTGATATTGAAATACACCTATCAAAAATACTTTTAATTGAGGCTGTGGATGTGGCTTAGTGGTAGAGTGCTTGCCTAGCATGCATGAAGCCCTGGGTTTGATTCTCATGTAAACAAAAAGCCAAAAGTGGCACTATGGCTCTAGTGATAGAGTGCTAATCTTGAGCACAGAGAAGCACAGGGACGGTCTCAGGTCCTGAGTTTAAGACTCCAGGACTGGCAAAAAAATTTTTTTTAAATGAGATACAGCACTTTATGCAATTTTATTAACAATAAATAATTGTTTTGGTTGGTTGTGGGGCTTGAACTTTGGGTCTGGGTGTTTTCCCTGAGCTCTTCAGCTCAATGCCACCGCTCTTCCCCTTGAGCCACAGCACCACTTCTGGTGTACTAGTGGTTAACTGCAGATAAGAGTATCTTGGACTTTAGTGCCTGGGCTGACTTTGAACCGCGATCCTCAGATCTCAGCCTCTTGAGTAGCTAGGATTACAGGTGTGAGCCACCTTTCCCAGCTCAGTAAATAGTATTTTTATCTATCAGTAAATCTTATAACTATAACTTGAAAATGGTTGAGTTTAAACAATATCTCAAGATATTTCTAGCAAATATAATATAATATGAAAATCTCAGTTTCTGTTGCTAGTAAAATCTATCTACTACGTCCACTACTATTACTATCACTCATGTCCATAACTGAAGGAAATGGTGCATCATTTAGTGAGAATAAATATACAACACAGATGGTTCACATTTAAAAATCTCCTGAAGGTCTACACAATCTCTGGCTTACCTGTATAATATTGTAGTCCACTCTACAGCAGAGCACAATCGAACCAAGTCTATCCATTCTGATAGAATGGAGCAGAGCAAAATTATTCATCTGGAGCTGGGGATCTAGACCAGTTCTAAATGTAGGAGGCTCTGTCCCACCCCACCCCTCAAAAAAAAAAGAAATAAATTATTTTACTCTAATCACTAGTATATACATCCCTTGTGGTGGTTTTTATGATAATCTCCTTCTGAAACATCATACTGTGTGGATTATAGGCCTAAGGTAATGCTTCTTTTCTTTTGGAGGATAAGGGGGGTGGTTAACCTAGGGTCTGGTACAGTGTAAGTGCTCACTCGGTGTTTGATGAAAAAGAGTTTCTGTGAAAAAAAAATTAGAGGAAAGAGATCAAGTTCAAAGCTTCGATTTTAAATGAAGCCGTTTTCAGATCTGAAATATGGAGGAGTAATATTGAGCTGAGTTTTAGCTTAAAATGAATCTGAGGGCCACTGACTCAGGAGGTAGAGTTCTTGCCTGGCAAGACCCTGAGTTCACTCCCCAGTACCAAAGGAGAAAAAGAAAAAGAAAAAAAAAAACCCCAAAACAAAACTAGTGGTGGAGTACTCACCTAACGTGTAAGAAGCTTCAGGTTCATTTCCTTTGTACCACATACACAGAAAAAGCCCGAAGTGGTGCTGTGGCTCAGGTGCAGAGTATTAGCCTTCAGCAAAAAGTGTCCAAGGACAGTTCCCAGGCCCTGAGTTCAAGCCTCAGGACTGGCAAAAGAAAGAAACGAAAAGAAAGAAAGAAAGAAATCTATGGTACAACATTTTGGTGTTATTGGAGTTTGAAATCAGAGCTTCCCACTTACTTGGCAGGCATTCTTACAATTTCTTGAAACCCATTCCTACTACTATCTCTGACCTTCAATTGCATATACATTTAGGTAAAACTTGCTATCAAGTTATTGTTAAAACTGGTCCTGCCAGGTGCCAGTGATTCACACTTGTAATCCTACCTACTTAAGAGACTGAGAGGATCACAATTCAAAGCCTTTCTGGCAGAGAAATCTAGAAGACTCCATTCCAGTTAACTAGCAAATTCAACAAATAAGTTGAATTAGAGCATGAGGTCCTGAATTCAAACCCTGGTATTGGCACTGTGAACTAGAACCAAAACCAAAATTGGCCCAGTCTTCCTGTAGGATTGAGAATTGGCAAACTTCTTCTGTAAAGGGCTAGGCAGTAAGTATTTTGACTTTGCATGTCAGATAATCCCTGCCATTATAACACATAAGCAGTGAGTAAATCAATGAATGAGTATTGCTATGCTCTACTAAAACATTGATTATGAACACAGGCAGTGGGCCATCTTTGTCCTGCCAGCTGTGGTTTGCACCTCTGCCCACCCAATATAGTATGTGTGCTGATCCTTTAATCTAGTCCTTTTTTACTTTGAGATAATGGTATCTTCCCTGCTGAGAGCTCTAGTTATATACCAGAGGGTATGATTAGTGATGCCAATAGTAGTAGATGCACCCCCTAGAATTTACAGAGCTTTGTTCTTGGCACGACCATCGTCTTACTAAATACCACCATGGCAGAAATGGGTAGAGATCCCTTATGACATGTGGAATATGCTTGCTCAGCTTTGGGCATTGGAATGGCAGTAGAAAAAATCTGAGTAGTGAGGCTGTTACTGAGGGAGCTAATACAGGTCCAGAGGTGAGAAGGCATAAACAGAATGCAAAGGAAAAAAATTAATCTTTCCTGTTTTGAAGATAGTTCTCTGTAGTGATCAGTCATATATGAATTAAGGTTTTCAAAGTTGGAAGGGACATATGATTGTAACTTGTTATACTGTTTAGGTTGTTATTTAGAAAATAGTTTATCTCTTCTTTTGTCCTGGGGTGCTAGATCTACTGGCAATAATAAATTAAAATGGATTGTGTGGAAGTTTCTGAAATTCTACTAATAGGAATGTTTTCCCTTAAGACTTAGGCATGTGCATACCAGAACTGAGATTTTGTGTTCTTCCTGAAATTCACAGTGAAAACTTTGGCTAGGTCTCCTTAGTATCTTCCTCTGCTACCCACCCCCTCCGTGTCCACATTTTCCACTCCTCTAGTGTAGTCCATGTAACCAAGCAAGCATCTGTTGGAACACTGAAGAACAAGGCAAGCATTGTGTACTTGGAGGTGAGTCAGCAGAATTGACAAAGATTTTGAGAGGCATAGATTCCACATTCTGTATCTTGAGCTCACTCTGGAGACCCTATACATGCAGACTAGGCTGGGTAGTGGCGGGAAGGGGGTGGGTGTTGGTACTCATATTTAGAATCTGCTGGAAGGAGAATTTCAGTGACTGATAAGGTATATTTAGAGATTAAAGGCTGAACCAAATTTCTTTAGTCAGAAACATTCTGTCTGTTTTGTCAGTCATGGGCCTTGAACTCTGGGCCTGGGTGTTGTCTCTGAGCTCGTCAGTTCAATGCTATTGCTCTACGACTTGAGCCACAGTGCCACTTCGTTTTCTGGTGGTTAATTTGAGATAAAAGTCTTATGGACTTTAGTGCCCAGGCTGGCTTTGAACCGTGATCCTCAGATCTCAGCCTACTGAAAAGCTAGGATTACAGGCCTGAGCCACCAGTGCCTGGCTAGTCAGAAACATTTTGTAACAAAAAATAGATGAGTTTCAAGTCATCTAGCAAAAAGCCAGAAGTGGAGGTTATGGCTCAAGTGGTAGAGCTCCATCTTTGAGTGAAAAACTCTGGCAAGAGCTGAAGGCCCTGTGTTTTATGTCTCAATATGGCACAAATGAAAAGTTGAGGGGCTAGGAGGATTTTGTGTGGGTGTGGTTTTTGTTTTTGGTTTTTAATCTATTGTGGAACTTGAATTCTGGGCCTGGGCATTGACCCTGAGCTCTTCAGCTCAAGGCTGCTGCCCTACCCCTTGAGCCACAACGCCACTTCTGGTTTTCTGGTGGTTAATTGGAGATGAGTCTCACGGACTTCTTAGTGCCTGGGCTGGCTTTGAACCATGATCCTCAGATCTCAGCCTCCTGAGTAGCTAGAATTACAGGCATGAGCCAACACACCCAGCTTGAGGGTCCAGGAGTTTGGCCTAGTGGTAGAGTGCTTGTCTAGCATGCACAAAGACCTGGGCTCAATTCCTCAGTACCACATACATAGAAAAAGCTGGAAGTACTGCTGTGGCTCTAGTGGTAGAGCTCTAGCTTTGAGAAAGCTCAAGGCCAGTACTCAGGCCCTGAATTCAAGCCCCAGAACTGGCAAAATAAGTGAGTTGAATGAATGAATGAATGAAAGAAAATAAAAATGAGTCCTTATTAATGCTGCATTTGGGGATGGAGGCTTGACCCATTTTGTAGAGTGCTCTCCAGGGATCAAAGTGCCCATGCCTAGTTTGAGTTTCCATCACAAAGCAATAATAACAACAAAAAATTAAAGGAAAAGAATGCTGCATTCTGACAGACAGCCCTTTCATCACCTCTCTCTCTCCCCTCCCCTTCTTTTTGGCCAATCCTGGGGCTTGAACTCAGAGCCTGTCCCTGAGCTTTTCTTGCTCAAGGCCAGCACTCTACCACTTGAGCCACAGCACCACTTCTGGCCTTTTGTGTTTATGTGGTACTGAAGAATCGAACCCACTGCTTTGTGCATGCTACGCAAGCACTCTACTACTAGGCCACACTCTCACCCTCCCACCTTACTAAATGTAGATATTTAAAAGTCACTGTTCCCATTACTGCATCTTTAATAGTATTCGTTTAGGACAAAGGCACAGTGATCATAAATAGCAAGTTTAAGAGGCATTATTTCTATTGTTGGAAGTATTCAGATGGTTACTGAGCAATCACAAGTATTGTGTAGGTGGTGTTGGTTTTGGTACAGTTAAATTTCAGTAATGAATTAAGAGGTTTTCATAACATAAACTACCATTCTTGGTATATCTTCATCCACCCACATACCCTTTCTCTATACTTTTCCAGTAGGCAAAGTTGGTATGTCCTTACGGTGTCTATAAGAATATCAGGAAACTTGGCAGAGTAAGGGGGTATGAGATTTTTTTCTCCATTAAATTATTCTATATGCTTTGGTGGCAAATGAGTTGGTGGATGTGGGGGAATACTAGAGTAGTCTAACAGGGCCAGGGAAAAATACAAAGAATTTGAGATGCCTATAAGGTAAAAGTCTAAACATTAGTCGTTTGAAGGAAAAGGTTCATCTCTTGTAATGTGCTATATCTATGCTATAACTTGGATTTTAAAATTCCATCAAAGGCCTACATGTTGGGCCAGGAGTGTGGCCTAATGGTAGAGTGCTTGCCTGGAATGCACGAAGCCCTGGGTTTGATTCCTTGGCACCACATACACAGAAAAAGCTGAAAGTAGTGCTGTGATTCAAGTGGCACTAGCCTTGAGCAAAAAGTTTCCAAGGATAGTGCTCAGGCCTTGAGTTCAAGCTTTAGGACTGGCAAAAAAAAAAAAAACAAACCCAAACCCAACCAAAACAAAAACCAAAGGCCTATGTGTTGAAGGCTTGGTCCTCAACTTGTGGTACTATTGGAAAAAGGTGGTGGGACCTGTAGGAGGTGGAGATAATAGAAGAAAGTGAGGGAGAGCGCTTGAGAAAGGCCAAGGACAGTACTCAGGCCCTGAGTTCAAGCCCCAGGACTGGCAAAAACAAATAAACAAAAAGATGGCCACCAGATGGTCACAGAATGGTTCCTGCATCCTTGTCTCCAGGTTCAAATATGCAAAGAAGTGATTGTTTTTTGTGCAAGAATTCTCATCAGGAGAGTTCCAAGATTTGCTGTGAATAGATTAATTTAGGTCAACTACCACTGCCCTTTCTATCTCCCTCCCACCTCACTCCTGTGTGGACAGGGGAGAGTGATGATCTGTTTGGGATGGCATGCCCATCTGCTACAAGGGCTGAGGCCAATTGGGAGTCCTCAAAACAGGATGAATGCTTGGAAGGCAAGCAACAACTACTTCGTAATTAGGGAGTTTATAGATTAATTGTTCTTTCTGATCCTTACTATAACTTCGGAGTTAAGTATGTTTTATTAGAACGTTCTGTAATCACATAAAGAAACTTCCAGCATTATGAACTTACCATAACCCAGAGTTAGGGAATTGCAGTAAGTTATGCTGTGGTACCCTCTCCTACGCTTCATCTCTGATCTAAACCAAAACAGGCTCCTGGAGTTCCTGTCCTAGTCTGAGTTCAGTAAGTGGTTGAGACTAAATCAATCTGTTTATATTAGGTAATAGGTAGTATAGTGTTGTGGTTAAGAGCACCGACCCTAGAACCCAAATCCTGTTTTTGGGAGTCAAGCGAACTAGAGTTCATGGCCAGCCACCTGAGTAGCAAACACAGTTTTATTGGAACACAGGCAAGAAAACCCTGTGTTTGCTTTGTACTTGGTAGATGACTTTTAGTTGTGCTTCAGTTTCCTTATATCGAAAATAAAAATAGCATTATCATCTACTTTATGGGATTACTGTGAGGGTTAAATTATTTAACATATGTAAGAGTCATGTGACTACCTGATACATAGAAAGTAATCTGCTTTAGCTAAAATTATTTTGATCACTCACAATATTTAGGACTATCAGATAGGAATGTGGATTGTTTTAATGATGAAATGGATTTACATCTGTTTGAACATACTAATCATTAACAGTTCTAAATATCTTCTATTCATTAACAGTTCTAAATATCTTCTATCTCTATTTGTTTCTTCTGTTTTGGATGGTACTGAAGATTAAACCTGTGGTTTGGGAATGCTGGGCAAGTGATATACCACTTGAGCCCTATATTAAAAGAGCTTAAGAATTAAGAGAATATTTAGCAAAAGCAACCAGATATGCTTCCTACAGGAAATGTCTAAATCAGCCAGAGAACTTTTATTCCTGTTCTGTTCTGTCATTGAACTTCTGGAGAACTTCCTGGAGAACTTTTATGCTTGTTTTGGCATTGAACTTCTGTTCTTCAGTTTCTACCTCTCAAGCAGGTAGTATTGTAGATGTGCCAGCTCTAAAAAGATTTTTATTATGTTTAGTTAAAATCTGCACCTCTTCATCTTCCAGCCAGTAATTCTGGATTTTCTCAGAATAAGTAGTCTCATTCAAATATTTGAATAATTTATTAGGTACCTTTGTGTGTGTTTGTGTACTGTGTGTAGTGTGTACATGTCTACATGTCTGTACATGCTCCTATAGAGGCTTGAACTCCTAGACTTGAACTCTCAGTCTTTTTGCTCATAGTTGGCACTTTACCACTTGAGCCATGCCTGTAAATCCGGCTTTTTACTGGTTAATGGGAGATGGAGTCTGGTAAACTTTTCTGCCTGGGCTGATTTCCATTACAGTCTTCCATGTTTCAGCCTCCTGAACAGCTAGAATTATAGGCACAAGCCACTGGTGTTCAGCTTATTACTCAATTCATACATGCAAACACAAATTACTTTATTTGCCTTCATTCTCTATGTTAGCTCTCCCTCCTCTGGCTCTGGCTGGTACTCATTATCATCCACTCTCTTAACAGGAGTTACTTTTCTTTTTTTTTTTTTTGGTCAGTCTTGGGGCTTCAATGCCTGGGCACTATCCTTGGGCTTTCTCAAGGCTAGCACTCTTATCTCTTGAGCTACAGCACCACTTCTGGCTTTTTCTGTGCATGTGGTACTAAGGAATTAAACCTGGGATATTAGGCAAGCACTCTACCTACCACTAGGCCATGCTCTCAGCCTGAAAGGCTATTTTTCCAGTCCTTGGGCCTGAACTCAGGGTTTGGGCCCTGTCCTTGAGCTTTCTCAAGAATAGCATTCTACCATGTGAGCCACAGCACCACTTCTGATTTTTTTCTTTTTAATGTGTGTTAATTTCACCATGATATTTAAGACATAAATTACATTTTGCGCAAAAGGCCCTTTCTTGCTTTCTCTCTCACCATGTGTGTTGTATTAGTAATTAGGTACTAATGTTTTCTGAAGCCCAACTGACAAAATTGGTTTCCTACTATGACCTACTGTTTAAGTGATCTGGTCTTCTGTGCCTCAGTTTACTTATTTGTAAAATAGTGACAGAGACTACAGTGGTACATCAAAGGGCTGTAAGCATAGATAATTCTAACGATTTAAAAAATGTTTGTAGGCTGGGTGCAGTGGCTCATGCCTATAATCCTAGCTAGTCAGGAGGCTGAGATCTGATGATCATGGTTCAAAGCCAGCTTGTGCGGGCATGGTGGATTATACTCAGATTTCAAAGAAAAGTCTGGGAGGGAAGGCAGAAACTTGTGGTGGTGTGGGAATGCTTGCAGAGAGTTTCACATGGTACAGACTTCAGTGTTGCCCTGAGAAGTGAGCAACACAGGGACTCCAGAAAGGAACAGATATCAGCCATAAGGAATGCCTACCAGTGGAAGCTGTAGAACCAACCCAAAACAGTAACTGTGTGACTGGTAATGCACAGGGCCATAAAGGCAGGGCCGTCCCCCACTAAAGTGTACAGAAGATCAGCATCTTGGCATTTGGGATTTAATTCTTCTTCTGGGGTTTGGTTTTGCTTTGAGCCTGTTCTTTTTTTTAATTAAAGAATTAATTAACATTGATATTTCAAATGTCATATTTAACAAATAACTATTCAAGAAGAGGAATCTCTATATATAATCACTGGCACACAGATTTTAGAACATAATTAAAATTAAGCTGAGGGATTGTATGTCTTAAGTACATATTAATATATGCAATCAAATATTATGTCTATAGAGTATACAGCCCATGAGCCTGTTAACTTTTTTCCTGCTTGTCCCCTTTTTTTTTGGTCAGTCATGGGACTTGAACTTTGGGCCTGTGC
Organism: Megascapheus bottae; assembly: GCF_031878675.1. Classification (NCBI taxonomy): domain Eukaryota; kingdom Metazoa; phylum Chordata; class Mammalia; order Rodentia; family Geomyidae; genus Megascapheus; species Megascapheus bottae. The sequence goes on from NC_143509.1 coordinate 54,167,663, forward strand.
ACTGTCCCTGAGCTCTTCAGCTCAAGGCTAGCCCTCTACCACTTGAGCCATGGCACCACTTTCGGGTTTTTTGGTGGTTCATTGGAGGTAAGAGTCTCATGGACTTTTGTGCCCAGGCTGGCTTTGAACTGTGATCCTCAGATTTTGGCCTCCTGAGTAACTAGGATTCCAGGTGTGAGCCACTGGTGCCGGCTCTGCTTAGGTCTTATTCCACCACTTTGTCTTGGAAGTATATCACTTGTAACTTTATAAGGGTTTACAACCAGAATGAATTGCCTTGAGTCTCAGGTGAGACTTTGGACTTTTGAATGATGTTGGAATTCTAGGGATGGTAGGAAAACATTTTGTATTATAAAATTGTATGACTATAGCTTGACATGATAGCAATTATCTTTAGTCATAACAACCACGATTGCCTCCTGAGTAAACTGACCTGATTTTAATCTGCATAGTTTTCTAGAAAATCAGAAATAGAACCAGTAGTCATATGTGGAGCTTTAAAATCAGACTTTGGCTCCAGGATTACAATGACTTCAATATTAAGAGAAACCAGTTACATTCCAATCAGGATGAAGTCATTGTACTCCTAACCTATAAATATACCTTTTTTTCTGACCCAGATGTTGGGAATCCAATGGGTCTTGCTGAACCTTGAGGATAAGGAGCAGAATGCTATGGTTTAAATATAGTCAGTGTTCCCTAGGAATGTGTGTGTTAGAGATTTGGTTAACTTATTTGCTGGTATAGATGTAATGTAACCTTCAAGAAATGGAGGTTGTTGTTGGGTGCTGGTGGTTCATGCCTGTAATCCTAGCTGCTCAGGAGACTGAGATCTGAGGATTGAGGTTTGAAGCCAGCCTAGGTAGGAAAGTACTTGAGATTCTTTTTTTTTTTTTTGCCAGTCCTGGGCTTGAGCTCAGGGCCTGAGCACTGTCCTTGGACTTTCTCAAGGCTAGAGCTCTACCACTTGAGCCTCAGCACCACTTCCGGCTTTTTGCTATGTATGTGGTACTGAGGAATCGAACCCGGGTCTTCATGCATGCTAGGCAAACACTTTAACCACTAGGCCAAACTCCCGGCCCCGTACTTGAGATTCTTATTTCCAGTTAATCACACAAAAACAGGAAGTGGAGCTATGGCTTGAGTGGTAGAGCACTAGATGTGAACACAAAGAGGCTCAGGGACAGTGCCCAGATCCTGAGTTCAAACTCAACCACCAGCAAGAGTGAGAGCATTTAATTGGATGCTGGTGGCTCACACCTGTAATCCTAACTACTCAGGGAGTCTGTGATCTCAGGATTGTGATTCAAAGCCAGCCTGGGCAGGAAAGTCTGCTAGATTATTATTATTATTATTATTATTATTATTATTAAAAGTTTTTATTAACACTGAGTTATACATCATATTTCAAATGTCATGTTCAACAAACAAGTATTCAAGAAAGGAATCTATGCAATCACTGACACATAAATTTAAGAACATAATTAAAATTAAGCTGATTCTTTGTATGTCATAGATACATATTGACCTATATATCAATATAGTCTATAGAATATATATCCCATCATAGACTTATATGTCTCTATAGATATATTTATATCTCCAAATTCATGTCAATGACCTGGAGTACCTGAGTATTGAGTCATCACTGTTGTATTTTTTGGATCTAATTTCCAGTTAACCACCAAAAAATGGCAGGGTTTGGGGGTGGGGAGGGTGCATTGGAGAAGTGGAGCTATAGCTCAAATGGTAGAGCATAAAAGCTCAGAGACATTGCCCGGGCCCTGAGTTCAAACCCCAGGACTGGCACAAAAAAACAAAAAAAGCAAATGGAGCTTAGAGTCAGGCACCATTGGCTCACACCTACAATTCTTTTTTTTTGGCCAGTCCTGGGCTTGAGTTCAGGGCCTGAACACTGTCCTTGGGCTTTCTCAAGCCTAGAGCTCTACTACTTGGGCCTCAGCACAACTTCTGGCCTTTTTTTTTTATGTATGTGGTACCGAGGTATTGAACCCCAGCCTTCATACATGCTTGGGGAGCACTCTACCAATAGGCCAAACTCCCGGCCCCTCACACCTGCAATTCTTTAGTTAATCAGGTAATTCATTTTTCCTATTCTAGATGGTGGGATCTAAGGAGCACAGTTGGAAGCCAGCCTGTGCATGAAAGTCACTGAGACTCTTCAAATTAACCACCAAAAAACTGGAAGTGGAGCTGTGACTCGAATGATTGAGCACGGCCTGGAGTTTGGCCTAGTGGTTAAAGTGCTTGCCTAGCATGCACGAAGACCTGGGTTCGATTCCTTGGTACCACATACATAAACAAAAGCCGGAAATGGTGCTGAGGCTCAAGTGGTAGAGTGCTAGCCTTGAGAAAGTCCAAGGACAGGGCTCAGGCCCTGAGCTCAAGCCCAGGACTGGCAAAAAAAAAAAAAAATGATTGAGCACTAGTCTTGAGCAAAAAAGCTCAAGAAGGGGCTGGGAGTCTGGCCTAGTGGTAGAGTGCTTGCTTGCCTAATATGCATGAAACCCTTGGTTTGATTTCTCCATACCACATACACAGAAAAAGCCAGAAGTGATGCTGTGGTGCAAGTGGTATAGCACTAGCCTTGAAAAAGCCCAAGGACAGTTCTCCTCCTCGCCCTCCAAAAGAAAAGCTCACTGATAGTGGTCAGCCTGTAAACTCAAGGTTCAGGATCAGCATAAAAGAGCAAAAGCAAGAAGATGAGAGCAAGAGTGAGAGGTGAAGGCTATTAGGAAGTAAGCTATCTACATTCAGAAGAGAATAAGGTCATTATCATGGAATGGACAGTTTTTGTAAGAAAATTGTTTGAAAACCAAACCCAGCCCTTTCATGTCTTTTTTTTTCCCTTTTTTCTGTGTGTGTGTGTGTGTGTGTGTGTGTGTGTGTGTGTGTGTGTGTGTGTGTAAAAGCTCAAGGCTACCACCCTGCTCCTCGAGCCACAGCCCCACTTCCCATTTTCTAGTGGTTAATTGGAGATAAGATCTCACAGACTTTAGTGCCCGGGCTGGCTCTGACTGTGATCCTCAGATCTCAGCCTCTTAAGTAGCTAGGATTACAGGCGTGAGCCACCATGCCTTTTTATCTAGCATATTATTTCTTTCTTTTGAAAGTGTTCCTTCTATCATATTGCTACTCTGTATTTAGGCTCTCACCAGAGGCTAGAAGTCCAGAGTCAACCCTCCAAAACTGAACTGGATAAGTTTCCTTTCTTTATAAACTAGTCTGCCCCAGGCAGCTCATTGTAATGAATAAATCAGACTAATTTAGTAAACACTAGGGAAATACTTAATTAGTTTGAGAATAGGGGAATATAGGGAAGATAAGCCTCAAGGCAGATGATGACTGAATAATGATCGCAGCAAGTATTGACTGTTTGTCTGGCACTGAACTAAGGCTTTACCTAGATTATGACATTTTAACGTCATTTGATAGATAATACAACTAAAACCTGAAAAGAATTTCTACCAAGTGGTAGAGCTGAGATTTATCCTAAGGTAGTCTGATTTTACTTAATCACATATGATGAGGTTAGAAATACATTTTTCAAGGTGGAGCTTGGATTTTGTTGAAAAATGCATGAACTCAGTATTACTGTTATTTACCAAAGGGCTTTGTAACATGTTTGTAGTAATGATGTTACTGGGAATTTTTGTTTGTGAATTTTACTTTAGCTTTAACTACTGAACCAGGTAATTCCTTTTCCTCACTTAAATCTCATTGTTCATATATATATTTTTTATTAAAGAATTTATTAACATTGATTTTTATATCATATTTCAAAGGACATGTTTAACAAATAAGTATTCAAGAAGGCAATCTCTATATGCAATCACTGGCACTTAGATTTTAGAACATAATTAAAATTAGGCTGACGGTTTGTATGTCATAGATACATAGATACATATTAATCTATGTAATAAAACATTATGTCTATAGAGTCATAAATTTTTATGTCTATGTAGTTGTATTTATATTTCCAATACCATGTCCATAGCATTGAGTTTGCAAATATTGAGTCATTACTCTTGTACTGTTTGGATATAATAGCCACATATTAAGGATACCATGCGCCTTTTGTTTCTTTGAACTTGACTTGTCTCACTCAACATGATTCACTCTAGATTCATCCACTTCCCTGCAAATGCCATTATTTTATCTTGTCTGTTGGCTATGTAGAATTCCATTTATATATATATATATATCACATTTTTATATCCATTCATCTGTAGTAGGGCATCCGGGTTGTTTCCATTGCCTAGTTATTGTGAATGGTGCAGCAATGAACATAGAGGAGCAGGTGTCCTTATCATATCCTGGGTTATGATGCTCAGGATAGATGCCAGAAGTGGTATGACGGGATCATAGAGAAGGTCTATTTTCAGTTCTTTTTTTTTTTGCCAGTCCTGGGCTTGGGCTCAGGGCCTGAGCACTGTCCTTGGACTTTCTCAAGGCTAGCACTCTACCACTTGAGCCTCAGCACCACTACCGGCTTTTTTCTATGTATGTGGTACCGAGGAATTGAACCCGGGTCTTCGTGCATGCTAGGCAAGCACTTTACCACTAGGCCAAACTCCTGGCCTATTTTCAGTTCTTTAAGAATCCTCCAAATTACTTTCCAGAGTGGCTGAACTTATTATTATTATTATTATTTTTAAATCCACAAGGTCATCAGAACTGTGCACACTACATCTTAATACCAGGGCTCATTAAACAATATGAATGGATGCTTTCTTAGATTCCCAGCAAAGAAGACTTTAACAACAGCATAAGATTCTTTTTTTTTTTTTTTCTTGCCAGTCCTGGGCTTGAGCTCAGGGCCTGAGCACTGTCCTTGGACTTTCTCAAGGCTAGAGCTCTACCACTTGAGCCTCAGCACCACTTCCGGCTTTTTTCTATGTATGTGGTACCGAGGAATCGAACCCGGGTCTTCATGCATGCTAGGCAAGCACTTTAACCACTAGGCCAAACTCCCGGCCCCAGTATAAGATTCTTAATAACTTCTCAGTTCACTGGTCATTTCTAGTTGGAGATACTTTGTAGTAGAGTAATATCTTCTTTTAGCATGATCTGATCCAGTTGTTTCCTTGTCTTTGTTTTAGACTGAATTTCTTCTGCATCATCTAACACAAGGTTCATGTATTCACTTGCTCATAGAGCCACACTTGAATCTGAGATCTATTTTGTAAATATGATGGGCTGCACTATCACCTCCTATATCTTTTGGTCCTGGCCACGGTACGCCATGGTGGAACTTACCTATCTTTTATTTATTTATTTATTTATTTTTTTGCCAGTCCTGGGCTTGAGCTCAGGGCCTGAGCACTGTCCTTGGACTTTCTCAAGGCTAGAGCTCTACCACTTGAGCCTCAGCACCACTTCTGGCTTTTTTCTATGTATGTGGTACCGAGGAATTGAACCTGGGTCTTCGTGCATGCTAGGCAAGCACTTTAACCACTAGGCCAAACTCCCGGCCCCTATCTTTTATTTTTAAGTGACAAATAATGTATATACTATGAGGGACACTGTGATTTATTTTTCAATGCCAAAAATTGAATCCAAGGTATGGTATATGCCAGGCAAATACTCCACCACTCTTTGTTTGTTTGTTTTTTCCTACTCATAGCTAATACTTTACCAGTTGTTACACTTCTGGTTTTCCACTTTTTTTTTTTTTTGCCAGTCCTGGGCTTAGACTCAGCACCTGAGCACTGTCCTTGAACTTTCTCAAGGCTAGAGCTCTACCACTTGAGCCTCGGCACCACCTCTGGCTTTTTTCTATGTATATGGTATCGAGGAATCAAACCAGGGTCTTCATGCATGCTAGGCAAGCACTCTACCACTAGAGTCTCATTTTGTAGTACAGATTAGCCTGAAACTCACTGTGGTCCAGGCTGTCCTTAAAAGCACCATCTTTCTGTCTCCTGAGTCCTGTCATTAAAGGATGTACTACCATGCCTGGTGCATTGTAATGTTTTGATATATGTTTATATTGTAGAATGATTAAGTCAAGCTGATTAACACATTTTCATTTTTCTTTTCTTTTTTCTTTTATTTTGCCAGTCCTGGGGCTTGAACTCAGAGTCTTTGGATACTTTTTGCTCAAGGCTAGCACTCTGCCACTTGAGCCACAGCTCCACTTCTGGTTTTTTCTGTGTATGTGGTTCCGGGGAATCGAACTCAGGGCTTTGTGCATGGTAGGCCATCACACTAACACTAGGCCATGTTCCCTGACCAATTAATACATTTTCACTTATCATTTTGTGGTAAGGCATTTAAAATATACTTTTTAGCTCTGAAACAAAACTTTGCATTATTATTTGTTATAGTCTTCTTTTTTTAGATTCCACATGGAAGTGGCTTATTTTACTTAGCATAATGTTTTCTGGGTTCAGTTTTTATTTGTTCATATGAATGCTCCTATTGTTGATTTGCCAGACACCAAGTTGCAAAATCTATTGTCACAGTGGATTTTGTTTCCTTTCCTGATGAGTATTGGATAGATACTTATAGCAGAGTTCTGTGATAGGCAAATTAGAAATTGGACTGATTAGACCTTGTTAGCAGGCTCCTCAGACAACTCATCTGGGAGTACTGACCTTTCACATATTTTGAAAGATAGAAAAGAAAAAACTCTGATCATTCCCATTGAAAGAACTAAGGTATTAATTTACATTTGTTATGAAAGGACATTTCAGGGTGGTGTTCATTGAGAGTGAACAGTGTAGACTGTGTGTGGTTTTCTTTTTTAAATGTCAGCCTATACTTAACCATGACTCATGGGGTGTCACTTTCAGTTTGTTAAGAGTCAGGCTGAGTTTCTTACAGGTTTTGTCACATTGCCCTCTTGGAATTTAGCTGGAAGAAATCAAGTGAAGCATAGTGGCAGGTGTCTAGATGAGCATCCCATTCAGAAGGACAGAGTGAGCCAGGTGCTGGTGGCTTATGCCTGTAATCCTAGCCACTAAGGAAGCTGAAACCTGAGGATCACGGTTCAAAGCCAGCCCAGGCAAGAAAGTTTATGAGACTCTTGTTTCCAGTTAACCACCAGAAAACTAGAAGGGGTACTGTAGCTCAAGTGGTAGAGCACTGCTAGCTTTGAGCTGAAGCTCTCAGAAACAGGACAGCACCCAGGCCCAAAGTTCAAGCCCCATGACCCACAAAAAAAAAAAGGACAGAGTGCAATGATCTCATTCTGCCTATTTGTTCTAAGAGTTTTCACCATGTGCCATTATATGTTCGTGTGTGTGTGCGCGTGTGCACATGCAAGCATACACACACACACACATACGCACACACACACACTGGTATTGGGGCTTGAATTCAAGGCTTCATGTTCTTGTTTGGCTTGTTTGTTCAAGGCTGGTACTCTACCACTTCTGGCTTTTTGCTGGTTAATTGGAGATAAGAATCTCATGGACTTTCATGCCTGGACTTGTTTCAAACTACTATTATAATCTTTGTATAGAAACAAGCTATGAAGTTAACAGTTTGTATATAGGTTGCACTGTTAGGAGGAATGGCTTCCAAGGTCAGGAGAGTAACTGTGGCTGTTTCTCAGAGAAGCTTCTGTGTTCCTACTGGAGCCTGGGTTTTGTAAAGCTTTGGTTGGATGTGCCAGATGCCTTTGACTCATCAAATATGTGATATGAAATTGATGCTTTGCTAAGTGTATTAGTGACTCTAAAACACTGATAACAGATTTTTCTATAATTTCTACAATTAGGTAGGTGATAATGGATGCACATAGTTCAACCAGAATCAATTCAAGGAAGAGGAGGAAAGAGGGATCTGGACCTAATGGAGCAACAGAAGAAGACGGAATTCCTTCAAAAGTACAACGTGCTGCAGTTGTAAGTATACAGGATTTTTTTTTTTTTTTTTTTTTTGCCAATCCTGGGCTTGAGCTCAGGGCCTGAGCACTGTCCTTGTATTTTCTCAAGGCAAGAGCTCTACCACTTGAGCTCAGCACCACTTCCGGCTTTTTTCTATGTATGTGGTACCGAGGAATCAAAACTGGGTCTTTGTGCATGCTAGGCAAGCACTAGGCTAAACTCCCAGCCCAGGAATTTTCTTTGTAAACATTTATCCTGGCAGATAGAAGGTAGAAACTGATGTAACATTCATGATAGTGTTATGACAAAAGTCTTGTTAAAATAGTAGTAAGAATGGTTAGGGTAATTTTTACAATTTTTAGAAATAGCTTTTTTTCCCCCAGATTACAACTCACAGCTCAGTTATAGGATTTTTTTTTTTGCATCAGATTGGAAAAAACATCCTAGGAAATGTGAAGGCTGTAAGTTTGTGTAGAATATAAAATGAGAGCCAGAAAGTCTTTGCTAAAAAAGTATTCAGGAATCCTTAATGAGTAGATAGAATACTGGGAAACCAGCATCAAGTACTAAGCTCACACTATTTGTATTTCTCATCTCCCTACCAGTCTGAACACTAGATTCCAGCTTCTCTTTTACTGGGATTTTGAGGACTACTTTGTTAATTAAGTGTGTAAATAGTCAGGAAAAAGTTCTTTTAGAAGGTGTACTACCCTTCAGAGATCATTTATATCTTGGAGAATGTTTTCATAATTTTATTTATTTTTTTGCCATTCCTGGGCTTGAACTCAGGGCCTGAGCATTGTCCTTGGACTTTCTCAAGGCTAGAGCTCTATCACTTGAGCCTCAGCACCACTTCCGGCTTTTTTCTATGTGTGTCGTACTAGGGAATGGGGGCAACAGAAGGTACCTGGGAAGGACAGAAGAATCAATACACAGGATATTTTAGATTTTCTTTGTTGCTTGGTTTTGTTTGCTTCCAAGTTACAAATATCTGACATAAGAGGTAAAGATAGCATGATTCTAGGCAAAAAGTTGGTGAGATCTGATCTCAAAAAGAAGAAATGAAACAAGAGCTGGGCATGGTATCACATGTCTACAACTAGAGTTACTCCAGCTACTCAGGAGGTAGAGGCAGAAGGATCACAAAGGATCTAAAGATGACCCCTGATAAAACCATAAGAACCTATCTGAAGGGGCTGGGAGCATGGCCGAGTGATAGAGTGCTTGCCTAGCATTCATGAAGCCCTGGGTTTGATTCCTTGGTACCACATATACAGAAAAAGCCAGAAGTGGTACTGTGGCTCAAGCGGTAGAAAAAAAGCCAAAGGACAGTGCCCAGGCTCTGAATTCAAGCCCCAAGACTGGCAAAAAAAAAAAAAAAAAACTATCTGAAAAACAAATAACAAATCCAAGACTAAAAAAGATCCAATGATGGATCTTATTTTCTTTTATTATAGACCTTTCTTTCTTTCTCTTTCTTTCTTTCTCTTTCTTTCTTTTGTCAGTCATGGAGCTTGAACTCTGGGCCTTGGTACTGTCCTTGAGCTCTTTAGCTCAAGGCAAGTGCTCTACCTCTTGAGCCACAGTGCCAGTTCCTTATTATTCTTCTTATTAAGCAGTTGTACAATCCTGTAAGTCAGGAATATAGTACTTGATCACTGTCATGCTTCCTTTGTTCTCCCCATTTTTCCCTTCTTGTCCCTGTGCTCCAGTCATGTAGTTTGATTTTTACATAATGTACATTGAATATAATATTTGCTCACTCTTCCTTCCTCTGTTCCTGTGCCCATCTGTGCTGTATGCCCTCCCCAAACATAACATGTTTCCATTTCCCATGTTTTAAAGGTACTGGTGTTGTAACTCACTTATACATTCTGTAAGGTCAGGGATTGAATACAATCTTCAGCAGACCAGGCAAGCATTCTACCACTTGGGCCTTGAAGTTGTTTGAATATTTAAATTTAAAGACTTTCCCAGGTCTTGCTTTCTTGATCTTCTTGGAACTCTTTTGTTTTGCGGACTGTGTGGGTTGAACTTGGAACTGATCCATCTTCCAGTCTTCGCCTGTCCAGTGCTAGGATCACTACGGGAATATTGCCACCACACCTAGTTTCTACAGTAATCTTTTCTCTGAAATTATTTCTTGGTCTCTGCCACAACTTTATCAGAATTCTCCTTAACCTTCTCTGGCAACTTCCCTTCCCTGTGATATGAAGTCTTCTAAGTTTCTACTTACTATTATTTTGTCCTTTCCACCACTTGGCTTTTGTAGGATTAGGTCATTGCCTGTCTTTTGGACATTTCTTAATATCCTGGTTTTATTATTCTCCAGAGGAATCTGTTATAGAATTGACTCTTTTATTTTTTAACTTTTTTTTTTGTGGGTCATGGGGCTTGCACTCAGCCTAGGCGCTGTCCCTGAGCTCTTCAGCCCAAGGCAACCATCCAACCCTTGAGCCAAGCCCAACTTCCTGTTTTCTAGAGGTTAATTGGAGATAAGAGTCTCAGGTCCTTTTGTGCCTGGCTGGCTTTGAACCTTGATCCTCAGATCTCAGCCTCCTAAGTAGCTAGGATTACAGGTGTGAGCCACAGCTCCTGGCTTTTTTTTTTTTTTTTTTTTTTGGCCTGTCCTGGGCTTGGACTCCGAGCCTGAGCACTGTCTGTGGGCTTTCTCAAGGCACAGTACCTCTTCTAGATTTTTTCTATGTATGTGGTTCTGAGGAATCAAACCTGGGTCGTCATGCATGCTAGGCAAGCACTCTACCACTAGGCCAAACTCCCAGTCCATACTCTTTTATTTTAAACTTTTTTTCCCCTCTATTCCTGTTAATATTGCCCTTAGTTCAGACTGTTATTATAAATTTGTTTTGGGTTGTCTCCTCCCCCACCTGGCTCTCACTCAGCTTGCTTACTCATAGCTGGTGCTATATTGCTCCACCCTTGCTTGCTTTTTGCTGATTATTTCATACATGGAGACAGAGAACATTTTTTTTTTTTTTTGGTCTGTCATGGGGCTTAAACCCTGGGCTTGGGCGCTGTCCCTGAGCTGTTTAGTCGCCTTTCCCCTTGAGCCACAACACCACTTCTAGTTTTCTGGTGGTTAATTGGAGATAAGAGTCCACTGACTTTAGTGCCTGGGGTGGCTTTGAATCATGATCCTCAGATCTCAGCTTCCTGAGTAGCTAAGATTACATGTGTGAGCCACCATGCCTGGCTAGTCAGAGAACTTTTCTACATGAGCTGGCCTTGAACTCCAGAACCTCCAGATCTCAACCTCTTGAGTAGCCAGAATTACAGATGTGAGCTACCAGCATCCAATTGTAAACTCTTCTCTCAAGTGACTACATGGTTTTTTCTCTTTTTTTCTTTCTTTCTTTCATTCTTTCTATCTTTTTGTGGATCATGGGGCTTGAACTCGGCCTGGGTACTGTCTCTGGGCTCTTCAGCTCAAGGCTACCACCCTACCCTTGAGCCAAGCCTTACTTCCAGTTTTCTAGAGGTTAATTGGAGGTAAGAGTCTTAGGTCCTTTTGTGCCCAGCTGGCTTTGAATCTTGATCCTTAGATCTCAGCCTCCTGAGTAGCTACGATTAAAGAAATGAGCTACGGCTTAGCTTGTTTCCCTCATGTTTAATTGGCACTCAGACTGTACTACCTGCCTCACAGGGAACATTTGAATATTTTCACAATATGAAGCATTGCATGGTGATAATTATTCTTAATAAAGCACCGAGGAGCTATTTGACTTCCCAAGTGTCTAACTCAAATAGTATGAGAGGCCCTTGGGAATCTTAGCAATTTTGTCTCCTGACATGCTACATTCGTTGAATGTTGCAACTCACTTGTTTGTTTAGAGTGAGTTTTTTTCTGCTTCTTATTATGAAGTTTTATGAGAAATATAAATACCATATTGAATTGAGAAATATAAATACCATATTGAATTGAATCCAGTTTGGGGGGCGGTATTCTGATGTGTTCCACTGAATTTAACTTTCTATACCTTCACTTTTCTGCTTTTAGGGCTTAAGGCAGCCAGCTCCTTTTTCTGATGAAATTGACTTTGACTGTAGTAAGCCCTATATTAGGGTAACTATGGAAGAAGCCAGCAAAGGAACGCCTTGTAAGTAAATATATACCTAATAGGTTGTCATGTTTCTATAGGCTTTAGCATACGGTTATATTTACCAATTCTTTATGTCCTCTCTTTTGTTTACTTGTGATAGCATATTGAGGCAGAGGTTCCGCCCATCTGCCTGGTATTCTATTAGGTACTAACATTTTAGTGTTTTCCTTATACAGTTGTTTTCTGAGCTATTGTCACAGCTGAGATATAATGGAGCAGAAACAGTTAAGACATTAGTTTGAATACTAGGGATCTAGATTATTGGTAAAGCACCTGCTAACATGTCCAAGGGCTTGGATTCAATCCCTAGCACCAAAAAATATATGTAATAGTAACTAATATATTAATATATGATGCTATTATGATATATACATATTATATATAACATATATAATATGTATATATATTAACCTGATGTTTATGGTATTAAACTCCAGACCTTGCTCATACTAGGCAAGTACTCTAAGTACCTAATTTACTTATATCTAGCCCATGATTTTGTCTTTTTTTTTTTTTTGGCCAGTCCTGGGCTTGAGCTCAAGGCCTGAGCACTGTTCTTGGACTCTCTCATGGCTAGCACTCTACCACTTGAGCCACAGCACCACTTCCAGCTTTTTCTATGTATGTGGTACCAAGGAATCAAACCTTGTTCTTCGTGCATGCTAGGCAAGTGGTAGGCAAGCTACCACTAGACCAAATTTCCAGTCTGATCTTGTCTACTTTGATAAAGACCCAAATAATATATCAAGCTGTCACATGTTTCATAGCTTCAGAATTTCCTCTCTGATCATTCATTTTATCAGGCAATTATAATGGTTTTGTTTGGTTGCTTGTTTTTTTTTTTTTTTTGCTAGTCTTGGGATTTGAACTCAGGGACTGAGTACTGTCCTAGAGCTTTCTCAATGCTAGCACTCTACTTCTTGAGCCACAGCACCACTTCCAGCTTTTTTTTGCATTTAGTACCAAGGAATTGAACTCAGGGCTTCATGATTTCTAGGCAAGCACTAGGCCACACTTGTGGTCTGATTTTTTTTTTTAATTTTTACTGGGAGAGGACTTAATATCCCAATTTGGTAGATTTTTTTCACTTAGTTTTGTCTTTATAATTAATAAAGATAAAATTATGTTACGATTTTAGAGAAATGTTGCAAAAGTTCAAACTGTACAGTTATATGTTTAATTTATATTATTAAGGTTTTGCCCACATAACTCATTATTAGGCTTTTTGAATATTCTTCTTGTTTGGGGTAGTTGGTTTTAGGGAAATAACATAGATAGACACTTGCATGTGTATTTTCTGTGAAAACCAGTATAGGTAGCTGTTTCATTTTTATGTGAATTGCCCAATTCTCTTTCTTTGTCCCTCTGTCTCTCTCTCTTTTCTTTTCTTGCTTGCTACAATCGCTTTCAATTTTGATGATTTGTTAAGTGTTGTCTCTACTCTGTAGAAAAAGGGCTTGACTTAGACTAAGAGAAACACCAGAAATAAAGAAACCTGTATGTACATATGTGTTATGTACGTATGTTTCCAGTGTATTCGTGATTACTTTTTGTGTGTCTTTAAGTATTTTTGTTACATGTTTTAACTGAGGCTTAGTGAGATACAAATAGAAATTGTGCTGGACAGTTTTAGGCCAGGATCTCACTACCCCTGGCCTGTGTTTTAGCTGTGTGGATTGTATATTAGAGTTCTCAAAAACAGAAGCTTAGTTCCAGAGAAGAGCCCACTTCCTTTTGCAAACCTGTCCAGATGTAGCTCATGTTGATCACAACCCTTGTGATTCACCTTGTGATTTCTCACTAATAAGGGGTAAAGGAAAACCGAGGTTGTGTGTGACAAAGTGTTATGCTGGCAGGTCATACTGCAAAATGCCAATAGACAGTTCAGGGTTCACAATTTGAAGGTGGTGATACAGCTGTTGGAAGCAAGTACACTCACTAATGACTCCTTTTCAACATCAAGTACTTCACTCAGATCTGATCTTATTGATTACATTACCCTGCTTGTTACTAATTTATCTACATACCATTTGTGCATACATTAAATATGAAAATGTGTGTAGAGGGCTGAGGGTATAGGTGCAAGGTAGAGTATGTGCTTAGCATGCCCTAGATTCAATCTCTAACACTAACACAGAAAAGGAATAAACAGAGAATATATAGAGAGATAGTATATCATAAAAGTATATAATACATAAAATAATAACAATACATATAATACACACACACACAATTTTTTTGGTCGTTCAGCTTGAACTCTGGGCCTGGGTACTGTCCTTGAGATCTTCAGCTCAAGGCTACTGCCCTATCCCTTGAGCCACAGCTCCACTTCCACTTTTCTGGTAGTTAATTGTAGATAGGAGTCTCATGGACTTTCGTGCCCAGGCTGGCTTTGAACCACGATTCTCAGATCTCAGCCTCCTGAGTTTCTAGGATTACAGGCATGAACCACTGCACCCAGCGATACATATATATTGGTCCTGTGGCTTGAATTCAGGGACCGAGTGCTGTCCCTGAGCCCTTTTGCTCAAGGCTAGTGCTCTACCACTTGATCCACAGCTCTACTTCCAGCATTTTTTTTTTGCCAGTCCTGGGCTTGAGCTCAGGGCCTGAGCACTGTCCTTGGACTTTCTCAAGGCTAGAGCTCTACCACTTGAGCCTCAGCACCACTTCCGGCTTTTTTCTATGTATGTGGTACCAAGGAATTGAACCCGGGTCTTCGTGCATGCTAAGCAAGCACTCTACCACTAGGCCAAACTCCCGGCCCCCTTCCAGCTTTTTTTGATACTTAATTGGAGATAAGAACTTCATGGACTTTCCTACCCAGTCTGGCTTTGAGCTGGGATCTTCAGATCTTAGCCTCCTGGGTAGCAAGGATTACTAGATGTCATCAGTGCCTGGTTAAGAGAAAACATATTTAATGCCTGAGCACTGTCCTTGGGCTTTCTCAAGCCTAGTGCTCTACCACTTGAGCTACAGTACCACTTCCAGCTTTTTTATGTATGTGGTACTGAGGAACCAAACCCAGGGCTTTGTGCATGCTAGGCAAGGACTCTACCACTATTCCATGCTCCCGGCCCCTAATTTTTTTTTTTAAGGAAGACACTCAAGCCTTTGTTCTTTGACTGAGAATTTCACCATTAGGTCTATTGGTTCTGAGACTTTTAGAGTTGGTCTAAGTCATGATAACCTCTATCATGGGATCTCTAGTATGTTTATGTCTTCTTAGCCTTCATAGTTCCATTTGTAAGTGCTCTATCAATCACCTGCCTATCATTTATCACCTATCATCTATCACCATCTACTTATCTTTATATCACTTATCTATCATCTATATCTATCTATCACCTATCTCTATGTATCTATCCCAGGAGATCCTTGGTTAACATAACAGGAAATAATGAGCACAAAATATCTCTGAGAAGTTGGGTACAGTGGCTGAGGTCTGGGTTCTAAGCCAGCCCGGGCTCTAAAGACTATGAGACTCTTATCTCCAATTAACTACCAGAAAACTGGAAGTGGCACTATAGCTCCAGAGGTAGGGTGGTAGCCTTGAACTGAAGAGCTCAGGGACTACACCCAGGCCGAGTTCAAGTCCCATGACTGACAAAAAAATATATTTCTAAGAAAGCAGTTTGTAGACTGTCATGTAGCATGGACTCACTTCTGTACAATGATTGTATGTATGTATATATGTACACATTGTGCAGAATTTAATGTTCCTTATTTAGGATAAATTCTGGAAAATATTATTAAAATATAATCCATATGATTCTGAGTCATAATTCTAGAATATGTTTTTGTAGAATTTTTAAATTTTACTTTGATATTTAATCATTTTATAATGAACATATATTATTATTAAAATCAGAAAAATGTTAATGTTAAAAAAAAGTAAGTACAAAATGAACATTTTTTGTGTGTGTACCAGTCCTGGGATAGAGCTCAGGGCTTGAACAGTCCTTGGGCTTTCTCAAGGCTAGAGCTCTACCACTTGAGCCACAGCACCACTTCTGGCTTTTTCTGTGTATGTGGTACTGAGGAATCAAACCCGGGTCTTCATGCATGCTAGGCAAGCACTCTAATACTAGGCCAAACTCCTGGCCCCCAAAATGAACATTTTAAGATGCATCATTTCTAAGTAGAATATGAATTATGCAACTTGTGAGCAGGGATGGGAGGCAGAAGCTGGAGGAAAGGGAAGGAAGGGATAACATTGCCCAAAAGAGAAATGTACATATTACCTGAATTGTGAAATGATAACTCCTCTTTACAGGACCTTAACAACAGTAATAAAATCAAATTTAAAAAACAAACAATAAAAACACTGCTTAATAAATCCAGTGTTTAAAATTTTGATATATAAGTTTGTAGGTCATATTATTAGGTCATGTTTGAGATTGTTTGCTCTGCTGTGTATGAATAAATTAAAGAAATTGAAGTCACAGATACTGAGAAAGACCCTATACATCTAAAGAAATTATTAGTGGTAGAATTAGAGTTAAACCTAACCTTTTCAGCCTCATATCTTTTTTACTCTAGAGTAGTACTTGTAGACTTGACTGAGAAACAATAGAAGGCCCTTTGCAAAATTTATTCCAGTCTTGGTGGAAAAACCATTATAAACTATAAACTGTTGGCCAGTCTAATTTGACCTCTTGCTTTTTTCTTATATCTCTCTGTTCTGTTTTGTGCTAAATAGCCATGTAGGTTACAGTATTCATGCCAGTGCAGGACAAGGAATAAACCAATAATTAGGAATCTACACAAACATTCAGTGAAATGGGATTCAATACTAGTACAAGGCATTAGCCCTCCTGTACTCTCCACACCCATTCTCCAAGGTTTCACTTGGGAAATTAAGGAAGCTCCCAAGGGGAGCTTATGGGACAAAACTAGAGAAAAAATATGACTTGTGAGATATCAGCCTTGCAGAGCTTTTGGAAAATGAGAACAATAAGCAATTTGGAAAAGGAAAAAGAATTGGAAAGCAATGAAAATCTGTTAGGAACAAATGGTTTCTAGTGACAGCTATTTCAGAGCATATCTCAAGAGAGAAAATTGAAATCCAGGTTTGTTCTACCTAGAAGAGCCATCTGCTTACTTAGCCATTAGCTGAGACAACAGTTGTTAGGGTGTGGTTTGCCTGATTCCCAGCCATTTGGTAAAAGAATGCCTGTTTTTTTCTTCTAGACAGTGGCCCCTTCTGGCCTTTGGTTAGAATACAACCTGGGTTTACCAAAGACCTGAAGTCTTAGGGAACTGGTATCAAAAAAGGTTGGGCAAACACTTGCAGAGAACCATCGAGGGATGGTTCAGTGGCAAACAGCCATTCAATCAGTGACATTCTGTACTTTTGCAACCATTCAGACAGTCGATTTTCTAAGCTAAATCTCCCCATCTTACTCTGCCCTGGTTATCTAAAGCCTTGGGTTTCATTACCAGCACCAAAGGGGGAAAAAAATCATATTATTCTATTTTTCACTGAATTAATTCAAAACTTTAGCTTCTTGTATTATAAATCAATACATTCCCATGTTCTGACATCCACAAAGTTAAAAATTGTTTTATAGCTCCCTTGTAGCACTTTACAGACAACTAGGATTGCCAGTTTCTTATAGGCATCTAGATTCTTGGTTTAAATCTTCTCTCATTTGTGCTGGGTGTATTATAGTGTATTTAGGTTCCCATTGAAATTTAGGTTGTTTCCAAACCTTTGTTGTTACAAACAAGGCTTCTATGAATGGCATATACATTTTTATATATGTATATATGTGTGTATGTCTAATGAATAAATTCCTAGAACTGAAATAGTTAATTTGAGCATTTGTCATTTACTTTTTTTTTTATTGGCCAGTCCTGGGCTTGAACTCAGGGTTCAGGGCACTGTCCTTGGGCTTTTTCAAAGCTAGCGCCCTACCACTAGGACATACTCCCAGCCCTGTCATTTACTTTTTTTTGCCAGTCCTGGGGCTTGAACTCAGAGCCTGGGCACTGTTCTCGGACACATCTTGTTCAAGCCTAGCACTTTGCCACTTGAGCCACAGCACCACTTCTAGCTTTTTCTCTGTATGTGGTACTGAGGAATCGACCCCAGAGAATCCTGGGCTTGAGCTCAGGGCCTGAGCACTGTCCTTGGACTTTATCAAGGCTAGAGCTCTACCACTTGAGCCTTAGCACTACTTCCGGCTTTTTTCTATGTATGTGATACCGAGGAATTGAACCCGGGTCTTCGTGCATGCTAGGCAAGCACTCTACCACTAGGCCAAACTCCCAGCCACTAGTTTTGCTTCTTGAGACAAGGTTTTGCTCAGTATCCCAGGCTAGCCTCAAACTTACAATTCTTTTTTTTTTTTTTTTTTTTTTGCCACTCCTGGGCTTGAGCTCAGGGCCTGAGCACTGTCCTTGGACTTTCTCAAGGCTAGAGCTCTACCACTTGAGCCTCAGCACCACTTCCAGCTTTTTTCTATGTATGTGGTACCAAGGAATCGAACCCGGGTCTTCATGCATGCTAGGCAAGCACTTTAACCACTAGGCCAAACTCCCAGCCCCTCAAACTTACAATTCTTATGCTTCAGCCTCCAAGCACTGGGGGATGATTATAAGTATGGGCCACCATACTCAGTCATTTATCTCTTGGTAAGTTTTACCTAATTTTTCCTCATAGAAGTTCATAGATAATTCCTATCAACAATATAGACATAATATTTCAGTTTAAAAGTTTCATATAGATAAAGCTATTTGAAACCTCTAAAATTTCCTGAAAATCAATTTTCTTTAGTTTGATTTATAGCCCCTAAGGCAGGAGTGAAATTTACCTTTTCACCACCCTCAGATTTGTCTATCTGTATGGCTCTGATTCTTCTTTCCTAGAATGAAAGAGATATTCCTACTGCTATTTTTCTATTGTCACAGTGAAATGTCTTCCTTTATTCACATATAGAAATAATAAGTTACTTGTACTCTTTAGCCTTATCATTTGAAGCATGACAATTTTCTGGCTTCTTTTTCATTACCACAAAAAATAGTTGACATTTTTCCCCATTAATGGAGAGAGGAAATGGTATAATGAAAAGTCCTAAAATATTTGTGTTTGAATTTAAATACTTAGTATATCCACCCTAAATTAGAAAATGTAACATGGTTTTTATTAGAAAGGAGAAATGCTTTAAGGAACTTGATTATCACAGAGTAAACCTTGAAGGATGAACCAGAGAATGAGAGTGTGATGGATAACTGGTCTACCTATGTGCTAGCCCTCCTTCCTTTTCAGTTGTGGCCCCCTCCATCACTCCTTACTCTGGCCAGTAGTGGATAGGTTTATTTTCAAAGGAAAACACTGCTTATTAATAATCAAGGCAGAATGAAATGAAGTGAGTAAGCAGTCAGAATAGCTTGATTATAAAAGCAATTATCTATAACAAATAACATACAAAATATATCTCATATATAAATATGTCCCAATTATACATATTAATAATATATAAAATATATCCCAGGATTGATTTTTTTTTTGCCAGTCCTGGGACTTGAACTCCGGGCCTATACAATGTCCTTGGGCTTTCCTCAAGGCTAGAGCTCTACCATTTGAGCCACAGCACCACTTCTGGTTTTTTCTATGTATGTGATACTGAGGAATACAACCCCGGTCCTCGTGCATGCTAGGCATGCACTGTACCACTAGGCCAAACTCCCAGCCCGAAGATGTTTGATACAAGCAGGCCAACAGAGTTCATGGAGGTAATAGAAAACATGAATATAGTGTTTAGTCAGGGAAGATTGTGATATTGTTTTTCACAGTGTCAACTTACTTGCCCAATCAGCTTGAACATCTTGAGAGGGGTATGTAGGCATGGCACACTCACCAGTTCCTTTTTATTTTATTTTTTATTTCTGTGGGTCATGGGGCTTGAACTCTGGGCTTGGGATTGTCCCTGAGCTCTTCAGCTTAAGGCTATTACCCTACCCTGAACCACAGCCCCACTTCTCATTTTTTAGTGATTAATTGGAGATATGAGTCTCACAGTCTTTTAGTGCCTGGGCTGGCTTTGAACAGCGATCCTCAGATCTCAGCTTCCTGGGTAGTTAGGATTACAGGTGTGAGCCATGGTGCCTGGCACAAGTTCAATTTTTATCTGTTGCAAATGAGGTATTGAATATGTGTATTTTTTGGGGGGTAATGAATTCTTTCATTTGAATTTAGGTGAACGGCCTGTGAGAGTTTATGCAGATGGAATATTTGACTTGTTTCATTCTGGTCATGCCCGGGCTCTGATGCAAGCAAAGAACCTTTTCCCTAATACATATCTAATTGTAGGAGGTAAGGCAACACCTGACGACTAGCTACCCAATAGTCTTTATCTCTCCTGTCTATGTCACCTGAGCACATGGCTCTTGTGTACGTTTTTCTATGGAGGATGTATATAATGCCAATGTGGTCTCCAGCTTCAGCCTGGAGAGAGGAGCTGCAGTCTCAGTGACCTAAGATGTTCAGTATGTCCTTCATGTTAGCTGAGTTTCTGCCTTCATGGGAACAACACTGATCCTGATCCCTACTCAAGAACAGCATTTCCATTTATCATCTGCAGCCCACCACAGTACAATAGTTATATGGTCCAAGTCCAGTCTTATGAAAATGAAATGGGAGAACATTTGAAAAACCTTGATTGATGTAGAAATATGCATCAGGCTCATTTTAGCAGAGATTTTAGTCTTCTCCAAAGTGTGAATGTAATAATGAGTATTAGAAAAATAACTAACCCTTTGGTTGGTAGAGTACTACCAACCAATGAGCAAAAGTGTAGGTACTGAGCTCGAGTTCTGGTCTTGGATCTAAAAATAAACCAAAAAAAGAAAAAACAAAGGAAAGAAATGTGAACATCGTTTCTGTAGGTGGGTCTAGGATTAGGAAAGCACTGCTATCCCAGGCTGTCCAGTATTATTCTGGTGGGGAGGTTGGTTGCTGGCCTGGGAAGTGGGAGAAGATGGGGAAGGTGGGTGACTGAGGAAGGATAAACAGAAGAGACCTGCCTTATAACTTTTTTGTGATGTGGTAAACCCAGTCTGCAGTGATGAGCTGACGCACAACTTCAAAGGCTTCACAGTGATGAATGAAAATGAGCGCTATGACGCAGTGCAACACTGCCGCTATGTGGATGAGGTAGTGAGGAATGCCCCCTGGACTCTGACGCCTGAGTTCCTGGCAGAACACCGGGTAAGCAGCTGGCTGTAAGCCCTCATCCATGTTTACAGCCCCCTTAACATGCAATTGTTCTGGCACTTGGGCTAATTTCCCATAGTCCTGTTTTTCTTGTGCCTTTTGTATGGCTTTTACATCACAGGTGAGAGCATTGATTATTATGAATACTAGTATGAGGGCTGATGGTTTACAAGCACTTTTATAACCATTATAGCCCATTTGCTGTCCACAACAATCTTGTGGGGTGACTATTATTTCCACTTTATGTATATATGAAGAGTGAGGCTCAGGTTGTACCATTAGCAGAGCCAGAATTGAACTGTCAATTCCAAGGTGTCTTTTCTGTACTCTATATGTGTCTCCTTAGAGCTTATCAGTCTCTTTTAAATAACTACAACCCTCAACATGCTCTCAACAAGTTCACATTTAGGAAACAAGATTAGCAGAGACTTCTCTTGTATCAACTGAAGTTCTGTTTCAGGGCTTTGATTTTTTCTAGAAATTGCACATTGGCATTGTTCTTTTACTCAAGGAGTGAGTAATCATTGTTTTTTGTCCAATCATGAGGCTTGAATTCAGGGCCTGAGCACTGTTCCTGAGCTTCTTTGGCTCAAGGCTAGCACTCTACCACTTGAGCTATAGTACCACTTCCAACCTTTTCTCTTTATGTGGTACAGTGGACTCAAACCTAGGGTTTCATGCATGCTAGGCAAGCACTCTACCACTAAGCCACATTCCCAGCCCTCAAGGATTAATCATTGTAAAACTCCTTTCCTCCTTTGAATTCTCCCACATTAAGGCAATATGTGTCCTAATATTTAAAAAAATAACCTAAAAGAGGAAATGGATTTGTCCAGCCAGGCTGGAGGTCCTCAGCTCAAGTACCAATCAGCTTTAATTTTTTTGCCCTCACACACTATTCCTTTTTTTATTAAAGAATTTATTAACATTGATTTTTACATTATATTTCAAATGACTTGTTTGACAAACAAGTATTCAAGAAGGGAATCTCTAAATACAATCACTGGCACTTAGATTTTAGAATATAATTAAAATTAGGCTGAGGGTTTGTATGTCATAAATACATATTAATGTATATAATAAAACATTATAGAATCATAGATTTTTATGTCTATGTAGTTGTGTTTATATTTATTTTATTGTTGGGTAATATATAGAGGGGTTACAGTTAAAATTCACCAGGTAGTGGGTGCATTACTTCTTGCACATTGATACCCTTTCTCATGTTTTTGTCCCTGTTATCCTTCCCCAACCTCCTCCCACTCATCTTGTTTCCCCCAATTTCCTTTCCTATTTCAAATAAATAAGCGTATATACAATATACCAGGTGACAAAGATGCAGTAACCACATGACCAGTTGCAGCAAAGCCCTATGGTCTGTTTGAGGGGAGTACGTAAAATATATTGTTTCTCTCAAAAAATTATTGAAGACAGGCACAAGTAGCTCACATATAAGTCTTCTAAACTCCATCGTCAAAATAGCCAGAGAAAAGGTCAGGCAGGAGGCATGGCTCAAGTGGTAGAACACCAGTTGAGCAATCAAGCCTAGTAAGTACAAGGCCCTTCATTTAAACCTTGGTACTTGTCTCTTCCCACTCTTACAACAGGTATTGAGAGTCATAGATGATAAATATTGAAACTAAAAGTCCTTTCAGACCTCTGGGTCTGTTTGCTCTTAGGATAAATGTATTTCTCTAGTGAGGAAGCTCTGTGTTCCGTTTTTTGTTTTTTTTTGCCAGTCCTGGGGCTTGAACTCAGGGCCTGAATGCTAATCTTACCATTGGGCCAAATTCCTGGCCCCTCTTGTGTTCTGTTTTTATATTCTCCTTTTCTTATGAGCTGAGAAAACCAAATGACATATATAACACTTATAGAACCCTTTATTTGACCAATCCTTATAGACCCAGGAGGATGTGGAGATTTCCTCCTCTCTGGGTTCCACCTACTAATCTAGCTCACCAGGAAATCCTCTTCTCTCATTGGTCATAGCATTGACACTGGTATACCAAGTGAAGCTAGCATTTCTAGTAGACTGGGAGAAATACCTAGAAGAGAAACTGGCTATCTTCAGAGGTATAATTGTTAAGTCATTTTGTTGAGTCATTTTGTGAATGATCACAGAATTTGAGAGCAAAAAGAGGTACAGAAAACATCCATCTGAGGCCTAGCTTCTGCTTATTGATTTACAGGGTTGTTATTATTACTATTACTATTTTACACTACTTGTATTGGGGGATTTCATTGTACTTTTACATACTTGGGTGCCTTTTTTTTTTTTTTTTTTTTTTGCCAGTCCTGGGCTTGAGCTCAGGGCCTGAGCACTGTCCTTGGACTTTCTCAAGGCTAGAGCTCTACCACTTGAGCCTCAGCACCACTTCCGGCTTTTTCTATATATGTGGTACCAAGGAATCGAACTAGGGTCTTTGTGCATGCTAGGCAAGCACTTTAACCACTAGGCCAAACTCCCAGTCCTTGGGTGCCTTTTTTGTGTGTGGTTGGCATTGGGGAGTTTGACTCAGGGCCTGGGAATTGTCATTTAGCTGTTTTGCTCAAGGCTGGTAATCTGTCACTTAAGCCACAGCTTCACTTTTGGCTTTTTGATGGTTAAATGGAGATAAGAGTCTCACAGGGCTGGGAATATGTCTTAGTGGTAAACTGCTTGCCTAGCATGCATGAAGCTCTGGGTTCGAGTCCTCAGTACCACATAAACAGTAAAAGCTGAAAGTGATGCTGTGGCTGTAGTGGTAAAGTGCTAGCTTTGAGTTAAAAGAAGCTCAGGGACAGTGCCCAGGCCCTGAGTTCAAGCCTCAGGACTGGCAAAAAAAAAAAGCCTTTTTGCCCCAGCTAGCTTTGAATTTGATTCTTTGTCTCAGCCTCCTGAGTAGCTAGATTATAGGTGTGAGCCACCAGCCCCAGCTTAGGAATCTTCCCGAATGGTAGTTTTCCCCGGTTTGAAATATCTCCTTGTTGTCAGATTGATTTTGTAGCCCATGATGACATCCCGTATTCTTCTGCTGGGAGTGATGATGTTTATAAGCACATCAAGGACGCGGGTGAGTAAGCTGACATCCATCTTTACTTCATGGGATCTTGGGCAGCTATAGAGATTCAGCCACATCTCTACTTTACAGAGGAAAATTCATCATCCCCTAGCCATACTTTGGGTAACTGTATAGGTAACATAGTTCTGACCTCCATCAGTTCTGGATTTCAATTTTGATACGTCTCTCTAATTTCAAGATGTTCTTCCTTAGCCCAATACTTTTCTTAATTTTGGGGCCATGTAGGTCTTCTTTTTCTTACTTGTGGCTCCTGATTTAACCCTCATTCTGCATGCCATTGTCCATAGACTTCACTTAATGGTAGTGGGGTGTGATTCCTGAGGAATAGAAAGGAGAGTTGCTGTATTTCCGTTTAGTCCTCCTGCCTAAGCATGCCAGAATCTCATAGTGTTTGTCCTTACCTTCTGGAGGTAGGCATGTTTGCTCCAACACAGAGGACAGAAGGTATCTCCACATCAGACATCATCACCCGAATTGTCCGAGACTATGATGTGTATGCAAGACGGAATCTACAGAGGGGCTACACAGCAAAGGAGCTCAATGTCAGCTTTATCAATGTGAGTTCCAGCCCTGGATCCTAGGGTACTCATTGCTTCCCACTGCATCTGACATGAACTTGCTTTTCATGTCTGCTGTGATTATCATTCCCCAGTGCCTTTTTTTTTTTTTTTTTGCCAGTCCTGGGCTTGAGCTCAGGGTCTGAGCACTGTCCTTGGACTTTCTCAAGGCTAGAGCTCTACCACTTGAGCCTCAGTACCACTTCTGGCTTTTTCTATATATGTGGTACCAAGGAATCGAACCCGGGTCTTCGTGCATGCTAGGCAAGCACTTTAACCACTAGGCCAAACTCCCGGCCCTCCCCAATGTCTTTTTACAGGAAACACTCTGTAGGGCATTTCACAAAGAGAGGTCCTTTCTTCCCTAGTGGTCCAATACAAACATATTTATATAAAGACATGTGGCCAGTTAAATAAGTAAATAAGATGTCACACTGTATCAACACATTTAAAACAATGGCTCCCATTTTATCCTTTGGTGGTACTGGGGTTTGAACTCAGGGCTTTACATTTGCTAGCAAGTGCTCTGCCACTTAAACCATACCTTCTGGCTTTATTTATTTTTTTCAGATAGAGTCTTGAACTTTTGCCTGGGCCAGCCTTGGACTTTTTTTTTTCTTTTGGGTCATGGGGCTTGAACTATGGGCCCTGAACACTGTCCCTGACCTCTTCAGCTCTTGGCTACTGCTCTATCCTTGAACTACAGCCTCTCTTACATTACTTAAATAAAGATCTAGTACCTCTTTCAACCTCATACAGTTGTCATAGTCTTGATGATGCTGGGTGCAGTGATCTTGTTTCTGCCTGTCCTCTCCATTTTGGATGATGTTGGACATATTCATATGCCAAGATTTGGCCTGATCTTAAAACAGTCTGAATAAGATGAACATCCACAGCCTGTCTTTCCTGTGGCTGTGTTAAATATATATATATAAGATAGATGAAAGCAAAGCTGAAGATTGAGAAGAGTGTCATTTTTGTTTTCTTTCTGATTTGGCTGGGAGGGTCAGGGTGGGTATTATTGGTGAGAACAATTATTTCTTTACCTAGGAGAAGAAATACCACTTGCAGGAGCGTGTTGACAAAGTAAAGAAGAAAGTGAAAGATGTGGAGGAGAAGTCAAAAGAATTTGTTCAGAAGGTAGAGGAGAAAAGTATTGATCTCATTCAGAAATGGGAGGAGAAGTCCCGAGAATTCATTGGAAGTTTCCTGGAAATGTTTGGTCCAGAAGGAGCCCTGGTAAGTTTCCTTCCTTCTAGGCAACTCATGCTGTGGAGGGTAGAGTAGAACCCTAGACCAGATTGGATAGCAACATTACCAGTAATCTTGCCTGTTTCCCTTTACCTGGGCAGAACCATGTTTCAACTCTCCTTCAAAAGTTCTTAAAATCTTTACAGAAAGCAATCACATATTTATCTAAAGAGCTTTGCCAGATTACTATTCACTTAGAAATCTAGTGACAAGATAAATGAGTGGACTTGCCCAGATTCCTTCTACTTTAAAGTTTTACCTGAAGGGATAGAGAACTTGATAAAGAAAGTTGCCTTCACTGCACAGCAGCTGCAGGAGTTCTCTCATTGAAAATTAGCAAATAAGGGCTGGGAGTTTGGCCTAGTGGTAGAGTGCTTGCCTAGCATGCACGAAGACCCGGGTTCAATTCCTCGGTACCACATACATAGAAAAAAGCCGGAAGTGGTGCTGAGGCTCAAGTGGTAGAGCTCTAGCCTTGAGAAAGTCCAAGGACAGGGTTCATGCCCTGAGCTCAAGTAAATAATCCTAGTTTCGATATCAGGAAGGAACTGATTGTGAGGGTATAGGAAGAATTTGAAATTTCCTTTTCAGAGAACTTGAAAACTGGGTTAGGTAACATTTTGCCCACTTTAATTACTTTGTTTTGGCCTGGAGCTCTCAAAATAATCCCTTGACATAGAAGTCAAGGATTTGGTGGCTGTGGGAATCATTAAATAAAGTGTATGGCTTAGATCACGTTAGGGAGGAAATCCCTTAAAATTACAGCTGTGTCCCTGCTACGGCTCAGTCAGTCCTGATTAATATTGCGGAACGTGGGGGTGTAGCACAATGGTAGAGGGTTTGCCTGGCATATAAAAGGCCTTGGGCTTAGTCCCCAGCAATGAATAAAGGAACATAGAGGGGGCACTCTATGTTTGGAGTCTCTAGTGCTCCCGTGGTGATTTAAGTTGGTCCATACAAATCTTCTAACTCTTTCTTTTATCTCCCCAGAAACACATGCTGAAAGAAGGAAAAGGCCGGATGCTGCAAGCCATCAGTCCAAAGCAAAGTCCCAGCAGCAGTCCCACTCGAGAACGCTCCCCATCCCCTTCTTTCCGCTGGCCCTTCTCTGGCAAGACTTCCCCACCTTGCTCCCCAGCAAATATTTCTAGGCGCAAGGCCGCAGCCTATGATATCAGTGAGGATGAAGACGACTAACTTTTCTTCCCTCGTTTCCTTTCCCGCCCTCTGTCCCATCACCTTCAGAAGCTCTCTGTTGAATTCCACATTCTGATCCCAACACTAAACCTAAGGACAACTACCAAGGAAAAGACAGCTGGGGCAAGAGGAGCTGGGGATGGGGAAAACAAAACAAAACAGCCCATCCTCTGAAAGCCAATCACCCACACCAAGGAGACTGAGTGCGCCTCAGAAACCTGTTGCGCATCCTTCTGTCCTCCCCAAGGACTTTGCGTTACTGTTTATGTTCATGTGATCTTGACAGGGAAATTGTCATTTTTATTAATTTTTTAAAACTTAGCCTTTCAAATATAGTAAGTAGAACTAATTTTTTGCCCCTGAGGAGTGGGCAGAAGAAGGAAGTGGTGTAATACCCAGAGGCCTTTTCTTCCTAACACACTGTAGCGCTTGCCCTCTGTTCTGAAGCAGAGTGGCTGGCCAAGTCCTTCATGCAGTGAGCCATGCTGATGGGGAATTTGGAAGGAAGAACAGAATTTTGATTACCTTAAAAAAAAAAGATGAAATTGAATTAGTTATAAACCCCCTAAATGAACTGCTAGTACACGTATGTGCCTGCATGGCTGTGGGGAGGAGGAGATGGAGTCTGACTATTACTCCCTGAGGAGTTTCTTGCTGGACCCAATGGGGTCCATGAAGACACTGATGGGGACAGAACCAACTACACAGCATCAGCTGCAGTCTGCTGTGTTTATCCTCACGAAATTCTTTTGCCCAGTTATTTGGGAGCTCTTGGCAGTCTTCCTGCCAAGGAAGGCACACTGAGGGTTACTGTGACTGGGGAGGAGAGTGGAGGAGACTCAGTCACGCACACATCCGTGTAGATTCAGCTCCTGCTGAGATTACGTCAGTGCTCTTACCCAGCTTTATACAAAGGAGATTTTGTAGATGTCTGTACTTTGAACATGAATACTATGAAAACTTCACACAGAGCATAGAGGCAGAGCATAAGAAAGCACCTTCCTTTCCTTTGCCCTTCCCCACCCTGAGGATGTTTATAGTCAGGACCAGTACAGTACTTCATGGAAAGTGTCTTTTCCTCTGAGAGCTGCTATTGGCAGGACTTCCCTCCACTTTTGCTCCAGAAAGCCGCAGGTTCACACTCTATCTATGCCTGGTGACAGTGGCCCTACCTCCTCGGTTGTAAGATGCCCAGGAGGATTCAGCACTTGCATTTCCAACTGAAGGAAGGATACTCTGCTTAATCACTCCTTGCTACTGAGCATGATGTAATTTTTAAGCCCCTTGCATCCTGTCTCCTGCTCCATCACCTAGCAGACCATCAGTCTGTAGTTGGATTAAGGGCAAAACTGTTAATGTCCAGAATCCATCTGCCACTCATAAATACCCCTTGTAGGGGTGGAGGTTTTAGTGTTTTCAGAGAATACCACTCTCTCGTCTCTTGTCCCTGTGAACTGTGTGCACCTCAAAGTCAAAGCTGCTGGTCTGCCTGAGGGTCCGAGGCTAGTGTCACTGCCCCTTGGAGGGATTCACAAGCTCCTAGCCACAGATAGAGCATGGCAGAGGGGTGGGGCAGAGGGCCCCACTTCCTGTCCTGATGGCCCATGGGAACTCATTGCTAACTCTTATGAAGTGCTGTTTATAACTATCACACCTGACTCACAGCCTTGGCCAGGAATCCTTTCTTTGAAGCAGTTGAAGCTAATGTTTTCTCACATTATGCAGCTGTTTGTATGGCCCTTTTTAAACTTTTCTGCCCCAGTCTTCTCTGTGGGGATCCCCCTGTTTCCTTCTGCCTTATTCTCCCTGGTACAGAAAGGCAGTGACGCTGTTAAACCCACCTGCTTGTTCTCTTCAGTGCCCATCACCCAGGTATGCTGGAATGACAGGGAGCTGCCCACGGTGGCTGTCCTTCCTGCAGTCACTTCTGTAAATGTATGGTCACTGGGCTGCTGTGGCATGCCGGGCACTGGAATGGAGCATCTAGACTGACATCTGTGACCAGCTAGGGCCAGCCTAGGCAATGTTCTGGGGAGGCCCCTGTGCCCTTTTTCTGTCTGTCTTCCAACACTAATATGTTTTCAGATAATTTGGCCTGGAAACACACTTGTGGTGTGGCTTTCGGGTGAGACTTAGGTGCTGGACAATGGTGCTGATGGAAGCATGCATTGCTGGCCATGTGCCTAGCTAAATGAGGGTAGAGGTATGTGCCGTGACCATACTTGGTATCTGCATTCATAAGGGCGTGTTTGAGACAGGGGACCTCAGCTGTGGAGCTGTTTCTCTGAATCCTGTACAGGAAAGCAGGCAGCCTGTATGGGCCAGATGTGGCCAAGACAAAAGAGCCTGGCAGAACCTCTGGCCTCAGAGCCTCTGTCTGTGTGAGAGGAAGAAGCTGAGACAGAAGCCCTGCAGCTGGTGCCAAGGAGACATTTTGACTATGACCCAGAGGGGTCTGGTCAGAACTTTTTCTCTGTTCACTCACTGGGTTCACAAGCCTGGAGCATAGAGGCTGCCACTGTGGAGCAGCAGAAATGGCTCACTGCTGCAGCTGACGCCACACACACTGCAGGGGCTTAAGGATGACAAATTGGGGATGCGAAGAGGTTGAAAATCCTGAAGAAAAGGGTATGAGGGAGCCTAAGAGACTTCTGACCCTTCCTCACAGGATAACGGAAGCAACATCTGAGCCGCGCTTGCTTTCTCGAGGGGCGCTGCAGTCTCTGGCACGCCCTCCCAGCGCTGCTTCCTAGTGCTTCGTTCCTAGGGTCTGTATTGTGCCTGGGCAGCCTGCTTCCTGCAGCCCATGGCCTTTTTATTCTGTTCCACATCCCCGACCTAAAATCTTCCCAAATCAGTTATGCTTTTCTTTAATGCCTAAGCCATACCTTGTAGATTTTCTGTTAGCATACATGCAGCAGAGATTAAACCAGGTTTTTTAAAAAGAGATTCCCTTAATGTTTTAAAGACTAGTGGTATTTTTTTAAAACTTACCAATGTAAGTATTTTTTAAAGTTATATTTTTCAAACTCATAACAGTGATTGTTTTCTCTCATATAGCAAATGGTCAGGGGATAAAGATAGTCTCTAGCTTCTATTTTTTCAAACAAATGAGTAGAACCTATTCTTGGGATTATACTATTCAATATTAATTTTCTTCAAATGAAAGGTTTTTCTGTCTACCAGTTTCCAGTTAGTACTCAAGAATGGGGTAGGAAACAAGAACGCCAGGTTTCACATTGCGGGGACGGGTTGTCTTCCTTTAGGTGGGAACGGGGCCTCCCACCCTTTGGTGAGGCACTGACCGTTTTGAACACCAAGAATTGATTGGTTAGGTGTTTAGTTACACTAGAGTGCCGGAAAGAACTGCTGGCCTTGGCATAAGCATTCACCTATCACCAGTGGGAGTCCATGTGGAAGTTTCCTCAGTTAGGCTTCAGTGTATCATTTTCCTGTCTGTTCACAGTTATTTGGCTTGTGCCATTTTGCCAAATAAAGGCAATGTGATTTTACCTACTGTTCCATTTCCTGGTATACAAGACTTGTGTCAGGGACCGGGGCATAGCCTGGTGGTAGAGTGCTTCTCTAGCATTCACAAAGCCCTGGGTTCGATTCCTAGATACCACATACACAGGGAAAAAAAAGCAGGAAGTGGTGCTGTGACTCAGGTGGCAGAGTGCTAACCTTAAGCAAAAAGTGCCCAAGGACAGGCCCTGAGTTCAAGCCCTAGGACTGGCAAGAAACAAAAAAATGTGTCATTGAGACACATAAGGAAAGAGCACCTCTGCACTCCAAAAGTCTGGCCCCTTTAAAACCACGGGCTGCCATTATGCCCAGCCAAGTCTGCTCCTGCTCCTGGCATACTCCCACATATACTTGTCCCCTGCTGAAGGTGCCTCATGGCCTTTCCACATATAAGCTTTCAGGGTTAGTGTCACCCTCAGAGGCAATGAGCCTAGTTACAGAGTTTAGACTTCATCCTGTTTATTACAAAACTTAAAAATCCCTTCTTTGGGCAAGATTCTGCCTATTCCATAGTTTTACCTTCCTCTGTCTGGTCAAAGGTAACCTGCCAGCTTATGCTGACAGTGTATTGAGAGACTGAGAAATCGCACAATCTACAAAGTGCAGCATTGCTTCCACTGTCCAAGCCATTCAGGCATTGAGGTTCAGCCCCGGGTCTGGAGATGAGAAAGGTTCATATCCAAGTTGGTAGTCTTTCCTTCGGTAGTAAATTCGTGTCAACACAGTCAACAGGAAAGTCTCCAATATGAGGAGGTGGCAATTCATCACTGTGTGTGGGTGTAATACAACATAGGTTATATTTCTTTAGGGAGATGGCATCCCTCTTGCAGCCTACCTTATGAGCTGAGAATTACCTACTCTCATTTCCCCAAAAACTAGGACCTAGGGATACTAAATTAAAGTGACCAAAAGATGGAATGATAAAGTCAGAATCAGAACTTGGTTCTAGTTCCTGTGATCTGAGATTAGCATAGAAGCTTCTCATGTTCATTTAACCAATCTAGCCTATTTCCTACCCAAGGAGTTGAAGACTAAACCTATGGCTTTCGGAAATGGCTGTCAGGACTGGATTTGCAGTTCTCTGTGTTATCCCTTATTCAGATTTCCAGACTCCTTTCTGAATATTCTGACTAAATGTCAAACACTTAACTTCTGTCCCAAAGTGCATCATCGCACAGAAAAGCCCGTATATGCTCACCTTGAGATCTGGTTTTAGAGGAAAAGGGAGGTGAACAAGCAATCTGCCCGCCATTGGCCAAGATGGAGAAAATGGCAGGCTGCAGAGCAGTCAGGATGACAAGCGCCTGCAGAACAGGGGGGAGGCAATGGTGAGCCTGAGGCCTGCCAGCCATGGCTCCTGTTTCATCTGTGCAGCTACAGAAGGTTGGATCACACTCGATTGAACAAGTTTTCATCTTTAGACAAATTGGAATCTTATTAGAGTTGCTCACAAGAACATATTTGGCTAGTTGGTTGGCCTAGTAGAGTGCTTGCCTAGCATACATGAAGACCCAGGTTTGATTCCTCGATACCAAATACATAGAAAAGGCCGGAAGTGGTGCTGTGACTCAAGTGGTAGAGCTCTAGCCTTGAGGAAAAGCCCAAGGACAGTGCTCAGGCCCTGAGTTCAAGCCCCAGGACTGGCAAAAAAGTCTATTTTTCTTATTGATGGCCACTTAATGGATAATTAAAGGAGGCTAACTCACCTAGCTCATTATAGGAACAGATGGGCAGTTAGCTAATAAAGTGTCTTTGAGTGCTCACTTTGGTGACACACTAGAATTGGAACAATAGCGATGGTCATGGCCTCTGTGCAAGAGTGACACACAGATTCATGAAGCACTCCATGTTTTAAAGATAGTGTCCCACAAGGTTCTGGTGGCTCATGCCTGAGACTGAGATCTGAAGATCGCTATTCAAAGTCAACCCAAGCAGGAAAATACCAAAAATCAAGTACCAAAAATCTGGAAGTAGAACTGTGGCTCAAGTAGTTAATTGCCCAAATATTGCCAGCAATATAAACATGAAGATGTGTGTGATGCAGCTGCTGGCCCAAGGAGAGCCAAGGAATTGAGAGCTGGCCACCACCAGAAAGGAGGAGGAAGCAAGGGCCCGCAGCGGGTTCCAGAGGGCGCATACCTTGCATCTTTTAGGCATCCTCCTTCTCAACTACGCATTTCTGTTAGTCTCATGGGCTTTGTGGTATTTTGATAATAATGGAAGCCACAAACTAAAATGGCACAGAAAGACAAATGAAGGACGGAGACCATTTTCCAAATCCCACAGAAAACCCAAAGTTGAAGAGAAAGAGTCTCAGTCTTGCTTGTAGGCTTCGTTTATTTTGTGCCAAGTCCTAGGGTCTCAACTTAGAGCCTGGGTGTTGTCCCTGAGCTGCTGTGTGCAAGGCTGGTGCGCATGAGGCCTAGCCTTTTGGTGGTTAATTGGAGATCAGAGTTTCACAGACGTTCCTGCCCAGGGTGGCTCAAACCGTGATCTTCAGAGCTCAGCCTCCTGAGTAGCTAGGATTGCAGGCATGCGCCAGTGATACCCAGTTTAGGCTTTCTGATCTTATGATTGATTCCCAATTCTTTGAGGCTCTATTTTTTTTGGGGGGGTGTCATGGGGCTTGAATTCTGGGCCTGGGTGCTGTCCCTGAGCTCCTCAGTTTAAGGTTAACACTCTACCTCTTTGAGCCATAATACCACTTCTGGTTTTCTGGTAATTAATTGAAGAGTCTCATGGACTTTCATGCCTGGACTGCCGGGCTGGCTTTGAAGTGTGATCCTCAGATCTCAGCCTCCTGAGTAGCTCTAGGATTATGTGGCCTTTTCTGTGTATGCAGTATAGAGGAATTAAACCTGGGTCTTCCTGCATGCTAGGCAAGCATTCTATCACTAGGCCACGCTCTAGGCCCCTGAAGCTCTATTCTTAAGCCTGCCCCGCTCCCCTCTTCTCTGAGGGCACAGTTACCTGGAACAGTCCAAATTTGGCTCCCATGTTCTGTTCGCCCAGGTGCAGCTTGGCCTGACGGAAAACAATGGCCAGAGACCAGAGAGCCAGCAAAGTGGAGACCCCAAGGAGAGTATTGATCCACAGAGATGTGCTCTTCTCAGAAATCTGGGGCAGAGTAGAAGATGGTCAGTGAGGGAGGCGAGCTCTTCCCTGCTTTCATTTCTCCTCTTCCCAACCCAAAGCCTTGGCCTAATCTAGTCTTCTGTCTTCCCCACCCCGCAATTTGAGGCTCTGCTTTTCCACAGCCACTCTGAGACATATAAGCTGGAGCCCAAAGGTACTTTGCTACTCTTTCTTTTTTTGCCAGTCCTGGGCTTGAACTCAGGGCCTGAGCACTGTCCTTGGACTTTCTCAAGGCTAGAGCTCTACCACTTGAGCCTCAGCACCACTTCCGGCTTTTTTCTAGGTATGGGGTACTGAGGAATCGAACCCAGGTCTTCATGCATGCTAGGCAAGCACTCTACCACTACTAGGTCAAACTCCTGGCCCCTTTGCTACTCTTTTCTCCCTGCTTACATCTGCTGGGTCATAGATGCCGTCAGGCATGAGAAACAGGCCCACAAGGCCCAACATTATCTTGAAGAAGGCGTATTGGAACGGACCCACCATCAGCAGCTGAAGCTTCTTTCTGAGGGAGAAAGAAGGTTAGAAACCTCAATCCCCGAACCGCCTACTCCAAGACCTCCCAGATCCCGCCCTGGGCTCCTGGCCTTAGTCTGTTCTGCCTCACCAGACACCAAAAATTGTCTCATGGATGAGAACCCAGGAACACACCAGAATGTTGAGATCACTGGAAAGCCTCCTCCCCTTTCCTTGCTTCCCAGTCACCCCAGATGAAAAGACTACCTGCATAAGAATTAGCAACATTGGCCCCAAGCCCCCTCACCAGAACAGGCAGAAGTGGGAAGTAAATCAGTGTTCATCATGTGCCTAAGGCCTGCAGGGCGGAGAGCTAAAGCTTAGAAAGCAGCTCCTGAGCGTCCTAGGCCTGGACGCCCATGCACAGGGCCCAGCTGTGGGACGGCCAAGCCTAATATCAAGAGCCTGGCGGCCAGGCTAGAGGGCCAGGAGAGGTTCAGCTGTCTCCCAGGACCCCGCCCTCCCGCCTCACCTGGTGAGCATGAGGTGGGGACAGCAGGGGCAGCAGCAGCAGCAGGGACCAGTGTGGATTCTCATCGGGGTGTCCTTCAGTGTCCTCATCACTGCCTCCTTCCCCCCAAAGCCTTCCACCATGACCATCATGAGCAGGTAAAAGCATACTGCATAAAACCTGGACTCAAGGAGGAAATGGGCATTGTAAGAACCAGGTCCCGGGGACAAGTGAGGGCCTTTGCTGCCAAAGAGACAAAGATTGTGGGGAGTGTTGGGGGTACACTGAGGGAAAGGTGAAAGGGGCTGGCATTGTAGACATGTGACTCAAGAGGACCAAGAGATGACAGTTCAAAGGACCAGAAAGAGGGAATTGGGGGCTCTGAGAACAAAGGCTGAGAAAGCTACCCAAATCACATGGCCCTGGACGAGAACCTGAAGTTGACTAGCCCAGGTTGGGAAAGGCTTGGTTCATAAGCAACTGGGATTAAAAACATGGGCCCTGTGAACCTGAAGAGCAGAAGGGGGCCCTTGAAGGATGCCCACCCACAGACAGGAGTGGGGTGAGACACTCACGAGGTTACGGCCATTTCCACGAGCATGAGAGAACGAGGGATCCAGAGACCAAAACAGCAGAACACAGACACCACCTGCAGGGTTGGAGGCGTGGCTCAGTTGGTAGAGTGCTAGCCAGTGAACAAAAGCGGCAGGTACTGAGTTCAAGTGTCCATCTCAGGCCCCCAAAAGCCAGAAATGACGGCTGCTGGAGCAGAGGCTATGGTTCAGGGGCATAATTCTGGGGAAAATGTCTTTCCTTCTGTACTGGCTGCCTGAACAGGAAGCTGGGTCGCTGGAGGCTGCCCCACAGCTCTTGCAGTGTTATCTTTCCCCCTCCCTCTTTCTGGTACTGTCTCTGACTCTACCTCTTGAGCCACAGCTTCACTTCTGGAGTTTTTGGTAGATAATTGGAGAATCTCTCAGACTTTCCTGCCAGCTAACTTGAAATCTAAATCCTCAGACTTAGCCTCTGAGTAACTAGTACTACAGACACGAGCCGCCAGCGCTGGCTTGCAGTATGAACTCTGTCACTTGGCTGGCTGGTCCTCTAAACAAGTGGCGATCAGATTGGTGGAAAACTCTGGTCTAACACGAATTGCTGTGTTTAGCAGAATTCACACCTTGGTCCTTGCCTGTTTCCAGTCCCTCCCAAAGGCTGGCCCCAGAGCCCTCACCGTGGGGGCGGAGCTGGTCCACATCAGAGTCTTCCTCTTGATGGGGCAAAGAGTGTTCTTGTATAGATAGACTGCATCTTCCAAGAAGATGGTGATCGAGCCCAGCACCAGAAAGGTCATGATGATGGTGAGAGTGATTTCCACAGGTCCCTGCCCTAGAGCAGAAGAAGAAGGTAGACCCTCGTGAGCCCGATAGTGCTCCAGTGGATTCTGACCAATTTTTCACTCCTTTATTAAAAAGGGACTTTGGGGCCAGACACAATGGTTCATTCCTGTAATCACAGTAACTTGGGAGGCAGAGCCCAGAAGGATTGGGGTTCAAGGCCAGCCTAGACAAAAAGCTCACGAGATGACCCTTGTCTTCCACCTCAGCCATAAAAACAACTGGATGTGGCTATTCAGGAAGATCATGGCCCGAGATTTTTTGGTTTGCTTATTTGTTTGTTTTAAAGTAAGACCCTAGCCAAGCACCAGTGGCTCATGCTTGTAATCTTAGCTACTCAAGAGGCTGAGATCTGAAGATTGAGATTCAAAACCAGCCTGGGTGTGAAAGTCTTGAGGCTCTAATCTCCGTTTAACCACCAGAAAACTGGAAGTGGTGCTGTGGGTCAAAGTGGTAGAGCATTAGCCTTGGGCTGGAGAACTCAGGGACAGCACCCTATCAGAAAAATAAAGAAGGCCCGGGTTCAGTTCCTCGGTACCACATAGATAGAAAAAAAAGCTGGAAGTAGTTCTGTGGCTCAAGTGGTAGAGTTCTAACCTTGAGAAAAGTCCAAGGACAGTGTTCAGCCCTGAGTTCAACCCCCATGACTAGCAAAAACAAAACAAAACAAAAAACCCCAAATGTTTATTACCTCACATATTTTATCTTTTTGGTTTTTACCTCAAAATATTTCGAATAGCATATTTCCAATGATGCTATTTTAGCATCATTTGACTATGTACCATGTCATTATTATCTAGGGCCTCCATATTGTACAATGTCTCCCTTGAACTTTAGTATTTGAGAATAAAACGCTCAAAGCCAACCTTCGCTACATGGTGAGACTGTCTCAGAAACAAAATAAAAAAAGGAAAAGGAAAATAATCTATATAAATGTCATCATCTACAAAAACACCGTTTCCTCATTGTCTGAGCTGAATTGCTTTCCTGTTAACAAGTGTCGCACACCTACAATGGGAATGGCTAGGTTACCAGAAGTGAGGAGGCTCAGATCTGTAGCTATATCTCATTAATCCACAGTGGTTGCACGAATATCTGCACTCCCTCTCTAGATATTTCCCAGCTGGCCTGCTTCTTCTTGGGGCCCATGCACTTTCAGCCCACCCTATCCTTTCCTCCACAGGGGCCTGCTTCCCTCTAGGCTCTTTCCTCCAGTCTACCAGATTACTGATTAATGGTCCCCTGTTCAGTATCCTCATCTGCAGCTTCAGTCAGGATAAAGTGCAATCTCTGGGCCTCCTGGCATCGGGCCCCACCTTTCCTGCCCAGCCCTCCCAGTGGCCTGATTACCCCCACACCTTCATGGTAACCTTGGGTCTTTCCACATCTAGTCTCTTGGTCTGCAAGTCTGGAAGGCGTGGCTCATTCTCTTACCCTCTCCCTGCCCCAGCGCCTCACCTGCCTCTCCTCCCCCAGTCCCATGCTTCCTCCTGGAGTGAGGCAGACCCCTGCCTCCTTTGATCATCCTGTTTAGGGCACGTTTTTGTAGCAAAGCAATGCCAGTATGACTTCCCTGGGTAAATTGGTATCTCCACCTGAGTGTAGTGATGCTGTGGCCTGAAAAGCAGTTGTGGGGTTGTAGCCCCCTCTACCTGGCCATCTCCCTGGCCCCCACCTGCTAGATGCCAGCAGTGAGCCCCTGCATAGGAAGCCCAACTGTCTCCAGACGTTGCCAAATGTCCCCTGAGCGGGGAGCTGGTGGGAGCCTACCACCAGCTGAAAGCTCCTATTGGTTGTTTCCTGGAGCTGGATGTGGCAGCCACTGGCTGATGGTGCCAGGGTACCACGAAGGCATCTCTGGACACAATGGAAGTTGGCAGCACTCTGGCTCAGAGCATCTGCAGTGGAGCTGGACATGATCCAAGGACATGCCATGGTAAGTCCCCCTGCCCCACGCTCAGAGGAGTCCAGTGTGTGAGATCTGGCTGTGGAAAGCTGTGTGTGGCTCAGAGACACTGATTCCTATTCATCATCTCAGACCACACAGTAGGAAAACAAATCGTGTGTGTGTGTGATCCACGTTTTCTATAAAGATGCACGACTACCAATGGTTTTGGTATCCAGGGAATAAGCTGAGTTTCATCCTATGCCTTTCCCTTTTTAATTGATTTGTTTTTGCAGTACTGAGGTTTGAACTCAAGGCCATGCCTCCCAATCTTTTGTGTCTTCATTTGTTTTTCTTTTTTTCATGTATTTTTATTGTAATTAACAGAAGGGTTACATTACATTCGCCGGATGGAAGGTGCATTACTTCACATACATTGATACCCTTTCTCATGTCTTTGTTTTTCAAATTGGGTCTCACACTTTTGCCTGAGTCAGCCTTGGATTGTAATCCTCCAGAATAGCTGGGATTACAAGTGTGTACTACCACACCCAACCCTAAGCCTTTCACCTTTAAAAGATGTTTGCCAATAGGATCCAAAGAACTAGCACTGTGACAACTTGAACAGATTCATCCAAGTTGAGCCCCTTATAAGAGCTGCTCCTCTGGAGTGAGTTCATTGGGCCTTTTCCAAGGAGGATGCTGTGCTGCCTCTAGGGTTCCTAGAGGACTTGAATCCATCTAGAGGATCTGGAATCTAAAATAGGTTCTAAGTTCCAGTAAGCTGAATTTGAATGTGCCTTGAGGCTAGGATCTATGGAGCCCCCACTTTAGATTTGTCTCCTGGGCTAGTCACCGGGGAATTAGTTACCTTTATCCAAGGCTTTAGCTAGGATGGATAGGGCCACCAGTCCCCAGGCTGGCTAGCTCGGGACCACTTCTCCTGAGATGCCTTGGCAGTTCCTGGTGGCCCTACAGGCAGCATCTCTTGCTGTCAGCTATTGTTGGGTCTATGACTCACCTCTCAGGAGCTGGGCTGCAGAGGGTGGGTAAGAGAAGCAGGCAGAGGGGATGCTATAATTGGTTCTCAGCACCTCCAGGAGATCTGCTGTGTACCTGGGGAGACACCAGCCTGGACTCAGAACCCTGGGGACTGGGGAAGGGCTTGTGTCAGAGTGGACTGACAACTGGCCCAGGTATGTTGCCCATTGGCCCTAGACAGGTCTGGCTGTCATGACCAAAGGACCCATAATTCTCTTCATTCCAATCAGGGAAATAGCCTTGGGGCAGGTGGAGGAGAAAGAGGCAAGAGAAAAAGTGGAGCCAAGCCCTGGGGGTATTCGTGCCAGTGATTCCAGCTACTCAGGAGACTGAGGTCTGAGGATTGCAGTTCCAAGTCACCCAGGCAGGAAAGGCTATGAGACTCATATCTCCATTTAAATACCTAAAAAGCACAAGTGGAGCTGTGGCTCAAGGTGTTAGAGTGCTAGCACCATGAGCAACAAAAGAGGAGGGGGAAGAGAGGGAAAAGGGAGGAGGGGTGGGGAGAAGAGAACTCCAATGGCCAGAAATAGGTGTCCTGTTGGTTGGGAGCTGTGTGCATTCCTTCTGGGAATGCCTTCCACAGTCTCTAGCTCTGTCTAGTATGGGAGGCAAAGGCAAAGCCTCAAAGTAGCCATGCATGGGCTCAGTTCCCAGTTCCCTGAGGACCTAGAGGGCAGCCAGATTGCGTTCAGTCCTGTCAGTCAAAGACTCTAGAAGAGAAGCATGGAGGAGGGGAGACTGGCTCCCCGGCCAGCACCTGCCACCCTTACTTACCTGGGGTCAAGTTTTAGCTGAGTTCTGCCTAGCTCCATGGTCTCTCTGCTGCGGCAGGCACGGAAACTGAGAAGCAGGTGGGGCCGGGCAGAGCAATGGGCTAGGCAGGGGCTTCTCCCAGCACCTTTCCGGAGGAGCAGGGCAGGACTGAGCGCAGGTAGAGTAGTTGGAGCTTCCTTCTCTGGCTGTAGATGCCAGCTGCCTGTCTCAGAGGTCACTGTAGAGGAATTTGATCCTCTAGGCTGGCTCCCGACTCCTCCCAAGGAGTCCTTAGGCGAGGTCCCTCCCATTGCAGTTGGAGGAAAGTCTGCCTACCCTTTGCTTCTGGTCCACCCCCACCCTTCCTCTGCCCTCTGGTTGCTCCCCGGGCTTGTCAGACCCTACACAGAACTCCTCTTCCCTCAGCCCTACAAGTCTCCTGCTCAGTCACTCCTAGGGAACCCGGCAGAGCCCGCTCTGGGCTCTAGAGGTGGGAGGCTGAGGCTGTCTTACTGTGTGTGGACCAAAGACCTGGCTGGCAAAGCCAGAGGCCTGATGGGCTTTCTTTTTTTCTTTTTTTTTTTTTTTTTTTTTTGCCAGTCCTGGTCTTGGGCTCAGGGCCTGAGCACTGTCCTTGGACTTTCTCAAGGCTAGAGCTCTACCACTTGAGCCGCAGCACCACTTCCAGCTTTTTTCTATGCATGTGGTACCGAGGAATCGAACCCGGGTCTTCACACATGCCAGGCAAGCACTTTAACCACTAGGCCAAACTCCTGGTCCCTAATGGGCTTTATTTCTTGAAGCTCAGCCCACCATGTGTGGATGATGACCTAGCTAACTTCATGGCTTTTTTTTTTTTTTTTGCCAGTCCTGGGGCTTGAACTCAGGGCCTGGTCACTGTCCTTGGGCTTTCTCAAGGCTAGTGCTTTACCACTTGAGCCACAGCACCACTTCTGGCTTCCTCTGTATAGGTGGTACCGAGAAATTGAACCCAGGGCTTCATACATGCTAAGCAAGAACTCTAGCACTAGGCCGGGTTTGCAGTCTGAGGCTTCATTTTTAACTGCCAGTGCTGGGTAGTTCAGGCCTGTAATCCCACCTGTTTGGGAGGTTGAGATCTAAGGATTGTGATTTGAAGCTAACATGGCAGGAAAGTCTATGAAATGCTTATTTTCAGTTAACCACCAGAGAGATCAAATGGAGTTGTGGTTCACGTGTAGAGCACCTGTATCAGCCTTGAATGCAAAAAACCTAAAGGACTGACCTTCCCTACCATCCCGCCATACCACTCCTGGGCATCTACCCTAAACATCATAACCCAGGATATGATAAGGACACCTGCTCAGCTATGTTCATCTCTGCACTATTCACAATAGCCAGGCGATGGAAACAATCCAGATGCCCTACTGCAGATGAATGGATACAGAAAATGTGGTATATATACACAATGGAATTCTACATAGCCAACAGACAAGATAAAATAATGGCATTCGCAGGGAAGTGGATGAATCTAGAGAGAATCATGTTGAGTGAAACAAGTCAAGGAACAAAAGGTGCATGGTATCCTTAATATGTGGCTATTAAATCCAAAGAGTACAAGAGCGAGGACTATAACTGCATACCCAATGCTATGAACATGGTAATGGAAATATAAACATAACTATATAGACATAAAAACCCTATGACTCTATAGACATAATGTTTTATTTCATAAATTAATACGTTTCTATGACATACAAACCCTTAGCCTAATTTTGATTATGTTCTAAAAACTAAGTCCCAGTGATTGTATATAGATTCCCTTCTTGAACACTTGTTTGTTAAACTTGTTATTTGAAATATGATGTAAAAAATCAACGTTAATTAAAAAAAAAAAAAAAGCTAAAGGACAACATCCAGGCCCTGAGCACAAGCCCCAGGATACCCTTACCCCCAAATAAAGATGCAGGTGGGGGAGAGAGAAAAGGGGGGGAGGAGAGGGAGACACAGAGAAGAGGGTGGGAAGGAAGGAGGAAGGAAGAGTGAAAGAGGTGACGTTGTTTCATTGTTGTTGTGTATGTGCCAGTACCGAGGCTTAAACTCCAGTTTAATTAGATTAAGTAGCTAGGATTACAGGGTGAGCCGCCTAGGACTCAGAAGTACTATCTTTATTCAGGTTTTCCAGATAAGAAAGCTGATATTCAGAGACATTAAGAGTTCCTTGCTGTAGGCTCATATCTACAATACTGTTTATTTTTGAGGCTGAGAGCTGACATCTCAGTTTGAAGCTGGAAGAAATTATGTGAGACTCTAATCTCCAATTAATCACCCAAAAGACAGGAAGTAGAGATATGGCTCAAAGGGTTAAGAGTGCTAGCCTTGAGCAGGAAAAAGGGAAGAAAGAAAGGGTGGAAGAAGAGGGAAGGAAGGAAGGGAAGGAGAGAGGGGGAGGGAGGAAGGGAGGAAAGGAGAGACAAAGCAAGCAAGCTCAGAGACAACATTTAGGCCCTGAATTCAAGCCACTTGACTGACAAAGGAAACAAAAAGTGGCTTTCTGGCTATGACAGCTCCTCCCGAGAACATGCCTCTTGCAAAAGATCTCCTTCATCCCTCTCCTGAAGAGGAGAAGAGGAAACAAAAGAAGCAACTGGTGCAGAGCCCTAATTCCTACTTCATGGGTGTGAAATGCCCAGGATGCTATAAAATCACTGCGGTCTTTAGCCATGCACAAACAGTAGTTTCGTGTGTGTTGGTTGCTCCACTGTCCTCTGCCAGCCTGCAGGAGGAAAAGCCAGGCTTACAGAAGGATGTACTTTCAGAAGGAAGCACCACTAACAAAGATGGTGGGAAACTGTCCCCGTAAACACATTTTGGATTAAAAAAAAAAAAAGTGGTTAAGAAGCTAGGTTCCGGGGCCGGGAGTTTGAGTGCTTGCCTAGCATGCATGGAGACTGGAGTTTGAGTCCTCCGTACCACACAGAAAAGCTGGAAGTGGTGCTGTGGCTCAAGTGGTAGAGCAGTAGCCTTGAGGAAAAAGCCCAAGGACAGTGGTCAGGCCTTGGGTTCAAGCCCCAGGACTGGAAGAAAAAAAAAAAAAGGAAAGAGCTAGGTTCCAGGACTGGAAATGTGGCTTAGTGCTTGCCTAGCATATGTGAAGCCCTGGGTTCGATTCCTCAGCATCACATAAACAGAAAAGACCAGAAGTGGTGCTGTGACACAAGTGATAAAGTGCTAACTTTGAGCACAAAGAGGCTCCAGGACAGCACTCAGGCCCTAAATTCAAGTCCTACACCCAACAACAACAACAAAAAGACAAAAGAAAGGAGGCTCTCGCTGTGGGGTGTGAGGAAGGGAAGAGGTTTAAGGCAAGGTTTCAAGTAGTGAGAAAGGGCCCAGGACAGGGTTGTGGACCCTGGGAAGGAGACACAAGCAGAGGAAGCAATTCCTCAGTGATGTAATTCAGGATCACATCTGGCCTCAACTATTTCTGTGTTGGTCTCAAAATTCCTCTGGCTGTACCCTTCTCCTCAAGTGCAAGGCTTGGGACCCAGGAATCTGAGGACAGCGGCTCCCCAGGGAATGGCCCTGGGGTTAATGGCCTCAGCCCCACCCCAACAAGACATAAAACTGACTCAGCTTCTTTGAACTATTTCTACCAGAACATTCCCTGGGTCATTCATCTTTAGCTTGGTGAGAGGCCTTGAGTTTAAATGTCCACAGTCCTGAACCTTAGACTTTCTTGGCATAGATAGCATCTTGCTC
Organism: Megascapheus bottae; assembly: GCF_031878675.1. Taxonomy (NCBI): domain Eukaryota; kingdom Metazoa; phylum Chordata; class Mammalia; order Rodentia; family Geomyidae; genus Megascapheus; species Megascapheus bottae. The sequence continues at coordinate 54,211,371 of NC_143509.1, forward strand.
AGGACCTTCTTCCAAACCTGAGGATGACAGAGGGTCTGGGGGAGGGGAGAGGAAAGCAGGAGAGGGTGGGGATGGGGTTTCAAGTCTGCTGACAGTGCAGCCGTGGTGGCTCGGACACACCCCAGGACACTGGATGCTCCTGGATGGAGCACTGACCAAGAGAGGCTTCAGCTCTGCAGGGTACACCCAAAATTTCTAGAGTGTGGCACTCAGGTTAGACCTGGGTGGGGTCCTGCCACTTAGCTAGCTGTCCACAGCTGAGGTGGGTAAGAGGGCACGAGCCTGACCAGCCATTCCAGTCATCAGGTTCTCTCTGATATGTGAAAGTTAGCTCTAAAATGCCCTGGGATATGATCAATTATACAGGATTCTAGATACTCACAGGCAGTGAGACCAAAAGAGGATACTCCTAGGAGAGAAACACAGCTGCACAATGCCTGAGTGTCTTTTCTTTGTTATTTACAATAGTATACAGGCTGAATGGAACCCCAAGATGTGAGCTGCTTTTGCTCAAGGCTAGCACTCTGCCACTTGAGCCACAGCTCTCCAACCATGGCTTTGCTGATAAATTGGAGATAAGAAAGAGTCTTCCAGACTTTCCTGCCTAGGCTGGCTTTGAATGGCAATCCTCAGATCTCAGCCACTTCAGTAGCCAAGATTACAGGCATGAGCTGCTAGTACCTGTGGTTAAACTTCAGTCTTTTAATGTGTGTGTGTGTGTGTGTGTGTGTGTGTGTGTGTGTGTGTGTGTGTGTGTGTGTGCCAGAGCTGGAACTAGGGTTTGAACTCAGGGCAAGGACACTGTCCCTTCTCCCTTTGTTTTTGCTTTTTTCCCCTCTCAATGCTGGTGTTCTTCCACTTGAGCTATACTTCTTCCAAATTTTTGCTGGCTAATCAGATATAAGATTCTGCTTAAGTCTATTGGGTAGCTAAGATTATAGGCACAAACCACTGATGCTCAACTTCCCAAAATTCTGTTCTTGTCAAACTGAAATGCTAAACACTAAACAAGAATGCCCCATTCCCTCTCCCCTTAGCCCATTACAACCACTCATTTCTATTTTGTTTCTGTAAGTATCTCACACAGTATTTGTCTTTTTATAACTCATTTGTTATAATTGGCTTATAACTGGTCAGAATCACCTTCCTTTAGAAGACTGAATAATATTCCATTGTATGCATATGCCACATTTTGTTGATCCATGTACACTGAATTTTACCTATGAGTGTTATTCCTATACACATGGACATATTTAAATCCTTTCAGTTATCTCTCCCAGAAATGAAATTTGTTTTTGTTGTTCTGTTTGTATTTTTGAGACAGTCTCTCTCTTTGTAGCTCAGGCTGCCCTTGGACTTGCTATATAGCCCTGTTTTTGTTTATTTTACTTTATTTTATTTTTCCAGTCCTGAGGCTGAACTCACAGCCTGAGCACTGTCCTTGGACACTTGAGCCACAGCACAGCTTCCAGCTGTTTCTGGGTATGTGGTGCCAAGGAATCGAGCCCCGGTTGGTCTTCATGTATGCTAGGCAAGTATTCTGCTACTTGGCCACACTCCCAGCGCCCCCCTCCCTGTCCCACCCACTGTTTTGATATTTAAAAATCACTAGCATGACTGACCAGGTCTAACATGTAAAGATTCCATGTTCAAGGCTTGGGGAGCCAATTGTGGTGATGCATGCCTATAATCCCAGCAGAAGCAAAAGGATCTTGAGTTTGAGACCAGCCTGAACTATATATTGAAACGAAATCATGTCCACCATAATAACAAGGCTGTCTCCACTAGAAGATGTAAAAGCCATTTGTTCACTTTTGGCTTTGGAAACAGGAACAAAATGGAAGTGGCTAGAGGTGGGAGGAGCGATGAGCACAGTTCGCTTCCCGGGCCTGGAAGGATGGTGAGGATCACACTTTCCGGTGTCATCTTATCTTGGTATTCGTCTATTTCCTGTTGCTATAACAAAAGGCCTAAAGATGAGTGCTGTATGAAGAAACGTGGTTTATTTAGCTCAGTTTTGGAATCTTACATTTCAGATTGGGCAGTCCCATCCTGTAGGCCTCTCGTGGCCTCTTGTGGCCTCTTGGAGCATCACGCCCCAGGGAAGGCATCATGGTGAGAGTGCATAAAGGTGGGCCAGCTGGAATGGCCAGAAGACTTGGAGGGACCATGTCTCCAGCCCTGAGTCTTACTCTCTTTAAAACAACTCTCTCTTGGGGCTGGGAGTTTGGCCTAGTGGTTAAAGTGCTTGCCTAGTATGCATGAGGACCCGGGTTCGATTCCTTGGTACCACATATAGAAAAAAAGCTGGAAGGGTGCTGAGGCTCAAGTGGTAGAGCTCCAGCCTTGAGAAAGTCCAAGGACAGTGCTCAGGCCCTGAGCTCAAGCCCAGGACTGGCAAAAAAAAAGCAACTCTCTCTTACAGGAACCAATAGGTTCCTATGATAACTACATTCACCCTTTCAATGACCTAATTACCTCACACTAGGTTCCACCTCTTAAAGGGTCCACCACCTCAACACTACCATACTGAGGACAAAGCTGCCAGCACACAACCACTGAGGGACATACCACACCACCTCACCGGAGGCAGCAGACTCCACTACCAGTACATGTGTGGGGCAGAGGTGGGAGGTTGCTTTTAGAAGTTACTGGAAGCATTCAGAGACTCCATTCCTTAGCCTCTGTGATGTCATATTGGCACCTCTCTCCTTTCATACTAGGCTGTGGCTTCTGAGGCTGCTGTGGCCATGAGGCCCTGGGAGCCAGCAGGGGAGAGGGAACCTGGAGGCTTGGATTTCCCCTGGGGGCACGGGAGGCCCTGCCATGCCATTCTTAAAGGAAGGCATGCCCCTAGTGAAGGAGTCCCAGCCCCCACCTCTGGGCCCACTTTCCTGGTTCCTCCCCAGCTTGTTCGCTGCCTTCAATGTGGTTCTACTGGTTATTTTCAGTGGCCTTTTCTTCGCATTCCCGTGAGTTTCCCGTGCAAGCTGTGAGCTTCCTTACAAAGAATAAAATAGTGTGGGCAGAGGGGATGCAGAGGGGTCAAAGGTCAGGAGAAAGACAGTTAAGGGGAATCGGATGTAGAGAGCCAGAAATCTAGAGTCCTTGACTCATTTTGGGGGCATTCCAGATGGTTGGTTCTTTGGTAGGGTTCTAACCTGGGTATTTTGAGCTGGCGTTAAGGTTGTGAGCTCTGACCCCAGGGAGCCCAAGCCTACTTGGGAGCCCAGGACTGAATCAGGCTGTGGTCTCAGTTGCAGGTGGCTGGCTCAGAAGGGGGAGTGGGCCTTTCCTATGGTCACAGGGCTCCTCTTCGTCCTCACCTTCTTCAGTCTCATTTCGCTCAACTTCTCTGACCCCGGCATCTTACATCAAGGTGAGGCCTTGGCCCCCTGGGAGGAGGTGGTTTCTCCAAGGGCTTGCAAGGGTGAGTTCTACGTGCCCCCACCCCCACCCCAGGCTCCCCTTTCCTGTTACCACTGCCCTAGTCCTAGCACTTCATTCCAGGCCACCAAAGTGTGAAGAAAAATAGAACCCTGGGGTTTTTCTGAAGCTTTGTAAGGGTGATTCTGGCAGGTGGGGAGAGAAGCTGGTAAATTTGTTCAGACCACAAAGCCAATCTCTCTCTCTCTCTCTGTCTGTCTGTCTGTCTGTCTGTCTGTCTGTCTGTCTCTCTCCCTCTCTGCCTCTCTCCCCTCTCTCCCCCTCCTTCTCTCCCTCTCTCTCACTCCCTCACTCTCCCCCTCCTTCCCTTCCTCTCTCTCTCTCCTTCTTTCTCTCTCCCTCCCTCTTGCTCACAAACATGATCTAAGCACTGATCACACTTCCAAAGGCCCCAGTTCTCTTCTGCTGGAAAGCCCTTGCTCAGTAGGTCCAGGGCTTCCTTTGCCCACTTCCTTCCTGCTCTCCTGGTGCCCAGGAATGCGGTGGGGCTTGTGGGGCAGCAGTGATGGGAGGGCCCGCTGCCTCTGCTCCCCCCTCTTCCTGAGCCAGGCTCCGTGGAGCAGAGCCCCATGATGGTGCACGTGGTGTGGGTGAACCACCGCGCCTTCCGCCTGCAGTGGTGCCCCAGGTGCGGCTTCCACCGCCCTCCCCGGACCTACCACTGCCCCTGGTGCAACGTCTGCGTGGAGGTGAGCGCCCCTCTTGCCTGCCCACTTGTCACCTACGCCGGACCAGGGCCCGGAGCTCCACAGACCAGGGCCAAGTTGTTGGGTGCCAGCCACCTTTCAGGCCAAGGGTGGCAGCAACGGTCAGCCACTCTTGAGACCAACAGCTAGGGTCCTAGAGGGCAGGGTTCGAGGAGGCCCAGGACTTGAGGTTAATGGAGGCCTAGCTGCTTTCCCTGTCGCCTAGGACTTTGACCATCATTGCAAGTGGGTCAATAACTGCATCGGTCACCGCAACTTCCGCTTCTTCATGCTGCTGGTCCTGTCCCTCTGCCTCTACTCTGGCGCCCTGCTGGTCACCTGCCTGATATTCCTGGTTCGCACCAGCAAACTACCGTTCACCATAGACAAGGCCATGGCGTATCCCCACCAGGCCACATCCACGGGGCGGGGCGGAGCTACTGGTGGGCGGGAGGATGAATGATGGGTGGGGTTGGATACGTGTCAGGGCGGGGCTCTCGGTGGGCGGGGCCGTAGGGGGCGTGGCGAGGGTGGGTCTGGAGGAAGGTGGGTGGGGTCAGGAGACAGACAAGCTAGTGGGGGTCCTGGAATGGAGTGCTGAGGACTGGGGAGGGTCAGCGGAGACGGGGCGGGCCCCGCAGAGCGGTGGGCGGGGCCTGGGCGGGCGGGGCTGGAGAGGGCCGGTCCAGGCCCACCTTCCTTAGCTGTGCTGGCAGCATCCTGGTAGCCATCCCGGCCGCCGGCTTCTTGATGCCGCTCTTCCTGCTGCTGCTGATCCAGGCACTGTCGGTGAGCGCGGCTGAGCGCTCCTATGAGGGCAAGGTATTCTGGACCAACGTGGGCCAACGTGTGTGTGGGTGTGGGGGGGGATAGGAATGGGAAAGGGCGGCCTGGATCCTCTGCTGCGTCAGCATTAGCCCCTCTTTCTTCTGTCCCGGGACTAAGTGATGCCTCCAGATCCTCCTCTTAAGATGCGGTTTGGATCCCTCCTCCTCCTCCTGCAGCTGGGCACTCTCTCTCCCGCGTGAGCTGCGACCTCAGCCTCCTGAGTGCGAGGTTGCATGTGTTGTGGAGCGATGGGTGGGCGCAGGTGTGGAGGGCAGCTTCCTGCATTCGTTGGGTCAGGAACCTAAGACTGGAGTAGTGCCACGTCACCCAGAGAGAGCACAGAGAGAGGCTGGGCCTGCACTGGGCTGCCCAGCCTTGAGTCCAGCAGTGCCCTTGTCCTAGAGGAGCCTGTGTGCCTCATTTATCATATATTTGGTTTTGAAGGGGCAGAAGGCAGCTGTGAGAGGCCCAGCTTTGCAAAAAAAAAAAAAATGGAGTGCTGGGATGGCGAGGAAACAGTTCTAATCAAAGCTGAAGATGGCATGGGCGGTTAAGTGGACCCCTTGAGGTCGTGGGGTTGGGACTCTGGGCCCAGGTGCTGTCCCTAAGCTGCTCAGCCCAAGGATACCACCCTACCCTTGAGCCACAGCACCACTTCGGTTTTCCAGTAGTTAATTGGAGATAGTCTAATGGACTTTAGTACCTGGATTGGCTTTGAACCATGATCCTTAGATCTCAGCCTCTTGAGTAGTTAGGATTACAGGAGTGAGCCACTGAGCCAGCTTCCATGAGCCCTGAATTCAAGCCACACACATACAATCAATTCCCATTTGTTCACAATGGTAAGAAAATACAACGGATTTTTTGCATGACAATAACTTACACAAGGCCATTACAAGAGGACAGGGGCTGCACTGATTGGGAGAGGTTGTAGATACCGAGGCTGCAAAGACAGAAGAGGGTTAAATCAGCCTTCCCTTCCCTTGGGGTGAAGCCAGAGGCCCGTTTGCTTCCTATCTTCCCTACCCTTGAAGTCTTGCTGTAGCCCTAAGCAGAGCTCTAGTTTAGCTGGCCTTCTCAGAGATGAGCACTGGTGAATAGCCTACCTAATTCTGCCAGTTCTCAGCTCCTCTTCCCTTCTCCATCCCTCTCCAGTGCAGGTACCTTCAGGGATACAACCCTTTTGACCAGGGTTGTGCAAGCAACTGGTATTTAACAATCTGTGCACCGCTGGGACCCAAGTGAGTTGGTAAACCAAAGGCCCAAGTGGTGGGCCTGGGCTGGTGAGGTATGGCACTGGTAGATGATTTTTTTTTTCCTATCTCCTGCATGAACCTGGTCTCAGCTTTCTGCCAGGGCTAAGCCCTACCCTGTGTTCCTAGGCTGGGAAGGTGAGAGCAGTAACCCTTGTTCTGTACCTCTTTTCCCAGGTACATGTCCAAAGCTGTCTGGCTGCAGAGAGTGGTGGCACCTGAGTGGATGCCTGTGTCAACCCTGTGTCCCTCTGCACATTGTCCCCCAGTTCTGTCTGGACCCCAGCCCCAGCCTCTGGGTCTCTATGCACCAGGCAAGGGTCCCCCAGGGAGTGGTGAGGCTGCAGCTCTCCAAGAGGTGAGAATGGGGCTGTTTGGGTTGAGCGATATTAAGAGGAGCCCTCTCCCCCAACATCAGGCTTCCCTGAAGATGGAACACTTAGATCTTGGGAGAAGGGGATTATAGCTCTTGGGGACCATTGAAAAGAGAATCACAGGCTTCCAGAATATGCCCAGAAATCCTTGGAAAAGATTATACTGCTGGCTGGCCTTGGGCCAGTCAGTCACTTACCCTTTCTTGGTTGTTTCCAATTCAGCTACTAATGAGGACAGAGACTACTCCAGTAGTAATGTTTTTGGGAAGAGTGTGTCTTTCTTGAATGGAAATGTTTACTGGCAGTCCCGTAGGGAAGTGGAGCAGTGGCCTGTCCCCCACAGTGCTCCCCATCCACAGTATCCCTGAAATGAAGACATTCTGAAATCAGCCCTCGGCCCAGGGCGGAGGCATACCCGTGAGCTATGGGGGAAGCTGGCAGAGCCTATATGCACTCAATCTGTGTTTAGCTCCATGCCAGCCCAGTGCTGTCCCTGCTACCAGAGGCCCCAAGACGTTGTCCAACCTCCCACTCGCCCCTCCGGACCCGATGCCAGGAGCACCTGCACTTGAACCTCACCTGAGCTCCCTTCCCTGGAGGCTTCTCTGCTTTTTGCTTGTTCCCCTGGTGAAAGTACTGACCCCCCCCACTCATGCCTATTAAATACCATTTGCTGCTTCTTACCACTGCTTCGCATGTCTGTCCAGAGTGTGAGGGGATGTGGGGAGGCTCCGAGGAGTTGGGATAAAGATTTCCACTGGGGGGGGGGGGGGGCTGGGAGTTTGGCCTAGTGGTAGAGTGCTTGCCTAGCATGCACGAAGACCTGGGTTCAATTCCTTGGTACCACATACATAGAAAAAAGCCAGAAGTGGTGCTGAGGCTCAAGTGGTAGAGCTCTAGCCTTGAGAAAGTCCAAGGACAGTGTTCATTCCCTGAGCTCAAGCCCAGGACTGGCAAAAAAAAAAAAAAAGATTTCCACTGAGGAAGGAGGTTGGGAGGTTGAAGGTCCAGGATTCCTGAAGAGAGAGCTCAGGAACTCACATTGCCTGGCTTTATGATGTTGGTTACGACATTTAGCCCTTATTGTTCCAGTGGGGAAACAGTAAAAGCTGCAGTTTGGACCAGTTCTGCCTGGGGATGATGGGAGAGAACCCAACCTTTACCATGCAGTATCTCAATGTAGCTGCAGAGGGCGTTAGTGGTCTAGGAATTCTCAAACTTGGCCTGGTGCCATTCTGGGGGCACCTCTGAATCTCTTAGCTGGACCAGCACATGGGTTAGGCATGGGTATCCTTCCATCTGCCTCTGTAGAGACACACAGGGCAGGAGAGGACTCTGAATCTCTCTTCTTGGTTCTTTGAGTGGCTGGTACCTGAAGGTGATCCTTCCAATCCTGTTCTTGAGGGTAGAAATGGGCACATGTCAAACTAATGGTTCTTGTAGTGGCTAGTGTGTGACATGGGAGTACAAGGAATAATGTCACCTTCATGGGAGGTTGGGAAGCCAAGGGTGAGCTAGGACACATCAGTAAAGCACCTGGTAGGACCCTGGTGATTTTCCCAGCTGACAGACCACCCAGGGTTTCTCCAGGAACCACCTGCTCAGCATTGCGGGTGCCCAGAGCACTGGCTCAGAATCTCAGTGGGGACAGGAAACTTTAAATTAGCTTATGCTAGTTGTAGGAGGGGGCGACATTTCTACACAGCTAAACAATGTATCTCAAGCAACCTCACCCTTCCATTCCCCACACCTATCTGAAATTTTTATTGAGGGCCCAGGTTATTCTGAAATGGAATATACATGCCAGGATGGGCATGCGCACACCACACTGTGGCCTGCTCCCTGTACCCAGGTGAAACTGTGTATAATGAAGGTGGCAGGAAAGGGGTGGCCACATGTTCAGATGCACAGCCTTAGAGGCTTGTGTGTCTCTATAACCACTCCTGTGTTTTTGTATCTAAGCTTGCCTTCTGGGGGATGTTAGTCCAGCTGCTCATTTTCCTGCCAGCTGCAGGAGGGTGGCCTATGGCACAAGATGTCTCTCCAGTTCTTTGGATCACTGTCACCCTCCCCACCCACCAACCCATCTCTAGAGGCTCTAGGGTCCTCCCTGCCCCCACCCAGCTCCACTCACTACCCTGTGTCTATGTTTGGCTCTCTGGATTCCTGAGTCCTTCAGGACTTCAGCTCTTTTATTATTTATTTATTTATTGCCAGTCCTGGGTTTGGGCTCAGAGCCTGAGCACTGTCCTTAGGCTTTTTCTCAAGGCTAGCTCTACAATTTGAGTCACAGCACTATTCCTGGCTTTTTTTCTATGTATGTGCTACTGAGGTATTGAACCTGGGTCTTCATGCATGCTAGGCAAGTACTAGACCACTCCCGGACCCCCAATGACAAGTCTTAAGGGTAGCCTCGATTTGGGTCAGAGAGGAAGGGAGGGAGGTGCCTGGACGGGTAGTCTGGGTGCAAATTACGGAACTGCCTCAGTTGAGGAGCTGCCAGAGTCAGCTCTGTAGGGATCTGAAAAGGTCAGGCTGGTATGTAAGGGGCTTGCTACCTCCTGTCCTGCAGGCTGTCCTGCTGCTGCCCTCCCTGGCTCAGGACTGCACTTACTGGGTCCTGGCTTCCAGGTGTAGAGGAGATTCACCCCTGGCTTCAGGCAGGGTCCTTCCAAGACCAAAGCTAAGTGTGAGCCCTCTCTTGACACTCTGGGCCTCTGTTTCTCCACAGGGAAAAATTATGATTTACAATAAGTTCTCAGAAGAGGACAAGCTCTCTCCACAGGCAATCACTTTCTCTCTGGGATCAATATTGTGGGTTTGTTTCAGCCTCAAATTTCTGGGGCTCCTCTAGGAATCAGACTTCCTTTTTGAGTGCTAAAAAGGTCCTAGTACATCCTTCCCTTGACACTCCTGCCTTCCCCCTCCCCTGTCTTGGGCCATTCTCATGGGTCCTTCCCTACCAGGCTAGGAGGTTCAGCTAAGTTACACCCATCTACTGTTCCTGCCCCTCCTCAGTTCTGCTGAACTTGCCCTTGATTCTCAGACATGGCCCACCCAGTCTCTGGTCCACAGATAAGGTGAGGGCTGTTTATCAGAGCCTAGTTATGGGCCTGCTGTCTATATACCCAGGAAGGCCTACCATCACTGCCTTGCCCTGCCCTGTCCAGAGCCAAGGAGTGATCTCCCCACACCCCAAGGCCAACAGGGCTGCGAGGTGCCCATGTGCTAGACCCCTCTGATGTGTCTCAGCCAGCTACCTCCTAGAACCTGAGTCCCCCAGCTGATCTCTACATCTTCCCCCCTTGGACCTTCTGGAAGGTCAGGGCCCGTGGAGGGAGCCCAGATACTCAGCTCTGAAGTAAACATCATTTGATGCTAGGGTTCTCAGTGTCACTACAGTTACCACCTAGGGTCACAGGCTCCAATCTCTTTGGGAAGTGGGAAAGGACTTTGGGTCCCCCCATCTAGTAGTCAAGCATCTCTATTTTCACAGACAGCACTGGGGCTAGGAAGAAAAATGGTTGCCTGTCCCATAGCATCACGTTTGGTGGCTCTCTGGTTCCCATGTAGCCACTCCCCTTCCTGCTAGGAGCCATGCCAGCAGAGGAAGGACCTGGACAGGGAGCACAGGGCCAGCTCTCCTGCCTGGGCCTCAGAACCCAGCAGTGCACAGAGACACAGGGATGAGGAGCTGATAAGAAGGCTGGGCTGGACTCTCTCTCCAGCCAGTGCAGCCTGATAATGGCTTCTGCTGCCTCCTGCCCAGCCCCACCCAAGGGGCCCTGCAAGTGGTTGAGGGTGGGGTAGGGTGGGTACTGAAGGTAGGGCAAGCTCCTGAGGTGTGAGGTCCAGGGTCTAGACTCCTAACACAGGCACCTCACTGGCCAATTTCACAGGCGTCCGGACGAAATTGAAGGCCTCTAGAATGCTCTGTCCTTTCTCTTTAGTTCTTATCATGCAGAGTGTGGTAGAAGAAAAGAAACAGCCTTGTTCTCAGTGATGGATCTTTCCCTGAGCAATGCTCAGGATCAGGCTGGGCTAAGTGGCTCATTTTATTTCCTTGAATCTCCACATCAACCACATTGCAATCACATTGCAATTCTAGCCTTAATTCTTCGGTCCTTTCCTATGACCCGGTGTCTCTCTGGACTGTTACCACATCAGGTTTTTCAGTTTCAATGTGGAGTAGTGGTTCAGATGTGAGCTCTGAAGACAGATGGCTGGGCTTTCCCCCCCCCCTCCCGCCCACACAGAGCCAGATGAGTGTTCCCACATCACATGTTGTCATGGAGACAGGACAATAGATAATGATGATTACCATTTTAGTACTGTCAAAGGGACGTGAAGGACAGAACTTGGTGATAGGTGTGGGGCCTTAGGATGCTGGTTACCATGACAACAGCAGCATACTGAAAGGGGCTGGAGGTTGTTGTGGGGCAGGGGGAGGGGAGCATTGTGCTATCATTTCTTGAAGAACCAGCTCATGTGGGGATATCCAGACAAAAGGGACCCAGGTGTGTGGGCTCCAATTACTTGAGGAAGCAGGAAGATGGCTGTGGATTATGGCTCTGCAGCTTGGTGCTTGTGTTTTGTGGCTTGTATTCAGACTGCCTCCAGCTGAAGGAAGTAAAAAAGTCACTGGCTGGCTTCCTCCTCTCAAAGTTTAGCTCCCTCTTTCTCTCCTTTCCACTTTCTCTTCTTTCTTTCCTCCTCCTCCTTCTGTCTTCATTTCTCTTTTCATATTCTCTCCTGCTCTTGCTGCCTCCCACCGTACCCCCAGTTTCCTGGACCACTGCTTCCAAGAATGCAAAGTCAACCGATCACTTTCAAGTAACAACGTCTAACTGTGATTCTTGGAAGCTCTTGGTTTGGGTGTGGAAACTTCAGAACCCGCAGCCAGGTGGGCGGCCTCCCCTGCACAGAGCGCCTTTGTCTGCTTGGCCTGGGATTTCTGCCTCCTAGCCGGGCACCCACATTCCCAGCTGCTTTGTAGCTGGGGCACTTTTGCTGCTGAAAGCAGACCTCCCTAATGGGAAAGGGCTTTACTGGATATTTTTAAAATATGTAATTTTATTATTTTAAGGTGTTGTACAGAGAGGTTACTGTCTCATAATACTCAATGTATTGAGTACATTTCTTTTTGGACAATGTCTCTCTATTTTTTCTAATTTAAACTAAACTTTTTGGTGCAGGTCCTAGGGTTTGAACTCAGGGCCTGGGTGCCTTTTTTTTTTTTTGAGTTTGGTGCTCAAGGCAAGCACTCTACAACTTGAGTTACAGCTTCACTTCTAGCTTTTTCACGGTTACTTGGAGAGAACAGTCTTATGAACTTTCCTGCCCAAACTGGCTTTGAACCACAGGTCTCAGCCTCCTGGGTAGCTGGGGTTACAGATGTAAACCACTGGCACCCATCTTCATCTTCTTTCTCAAGGAGAAGGAAGCCAAGGGTGTGGGGGGTTATTCTGGGCCTCCCCTGGAGTCACGCAGCTTAGCTCAGGACTGTGTCAAGCCATCCCGCCTTCAGAGTCCTGTACCCTTATTTACACCCCACAACAAGAGGCTCCTGTATCTAGAAAAGGCCTACAGCAGTGGGCAAGGTCATAGCAGTTAAGAGGATAGTCATGACAGCATCAGGCTGAATGCTGGCTGTAGCCTAGCCACTGGGGCGAATGCTCCGCTTGTGTCGGCTCATTTCATCCATAAACAAGTGTTCAGAAAGGGTACTGCTAGTACCTGCAAGGGCAGGGGTTGAACAGTTCTCAGGGCTATGCCTGTTTGACCTCCTGGGAATCCTTGACTCTGACCAGGGAGGATCCATGGCCTGTACCAGTCCTGAGATGACCAGCAGAGCTTAGCCACAGCCCGTTCATTAGCATCTTCTGCCTGAGCCAGGCTAAGTCAGGCTGACCCTCATCTGTCCCCTAGCAGAGAAGGGCATGAAGTTAGGCCCTGCTGCCTCCTGTTCTTGGGGCCCTGGACAGGCCCCTAAAGCGCCCTCTCCCCCAGCTCATCTGTAACCTGAAACAAAGCTCACACCATGACCTGGGGGCTCATGGTAGAGATGTTTTATTGACTTCCTCTTTTTCAGGCCAGGACTGAGCCAAGTGGAATGTTTGCAAAGGGGAAACAAAGTAGGAGTCTGGCTCAGGCTGGAGGAGCCTATCAAAAGTCACACCTGATCTCTCCTATGTCCCTGCTTGGTCATAGGCTCTGCATTTAAGTGATCTGGAAATGGTTAAGGCTGAGAATGGGTTACCTTTTATAATAACAATAAAAATTGTTATTATTATACTCTGTTATTATACTCTGTGTGTACGTGCGTGTGCGTGCATACACACACGCACACACACACACACACACACACACACACGCATGGGTACTGAGGCTTGAACTCAGGGCCTCATGCTCTCACTTGGCTTTTTCACTCAAGGCTGGCACTCCCACCACTTGGGTCACAGATCTCCACTTCCAACTTTTTGCTGGTTAACTGGAGCTCAGAGTTTTGTGGACTTTTCTGTCCAGGCTGGCTTTGAACCTAATCCTCAGATCTCAGCCTCCTGAGGATCCAGCTAGGATTACAAGGCGCCAGCCTGCTCTGGCTCCTAGCTAGAGTCCTTCCTTTAAACCTCAGGCAGATAGCTTCCTGGGGTGACCTTTTCAGCACCTTCTCCCTCCTGCCAAGTCTCCATGTCTAGGGCAAGTAGTTGACATAGCTTGGATTGGGGGCAGGAATGGGGCTTGCTTGGCCATCAGCTGCCAGCATCAGCTGTAGCCCCCAACTCCCTGCCTCAGAGGCCCCTCAAGAGCAAACCTTTGGGAAGCTTAAAAGCCTGGCCAGCCCCATTTCAATCTGACCTTTCACTCTTCCTCCTCCTCAGGGACTTGGGCCACTGGTCTGGTGTGGCCAGTGGGCTCTGGCAGCCTTGGGTGCAATCTAGACCAGAGAGCAAAGGAGGCTTGTTGTAAAGCAAAGCGCAGAAGCAAGCACACAGAGGGCTCTTTGCTTTAGACCCGAAGTCTCGAAAGATTTTTTTCTTTAAATATGCTGCAGGAAGAGACGCCAACATTGATAGTCCTGAAACCTGGACTTCAGGCGGCTGTGAAGGAGCAATTTGTTTGGTTTCTGTTCCATCCTGTTTCTGCCCCAGTCCTGGGGCTTGAACTCAGGGCCTGGGTACTGTCCTTGGACATTTTTTGGTCAAGGCTAGTGCTCTGCCACTTGGGGCACAGTACCACTTAGGGTTTTTTTCTGCATATGTGGTACTGAGGAATTGAACCCAGGGCTTTATGGATGCTAGGCGAGAACTCTACCACTAGGCTACACTCCCAGCCCTACACTCTTGAAAACTCTCTTTTAACTTCAGGGAACAGACATGCTCCCAACAACTGATTCTGTGAGGTCCTCTTACGGTGAACCCTGCCAAGCCTCCTTCCTGGGATTTGGTGCCACTAAGGTTCACTTATCCCCTTGCCTTTTGTAGTGCTGGATCCTTGCTTGGCTTCCATGTAACCCTCCCTGCCTCCAGACCCCAGCGTTGGGCCTTCATTTCCTACATGTGAATGGCTTCCTGGCAGAGACCACACTCAAAATGGCAGATGCTCAAGGTTCTTTCTGGTCTCTGCACTGGGGAGAGAACAGGCATAGTAGTTAATTGGAGAAGAGATGCCCTGGTCTGATGAGGGCAGTGGAGAGATGGTTTACAACTAGCCAGGTGACAGAGTCAGGCCTGAGGCTAAGCCTTGGCCAAGGGGAGCAGAAATAAAAGGCTCTCATTTCTCCTATTCTCCAGTGGCTGTGGTGTGACTGGGTGGAACCCTGGGAGGAGTATGGGGAGGTAGAAACATTCAAGAGCTTATTGCTCAAATTCAAGGAGGAGCTGATAAAAAAAAGAATGAAGGCCTCAGCTCATTCTAGTGACTCATGTCTGTAATCCCAGCACGTGGAGGTAGAGGTAAGAGAATTGATTGACAGTTTGAGATCAGCTTGGGCTGCATCTCAAGGCACTGTCTCAAAAACAAAACCAAAAAAATTCATTCTTTAGCAAACACAAAGCAATCATATGTGCCCAGGAGACAGCAAATTGAATTCTTTTTGTGTGTGCTGATACATGAACTGAGATCCTGGTTAATGTCCCTAAGCATTTTTGCTCAAGGCTGGTGTTGTACCGCTTGAGCCACACTTCTCAATTCCAGCTTTTGGTGGTTAATTGGAGGTGAGAGTCTCATAGACTTTCCTGCCAATGCTTCCTTCAAATTGCAATCTTCAGATCTCAGCCTCTTGATTATAGCTAAGATTACAGAAGTGAGACATCTGCACCCAACCAAAACGAATTTCTTTTTGTGCCAGCCCTAGGGCTTGAACTCAGTACCTGGGCACTATCCCTGAGCAATGGTGCTTAAGATTAGCACTCTAGCCATAGCCCCACTTCCAACTTTTTGGGAGATTAATTGGAGAAGAGTGTCTCACACACTTTCCTACTTGGCTGACTTTGAACTGTGGTCCTCAGATCCTGTCAAGGCTAGATTCAGATCTATGATCCTCAAATCTCAGCCTCCTAAGTAGCTAGGATTACACTTATGAGCCACTGACATCCAGCTCAAAATTAATTTTGTGGGGCCAGGAATTTGGTCTAGTGGTAGTACGCTTGCCTAGCACCCATGAAGCCCTGAGTTCTATTCTCCAGAACTACACACACAGAAAAAGCCTGACGTGGTGCTGTCCCTCGAGTAGCAGAGTGCTATCCTTGAGCAAAAAGTGCCCCAGGACTGGCAAAAAAAATTTTGTTTTGCTTTTTCCAGTCCTGGGGCTTGAACTCAGGGCCTAAGAACTGTCCCTGAGCTGCTTTGGTTCAAAGCTAGCACTCTACCCCTTGAGCCAGAGCACCACTTCTGGCTTTTTCTTTGTATGTGGTACTGAGGAATCGAACCCCGGGCTTCATGCATGCTAGGCAAGCACTGTACCACTAAACAACATTTCCAGCCCTCAAAATGAAATCTTCAACGAACAAATCATACATCGGTATATAGTATAATTAAACATTTTAAATGGTATTACAAAAATAAGATAAAGCAAATTCACCAAGTGCTCATGGTGGCTGGGTAGGACTTTTCTAATTAGGGGGATTCTGACTGTGGGAGCAGATATCAGTGTCTCAGTTCAGGTGTCAGCCTGGCTTTTTCCTGCCTTGCTGGGGAGAGTGATAAGCCCCTGTCCTCTGTGAGCCTGTTTTCCTATCTGTGAAATGGGAGTGTGGATCCAGATCTGTGGATTCCCAGCTCTGATGCCACCCACACATATTCTGGACCAGGGGCTTATAGACAGTTTCACTGGTGTGGCCTTGACTACCCTGACCTGGATAGGCCTGGCCAGTTAAGCCTTCAGTCCAGCCACAGCCCCTCTCCTGTGGGGCTTAGCCCCTCTCTTGGCAGAATCCA
Organism: Megascapheus bottae; assembly: GCF_031878675.1. Classification (NCBI taxonomy): domain Eukaryota; kingdom Metazoa; phylum Chordata; class Mammalia; order Rodentia; family Geomyidae; genus Megascapheus; species Megascapheus bottae. Next base: position 54,227,397 of record NC_143509.1, read on the forward strand.
AGAAGGAGAGGTGCACCAGCTATAATCCTAAATACTCAGGAGGCTGAGATCTGAGGATCAGGATCTGAGGCCAGCTAGCGTAGGAAAGTCTGTGAGACTCTTATCTCCAATTAATCAACAAAAAGCTGTGGTTCAAATGGTGGAGCACTAGCCTGGAGTACCAAAGCTCAGAGACAGCACCTAGGCCTTGAGTTTAAGCCCTAGGACTGGCACAATAAAAAAAAAGGAAGGAGACAGAAGCAGTCGCCCACAGCCAGGCCAACTGTCAGCTTCTGATCTCAAATTAGAATCCTCCTTATTTCTGCCAGATTTTGAATCATAAAAAGCCACCCACACCGCTCAGCTGCAACCTTTTGAACAGGAGCAAAGGTGGCTTCAGGCAGAGCTGTGCACCCTGCACAGTTCCTGGGCTCCGGGAAAGCCCAGGGGCCCAAGCCCTCTAGACTGGTTACACATTCTCACATACCCAGTTGGCTCAGCTTGTTTTATGGTTTCACTGTTGATTGTCCTCAGCTCTCTGAGTGGGGTAGAACTGCTACCCCACTCAGAGGGAGGGGAGGGAGGACGAGGAGGAGAGGGAGACATGACCCTGGTTGAAAGGGGCTGGAGTCGTCCCTGGGGATGACAGAGATTTCCATCAGTCCCCATTTGTGTCTCTGTCACCAGATCCAGAGCCTTCAGAGACTGTAACTCCTTCTTGTAAAAAGCATCATGTTAAATGGAGTCCAATGTAGGGTCCCTAGATGGGCCCTGGCACTGACTGGACTGCCACCTGCTGCACTGAGCTGACTCCAGAGTCCAGGGGGTGGGGTGTAGGATGTGCCCAGGAACAAGCCACTCCCACCCCAAGCCAGTGCCCTGCCCCTCCAATGGGTGACCAGGGCGGGAGATGTGAACCATAAGAAAGCCATGGACACAGCAAGGACTTCCACCCAGCCAGCAGAGGCAGTCTTCACCAGGAGCCATGGCGTCAGGGCCCTTCCAGCTGCAGCAGCTGCTGGGATCTTCACCCCATGGGGTGTGCCTCTCACCTTTGGAATGATGGCCGCTCACCCCTGCCTTTGCCTTGTTCCATGGGCACCCATAAATGTGACTAGCTGGGAGTCCTGGCTGTGTGGGGAGGTCACCCTGGTCCACACTGAGCTGAACTCCAGTGAGAAGCACAGAGGATGGAGGTGTGGATCTGTTTGCAAAGCATGAAGTGCAGGGGTGAAAGATGAACAGGCCTCCAAGCGGGCTTTCTGTTTCGTTTCAGATAGACAACAAAACGAAGACAAAACTCTAAGCAAAGCTTTTCATATATCTATTCTAACATCTTGAGGCTGAGATGGGAAACAGCAGCCCTAACCCCAGCTTTTGCTGGACAACAGGACCCACAAAGAGCCACCTGCACTGGCTCACTCCACCCCCGACCACACGTGTGCACTCATCTCTGAATTATAATTGGGGCAACAGAAGCACTATGTCTGACCAGTGTAAGTGTGGATAGATGAAAAACCTCCTTGTGAATATTAAGTTACAAGATTAGGGGATACAGGACAGGGCCACCTAAATCTGCCTTGGGCTCTTAAATGGTGACAATCTGAGATCCCTTCATGGATGAATAGAGACAGAAAGAATGAAGGCATATTTGGTACAAAGGGAGTCCTGAAAGTCAGTATGGATGACCCACACCTAGAATCCCAGCTACTCAGGGGGCTGAGATCTAAGGATCAGATTTGAAGCCAGTCCTGACCAGGAGACTCCTACCTCCAAGTAACTACCAAAAAGCCAGATGTGAAGCTGTGGCTAACTTGGTGGAGTGCCAGCATTGGCCAAAAGTCTTAAGGGACAGCACCTAAGCCCAGAGTTCAGGCCCAGTATGGATGGGGAAAATTCTCAAGAATATTCAAGGTGCTGAGAGTGTGGCCTGGTGGTAGAGTGACTGCCTTGGTTTTAGCTTGTTGGTTGAGATGGTATATTGTGAACTTCTTTTTTTTTTTGCCAGTCCTGGGCTTGGGCTCAGGGTCTGAGCACTGTCCTTGCACTTTCTCAAGGCTACAGCTCTACCACTTGAGCCACAGCACCACTTCCGGCTTTTTTTCCATGTATGTGGTACAAAGGAATCGAACCTGGGTCTTTGTGCATGCTAGGCAAGCACTCTGCCACTAGGCCACACTCCCAGCCAAATTTTGAAAAATAAGTTTTGACATAAGTATATAACTGGTGAAACTACCAGGACAATCAAGGTACTGCACATGTGCCATCCTCAGACATTTCCTCAAGTCCTCCCCACATTGTGTCCTCCCTCCCAGTCCCTCTCAATACTTTGGAACTTGGAGATTTGGGGCCATAATCCCGGGGCAGTGTGGCAGGTACCTGGCCAGGTCATGCCTACTCTGTCCTGGCCAGAGTGCTTCAAAAGGCACAGATAATTCCACCAGCATGCAGCTGGGAACGCTCTGCTCCTTCTGCCAAAAACTACTTTTTAAAAATAATAACAAAAAAGACTTCAAAATGATTTGTACCCATAAATTGACATGTTGAATTTAAACTCCTTTGAACAACTATTTCAGGATAGGAAAAAAGTAATTTACTTTAAAAAATATATAAGGCCTATTATAGAAAAAGAAAAGAATACTTCTGTTCATAAAAGGGTGCTATAAACAAAATAAGAAGGCCTGTAAGACAGTAAGATGTTTGTAAAACATATAAACAATACAAGAACACAGTCCAGAATATAGAAAGAACTAGAAATAAATAAGGAAAAAAGGGGAAAGGAATAAACAAGCATGAGTTTTGCAATAGACAAAACATGCATTGTCAATAAGCCTATAGAAATTTAACTTTATTAGAAATAAGGACAAGTCATCTGCTTGGAAAAAGAAAAACATGTGTAAATGAAAATGCACACAAGAATGTGGAGCAGACAGAGTTTTGTCTGTTGGTAAAAGTGCAAGTTGCATTACCTAAGGAGAGCAATTAGGGATGTTGCCAAGTATATAATTGGTCTGGCTGGCGCTACCCAGTTAAGACTCACATTTGTCCTTCCAACCCCAGTGGCAGTTCGCCCAGTGTACACTGGGTCAAGGAAGTGCCTTTAACAATCTAGAAAAGGTGTAGGTCACGTACGTGCTGATGGTTCGTGCCTGTAATAGGAGCCTGTAATACGAGGCGGAGATCTGGAGGATGGAGGTTCAGAGCTAAGCCCAGGCAGAAAAGTTCAAGAGTCCATCTCCAAAATGAACAACACAGGGGGTATCAATGTGTGAGAAGTAATGCACCTAATACCCGACAAATGTAACTGTAACCCCACTATACTTTATCCTGACAATAAAAAAAATTTTTTTTAAATGTGTTAACCATTAAAAAAAATGAGCAACAGAAATCAAGGCTACAGGTGTGGGTCAAGTGATAGTACTAGATGAGCATGTTGATTTATTTATTCATTTATTTTATTTTTTTCCAGTCCTGGGCTTGGGCTCAGGGCCTGAGCACTATCCTTGGATTTTCTCAAGGCTAGCACTCTACCATTTGAGCCTCAGCACCACTCCTGGCTTTTTTTCCATGTATGTGGTACCGAGGAATTGAATGTGGGTCTTCGTGCATGCTAGGCAAGCACTCTACCACTAGGCCAAACTCCCGGCCCCTCATTCATTCATTCATTCATTTTGTTTTTCAGTACTGGGGTTTAAACTCAGGGCTTCATGCATACTTAGGCAAATACTCTGCTTCATGATCATGAGCCATGCCTCCAACCCTAGTCAAGCAAGTTCAAAGCAGCTCTGACTTCAAATCTTGATACTGGCAAAAAAAAAAAAAGGCAATTTAGAGTAAGAGCTATTTTGGGGGGGGAGCGGGGCGGGGGTGGGTCAGTCATGGGACTTAAACTCTGGGCCTGGGCACTGTTCCTGAGCTCTTCAGTTCAAGGGTAGAGCTCTACCACTTGAACCACAGCACCACTTCTAGTTTTCTGGTGGGTTAATTGGAGAAAAGACTCTCACAGACTTTTGCGCCTCTGCTGGCTTTGAACTGTGATCCTCAGATCTCAGCCTCCTGAGTAGCTAAGATTATACCTGTGAGCCACTGGCTCCTGGCTCTGTTTTTGTTTTTGGTAAATAACAATAAGATGACTTATAATCCCAGCTGCTTGGAGATCCTGGTGGGAAGAATGAGGTTCAAGCCAAAACGTTAGCAGACCCCCATCTCAACCAACAATCCATGGGCATGGAGGTTCATGTCTACAGTCCAAGCAACTGAGAGACATAGGGAGGAGGAGGAGGATCCAAGGTTGGCCCTAGGCCAAACTACAAGACCCTAATTAAAAAATTACTGAAGCAGGACCCAGAGTTTGGCCTAGTGGTTAAAGTGCTTGCCTAGCATGCACAAAGACCCAGGTTCGATTCTTCAGTACCACATATATAGAAAAAAGCCGAAAGTGGTGCTGAGGCTCAAGTGGTAGAGCTCTAGCCTTGAGAAAGTCCAAGGACAGTGCTCAGGCCCTGAGTTCAAGGCCAGGATTGGCCAAAAAAAAATTATTGAAGCTAAAAGGACTCTAAGACTGAGGCTCAAGTGGTAGAACATCTGCTTTGCAAGCATGAGGCCCTGTGTTCAAATTCCAGTTCCAGGAAAGAAAGAAAAGGAGAAAGGGGAAGAGAGGGAAAGAGAGAGAGGGAAAGAGAAAGAGTTCTCTGTGTCATTTCAGGGTTGTTTGTCTTTTGTTTGTGTGGGGGGGAGGGGTCATGGGGCTTGAACTAGGCCTGGGTGCTGTCCTTGAGATCTTCAGCTCAAGGCTATCACCCTTCCCTTGAGCCAAGCCCCACTTCCCATTTTCTTGAGGTTAATTGGAGATAAGAGTCTCAGGTTCTTTTTTGCCCGGTGTGGCTTTGAACCTTGATCCTCAGATCCTCCTGAGTAACTAGGATTATAGCCATGAGCCACCGCCTGACTCATTTCAGTTTTTAACATATGTGCTGCCAAAGTAAACTCAGTAAGTGCTCATTTAAAGAAACAGAGAGGTGGAATCTGAAGCAAATGTGTCTAAGGATCCACAGTAGAGGGGGGCAGGAGCAGGAGGGAAAGGGAATGGAATAAGGCTGGAGGAAGATGGGGCTGTTTTAAAATTTGCATGGGAAATGTTAAATTCAGAAGTTATATGGTCCACCTAGGCCCACACAGCTAGAGTGTGCAGGTTGGCATGGAACCCATAGCCCAACCCCCAGCACAATGCCCCTCCCCCTATTTCTTGTGGTATTGGGGGGGGGGGGGCTCAGAGGTTGAGCCTCTGGGTGGTCTTGTGTTTTCCAGAGCCCTGAATTCTCTGTACTCTCTTTCTGTGGTGCAGAGCCATGTTGGCCTCTCTTCTGTCATGGTGGTGGGGACAGGAGCATGTATGCTGGAGTTCAGCTTGGGCCAGGGGCCTCAGTTTGCCCCTTGGTCAACTTCTTTCCTTTGCAGAGGCTTACTTGCCGAAGGAGTCTGGTAGGATAGCTCTGAAACTGAGGGAGCCGGGCACAGCCTAGCACCTAGCAGGCATCCAGAGAAGGCGGAGTCTAGTCCCTCCCTCCCCCCACTCCCCCACCCTTCAGTTCTTTCCTGGCAAGTCTGGTTCTGGACAGCTCTCTGGGTCTGGACAAGTGCAGACTCCCACTGGGCCACTCAGCCACTCACCTGCACAGCCACTGCTCAGGGAAGCCGGAGACCTGGTGTGACAGAAGGCAGGGGTCAGCAGAGCTGCTGCCCAGGGGAGAACGTAACTAGCCCCTGTGAGTGCCAAGACGTGAGCACCAGGCAGCTGTCACTCTGGCTGAGACCAGAGATGTCCCCAACTGACCCTCCAGCTATTCTTAATCTGATCCTTGGTTCAGAGTGCTACGGCATCTGTAACCCCAGCCATCACTCCCCAGGGTGGCCCAAGGGCAGCTTGCACTCAATTCTCTGTACTGATTTCTCTCTGGGCCCCTCAGGTGTCTGCTCTGAAAAATGAGCCAGCTGGACCAGAAAATCATGAAATCTGTCAGCAGCAGAGGTTCTGGATTTTTTTTTTTTTTGAGGGAGTAGGAGGGGGAGGCAGCAAGGTCTCCTTTGAGCCTAAAGTTAGCCCAACAATATGGGGCCCTACTTCATCTTGCTTCAATTATGACTTTTCAGCACCTACCAAGGTCAAAAATAGCCCATCAGGGGCGGGGAAAATCTGAACAATGGTGAGAACAGGGTGAGAGCTGGCCCTGCGCCAACAGAAAAGCTACGGTTCTGGTGGCCCAGCAAACACCAGTGACCTCTAAACACCCCTGCTGCTTTCACTAGGTGATCATCAGAAATCTGGATAATGCAGTACTGATTAGGAGGTTCAACATAGTGGAAAAACTTCAATACACCTAAATGTTTGGATTGCTATGTTTATACAATCCACTACGATGCAGAAATTAAAAATTATAGAGCCCTTGGGCCGGGAGTGTGGCCTAGTGGTAGAGGGCTTGCCTAGCATGCATGAAGACCAGGGTTCGATTCCTCTGTACCACATACATAGCAAAAAGCCAGAAGTGGTGCTGAGGCTCAAGAGGTAGAGCTCTAGCCTTGAGAAAGTCCAAGAACTTTCTCAGTGCTCAGGCCCTGAGCTCAAGCCCAGGACTGGCAAAAAAAAAATAAAAAAATATATATATATAATGATATATTATATATAATCAGACTATTGAACTAACATAAATTATGGGCAAATGCATATCCATGTATATGTTGAATATATATAATACAGGAGATATATTACATCTTGGCCTCTTGGAGTTTTTTCATGTACGCAAGATTCTTTTTTGTGTGTGCCAGTAGTGGAAGTTGAACTCAGTGTCTGGGCATTTTCCCTGAGCTTTTTCTTCTTCCAGGCAAGTGCTCTACTATATGAGCCACAGTTCTACTTCCAGCTTTATTAGTAATTGGATATAAAAATCTCATGGACTTTCTTTCCCTGGGCTGGCTTTGAAGCTCCATCCTCAGATCTCCACCTCCTGAATAGCTGGGGTCACAGGCTTGAGCCACTGGTACCCAGATGTCTTAACTATTTTTTCTTTTACTGTTTTTTTAAAAACAGAGGGATTTCCATTTCATAAGTCAGTACATAATGTGAGTACATTTCTTTTTGGACAATGTCACTTCCTCCTTTACTCTCAGCTTTTTCATCCCATCCCTACCCACAAGTTATATAGTTCATTTTCAACGTACTGTCTAGTGAGTACCACTACTGCATTTTTCACCCTTTGTCCCTCATTTCTGTACCTTTCTCTATCCCTTCAAAGTCAGATAAACTAAACAAAAAAGAAAAAACCCTCTTATTTCCATTTCCTGGAGTTCATTTCAATAAATATTACTTTCTATGATCAGAGGCACATAGGCATGTGTCTTTCTGTTCCTCTCCTTAGAGTAACCTCCTCTGGCCTCACTGTGTGTGAATACCTAGAGACCTATGAAAATTATCATGTCCACATATATTTTTAGATCTGGCTTTTACATTGTCTTATTTTTGTGCCAGTCATTGAGCTTGAATGCAGGCCCTGAGCACCGTCCTTGAGCTTTCTCAAGGCTAGCACTCTACCACTTGAGCCACTTTTGGCTTTTCCTGTGTATATGGTACTGAGGAATTAAACCCAGGGCTTCGTGCATGCTAGGCAAGCACTGTACCACTAGGCCACATTCCCAGCCCTGTCTTAACTATTTTTAAGTGTGAAAATCAGCAGTGGCTAGGTTATTCACAGAGTTTTTTTTCTTTTGGAAAACAGAAACCATCTTGGCATTACATAAGGCCTCTTCATTTCTTCCTTCTCTTGGGGCTTACCATCACACCTCTGACTTTCCTCCTCTATGAGCTTCACCATTCTTAGTACCTCTTCTAGGTGGAATCAGATAGTATTTATCTTCATTACTGGTTTATTTCACTATGCTCAATGTTTTCAGTTTATCCATGTAGTATTATGGATCAGAATTTTTTCCCTTTTTGAGGCCAAATAGTATTCCATTTTAGGCAACCAACACATTTTGTTTATCCATTCACCTATCCATCCATCTATCAATTGATTAGATGCTTCCATCTTTGGCTATTGTGACTAATACTGTTGTGAACTTTGGTGGATGAATATTTCTTAGTCCCCCTGTTTCATTTGTTTGTTGTTTGCTTATTGAGACAATGTCTCACAATGTAGCTTGGGCTGGCCTGGAACTCTTTTTTTTTTTTTTTTTTTTTTTTTGTGGGTCATGGGGCTTGAACTTGCCCTGGGTGCTGTCCCTGAGCTCTTCAGCTCAAGGCTACCGCCCTACCCTTAATCCAAGCCCCACTTCCCGTTTTCTAGAGGTTAATTGGAGATAAGAGTCTCAAGTCCTTTTGTGCCCAGGCTGGCTTTGAACCTTGATCCTCAGATCTCAGCCTCCTAAGTAGCTAGGATTATAGGTGTGAGCCACTGCACCCTCCTAGAACTCTTGTTGTGTTTTGTTTTGATAGTTGTTATTGTTTGTGCCAGTCCTGGGGCTTGAACTCAGAGCCTGAGTGCTGTCCTTGACCTTAAGGCTAATACTTTGCTACTTGCACCACAGCTCCACTTCTGGCTTTTTCTTTCTTTTCTTTCTTTCCTTCCTTTCTTCCTTTCTTTTTTTTTTTCCAGTCCTGAAGACTGAACTCAGGGCCTGGACACTGTCCTTGGGCTTTCCTCAAGGCTAGTGCTTTACCATTTGAGCCACAACACCACTTCTGGCTTTTTCTATGTATGTGGTACCAAGGAATCAAACCCAGGTCTTTGTGCATGCTAGGCAAGCGCTCTACCGCTAGGCCAAACTCTGGGCCTCACTAGCTTGCTTGCTTGCTTTCCTTCTTTCTTTCTTTCTCTACAATTTTTATTGTAAAGATGATATACACAGGTGTTACAGTTACATAAATCAGGTAATGAGTGCATTTCTTTTTGAAAAAGTGTCACTTCTTCCCTCATCATGGGCTAAGAGGAGAAAGGCAAGCCCTTCATATAAGGTCTTTGGATACATGGAGAGATTGATTGGGAAGAGGATATCAGGGAAGAATTTGGACTCTCCTTTGGGATTTCTTTGTCCTGTCCTGAACTGTCTGAACTATCGTGTTTGGGATCTATGGTGCAAAAGTCCTATTTGGGATTTTATGGTAAGGGTGCATCCTGATGTCTGGGCTCTTGTACTTTCAGATATGGTCAGGGGTGTAATTTTCCTGAGGATCAGGAGAGGTCCCTGGGGGGCGGTGGTTAGTGGAGCAGCATAGAGTTATGAGAACAAAGCAGATTCCCGTTATTTGAAGCTCTGAAGGGGTATACAAAGGTGAGGGATGCTGTGGTCTTTTCTGGCTATTGCCTGCAGACATGGGGGCATTGAGGAGTCACTGGGGCTGATATCCTCAGGGTCAAAGTCTGCACTGGGCAGGGCAGGGCAGTGTAAGCAAAGCCTGCAGTAATAGGATGGCCTTGTGCTCCCATACAATGTCCTGAGTGAGAGTAATTATCCTGTTAAAGAGGAACTTTTGTAAAAGGTAGATGAAACAGGGTTCAAGAAGAAGAAGTAAGAAGATGGCTGTTAAAGGTCAGCCACAGGATCATTATGGGAGGGAATCCCCCAGGGACAGCGTCCATTGGAGTGGTTCCCATCACCTTTTAAGATCTTCCTGCAATTGAGTGGAAATCAGGCAGAAGACTGACAAGGTGGTAGGACCGGTTGACATGAATGACACAGAATACACACTGCTCACAGGCCAGAAAAGTTCCATTTGGAGCACAAACCCATTTGTGGCCTGTTGGAAGGAAGATGGAATTCCCCTGTAACTGGACTGAGGGTAGGAAGTGAATGTCTCGAGTTTCTGACAGCAGGGTAGGGGAGAGCATGGTAGACTGGTTAAGAATAACCAGCCAGAAGCTAGGGCTGGACCGGAGTGGGTAAGGGCCTGATGAGAGGCCTTGATCATTTCCTATAACTGAACTCTAGACATCTAAAGATGGGAAATAGAAATAGGCAACAATGGCAAGAATGTAAGTTCTTGTCCAGTTAGAGGAAAGATAGGTAAGAACATTAATTATTTTCTTTTGACCTCCTGGCTCTGATTATTTTTGAAGCGCCAAGTAACTCTATTCAGGCCTGACACCAAACCGTCTCATCTGAGCATCTTCCAACTGCCTCTGGATGTTCCGTGGTTGCCAGGACAAAATTTGTCCTAGAGGTGTCTCTTCCATGCTGGGATAATGTCACAGCTGACATTCCTTGTTGTTCATGGGACTTGAACTCATGGAGTAGGCCCTGTCCCTGAGCTCCTCTGTTCAAGGCTAGAGCTCTACTACTTTGAGCCACAATACCACTTCCAGCATTCTGCTGATTGATTAGAGATAAGAGCCTCATCTCACAGAGACTGTTCTGCCCAGGCTGGCCTCAAACTACAGTCCTCAGATCAAATGAACCCTTGTCAAAAGCTCCTATATGCCAAAAGAAGCAACAAGGAAATCACTAGAAATCGTTGTTAAGCAGGGCTTACCTGGAATTTGTTAAAAATAGAAGTTTGAGAAGTGGGGCTTGGCTCAAGGGCAGGGGGGTAGCCTTGAGCTGAAGAGTTCAGGCCAAGTTCAAGCCTCATGACCCACAAAAATAAATAAATAAATAAAATAGAAGTTTGACCAATAAATACTTGCAAGAGGTATTTATCCCTCAGTGGTTCTAACTAAATGCTGCAAAGGATGAAATGTTTAATGATTCAGTGGACATGAGAGTGTTAAAACAACAACTGAATAAACCATTGAGTTAGTTTTGAATTGAATAGAGTACTTTAGGATACTAATTAAGATTGAAAGAGTTGTCAGCTTTATATCCAAGGTGTTTTACATACTTGGGAAATAGACATTACACGGGGAAAAATGGTTTTTGAGTTAAAAGGAGTTCATTTGAAAGAATTTGATATAAATAAACACATAAGTGAACATAAGATGGATATAAAAATTGGGTGATAACAAAAAAAAAAGTTGGGCGATGTGGCTCATACCTGTAATCCTAGCTACTCAGGAGGCTGAGATCTGAGGATAGTGGTTCAAAGCCAACCCAGGCACGAAAGTCCATGAGACTCTTATCTCCAATTAACTACCAGAAAACCAGCAGTGTCGTTGTGGCTCAAAGTGGTAGAACACTAGCCTTGAGCTGAAGAGCTCAGGGACAGAGTCAGTTCAAGCCCCACAACCACCACCACCACCACCAAGAAAATGAACATAAAGAATGAGAGGGGACCAGGAGTGTGGCCTACTGATAGAGTGGTTGCCTGGCATGCACGAAACCCTGGGTTTGATTCCCTGGTGCCACATACACAGAAAAAGGAAAAAGTGGTGTGTGGCTCAAGTGGTAGAGCACTAGCCTTGAGAAAGCCCAAGGACAGTGCTTAAGCCCTGAGATCAAGCCCCAGAACTGGCAAAGTATTAATCTTGACCTTATTTAAATCACAGCCAACTTAATTACATGCCGTCCTTATTCACAAGCTCTATCTTTCAAGACATATACATGGTAGCTGCTACTTACTTGAATCTTCTGGGGTTTGTCTCAATTTTCCCCTTTTTTCATTTTGGAACAAACATTTAAGACAATTCTTCTTTATCCAAAGGAAACCTTTTTTTCTCCCTCAATCCTTTTCCAAACCATTCTTTACTAACTTTCTTCTTTCTTTTTCCTTACTGGTTCTTCCTTAATAGATAATAGTTAAAGTTACAGTCAAGGGCCAGGAGTTTGACCTAGTGGTAGAATGCTTGCCTAGCATGTATGAAGGCCAGGGTTCAATTCCTCTGTACCACATACATAGAAAAAGGGAACTGGTGCTGAGGCTCAAGTGATGGAGCCTTGAGAAAGTCCAAGGACAGTGCTCAGGCCCTGAGCTCAAGCCCAGGACTGGCAAAAAAAATACAGTCAAAAAGGCAAAAAAAAAACTTAGGAAAATCAGTATGACAAATACGAAGCATTACTTTTTTTGGTAGGATGTTGGCCATGGGGTTTGAACTCTCAGCCTGGACACTGTCTCTGAGCTCCTTTTTCTCAAGGTTAGTACTCTACCACTTGAGCCAAAGTGTCACTTCCAGCTTCATGAATGCTAGGGAAGCACTCTACCACTAGGCCATATTCCTAGCCCCCAATTTTTTTTTCCCAGTTCTGGGGTTTGAGCTCAGGGCCTTGGCACTGTCCTTTGGCTTTCTCAAGGCTAGTGCTCTACCACTTGAGCCACAGCACCACTTCTGGCTTTTTCTATGTTCCCACTATCAAGGAAGGTATCAAGGCTTCGTGCAGGCTAGGCAAGCACTCTACCACTAGGCCACACCACAGCTCTCCCTCCCCCCCTTTTTTTGAACAGATCAAACTAATCTAATGTTTTGTGTATGTCCTCAAAGTGCCACATGCAGATTTCTTGGTTTAGTGCAGAGCATGCGTAGAGTGCCATAACACAGTGGTACAGGATCTTGTGACCCTGCCAAGTGACCCTGGCTCTTCCTGTGACCCACATGCATCCCCTCCTCACCCAAGGATTGCAGGCGCAGGATGCAAGGTCATCTAGGAAGGCCATGTACCTGAGCTCATGCTGAGGAGGGCTTGTTACCACCTATGGCATGGGACTAAAGGGATGCATTGAGGTCTGACCTGGCCTGGCAAGCAAGAAGGAGTTACCCATGATGCCCTTCTTCTTTGCTTTTCATGTCATTGCCAGGAGAATCCTTCAGCTCTGGCCTCAGGCTGAAGCAGAAGAGGAAGATTTCCCTAGTCCAATCTACCCTCCAAGAAGTAGTGTCCCTAAAGCCAAGGTACCAATGGCTCATGCCTGTTAACCTAGATAATCAGGATGCTGAAATTGAGAGGACTGAAGTTCAAAGCAAACCTGGGCACAAAAACCGTTCTCCAAAATAATAAGCAAAAGGCAGGGCTGGAAATGTTACTCAAGCTGTAAAGCACCAACTGAATAAGCCAGTGGGGGAGCCTAGCAAGCATGAGGCCCTCAGTTTAAGACTCTTATGTATACCAGCAAAAAAAGGAGGGCAGGAGTTTGGCCTATTGGTAGAGTGCTTGCCTAGCATGCACCAAGACCCCAGTTCGTTCCTCAGCACCACATACATAGACAAAAGCTGGAAGTGGTGCTGTGGCCCACGTGGTAGAGCACAAGCCTTGAGGAAAGACCAAGGACAGTGCTCAGGCACTGAGTTCAAGGCCCAGGACTGGGAAAAAAGTGTGTGGGGGGTGAAGAAATGAGAGTTGTTGGTGCACAGAGGCCCCATTCTTCTTCCGGGGCTCCGTAGCATCTGCTGATGGTTTCTAGTAAGGCAGAGGATGCAGTGAAGGAAAGCCCTGGTATTTAGTCCTGATACCATCTAGGGTAGCTCAGGCTGCAGAGACTGACCATCTGCTTTACAGAAACCCGAAATCATTTCCCTCTGACTTTTAGCAGGCAGGAATGATTGTCCTCAAGCAGAAGTGGAGCTGTGACTCAAGCTCAGCAGCGTAGAGAAGGTGAGCATGAGCAAGGTCTGCCCTGACCCTGCTTCCCAGAGGGCAGAACCTGCCTTTTCTACAGGACTGGGGGGCCAGGGAAGGATTCAAGACATGGCAGAGCACCATGCTTAGAAAAGTTGAATCTTCAACTGACATCAAAATTATCCTCTTATTTTTTTAAATATTCAAATATTTTATTCCTATTATAAAAATCTCATGAAGAGTGGTTTAAGCTACTCAGGATGCTGAGAGCTAGAGGATCTTGGTTTGAGACCAACCCCGGGCAGAAAAATTTGCTAGACGCCATCTCCAGATAAATCACCAACAAAAATATGGCAGCTTGGAGACATGTCTCAGCCTAACTAGCCGCAAGGCCCAGGCTGGCCTGGAACTTTTGGGTTCAAAGGATCCTCCTACTTTAGTCTCCCTAGTAGATGGCACTATAGTCATGAACCATCATGCTGGCCCCAAACTCATTCATCTGTGAGTTTTACATATATACCTATAGATATGTATAGCTATGTATAGATATTACATAATATCTATATCATATATAAAACATAGTATCTATGTACATGTATAATACACAGTATCTGTATGATTGTAGAGATTGAAGCAATGAATGATGATTGAAAGATTGCGCCGAGGAGCCAGGACTCTGATTTTGGAAGTCCTTGATATTCATTCCCAAAGTAGGGTCTCAGTTTTCTAGAAGCTTCTTCAGCTCAACTTCGGAGTATTATCTTTAAATTTAGTCTGTCAAAAATATCCACCCCTAGCAGCTCAATTCAGGAGCTTGGTTGCTTTCTTACTAGCTCCCCTTCTTCCGAATTACAACTCTGATTTGGTAAGGGGCAACAGAGAGAGTACCCAGGCCAAGCTGTGGATCTTGGCAACCCCTCAGTGTTTTCCCAGCTTGCTCAGCAGCTAGACTATTTATTCTGTAGAATGAAGCATCTGCTGTTGGTTTTAGCAGCTGAGAGGGAACATCTCTGTTGTTTGAAGTCGTATTTGTTCTGGATTGATGGTTGCTTCCTGTGCGATCTCCCCTCAGGGTTTAGGTAGCCTCCCTCTGTGGCCGGGCTTCTCTGGTCCAGTCCCTCCTTCCTCAGGACTGTTTAGCAGGGTGCTCTTGGGTCTTCAGAACATCCCTGTTCTTCTCAGGCTACCCCACAAATTGCTTTATTTTTTCAGTTTCCTCATCCGTGTGACCCCGATTTTCCATTTCCTTAATCCTCTCCTGGAAATCCCCTTCCAGGATCAAACATTGAGTCAGCGTCCCCATCACAGAAACATCCAGACACATGCTGGAGGCTCACGCCTGCAAACCCAGTGATGCACAGGCGGCTGAGATCTGCAGGTGGCAGTTTGAAGCCAGCCCAGATTTTAAAAGAAAATCCTGAGACTCTTATCTCCAATTAATCACCAGAAAACGAGTGGCACTGTGGCTCAAAGTGGCACAGTGCTAGCCTTGAGCAGAAACGCTGAGGAACAGTGCCCAGGCTCTGAGTTCAAGCCTAGAAAAGGCAGGTGTGTGCTCATGCCATGATCCCACTACATGTAATACACCCCACATACCACATAACCACACCACTGCACACATGCCTGTGGCATATCACATGCACCACACGCACTACACATCACATATCCACCCCCACATATATCATGCACTACCTGTATCACACACAATACATGTCATACACATGTACCACACATGTGCTGCATAATAAACACATGTGCTCCAGCTGGCTTGACCCCTTAACCTCTTGGCCTCTTACATTTGTCTTTGATGGAGAGCCAAACCCACAGTCATGGCTGCTTCTATAGAGTTTCCTTTGCTCTTGCCAGATGGATCATTTTATATATTCCACATATACTTACAGAAGCTGCCTTGGAGAGCAAACAGCCTCAACGGCAGCCAGGCCTGCCCTATGGGCCGAGTTGGGCTGCACAGGGGACTTTCCATGGTGGTGTTGTGGGAACAGAATTCTTAGACCACCCCAAGAACTATTTTGGGATATTGCCCCAGTCCTACCTCCTCCAGCAGGTGCAGGGCTGGTTAGAACAGCTGGTCAGATTACTAGAGGGAACGGTCTACCTTGAGGCGCCTCCATGGGCCCACTCCTGTGGAGATGCTTTCCTTCAGCTGGCTGAGGAGATGCAGACCCATGGGAAATGCAGGGTAGAAGAGGGGATCCCCAGTTTAGAGGTGCTTGTCACTTTGTCCCTGGAGGGGGTGTCACTGCAGAGGGCAGGAGAAGGGCCCTTTCCCGTGGGATGCTTTTCTAGGGGAGTTCCAGTCTGCCCAGCTGATGCCATAGCTTACATAATCTCCTGCCACTTCATGGCTGCTGGGATCAGCAGCTATGGCTCCTAAACCACACCCCATATAACTTGTCCTCTCCTGCCCGTGTGGGCTCCCCTGTCCTGAGGAGCATGCTGGGCACGGCAGGGATATGGAGTGACTGAGGCTTTCTGCTGGGTACTGGGGACAGGGGACAGATGAGGGTTTCCCAGTTTTGTTTTTTGTTTTTTTCCAGTCCTGTGCTTGAGCTCAGGGCCTGAGCACTGTCCTTGGATTTTTCTCAAGGCTAGAGCTCTACCACTTGAGCCTCAGCACCACTTCTGGCTTTTTCTAAGTATGTGGTACCAAGGAATTGAACTCGGGTCTTCGTGCATGCTAGGCAAGCACTTTAACCACTAGGCCAAACTCCCAGCCCCGAGAGTTTCCCAGTTTTCATATAAAACCTCAAGTACTTGAGATCTACACATGCCAAGTATTTCAGGGAGTCTCACAAAAAAGGAGAATCTTACTAAGTGAAAGTTTTGCATCAATTTATTTTATTATAACAGGACTAAAGGAAGGAGATATAGAGGAGAGAAGCATTTCCTGTTCCCCATGAAAGAAATGAGAGCTAAAAGCTCAAAATGGAAGCTTTTCCTTGTTGCTTTTATTCCTTCTAAATTGGGGGATTACATGAAGTCGTGTCTGTCCAGGGACTCTGAATCCTTAATCTATGGCTTTAGGGTGGGTAAGATGGGTAAGGGACAGCCTCAAAAACTGGCAACCCTGGCAACCTTCATGCCAGAAATGCCTGCTTGTTTCTCTCTCTCTCTCTCTCTCTCTCTCTCTCTCTCTCTCTCTCTCTCTCTCTCTCTCTCTCTCTCTCTCTCTCTCTCTCTCTTTCTCTCTCTTCACACACACACACATCTTTCTCTCTGTCTCTTTCTCACCGGTGCTAGGGCTTGAACTCAGAGCCTGGCTGCTGCTATCCTTAGTTTTGTTGTTGTTGTTGTTGTTTTTACACTCAAGGCTGTTCTACCACGAGCACAGCTCCACTGCTGGTTTTTGCTGGTTAAATGGAAATAAGAGTCTCTTCGACTTTCTTGTCTGGGCTGATTTTGAACCTTAATCCTCAGATCTCCATCTCTTGAGTATTTAGGACTACAGGTGTGAGCCACTGCACCTGCTTCAGACATGGCTTTCACTCATTCTTCCTGTGTCTATGAGTCCCCAGACTTTTTGCCATTTCAAAGAATAAAACAGATTTAGCCAGGTGCTCATGGCTTATGTCTGCAATCCTAGCTGAGGATCACAGTTTGAAGCCAACTGGGGCAGAAAAGTCCCCATGAGACTCTTATCCACGATTAACTCTCAAAAACCAAAAGTGGCACTGTGGCTCAAAGTGATAGTATGCTAATCTTGAGCAAAAGAGCTCAGGCCTAGGCCCTGAGTTCAAGACTCTCAACAGACAAAAAGAGAAGAAAAAGAAAAGACAGATTTAGAAAACAAAACCCTCTTTACTTTTTTAGTCTGGCCCTTTTGGTAGTTGTTTAAAGTAGCATAATTTTCTTCTTCCTGTCTGTCTGTCTGTCTGTCTGTCTGTCTGTCTGTCTGTCTATCTATCCGTCCATCCAGCTTCAGTAGTTGTTGCTAGATCACAGCCCCCCTCCCACTCACCCCTCACTCAGCCTCCTTTAGATCCTATGCTCAGGAGGGATCAACACAGAAGTCTACCAGGCAGCACTGCAGGGTGTGGCTGAGGACCAGGAGAGGGGAGGTGGTCAAGGAGGGGTATTCTGCCCATTTGTAAAGGTTCTAGAATGAACCTTCAGTGTGTTAGGAAGGAGCCTGAGTTCTGGTGTTTCAAGTCCTGAGTTCGGGGGCTAGAGAGTAGCTCAGTGATCACGCACCTCCTTAGCATATGTGAGGCCTTGGGTTTGAGCCTTAGTAACATCCATCAACCACAAAGTCCTGAGTTGAGACCTAGCTTTTGGACTATTGGCAAATGGCTTTACTGCTAGAAATCACTTTTCTTCCCTGTAAGAGTACTGGCTGGCCTCTGAGGGCCCTGAGACCCAGTTCAGCTATGAATGTTTAGGGATCAGGGAAATTCTTGGGAAGTAAGAAAAGCTGCAAAGAGTTCCTAAATGTTGGTTTCACTTTTTGAAACCCAAATGAGTACATTTACAAGCCAGTTAGTAAACCATTAGTAATTTACTTTTGGATTCTGTAATTGACACCATGGAAATTACCAAACACTATGAATTAATTCAATATTAAGCTGCAGCATCCCTGCCCGCCTCTACCTCACAACTGATTTACCCCAAGTACTGGGACACTTCTTGTTTTTATTATTTTTATGTGTGTTTTAAGATTCAAAGGTGCAGGCACAGAGCTGGTAGAAGAGTGAGGACAAAGCAGGCACCGAGGCTCAGGAAGTATCCAGACCCTTCCAGCAGGAGGAAGGCAGAGGGAGGCTGCCTTAGAGAATCAGTCCTGATTTAGATCAAGGCTTAGTCCAAAAGAGTTTCAATCTCTTTATATTCTTTTTTTGATTCTTCACAGTAGTTTGTTTTGTTTTACTGCTGCCTTTAAGAAAAATTCAGAGGCCTTTAGTCCATTTATTGTGTTTATTTTACTTCTTTTATATTTTACTATTGATAGGCCCTCAGGTAAGCAAAACAGAAGAGTTTGCCCAGCAGGCAGGAACTGTGGGCCAGGGCCAAGACTCTGCAGGGCCTTTCCGGCCCCTGAGGCAACTGGCCTGAGGAAAATCCTTGATCTTAGACTCAGACTGTTCGGGTTTGTGGGCAGCCTTGCCTTCAAAGTGAGAACTCCCCGGGATTTGGGCCTCTCCAGCCAGGGGAAGTCTGTAGGCCTGGAAACTTCCTGAAAGCCTCTCAGGACTCCTGGGCAGAGCCTGCAGTTCTGAGAAGACCAATGTGAGAAGAAGGAGCCCAGTGTTACCCACACAAGTGTAAACCAGCTCTGATGTGCTCCACAGTGTGATCGAGCACACCAGAGGCAAGCCAGATTACGTAGTTCAACTGGGAGAACTCGCAAAACATGCGATTTTTTTATTTATTATAATTTTTTTTGTCGGTCTTGGGGTTTGAACTCTGGGCCTGGATGCTATCCGTGAGCTCTTCAGCTCAAGGCTAGTGCTCTACCACTTTCAGCCAGAGGACCATTTCTGGTTTTTTAGTGGTTAATTGGAGTTAAGAGTCTGACAGACTTTCCTGCCGAGGCTGCCTTTGAACCACGATCCTCAGATGTCAGGCTCCTGAGTAGCTAGGATTGCAGGTATTAGCCACCAGCGCCCAGATTATGTTGTTATTTTTTTAAAAAAAGATGAAAGCCGGGCATGGTGGCTCACACCTGTAATCCTAGCTACTCAGGAGGCTGAGCTCTGAGGATTGCAGTTCAAAGCCAGCCTGGGCGCTGAAGTCGGAGAAACTCTTATCTCCAATTAACCTCTAGAAACCCAGAAGTGGCACTGTGCCACTAGGGATAGGGTGGTAGCCTTGAGCTGAAGAGCTCAGGGACAGCTCCCAGGCCCAAAGTTCGAGCCCCAAGACTGACGGGGAAAAAAAAAGAAAGAAAGAAAAAGAAAAAAATGAAGTTCACTCAATTTTGTTCCTTTCACAAAAGAATTAACCAACAAGTTATTTTCCTGGTGCCTGTCTCCCTTTCTCTACAGACCAATCCAGTTTTCTGTTTTAATCATACTCAGTGCAAACCTATGGCCATGGATTTACTTGGCAGACAACTACCATTGACCTGCATCCCAAGCTTGTTGTTGTTGTTCAGGCCAGTAATGGGCCTGAATCCTAGGCCTAAGCACTGACTCATCTTTTTCATTCAATGCTGGTGCTCTACCACTTGAGTCATACCTCCACTTGCTGCTTTTAGGTGGTTAATTGAAGATAAAGAGTGTCCTGGACTTTTCCGCTCAGATTGTGAGGTATGAGTCATTTGAGCTAATCTTTGAATTTCTTTTTTCTATTTTCCTTTTGTTTGATCATGGAGCTTGAACTCAGGACCTGGGCACTAGCCCTGTTCTGCTCAAGGCTAGCATTCTACCACTTTGAGCCACAGCTGCATTTCCTGTTTTTGAATGATTAATTGGAGATAAGAGTGTCATGTACTTTCCTGCCTAGGCTGGCTTCAAACTGCGATCCTTGGATCTCAGCCTCCTGAGTAAGGATTATAGGCATGAGCCAATATCGATCTTTGAATTTCTTTATGGCAGACACTATATAATCCTTGTAAGTTTTCACCAGTTTGAATTATGGCTTTGCCATTTGCATCAAGTACTCTAACACAATGCAAGTGTAGCAATCTGTCTGATGAAGATGTCATGCAGCAGGAATTTTAATGGTGAACATTTATTGGGCAATTTCTGTATGTAGAAATTGTGGTAGATTTTAATCTTTGCTTTAATTTTTTTTTGCTCTGGAGATTGAACTCAAGGTTTTGTAGTTGGCAGGCTCCACTTGAACCTCTGAGCCTCTTTTCTGTTTGGGGTACTAGTACTGGGATTTGAACTCAGGGCTTTGTACTCTTGACTGTTTTTTTTCTCCAATCAAGCAAAAACCACTTGAATTACACTCTTACATTCTCACTTCCTCCTTTTTGCTGGTTAATTGGAGATAAGAATCTTACTGATTTCTTCACCCAAACTTGCTTAGAACTGATATCTTCAGATTAGGCTGAAATTCTCATCCTCTTGAGTAGCTAAGTAGCTAGGGTTACAGACCTGAGCCACTAATACCTGATTTAGTTTCTTTCCTTTCCTTTCCTTTCTCCTTTTCTCCTTTCTTTTTTCCTCCCTCCGCCCCGCCCCCCGAATCTTTTTGGTTGGTCCTGGATCTTGATCTCAGGGCCTGGGCACTCTCCTGTCCCTGGGCTTTTTTGCTTAAGGCTAGCACTCTACCACTTTGAACCACAGTTCCACTTCTGATTTTCTAAGTGGAAATAAGAATATCACAGTCTTTCCTATTCAAGTTGGCTTTGAATAGCGATCCTTAGATTTCAGCCTCCCGAGTAGCTAGGACTACAGGTGTGAGCCATCAGTGCCTGGCACACAGTCTAGTTATTTTTCTAAAATAGGGTCCTGCATTTATGTCTGGATCAGCCTGGACTATTATCCTTCTATTTATGCCATGTAGTTGGGGTGACAGGTGCACATACTACTGTACCCAGCTCCTTTTGTTGCTGAAATGGGGATCGAACTACCTTTCCCCCACTCGGCTGATTCAAACCACAATTGTCCCAATATCCATCTCCTAAATAGCTAGGATTACAGGTGAATGCCACTGTGCCAGCTTCATTTTAATTGCTACTGGAGTTGTACTTGTTAAATAGTCTTACAAAATTTGTTACTTAAAAGCAACTGTCTCTTGTCACTCAGTCCCATTTCCAAATGCTTAGAAATGACCCCTTTACACCTTTCCAGCTGATTCTTTTAGCTATTGACTTTTCACTGTAGACTTCACATCCTACACCCTTCCAGCCATACATATATTGTGATATGGCTTAGATCAATAATTATTCATGTAAACTAGTCACAGTTGATGTTACTGTGATGACGTCTTCCTATACAAAATATTTTGTTTTTACTAAAGGTAATAATTGTCTTCCCTTTTATTACCACTTCAGCCCCCAAAACTTCACTTAAATATGCTCAAATGGCTTTTTTTTGTTTTAATACTGGTACTGGTCTTGAACTCAAGGCCTGGGTGCTGTCCTTTGGCCTTTTCATTCAAGATTAGTGCTCTACCATTTATGCCACAGCACCCCTTCTGGATTTTTAGTGGTTAATTGGAGAGTAAGTCTCACAGACTTTCCTGCCAAAGCTGCCTTCAAACCTTGATCTTCAGATCTCAGTCTCTTGAGTAGCTGGGATTTCCGGCATGAGCCTCTGGTGTTTGGCTGCCTTAGTATTTTTAGGTCAAGAGAGCCAAGTGTAGGCCACAGTGTTGGTTGTCTGCAGGATCAGCCTGGTCAACTTGAATAGTCTCTTCTTTAGCTGGGACTCCTCTGGTCATACCAGCTCCTTGTCTTTCAAGGTAGATGTAGATGGTCAATGCATATGCTGGCATTGACCATGCTTTGCCTCGGTGAGGTGGTGGAGGATGAGTAACATGATGGAAATTGTGGCCAGAAGAGCCTTTGGCCACTAGGAGACTACAGTCTCAAACTGTCCTGACTGGCTATGCTCCTCTGAATGCTTCGGCTTAGCCAAGTGTCATCTTCCACTATATGGATCACTGCTTGGCACCAGGTTGTTAGCAGAAGCAATGACATTTCTGAAGAAGATAAAGAGGAAGCTGAGTTATGAGCTGTCTTTCTTGCCAAACAGCTGCAAGAAAGGCCCTGGCTATCTTTGGTCCAATAGTGTGTGCTTACATGGGTCATGTTTGGAGAGTTTGAAGTTTTTCTTTGTGCCAGTCCTGCGGCTTGAACTCAGAGTTTCAAACTATCTCTTTTGGCTGGTACTCTACCAATGGAGCCACACCTCCATTTTCAGCCTTTTGCTGATTAATCAGAACTAAGAATCTCTCAGATTTGTTTACCTAGACTGAGTATCAACCATGATTCTCAGACCTCAGCCTCCTGCATAGCTAGGATTACAAATTTGAGCTGCCAGCTCCTGGCATAGCATATTTTTTTTTGTGGTTTGTTTTTTGTTTGTTTGTTGTGGGGGAGGGAGAGGAGTCCACGAGAAGAATATTATTTATTTACTTATCTATTTATTTTGAGATGGTCTCCAAGTAGCCCATGTTGGCTTTGGACTCATGATTGGGGTTGAAACTTTAAAGATTAAGTGGATGCCCCAGTGATCTAATGGAGGATATAAAAAAGGTGCGGGGAGAGGAAGCTTGGTGAGTTCTGCAACTATGTGGCCAGAGAAAGAACAGAAGCTCGGGATGAGGGTCCAAGGGCAAGACCCAATCCTGAAGGACACTGTCCTCGAAGTGTCTCCCAGTGACTCCTGTGGAGCTGGCACTTTATCTCAGAGCCCAGAGGGCCATGGCAGTGTTGTGGGAAGTCAGATGACCAGGCTGTGTCTCAAGATTTAGTTGCAAAGTGAAAGAGGACTAGTGTGAGTGGGGCGGCCTGTGGCAGGCAGGTGTCCGGGTGAATGCTGGGGGCTGATCTGGAGCAGAAGCAATGTGGAGAGGAGAGAAATGAACAGAGGTGAATGTAAGCAAGGGGGCATCTACAGAGCCCGGGAGAGAGATTAAGCATGGGATGGGTGGGCGGGGTGGGTGGGTGATCGGCTGCAGGACAGCGGATGACCAGCAGGCAGTTCCTGGCATCGAGGGAGACCGATCAGGGTGGAGACTTCAGCTGCCACTTTGCCTAGTCTAGCCTGCGGGGTCTGGGCCCTGCTCTTCAGCCTACCACTTCAATGGTTTCCTGCTGTGTTTGCAGTCTTCATTATTTATTAGTCTTCCTTATTTACAGCTCTTATTTGCGGTTTTTATTATGTAAAGCTATTTAAAGCTCAGCATCTGGACACAGTATGGGCTTCCTACTCTATCATTGAACTCACTCCAGCAGCCTTTCCCATCACCTAGCCACCCTCACCTTCCTGGGGTTCATTCATAGGAGATCTTTGAGCCTCATACTAAGTGCTTGTCACTTATCTACCAGCCCCATCGCCCCTGAATGTGACAGTAGACAAGTGAACACTTCCAAGTCTTCCTTTGTATAGAAAGGAGCAGCTAGAAGGCTGCTCTCCACAGACCCATCCAGCCTGGCTAGCCGAACTTCTGGCCCCCAACCCTCCCTCACAAGAGCTCTGCAGGCTCCAAGCTTTCTGCAGCAAGAGACCCACTTCCACCCAAGATGGTCCCCTTCCCACCTTCCCTCTATCACAGCCTACTCTGGGGGCCCTGTAGGCTGTGATAAGCTCACCTTAATTCTGCAAGCCTATTTTGAGGTCTGGTCTTGTGCCAAACAAGCACTTAGTATGAGGGCTATTGTGTTTTAACCCAGATCCTCTCAGCAGATCGTGAGTCATTAGCTAGACAGATTCTTTCAGAAGGCAGGTGGCAGAAGTTCATCGTTTATTTTATTTTTATTGACATTAAGTAGTTATACAAAGGGGTTACAATTCCATAAGTCAGATTATAAGTGCAGTGCTTCTTGGTTAATGTCACCCTTTCTTTTGTTCTCGCTTATTTTCCCCCTCTCTTCCGTATCCACAAACTATATAGTTTTGGGGTTTTTTTTTTTTTGCTAATCCTGGGGCTTGAACTGAGAGCCTGGGTATTGGGCCTGAACTTTTTTGCTCAAGGCTAGTGCTCTACCATTAGAGCTACAGCTCCTCTTCCAGCTTTTTGTGGTTAATGGAGTTGAGTCTCACAGACTTTCCTGCTCTGACTGGCTTTAAACCCTGATCCTCACAGCTCAGCCTCCTGAGTAGCTAGGATTACAGGTGTGAGCCCCTGGCACCTGGTTCATTTTTTAAATAGTGTATTGACTACAATGTCTGCATTTGCTCACTCTTTCTCCCTTTATTCCTATGTCCTCTCCCCTCTTTGAGATCAGGGCCCGGGCACTATCCCTAAGCTTCTGTGCTCAGGGTTAGGGATCTACCACTTGAGCCACAGGTCTACCTCTAGCATTTTTTTGATAGTTCATAGGTAATTAGAGTCTCACAGGCTTTCCTGCTGGAGTTGGCTTCAAACTACAATCCTCCAATCTCAGCCTGTGAGGAAGGAGGATTACAGGTGTTAGCCACCTTTGCCTACTTGTTTTGTTTTGTTTTGTTGCTAGTCCTGGGCTTGAGCTCAGGGCCTGAGCCCTGTCCTTGGACTTTCTCAAGGCTAGCACTCTACCACTTGAGCCTCAGCACCATTTCTGGCTTTTGTCTATGTGTGTGGTACCAAGGAATCGAACCCGAGTCTTTGTGCATGCTAGGCAAGCACTTTAACCACTAAGCCAAACTCCCAGCCCCTGCCTACTTGTTTTTTTGTTTTTTGGTTTTTTTTTTTTTGCCAGTCCTGGGCTTGAGCTCAGGGCCTGAGCACTGTCCTTGGACTTTCTCAAGACTAGAGCTCTACCACTTGAGCCTCAGCACCATTTCCAGCTTTTTTTTCTATGTATATGTGGTACCAAGGAACTGAACCCGGGTCTTCGTGCATGCTAGGCAAGCACTCTACCACTAGGCCAAACTCCTGGCCTGCCTACTTGTTTTTTAAATGTACTTATTTTTTTAATACATGTGCTTGAACTCAGAGTCTTGCCATTTAAGCCTCATCCTAGACTCTTTCACTTTATTATTTTTCAGGTAATGTCTTACATGTGCACTTTTTCCCTCCAGGAGTATCTCAAACTTCAAGACTCCTACTTCTGTTTCCTACATACTTAGCTTTTTTCTTTGGGGTAAGGTCTGTCTTAGATTTTTTCCCCATCTCTGCTTCCTAAGTAGCTGGGATTATAGGCAGGAGCCATAGCACCCAGGTAGCCAAAGACTTTAAGTAGGTACAGATAAAAACCACATCTTAAGGATATCATGTTCCTACCGTGTCAATCTTCTATGGGGGAGTTCTGTCTTAGATCTAGCCCAAGTTCTTCAGGAAACTTTATTAATATTTTATTAGCTTGCATTAATTATATAGAATGATATTTTTATGGTTGCATTTCCACACATTTATACTATAACCCAATCAATCTCACCTCTTCCCTCCATCCTTATCTCCCCTCTTCCCATTTTCTTTTCTTTTAACTTTCTTTTTCTTTCTTTCTTTTTTTTTTTTTTTTTGCCAGTCCTGGGCTTAAGCTCAGGGCCTGAACACTGTCTTTGGATTTTTCTCAAGGCTAGAGCTCTACCACTTGAGCCTCAGCACCACTTCCGGCTTTTTCTAAGTATGTGGTACCAAGGAATCGAACCCAGGTCTTCGTGCATGCTAGGCAAGCACTCTACCACTAGGCCAAACTCCCGACTTTCTTTCTTTCTTTCTTTTTTTTTTTTTGGCCTGTCCTGGGGCTTGAACTCAGGGCCTGGGCTCTGTCCTTAAGCCTCTCTTTGTTCACAGCTATCGCTTTACCACTTGTGATACAGCACCACTTCTGGCCTTTTCTGTTTATATGGTACTGAGGAATCAAATCTAGGGTTTCAAACATGCGAGGCAAGCAGTCTACCACTATGTCACATTTCCAGTCTCTTTTCCCATTGTCCCAGAACAATTTCCACAAATTTCCTTCAGGAAACTTGAAAGCAGAACACTGAGTGAAGTATCAGGGGCCCACACATGTAACCCTAGCTACTGAGGTCTGAGAACCACAGACCAAAGCCATCTGGTTCAGAAAAGTTCACGAGACTCTTAATTCCAGTTAACCACCAAAAAGCCAGACGCGGAGCTGTGGCTCAAGTGGTAGAATGCTAGCCTTGAGCAAAAATCTCAGGGATGTTGCCCAAGACCTGAGTTCAAGTCTCAAGACTGGCATCAAAAATAGAAAAAAGAAGAAAGAAAGAGAGAGGGGGGGGGGGAGGGAGGGAGGGAGGGAGGGGCTGAGATGTGACAATCGAGGCTCAAAGCCAGCCCAGGCACTAAAGACCTGAGACTCTCATCTCCAATTAGTCACTAGAAAACAGGAAGTGGGGCTGTGGCCCAAGGAGTATGGAGGTAGTCTTGAGCTGAAGAGCTCAGGAACAGTGCCCGGGACCAGAGTTCAAGCCCCATTACCTACAAAAGAAGGAGGAAGAGGAGGAGGAGGAGGAAGAGGAGGAGGAGGAGGGGGGGGGAAGGAAAGAAAGAAAGAAAAAAAGAAAGAAAGAAAGAAAGGAAGAAAGAACATGGATATATTCCAAAGGCTCTGGATAGAGGGGGCTGACTGGAGCTGCCCCTCTCAGCTTTTCCTCAGCAGAAGTGGGGTACTGGGTCTCCAGGAGAGAAAGGGACTCAGTCCTTGGTCCTTTGCTCCCCACACTGTCTCCCTCACCCTTACCCCTAGTCCAGTGCAATGTTGGATGGCAGCTACAGCTGCCCTTGACACACAAGCTGGGAGGATCTTATGTAACCAGCTTTGGCCAGACATTCTGGTTCCACAGGTACAGCCTACAAGTTAAAAATTGTTCTAAAAATGCAGCCCAGCTGCCTAAACACACAGGCTTCTGGGGGAGGCTGCTGCGGGCAGAGGCCTGTCAGGCTTCTTCTCCACAGAGACTTTGTGCCCAGAGCTGACTACGCACCATGAAGGAAACATTCAACCCCCCGGAAATCTTAGCCTCAGGGACGTGTTGTTTCCCATTTCCTGCTCCCACACACCTCACCATCCTGAGGGGTCTGCTCTAGATCAACCTGTATCTCTTTCCAGTGTCTCTGGGGCCATCTGCCCATGACCCTTGGGCTCACCTGTGTGGTGCACTTGGCTTTCCAGTTATTTTCATATCCTCTTGTAGTTCCATGTGTTAGGAGCCTTAACCTGAGACCTCTTCTCTCTTCCTCCTCTTATCCTTCCTTTCTCCCTCCTGGTTTCCTTCCTCACCTCTCCTCCTCCATGCCCAAGAAGTCATGGGCAGTTCTCCTTTCTTCCCTCCTCACCTCTCTGCCTCTTCAGAGCCATAGTTGTTTGTTCATTGGCAGCTGGGCAAGTGTCTCACTTCTCTGGGCCTGTGTCCAAGGAAGCCTGCAATCTTTACCCTCTTTCTCACCAAGTCCCTGTGGCAAGCACAGAGGTGACATTCACTTCTGTCCACATACATAAGGACTTCAAGATATTTTCCTGTTGTTCCACTCACTGTGTGTGGGTATGCGTGCGTGCACCAGTACAGAGGCTTGAACTCAGTGTCTTGAGCTCTCTCTTAGCTTTTTACTCTAGGCTGGTATTCTTTTCCTCTTGAGTTACATAACTTGAGCCACACTTCTAGATTTTTCCCCCCCTGGTTCATTGGAGATTAGAATTTTATGGATTTTTCTGCCTGAGCTAGCTTTGAACTGCCTTCCTCAGATCCCAGTCTCCTGAATAGGTAGGGATTACAGGTATAAGCCACCAGTACCCAGCTTGTTACATATTTTTACTTGGGGAATTTCATTTGTGTTTGTTTTGTCTTTGTTACATAGTCCAGGCTGTTTTCAAACTAGATCGTTCTGCCTCATTTTCTCCAGTGCTAGGACGGCAGCATGCCTGGTGCTATTAGTTACATATTTACTAAGAACCCAGGATAGGGAGCATATCATAGTAGGTTCTAATTGTATAAAGAGGAGGGGCTGGGAGTTTGGCCTAGTGGTAGAGTGCTTGCCTAGCATGCACGAAGACCTGGGTTCAATTCCTCGGCACCACATACATAGAAAAAAAAAAAAGCCAGAAGTGGTGCTGAAGCTCAAGTGCCTTGAGAAAGTCCAAGGACAGTGCTCAGACCCTGAGCTCAAGCCCAGGACTGGCAAAAAAAAAAAAAAAGAATGATTGTGTGAAGAGGAATAAAGACACTGCACAGCATCTAAACCCTAAGCCTGCTCAGCAGATTCCTGTGCAGATTCAAAACAACCACCAAATTCCACCTCCATCAGCACTTATAGAGTAGATGTGGGAAGGAGAGGACCATAAGATCTCACAATTGGACCAAAATCTGCCTTCTTTTGGCTTCCACTGTAGCTGGGATGACAGGCTGACCACTATCCCTGTGTGGGGGAGGCTTCTTCTGTTGACGTGGCATCTCGAAGACTTCTATCTGTGCTGAAAAGATTCTCAGATCTCAGCGTCCCCGGCAGCTAGGATTACAGGCTTGAGACTCCATCACAGTTTGAGAATGCCATCTTTTAGAAACTAGGAGAATCTGAAGCCCTCAGCCATTCACTGTTCCTGTCCCTGGCAAAGCCTAAGAGTTGAAGAAGTATCTGCCAAAAGAAGCTCCCTCCCGCTCTGAGTGTTTTCATGGCCTCCTGCCCAAATGACTGATGTCCCTGCCTTTCTCCAACTGAAATCATCTCTCAGGTCTCTGCTCTACACAGTGCCCTGAGCAACCCCCGCCCCAGGCCTGTAATAACTGCCATTCAGAGATGGCTCAGAAAAGCCCTGGGGAAGGCACAAGTAGACAGGAAAGAGCCCCATCTTCATTGAACCTAAAAGCACATAAGCCAATGTCAAGCAGTGGCAAATCAAACAGTGGCAGGAGGAGCGCATATGGAATGTGTGTGGAGAGATACTTCCAGTAGCCTGGTCCACCCGGTCCTCTCTGAGCAGACCGGAGTATTTCATCACACCATTCTGTCAACATCTTCTCTCAGTTTCTCGAGATCTGTGTCTTATTACGCATAGGTTCTCAGAGGTACACAGAGTTTGGTGTGTAGAAAGATTCACTAAGTGTGCAGTGAAAAGGATAAAGGAATGGATGGATGGATGGATGGATGGATGGACGGATGGATGGACGGACGGATGGATGGATTGTTGTCAGTGGAGACAATAGTGGGACCACCATTGTCTGTACTAGTCAGAGCCACAAAATGCTCTGAGTACCAACCTAGAAAGCTATACTTTCCTCTAGGTTTCCTCACCTTGTTCTTTTATTTTTATTTTTATTTTTAATTGTTATTCTATACAGAGAGGTTGCAGTTAGTGAAGTCGGATAATGAGTACATTTCTTTTAGGACATGGTCATCCCTTCCCTCTCTCCCTCCCAGTTTTGCTTTAGCTCTTAAGTGACTAGGAGACCACGGAGGTCAAGGAACTTGCTGAGCTTCACAGCAAGCCTCGAGGCAGAGCTGACCCAGACACAGGCATTAAGAGCAGAGGCTTGAATTTGACTCTACTCTTTGCCCGCTGCATCACCTTGGCCAAGTTACCCAACTTTCCAACCTTACAAATGAAGATAATGGCACTGACCTCACTGAGCTGTGGTGAGGATTAAACTGAGATAAAATATGTAATGAGCTTTGGAGGAGTGCAGCCAACAGGAGCAACTGGCTGGGCTGCTTCTGCAATGCCCAGGGGAGGCCCAGGGGACCAGGGCCTGTTGCTAACCCCCGACTTCCTTCTGACTGCTCTCTTCCCACAGCATGGACTCCACAGAGGCCCAGCACGGCACCGACCTCAAGTGAATGAGGGTACTGTGAACACTCACTTCCCATGTTTCACATTTTTACCCACATCCTGACTTTTCCTTAAATGCCACCTTTGATGCCAGCACCCAGCCCAATGATGTCATCTTTCAGTTATAGATGGAAGATGCTCTATTTAGTTAGAAGTTTATGTTACATTTTATGTTGATTCATCATGCCATAGTCTTCAGGAAAATGAATAAAACATATAACAATGACCTTTATCGTGTTGGTTCAAAACCAACCGGATAGAGTTTTGTTTGTTGTTATCTTAGTGCTGGTACTAGGGCTTGAACTTAGAACTCATCTCTTCCTTTCTCTCCCTTTCCTCTCTTGAATATCTGGGATTCCATGTGTGAGCCACTGCACCTGAAATGTAACGACATCAAGGGAGCAGCAGCTACGTGGCTACTTTTTACACTTGGTAGAGCAGGGCACCTCCCTCACCCCAAGTTCCCAGAAGAAAATAGCCATGTTGTTTCTGTTGTTACTTAACTGGCTTGCTGGGTCCCTCCCAGAACTGGGCCATGGCTGGCTTCCCACCGAAGTTGATGGTTCTACTTCCTGGCTTGTCTGCCGAGAGGCCCCGAAGCATCTCCATCTCTGTGCCATCTGGTCTACTAGTTATCCCAGTGCCTCGGGCCTTGCAGCCTGCTGCGGCCTCCGCACACTGGGTGGGCCCCAGCAGCCCAGTCTCCACAGGCTCATGCCACTGAGCTGGCCCAAGGCCAGGGTCCAGCTTCCTCAGCTGCCCAGAGTCTCCCTCGCAAGGCTGCACCACATCATAAGCTTTCCACCGCAGCTAGGCATGACTCTCCCTTCTCACCACAATCCCAGAACCGTCACTTTGCAACTGCCCCCCAGTCCACACAACCCCAAGCTGCAGTGTCATCTTCCTCCTCCTCCTCCTCGCCCTCTCCCTCCCCATCTTCTTCCTCCTCTTCTTCTTCCTCCTCCTCCTTGCCTTCTTCCTCCTCCTCCTCTTCTTCTTCCTCCTCCTCCTCCTCTTTCTCTTCCTCTTCCTTCTCCTCTTCTTTCTTTTTTTCATGTGTATGCCCAGTCTAGGACTTAAATTCAAGGCCTGGACACTGTCCCTTAGCTTTTTTTTTTTTAATATTTTTATTGTAATTAATAAAAGGGTTACATGATGTTTGCCAGATAGAAGGTGCATTAATTCACATACATTGATACCCTTTCACATGTCTTGGTACCCATTACCCTCCCCCCACCCCCCTGTCCCTTAGCTTTTGTACTCAATATTAGTGCTTTACCACTTAAGCCACAGCTCACTTCCAGCTTTGGCTGGTTAACTAGAGATAAGAATCACCTAGATGGGCCGGGAGTTTGGCCTAGTGGTAGAGTGCTTGCCTAGCATGCATGAAGACCAGGGTTCGATTCCTTGGTACCACATACTTAGAAAAAGCCAGAAGTGGTGCTGAGGCTCAAGTGGTAGAGTTCTAGCCTTGACAAAAATCCAAGGACAGTGCTCAGGCCCTGAGCTCAAGCCGAGGACTGGCAAAAAAAAAAAAAAAGAATCTCATAGACTTCCCTTCCTGGGCTTCAAACTGTGCTCTTTAGACCACAGATTCTTGAGCAGCTAGGATCACAGGTATGAACCAGCCGCCCCTAAGCTCAAGCCCTTCTTACAAAGGGCTCAAACCCTCACAGTGAAAGCTGGAGGTATAGCTCAGTCAGGGAGTGTGATTAGTATGAATGAGGTTCTGGGTTCCATTCTCAGCACTGAAACCAAATTTTTAAAAAAATTGTTATTATAAAGGTGATACATAGAGGGATTACTGTTAGACAGATTTTTGTTGTTGTTGGTGGTGGTGGTCATGGGGCTTGAACTCTGGGCCTGGGCACTGTTCCTGAGCTCTTCAGTTCAAGGCTAGAACTCTACCGCTAGAACAACAGGGCCACTTCTGGTTTTCTGGTGATTAATTGCAGGTAAGAGTCTCACAGTCTTTTGTGCATGGGCTTTGAACCAATCCTCAGATCTCAGTCTCCTGAATAGCTAGGATTACATGTGTGAGCCTGCAGCATCCAGCAACGTACAACATGGATTCTTAGAATGGAGAGATATCCATCTTCAGAGTCTCCCAGCTAATCCTCTACTACCCAAGGCAAGCTTCTGCCTCAGGGCCTTTGTGTGGCTATCTCGTTTATCAAGACTGTTCATGCCTAACTGTTTTCTCACCTCTTCAGGTCTTGGTTCAAATTTGGAAGTGCTCTATCACTGAGCTACATGCCATGGATTTTTTTGAGACAGTGTCATGATGTAATCCAGGTTGTCCCTGCACTCGTGATCCTCCTGCCTCAGCTTCCCAAGTGTTGGGATTATAGGCATGCACCACCAAGCCCAGCTGGAGCTTGGTTTTCTCTGCTGGAAGGTGAAGGTGAGATTATGGTGTCCATCTCACTGACTTGTAGCATAGTAACACGAAATGAGTTGGACAATGTTTTATAAACTGCTGTCTATGCGCGCTTTGATTAAGTCCTTTTCCTGAGCAGTTACAGGCTTACTTCTCTGCCTGGAAAAGACTTAGGAAGAGAAGAACACTCTCTATCCACTTGGTCCACTCTTGATTCTTGATTCTAGGTGAATCAAGAATAGTGACCATTCCAGCCCTGGTGGCTCACACCTGTAATCCTAACTACTCAGGATCTGAGGATTGTGATTCAAAGCCAGCTTGAATAGGTTAAGTCCATGAGACTCTTATCTCCAATGAATTACCAAAAAGCCGGAAGTGAATCTCTGGTGCAAGTGGTAGAGCACTAGCCATGAGCAAAAAAGCTAAGGGACAGTGCCCAGGCCCTGAGTTAAAGCCCCAGGACCTGTACACACGCATACATAAAAAAGGAGCATTAACCCTGGGCCCTGACAACTGGAACCAGTCCACAGTATGGCCCATCTCCCAAAACCATAGCCAAAGCCACAGGGCAGGGAAGGGGTGGGAAGGCTTTCACTCTAGGAATCCACCCACACTTCCACACCCAAGGTGAGGAGAGGTGAGGCCCGAGAGGGTAGGAACAGAACACTGAGGCCAGTCTTCTGGCCTTGCCTTCTCTTCTTGTCTTGCTTCATTTCCCTTCCTTGAAGGTAAGATTGTGTCTTTTTTTGTGAGTGAATGCAAATACTCAGGGCCTTGCACTCTCCCTTGACTTTCCTGCTCCAGACAAGAGGCTCGTGGACTTTCCTTCCGAGGCTGGTTTCAAATCATGTCTTTCAGATCTCAGTAGCCTCCTGAGTGGCCAGGACTACAGGCGAGATCCACCAGTGTCTGGCAAGATTAGATCTTCATCATTTCCATAGAGAGCCCAGCAGATGATAGGTTATCAAGACAGCTCTTTATGACGTGATATTATAGGGCTGTTTGTGTATTTATTTGCAGAGCAGGGGATCAAACTCAGGGCCTTACACATGCTCACCAGCTACTTCACACTATGATCTGAATAGTTTGCCCTCTCTGGAGAGGTTGGAATGTGTTGACAGTGGGAAGTGAGACCTTTAAAATGTGATTAGCTTGTTAAGAGGGTAAAGCGGACAAAAGTGAGTTCTCTCTCTAGACGCATGAGAGAGAATGGGTGTTATAAAGCCTGTATCTTGTTTTGCTTGCCTTTCTGCTCACCACTATGAGTGGAAGCAGCCTGAAGCCCTTGCCTATGTCATGTTCAGGAACTTCTCAGCTTCCAGAATCATGAGACTAAAGAAACCTTTTTGTTTTTATAACCTATTCAGTCTCAGGCATTCTGTTATGGTAACTGAAAATGGGCTAACTAGTGGATGAGTGAATGTCTGAGTATGAACTCCTATTCTTGCCTTTTGACTCGTGTCTTACCTTTAGCATCTATCTCTAAACTCTATTATTGATTCAATTTTAATTACTTCACCTCACTTAATACTTTTTTTTTCTAGTCCTGGGCTTGTGCTCAGGGCCTGAGCACTGCCCTTGGACTTTCTCAAGACTAGAGCTCTACCACTTGAGCCTCAGCAGCACTTCCAGCTTTTTTCTATGTATGTGGTACTGAGGAATCGAACCCGGGTCTTCATGCATGCTAGGCAAACACTCTACCACTAGGCCAAACTCCCGGCTCTCACTTAATACTTTTATCCACACTCAAGAGCTGCACGCTGTCAGGTACAGGATGTCAAAGACTTCTTTGGAGACCAGTAGGTGACACACAGCTCTGACCCTAACATTTGGGAAGCTGAGGCAGGAAGAGCTCAAGTATTTGAAGGTAGCCTGGACTGTATAACAAGATGATCTCAAACAAAGTACAATGACCTCTTTTGTCCTTAAAAAGCAAAATTCCTCCCCTGGTCTGAAATCCGTAAAGGTTTAATCATCTGGACATGCATTGGCTCTTTGTGTGACTTTTCTAGTGAGCCACTTCAAATATTTATTTGTTTGAAAGTGAGTGTGGTTAAATAATAACTAATAAAGGAATGTCTTGCAGGGGGTTCTTATTTAAAGTCAGGAGGATGTAGTTGTGTTGGTAATTAAGCCTTGCTGGTTAAGAGTAAACAGGATGTTGCTCTGAAAGGAACGAGGGGCGGGACGTGGGGACAGGTGACTTTTTTTTTTTTCAGTTGGTCATGGGGCTTGAACTCATGGCCCGAGTGCTGTTCCTGAGCTCTTGTGCTCAAGATTAGTGCTCTACCACTTTGAGCCAAAGCTGATTTTTGAATTGATAATTAGAGATAAGAGTGTCATGGGGACTTTTCTGCCCTGGCTTTGAGCTGGAATCCTCAGATCTCAGCCTCTTGAGAAGCTAAGATTACAGGTGTGAGCCACCAGCATCCAGCTGATTGGTGACTGTTGACCTTGCTTTATAGAGCAGCTTGGTGCACAGAGTGTGAGCTCTGGAGAGGGAGAAAGATCTAGTCCTTGTCACTGCAGTTATAGCAACTGCCTGTGTGATGGAAGCGGGTCCTTCTGTCCTCACCTCAGAATCAAGTCTATAGCAAGAACTTGGGGAAGATAGCTTCAAGATTGGCCTTCCCAAGGGGATGGAGTTGTCTTGTGAGGAAGATGGCTTCCTATCTGCTTTTTTGCCTCCGGTACTTTTCTTTGACTCATTTGGTCTCCTTGCTAGGGCGGCTCTATACCAGTTGAACCATGCCTCTAGTTGTGACATTTTGCTCATTACTTGGAGATAAATGCTACTTGGAGATGCGTCTGCCTGTGCTGATCTCAGTTCTCAGCCTGGTGGCCTGGCTCTGTCCTCATTCTGTGTCAATCATTTTGTAGACAGGGCATCCTACAGACTCTGGGTCCATTGCCACCTACATATCCCTGAGAAGGAGATGGTTGCTATGGGGTGTTAGTTGTTAGTTTGTTCTGTTTTTGCAGGGCTGGGGGTGGAGCCTGGGGCATTATGCTCCCCATCACTAAGCTACATCCCAGCCCTGTGGCTCCAATTACTGAAGATAGTGCTGATTTAGCAGAAGCTCATCAATGAGAGGCCTGGTAGCTCAGGAGATTGTCCTCTCCATGTTTCAAATAGATTCTGTGGTCCATTCCTTGTCCACCCAGCTTTGATTTGACAGAGCAGCAAGGAGGGAGGGGAAAGATAGAGAGCAGATGCCTGGAACATCTGAAGGGACAACTGGCTGCAGAGTGGCAGAGAATGGAGCCATTTCTCTGCCTCTGCATTAGAGTCGGGGCTCTGTAGTGGTCCCTTCAGTGGATCCCATGGTGGGCTCTGTTGAGAGCTCTGTGGATGGCCTTTGGGATCCTGAGGATTCAGTTCTGTGAGATATGCTAAATATGGCACCTCAAAGTCCCTTGGCCGCACCTGTTTCCCAAGCCCTTGAACCTGAAGTACACATCTGTCACATACATTTATTTATTCATTCATTTATTTATGTTGGTCATGAGGCTTGAATTCAGTAGGCCTGGGCCTGGGTGCTTTCCCTTAGCTCTTTCATTCAAGGCTACTTTCAGCCACAGCTCCATTTCTGGTTTTTGAGTGGTTAATTGAGGATAAGTGGACTTTCTGCCTGGACTGGCTTTGAACCATGATCCTCAGATCTCAGCCTCCTGAGTAGCTAGGATTATAGACCTGAGCCACTGGTGCCTGGCTCTAGATAGACTTCTTGAGAGCAGGTTGGGAGCCTGGCTAGACAATCAGGGTAAAGGCCATGTCCCATAGAGGTTCTGCATCCATCACGATGGCCTGGAGCACTTCTGTGTACATGCTGTAGACATCAGACCATGGCCTGAGCAGTCACACGTGTGGGTCCTGAACATCACAGTCATGGCCTATTGCCCATGAAGGACTTGCACGTGGTCCTCAGAGGTGTGTGCCAGAATGAGCACCCAATCAGAGAGGCTGAGAAATGTATGGCAAACTTGGGCAGGCTGCATGGAGCCTGTAATTTGGGTCTGAGGATTAATAGGGCCGCAGGCTGTCCAGTGATCGTATAGTCTCTATTAGTGATAGAGTTTCTTATAGTCTCTTACTAGTTTTAGTGATCTTATAGCTCTCTCCTAGAGACATTTTATTAACCCCTGGGTGACACACCCCACGTGCTACTCTTCCACGGGACACCTCCCCTCTAGCGGGAATTGTTTGTCTTTTCTTCAGTGAATCTTTTGCCATTTTTCGCCTCCCTCTGTGTCCATGGGCTCATTGTTTGAGATCATCAACACCCAGTTCCTGAGCTGGATGTTGGAGTTTTATTCAGTTTCACTTTCATGGTACAGGTGAGAAAACTAAAGCCTGAGAAAGGACTGGCCTGACCAGGTCTATCTGTAGGCTGAACAGCCCTGGAACCCCATCATCCTGATCTTGGAAGGAATATTTAGCCCCATCTCCTGCTGCAGCTCCTGGAACTACAGATGACTGTGGATCAAGCATAAATCAGAAAACTCTGAACCAAAAAGGCTCGCACAGCCCACAGCCTTGTGTCTGGTTCCCTTCCCCCCTCCTCCCTCCTCCTCCTACCTCCCAACACAGGCTAGGTCAACAGAACAGTGTTTGAAGCTCTTAATAGGGCTGATATCCCCCAGAGTGAGGAACTTAAGAGATAAAATTCCTCAGGTCCATATTTTTCATACCCTTTCAGAATGCCTAAGAAACTAAACCTTCACTTAAAATAAATATACACAAACTAGCTTTGAAGTTGTTTGAAGATAAAAGGTATTCATAGGCCCAAGCTGGTGAGGGGAAGGTTTACAGCTATTTAGAAACAAACTTTGGAGAGCTCATCATAGTTGGAGAGGGTTCTAACAATAGATCACAGATGTATTTGTTACCTCTGAGCTGAGACCAAACACCCCAGCCCCAGAGTCCTGTGACACTATCTCTGTTAACCAATCCAGATGCCCAAAGCTACTAGAGACTATATTCAGAGCATAACCTCAGCCAGGTATAGGGTGGCGGAAGCAGGAGGATCAAGAGTTCAAGTTGTAGGAGTTAGGATCATTTCTATCAAAGTAGTTGCTTGACATAAGCACAGCCATTTTAAGGGTAGCTGCCATCTTATAATAAACTATTTTAGGCCAGGCACTATTGTCTCATATCTGTAGTCCTAGCTATTTAGGAGGCTGAGATCTGAGAACTACAGTTTGAAGTCAGCTCAGGCAGGCAAATTCATGAGACGCTTATCTCTAATAAACCAACAAAGAACAGAAAGTGGAGCTGTGGCTCAAGGGGTACAATGAATGCCAGCCTTGAGCAAAAAAGCTAAGGGACAGTGCCCAGACCTCGAGTTCAAGCCTTATTACTGGAAGAAACAAAGAAAGTAAAGAAGGGAGAATGGGGGGAATGAACAAAAGAGAAAGAAAGTGAAAGAAGGAAAGAGGAGAAGAAAGGAAAGAAGAAAAAAGGAAAGAAAAAAAAGAAAGAGAAAGAAAGAAGGAAAGAAGAATGAAGAACAAAAGGAGAGAAAAGAAAGGAAAATGAAAGAAGGAAGGAAATAAGGAAGGAAGAAAAAGAAGAAAAGCAAAAAAAAAAAAAAAGAAAAGCTGGGAATGGTGGCTCATGCCTATAGTCCTAGCTACTCAGGAGGCTGAGATCTGAGGATTACGGTTCAATGCCAGCCCAGGCACTAAAGTCTGTAGTATTCTTATCTCCATTTAACCACCAGAAAACTGAAAGTGGTGCTGTGGCTCAAGAAGTAGGGCGATAGCCTTGAGCTGAAGAGCTCAGGGACAGTGCCCAGGCCCAGAGTTCAAGTCCTATGACCTACGAAACCAAAACAAACTGAAAAAGCTGTCACCATAACTAGAAGCCATATGAGGATATTTTCACTCTTTTTTTTTTTTTTTCTGTGTGGCTGGTATGGTTTTCACTAAGGACCTAACATTTCTTAGGCATATGTTCTACCTTTTGAGCCATGTCTCTAGACAAAAAGAAGGAGGAGGAGGAGGAGGAGGAGGAGGAGGAGGAGGAGGAGGAGGAGGAGGAGGAGAAGAAGAAAAAGAAGAAGAAGAAGAAGAAGAAGAAGAAGAAGAAGAAGAAGAAGAAGAAGAGAAGGAGGAGGAGGAGGAGGAGGGAGGAAAGGAGAAAAGAAAGAAAGAAGAAGGCAAGAAAGTAGCTATTTTAATTAAACCACATCCTGTCATAAGAATTATTTTGAGGAATTAGATGTGTGACTCATGTGGTAGAGCACCTGCCAGTGAGCAGAAGAATCAAATACAGAGTCCCTGTCTCAGACAAAGAAAATATATAAGTAAATAAAAAGAATTTTCTAGGCACTGCAGGCATGCCTCAAGTGGTAGAGGGCCACCTGAGTAAGAATTACTTTTCTGATGTTTTGGTCAGGTGTCCTGGTGGTGGTTGATTGCTCCAATACACTTTTAACCCCTTTCAAACTAGCCAATCACACAAGAGTGTGAGCCTAAGTTCTGACCAGATAGAACCAAGGGTACTAATGGGCTAGGAATAAAACCTGACTAGTCCACCTCCCTAGTGTGCTTGCTTGCGTGCTTTCCTGTCAGTAGTGCACTTTTCTGAAGAGACAAACTTTGCCTTGCTAGGTTCCTTTCAAGTTGATCTTTATCCCTATGTATCACTCCAATATCCCATAAAATTTTCAACAATTTGGGTTCTTGTCTGTGGTTGTTCTCCTTACCCAAAGGGTCCTAGGAGTCCCTCTTTAAGAGAGCCTCCAGGCCAGGCTAAACCTGCATTCCCACATGGCTGACGATGGACTTGAAATTGAAGATAAATCAACAACACAGGGCCCAAGCAGGCACCCCCATAACCAGGCAACCTCATGCATGAGCCTCTATATCAGGCCATAAAGTACTACTTTTGTACTTGGGTATTTTCAGTTGAGTGTATGTGACTGAGATGGCGAGAGCAGAGGTCTGATAGGCAGTTTCATTCTTCTGCTAGGGAAGAACCCTGCTCTGATGGAGTGAGGGTTAAATACACAGAAAAACTTAGTCACAGAGACCTGCAGTTGAAAATGGGGAAGAATTCTAGGCCTAAGAAAACCAAGGATGGGCCGGGAGTTTGGGCTAGTGGTAGAGTGCCTGCCTAGCATGCACAAACACCCAGGTTCGATTTCTCGGTACCACATACATAGAAAAAGGCTGGAAGTGGTGCTGTGGCTCAAGTGGCAGAGTGCTAGCCTTGAGAAAAGCCCAAGAGCAGTGCTCAGGCCCTGAGCTCAAGCCCAGGACTGGCAAAAAAAAAAAAAAAAGAAAAAGAAAAAAGAAAACCAAGGAAAGTGGAGCTAAGCTCCTCAGATATTTTAATAGTTTGGTGGAAAATATGTTGAAGAAAAGGTCTACCAGTACTCTAATGATGGCTTTTTTTTTTTTTTTTTTGCCAGTCCTGGGCTTGAGCTCAGGGCCTGAGCACTGTCCTTGGGTTTTCTCAAGGCTAGAGCTCTACCACTTGAGCCTCAGCACCACTCCGGCTTTTTTCTATGTATGTGGTACCGAGGAATCGAACCCGGGTCTTCATGGATGCTAGGCAAGCACTTTAATCACTAGGCCAAACTCCCGGCCCCTCTAATGATGGTTTTATGTGTATATGTGTGAATGTGCATCAGTTCTGGAGCCTGAACTAGGGGGACTGGGAGCTGTCACTGAGTTTTTTGCTCAAGGAGAGTGCTCTACCACTTGAGCCACAACTCCACTTCTGGCTTTCCTGTACTTAATTGAAGATAAGAGTCTCACTGACTTTTCAGCTTGAGTTGTTTCTAACAGTGATTATCAGATCTTAGCCTCCTGAGTATCTAGGATGGCCCCGCCCAATTTTCAGTTTTGCGCCCACTTTTTTTTTTTTTTTTTAATGGGTTGTGGGGTTTGGACTCTGGGCCTGGGTGTTGTCCCTGAGCTCTTCTGCTCAAGGCTACTGGCCTGCTCCTTGAGTCACAGCTCCATTTCTGGTTTTCTAGAGGTTAGTTGGAGATAAGCGTCTCCCATCTTTAGTGCCCAGGCTGGCTTTGAACTTCGATTCTCAGATCTCAGCCTCCTGAGAAGCTAGGATTACAGGCATGAGCCACCTCGCCCAGTGTCCCAGTGTATTTTAGATCTAGGGTCTGCATATGAGATAAAATATAGAGCATATAGAGGACCAATCCTTTGATATAAACAGCACTATCTGCAGCCAAGACAGAGGAGGACACTTTCTGGGGACTTTGGATATGAGTCTCAAGGGACTTTTCTTCCCGGGCTGGCTTCAAACTGTGATTCTCAGATCTCAGCATCCCAACTCGCTAGGAATGCAGACATGAGCCACCAGCACTCTGCTCAAATTGCCTTTTTTTGTATAAGTCAGTTTAGGACTATCAAGTGGATAGCCCTAAAATTCCCTAAGTGGATTTCAAGAAATGGAAAGTAAAGGACTCACCCAAAATTTAACAAAGTTAAGGAGATGAAAGTGAATGCTGTTTGTTGTTCAAGGCACTCCCTTCCAGGAAGCAGGGGTCCTTCCCCATAGAAGAGGTGAACATAATTCCCTCTCAATCCCCACCTGCAAGCCCAGAGCCTGGACCAGTCTTTCAATAAAAGCTTCATTAACACCATAAATATATCTGTTCTGATCCGCTCCTGTGTCTTAACTTCTTATTCCAAAACTATAGTCTCTGTGTCTCCCTTAATTCTAGGGCTTTTTGAGGATTTGTTTGCTTGTGTCATGAGTTTAGGGAAAGAAAGTTTGGTTCCTTTCCAAAATACAAAATACTGAGGGAAAAACACTTATTGTGGATAGGCCCAGAAGCTGCTGCACAAAGGACACAAGCTCTAGGTGGCCCATGGGACACGACTGGGGGCTAGTCCTGAGGACGCAAGCCCTCGCCACACTGTCTCTCTCTGGGAGTCAAGGGCTCTGTACTGGGTGGGGTTCAGCTAAACCCGAGGGTAGGGGCCTGCTCCGAATCTGCTGACTGTGGGCTGGCACAGGACTGCCACAAGGATTCAAGCCTCTGAGTCCTTTTGCATGCTGACTGCCCCCTTGGCTCTCACCCTAGGCAGATGCCTCATCACTTGGGAAGGGCAGAATGTGCACAAAGCAGAAGGGTGGCAGCTGACTGGAAGCCTTTCTGGAGATGACAAAGGCAAAATCCAGCTTCCCAAAATCCACACAGCCAATGAGCTCAGGGAGTTCTGGGGAAATCTGGAGAGGGGAAGTTGATCCACAGATGCATGTGGCCTACTTCCTCCTTGTGAGCCCTTGCTCAGGTTCTGCCACTCTTCCTGTCTTTAAGTCATGCAAGTCTCTCCTTCAGCATTATGGCAAGAATTTAGCTGTATCAGGAAATTTGATTACAACATCATTGTGGGATTAACATGCCTCTTTAGGTCTTTATTTTTC
The DNA here is from genome assembly GCF_031878675.1 of Megascapheus bottae. Classification (NCBI taxonomy): domain Eukaryota; kingdom Metazoa; phylum Chordata; class Mammalia; order Rodentia; family Geomyidae; genus Megascapheus; species Megascapheus bottae. Next base: position 54,268,983 of record NC_143509.1, read on the forward strand.
TGTCAGGTGATTAAAGTAGGACCTGAATAAGTCATCCTCATACCACAGAGACCTATCCTTGGATCTCAACCAACTGGGCTTAAAACAAGGACCAGGTCATGCTCCAAAGGCAGAAGAACAACAGGTTATGCATCCAAATGCTGCTGACATTTGGAGAAGTACAAGTAAGAGCTAGTACTTGTTTTCCAGGCAGAACCAGTGGTGTGTTCCTGTAGTCCCAGCAACTTGAGCAGAAGTGAGGAGCGTAGAAAATATCTATATATTTTCTATAAACCTATGTTAGCCATTTGTATTTTTATACTTGTATTTTCTTAACTTGCCTTTCTGCTTCTGTATACCTGCTTGCTAACACCCTGAGGAATGTAACTGCTGTTCTCATGGCTAATCTACAACCACACACTCGCCCCGGGCCCCAGACACTCCCGGATCTGGAACATGAGTTACAAGGCCGGACTTTCGAGGGCCAGCGAACTAGGCACAAGCCTGTTAGCCTGTCCGCGTCTGGCCCCTTGTCGGGTCTTTCTCCACTGACTCTATATTGGGTCTTTCCCTTCACCCATTAGCCAATCAGTTCAAAGCCCGACCTCGCTAAACCGACCAATGATTAGTCACGACCCTCTTCCCGCTTTGTATTGTGCCAATCATTTAATGGAATCATGGTATGAATTTCCCTTGTGGCGTATTGATTTGCTGCCAATGCTTGCTGGGACCTGCCCCCTACCAAAGAATGTGATTTTGTGCTCGGGGTCTCTGGTCTGCACTCGACTATCAGTGCGTAGAGACCCGAGCTCGAGTTCGTCAATAAACAACTCATTGCAATTTGCATTGATCTTCGGTCTGGGGGGGGGGGGGGGGCTTCAAGTTTCTGGGCATTACAGAAGCAGTAAGTTCACTGGAGCCCAGTAGTGTGAAGCCCGTCTGGGAGGGACACAGGAGAGTAGGAACAGGAGGAGAGAAGACAGACATCTATGGATTATTTCCTACATGTTTCTCAGTAGATTCTTAAGATTAAATTGGGGATTGATTCCCAAGAGGCCTTGCCAGCGGGAGGGAGAAGAGCAGGAGAAAACTCTAGAGCTATGTGGAAGGCAGACTGGTGGTGAAGACAAACTCCATCCCTCAATACCCACCCGCCTTTACCCTTCAGGGTCAGGGCCCTTTGCCTAAGCCAAGTGATCCCAGCAGTCTTGCTTGAGGTCACAGAGGATCTGAGCAGCTGAGTTGGATTCTTATCTAGCCCTGACACTTGTTTATTTATAGCCCTAACCATGAACCATTTGTTCAGCCCTGGCCAGGTGCCGTGATGGATCATGCGTGCTGTACACATACCAGCACTTCAGTTCAGCAAGGCTTATGAGGACACAAACTATTATTTGCATGTGTAACCTGACAAAAGTTAGGAGAGATTCATTTACAGTCCCAGAGCTAGGTTCAAGCTAACGCCAATCCACATTTGGTCTTCTCTATTTTTCTTTTTATGCTGGTACTGGGGCCTAAACTCAAGGCCTGGGCCCTGTTCCTTAGGTTTTTTCATTTAAGGCTGATACTCTACCAACTTAAGCCATAGCTCTACTTCAGGCCTTTTGCTAGTTAATTGGAAATAAAGAGTCTTATAGACTTTCTTGTCTGGGCTGGCTTTGATCCTCAGATGTAGCCTCTTGAGTAGCTAGGATTATAGGCATGAACTACCAGTGCCAGGGCTCTTTTTTTTCCTTACTAGTAAATATATTTTCAGAAATAGTATATAAAGAATATAAAAATTTCTTGCCAGGGGCCAGTGGCTCACACCTTTAACCCTAGCTACTCAGGAGGCTCATGGTTCAAAGCCAGCCCTGGCAAAAAAGTCCAGGGAACTCCTATCTCCAAATAATGACCAGAAAACTAGAAGTGGCACTGTGGCTCAAGTGATAGAGTTCTAGCCTTGAGTTGAAGAGCTCAAGGGCAGTGCTCAGGCCCAGAGTTCAAGCTCCAGAACCAACCAAAAAAAGAATATAAAAATTTCTTAGAGAACTATGAGCTGGGAGTTTGGCCTAGTGGTAGAGTGCTTGCTTAGCATGCACAAAGGCCTGGGTTCGATTCCTTGGTACCACATACATAGAAAAAAGCTGGAAGTGGTGCTGTGGCTCAAGTCCAAGGACAGTGTTTAGGCCCTGAGTTCAGGCCCCACAACTGGCAAAAAAAAAAAAAAAGAAATATAATGTATTTTATGTAGAAATAGTATCTTTTTTTTTTCTGGTCCTGGATCTTAAACTCAGGGCCTATGCACTGTCCTTGAGATTTCTCAAGGTTAGTGCTCTACCACTTGAGCCACAGGCTATAGTAGCACTTCCAGCTTTTCCTATGTATGTGGTACCGAGGAATAGAATCCTTGGCTTCATCATGCATGCTAGATAAGCTATTACTAGGCCATCCTCCCAGCCTCCCAAATAGTTATTTTGGCTATAAATGTTAGAAATGTATTTACATGGGGCCAGGAGAGTGGCTTAGTGATAGAGTGCCTGCCTAGCATTCACGAAGCTCTGGTTTGATTCCTCAGTACAACATGCACAGAAGTGGTGCTGTGGCTCAAGTGATAGAGCTCTAGCCTTAAGAAAGCCCAAGGTCACTCCCCAGGCCCTGAGTTCAAGCCCCAGGACTGGCAAAATAAATAAATAAATATAAAAGCAATATATTTTTTTAAAAATCAGTAGAGGTATGGTAAAGCACCAGCCTTGAGCAGAAAAATGCAAGCAGGAACTCAAGGCCTTGAATCCAACACCCTGTCCCAGCACAAAATAAATAAATAAATAAATAATAATTCAGTGACCTAAAAGTTACTCAGCAGAGTTGTCCTTGTTCAGCAGTATTTTTCATTTTACATTACAAGCTACAATTTGCTACTTCGGTGTACGTTGTGTTTTTGCTCAAATTCCTGAAGGTAGCAATCCATTAAGAAACTCATAATTGCTCAAATTTAGAATCTTGATGAGCCTGAGTTTTTTGAGGCTTATTTTAAACAGTAGCTTTTTTCCCTTGAGTTTAAATTGAGACTTCAAGGGAGAAAACAAAACACAAAAATCAACTCAGTTTTGTATTAAAGATCCATTAGTGTGGAGCAACTTCAATGTCAAGTTCTTCTAAGAAGCACAAATTGGTTTGTTCCTCTTTTGCAGTTTATGGAAATGTTTTTTTAACCATTGAAATAATAGAATAAGAAGTATAGCTTGGAATTATAGAAAAGATTAGTCTTGCTTTTTTTTCTTGCTTTTTCTCTCCTTCCTTTTTCTCTCATCCTCTGTCTCTCTCTCTGTCTCTGTCTCTCTGTCTCTCTGTCTCCCTCTCTCCCTCTCTCTCTCTGTTTCTGTCTCTTTCTTTCTTTCATTTTTTCTTTCTTTTTGTGCCAGTATTAGGGTTTAAACTCAGGGTATGGGCTTAGCTTATTTTCTGGTCAAGACTGACACTCTACGTACCGCTTGAGCTACTGCCATTTCCAGCTTTTTGGTGATTAATTGGAGGTAAGAGTCCATGAACTTTTCTGCCTGGGCTAGCTTCAAACAGCAGTCCATATTGCAGCCTCCTGAGTAGATAGGATTACAGGCATGAGCTACCAGAACCCAGCTAAAGACAATGTCTTATAGGATAGCCTTGTTTAAACCTGTGAAGTGACCATTCTATTTCCTTTTCACAGATTAGAGGTGATGGAGCCTTTGTTTAAGATGTGTACATACAGATCGGACTCCCCAAGGCACTTGAAGAACTTAAGCTTCCAAGCAAGCTCTTTGGTTTCCAAATCTGCCATCTTTGGGTCAGTGAGCTGTTTTGAACCATGATTCAATGGAACCCAGACCCAGTGGCAGGGAGTCCAAGTCTTCTCAGCCTGCCCTGATTTCACTTTCAGGACCTCTCCGATCTCCTTTCCTCCAGTGAGACTTACTGATCTCTTCAACCTGTTACATACTTTCCCTCAGGCAAGGCATGGCATTTATTTGACTTCTAGCAAAGTTGTATGAAAAATCTTGCAAAAGGTAATGATGGAAGGACTGGGAGCTTGGCCTAGTGGTAGATGCTTGCCTAGCATGCAGAAAGCACTAGACTTTACTGCCTGGGCTTGTTTTGAACTATGATCCTCAGATCTCATCCTCTCGAGCAGCTAGGACTATACAGCTATGAACCACTGGTTCCCAGCTTCAAGCTGACTTTTCATTTCTTCTGGGCCTGTCCTAATGCATGAACTCAGGGCCTGAGCACTATCCCTGACCTTTTTTACTCAAGGCTAGTGCTCTACCACTTGAACCACACTCTACTTCCAGCTTTTTTGGGTAAGTAACTGAAGATAAAAGTCTCACAGGGGCCAGGAGTTTAACCTAGTGGTAAGAGTGCTTACCTAGCATGCATGAAGACCCAGGTTTGAATCCTTGGTACTACATACACAGGAAAAGTCAAAAGCAGTGTTGTGGCGCAAGTGGTAAGTGGTAGAGTTCTAGCCTTAAGAAAGCTCAAGGACAGTGCTCAGGCCCTGAATTCAAGCCTCAGGACTGGCAAAAAAAAAAGTTCCACAAACTTTCTTACCCCAGCTGGCTTTGAACTGTGATCCTCAGATCCTCAGATCTCAGTTGTTTTTTTTTTAATTGGTCATGGGGCTTGAACTCTGGGCCTGGGTGTGGTCCCTGAGCTCTTCAACTCAAGGCTATCACTATACCCTTGAGCCGCAGCACCACTTCCAGTTTTCTAGTGGTTAATTGGAGGTAAGAGTCTAACAGACTTTAGTGTGCAGGCTAGCTTTGAACCACAATCCTCAGATCTCAGCCTTTTGAGTAGCTAGGATTACAGGTGTGAGCTCTTGGTGCCAGGCTGAAGCTGACTTTTAATCCGACTCCAAATCTAGGGTCCCAAGTGTAAACGGGGTGTCTATTTGCTTCTACCACTTCACAGCAGCCATCAAAACCACAGGTTCTCAAGATCTGTGTATGAAAAGTATTTCTCACAATGGAGTAGAGTCTGTGGGGACCTTCCCTAAGGGAAGTTCATACACAGCAACTCTAGGTTATTTCTCTGGCTCATACTTTGAAACATTCAGTTTTCCCAGTTCACCCAAGATCACTACCCAAAGCTACCGAACAATAATTCATAAGGCCACCTTATTAGTTTATACTGACCAAAAGAGCCACTGTGATATGTAGGCTAATTCTTTAAACTGTGGTCTACTATGCTCTCAGGAGCAAAAATACCCTCAAGAATAAAAGTGAAGCCAAGTGACAGTGGCCAGTAGCTCATACCTGTAATCCTAGCTACTCAGGAGGCTGAGGTCTGAGGATCACGGTTCAAAGCCAGCACAGGCAGCAAAGTCTGTGAGATTCTCATCTCCCATAAACTACCAAAAACCTACAAGTGGAGCTGTAAATCAAGTAGTAGAGTGCATATCCTTGAGCAAAAATCAAAAACAAACAAACAAACAAAAACACTTCAAAGACAAGTGCCCTGGCCCTGAGCTTAAGCCCTAAGACCAAGACACACACACACACACACACACACACACACACACACACACAATGATGAATGAATTATTTGGCAATTGTGGAGTCCCAGCAAAGATGCTGAATTGTTTTGGGTTTTGTTTGTGGTTTTATGTGTTTAGTTTTAGCCATACTGGGGGACTGAACTCAGGGATTCGTGCTTGCTAGGCAGGTACCACTTCACTCAAGTCTCTAGCTCTACTTCACTGTGGAGTTTGTTTGTTTGTTGTACCATTGCTGGTGCTTGAACTCAGAGCCTCTTTCTGTTGTTTGGCTTTTTTGTAATCATGGCTGGCACTCTACCAGTTAAGTCACACATTCACTTCTGGCTTTTGCCTAGTTAATTAGAGAGGAGTCTCTTGAAATGTTTGCTGGAGCTGGCTTCCAGCTGAGATCTTCAGATCTCAGCCTCTTGAGTAGTTGGCACTACAAGTATGAACCATTAACGCCCAGTGGTGATGATGATAAAGAAAGAAGAGAAAGGAAGAAGAAAAAGAAGGATGAGGAGGAGAAGGAAGGAAAGAAGGAAGGAAGGAAGCAAGCAAGGAAGGAAGGAAAAGGAGGAGGAGAAAGAGAATTGACTTAACTGATGAGACAGGCTCTTGCTTTCTGCCCAGGCCAGCTGGGCTGTAATCCTGTTTGTGCTTTCCAGTGTCTATGTAGATGGATGCCTGCTCCACTGAACCAGCCATGGTGTTTCCTTGGTAACTGGGATGACAAGTGTGCACCACTGTGCCCAGTCATTGGCTGAGATGGAGTCTCAAGGACTGTTATGCCCAGAATGGCCTCACACAGTATTTCTCCCAACTCCTCTATACAAGTAGTTAGGATTAAAGGCTTGAGCCAGCCTGCCTAGGCCTGGATGCTTTTCATGGCTGTTTTATTTCAGCTCTGACAGCCTCAGGAATTGCTTCTGTTCACTAGAAATCTTTTTTTTTTCTTTTTCTTTTTTTTTTTGTGCAAGTCCTGGGCTTGAGTTCAGGGCCCGAGCCCTGTCCTTGGACTTTCTCAAGGCTAGAGCTCTACCACTTGAGCCTCAGCACCACTTCCAGCTTTTTACTATGTATGTGGTACCGAGGAATTGAACCCAGGTCTTCGTGCATGCTACGCAAGCACTCTATCACTAGGCTAAATTCACGGCCCTCACTGGAAATCTTTGTAGAGTAATAAATAGGCTAAATTCACGGCCCTCACTGGAAATCTTTGTAGAGTAATAAATCACCACAGCAACATAAAAACAGCTACCAAATGAAGCCACTTTCAAGCCAGCTGGTGGCACAGTCCTTGCCTTGTGCATGGAGAGAACTGGAAACAGCTATAAGACCTCTCCCTCTTCTGCTGTCTACTTGTATGCGTGGAGCTTGGAGCTTGTTATATATGCAAGGTCTGCCCCTCACCTTCTCATTCAGAGTCTGCTTTTTAACAAGGTCAGCAGCATTCAAGTTTAAGAAGCACAGGCTAGAGACCTTTTGGGGATCTCAAAGCCAGTTCCAGCTAGACTTAACATCTGCAGAGTTCCTACTGTCCTTTAATGAAGTTAAGCTAGCAATGGCTCTGTGTGTGTGTGTGTGTGTGTGTGTGTGTGTGTGTGTGTGTGTGGTGTGTGTGTGTGTTAGTTAATATTGGGGCTGAAACTCTAGGCTTCTAGCCCAGCTCTCACTCAGCTTTTTCTCTCATAGCACTCCTCCACTTCTGGCTTTCTTTTTTACTTAATTGGAGATAAATGTCTCTGGGATTTGTCTGCCAGGCTGGCTTCCAGCCATAATTCTCACATGGCAACCTCCTGAGTAGCTAGGATTACAGACATGAGCAGCTAGCAGCCAGCTCTGCATTTTGGGATTCTTTTTTTTTTTTGCATTTTTTTTATTGTAATTAGTAAAAGGGTTACATGATATTTGCCAGATAGAAGGTGCATTAATTCACGTACATTGATACCCTTTCACATGTCTTGGTACCCATTTCCCTCCCCCCCCCACACACCCCATTTTGGGATTCTTGAACTTCTTTTTTGTTTTTCTTTCAGGAAGATGTTCATTTCTCTTGTCTGCCTTTGCTGTGTCTTCAGATTATCTGTTCTCTTCAGTAGGCAGTCATCCATCTTTTTGAGCACTTCTTAGAAAACTCTAAGTTGACCAGAGCATCCAGATGCTTCCTGGCAAGTCTACAGAAGAATGCATATAAGCAATCACCTTAAGTAAGCTTGGAGCTATTTAATCAAATGTACCTTCTTTTTTTTTTTCAAACGTATGTTTACCTCATTAGTTAAGTCAATTCTCTTCCTCCTCCTCCTGTCCTTCCTTCCTTCTCTTCCTCCTTCTTTTTCTTCCTTTCTTTTCTTTCTTTATCATCATCATCATCATCATCATCATCACCATCTTTCCTTCTCTCCCCTCAGTTGAACAGGTTACTTCTAAGCATTCTTAAAGTTACTCCAGATACCCTCTATCTTGTGACCTTGTCATTTTATGTTGGGGTCTTTTACTTTGTACTCCAGGCATCAAATTCAACTATCAATTAGACTCAAAGCTTCCTAAAATAGGTATGGCTATCAGCTGTAGGTAAGAAGGAGCCTGCAGTAAGTTGCTCTACCCTAGGAACAGATCTTCAGTTCCCTATCTTCTAGACCAGTACCTGAGATGTAAAAAATTGTTTTGGCCAGGAGCTTGGCCTAGTGGTAGGGTGCTTGCCTAGAATACACAAAGACCCAGGTTCAATTCCTTGGTATCACATACCTAGAAAAAAATCATTTTAAAAACATGATCACAAAGACCTGAAGTCAGACTCTACTCAATAAAAGCTCTGTCATTTCTGGCCAATGATCTTGTATATGTGGCATATCCACTTCATGTAGACAATTAGTAAGAGCCAGGCACCAGTGGCTCATACCTGTAATCCAGGCTATTTCGGAGGCTGATATCTGAAGATTAGCGTTCAAAACCAACCCAGGCAGACAAATCCAAGAGGTACTTCTTCTTTTTTTTTTTTTTTTTTGGCCACTCCTGGGCTTGAGCTCAGGGCCTGAGCACTGAGCACTGTCCCTGGACTTTCTCAGGGCTAGAGCTCTACCACTTGAGCCTCAGCACCACTTCCGGCTTTTTTCTACGTATGTGGTACTGAGGAATTGACTCCAGCTCTTCATGCATGCTAGGCAAGCACTCTACCACTAGGCCAAACTCCAAGCCCACTTTTTTTGTTGGGTGGGTAGGGGGTCGGTTGTGGGACTTGAAATCTGGGCCTGAGTGTTGTCCCTGAGCTCTTCATCTCAAGGCTACCACCCTACCCCTTGAGCCACAGGGCCACTTTCTGGTGGTTATTGGAGGTAAGAGTCACTGGTTTTAGTGCTGGGGCTGGCTTTGAACCGGGATCCTCAGATCTCAGTCTCCTGAGTAGCTAGGATTACAAGTTGAGCTACCACCCCTGTGCCACTGGGCTTCCAAGAGATAATCTTATCTAAAAAAGAAGGAGGAGGAGAAGGAGGAGGAGGAGGAAGAGGAAGAGGAGGAGGTGGTTGGAGGAGGAGGAGGAGGAGGAAAAGCAAAATATAGAGAGAAAGAAAGAAAGAAAGGAGGGAGGGAGGAAAAGAGGAAGGAGGAAAATGGTTAGATAGCTATTTTGCTGAGTAGTAAAGTCCCAAATAAGATGGGACAGGGTAAGCACCCTCCCCAGTACCTACACAGTGTAAAGGCTCAAGATAGCGTTAGAGGGTTGAGGCCTGGGAAGACCACCGCTGGGCTGGAGCTCTTCCCAGAAGAGCTCTTAGAAGCCTGTGTGATGCTCTAGGGGAGGCCAAGCTGTTCTCACAGATGTAAGCACCCAAAGTTGCTCCCTTGACCACATTTCCATCATTCCCATGTCTGAGAATGGAAAGCTCTGGCAGGATCAATTTCCAAAGTGGGGAAAAAGTTGTTCACAGTGCTTAGTAAGCCAAAGAAACCAAAAGGCTTCTGACAATTTGTTGTTGTTTTTCTTTTCCCCTGCATACTGGATTTACTGATTTAGGATTTATGTTGAATCATCTTTTTGCAAGTGTTTTCTTCACACATTTGTTCATTTTCCACATTTGCATCAATAGTCACGTTGTTCTTTATAAAGGCTTCTTTTTCATGGACTTTTCTTTTGTAGCTCTTCAACTTTGGGAGCGTTTGGCCATGTAGCCACAGTTTCTTAAAATGTCAGATTTCAACCATAGAGGAAGGGAAACTCAAAAATAAGCAACAGTCCCAGATGTTAAAAGAAGGAAGATGAAAATAAGAAAAGCCAAACTAATTGAGTGGCGTTTTGGAGACAAGGTAATTTTTTTGAAAACATAACTTTTAAAATTTAATTAATTAATATATTTTTGTGCCAGTAAATGGGGATTGAATTCAAGGCCTCTCACTCTAGCTTGTCTTTTTCACCCAAGGCTAGTGTTTGAACACTTGAGCCATATCTCTAATTCAGCCCTTTTGTGGATTAATTGGAAATGGTAGTCTTGCATACTTCTCTTTCAGGCTGGCTTTGAACTGAAATCCTTAGATCTCAGCCACCTGAGTAGCTAGAATTACAGGTATGAGCTACTGACATGCAACTTAATATTTTAAATCAATAACTCTCTTTATTAACTACAGATGGAAACCTTAAAGAACTCAGCAGGCCTGTTCACAAAATAGGAAAGCATCATAACTCTGTGGAATGTGAATTTAAGTTCCTGGAGTAACAGATATATTAGTTGGAGTTTTAGAATTATCTGGGATTTCTCTTCAACCTGAATGGAAATCCAGGTTTTGTAAGTGAAATTAAACCTAGAGTGAAAAAAAAATAATCCCCTAGATGTTACATCTTGTCAGACTGTCCTAATTGGATGGTCCTTGAACCTCTTGAATAGAGATTATGCCTTGAGAAGTCTGTGATGCCAAGAATACAATATGATCAGTGTAGGTGATGGTTGGAATTATAAGGGGCAGGATGTAGAATGAAAACTAGATGGCCTACTTTGAATTCCAGTTGTTACAAGATAGACAAATGACTTAACTCTGTGTGTGTGTGTGTGTGTGTGTGTGTGTGTGTGTGTGTGTGTGTGTTGTATGCTGAGTATATGCAAGTAAACTCAGGGCCTCTGCTCTTGTTTAGCTTTTTCTGCTCAAGTCAGGCACTCTGCTATCTGAGACAAATCTCTACTCCTAACTTTCTGCTGATTAACTGGAGATAAAAAGTCTTATGGATCTGTTTGACTCTGTTGGGTTCAACCATGATCTTCATATCTAAGCTTCCTGAGTATCAAGGATTATAGACATGAGCAGTGCCTAGCTAATGAGTTATCATACTGGTTACCATACCTAGAAAGTAGGGCTAATATTAATTTTTTTTGCCAGTCTTGGGCTTGAGCTCAGGGCCTGAGCACTGTCCTTGAACTTTCTCAAGGCCAGAGCTCTACCACTTGAGCCTCAGCACCACTTCCAGCTTTTTTTCTATGTATGTGGTACCGAGGAATCAAACCCGGGTCTTCATGCATGCTAGGCAAGCACTTTAACCACTAGGCCAAACTCCCAGTCCCTTTAATTTTTATTTTTAAGAATGGTTGGGAGGAGGGCCAGGAGTTTGGCCTAGTGGTGAAAGTGCTTGCCTAGCATGCATGAAGACCCAGGTTCGATTCCTCGGTACCACATACATAGAAAAAAGCCGGAAGTGGTGCTGAGGCTCAAGTGGTAGAGCTCTAGCCTTGAGAAAGTCCAAGGACAGTGCTCAGGCCCTGAGCTCAAGCCCAGGACTGGCAAAAAAAAAAAAAAAAAAGAATGGTTGGGAGGAATACATGAATGAGTAGATTTAAAGGCATTAGAATTATGCCAGCATATCATATATACTCAGTAAGTCTTAGATATTATTTCCAAATAGATGATTTCTTCCTCTTCCTCTTCCTCTTCCTCTTCTTCTTCTTCTTCTCCTTCTCCTCCTCCTTCTTCTCCTCCTCCTCCTCTTTCTCCTCCTCCGCCTCCTCCTCTTCCTCCTCCTCCTTTTTCTTCTTCTTCTTCTTCTTCTTCTTCTTCTTCTTCTTCTTCTTCTTCTTCTTCTTCTTCTTCTTCTTCTTCTTCTTCGTAGAGGGAGCATTACTGGGGCATTATTCCTGCTTTCTCAACTTACACTCTACTACTTTAGCAATGCCTCCAGTCAAGCTTTTTTTTTGCCAGTTCTGGGGCTTGAACTCAGGGCCTAAGCAGTATCCTTGGACTTTCTCAAGGCTAGAACTCTACCACTTGAGCCACAGCACCGTTTCCAGCTTTTTCTATGTAAGTGGTTCCAAGGAATCGAACCTGGGTCTTCATGCATGTTAGGCAAACACTCTACCACTAGGCCAAACTCCTGGCCCCAGCCCAGCTTTTTGCTAGTTAATTAGAGATGAAGTCTTATAGACTTTCCTGCCCAGGCTGGCTTCAAATTACAATTCCCCTGGATCTTGGGTTCCTGAGTAGCTACGAGTACAGTCATGAACTACCCTAGTCAACTTAGCTAAGCTTCTTTTCTATGTTTGCCTAAACTGCACTGGTGATAAACCAGGGCAAATACTCTACATTCATTAGTATGTATATTAAACTGCCACATTGTATAACCATCATATCCACAGAAAAGAAAAAAACTGTAAAGCACCAATACAGTTAATGAGCACATGGCAAACTTTAGATTTTTAATCTAGGTTTCAATCTGTGGTAACTTTGCTCTGTTGTTTCTGGATCCATGGTGAGATGTTCCATGGTAGAAAGGGCTTGCTGGAAGAAAGCTGGCGCATGAAGCAGACAGATATATAGATGGTATATAGATAGATAGATACTGACATATGTAAAGATTAGATAGAAAGATAAAAGACAGGGCCAGGAGTTTGGCCTAGTGGTTAAAGTGCTTGCCTAGCATGCATGAAGACCCGGGTTCGATTCCTTGGTACCACATATAGAAAAAAAGCTGGAAGTGGTGCCGAGGCTCAAATGGTAGAGCTCTATCTTACTCCAACTGGGCCCCTTTGCTAATAGTCAATTCAGCTACTAACTCATCTGGATTAATCCACTGATGAGGTTACTGCCCTTATGAGCTAGTCACTTCTCAATAACACCATTAGCTAGTGACCCAGTTGTCAATAAATGAATCTTTGAAAGGGCATTTCATACCCCAACTGTCTAAGGCTCTCTGCTTTGGGAAATTATAGACACTATCATTGGAAAGGTAAGGAGAAATTAACCTGGGCACTGGTGGCTCATACTTATAATCCTAACTACTAAAGAAGCGGGGCAGAAAAGTCCAGGAGACTCTTATCTACAATGAACTTGCAAAAGCTGGATGTAGAGGTGTAGCTCAAGTGAAAGAACACCAGCTTTGGATGAAAAAGCCAACCAAGAGCATAAGGTTCTGAATTCAAGCCCCAGGATTGGCATATACCCCCCACCCCGCCCCGCCATACACACATATACATGCGTAGACAAAAGGAGAAACTAAACAATCACCTGACGGTGTTAAATAGAGGTAGGTGTGTGTGTGTGCTTGTGTCTCTCTGTGTGTGTCTGTGTGTCATGGGGCTTGAACTCGGGGGCCTGAGCACTGTCCTTGAGCTTTTCTCAAGACTACTGCTCTACCATTTGAGCCATAGCACCCCTTCTGGCTTTTTCTGTGTAGGTGGTCCCGAGGAATCAAACCTAGGGCTTCATGCATGCTAGGCAAGCTCTCTACCACTAGGCCTTGCTCCCGGCCCTGAAATAGAGGTATTTTGATAATCTACCATACACTTACTGAGCAAATAAGTCAGGGGCAGTACATGAGTTAAAGTTCTTCCTAAACCTGGAATTCCTTGACAAAGCCAATTCTATTTTAACTAAAGGGGACTAAATAGAATCCTACATCCTATATCCTGACATGGCTATACTAGTTGGCATAAATATCCTCGTAACTAATTAAAAATTAATTATTCTCCTTGCCCTAAGTAACTTTTGTTATTGCTATCAAATGAGGTCAGACTCCTCTGTGTTAACCTGGATATTGCTCTGTTCATATTCTTCTTCTGTGTGCTTTCTTTTAGTACTGGGGAAACATGAAAATAATGTAGTCAGCATATAAGGACAGGAAGCTGAAGGTTTCTAAGTCGATATTTTAAATGGAAGAAAAGTGAAATGGAAAATAGTACAAACCTCAAGTCTGGGAGGTGATGGTCTACCAGCCATTCTGCGGTATGCATCCTGTTCCCATGGAACAGAGTTGCACATTTTAGTTTTATGATTCTGGATCTAAGATATTGCTCTAAGGTTAGGATCCCAAGGAAAACAAAGTAGATATGCCATGTTGCAGGATCTGTGGTCAGAGCTGAATGTACACTAGAGTGCTTTCAGTAATTTTCAATAAAGACTTACTGACAATCCTAAGTCATATTATGAGCTACTGTGAAAACCTGTGAAAAGATTTCATTTATCTTTGTTTTCTTACTCAGCCTCCCAACACATAAAACTTCAATCAACATTTGCTAAGTGTAGGATGGTAGAAAGGTGAAACAGTGGGCCAAAAGCCCAGGGAGAAACCTTGAGGGTTGAAGTTTAACTTTGAGCAAGACATTAATCCTGTTCACTAAAATTGTGCCCTTAGAAAGGAGATGAACTAGGACAATCTCCTGTAGTTTTCACATACAGGTCACTTAGTCCACTGGAAAAATCAAATCATCAGTCTTTTTCTTTTTGGGGGGTCACTGGGGTTTGAACTCTGGGCCTCACACTTGCCAGACAGGCACTCTGCCATTTGAGCTACACTGTCAGTCTTTTCTTGTGTTGGTCATATTTGAGACAGGGCCTTGTATAATGCCCAGGCAGTCCTGGACTACAATTATCTGATTTGAGTGGCCTTGGGTAACTGGGAGGATGTACTACTGCCCAGAGTTTGTGCTTTCAGCTAGATGGAAAAGCATGCACCTCTGTACCACAAGAACTGCTTTTTGTTTGTTTTTGACCCAAGCTGGCCTCCCACCTTGATACCCCAATCTCTACCTCCCAAATAACTAGAATTATATGCTTTCATTATTTTTTAATAATAAAATAGGGCCTCAAGGTAGATGTTAGTGGCTCATGCCTGTAATCCTAGCTATGCAGGAGGCTGAGATCTGAGGATCAAGGTTCAAAGCAAGTCCAGGCAGGAAACTCCATGAGACTTTTACCTTCAATAAGCTTCTCAAAAAACTGGAAGTGGCACTTAGGTCAAGTGGTAGAATGCTAACTTTGAGCAAAGAAGCTCAGAGACAATGCCCAGGCCCAGAAAAAAATAAGTAAATAAAATTTAAAAGAGAGGGCCTCATCTTTATGCCTGGGCCAGCTTAGACTGTTATGATCCTATTCACAATTCCTGGAATCACTTGTACACACCATCATGCCTAGACATTTTTTTCATTTTCCCCTCACACTGGCCTGCCAACCTCCCAGTCCTCTCACTATCTTCCTCCTGAGTAGGTAGGATTACCATAGTGAGACACCATAGCTGGCTGAAACTTTTATTTCAGTTTCATTTGAATACCTACATGGAATATACTGAGTTAGTGAATTAAGATGGACATTTTTCATGAAGTATGGTCAAAAATGTTTGAGAGACCTGTCTATCACTTAAGTCACAGGTAACATGGCTTTAGATCATCTGCCACTAAATTAAGAGCTTGATGGTATTTTTAAATATGATTTTTTAAAAAATGTATGTAGATAAATGTATCTAGGAGACAAAATACTAAATTTTCTTCCCTTCTATTTATTATAATCTTGCAGGCTTGGTTTTTCAATGCTTTCTCTATACAAAGCTTTCCTTCTGTTTTGTTCTTTATTTTTTTTCATATATTTTTTATTGTAATTGATAGAAGGGTTACATGATATTTGCCAGATAGATGGTGCATTAATTCCCATACATTGATACCCTTTCACACGTTTTGGTCCCCATTTCCCTCCCCCCTACCCCCACTCTTCATTTTGTTTTCCCTGCTCCCTATCCAATTTCAGATAACCAAATTCAAATATATCCCATATATCAGGTAACAAAGTGAGATAGTGTAACAATATGAGATAACCAAGGGACAGCAAAAGTGATGAGAGATAACTAGTACTTTAAGAACAACAATCATTCATTATATGGCTTATGTTTACATCATATTTTAAATGACAAGTTTAACAAACAATTGTTCAAGGGGGGAATCTCTAATTACAATCTCTGGGACTTAGTATTTAGAACTTAATCAAAATTAGGCTAAGGGTTTGTATGTCATAGAAACATATCAATTTATGAAATAAAACATTATGTCTATAGAGTCATAGGTTTTTATGTCTATATAGTTATGTTTGTATTTCCATTACCATGTCCATAGCTTTGGGTATGCAGTTATTGAGTCCTCGCTCTTGTACTCTTTGGATTTAATAGCCGCATATTAAGGATACCATGTGCCTTTTGTTCCTTAGGTCTTGACTTGTCTCACTCAACATGATTTGCTCTAGATTCATCCACTTCCCTGCGAATGTCATTATTTTATCTTGTCTGTTGGCTATGTAGAATTCCATTGTGTATATATACCACATTTTCTGTATCCATTCATCTGCAGTAGGGCATCTGGATTGTTTCCATCGCCTGGCTATTGTGAATAGTGCAGAGATGAACATAGCTGAGCAGGTGTCTTTATAATATCCTGGGTCATGCTGTTCAGGATAGATGCCCAGAAGTGGTATGGCGGGATCATAGGGAAGGTCTATTTTCAGTTCTTTAAGGAACCTCCACACTGCTTTCCAGAGTGGCTGAACTAGTCTACATTCCCACCAGCAGTGTAGTAGGGTTCCTTTTTCTCCACAACCCCGCCAGCAACTGTCATTGTCTGAGTTCAAAATCTTGGCCATTCTTGTTGGGGTAAGGTGGTATCTTAGGGTTGTTTTTATTTGCATTTCCTTTATGACCATAGATGATGAACATTTTCTCATATGTTTTTCTGCCATTTTAATCTCTTCTTCTGATAGGTCTCTCTTTAGTTCCCTTGTTCTTTATTTTTTTATATTGGCTATGTGTGTGTGTGTGTGTGTGTGTGTGTGTGTTTAATATTAGCACTGGGGTTTAAACTGGAAGCCTCATGTGCTCACATTCAGCTTTTTTTCTCAAGGTTGGCACTCTACCACTTGAGCCATGGCTCTACTTTTGACTTTTTGGTGGTTCATTGGAGATAAGAGTCTCATGGACTTGGGTTGGCTTTGAATAAGATTCTCAGATCTCAGATTCCTGAGTAGATAGGATCATAAGTGAGAGCTACCAGCAACTAGACAGTCTTTTTATTTTTTTGCCAGTCCTGGAGCTTGAACTCAGGGCTTGGGCACTGTCCTTGGACAGTTTTTGCTCAAGGTTAGCGCTCTGCCATTTGAGCCATAACACCACTTCCAGCTTTTTTCTGTATATGTGGTACCAAGGAATCGAACCCAGGACTTTGTGCATGCTTGAACTCTGGGCCTAGGTGCTATCCTTGAGCCTCTTTGTGTTCAAGGCTAGCACTCACCACTTGAGCTACAACACTACTCTTTTTTTATTGGGCATAAGAGTCTCTTGAACTTTTCTGCCTAGGCTGGGTTCGAATTGTGATCCTCAGATTTCAACCTCCTGAATAGCTATGATTTTTTTTTTCTATGTGTGCGTTATTGAGGAATCAAACCTGGGTCTTCATGCATATTAGGCAAGCACTCTACCATTAGGCCAAACTCCCAGCCTTCCACCCCCCCTTCTTAAAACATATTTCATTGTTCTATTTTTATACATGCAAATACTCTGCCATTTTCACTCTCATTCACCCCACCCTGTTATTAAGCTCTTCCACCCTCCTCCTCAACAAAGCCTGTTATGGTTCCTTTTTTTTAGTGTGTATTAATTGCACCAAGGGATTTTACCAAGGGATCTCAGACATGCACATACTGTATTGACTTAGAATAACCCTTGTTGTTTCTTTCTTTTCCTCTATCCATAAGAAAAGTAAGTGTATTTGAATTTACTTAAAATTGCAGAGGTTGGGCTGGGAGCATGTCCTAGTGGTAGAGTGCTCGCCTAGCATGCACGAAGCCCTGGGTTCAATTCTTTGGTACCACATACACAGAAAAAGCTAGAGGTGATGCTGTGGCTCAAGTAGTAGAGTGCCAGCCTTGAGAAAAACTCAAGGACAGTGTCCAGGCCCCGAGTTCAAGCCCTAGGACTGGCCAAAAAAAAAAATGCAGAGGCAGAGTTTGCAAAGCTTCTAGAGAGAAAGGGTTTTAGCAAAGGGACTTTTAATGTACACTAATAAACAATGAAAATAAAAAAATAATTAACATCTTCTTTAATATGACCTACCTTCTTTCCTTCCTTTCGTCCTTCCTTCCTTCCTTCCTTCCTTCCTTCCTTCCTTCCTTCCTTCCTTCCTTCCTTCCTGTCTTTCTTCCTTTCTTTCCTTTTTTTGCCAGTCCTAGGGACTGAACTCAGGGTCTGAGTACTGTCCTTGGGCTTTCCTCAAGCTAGTGCTCTACCACTTGAGCCACAGGACCACTTCTGGCTCTTCTATATATGTGATACCAAGGAATTGAACCTCTGTCTTCGTTCATGCTAGGCAAGCAGTCTACCAGTAGGCCAAACTCCCAGCCCCTAGTGTAATCTTTCTTGTTTCATTTTTGTGAATATAAAATTTTATGTGAAATGTAATGAATATTACGGGGTTATATCCTAAGCCCATTTTTCTCCATAACGATGTAAGATATTCACCTGGAAATACTTGCATTGTTTTGTTTGTTTATTGTTTTGGGGGGTTTTATTGTTTTGTTTTGTTTTTTGCTAGACCTGGGGCTTGAACTCAAGGCCTGAGCACTGTCCTTGGGTTTTCTCAAGGCTAGAGCACTGCCACTTGAGCCACAGCACCACTTCTGACTTTTTCAATGTATGTGGTACCGAGTAATCGAACCCGGGTCTTCGTGCATGCACGAAGGCATGCACTCTGCTACTAGGCCAAACTCCCGGCCCCAATTCTGTATTTTTGACATAAGGTCTCACTAAATATCTCTGGCTATCTTTGGAACTGAAATTCTCTGTCCTCAGTCTCCAACCTCTGGGACCACACACACACACCACGATATATATTGTTGAGGGGAGATCTTGATAAAATCTTGGACCAATGGAACAAGGAGTGGGGTGTAAAGATATTGGAGTTGCACAAATCTCTAGTACTTACGGGAAAGGGAAAAGCTGGAGACTCAGAGATTTGCATTTTAAAGGGCTCTGCCTGGAAACCGTTTTTCTGCAATCCTTTTAAAGGGATTTCTCAATTTACCTCTCTCAGTGTTCTGTGAAGGAGATGATATGTTTGCAGAATCCTAAATGTCAAATTTTACTTATGTGCTGTGCATTGTCACCATAATCCTAGCAACAATGCAAACCAACAGGAAAGTAAGTCTGCAGTTCTGTCACCCTAACCGATCTCTAGTTTCTACAATCCCTTCCATCTTCTCTTGCAGCACACTAGCCAGTCGCTAGTGCCCCAGCTGCACTGTATACAATTTGCATTTTGCTTTGCATTCCTTTTCTTCCTACATTATCACCTGGCTTTAGCGGCGGAAATACACTTCCAGGAACTACTTTCCATGGGAGCGTGCGTTATCGAGTCCTCAAGCAGCTGTGGTCGGTCGAGCACCTCAGAGCCCGGAGGTCGGTCAAGGTTAGGCGGAGAGCTCCGGGCGAGTGCCGCAGAGCTGGCAGCGGGACGGAGCACGCGGAGGAGGAGGGACGCTACCGCCAGCGAGCCAATCGCGAGGCTCCTCGGAGCACCTGCCGTCTTGGCGCCTTTTCCCCAACCTCGCCCCGCCTAGCGCACCCCCAACGAAGGGCTCTAACGGGCTGCGCGCGCAGCTCACCCGGGGCGGTCTCTAATATTAGAGTACCTCGTTAGGTGTACGTGCTGCCGGAAGTGACGCACACCCAGGGGGTCGGAAGGGGGGGCGGGGCCGGGCTATAAGTCGCCGGTTGGGGGCGCGCGGCCCTTCAGAGGGCGTTCGGATAGCGGGCGGCATCCGGGCGGTGGCGTGCAGAGGAGGCGCCTGGGTGAGTGACGCGTCCGCCGGTGCCTTCTGGTGACCCTCGTGTTCTCTTAGTCGGCAGGGCTGGTGGCGCGCTGCCCAGGCCGGGCCGTCGCAGGGCTGCCCCGCCGCCGGTGCTAGCCGCCGGGGCAGGCGGGCGTGACGGTGCCTGAGGGCCGGGCAGGGACTGCCGGAGGGGGGGCGGGCGGTTTGCAGGTGCGGCGCGTTGCGTCCGCGGCCTTTCCCTCCTCGGAGCAGCGGATGGCTTTCCTGAGGGGACTGAGGTGGGGTGGCAGGGTCCCCATTGACCCCTCCTGGTCCCGTCTGCTCTGACCCGGACTCTTGAGACCCCGCCGCCGCTGCTTCTGAGGACTTGGCCTTCAGCCGCGCTCCAGGCCGCGGGTTTGGGGCGCCGGCCTTCGCGGGGAGCACGTGGCGGCGGCCCTCGGAAGTCACACCAGGGAATGGCTGGCGGGCGGGGCTCGCGAGTGACCTTGCTCCCGGAGCCTCCCCAGACCCCCGCAGCCTCTGGTCTTCATGGCGAGAGGGTCCAACATGGCATGTAGGCGAGTTTCTGGGAACTGTACACTTGAGTTCTTTCTGGAAGCGCCTGGTCTTGGGTGTGGATCCCGACTGAATACTGTAGATGTTCACACTAAGGAAATTGCCCGCAATTCTCCCCACAAGAGGGGAGGCAAGACGGGGAATTAGCATTAGAGTGTATGATGGAAGGCTGTAGAAAGCGTTCACTGTATGTGTGTTGGACAGCTCTATGAATATTTGGTGACAATTCTCATCTCTCTTGGCTCACATAATGGCCTTGCTACATGGCTTTTCTTTGGATCTGTGAGGCTGGATTGCTGTTTCTAGTCTCCCACCTACCTATTTTGTAAGAACATTGAAGGAGGCTTCATGCATACTATAGACAAGCAACTCTACCACTAAACCACATTCGCAGTCTAGCAAATGCTTTTTCTAAAGGGTTATACATAGCACAGCACGCACACCTTTTTTTTTTTTCTTTTTCTTTGAGGGATATTTTTGTCACATAATGGTGGCTGTGAACCCAGGCTGTATTTGATCTCTGGGTATATTGGTTTGTCAAACTCCACCCTAAGGCTAGGCAGTTATTTGCCTCTGATAATGTGCTTATCTATAGTGGAGCAAAGTTCCCTTCTAAACTTGAATCCAGCAATATATAAAGTTGGTAAGAAGTGACTCTCCGTGGCCTTATGGATATATATGTATATGTATGTGTGTATGCATATGTATACACACACACACACACACACATATATGGTTCCTACTTTCTGATCACTTACATGAGGGTCAGGCAGTGACTTCAAGTGGTGCTGACCTTCAGCTTGGTTAATCTTTTTCTAAAAGCTATATAGAAATGAAGATTCACCCTGTTTTTTCTTTCTTTCACTACTGTATTATTTCAGGATCATAAAATAGACTAAAAAACTAAGAAAGACCTCAGCAATATCTTTTCAAGGCATTTTAGTTTGTAATAAAGTTCTGAGAACCTTGCAAAAATTTTGTTAGTTCATGTTCATTTTAACCTGGATAATGGATTTGTCTAGGGAAGTAGTTTGCATAATAGCCATTTGCATGAGATTTTAGAGCCCTACAAGTAAAGTTTTAAAGGTAAAGCTTAAATCGGGTGTGGTGGCTCACATTTGTAATCCTAGCTACTCAGGAGGCTGAGATCTGAGGATCACAGTTCAGATCTAGCCTGTGAGACTTTTTTTTTTTTTTTGCCAGTCCTAGGCTTGAGCTCAGGGCTTGAGTACTATCCTTGGACTTTCTCAAGGCTAGCCCTCTACCACTTGAGCTTCAGCACCACTTCTGGCTTTTTGCTATGTATGTGGTACCTCTGAGGAATCGAACCCAGGTCTTCGTGCATGCTAGGCAAGCACTCTACCACTAGGCCAAACTCCCGGCCCTCTCATTATATTTTTGTAGCAGTTGGAACTCATGCATCGAGCATGCCCTAGTACTATTAAATAAAATATTTTTGCATTCTCTTAATTACCACATAATTCAATATCAAGGTACAGGAAAACTCAAAACCCCTCTGATAGGGCCTTTGGGCTGAGTCTGGAAGAAATGAGTGTAACTTCAAGGAACAGGAAGAATGTTAGTGGCTTCAGTCTTTAGATTCTCATTGTGAAGAAAATAGAAGTCATAATTTTCTTATGTCACATTTTTTTCCCTCTGACTCTTGCTATTTTAATTTAATGTCCTTGGGTTGAAATAGAAATAACATCTATTTCTCGGGAAAACAAAACAAAAAACCTACTAGGCAATAAAGATCTGGAGCAGAGCCTTAAGTAAGTAGAGCAACTTCCTTCTATGTCACCTCTGAGGTCTTGAAATAGTAACCTGTTTTCCACATTGAATTGGGCTTGTCAGTAGTACCATGGGTCATTTTTATTGCATGGAATAGTGAGTAATAGCAGCTTTGGGTATGACATACTTAAGTGAAAAAGCTGTTTTGGTGTTAACCTACCTTTTTCTATTGTTTACTGACCTCTGGGTCAGTAAATCCCACATCACTTGAGACTTCAAAATAATTACTGTACTAAAACAATTACTGTGTTTAAACATTAAGTAGAATATACTGCTTTATTTAAAGAAAGTAGGAATAAGATGGTTAAGTTTGGTTGTATATTGTGTAGTATCAGGGCCAAGAGTTTGCTAGGCAAATACTCTATCACGAAGATTGAATTTGAAATGAGTTTGGGATTGGTCTAGCTAGATTCATTGTCTTTCGATCCTCTTACCTTTTCATGGTTCAAGACCTATATGGCTGTGCTTGAATAATCTTTGTTTTGCTTTTATTTATTTCAAAGTTTCAGCAACTTTACCTGTTTGCTTTTAGATGTGGCCATTTGTAGACAGGATTATTTTAAGAGTCACTCAAATTTGTTAAATATAAAACTTTCAGAGGCTGAGCTTGGTGGCTAACGCCTGTAATCCTAGCTACTCAGGAGGCTGAGATCTGAGGATCAAGGTTCAAAGCCAACTCCAGGCACAAGAGAACCAGAGACTCTTATCTCCAATTAACCTCTAGAAAAATGGGAAGTGGGGCTTGGCTCAAGGGTAGTGCGGTAGCCTTGAGCTGAAGAGCTCAGGGATAGTGCCCAGATGGAGTTCAAGCCCCATGACCCACCAAAACCAAAACAAAAAACACTTTTCAGGGTACTTTAGTGACATCTTAAATAATGGGAAATGGGATATCAGAACTGTTTCTCTAACTTCTGTTGTATCTGTTGCTTAGGTTCTTGTTACCAAACCTGTCCCTCATCCCCCAGAAAATACTGCGACATGTGATGCATAAAATGTTCAAATGAGTTCATCCTTATGCCAGTATTTGTTTTCAAATAGCTACTATGGGAAGTTAAAATAACAAGATTAGAAATAAAATCATTAAAAGATAAAAACAAGCAGAGGGGATGAAGAAATGGAGGGAG
This sequence comes from Megascapheus bottae, assembly GCF_031878675.1. Lineage (NCBI taxonomy): Eukaryota > Metazoa > Chordata > Mammalia > Rodentia > Geomyidae > Megascapheus > Megascapheus bottae. The sequence goes on from NC_143509.1 coordinate 54,291,987, forward strand.
AGTAAACAAATGCAGCCATGGTATTCAATACACACTGTGGAAAACAAATTATACAACTTGTGGGCATGGACAGGAGGAGGAAACTCAGAGAAAATGAAAGAAGGGGTGCCATCCAAGAAGAGTTATATCATTGATTATCTGACTTTTGAAATGAAAACTTCTCTGTACAATTCTTTTTCAATAATAATAATAAATTTTAAAGAGAAAAACCCTCAGGAGTAACTTTTTGGGTTTCATTTAACTTGATTTCTTAATTTTTATGTTTGGGTTGAGTTAGAAATAATTTTTGTTGGGGGGATTTAGGAATGTGGCTTAGTGGTAGAGGCTCTGGGTTTGATTCTTTGGTACCACATACACAGAAAAGGACCAAAGTGGTGCTGTGACTCAAATGGTAGTGCTCTAACCCTAGGACTGGCAAAACAAAAACTAGACAGTTTGAGAGATGGCTGGTTCAGAAGAAGGCTAGATTTATAAGCATTTTTTTTCCCTAGAAAAAGATGATTAAAATTGGCTGAGGGTGGAGCCCTCTAGTTCTGGTTCTTAGTGATTGGGTCTGTGCAGTTCTAGTGCAGTGGTAGTGATAAACTTTGTACCAGAAGGGGCAAAAGATTGCACTTCTGACAAAACCTTCTGTTGCTTGGGATTGAAAAATAATATTGTTTGGTTCATAGGTTTTAGAAAGGAGACTTTTTGTAAAACTAATTTATAATGTGCTTTTCTTTTTATAACCTTTAACTTCAGTTTGTTTTATGATGCTATAGTTATGTAGAAAAAGTTTTAAAGTATGCAAAAATTGGCCATTTTATAAATCTGAGTATAATTTCAATTTCAGTCACCTAGGTGCATCCAAGTCAAGTTAACTAAAAATTTTTAGACTTTTCTGCTGGCTTTCTTTGAACATAATTGAAATTAAATTTTAAATTCTGGAACGAATTTTAGATGACCAGTTTTCAGCCTTGACCAAACTGATTAGCCTCTCAACTAATTGACTTTAGTTATCTATAAAAGTGCATAACCTACATTTTTGTTTTTTCCTTTATATCAGAGATCTCAGTTATTCATTAAATCAGAATTTGGATTCTTTGGGGCTGGAAGAGTTTGAGACATAGGTTTCAAATATGTTTGGTATCATCGAACTAGTTTAACTTCAGCATGCAGGGATTACAGGCCTATGTTATTAGACCTGGAGGCACCTCCCTCTCTTTTTCCCCTCCTCCTTAGCTCTTACCCTCGAGGCTGGCTCTATATCACTTTAGGCACAGCTCCACTTCTGACTTTTTTCTGGTTGATTGGAAATTTAAAAAAAAAATCCATCTTGGAACTGGCACTGTGACTAAAGTGGTAGAGCACTAGACTTGAGCTGAAAGTCTCAAAGACAGCGCCCAGGCACTGAGTTCAAGCCCCACAACTGACCAAAAAAAAAAAAAATGCGGACTTTCCTGCTCTTTCCTACTTGGACCATGATCTTCAGATGTAGCCTCCTGAGTAGCTAGGATTACAAATGTAAGCCAGCAGTCTCTGGCTGAGTTTTGACTTTTGCATTTGTGGATTTTTTTTAAGATGATAATCTAGTGGTACCTTTTCTTTGGCTATAGATTTGATTACTTAAATCTACTTAGCATGGATGACATTTTAACCTGTTTTCTTTACATTTTAATGTTCAAAGTTTCAAACCTTAAGGAAAATGGAACAGTTATGCTACTCATGTACCTTTTAACTAGATTCAACAACTGTTTACTTTAAAAAATACTTTAAGGGCCAGGAGTTTGGCCTAGTGGTTAAAGTGCTTGCCTAGCATGCATGAAGACCCGGGTTCGATTCCTCGGTACCACATACATAGAAAAAAGCCGGAAGTGGTGCTGAGGCTCAAGTGGTAGAGCTCTGGCCTTGAGAAAGTCCAAGGACAGTGCTCAGGCCCTGAGCTCAAGCCCAGGACTGGCAAAAAAAAAAAAAAAAAATACTTTAAAAACTGAACTATGGGGCTGGGAGTTTGGCCTAGTGATAGAGTGCTTGCCTAGCATGCACAAAGACCTGAGTTCGATTCCTCAGTACCACAAACATAGAAAAAGCAGACCTTGTGATGTGGCTCAAGTGGTAGTGCTCTAGCCTTGAGAGCCCAAGGACAGTGCTCAGGATCTGATTTCAAGCCCCAGGACTGTCCCCCCCTCCCCCCCAAAAAAAAAAAAAATGAGTTCCTAGTCAGGCTCCACACCTGCAATCCTAGCTACTCGGGAGACTTGAGATCCGGGTATTACAGTTAAAAGACAGCCTGGGCAGGAAAGTCTGTGAAACTTAATCTTCAGTTAACCACCAGAAAACTAGAAGTGTTACTGTGGCCCAAAGTGGTAGAGTGCTAGCCTTGAGCAAAAAAAAGCTTAGGGACAGCTCCCAGACCCTGAATTCAAGCCCCAGGACCAAAACAAAAGAAAAATTGAACTATTTAATAGTTATGGTACTTGATCCTTAAGTTCTTCATCATTAATCTTAAGAACAAAAACCATCTGATATTTATATAACAATATCTTGTATATAGTCCCTTTTGAGAATTTTTATGTTTCTTGCTGCTGCCCCATTACTGTCTCACTGCAGTTCAGGATCCAGTAATTATCATGGGGGAAAAAAAGTATTGTTAAAGTATAGTTGCCCATACTTGTAATTCCAGCACTCAGGAATTCAGAGTCTAGGGCCAGCCTGATGCCACATAGTGAATTCAAAGACAGCCTATATTGTGAGATCTAGTCTTAAGATACAAATAGCTGGGCACCAGAAACTCATACCTGTTATCGTAGCTAGTGATGAGGCTGAGATCTGGAGGATTGCAGGTCCAAGCCAGGCCAGATAAAAAGTTTGAGATACCCAGAAAGTGGGCGATGATGGTACATGCCTTTCAGCTCAGCTATAGGAATTTTACAAAGGAAGCCTAAAATGGGCAAATGAATTAGCTCAGCAGTTGAGTGTCTAGCAAGCATGAAGCCCTAAGTTTAAGTTGAAACCCTAGTGCCACCACGAAAGGGGAAAAAACCTGAATGTTTTTTAGAGTGATAATATATTTAACAGTAAATCTGATATATAATAATGTAGCCATGTCATTAAAAGCTCATGTAATTACCTACTACGATGTCATTTATTTCATTACTTTTTTTTTGCCAGTCCTGTGGATGGACACAGGGCCTGAGCCCTGTCCTTGGGCTTTCTCAAGGCTAGAGCTCTTCCACTTGAGCCACAGCACCATTTCTGGCTTTTTCTATGTATGTGGTATCGAGGAATCAAATCCAGGTCTTAGTGCATGCTAGGCAAGAGGCAAGCACTATACCACTAGGCTCCTGGCTCCTTTTTTTTTTTTTTCTCATTTTTTTATATATTTAGTTTAGTCGTGGGACTTGAACTCTGGGCCTGGGCGCTGTCCTTGAGCTCTTCAGCTCAAGGCTAGTGCTTTTACCACTGTGAGCACAACATCACTTCCAAGCTTATTATTCTTTTTCTAGTTTTAGGTTCTTCCTAATTGCAACTCAGAATGATGGATCAAGCCAGATCAGCATTTTCTAATTTGGTAAGATATTTTCAGTAATATTTCATATATACATGACTTTTACTGAGTAAGCATGAAATAATACCCCAGACTATCAACAGGCATTCTTTACATTTGAACTGGTATCATTGAGTAATAGATCCCATAAAGAAAAGTATAGTCACTGTTCAAAAAGAAATGTACTCATTACCTGACTTAGATAAATGTAACCCCTCTGTACATCACCTTTAAAATAAAAAATTTTTTTAAGTTAAAAAAAGAAGAGTATAGTCATGGTCTTTATTTTTATGTCTTGCTATGTATCCCTGTCTGGCCCTTGAATTCCCAGCCTCCAGTGTGCTAAATTTGTGGATACATGCCTCCATGCTTGGCTCATGGCTAAAACCATTTTATGTGGGTGTTCTTGTACTGGGACTTGAACTCAGGGGTTCCTTGGTAGGCAGGCACTGTACTGCATAGCCATACCTTCAGACTCTAGCCTGAAGGTCTCTTTAAATAAAAAGTTGAAAACTAGAAAATATATAGTAGGAGACATACAAAACAGAAATAATGGATAATAAAGCTGAATGAGCTGAGGTTTGAGCCATTGGTTCATGTCTACTACAACTACTAAAGAGACTGTGACCTAGACAAGCTCGGTTTAAAGCCAGCCCAGACTGACTCTCTCCAAAAATAACCAAAGGCCTGGCCTGAAATCATGGCTTAAGAGCACTAGGTGTGAGAAAGAACACCAAACAAGGGGATGAGGTGGAGTTCAAGTCCTTATACCTACATAAAAGCAGAAAAAAAAGAAAAAGAAAAAAGAGCCAGGCAACAGTGGCTCATGACCATTTCTAGCTACTTGGAAAGCTGAGTTCTGAAGCCAGCCAGAAGGAAAGCCCATGAGATTATCTCCTTTACCAGAAAAACTGGGAAGTTCGGCTGTAGCTCATATTGTAGAGCATTCGCTTTAAGCATAAATGCTCAGGACAGTGCCCAAGCCCTAAGTTCAAGCCCCAGGACTATCACCGAAAAGAAAAGAAAGTGCTAAAAAAACTAGTATGCTCATTAAAGCCCTCAACTGCCATTTTCAGAGCTGGAAACAGGGAAGAATGTTAATTTGAAAGGGTAACTAGTTTTACCTTAAATGTGTATCAAGTCATACTGGTGGTCCAATAATAAGTACAGTCCATAACCAAACCTCTTGTAAATGTCTGTAACTCCCTTTTGTGTCTTAATCTCAGTTTGGTGGAGAGCCGATGTCATATACTCGGTTTAGCCTGGCTCGGCAGGTAGATGGAGATAATAGTCATGTGGAGATGAAACTCGCTGTAGATGAAGAAGAAAGTGCTGACAATAACATGAGAACCAGTGTCACAAAACCTAAAAGGTTTAATGGAAGAATCTTCTGTGGGGCATTTGCTGTGATCATCTTTTTCTTGATTGGTAAGAATCATTTAAAAACTTAAAGATAAGTATTGGGAATCTGTTATGTCAGTTTAGGACATGTTTATTTTGTGCCTTTTTAGATATCACTGTGATAGGGATTAGGAATACAGTGATGATTTAAGATCCTATACCTTGGAAGTGGTGCTGTGGCTCAAGAGGTAGGGTGGTAGCCTTGAGCTGAAGAGCTCAGGGACAACGCCCAGGCCCAGAACCGGCAAAAAAAAAAAATTCTATACCCGCCATTTGTATATATAATACACTGAAAATTTTGAGAAATTCAGCCTGAGGTTTTTGGTAAAGACTTCTGATAAATAACTATTTTGAACAGGTAACCATGTAATTTATTGGACTAAAATCTATAAAAACAATAATTTGCAGTTTTACTTTCAAACTACTTAGAATTTAATTAAACCTATTTTTAGGCTTAACTGACAATAGTTCCTAGGGATAAATTAATTATTAATGAATTCTTAAGGCTCTAAACTTTTTATCCTTAGGATTCATGATTGGCTACCTTGGCTACTGTAAGCGTGTAGAACCAAAAGTTAATTGTGATACAATGGCAGAAGCAGCAGCAGATAATGGAGAAAAGGCATACCCTGAACAAGAGGCAGATGATACAATTCCTGAGCCACCTCGTTTGTATTGGGAAGACCTCAGAAACATGTTGTCAGGGAAACTGAGTACCATAGACTTCCTCAACACCATCAAGTAAGCTTAGACTCCTTCCCAAGTTTATCTTTTTAGCAGTGCTCAAAACTCTGTGACTCTAATGGATTACTCTTTCAAATTAATATTCTTCCCTGTTCCCAGCTCTGAAAATGGCAGCTTAGGACTTTAATGAGCTCACTAGTCTTTTCAGCACTTTCTTTTCTTTGGGGGCTTGAACTCAGGGCTTGGGCACTGTCCAAATTTCTGTTGTTTTGGATGAACTAAAACAAAGGTAATATAGTCTTGAAGATAGGATTTTCTGAGTGGCAGAGTCTTGAGTTTAACTGGAGAGGTGAACAATAAAGAATTGAAGTATTTCCCATTTGACTGCTATATTTCCTTCTAGAAATAGATTTCAGTAGTTACACTTAAGGGATAGATTTAAGTGGTGATGATCTGAAGGGGGAGGGTTTTAAAGTCCCCTCCTTCTATATAAAATGGCTGAATAGAAGAAAAGAAAAAAAGAATTGAAGTGATGCTGTTAGGGTTAAAAGTTAGAATTTTTCTGGAAATTCTTATTTTTTCATAAGTAGTTGACTGGTTCTTATTTCTTTTCTGTCAGAGTTTTGCTACTGTTCTTAAGGGTATCTAAGATGACTTATTTGACTAGATATTGCTAGTTTATGTGCAGTCTGTCAAGAAGTCTCCTTTGAATTTCTGCCTTTTTTTTTTTTTGCTGGTTCTGAGTGCTATTCCTGAGGTGTTCTTTTTCAAGGCTAGTGCTCTACCACTTGAGCCACAGTGCCATTTGCAGGGTTTGTTTTTTTTTGTTGTTTTTTTTTTAATTTGTTTTGTTTTGTTTCTTCTGAGTGGTTTATGGTTTATTGGCAATAAAAGAATCTCCTGGGGGTGGGGGTGGGAAGAGTCTCATAGACTTTTCCTGCCCAGGCTGGCTTTAAACAGCTGCCACCAACACCCACTTGTCCTGTTTGTGCTATTTCCTTAGACTCATCTATTCAAAGAGCTAGCGTTCTACAGTTTCAATAGTATTATAATTCTTTCAGGGTTTGGTTTTGTTTTTGTTTTGCTGGTCCTGACTGAGTCTTAGACTTAGGCCTGGACCCTATCCCTGAGCTTCTTTTTGCTCAAGGTAAGTGCTCTATCATTTGAGCCACAGTGCCACTTCTGGCTTTTTTGAGTAGTTTATTGGAGATAAGAGTCTCTCAAGAGTTTCTTGCCTGGTTTGGCTTCAAACCATGATTCTCAGATCTCTGCCTCTTGAGTAGCTAGGATTACAGGTGTGAGCCACTGGTGCCCCATGTCTTTGAGTTTTGAGTTTAGACATTTTGTTATTTTAACTTACTGAATACTTTTGTTATATATTCAGGAAACTATGGATAACTATGGATAAACTATGGCCATAGAAAGAACTAATATACTTGAGTATTTTAGAAAGAGCCATGGGGGTTAATAACTGAGTTTATGATTTTGAAACAAGTTACTTAATTCTTGGGTTAAATGTTTATCTGTGGTACTAGGAATTGAACTCAGGGTATTGAGCATGCTAAGAAAGCTTTACTTCTTGAGCCACACTCCTGAGTCCTAAAGGTTTATTTTAATAAATGTTATTTTATGTTAATAAACACTTTAACAATTTTTTTTCCTCCAGGCAGTTGAATCAAGATATATATGTGCCTCGTGAGGCTGGATCTCCTAAAGATGAAAGTCTTGGCTATTTTATTGAAAATAAATTCAGTGAATTTAAACTCAACAAAGTTTGGCGCGATGAACATTATATTAAGATTCAGGTCAAAGGCAGGTATGTTGAAAGATGATAAACTTTGCTATTTTTTTCAGTACTACTTTGGTGTATCAAATAGCAACAGACTGATAGCAAAGATTTTCAGAATAAAAAAAGGTTAAGATGTAAAGCTACATTTCAAGCCAAATAATGAAAATGCTAAGTATACTAAAGCTATATAATTTTTATTGTCCAGGGTGGCCTTAGTTTAATTTTAATTTAATCTTTTTAGCAGTGCTCAAAACTCTGTGACTCTAATGAGTGGTCCAGATGGTAAGATGGCATACCTGGTGGAGAATCCTGAGGGTTACGTGGCATATAGTAAGGCTACAACAGTTACTGTAAGTAAGACAAACAGTACATGAGACATCCCTGAAGTTGAACTCATTGTGTTTGCTGTTTTTAGGATTGTAGATACACAAGAATATTAACTTTTTGAGCTGGATGTCCATGATTCACACCTGGAATCCTATCTATTTGGAGACTAAGATTATAGTTCAGAGCTATTCCAGGCAGGAAAGTCTGCAAGACTCTTATCTCCAGTTCACTAGCAAAAAGCCAGAAGTGGAAGTGTGGCTTAAGTGGTAGAATGCCAACTCTGAACAAAAGAGCCAAAACAGTAGCACTGGGACCTAAATTCAATTCCGTTACTGGCACCAAAATAAATTTATAAAATAAGATAATTAATTTTTTTCCCCCAGCCCTGGACTTGAACTCAGGGCCTAGTGGGCACTATCCTTGGGCTTTCTCAAAGCGAACACTCTACCACTTAAGTCACATCTCCACTTCTGGCTTTTTCTATGTATGTGGTACTGAGGAATTGAACCCAGGGCTTTGTGTATGCCAGGCAAGCTACCACAAGGCCATGCTCCTGGCCCAAAATAATTAACTTTTTTTTTGTCCTTGTCGGTCGTCACCTCTCGTTTTCTGGTGGTTAATTGCAGATAAAAGTTTCACAGACTTTAGTGCCCAGGCTGGGTTTGAACTAGGATTCTCAGATCTCAGCCTCCTGAGTTGCTAAGATCACAGGCATGAGCCGTCATGCTCAATTAACTTAAAATTTAGATTATTCAGTATTATTCTCAACCTGCTAGTGCCTTAGTCAAAATAAGTTACAAGGTCCTAATGTTAGTCTACAAAGCCTTATTCTTACTGTTGTCCTCTAAATTCGTTTCGAATATTCAGACCACCATGGTGAAGCTCAAGCATGCCCTACCACTTTATAGAACTTGCCTTTCTAGTCTTTCTAAATTGTTTTCTTGATAAAATTGAGGTTTGTAAAAGTCTGTTCTCTAACATCTCATTGTTAAAGACTCTTTTTTTCTTTTTAAAAAGTAGCTTCCCTCTTATCCTTTACCCTATCCTGCTTTTTTTTCTTTTTTTGCCAGTCTTCTGGCTTGAACTCAGGGCCTGGGCACTGTCCCTGAGCTTTCTCCAGGCTGGCATTCTACCACTTGAGCCACAGCACCACTTCTGGCTTTTTTCCCCATGTATGTAGTACCAAGGAATTGAACCCAGGGCTTTGTGCATGCTAGGCAAGCACCACTCTACCACTAGGCCACAGTCCTGGCCTTTTTTCTTTTTTTCATAGTGCTTTTTGCACCAGATGCTGATTCATTTGTTTCCATCAGAATATAAGCTACGTGAAAGGTTGAGTTTATTGCATATTCAAACATGTCTCAGCGCCTTGGAGAGTACCTGACACATAGAGTTTGTTACGTGAAATATGTATGTATAGTTCCTCTTTACCTGGGACCATTCTTGAGCTGGAGGTGTAGCTCAGAAATAAAGTTCAAATAATAAATTTGATCTTGGCTGAGTAAGCAACTAGTCTCAACTTCATTCTTTTTTTTTTTGTTGGTTATGCACTTGTACTCAAGGCCTGGATGCTGCCCCTGAGCTCTTTTTAGCATAAGACTTGTCTGTTTCACTTTGAGCCACAGCACCACTTCTGATTTTCTGGTAGTTAATTGGAGATAAGAGTCTCATGGACTTTATTGCCTAGGCTGGATTTGAACTGCAATCCTTAGATCTCAGTCTCCTGAGTAGCTAGGATTACAGACATGAGCTACCTCCTGGCCTTTTGATTACTTACACCTCCCCCTCCTCCCAGATCTTGGGGCTTGAAATTGGCCAGGTACTTTCCCTGAGCTTCAAATCTAGCTCTCTACCTATTGAGAATCTCTTTAAATATAGACAAAATAATGCAGAAGTAGAAATAGCTAGATAGAATGAATTACTTTCAGGGTAAAAAGTATTTTATGGTGCCTCCCTCCTAGGAAAGCACCCACACTCTTGACTGTGTCACTGCCTTTTTATGTCTATTTGCCTGCTTACTAACTCAATAAAGCTCTGCAAAGTTTCCTTACCGCCCCTCCCCCCAAAAAAAGATATGTTTGTTCCAATGTCAGTGGCTCATGCCTGGAAACCTAGCTACTCAGGAGGCTGAGACTAAGGATTGCAGTTTGAAGCCAGCTGGGGCAGAAAAGTCTATGAAACAAACTATTCAGTGGTAGAGAACCATCCTTGAGCACAGACAGGCTCAGGGTCCTCTCCCAGGCCCTGAGTTCAGATACCAGGACTGGCAAAAATAAGGTTTTGTGAGGTATATTGTGTCTTACCCCTTAGCTTAGCTTAGGTCCTAAAGAGAGAAATATGGGTAGATTGGATTATTACAAAATAGTTTCTGAATTGCAGGTATTGATCTTTGGCTTATTCATTCATTATCTTTTCTCTTCCTTCTAAAACAATGTAAAATACCCTTTAGAGGCAGCATAGGATAAGAAATGTATTACAGGGGACCATTCCTGATGATTGTGATCAGTTATGGTGCTTCTTATTTATTTTTGAAAATTTCTGTATAAGATTCTATAGCTGCTTCTATACCGTAACTCTCATTAAGCCTGTGTCTTTCTCCCAGGGCAAACTTATACATGCTAATTTTGGCACTAAAAAAGACTTTGAGGATTTAAAATCCCCTGTGAATGGATCGTTAGTGATTGTTAGAGCAGGGAAGATCACCTTTGCAGAAAAAGTAAGTATACCTAATTAAATATATTGTTATCTCATTCTTTAGTTAAATATTTTTTGTTAATTTTCTTATATTTTGAAGAACCAGAAGAGTTAAATTCTCATACTGATAGTGTACTTTATTGAAATGTTCAGTAAAAATCAAAGAAATCCCAATTACAGGTTATAAGGATATGTAAAATCCTGGTTGTTGTCGTCACAGATTTCTAAAGAAGATCTTGAATCCCAGGCCATTCTGGGCTGAATAGTGAGCCCCTAACTTAAAAAATAAAATAAAAAAAAAAACAAGAAAGGAGCTACCTGGGTGTGGTTGGCTCTTTGCTGTAATCCCAGATATTTAAGAGGATGAAGAAGAGGATCTCAGATCTATAGAACTTAATCCATGCTGGTCCTGGTATAAACCATGAAGCCTCCTTTGAGAAGTAACTCAAGAAAAATGGGCTGGGGCATGGATCAGGTGATAGAGAACCTGCCTGTCAAAGAAAAAACTTAGTACAACTAAAAAAAGAGAGAAAGAAAATATAGTAATTTTTTTTTTGGGGGGGGGGGGATTGGCCAGTCCTAGGGCTTGAACTCAGGCCCTGTGCGCTGTCCTTGGGCTTTCTCAAGGCTAGAGCTCTACCACTTGACCCACAGCACCACTTCTGGCTTTTTCTATGTATATGTTACCGAGGAATCAAACCCTGGTCTTCCTGCATGCTTGGCAAGGGCTCTACCACTAAGCCAAACTCCTGGCCCCTAGTAATTTATTCATATATATATATTCATATCTATATATATATATGAATATATATTTATTCATGTATATGTGATGCTGTAGCTTAAGTGGCAGAGCTCTACCTTGAGCAAAAAGTGTCTAAGGACAGTGCCCAGGCCCTGCTTTGTCATAAATAAATTGAATGAGTTTGTTTGAAGATAAGGGATTTTTTTTTGTTTTCTTAGATGGATAAGCTGTTCGAAGTGTTTGGGAGTATTGGTCTAGTCCTTTGTTAACAAATTTTGCCCTTGAGCATGAAGTCCAGTATGTTTTCATTTTTCATGATCAGATTTTTCACTTCTAAGTTTCTGTGTTATTGTTGTTATTTTTTTAGGTTGCAAATGCTGAAAGTTTAAATGCAATTGGTGTCTTGATATACATGGACAAGACTAAGTATCCCATAGTTAAAGCAGATGTTCCATTCTTTGGACATGTGAGTTCTTATTTCTTTAGTCAATAAGTTTTAAATTCTCTAAATCATGTTTCCATCTTTATTTGAAGTAGAACTCAAGTCTTACTCTGTTGAAAGAATTATAGCAGGTGAAGGTGAATTTTTTTGATTTTTGAAACCTTATCACAAAAAATACCTTATCAGTAGTGCCTTAAATTGAGAATTGCTAACAATACTTGCTAAGTACTTCTCAGTACCTTAAATTGAGAATTTTATAAGACAGTATTTTAAAAGTCATGTATTAGTACCATTTAGAATTTGAGGCTTTGTGATGCTAAATAAAGTTTGAATAGGAATCTTCTGAGGACCTTCTTGGTGCTGGATAGAACTAATAATTATTTTGTTTACTAGGCTCATCTGGGAACAGGTGACCCTTATACACCTGGATTCCCTTCTTTCAATCATACTCAATTTCCACCATCTCAATCATCAGGATTGCCGAATATACCTGTCCAAACCATTTCCAGACAGGGTGCAGAAATGCTGTTTGGGTGAGTTCTTATTTAGGGGAAGAGCAAATACAATAAAATGCTTAAACTAATAAACTCTTACAGGCTGGGCATCAGTGGGTCATGCCTGTAATCCTGGCTGCTCAGGAGGCTGAGATCTGAGGATCAAAGTTCAAAGCGAGCTTGAGCAGGAAGTTTGTGAGACTCTTACCTCCAGTTAACAACCAGAAAACCAGAAGGAAAGTGGCTCTGTGGCTCAAAGTGGTAAAGCACTAGCGTTGAGCAAAAAATGCTCAGGGACAGCATCCAGACCCTGAGTTCAAGCCTCATCACTAACCCAAAATAAAAACAATTGACTATAATTTTCTACATATTTAACTATTACCTCAGTATAGATGAGTGAAATTGTTCTTCTGTACAGATCTTGATAATAGATATTTATTTATAAACACAAGAATTCTTGCCCAATTTCCTCAAGTGAATTCCTTATGTAGTATCTTGGTATAGCTCCTACTTCAGTATCTCTTTTCTTATAAAAGCACTGTTTTGCTTGCAACAATCCATTTAATTACTGGATTTATATTGATATAAAATTCTGGATTACTTTAGTTTTAGCAGCACAGAATGATATGTTTCCTTTGTGTATAGCTGAGTATGTTTAGTTCCTTATGGCAATTACCAGATATTTTATCATAATTCTTTGGTTTCCCCTCTTTAGTAGCAATTAGAGGCTTATATTTGTAATATTAACCACTCACAAGGCTGAGATCTGAGTATCTTGGTTTGAAGCTAGCCAGGGCAGACAAATCTTTGAGATTAACTAGCAAGTGATGCAGCCATGGACCCTGAGTTTACTTCAGTGCTATCATTTAAAAGAAAAGAAAGAAGTAGCTAATTTACCACCCAGCACAGAATACACAACCTGAAGTCCTACTTGTAACTGGGGAGTCTGAAGTAGAAGGATCACTAAGCCCATGGGTAACAGTGATGCCTGTGTTTTTTGTTTTTTTGTTGTTTTGGTTTTTTTCTTGCCAGAACTGGGGCTTGGACTCAGGGGACTGGACACTGTCCTTGGACTTTCTTAAGGCTAGTGCTCTACTATGTGAGCCATTTCTGGCTTTTTCTGTGTATGTGGTACCAAGGAATCAAACCCAGATGCATGTTAGGCAAGCACTCTACCACTAAGCCAACTCTCTGCCCTTAATGCTTGGAGGTGTGTGTGTGTGTGTTCTGACGTCTGTTTGTGTTTTGTTTTTCCATTCACTCACAGTAAGCACTGTATCTACTTGGGTTTTTGTTTTGTTTTGTTTTGTTCTTTTGCTGGTTAATTGGAGATGAAAGAATTTGTTTTCCCAGGCTAGCTTTACCCCTTAATTCTCAGGCTCAGTCCCCTGAGTACCTAGGATTATAGACATAAGCCATGGGAACCCTGTAGCCTCACCTTTAAAAGAAAGAAAAAGAAAACCAATCTGATTATAATACCTATCATTAATGTTTATCTTGATATTTTATACTTGGTATTATTATAAGATGAATAAGGCTTTATTCAAGGATTTGTTTACTTCGTAATATAGAACAAGTCATTTTAACCCCTCTGAACCTTCTTCAATTTAATTAGGTAGCTATAATAAATTTTGTTTAATATCCTGGTTCATCAATGAATAAATTTATAGAGTAGTGTGACAATTAATGATTCTTCTTAAGAGGCATTTGTTAGGTGATTCTTACTAACTCAATCCACCCATCATGGTTGGAATAAGTCTTTCCAAATCAGTCTCTTTTTAAGTTAGTCCCATATTATGAAATAAGAATGTTTTCAGGCTGGGAGTTTGGCCTAGTGGTAGAGTGCTTGCCTAGCATGCAGGAAGACCCGGGTTCAATTCCTCGGTGCCACATACATAGAAAAAAGCCAGAAGTGGTGCTGAGGCTCAAGTGGTAGAGCTCTAGCCTGAGAAAGTCCAAGGACAGTGCTCAGGCCCTGAGCTCAAGTCCAGGACTGGCCAAAAAAAAAAAAAAAAAAAAAAAAACAATAATGTTTTCAGTTATTTTCTGGATAATATATGGGAATTAGTAATTTTTTTTACAATAGATAAGATTGTGCATTACCCTTATTAGCAGAGAAGGTTGGGAAACCCAAAATATATTAATAGACTTTTACATGAGAACATTCGAAGTTCATCCTGGCATGTATCTCAAATGTCAGCTATAGTTTTGTCTCTGGCAGAAAGAAATCACATGAGTTTTTTTTGTTTTTTTGTGTTTTTGGAAGGGACTGGGTAGTATCCCTGAGCTTTTTCTCAATGCTAGTTATGGTTCTCATTTGAGCCACAGCTCCACTTCCAGCTTCTTCTGGTGGTTAATTGGACTTGCAAAGCTAGCCTGGTGTGAACCATTGGTACCTGGCACTATTTTTTTTTTTTTTTTTGCCAGTCCTGGGGCTTGAACTCAGGACCTGTGCACTGCCCTTGAGCACTTTTTGCTCAAGGCTAGCACTCTTGTCACTTGAGCCACAGCGCCACTTCCTGCTTTTTCTGTGTATGTGGTTCCTAGGGATCAAACCCAGGGCTTCATGCATTCTAGGTAACACGCTACCACTAGGCCATGCTCCTGGCCCAAGATATTTTTTTTAGTGTTAAACTAGGAAGTAACTCATGGTTACAGCCTAAACATTAGAGTGAAACAAAAATGATTGGCAATTTCTGTCCTCTCTGGTTTTGATCTTATAAACCTGAGGAAAGTAACAACTAACTAAATACTGTTTTCTGCTTCTAGAAATATGGTAGGTGAATGCCCTGTTAGCTGGAGAACAGACTCTTCATGTAGAATGCAGTCTGCAGAAAATCACTATGTGATGCTCACTGTGAACAACATGCTAAAAGAGATCAAAATTCGTAACATTTTTGGTGTTATTAAAGGCTTTGAAGAACCAGGTAAGGAATTTTGATATGTGTCATTCTTCATTCCTTTTCTTTTCTAATTCTGTTTTCTTAAAGGTATTGTCAGAGATGCCAAGAATGAGTTGGTTTTCTGAAGTGCTTGTCTTGTGTTCCTAAACCAAACTGTTGGTTAGGTATACCAGCTTTATTGAGAGAAAAGCTGTCCTTGGGAAATTAACATGTTAAAACTGATGATTATAACAAGAAAAATCTTTTATTATTGACTAAACCATAGGTGGTGAGCATAGGAGACAGAAAACATTTTTACTTGTTGCAACTGTTTGATCTCAAGGAGTCATGGTTATTCTAATCTCTAGTATCATAAAGCAGATCTCTTCATACTCTCCTACTTATGTTGTTTATTCTAGAGTTCAATATTGGATACTAAGGTTTTAAAGGTTGTATACATTATCGTTTTCCTTTTTTCCTTCAAAGATCGCTACGTTGTGGTAGGAGCCCAGAGGGATGCCTGGGGTCCTGGAGTTGCAAAGTCTAGTGTGGGAACAGCTCTGTTGTTGGAATTGGCCAGAACATTCTCAGATATGGTCTTAAATGGTGAGTATAAATTTAAGGCCTTTGAAAATCTCCATGCTACATTTAATTGTATTTCTTTGCTTACTTTTATACTAAGTCACCAAATCTAAATGGTCCTTAAGTAATCTTGCTGAAAGTATTGGCATATTTCTTCCTGTGTATACATATGTTTTTTGGTTTTTGTTTTTTGCCTGCCCTGGGGTTTGAACTCAGAGCCTAAGTACTGGCCTTGAGCTTCTTTTGTTCAAGGCTAGCATTCTACCACTGGAGCCACAGTGTCACTTCTGGCTTTTTTGTTTATGTGGTACTGAGGAATTGAACACAGTGCTTCATGCATGCTAGGTAAGCACTCTACCACAAAGCCACATTCCAGCCTAAGTATTGGCATATTTCTACAGTAATGTGATAAAGCCAAAGGCCGACAACTATTTTAATTTTGTTCTTCCTATTTTCAAGAAGTCTTTCTCTCTACTAGTTATTGCTCCTAACAACCTCTCCCCATATTTTTAAAGTGCATTTTTTTTTTAACCAGTCCTGGGGCAGGAACTCAGGGTCTGAGCACTGTCTTTGGGCTTTTGATTCGCAGAACCACTTCTAGCTTTTCCTGTGTATGTGGTACCGAGGAATTGAACCTTTGTATTCTTTTTTTTTTTTTTTTTTTTGCCATTCCTGGGCCATGAACTCAGGGCCTGAGCACGGTCCTTGGACTTTCTCAAGGCTAGAGCTCTACCACTTGAGCCTCAGCACCACTTCTGGCTTTTTTCTGTGTATGTGATACCAAGGAATTGAGTGCTAGGCAAGCACTCTACCACTAGGCTAAACTCCAGGCCCTGAACCCTTGTATTCTTGCATATTAGGCAAGCACTCTTACCATTAGGCTATAACCTCCAGGCACCATAGTGCTATTCTTTTGTGGTACAAATTTTAGTGCTGAAGTTTTATAGAAAGTACAGGAGTACAGAAAAATCAACATGTAGGGGAATTGGGTGGAGGACAGCTGCATAGGTAGCCTCAAATGTAGTGGTTAGTGGGCCGGGAGTTTGGCCTAGTGGTAGAATGCTTGCCTAATGTGCACAAAGACCCAGGTTCAATTCCTTGGTACCACATAAATAGAAAAAAAGCCAGAAGTGGTGCTGTGGCTCAAGTGCTAGCCTACCAAGGACAGTGCTCAGGCCCTGAGCCCACCCCAAGACTGGAAAAAAAAAAAAAGTAGTGGTTAGAGCTGGTGAGTCATACCTGTGATCCTAGCTACCAGCAGAGGGCAGAGATTGGAGGATTATGGAAGAAAAGAAGATTAAGAGAAGACTGTAAGACTCCAGTTCCAATTAACCAAGTTTAAATAGACCCAAGCAAGCTGAATGAGAGTAAAGGACTAGAAATGCCATGGCCACAGATTTAATTTCCCTGAAAACCCACCAATTTTTAAGGCCAGTCTAAGCAATATATCAAGAACTTATATGGAGCCGGGGGTTTGGCTTGTGGTGGTAGAGTGCTTGCCTAGCATGCATGAAGACCCAGATTCAATTCCTCGTATCACATACATAGAAAAAGCTGAAAGTGGTGCTGTGGCTCACGTGGTAGAGCACTAACCTTGAGGAAAGCCCCAGGACTGGAAAAATAAAATAAAATAAAAAGCTGGATGCCAGTGGCTCACACCTGTAATGCTAGCTACACAGGAGGCTGAGACCTGACGACCATGGTTCAAAGCCAGCCCAGGCATGAAAGTCTGTGAGACTCTTATCTCCAATTAATCACTCAAAATCTAGCAGTTGCACTGTGGCCCAAACTCACCTTGAGTTGAATTGCTCAGAAACCGCAGCCAGACTCTGAGTTCAAGCCCCACGACCGACCGGAAAAAAAAGGGGGTACAGTGCCCAGGTCTAGAGTTCAAGTCCCATGACCAACCAAAAAAATTATGGCCAGGTGTGTGGCCTAGTGGTAGAGTGCTTGCCTAGCATGCACAAAGCCCTGGGTTTGATTCCTCAGTACCACATACACAGAAAAGGCTGGAAGTGATGCTGGATCTCAAGTGGCAGCGTGCTAGCCTTGAGCAAAAAGTGCTCAAGGCCAATGCCCAGGACCTGAGTTCAAGCCCCACAACTGGCAAAACAAAACAATTAACTATAAAGTTAATTTTTTTGTTCTCTTTCAGGTGGCTTTAAACCTATTAGAAGCATTATTTTTGCCAGCTGGAGTGCTGGTGACTTTGGAGCTGTTGGTGCCACTGAATGGCTAGAGGTATTTGTATATCCTTCCTGTCCACATGAGTTTCTGAACTACTGGCTCTTTAAATTTCATTCAACCATTTCTGTCTTTGTATAGTAAATATCAGTAGACTCCGGATTTCAAAACTAGTAGAGTAGCTACTAGTATCAGTGCTTATTAGATGATGAATACCTGTTCATATTAGTATTTTCTCTTCTAGGGATATCTTGCCTCCCTGCATTTAAAGGCTTTCACTTACATCAATCTGGATAAAGCTGTTATAGGTAAGAACCCTTTTCACTATTTATCAATTCAAGTAAACTACTTGTGAAATAGAGGTACTAAGCCTTGAACTTGACCTCCCAACATCTCATTGAGCTATATAATGAGACTATGTCTCAAAGAAGTAAGTGGGGGCGGGGAGCATGGCCTAGTGATAGAGTGCTTGCCTGGCATGCAGGAAGCCCTGGGTTCGATTTCTCCGTACCACATACATAGAAAAAGCTGGAAGTGGTGCCGTGGCTCAAGTAGTAGAGCACTAGCCTTGAGAAAGCACACAGTACCCAGGCCCTGAGCTCAAGCTGTAGGACTGCCCCCCCCCCCAAAAAAAAAAACAATAACTGCTTTATTACAAAGAAGGTAATGTTAAAATTTTTTGCAGGTACAAACAACTTCAAGGTTTCTGCTAGCCCACTGTTATATAAACTTATTGAGAAGACAATGCAAAATGTGAGTTGAGTGCATACCTAATTACAAATTGTCAAGTTACATAAGATGGAAGTTTTGTGGAAACCATTTATCAGTTAGCAATAACAGATGTAGGGTAATTTTAAAACAGTACTGAGTAGTACTCTGCTTACTGCTCTGTAGTCAGTGGAATCATGTAAGGTGAAAGTATTGGGTATTTAAAGGGCTCCAATCTCAGAATGTATTTATATTTTTAGGGATATATAAAAACGCATAAGGCCACAAGGAATTGTCTAAATCAATAAGGTTGGTAAGTTTATAGTTATTTAAAAAATACATGTGAATGACCATAGTTTGAAAGAGGGAGAAGTACATGAAAGAATATTTTCATCATGAGGTTAGAGGCATATTAATACAGAGATTAAAGTTGGAACAAAACAAAAGCACTATATGTTGTATTTTGTCCCATAGGATAAAGGGCTTGCTACTTAGTCTGACAGTATAAGGTAGGCTACAAGGAAAGGAACAGAAACAAGATAATTTGGCTCATGTAGACTGTAGAAGCTTTTTAAAATGTTAGGTTAACCTTAGTGTTAGAGTGCTTGCCTAGTATATACGAAGCTCTGGATTCGATTTCTTAATACCACACACAGAGAAAAGCCAGAAGTGGCTGTGGTTCAAGTGGCAAAGTGCTACCTTTGAGAAAGTTCAAGGACAGTGCCCAGGCCCTGAGTTCAAACCCCATGACTCAAAAAAAAAAAATGTTAGGCCTGGGCCAGGAATTTGGCCTAGTGGTAAGAATGCTTGCCTAGCATGCATGAAGACCTGGGTTCGATTCCTCAGTACCACATACATGGGGGGAACAAAAGAAAGCAAGCTAGAAGTGGTGCTGTGATTGAAGTAATAGAGTTCTAGCCTTGAGAAAGCCCAAGGACAGTGCTCAGATCCTGAGTTCAATCCCCACGACTGGCCAAAAAAAAAAAAAAAAAAAAAAGTTAGATCTACCTGAAGATATTAATTAAAATGGGTACCAGTAGCTCACGCATTTGATGCTAGCTACTCAGGATGCTGAGATCTGAGGATTGAGATTTGAAGCCAGCCAGGCAGAAAGTCCCTATTGGACTTTTATTTCCAATTAACCACTCAAAAGTTAGCAATGGAGCTGTGGCTCCAAGTGGTAGAACACCAGCATTGAGGAAAAGAGCTCAGGGTCAGTGCCCAGGCCCTGAGTTCAAGCCCCATGACTCACAAAAAAAAAAAAAAAAAAAGGAATGTAGGGGCCGGGAGTTTGGCCTATTTGTAGAGTGCTTGCCTACCATGCAGAAAGACCCGGGTTCAATTCCTTGGTACCACACACATAGAAAAAGCCAGAAGTGGTGCTGTGGCTCAAGTGGCAGAGTGCTAGCTGATTTGAGAATCACAGTTTAAAGCCAGTCCAGGCAGGAAAGTCTGTGAGACTCTTAATCTCCAGTCAGCTGGCAAAAAGCCAGGAGTAAAGTGTGACTCAAGTGGTAGAGCATCAGCCTTGGGCAAAAAATTACGCGAAAGCATGCACGTGTGTGTGTGTGTGTATGCGCGCGCACACACACACACACACACACACAAAGACATAACTCAGAAACTAACATCATCCTAGTATTAATGATTTAAAAAAATTTGAAGTTGTAGGCTAGCTAGGAATATAGCATAGGAAAAATCCAACAGTAGGATGGAATACCTTTGTAAATATCTTATACAGAAAAGCAATGACCAGCCTGAATGACTAATACAGAAAAAAAAAAAAATGTTTTAGGGCCAGGAGTTTGGCCTAGTGGTAGAGTGCTTGCCTAGCATGCGTGAAGACCAGGTTTGATTCCTTAGTACCACATACATAGAAAAAAGCCAGAAGTGATGCTAAGTCTTAAGTGGAAGAGTTCTGGTCTTGAGAAAGTCCAAGGACAGTGTTCAGGCCCTGAACTCAAGCCCAGGACTGGCAAAAAAAAAAAAAAATGTTTTTAATGATAAATAACTTTTTTTTATTTTCCAGGTGAGACATCCAGTAAATTTGAAGTTTCTGTATCAGGACAGCAATTGGGTCAGCAAAGTGTAAGTTGAGAAAAGCAAATGACCAAGCTTGATAGAAAAGCAGAATTATCCAGTAGCATCTATTGCATTAGATAACCTAACTTTGCAATGAGCTATAGACTCTTTTAAAATTTAGTAGGAGGAAAGGAGAAGAATTACATAGTAATATCTGGCTTTTTAAAAAGCAAAACAAAACAAAAAAAACAATGTACATATGGTCATACAGGATGAGACTAAACAAAATGAAATCTGTTATGGAAACAAAATATTTATCTTTGTGATTGTTGTTCTTTTTTTTTTTTTGCCAGTCCTGGGCTTAAGCTCAGGGCCTGAGCACTGTCCTTGGACTTTGGACTTTCTCAAGGCTAGAGCTCTACCACTTGAGCCTCAGCACCACTTCTGGCTTTTTTCTATGTATGTGGTACCGAAGAATCGAACCCGGGTCTTCATGCATGCTAGGCAAGCACTTTAACCACTAGGCCAAACTCCCGGCCCCGTGATTGTTGTTCTTAATGTACTATGCGAAGTTATTTCTTTTATCTTTTTTTCCAATTATGGTTAATCTGGTGGTTTTATATCTAACTTTGTTACCAGGTACACAGTATACTTGTATATTTGAAATAGGGAAGGGAAGGGGGAAACAAGATGATTGGGAGGGGATGGGGGAAGGGAAAAGGGAACAAAAACATGAAAAAGGGGTATCAAGGTCCAAGAAGTAATATACCCATTACCGGACAAATGTAATCCTTCTATACATTATTCTCACAATAAAATATAGTAATAATAATTTAAAACTTCTAAGGATACATGTTCCCTTTCCTTGCAGGGAGAAATTTTCTTTTGATAATGCTGCTTTCCCATTCCTTGCATATTCTGGAATTCCAGCAGTTTCTTTTTGTTTTTGTGAGGTAAGTCTGAAGACAGAAACTAACATTCAAATTTTTTGTTTTTGTTTTTGCCAGTCCTGGGCCTTGAACTCAAAGCCTGAACACTGTCCTTGGTCTTTCTCAAGGTCAGAGCTCTACCACTTGAGCCACAGCACCATTTTCAGCCTTTTCTATGTATGTGGTACCAAGGGATTGGACCCAGGTTTTCGTGCATGCTAGTCCATACTCCCGGCCCATAACATTCAAATTTATTTATAAAACTTGGTGGATTTTAATAAGAAAAAAATTACTTAAAAGTATTATAGCCTGGAGCTGGCAGTTTGGCCTATCTCAAGTCCCACGACTGGCCAAAAAAAAATTATAGCCTGGCAAGGAAGTCTGTGATACTTATCTCCAATTAAACACACACACTCATGCACAAACAAAAACTGGAAGCAGAGCTGTGTGACTCAAGTGGTAGAGTACTAGCCACCATCACTGGATGTTTTGGCTAAGAGAAGTGGGAAAAATATAAAGGGATGAAAGGTCTGGATTTGGAGAAATTACCTTGGCATTCTACTAGAAGCAGTATAAAGAATATTCAAGTAGACATAACATGTTTAATACATTAGGAGAAGCTAAATATCAGGTCCTACAATTGATGATTGCTGTGATCTTCATAAATCATGTGTTTTTTCAAAACATTTAAATGTTGTTTGAGATGTCAGAAATCTAGTAATGCTGGTTAAGAGTTGCAATCAGAAGTTGCAATGTTAAATGAGATTTTCAAAAGGATAATAGTAGAGTAGAGTTATTGAGTAAAAAGCAGTTACTAAAGTTGCCTCAGTGTAGGAGCCAGGAGTTTGGCCTAGTGGTAGAGTGTTTGCCTACATGCACAAAGACCCGAGTTTGGTTCCTCAATACGTGCACAGACATGCACAGAAAAAGCCAGATGTGCTGTGGCTCAAGTGGTAGAGTGCTCAGGCCCTGAGTTCGTGCCCCAGACTCGCAAAAAATAAACAAATAAATAAATGTAAAATAACATCAGTGTATTGAAAGTAACATGGATGGATGGCCCATGTGTTTCATCATTATTAAGATTATATTGGATACATTCTCTACTCTTTCCTCATTAAAATGAGCCAGATTTCCCGGAGAAAAGAGCAAGCTTCAAAGTATTTGGCTAGAAATCTTTTGAGGATATAGAAATAGATTGGAGCACGAATGGCATCTTAGACAAGCACGTAAGAAGTAAAAGGATAAAATCTTACTAGAAATAAGGGAGGAATGCAGTATCTTACCCTAATTAAGCCAGAATGGGGTTCCTGCTCTGCCAACCATGAGTATAGTAGCATCACTTTGTTTTCCAGGACAATGATTACCCGTATTTGAATACTAACATGGATACTTTAGAGATGTTGACTCAGAGTGTTCCTCAGCTGAATGCCTTAATGCGTGTTGCAGCAGAAGTGGCTGGTCAGTTCATGATTAAACTCACCTATGATATAGAATTGGACCTGGATTATGAAATGTATAACAACAAGCTGCTCTCATACATGAGGGATCTGAACCAATTTCGAGCAGACATAAAGGTGAGTACTAAATGGATTCTTTTTGTTTCTTAAGTTAAGCTATTTTGAATTTGGGGCCAGGAGTGTGCCCTGGTGGTACAGTACTTCCTTAGTATACATGAAGCCCTGGTTTCAATTCCTCATTACCCCATACACAGAAAAAGCCAGGAGTGGTGCTGTGGCTCAAGTGGTAGAGTGCTAGTTTTGAGAAAGCCCAAGGACAGTGCCCTAGGACTGGCCAAAAAAACAAAACAAAAAACTTTAAGTTGATTTTTTTTTTAAATGACACATATTAAAACTACATTATTATCATTTGCTTGTAACATTTATAGTGAAAGTATAGAATTCCTTTGTGCTAACTTTAAAAAATGCATACATTGTTGTTACCTTGAGTCACTTCATTCTGCTGTAGTAGGTCAGGCTCTCTTTATCTTTTCTAAAACTGTTTAGTACCCAGTGACATTCTCCCATTTTCCCCTCCTTTTTCTTAGTCTTTCTAGCTGTATGTAACTATCTCCATTCTACTACTGGGAAAACCAGCTTTTTCGTTTGTTTCTCGGGAGCGTAAATTCATCTTTTTACCATTTACCACGCCTAAGATGATAGATAAGCTAAGGTGATAGGCATGTACCACCATGCCCCACTAGGTCATGTATATTGCACATAGAAGTGATCACTGAACTCTGGGCCTGGGCGTTGTCCCTGAGCTCTTCAGCTCAAGACTACCGCCTTTCCCCTTGAGCCACAGCCTTGCTTCTGGTTTTCTAGTGGTTAATTGGAGATAAGAGTCTCCAATTAATGTGTGCCCGGCCAACATATCTTTATACATTTGTCAGTTCTTTCCATGTTGAGCAGTGTTGTAAGAAACATGGAAGTACAGATACCTTTTTGACCCAGGAATGGGATTATTGTGGTTTTGGCATTTGTTTTTGTTCTAACTTACTGGGATTGGACTGTGATGTGCCCAAAATAAATTTCAAAGTTAACTGACATATTGCTTTGCTTAGATCCATAACTTTTTTTTTTTTTTTTTTTTTGTCAGTCTTGGGCTTGGGCTCAGGGCCTGAGCACTGTCCTTGGACTTTCTCAAGGCTAGAGCTCTACCACTTGAGCCTCAGCACCACTTCCGGCTTTTTTTTTTTTTTTCTATGTGTGTGGTACCGAGGAATCGAACCCGGGTATTCGTGCATGGTAGGCAAGCACTCTACCACTAGGCCAAACTCCTGGCCCCAGATCCATAACATTTTAAAAATTGCTATTATAAAGGTAACATACCGAGTGGTTTCAGTTACATAAGGTTAAAATCCATAACATTTGAAAAAGAGATTGGGAGGCTGTGGGTTATAGATTGAAGAGACCATAGCAGGTACATAGGAGGGATTTCATTGTTACACTTCTACACATGTCCACTGTATTCCAGTCTCACCCCTTCTATTACTCTCCTTGCTTTCTCCCCTCAAAAAATACCCCCAACAGGGGCAGGGAGCATGACCTAGTGGTAGAGTGCTTGCCTAGCATGCACAAAGACCGGATTCAATGCAGGTAGGTACAAGATATTTTATATTCACAGAAGGATGACAGAATACTGTCCTGCGTCTATAATACTGGAGGATGCAATTAAAACGGCATTATTGAGACTTCTTTTTCAGCAGAGGGCCCAAAATATGGTGTGACACAGCTCTGTAAAGAAATGCATGTTCTTAGAATTTTCTTCTGTCAGTGGTACAGTTGTAAGTACTCACTACAAACCATTTGAAAATGGAATATCCAGCATTTTCTGTGATTATTTGGAGATAATAAGTCTCACAGACTTTCCTGCCCTGACTGATTCCAAACCGAGACCCTCCAATCTCAGTTTCCTGAATTGGTAGGATTACAAGTGTGAGGCACTGGTGCCCAGCTTCAGTTACTTTTAAGTCTTAAAATTGCCATTGATTTTATAATATCAATAATAGTTCTCTTAATAGAAGTAAGTCACTGATAATCAATTCTTGAAAATAAGTTTAGAAATGGGACTTACCAGATAGAATTAACTGGATTTTGAAGCCCATATTTTAAATTTTCCCCCATAGGAAAACTGAATGGGAAACAATATATAGTGTACAGGATAATATACTTTGCCTAAATATTTGGAGTTTCTTCATGAGAATTGTTTTGGCCTCTAGTATAGGGTGTTCAGGCCTAACTTTCTGAACCTTGAGTTTACATGTGGGTTTCTTAGTATTCTCAGTTGTCACGTCTACATTAGAATGGTATATAGAAGAGTGTCCTTCTAATAGTGAATTTTAATGTCTTTCTGTATCAGGAGATGGGCCTAAGTCTACAGTGGCTATATTCAGCTCGAGGTGACTTTTTCCGTGCTACTTCCAAACTAACAGCAGATTTCCATAATGCTGAGAAAACAAACCGATTTATCATGAGGGAGATCAATAATCGTATCATGAAAGTAAGTAAACTCTTAGAAAAGGAGGAACTGCTGAGCATCAGTAGCTGTAACCCTAGCTACCACTGGTTTCTGTTCCCTAAGGTCTTTACTTCTCCTGATTTGCTTTGAGAAACAAAAGATATGTTAAACCTTTTCATATTTGCTCCAACCAAAAAATGTTAATTAAAACTATTTAAAATTCACATTAACAAAGGAACTGATGGTATGCTTTAGAGTTTTTAACTTAGAAGATTAGTAGCTTGGTTCTTGCTGTTCTCAGTTTTGGGGGAGGGGGGTAATAACATGAAGTGAGACAGTGACACCTGTCTTAGTGTGTTGGGCCCTTCCCCAGGCCACCGCACAGCACACCATAAGCCATCTGATCTGTGTCTTCACAGGTGGAGTACCATTTCCTGTCACCCTATGTATCTCCAAAAGATTCTCCCTTCCGGCACATCTTCTGGGGTTCTGGCTCTCACACTCTCTCAGCTTTACTGGAGCACTTGAAGTTGCGTCAGAAAAATAACGGTGCTTTTAATGATACACTGTTCAGAAACCAGTTGGCTCTAGCAACATGGACTATTCAAGGAGCTGCAAATGCCCTCGCTGGTGACATTTGGGATATTGACAATGCATTTTAAAGGTGATCCCAATAGCTTATATATTAATAGAATAGTCTATTTCTAGACTTGTTTTGGTTGTGTTAAATTTTCTGTAGAGCTATAAAACCTGTTGAAATTCTACCCAATCATCTTGAATACTACTAGATGTCTTTAAGCAGCAGCTTTTAACACAGGGTAGATAGTGAATAACCACTATGTTCATGACAGAATGTCTTCTCAATTATCTATAGAATCTTAAGTGCTTTGCAATTCTATCTGCCTCTTCGTGTCATACTTATAAAAACGTTAGAACCAGTTACATGTACTGTTGCTCTAAATTCTAAGGACATGAACTGGTATCTTTTTAGGTGGGAGGAAGTATATAGTGTCTGCTGAACATTCAAAGTGGTATATTGGTGTGGTCCTCCTTCAATTGATGCTAAATAGGAGATGTCAGGTTGTAAAACCTTACTCTCCAAATGAATTATATGCTCTTCCATAAGTATTTAGCTGGTTTCCACATCCTTAAATGAAACAGTTAACCTTCCAGGAGAGAGAGGCCTTACTTTCTTGCCAGTGAAGTCCTTTCCACTGGTTATGATGAGGTTCCACTTGCAGGAACAAGGCCTGAATGTTCTAACCTCCATGTTATTTATGAAAAAAGAAGACCAGAAGCCAAAGACATACTATATTTTCTTTTCCAGTGACCTCTGCACCATAGCTTTTCTTTATTTAGTTCTTTTGTTTTTTTCCCAAATATTCTGAAAGAACCAGCTATAGGCATTTAATTTCAGATTCAGTTTGTCAGATTTTAAAGGACACACTGCCAAATTTTGGCCAAAGTGTTAATCTTCTGGAAAAGCTTTCTATCATTTTGGCACTGAGATATTTATTGTTTATTTATCAGTGACAGAGTTCACTATAAATGGTGTTTTTTTTTTATAGAAGATAATTATCGGAAGCAGTGCCTTCCATAATTATGACAGTTATACTGTCGTTTTTTTTTAATAAAAGCAGCATCTGCTAATAAAAACCTAACAGATACTGGAAGTTTTGTACTTATGGTAAATACTTGAGAGTTCTAGAAAACAGCCACAAGCCATATAAAATGATAAGCAAAAGAATTAAATTATCTAAATTGGAAAATAATATATTTAAGGATTGCCCATGAAGTGAGATTTCTGTTTAGCTTGTCAGATAAAGTAATAATTCTAAATGCAATGAATTGTGACTGAGTTATAAATAAAAGGCTGTGGTAGAACTTGTGACACGAATTTTATATCTCAATTTATTCAAGGTGTAACTTAAATTTTAATTTTGCAAAATTTCCAGTACCTTTGTCACAAACCTAACTCACATTATCGGGAGCAGTGTCTTCCATAATGTATAAAAAAACAAGGTAGTTTTTGCCTACCACAGTGTCTATATCGGAGACAGTGATCTCCATATGTTACACTAAGGGTGTACGTAATTATCGGGGACAGTGTTTCCCATAATTTTCTTCATGCAATGACATCTTCAAAGCTTGAAGATCGTTAGTATCTAACATGTATTCCCAACTTCCTAGAACTCTTTAGTTTTAGTTGCAGAAACATTGTGGTCATTAAGCATTTGGTGGGTAAAGTTAACTGCTGTAAAGTAGAATTATTACTTCCTTTGAGATCCTTTTTTATTTTTTAATTTAATAAGGGTGTTTTGTTATCTTTGTAGTTTCTCCAGGTCTTCTGTTTAGTGGGATAGCAGCATACGTTTATAATGTTTGCTACTGATAAATGAATTTAGCACTATCCCGTTGTTTGCATGTTCTGTAAACTTAGTTCAGGCAAGTTTGATTCAGAATTGACCTTTTATCTTAAAGCAGGAGAAGGTGTGTAGGTTTTGAGGTAGCAGGAGAAGAGGGTATGGGAAAGTAAACCTTGGAAAAGGATCTTGCCCATTAGTGTGGGGTATAAATTATGAAGATACAAACAAGTAAGTTGGAAGTTACATCAGTTTTGTTTTTTGTTTTTTTTCTCATCAGCCATCCTTATAAACCTGCTAATGAGCATTTGTCATGAGATAGTTCAAAATTGCCAGTGAAAGGTCATTTGAGCCTCTAAAGTTCCTAAGGCCACCTCCAGAACCTTAGATTATTCTACAACCTCGTTGCATTGTGCTTCTCAGTGTCTTTAAGCTTCCTAATGTTTTACCTTATCCCCATACTAGTATACCCAAGTGGAAATGTCAAGCAGCCAGGATTCCTGGTTAAGTATCGTGCACACATACTATTCTGATTGAGTATCATGCACATATAGTTTAATGAGAGCCCAGTGACTTTGGTGTAATAAAAACACCCATTACCAGATAACCCTAACTCATGCTGGTGATGTAGGTCAAGTGCTGGAGCACTTGCCTGGCAAATGCTGAGCTCAAATCTAATACCACCCAAAATATCTAACTCTTTATTGGGTTATTTCCAATGAAACAAAACCGTAAGTAATGAGAGGCTTAATATTCCTGAATAAAACATGTATCTGACCCGTAACAATCTGTCATCTTCAGATTTTTCTTGTGTTAAAGACATTGTTTTTAAAGGTAAAAGATAAATTGAGCTGTGTTATTCATTGTTTCATTCATTGATTCATTGTTTTATTGTTCTGGAACTTGCATGACCTCCAACTGTGTTAAGTTCTAGATTCATCAACTTTACTGTTTAACTGTGTCTTTGTAAACAGGTGACATGCCTTTATAATTGTATACAAGCCTGTATGTGCAACAATGTGGAGATTCCTTACCTGATTTAATAAAATGCTTCAACACTGAGTTGTCATTTTAAGTTCCTACTAGATAAACTACCAATACTTCAATCCTTCAGTATAGTGAATACCAGTGATTCACACTGTAATTTTAGCTGTTGCCACAGAGTGAAGATCAAGTTGTGGTTCAAAGTCAGCCTTGCCAAACAAGCTGAACAAAAGTAAGAGGCAGTGAGTTCAAGCCTTACTTGTGGGGTTTGAAAACAAGCACAAACTAAAAAAGATCCAACCATTTATTACCTGTAAGAAACACATCTTGCCAGGCACAGTGGCTCGGGCCTGTAATCTTAGCTACTCAGGAGGCTGAGATCTGAGGATTATAGGAGCTGGGCACATAAACTCAAAAAGGTACCATTTATTACCTATAAGAAATACATCTTGGCTGGGAATTTGGCCTAGTGGTAGAGTGCTTGCATAGCATGCGCGAAGACCCGGGTTCAATTCCTTGGTACCACATACTTAGAAAAAAGCCAGAAGTGGTGCTGAGGCTCAAGTGCTAGAGTTCTAGCCTTGAGAAAAATCCAAGGACAGTCTTCAGGCCCTGAGCTCAAGGTCAGGACTGGCAAAAAAAAAAAAAAAAAAAAAGAAACATCTTGCCGGGCATACCTGTAATCGTAGGAGGCTGAGATCTGAGGATCACAGTTCAAAACCAACCCAGGCACTAAAGTTGGTGAGAGACTTATCTCCAGTTACCCACTAGAAAACCCGAAGTGCAGCTATGGCTCAGGGGTAGGGCAGTAGCCTTGAGGTAAAGAGCTCAGGGACAGCGCCCAGGCCCAGAGTTCAAGTCCCACGACCAAAAACTTACAGGGATGACACTGCTCCCTGGTGCATGCATTTTATCTAATCCCTAAAAATCTCGCAGCAAACCGAAGTGGTAAGAGGGAGAAGGCTGCATTTTAGCTTGGATTTGGTTGTTTTTTCAAGTCTTAGTGACCTACTGGGAATGTCCAGCAGTCAGCTGAACATTGGAGCCTAGGAGGACAGCCACAGGGACATAGCATTCTATCAATGTGGATCTAATTGCTTCAGAAGTAAGGAGTAGAAATGAACTGACTAGGCTGGTGATGGTCCAGGAATGGGCTTGCCTAGGATGATGGTATTTTGGGAACAAAAGTATAGGTAGGGATTGTTCACCATCTACACTATAAACTAGAAAAGTTGAAGGAAAGGAGCAGAAATGAGACTGAAAGGTTACCTTTCCACTTAAGAGATATTTGTTGACTACTAATTTCTACACTCAACTGAGGAAGCTGTATTTTAGAAACAAATGACTTAAGTGAAGAATAAAAGGAACCAGTTGCTTTGAGTTAAGAAATCTTGGGGGTGGGAATGAGGCATCATGATAGTGATTAATTACCTAGCGTGCTTGAAGCCCTAGGTTTGATTCCTCAATACCACATAAAAAAAGCCAGAAGTGGCACTATGGCTCAAGTAGTAGCAGACTAGCCTTGAGCAAAAGAAGCCCCAGGACTGGTTAAAAATATATATTTTTTTGATAGGTCCTAGGGCTTGAACTCTGGGCCTGGGCACTGTCCCTTAAACTCAAGGCTACCACCTTATTGAGCCTCAGCCTCACTTCCCTTTTTCTAGTGCTTAATTGGAGATAAAAGTCTCACAGACTTTAGTGCCCCAACTGGCTTTGAACCGTGATCCTCAGACCTCAGCCTCCTGAGTAACTAGGATTACAGGTGTGAGCCACTGTGCCTGGCTTCAATTTTAAAAAAAAAAATGAAAATATTGATTTCCTTCCTCGAAGGAAATTTAATTGTGTGTGTGTGTGTGTGTGTGTGTGTGTGTGTGTGTGTGTGTGTGTTGCACTCACTGGCTCTTGAATTCAGGCCCTAGAGTCTGTCTCTTACTTTTTTTGCTCAAGGCTGGTAGCCACTTGAGCTACATCACTACTTCTGGCTTTTTGCCGGTTAATTGGATGAACATAAGAGTCTCACAGACCCCAGTCTGGCTTTTAACAGTGATCCTCAAGTCTCAGCATCTGGTGTAGCTAGGGTTATTAGCTTTAAGTTTCTTGGTTATGTGGATTGGGTCATAATCTTAGAAGATCATGCCCAATACTACTGAACACCCAGAAATCTTCTTCACCATTTGTTACCAACCCTAACTCTTCTAAGTGTCCACCAGGGGGCGTCAGAACCTAAGGTTTCATCGCTCTTGGCTTTGAGACGAGCCCTTGGTGACCTCAGAATTTGTAATCACATGGCTCATTTGGCTCTTATCCACTCCTGTTGGGAGAATGGGCAGTCGTGTGGGAGAAGTTGGCAGCAAACAGCTCCTCCCATGCCCTAGTAAGGTTCTGAAAACTGAATTGCCTGGGGGCATATGAGGTGGCTGGCTTAGCAGCTGGAGGCTGGGGACCTCTAACCTCAAGTTAGGGTGAAGGCACAGTCTGTTCTTGGCCCTTAGGGAACATGGATGGGTTGGCAGATATTCCCCACACCTATTTCCTTCAGAAATACTTCCCTTCACCTCCACTAAAAGGCTAGGGACACTTTCCTGACAAATCTTGTCTTTGTCTAATTGGACCATTGGCTCCAATACCAGTCCTGATCCCCTCACCTCACTTTCCCAGGACCTCAGCTTAGGCACATTCCAGGCATTGAGAGTTCACTAGGGAACAATGACCAAAATATCTGGACTCTTCCCCCTCCAGGCCCAAGTCTACACTTAGCCAAATTGTCCATTTCTGGTTGTATTCAGGAATTCCCAGGGTGCTTTTCAAAGCCATTGACACTAAGTCCTATCCCAGAGGTTCCAAATTAGTCTCTCTATATTGGGACCCAGGCATTAGTACAGTATTATTCAAAGCTTTCCATGTAATTCTGAGCCACAATATTGAGAATTTGAGTCTAAGGCCTTATTACTTCAAGTAGTGGTTATAGACCAGAGCTTAAAAGCTCACTAGAATGCCAGATCTGAGAATCCTTACCTAGTTAGTAGCATTCACCTTATTTGTAGTTTGTATGTCCTCTTCCTCTTCTTCCTCTTCCTTCTCCTTCTCTTCCTCCTCCTTCTCCTGTGTGTGTGTTAGTATTGAGCAATGAACTCAGGGTCTCATGCCCTTACTTGGCTTTTTCACTCAAGGCTAGCCCTCTTACCATTTAAGCCACAGTTCTACTTCTGGCTTTATGCAGGTTAATTGAAAATTAAGAATCTCACAGACTTTTCTGCCACTCTGGTTTTAAACTGTGATCTTCAGATTTGCTTCTTGAGTAGCTAGGATTATAGACTAGAGTCACTAGCATGAAAAAGTCATATGACTTTTTAGGTTGTTGTAGAAGCTTTCCTATTATTTTTTAGCTAGAAAACTTTTTCAAGAAGAGATCTTACATAAAGGTGTAGACCACATATATGTACATATAATGAAACAAAAATGCCATAAAACAATACCTGTACTGCCTGCAATGCACTCATTCATTCCACAGATATTTTTGGCATCTGTTTTGTGCTGGGCCTTGTTCCAGTTGCCTGTTCCTAGAACAAATTTTAGTGTTGTGAAGTTTTATATTGGGAGTTGGAGGGGGAAGGAACGGTGTAAGAAAGCCAAAAAGTAGGCAATGAATCCAAAAAGACATACTAGAAGATTAATAAATGTTATTAATCTTAAAGGTTGGTTATAGTCTGGATCCTGATCTGGGAGTTGGATGTATTCGCTTTGTAGCGTTGAAAGTCTTTGTTTTCTCTGGATATAATTTTGTGTTTCAATGACAAGGAAGAAAGGAAGAAGGATAGTTGCTCAAGCCTATAAACCTAACTACTTGGGAGATGGAGATTGAGGGATCATGATTCAAAACCAGCCAGGGGAGGGAATAAAGATGTTAGCAAGACTCCATCTCAACCAATGGCTGGGTGCTATGGGATGTAAATATTATTCCAGCGACAAGAGAAATGCAATGGCTGGGTGCTATGTTATATGGTAGTCGTCCCTTGTGACATAGGGAAGAGTAGGAAGATGACAGACCAGGCCACCCTGGAGTGAAATGAGACCCTACCTCAAAAGTAACTAGTGTTAATGCAAAAAGAGCTGGAAGTGAAGCTCAAGTAGTCAAATGCTTATGTCGAAAGTGCCAGGTCTTTAAATTCAATTTCTAATACTGAAAAAAAAATCTAGTCTGTTATCTTCTTTTCATGGGGTAGTGGTAGTGATATTAAGAGCCAGTAGAAATCCCTTAGAGGGTCAGAAGTATGGCCAAGTGGTAAAGTGCTTGCCTAGAATGCATGAAGCCCTGGTTAAATTCCCTGGTACCATACTGGAAAAGAGCAGGAAGTAGTGCTATGGCTCAAGTGGTAGAGTGCTAGCCTTAGAAAGCTCACGGATGGTGCCCAGACCCTGAATTCAAACCCCAGGACTGGCAAAAAACAAAACCAAAAACACCATTAGAAGCCAGGAGCTGGTGGCTCATGTCTATAATCATAGCTACACAGCAGGCTTAGATCTGAGGGTCTTGATTTTATTAAAGCCATCTCAGGCAGAAAAATCTGTGTGATGCTTATCTCCAATTAGCCAGCAAAAAGCCAAAACTTTTATGAGGTGTGAATCAAATGAAAAAGCAGCAGCTTTGGGGCCAGGAGTTTGGCCTAGTGGTTAAAGTGCTTGCCTAGCATGCACAAAGACCCAGGTTTGATTCCTTGGTACCACATATATAGAAAAAGCCGGAAGTAGTGCTGAGGCTCAAGTGGTAAAGTATTCTAGCCTTGAGAAAGTCCAAGGACAGTGCTCAGGCCCTGAGCTCAAGCCCAGGACTGGCAAAAAAAAAAAAAAAAAAAAAAAAAAAGCAGCAGCTTTGAGCAGAAAATGCCAAGTGAGACCATGAAGCCTGCATATTTGAGCCCTAGTAATGGCACCAAAACAAACAAAAATCTATTTAGATTCAACTTACCTCTACTAATCAGTTGCAACAGTAGTTTAAAATATTTTGCTCTATTTAAAAAGGTAAAGCAGAACGGGGGAAAAAGATCCTTCAAGCGGGACATGGTGGCTCACGCCTGTAACCCTAGCTAATCAGGAGGCTGAGGTATGAGGATCAAGGTTCAAAGCCAGCCCAGCCACAAAAGGACCTGAGACTCTTATCTCCAATTAACCTCTAGAAAATGGGAAGTGGGACTTGGTCAAGGGTAAGGAGATAGCCTTGAGCTGAAGAGCTCAGAGACAGTGCCCAGGCTGAGTTCAAGCCCCACAACCCACAAAAAAAAAAAAAAAAAGATAAGAAAAAAGATCCTTCCACTTAATCCCTTCGTAGTATTCTGTTATTCTCTCTTTTTGGCTAAGTGTGAACCTAGCAGGCAGCCATCTAACCATGGAGATTCTTCACCAAATCCTCCCTCTTTGCTTAGAACTAGGATTGACAAGTCTTCTTATTTGTTTTTGTTCCAAATGGAACTTGAATTTGCTATCTGATACTTCATGCTCATTGGCAAGCACCCTCTCTCCTGAGCCATGCTGCCAATTCTGAAGGGTTGTTTGTTTTTGGTTCCTGGTTTTTATTTTTCCTCAAGTCCTTTTTTTTTTTTTGCAAGTCCTGGGGCTTGAATTCAGGGCATAGGCACTATCCTTGGAGACTTTTTGCTCTTCCATTTGAACCACAGCGCCACTTCTGGCTTTTTCTGTGTATGTGGTTCTGGGGAATCAAACCCAGGGTTTCATGAATGCTAAGTGAGCACCATACCAGTAGACTTCCAGCCCTTTGTTTATTTATTTATTTGCTTACTTACTTATTTACTTATTTTTTTTAAGTCGTGGGGCTTGAACTCTGGGCCTGGACACTGTCCCTGAGCTCTTCAGCTCAAGGCTACTGCCCTACCCCTGAGCCACAGCCCAACTTCCTCAAGTCCTCTTGCTGCCCCTCTCACCTAAAGTTCTAGATCTGAGAAGATGAACATTACAGGGTTATCATTGCAGCTTCCTCTGAAATCTCTGATGCCTCCTGCTTCTGTCTGTTGTAAAGCAATCTCTCTTAGTGTCAGTACACATGATGTGGAATAGAGACAGCCTAGAGACATCAGGTGGTGCAGCCCCCGTGTGCAATAACACCACAGTTGGTGAAAGACAGAGCAGGGTAGAAGAGGAAGGAAAAAGACTTCCTACTTCTCTTGAGTCTGAGGCCCTTTATAACCTTGCAACAGAGGTATGAAAATGGCATGGACCTAGTTGTTGAGGGAAACAAGAAGACTGGGGGTAGGGATGGGAAGCTAGGAGATAGGGAGCTAAGAGAATCACCTAGCAGGACCTTCTGGGAGGGAGCTGTTTTTGACCCCTTGCTTTGTTTGATTTGGACCTTGATTTATTGGAAGAAATATTTGTTACCAATCAATTGTTTGCATCTCCTGCCCACTAAAATCTAGTTAGTCCTGATGCTTCCTGTGGCAGAGCTCCTGGTTTGTCCTTGCTTCATTGCATTTAATGTTTCAGAAGATAGACTATGAAGAAATTGGATTCTATTTCTAGCCTTACTGTCAGTGGGATCCTGACAAAGTCATTTAATCATCTGGCAAGAGTGGAGAACCTTTTTCTTTTTAGAAAAGGGGCCATTTACATATTTATTACAGGGCCGGGAGGGAATATGGCCTACTGCTAGTATGCTTTCCTAGCATGCACAAAACCTTCAGTTCCATTTCTTGGTACCACATACACAGAAAAACCTGGAAATGGTGCTGTGGTTCAAGTGGTAGAGTGTTAGTCTTGAGCAAAAGAAGCTCAGGGACAGTGCCCAGGCCCTCAAGATTGGCAAAATAACTAAGCTGGATGCGGCGGCTCACGCCTGTAATCCTAACTACTCAGGAGGCTGAGATCTGAGGATCAAGGTTCAAAGCTAGCCTGAGCACAAAGGACCTTGAGACTTTTATTTCCAATTAATCACTAGAAAATGGGAAGTGGGGCTGTGGCTCCAGGGGTAAGGCGTAGCCTTGAGCTGAAAAGCTCAAGGACAACATCCAGGCCCAGAGTTCAAGCCCCATGACCCACCAAAAAAAACCCTAAAAAATACTAAAAAAAATTTATTACATCATTGAGGGAGCATACAAAATTATCAATACAGGTAGATAGTAGGCAGCCAAGGATATGCATTGAAGGGTAGGTATCTGCTGTCCTACCAAGTATCAAGTGATTTTGAGAGCTTAATAATATCTTGAGAGGTGGATGTTCTCAAACCTTGATTCTAACTTGAGGGCCATATACAAAAAGACAGTGGACTCCCTCTCCTGACTCTAGAGTTTCAGTTCTTTTTTTTTTTTTTTTTTGCCAATCTTGGATCTTGAATTCAGAGCCTGGGTGCTGTCCCTGAGCTTATTTGTTTAAGGCTAGCGTTCCACTTGAGCCACTTCTTGAGCTCCACTTGTGGTTCTCTTGGCAGTTAATTTGAGATGAAAATCTCACTGACTTCCTCGCCTGGACAAGCTAACTGTGAGCTTCAGAACTCAGCATCCTGAGCAACTAAGATTATAGGCACTTTACACCAGTGCATGGCCTTTCTGTGTTTTTTAAATCTAAACAATCTCGTGAGATTCTTACTGCAAATTAACCAGCAAAAAGCCGCAAGTGGAGCTGTGGCTCAAGTGGAAATAGCTTCAACCTTGAGTGGCCCAGAGCCTGTGGGTTCTAAGCCCTACTGCCCAGACTGCGTCTACTTGGGCTAGGATCCGAGTCTGCTTGCTGCTTTGTCTCTGGGATTCTGACTGAGCTCGGAGTTTTCAGCTCGACAAGAAGTTTTCTGTGTGCAAGAAGGGGGAAGGCTCTCTTTGCTGGGGGCACTTCCTGCCAAGTCTTTAGTGAAAAGTGTGGCAAGCTGCACCCACTCTTCCTTGTGCTGGTGGAAGCCCGGGTTCCTAGGCTTCGGGCAGCTAGGAGGATTACCTTTAGAGTTCCCGGGAAACTCACTGGATGTCATCCTGGAAATCTTCACGTCTGCCCTCCCCATTTTAGGGCAGAAGCAACTGAAGATAGCTGGAAGTGTTCGTTTGTTTGTTTTTAATATTCAATAATCGAGTTGCTACTTAGTACTTCAGCGCTCAACTTCCAGGTTCATTTCGGCTCCTCTTGCGTGAGGGGCGGGGCCCAGAGCTGTAATGGGTTTGGGCCCTTTAAGAGGGCGGAGCGACCTCACAGGGCCACGCCCCCTAGGGCGGCGCAGGCGCGTGCAGGTTTGGGGAGTCCGGCTGAGAGGGCGGGCGCTCCGGGGCTGGCGGCCGGCGCGCGGGGCCGCAGCACCTGCGGGGGCCGGCGCGGTGGAGCGCCGGGCGGCCAACGTCGACGCCCGGAGGCGAGGAAATCGGAGGGGCCCGGGGGGTGGGGGGGTTGAAGGGCCCCCCCCTGGGGCTGAGGCGGAAGGGGCCGGGCGGGGGCCGGCGTAAGCGGGCGCCGCGGGCAGCACCATCTGGAGGGGCGGGAGCGCGCGGCCTCTGGGGGGCGGGCGAGGGCTTAGGGCTGTGGGCGCGGGGGGCCCCCGGCGGGGGACGCGGGAGGAGCGCGGCGGGCTGAGTCCCGCGCTGCCGGAGCAGCAGCCGCAGCGCGTCGGGGTTCTCAGCTGGGGCCCGCAGCAGCTTCGCGGGCTGAAGCTCGGCGTGGAGGAGCAGGGCGGGGTGGGCCCGGCCGTGGAGGAGGAGGGCGGCGTGGGTCTGGGGGTGCAGGAGCGGGGCGGCCGAGGCCACGAGGCCAGCCTGGGGGTGGTGTGGGGGCCGTCGGACGGCGCGGACTGGAGGCTGCCGCCGCGGTGGACGGGCTCGGCCGGGTGGCCCGTGGCGCAGGAGGAGGGGCTGGGGCCCCGCGGGCAGCACCAGGAGAAGGGGGGAGGCAGCCCCGCAGTGCAGGAGCGGGGCGAGGCCCGCGCCGGGGTGCAGGAGCGGGGGGAGGAGGGGAGTCCGCGCGGGCTGCTGCGGCATCCGGAGCCGCAGACGGAGTCCCGAGACGGCTCCTGCGCGCGCGGGGAGGAGCCCGAAAGTTCCGGGGAGCAGAGTTGGGAGAGTTGCGGGCACCCCGGACGGGAGGCGGTGGTCCTGGGAGCGCCAGGGGCGCAGCGGGACCGGCTCGAGGTGGTGGGGAGGGCTCGGCCCGTGGGGCCCCAGGGGCCTGACGGAGAGGGACGTCTGGGGGTGCAGGAAGCTAATTGGCTGCCCGGAGTGCAGGAAGGACAAGTGGTGCGAGCTATCCAGGAAACGTACCTGAACGGGAAGGGGTCTTCGGGGACAGCGGGACCCCCCGAGAGGCCCAGGACCTTCAGGCGCCGGCGAAGGAGGAGGTGGTAACTCACTAGAGGCCGGCTGCTCCCAGGATCCTTCCTGGGCCAGGGTGACACAGGATGTAGGGACCGAAGGTGTAGGGAGCAGTGGCGCGCTGCGAATCTGACAGCTTTGGAAGCTGCTGCCGGAGGGCAGGCAGTGGCCTGCAGAATCGTCTGCTACTTCCGTCTGAGTGTCATCTGCCTGCCAGGGGCTGCTGAAGCGACAGGTAAGGAAGCCCAGTTTTATCCTCATCTAGTAGGGTCTGTGTGTTTCCGAGCACTGGGGAGATGATGGGCTCTGAACAGCCCCTGTGCTCTTTCAGGTTGACCAGCTCGTGGTGCAGGATGCCTCCCTGCAGCCCGCAGTATTGCATGTGGCAGCTGGAGTGATGGAGAATTGTCTCCTTCAAGTCTAGACTGGAGTGAGACCGTCTGGGTGGCTTGCCAGGGCTAAGCAGAGGGATTATAGGGGCAGCCCCAGGGCTGAAGCTGTGGAGGAAGTAGTCAGCCAGCCCTTCACCTGCCTACTGGTGGAATCAGCAGTGGCTCCACACTACTGCTGGCAAGGTGCAGTGAGTACTGTTGCCTCAAGTTCACCAAAGGGAAGTGTTGCATTATCAGAGCCTTATCTTGTAACCCTGTTGGTCACATGAGCCAAGATGTGAGTGTGGCTGCCAGTGGCTTGGGCACGAGCCTGACCTGCTTCTGCCACGGGGTTTTGTCACGGTTAATTTATCTGAGGGCTCAGAGCCAAGGATGGGCAGAGGAGCAGAAAGCAACTGGTAAGGCCTTTGGTCTCTTTAGGAAGGGGCTTTGTGGGCCAGGAGTTTAGCCTAGTGGTAGAGTGTTGGCCTAGCATGCATGAAGACCCGGGTTCCATTCCTCTGTACCACATACTTAGCAAAAAGCCAGAAGTGGTGCTGTGGCTCAAGTGTTAAAGCTCTAGCCTTGAGAAAGTCCAAGGACAGTGCTTAAGCCTTGAGCTCAAGCCCAGGACTGGCAAAAAAAAGGGGGGGGGCTTTGAGACCCCACCCTATACTGCCACACCCTGAATAGTCTCTGTGGCCCCACTGTAGAGGTTGGCAAAGGGGCAGCTGTATGTATTATCAACTCTGTACCTAGTAGGCCTTCTGTTGCCCTAGCCTCAGAGAGGGACTTACAGGGACTAAGAGCTCTCAAATTCTCTCTTAGCTTCTGGGTGTTCTGGCCCAGAGGGGCTTGGTTGACAGCTTACAGTTTCACAAGGTTGTTCATCTCTGCCTGGCACTGTCAGTACTCTTGACCGTTCTACCGTTCTAGCCTTCTGGTAGGGATGGATGGATGTAGTCACTCTGTATCCATCTGTATCTGTAGCCTTAGCTGGGACTTATCTCTGCTTTGGGTCAGATAGTCCTCATACCCTAGTCCTGAACCACACTGGGTGGAGATAGCACTCTCCTGTGGGGGCAGAGGGAGTGGCTGTGGTGGCTGGGACTGCTGGAGGAGCCGGTTAGCCTGCTCCTTAGTGCAAACCTAACCTAAACCTGTCTGTCAGCTTCATCTCGTGCCTGATACCTGTCTCCTAAACACTAGTGCACCCGAAGATCAGTTGCTGTGTCCTTGGTGCCTGACTTTGCTGGGATGACTGAAGAGCTACGTCTGGCTCTCTGAATTCACTGAAGGGCATTGCTTGTTCAAGAGCCTAACTCCCAAGCACCTATCTTCACCCACTAATTTTTAGGTCACCTTTTTTGAATTTATAGAAGATCAAGAGAAAAGTTTTGGCCTCAAGCATATGATCAAGCATATTGTACTAACTGTTGTAACTTAGGCAGGATAACATGTCTAGATGTCAATTTCCCTGTGTGTGCAGTGGCCATAGCTTTCCCTACAGTGTCCTCAGTGCAGAGAACTCATTCAGATCCTTCTTGTCAGCCTGGCTGCCACCTCCCCCAAGAACCCCAGCCTGAAGATGTTGAGAAAGGATCAAGGTTTTCAGGTAGTTTGCTTTGACCCCTAAGCCCAAGATTATTTCCCTGCTCTGTGCTTATTCTGGGAGATAAAGTGTTTTTTATGTGTTTGTTTTGTCTTTTGTTTTTAGTATATTTTACTCAGGAATGACCTGGTAGGTTAAACAAGCTTAAAATATTTAGTTTAATAATACGTGTGCATGCGTGCTTTCGTGTGTGTGTGTGTGTGTGTGTGAAACCACTAGTTATGATAGGAAACAGACTCTTATTTTTCCAAATCTCTCTCTCTCTCTTTTTTTTTTTTTTGTGCCAGTCCTGGGGCTTGAAATCAGGGCCTGAGCACTGTTCCTGAGGTTTTTTTTTTTTTCTCAAGACTAGCTCTCTACCACTTGAGCTACAGCTCCACTTTCAGCTTTTTTGAGGCTTAATTGGAGATGAGAGTCATGGATTTCTGTGCCCAGGATAGCTCCAAACTACATTTCTCAGATCTTAGCCATCTGATTAGCTAGGATTACAGGAGTGAGACAACATTATTGCCTGGTTTCCAAACTCCCCTGGGAATAGGCAGTTTTGCTTTCTGTTGCTATGTCTGAATTGGCAGTACTACTATTTTGTATAAATGAAAATCAAAGCTGGGTAAAGTGGTTCATGCCTATAATCCTAGCTCATCAAGAGACTGAGTTCTGGGAATCTAAGTTTAAAACCAGCCTAGGAAGAAAAGTCTGTGAGATTCTTATTTCCAGTTAACCATAAAAAAAAAAAAAAAAAAAGCCAGAAGTGGAGCTGTGACTCAAGTGGTAGAGCCAAGCCTTGAGCAAAAAAACCAAACAACAACAACAAAAAAACGTAGGAGTAGCACATAGGCCCTGAGTTCAAACCCCAGGACCAGCACAAGGAGAAGGAAAAATATGTCTTTTGGGGATCTGGCTACTTACATTTAGTGTACTTATTTTGGGGTTTCATCCTTGTTGCATAAGTATTCTCTTATATTTGTATGCCTTAGTCTTTATACCCATTTTCTTCTTGATGGCTTTTTAAAATTTTTTTATTTTTATGCCAGTCCTGGCCCCTGAACTCAAGGCCTGGGCACTGTCTCTGAGCACCTTTTGCTCAAGGCTAGCACTTGAGCCACAGTGCTGCTTCCAGCTTTTTCTGTGTATGTGGTATTAAGGAATCAAATTCAGGGTTTCATGCATGCTAGGCATACATGCTACCACTAAGCCACATTCCCAGTTTTCTTGATGGATTGCTTTAAAGTTTTTTTCCCTCCTCCTCCCTTCCGCCTCCTCCCTCTTTCTTCCTTGTTTGCAATAGCAGTAATAGCAGAATAGGGCCTTATGGTTGTTAGGCAAGAAAAAATTTAATTTTTTTTTTTTTTTTTTTTGGCCAGTCGTGGGGCTTGAACATAGGGCCTGAGCACTGTCCTTGGACTTTTCTCAAGGCTAGAGCTCTACCACTTGAGCCATAGCGCCACTTCTAGCTTTTTTCTATATATGTGGTACTGAGGAATCAAACCCAGGGCTTCGTGCATGCTAGGCAAGCACTCTACCACTAGGCCAAACTCCTGGCCCTAACATTTAATTTTTTAAGATCCTTACAGGCCCAGGCATGGTGGTATCACATACCTATAACCCCATACCACCTAGGTGGGTTGGGGGTAGGAGAATCAA
Source organism: Megascapheus bottae (assembly GCF_031878675.1). Lineage (NCBI taxonomy): Eukaryota > Metazoa > Chordata > Mammalia > Rodentia > Geomyidae > Megascapheus > Megascapheus bottae. The sequence continues at coordinate 54,333,614 of NC_143509.1, forward strand.
GATCTTAGGCAGGCCAAGCAAAAGCTTGAGACTATATCTGAAAGACAAAATACAAACAAAAGGATTGGAAGTATGGCTCAAATATTAAAGCCCTTGATTAACAAGTTCAGTCCCCAGTACTAAAGAGGAAAGAAACTTCCAATCTGACTATACCTTTTCCCATTAATAGATGCAACTTTTTTTTTTTTTTTTTTCTGGTTCTGGGGACAGGGCCTGAGCACTGTCCTTGGGCTTTTTCCTCAAAGCTAGCACTCTGCCACTTGAGCCACAGCACCACTTCCAGCTTTTTCTATGTATGTGGTGCTAAGGAATCAAACCTTGGTCTTTGTGCATGCTAGGCAAGCCTTTTACCACTAGGTCAAACTCCCAGCCCAATAGATTGAACATTTATGCTTTTTCTTTGAGCTAAGCAAAAATAAATTTAACTTAAAAACTTGAACAATAAGCCAGGCCCGAAGGCTCATCCCTATAATCCTAGCTACTCAAGAGGCTGAGATCTGCTGCTCATGGTTCAAAGCCAGCCAGGGCACTAAAGTCTATGAGACTCTTCTCTCCCATTAACCACTAGACAACCGGAAGTGTCACTGTGACTCAAGAGGTAGGATGATAGCCTTGAGCTGAAGAGCTCAGGAACAACCCACAGTCCCAGAGTCTAAGCCCCACAACTGACACACACACACACACACACACATAAAGAAGGAAGAGAGGAAGGGAGGGAAGGAGAGAGAAAAAAAATCTAAATAATGGAATTGGGAGTTTGGCTTAGTAGTAGAGTGCTTACCTAGCATGCAGGAAGACCCAGATTGGATTTCTTAGTACCACATACATAGAAAAAGCTGGAAGTGCCACTGTGGCTCACGTGGGTGAGCTCTAAACTTGAGACAGCCCGAGGACAGTGCTCAGGCCCTGAGTTTAAGCCACAAGACTGGCAAAAAAAAAATCTAAACAAGGTAGCACTTGCCTTATAGCTGCTTAGGAGGCTGAGAAAGGGTTGCTCAGCTTAAATCTGAGCAGGAAGCCAACTTGACAACATAGTATGTTAAAAAAAAAAAGAGAGAGAGAAAGAAAAACAAGAAAGGAAGAAGAAAAAGAAAACTTCCAGACTGTTTTCCAAAGTGGTAGAACAATTTTATTTACCTTTTGACACTTAGTATGGTTAGTCTCTAAAATTTTAGCCTTTCTAATATCTCTGTAGTGGCATCTGATTATAGTTTTAATTTGCATTCCCTTAATGATAATGATGTTGCTGTAACAACACGTTGTTGAGCATCTTTTCATATACTTATTTGCCATCTGTGCATCTTTGGTGATATATCTTTTCACATTATTTACCCATTTCTAATTGTGTGGGAATTTTTCATGTGGTCTTTACATGGTCTGGATATGTGCTCTTTATCAGTATAGGACTGGACTGTTAAATAATTTCTCCCGTTCTGTGATATGCATTTAAATATTCTCACTCCATCTTCTTCCTCTCCTTTCCCCTCCTCCCTTTTGGTGATGCTTTTATTGAACTCCAGATTTCACCCTTGCTAGGCAGGCACTCTGTCTTCTGGGCTGTGTTTCGAATCCTTTTTGCTTTACGTTATTTTTCAGATGAGGTATCTTGTTTTGTCCACAGCTGGCCTCTAGCCTTGATCCATCTGTTTCCCAGGAACCTCTCATCTGACTTGCTTTTTGTTGAGATGGGGTCTTGCTAACTTTTTGTCCTGGCTGGCCTTGAACTGTAGTCCTATCTCCACCTTTCTAATTTTTATTTTTTTGGCTGGTCCTGGGGCTTGAATTCTGGGAGTCAGTTTTGTCCCCCCCCTTTTTTTTTGCCAGTCCTGGGCTGGAGCACTATCCTTGGGCTTTCTTAAGGCTAGAGCTCTACCACTTGAGCCAAAGAACCACTTCCAGCATTTTCTGAGTAGTTTATTGGAGATTAAGTGTCTCAGGATTACAGGCTTGAACTCAGGACCTTGTGCTTGCTAAGCAAATTCTCTTCCACTGAGCCATGTCCCCAGTCTATACATTTCCAATATTATGTAACCATCTGCTACTCAAACATCTCTAGCAATTCCTTTGTCTTGCAGAATTGCAGAATTCTGTACCAGTTAAACAGTGATTCCTCCTTCCCTCCTCTCTGCACAGCCGTCTACTTTCTGCCTCTACTAATCTGTCTACTCAAGATGCCTCACAGGAGTAGAATGATAGTGTTTGTCCTTTTGTGAGGAGCTTATTTCACTTATCATAAGTTTATCTATGGTGAAGCATGTCAGAATCTTCTTTTTAGAGGCTGAAGAATTCTGTGATTCTAGCACATTGTTTATTCTTCTATTTGACAGTTGAATTGCTTCTATTGTCAATAAAACTGCTATGAGATGGTGGTGGTTTTCATTATTATTTGCAGTGCTGGGATTAAACTCAGGATCTTTAGTATCCTAGGTAACTTATTCTACCACTAGCTACATTCCCAGACCTATTTTCTTGTTTTGTTTGTTTTTGTTTTTGAGACAGAATCTCAAATGTAGCCCAAGTTATCTTTGAATTTGAGTTTCTCCTGCTTCAGCCTCCCAAGTGCTGGTGTTACAGGCATGCCCTACCATACCTGGTTTATTCTTGTGCTTGTTTGGGGGTGACAATGGAGATCCAATCCAGGTCTTCTGTCATGCTAGGCAAGTACTCTACCACTGAGCTACACCCCCAGTTCTATATTGTTGTTGCTGTTTTTCAGAGAAGGTCTTGCCGTGTAGTAGCCCATGTAAGCTTCAAACTCAAGATCCTTCTACCTTAGGCTCTTGAGTACTGGAATTATAGGTATGAACTACCACATCTGGCCTGATATTATTTTTTAAAGTTCAATTTCCAGTCATTCCTAATATGTATAAATATTGTTGATTTTTTAAATATAGTACCTGAATCCTGCACCCTTGCTGAACCCACTTATTCTAGAAACTTTTTTTATAGTCTCCACTCAATTTTCTTCATAAACTGATATGTCAACTGCTAAAAAAAATTAGTTTTCTTCTTCCTTTCTGGCCTTTCTTTTTCTTTTTTCTTTTTTTTTGCCAGTCCTGGGCTTGAGCTCAGGGCCTGAGCACTGTCCTTGGATTTTCTCAAGGCTAGAGCTCTACCTTTTGAGCCTCAGCACCACTTCTGGCTTTTTTCTATGTATGTGGTACTGAGGAATCGAACCCGGGTCTTCATGCATGCTAGGCAAGCACTTTAACCACTAGGCCAAACTCCCGGCCCCTTTATTTTTCTTTTGGCATGACTTGGATTTAAATTTAGGCCTTGAGCTGGCTAGGCCTGTGATTTACTACTTGAACTACATTCCCTTTCCCTACGCTTTGCTTTAGGCATTAAGTCTCACTTTTTGCCAAGGCTAGCCTCAGACTATGATCCTCAGACCACACTCTTCCTACATCTCCTGTATAGCTGAGATAGCAGGCATGTATCATTATACCTGGCTTTTTTTATTGAGATGGGAATTTTGCCAACTTTTTACATGGGCTCTTCTGGAACTGTGATCTTCCAGTTCTCTGCCCGCCTCCTGAATAAGCTTGTGATTACAGGCATGAGTCACCACACCTGGCCTGTTTTTGACAGGCCTATAATTTCTTTTTCTTGCCTGATTGCTTTGGCTAGATCTCAGGTACAATGTTGAATAGAAAAAAAGAAACCTTGTTCTCCTCAGTCTTTTTCCATTGAATATGATGATATAGGTTTTTCATACAAACATGAATGCTTTCTGTGCCCTTTGGTTACCTTTAATAAGGATCAAATGGTGGATTTTGTCAAGTGTTCTTCCTGTATCTTTAAAAATCATTATTACGGGGCTGGGAGTTTGGCCTAGTGGTAGAGTGCTTGCCTAGCATGCACGAAGACCTGGGTTCGATTCCTCGGTACCACATACATAGCAAAAAGCCAGAAGTGGTGCTGTGGCTCAAGTGGTAGAGCCCTCCCTTGAGAAAATCCAGGGACAGTGCTCAGGCCCTGAGCCCAAGCCCAGGACTGGCCAAAAAAAAAAAAAAAATCATTATTGAATTTTTCTTGTTTAGGGTTTTTTTTTTTCTTTTGGCCAGTCCTGGGGCCTAAGCACTGTCCTTGGGCTTTCTCAAGGCTAGCACTCTACCACTGGTATAAATCCCACTGGGTTAAACATATGTATGTGTATGTATGTATATCCAGTTAAATTCTGTGAGTTAAGGAATTGTTAAGTGTCTTTTGTTCTTTTTTGAGGTTTGAGGCTGGATTTAGATCTGTAGCCTACAGTGGTCTTGAATCTCGTATCCAGACTGACATCAAACAAGACTCTCGTGCCTCAAGCTCCCAAATACTGCAATTATAGAACCAGCATGCCTTGTTCATAAGAATTTTTTCAGTGGCTGTCTGTAATCCCAGTTACTTGGAGAAAGAGAGGGCAGTATCTTGGTTTGAGGCCGCCTTGAGCAAAAAGCAGAAGACACTATCAGAAAAATAGTAGAACAAATGATAGAACCACTAGGAGGTTTAAGGCCATGAGTTAAATTCCTACCAAAACTTCTAGCATCTGTGGTTATTGGTAGGTGGGTAGTTTTGTTTATTTGTTTTTGTTTTTTGTAAAGTTTATGGCATTCATAGTGTACTTCTTAATCTAGGATAATCTATTATAAGAACCTTAAAAATTACATTATAGGGCTGGGAGTTTAGCCTAGTGGTAGAGTGCTTGCCTTGCATGCACAAAGACCCGGAACCACATACATAGAAAAAAGCCAGAAGTGGTGCTGTGGCTCAAGTGGTAGAGCACTAGCCTTGAGAAAACCCAAGGACAGTTCTAAGGCCCTGAACTCGAGCCCAGGACTGGCAAAAAAAAAACAAAAAAAACAAAAAAAACCCGTTATAAACTACAGGCTGCATTGGTATGATTAATAATCTATTTACTAAGTCATTTTTTTTGGCAGTACTGAATTTGATTATGAATTTACAGCACCTATTAAGCAGGTACTCTTATCATTTGAGCCACACCCTAGTCCTTTGATTAATTAATTAATTAATTGTCAATCATAGGCTTGATTTCTGGGCCTACGCTCTGTCCCTGAGCTCTTCAGCTCATGGCTAAGTTGAGCCATAGCACTACTTCCAGTTTTCTGGTGGTTAATGATGCTAAGAGTATCATAGACTTTCATGCCTGCTCTGGCTTTGAACCAAGATCCTCAGATCTGAGCCTCCCTGAGTAGCTAGGATTACAGGCGTGAGCCACCAGTGCCCAGCTTAATTTACCTTTTAAAGTTATTTAAATATGAGGGGACAAAGTGGATGAATCTAGAGCGAATCATGCTGAGTGAGACAAGTCAAGACCAAAGGAACAAAAGGCGTATGGTATCCTTAAGATGTGGCTATTAGATCCAAACAGTACAAGAGCAAGGACTCAATATTTGCCTACCCAATGCTATGGACATGGTATTGGAAATATAAACATAACTACATAGACATAAAAACCTATGACTCTATAGACATAATGTTTTATTTCATAAATTAATATGCATCTATGATATACAAACCCTTAGCCTAATTTTGATTATGTTCTAAAAACGAAGTGCCAGTGATTGTAAATGAGATTCCCTTCTTGAACACTTGGTTGTTAAGCATGTCATTTGAAATATGGTGTAAAAATCAATGTTAATAAATTCTATAATAAAATATGAGGGGAAAAAACAGAATATTTTGGTTACAATTTCTAGTGCTGCTCATTTCATTGCAGGGATCCATATTTATGTTACCTTTTTTTTTTTCCTAATAGTAGGGTTTTGACTTAGGCCCTGGTACTTGCTAAGGTGATGCCTGTTAACTGTTTTTATTCTGCCTGATATCTTCTTTCTTTCTACATTTATTCTAGTGAGGTTTGCTGGTGATGAAGTTTTTCAGCTTTGGTATGTCTAAAAGGGTTATTGTTTGTAGGGGTTTTTTGCCAGTCGTGGGGCTTGAACTCTGGGCCTGGGCATTGTCCTTGGACACATTTTGCTCAAGGCTAGCACTCTGCCACTTGAGACAGTGCCACTTCAGCTTTTTCTGTGTATGTGGTACAGAAGAATTCAACCCAGTGCTTTGTGCATGATAGGCCTGCACTTTACCACTAGGCTACATTCCTGGCCCTATTGTTTGTTATTTTGTTTTGAAACAGGGTCTCCATGTACCCAGATGGACCTCAGTTCACAGCGTAGTCCATTGCTCTTCTCTCTCTCTCTCTCTTTCTCTCTCTTTCTATTTCCCTTTCTTTTTTTAGATACTTAGAGTAGAACTCAGAGTTCTTGGTTTCTTTCAATAATATGTTAGATTAGTCTCACTTCTGTTGATTTTTGCAAGAAATCTTGTCATCCTTGTCTTTGTTGTTTTGTGCATTATATGTTCCCTTTTTTCCTGCTACTTCTAACATTTGTCTCATCTCCAATTTGAGTAATTAGTGTCAGTTTTATTATGTTTATTGTTGGGGGTTTGAGCTTCATGGATCTGTGGGCTAAAGTTTTGATTATTTTGAAATTTTTTTAGGTATCATTTCTTCTAATAGTTGTCCTTCCAACTCTCTGTCCTCTTCTCAGAAATAGTTATACTGCTTATAGAAAGCCCAAGGACAGTGCTCAGGCCCTGAATTCAAGTCCTGGGACTGGCAAAACAAAAAACAAAAAAAAAACAGACATTTTCTTTTTTTGTTGTTGGTCATGGGACTTGAACTCTGGGCCTGGGCATTGTCCCTGAGTTCTTCAGCTCAAGGCTACCACCCTAACCATTGAGACACAGCACCATTTCCAGTTTTCTGATGGCTAACTGGAGATAAGAGTCTCACAGACTTTAGTGCCTGGGCTGGTTTTGAACCGTGATTCTCAGATCTCAGCCTCCTAAGTAGCTAGGATTACAGGTGTGAGCCACTGTGCCCGGCAAATCAGACATTTTCTATTTTAAGTTTGCTTTGAACCTTTACTTCCTTCTCAGCATTTTTTTTTTTGGGGGGGTCAGTCATAGGGTTTGAGCTTGAGGCCTGTATGCTGTCCCTGAGCTCTTTGCTCAAAGCAAGTGCTCTACCACATTGAGCCACAAGTTCTACTTCTGGTTTTCTGATTGGAGATAAGAGTCTGACTTTCCTGCATGCTGGCTTTGAACTGTGATCCCTAGATCTCAACTTCCTGAGTAGGTGCGATTATAGGCATGAGCTAACAGCACCCAGATCTTTCTCAACTTTTTGAAAATAAAGAATATAGTTATAAAGACTGTTTTAATCAAAACATGCAAAGCAAGTAGTCTACCACTGAGCTATACTCCCAGCTCATGCCTACTAATTCAGACATCTAGTTGATTTGGGCTACTTTTGATTGATTACTTCATCTCCTTGTTGTGAGTCAGTTTTCTGTTATTTTGCATGTCTGGTAATTTTGATCGGATGCCCAGTAATGTGAATTTTGTCTCGTTGATCACTGTATATTTTCAAATTCATGTAAATATTGGTTTTGTTTTGGAACACTCTTTTGGGTCTTGTTTTTAAGAAATTTCAGGTGAGATCAGAGCATACTTGATCTAAGGTTAATAAAATCTCATTGCTAAGACAAGAAGATCTTTTTTTTTTTTTTTTTGCCAGTCCTGTGCTTGAGCTCAGGGCCTGAGCACTGTCCTTGGACTTTCTCAAGGCTAGAGCTCTACCACTTGAGCCTCAGCACCACTTCCAGCTTTTTTCTATGTATGTGGTACCAAGGAATCGAACCCGGGTCTTCATGCATGCTAGGCAAGCACTTTAACCACTAGGCCAAACTCCCGGCCAAGAAGATCTTTTTGTGTATTCTACACAGTGCCTGCTTTTTCCATTGTGGCAGTAAGAACAAGTGCTTTTCCTTGGCCTTGGTTCTTCATGTTTATGTTCATGTTTATGTTTATCTGTTCCGCTGGTCTTATGGGGGTGTGGGGTAGGGGTGGGGAATTCTGTGAATTCTAGCCCCTTGAGTCTCCTAGGTTATTAATCTCATCAGACTGTCCTGAGATCTGGATTCTCTTCCCTGTGCTATAGCTAGTAAACTACCAACTGTCATTGGTACAGTAACTATTTCATTATGTTCTACTATATGATGGCCAACAAACATGTTATGTAATTTTATCTATTTTTGTTAGTGTTTCAGTCAGGAGGGTCCATCTGATTGCTTGTGATTCCGTTGTAGCTAGTATGGCAAGGATTTTAATTTGACTTTTTTTTCCATTTCCACTCCTCCTATCTGTCATCCCTTTCCTTTAGATGTGTCTTTCCTTTATTATTAGGACGTGGCAAACTATGGTACTTTTCCTTTCCCGTACAACTTTTGTTCTTTGAGGTTTTTATTTTATTTTATTTATTTATTTTTTGTGGGTAATGGGGCTTGAACTTGGCCTTGGAGCCTTCCCTGAGCTCTTCAGCTCAAGGCTACCGCCTTACCAATCCCCACTTCCCGTTTTTCTAGAGGTAATTGGAGATAGAGTCTCTGGTTCTTTTGTGCCTGAGTTAGCTTTGATCCTTGATCCTCAGATCTCAGCCTCCTGAGTAGCTAGGATTACAGGCGGGAGCCACCATGCCTAGTGGTTTTTATTTAATTTTATTAATCTTCTCTTTCTTCTCTTCCCTTTCTCCAGCATTGCCTCTCCCCCTTCCATGTTTTTGAGATTCTTGGGGTCAAACCCAGGACCTAGTGTGTGTCCTACCACCAGGCTCTCCTTCAGCCATGCTTATTTTCATAGGAAAATACCTTTTGATTAGTCAGAGTCTTAGGAGCTATCTAAATTTCCAGACTGTTGATTCCTTTAGGTATTCTGTCATCAAATTCACCTTGTTGAGGTCACATCCTTTTGCTCTCTATCACCAGTGCTATCTTCCTAGATCTTCACCATGGACATTATCCTTCACTGCCCTTCTTTGTTAGGTCTTCTGTTTTCTGCATTTCCAGTCTTCCTCTTTGTTGGTTTTTACTTTCTAGTTTTGGCATAGCATATCCTCTGTAGTTTCTTGCAGAGGAATGTGTATGGGTGTAGGCTTTGGGTCCTTGCCAGCTTGATTCGTGATCATCAGTTGATGTTTACATGAATAGAGAAATGTAGGTTAGAAGTTGTTTTCTCAAACACTTGGAGACATGCTTGGCTGCCTTTTAGGCCCTAGAGTTCACATTTGTATCTCATTGGGACAAAATACTTGAGAAAATCATGGTTTCAGTCTGTGGCTGGTTATTCCATTGCTTTGGGGCTTATGGTAAGGCACAGCATTATAGTTGAAAGCCAGAGGCGCTGGTGACAGGAAGCAGAGAGACTGAGAGAGGCAGTGAGAGACAGAGACAGAGCGGGGCAGAGAGATATCCTTCAATGGAATTCTCCAGCAGCCCACTTCCTCCAGCTACGCTCCACCTGTAGTTTCCACCACTTCCCAATATGCCATCCATGTGTGATTCCATCAAAGGATGAATCCATTGGTTAGGTAGGTAGGAGCCTTCACGATCCAGCTAACTCTTAATAGCACACCAACCCAGGACCAACCAATCCTTCAATGTATGAGCTTTTTGGGGGAGATACTTTATATCCAAACCATAACAATGTAGTTATTTCTTTGTGTGTGAAATGAACCTTTGATTCTATTTTATCCCATTAGAGAACTGCACATCTCACTAATCCAGATCTTCCAAAGAAGGGGCTTGATTTACTAAAACTTCAGAGGTTTACTTTTTTAAAAATTGGGAAAGGAGGGCTGGGAGTTTGGCCTTGTGGTTAGAGTGTTTGCCTAGCATGCACAGAGACCCAGGTTCGATTCCTCAGAACCACATACATAGAAAAGCCGGAAGTGGTGGTGTGGCTCAAATGTAGAGCACTATCCCTGAAGGGAAAATATAAGTCCAAGGACAGTGCTCAAGCCTGAGTTCAATCCCCAGGACTGGCAAAAAAAAAAAAATTGGAAAGGAAAAAAAATCTTATATTAAATCTCTTTGGATATTGGTTGGTTTTTTGTTTTAATGGTGGTGGTTGTGTTTGTTTTGGTGCCAGTCCTGGGCTTGAACCCAGGACTTGGGCACTGTCCCTGAACTTTTGTGTTCAAGGCTAGCCTTATACCACTTGAGCCACTGCTCCACTTATGGCCTGGCTTCAAATGCCTATTCTCATATCTCAGCCTCTTAAGCAGTTAGGATAACAGGCTTAAGCCATAGGTCTTGGCTTTTTATGATTTTCTTATCCATTAAGGTGTGGATAGCCTTATGAATTAGCATTTGAATAATAGTCCTTTAAACTGATGATCATTTTCCTTCTAAAAGAGGGCATGCCCAAAAAAGCAGTTCTCCTTGCACAGAGATAATACCTCACACTCTTGGCCGAGATAATATCTGAAAACAGGACTCTTCTCGCTAGGAGAAATTATAGGCTTTTTTCAGAGCTGTGCTTCTCAATCTAGTTTGGATTATTTGAAGAGGTTTCAAGATATGATACCCAAGTCTCTCTTGGACTAAGTTATTTAAAATATTATAGGGGACCCAAACATTAATACTGCCTAAGCTTCCAGGAGATTTCAATGCCCAGCAGAATAAGAACCTCTACTCCAGACTCTGGGAAGGGATTCTTTTCTTTTCTTTTCTTTTTTTTTTTTTTGCCAGTCCTGGGCTTGAGCTCAGAGCCTGAGCACTGTCCTTGGACTTTCTCGAGGCTAGAGCTCTACCACTTGAGCCTCAGCACCACTTCCAGCTTTTTTTCTATGTATGTGGTACCGAGGAATCGAACCCGGGTCTTCATGCATGCTAGGCAAGCACTTTAACCACTAGGCCAAACTCCCGGTCCCGATTCTTTGCTTTTCATATTGCGTTTTATGAACTAGAGCAGCAGCATTACTTAGAAATGCAGATGGTGGGGTGAACACCTGCATTTGTCATTAGTATGTATATGAGAATGTGAAGGACAGTGAACTGTACCTCATGTATCCGTGCAACAAGTATATACACCAGTGCTTGCTTTGGCCAGATTGTGCTAGGTAGTGTGGGGTGGATCCGTTTACTTCTGTCTACTGTCTTGTTTGTAATTTCTTGTTTTCCTCAATTCTAGAAGAAAAAAAAAAAACACCTTATTTTGTGGACATAACATTGAATAGCCCTGAGGATGTCACTGAGGATTTTCCATCTGAATTTTTTTCCTGCAGTCTGTTTCCTGTTGGTATTTTGTATGTTTGCCCTCTCCCCTGTTAGAGGTTTCCTTGGGTGTTTGGGAATTTTAGTTGTCTTACTCTGGCTAAGGGAAGGACTTGTAGGAATGACTGTCTGGTTGGCCTTGTTGACTAAGCTTTGTAGGTGTCCCAGATGGGCCATTGTTGGGAACCTTGAGTGTTGGTATAGTTACATCTTCTTTGGTCTGGTCAGAGTCTCTAGAGAAGACACTGCTTGTCTACTGCCAGAAGATGGAGGCTTTTAGTCAAGAGCTTGTACATGATGTTCTCATGTGGGTCTAGACTATAATTTGTCTTCCTGTACCTTAGAGTGAACACCTAGGAGTGACTGATGGGTTGGGGGGAGGACAGGAGATTTGGCTTGATCTCTCCTTTTGGTAGCTTTGCCTCCTGGGAGCCTCAGCAGAACATGCCAGGTGCATGCAACAGCATGCTTCTTTCTGTCTCTGCCCCCCCACCACCTTTGCCATGTTTCCAAGTGAAGTGGGGTTTCCTTTCCAGGCCCTGAACATCAGCAGTTTCTGACTTTGGCAGTGAACTTTGAGCATTATGCTCTCCCCAGCCTCCAGGGGGTCTACTTGTGATGACAGCTTCATAATGCCTTGGACCAGGCAAGCCCCTTCCCCTTTCAGACTCATGTTCATTGGTCACATGGACAGGCAGAATGCAGTGGGGTTTAGGTACACATCTAGAAACCGTTCACATTTCTCTCACTCCCAGGTTCTCTTCATTGGCTCTTCTACTTCTAGCCTTTTAGTGGTTAACTGGATACCAGAGTCTTGCTGGCGTATCTGCACTGCCTGGCTTACATCCTCCCAGCTCTTGGGAGGTTGATGTATACATTGTCCAAAGTACATGTTGCAGAATAAATGTTCTGCAGTGCGTAGCTCTGATGGATCCTCACCATTCCTCCTTTCCCCACCCCACCTCCAAGGCTGACAATAGGGCTCTTCAGCTTGTGCCTCTTGCTGAGGGAGTGGGGGCTGGGTAAGGCCTGTGCTGAGGGAGCAATGGGCAGTAGGCAGGGTAACAACGGTTTGTCCTCTGCCCAACCCTGGAAGAGCTGGCAGAGGCTGGCTGCTGGGACCCTGACTACATCTTTTCAACTTTTTTTTTTTTTTTTTTTTGCCAGTCTTGGGGCTTGAACTCAGGGCCCGAACACTGTCCTCGGGTTTTCTCAAGGCTAGAGCTCTACCACTTGAGCCACAGCACCACTTCTGGATTTTTCTATGTATGTTTTACTAAGGAATTGAACCCCAGTCTTTGTGTGTGCTAGACAAGAACTCTGCCACTAGGCCAGACTCCCAGCCCACATCTTTTCACCTTTTACTCTCCCTTCTCTGGAGCCATTGCCTTACTCTGGTGCCTTGACGGTGCCTGGGTGGGTTCCAGACTCTGTCTCTTCCCAAAGGAGAGCCTGAATTGTCCTTGGATCTGAAACAACTTTGTGGGCAGCAAAGTGGATTAATGAGTCTGGGACAAGAGTGCTGTAATGGGATTGGCCGTCCTTTTCCATTTGAAGGTGCTGGCTTTTCTGGAGTAGAACTAATGGGGAGTTGCAGACCTGGGTAGAAAGAGGGCAGTCAAATGGCAGTAATTCAGAAGAAAAGAAGCAGGCCATCAGGCTGGGAATGAGACTTGGTGGTAGAGTGCTTACCTATGATGCACGAAGCCCTGCGTACTTAGAACTACATAAATAGAAATGGCTGGCAATGGTGCTGTGGCTCAAGTGGTAGAGTGCTAACCTTGAACAAAAGAAGTTCAGGAACAGTGTCCAGGCCCTTAGTTCAAGCTGCAGGAATAACAAAAAAAGAAGAGGGTGGGGTGGGGGGAGAAAAACAGAGAGAAAGGAAAAGCAGCAGCAGCAGGTCACATTTCTCTACTGTCACAAAATCTGAAGTCCTTTCACCAAATTCTAACCAAGTCCCTTGCCAGATTCTAGTTGCTCTGCAGTATACAAACCATATTAGAGATGTGTACAAATGACTTCCTCTATAAAATTATGTATGGGGGGGATAAAGAAATAGTGATCCTTCAAGATTTGGAACATATGGGGACCAAGACATGAGAAAAAGGGTATCAATGTTTGTGAAGCAATGCACCTTCTATCTGGTGAATATAATGTAACCCTTCTATTAATTACAATAAAATATATGAAAAAAAGAAAAAAATTGGAACATAATAGATAATTTATTTCTGAAGATTTCTTTATATTAAGTATATAAATTTCACAGTACTATGGCATAGTTATATTTAGCTAAAGTCACAAGCACATTTTAATGTTCACAGTGATAAACATCGTACATAGCTTATGAATAATGAAAAAATAGAAAAACCTAAAATTTTACGAAAGAAAAATGTTTAACTCTATGAACATTAACAATCTATAAAAAAACTATTTCTTCCAGATCAGGTGATATGTACATTTCTTTTGCTTAGTATCAGCTGTTCTCTCTCATTCCCTCCCTCCCATAAAAAAAATCAAAAAATGATTTTTTTTTTGGTTGGTAGTGGGTCTTGGCCTGGGTGCTGCCCTGAGCTTTTCAGCTCAAGGTTAGGATTCTACTACTTAAACCACAGTGCCACTTCCCATTTTCTGGAGATTAATTGGAGATAAGCATCTCATGGACTTTAGTGCCAGGGCTGGCTTTGAACTGTGATCCTCAAATCTCAGCCTCCTGAGTAGCTAGGATTACAGGCATGAGCCACCAGTGCCCTGCAAAAAACGGTTCTGATTGCCTTCTACATGTGCCGTGTGTTTATACCACTGTTATTTATCAGTATTCCTTTACTGGAACATCATTGGAGTTTGATAGTTTTTCTATTCCCATTTAAGGATAGGAAAAGGGAATTTACAGAAGAAGTGACATTTGATTAGGTTCTTGGAGTGTATATAGGAGTTTGTCTTATAGACAGAGACCATTACAAGAGTAGCTCAGAGACATTAAAATTAAGGTATAGCTAGAGAAAGTCAAGCATTTGATGTGATTGGGACAGAAACATTAGAAAGGAATGGTAAGAGGTGGAGGATGGAGAAATAAGCAAGTAGTGGACCCTAAGGATGTTGTATGCCAGCAGGGGTTTGGTTTGGGAGTTACTGAAGGATTCATGCAGGATAGGGAATGTTCAGGTGACAAAACAATAGACACATGCCTGTTGCTGAGCTGAGTGAGCTAGTCATTATCTGGCTTTCTATAATTGCTCTGTGAAGGAGATTCTGCATATCCAGATGAGGAAATGGAAGCTTAGAAGTTGGTGATTTACCCTGATGTTGCCTAACTCGAAAGTGAGGAAGCCCCTTCAGCCATGACTGTCTGATTCCTGATCCTGATGGTATGGGTGAGCTGAGTGCTGAGGTGGTTGAAGCAAGGGACTTGGTGGCAAGCCCAATGGAGCAAGCCATGGGTGGGTGGGCATGTAGTTTCTGGCCCCAGTCAGCTTGTGGTGTTTGCATTCTGGTGCAGGAACACAAGGTAGCAGAGTTTTAAGGAGCTAGAGATGAGCTCCCTTTGGGCATCTCTTAGTGGAGTAGCCCTGTCTGGAACGTGAGTCAAGAGCTGTTGGAGCTCAGGAATGGGGACAGCACAGAGTGGGAGTAGAGGCCTGAGAGGAGAGGAGGTGACCCCCAGGAAATTGAATGTCCTGTGAGAAGGAAGGATGAGGTCAAAAGTCTTAGGAAATACAGTTAGAGAGGGGCTTTAGGGCTGGCCTGGGCCTGTGAGCCCCTACCTCAGCCATACACAGCTCAGCCTTTCTAGTCCTAGCCTAGCCTGTCCCAGGCTAGCAGGCTTCTTTGAGCATAGAGAAGGAAGGGGGAGGGGAGAGGAGGGCAGCCCTGTGTCCTGGAGATGGAGAGGGTGTGGACAGTGGTAATGTGTCTAAATCACACCCTTCTTTTCATTGGACCCTGGCCAGCCTCCTCAGACCAGTGTGATGTCAGAGCAGGCTGACCTGAAGGTGCCAGGTTGCCTGCTACAGTTCCTTTTGGGATGACAGTCTGAGAAGAACCGGCATGGCCTTGATCCAGAAGCTTCCATCCTGTACAGAGATGAGTTGAAGAGGCAAAATAATCCCCTGGCTGGGAGAAGGAGCTCTAAGTCCTCATCTTTTCCCCAATAGATTTATTCCTACAGAGCCTAGAGAAGTGGGGAGCAGAAATGGAGAGGATAATCTTGTAGGTAGAGTTAACATCTATTCCCAAGAATACGGTAGATTGTTTTGGGGAGGGAGAACATCCTCTTGACCGGAAATTGCATGCCATATCTATTCCTCTGTGGGTTTGTCACTTCAATGATGCTGTGGGAGGGGCTGAGAAGGGGGGGGCCGGTGTAGTGGAGGTAGGCTGTCCCCAACCACCCCTGGCTCCTTTTAGCTACATAGTGTAGAGTTAAAGGGGCAAGTGAAGACCAAAGGGGGTAACATGTAGGTGAATTCCCCAAGTCCCAAAGGTAGTTTTCATCCTGAGGGTGTCACTCAGAGTGTTGGGAGGGGGGATGTCTGGGAGCACAACCCAGGTTGAAATGGGGAGGAGGAATGTTTTAGGTCAGTGAGATACTTCATCCAGGGCAAGGAGGAGTGGGCCTGGCATTTTCAGCCTTGTTTTTCCCTAAACCCCTCTGACTTTTTAATTCTTGAAGCCGCTCCCAATGATTTTTGCCATTGCCACAGCAATTTTAAGCTTTTGCTTAAAATAGAACCAAGTGTCCCAGACTCCGCCACCCTAATGTCTTCAAACTTGTCTGAGAGCTACGAAGAATCTGGGATCTGTGCTTACTTAGCTTTAAGGCCTAGTGGGGAGAAGGTATTTCAGTGTCTCTCTCTGCTTTGCTCTCGCCCAGGGATGATGAAGGTACCTGGAGCTCAGCCCTAACTAAACACATTGCAGGATGGAGTCAGTGGATGCTTCAGATGCCATCAGAATGAGAGGTTGTGCCCGGCACATGGGAGCCCTGGGGGCTGGAGAGAGAAGAGGAGCTGGCTGGCTGTAACCTCACCCCCAGCTGAGGGAGGTCCACTTATGTGGGCACATATTGTAGCCACCCTTCCTGAAAAGCATGGGCTCTAGTCACTCTGAAATCACAAAGGCCAGACCCTGGTCACTGGCCTGCCCCACTTCCAGGCTTCTGTTGTGCTGTCTGGTGAGGAAGGAGAGATCCAGGCCTGTTGAGAGGTGAGGGTGAGCTGGGGTGGGACTGGGGTGGGCCAATGGGCAGACTAGCCAGCGAGGGAGGCGTGGCTTCCACCACTGCTCAGGAGTGGTGCTGGCTGCTGGGCAGGTGGGCCCCCCGACGTTGTTGGAGCAGAGGAGTAGAAACCCGAGCAAGCAAGCAGGTGGAGGAAGAGAATTCAAGCCCGGAGATGGTGAGATTTGTGAGATCGCTCAAGTCGAGTGGGACAGAGCCTTGTCTGTGGCTTTTTAGGTGAGGAGTATAGAGGCGTTGGGATCCCAGAGGACCCAATCGGTGGTGGCTCTGGAGGCTGCCGAGGGCTAAGAGCAGCAGTGGACCCGTGGTCAGCAAGGTGGGGCTGCTCTGAGGGCCACCGCCTGCCAGCCGGCTGGTGGGGGCAGCGCTGCGCAGGCCAGCGCGGGCCCGGAGGGGGTGGGGGAGGGGCCGCACAGGCCTGATCAGGCCGCGGGGTGTGGGCGCGTGGATTGGAGCCGCCTCCCTGCCCTCCGGGAGGATGCTCAGAGCTTCCCCAGCCCTCCCCTCCCTTCACCCCCCCTTCCCGCACAGGGACGCAGGGCAGCGACGCCGGTGCCGCCCGCCAAAGGGCGGGGGCTGCTGGCAGGCACTGCTTCCCTCCCTGTGGTTGCCGGGACTTAAGACTGCATGGGAGAGAGACCCACTTACAAGCGCCTGGCTGGGGGCGAGGAGGGACAGCAGGTAATAAGGACAAATAGAGGGTAGCCAGGCACCTGGGGCCCAGGTCTCACCCTCTGCCCGTGAGCAAGGGGCCCCGCCTCGCCCTCTGGAGCAGCCTCCTAGAAGTCCGGGGTGACTGTGCTGCTGGGCCCGGGTCTGATCTTGGGTACAGGCAGGGTGAATGTAGAATGGTGTGTTTGCTGGGACTCACCAAGCCGACCTTAGGACTTTCTGCATCTCTCCCTAGGAGCTTAGGAAATACTACTTAGTATTCAGGTTGTCTCCTAGGGGAACTGAATCTTTGTTTGTGGCCATTTCCATTTACTGGTCTATTGAGTATATATATATACCAAGCAAAACGTTCCTTTATGCTTTGGCAAATATGGTCACATTTGCTTTCTTTCCCTTTGGAGAGCAAGCACTTCCTTTGCTAGCCAGCAGATGGCAGTAGCTGACAAGAGAAAAGGTGTCTACTGGGGAGTTTTGAAGCAGAAAGGTCAGGTGAGTGAGAAAGGGGTTCAGGAACAGACCTAGCTCTACCCTTACCCCCTGTCTCCTCAAATATACATTATTTCTCCTCACAGCCTCTGATAGCTGAATTTTTAGGTAAGCTGTTAGGTTTGTTCTTGCATAAAAGTCAAGGTCAGACAGAGCTCTTGGGGATTCTGGTCACGTCTTTCTGGGGTAGCTAGAATTTCAGTCTGTCCATTCTAATCAGGTTCATCTTACAGCATAAAGAATATTCCTGCTAAAGTTATTTCCTAACCTCAGGTCCCTGGGTCTGTTTTGGGGAGATGCCTAATGGAGGTGAGAAGGTCAGTAGTCTTCCTTGATTTGATTTATGCAGCTTCAGCATGGCCTTGTCCATTAGCTTTGACTTGACCCTTAGACTAAAGCCAGGCTGCACCTGGCTGTCGCTACAAGCTTGTGTGATGGATGATGACAATGGAGAAAAGAAACTGATTGCTCAGTGCCTGCCTCACCCCCCCCCACACACACACCCCAGGTCAGACTAAGATATGGCTATTCTTTCAGGCAAGGAGGTTAATAGCTACAAGAGACTTGAAAAGAGAGCCTGGGATACTGTCTCCCCAAAATTCTGAATGCTTACCCACAAGCCATCTGAAGTTCTGTACTGGTGGCCAGCTACATAGGGACAAGAGAGCAGTGTGCAAGAAACAGGGGCTCTTTAGGCATGACCAAGAGGAGGGGTTAGGGAGCAGGAGGAGACTTCCTGCAGCTGTCAGGTGTGTCTGGGGGCTGCATAAGGGGGGGGGTATTAGAGCAGCTGGCATCCTTTGAAGAGGGGCAGAGGGACCATTTGTTAGCTCTCGGAATGTGGGGGCCCTTGGGGACTTGATGGAGTAGCTCTAGCCCTCTTAAGCTGAGTTTGTTATCTGGGGGGAGGTGCTATTGAAGAGATATCCTGCAGCTTTGGGATGGGGCATCCCAGCAGAGGTCTTGGGCATACTTTTTTCCCCCCTTTTTTAGGAGGTCTTGGACTTTTGCCAGCTAATCTGGGGAGAAGGCACACAAGCAATCCTAGGGAGGAGGTGGAGATTCTCATCCCCCCCGCCCCTGCTCTTGGCTGGACTGCCCCACACTGGCAGGCCGCCGGCCTCCTATTTCCGTCGGGCACCAGGGTAACAGGGCCACATTAGGGTCTGAGCCAGGAGACGTCCAGCCAAGGCTTGGATTTGGGGTGGGGGAAGGTCCCTGAAGGATTTGTCTGCAGGGTTCAGGAAATACTCTGGCATCCAAGCCCTCAATACAGGCTATATTTTAGCACCCGTAGCCCCTTTGGATGCATGTTGTTGGATTCATACCCCCTCCACACACACACCCTAAAATCCTAGGAATTGTCTGTAACTATTGAGAGCTGCAGTAGAAGCCACAGACAGGAGGCTTTGTGTATGGGGAAGCAGGGGGGCCAGTGAGGGTGACTGGGAGGAAGAGTCCCCCCCATTTCTGCCGTCCTCTTGGCAGTGTTTCAGAAAGGTCCTTTTTCATCCAGTGTCAGAGCTGCTCAGCTGGGGAGGGAGGGACAGAGGGAAGAAGGGAGGGCGGGCCAGCGAGCAGTCCGGTCGGGTGGGGGAGCCCGGGAGTAGGGATAGGGTTGTGACCACTGCACTGGAGAGAAGACAGAAACAGGACGGAAGACTGAAGCTGTGGCCAGCTGTGAAAACCTAGCCAGGCTTGCCACAGAGCAAAGGGACCACCCATTCTTCTACCCTGTTTCCCACAACAGTGGGGCTTTGGAGCAGAAAACTCTGGGAGCTGAGGCTCTTGCTTGCCATTTAGTAGGCCATAGTGACCTGCTCAGGGGTTTGGTTCCGTGGAGATGCCGGTAGTCCGTCGGTTCCCTGGCTTAGAGCTCTCCTTCCCTCTCCTGGCCAGACTGCGGCGACGTTTGTACACAGTGAGTGTGGAGCCGGGGTTGGGATCAGCTCCTCTGCCTTGGTGTTTTAGTGAAGGCCAGAGCTTGCTGGGGATGACCATTGAGGGCTTGATTGGATAGTAAGGGCTCACTGGCCTTCCTTTCCCTGTGTTTTATTCATTTTTGACCATGTGTGTGTTAGAAAGGTGTATGCAAGGGTCAGGAGTTTGCTTGTCTAGCATGCATGAAGACCCGGGTTCGATTCTTCCATACCACATACATAGAAAAGACTGGAAATGGTGCTGTGGTTCAGGTGGTAGAGCTCTAGCCTTCAGAAAGTATAAGGACAGTGCTCAGGCCCTAAGCAAAAACATCAAACAAACAAAAGTGTATGTAAGAGCCAGGTTATCTGTGTGTCCACACTAGCCACAGAACCACATAGTCAGACACTGGTGTGCCCTGTGCTGTGCTGGGGTTTAGACACATGGAAATTGATGACTGAGCTGAGGAAGCTACAGCAATGCTCTGTACTTTGTGGACAAAGAAACAGGCTGGAGAGGAGATCTTCTGGGGTCTCCCTGGCCTAGACATGCTGGCAGGTCTGGGCCCATGACCCCTTTTCCTCACCACGAGACCAGTGTTCTTCCCATTCTTTCCCCACATACCCCGAGCTTGTGTGCTGTGCTTTCTAAGTAGCTTCTGGGAAGGGTCCTCTGGGTTTTCCTAGCCTTCACCATCCAGGGCCTACATGGCTTTAAGCTGCTTTCTAGAGCCCAGAGGAGGGTAAAAATGGGGACCTGAAACACAGGGATTGGAGTCAGTAGGGGAGAAGAAGACCTATAGTCTACTTGAGCCCTCCCTTTAGAGCAAGCATCCCATCTGGAAGTGGAGCCCTATGTAGCCAGTGGGGTCCCTGCTCCAGAGGCATGGCAGAGATGGTGATGAAGCTGGCTGCCTCTTCCTGGCCAGGCTGAGGGGAGGAGCTGCTCACGGCTAGTGGTTTTCACACAGTGCTCCTTTGGGTTTTATTCTGGAAAGCAGTGGTCCCCCTTCTTCACCTAAGTTTTTGTTTTTTGATAATTGAGGGAATGCAGGGAATGTTTAGAACAGGCATAGAACACAGTTTTGAAGTGTTTTATTTTCGCTGTTATTTCACAAGTAAAATTAATGGAAATGTCCACATTAACTGGGTATAGTGAAAAAGTCGTTGAAACACCAGCTGCAATATATTGGAGAAATAAAAGATCTTCTAATGTGTTAGATACCTTATGAAAGAAGTGAGGTTCTAAAACCTCAGGCAGTATCTTTGAGGAATGTTTTCAAACAAGGGTGGATTGTCTCCATTGACATCTACCCAAATAGTAGACTTGTGTTGTGTTCTAAACGCCAAGTCTAGTTTCTCTCCAATGTATATATGCATAGTTCTATTCCAGGAAAATTTGGTTTATTTTAAAACTACAAAAATATTGCCTTGTTCATATGTGAAATGGAAATTGATTCGAGGTTTGAATGATTACAAACAAGTTTTTCACCTACATAAGTTAAATTGGGTGGGATTTGGGATAGTGGTTGAGACTGTCCCATGGATTACAGGATAATTCACGTTTTCCTCCAACCATCCATTCAGTGTGATTCCTATGACAATCAAAACTTCCCAAGTGAGATATGTAGCCCTCATGTAACTCAAAGAAAGCGTTATATCTCAAAGTTGGGCAGCAGGCCTAACTGCCTAGCCTAGCCCTTGGGGGCAAATGGCAGGCTTCTTGTTCCCATTTGTCACTCTTTGTACAGCCGCGAGCTGTCTGAAAACGCTGAGCTCCTGACACTGTGTTGGCTGTGTTGGCTGCCTGTAGGAACTCATGTTGGCCCTGGCCTCTTAGTGCCTATTCCTTTTAGAACATCTTATACTGAATTAGGAGCTGAGGATGAGACCATATTTAGGTGGGGAGAAGGTTGCTTGGCCCATAGCCTAATTAAGCTGGCTTTTTCCCAACATCTTTCCTCCTCCTTGGAAATAAAGGCAGGATCAGAGATGTAAAATTTGCATTGAACTAGGACCAGGAATTTGGCCTACTGGTAGAGTGCTTGCCTAGCATGCACGATGACCTGAGTTCGATTCCTCGACACCACATACATAGAAAAAAAAAGCTGGAAGTGGTGCTCTGGCTCTAGTGGTAGAACTAGCCTTGAGAAAGCCCAAGGGCAGTGCTTAAGCCCTTAGTTCAAGCCCCAGGACTGTCAAAAAAATTTTGCATTGAACTAGATGTTGGTGTGTCATATCTGTAATCCTAGTTATTCAGTATGCTAAGACTTAAGGATTGAGATTCAAAGTCAGTGCAGGCAGACAAATCTTAGAATTATTGTGGTGATATAGAATTAGCAGGAAGCTAGAAGTAGAGGCATGGTAGAGTTCTGGCTATTAGCAAAAAGAGTCAAAAGAAAGCTCAAGACCCTGATTTGAAGTCCTAGTATTACCACCAAAAAAAAAAAAAGCCCCAAACAACAACAAAAAATAGTTATACAAAGGAGTTTCATTCTGGCATATCCTTCATCCATTTAGAGTATCTTGATAAAATGACCCCCCCCCCCCCGTGTGTGTATTATTTCAAACTGGAATTTGTTGCTATCAAGAGGAAGATGAAAATGAGAAGCAGAGCAGTATGGGTAACATGTGACTATTTGTGTGAGATTAAAAACCAGGTCTCAAAGGGCACATAAATGACATTATTAGCAGCTGGCTTTATATAGAGATGAATGTACAGAAGGAATAAGACTGTTTATGTACCTTTTGAGTACATATACATATATCACTTTTAAAATTAATAGCAAAATTTTACATGAATTCAAGTGTTTGGTATAGAAAAAAATAGCAAGCACTGATAACACTGAGCTATGGTATAGTCTCTTGTGAGAACCATCAACGGAAGTGAGGGTAACCCATTGATGGTGGTGTCTGAGCACCAACTTGAGTGCATCTCCCTCCCTCTGTCCCGAATACTTGTAGCCCTGCAGGCACCTGAGTAGAAATGGCATAGCCATTAGAGCAGGAAAGGCTCTTGTGATGTCAGGCTCTGGGAAGAACTTGACTTCAGTCTTCCTGTGGGGTCCCTATGAACTGAGGAACCTTGTCTTGGATGGTCTCCAAGACACTAACTACTCCCTGCACCACCAGGTTCCTATTTAAAATTTTGGAAGTAACATGTACATTTCCATGAAGAGATAATTGATAGTTTTCAATTCGATCTAGGGTTGGGGGAGAAAGTGTGCGTGCGTGCGTGTGTGTGCGTGTTGGTCCTAGAGCTTGAATTCAAGGCCTGGACTCTCTGAGCTTTTTCTCAAGCCTAGCACTCTACTACTTGAGCCACAGCTCCACTTCTGGCTTTTTTGGTAGTCTATTGGAGATAAGAATCACATGGACTTTCCTGCCCAGGCTAACTTCAAACTGCAGTCTTCAGATCTTAGCCTCCTGAGTGTAGCTAGAATTATAGGTGTGAGCCACTGGTGCCTGGCTTAAATTCAGTTTTTAAAGGGCTGTGCCTCCTGGAGACTTTAAGAGCAGACGAGAAGCCTACGCACTGAAGAAGTTAATCTCAGATCATTCAGTTGTCAATCACACATTTGGGAGTAAGACTCCTGATTATTCTGGGCCCTGGGCTGGGTCCCAGCTGCTCTAAATCTGCCCTATTTGCTGGTAGGAATAGGGGAAGTGGACACAGTTGTTTTGGGGAACAAACTGCATTTTGAGTCCTTTCAAGTAGCTAAAGCCTAGATGTAGGTGAGCTAAGGGCCAGCTCGCCTTACCACCTCCCTGTATCCCTTGGTCCTTCAGCTACTCTTCCTCCTCCCTACAGAGGCTGGGGAGCAGCAGCATGCAGCCAGAGGAGGGCACGGGCTGGTTGCTGGAGCTGCTCTCCGAAGTGCAACTGCAGCAGTACTTCTTGCGGCTCCGAGATGACCTCAATGTTACTCGCCTGTCCCACTTTGAGTATGTCAAAAACGAAGACCTGGAAAAGATCGGCATGGGCCGGCCTGGTAGGTGGGACATGGGCCTTACTTGTCTTTTCCCTCTATTTACTTCTCACATTTCCAGCACATGGAAGAATCCCTTTCTGGGCGCTGGAGCATGGCCTAGTGGTAGAGTGCCTGCCTAGCATGCGTGAAGACCCAGGTTCGATTCCTCAGTACCACATACTCAGAAAAAGCTGGAAGTGGTGTTGAGGCTCAAGTGGTAGAGCACTAGCCTTGAGAAAGCCCAAGGATAGTGCCCAGGCCCCCTGAGTTCAAATCCCAGGACTGGCAAAAAAAAAAAAATCCCTTTCTGAGCCTATGATTCCCTGGGGCAGCAGCCTCAGTGTCTCAGAGCCTCTGCACAGGGCAGGAAGCACACAGTGGATGCTGCTAATGGGCACATTGGGAACAGGTCACGTGTTTTAAAGGTGAATCAGAATTTGAGGAGAATGGAGTCAGTTTTAAAGTTCTGGATACCTACCCATTTTGCTTGATCAGACACTATAGAATGTATTTTCTCTATCTGCTCACATTTTAAAGTGAGGCGTTGAACCTTCTCTGTTAATCACTCTGAACACCATTGGAGTCAATGCCAGAGATTTATAGGAGACGACAAAACTCTGAGACAAAGTAGGAGACAAACCCTAGAGTTTTGTCATTTCCTATAAATCTCTCAGATGATTTGCTAATGCATGCTTGCGGGGCTTGAACTCAGTAACTGGGCCCTAAGCTTCTTTTGCTCAAGGCTATAACGCTCTGCCACTTAGAGCCACAGAGCCACCAGTTTTGGGGTGGTTAATTGAAGATAAGAGTCCCATGGTCGGGGCCAGGAGTTTGGCCTAGTGGTAGAGTGCTTGCCTAGCATGCACGAAGACCCGGGTTCAATTCCTTGGTACCACATACATAGAAAAAAGTCAGAAGTGGTGCTAAGGCTCAAGTGGTAGAGCTCTAGCCTTGAGAAAGTCTAAGGATAGTGCTCAGGTCCTGATCTCAAGCCCAGGACTGGCAAAAAAAAAAAAAAAAGAGTCCCATGGTGAGATCTCTACATGGCTTTGAACCACAATCTTCAGATCTCAGCCTCCTGAGTAGCTAGGATTGTAGGCATGAGACACCAGCACCCAGTTTACATGCATATTCCGTTCTCAGTTGGACTCACTTCTCTGTGTTTATCCGAAAAGTAGTGATTGTCATCCAGAAGCAATCACTAGCTTCCTTAACATTAAATGTTCCTTGTAGGACATTAGAAACTCACCAAGTTAAAATAGCAACCTGGCCATTATGGGCCAAATTAGACACTACCTTTGCTATCTTTGGCCTGGATAGTTAGTGCCTTATGCTAGTAAGACTTTTTTTTTATGGGGGGAGGGACAATTCAAAATTGAGACAGTTCTATCCATTTGATTTTTCTGGAGAGTTGGAAATCATGGACCACTAGTGTTGAACTGTTGCCTAAACACCTGCATCCATGTGCCTAGAAGTGGAATGCAATGACTGTCTGGTTGAATGAAGCTCAATGAAGCTGATTGGGTTAGATGAGTGTCATTGCTCAGGGTTGGCACCAGCCTCTTTGGGGTGCTGTGAACTGCCTGACAGCACTAAATTCCCGTCCTTCTTGTAGGTCAGCGGCGGCTGTGGGAGGCTGTGAAGAGGAGGAAGGCCATGTACAAACGCAAGTCATGGATGAGCAAGGTAGGGAGAAGGTGTGTGTGTGTGTGCGCGCGCGCGCGTGCGCGCGCGCGCGCATGCCTTCTGCTGCTGGCAGTCCTAGAAACCTTCCCCCACTCCCTAGCAGGTACAATCTCACAATGTTCCTTTGCACTTTGTATAGACTTCCCTCCTCCAGGGTCTTATCAGGCAGAGTACTTGTGGCGCTGCCCAGCTAAGTGTCTGTCTCTGCTAGAGACAGACACATGAGTAGCCTGGATGCAATGTGTTCTTTATAGTTGCTCTTGGCATGCAGGGAGCTGGGGCTTGTTGACAAGAATGCCTTCCTTTGAGTGTTGAGCCAGTGTCCAGGGTGAGGTGGTGGAGACTGTCTGGACATCTTTGATTTGCTTCCTCCCCCACTCTCTTTAGCCTGTAGGTTTCTCTGGTAATCTGCCTGGCTGACAGCTTCCTTCCTCAGAGCCGGTCCCCCCCTCACCTTGTCCAAATTTGGGTCTGTGGTGTAAAGAGTCCCTGATCTGACTCAGTGGAACTTTGCCCATTGTCTGGAAGACAATGGGAAAGGAAGTGAGGCAGTCAGGGCCTCCCTCCCTACTTCTGGCCTCAGGGGTAGAGTGGGGTGGAGGGTGAGCTGGGCAGTACAGCTGGACTGGGATTGGGCAGTAGAGATTTCCTGGATTCAGTCTGGCAAAGGGGCTGTCTCTTGGGATCCTATGGCCTTTTCTGGGGACACAGTCCTGGCCCCTAGCCCAGATTTTAGGGAAGGATGAGTGTGTTGGGGCTGAGAAGCCAGGCAAGAAGAATTATGTGAATGAGATCTTCCACTGTCTCACAGTGGGTCTCTTAATGGCCAGTGACCCTCTCTAAACTTTAGTCATTCCTCCAGTTAAAGGTGCTAGAGCTCACCTTTCAGGGTTGGGAAAGGCCTTGTGAGAGGTGAATTTTGCATTCCAGTTACTTGTTAGAAGGAAAGAGCAGAAGCCAAGAAGTGGTTCTTAGGCTGAGATACCCACTAGCGCATACAGATAAGACTCAGGTTCTAGGGTGGAGGTAGGGGATCTAGTCTGAGCTAGAGCTTTGGTGCTGTGGCCAGTTCCACAGTTCCTGGTTTCCTTCTTCCTACTCCTTGACTTTCTGGTGCCCTCCTTCAGCCCAGGCCTTAAAAACTCCTTCAGTCTTACTTCTTTCTCAGCCCTCAGCTCTAGGCACCTCTCCAGAAACCCAGCTGTCTTTCTAGGCCCTTCTCCAGCAAGGAATAGCTTCATTGTACCACATACACACTCTCTCCTTCTCTCCCTCTCTCCCTCTCTCCCTCTCTCCCTCTCTCCCTCTCTCCCTCTCTCCCTCTCTCCCTCTCTCTCCCCCCCCTCCTCTCCTTCCAACCTCAGACTAAAATTATCCTCTCCCCTGGGCAGGATAAAGGGCAGCCGACTCCCTGGGGAGGGTAGAGACAGACAGCGCCAAATGGTTAAAACCAGAGAAGGGGCCAGGGCTAAAAATGGACAGGAAGGTGTTTGTGGAGGGCCCCTCAGTCTCCTACTCCACCTCTGTGGGTTAGGGTCAGGAGTCTGTGCTGGACAGTGGGTATGGGAAGGAGGATGAGTAGGAGGATCAGATCGGCTTGGGGGAGGGGTTCCTAGAGGGTTTTGCCTGGGTTTGCCCCTGTAGTTGAGCAAAAGGCCATTGTAGCCACAGGTGGTTTGCGACACCAACATGAGGCCATTCTGAGGCTGTGGTTCCTGGTTGGCATGAGCTCTGGGGGAAGTGTAAGTTTCTCACCAGACTGTTCTCTAGCACTTTGGCAAAGTCAGGATTTATAGGAGCCTAGCTGAGGACCTCCAAGTAGACCCCGTAGTGTGTAGGGGGGACTGGACTGAGGGACTGGCTGTGGAGCCCTGGGTTCCATCTGGCCCCTGGCTGCCTTCAAACAGGTGTTCAGTGGAAAGCGGCTGGAGGCTGAGTTTCCCCCTCATCACTCTCAGAACACTTTCCAGAAGCCTTTGCCCACCACTGGTGGCCCAGCAGGTGAGGGGTCCCTGCAGAGCCTCACCTGCCTCATTGGGGAGAAGGATCTGCGCCTCCTGGAGAAGCTGGGAGATGGTTCCTTTGGTGTGGTGCGCAGGGGTGAATGGGACGCCCCTGCAGGGAAAACGGTAAGCCTAAGCCCCAAGGCTTGGGGACAGCCATGGGGAGGTGGGGTGGACCCTGAGAGCGGGAGGGGCTCATCTCTCCCTTGTCTGGGGACAAGACTGCAAAATTGCTCACTCTGGAGCCCATGTTCGCATTTAAGCACATTTGTTTCTTGTTTGAATTAAAAAGTCATTTCCTTGCTATAACAATTTGGATACTATTTGGGAGGTAACTGCTTATAATCCTACTACTTGGGTAGCGTTTCTGCCCTCCCCCACCAGCAGTTTTTTTGGGAAACAAATTTTGGATATAACTTTTTTGGTTTTGTTGTTGTTACTGGTTTTGGATTTTTTTGGTGCTGAGCCTGGAGCCTGAACTCAGGGCCTGGACACTGTACCTGAGCTTTTCTGCTCAAGGCTAGTACTCTACCACGTGAGCCACAGCTCCATTTAAAGCTTCTTTTTTTTTTTTTCTCTCAGTCCCTGGGCTTGAGCTCAGGGCCTGAGCACTGTCCTTGGGCTTTCTCAAGGCTCATGCTCTACCACTTGAGCTATAGCACCACTTCTGGCTTTTTTCTATGTATGTGGTAATGAGGAATTGAACCTGGGTCTTCATGCATGCTAGGCAAGCACTCTACCACTAGGCCAAACTCCTGGCCCCAACTTAAAGCTTTTTAATTCATTAGAATTAGGAGTCTCACAGGCTTTCCTGCCCAGGCTGGATTTGAACCATGATCCTCAGATCTCAGATTCCAGAAAGTCCTAACTGGATTATAGGCATGAGCCATCAGCACCTGGCTAGAAATAACGTTTTAAATCTCAGTCTTATCCTTTTCCTTCGGTATCACTTTAAAAAAAAATTCCTTTGGAGGTGACACATATCACTTAAGGGGAACAATTAGGTGACTTTATATTGGCTCATAGACCTGAGTCGGCATGGTCTAGGTCGTGAGGTCAGCAGCCTCAGACTCCCCTCAGGCTTCTGCCAAATAAGGGGCAAGGATGTTTGAGCCAAATTGGAAGGAGGAGCCGGTAGGCTCAGTGTTGGGGGCCAGACAGGTCCTAACCCCTAGCAAATCCCACTCCGGGCAGGTGAATGTGGCTGTGAAGTGCCTGAAGCCAGATGTGCTGAGCCAGCCAGAGGCCATGGACGACTTCATCCGGGAGGTCAATGCCATGCATTCACTTGACCACAGAAATCTTATTCGTCTCTACGGGGTGGTGCTCACACCACCTATGAAGATGGTGAGTGTGAGGGGCAGGAAGGGGTGAGGAGGCCGGGAGCAACCTGAAGGTATTATGCCTCTCCTCCTGCCTGTACTGTGGTTACCGTCTCCATGCTGATGGAGGTCAGAGGCCTCCAAGTCCTGCTGTGGTCCCCCCTGACATGGCAGGCGGCCTGGCCCCTGAGGACATTTTTGAAAATTCTGGCTCGAGTCTTTTTGGACGGTTTCTCTCTGTCCTTAGCTTCCCACATGTCCTGGGCATCCTTATGCCTCTTGAGGTCTCCAGAGAGCGCAGGAAATGAATTAAGTATGGCTGTGGCAGACCTTCAAGAAGGAACAGGAACTCTTCATAAGGGGCTCAGAGTGGTAGGGCTCATGTCAACTCCTCCTGTCTTCTCCATGGCCTCAGGTGACAGAGCTGGCACCTCTGGGATCCTTGCTGGACAGACTACGGAAGCACCAGGGTCACTTCCTCCTTGGGACGCTGAGCCGCTATGCTGTTCAAGTGGCTGAGGGCATGGGATACCTGGAGTCCAAGCGTTTTATTCACCGTGACCTGGCTGCTCGAAATCTGCTATTGGCTACACGTGACTTGGTCAAGATTGGAGACTTTGGCCTGATGCGCGCACTACCCCAGAACGACGATCACTACGTGATGCAGGAACATCGCAAGGTGCCCTTTGCCTGGTGAGAGGCATTTGTCACAGATCTGTAGGGTCCATCCTGGTTCTTGTAGACCTACGCTCCAAGTTTCTGGTGTCTTCTATACCCATTACTTGGACCAGTCTTTACCTGTTCTGGGCCTGGGGTACCTTTCTTGTGTACTTATTTGTCCCCTAACCCAAAGGAGGTTATTAGAAGGTACATGCATAAATACTGTAGAGACTCGAGAGGGAGTCCACTCCTCAGTGGGGCTTTAAGTCTTTTTGGATGTTGTGTTCCGAACCTGGGTAAATCTAATAAAGAAAAAGGAAAGAAAACCCTACCTTGGGCAGGGTGGGGGTCTGGGGGGCAAATCTTTCTGTAGGACTCAATATTGAGCTCCTAAAATAGAGTAGTGAGGTAAAACTGGTTGGTCAGTGTTTTCTAGGTAGTTAGTGGCAGGCAGGCCCACACACTGTACTGGTGCCTGACCCCTATGTTAGTGTATCCTGTACTGAGGTTATTGTGGCCGCCTGCTGTCAGAGGATCTCCATACATCTTTATCTAGGATTCTGTACACCCTAACTGATAACTCTGTCCTGAGTGACCACATGGCCTGATTATACCTGCTGCCCTGCAGTAATTAATAGTGTGACTTTTGCATCCAGCCATCCTGATTTGGACGGTTAATGACAGGGTCACTTTTACTTTTTTTACTTTTTTTATTTTTATTTTTTTTGTCACTATAAAGGCAATGTATTGAGCACTTGTCTTTTTATTATAGCCTCTTAAAACACCCCTAGGAGTGCATAGGTCATTGTTCCCATTTCATAGATGAGAATGTGGCTTAGAAATCTTACGTGACCAGCCTGAGCCAGTGCCTTTTGAGTGGCGTAGGAGATCGTTTGATTGCATCCAGGCTGCTTGCTCCTCACTCTTCACTCAGCGCACCTTGGGTAGACCCTTTCTAGCATTACTGCAATAACATGCCTTCCTTCACTCAGGTAGAAGACCCACAACAAGTGTGGGTAGATTCGGGGAAGACTAGTATGACCATTTCCTCCTATTTTGGCTCTTCCTCAGGCACTGTCTGAAAATCCCACCCACACCTTCTTGCTGAAATGACCCAAATCCCAGGATCTTCCCCAAATCTGGAATTGTCATCCTCATACCAGATAGAGAACAGCCTATCTCTTCTGTACTGAAGCCTTGTGATCTTCCTCTTCCTGTTCTTTGGCTGAGAAACTCCTCCTTCCTCTTCCCATCCCAGCTGCATAAGGGACCTGAGCATAGATGATATTCCGCAAGGCTGTGCACCATGTAGTCAAGAAGTCTTGCCGGGTGCTGGTGGCTCACACCTGTAATCCTAGCTAATCAGGAGGCTAAGATCTGAGGATCGAGGTTCAAAGCCAGCCTAGGCACAAAAATCTGTGAGACTTACCTCCAGTTAACCACTAGAAAACCAGAAGTGGCGCTGTGGCTCAAGTGGTAGAGCTCTAGCTTTGAGCTGAAGAGCACAGGGACAATACCCAGGCTTACAGTTCAAGCCCCACAATCGACCAAAAAAAAAAAGAAGTCTTGCTCCTCGCTGTGCACTCCTCACCATGGCCCTCAATAGAGCTTGGCAAGTGTGGCAACAGTAAATGCTTATTGAATGAGTATTTTATATCCACTGGGGGCTAAAGCAGGTTTGAGGTCCTGGAGAGGTTTTCTCTGACTCCTGTCTCTGCTAGGTGTGCCCCTGAAAGCCTGAAGACTCGGACCTTTTCCCATGCCAGCGATACCTGGATGTTTGGGGTCACATTGTGGGAGATGTTCACCTATGGTCAGGAGCCCTGGATTGGCCTCAATGGTAGTCAGGTAAGTAGGCTGGGAAGGAGTAGGTGTAATTCCATCCCTAGTTCCCAAGCTTGCTGGCCTTGTGAGCTTACTTTCATCCGATGGACTTGCATCTCCCATAGGCCCCATGTCTTCATGCCCCTGGAGAGCTGAGTAAGAGTGGCCACCCCAGTGGGTCAGACGTCTTGGCTCTTGTTGCCACATCCACTTGTTATCTACCTGTTCTGAGGCCCCACATGTGGCAAATAAAGAGTCCAAAGAGCTATGAGTGAGACCCTCCCCAAGAGCAGATATTTCTTTGGAGTCCAGGCATGCAGCCAGTTGCTCAGATGTCATACTGCTAGAAAGAAGGCAGGAGCTGAACTGTAACTGCACCTCCCTGTGGCAGATTCTGCATAAGATTGATAAAGAGGGAGAACGCCTACCTCGGCCCGAAGACTGTCCTCAGGATATCTACAATGTCATGGTCCAGTGCTGGGCTCACAAGCCAGAGGACAGACCCACATTTGTGGCCCTGCGGGACTTCTTGCTGGAGGTGAGAGGCAGATCTGCCCACAGGAGCTGGGAAGGAGCGAGGGGCCATCTGAGGCTTAGTCCTGGAAGGTCAGTGACCTGTTTTCTGTCCTCAGGCCCAGCCCACTGACATGCGTGCCCTACAGGACTTTGAGGAACCAGACAAACTGCACATCCAGATGAATGATGTCATCACTGTCATTGAGGGGAGGTAGGGCTCTGCTCATCTGCACCTGGGAGAGCACAGGTTGCAGGAATACCTGTAACAGAGATCTCTTCCTCCTGTAAGTCTCAGGGCAGCCCGCAAGCTGCGCTGGGAGGCACTGGTGTCATCAGGGTGAGGGATGACAGGCTCAGTGAGGCTCTTGAGAGCCTGGATTCAGGACCTGCTGCTGCACACATGGGATTTTTCCCTGCCTAACTCATCAGTTACCTTTTCCTGGTGGGCTTCGGCCTTGCCTGTGTGGATCAGGCCAGGCTGCCATTGTACTGAGGACTCAGCAGAAGCCCAGCCTAGCTTTGGGACTGCAGAAAACCTTTAGAATTCTAGAGTGTTCCTCTACTCATTCCATCCCCTACCCCCATCTCCTCCAGTATACGAACTCATGACTACCTATTGGGTACCTTTGAGAACCCCCAAAGCAGCCTGCTGTAGGCCCATCTTCTTGTCACAGTTCCATCTTTCCTGCTGAGCCTCACACCTGCCTCCCAGGGCTTCCCAGTCTTGAGCCTACTTCTTTTTTTTTTAATTAATATTGATTTTTACATTATATTTCAAATGACATATTTAACAAACGAGTATTCAAGAAGGGAATCTATATACAGTCACTGGCACTTAGTTTTCTTAGAACATAATCAAAATTAGACTAAGGGTTTGTATATCATAGATACATATTAATTTATAAAATAAAACATATCTATAGAGTCACAGGTTTTTATGTCTATGTAGTTGTGTTTATATTTCTAATACCATGTCCATAGCATTGGGTATGCAAATATTGAGTCCTCGTTGAGCCTCCTTCTTTTGAGGCTTCTCACTATCATCCTTTCTTCCCGGTGCCTCCTGGTAAGGACTTCATCTCAAGTCAGCTTCCTGCAATGCAGTCATAGTTCCTCTCTTAAGCCCTGCCCTCTGCTGGCTCCACTTCCTGTCTCCTGTGCCCCAGGGTGTTGGAGGAACTGGTTGGGACAGGATGGCTGGAGATGCCGTTGGGGCAAGGGGTGAGTGTTACCACCAGGAAGAAAAGTGAGGTAGAGGGAATTCCCTGTACTCCCCTCCTCTGACTCAGAACCAGGCTGTGATGCCTGTGAGGATAGTCAATTATACCTTGTGCCCCCCAGGGACTGGTGAGTGGGGCTAGCTTCTGTGTCACTGGTGAGTGGGCTCTAGAAGCTGAATGTATAGAACTTGCCAGCCCCTACTATGGGTGCTTGCCTGTATGTCCCCAGACAGGAGCTTCCTCACATTGGGCCCAGTGACTAATTAAGCACAGGAATAGCATTCTATTCTAGCAGGTACAGAGGCTGAGTGTGCTTGGGAAACTGGTGGTAGAAGGACGCAAGAGCTAATAGGAAGGACCTGGGGACCAGAAAGAACAGCGTATGTAAGTCTGTAGCGGAGGGGCTGGGAATGGGGCTGGAGCCTTGGTTCAGAGCTCTGGGGAACAGTCTGGACAGAGGCAGGTTAAGGTTAGCAGCTCCTCCGGAAGTACCCAGCAGATCCTTATGCTGTAAGTCTCAGCCTATAGCCATTCCTGCCTCTGAGCTAGAGTGCCTCAGCCCTAACCAGCTCTCTTGTGTTCCTGTAGCCTTAGGTCTTTACCTGCCCCCATCTCCTGCTCTCAAGACAGGCTGTGTTCCTTAGAGGTGTCTCGGGAGCTTCTGTGTCTCCGGGTGTGGGCCTCTGGTGTCCTAGGTCACCAGGATCAGGGCAGGCCCCAGGAGGTGCCAGGGGAACAGTTCTTCCTGGGAGGCAGTCGTGGGTGTGCCCTGTGCCACCCTTCCGCCATAGGCGCTGGTTGGCCCCAGTTGCTGCTTCTACTACTGGCTGTTGCTGCCAATGGTTCAGCTCACAGGGCTCCTCCTCCACCGTGTCTGTCCTCTGTCCCTGGAGCTGCTCAGAAGGTGGGAGGTAAGGGGAAGGAGACCACAACAGCCGGTGCGGTTCCAGGAGTGGGCCTGTGTGTCGGTGGTACCAGAGCTTTCCTCTGCCTTCTCAGTCCCCAGATAGCTCTGTTTGTTTAGTTTAGTCTGTCTCCATGTCTCTATTCTTGAGTGTTTTGGTCTGGGTTTAAGTGGGTGTCTTTCTCTGGCTCTTGTTTTTTTTTCCTTATCCATTCTCTATTCTTGATGATTCCTTCTTGCTGAAGCTGTCTTTGGTATGTCTTCTAAACCAGAGCCTTGGCAGCCATTTGTCCCCAGCTCTGGCAGATTCTGTAGACTCAGTGCTGCTTAGAGAACCAGGCAGTGAGTAGAGCGAGAACCTGGCAGTGAATAGAGAAAAAACATCTAGCTATTTATGAACTGAGCTAAGGATGTACCATCCACATTCAGAGGGACAAATGACAATTAGTCTTTCCTGAAGGGCTTTATTTGGAGGGAGGTGTGGCTAGCTGCCTTTTGTGTTGTTTTGTATAAATGGTATAGGGCTTCAGAGTTTTAAATCCAAGTTCCTGGGCCCTGGAACATCTGCTTTCTGTTGCAGTTGGAGAGAAAGGTACGAGGATCTGGGCCATCCCTCAAGCCTGAGGACACAGAGATGGGGCTTGGTGTAGGGGTATGTGTTTTCGTAGCCAGACATTTAGGTAGCATCATTGCTCATTAGTGAAGACAGGAACAAAGTACAGCCTTAGGAGCAAATCTCAACCCAGGCATCCTTTTCTGTTCTCTGTATTCCAGGGAACAGCAGAAAGTTGAAAGTTCCCTGCCCTCTTCTTACTCACCCAGGGCCTCCTTGTTCTGCTTGTCTACTTTTGTCACTGGATGGCCCACTGTCCCCATGGAGACTGGTCTGTGTATGGCTGGAGCAGGAGCAGGCTTGTGGAAGGCCCTCTGGATTGCTGGCATCTGGGCCCCACTGAGCCTGGAGGGCATATGTAGGCAGTGAGACAGCTTGGCCATATTGGAAGTCTGCTTGAGTATTCCTGGAGGAGACTGCTGTTTTAGTGTGTCTGGATATAGTCCCTATGCTGTAGTAGCTGCATGATTTTGAAGTATCTTCAGGACTTCCAGTGGCTGGGGTTCTGCCAGGCACATCCCCGTTAGAAGGGCAGGTGTCTTTTACTCTCAGAAGTAGTCCCAGGAAGGCATTGGTGTGAGGAGCTGAATTATGATCTGGAAGAGGAAGAGTACCACTCTTAGAGGAGTGATGGGAGCCATCGGGAAGCCAGTAGTGTCGACGACGAGCAGCAGCAGTGTCCACAGTGCCTGGGAGACATCACGGCCCCACGGCCTTTATGGGCAGCCTGGTGCTGTTCCTTCCTGGAATAGCTCTGCTATTTTTGAATAGATCTTGTCCCATCTTGGGGTGTTGTGCTCTCTTCTTCCTTCCTTTCCTGCCCTTCCCTCCCTGAAGGCAGAGAGTAATGACAGGGTTTCTGTGTCTGGTGGTGGGCTGAGCCTGTTTACCAAGGAGCATCTATGAGAACCCTGCCCTGACCCTGATGTCCCTAAGGCTGCTGCACTCATGGGGGTTGACTGTTGGTCTCTGGGATAGTCCGTCACCCCAGCCAGGCCTCAACACCTTCTGAAGTGGTAGGTCCAGTGGCTCAGCTATGGCTTCTTCCTCTATCCCTGCCAGACCCTCTGACTGGCTCCATTTTGGAGGAGGCTCTTTGTTTCTTTTGCCAGTCCTGGGCTTGGGCTCCGGACCTGAGCACTGTCCTTGGGTTTTCTCAAAGCTAGAGCTCTACCTCCTGAGCTACAACACCACTCCTGGCTTTATTTCTATATGTGGTACCGAAGAATTGAACCCGGGCCTTGGTGCATGCTAGGCAAGCACTCTACCACTAGGCCAAACTCCCGGCCCCTGGAGGAGGCTCTTTTATGTAGTTTTGGTTCTGGTACAGATAAAGTGAGGAAGAGGAGGTGATGTTGAGGATAGGCAGCTTGGTGCCACACATGCATGAGATGGTCACCCTTTGTGCCTTAGTCCACATTCTGCTGTGTCAGCACAGGGAGAGCAGGTGCAGGAGCCTTATAGCCTGTCAGAACTCTGGGGCATGTGGAGTATCCGCAGACAGTTCTGTCCTTCCTCCTTGCTCTCGTCTTCGCCCCGTTCCCTGGCCCTGGGTCATAGTTTAGCCTGTGTCAGCATAGGGTTTTTGTCTACCATCAGCATACAGGACTGAGAGACCCACCATCCAGACACAGTAGGAGCTCGAGTTCCCTTCCGCGCTCCTCGGTGTAGTACAAGGGCAGGCCGGTCCTGAGGCAGTGGCTGCGGTTCGGCAGTGCTCCTCCACACGCTTGAAGGGCCGCATGCAGGAGGGCCTCATACTAAAGCCAGTGGTGCATCCTTTGCCGCCTGCACCCCTTAATACTCCTGGAACGTGGTGGAAGAGTAAATTCAGTGGCCAGAAGAGGCCCAGCACCAGGCCTGCCACCAGAGGAAGGAGAGAGGCAAGGTGGTGTAGAGAGGCACTGACCTGATGACTGGTTAGAACCCTGAGTCTGCTACGATCATCTGACAGAACATGTCACTTGTTGGGACGTGTTTCCTTATTTGTAAGCTGTAGGGAAAGTTGACTGACCCACTTGGGGAGCTTAGGATAAGGCTGTGAGCAAACAGCCAGGCCCTGGCCCGGGAGTGGCAGGTCCTGGAGGTATCGATGGGGGTTGAGGAGACCCCATCCTCCACACTCCCTCCCCTGAGGGGACCAGGTTCCATAGGTGAGGCTCACTTGCTGGGATCCTCCTAGACCTGCTGTTCATTATGTTCTCTGTTGAGCAGAGCTGAGAACTACTGGTGGCGTGGGCAGAACACGCGGACACTGTGTGTGGGGCCCTTCCCTCGCAACGTGGTGACTTCTGTGGCTGGTCTGTCAGCCCAGGACATCAGCCAGCCCCTACAGAACAGCTTTATCCACACGGGACATGGCGACAGTGACCCGCGCCACTGCTGGGGCTTCCCTGACAGGATTGACGAGTGAGTATGCAGAGGCGCTGACCTCACTGACCCCTTTCAAGGATTCTGGCATCACACACAAGTTCTTATAGCTCCTCACCCTCCTCATCCCTGCTTCTTTCCCCAGCCCTGGAACCCACTTTTCACCTCTCACACACCCTGATCCTGGCCTCACTCTAGGAAGTTCTGGAACCCTGGAACTTAGCTTGTAAAACAGTTCTGGACCAGTGTATGTCCATTGAGTAGGTTAAAGTTTTCAGTGTACTTGAGTTAGTACTGCTCAAGCCAGGTGCTATGGCTTATGCCTGCAATCCTAGTTTGAAGTCAGACAGGTTAGACAGGTCAGGAAAACCCATGAGCTCTTTCTTTTGGCTGGGGGGGGGAAGGAGAGGCCATGGTACTTGAACTCTGCCTTGGTCCTGTCCCTGAGCTCTTCAGCTCAAGGATACCACCCTACCCTTGAACCAAGCCCAAGTTCCAGTTTTCTAGAGGTTAATTGGAGATAAGAGTCTCAGGTTCTTTTGTGCCCAGGCTGGCTTTGAACTTGAATCCTTAGATTTCAGCCTCCTGTGTAGCTAAGATTATAGGCGTGAGCCATCACACTCTGCTAAGCCCATGAGATTCTTGTCTCCAGTTAACCACCAGAAAACTGGAAGTTCTAGCCCTATGATTGACGAAAGTGCTGCTCAAAGTAGGGGACATAAACAGCACTTCTTTTGGGGGGCAGGGGTGGGGTGGGGTGGGTCATGGGGCTTTAACTCTGGGCCTGGGTGCTATCCCTGAGCTCTTCAGCTCAGGCTGCTGCCTACCCGGAGCCACAGCCCCACTTCCCATTTTCTAGTGATAAATTGGAGATAAGAGTCTCAGGGTCTTTTGTGCCGGGCTGGCTTTGAATCGATCCTCAGATATTAGCCTCCTGAGTAGCTAGGATTACAGACATGAGCCATGGTCGGCTCAAACACCACTTCTGAAGGGCTGGTTCCAAGTCTCTTTCCCAAAGCTAATGTGAAGGGATGATTTGGGTGTTTTTTCCCCCGTAGGAGTTGGGCCCACTGTGGCAGCTCCTGACCCAATTCTGCCGACAGTGGAAAGTCATCAGGCACCCAGACACCCTGTGTTGCTCCTTTGGGGTACTGCAGTCCCCTGCAGAGAACCCCATTACCACCTTGAAGCTCACACATGCTCAGCCTCCTGACCCAAGCCAACACAGACACTGTCCCTTCAGCCACACACAGGCACTGCTCACCATGTGGCTACTTCCCTCTCCCCACAGTCTGCCAACTGCAGGGCACAGGTACATGCTTCCCCCACACTGGGACTTATAAGTTGTCCTCTGGAATCCTCCTGTGTGGCACTTCACCCACATGCAGCATGGCATTGTTTTTTCTGTGCTATTACATTGTCCATTCTTTTCACTGATCATCTGCCTCGCTTAGTACTCTGGTGTGGCACTGGGGGCCATGCTGGGTTAATTATGCTTGGAACCAGCACTGCAGGCATGCCCTGCAGAGAGGAGCTGCAGACTGTGGCGATGCATTTGCTCTGGATTAGGTCTGTGGGTGTGTGAGGCATGAATGACCAGTGTCACTTACTGCATTTTCTCTCCCCTTTGCCCGCACCATGTTCTCTAGCTCTGCATGTGTTCATTTCTCTTGGCATTTTTCTGTTCCAGAAGCCTACATACTAGAATAGGATGTGGAGGCAGAGTGTAGATGTAGGTGCAGTGTAGGTGTAGGTGCAGATTCCCTAAAGGGGAATCTGGCTGTTCGTGCCAGGCTGCTTTGGGAATGAGGAATTCTGGTTGTCCTCACTGAGCCTTTAGTACCTCTTTTCTCTGCCACAGCATGGGGCTGAGGGCTCTGGTCTGTAGCTTTTCCCTGTAGGAAAAGTAGATCAGGAGACTCCAGAGTGGACTCCCATTCTCTCTTGGTGAACAGCTGCCAGCTCTCCAGCGTTCAGCGCTCCTGGCACACTGGGAAGCTGACTTGCGGCTCAGTATGGAAGGCTTCCGTCAGTGCACCCAGAGTACTACAGATGTGAGCCTGTGGGGTCAAGAAGGCTCACATGAGTGTGCAGCCCAAGCTTCCGTCCCGGGCCCATATGAAGGGTGCACATGTGGCACAGTGCTCCCCTACCCCTGCATTCCTCAGCAGAGCTCACTCTGCTGGGAGGGCCTCGCAAACTCTGTAAAGGGTGAGGTCACTGTAGGGACTGTGGAGAATTAGGCACTTTCTAGGTGCCCCCCTTCCCTAAGGAAGCCCCTAGAGAGCTCCTGCCAGCTCATCTCTACCTTTGGTGCCCCATACACCCAAACACCAGGCTGTTGGAAGATTTGGCCTGGGTCCCTTGCCTCTCACAGACCAGGTGAGAACCCATGAAAGCTGGAGCAAGGGAGTGCAGGCCCCTCCAGGAGGCTGGCGCCCTCTGCCCTACTCCTGGCATGCTGTGGCCAGCCCAGCCCCATTCTTCCGGGCTTTAATCAGCCCCAGTGACTAAGCCCCAGATACTAACAGTTGGCACAGGGGCAAGAGTGAGTGGGGAACAAGGCAGGTGGCCCAGCTTATCCTCACCTCCTGAAGTACAACAGAGGCTGCCTCCCGCATGGCCTGCTGGAGGCCAAGAGCCTGGATGCATCTGTCCCTGGCTTCCTAGCAAAGTCTGCAGGGCTGAGGACAGTAGGCAAGCAAGTGGGTGCCTAGCGTGGGTTGGGGTGTTATGGGAGTTGTCTGGGATAAGCTTTGTGCTTGTTGGGTGTAGTTGGAGACCCCTGAAGTCCTAGGCTTTTCAGCGCAGGGTCAGGTGTCCTTTCTATGCAATTGTGTGTTAGGAATCAGATCTATAGATGAAGAGTCCGAAGCCTGGTGCTCTCCCCTGCAAATCCAGGGGATAGACTAAGCATTCCTGCCAGATGTTTCCTCCCTGCCCTGTTCTACCCTTTGTCCTGGCTCTACCCCACAGGCTGTATCTGGGAAACCCCATGGACCCTCCTGACCTGCTGAGCGTGGAGCTGAGCACCTCCCGAGCCACCCAGCATCTAGGAAGAGTGAAAAGTAAGATCCCTCCCACCTTTGGTGTCTCCGGTTCATTGGCTACCCAGCATGGGACAGTATCTTCTTGGGCTACCCTGAGCCTGCTGTTGTGCTCC
Source organism: Megascapheus bottae (assembly GCF_031878675.1). NCBI lineage: Eukaryota > Metazoa > Chordata > Mammalia > Rodentia > Geomyidae > Megascapheus > Megascapheus bottae. Next base: position 54,373,308 of record NC_143509.1, read on the forward strand.
GGGGACAGCTGGGTCCCTGGCTCCAGCTGGGCCTGGGGTGGGAGCAGAGGCAGCTGTATCCGCCGAGGAGGGCATCCTTCAGTTGGTTGTGCATTGTCCCTGCCCGCCTCAGCTTCCTCCTCCCTCCTTCCTCACCATCACTCTAGATCCTGGCTTCACTCACTCCCCCTAATCCTGCTTTTCTCCCTTGAGCCAAAAACCACCCCACAGGCTGCATCCCAGCCAGGAGCCTCATCCACCTCAGATCCTCTGCCTCTTGCTCTGGAACACAGTCGACCCCATCCTGTGGCCCCATCTCCTCTCATTTGCAGTTGGAGTTTTACATTTGCTCACTCCTGTTCCCCTCTCTCTCTCTCTCTCTCTCTCTCTCTCTCTCTCTCTCTCTCTCTCTCTCTCTCTCTCTGTCTCTCTGTCTCTCTCTGTCTCTGTCTCTCTCTCTCTGTGTCTCTCTCTGTGTCTCTCTCTCTCTCTCTCTCTCTCTCTCTCTCTCTCTCTCTCTCTCTCTCTCTCTCTCTCTCTCCCCCCCCCCCTTTCCTCTCCCTCTCTCCAAACTGCTGTTTGTTTGGCTCTGTCTTCCTTCCTTGTCTTCTGTCTTGTTCTGTTACTCTCCTCTCCTCCCTGTCCGCATGGCCTTTCTTGCAGGGGAGCCTCCACCTCGCCCACCTCAGCCTGCCATCTTCACTCAGAGTAAGTGGGGTTGCTCAGGACGCCTTGACCCCCGCTCCCGCCCTCTCTCTCCTCTATATTCTCCTCTCCTCCTGGAAGGTACAGCGCCCCGCTGGCTGGCTGGCTGGGAGGGGAAGCGGGTGTGTGCTGTGAGCTTTTGCTACTGACCTGGCCCGGCATGCCTGCCTCCCTCCCCACTCCACACCTCAGAAGCCCGGGCTTTAGAGCGGGTGTGTGGCCTGCTGCCTACCTGGACCTTGATGTGTGGGGCCCGGCCCTGACCCATGCCCGTTGGGGGCGTGTCTCTTCTTTCGCTACGGTTGGTCAGTGGGCTAGCTCCTGCTCCCTGTGCCTACACTAGAGGTGCACCATGGTGGGAGTGGGGTGAAGGCTCAGGAGTGAGGGTTGGGATCTTGTGTTGATGGAAAGAACATCAGAGACAGACAGGTGGCGGAGGCGGGACTTTCCAGCCTGCACTGAGCACTCAGGACAGGTGTAGGTTCTGTCGTCCTGTTTAATCAGAGTCAGCTTTGCACTGAGCATTTTGGCAGCTTCAGGCTGACCTGTGGCGTTGTGGCAGTGGAGGGTTAGAGGGGGTTATTTACCCTGCTTTGCTTTGTCCCCCACTTCTCCCTGACACTGTCTCCCTCTTGGGGCCTCCCCTTTTTCACCACAGAACCAACCTATGACCCTGTAAGTGAAGACCAAGACTCGCTGTCTGGCGACTTCAAGAGGCTGGGTCTGCGGAAGACAGGTCTGCCCCGAGGGCTGTGGCTGGCAAAGCCTTCTGCACGTGTATCTGGCACTAAGGCAGGTCGAAGTAGCGGGGGCGAGGTGACACTCATTGACTTCGGCGAGGAGCCCGTGGCCCCTGTTGCACGGCCCTGTGCACCCTCCCTGGCACAGCTGGCACTGGACGCCTGCTCCCTGCTGGACAAGACACCACCTCAGAGCCCCACACGAGTTTTACCACGACCCCTGCATCCCACCCCTGTGGTGGACTGGGACTCACGCCCACTGCCTCCACCCCCTGCTTATGATGATGTGGCTCAAGACGAGGATGACTTCGAGGTCTGCGCCATCAACAGCACCCTAGTGGGTGCGGGGCTCCCCGCTGGGCCCAGCCAGGGCGAGACCAATTACGCCTTTGTGCCTGAGCAGGCACCGCTGGCCCCTGCCCTGGAGGACAACCTGTTCCTCCCGCCCCAGGGTGGGGGCAGGCCACCCAACTCAGCCCAGACCGCAGAGATTTTCCAGGCTCTGCAGCAGGAGTGTATGCGACAGCTGCAGGTCCCCTCGGGCTCCCTGGGCCCCTCACCCAGCCCGGGGACAGAGGACAAGCCGCAGGTGCCCCCCCGGGTGCCCATCCCCCCTCGGCCCACACGTCCACGTGTGGAGCTCTCTCCAGCCCCCGTGGGTGAGGAAGAGACAGGGCGGTGGCCTGGGCCTGCCTCTCCTCCCCGGGTGCCTCCCCGGGAGCCCCTGTCCCCTCAAGGCTCCAGAACCCCCAGCCCCCTGGTGCCACCAGGCAGCTCCCCGCTGCCACTCCGCCTCTCCAGCTCACCTGGGAAGACAATGCCCACCACCCAGAGCTTTGCCTCAGACCCCAAGTACGCCACACCGCAGGTGATCCAGGCTCCCGGCCCACGGGCTGGCCCCTGCATCTTGCCCATTGTCCGGGATGGCAAGAAGGTCAGCAGCACCCACTACTACCTGCTGCCTGAGCGCCCTCCCTACCTGGAACGCTACCAGCGTTTTCTGCGTGAAACCCAGAGCCCGGAAGAGCCAGCTGCCCTGCCTGTGCCCCTGCTGCTGCCCCCACCCTGCACCCCTGCCCCCGCCGCCCCCACCGCCACCGTCCGCCCAATGCCCCAGGCTGCCCCAGACCCCAAGGCCAACTTCTCCGCCAACAACAGCAACCCAGGGGCCCGACCACCAGCCCTGAGGGCCACGGCTCGGATGCCACAGAGGGGCTGTCCTGGGGATGGGCCCGAGGCTGGACGGCCATCAGACAAGGTGCAGATGGTGAGTGTCAGGCCTGCCTCAAGGTGAGGGGCAGGGGCCCAAGGGACCCAGAGGTGGGCCCAAGTGGTGCTGATGGGTGGGTATGCCCAGCTGCAGGCCATGGTGCATGGGGTGACCACAGAGGAGTGCCAGGCGGCCCTGCAGAGCCACAGCTGGAGCGTGCAGAGGGCTGCCCAGTATCTGAAGGTACCACCTCCGACCACTCTGGCATTCAGGGGCCCTGAGGATCGGTCTTCCATCCCCAGCCCCATCCCCTGGCTCTGACTTGTGCCCTGGCCTATGCCCTTGGGTCCTGTGACATCCCCTTCCACCCCTCAGGTAGAGCAGCTCTTTGGGCTAGGTCTGCGGCCACGGCTGGAGTGCCACAAAGTGCTGGAGATGTTTGACTGGAACCTGGAGCAAGCTGGCTGCCACCTGCTGGGTTCCTGTGGCCCTGCCCACCACAAGTGAGTGAACCCCACACTGTCCCAGGAGGGGCATCCCTTGCGGTGCCACAGTAGGACAGCTCCAGCATGCATGTGGCCAGAGACACGGGTGAAAAAGAGTTTCTCCTAAGTGAACTCATTTACCCTTCGTAGTTGTTTGGTTTCTAACGTGCTAGCGATAGTGAGCAGGGGTTGGGGGTGGAGGTGGAAGGCCGCCTCCCCAGCTCCTCCGCCATCTCCTGGGAGCAGCACTGCAGGCCTTGGGGCTTACCAATTTTTTTTTCCTTCGTCAGTCCCAGGGCTTGAACTCAGGGACCTGGGCACTGTCCGTGAGCCTCTCTGTACTCAAGGCTAACACTCTGTCATTTGAGCCACAGTCCCACTTCCAGCTTTTTTAGTTTATGTGATACTGAAGAATCGAACCCAGGGGTTCATACGTGCTAGGCAAGAATCTACCACTAAACCACATTCCCAGCCCATCTCTTTTTTTCTGTTTCTATTTAAGAATTAAAATGCTAATGGCTGCTAAAAGTGCTGTCTGCCTCCCTAAAAATCCATTACTTCTTTACTCTAAAGCTTTGAATTGTAAAATATGTAGAACTCAAAGCTCATGCTTGTGATCTTGGCGGCTTGCAAGTACGGGACAGGTCAGGAGGCTCAAGGCAGAAATCTCATCTCAATCCCTAAGCCGTGTGGGCAAGGCCGTGCAAGCCTGCGGTGCGCGCCTGTGATCCTGCCTTGATGGGGAGGCTAAGCAGGAAGGCCTTGGCTTGAGACCAGGCCCAGGCAAAATAAATAAAGCAAAAATGGGCCGAGAGCATGGCTCAAATGGTAAGAGCATCTCCTTACCAACCATGAGACCCTGAGTTCCAGCCCCCAGTGTATATATTTATATATGTATATACATACTGTGTATATGTGACCTAGAGTAGGTGCCTTCTTTCTCCCTGACGTGAGTCCAGAGAAGCTTAGGCTTTATTGTCCTTGTAATACACAGTAGTGGTCTACTCTTAGTTTATTCAGTATATGAAAATAAAAGGACATTTCATGCTAACTTATCACTCCACAGAATGTTCTAAAATCCTTACCTGGAGCTAGCAGTTTCCAGCCTAGACGGCGGTGCTTCCCGCCACACCGCTGCTCTAGCCTGATTCACCAGCCCACAGTGATGGTGGGCTCTGTGGTTATTCCTGTCTTACAGGCGCTGACAGGTGTCTGGAGAGCGAAGGTCTGTCCTGAAGGAATCACTTGAGCTTGTCCATGTGACGAGGATGGGGCAAGCTTGGAGGACCTGCTACTGCCTGCTGCTCCCAGTAGACAGTGAGGCCAGGGCAGCAGGGGGCGGGAGCCCCGCCTGCCCACCTCGCTCCCCAGCACTGTCCCCGCACACCTGGTTCCGCCCTCCGTGTCCCAGCCAGCAAGTGGGGAGAGCCCGAGAAGCAGATGGAGAACTAGTCACTCTGGCCGGTCTGTGGCTGGAGTGGCCGGCTACAGGGGCCCCGCCCAGTGGTGCCAAACTGACCGGGAGCCAGGCTTGACCTGGACCAGGAGGACGTGTTGTTCACAGAATGGGCCTTCCTGAACAGGGCTTGGCCCTTTTTTAGAGAATTGGTGGCAGATAGTTGGGGTGACTTGTAGCCTTGCAGTGGACATGTTAAGGGGTTTGACTGTTGTCGATCTTGCTCCTGGAAATAGCCTGAGGTGGCTCTGGAAGCAGAGAGTGGGTGCCAGGCTGTGTTCTGGCAGGGACCAGGGCCTAGGGCTGTAGCACTGGAAGGAGACCAAGGAAGCAGCTGCCCTGGAAGGAGACGGCCGCTTCCTGGTGGACTCTAACTCTTCCTTTGTGCCATTCCATGTTTTCCCGCCAGCCCATTGCCAGAGTGCTCTGCTATGGATATGCGCTTCCTCCAGAGAAATACACTTCGTTTGATTTTATGTAACTTACTCCTGCCTGTCTGCTTCTTTGCCTGTTGGTCAGCTGCTCCCAAGCCACTGCTGCCTGTCCACACCAGGTCTTGTAATGCCTCCTGTAGCGATGGGCGGAAGTGCAGGCTGGGGGACCCACACCTATGGATTGCTCCGCTGACTTGTGTGAGGCAGGTATACCTCAGGACAGTGCAGCAGCTCAGTTAGCTGGAGGCAAGCCAGAAACCTAATTAACAAGGAACGCTTCAATATGAGGAAATATTCATGGTTCAAATTCATAATTCAGTGCAGTGCCCCTACCCCAGCTGCACCTCTCCCTCCCCGGAGACTGCTGTGTCCCCCTTTGGTTTTGTTTTGACAGTCCTGGGGCTTGAGCTCAGGGCCTGAGTGATGTCCTTGGGCTTTCTTAAGGCTAGAACTCTACCATTTGAGCCACAGCACATTTCCATCTTTTTTTACATGTGGTACTGAGGAATCAAACCCGGATCTTTGTGCATGCTAGGCAAACACTCTACCACTAGGCCGAACTCCCGGCCCCTTGTTTTTTTGTTTTTAACTGGCAGTGTTTGGAAGAGCGCCACAGTAGTACTGGGAGAGCCACCTCCCCCCATTCCTCCATTCTTCTTGTGTAGGGTTACATGGGTGCCTGGGTTACTGTAATTTTCTTACCCAGACTTTTCCTGATGTGGGATGTTTTGTTTCCGATCCTTTGCAATTACAATCCCTGCTGCAGTAAGCCATGACCTGGGCTGTTTCCCACTGGCAAGTCCGTCTGATGGACAGGCCTCCAGCAGCTGGGCTCCTGGGTCAAAGGGTGTGTGGGGTGATGGTGCTGCTGCTCACCGGGCCTCAGCAGTCAAGGTAAGTTGTCATGCCAAGAGTGTGGGAGGGCCAGCCACAGGGTAGGGAACTTTCTGATCTTTGTCACAGACTGGGGGGAAAGGATGTTTCTGGAGTTTACATGCGCATATTTTTTGTGTGTGACAAATGAATAGACTAAAAAATAAGTTGAACTATTTGTATTTCCTTTCCTATCAATTGCCTATTAATAAAGCTCATTCTCAAAAGTGAGGTTATGTGTTCTTTTTGTTTGTTTTGTTTTTACTGGTTTCTAGGAAATTGCTAAATCAAGGGGATTAGCTCTTGGAGCTCTTGCCATTAGAAAAAGGTATAAAATCATAGAAAGTTCATGGCTTGGATTTGTTAACAGACCACTAGCTGTGCCGGGTCATTGTCTGCAGTCCCAGTACTCTGAGGTAAAGAGGATTGCACGTTTAAAGTCACCCAGGAACACAGCAAGATCTAGTCTCAAAAAACAAAAACAGCTAGGTACTGATGGCTCATGGTAATCCTAGCTACTCAGGAGGCTGAGATTGAGGATTGTTGTTTGAAGCCAGATTCAGTCAGAAAATCCTGGAGACTGCATTAGCCTTCAAAAATGTTGGCTGGCAGAGCACATCCCGGAGCACAAGGTCTTGAGTTTTAGCCCCAGTACTGAGACAACACACACTAGCAAAACCAGATGAGGTCATGAATTTATACTTCCAGATATGAAAACAAAATCTCACAGATGCAACAAAACAGACAAAGCAGAGACCATTCAGAGTGCTTGGGCCAGCCCTGCGGGGCTCTGAGCTGACCTGTGCACTGGGCCCCAAGCTCAGAAGAGGCCTAAAGGCCTTGCAACATGTCCTGTGGATGCTGTTTGTCAAGGGGGATTAAATTATTTTCAGCTGCAACTAAGAAAAATAGAGTGTCATTTAAAGAGGAGAAGTTAAGTAAGCTAAATGATTTACCCTTTCTGGGATCGCTCAAATGGAGGGAGAGGGCATTCTGCTTGATGCAATGAGGGCTAAAGGTCACAGGAAAACATTTTGTTCAGTACATGAGCCATGACCAAGTACCCACTACACTAGTAATAATCGCTATTTTTCCATGTCCCTTCCTGTACTAATCAGTGCCTTGCATTATACCCTACTACACTGTACCGATGCCATCTACTTCTCCCAGTTTTCTCCAGTTTTTAGCTGTTTTTTTGGGGGGGGGGGCTATATATGTAGTCATTTATACAACACATTCATTTCTGAAGCATTGGAGTGGTATTGTTTTTTGTGAATGATGGCCAATTGTGTCATATGAGGGTCTACCCTCATATAAGAATCTTATGGGGGGTGGGAGTTTGACCTAGTGATAAAGTGCTTGTCTAGCATGCATGAAGAACTGGGTTCGATTCCTTGGTACCACATATATAGACAAGGCCAGAAGTGCTGTCGCTCAAGTGATAGAGCTCTAGCCTTCATAAAGTCCAAGGACAGTGCCCAGGCCCTGAGTTCAAGCACCAGGACTGGCAAAAAAAAAAAAAAAATTAGAGGGGGCCGGGAGTTTGGCCTAGTGGTTAAAGTGCTTGCCTAGCATGCATGAAGACCCCGGCTCGATTCCTCGGTACCACATACATAGAAAAAAGCCAGAAGTGGTGCTGAGGCTCAAGTGGTAGAGCTCTAGCCTTGAGAAAATCCAAGGACAGTGCTCAGGCCCTGAGCTCAAGCCCAGGACTGGCAAAAAAAAAAAAAAAAAAATTAGAGGGGGCTGGAAATGTGGCTCAGTAGTAGCATACATGAAGCCTTGGGTTCCGTTATTCAGTACCATATAAACAGAAGGAACTGCAAGTGGCACTGTGGCTCAAGTGGTAGAGCATTAGCTTTGAGCAGAGAGGCTCAGGATAGTGTCCAGGCCCTGAGTTCAAGCCCAGGCCTGGCCAAAAAAAAAAAAGCCTGATAGAGAGCACAATTCAGAAAGGTGTTTTTGCAGAGGGTAATGGGTAGCTGCTCAGCTCTCAGCGGATATAGTTTCCTTGCTATGGTTCCTCAGCCCTGGAGTTTCATGCTGGTTTTCTTGTAATGAGCCCGCCAGCCTGTGCCAGCCCCTCCTGAGTTCACTGAAAGCATCTTGCGGGAGGGATGTTGAAAAAGCTGGCCTAGGTCTCCCAGCCCGGGGAATCAGGGGAGGAAGGGCCCAGCAGCCCTCGTGTGAACCCCTGCTAGCCAGGCACAGGGGACTTGAAGAGACACTGGGCCCCCGTGGAGTTCAGTCTTTCCAGAGATGAGCGCCTGAGGAGGTGACTCCAGAAGGTGACATTGTGCTGGCTTGATGGCCTGGGTGGTAAAGTTGCTGGGCTTTCACAGACAAGGAGACAGCAGCCGTGATGGGTGGGGGGCTCTCTTGTGGCCAATGAAATTGCTTTAAAGTTGCCACTGCTGCATTCCAGAGAGAGAGAGAGAGAGAGAGAGAGAGAGAGAGAGAGAGAGAGAGAGAGAGAGAGGTGCCAGTCCTAGGACTGTCCCTCAGTGGTTTGTTGTTGTTGTTTTTTTTTTTAAGGCTAACACTTTACCACTTGAGCCAAAGCTTCATTTCTAGCTTTTTGGTGGCCAACTAACTAGAGACTAACTAGAGATAAGTCTCAGGACTTTCCTGATTGAACAGCAATCCTCAGATCTCAGCCACCTGAGTAGCCAGAGTTAGATGTGTGAGCCACCAATGCATGGCCACCAGTCATCTCTAGTACAGAACTTTGAACTTGAAAAGTGGAGGAACCTGAAGTTCTGCAGAGTCAGTCCAGGACCACTGCCCAACTCTGGTCAAGTTTCACCATCTGAAGTGAGAAGATAAAAACTAGGAAACATCTCACTGAGATGGCATTCCATTTCAACCATCATCTTTATTCTGAGGTTTTTTTTTCCCCCTTCCTTTACTTACAGTTGATCCCGAGTGATAATAGTTGCAGTACTGGATGGTGGTGTTCCCTCAGCCCCCCCCCCCCCCACACACTCTATGCCTTTCTAAGAAATGTGCCTCCAGCATGCACAACAACCTGGAAGATCCCTGAAATCCATCAAGAACCCCTGGACAGGAGTACTTTTGTGTTGACAGTGACACCCACTGTCCAAATGTGGCATTGCACGCTCAGGCTAAATTTCAGAGAGTGAAAAGGAGGGATGAAATTCTGTAGTCTTGCTGAGTAAATTAAGAATATTCATTGTTGCTGGTTCAGGACCATGGGTGTTTAAGGGGACTTAGCCTAAGGAATCTCAGAATAAGTTTGTCTACCATCTAGAGCCAAACAAAGACCACCTGGGATCAGAAAAAAAAATGGGAAAAGGGATGGCACTGAAGGAGGCCATGTCTAAACATGGGAAAGAAGCCAGCAGCCCAGGGCCACCTGAAAGGCACATCTCTCAGATCCTGAGGCTTGATCATGGCCCACAAGAGAAGTGGGGGCTGTGCACAGAAGCCATGTCAGGCCTGAACTTGGGTTCTAGAAATTTGGTCCCCACAAACTTTGAGGATGGAAAGGACTTGGGTTGACCGAGGTCGCGCAGCTATGTACGTTCTGCCTGCCTGGTGTAAATTCTGTTTAGCTGCAGCCTTATCCGTGGCTGGGAAAAGCAGACACTTCCTCTAGCTAATGTACCTCGATTTTTCTTCTCGTGACTACATAGTTCCCATCTAAGTCCCATTTCTAGGTCCTTTATTTCTCTAGTGGAAATGTTAGGGCACAGGGTGGTAGAGAAAGCATGGGACCTTGAGTTCAAGTTCTGGTACCACACAGTAAGTTTTAAAATTTACAATGTTCCTATCTTTTCAACTATGTCATTCATGTATCCATCAACAAATCAATTAATTCTACCTTCCTGTCATATACTAGGAGACTCAGCCAGAGTCTTAAGCACTAGTCACTAGAAAAGTGTTCTTATTGGAAAGCCATGAAAATAAAACACTGCCTCTTTCTCCACATTAATCATTTTCTTTGCTTGCCACAGGAAAATTTTCAATATGAAACTTCTAGAACAAAAAAGAATTAACACATTTGGAGCTTTTTGCTTTTGCTTTTTGTGTTTGTGTTGTGGTATTGGGGATTTGAACCCAAGACTTTGTGCTTCACTAGGCAGACACTCTACCACGTGAACCAGCCTAGTCCTCATTTGTAGGTTGGACTGTTGAAAAGAGCATGAGCCTTGCAGGGGAATTGGTTTCTGCATCCAGGGAGTCGCTGTGCCAGGGCTGCTAGCAATAGAGACAGGGCTGCCTGCTGCCTCCTCCCTCCCAGCCCAAGCTGGAGGAGTGACTTTTCCCAGCTGCCTCTCCCTGTGCTACAGAGCTGACACTGTGTGTGAGCGCCCTCTACAGGAGACAGTGAGGAATGTGTACTTGTGTTAGAGTACAAGTATCCCCAACTCTGAACTGAGCCCGTGGGCCCCTGTGGGTCTCCCAAGCCGCTGGGTTTGGTTCTGGCCTTCTTGCCCCTTTCAAACCTGAGTTGTCCTGGGAGCTGCCCGAGGCTCACTGTGTTATTCTTAGCCAGTAAATATAAACGTTGGTCACGTTTGCATTCCCAAGCCTGGCAAGGTGGCTTGTGCCTGTCATGCCTGCATTTGGGAGGTGGGGACAGGAAGATCATGAGTTCAGGCCAGCTGGGGTTACATAGCAAAGCCTTATCTCAAAAACCAAGACAACAAAACAAAACTCCATTGGTTTATTTCTTTTTTTTTTTTTAAAGGATCCATTGCAACTTTATTATTTCCTTGACTTCTTGAGCTCAGGGCCTGAGCACTGTCCTTGGACTTTCTCAAGGCTAGAGCTCTACCACTTGAGCCTCAGCACCACTTCCAGCTTTTTTGTATGTATGTGGTACCAAGGAATCGAACCCGGGTCTTTGCGCATGCTAGGCAAGCACTTTAACTACGTGTGTGTGTGTGTGTGTGTGTGTGTGTGTGTGTGTGTGTGGACTTCAAAATATTTATTCTCGGACATGGTAATCATACTGCCTGGTAATTCCAACATTTGTCTCATCTTGGACTTGCCAGGTCTGAGTGTCTTTTCTCCTAGTGAAATCAAGATTTCTCTGGCTGGCTGAGCGTCAGTGACTCATGCTGTTATCCTAGCTACTCAGAAGGCTGAGATCTAAAGACTACTGTTCGAAGCCAGCCCAGGCAGACAAATGCAAGAGACTCTTATCCCTAATTAACCAACAAAGGATTGGAACTGAAAGGGAGAATCAAGTGGTCAAGCTCCAGCTTTGAGTGAAAAAGCCAAGTGACAGTGTGAGGCTCTTGAATTCAAAACTCAGTACTAGCATCTATGCACCCATCCAATGCCTCCCTCCACCCCCCGCCCCTCACAACACACAAACAAGCATAGATTTCCCTTATCATTTGTATAGCCAGTGGTTTGAACTGAATCCTAGACATTGGAATTACTGTTATGAGACTCTGGATCTCATAGAAGCCAATGGAGGGTATTATTGTTTGCATATTTTACCATATAGTTTACTGAGGTTCAGGCCACAAGTTCCTGTGTGCCTTCTGTGAGCCATGGTCCCCTGACTTTTTCTAGAGCTCGTTAGTCTGGCTCTGTGTGTGCCACCTGGTGGCCAGTTTGGGGTCTTGCTGCTGCTGAACTACACTAGCAGTCTCTCCTGGGCAGTTTCCCATCCCACAGATTCCTGCATGTCTGATGGCGTGGGCCTAGGTGTTCCGCAGAACTTCCGGGGAACTCTTCACAATCTCCTCTTTGTTCTCAGCACCCCAGCCCCTGCCCACCCTTCAGGGCTGCTCCTCTAGCTTGGAAGCTGTGACTTCTGGTTGGGTTCCTACTCTTAGCACATATTTCCTGTACCTGCAGCTGCCCGTGGGGCCTGGACTGTGGCCGATGGAGAGAAGGAAGCCTGTAGGGATTCCCCTCTGCTGTGGGAACCACAGATTCTGTGTCAAAGAAGGGGTCCCCTCCCTGGGAGTTTTAGGCACATGTGCAGGCTTTGTGGTGGCGTCACTGAGAACTGGACACCAAGGCCTGAAACCCACACGGTGCTTCGAGTCTGACTGCTCCGTCACCTCCACCAGCACAGGGCCTTTGTGGCTTCGTCCTCTGGGATCTCCAAGCGCCTAAAGTGCTGCCTAGGCCCTGGCAGGCACTGAGTCAATATTTGTCGAGTCGGAAGAAGTATCATTTCTGTTTGCAGAAACCTTGGTCTCTTGGTGTGTATTGCCAGCAAAGGTACGGGCAAGGCCTTTTTCTTTCTCTTTCTTTCTTTCTTTCTTTCTTTCTTTCTTTCTTTCTTTCTTCCTTTCTTTCTTCCTTTCTTTTCTTTTGCCAGTCCTGGACTTGAGCTCAGAGCCTGAGCACTGTCCTTGGACTTTCTCAAGGCTAGAGCTCTACCACTTGAGCCTCAGCACCACTTATGGCTTTTTTCTATGTATGTAGTACCAAGGAATCGAACCCAGGTCTTCGTGCATGCCAGGCAAGCACTTTACCCCTAGGCCAAATTCCTGGCCCCTGGCAAGTCCCTTTTCACGAAGGAGAAGCAACGCCGGCCTTCTCTGTGGTGATTACTTATAACGGGGTGAAGGGGGCGGCTAGGATGTGTGGTCCAGGGACCTCATCATGGCCGGCTAGGATTTATGGCAGCTGCCAAGTCATAGACATGAGGTCTGTGCCCGCCGAACCCTGGTGTCCCCGAGACCCTGCTTTCTCCAGGTGCAGGAGGGCTGGCTGCTCCCAGCAGAGCCAAAAGGAAACAAGTCATTGTTGCTTTGGGGAGGGTAGCATAGATTTCTGGTGGCTGCATGATCCCTGCCCCTGCTGCTGCTTCAGTTGGGGACATGTCTAAAGGGCCACCTCAGGGCCAGGTACCTGAGGGACAGGTATGACCATCTCACAAATCCACTTCCTCTGCCCACTCCTGGATTTTGTGTCCCTCCCAACTGTTTCTGAGATCAAGCTCTGCTCCCCATTTCCCCATGGCTCTATCTCACTGTCTCCAAGGCAACTGGACCCAAGCCAGTGCCCTGTCACACAAAGAACCAATACTAGAATTGTAGGGATGTGTGTGTGTGTGTGTGTGTGTGTGTGTGTGTGTGTGTGTGTGTATGTGCTCACACGTGCACATATGTGTGCTGGTCCTGGGGCCAGGGTGTTGTCCTTAGATATTTTGTTCAAGGTTGGCACTCCACCACTTGAGTCACAGCTCCATTTCTGGCTTCCTGGTGATTAATTAGAATAAAAGTCTCACAGACATTCTTGCTCGAGCTGGCTTTGAACAGCAGTCCTCAGACCTCGGCCTCGTGAGTAGCTTGGCTTACTGTCATGAACCACCAGCTCTGACTAGAAGCTGTAGAGCCTGCGTTTTGCGTTCATGGCTGGAGCCTGACTGCACTGGGCCCTTGCAGCATCGGCATCTCCCAGGGGCTCAAGAGAAACGCAGAATCTCAGGCCCCCCAAGGTGGACATTGCATTTTGACAAGGTCCCCAGGCAGGGTGATATCAGCCCTGAAACTTCCCAACTTGTCCCCTAGGGGTCACTACTGTCCTCAGTGAGAGATCATTGTCTCAGATAAACAGCTGTACTTAGAACTGTTGACCTTCTTACCTAGGCCCCTAATAAGCTTAAGCAGCCAATGTTATTACTCTCTGCCTATGGCTAAGAAAATCAATTTCTAAGACACAATTTGCCCAAGATTTCACAGCTGGTAAATGGGAGAACAAGCTAGATTGGAACCCAGGTTGGCATTCACCAAAACCCATGGGTTCCTGTTTTGCAGGATTATTATTATTATTGCCAGTCCTGGGCTTGTACTCTGGGCATGAGCACTGTCCTTGGGCTTTCCTTTCTTTTCTTTTTTTTTTTTTTTGCCAGCCCTGGGCTTGAGCTCAGGGCCTGAGCACTGTCCTTAGACTTTCTCAAGGCTAGAGCTCTACCACTTGAGCCTCAGCACCACTTCCGGCTTTTTTTGCTATGCATGTGGTACCGAGGAATCGAACCTGGGTCTTCGTGCATGCTAGGCAAGTACTCTACCACTAGGCCAAACTCCCAGGCCCTGAGATTGTGTTCAAGGAGTTCCATGGGATGCACATCAGTGGCTCACTCCTGCAATCGTAGCTGCTCAAGAGTCTGACACTTGGAGGGTCTCAGTTTAAAGCCAGCCCTGGCAGAAAAGTGTGAGTTTCCATTTTCAGTTAACCAGCAAAATGCTGGAGTGGAGGTGTGGTAGAGCAGCAGCTGTGAGCAAGAAAGCAGAGCAAGATCAAGAGGCCCTGAGTTCAAGCCATCGTACTGGTACAAAAAAAAAATAATTAAGGGGGCCAGGAGTTTGGCCTAGTGGTAGAGTGCTTGCCTAGCATGCATGAAGACCCGAGTTCAATTCCTCAGTACCACTTACATAGAAAAAGCTGGAAGTGGTTCCATGGCTCAAGTGGCAGAGCTCTAGCCTTGAGACAGCCTAAGAACAGTGCTGAGGCCCAGAGTTCAAGCCCCGGGACTGGCAAAAAAAAAAAAAAAAAAGGAAAAGCAAAAGGTGAAATGTGTTGAGGGTTCACCCTCGTGTGTGGGCACTACAAAGAACTACAGGAACTTGAGGCTGAGGACAGCTGGGGACCTTCCTGTGCCCTCAGAGCCTGGATTGGTAAGTGCACCAATCCCTGGCCCCTTCTCTCTCAGGCACCTTCAAAGACTGCCTGCGCCCCATCCCCACACACACCAGAGACAGAGAGTTGGGGGCCCAGGAGGGTTCCTGAGACTTGAGACGGACAGCAAATCCATCTCCCTGAGCATCCACTGCTCCTCCCTTCACCAGCTACCCCGCCCTCTGGATGCATGCGGGCATCCTGTTCTTGGTCCAGGCTGCCATCTCCTACCTCCCCAACCCCTCCCACCCAATCGTGCCACTTGAGCAGCCCATCCTGGTGGGCACCTGTGGGCCTGCCCAGGACACCATGCGGTGACTTGGCCACTGTGCTCCTCCGACTTAGAACAACCCTGGGGAATGGCTGTTACCACCCCATTTGACATATGCCCTGGTGGTTTCCTAACAGAGCCAGTGGTGGCCACGGGGCCTTGGGTAAGGAACTGAGAGGCACATTGTAAGTTCCGGACCTGTAGAGAAGAATCTCCCAGACTCCCGCCAGAGCTGGCTCCGGACCTTGATCTTCAGATCTGAGCGGCCTATGAGTAGCTAGGATTTACATGAGCCAGAGGCAGGCGTGGAACCCCGGAGAGAGAGTGGTTCCCAGGTGCTGCAGGAGACAGAAGCAAGAGCCAGTGAAATACTTGAGTCACTGAGACAGAGACTAGTGATTAGCACACGCTGTGGGGGAGCCACTGCCTAATGTGTACGAAGTAGATGGGGGTGAGTGTGAAAACATGTTCTGCAATTAGTAGAGGTGGTTGTACATTGTAAATATGCTCGAAACCTAGGCTTCAAAGTGGTCCAAACAATTTTATGTTGGATCACTTTTATTTCATAAACAAATGTCAAGTTTTAAACTTGGACACTGGTGGCTCACACCTATAATCCTGGCTCCTTGAAAGGCTATATGGATCGGGTTCAGTTTGAACCCAGCCTGGACAAGAAGTTTGTGAGACCCATTCTACCTGTAGCTCACTGGGATGGTGCATTGTTGGTATTCCTAAGGCAGCGGGAGTAGAAATAGGAGGATTGCTGTCCAGGCTGGGCCAAGACTCTGTCTTCAAAAATAACACTTGGGTGCAGGGAGTTTGGCCTAGTGGTAGAATGCTGGCCTAGCATGCATGAAGACCTGGCTTCAATTCCTTGGTACCACATACATAGAAAAAAGCCAGAAATGGTGCTGTGGCTCAAGTGGTAGAGCTCTAGTCTTGAGAAAGCCCAAGGACAGTGCCCAGGCCCTAAATTCAAGGCCCAGGACTGGCAAAACAAACAAACAAAAATAACACTTGGTGTTGTCACCCATGCTTCAGCAGATGCCTTGCAGAGCTCAGGGCCTGGAGGCTTGGCCGCTATAACTGTGTGTGTTACTGGGATTGGAACTCAGGGCCTTGAGCTTGTTAGACAGGTGCATTTCCACTCAGCCCTAGCCCTCTTTTGCTTTAGTTTCTCAGGTAGAGTCTCATGTTTTTGCTCTGGGTCTACCTCAACCTTTAACCCTCCCCTGCAGATGGAAAGACAGGCGTGCACTACCACAGCCAGGCTTATTGGTTGAGATGGGGGAGGGTGTCTCAAAATATTTTTGAACTATCTGGTTTGAACCATAATCCTCTCCATTGCTACCTCCCAAGCAGCTGAGATTACAGAAGTGTACCACAGTGCCCAGCCCTACCTCTAGTCTTTAGCGATTACGCCGTCTCTGGTATTTTGTTATAGCAACAGAAACCAGGGAAGAGGGAGGAGTTGTGAGCTGCTCCTCTCTTGCCTGCCATCTTTCCTTCTTCCTCTAGGTTCCTCCTCCACCTGTTCCAGTCCTTCGCTATGGGAGCGTGCGGTGGATGAATTAGTCTCCCTTCCCTCTGCAGTCCAGATGAGGATCGGACGAGGCAGGAGCCCTGGATGTGCACCCTTGGGGTCCAGGCTCTTCCCACAAGTGTGGGGAAGAAGGAAAAGCTGGGGGGAGGGGCTTTCTTTATTGACCTTCCTTCCTTCCTTCCTGCCTGCCTGCCTGCCTGCCTGCCTTCCTCCTTCTCTTCCTCCTCCTCCTTCTTTTTTCTGATTTGTCATGGGGCTTGAACTCAGGACCTGGACACTGTCTCTGAGCTCTTTTGATCAGGCTTACTGCTCTACCATATGGAGCCACAGCTCCACTTCAGGTTTTCTGGTGGTTATTGGAGATAAGAGTCTAAGACTCTTCCCTGCCCGGGTTGGTTTTGAACCTTGATCCTCAATCTCAGTCTCCTGAACAGCTAGGATTACAGAGGTGAGCTACCAGCCCCCAGTTCTTTAGGTAAGCTCTCTCAACTCTGGCCACTCGGGGGTGGGGGGGCAGCCCCTCAGTGAGGAGCCATTCTCAGCTCCTGTCTCCTTCCTAGGCTGACCACTGGGGAAGAGGCGTGGTGGTGCCAGGCCTGCAGAAATAACAGGCATAGAGGTATTAGGAAGCCAAGCCTGGTGGCACACACCTGTAATCCCAGCACTAGGAGGCCAAGGGAAAGGTCAGACCAGGCTACATAGTAAGTTCCAAGCCACTTGTTGAAACAAACACAGCAAGTATATAATTAAGCAAAGAAAAAAAAGATAATAGTAGTAGTAAGAATAAGAGGGCTTGGAATGTGGCTTAGTGGTAGAATACTTGCCAAGTATGCATGAAGCCCTGGGTTTAATGTCTCAGTACCACATACACAGAAAAAACCAGAAGTGGAGCTGTGGCTCAAGTGATAGAGCGCTAGCCTTGAGAAAGCCCAAGGACAGTGCGCAGGCCCTGAGTTCAAGCCCAGGACTGGAAAGAAAAAGTATCATTTGTTGGTTATGCATTCAACTATAACTAGATGTGTGTGTGTGTGTGTGTGTGTGTGTGTGTGTGTGTGTGTGTGTGTGTGTGCTGGTCCTGGGGCTTGAACTCAGGGCGTTGTCCATGGTTATTTTGCTCAAGGCTAGAATTACAGGTATGAACCACAATACTCAGTGATATTGTAGGCTTTTACTGGCTAAATCCAGCTTCTCCTTTGCATGTTTCTACCTTCCCCTGCCCTTCCAGAACATTCTAGCACTCAACATTCTGTCATTGTGTATATTGGAGCAATTCTGATCTCACCAGACCTCACCTGAAAACTTGGTCTGGGTCCCACACCTGCAGCCCAAGTCCCTTGAAGACGCTGCGCTTTCCTTAGCTTGGACCATGTACAGCTTGTAGGGGTTTCCTTTCATTCCTTCCACCTGTTCAGAACTAGCTTTCTCTACCACGCAGATATGGAAGCCACCTTAGGAGAGAAAAGCTCTGCAGGCTGACAGGGGCGTGGCCGGTGTACCTGACCAGGCACCCATAATAGGGATAAGAAAGAAGTTGCTTCCTAGCCTCCTGGGTGGGCTGAGATCTGAAGAGAGCAGTCTACACCCAGCTCAGGCAGAAGAGTTGGGAGACTTTTTTTTTTGCCAGTCATAGGTCTTGAACTCAGGGCCTGAGCACTATTTTGGGGCATTCTCAAGGCTAGCACTCCACCACATGAGCCACAGCACCACGTCCGGCTTTTTCTATGTATGTGGTACTGAGGAATTGAACTTGGGTCTTTGTGCATGCTAGGCAAGCACTCTACCACTAGGCCAAACTCCCAGCCCGAGTCCAGGAGACTCTTATCTCCACTAAACTACCAAAAAGACTGGCAGTGGAGCTGTGGCTCAAGTGGTAGAGTGCTAGCCTTGAACGAAAGAATCTCAGGAACAGCACCCAGGCCCTCAGTTCAAGCTCCAGGGCTGAATCGAGCAAAGGGAGGGGAGGGGAGAGGAGAGGAGAGGAGCCATGCTGTCACAGGCTGGCAGGAGGACAGGAGTGGGGATGTGCAGGAGTGCAGGCCAGGCAGGCAGCCCGGGGTGCTCTGCTGCTCTGGCAGATCTCACCTCATCCTTGGGTCACATTAGGAAGAGCAGTTTCATGGTCAAATACGTTTGCAAAACCTCTCGTGGACCTGTGTCCATATCAGACTCAGGAACAGGCCAGTGCATCCATAGATTTCCAGTGTCCGGGGAGACACAGGGGCTGCAGGGAAAGCAGCTTGCACAGGACTGCTTTGCTTTGGGAAATGTGGCCTCTCGCTCTCTAGTACCCAAATTCCTAATTCTGTTTCCAGGCTCGTCCTGCCTGCCCCCTGTCCCCCGTAACTTCAGATGCCCAGAGGCTGTGAAGGGCACCCCTGACATTGAACCCAAACCAGGGAGGGAGGTCAGGAGTCACGGGGAGGCACTGGGCAGTGTGAGAGGTTTTTGTTTTATTTTGGAGGGTGTGTGTGTGTGTGTGTGTGTGTGTGTGTACTGAAACTTGAACTCAGGACCTGGGTGCTGTCCCTTGGCTTTTTGCTCCTGGGTGGGGCTCAACCACTTGAACCACAGCCCCACTTCTGGCTTTTTGGTGGTCAATTGGGGATGAGAGATTTGTAGCCTTTCCTGCCCAGGCTGCCTCCTAACCCCAATCCTCAGATCTCAGCCTCCAGAGTGGGAGTGCTGGGGGTTTTTGCTTTTTTTTTGGTTTTGATTATGGGTCTTGAACTTTGGGTCTGGGCACTGCCCCTGAGCTCTTCAGCTCAAGGCTACTGCCCTATCCCTGAGCCACAGCCCCACTTCTATAGGTTAATTGGAGATACGAGTCTTACGTCCCTGGGCACCGGGAAGTGCCTGCCCTCGACAGCAGCAGGCTCTCTCTCTTGTACAGAGCCTCCTCCTCCCTAAGACAGTGGGATCTAGGCCCAGGGAGCAGCTCCAATGTGAAGCTTGCTGAAGGCCCACAGGACCTGCACCCTAGCCAAGGGCGAAAAGACAGAGGCATGGCAGGAGGGAGACAGGGGATGAGGAGGAGGGAAGAGGAGGGGAGGAGGGGTGAGGCAGGGAGGTGACAGCAAGCACATGGGTGGGTCAGGTGCTTGCAGGGAAGCAGCCCAAGGACCACATGGTCACCTGGGAGGGCTGAGATAGCTGAGACCATGGGGCCTCTGCCTGCAGACTGCAGGGGTGGACAGAACACTCGCTCGGTGCCAGGAGAGACTGACTGCGGGGCTGGGAGTGATCTTGCTGGGCTCTAGGGGTGGCGACAAGAAAGCAGCAGAACTTGAGCCCTCAGGCACCTGTCTCCCCATTTTGGCTTGTTCCTCTCCCATCCCTCCAAAACCATCCAGATAAAGATAGAAACGTCTCGAAAAGAGTCCTACAAGGGAGGCCGGGAGTTTGGCCTAGTGGTTAAAGTGCTTGCCTAGCATGCATGAAGACCCAGGTTCGATTCCTCGGTACCACATATATAGAAAAAAGCCCGAAGTGGTGCTGAGGCTCAAGTGGTAGAGCTCTAGCCTTGAGAAAGTCCAAGGACAGTGCTCAGGCCCTGAGCTCAAGCCCAGGACTGGCAAAAAAAAAAAAAAAAAAAGTCCTACAAGGGAGACTACATCAAAATACAAAGGTTCGGCATGGCTACGGACATGCTTACTAAACTAGAAAGACAGCCAATAGGCTGGGAGAAGATCATTTACCAGTGATGTGGCAGACAAGGGCCAGTACATATCAGACAATATGTCTATTGTTGTCTATCTATCTATCTATCATCTATCTATCTATCTATCTATGTCAGCAATCTATCAGGCGAAACTGCTGGGCCTCGCTCCCCACCCACCTCTCGGAGTAGCTCAGATGGAAAGTGGATTCTTACTTCCTTATTCCTCTTGGCAGCTGGGTCACCATGGTCCCAGCCCAAAATACCTGTTTTGTGCCAGCACCCTTCAGAACTAGAGACCCACTGAGACAGGCTCAAAGTCTGCCCGTCTAGAGCTGGGAGGGGCTGGCAAGGTTTCACTCATAGCACAGAAAAGGAAACAGCAGGGTGGGAGCCACTACCTAAGGTGGCACAGCGGGTTTGGGGGTGTCAGTAGCCATCTGAACCAAATGGCTCTGAGAGAGAGAGAGAGAGAGAGAGAGAGAGAGAGAGAGAGAGAGAGAGAGAGAGAGAGAGAGAGAGAGAGAGAGAGAGGAGGGAGGGAGGGAGGGAGGGAGGGAGGGAGGGAGGGAGGGAGGGAGGGAGGGAGAGAACCAGAGAACCCCCTGGATCTGGCAAAGGCCCACCAGTCCCACCCCTTGAATCCTCCTCTGTCCACCTGTCTCTCAGCATCACTTGCAAATCAGATTCATGAGTAGACTAAAATCCAAAGCTCTGTGGAGGGCATGAACCCCCGCACTGAAATCAGGGACCCGGTCCTACCCTGCTCTGAACCCTCATCTGATTCATCCCTCTCCCTTTCCTGCAGTCCTTCTAGATAATCTTTCTGATTCTTAAATAGGCAGGTTCCAGCTACTGCAGGACATTAGCAGATGCTACATGCTTACAGTAAGAGTGAGAAGGCTGTGGAGAAAGGATTCAGTATTAATTCTGGCTATGGTGAATGCAAATAATGTATCACATATGAGAGGAAGAACAACCATCAGGTCACTGTCAATAAACAAAAAACCAGAAGTTTTAGACAAGAGCAGAGAGCAGAGCCCTGGTGACTCACACCTGTAATTCTAGCTACTCAGAAAACTAAGATCTGAGGATTCTGGTTCAAAGCCAATCCAGGCAGGACAATCCCTGAGACTCTTATCTCCAATTAACCAGCAAAAAAGCCAGAACTAGAGGTATGGCTCAAGTGGTAGAGTACCAGCCATGAGCAAAACAGCCAAGGTAAAGCTTGGGATCCTGAGTTCAAGCTCCAGTACTAGTGAGCATGCACACACATCTACACACACACACACACACACACACACACACACACACACACACACACACAAAGCAGAGGGAAAAAAAGTAGTCTGGGATGTTGTTGCTGAGCGCAACCAGGGAGAACATGACTGGATACTGGGGGCCGAGGAACTGAGAAAGGAGAGAGAGGATAGGAAAACAGGGCAGGTGAGGTCCAGGGCTCACTGACTTCTGAACCTTGAGTTTCTGTTAACAAGCTTATTTATCTAGCTCAGTACAGGGGAGGTGAGTACAGGTATCTGCAGAAACTAGAGTATCAATCTACCTTTGTGGTTTGTATACGTAATAATAATCGATTCCCTTCTCCCTTCCCACCAAGGAGCAGAGGAGAGCAATACACATTCCAGCTTCAATGCAGACTTTCATCTTATCTCCAAGGTCTTAAACTTTTAGTGTCCAAACAGACCTAACTTAAATACAATTAAGGTAGTAACCTAAATCTCAGTCTAGCCTTGACATTTGACCTTTCCAGGGCTCAGTTCTCCCTTCTCAGTGCTATTGCAATGGCATTCCAATCCCTTAAACCTTTTCAGGTCTCATAGCCAGCTGATAAGGTAAAGTAGCTGGGTGAGAGGCCCAGAAGGCAGTGTCCCTGAGGCGGCTGGGGCCTGTGGAAGATAGCAAGTTAGTTCAGGGGCACAGAACACAGGCTTGTGGTATCTGTGTCAGGTCTCCCAGACTCCTTCTCTTAGCCACAGCGCCTAGGTTCTGAGACACTCTCTCAGCAGTGTCTCAGACTCTCCCTTATGAGAGCAGCATCGCTAGCTTTAAGTATCAGCATCTGTCAGCACCTGCAGACACCAACCATGCCTTCTGTTCTGCAGGCCCAGGGAAGGACTCTATTTTTGGTAACGTGCCCTCAGTCCCTGATTTATACCTGTGGTCTTGCTGCATACACTTGGGTGTGTTCCTGAGTGCTGGGTTGATGGGTACCCTGTGGACACATTCATATAGAGCAACTTCCTCTTCCACAAGCACCAGATGAAAGGGCTCACTGCTCCCCCCACACAGTTCAACTGAGCCCCAGAGAAATGCAACACATGCCTGCAATCCTAGCTACAGGAGAGACTAAGACCAGAGGACTCGGCTCACACACGGCCAGGGCAGGAAAATCATCTTCAATAAACTACTCAGAAGGTGCCAGTGGAGACATGGCGCCATTGGTAGGTGCCAGGCAATGAGTGAAAGTAGCAGGTACTGAGTCTGAGTACTGATCTCAGACCTAAAAAAAAAAAAAAAAAGAAAAGAAAAAGAAAAAGCCAAAAGTGGAGTTGTGGCTCAAGTGGCAAAGCACTAGTCCTTGAGCAATAAAAAGACAGCACTCAGGCCCCAAGTTCAAGCCCCACACCAGCACAAAAAGAAAGAAAAAAGGAAGGAAGGAAGGACTGCAAGGCCATCATTTGCAATGTCTCCTATGTGCTCCATCTATCTCAGCCCACCACAAGCTTCCCGTGGGAGCCTCCTCCCTCCCCTCTGCACAACAGCCACGGCGGCCAGACACCACGTCATATTCACGTGTCTCTGGGGGTATTTATCTGTGCACCTATGCTAGTATTTTTATTAGGTATATTTTTATGCATTACTGATGAAGACTTTTATCTGTTTGCTCATCTGCTTGTTTTGAGACAGGGCCTTGCTAGGTAGCCCAAGCCTGCCTCAAATTCACAATTCTCCTGCCTCAGTCTCCCAAGTGACAGGATTACAGACATGGAGCACCACGCCCAGTCACTAATGAAGTTGTTGAGTGTGATGCTCAGATCTCAGCCTCCTGAGTAGCCACTGGCACCCAGAACTTACCTGTAGTTTTTGTTCTTGTTTTGTTTTGTTTTGCCAGACCTGGGACTTGAACTCAGGGCCTGGAACTGCCTTGGACACTGTTTGCTCATGGCCAGTGCTCTGCCACTTGAACCACAGTGCCACTTCTGTCTTTTTCTGTGTATGTGGTGCTGTAGAATTGAACCCAGGGCTTCGTGCATGCTAGGCAAGCACTCTACCACGACGCCATGCTCCCGACACTTACCTATAGTTTTTATTCCATGATTCTGCATAGCATTTTTGGAATGTATACGTAATGTTATGGCCAATACCAGATACATTTTGGGGGGGGGAAATCTCATCATAAAACTAAGAATTTCAGGATAATGTTTCAAAAGTAATG
Organism: Megascapheus bottae; assembly: GCF_031878675.1. Lineage (NCBI taxonomy): Eukaryota > Metazoa > Chordata > Mammalia > Rodentia > Geomyidae > Megascapheus > Megascapheus bottae. The sequence goes on from NC_143509.1 coordinate 54,396,732, forward strand.
AACCAAGTGCCTTAGTAAACACCAGGCTCTGGCCACGTGGGTCACACGTGTTCATCAAGCCAACTCTCACTGCAGCAGAACTGTCTAGATGGGCAGACCATTTCTTTGTGTGTGGGGGTGGGGTCTTTCACATTTTATGTGCCTCATGCTCTCAAAGCATGTTAGAGTCGGAAATATCTTGAAAGCTCGGGTATTGAAGGATTGGCCCTCTCCTGATGGAGCCTTAAGTGATTCCACTGTGAGGGCTCTGACTTCATGAAGAAATGAATCCATTAACTCACTGATGGAGTCAGAATTGATGGCACTGCCAGGAAGTGGTAGGAGTAGGAGTAGAATCTAGTTTGTTGCTAGGGAGGTACCCTTTGAGGGCTTACTTAGTCCCTCCACCTTTTGGAGTCTGCTTCCTGACTACCGTGAGATGGTCTACCACGACATTCCCCTTTTTTTTTTTGCCAGTCCTGGGCCTTGAACTCAGGGCCTGAGCATTGCCTTTGGGCTTTCTCCAAACTAGAACTCTGCCACTTTAGCCACAGCACTACTTCCAGCTTTTTTCTACGTATGTGGCACCGAGGGCTTTGTGCATGCTAGGCAAGCACTCTACCATTAGGCCACACTCCTGTCCCTGCCTATAATTTTTGTCACCTGAATGATCATTCCATTCTACTCTTCGTTTTGCCTCCATCACTAGACTGTCAACACAGTGTCCCAGAAAATGGTTTACTTCCTTCAGTCTGCTAATTTGTCTTCATTGACTTCTTGATGTGGAAACAGGAAGGAAAACAGTTTGGATCTATGAAGCAAAACATACCAGATGTGACTCTAGCAAAGGGAAAGGGGCCCAGATACAGAAGAAGAGCTGGGCACAAAGACTGTCATCCCTGTGCCACTTTCATAGGTATCACTGTAAATAATTCAAGTGTTTAATGTAGCTGAAGAAGTCATGGCGACATACATGGAAATGATGGTACTCAATGGAATATTATGCAGTCTTTAAAAATACGTGAATGAGCCAGGCACTGTGGTGCAAGCCTGAAACGCTATCTAGGTGGACTGCAGAGAGGATTGCCACTCAAGGCAGGACCTGGGGAAAAACTGGAGACTCCATTTGAAAAATAACTAAAGCAAGAAGGGCTGGAGATTTACACACTGAGAATAATGTGAATAAAATAATGGGAATGAAATGTTTGCAATAATAGAAGACATTTTCAGATTAAAAGTTGGTGGAAAATTGGAGATGAAATTGTCTTAATGTATGGTAGATGAAAACTGTGTCCATGAATTACTCCTGGAGAGAGTGCAGAGACTTGCCCGAGTGCTATCAGAGGCTGCTCTTGGATGGTCAAACATGGATGATGTTCATCTTCCCTTTAAGAACTTTCTGTATCTCCATAATGAACATGAACTGCCTTTAAAATCAGAAAAAGCATGATTTGAAAAGTCAGCATTGAGCCTGGGTTGTGCCCGTGTCAGAGTCTGCATTGCTGGTATAGTGATACATACCTGTAATCCCAGCACTCAGGAAGCCAAGGCAGGAGATGAAGAGCTGGAGGCCTGCCTGGATAACATAGTGAGACCCCATCATAAAAAAAATTAATAAAACACAGGAAATGAGCAACCAAGCAGCCCAGGAACCTGGGTTCAAGGGCCTGTGCTGCTATCTACAGCTGTGGACCAGACCCCCTCTTCTTGGTAGGATTGATTTGGACTTCGTGGCAGCCAGTGTCTCTTACAGTTTGCAGAATAGTTTATGATTTCAGGTTTTAAAAGGGAAAGGCAAACTGCAAGCATAGGCAGGAGATCTGGGGAGCTGGAGGCGGGGTGTCCCTTTTATTTTTCTGCCTAAAACTGAACAGATAGATCAGGTTGAGATCCCTGGGCTTGAAGCCAGCCTGGTCCCCCACGCGTCCCCTCGGGCACCCTGAAAGGCCCTTGCTTTGTCCGCAAAGGATATAGGTTGAATAGGCGGAGAAACTCCCCCTGGAAAGGTAAGATGAGAAGAGAAATGAGCTAATCAGCATACGTATGTGCTATACTTTTAGAGGAAGGGACGGGAACCTAATCCTGGGAGAATGACGGTGGCCTTTGTGTTGGTCTAAATGCCAAGGCTCTGCCATCATCACGGCCTAGGCGCCAAGGCTCCAGGCATGGAATGTCTCCATCACCTATGCTCCCTCCTTTGCTGTGGCCCAACCCACAATAAATCCCTATGGAGGGACCCAGCCACGGACTGCAGGCATCCACCCCCCAGCTCCGTCTTCTGCCACGTGAGGGTCTTGTCTTCACAAGTAGGTCAAAAATTTGTCATGAACAGGGACTGTGAATATCGGGGCACCTGCCCCGCCATGCCTCACTCCTCCTGGCTGGACTGTCATTGGGGTAAGCTTTGAGGCAGGAGGATCTAGGGGGACAGCCCCTCTTAAGATGGCTGCAGGCTGAGGACTCTGGGAGCTGAGATGGCACTAGGATGAACACACGCAGTGGGGGTGAAGGGAAAGGGAAGGGTAAGCAGGGGACATGGCAGCTGACATCACAAAGCCTCAGCTCTGGCTCTGGAGCGGTGATGGCCGGCCGGTCCTCACACTGCCACTTTGCTTTGTCATTGGCTGCAGGGTCACTCAAAGGACAGCAGTCTCAGCTTAACTGCTGGGGTGTGGCTGGCAGGAGCCAGCCGCTGGGGGCTGCCTTTCAGACCCAGCTCCTGGCCACCGGGAAGTGACTAAAGGCACAGTGAGTGCGGGCCCTGCCTAATTCTCTTCTTTGCTTTGGGCCCAGGAAGACTTGGCTTAAATTCCAACACTGTGACTTAGCATGTGATGGGACCATTGCGATGGGGGAAGGGAGCAGTCTCCTTTTCACCTGATCACCCAGCCGTGGTGCCTGGTGGGGAACGGGGTGGGGGGTGGGGGTGCCACCGCCCAGGATGTGAGCACTCACACGGCCTGACACTAGTTATAAGTCTTTTCACTCAAGACTTCACCAACAGATTTAACACATGTCTACTTCCTACTCTAGCTCAGCCTACTTAGCCAGCCTGCATTAACCTCTCCTCTCCCCTCCTTGCCCTCCCTCTTCCCTTTCCCCTCCTATCCTCCTTTCCCTTCCCTTTCCCCTTCCCTTCCTTCCCCTCTCTACTTCCCCTTCCTACTCCTTTCCCCCCACCCTTCCCACTACTCCCGTCTCGTTCTTTCTCTAGCTCCTCTTTCTCTTTCTCCTTCCCTTCTCTCTTGTCTCTTCTCCTTCCCTCCCTCCTTTCCTTTCCTGGAAATAATTTCATGAGCAGCACAAAGTTCTATGAAGGTATAAGCCATGTTAGGGGACTCCCTCCAAAATTACTTTTTTTTTTTTTGCAACCCTCCCCTCATGTAAACCTGAGTTCAGATTCTGATCAGCAGGTCTAGGTCTTCACCAGACCCCTCTTACCCCATCAAATGTCTTGGGAGGATAAAAGAGAAGACAAATAGGTGTCTCCCCCCTGGGTAGAGGGAGAGGCTGAGACATATCCTGACACTAGGAAACAGGCCAGTTGAACTGGGCTCAAAGGGAAAGCAAGAAAATTAGAAGTGGGAAGGAAAAAGATGAACAGGATCCCACAAATCTCCTTATCCAGTATCTTCAGTTCCTCATCATAATATCATAAACACTCAAAAGGGAACTAGATAGATGGATACGCTGGGTTCACTTCTAGACACTTATCCTCCCTCGGGCTTTACCTAATTTATATCCACCTTGTGCATTGACGTCAGGATGAAGTGAAGAGCTTGGTACCCTTTTAAACTCACTTCAGCCTCATATCCTTTGGGGTGTTATTACCCCCAGGTTGTAGATAAGCGTCACAAGGCTCAAAGAGGCTATGACTTACCATGGATGGCAGAGCTGAGATTTGAGCCAGGTGCTTGAATACCCACTTGGACTCTTGACTACCATCAGAGCATTTGGAGAATGCTCTGCTCCTCTGGCCTTCTTTGCATTGGAAAGTAGGAGGTTTTGTGGGTCAGGCTAATAAAATATCTAACTCTTACTTTGGTGTAACCTAGACTGCTTTGATTCTCCTCTGTAGATGGAGAAGTGTCGTATGAAGAATGGTGAGCTTCCCCCCAAACCAGATGCCAAGTTAGTAGGGAGAATCCATGAGCAAAAACAAACACAGGCACAGAGAACAAGTCAAGCTGGGCCTTGGTAGCTATGCAAATTCTCTCTAGTGGTATCCTCATACTATTCTTTCCAGGTGCTCAGGGCTCCAAATCTCACTTTACCTTTATGTCTTTGCTACATCTAGACAATAATGGGATCAAATTATCCATATGGTGGCGGAGGGGAGGGAGCCTGGTTTTACCTTGCCCTGTCTGCAGCACAGTGCAATAGCTGCACCATAAGGGCAAGGGGCAGCCTTTGAGCCTGGCCTGGAACTGTAACTGGACTTCAAGAGGTCAACCACAAGGTGGTAGGGCGACCGTGGACCGCTGAGATAATAGCAGTGTCACTCTGCCCTTCTCCCCTTGGCAGGCTGGCTCTGCCTGAAAACCAGAAATGCTGATTCTGGGGAGCCTGAACCCCTGCTCTGGGGACAGTTACTCCACAGATATCTCACACCCAGAGAGCGATTCATTGGCAACGAGTGTGGGGAAAACTACCTTGTTTTCCTTTAAACAACTACACCACCTGCCTGCCTTCCATCATCTTCATAAATGCCTGGTACAAGCAGCTTGGGGTCCCCATCTTTTCTTTCTTGTACCTGTGAGTCATAAGAGATCAAATATGGGTGACCAGAACTCCATATATCCAGAAGCACCCCCCTACTTGTTTCTAGATCAGACTGACTCACTGTTCCTAGCTGTACCTACGCCTTACCACGTCAAGGTACTTTCCCAGATTGCCTTGGGCTCTCTGGACCCTGCCCTGTGCTCCCTGTTGTGAAGAGAAGACATCTAATCTTCCCTGAGCTGAGGACTTCCCATGTGCTCACCCTGAGCAGATGCTCTCAGCCCATCAATTCTCCCTAAAACACAATCTACTGGAGATTTCTAATCCCTACCCCTTAGTCCACAGGGTCCTTCCACTTCCCATGTTCCTTAGTCTCCATAAGCCTTACTCTTTCCCCTATTAGCACGGTGCCAAGCTCCCTCCCTCTGCAGTCTTTTTCCCTCATTGTCCCCGCCTTTTCTTCTGCAGTGGTCCAGCTGCCTCCTGCTGAAGCTGGTGCCATCACAGGCCTCAAGGAAGAAGGAAAAGGCTCAGCACCCTCAGGGAGGAGGTGTCTGCTCATTTCCGGTGGGCCTTGTTTCTCTTTCTCCACATCCGCCTTCTATCCTTCCCTGCAACTTGGCTCAGGCTGACAAGGAGAAGGGCAATGGGTGTACCGGTACTTTTTCCTGGTGGGGGAAGGAGGTGGAGATTGAGGAAAGAAAAGAGCTGGGAAGGATGATTGGCATGGGGCCCCGCCTTCTTTTGTCCTCCTCCCCTGGTACTTACTCTGGCCCCTTCAGGAAAGTACACCTGTTTGAGGCCAGCAGCAGGTGGGGACAAGACTCACCTCTGCGCCAACACTGTGTGCTGCGGAGCTTCCCTGGGGAGCCCCAGGGACGCTTCTGGAGCCATGAGCCAACCTCACTGGAGGAGGGTCCCCTGGGTGCTCCTGAGCTGCTTATGTTCCTGCCTCCTTTGGCCAATGGTCCTGGGTAAGTGATGCAGCTGGGGAAGCATTCTGGAGGCAAGAGAGGTGTGTGTGTGTGTGTGTGTGTGTGTGTGTGTGTGTGTGTGTGTGTGTGTGCACGCCAGTCCTGGGGTTTGAACTCATGGTCTAGGCACTGTCTCTGCTATCGAGGATAGTGCTCTACCACTTGAGCCACAGCTCCACTTCCAGCTTTTTGGTAGTTTGTTGGAGATAAGAATCTGACAGACTTTCCAGCCCAGGCTTGCTTTTAACCATAGTCCTCGGATCTCAGTCTCCCGAATCGCCAGGATTACAGATGTGTGCCAGCAGCCACCTGGCAAAAACTGGTGAAATAAATGGAAGAATTCATCCAGAGATGTCTAGTCAGACAACAGTCTGTTGAGAAATAAAGCAAAGCAAAATGGACAGAGAAAGAGAAAAGTCGAGGGAGATGAGCAGTGCTGAAGGGAAAGGGCTTAGGACAAGCCAGCTGGTCTTGAGAATGGTAGCGAGAAGTCAGGCTGGAACAAGAGGCATCCCAAATCCTGAGCACAGTCGCTTGTTACCATGACATTGGATTTAAAAGCCTCCTCTTGGAGCTAAGTGCTGGTGGCACACACCTGTAATCCTTGCTGCCTGGGAGATAGTTGGGCTTGTGGATAAAAGTCAGCCCAAGCAGAAAGAGGTTAGGAGTCTTTCTTGAGGAAGAGCTGGATTGAGCAGCTGTACCTGCTATCCTAGCTACTGAGAAGCACGAAGTAGGTGGATCACACTCAGCTGTGCACCAGATAGGAACAACAATTTTACCTCAAAAAAATGAGGAGCAAAAATCAGGGCCAGAGATGTGGCTCAGCAGTAAAAGCACCCTCTTAGGAAGTGTGGGGCCTAGAGTTCAAACCCCCAACCTGGTGAGGAACAACCCCCCTTCTCTTGAACCCATGTCCTATACCTGGATGTGGCTTCCTGCACACCCCACTTCAGCAGATAGAGTTTAGTCCTAGTGAGGACCTTCTGTGTTTCTGGGTGTTTGGAGCTTCTGCAAGGGTCTGGAGTCCTGGAGAGAGTGAGCATAGGCGCATAGAGCGAAGTTGGAACTCTTTCCTCACCTCAGCAGACCTGAATTCCACTGAAGAAATGGGTCAGAAGGGACACACCTTCTTCTAAGACACAATGTTGGAGAAGTAGAACACTGCTTTCTTTAACAGACTGTGTGTGTGTGTGTGTGTGTGTGTGTGTGTGTGTGTGTGTGTGTGTACCAGTCCTGGCGGCGTTTTTGCTCAAGCACTCTACCACTTGAGCCACAGCCCTAGATTTTTCAAATGGTGATCCTCAGATCGCAGCCTTCTGAGTAGCTAGGATCACAGGCGACAGCCACTGGTGCCCAGCTCTCTGTGACATAAGAGTTTGTCTAGGATCAACTGAAACTACCACCCCAACCTTCCTGCTCACCTCCCAGTCCCTGAACTCCAGGTGAAGACCAGGAACCAGGAAGAGTTAGCAGGGGCCAGCTCCTGAGGATAAGGAAAAAGGGTGGCCAGGAAGCCATGCCTGTAGGGCAGTAGGAAGTGGGGTGTGTGGGAGGTGACTTGGCTTCAGGAGTCCTGGTTGTCCTGGCTTTGTGGCTAGGTGTTCTGGCTGTTGTGACCAGCCCCTACCCTAGCTCTCCTAGCTTTGGTTCTCCTATGTCAAAAGCACAGTGGTGAAGGGCATATCCTCCTGATTCCCCAGTTAAGTAAACCCCAACAGTGTTGGGTACCAACTCCACACTCAGCCCCAAAGGGTCACAACCATCAAACTCAAGAGAGCCAGGAAGAGGGGTTGACAGATCAAGAGTTGGAGTGAATGGCAGGAAAAGAGGATGAGTGTGGCCAAGAGAAGGGGGTGGGAGGAAGATGGAGGGTGAATGATCTGAAGGAGAGTGGGCATACCCTAGAGCTCTGAGTCCTTTGACAGCACGAAGCAAGGCCAGGAGAGTAGATGGGAGGGGCATGGAAGGAGGTACTGGAGCACAAGATGGAACCTTAGGAGGGCTTGGTGGAGGGGAAAGCAGGCAGTTCCACTTCCAGGAGCAGCTTCTGTGGCACTGGAGGCCTGCCCCGTGGCTATCCTACCTTTGAAGCAGATGTTGGAGCCACCTCTGCTCTAGGCCAGAATAAAGCCCAAGCTTTCATCAAGAAGCTCCATGGGAGGAAGTTTCTTCAAGGAAAGTTATGATGAAAAAGTAGGACTGGACATGGAGGAAATGGAAACTGTTGCTGGTAGTCCATGCAGGAATCAGCCATTGTACTGGGCCCATATGAGCCTATATCTCCGATAGACCATTAATGGAGGGTTACCACTCTGACCACTCTGAAGTTTAGCAGACCATAGCAAGTACAGGGTACACGGACGGGCTTACTAGCTTCCTCTCAAGAGCTTTGCCACCACATTAATCAAATTCATCAAATTGTCACCTCAGACTTATCTGTACTCCCAGGGTACCCTGCTCTGTACCCAGGGACAGCCAACAGGAGGAGATCCGGAACTAAAGTCCTGCCAGTCAATGATGAGCAGATGTGTAGCACCGAGCAGAAACTTACGATCAGAAGACAAGTGTCTGTGTTGTTACTTACCAACCCCGAACACAGGCCAAATCCTTTTAGCTCTAGTGTCTCATCTTCAGTGGCAAACTAGTGGGATGGAAGGAGCCATTACAGAGGGTTGTCCATTTGTTTTAGGAGATCAGGCCTCACTAAAGCCACACATCCTTCCTGTGGGTCAGCAAAGGCTGCTGAGTTTATAGAAATGGTGGCTGTATTTGCCTCAGCAGGAGCTGAAGTAAAAGCAGGCCACAGCCATGGAGCAGAGCGGGCTGCGTTGCCCTCTGGTCTCCTCCACACCTTCGTTTCTGGGCTCAGCTCCAAGGCAGAGGCTGGCCAGGCACTGTTTGCCATGTAACTGGTTTGCAGCTTCATTGCCAAGAAAGGCGGAGGAGCGCTTGGCCTTTTATATGCTTGAACAAGTGGTTTGATAGTGCATCTGTTGTCTGGTTTCATGGTGTGTTAAATGCCTCCCACAGGCAGAGCCCAGCCCATGCAGAGGCTTCTCTCAGGCCAGCACTGAAACGCGGTCTCCTTTCTCTATTTTCCTATTAAGCTGAGCTCATTCCCTGACATGTTACTGAGTTGCTGAATCAAAATGAAAACAGTATGTCAGCACTTCATTGATGTTTTCCTGGAGACTCTGAAGGGGTCCTGGGAACAGCGGGCCATCTACACGGCATTAGGCCTCTAAAATGGCGGCTATATTCCCAGAGGATGTGGTCTGAGCAGCAGGCAGCTTGGCTTTGCACAGGCACATGGTTAAGGCGTAGGATGGTCATAGACTCTCTGTATGGTGTTCCCAGCTTACCTTGTGGTTTGGGTTCCAAAAGACCAGTCACAGTGGGTTTAGGGGACTTCAGAAAAGAAAAGCATTCAGCCTTTGATTTGCTCACTCACTTTCTCAATAGTAAGATTAATAAGGCATGGTTCTTTTCCAAAGCACTCTGTATATGCCACATGACTTATTAAAGGTGACATGACCCAGAAATGAGTCATCCAGGACTAGAACCCAGGCTTTTTTAAATGTTTATGTTTTTAATGTTATTTTGAAGGTAATGTACACAGGGTTACAGTTACATCTGTCAGAGAATGCATACATTCTCTCCCAGTTTAGAATCCAGGATTTCTTTTTAGTAGTACACTATGTCCACAAGCACACCTTCCAGCAGTCCATTCCTGCTAAGAGTCATTCATTAATTCTTTTAATTCAAAGACCATTTAAGGAATGCTACCATTGTTTCAGGGCAGAACCGCGTGTCCACAGTGAAGCATGAACTACAGTGAGCCGGCCTCTCCTCGCTGTGAGCTCACCATTTGCAGATTAAGAAATAATTACAGAAAAATTCCCAACTCCTCAGGGAAAGAAAACAGTGACAGTGATGTGCTCTCTGAGGCCTGGGTGTGTGAGTTGAGGAAGCTAGAGGTGGAGGTGATCCAGGCTTGAGCAGGCAGAGCAATGAATGGCTCGTGTAGGCCAGGAAAGAGCTCAGTCCCTTAGGTGGATTTAAAAGAGTAGCAGGGCTTTACACAGCTTTGTAGGCTATGGAATGGATTGTGGAATTTAAAGTAGCTTAAATGGATTGACATAGAGAGATTTTAGATAAAGGAGTGGTGTGTTCTGACTTTGAAATGAACTTTGGAATGATGGAGTAACAAAAATGGATTGGGGTAGCCAGGTGTGGTGGCTCACGCCTGTAAAATCCTAGCTACTCAGGAGGCTGAGATCTGAGGATCAAGGTTCAAAGCTAGCCCAGGCACTAAAGTCCAAGAGACTCTTAACTCTACTTAACCACTAGAAAACTGGAAGTGGGGCTGTGGTAGGAGAGTAGGCTTGAGCTGAAGAGCTCAGGGACAATTTCCTGGCCCAAAGTTCAAGGCCCATCATTGACAAAATAATAATAATAATAATAATAATAATAATAATAATAATAATAAATTCCCCAATCCAGAGATGAGCCACCCCTCTCAGGCTATAACCATCATGTAGTCTCCTTTTGTCCCTGGAACCACCATGACAATCTTAGAAGAAACAGGTGCAACCATAACCCCAAAACAGCCAAGAACCAGGCTCTGGGATTTGAGTGTAGTCACCCAATTGATGTTTATGGAGTGCTTGCTATAGACCAGGCGTGGCACCTGTCCCAGAGCTCAGGGCATGGAAGTTGGCGCCTTTCCTCATCTTCAGCTTTACCAACACAGAAAAGTCACCCCATGGTGGATAGAACCCCACGCATGGGTGATTCTGGGGTCAATACAGGCACAAGTAGCTGCTGCTGTTCCTGCTCCCTCCCTCTACTGCTTCACACCTGCCAGGGCACTGCTGCCCAGATGGGAATGTGTTTCCTTCTTCAGGCTGATTTATAGCACACGGCTGGGCTTCTCCTCTGCCCCAGGCAGCAGCAAAGAAACACATGATGGGAGACATGTTTTATGGCTATGTCACCTCCGTGGAGTTCCAGGAAAAAGTCAAGACAAACAATGTAGGTGCTAAGAACTTTGTTCGCCAGGGGAGCTCTGCTCAGGGCATGGAGGGCACAGGCTTTGTTTTCTCTCCAGGGAGTGACTTTGCTGCTCTGTTGGAATGTAGGCTGCCGCAGAGATCGGCCACCACTCCTCCTCTTGAATCAACAACACATCTATCACTCTCTCATACCCAGTAGAGTCACCAGAGGGTCACTGGGAACCATGCCTAGCATCACTTTCGACTTCACCATCCTGGGAGTCCCGAGAGACACAACATGGATCCTGGCTGTCTCCCGCCCCTCAGCCCCGCAGTTCAAGGGGAGTAAAGCAGTGGCCTTGCTCAGCCTTGCTGACAGAAGTGGGAGCTGAGAAATGATGAAGTCTCAGGGCCTCCGGTGTGAAGAACTGCTCACCTCAGGGCCAGCTCTGGGAACCTCCTTCTTGAGGGACCCCCTCCTCTGAAAGAACGTCTCCACCCTGTCCATTTCTGACTCTGTCAGGAATGTATTGTCACACAGCACGTTCATCATCCACGGGCATCAACAGCCTTCACAGCTCACTCTGGCGTCATCACAGCAAGAATGTCCTCAGGTCACATCGTTTGTCCCTGAAAGTATACCAGACTTGTCCCCAGGCCAGGCCATCTGTCACTGCTGCAGGACCAGGTCAGCTCCCCAAGCACTCAGTGACAGTCGGGAAGCTGAGCAGTCACTCACATCTTCCGTACCTTGGCCCCTTGTGTCGGCGATGCCAGGCCTGCTGCTCATGCCATCCACGATGCTGGGCAGTGTGTTTAGCTCTTACCTCGCCTATGAAGTGGAGGCTACCATTAGTGAGAAAAACTGGAGAGCAGTATATAAATATGAGGCATCCACATTTTCATTAGTTAGAACGTTCCTCCTTGGACAGCACGGAAGCCATCTCACAGGAGGGGATAGGTCAGGTAACCAGGAAGGTGATTAATCTGAGCTAACACTTAAGAACTCAAAGTGAAGACAACGCCTCCCGCTGAGATTTTTGTGGCGTAGAGATGCTTTCCTTCAGCTCTAGTGAAACGATCCTCAGACACTCAGCCACAACTAGAGGAAGTTCAACCATCACCAAGTAGCCTTCCTTTAAGGAAGACTGCGTTGGCAACCTGCTCTCCAGCATCTTAAAGTAGTGTGTGTGTGTGTGTGTGTGTGTGTGTGTGTGTGTGTGTGTGTGTGTGTCTGTGTGTGTCTATGTGTGTCTTGTGTGTGTGTGTAGGAGGTGGAGGTAACAGGAGAAATTCTGGTTGGTTGTCTACATAACTCTAAGGCAACTAGTCGTGCCCTCAGCATCTAAGCAGCTACCTTCCAAGACAGAACTATAGTCCATTTTCCAAATTAAGTCTTTGCTAAGGATAAGATGGGAGATACCCTCCTTGCTGATCCCCAGAGCTGAAGATGAATCCCAGCGATGCAGTGGTTTGATGGAAGATTAGAATGCAATATATTAGTCAACTTTGCATTCTAAAATAAAATAGCAGAAACAGGCTAACTTTGTAAAGAAAGAAAGTTTACTCAACTCACAGTTTGGGGTGCGCGGGGCAGGCTCTAGTGAGGCTCTCATGGTGGAACATCAGGCACACATATGGGAATGAGCAATCAGATCAGCAAAACAGGAAGCCAGAGAAAGACAAAAGTCCTACAATCCTTCCCCAGGGCATGCTTCCCTAAAGGCTTCTTAAAGATCCTCCTACTAGCTGGATGCCGTGGCTCACGCCTGTAACCCTAGCTACTCAGGAGGTTGAGATCTGAGGATCCTGGTTCAAAGCCAGCCAGGCACTAAAGTCCGAGAGGCTCTTATCTCCATAACCACTAGAAAATCGGAAGTGGCACTGTGGCTCAAGGAGTAGGGTGGTAGTCTTGAGTTGAAGAGCTCAGGGACAGCACGCAGGGCCAGAGTTCAAGCCCTATGACTGACCAAATAAAATAAAATAAAAAGATCCTACTGTTGAGAACCTCCCAGAGACTTCCCATTGGGGAGGACATCATATCCAGACCACACAGGGGGTGAAAGAAATGGAATCAGGAGTGTTAAGAGGCTGCCGCCATAGCTGGAGTGATGGGCGTCATGCAGTAAAGTGAAGAAGACAGGAAATCATTTAGAGAAGCAATCACTGCTGCCAAACTGTGATGCTGGGGACAAGGAAGAGGAAAGAACTGAAGATGACTCAGAGTTTCTGGCTTGAACTGTTGTTAACAAGTAACAGAAGGAAGAAAGATGGAGAAAGACACAGCTGGAGGAACATTTGACATGGACGTGCTGCAGGGGACCAGCTAGACAGAAGATCGCTGGATGGGCAATCTGGAATATGGAATATGGATGAGAGATCAGGAAGAACTAGAGATTCATAAGGCATAAAGTAGGGGAGAGAGAAAGAGAGAGAGAGAGAGAGAGAGAGAGAGAGAGAGAGAGAGAGAGAGAGAGAGAGAGAGAGAGAGAGAGCCAGCCTGAAGATGTCACCCAGAAGCGCAACTCCATTCTAGTGGTTGGGAGGCAACGCTGTGAGAATATCAAGATGACCCTGGCCAAGAGATCACTGTTATGATTGACACACCATAAATGTTGGTCAAGTGAATGATGGGTAAATAGACTGCCAGATGGTACAGGCATCAGGAGAGACCTGAGAAGAGTGTGTCCCTGCCAAAGTGGCTGAGGTGGAGCATAAGGAAGGCATGTTTTATAGTATAGATGCTCACTACACTAGATCTCAATGGTGAAATGAGAAATAGAAAAAGGAGCAAGATAAATGATGGGCTTCTGTTTATTTATTGTATGTGTGTATGCGTACGTGGGTGCCAGTTCTGGGGCTTGAACTTAGGGCCTACGCACTGTCCCTAAGATATTTGCTTAAGGCCAGCACTTTGCCATTTGAGCCACACTTTCATTTCTGGCTTTTTGGTGGTTAATCAGGGATAAAAATCGTATAGACTTTTCTGCTCAGGCTGTCTTACAGTTGGTATCCTCAAATCTCAGCCTCCTCAATAGTTAGGATTGAGGATGTGAGCTACCAGTGCCCAGAGATGTTTCTTAAAATGTGTTCCATAAGCCACCTATACCAGAGTTATCAGAGTTACTCTGGGTACCTGGTAAAATTGGGAATTCTGATTCATTCATTCTTTTTCTTTCTTTCTTTTTTTGCCAGTCCTGGAGCTTGAACTCAGGGCTTGAGCACTGTTCTTCGGCTTTCTTCAAAGCTAGTGTTCTACCACTTGAGCCTCAGCACCACTTCCAGCTTTTCTATGTATATGGTACAGAGGAATCAAACCCAGGTCTCAGTGCATGCTAGGCCAGCACTCTACCACTAGGCCAAACTCCCGACCCCAGGGATTCTGATTTATTCTGTTGCTCCACAATGGCTTTCGTACCAAAAGGAACTTCTCTCTCCTTCCCAAGAATCCTTACCTAAGAACATTCATTTGCAAACTATTTCTCTGAAGCATTAAAGAAATCTGTTGAAGGAGTGGCCTCAGATTTATTGTTTAAACAGTGGTGAAAGACAAATATAATAACTGCAGCTTTGTTGTGATTAGTGCACATCATTTCCTTTAACAAATCCAACAATAAATGAAACTACACCACCCACCTGAAATGGTTCCCTTCCCTTCCCATCCAATGAAGCCAGTGACACTTATCAGTCAATCAGGATTAGAAAGCTCTTTACATAAGCACTGAAAAGGGGGACTTTCGGGTCACAGGTCTTTTTGAAAAGATTCAAAATCCATACTGGCGAGCTGAGAGTTTTCCCAAGAAGGGCGATGATGGAAAACAGGACCCTTTCAAGCACTGCCAATGAAAAGGTAGAGTGGCTCCATCTTTCTGCCAAGAAATATCTGGAAAAGTGTAGGAATAATGTGAAAAATTGTACAGCCCTATTGGCCAGGAATTTTGTGAAGAAAAATTGACATCCAGGAAGTAGGCTGAAATAGTGAAACAAAACTGAGCATAAATTGCAGCCCTCAAAGCTTTCTTTGTAATAGTAAAGAAAATAGCACACCGGGGACAGCCCAGAAGGCATCAGGAAGTCATTTAGTAAGCTTCCCTAAGGTGAAATATTATTTAATGAATCTTTTATTCAGTGTTCTAATTTGGCTATATGTTCAATTTGGGCCAGACATTTGACCAGTGTAATTATAAATATTTAATACCTAAAGGCTCATGCCTGTAATCCTACTTACTCAGGAGGCTGAGATCTTAGGATGGAAGTTCCATGCCAGCTTAGGCAAGAAAGTCTATGAAACTCTTGTCTCCAACTAACCATAAAAAGTAATGGAGGTGCAGCTCAAGTGGTAGATCATGAGCCTTGAGCTAAAAAGCTGAGGGATAGGGCCCAGGTTCTGAATTCAATTACTAGACCACCCCTGCCGCTCCCCCCAAATCCAAGACATAGACATAAATATTCACAGCACTACACATAAATACTAGAAACACAGAATGAGCATTTCATTTTATTAAGGAACATTTTGCAAGACACAAGCAGTGGAGTGCCTGTGAGCCTGCGTTCTCGTCCCTGCAGAGACTGCCTCACATAGCCTATTCCTGTGTTACTGTGCCATCTCCAGAGACCTGGAATTTAATATTGCAAGTTTCCAGTTAGAAGGGCAGAGCTCAGGTAGGAAGTGGGTTTTCTAGACCAAGACATTGCCTGAGCTAACCCAGTCCTTCCAGGCCCTTCCATGCTCCAAAAGGCAGAAAGGAGCAAAGCAACAAAGACTGGCTTTCCTGTAGCTATGAGCACAAAAATAATAACATGAAAAAATGCTTATGATGTCAGGTAAGGTTGAAATTATGTATATTGTCTATACTGGGTAATTTTAAACATACTGGTAAATTAAACCCCGTATGGATTATAGGAAATATCTTGGGAAAAAAGCCTAGCAATGTAGTTGTCTTAGTGGCAAGTTATAGATTTTTTGCCCTTTCAACTCTATGTTTTTCAAACACATAAAATGAGTGTGTATTCTTTTAAATTTTTCAATGGGGGAAACACACTTTTGTACATTTAAGTATTTTTTACTTTTATGTTTTAACTTTATTCTTCAAACACTTATTTTGTTCCAGTTCTACAGCTTGAACTCAGGGCTTGAGTTTTTGTACTCAGTGCTAGTGCTCTAGCACTTTGAGCCCATAGCTCCATTTTCGGCTTTTTGGTGATTGATTGGAGATAAAGTCTCATAGACTTCCCTGCCCAGGCTGGCTTTGAACAATGATCCTTAGATCTCAGCCCCCTATGTAGCTAGGATTTCCAGATGTGAGCCCCAAGTACCCACTAGTATTTATTTTCGTTACTTCAGTTTTTTTCAAAAATATTTTTATTTCACCAATGTACAAAAATTGAGTTCTTCTTAAAATTTTGGTCATATATTAAAGAATTTTGTTAAAAATTTATAAAGTTGAATAAATAAATAAATAAATAAAAATTTATAAATTTGAGAACATTTTTCTCTTTTGGTGGTCCTGGAGATCAAACCCAGAGTTTCATATATCGTAGGCAATACTCTATCACTGAGACTCACCCTCCATCCCTGACTGGCTTTCTTTTGTTGTTGTTTTGTTTTGTTATTGTCCAAGACTGGGACTTTGGAACTCAGAATCTGACATTTCCACTCATTGCCGGAAACTCTATCACCTAAGCCACACGTTCCCTACCACACTACCCCTTGACTGGCTTTCTTATATAAATGATTATAGTATCTGCCGTGTAAAAAAGAAATCTTCCTGTATATCCTCATGCTTTTTTTGTTGTTTATTTTTCTTGCCTTATTGCTTTGGTTAAGACTTTTACCCAAATGGTTCAGTAGATTTCTGGCATGTTGTTCTTGTTTCTGACTTTAAAGAAAATACAGCATTGTATCTTTAAGTGTTTACACTGAAGTTTTATTGAAATTGTTGATTAGGTTAAGGGTGTTAATTTTTGTTTGCTAGGCCAGGGAATGCATGCTAATGGGTATCAAATATTCTATCTCTGAATAGTTATATTTTCCCTTCCATCCTGTTTATATGATGATTTATATTTATGAAGTCATATTCATCTTGAATTTCTGGTTTAAGTTCAGCTTGACCATAGTATTTGTGTGTGTGTGTGTGTGTGTGTGTGTGTGTGTGTGTGTGTGTGTGTGTGTGTGTTTAGGAAGGGACACTGTTCTAGGGTTTGAACTCAAAGCCTAAGTGCTGTCTCTGACTTCTTTTGCACAAAGTCACAGCTCTACTTTCAGCTTTTTCAGTAGATTTTTGGAGGTAAATGTTTCAGACTTTCAAGCTCCTGAGTAGCTAGAATTATAGGCATGTACCACCAGTGCCTGGCATATTTTTAAAATCCAATACAGGCATTTTGCTTGAGTCATTTCTATTTTATTTGTTTCTAAGATTTATTAACCCATGTTTTTATTTCTTTGAGTATTAAAATTTTATCAACACCATAAAATTAGTCACAGAGAATCCCTTTTTTCTAAACTGCAGCAAATTTTTGTATAAGGTTGAAATTACCATCAGGCACAGGTAGCATGCCTGTAATCCTAGCTACTCAGGAAGCTGAGATCTGAACATTTGAAGCCAGCCCAAGCAGGAAAGTTTATGAGACTTTCCTCTCCAAATAACCACCAAAAAGCCAGAAGCAGAGCTGTGGCTCAAGTATTAAAATACTAGCCTTGAGTGCATGTGTGTGCACGCGCGCACGTGCGTGCGCACGCGTGCACACACACACACACACACACACACATTGAAATGACTTGTTCTTTGAATGTAAAATGACCATGCTATATAGTTAAATTTTCTCTCTTTCTTATCTCTTCTTTTTCTTCTCTCTTCCTTTTCATTTCTTTCTTTCTCTTTTACTCTTGCTAGAATTTTCCATTTATCTTTAAAGAACTCAAGAATTTAGCTTCATTGATTCTATTTTTAATGTTTTATCCATATTATACCCTGTATTTTGCTTTCTTTTCCTCTGTCCTTCCTGATTCTTCTGGTCTGTCCATTCCATTTGGGACTTCTAGCTTAATGCAGGAGAAACACAGCTAACAGGGTCCTGACTTAAGACCCTTCTCACTTACCCTTCCTTAAAAGCCAGAGCTATACTGGGTGTGGGGATTCAAACTTACAATATTAGCTGCCCGGAAGGCTAATTTAAAAGGATGGAGGTCCGAGACTGGCCTGGGCAAAAGTCCAAGACCCTATCGAAAAATGAAGCAAAGGGTCAGGAGTGTGGCCTAGAGGTAGAGTGCTTGGCTAACATGCACAAAGCCCTCAGTTTGATTCTCGGTACTGTGCATATACACAGAAAACTGGAAGTGGTGCTATGGCTCAAGTGGTAGAGTGCTGGCCTTGAGAAAACTCAAGGACAGTGTCCAGGCTCTGAGTTCAAGCCCCAGGACTGGCAAAAGAAAAAGAAAAAGAAAGCAAAGCTGGGATTATAGTGTAAGTAGGAGAATATTTTAATCATCAGACCCTGATTTTGAACCCCAATATTGCCAAGAACCAGCCAAACAAACAAACAAAACAAAATTACAGCTGAGGAACATTCGTTGACTTAACATTGTCTAATTCCTGACTGTTCCCTTTTCCTTCTGATCCCAGCCCTGCATTGGAAAGCATCTATTAAACAAACAGAAACCTTCACATTTAAAATGGCTCTATGAGCAATGACTCAATACTCAGATATTCCAGGTCATTGATGTGACTTTGGTGATATAAATATATCTATATAGACATATAAGTACATGATAGGATATATATTCTATAGACATATATTGATCCATATGTATCTATGACACACAAAGGCAGCCTAATTTTAATTATGTCCTTAAATTTATGTGCCAGTGATGATATAGAGAGATTTTTTTCTTGAATACTTATTTGAAATATGATGTAAAAACAGTGTTAATAAAAGCTTTTATTATATTATTTTTTTATTTAAATAAAATAAAATGGCTCTATGAGATCAGGAAACTTTTGCTGCCAATGTTGATGACAACACAGATGGCACAGCCTCTGAGAATGTGTCAGTGGCTGAGAATCTGCAAGTTTAGGAAGTTCAGCATGGAGCTAGCTTCTGTCTAGACTCAAAGACTGATGACAGAGCAATATTCTTTATTATGTTCTTAGGAAAAAGAAACAAGTTTATCAGAATTGCAACGAGAATGCATCTTAATCTAAATTAAACCTTATTTGCAGAAATGATGGTCATTTTATAAAGGAGAGAGTGAGCCTAGAGTTCCAAGCCCTCCCATGTAAGTCTACCCATGGGATTAAGGAGGGCTTAAGAAACTTGTAGTCTTTCTCTGAAGTTCAGTCCCTGCCTGTATCCACTTCAGTTTAGAAATGTCTTCCCAGGAAGTACTTACTATTAATAGGGTACACAAATGTGTCAGTGAGTCACTTCCTTAAAAAACATAAATTAAGGCTGATTCATAATCACTCTCACTTGAAAGTCTAAATGGTTCTCTTGCAAAGAGAAATGGGTTGCTGGCAGTGGCAGTGGTGGTGCAAAGCTATTATCTCAGTACTGGAGAGGATGTCACTGAGACTGTTGGGGGGAAGGGCAGAGAGAAAGAGAGGCACCACGAGAAGGGGAGAAGGGAGAAGGGGAGAGACAGACTGCAGTTAACGCTAAGAACTGTTCTTGAGCCTAAATCCTCCATCCCTGGGAGCTTCTTTCTGAGTTTCTTTCTTTCCAACTCCTTGAGTACTGAGATTAAGAAAAGCTTGAAGGACCTGGGGTATTGGCTTGGTACTAGAGACTTCCTTGCCATCTGAGAGGACTTAGGTTTGATCTTCCTTCCTCAAATGTTTTTGAAAGCTCCAAACAATAAGTTCGCATGCAAAAAAAATAGTTTTATTCTTGGGTTGAAAACTCAGAGAAAGATCTGGGAATATGATGTCGTGGTAGGTGCTTGCCTGGTATTCATGAAGCCCTAGGTTTGATTCCTCAGTACCACATACATAGAAAAAGCCAGAAGTGGTGCTGTGGCTCCAGTGATAGAGTGCTAGCCTTAAGCAAAAGAATCTCAGGGACAGTGCTCAGGCCCTGAGTTCAAGTCCCAGGTCTAGCACAAAAAAAAAAGAAAGAAAGAAAGAAAAGAAAAGGAAAGAAATAAAAGAAAACTCAGAGACAGGAGTCAGAGAGAGAATGAGATTGATTAGACTCAGAGACCTTTAAGAGAATGGCACCCAGCTAGTATAAGTACAGACGAATACTTTGAACAAAAAAAATTAGCATTTAAGCATTCTGTTGGGGATATAATGTTTTTTCCAAGCAAGAATAGTTATGACTGCTGAGCCCAGAGGCTCAAGTCTGTAATCGACATTATTTGGGAGGCAGAGATCCAGGGATTGCAGTTTGAGGCCAGCCTGGGCTAAAAGTATGAAACTCCATGTGAACTAATGGCTAGGCGTGGTGGCGCCTTCCAGTTTAATCACACCTTTTTTCCTCCTGAAGAAGACAAGCAAAAGCCAGGAAAGTCTTACTGATGATTGTCTGAAGACTTTTTTTAACTGGGGAGGGGGAGAGGGCTTGGATTGAGCCAGGACCTTAGGCATGCTACCCTCTTTCGAGAAGTTCTGCCCTTTGGGTGAGGATCCTGTGCCTCCATCTCTCTTAATATATTGCAGTCTTCTAGATGTTTCTCTCCAGGCAAGTGTCTAAACCTCTGACCCAGAGCAGGCCTCAATACCAGCCTTAGGGTGCTCACTTAGGCCTCGCCATGCACTGTGTGTAAGGCACAGCAGTACCCAGATCTACAGAAGGAAAATCATTCATGGTGGAGGAAATCACCTCCATCTTTTTGGACCTCTGATGGCTCTTTGAAAAGAAGTATTTGGAGACTGTAGGAAGGAAGGCTGGCTTATTTTACTTCTAAGTTCTTTAGGGTAAACTGATGATGTCTTCTCAACCTGAAAAACATTGTAACACTCATCTACATAGTTGCAAGACTTACTCAGAGGCCCTGAACACATAAACTAGGACTCTTAGCTACCCACAGGTGAATTCAGACTGCTAGGCTCTGAGTTCTTTGAATTTAGCCACTTATGAAAACAGTCATCTTTGTGATGATAATCCTTTGTGGTTTTTGTTTTGTTTTGTTTTGCTAGTCCTAGGGCTTGAACTCAAGGCCTGGGCACTGTCCATGGACACTTTTTGCTCAAGGTTAGAGCTCTGCCACTTGAGCCACAGCACCACTTCTGGCTATTTCTGTGTATGTGGTACCGAGGAATTGAACCCAGGACTTTGTGTGTGCTAGGCAAGCACTCTACCACTAGGCTACGCTCTCGGCTGTGCAGTTATTTTTATTTCATTACAGAGTAAAATTTTTGAACGTGTGTGGTGCGTACAATCAAATCCCTACAATCAATCCCTACTCTATTCAGGAGGGATGAGAAGATGAGTTTGAAAGAAAAATAAATGCATGGAAGCCTTAGGTTGAGATGAACAGGAGGCTGCAAAAAGAAAGTCAATCGTTTCCTTGTGATGCTTGAAAACTATGTGTATAAGGAAAGGAGTGCGTTGAAATTTGCTTCGTTTTGAGAGTCTTCCCAAGTATCCTAGGATGGCCTTGAACTCTCTATCTTCCTGCTACATCCTCCATAAAGCTGGGATTACAAGTGTATACCCTACACTTTAAGGCTGTTGTGTTTTTTGTTTGTTTGTTTCTGTTGGTCATGAGGCTTAAACTCTGGGACTGGGCACTGTCCCTGAGCTTTTCAGCTCAAGATTAGCATTCTACCACTTGAGCCATCGTACCACTTCTGATTTCCTGGTGGCTAATTGGTGATAAGAGTCTCACGGACTGGCTTTGAACCCTGATCTTCAGAAAGCGGCCTCCTGAGTAGCTAGGATTACAGGTGTGAGCCACCAATGCCCAGCTTAAGTTCTATTTTTTTTATTATGTGATGTTTGTATTTTAACTAAAGAATGCTGTAAGGCTGAGGTACATGATTCTTGGGCACATAAGGGAGTAAGAGAGTGCAACCAATTAATCATTCCACAATCATCTTTAAAAACTTATCCCAGAAACAAAATACTGACACAGGTATTTTCACAGCATTATAAATGAGTAGGCTTGTGCAGAATTTATGACTCAAGAAAATAAAGCTAATAGATATTACTATGTATGAAAGTTATAGGGGAGCCTTATGCACAAGTGAGAGTCAAAAGCTTTGATATCACTGAACTACACTCTCCAATCCCATAGAGTTTTTGTACCTTGTACCTAATATTTAAATACATCACCATTCCAGGCACACACCATACATCAACCGCATCAGAAGTGTCAACCAAGATAACTTCTACAGATGCAACATTAAGAGACAGATCAACACAGGGAATTTCCACTCCAGTCACAACGGGGGCCTCAGGACCGTCCATGGCAAATGAACAATCAGTAGTAGAAATAAGCAGTACGTCTACTCAAAACTCACCAGCATTGTCTCAAACCACCCAAGTCCAAAGTCAGGAGACCACCAGACCTGAAACAGAGCCAACCACCTTAACTCATTCATCCTCTTCAACTGGACACACTCCAACAGAGGCACCCTCTCCCAATACACAAGACATCACAACCCCATCCTCCTCCACAACTGGGGACACTCTGACAGAGACAGTTTCTCCTGGGACATCCCCTCAAAGTAAAATGACCACCTCAAGCCCTTCCAGTGTAAGCAACACACCCTCCACAACATCAGAGGTGTTCACCACGACAGCCTCCACTGACTCCACTCTAGGAATCTCAGGGGACACACTATCACCACAAGTATCTAGAAGTGTAACCCCAGTCACTATGGGAGTCTCAACAACACCTGAGTCCAGTGGACTCCCAACTGGACCCAACCCCACCATCTCCACTCAGGAATCAACTACATTTTCTCAGAACAACCAGACACAGAGTTTGGAGACCACTTCCCAGTCTCAAATGACTACCCTCACACCAACAGTCACCTACAGTCTTTCATCCTTCACAAATGGACACACTGTGGCACAGACAACACTGCAAGACACATCAACTACAGGTAACATAACTACCCCATCCTCATCTGGTATAGCAAACACACCCTCAGCAACATCAGGCCCATTTACCATGACATCCCGCACAGACTCCACTACAGGAAACATAGAAGACTCATTACCTCCAAATGCACCTGGAAGTCTCACTTCAGTCACTATGGAAGTCTCAACTACACCTGTGTCACATGAACTGTCAACAGTACCAATATCCAGCACCTCCACTCAGGAACCATCTTCACCTTCTCACAACACCCAGACTCAAAGCAGTCTATCTCAAATGGGTACCCTCCTTGAGACAAGCACCCCACCCCCCTCCTTCTCCACAACTGGGGACACTCTGACAGAGACAGTTTCTCCTGGGACATCCCCTCAAGGTGAAATGACCTCCTCAAGCCCTTCCAGTGTAAGGAACACACCCTCCACAACATCAGAGGTGTTCACCAGGACAGCCTCCACTGACTCCACCCTAGGAATCTCGGGGGACACACCACCACCACCACAAGTACCTAGAAGTGTAACCCCAGTCACTATGGGAGTCTCAACAACACCTGAGTCCAGTGGACTCCCAACTGGACCCACCCCCACCATCTCCACTCAGGAATCAACTACATTTTCTCAGAACAACCAGACACAGAGTTTGGAGACCACTTCCCAGTCTCAAATGACTACCCTCACACCAACAGTCACCTACAGTCTTTCATCCTTCACAAATGGACACACTGTGACACAGACAACGTTGCAAGACACATCAACTACAGGTAACATAACTACCCCATCCTCTTCTGGTGTAACAAACACACCCTCAGCAACATCAGGCCCATTTACCATGACATCCCGCACAGACTCTACTACCGGAAACACAGAAGACTCATTACCTCCAAATGCACCTGGAAGTCTCACTTCAGTCACTACAGGAGTCTCAACTATACCTGTGTCACATGAACTGTCAACAGTACCAATATCCAGCACCTCCACTCAGGAACCATCTTCACCTTCTCACAACACCCAGACTCAAAACAGTCTATCTCAAATGGGTACCCTCCTTGAGACAAGCACCCCACCTCCCTCTTCCTCCACAACTGGGGACACTCTGACAGAGACAGTTTCTCCTGGGACATCCCCTCAAGGTGAAATGACCTCCTCAAGCCCTTCCAGTGTAAGCAACACACCCTCCACAACATCAGAGGTGTTTACCACGACAGCCTCCACTGACTCCAATCTAGGAAGCTCCGGGGACACACCACCACCACCACAAGTATCTGGAAGTGTAACTCCAGTCACTATGGGAGTCTCAAGGACACTTGTGTCCAGTGGACAACCAATAAGACAAATTCCCATCACCTCCACTCAAGAATCAGCTTCATTTTCTCAGAACACCATGCCTCACGGTCCAGAGCCCACCAGACAGGCTCAATTCAGTACCAGCACAGAGGTGGCCAACTCAGCTCCCTCGTCCTCCCCCAGTGGTCAAACTCTGACAGAGACAGTTTCTTATGGAACATCCCCTCCAGCTGAAACAGCTACCTCACCTCTTTCTAGTACCAGCAAAACCATGACAATCTCAACAGACTTCACCCCAGCAAACACAGGGGACATATCATCACCACAGGCAGCTGGTAGTCCCACTCCAGTCACCTCAGGACTCTCAACAACACCTGTGTCAAATACAGTGTCAACCCCAGAGACACCCAACACCTCCACTCAGTATTCGTCTTCATCCTCTCAGAACTCCAGCACAGGGGTGACCAGCTCAATGCGTTTGTCCTCCACAAGTGGACACGCTCTGACAGAGACAATATTTCAAGAGACATCAACCACACGTAACATAACTACCCCATTCCCTTCTAGTGTAACTAACACACCTTCGGTAACAACCGACCTGCGAACCATGACAAGCCATACAGGCTCCACTCCAGGAAACACATGGGAAACATCCTCACCACATGCACCTGGAAGTTCAGTCACTACCGGAGTCTCAACAGCACCTGAGTCCAGTGGACTCCCAACTGGACCAACCCCCACCATCTCCACTCAGGAATTAACTGCATTTTCTCAGAACAACCAGACTCAAAGCAGTCCATCTCAAATGAGTACCCTCCCTAAGACCACCACCGCACCTCCCTCCTCCTCCACCACTGGGGACACTCTGACAGAGACAGTTTCTCCTGGGACATCCCCTCAAGGTGAAATGACCTCCTCAAGCCCTTCCAGTGTAACCAACACACCCTCCACAACATCAGAGGTGTTCACCATGACAGCCTCCACTGCCTCCACCCTAGGAATCTCAGGGGACACACCACCACCACCACAAGTATCTAGAAGTGTAACCCCAGTCACTATGGGAGTCTCAACAACACCTGAGTCCAGTGGACTCCCAACTGGACCCACCCCCACCATCTCCACTCAGGAATCAACTACATTTTCTCAGAACAACCAGACACAGAGTTTGGAGACCACTTCCCAGTCTCAAATGACTACCCTCACACCAACAGTCACCTACAGTCTTTCATCCTTCACAAATGGACACACTGTGACACAGACAACGCTGCAAGACACATCAACTACAAGTAACATAACTATCCCATCCTCTTCTGGTATAACAAACACACCCTCAGCAACATCAGGCCCATTTACCATGACAACCCATACAGACTCTACTATAGGAAACACAGAAGACTCATTACCTCCAAATGCACCTGGAAGTCTCACTTCAGTCACTATGGAAGTCTCAACTACACCTGTGTCACATGAACTGTCAACAGTACCAATATCCAGCACCTCCACTCAGGAAACACCTTCACTTTCTCACAACACCCAGACTCAAAGCAGTCTACCTCAAATGGGTACCCTCCTTGAGAGAACCAACCCACCTCTCTCCTTCTCCACAACTGGGGACACTCTGACAGAGACAGTTTCTCCTGGGACATCCCCTCAAGGTGAAATGACCACCTCAAGCTCTTCCAGTGTAAGCAACACACCCTCCACAACATCAGAGGTGTTCACCAGGACAGCCTCCACTGACTCCACTCTAGGAAGCTCGGGGGATACACCACCATCACCACAAGTATCTGGAAGTGTAACCCCAGTCACTATGGGAGTCTCAACAACATCTGAGTCCAGTGGACAACCAACAAGACCAATCCCCACCATCTCCACTCAGGAATCAACTACATTTTCTCAGAACAATCAGACACAGAGTTTGGAGACCACTTCCCAGTCTCAAATGACTACCCTCACACCAATAGTCACCTACAGTCTTTCATCCTTCACAAATGGACACACTGTGACACAGACAACGTTGCAAGACACATCAACTACAGGTAACATAACTATCCCATCCTCTTCTGGTATAACAAACACATCCTCAGCAACATCAGGCCCATTTACCATGACATCCCGCACAGACTCTACTACAGGAAACACAGAAGACTCATTACCTCCAAATGCACCTGGAAGTCTCACTTCAGTCACTATGGAAGTCTCAACTACACCTGTGTCACATGAACTGTCAACATTACCAATATCCAGCACCTCCACTCAGGAACCATCTTCACCTTCTCACAACACCCAGACTCAAAACAGTCTATCTCAAATGGGTACCCTCCTTGAGACAAGCACCCCACCTCCCTCCTCCTCCACAACTGGGGACACTCTGATAGAGACAGTTTCTCCTGGGACATCCCCTCAAGGTGAAATGACCTCCTCAAGCCCTTCCAGTGTAAGCAACACACCCTCCACAACATCAGAGGTGTTCACCACGACAGCCTCCACAGACTCCAATCTAGGAAGCTCAGGGGACACACCACCACCACCACAAGTATCTAGAAGTGTAACTCCAGTCACTATGGGAGTCTCAAGGACACTTGTGTCCAGTGGACAACCAATAAGACAAATTCCCATCACCTCCACTCAAGAATCAGCTTCATTTTCTCAGAACACCATGCCTCACGGTCCAGAGCCCACCAGACAGGCTCAATTCAGTACCAGCACAGAGGTGGCCAACTCAGCTCCCTCGTCCTCCCCCAGTGGTCAAACTCTGACAGAGACAGTTTCTTATGGAACATCCCCTCCAGCTGAAACAGCTACCTCACCTCTTTCTAGTACCAGCAAAACCATGACAATCTCAACAGACTTCACCCCAGCAAACACAGGGGACACATCATCACCACAGGCAGCTGGTAGTCCCACTCCAGTCACCTCAGGACTCTCAACAACACCTGTGTCAAATACAGTGTCAACCCCAGAGACACCCAACACCTCCACTCAGTATTCGTCTTCATCCTCTCAGAACTCCAGCACAGGGGTTACCAGCTCAATGCGTTTGTCCTCCACAAGTGGACACGCTCTGACAGAGACAATATTTCAAGAGACATCAACCACACGTAACATAACTACCCCATTCCCTTCTAGTGTAACTAACACACCTTCGGTAACAACCGACCTGCGAACCATGACAAGCCATACAGGCTCCACTCCAGGAAACACATGGGAAACATCCTCACCACATGCACCTGGAAGTTCAGTCACTACCGGAGTCTCAACAGCACCTGAGTCCAGTGGACTCCCAACTGGACCAACCCCCACCATCTCCACTCAGGAATTAACTGCATTTTCTCAGAACAACCAGACTCAAAGCAGTCCATCTCAAATGAGTACCCTCCCTAAGACCACCACCGCACCTCCCTCCTCCTCCACCACTGGGGACACTCTGACAGAGACAGTTTCTCCTGGGACATCCCCTCAAGGTGAAATGACCTCCTCAAGCCCTTCCAGTGTAAGCAACACACCCTCCACAACATCAGAGGTGTTCACCATGACAGCCTCCACTGCCTCCACCCTAGGAATCTCAGGGGACACACCACCACCACCACAAGTATCTAGAAGTGTAACCCCAGTCACTATGGGAGTCTCAACAACACCTGAGTCCAGTGGACTCCCAACTGGACCCACCCCCACCATCTCCACTCAGGAATCAACTACATTTTCTCAGAACAACCAGACACAGAGTTTGGAGACCACTTCCCAGTCTCAAATGACTACCCTCACACCAACAGTCACCTACAGTCTTTCATCCTTCACAAATGGACACACTGTGACACAGACAACGCTGCAAGACACATCAACTACAGGTAACATAACTACCCCATCCTCATCTGGTATAACAAACACACCCTCAGCAACATCAGGCCCATTTACCATGACAACCCACACAGACTCTACTACAGGAAACACAGAAGACTCATTACCTCCAAATGCACCTGGAAGTCTCACTTCAGTCACTATGGAAGTCTCAACTACACCTGTGTCACATGAACTGTCAACAGTACCAATATCCAGCACCTCCACTCAGGAACCATCTTCACCTTCTCACAACACCCAGACTCAAAGCAGTCTATCTCAAATGGGTACCCTCCTTGAGACAAGCACCCCACCCCCCTCCTTCTCCACAACTGGGGACACTCTGACAGAGACAGTTTCTCCTGGGACATCCCCTCAAGGTGAAATGACCTCCTCAAGCCCTTCCAGTGTAAGGAACACACCCTCCACAACATCAGAGGTGTTCACCAGGACAGCCTCCACTGACTCCACTCTAGGAAGCTCGGGGGACACACCACCACCACCACAAGTATCTAGAAGTGTAACTCCAGTCACTATGGGAGTCTCAACAACATCTGAGTCCAGTGGACAACCAACAAGACCAACCCCCACCATCTCCACTCAGGAATTAACTGCATTTTCTCAGAACACCCAGACTCAAAGCAGTCCATCTCAAATGAGTACCCTCCCTAAGACCACCACCGCACCTCCCTCCTCCTCCACCACTGGGGACACTCTGACAGAGACAGTTTCTCCTGGGACATCCCCTCAAGGTGAAATGACCTCCTCAAGCCCTTCCAGTGTAAGCAACACACCCTCCACAACATCAGAGGTGTTCACCAGGACAGCCTCCACTGACTCCACTCTAGGAAGCTCGGGGGACACACCACCACCACCACAAGTATCTGGAAGTGTAACTCCAGTCACTATGGGAGTCTCAAGGACACCTGTGTCCAGAGGCCTACTAACAGGCAGCAGCTCTATGGAGTCGTCAACTGCATTTTCTCAGATAACCCCCATTCCAACCATGGAGACCACCAGCCAATCTCAAATGAGCACCCTCAGGAAGGTGACCACATCAAGCGTCTCATCCGCACGTGGACACACTCGGGCAGAGACTGTTTCTCAGAGACCTGCTTTTCCAGGTGAACCAACTATCTAGTCGTGTAAGCAGGGGCTGGGGCCAGGGTCACACGAGCAAATAATGAATAGTGGTCTATTTTGAGTATATTTCCATCCTTTTTTGAATAACTAAACAATGCTCATGTAGAATGGATTTTTGGGTGACCTCAGAGGAGCAAGTTTGTAACTTTCATTTCTAACTCCTAATTTTCTTAATCTTGTGGTTCTGCTACTGTTGGTAGTTTTAACTTATGTCTTCTCTCCCTACATGTGCAGGAGTGGTGACAAGCTCTCTGGGCCCACACCGTACCTCACCACCCTCCACATCCCCTCCCACACTTCCTGCCTCTACTCCCAGTATGTCCACAAGCTCTCTCTCAACAGCTCCCCCACGCCCCACCCCGTTGTTAGGAGGTAAGTGATGCCATTAAGTTGGGGCATTCCTAGACTGCAACTTAGTAGACATAGAAGTTGAAGTGGACTAAACTTTTTCTTTCTATCTCTCTTTCTTTCTCTCTTTCTTTCTCTCTTTCTTTCTCTCTTTCTTATTTTTTGTGTGGGTCATGGGGCTTGACTCTAGCCTGGGCACTGTCCCTGAGCTCTTCAGCTCAAGGCTACCGCCCTACCCTTGAGCCAACCCCCACTTCCCATTTTCTAGAGGCTAACTGGAGACAAGAGTCTTTTTGTGCCCGAGCTGGCTTTGAACCTTGATCCTCAGATCTCAGCCTCCTGAGTAGCTAGGATTATAGGTGTGAGCCACCGCACTCAACTGAAGTGAACCAGATTTTCTAGGGAAGGTCCTTGTGTGCAATTAAGGGAAATGGTTCTCTGTGCACCTCTACTTGGGCCAAGAGAAATTCAGTTGCTCACATATTTCTTGTTTTTGTTCAAGTCATGGGACTTGAACTCAGGGGCCTGAGTGCAGTCCCTGAGCTGTTTTTCTTCAGAAAAATGTTCTACCACTTTGAACCACAGCACCATTTCTGGTTTCCTGGTAGTTAATTTGAGGTAAGGGTCTCACAGACTTTCCTGCCTGGGCTGGCTTTGAATCATGATTCTCAGAGGATCATGCAATCCTTCCTAGGATTATAGATGTGAGTCATTATTTCATTTTTTTTTTTTTGCCAGTCCTGGGCCTGAGCTCAGGGCCTGAGCACTGTCCTTGGGCTTTCTCAAGGCTAGAGCTCTACCACTTGAGCCTCAGCACCACTTCCGGCTTTTTTCTATGTATGTGGTACTGAGGAATTGAACCCGGGTATTCGTGCATGCTAGGCAAGCACTTTAACCACTAGGCCAAACTCCCGGCCCCGAGGACAAACTTTCTTAAACTGGAACCCGACGACCTTGAGATCTTTTGACTACTAATCTCCACCTGTTTCTTCATTTGTTTTTGAAATCTTTAGAAATATTCTGACATCAAAACTGATGCAAAGGGACCAGGAATTTGGCCTAGTGGTAGAGTGCTTGCATAGCATACAAGAAGACCCAGGTTCGATTCCTCAGTACCATATACATAGAAAATGCCAGAAGTGGTGCTGTGGCTCAAGTGGTAGAGCTGAAACCTCAAGAAATGCTCAGGGACAGTGCTTAGGCTCTAAGTGCAAGCCCCAGAACTGGCAAAACACACACACACACACACACACACACACACACACACACACACACACAATTGATGCAAAATAGTTTTAATCCAACCTAGGAAATAGGAAAACCAGTGGATGGTGTAAAAGAGAGGTGCTCAGTGCAAATGCAGAAGCAGAGAATGGCTCCCACTGAGGGCCTACTGGGGACAGGGTGAGGGACAGCTTCGGGGAAGTTCTCTGGGGGCCTCTGAGTCTAAAAGAAGGCCAGGGTGCATGTAGACTTGATGCTTTTCCTTGTACTGGTCCAGGCATTCCTCTCTTCCCCTATGGATCAAGCGCTGGAGACCTGTGGTTGCCTAGCAGGGGTGTGGATGTTACCTCAAAGCTCTTCAAACTCCAAATTGGCTTCCCATTTGGCTCCTCCCTTCGGGATTCCCTCTATGTGAGTCTTGAACTGTAGCCCAAGTGGCAGGACCTGTGTTTTTGACCTCACTTTCCTTTCCAGCTTGGAGATAGCCCTCTAACAAGGACAGAAGCATCACCTTTACCTTCATAATATTTAAAAAAAATCTACTTAGGGCCTTGTATGCTTCTAAGCAGGTGTCCTACTACTTGAACCACATCTCTAGTATCTTTTTACACTGGTTATTTTTCAGGTAGGGTCTCCTATACTGGTGCTATTCTGGGCCTACTTGTGCTTCTCCTCAGCCATGTGCTTTCTGGTAGCTAGACATAACACACAAGTACCACAATTCCAAGACATTTGCTGAGATGGAGGCTTTCAGATTTTTATGGCCAGGCTGGTCTTGAACTGTGATCTGCCAGTCTCAGTCTCCCAAGCAGCTAGGATTATAGGCTTGGGCCAGTATACCTAGCTATAGACTTCTTTATTGGTAGAGCTCTGGGTGAGGAAAAGAGAGAGTAAGATAAAGCTTCCTACCTGTGTGCACAAAAAATGTCCTCACCCCAGAGAAAAGAACTCAGCACTCAGTATCTCACCATTGTTTTCATGGTGCTTTGTTTTGAGTAAGAAGCTTATTTAGTAAACTTGACAGGCTCATTCTCTTTCCATTTTTCTGTGATTACTTTCTGATTCTCTGGTCCATGTGTCCAAGAGTGGACTTGGAGTGGAATCCCAGCCCCTGTTGTGCTCAGGAAGGGGATTTTAGGACACAATGACAGGACACCACAGTGAGGACATGAGGCTATGTACTCCTTCAGTTCCCTCCCCTCCGCCCTCCGCCCCCCCCCCCCCCACCATAACCCAAGCTTTAGAATGGATAAGAGACTTGTCTCTGTGAAGGGCAAAGTTATCACCAGGGTTCAGCCACTGAGACAGAACACAACTATCAGCTGTGGACAGGTGTGAGGAATGCCAAAGGGGGAAGGAGACAAGGTTACTAGGTAAACGGGAAGGTAGCAAAGCAGATGAGGCAGCCTTCCAGGAGCTGTTGACATCTCTAAGCTTCTGCTCAGAGGGGCCCAGAGGGGGAGCACTTTTGAAGAGCAGGACAATGAATCACCTTCTCCTCTTTGAATGCTAAACCGGAACCTTATGCTCAGTTCACAGATGATGGCCAGATCATTTTCCCAGAGTCAGACTACCATATCTTCTCCTACCCCAACCCACCCTCACAAGGCTTCACAAGATGGGACTCTGTGGCCATGGTGGCTCCATTCTGGGATGTTGCTGATTTTTCCAGCCAGAAAGGGACCATATTTTACCAGGTGGGTGTTTACATTGGTAATGTTTTTTTATCATTACAGCATAAATTCATGTGAGCAGGGACTGAGGCTTAAATATGGGGAAGGGAGAAAATTGACTCAAGAATTCCTCAACCCAACTGTAGGAAGACCTGCAAGGTGACAGAGATAGGTGTAGCAATTCAGTGTTTGATTTAAAAATAAGGCTATCAAAGGTTTATCCTGATTAAGACTTCTTAATTAAGCAGACTTAGAGCCTGTTGGTGTTCCTAAATTAAATAAATGATTCCAGACAATGTAAACCTATACTCAGATCTCAGCCTTCTGAGTTACTAGGATTACAGGCATGAGCCACTGGCACCCAGCTAGTAAATGTGTTTTGAGTCTTTACCATGAACAAGGCACTCTAGATTCTCCAACAGTGGAAAGCCACCTGCCTGACCCAAAGGAGCTGTAAGTTAAACATGGGATGGTGAATAGACAAATGTGGTCACGCTATCTTTAGTCAGTTTGAACTATAGAGAATGGGGAATTCTAGCCTGGGACCCTCTAGTCTATGTACCCTAGGCTTCCTTACAGCCCAAATTTAAACGGATTTTTTTTTTTGCCAGTCCTGGGGCTTGAACTCAGGACCTGGCCACTGCCCTTGAGTTTTCTCAAGGCTAGTGCTCTACCACTTGAGCCACAGCACCAATTCCAACTTTTTCTGTGTATGGAGTAATGAGGAATCAAACCCAGGGCTTCATGCATGCCAGGCAAGCACTCTACCACTAGGTTATACTTCCAGCCGCTTAACTGATTTTAAATGAGAAGAAGTCATTGGAGGCACTCAGACCTAAGACATGGAAGGACAGGTGGCATGATATACTAATATGAACAAGATCCTTAAGTAGAAAGTCGGGGGCAGGGTACCCCAGGGTGTTGAGTGGGTCCTAGCTTGATCTTATCTGTCTTCCTTTTCCTAGGAATATGAGACACTCTATGGTGAATATGACTTACTAGTTAGGCAAGTGGAAACTTGGATTCAACAGTTCACAAATTCCCGGGACTACTACGCCAAGTGGACCCTAAAGATTACTTGGGTCAAAGTACCCGCCTATCCTGCCCAGTCGACCCTGGGGGTGAGTGGTCCATGAGCAGCTCCACGTGAGCCATCTTCAGACATCCTGGAATCCTAGATAAGAGCTAGTCTCCTGAATCCCCTCTGTCTTGAGGAAAGATTGCTAATCAGAGTTAACACCCCCGCCTTCACTTCCACCCTCAGCTCCACCATTCAAACATGGTACCAGGCCTGCCTCAAGTCTTCATGTACATAACATTACAGCAGCTCAGACACATAGGAAATGGCTTTTTGTCCCCTAGTTCTGGGGCTTCAACTCAGGGCTTTTTATCCTCAAAAAATATCTGGCTATTGGTAATTTCACATGAATTATATTGGTCAGATTTTGTTGTTATAACAAAATACCAGATACAGTTTAGTTCAGTTCTGTAGGCTGAAAGTCCAAACAGCATTGCTCATGGGGTTATGTCCAGTAGCAGATAACGGATTACATCTTGAGCCAGGAGCAGGGAGGATGGCTGAGGCCAGGCTTGTTTTTTCTATAATAACTCTATTGGGAGAACTCAAGGTGTCACTCAACTGTCTGTTGACTCCAATGACCTAAAGACATCCCACTAGGCTCCACCTCTTAAAGGCTTCACCACTTTTTTTTTTGCCAGTCCTGGTCTTGAGCTCAGGGCCTGAGCACTGTCCTTGGTTTTTCTCAAGGCTAGAGCTCTATCACTTGAGCCACAGCACCACTTCTGGCTTTTTTTCTATGTATGTGGTACCAAGGAATCCAACCCAGGTCTTCATGAATGCTAGGCAAGCACTCTACCACTAGGCCAAACTCCCGGCACCTCCAGCACTTTTTAATACCACCATGCAGAGAATCAAGCCTCCAAACAAAGAGGAGTGACGCAATGAAATCATAGCTGAGCCATAACATGCATCAGCTTCCGACATTCATGCACATTTTAGAGGTCAGGAAAGCAGAAGATTACAGTTTTCTCTAAGTTACCCAGCTAGCAAACGACAAAGCCAGAACTGAGGCTTATGTAGCCTATGCTCCCAAATCTAGTCCTTAAACACAGTACCATCCAAGGGGAATGGGGTACCACACAATCTCCTCAGTTCCTTCTGAGGGCTTCCAGTTCATACGGCATCGAATTCTTATGTAAAGTCATTGTTCAATCTCTCAGCAAAGAAATGACTTAATTTGGACAAGGCCTGTGCCTTCAGAGGCTCCCAGTCTCCCACCCCAGCAGGCCCTCCACACCGTTTGGGGGAGGGGACATCTGGATAACGTCTTCAAATCTCTAAAAGTTCATGAAGCTCCCAGCTCTGGTGTCTCCTCTAGTTGCTTGGGTTCCTGTAACTTTCTCTCACAAAACTCCTAACTGGGATGTACCCCAGAGCTTTTCATCTCCTCTCTGTGAAACGAGAGTCACAAAGAAAGAAAATCCTCCATGGTAAGTAGTATTATACCCCATGGACGCTCAAACCAGCTTCACACTTACCCGTGTTTTAAATCCACATGTCTTGTGTGTCAGGGCAGGGGTGTGGGGTAGTTATGGGACACAAGGGAGGAGAACCCAGGTTTCTCATAGGCATCTTTACTTTTGTCTCCCACCAATCTCCAGACCAACACCTACCAGGCCATCCTCACCACAGATGGCAGCAGGTCCTATGCCCTGTTTCTCTACCAGAGAGGTGGGATGCAGTGGGATGTGACCCAGCGCCTGTACAGCTCAGTTGTCATAGGCTTTTCCAGGTAGGACAGGGGCAGCTACCAGGACTGAGGGGGAAACCTAGAATACAGATGGCTAGTTGGGCTCAGTGGCTCATGCCTGTAATCCTAGCTACTCAGGAGACTGAGATCTGAGGATCATGGTTTGAAGCCAGCCTGGGCACTAAAGACTGTGAGAAAATTATCTCCAATTAACCACCTGAAAACAGGAAATAGCTCTGTGGCTCTGGGGGGTAGAGCGGTAGCCTTGAGCTGAAGAGCTCAGGGACAGCGCCTAGCACCAGAGTTCAAGCCCCCTGACCAAAAACAAAAACAAAAAAAAAGTATGCAGGTGGCTACAAACCACACACACTCCCATCCTGGGAACAAGGTAGTGTGTGGACGGGTCCCAGTAGTCTCAGTCTCTGAGACAACTCTTCCCAACCAAATGCTAGCCATGAGCATAAGAGCTCAGGAACAGTGCCCAGGGCCAGAGTTCCAGCCCTACAACTGACAGAAACATCACATCAACCTGAGAACACCTAACATAGATGCCATACACTGGTGTATAAATAGCTTGTGTGACAAAGGAGCAAAATGCAAGAGCTACTATCCAGTGACACACCCACCGTGAGTTGAGCCTTGGGCCACTGCCGTAGCCTCTCCTCCATCCACAGTGAGGAAGGTAGAGGTGACAGCTCCTTCACACCCGTCCCTGCTTGATGCTGAGGAATTCTCAGATGTTACTGCATTAAATCCGCACATCTGTCAGGTAGATGCTGCCCTCATCTCTTTAACCAGATATGAAAACCAAGAACAAGGGAAGTAGAGTAACTTCTCTTGTCTGGCCATCCAGTAAATGTGGCAATGTGTAGTTGAATCCATGACTGCCTCATTCTAAAGACCAGCCCTGAGCCATTGCAGTGTTCGATCTACCCCAGTGTGTCCCTCTCCTTTTCTAGTTAAGAGGCCGGGAGTTTGGCCTAGTGGTTAAAGTGCTTGCCTAGCATGCATGAAGACCTGGGTTGGATTCCTCGGTACCACATACATAGAAAAAAGCCAGAAGTGGTGCTGAGGCTCAAGTGGTAGAGCTCTAGCCTTGAGAAAGTCCAAGGACAGTGCTCAGGCCCTGAGCTCAAGCCCAGGACTGGCAAAAAAAAAAATAGGAACAGGAAAGAAGCCTGAACTCTGTTGTTTCATACATACCTACCTCATGAATGACCAGGAAGTCTTCCAGTTCCTTACAATCATGAAACAGAACAGAGTCCTTCTACCCTTGCCCAGTGTCCCCTCTTCTCTTGTCCCCTCCTGGGACTCAGTGATACTGGCTAGATGCCCAACTGACCCACTTAGTAGCAGCCTGCCCCCACTGACTGCAGACTGACCAGCTGGCCTGAGTGCTGGCTGCCTGACAAGCTGAATGAGTAGCTTTCAGCTAAGAGTTGAGAGCCTTTGTGTGACACAGAGAGGACTAAGTGTCTTTCCTTTGCCTGCAGTGGAGATGGGCATTTTGAAAACAGCCCACTGATGTTCCAGCCAGTGTGGAAAAAATACCGTCCAGACCAGTTCCTGCACCCCAAATTAGGTAAAAATGAATGTCATCTGTCACGCATGTTCCTCCACGTCCTGACAGTCCTCACAGGCAGTCCCTAAGCTTGCCTCCACTCTGAAGGCATCCTCACGGGCTCACCACCTGCAGGTACTCTCATACCTAACCTGGCTCAGGGAGCAACTAGTACCTCCCATAGCCACAGAGTACGGCCTCCTCTCTCACAGGAGCCCAACACGGGGGATCTGTCCCTTGGGGCCCCAGGAATGATGGAGGTGGGGATAGGAGTGGGCAGTCAGGACAGGTGATGCAATTGTCACGAGAGCCCCAACGATTCTATAGAGACTTCCCTCAAGGTTTCTTCCAGTAGCTTTTCCCTTGCAAAGATGGCATCTGGAGCATGCCTGTAATCCTAGATACTCAGGAGACTGAGATCTGAGGATTGCGGTTCAAAGCCAACCCGGGCATTAAAGAACTTGAGACTCCAATTAATCTCCAATTAATCACTAGACAATGGGGAAGTGCAGCTGTGGCTCGAGGGGTAGGGTGGTAGCCTTGAGTTGAAGAGCTCAGGACAGAGCCCAGGCCCAGAGTTCAGGCCCCATGACGGTTCCCTGCCCACCCCCCCACTCCCCCCCTGCCAAAAAAAGAGATGGCATCTGGGCCAGAGAAGGCTGCCTCATCCACTTGGTATTGGAGCAAGCCCCCTACCTTCACATGTCAACTTTTCTATTGCTCCTAGCTGACCCCTGGACTGTGTCATAGTTGGTTTGGCCGCTGAAGGGTCTGTGCAGAGTGAAGCATGTGGGCGGAGTGCCTGATTGCATGACTTGATGGCTGGTATTCCCTAAGACTTAGGGTACACAAGAAGAATTGGTGTAGGGGGAATTTGGAGGTACTGAAACTTCGAGGGAGCATACCAGAAGGAGAAGCCAGAGTTTAGCTCTGAGATGGATTGAGGAGAGCTCTCCCCAAGTTACAGTTGTCCCAGAGTTTTGCCTTGTAATTCAAGATTTGAAGACTTTTGGAGCTCACAGCAATTCACTGGGCCCCCTCCTAGGAAGAGGTTCTCAGGGGCTGGGAGTGACCTAGGGTGTGCAGCCTTAAGGCTGAAGCTGAGGCAGGCTGTATGGTTCCCCAACCCTGAAAAAATTCTGCTTCTCTTGCTTCTCCAGGTCTCTACGGGGTGCAAATTTACAGGCTCCACAGGGAAGAAAGGCCCAACTTCAGGCTCAAGTGCCTGGAGTGGTTGAAGAGCCAGCCTCAGTGGCCCCGCTGGGGCTGGAGCCACATCTCCTGCCCTTGCTCCTGGCAGCAGGGACGATGGGACTTTCGATTCCAACCCATCCACACAGGTAGTACCTCCTTCCCGTCCCTCCCAAGTCTACCCATCATCCCCTTTGCTCATACATGTCCTTTCCCAGAAGCACTCCAGCCCCGCCCCCCACCCTACCACAGGCTCTGCAGCCTGGGCCTGAGGACATTCGCCCTTCACAGGTTGGTGGGACTCCAACAGCAGGAAGCTGTGTAGTTTCTCCTCTTGGCGAGGGGGTGTGTGCTGCAGCTACGGGCCCTGGGGAGAGTTCCGAGAAGGCTGGCATGTGCGGAGTCCCTGGCATTTTGGTATGTATCCACGAAGACTTCCCCCTCCCTGCTCTGGAGCCAACTGCCCTCCCAAGCCAAGCCCCAGGTACTCTGCCTCCTATCCCCATTCCTTCCCAGCTCCTTCGCTCTTGTAGCAATTCCATGATTCTGGGAAAACAGGAAGCTTCCACCCAGCTTCCATCAGCTGCCAAGTGATGTTCCATCAGTTTAGGACTCAACTCCAGCCTGAAGTGGGGACATCTTTCCAAGCAAGGGAGAGGATCTAATCTGACCCTGGCCTGCAGGGCCCACATTGGCAGGCTACATGGAGGGAAGATTCGATCTAACTCTCCACAGAGACTCACAGGGGTGTGAGAAAGTGGCCAGTGGCCTGATGTGCCCATCCTCCTACCTGCTGCATCTACCCCGTGCTGTTGACTGCATCCCCGCCACCCAGCCCCTTGTGCTGCGGAGTATCCCAGTTGTCCATCTGTGATCATGGAGCAGGTTGAGACGTGAACTGTGCTCTGGCTGATTCCAAAGTCATACCTCTAGCTGCGTGCCAGTGGTTCACGACTATAATCCTACATATTCAGGAAGCTGAAATTTGAGGATCATCGTTCAAAACTAGCCTAGGCATGAAAGTACTTGAGTCTCCTATTTCCAATTAATTACCAAAAAGACAGAAGTGGAGATGTGGCTTAAGTGGTTGAGCTCCAGCCTTGAACCAAAGAGCTGACAGACAGCACTCAGGCCCCAAGTTCTAAACCTGAATATACACACGCGCACGCATGCGTGCACGCGCACGCGCAGACACACACACACACACACACACACACACACACACAGAGTCATGCTCTTGCCCAGCGATGCCTTCTTGCCCTACCAAACCTTCCAAGTAGTTTTCCAGGGCTTCTACCCCTCCCCTCAACTCCTGCTTCTCTCTGCAGACCAGGACCTGGAGCCACAGAACTGGTGCTGCCGCTGGAATGACAAGCCTTTCCTCTGTGAGCAGTACTGGCAAAGGCGAGGCCGCATCAGCTGTGCTGGGTACAGACCTCCACGACCCGGTGAGTGCATTAGGGGAAGGAGCTCTTGACCTCTTGTAGGACACGGAACCTGCCCTGGCATAAGGCCAGCTTCCTGAGGCAGAACCAAAGCCACAAGGGGAGTGGGGACAATTCCAGGTGGAGGCTGATGGCACACAGGGGGGTTTTGTACATGACACTGGAGAATAGATGAAGAGGGGAACCAAGTATAAAAGGCTTTCTCTACCCCGTGAGTATGTGCCCAGGCTTGAGCCCACAAGGGCCTGGTGAGTAATAGTGAAGCCCTGGCCCTGCTTTGCTAATGCATTACCTCCTTTTCTTCAGCCTGGACATTTGGGGATCCCCACATTGTCACCTTTGATGATGCCAATTACACCTTCAATGGTCTGGGGGACTTCCTGCTGGCCCGGGCCTGGGATAGAAACTCCTCCTTCCTGCTGCAAGGCCGCACTGCCCAGACCAGCTCAGCCAACGCCACCAACTTCATCGCCTTTGCTGCTCAGTACAACTCCAGCACCCTGGGCCCCATCACGGTGAGGCTAGGGAGTGTGCAGGAAGCTCCTGCATCCCGTCCCTCCCAGCTCCCTGAGAACTTCAGCTGGACAGTGAGGCCCTAGAGGGACAAGAGAACAGAGAAAGGGGGGAGTGGAGCAGAGGGAGGGCGCAGCCTAACAGGAGAGCCATCTGAGTGAACTCTGAAATCCTGGAACTGGGAATTAGGGTTCTAGCTCCACCTTTTTCAGCTGCTTGACTTGGAAGAAACTTTTGCACCTCTAGTGTCTCTGTTGCCCTATAGAGAAAGGAGGATATAGTAATACCTCTGCCCCACAGGGCTCCAGTAAGACTTACGTGAGATGATCCCAGTTGTGCCTGGCACAGAGCCTGGCACACACTGAACACTCCACAGATGGCGCTGGCAACCTCACTACCACCCTGTCCTTAACTTTCTTCTTCCTCCAACCCTGGCTTCTGGCCTAGACCTGTTCTCTGGACCTTCACTTCTAGGCCTCTGCTCAACTCATCAGTCAGGCTGAGGCCTATGCCAATTCCCTTCCAGGTTCAATGGCTTCTTGACTCGAATAACACAATCCAAGTTCTACATAATCACCATAATGTGACATTTGAGACCAACAATGTCGATGCAGAAGGTAGGCTGGAGGAAACTGTCAGCCATTGTCCCCCATGTCCGTAGCATGGGGTTTAAGAGGCTATTTACTACCTGGGAGTGGGCAGAGCGGTGGCTGCGATGGTCAGGAGCCCCACCAGCCCTGCACAGGCTCTGCAAGCAGATTCTGTACCCAGGGAACTGAACTTTCTGTCTTCAGTTCTCTCCTTCCCTCCAGGCTGTCACTCACTTTCTGGATAGCTTTGTCTTCAGTCCCCAGAAGGTAGGCCTTGAGGGTGGTCTGGTGGTCTGGAGCCGCTAGACAAGGCACCCTCGGATATGCCAGCACAGCCCTCGGTCTCTTTGTGCCATGGGCTTCTACAGCCGCGGAGTCATGGCTCCCAGCAAGCCCATGCTAGTGGGCTCTTCGCTTCCTCCCTGACCTCTAGGCCTGCACATATTCAACACCACTGGCCTCCTGTTGACCCGCAATGGCTCCCAGGTCTCAGCCAGCTTTGATGGGACCGTGACTATCACAGTGGTCGCTCTCTCCAACATCCTCCATGCCTCCTCCAGCCTCCCAGAGGAGTACCAAAACCACACAGAGGGCCTCCTGGGTAAGAGGCAGGGGCTGGCGCCATGGATAGGGGCAGCTGGTCTTCCGTGAGCTATGGGCCTCCCTGCCAAGTTCTGTTTCACAGCCCTTAGGCATATAGCTAGGAGGGGACACTTCCATCATCCTGAGGCTTACTTTCTGCCCTCCTCCAACTTCCTCCTTCATTTCCTTCTCCTTCCTCTCCCTCTCCCTTTTCCTCTCCCTCTCTCTCTTTCCCTCCCCTCTCCCTCTCCCCTCCCCCCTCTCTGGCTCTTTGGCTCTCTACATATATGGCTGTCTCTATCTCTCCGTCTCTGTCTCTGTCTCTGTTTCTGTCTCTCTCCTCCTCCACCTGGTAGCTGACCTCCTTTGTCCTCTAGGGGTCTGGAACAACAATCCGGAAGATGACTTCAAGATGCCCAATGGCTCCACCATCCCTAGAAACAGTTCTGAGGACATGCTTTATCACTATGGAATGACCTGTGAGTCACGGGAACCCCTCAGCAGAGCTCCCAGGCCTCTGTCTCCTGAAGGGGTCTGAGGAGTTGGCCACCACCCCAGATTTGTGCCCCTACCCTTATCCCACTTGCATGTCTCTACTGGGGAAGGGGTTGGGCAGGTAGCACTCACTCACTGAAGCAGTTATTTCCTGACTCAGAAACTGGAAGCCACTCTGTTCCCACGTCCCCTCCTCGACTGTGCATGCAGGGGTGAACTCAGCTGAAGGATGTCTAGACTCCCAGCCTTGGTATCCCCCTCCTACACACACACTAAGCCCCCATCTTACGTTATAGGGCAAACCAATGGAACGGACCTCCTTGGAAAGAGGACTGATTCTCTGCCCTCCAATTTCACCCCTGTATTTCTGTCCCAACTATCAATGAGAAACAACACGTCTCTCGCCTCTGAGTGTAATGAAAATATACCATGCATCTATGACACCCTGATCACAGGAAACACGGACACTGGCCGTCACACCAGGATGGCCTCTGAAAATTACCGGCAGATGAATGCCAGCCTCAGTAAGTGTGGTGAGACCCAGGGAAGGGTGTGCTGGTCTGGGGAGCAGATGCCTTCAGGGGATCATACAGCTCTGCTCAAAACTCTCTCACCTACTCAGCCTCTGTTGTGCCTGATACCATCCTATTGAGTCTGTGTCCTTTGTCTCTGAGGACTGTTTCCCCATTGCTCACCAAGTCCTCTCCCTCTACTCCTGACCCACTGGGCTCTCTTAAGTCTGAATTTAGCACAGGCTTCTCCTACTGGGAAGGCTCTTTCCCTGGACAGCCACAGATTGTTCTTCACCATCTCCCTTTTAGTGATGCCCCTCAGCTACCCTGGCTAAAATTCCATCTTCATCCACCACTCCCACTCGCCTTAATTTTTTCCTTAATATGGACAACTACTAGACAATTTTTTTGTCCAGTCCAGCAGCTTGAACCCAGGGCCTGAGCACTATCTTTGGGCTTTCTCAAGGCTAGAGCTCTACCACTTGAGCCACAGCACCACTTCCAGCTTTTTCAATGCATGTGGTACCAAGGAATCAAACCTGGGTCTTTGTATATGCTAGACAAACACTCTACAATGAGGCCAGATTCCCAGCCCTAAACAAATTTCATAATTTTCATGTGTCTTTTTTTCTTCACATATCCACTGCTGTATCCTAGAATGGTGCCATCCATATGTTAGGTGCTCAATAAAAAATAGTTACTAGGGCCAGGATTTTGGCCTAGCAGTAGTGTGCTTACCTAGCATGCACAAAGCCTGAGTTTAATTCCTTGGTTACCACTTATACAGAAAAAGGCCGGAAGTGGTGCTCAAGTGATAGAGTGCTAGCCCTGAGAAAGCTCAAGGACAATGCCCATGCGCTGAGGCCAAGGCCCCAGGACTGGTAAAAAAAAAAAAAAAATAGTTGTTAACCAGCTGGTTTAGTGGATGAATGAACAATGCAATAAAAAATAGCAAGGCTCTATGAAACAAACGGTTGAAAGGTTTGCTTATTTCTGTCTCTCTATCTGCAGACAAATGCACTGGCTGTCTAGCTATCCCTGTGTGGTTTTGGGCTCTTCTCCAGAAATAGAAAGGCCTGAGGGTCTGAACAGCCTGTTCTCTGGGTCACTTTGCCCCAGACAGAAAAGAATGTGAAATGAGCCCTGTTTTGAAAAGAGAAAGAAAGAGACTAAAGTTTTGGGCAGGTGGATAGAGTAAGCCTAACCTGCTCTGAGAGGTGGGGCTCGGATCTAGGAAGGCCTTCTGAGGTACAGGGGCAGGAGAAAGGGGAAAGACTAAGCCTGAGGGCCCTGCCTCAGCTCTAGCCTGTGTTGCAGATCAGAAACCACCCTCAATCAATGGCCCCAGGAGGA
Source organism: Megascapheus bottae (assembly GCF_031878675.1). Classification (NCBI taxonomy): domain Eukaryota; kingdom Metazoa; phylum Chordata; class Mammalia; order Rodentia; family Geomyidae; genus Megascapheus; species Megascapheus bottae. Next base: position 54,439,968 of record NC_143509.1, read on the forward strand.
TTGAAGCCTACAAGGAAAAGACCAAGAAGATTCAATTCTCCAGCAACTCTGAGAACATCACATTCACCCTCAGAGACCAGTGTAGTGACTTTAAGCTCTTTGGTAAGAACCTTTGGCTGGGTGGGGAGTGAAGAAGTAGAACATGTGGTATTCTTGTGTGCATGTGTGTGTATATGTGTGTGCACATGTGCACGGGCATGTGTGTACTCACACCAATACTGAAAGCCTCACGCTCCTGCTCAACTTTCTTGCTCATGGCTGGTCCTCTACTACTTGAACCACACTTACAGTTTGGCATTTTGCTGGTTAATTAAAGATGGAGTCTCACAGATGTTTCTATCTGCTTGGCTTTGAACTGCAGTCCTCCATGTTGCAACCTTCTACGTAGCTGAGATTATAAGCATGAGCTAGTACTGGCTCATGCCTGTAATCCCAGTCATCTTACATCTATTTTCCCTGCACTACAGTTCAATTACTTTTTGTCTGAGTAGCCAGAATGATTTGTTTTCTTTTCTTTTCTCCTCTCCCCTCTCTCTTTTACATAGTCATACAGTTATTCGGGGTGGGTTTCATTGTTACTTCTCCTCCTATGTTTATGGTGTCTTCTCATCAGTTTCACTCCCTTCTATCGTGTTCCTTGCTGGAGACTGTCTTTGTGTGTGTGGGGGGGGGGGGAGTGTCATGGTGCTTGAACTCTGGGACTGGGCTCTGTCTCTGAGCTCTTCAGCTCAAGACTACCACCCTACTCCTGGAGCCCAGCCCCACTTTCCATTTTCTAGTGATTAATTGGAGATAAGAGTCTCACGTTCTTTAGTGCCCAGGCTAGCTTTGAACCTTGATCCTCAGATCTCAGCCTCCTGAGTAGCTAGGATTCCAGACATGAGCCACAGCTCCGGGCTGGACCAAAGTCCTAGAGACCATGCTCCAAACTGTGATCCCTCACAGCCTCACCGCCTCTCCCTGTGCATAAGGAGTGCCTGTCCTGGCCGCAGCTCTTTTTGACTGCTCAAGGCCCCTGCCCCGGTGCTCAGCTCACTCCAGACTTCACGGATGCCACTCCTCAGGAATCATGCTCTGGAAGTTATTCCTGTTTACTCCGTACTATGTGCTCCTTTCAACCTGCTCTTTGGTGGAGTCTTTCCTATTTCAATTGGGAAAAAAAGGACAAATTTGTTGAAATTATACTGAACAGCTTACTCTAGGATCTGGATAAAGGTCAAGTGTAGCTCAAGGGACATGAAAGGAGTGATAAGAAGTTAGGATAAGGTGGGGTGAGCTGGGGTTTGAAGAAGCACCAGGAGGATTCTGGTCCTCATCTTTCAACTCCACAACACCGATCCTGGCTCAGGATTTAGGCACACTTGTCTTGGGGTGGGCCTTTTGCTTTGTACATTTCCCCACAGTCAGTAAATTAGTAACTTCCTCCAGTTTGAACATAGGCAAGATCACCCCAAGTTATCAGTGCAGCTCAGGCTGTTGATAGTTGAGGGGTAGGTGATATGTGAGGGGGATGGGAAGAGACAGCCTTAGCAATCAGGGTGTAAGATGCCAGGATGTGTGGGACTACAGAGCAGAAGCCCCCAGCCCTCCGCCATCTCATCTTCCCTGGACAGAGAATGGAACCTTTCTGTGGACACCAACATCCCTGAGACCATGCACTGTGGAGATTCTAGCAAGAGACAGCAGGACTGGTTTGACATCTGCGCTCCAACTCCAGGCTGTGGTCTGCTTCTGCAATGCAGAGAGCCAGTGCTTCTTCAATCAGACCAGATGGGTAGACAATTCCTTTCTCGAGGTGAGTGTTGGGATAGCATAAGAAGGAGATTTCCAGGCTGAGAATGTGGGTTAGCATGTATGAAGCCCTGTGTTCAGTTCCTCAGTACCACATAAACAGAAAAGGCCAGAAATGGTGCTGTGGCTCAAGTGATAGAGTGCTTGCCTTGAACAAAAGCAACTTAGGGACCATGCTCAGGTCGTGAGTCCAAGCCCCAGGACTGGGGGAAAAAAAAAAAAAGATTTCCATGATGTGGGGAAGTGGGAATAGAAGAGAGGTTGTGACTCAGTCTCTCTTGGGTAAGGGCCAGGTGGGTGGAGCCATGATGGATGAGTCTAACAGGTATCAAACTCAGGTGAGTTCATGTGTGAAGAACTAGGATTCTCTTTATGACCTGCAGCTCCAGTGGATTTTTCTTTTTTGTGCCAATACTCAGGCTTGCATTCAAGGCCTGGATATTGTCTCAGGTTCTTTACTCAAGAAAGTATAGCTACCATTTGAGCCATATCTCTACTTCTGGCTTTTTGGTGGTTAAGTGGAGATAAGAGTCTCACAGACTCCCCAGCCTGGGCTGACTCAGCTTTCTGAGCAGCTAGAATTACAGGCATAAGCCGCCAGCACCCGGTTTCAAGTGAATTTTTATGTCTCACCTCGCATTTGGTAGACTATTTCATATCTGCCTCCTTACTCAGGAAAGACATTGAGATGTTGGGGAGGGGGTGGTATCCCTGTGCTCTTTGGGCCCAAAGGCGACTTAGCCTCCAGCGCAGTTATGCCCTGCCTTCCTCCAAGCCCAGGGAGGCACCATGCCTTGCTGTGGAAGGAGATAAGGTATGGGAAAAGCCCAAGCAAGGTGGGACTCAGGGTAAAGAAAGGGCCTGGGATGCTGAAGGACAGGAGAGCGGTGTGACTGGAGAGGGCTTGCAGGCTTGGCCTGATCAGGCGGGTGTTCAGCACTCGCAAACAGGACTAAGACAAGAACTTGAGGCTCCTGGGTTCTTGAATTGGGAGGGTGTCAGTTCAGAATCACAGACGTCCTTCGTAGTTCAGGCCGGTGGCTATCTGGTGATCTACAACTTGGGTTACCATTCCAGGTGGCCAGCTGTAAGTGTGACGGGGACAGCTTTGGCCTCTCCTGTGAACACACCAAGGACCCCTGTGACCAGCAGTGTTTCCCAAACGTGCGCTGTGTTCGTGGGAAGGGCTGTGAGGCCTGTCCACCCAACATGACGGGGGACGGGCGTCACTGTGCAGGTGAGCCAGGGGCAGGGACCGGGCAGGAGGAGGTTCAAGGACCGGTAACGTCTTCTAGGCTTGGGCAACCAAGGAAAACGAAGTCTCCTTTCTCCAGGAAGTCGTTTGTGAGCTTGTTCCAGGAAGTCAAGGGGAGAAGGTGTGGGAGGTGCAGGCAGAGGGCGGGGCCAGGCACAGCAGCCTAGAGGTGTTATTGGGGAAAACCCAAAAGACTAAACTAGATGCAGGAAGAGGCCTGGGGCGCTGCAGTGAGCCACCTGAGGGTCTCCAGAGACAGGAAGCAAGGCACCTCACAAGTTGGGACAATGGCTAAAGGAATTTCATTTTTCTTTGTGATCCCCCCAACACCCTCATCTGCTCTCTACCTTGGAGCTATTACAGTGACAGTGAGAGAGCTCACAGGAAGGACTTCCCCAAACCCCAAAACAGTCAGGTACCATCAGGAGACCATTGGCTTCTGAGCAAGAGCCAGAGTGAACTGAACCAAAGCCTAACCTGCGGCCTTCTGTTCCTTCCAAGGGTTTGATAAACCTGGCACTCAAGCTGTAGAAGGAAAACAAAAACAAAAACAAAAAAACCCCTGTGTAGCAGAGTGGGGGGAGGGAGGGAAGGTTGCCTTGTAGAGAAATGTCTAGAAAAGGAAAAAGAAGATACAGTGTGGGGTTCTGAGTGGCCCACAGACAGGACATAGATGGGGCAGAAACCAAGACATCCTGTGAGCAGGTTCCCGGGGTCACCTCTCCCCTGGGCCCCTCTGCTGCACCAGTGTGGCATGGCTGACTACATTCTCTTTCTGCAGCTCTGGAGGATTTGTTCCACTGTGCGAACCACTCCTGTCCTGTGAATTACTGCTATAACCAAGGCCACTGCTACATCTCCCGGACCCCGGACTGCCAGCCCTCTTGTATCTGCCCCCCAGCCTTCACCGACAACCAGTGCTTCCTGGCAGGGAACAGTTTCACTCCAGCTGTGTATGGAGGTACAACAAAACACCCCTGGACAACTGGGGTCCTGGGCCAGCGCCTCAAAGTCACTGGTTAGAAGCCCTGAGTTTTCCTAGCACGTACTGAGTTGTATGATGGCCGTCAGGGCAGTCATAAAGCTGACCCACAGGCTGGGCCATGGCCTGGGGACACACTGAGCAAAGGCCAAAAAGCTGGCAGTCTTGGGAGTCACAGGTGTCCTGGTCATCCTAGAGCGAGCTCAGCAGTGAGGGTCACACATGCCAGGCAGGACCTTCTATCTCCGTCTGGCTCAACGCCATCTCTAATTAGTCCCATCAGTTTGTGAGGTGATGATGAATCTGTTTCTTCCATCTCCAGATCTTCCCTTAAGAGTCATCCACCTCACACTGAGAGAAGGGGACAACGCCTCCGCAGCCGACGTCAACGCGTCGGTCAGTGCCAGTGTCACATGCCCAGCCCCACGGGGTGGGGCGTAGATCTCATCAGGAGCAAGCAAGGGCCAGCCATCACTGTGATCTAGCCTAACTGCCCATCTGGCCTCACCCCAGCCTTTCCCAGAATACCCCACGAGACTCTCTGGGTATTGTATGGAAGAGGCACACCCACTGACTTCCTCGAGGGAACTGGGTCTGTCCTCTTGGCTGCCACTCCTTTGCCCACCCTTCAGTCATGGGTAAAGCAGCCTGCTGATTGAGTGGTTGAGACTCTACACTCCGATGTATGCATGGGGAATCAAATCTCTGCCCTTCAGCTTAGTTGAGCAGATGTAATCATTACAAAAGCTAGCTTGACACATTCTTATTGGCATATATTTAATTGCATATATTGCATTAAATATTCTGTTTTTAATTATGTATTAAATATTAGATTGGCATGTATGAACTTGTAGTGAAGGGGTTCATCATGAGCCTCCCGTACATGCCAAAAATGTAACTTAATCATATTAGACAAGCTACTGCGTGACTCATCTATTGAAAGGGATGAGAGTGGTGCCTACATCACTGGGTTGTCACCGTTTGGATGAGATTGTGTAGAGATGGGTAAGATCTCAGGAGGCTAAGATCTGAGGATCGCTATTGGAAGCCAGTTTAGGCAGAAAAGTCAATGAAACTCTTATCTTGAATTAGCCAGCACAGTAGAAGTATGGTTTAAGTGACAGAGAGCAATTGAGAGTCTAGAACCAAGCAAGAGTGGGAAGCCCTGAGTTCAAGCCCCAGGACTGGCAAGCAAGCAAGAGGAGGGAAGGAAGGAAGGAAGGAAGGAAGGAAGGAAGGAAGGAAGGAAGGAAGGAAGGAAGGGAAGGAAAAGAAAAGAAATGTACATAAAACACAAGCATTCACAGACTGTTGATACTCTTACTACTACCAGAGCACTTCACACCCCAAGTGGTAACACCTGCTGGCATGTGTTCATTGCATCTGTGATGAGGACTGTACAGGCTGTCCCTCATTCATCCTGACATCCCTGGCTCCTGGCTGGCCCTGGACCTAGCTAAGCAACTTCTCAGTCTACACAGGGGGAGGAAATGAATTGCAACAGAGGCAGGTAGGGATGGTACATTTCAGATTCTCCCTGAAGTATGAGGCAGAGGAGGGAGAAAGAAGGTAAATTCCAATCATCAGTGAGGATTTAAGCAAAATCCAGGCGAGCTGCTAGCCTAGAAGTACTTGGGGATGCCAAGATGGTGAGAAATACCTTGGGGGGCAGGCCTGTATTCATGGGCAAAGGTGAAAGCAGTCAGGACACATTACAGTGGGAAGGGTCTCCTCTCTGGTCACTACCCCACTTTCTGTTCCCCTCTCTTCTGTCTCAGGTGGCATATAGACTGGAGACCCTGGAGGTACGGGCCTTTCTCCGGAACAGCCAAGTACAATCAATGTAGGTGAGACTGTCTCATGCCTCCACCTCACCCATGTCTTCTCCTCCTGCTCTTTAACCCTTGTCTGTCCCCTGCTCAACACAGCTCCCAGTCAATACTAGCCCCAGGACGCACAATTCAACACTGGTTAGTCACCTCTGAGTTCCAGTACCGCGCTAAGGGCCCCGTCATCCACTTTCTGAACAATCAGCTTCAGGAGGCCATCGTGGAGTTGTTCCTCCAGGCTCCGAGAGGGAGGCACAAGAGGAATGAGGAGCCCAGGAACAACGTGTTCTTCTACCCCATCTCAAAGGAAGATGTGCACGATGGGATAGCTGGTGAGTCACTGCCTTAGTAACAGTATGGGACAAGGGGAAGGAGGACATGAGAGAGGGCCTGTCATTGATCTTCAGGCCGCACAAAACCTATAGTAAAAGTGCTCTATAAAGGTCCACAAAGGAATAAGAAACACATTAATTTTGTTGCTTTTAATCTGAAAAAAATTATAAACACCTTATCCATCACCTTGAGATTCAGAGCTGGGAGGGACCAAAATACTCCTGATATAACAATAGGAATTTCCACACCAGTCACTCTAGACCTTGCCACATGTTGCAGCACTTTCCCATCATTTAATAAAATTACTCACAGTATTCTTTCTTCTTTTCTTGGGGTACTGGGGCTTGAATTTAAGGCTTGCCAGCACACTACCACTTGAACCATACCCCTTGGCTTTTTTTTGTTCTTGGTGCAAGCTGATCTTGAACTACTATCCTCCTATTTCTACCTTTCAAGTAGCTGGGATAATAGGCATGTAGCATCATACCCAACCACTCATGGCTTTTTTTTTTTTTTTGTAGGTCATGGGGTTTGAACTCTGGGCCTGGGCACTGTACCTGAGCTCTTCAGCTCAAGGCTACTGTCCTACCCCTGGGCCTGGGCGTTGTCCCTGAGCTCTTCAGCTCAGGCTACCACCCTATCCCTTGAGCCAAGCCCCACTTCCCATTTTCTAGAAGTTAATTGGAGATAAGAGTCTCAGGTCCTTTTGTGCCCGGGCTGGCTTTGAACCTTGACCCTCAAATATCAGCCTCCAGAGTAGCTAGGATTACAGGTGTGAGCCACCACACTCAGCCTCACGGTTTTCTTAAACTGCCATTGTACTTAAATACATGCTAGGACCCATCCTTCACCTTTGTCCTCCAGCTGGAAGATCACAAGTTATCAAAAAGAGGGAAAATAATGTCTAATCCCAATCCTGAGATAACACTACTTTCTACATATTCTTTTGAACGCTCTGTTGTAACTTAAGAGACCTTCACATTTAATGCTTATGAAGGTACCAATTTCTACTTAATGTTGGATAGCTTCTTCATTAAATAATTGCAAGTATATTACCTTACATTGTGTACATACTACCATTTGCCATAGTTTATAATAACATTTGATTTAGTGTTTTGGGCTTTTTTTTTTTTTTTTGATGGGAGGAACTCAAGAACTATGTGCTTCATAGATTGGTGCTACCACTGAAACACCACATCCCCCAAATCTTTTTTACTTCTCAAGAAGGGTCTTGTATTACTGTCTGAGGTCAGCCTCAGATCCAATCATCTTCTTTTCTGTTCCTTTTACCTGTGGACAGTACTGTGCCCGGCTTGGTAGTTAAGATAGGGGCAGTCCCACTAACTTTAGCTGGCCTGATCCCAAGCCTCAATCCCCCTAATCTCTGCCTCCTAAATGGCTGTGATTACAACCACAAGCCGCCACACTCAGCTCAGTGTTTTATGTCTTAAACATGTTGTAGTAATAGTAATTCTCTATTGAGCGCTATGTGTCAGGTGCCTGGATATAGTAGTTCATTTAAATCCCATAGCAAAGGAAGGTCTCTTATTACAATTCGCTTTGAAAGATAAGGAAACTGACACACAATTGGTCAGTGGTAGAATTTGAATTTCAATTGAGGTCTGGGTGACTTAGAAGCTTATGCTAACACATTTGCCATACCTCAAAAATTGTCACTGTCGATTGTATATAGAGATTCCCTTCCTGAATACCTGTTTGTTAACCATGTCATTTGAAATATGATGTAAAGATCAATGTTAATAAATTCTTTAATTAAAAAAAAAGGTCACATTTCTTTCTCTGTAACTGGTTGCTTCCTGTGTGAATCTGTGTCCTGCCCACCAGTGAACCTGAGCACGCTGGAGACTTACTTCAAATGTGACGGCTACAAGGGCTACCGCCTGGTCTACGACCCCCAGCGTGGCTTCACCTGCGTGTCCCCCTGTGGCGAGAACTACTGTCACCACGGAGGCCAGTGCCAGCACCTGCCCGACGGGCCCCGCTGCAGGTGCGTGGGGCCCGGGGCAGAGGGTGGAGAGCAGTGCTGGGGGGACATTGCAGGGGCTCGGGAACGGGACGCCGCGGCCGCCTGCAGGGCCCCGGCGACGGGAGGGGTGAAGGAGCGGCGCTCCCGGCCTCGGTCTCCCCTTGAAGGGCGGTGGGGGGGGGGGGGACCCCGCTTGTCTCGGCAGCCGGGAAGGTGCCGCTGACCGCCCCCTCTCCCCGTCCGTCCGTCCTTCCGTCCGCAGCTGTTTGTCCTTCTCCATCTACACGTCGTGGGGCGAGCGCTGCGAGCGGCTGAGCGTGAAGCTGGGCGCGTTCCTCGGGATCCTCTTCGGGGCCCTGGGCGCCCTCTCGCTGCTGGGGGTCGGGGTGTTGGTGGGTCTGTGCTGCTGGGGCCGCATCCCGGCCAAGAACTCCTACCCTCTGTTCCCCGAGTCCTGAGCGCCCCGCCGCGCGGCCCGGGCCCCTCGGACCCTGGGCCCCGCCGCCGTCCGCACGCCGGCACGCGGGCACCCGCCGGGGAAGACTGCGCCGGGGACGGCCGGGCAGGGCGACTCCCGACCCGCGAGAGCCGAGGCGAGGCCGCGCGCCTACCGCACCCAGGCGCTCGGCGAGGGGCCCGCGGGCCGGCGGCGCGCCTGGCCGGGAGGGGGCCCTGGGCATGCGCTCTGGAGGACCCGGAGCCGCCGAGCCGCCGCTGCGCACGCGCGGGTGGCTGGCTCTCCCTCCACCAAAAGGCTCTGCACACAAAACTATCCTGTTTACTTCTGACTATAAAGTCTATTTAACTAAAAAACAACAACAACAAAAAAACCGTAGTCATGTTTTATTTGTCTCTGAATCCTGCATTCAGCGTTCTTCTTGCAGCTCGAGCGCCAGGCACAGGGCTCGCGTCTGGAGGTGGAGGATTCGGGAGCCGGGTGGACCTGGTCCACGTTTACCTCTGCCCTCAGTCACTCCGTGGTGGGAAGCCCTGACTTGCAGGCACCCCCCGCCCCTGCACCGAGGACCAAGCCTGCCACGGGTTCTTCTTCTCTGCCGTGCTGGGACCTAGCCAAAATTATGGACTGAAACACATCTCTTACTGTGCATATTTGCTTCAGAATGGATATTAAAAAACGTTTCCATAACTCTCTACCTATTAGACACACAAAAAGTAATACCCTGCTATACTGATGGATATGCCCGTTGCTAGCCAAGTCAAGCTTTCTTTTTCAAGGGGAGCGGTATCAATATTCCTTCTTTCTTCTGCATCTTTATTTACACATATTAATGTACACTATGTGGAGTTCCATTGTGATATTGCCATGAAAATACCTTGTAGTATGACTCCTCTTCCTTCTTCTCTCAACTATATTCTTTCTCTTGTGAATTGTCTGTCTCTGACATTTGTCTACTTGGTCTTTTATTGTTTTCTGGGAGCTCTCTATATAGTAAGGATGGTCTGTTTTTGTTGTTTGTGGTGCAGATTGGTTTTTTGAGGGCTATTTTTGTTGGTGTCTAATCTCCCTAGTAACTTCTCTTTCTGTGGGAAGAGACCTTTTTTGGGTGGTGAGGGACAGTCCTGGGGCTTGAACTCAGGGCAAAAGCACTGTCCTTGGATATTTTTTGCTCAAGGCTAGAGCTCTGCCACTTGACCCACAGTGCCACTTCTGGCTTTTTCTATGTATGTGGTACTGAGGAATCAAACCCAGGGCTTCGTGCATGCTAAGCAGGCACTCTACCACTAGACCACGCTCCTGGCCTTCCCCTCTCTATTTTTATTTTTGCTTTTCCATTTTGAATTTTTTCAAAATTTTATATGCATAAACAAGTTTTGTTTTATCATACAAAAAAGAAGCCATACTTAATTAAAAATAATAATGACATATGAGTTATGAGCTATGGAAGAAATAATTGCAATGTTATAGACTTTCTTTTAAATCTGTTTGAGTCTAGAACTTGACATTTAAATCATTTCAGCATTCTGTGACCTTGCCACAGACCAGGTTCTCTGATAGATTTGAGATCTGAGGTAAATATGGTCCTGCCCTGAAGGAACTGGCTGAAGCTTGTGGAAATCCCCCGAAGGCCCTTGTGGTAAGGGCTTAGCCCTCTCAGTGGCGATGTTGGGAGTTGGTGGGTCTTGAGGAGGTGGAGCCTAGTGGGAAGTCTTTAGGTCATTGGCATATCATTCAAGATGATTGTGGTGCTCCAAAGCCAGAGCTCTACCTGATTTTGTACTCAAACATCCAGACATAATATAAAATAACCCCTTTCTCTTTAAAAATGTCAATACAGAAAGCCTCTGGGTCACACAGTATAATTTTATTACAAAACAAATACTCAGGTAGGCGATCACATCTCTCTGTACTGAAACATCCAAGCACCAGAGGAAGTGAAGGACACCTCTGGAGACAGAGTGGCCTCCTCCTAACACACATACAATCAGGCACAAGTGGGGCAGGGATCAGTGGCCACATCTGAAGTAAGGAGCTTGGGCCAACTGGCTTCCATGGGAACTTTCTAGATCCATCAGTAATGTGGCTTCTGCCTATTGGTAGGAGCCCAGACCATGGGTAGCACTGATCGTCTTTGGCACACAGTTGTACCTGGCTATAGCTGGTATTCCTTAGCCCCTCTTGACTCGTAGTAAGGAGACCTGGACGAGCAGCTTGTGGGCTAGCAATTCACAGTGGAGCTGTGAAGAGAAGCAACCAGAGATATGGCCAGCCTATCCTGAGCTTGCCATAGGCCAAAGACAGGGAGGGACAATGGAAGTCAGCAACACTTCTGAGCCCTCATGTGACAAACATGGATGAGAGCCTTCACACACCTTACAAAACAATTTGTAAGGCAGGTGTTATTTTATAAAGAATGAAAGTAGCTCAAATGGTAGAATGCTAGTCTTGAAAAAGAGAAGCTTAGGGACAGTGCCTACACCCTGAGTTCAAGCTTCAGGACTTGCACAAATAGGAGGATGGGAGGAAGAGGATAAAGAGGAGGAGGAGAAGAAGGAGGAAAAAGAGAATGAGGAGGAGGAGGAGGAGGAAGAGGATTAAAGTATACAGACTAGCTCACCACGTCACACTCAGATCTAATAAGCCACAAAGCTCATTGTCCACCTGAGCCCCACACTCTTGGTTGGACCCCCCAAAGAACCAATGCCCAGTTTCACATGGTCCAGCCTCTGCAGCTCAACTACCAGAACTGCTCTAGAGCAGTTCTCCCTAATTGCGAACCATTCTCCCTAATTGCTTTCTGGTCTGAAATCCTTTTCAGTGTGGGGGGCTCTAGTCTACCCTCATGGCTTCTCTCTCACACTTGGCCTCATACTTCCTTCTTTGACTTTTCTGGAAGAAGGTGTTCGTCATTTACTTGGTGGTACCACATACAACCTCCACATACAGCAGTCTTGGTAGCCCACTCTGCCACCAAGAGAACTTAGTGACCTAGTCCTTCTCTCCTCCATCTCCTGGCAGCCATGAGTACAAGAGCTAAGCTCAGCCTCCTGGATGTCAGAACTTGGACTCTGGGGCAGGTGATGCATGTTGGAGCCACTGTGGTCATGCATGCAGCCTGCACAATACCCAGTGGCTGTGATAGCATCTGATAATGACAATGTCCCAGCCATCTTCCTCCTGAACTTTCTCTAATTATGCACATCTAGAACCCTGGCAACAAATCCTCTGATTTATGACCAACAGTGATTTTCTTTTTCCTGCAATACAATAAAGGGACTCTGTGTGTGGCAGCGGGGAGGGTGGGGGGCGGGGGCATTGTGGGGCTTGAATTCAGGGCCTAGGCATTGTCCCTGAGTTCTTCTGCTCAGGGCTAGCACTGTACCACTTGAGTCACAGCACCACTTAAAAGTTTCCTGGTGTTTAATTGGAGATAGGAGCCTCACAGACTTTCCTGCTTGAACTGGCTTTGAACTGTGATCATCATATCTCAGCCTCCTGAGTAGCTAGGATTACAAGTGTCAACTACCCTCACCTGGCTACAATGAATATCTTTTGGGGGCAGTCCTGGGGTTTTGAACTCAAGTCCTCATGCTTGATAGGCAGGCATTCTATTTGAGCTAATGACTGTAACCCTTTCTACTTTCAATGTTTGATTGCTTCTTTGGTTGCTTATTTTGAAGTAGTCTCAAGTTTTTGCCCCAGCCCTGCCCCCTAGTTCCTATGTTACTGGAATTGCAGGTATATGCTATCCTAGCCTGGATTTTTGTTTCTTCTTTTTTCTTTCGTCAGTCCTGGGGCTTGAACTCAGGGCCTGGGCACTGTCCTTAGGTTTTTCCTCAAAGCTATGCTTTATCACTTGAGCCACAGCACCACTTCTGGCTTTTTTCTGTGTTTGTGGTAATCAAGGAATCAAACCTGGGGCTTCATGCATACGAGGCAAATACTCTGCCACTCGGCCATGCTCTGGCCCCATGCCTGGCTTTCCTGTTGAAGTAGGTTTGCTTTTTCCTCAGATTTATGCCTCTTGAGTGGCTTCGAATACAGGTGTGAGCTACTGCACCTGGCTACAATGAATACCTTCTGTTTTCATCTGGAAATAGCAAGTACCTCACCTGTCCAGCCTGGAAATAGTCTTTAAACTTGGTATTAAGACCCCCAGACAGTACCTCTGCAAAGACTTATCTTTGCAAGGAAGGACAGCAAGTCTGGACTGCTAGGTTGGGGCCCGGTTGGGGCCCTGCTGACAGCACAAGGTGCTAGATGTAAACCTGCAGCATAATTGGAGCACTGCTGCAGGGATAGTTTACTCTTAGACTGTGCACTGGGTCTGCACTCAGTGGTCACGTGGTGGGCAGAGCGTGGGCGCTCCCCACCCCTTCATGCTTCATCGCTCCATCTCTTACGCTGTGAACTCCACACTCAGCTGATGTTTACTGACCTTCCAAAGACTCACACTGTCCCAGAACTTCACCACTGGAAGTTCTGTCCAACAATCTGAGTTTAAGAGAATTTTCCCCAAATTATTATTCAAATATATCCTACCCAGCAGCATTTCCTCTGCAGCCTGCCTCTTCCCCATCTCAGCCCTGCTCACAGGGCTGCCAATCTCAGTATCTTGCTGCCTGCCTTCTCTGGGTGATCTGCTTTGACTACCGGGAAGGAGGTATCTGGGGAATGTGGGGCTGTCAGAGCCAGCCATATATAAAGAGAGAAAAAAGATGAAGAATGAGCCGAGCGCAGTGGCTCAGGCCTGTAATCCTAGCTACTCAGGAGGCTGAGATCTAAGGATCTCCGTTCTAAGCGAGCCCAGGCACGGAAGTCTGTGAGACTCTTATCTTTAACCACCAGAAAACCAGAAGTGGAGCTGTGGCTCAAGGGATAGGGCAGTAGCTTTGAGCTGAAGAGCTCAGGGACAGTACTCAGGCCCAGAGTTCAAACCCCATGACAAAAAAAGAAAAAGAAAAAGAAAAAAGGAAAAAAGATGAAGAATGGAGGGAGTAGAGTTGAGGGAGAATCCCCATGGGCTACTAGATCCAGCCATAACTGAAGCTGAAAGCCAGACCTTGCCTTTTCCCTAGAAACTATTATTGGTTGCTGCCACTTCCAACCAAGTCTTGCTTACCTTCGCATCAATACCACTGACTTCCTCCTTGAGAACTAGAACGCCTATATTTCCTAAGACCTTAAAACTGGAAGGAAATTTTCATTTACATTGCAGTGGTCCCCAAGAACTTCCCACTGTCCTCCTCGGCCTGGATAGGGGCTGCTGCTCACCTGTTCCATCAGCTTCTCCACCACGCTGGGCTCAGTGAGATCTTCCAGGTAGGCCACACGCAGTCGCACGAGAAGGAAGCCTCCATCTCCATCTATGAGTTGAGAACAGAGGAGGATGGAAAGATGCTCAAGTCAGTTCCAGCCTCACCCCCTCCACATACCTTTGTATACTCCCATGTGTAAACATGCCTCTGTTTACATGGGATCTTACCTTTGCTCACCTGGAGGAGACAAAGAGGATTCCCTCCCTGGGATCCTCGGCCCCTGAAGCATCCTCCCAACCACAGTGGAAGACAGGAAGTGTGAGGAAAGGAAACAGAAGTGCCCCAAGAATGTTCTCAAAACCTGGAGGTCCTACAGTGCAATAAAGGCTGGCTCCCATGGGGATGCCCCCAAGCTCTACATTGGTGGTAGGTAAAGAGATACAGTCCAGCTTTCCTGGATTACCCACTTTTCCAGAAGATTCTTTCGTTGAGCCCTAATCTGTTGGTCTTTAGCTGTCACCTTACAATTGTTTAGTCCTCTCACAGTATTATAAGAATTGAACTAACAATTGCTCTTCTAGAACTTTACCCTACAAAAAGTGGCACATGTGTGACAAGTATACTATATATTGCAGTGCTGATAGTTCAAAACCAATTCTAAGCGCACGAGTACTCAGGAGGCTGAGATCTAAGGCTTGAGGTTTGAAGCCAACCCAGGAAGACAAATCTGCAAGACTCTTTATCTCAAACTAACCAGAAGAAAGCCAGAAATGGAGATGCAAAAGCTGAGAAAGGGGCAGGAGTTTGGCCTAGTGGTAAGGTGCTTGCCTAGCATGTACAAAGACCTGGGTTCAATTCCTAGGTACCACATACATAGAAAAAGGTGGAAGTGGTGCTATGGCTCAAGTGGTCAACACTGGCCTTAAGGAAAGCCCAAGGACAGTACTCAGGCCCTGAGTTCAAGCCCTAGGACTGACGGAAAGAAAGAAAGAAAGAAAGAAAGAAAGAAAGAAAGAAAGAAAGAAAGAAAGAAAGAAAGAAAGAAAGAAAGAGAGAAAGAGAGAGAGAGAGAGCGAGAAAGGAAGGAAGGAAGAAAGAAAGAAAGAAAGAAAGAAAGAAAGAAAGAAAGAAAGAAAGAAAGAAAGAAAGGAAGGAAGAAAGAAAGAGAGAGAGAAAGAAAGAGAGAGAAAGAAAGAGAGAAAGAAAGAGAGAGAAAGAAAGAGAGAGAGAGAAAGAAAGAGAGAGAGAAAGAAAGAGAAAGAGAGAAAGAAAAGAAAAGAAAAAAAGAGAAAGAAAAAGAAAAAGCTAGGAAAGAGAATAAGGCCTTGAGTTCATGCTCCAGTACCAGCATGGGGTAAAACAATTACCAGAAACAACCTACAGTCCATCTAACTAAATGTGGGGAGTTTCTGAACAGTGAGGCTAAAGTTTTAGTTGTATAAGATCAATAACTTCAGGAAATCTACTGCACACAGTGCCTATAGATGACAATACTGCTTGTGAACTTAAAAATCCAGGAAGAGATCTGGGCACCAAAGGCTCACACTTGCAGTCTTAGGAGACTGAGATGTGAGGATTAGCAGTCTGAAGCCAGCCATGGCAAGAAAGTCTCTTGAGACTCTTGGCTACAATTAAGCACCAAAATGCCAACGTGGAGCAAGCTGTGGCTCAAGTGTAGAGCACTATCCTTGAGTGGATGCAACTGGCATCTAGAAGAATGTAGTTCAAAGCCAGCCTTGGCAGAAAATTCAGAGCGACTCCATCTCCAAGATAACTAGCAGAAGCCATGCTGGAGATATGGCTCCAGTAGTAGAACACCAGTCAAGCAAACAAGCAAAGAACCACATGTTCGATCCCTGGTAAGAAAAAAAGAAAATCACACTGGTAGGTCATGTCATTGAGCAATGTTTTATCCAGGCTCCTGCTGGCTTTGATGGTAATACTTTGTGGGTTTAGTAAGGATGACACAGATTACTTTTCAAACACTAGAGGGCCACTTTTGCTGAAATCACTGCAAGTGTCTGATGAGTGACTAGAACAGAGTGATCACCTCAAAGATGAAAAATCACTTACCTGCAGTAACTCCCATGGTCTGCCTTGACCAAAGAGTGGCAGATGTTGAGGTCGGGGGCCTTGTTGGGGTCACTGGTGAGGCTGTGATCTTGAGGAAGGTGGTGTCTGTTTCTGGACTGCTGGTGGCTGTAATCAGGTGGTCAGAAGGGTGAGGGCTCCCACTGGCTGTGGTTGGATGGGTAGAAAGGAGAAGGCTCTGGCTGGTGGAGAAGGACCCGTTGGTTGTACTGTCTGTGGTAGAACTCCAGTCCGAGGGGCTGGAGTTCTTGGTGGCAGCTGTGTCAGAGACAAATGGGTGTGTTCCAGGCCTGGTGGGGTGTGGTGGGGTAATGGTGGGAGGCATGGTGTTTGTGAAACCGGTCCTTGTCTCTGCTACAGGGAAACTTGTTGGGGTCTGTATGATCTGTGTTGCAGCAGAAATTGCTGGGGTCTTCTTGGTCTCTGCTACAGGGGAAGTGCTAGGGGCGTCCCTGGGCTCTGTTACTGGGGAAATGGTAGGGATATCCCTCATCTCTATTGTAGAAGAAACTGTCAGGGTCTCCTCAAGCTGTGTTATAGGGGAAGTGGTCTGGGTCCTGAGGGTCTCTGTGTCAGGGGAAATGAATAGAGTCCTAGCCGCAGTCTCCACCGCAGAGGAAATGTGGAGAGTCTCTGTGGCCTGGGTCTCAGCTTCAGGGGATATGGCCAGGGTCTCCACTACAGGGGAAATGTTGGGGGTCTCTGCGATTCCTAGCGTGGGGGAAATGGTGTGGGACTCCCTGACATCTGCTTCTGATACACTACCTGCTGTGATTATGGTGTTAGGAATGGTGGTAGTGCTTGGGGTTTGGGTGAGGAAAGGAACCTGGCTTGGCACTGAGGACTCATGGAGGTGGGCAGTCCAGAAGGTTCCCTCTGATGTCAGACTTGGTGTTTGGCTGCTGGCGGTTGTATGTGGATGGGCAGAAGGAAGAGAGCTCGTGCTGGCTGTAGCTGGGTGGACAGAAGAAGAAGGAGGGCCCCTGCTGTCGGCCGCACTGGCTGTGGTCAGCTTCTCTGAGGGGGTAGAGTCCTTGATGGTGACTGGGTCTGAGGGGCTGTAGACTGAAGCTGAGGAACCAGCAAAGGAAGGCACTTTGCCCCCTGTTGATCCAGCTGCTGTGGAGACTGGAAGTGCTTCTGGGACTTCAGTGTGGTTTGATGTCTTGAAGGACAGCATGGACGTTCCTTCCAAAGGCTTCCCGGTGATTGTCACCGAAGTTCCCCTGGGGTTTGAGACCTCATCTGCTCCCAGAACAGCTGACACTGAGGCACTGGCTGAGGAGGAGGCCTCAGCCAAGGCCGTGGTGTTGGGGATAAATGGTTCTGCCTCAGAGGAGTGGGGCAAAGAAGCTGGTGACTCAGATGTGGACAAGGCCACCTCTCCCTCTGTGGGTCTGGGACCTGTGTCTGAGGTCTCCGAGATGATGGCAGCTGTTTCTTTGGTGATGCTACAATTGGTAAACTCCGCGTGGGTGATACGGTAGGCAGCTAAGGCCTTGGCTTGAGTGGAGGTTCCAGGTGCCAAAGCCTGTGAAGAGTTGCGTCTGGACACTGAGCTGCCAGAAGAGGAACTGTTCTCTGAAGACAGGCTCTCCACTTCTGTTGATGTGTCAATTGTGATCCAGTGGGCCTCTTCAGAGCTGTCAAAGGTACAAGGGCTGGAAAAGGTGGCTTTGGTGGGATCTCTGCGTGTACCATTCCTGTGGGGTGTTCCACGTCCTGTGGGGCTGCCACTTGCCCTTGAGGTAAGAGTCTCATTAGGGGCAGTCATCCCAGCCACAGTGGTAGGAGCTATAATCTTTGAGAGGGTCCAGTTCTCTCCTAGGGGTGAAATGGTGGGGGTCTCCCTGAGCCGTGCTGAGCGGGAAGTGGTCCTGTTTCCCTTGCTCTTGACTTCGGATCTATTATTTGCTGTACTTAAAGTCTTAGAAATGGTGGGAGAGCTCAGGGTTTGAGTTTGCAATGAAACGTAGCTCATAAAGGGTTCTTGAAGGTCCATGGTCTTCTCTGAACGTGTCTTGATCCCCTCAGGCATGGCAGGCACTTCTGTGGTATTTGTTGTCACCAAAGGGACTGGTCCATGGGTGCGAGGGCCTATGTTGGGTGAAGACAAATTTGATGAGCCAGTGGAGTGACTCTTGTATTTAGGTCCTGAGCATTATAGGGAAGAGGGAGAGGAAAGGTCACTGTCAGGAAGTAGAATATGATCATGGATGTCAGCCACGGAGCTAGAGTTGCCCTGACAACTTGAAACCAGCTAGCTCCAGGATTTTAGCTGATTGTCATAGTGGTCAGAGGCAAGGTGTGGGGCCAGGATATACTCTTTTTTTTTTTTTCCTTTTGTTGGTTGTAGAGCTTGAACCCAGTTCCCTGGGTTCTGTGCACTACCACTTTGCTCTAACACTTTGAGCTACAGCTCGACTTTCTGATCGCTTATTGGAGATAAGAGTCTCACGGGGCTGGGAGTTTGGCCTAGTGATAGAGTGCTTGCCTAGCACCCATGAAGACCCGGGTTCAATTCCTCGGTACCACATACATAGAAAAAGCCAGAAATGGCACTGTGGCTCAAGTAGTAGAGCTCTAGCCTTGAGAAAGCCCAAGGACAGTGTTCAGGCCCCGAGTTCCAACCCTAAGACTAACACCTCCCCCCACCAAAAAAAAAAAAAAAAAGAAGAGTTTCATGGCCTTTCCTGCCTGGGCTGGCTTCGAACCACAATCATCAGATCTCAGCCTCCTGAATAGCTAAGATGACAGGCATGAGCCACTGGTGCCTGACAGGATGTATTTCAAGGGTGAACGGGAAGGTATTCTTGCATCCATGGGATGCATGATTTGCAGAACAGGAAGCAGGACTTTGAGAACTCGGTGAAAGAATCCTTGTGATTAAAGTTAGTCACTCTCCTCGTATAAAAGATGCTTCCAGGGCCGGGAATTTGGCCTAGTGGTAGAGTGCTTGCCTAACATGCACGAAGACCCAGGTTTGATTCCTCGGTACCACATACAAAGGAAAAAGCTGGAATTGGTGCTGAGGCTCAAGTGGTAGAGCTCTGGCCTTGAGAAAGTCCAAGGACAGTGCTCAGGCCCCGAGCTTAAGCTCAGGACTGGCAAAAAAAAAAAAAAAAAAAAAAGATGCTTCCTATGTACACCCTTTCTTAGATTTGTTTTTTCTTTTGGGCAGTACTAAGGTTTGTTTTTTGTTGTTGTTGTTGTTTGTTTTTTTTTGTTTTTTTGTTTTTTCCGCCAGTCCTGGGCTTGAGCTCGGGGCCTGAGCACTGTCCTTGGACTTTCTCAAGGCCAGAGCTCTACCACTTGAGCCTCAGCACCACTTCCGGCTTTTTTCTATGTATGTGGTACCGAGGAATCGAATCAGGTCTTCGTGCATGCTAGGCAAGCACTCTACCACTAGGCCAAACTCCCGGCCCCAGTACTAAGGTTTTAACTCAGGACTTTATGCCTGCTCATGTTTTACCACTTGAGCCATACCTCCAGTCCTTTTGTTCTGTTTTTAGGATAAAGTCTTATGTTTTTGTCCAGACCAGCCTGGAATCCTCCACCACACTCTATGCCTCCTAGATAATGTCTACTAGGATAATAAATGTGTGCCACCTCACCCAGATTATTTGTTGAGATGTGGGTCTCATTAACATTTTCTCCAGGCTTCCCTCAAACCCCATTTCTCTTGATCTCTGCCTCCTATGTAGCTGGGATGACAGGCAAGAGTCATCGTGTTCAATCATAGTTCATCTTAGGGTAACTGTGAATAGTGGGGAAGAAAGATCCCCAGGGTGAGTATGAGAATGCTATTGTAAAAGCCAGCATGACACGCAGAGTCTTGGAGCTTCAGAGGAGAAAATGAATCTTCCCCTCTGGCCAAGGCTCTTCTGAACATGAATCTGAGCACTATTCGGATGGACACACCTAAGCTGTGGGCCAGGTCTTCTCCACCTGCCATGGCGAACAGGAGGTGCAAAACCTAAGTGCCAGTGAAGCTGCTCTACTTCTCCATGGAGCCTGGCCCCTGAGGTGGAGAATGGAGAGCCAGGAGCATGCCTCCTCTGGAAGAAGGCCATCATTGTCAGGCCATAAAGGACCCTACTGTGGCCTTCTTCCAGAGGAGGCATGCTGCTGGCAGGTACAGTGGCTCACACTTGAAATTCCATCTACTCAGGAGGCAGAGATTAGAAGGAGGGAAGTTCAAGGCCAGTCTAGGTTTAAAAAAAAATAGGGAGAACTCATCTCAGCGAGCAAGCTGAGTATGGGAAATGTACCTGTCACCACTAGCTACTCAGGAAGTATAGATAGGATTGATATCCAGGCTGGCCTGGGCCTAAAAACATGAGACCTTATTTGAAGAAGAGCTAAAGCCAAAAGAGCTGGGGGCATGGCTCAAGGGGTAGAGTACCTGCCTAGCAAGCATGAATTTAAACCCCAGTACTGTCAAAAAGAAAATTTGTGACAAGATAATGAACTTGGCACAGTTGTTAGTGACAGATTAAAGCCCTGTGTTGTTCTTCTTCTATCCAGTCCAAAGAGTTCTGAGGAGAGTTCACACAAAAGCCCTATTTGGAAGGAAATCTGTGCTAGGCAAGAAGCTTGGAGGAGTCAGAATCTTGTTATACTGCATTCTTTAGCTGTAGGCAGCATTCTCACCAGCTACCACCTTCTTTAAGCCTTCTCACCCCACTTATACTGCCACAGATAGACACACAGCCATTCATAGAGACTCCTAGAATTGGGACTACAGTGTCATGCGTGCTCAAGCTGCATACTCATTCCCAACAATAATCAATACTTAACATATAACCTGGGGTTAATTATGATTCCTGAAAGGGCCTACACTTGCCCAGGAAAGGTTGCCTATACTAAATTCTTACCCAGAGCCCTCCTAAGGAGAATCCCTCTTACCTGCAGAGCTCCTAAAGCCCCCTGCATCCCCGCAGAAGAGAAGAAGGGGCAGAGCCAGGCCCCAGGTAGAGCCCATCCTGGCTGGGTACTGGTCACCACTCACTGCCCAGCAGGCCAGCTCTCTGCCTCTCCCCACCACATTTTCCTGGTTCCTGCACCCAGGGAGAAGGGGCGGGCCCTCTGCACAGGAGGGAGTGACTGGGCAGTTTCCAGGGTGCAGCCAGGTGAACACAAATGTACAAGTTGAGAGAGGGCAAGCAGAGCTGTTCAGCAAGCCAACCTTCCTGTCCCTCCTTGTTCAGTGACTTCTCTTCTGAAGGCTGATTGGAGGCATCCGAATGGTTTCCTGTCACCCCTGCCTTCCTGCTGCAAAGGAGACCAGGCAATCCCAGGCTGGACTTTCTTGGGTTCCATTCCTGACCTTGTTAGCTCTAGGTTTCTGAACCTCAACTTCCTGGTTCCTAAAGTGGGCACAATGTCTACCTCAGTAAGCTGTTGTTGTGAAGAACAAGAAGGAAAACTCTCAGACAGTTCCTGTTCTGCAGTTGGTACTCTTCGAAAGCACCTATGTCAGCTGCATGGCGAGACTCACACCAGTAATCCCGTCTACTCAGAAGGCAGAGATTAGAGAACTGCAGTTTGAAGGCTGCAAAAGGTCATTGTGGAGGAATGGTAGAGTGGTAGAGATAAGGAACAGTGCCCAGGACCTGAGTTCCAGCCCCAGGAAAAAGTGGTGGAGGGGTGGATTCCCCTTGGAAGGTTCCAGATACAAACAGGAGGCTGGGCTGCCACAGTGATGTGGAGATTCTGCCTCTAATCCATGCAGAGCTCACCTTAAGAATGCAGCTCCTCTGCCACCTCCCTCTCCTCCCCTGCCCCACCCCAGCTAAGCTGTGTGAGGGGCTTCCTCATTCCAGGACCAGGTGGGTCTTAGATCAAAACTTAAATCAGTAGACAGACACCCAGACTGGGGGCACTCCACTTCCTTTTATCACTGAGATGATAAAAGAAAGTGAGAAGAAAGTAGATGAGCTTCTAGAAGTTGAGTATGTCCAACCTGGTTGGTAGCTGTTGGAGGCCACAACAAGCTTCTCCAGAAAGTTCTTGAACCATTTCTTTTCTTTTCTTTTTCCGGTCATGGAGCTTGAACTCTGGGCCTGAATGCTGTCTCTGAGCTCTTCAGCTCAAGGCTAGTGCTCTACTACTTGAGACAGAGCAGACACTATTCCATCCACTCTGAGTTGCTGCATAGAACAGTTCTTGTTTTTATGAAAGTGACTAAGTATCAAAGAGATGGCAAACAGTAGACATGACAAACAGGTGCATAGATAAACATTGCACAGATAAGGCTGAGTTCTATGAGAAAGATGGGGAGGAGGAATCAAATTCTAGTATTATAGTGAGGTGGAAAGACAGTGAGGATAGACCCCTGAGGAAGTGTCCCAGACAATGAGGTCCACTAGAGCAGTGTCTGGAAGCCTAAAGCAGCAGCAAATTCAGCAAGCATGAAGAGCCAGGGAGTCCATGAGAGAGGTAAGAGGTAAGAGGTGGGGTAGATACTAAAAGCACTTGGTGGGCTTTTAGGGAAAGTATAGTTGAGGTTAAAGAGCTTAAATGACTTTGTTTCTAGAACTGGTCACACTATTCATTCCAATCAGATGAGTCAAAATTGCTAAGGAAAACAAAACATAACAAAAAACAGTAAGGGAGGGAAAGGAAGGAAGGAAGGGAAAGCAAGGGAGAAAGAAAGAAAAGAATCTGAGCACTAGTGGCTCATGCCTATAATTCTAGCTACTCAGGAGGCTGAGATCTGAGGATCACAGTTTGAAGCCAAATAGGACAGATAAAGCCTCAAGATTCTTATCTCCCAATAAACCAGGAAAAAAGCTGAAAGTAAAAATGTGGCTCCGAAGACAGAATGTGCAAGGTGTGGGGGGGGGGGGCGGAGGGAGGCGGGAAGGAAACAAACGAGTACAAGGCCTTAAGTCCCCCCAAATAAATAAATAAATAAACAAGAACAGGAACCGGGGGACGTGGGGTGTAGCTTAGTGGTAAAAGCTCTTGCTTTTTACAAGGGCATGGCCCTGGGTTCAATTCTCAGCCTTGCAAGAAAAAAATGTGGATCAGACAGTTCAAAGTTGCTTTTCTTATAAAGTGGCAACAGGGAAACAGACCCCAGAGAGATGGCTAATTGTTTAATATCTTGTTCTTTTCATTTGTAAGGATTAACGCAGGGAATATTTATTATCATATCAACTGGGTATGGGAAATCTGGCTATTGTCTTCCTTTCCGGATATGTCCAAAGTCAAATACCAACTTAGTTTCCAGGTGGCAAGGAGGAACTCTAGCCTGGTGACTTCGTTTTGGCCTTCAGTCCGGTGTGTTTTGGACCTAGTATAGGAGCTTTGTCCAAAACAATTGCCCTCATTGGGAGTGTCCATGGAGGGTTTTGACTGAAGAGTGAGAGGGATTAACAGGTTTTTAGAGGGTTCACCCTGGAAGTTGTGTTAAGAACAGGATAGAAGTTAGGTGCCAATGGCTATGCTTATAACTGTAGCTACTCAAGGCTGAGTAGTCAATCACGACCTGAGGATCATGGTTCCAAGTCAGCCTAGCCATGAAAGTCCATGAGACTCTTATTTCCAAAAAAATCTGGAGATTAAGCTATGGCTCAAAACAGTACATCACTAGCTTTGAACAAAAAAGCTCAGGGATAGTGTCAGGCCCCTAGTTCAAGCCACAGTGTTGGCACACACACACACACACACACACACACACACACACACACACACACACCATTAACCCAAGATAGAAATAGGAAGCTTTTACCCTAATCTAGGTGAGGCTTGGTGGATAGAGGGGTGGCTCTGACCCCTGTCAGATAGAGTAGCAAGGAGGAGAAGTATGCTGTCAAATTCACAGTGCATTTTGAAAGTAGAAAGCCTGGGTGATTTCTATCTACCTTGATGAGACACATCAAAGAAAGTAGAGCGTCCAAAATAACAGCATACTTCTCAGTTGGCACCCCGAAGCAGTGAGGTCATCGTCATCAAGGATCTCCCGCTCCCCCCAGGGTCCCTACAGACCCATCTCCCTGTTGAACCTGAGCATGATGGAGGGATGATTTTCACTCACGACAAGGCACTCAAGAACAGCCCAGAGCACTGGCCTGCTAAAGGCCTGAGAGAAGACTTAACTTCATAAAATGCCCTTGGAATCCAAGGTCACAACTTGGCTGACCATTGAGCTGGATCACCAAACTGCTGTGCTTTGCTGGAAGGACAGACAGCCTTTCTTGATGGCCCTGAGTCCTCGCTCTGGAATGGGAATGTTGGATATGTTACACATAGCCTGTTTTATTCTTTTTGTGCAGGGATTCATACCTAAGAGTCATCTTGAGCCTCGGAGACATCTTTGAACGCGGGCTTTTGAACAATGCAGGAAGAAGAAGGATATGTCCTTACTGGCTGGATCTTGTCCTGGGACTTACTCTCTGCTCTCTGCCTCTTTCTTGTTTCTATCCCTACAATAGCTTCCTCTTCCACATGAATCCACTATAATACTTGGATAAAAGCCCAAGTCCAGGCTGGGAGTGTAGCCTCGCAGTAGAGTGCTTGCCTAGCATGCAGGAAACCCTGGGTTTGATTCCTTGGAACCACATTTATTGAAAATGCTGAAAGTGGTGCTGAGGCTCAAGTGATAAATCCTTGAGAAAGCCCAAGTACAGTACCCCAGGCCCTAGTTCAAGCCCCAGGACTAGCAAAAAAAAAAAAAAAAAAAAAAAAAAGCCCAAGTCCCCAGGACCAAAATAAAACCTTCTTCCTTTCAGTTGCTCTCACAAGTATATTGGTCACAGCTATGAATAAGTAACACACCATATCCCTTCCAGTCCCTTCTCTGTCACCCTCAATGAGCTCTATTTCTGAACATAATATATATTAGATCATTTGGGGCCGGGAGTGTGGCCTAGTGGTAGAGTGCTTGCCTAGCATGTACAAAGACCCAGGTTCTATTCCTTGGTACCACATACAAAGAAAAAGCCAGAAGTGGTGCTGTGGCTCAAGTGGAAGAGCGCTCGCCTTGAGAAAGCCCATGGACCGTGGTCAGGCTCTGAGTTCAAGCCCCAGGACTGGCAAAAAACAAAAAAACAAAAACCAAGGAATCGAACATGAATCTTTAAGCATGCTAGGCAAGCACTATCCCACTGGGCCAAACTCCCAGCCCCAGGATCTCACATTCTTGCTTGGCTTTTCACTCACAGTTGGCATTCTATCACTGGAGTCGCACCTCCACTTCTGGCTTTTTGTTGGTTAATTGGAGATAAGAGTGTCATAGACTTTTCTATTCAGGCTGGCTTTGAACCCTGACCCTCAGATTTCATTCTCCTGTGTTGTGGCATGAGCCACCAGTACACCACGTTTTTCATCCTTTTGTAATGTTTTGGGTAGTTTTCTGTTCTCTAACTACACCACATTTCAGGTGATCCATTTTCCCACTGATGGATATTGGATCAATTCCAGTTTTTCGCTTTTCTAAGTAAAACTGTTGTGAGCTTCATTTTTGTGCATATCTAGGACCATGTGGAGCTGGCAGACAGATTTCTCTGCAGGACAGACCACTCTTATACACATTTCCAAGGGTATCTTAAGGAACCCACAAGACCAAGCTATCAGTCAGTTGTGCCAGCAGCCAAATTAATAACATATGTTTATACTGGCTCCACCTTCATTCCTGTCTCATTTCCCTTTTCCTAACCTCTGATCTCTGGGATTATGTTCCTAAATAAATTATTCAGTGAAACTAAGCCAAGACAAGTCCATGAGTCCAGCATGGAAATCCACGACGCTAACAGTGCACCTTGCTGTAATCACCTCCCCAGTGTTCAGATTAGTGGAGGCCTGGAGCAAGGCCTGAGGCCCTTGAGAGCTTGGGTGGCTCTGCGCAGCTGCAACTCAGGGGTGGGTCAAAGGGATTTGCATGAGAAACACTGTGCTTTGGAGTGGAGGCCCTGGCATACCCTGCCAGGGAGTGTATACCCAGGAATGCAGCCATGGTAGATGAGGCCTGTGATAGTGTCCATGCAGGAAGCTGGTAACCCCGGGCTCTGCTTTGGACTGTACTGTCTGGGTAAAGACCTGTTGGTAGGGAACAGAGCAGACAGAAAGACGGTCATCCTGAGGACTTCAGCAGTGGAACTCTACCGGGGCGGATGTGACAGTGTTGGGAAGACGTGGCAACTTGGAGAAGGAGGCCAGGGACAGAGAGACGTAAAAGATGTCCTTAGGATTTGAAATTGGGAGGCTGAAAATAGAGAAAACACTTTATTTTTTAGATCCAAGACCAGGACTCAAACTTGATACCTGATGCTTTTGTTCTTCAGCTGGCATTCTACCAACTGAGCCATGCCTCCAATCCCCAAGAAAAATGATTTTTGCCCAGAAAGAAACATGGAGAGAGACAGGAAGAATTACTTAGCCAAACAAAGGAGTGCTAGATTCTTCCTTTCTGCTTCCAAGAAAATTACTATATTTGCCAGGAGCTGTGGCTCATCCTCATGTACTTACAAGGGAAAGATTAGGAGGATAGAGGTTTGAGGTCAGTCTAGGCAAAAAGTTAAGGAAATTCCATCTCAACAAGCTAAGCGGGATGATGCAACACACCTGTAATCCCAGCCACATAGATAAGTCGAGTATGACTCTATCTGGAAAGAGAGAGAGAGGGGGAGGGCTCAATTGTAATCATAACACAATAAATAACACCATAAACCAAACATATGTTTCAGAATTTATCTGGCTGTTTCTAAGCACATTTAGATGTGATTGTAACCATTTCCATTGGCCAACAAGGATGAGAACAAATTTCCCCTGTCCCAGTGGTCCTGGTCCAGATAGGCCCAGGATAGGGTCAGGTGATGTATGCTGCTCCAGGGACGTCCTCGGGCATGGGGTGGATGGAGGAAGAGCCTTGGTAAGGAGTCAGGCTCTCTTCTTCATTCCCTTCACAGCCATGGACAGTGGCCTTCCCACAAGGCTGGTGTGGAGAAGCTGATGAACCTAAATGACAGGAAGCAAGAGCCTGGCTCCTCTCTCCAATGGATACATGCATTCCCAAACATGGCAATCTTTTGTATACAACAAGAGCCATGTTCTTCTACAGTTGACCTGAATTAACTCTGGACCACAAGCCCTATACAGCAAGTTCTAAGACACAGAAGCACAGAAATGGTAAAGAAGTTATTTGTGTTGGCTGGATGTGGTGGCTCACACTTGTACTCTTAGCTACTCAGGAAACTGGGTTCTGAGGATCGAGGTTCAAAGCTAGCCCAGGCACTAAAATCCACAAGATTCTGTCTCCAGTTAACTACTAGAAAACCAGAAGTGGCACTATGGCTCAGGGGGTAGGATGGTAGCCTTGAGCAAAAAGTGTCCAAGAGCAGTGCTCAGTCCCTGAGTTCAAGTTCCAGGACTGGTGAAAAAAAAAGGAGGAAGCAATCAGAGAAAGATTTAGGGCAGAAGTTAGGGGGACAATTTGGCCCATTGTTTCAATACAGAAAGATATGAATGTGCTCTACATTCTTTTTATTTTTCTTCGGGTCAGTATAGGACTTAAACTCAGGGCCTCACGTTGGCACTCAGCTTTTTCCACTGACTTTCTGGTGTTCTACTACTTAAGCCACACGTATCTTCAGTTTTGTTTATTTTTAATCATTTTATGTTATTGTTATTGTAAAGGTGATGTACAGAGGGATTATAATTACATGAGTCAAGTCACGAGTCCATTTTCTTTTGTCTTCTGTTCCCTTACTCTCGCCCAGTAAGTATGGCTTTTTGTTGGTTACATGGAGCTTGATTTGTCTGCTCAGCCTACATCAAACTTCAATTCTCAGAACTCAATCTTCTGAGTAGGATTATAGGCATGAGCTCCATGTCTAACTTGCTTTTCACATTCTTAAACGGTGGGGGTGGAAGACAGCCAAAGAAGAACAGCATTCGTATCGGATGAAAATGGAGTGAAATTCACATTCTTATGTGCAAAAATTCTGATTCTTCTCCCTTAAAGCCATCACTGCAGTGGAGCAGTGTTGCTCTAGCTCGGAGCTCTTTGTTCCCTTTTCTGCATTAGGATCTGGAGGAGGTCAGGAAAGGCCCTGGGAGGGAAAATACTACGGCACCTACCATATTCTTCACCCAGTCTGGATTGCTTCTGGGGGGACCAGGTGGGCTCTTCACACTCAGCACCATCTGTAGCACTATCTTGGTAGTCTGAGAAGAAGCTGGAAGAAACACAGACTTGAAAGTTTTTGTCCTTGTCTCCCACCCTTCCTGTAGCTATCCAACACTGCCAGCGCCTGTCTGCCTAGACTCCTGTCTCCCCAGGAGATACTCATGCTCCAAGAGAAAGTGGGGCAGTAAGGCCCAAATGCCTCATCATCCCACCCTGATCTTCACCACCAACAGCTTAGCTTCTCCCTTTGCCATCTGGAAAAGAGGTCCTAAGGGGAGCAGCAGATGCCAAGAAGCACCGGAGAAACAAAGCAGGGAGGAACCTGTAGTCACTCAATTTATAGAAGTGTGAGGAACTTCAGATGGCTAGGGGTCTTAGATGCCATCCAGTCCACATCCTAATGTTCAAGCAAGGGCCTTTCCTGTGTCAGTCACAGTATCCCACTCTACTATGGAAGGAAATGGGCCTGGATGCAAAGTACCAGGGTTGCAGAGGGAGTGGTAGTCTGGGCAGCAGTCTGGTACCACCTGGCAGAATTCATCACAGTAGCAGCTTCCTCTCCTGCAGCGGTGATCAGTTCCAAGGCAGCAGAGAGACTGGGGTTGAGAACAACTTCCTGGAGAAAAGGGACATTAAAGGCAACAAATAGAGAGCTAAGGGTGACATTGTCCAAAAAGAAATGTACTCTTTGGACTGGGAGTTTGGCTTAGTGGTAGAGTGCTTGCCTAGCATACATGAAGACCCAAGTTCAATTCCTCAGTACCACATACATAGAAAAGGCTGGGAGTGGTGCTGTGGCTCAAGTGGTAGAGTTTGAGAAAGCAAAGAAGGAGGAGGAGGAGGAGAAAAGAAGAAGGAAGAAGAAAAGTAGTCTTTTACCTGACTTATGTAACTAACTGTAACCCCTTTGTTCATTACCTTTGTAATAACAATAAAAAATTAAATTAGGGTCGGGAGCATAGACTAGAGGTAGAGTGCTTACCTAGTCTGCACAAAGCTCTGGGTTCTATTCTTTGGAACCACATACACAGAAAAAGCTGGGAGTGATGCTGTGGCTCAAATGGCAGAACACTAGCCTTGAGCAAAAGTGTCCAAGGACAGTGCTCAGACCCAGAGTTCAAACCCCAAGACTGGCAAAAAAAAATTAATGGCACTGTGATAATGGGATATCCGCATGCAAAAGAATGGTTTTGGATCCCTACCTCATACCAAATATTAAAAAGTTAACTCAGAATGGATTATAGACTTAACAGTAAGAGTTTAAACTATGAAACTTTTGAGAAAAGAGTAGGTTCAAAAATCAGAAAATGTGTGGGTGGGAAATGGGGACCATGTCATGAGAAAGGGTATCAATGTTTCTGAAGTTATGCACCTTCTATCTGGTGAATATAATGTAACCTTTCTATTAATCACAATAATAAGAAAATCAGACTGGAAAAAAATCAGAAAATGTTTATGAAGTTGAAAGAACTCCGTGATCCCTATTCACAAAAGTTTTTTTCCAAGCCAGGTGCTGGTATCTCACACCTGTAATCTTAGCTACTCAGGAGGCTGAGATTTGAGGTTCATGGTTCGAAGTCATCCCAGGCAGGATGAAAAAATGCAGGAAGTGGAGCTGTGGCTCAAGTGTGCTAGTTTTGAGCAAAAAGCTCAGAGTAGTGCCCAGACCCCAGAGCTTTAGTTCAAGCCCCAGGATGAGTACACACACACACACACACACACACACACACACACACACACACACACACTTCCCCAGGTTACTCAACTCAATAATCATCTGATTTATTATTATTCATCCGCTACAAGATAATGGCCTATCTGTAAGAGATGGGAAAAGCTACAGCCTGTGGATCAGTGTCCTCGTGGGGCTGTGTCTCCGGTGAGATGGGTCTCCCATATTGTTTTCACTCCCCCCCTTCTATTCTTCTCTCCTTCTGCTCTAGCCTCTCCTTCCAATTGCCTCGTGTAAGGTTAACACCTGCCTGGGGCTTTGTGTAAGGATAAACCTAAAGGCCTTTCAAAGTTGACAGGCTCCACAGAGAGCCAGGCTCTGGGAGAATGTGGGGCTGGGTGGGGCTGACCTAATCTGTTGTGGGAACAGGGCCTGCAGGTGTTGTAAAAGGAGTGGAGCTGCTGAGCTGGGGGCCTCTCAAGGTGAGGACGAATGGATGACTGGCACTGAGACAATAGCCTCTGAGTTTGCCTTGGCTTCTGCTCATGTTCAGCTTAGGCGTCTCCCACAAATGAACTATTTCCCTTCTCATATCATCCCTTATCCTATATGGCTCATCTAGTATCAGTCAAAGAGAGTGAATCCCAGGGACCAGTTAAACTAGGCTCGCAGACCACTTTTGAGGCAGAGATGAATTCATTGGTGATTATCAACATTTATTTTAACAAGATGGGATGGGATAGGATGAAATAAGATAGCTCAAATAGGGCCGGGAGTTTGGCCTAGTGGTTAAAGTGCTTGCCTAGCATGCATGAAGACCTGGGTTCGATTCCTTGGTACCACATACATACAAAAAAGCCAGAAGTGGTGCTGAGGCTCAAGTGGTAGAGCTCTAACCTTGAGAAAATCTAAGGACAGTGCTCAGGCCCTGAGCTCAAGCCCAGGACTGGCAAAAAAAAAAAAAAAAAAGATAGCTCAAATAGATTCATTTATATCACACATGAAAAAAGTGAGTTGAAGTTCTTTTTGAAATATTTGCTGGTTTTCTTTACATAGCTATGCGTATTGAGTTATGGCATTAAATATATTCATTAATGTGAACTGAGGCCAGAAATGTTTGAAAGCCTCTAGGTCTAGAGAGATGCTCTCATTTTAAAGATGGAGGAAGAGCATTTGCTCAAGGACATGGGTGGGGTAGGGAGCAGAAGCAGAAACCTTGACTTTCTCTCTGCTTTCCCACCACACCATGCTCAAAGGGCTCACTCAAAAACAAACAAACAATAACAACAACAAAAACGCTAAACAGAAGTAGTGCCTGGATCAACTGTTAGAGCACTGGCCTTGAGCACAAAGTGGTTCAGGGACACCACCCAGGCCCTGAGTTCAAGCCACAGGACCACCCCCGCTCCAAAAAACAAAACCCCAAAACAGAAAACTCAAACCTGCATGTGCCTACTCCAAGTTATGGCTTAAACTGTTTCCTCTGCCTGGAAGGTTCCCTCCGTCCCAAATACATTAGCTCAAAACATTGTTAGATTCAAGGCCACTTTTAAACCCTGTGGCGGCTAAGAAACTAGCTTATTATGAACATGTTAACTAAAGAATCAAAAAATTTGCTAGGAGCTGGTAGCTCACTCTTGTCATCTTAGCTACTTAAGAAACTGAGACTTGAGTATTGCAGTTCAAAGCCAGGTAGGTCAGAAAGGTCCATGAGACTCTTATCTCCAATTGACCACACACAAAAAAATCCAGAAGTGAAGGTGTGGCTCAAGTGGTAGAGTACTAGCTTTGAACAACAACAAAAGCTCAGGGAGAGTACACAGACTCAGAGTTTAAGTCTCAGGACCAGCACACATGAAAGAAAGAAAAGAAAAGAAAGAGGGGCCCTGATTTTGGCTTAGTGGTAGAGTGCTTGCCTAGCATGAAGGAAGACCCAGTTTGATTCCTTGGTACCACATACATAGAAAAAAGCTGCAAGTGGTACTGAGGCTCAAGTGGTAGAGCTCTAGCCTTGAGAAAGTCCAAGGACAGGGCTCAGGTCCTGAGTCCAAACCCAGGACTGGCAAAAAAAAAAAAGAAAGGAAGGAAGGAAGGAAGGAAGAAAGGAAGAAAGAAAGAAAGGGGGGGGGATGGAGAGAAGAGAGAGGAGGGGGGGGGAAGGAAGCCCAGCCTTTCCATACAAGCCAAATAATTAACAAGGGAATTTTTTTTTCTTCATAGACCTCCCACTAATAAATGCTGGCAGGGCTAGGTGCTGTGGCCCAAGTCTCCCTACCTACTTAGCAAGTATAAATTCCTGACTTCAAACCAACCAACCATCAAACAACTACCAACAGGCAGAATGATGACTAGAAAATCACCCCCTTGACAACCTGTAATGGAGAAAAGGAAAATCTTTAAACAATAATAATCAAAGAGATCAAAGAGAGCTAAAATCACTGGACCAGGAACATTTATAAGGGAGTTGCTCTTTGGAGCTGGGAGTGGTGGCTCACATCTGTAATCCTAGCTACTCAGGAGACTGAGATTAGAGGATCCCACGGCCACTAAAGAGCCAGAGACTCTTATCTCCAATTAATCTCCAGAAAACAAGAAGTGGGGCTGTGGCTCCAGGGGTAGGGTGGTAGCTTTGAGCTGAAGAGTTCAGGGACAGCACCTAGGCCCAGAGTTCAAGCCCCACGACCCACAAAGAGAAAGAGAGGGGGGGGAGTTGCTCTTTGGATGATCAAGTTTAACACCAGTAAAAGTGGGAACAGTAGACATTGTGTGGCATGGGTCTCCTTTAAGGTTCAATAGGAAGCATAGCATGTACCCCATCTGTGGAGGACTTGGCAAAGAAATGATGTGATTGTGGTCCGAACCTCACTTCCAGACTTTAGGAAACATCAGGGGTATGAGACCCCTTCAAGGATTCAATCCAAATCCAGGATGTAGGCTATACTTCAGGATAAATTCCCTGGTTTGTTCAATAAATGGTGCGGGCTGACTTGTAGATGTAGACATACTTTGGGACCATGCCAGTTATGAAACTAAAGGTGTGGTTCAAGAGGAAAGTGGGAAGAGCCAAGTGGAGTGGGGCGGGGGGCTAGCAAGAGCATGATTCAAATAAGCCAACAGTAAAAGGACATTTTTAAAATTATTTTTTATGTTGGTCCTGGGGCTTGAACTCAGGGCTTTGGCCCTGTCCTTTGAGCTTTTTTTGTCCTTGAGCACTAGCCTACCACTTGTCACAGCTTTCCACATTCTGCTTTTTGCTCATTAATTAGAGATAAAGGTCTCTCAGACTTTTCTGCCCAGGCTGGCTTCAAACCATTATCCCCTGATCTCAGCCACCTGCATAGCTAGGATTATAGGTGTGAACCACTGGTGGCAAATTGGGCAAATTCTCTTTTATAAGAAGCCCACTGTCAACAAATAACCCAATTCAGTGACAATGACATTCATCTATCATGAGGGCAGAACTCTTGTCATTCCCCAAAGGCCCCATCTTCCACTACTGCAGTGTGTATGGGGGGGGGCGTTCAATACCAACCCATGAACTTGGGGTTACACTAAAGCCATGGTAGTTACCAATATAAGTGCCAGGCAGGGGCCAGGGCCTGGATCCAAAAGGGGCTACATGAAGCAATGACAGCTAATAATGATCCCTCCAGAGCACCACCTTTAAATGTGTGTGTTTTCTAGAGAAGGGAAGCATGGAGAAGGATAAGGACACTTCCTCTGCTGCTCTGGGCAGCTTCTTCCAGTCCTCATTCTAATTCAACTCAAGCTCCAAACTTGCAAGTCTCACTCAGCAAAGCAGAGAGCTGGCCATTCCCCTGAAGTTCTTGGAGAAAAGGGATTCAATAGCCCTTCAAAAGGGGAGAATTTCCCTCCATAATATCTAGTTTTCTCCCAGTGAGAAACTCAGGTCAATACCTTTGTTGAATGTCCATTGCAGTTCCTCGGAATATTGAAGCAAACTTAATGCATTTGGCAGGCAGTTGACTAGTGAGTCGCAGTTAATCTGGGTCTGGGCTTGTCTCTGATCTTTTCTTCTGACTCTTGCACCCAACCAAGTGCACATTCTAGAGCTCCATGCTGCCTCTACACACCAGAGTCGCAGCTGATTCCACACCACCCTGCTTTCCGGGACACACAGACCTCCCATCCCAGCAAACCTCTGAAATGGAGTTGTGGATCAAGTGGTAGATCACCAGCCTTGAGCAAAAAAACTACTAAGGGGCAATGCCCTGAGTTCAGTTCCTACTACTGGCACAAGATGGGGGAGAGGGGTGGGGAGGAGAGGAGAGATAGAATCATAAATGAATGAGTTAGACTAGATGCTGGAATCCATTTGACCTCTAGCACAGGGCCAAGCCAGCTCCTCACCTGTCTTCTGCTTTGAGGTCACAGGGCTCAGCCACAGCAGAAGGAGAAGGACCGGCCACATGGCTGCAGGCTGGACAGAGACAGAATTCTGTACTTCAGGGATTAAATCCCTGCCTCAATCCCCACCCTTCCCATAAACTCAGCTGGTATCTGCCCAGTGGAGAAGCCAGTTCATACCTGGATGTTCACTGGCAGGAGATGTGGTGGCAAAGCAGTGGCACAGGTGTCCCAGCTGCTTGGAACAGCTCACCCAAACAGATAGTTTTCAAATTTCCTGGGGACTCTAGGCTCTGGGACAAATAAAAAACTGCAGAGTGACAATGTTCCAAGGACCTTGAGATAATCTACTCTGACCTTCACATTTGATAGGTGAAGACCCTACAGCCTAGGGATAACCAGGGACCCTCTGGCTTCACATAGCTTGGTTGTGCCAGAGCTGAGGCAAGAACCCTAGTCTCCTGGAGAGACCTGAATGCTGGGGAGATAGTAAGACAGACCCAGGGAATGAGAATGAGCTAGGTGTTGTTCCAAGTCAACCTGAGTTGTCTACAGCAAAAGGCTGCTGGAGTAGACATCTTTTTCTTGTTTCCTACAAGAAAACGTGAAGTGCACGCTCCATTGGACATTTGGAAAACACTTATGATCTGGTGCCAGTGATGCTCAACTGGTGGGCCCAACCAGGTCCTGATTAGTACTTGCAGATGATAAGCTTAGAAACAGACAGTGAGTGCCTAAGACAGACCCAGTTTCAACCTACCAACTTACCTACATTGTCACCTCCCACTCCAGGGGCTGCAAAAACACAGTCTTCACGTGGTAACCAGTGATGTTTCTCTCTCCCTTTTTATTGTCTATTAACTGCACAGAGGGGGTTTTATTGTGATATTTCCACACATTCATAAAATATACTTTGATCAAATTCACCCCCTATATTTCTTTCTTATCTTCCCACTTTTCTTCCCCCAGTTCTGGGGCTTGAACTCAGGGCCTGAGCACTGTCCTTGGACACTTTTTGCTCAAGGCTAGTGCTCTGCCACTTGAGCCACAGTGCCACTTCCAGGTTTTTCTTAGTATGTGGTACCGAGTGATCAAACTCAGGGCGTCATACATGTTAGCCGAGCACTCTTAGCACTAGGTTATGCTTCCTGCCCTATCCTCCCCAACACCACCCCGCACCCCCCCTTTTTTTTGTCAGTTGTGGACTTGAGCTCTGGGCCTAGGTGTTGTACCTGGGCTATTCAGCTCAAGACTACTGCCCTACCACTTAAGCCACAGTGCCACTTCTGGTTTTCTAAGGGTTAGAGATAAATAGTCTCATGGACTTTTTTAGTGTCCATGCTGGCTTTGAACCACGATCCTCGGGTCTCAGCCACCTGAATACCTAGAATCACAGGCATGAACCACTGTACTCAGATATCCTCCCACTTTTAAAAAGTCATTTGTGGGGCCGGGAGTTTGGCCTAGTGGTAGAGTGCTTGCCTAGCATGCACGAAGACCCGGGTTCAATTCCTTGGTACCACATACATAGAAAAAAGCCAGAAGTGGTGCTGTGGCTCAAGTGGTAGAGCCCTAGCCTTGAGAAAATCCAGGGACAGTGCTCAGGCCCTGAGCCCAAGCCCAGGACTGGCAAAAAATAAAAATAAAAATTTGTGTGTGTGTGTGTGTGTATGAGAGAGAGAGACAGAGACAGAGACAGAGAGAGAGAGAGAGAGACAGAGACAGAGACAGAGACAGAGAGAGAGACAGAGTTTAGGACTTAAACGCAGGGCCTGGACACTCACTGTCCCTGAGCTACAGCTAGGGCTCTACCACTTAAGCACAGCTCCACTTCTGGCTCTTTTGGTGGTTAATTGGAAATAATCTCAGGAACTGTTCTGCCCAGGCAGGCTTTGATCCCAATCCTCAGATCTCAGCCTCCTGAGTAGCTAGAATTATAGGCAGGAGCCATTGGCACCTACCTTTTAAACAATTTTTTTTTGTGGGTCATGTGGCTTGAACTCGGCCTGGGTGCTGTCCTTGAGCTCTTCAGCTCAAGGCTACCACCCCACCCCTGAGCCTAAGTGTTGTCCCTGAGCCCTTCAGCTCAAAGCTACTAGCTCCTTGACCTACCCTTGAACCAAGCCCCACTTCCTGTTTTCTAGAGGTTAATTGGAGTTAAGAGTCTCAGGTCCTTCTGTACCCGAGCTGGTTCTGAACCTTCATCCTCAGATCTCACCCTCCTGAGTAGCTAGGATTACAGGAGTGAGCCATCACACCCAGCTTAAACAATTTTTATGGGTTTCATTATTCTGTTTTCATAGGTATGTACAAAGTATTTTGATCATATTGTCACACACATATTTAATTGGGGCCAATTAAATGTAGATGGAAATATGGTGGAGACCTTTCGGTAGTTTTGCTTTCTCATAATCAAGATAGGCAGAAGAGGAGAATTTGTCATCATCCTCCTGCCTCAATTTCCCCTTCTACCTGTTTTTAACATGAGGTAATAAGTACCAGGATATGTATGGAAAGTACATTGCACAGTGATCTGGAGAATCTTCAGACACGCCCACTCCACAGCAGATGCTCAGCAGCACTCCTGGTCATCAAGCACACAAATAGAAGGCAGGGTTTATTTTCCTTAGTTTATTCAAGATGGTCAGGTGCATCAATGACAGCAAGTGGAAATCCGGTTCAAAAGAGATGTTTACACACATTAAACATGTCTATTTGGACTCTTGCTCTATGTTCATAAAAGCTCTAGAACCTTGGCAGAGAAAGTCAATGACTGCCACATTTAAGTGGAAGACATTTGCCTTCCACTCTTCTGTAATGTCTTGAATCTTGTCTAGACCTTGTAAGCAAATGGTTTCATTTCCCTCCCCCCACCTTTTTTTCTTTTCTTTTTGCCAGTCCTGGGGCTTTAACTCAGGGCCTAAGCACTGTCCTTGGGCTTTCTCAAGGCTAGCACCCTGTCACAGCACCACTTCCAGTTTTTTCTGTGTATATGGTACCAAGGAATCAAACCCAGGGCTTCATGCATGCTAGCGGAGCACTCTACCACTAGGCCAAACTCCTGGCCCAGTTTCTTTCCCTTTACATGCAGAAAAAGAATATTTCTTTCCTCCCTGCCACTTAGCAGGAACTCTTTTCAGTGCATTCAGAAACTTCTCCCCTCAACAGCAAAGGATTCTCAGATTCTGTTAAGTAGCAAAAAAAAAAAAAGTGCTTTCAACACATTCCCCACTCTTCCCTCTCCCTCCCACTCCCTAAGTAATAAATTAATGGAGATCTGAACAGTGATGGCAGCAGCATAGTGTCAGGGATGCTAACACATATGCAGCCTTCAGGATGGGAGGGGAGGGGTGGGAAGAGAGTGAAAGACCAGGAACATGGAAGACGGTTGAGTCCAGCTTTGATCCTATGTTGGTATGAAATGGGTAGGATCACAAGACAGTAATGTCTCTTCTCCAATGTAGTCATTTAGATGAGCTGGACTCAAAATTTAAACCAAAATTGGAATTAAAGCTCACCATTTTATTTTTGGTGGTACTAGAATTGGAACTGGGGGCTTTACATTTATTAGGTGAACATTCTTCCACTACAGCCATGACCCAGCCCTAGACCTCACCATATATATACTTATTTTTACAAACCTGAGTCTGAATCTGAGGCATACCTTAGTGAGACTTGAGTTCTGTGGGTTCATTCCCAAAGCTCCTTGAAAGGATGAAGGAGCTTCTAGTCAGCCCTTCAAAACTGGGCTGGGCCTTGGCTTTCACCATGAGCCTGGTTCTTTCAGCCTGAGTGGAGATATCAATTCCCAGGTGTTAGGCAGAACCAACATTGTGAGCCAGTTCCTATGGGCTCCCTCTTGCTCCTGCCGAGTCTTGGCTTTGGCTATTACCTCCTTATGAGAGCCCATGTCACCTCCAGCTCAGGTACTCATCTGCTTCCACCAATCATGTGCAACTTTCTATTTGGCTTCCTGGAATAGTGCCTAAGCCAGTATTTTTTCCTACTACTAATAACTACATGTATAAGAAAAAAGTTAGTTCTAGCAAAATGATGTGGGCTTTAGTATAGCCTTTGGAAAAAGCAACCCACACCAGTGTTTCACATGGAGGTTAGGGCCTTTAGCAACTTAAAGAACATCACAAACATATGGTTAGTCTTGCCTAAGGACTTTCCCGTCAAAATCATATTAAAGTATGGGGGGAAAGTGTGTTAAAGTGACACGAAAGGGATGATTCCACATACATTACTTGGTTAAAGAATTAAGTGCATAATTGGCTTAACAGCTCTTGTTATCCCAAGAAAGCAGGAATAGTCACATTGGCATCCACAAACTGTCAAATTCTCTAATACTACTACCAGCAGGAAAGATTTCCCAAAACGTTGAGAAAGGAAATGAAGGCAAGAGATCAGCCTGCATGGAAGATCCCAGCTCTGTACAGGAAGGGGTAGGAAAGACCAGAGAATGGACTGGGGCCATTCCTTCACTCAGGACCACAATGGTCAGGTCACAGGACAGAACAGTAAGCACCCCCACTAATAAGATGGAACATGGGGTTTCTGTCGTTATCTTAGGATGAGCTTGAAAGACCATAACAAGAGCAAGGCTAATCAGGAGACCATAATGCCCAAGGAGAGGCCAACAGCTACTCTGACTGGATAAAATCTCCATAAGCAACAGCTGTAGCCTCTGTTATTTTACAAATGGGTCTGGCCTGAGCCTCAGCTATGTTCTTTTGCTTTAGGCTCACCACAGTATGTGGTCTCAGCCTGTGCTTCCATCTATGCCTTCAGTATTTCAAACAGGGAAGTCAGGGCTGCCTCCTTGAGGTCTCTAATGATTCTAGGATAGTAATGATTCCACCTTTATGTTTCCTTCTGCCCCAATCTCTAAACAAGCTCCACAGAATGCCCACAGTGCAGCCCATTCTCTGCTGCTTCTCTTCAGGGAAGTCTGGGAGACAGCAAATTCCATATCCCTGTTTCAGCAGCAAAGGAAAAGGTTGGTTAAGAAAAATCTTGAAATGATAGTGAAGATGCAGCTGCCACCAGATCTCGTCCACAGGTGTCAGAAGACTTGGGTCTCTACCTGGTCCCCTGACAGAGGCACTTGAAGCTTCACTTAGAGACTATTTGTCAGTTCTCATGAGAAATGCTGGGTGCCTACAAATATCTGTCACATGGACTGGACCCATCAAAGGTTGATTCTATCTGGATGTCAGATAAGTTATTAAAAACAATAAGAATGATAATAATTTAAAAAATCCCCAAGTGGGGAAGGTCCTTGAGAGGGTGGCTCAGTTCTGCATCAGACAGAGGGCTGGCTCTGCCTTCTTCAGGTGGTCCCCAGAACAGTGGCTTCCAGGGCCAGGGCTTCAGTGGGTTCTTCTTCGTAGTCTGACATGTAGGATTCCAAGCTCTGCTTGGCCAGTAACTCCCGCCGGGCCTGTAGCCGCTCACACCGGGGACAGCTTCCAGACTTGAAACAAGCCTTATGGTAACAAGCTTTACATTCTATTCAGGTTAAAAAGGGGGGGAGGAGAGGAAGAAAGAGTGAGGGGGGGGAGAGAGAGAAAGAGAGAAACCACTGCATTATCTCAGGTGGAAGGAAGCAAGTCCATAGCCACTATCATGGCTCAGTGTTTTCCATGGTGAAAAAGAGAGATGCTCAATCAACCAATTTTTGTTTTTTTGATGGCAGGGGGATTTGAACTCAGGGCCTTGTGCTTGCTAGGCTAGCACTCTACCACTTGAGGTATACCTCGATTTGTTTTTTACTAGTTATTTTCCAGAGTCTTGCAAAGTTTCCCTCCCCTGCTCCCCAGGCTGACCTCAAACTAAAATTTTTCTCTGCTCTTAGGCTCTTGAATAGCTAAGATTACAGGTGTGAGTCACCAGTATGAGGCTCAAACCAAAGAGGGCTGTTCCTGAGTAGTCAATTAACTGTGTCCAGCCTTGCATGGCCACTCCGAGTGCTGGCCCTCACCTTCACAGGTCCTGCACTTATGGAGCTCAAAAGGAAAGATGATGTCATCCTCATTCTGACAGAACTCACAGATGAAGCCCTTGGCTTGGCAGAGCTGCAGAGGAAAGAGAGAGCAAAGTGAGGAACTGGCACAGAAGAGTAGACTCCGGGGTTAGACAAGACATAACTAGAACTATGAGTGCAATTGATGAACTTTAAGGTCTATCATAAGCCAAAACAGGTTCAGGGACCACGTTTCAAAGTAAGGAGAGGAAAAACATTCAGTATGCTTAGGAAGAGAAGGTATGTGTATCCTCTTGTATGTGGAAGTGAGGCATAAGAACACACCTGGGGATTAATGCATTTACACACAAACTGACTACAGGAAGGCACACTTAGAGGCAGAATCTGAAGACATAACTCCTTGGAACAACTACAGTACTGTTTATCAAAACCAATACCAGGAAATGGAAACTTTTTTTGGGGGGGGAGTTACAATAAAGGGGCCACAGGAATGGAGGGGAAAAAGTGTGAGCAAATGCAGTCAGTGCATTCAATGTATACAATGTATAAAATAAACAAATACAATTATTGCAGTCAATATATACTATGTAAAATATGAAAGATGCAACTTGTAGGTTGGGATAGGAGCGGGAGGATAGGGGAGAATGAAGGGAGAGGTTACATTGTCAAGAAGTATTGTACTAATAATCTGACTTACCAAATTATAATCCTTTAATACAACTACTTACTACTAATAATTTTTTTTTAAAAAAAAGGCAGAGACACAAGTCTGAGAAGCCCCAACTATCAGAGGAACTTCTCAGTGAAGAGAGAAAAAGGATGGTCACACCGAGGGCCTCCAGTCTGGGTAATGATCTTATTTCAAAACAAATGATCTTATTTCAAAACAGAAAACACTATTACTGAAGATAAAATCTGAAAACAAGAATGTTTCCCCAAAATAATACCCAGCTTCAAGCGAGATTATAATTCCCTCATCTACACACAGGATTCTCCACCTGAGTCTACTTTTTGTGTGTGTGTGTGTGTGTGTGTGTGTGTGTGTGTGTGTGTGTGTGTGTGTGTGTGTGTGTGTGTGTGTGTGTGTATATGCGGATGGCCTAGTCCTGGCCTTGACCTCAGGGCCTAGGTACTGTCTTCAGGCTAGTACTCTATGACTTTAGTGGTCAAGGCCAGCACTCTATCACTTGAGCCATAGGTCCCCTTCCAGTTTGTTTGTTTGATTGGGTTTTTGTTTTTTTTGTTTTTGTTTTTCAGTTGCACAGAATTTGAACTCTGGGCCTGGGCACTGTCCCTGAGCTCTTCAGTTCAAGGCCCACTTCTAGTTTTCTGGTGGTTAATTGGAGGTAAGAGTCTCACAGACTTTCATGCCCGGGCTTTGAACCGTGATCCTCAGATCTCAGTCTGCTGAGTAGCTAGGATTACAGGTGTGAACCACCAGCACCCAGCTTTTGTACCCTATTTTAAGCTCTAATTCCAGAACTGCCATAGGAATACAACCTGTGCAGAATCTGAGACAGGAAGATCTAAAAATCAAATTTTTGTATTTCTAGTAAGGTGAGTATATCACAAACAATAACAACTTGCCCTTGTAGAATACTCAAAGATTATAAAAATGTCACAATGAGGGTCATTTAGTCATTTCCTCTCAAACCACACAAGAGGCAAGGGCAATGAAATAATTATTATATTCAATTGAGAGACAAGACTTTAACTAAAGCACTTGAAATGCTGAGGAGGCAGCAGCATCTTGATTCTGAGGCCTGCCTGAGTTATAGAGAAGGTTATTGCTTCAGAAACATAACAAGACAAAAATTTAGATTATCTTAGAGAAGGTAAATCATTTCTTTTAGTCACAATTATTGGCAATAATAAAGCCACAACTCAGATTAGAATCCCTTTCCAGATTTGAAATGAGGATTATTTTGCCCACATGTGTGTGACAATTCTTCAGTGAAGCTTGATCAATCTTTCTCAGAGCTATCATAGGCAATGCCAGCACCAATTCCTATTCTAACACCTGTCTATTTTTGTGTTTTTAAGACAGGGCCATACTATATAGTTCAAGTTAGCTCAGCTTCCCAAGTGCTTCTTTTAAAAAAATTCTTTGCCTTAAAGTTTATTTTCTCTTCTACTAATAATGTTAAGTCACCTTGCCTATTTTTTTTTTTTTTGCCAGTCATAGGGCTTGAACTCAGGGCCTGGGCACTGTCCCTGGGATTTTTTTTCTGCTCCAGGCTAGCATTCTACCACTTGAGCCGCACCACTTTCATTTTTTCTGTGTGTGTGGTATGAAGGAATTGAACCCAGGCCTTCACGCATGCTAAGTGAGCTCTCTAGTACTAGACCAAGCTTCCAGCCTCCCAAGTGCTTCCTAATGAATTGTCTGGTTTCACTATTCACTAACCTAGGATACAACAGCCTCTAGAGCCACCCTGTCTCTAAGTTTCGACTGGAGCTAAGTTTCTAAGTTTCTGGAACTAAGTGGCAAGAACCCTGGGTCCACCTATTCCTGTATCCATAAATAAGGACTCAGTTGTATGGCAGAGTGCCATCTTCTCACCATGCAGCGCTCTACATGGGCAGCCCCTGCCCGAGTGAGTTCAGCCAGCCGGGGGCCCAGCTCCCCCTTCTTGGTTGCAATCAGATCATTTACAGAGTACAGATGGAGATCCTCCGTCAGGTGGCCAGGGACTGTGTCAAAGGAATCCAGAAGTCTACAGGAAATGAAAGCAAGGAAGTACAGGATGGAAATGAATATTTTGGATCATAGAAGCAGAAGCAATAAGAGAATGAGGGTAGGCAACACTGAGCCAGCCCAGGTATTCCAGGTATTCCCTCACACACCATGAATCTGGATGACAGACATGACATACTTATAATCCCTGAAAGATAGTAGTGGTCTTCCACAGAAAAATCAGATCTCTCCTCTAGAGAGGCCACAAATACAATTAGTGCTATGGCTTCTCATTTACCTTTTCTTTTTGACATTTCTGCAAATCCTTACTCCCCCTTCTCTCCCCTCCCTCCCCCCCTCCAACCTCCCCACCCCCACGCTTCTTCATGTAGCATTAGAGCCAGCTGCTGGGACACATCTCTGTCAGAGATGTTAGCTCAGCCTAGGACCTTGGCCTCCACACAAGACTTACTCTTTAGCCAGTCGGCATGTTTTAAACATGTTCTTCATATGATACAGCTGGACGCGCAGCAGCTGCAAAGAAAGACATGGGGAAAGGGTGGAGAAAGAGTTGACTGTTAGAAGGGCCAGTTAGTGCTTTCAGACTCTGGGTCTCAAGCACTTTACATGTCACAATCAGATCATCCTCTACTTCCAATTTAACAACTCTTTTCCCTAAGCTCCGTCCAGGGAGGATGACTCTGCCGGGCCAGTCCACTCAGTCACTCACACAGAGCTGGCAGCAGCTGAGAATTCTGGAGTTCACATTCCTACCCTATCTCTCTTCAGTACTATCTCCAGGGAAGGAAGAAAGTCTGTCTTTACCAGAATTTGAGGCTTTATGGCTGACCATACAGGTGCCTGATGAATGTAGAAAGAAAGTACCTATGAAGCTGGGATTGTAGTTCAGTGGTAGAGTGCTTGTCTAGCATAAGAGAGAGGAATAGAGAGATGGGGAGGGAAGGGGGAGGGAAAAGAAGACAGGAAGAGAAAGAGGGAGAGGGAGAGAGAGGAAGGGAAAGAAAAGTATATAGGCAGAATATGAATGATGAAATAACATGGCACAGCTTTCCTAAGATCTTAGGAAACCTTATATAAGCAGAGAAGGGGAGGAAGGGAAGAGAGGAGGAAAAGCTAAAATGCATTTTTTTCAGAGGTCTTACCCGGACTTGGTTGAGTAGTTTGACCTTCCTGTAGAGGGCACTG
This sequence comes from Megascapheus bottae, assembly GCF_031878675.1. Taxonomy (NCBI): domain Eukaryota; kingdom Metazoa; phylum Chordata; class Mammalia; order Rodentia; family Geomyidae; genus Megascapheus; species Megascapheus bottae. The sequence continues at coordinate 54,483,999 of NC_143509.1, forward strand.
TTAATGTCCTGCACATTGAAAAGAGGATCATTCCCGATCTTAATGAGCAGGTCCTTGGAAAAATTGCTGATGTAGTACTTGCTGAAGTCCCACTTTCGTAGAATTCGGCTGGGGATGACCATCTGGGCATTCTCATGGCAGCACTGACAGAAGTACTTGCCCAAGTACTCACAGTACCGCAGCCTCTTGATATAATCTGGAAGAAAAACAGAAAGCCAAGGCCCAGATGTGACTTTCCCACCTATGAGGTAATGAGGCAGCTCTGCTGATCTTTCAATAGGTAGGTTTTTGGCCGCTGCCCTCTTTCCATCTCTGTGTGAGCTCCTAACACTAGAAGTAACTCATTTAGTGGGGACTGTGGTTCCTATGTCCCATCCAGAAAGCCACTGAAGAAACTAGTCTGTCAGAGCTGGTGAAGCAAAGTCTCTCAGAACCTCAATGAAATGACACAGTTTTATTCAATAATCCTGGTAATAAGCTACCAGAGACTATTCCCCTATGACTGCCCATGCTCCTGCCTAGCAGGCACAATTCCCACAATTCTGCCCTGTCATCTTCTCCTATTAGCTCTGATCGGTGTGGAGAGGATGAAGTATATTGGTAGAAAATACCCACCAGGATCAGTACGAATGCCACATCCTGCACAGCGGTAATTCTGCTTGGCCACAGCAATCTTCCTCCTAGAGAAGTCGAAGGAGAGGAACTTGCAAATAGCAGTAGCATGGGGCATTAAGGTACAAAGGATAGGACATAACAGGACTCTGGTTAAGGACAGGAGGAGAAAGGACTTCCTCTATTTTTGTTTTTAAAGAATCAGACAAGGGCCGGCAGTGTGGCCTAATGGTAGAGTGCTAGCCTAGCATGCATGAAGCCACGGGTTCAATCCTCAGTAACACATATACAGAAAAAGCCAGAAGTTGTGTTGTGGCTCAAGTGGTAGAGGGCTAGCCTTGGGAAAGCGCAAGGACAGTGCCCAGGCCCTGAGTTTAAGCCCCAGGACTGGCAAAAAAAAAAAAAAAAAAAAAGAATCCTAGATACTCAGGGGGCTGAGAGCTGAGGATCATGGTTCAGAGCTAGCCTGGGCAGGAAAGTCTGTGACCCTTTTTTTTTTTTTGCCAGTCCTGGGGCTTGAACTCAGGGCCTGAACATTGTCCTTGAGCTTTTTTCTCAAGGCTAGAGCTCTACCACTTGAGCCACAGAACCACTTCCTGTTTTTTTTTTTTCCATGTATGTGGTACCAAGAAATCCAACCTAGGTCTTCATGCATGCTAGGCAAGCACTCTTAACACTAGGCAAGACACTACTCAAAAATCTGGAAGCTGAGCTTTGGTTCAAAGTAATAGAGTGCTAACCTTGAACAAAGGAAGCTTAGAGACAGTGCCCAGCCTAAGTTCGAGCCCTAAGACTGGCACTAATGAATTAGACAAAATAAACTTTTGAGAATAAATTCAAATTGAGAATTAGAAAGTTCTGATTTAGGTTATACTGATGATTCCCCTCAATAATGAACCACATTTAAGAAAATAGAGCCAGCTGCTAGTATCTCACACCTGTAATCCTAGCTACTCAGGAAGCTGAGATCTGAAGACCATGGTTGGAAGCCAGTCCAGGGACAGGGTTCAGGCCCTGAGTTCAAGCTATACAACCAACCAAAAAAAATTTTTTAAAAGAAATGTAATGGATGAGAAACAGTAAACAGAAAAAAAAAACAACAATTGACACTAGATGAGAAAAACATATACCTTAGAAAAAAAGAAGAAAATCCAGTGAGCTCACAAATTATTGTTTGTATAAAAGCCTTATTTCTAGTTAGCAATGGAAAGAATGAAAAGATGCAAAGTAAGAATTTAAGGTCAAGAATGGATAAATCTCTTCATCTGTCTTTTCTCTCTTTTTTTTTTTGCCAGTCCTGGGACTTGAACTCAAGGCCCGTGCTCAGCCACATGAGCCACAGTGCCACTTCAGGATTTATCTGTATATGTGGTACCAAGGAATTGAACCCAAGACTTAGTGCATGCTAGGCAAGCACTCAACCACTAGGGCTATACTCCCGTCCCCTTCATCTGTCTTTTTAAAAGGTAGATAGAGGTCATTATGAATTTATTATGTACACAATTGTTAAAGTACACGAATACAGTGGTAGTACAAGTACACAGATCAGAAACTGGTCACTAAGACACAGGTGATACACACATTCTAACCATGTTTTCTGCAAGTGATGATGGGTATTAAATATTAGGCAAGAACCATCAAAGCCATGTCCTCAACTATTTGGAATGAATCCACTTTCAGCACAATCTGGCAGTTCCAGACCAAACCAGTATGCATTTGCAGGGATACCTGCACCATCCCTCTGGCACCAGGTATCTACAATGCATACTTGCTATGCTGGGGCACTGCTGCTGGCAGCTCACTGACAGGGGAAGCCCATCTCCAATCTTCACCTGATTTTAAGTGAACAGAACCGTGTGGGCAGTATAGCTGAAGGTAGAGTCGGGATAGTGAGAAGACAGCCCAAGACTCCACAGGGTGTATTGTTGGGGGCCAAGTAACGCCATTCTAATAACTTTCTGCTGAGACCTGTAGTAGGGGTAAACAAGTGGACCTCTTTATCCTGCCCACCTGTTGTGCTGATAGGCTCCTGCACCCAATATAAGGGGGGGGGAGAGAGAGGGAGGGGGAGGGGGAGGGGGAGGGGGAGGGGGAGGGGGAGGGGGAGGGGGAGGGGGGGGGGAGGGGGAGGGGGAGGGGAGGGGGAGGGGGAGGGAGGGAGAGAGAGAGAGAGAGAGAGAGAGAGAGAGAGAGAGAGAGAGAGAGAGAGAGAGATTCCTGCCTTGATGAAGCTGGGTGGCGTTTCTGTTCGTGCTCCGGAGAAGCAAGGCTGAGAGCGGGAGGACAGTGGGTCCTCTCCTCTCGCGGCTTGGACTGGTTGGGGTGTGTTTTTCCCATCCCTCCTCAAGAGGGACTGGGGATGAAGGACCCCGACATACTGGCGCCCAACGTGGGGCACGAAAGAGGCATGAAAGGGGCACAACTGTGAGTTGAGCCAAGTGAGAGATACATGGAGGAAAGACTGAAAAACCAGAGAAAACCTGAAAGGCACAAAAGACTGAACCAGGGAAACCTGAAGGGACAATGCAGGCTGAGGTCACTCACAGGAAAAAAGAAAGAGAAAGAGGAACAGAGAAAGAAAAAGAAAAAAGGTGATAAACAGGAGAAAGGGAAGCAACTACCTGCAAAAGTCAAAGAAGAAAAACCAGAGAAACCTGAAAGGAAGATAATGCAAAGAAAAAGAAAAAGGGACTGAAAGGCCAGGGAAACCTGAAGGGAAAATGCAGGCTGAAATTGCTCACAGGGAAAGAGAAAAAGACAGGGAGGAGGACAAAGTTAAACTCCTCAAAGACTGAAAAACCAGCGAATGTGTGTAAACCAGAGAATGTGTGTGTGAAAGAGATTTTAATCATTCCCAGATCACCTCCGAAGTGCAGGTCACTTCGGGCATGGTAGGGAGGAACCTCGTGGGAGTCTCTGGCCAGAGCAGTGTAAGGGTGAGGATATTTTAGAATAGAACAGAGATGGGTTCAAACCGGAACGACCGCGAATGTGTGTATGAAAGGGAACAAATGTGTGTAACGAGATTTTAGAATAGAACCGAATGGGTTCAGACTGGAACTACCATGAATGTGTGTGTGAAAGGTAAATCTAAGTTTATACGGGAGTAAACAGTTTAAGAACAGGTGAAAAGCGCAGACGAGAAAGACAATTAAGTGGTAGTGATTTAGAAATCTAGTGTTTGGGTTCAGAATAGTTGAAAACAGGCTAAAGCTTTTTAAAGTCCCTGACAAAATATAGAGACGACGTCCCTGAGTCAGCTTGAAGAAGTTACAGAAAATGGATCTTCGCCCATAACCCCCTTAAAATGAAGGGACCAGAGTCATTTTTGGACAGTAGTTTAAAACAAAAAGGGGGGGACTGGAAGACTAATTCTTCCACTGCCCTGCTATTCCCTATGACTTGTGTGAATGTTTTCTTAGTTAATGTAGGAATGTTTTCCTATTTTCTCTGTTGTAGTCAGAGCCACTCAGTATATACTAGTGCTTGTACAGGCAGAGGAGAATGCTTTCCCACTCATCAGTAAAAGACTTTGGTGTTTTCCTGCTCTTACTGCTGCGAGTATTGTCCTTGCCACTGTGGTTCCTACAGAGAATGCTTTGAATGTGAGGACTGGAGTTGTTATGTGCACAAATGACAATATTCTAACTTTGGGTGATATCTTGAATGTCTATTGCCTGCCTACAACGTCAATGCAGAAAGTGTTCATGAGACAGGCATCTGCTCCCATGGAAGTAGGTGCATCCACTCAGGTCTGATTTGCTTAAATGGACGGCTGGTAATCAAAGACTGGCAAGTCCCAGCTGTTAGCCTATCAACCTGAGACAGGAGCCAAGTAAAAAGGACTTGGTGATCCCATGACGGGTAAGAAGACTAATGAGCTTGGAGACACCTAAGACAGGCACAGCCGATCTAATATGGTAGTAGCCCCACATATCCTAAGTTTTGTCTTTTTTAAGATAAAAACGGGGGAGATGTTGGGGGCCGAGTAACGCCATTCTAATAACTTTCTGCTGAGACCTGTAGTAGGGGTAAACAAGTGGACCTCTTTATCCTGCCAACCTGTTGTGCTGATAGGCTCCCGCACCCAATATAAGGAGGGGAGTTTTAGAGAGAGATTCCTGCCTTGATGAAGCTGCGTGGCGTTTCTGTTCGTGCTCTGGAGAAGCAAGGCTGAGTGCGGGAGGACAGTGGGCCCTCTCTCGCGGCTTGGACTGGTTGGGGTGTGTTTTTTCCCTCCCTCAAGAGGGACTGGGGATGAAGGACCCCGACAGTGTATTTGTTCCCCAAGAGCACAAGCACTGGTTACTCACGTTGGGGCTGGGTGAACATTAAAGATGATTTGAGGCCGGGGTGGAGCCCATTCCAGGTTGCCACGGACTCGAATTCGCAGTTTGTAGATGTCTGCATGCTGCCCATCATCTGGCGAGATGGGCAGTGAGTCAGGAATGGGCAGGAGCTGTGGGAGGAAAGCACAGCTTGAGCTCACCTGGACACCTGGGGAAAGATAACTGCTTGACCCTTCTGGCCATGACAGAAGCATGGTTAATAGGAGACCCGTCAGAAGTACCACAGACTATGGGCTGCGGGGAATGTTGGCCTCAAATGAGAAGCATCAGAGTCCTAGGAAAGAGGGCTCGGGTTCTAAGAAGCAAATGGAAATAGAATCTAAAGGGTGGTGCACCAATTGCTGATGCTGCCCCTGAACTCACCCTAGGACTCTAGTTATACTAGGGGTCCTTACATCTTTTAGAGCCAACTGTAGAAAGAACAATTCATATCTGCAGTGTCTCAAAGAGGGCCCCAAAGTAGCACTCTCATTTCTAGGCTTAGAGAAAAAGTCAGTGAAGAAGCTATCATAACCTATTTTGACAACTGCTAGGGAACACCTCACCAAGCAAGCATTCACTTAGCCATTTATCACATCTGTAATGAGTAAGGAAGGAAACAGAGGCTCATTCCAGACTGGGACCAAGTAGGGCAGGAAAAGTAACCAGAAAGGCCCACAGCCTCCAGGGCAGAGAAAAACGCTGAGCAGCCTACCTTCTGAGGGGCATCGTGCTCTGGAACTAGCCACTCTAGCTCAGAGGCCGCTGGAAGCTGCATCCCCTCAAACTGCTTCAGGAGCCCCATGGCCACTGCCTCTGCAGATGTGGAGTGCAGGAAGCAATGGGAGCTGGAACAGAGAGCACCAATGAAAGCTAAGAATGGGAAAAAGACTGGGGCACTCTATCATCCCTCAGGGCCTGGGTACTAGATTCAGTAACTCGTCAGCTGAGGAAACACTTGTAGCACCCACATCTGTTCAGCCTCTGGATTCATTTTCAGATTCACACGTATAGTGAATACTTTTTATAGATTCAAATTTCCTTTGCTCGCATTACATGGCACTGTCAGTCAAGGATTCTGGGAATTCCTTTCTCTAACCACCATATATATATAGATAGATAGATATAGATATATATATATATATTTTTTTTGCCAGTCCTGGGCTTAAGCTCAGGGCCTGAGCACTGTCCTTGGACTTTCTCAAGGCTACAGCTCTATCACTTGAACCTCAGCACCACCTCTGGTTTTTCTCTATGTATGTGGTACTGAGGAATCAAACCCCCGTCTTCCTGCATGCTAGGCAAGCACTCTACCACTAGGCCAAACTCCCGGACCTTAACCTTCAATATTTTTACCTTAGAAATGGAGACTCTGATGCCTGTTTATGAAATCACGTGAATAAAACAGCTTTGTTGGCTGTAAAGGAAGAGCTAGTTTGGATCAATGACCTGCTGGCTTCCTTTCCCTGGGTCACCACCATGGGGCAAGACCCTCACTTGAACTTCTCACCTTTCCCATCCATATGCCAAGAACCAGGTTTGTTGCTCCATATAACCCACAGTTACTAAAGATAAAACAGAACTCACAAGGACTGGGAGGGAATGGAACACTTGCTGTTTGAGGCTGCTCTCCTCCTGATATCAGCATCTAAAGGAAACCAGAGATAAGAGGAACAGGAGATGAAAAGGGAAATGGGAAGGGAAGGAGAATGGACACTCCCAGGTATTACAAGCTATGCAGGGTAAGAAGCAGGTGAAGCTCTAAACACAACTCCTAGTTTAGTTCTATTCAAGTCACAACTAGGGAGAATTAGTGATATTACACTGCACTGAGAAAGTTATAAAAGTGGTTATAAATCCACACAGAAACACAACCTCAGCTTTGGTGTAATGCAGTGAAGGAGAAAAGGAAGCATCTTAAGGCACACAGGAACACAAACCCCAGGATCCAGGAGTGTAGCCTAGTGGTAGAGTGCTTGCCTAGCACACATGAAGCCCTGGGCTTGATTCCTTGGCACCATATATGTAGAAAAGGCCAGAAAAAATACTGTGGCTCAAGTGGTGGAGTGCTAGCGTTGAGAAAGCCCAAGGACAGTGCTCAGGTCCTGAGTTCAAGCCCCAGGACTCTCCCCCCCTCCGCCCCCAAAAAGAAAACAACAAAAAGCTAGGCAACAGTATATCAGAGTTTCATAAACTATCTGGTTTTTAATGATCATTTGAGTAAAACCATACATACATTTCCTCTTGTTCTACTCACCTTCAAAGTGTTTTTGTACATAATAGGCTCTCCAAAAATATTTCCTAAACAAATGATTAATTGGCTAAAAGCAATGAAAAGCTTTTTACAAATTTCAAGGAAAAATGAAAGAAACTCTTAAGATAGATATTCTTGAATTAGGAGCGAACCAATTTTGTTACTTTAACGAGGTTGTTAGAGAAAACACTGCACCAGGGAGAAGAGGTAGGTAGAAAAATGATAATTCATCATTTTTAAGAAATCAACTTCTATAAAAACTACAATTATGTGCCACATAATGATACTTTTGTCAATGGTGGGTCAGACATTTGACAGGGGTCCCTTAAGGGTATATATTGTCCAGTGACAGAGTCGCTATCTTACTTTGGTATAAGAGTGCCTTACATTCCTCAAAATTATCTAATGACACATTTCTCAGAATATAACCCTGTATTTAAACAAAGCATGACTATATTTAGCAGTTCTTCATCTGCACACAGAGGAAGACTTCTTTTTAAATGTTGGAGAGAAAAAAACTCTTTTAGAACCTATAATTAAATCAGCAGAGGTACAAAGAAATCAGGGGTATGTGGCAGGGGAGTGGGGACAATGCTGCTTAGGAAAGAGCCTTACGCTGGGGCACAAAAGGAGAGCAGCACCTGATACCATGAAGGACATAGCACTTGATATTAACAAGATCCCCATGCCTCTCCTGGGCCTGCACTACATTGCTACAAAAAGTTTGTTTGATTCCAGCAGATGACTAAGTTCATGTAGGTGGAGTACTAGTTGAAGATGTAGATAAATATAGAACAAGGTCTAACATAATTAAGGAATAAATAGAAAAGAGGCCGTTACTCAACTGGTTGGATTAAATATACCCTGAATAACAGCACTTGAGAAAGATGTCTAAGAATATCAACTTTCAGGAATTTAACAATTATGAAACTTTTTATTGATCCTTTGACACAAATATTTTTCTCAGACTGATTGTAAGGGCTTCTGATACTATGGCTAGAATAGGGAAATTATTATTTTATAAACAAGGAAAAATTAGAAAATGTAAAAACAAAAAAGAGCCGGGCACAGTGCCCTATAATCCTAGCTACTCAGAAGGCTGAGATCTGAGGATCGCAGTTTAAAGCCAGCCTGGGCACTAAAGTGTGTGAGACTCTTATTTATTTTTGTGGGGGGGGTCCTGGGGCTTGAACTCGGCCTGGGCACTGTCCCTGAGGTCTTCATGAGCCAAGTCCCACTTCCTATTTTCTAGTGTTTAATTGTAGATAAGAGTCTCAGGTCTTTTTGTGCCCGCTGGCTTTGAACCTTGATCCTCAGATCTCACCCTCCTGAGTAGCTAGGATTACAGGTATGAGCTACCACATCCAGCTAAGTGTCTGAGATTCTTACCTCCAATTAACCACTAGAACACTGAAAATGATGCTATGGCTTCAGAGGTACAGTGGTAGCCTTGAGCTGAAGAGCTCAGGGACAATACCCAGGCTGAGTTCAACCCCCATGACCCTCAAAAATAAACAAGAACAATGAAGTTGCCACTAGACTGGACACTGGCACTGGGATGACCAGGACAGGAGGGAAAAACTGGCATACAGCGAGGAAAAGGGTGACACTATCCAAAAAGAAATGTACTCATTACCTGACTTAGGAAACTGTTATCTCTCTGTATATCACCTTTGTAAGAACTATAAAAAATTAAAACAAAAAAAAAACCTTTGGAATCTTGGTAAAATCTGAAAAATTGTATTAAAATAACTCAGCCTAAGAAAAGTTACTGGCCATTTTCATGTTTGTTTCATCCTGTTTTTCTTCCAGCAGGTATGGTAATACCTGGGGATCTAACACCACTAAATTGCTCATTCAAAGAGAAAATAAGTTCAAATGAAGAATCTTTACTATTACTGTATAGAGACAAAAAATGTTTAAAACTAGGGTAGAAGAAGCAATGGATTACTTGCATTGTATATGTATATTATATTCAACACAGGCTACCTTAGAACATGGAGGCCATTGACACCGAGTCTGTTCTTTGATATGTGAGTTAGGTTAGATCCTTCGCTACCATCTGTGCAATAATTTTAAAAGAGGCCCTTTTCTGACAGAAAGTAAACTGATAAAACACGTGTTCTTGGGATCAGGACCTGACTCCTGTTCCAAAAAATGAAATATATATAGTAATATATAATATACATATATTACTATATGTATATAATATATATAAGTTGAATTTTAAAACTTGTCAAAACTAGAGGTCTTGAATGTTCCTCTTTATATTAGGCCAGCTCTTAATTGATTGAGTTTAAGTCCCAAATCTGCCCTTCTTTTTACTAGGTCTGTGATAGTGGAGCTGAATCCATAAACATTTCTTTGGCCCACGTGCATAGTGTTAAGCTTTGTCACCAGAGGGCACTGGAGTGACACAGAGGAGGAAGGAGGCTCTGTGGCAGCAATGACTTCCCTGGCAGCTGGCTTCCCCCAGCACTTCTGGGAGAGCTTTCAATGAATGCCAGAGGCCAAGTACCTCCCCAGGGGCTGCTTCTCTCAGTATTGCTGCATTCTGAAGCCAGACACCTCCCATGGCCTCTGAGAATGGTTTCATAGTGAAGACTGGTGGCCTGGCAGTGCCCTGTGGATGGCATCCCACGATGGTATCTCAGACAGCTCTCTCTGAAGTTTTAGAACTTCTCTACTGTCTAGAGAGCTAGGAGATCTGCATCTTAGACCTGGGCCTCTTTTATATTTGTTCCTTCTCTAGTCCCAGGGAGACTGACTGACATCAGTATCTGCCCTTCAGAAAAGTTGTTTTTTTTATTCCTTATGACCCAATCTTCTATAATCTCAAACATGCATTATGGTTCCTTTTTTTTTTTTTTTTTCCAGTACTGATGTTTGCTACCACTTGATCCATGGCCCTCCACTCCTTTTTTTTTTTGGTTGGTCACGCGGCAGCTTGAACTTTGTGGCCTGGGCACTGTCCCTGAGCTCTTCAGCTCAAGGCTACCACCCTACCCCTAGAGCCACAGCGCCACTTCCGGTTTTCCAGTGGTTAATTGGAGATAAGAGTCTCATGGACTTTAGTGCTTAACTCAGCCTCCTGACGAGTTAGGACCACGGGGCACCCATTAGAACTGAATTTCTTTATCCGCCTATTCTTTCCTCAATGTCCATTACCTGCATCTGCCACAAAAATACTTCACCTAAAATGACCACTATAGGAAGGATCAGCAAGGATAAACAATATGAGAGCTGCTGGAGTCCTATGAGGGATATCTGAATAAATCGTGACTGGCTTCTTGTTCGGGTTTAACTCTGGGTTTCCCAGTAGGTTCTCCAGACCAGGTAGTCTCAAACTTGACAGAAACCACACAACTAAATACATACAAAAGCTTGTGCAAACACTTACACACATGCATGTATAAGCACTTCATACTTTCAACACAGGCTACCTGAGAACATGGAGGCCATTGACACCGAGAGTCCGTTCTTTGATATGTGAGTAAGGTTAGATCCTTTGCTACCATCTGTCCAATAATAATTTTAAAAGGGGCCCTTTAGTTTTCTGATAAAGTAAACTGATAAAACATGTGTTCTTGGGATCAGGACCTGACTCCTGCTCCAAAAGATGAAATGGCATTTAGGAACTTACCATAACTTAGAAGATAGTTACTGCTACTTCCTAAAACCAGTGTATCCTCAAGGACCTCCTAAGACACTATGTGGGGATATTTTTACTGTTGGGTGGAGACTAGGACTGGACGAGAGCGCTGTTGGTACTACTGTTGTACTACTACACCCATCTAGTGGATGCGGTGAGAAAGGATCCTAAAGATTTTACAGGACCCAGAGGTTGAGAAAACATCTTTAAGGCTGCTATTCTGCACCCAACCAGGGAATTGTCCACTGAACATCTCTTGGGGTTCACCACACTGCAGCAACAGTTTCCAAGAATGCACTTCACGACTCCCACCAGGCAGCTTCTTCTAAACTAACTAGCTTCCCCTGACTGCCTGTTTCCACGAGCAACATGACATTTAGTCAAGTGCACTGTCCCACACCTAATAAGACAGCAAGCTGTGAATTTACCTTATTATTACACTTGAAATTCTGCAGTAGATCCTGACCAGAGGAAGGAACCCTCTTATTTTATTTGGAGATCAAGTCAATCACAGACTGACATGATAATAAATACTTACTTGGCTTTTGAATCTAGTTCCTAGCGGAGAACTCCCTAAACCTCTGGATTTTTCTGAATGATAGAAATGTCTTTTACATTTAATTTTTCATAAGGAGTCCCTTCAATCAAATCTAAGTATGTACTAATGAAGTAACTTTTTTTTGCTTAGTCCAGTTTGGAGACAGAATCTGGCCTTCCATTCAGGCTTCTCCTCAGCCTTCCTAGTGCTGGGATTACTCGTATGAACCACCATGCCTGGCTTGAAGTGATTAATTGGCTCTCCAAAAGTTTCAGGACAAGCTTTAGGCACCAGTGGTTCACCCCTGCAATTCTAGCTACTCAGGAGGTTAAGAGCTAGATGAGGATCATGGTTTGATGTCAACACAGACAGAAAAATCTGTGAAACTCTTCCCTCTAATTAACTACTAAAATGCAGGAGGTAGAGCTGAGGCTCAAGTGACAGAGAACAAGCCTTGAGCAAAAAAACTCAGGGAGAGCACCCAGGCCCTAGGTTGAGGCCCTAGGACCAGCACAATAAAAAGAAAAAAGCTGGCCGGGAGTTTGGCCTAGTGGTAGAGTGCTTGCCTAGCATGCACAAAGACTCAGGTTCGATTCCTTGGTACCACATACTTAGAAAAAGCCGGAAGTGGTGCTGAGGCTCGAGTGGTCGAGCTCTAGCCTTGAGAAAAATCCAAGGCTAGTGCTCAGCCCCTGAGCTTAAGCCCAGGACTGGCAAAAAAAAAAAAAAAGAAAAGAAAAAAGCTTCAGGATAGGAGCTGGCCACTATAATAAGCCACAGGACTTCATCCCTCTGTCAGTCCAGACAGGGAGAAGGATTGAAGATTGAGTTTAATTACTAATGGCCAAACATTTATTCATGCCCATATTATGAAACCACAACAAAAATCCTTGTAACACCTGGTACTTGTGGCTCATACTTGTAATCCTAGGTACTGAGAGGCTGAGGTCTAAAGTTTTTGGTTGAAAGCCAGTTCGGCTTTCCAACCAGGCAGGAAAGTTTGTAAGACTCTTAGGGCCAATTAACCACCAAAAAGCAGGAAATGGAACTGTGGCTCAAGTGGGTGAGTGCCAGCCATGGGCAAAAAAGCAGGCAAATAATCAATGTGGTGTATCAACTCCACAGAGTTTCCTATGCTGACTCTTTAGGACTTTGTTCTAGGTACCTCCTCATGAGGCTGTTTATTTGTATCTTTTATATAAACCATAATCATTAAGTACAGTGACTAAGTTCTGTGAATCATTCTCAAAAATTTTCTAGCCTGGGTGGAGGCAAGTCATGGGAATTCCTGAATTTGTAATTAGAGGGCAGAAGTGAGGATGATTCCACTTGCATTTGGTGTCTGAAATAGGAGCAATGTGAAATTGAGCCCTTACCTTGCAGATCTGTGCTTGTGCTAACTTTAGGTAGTTAGTGTCAAGTATGAATTGGAGGATAGCAGGTAGTGTGTGAGACTTGAAGACACTGCAGGAAAAATCATAGTAATGAAGGGAGAAAAAAGATTTTTGTTTGCTTGCTTGGGACAATATTAGGGTTTGAATTCAAAGAATGCATTCTACCACTTGAGCCATGCCCTCAGCATCTTTTCTTTTCTTTAATTTTTCAAATAGGTTTTCATGCTTTTTGCTTGGGTCGCCTAAACCACAATCTCCTTCCTTATATCACTCTAGATAATTTGTTGAGAGAGGGTCTTGCTACTTTTTATTTTGGCTGTCTTCAAACTATGATCTTCAATTATGTCTTCAAACTATTGCTGCCATGATTAGCAATCAGGAACATTAATATGAATACAGAAAGGCTTTCTGGAAACCTGGGAAATATGTTGTAAAATGTTATTTTAGGGGGTGCTGGTCCTACAGCTTGAACTCAGGTCCTGGACACTGTTCCTGAGCTTTGTTGTTTAAGGTACCACTTGAGCCCACAGCTCCCCTTCCAGCTTTTTCTTTTTCCTTCTTTCTTTACTTTTTTTTTTTTAGTAATTTAATGAAGATAAGAATCTTACAGACTTTCCTGCCTGAGCTGAGTTTGAAATATGATCCTTAGGTCTGTCTCTTAAGTAGCTAGGATTACAGGTATGAACCACTGGAACCTGACAAAATCTGAATTTTTGAATGGGGAAAAAAAGCTGGCTACTTCCTTTAGAGGTCTTGGGCAGATGAGCCCACCATTTGATGAGGATGGCGTATTGAAGTCTCCCACTATGACTGTGTTTGAGTCTATCTTGTTCTGTAACTCTAAGAGGGTTTGCTTGGTGAATTGAGGTGCTCCTGTGTTGGAGGAGTAAATGTTTATAACTATAATATTATGGTTATGAATTGTCCCCTTTACTAATATGCAATGGCCACCTTTACCTTTATGTACTGATTGTACTGAGAAGTTAATTTTGTCAGAGATTAAAAATTGCTACTCTTGCTTTTTTGCACAGTGCATTGGAGTGGAAAATTCTTTTCCATCCTTTCACTTGGAGTTTGTTTCTGTCTTTGGCATGAGGTGGGTCTCTTTCTCTTGGAGGCAGCATATTGATGGGTCTTGTTTCTTAATCCAATCGGCTCTTCTGTGTCTTTTGATTAGATTGTTCAGCTCGTTCACATTTAGGGAAATTATGGAGAAGTGGTTAGGGTCCTTTGTCATTATTTTTACTTCTGAGTTTTTCTCTCTCTTTTTTCCCCCTTTATGTTTACTGATTTAGAGGTAATAGCTTCTTGATGGGAGTTCTTGCTATTCTGCAATTTGTTCTTGATTATTTAATATTTTTTTGTAATGCTGGTTTAGTGTGCATCAATTCATATAGCTTCTCTTTGGAATGAAATATTCTTATTTCTCTCTCAAATGTAAATGCTAGTTTCACTGGATATATCAGTCTGGGTTGGCAGTTGTTGGTCTTCAGGTCATGAATGATATTTTTCCAAGCTTTTCTTGCATTTAGGGTTTGTGTGGAAAGGTCTTCCGTTCTTGAGGCTCAAGTGGTAGAGCTCTAGCCTTGAGAAAAATCCAAGGATAGTACTCAGGCCCTGAGCTTAAGCCCAGGACTGGCAAAAAAAGAAAGAAAAAAAGAAAAAGCTTCAGGATAGGAGCTGGCCACTATAATAAGCCACAGGACTTCATCCCTCTGTCAGTCCAGACAGGGAGAAGGATTGAAGATTGAGTTTAATTACTAATGGCCAAACATTTATTCACGCCCATATCAGTCAGTCTGTTGCGTAATGCTCCCATTTTCGTTGGCATTGTGGACACTGGGCTGATCATGTCTGCTCTGAGGGTGTTCATCTTTTCATCTAGGGAAGTATAAGTGTTGTCTAGTTTTGTCTCCATTTCTCTTTTGAAATCGAGGAACTCCTTGTGATTTCCTGCTTATGTTCCTGGAATTGTTTTTGGAGTTCTGTTTTAATCTTGTTAGTCATGTCCGCAATCATCTCCTTGATCAGAGTCCTGTTTCGAGACTCTTCATGAAGGTTTCATTTCTTTGGATGGTGACATTTCTCTTGTCTCTTCACTCTTGTTTCCTTTGGGGATTTGTATGGGACTTTATATATTTCGTGATTTGTCGCTGTGATTTCCACTGCATTGGAATTGAGACTGTTGTTGTAGGTTCGCTCTGTGGTCAGTAGGTGGTGGTCTTTATTTAGTTTGGGGCTGGTGGTTCTGGGAATGTGTGTGTGTGGTTTTCAGCCAAATTAGTTCCATCGATGACGGATCAGAGTATGCAGCTTTTACAGGTGTGTCAGCCCATTCCCAAAGGCTGTGTGCAGCTGCACAGCTAGCTCTCAGCCCAACCGCTGGTTTTCTGGCCCTGTTCCCAGGGTTGGGGCCTAGCTGAGGGCCTGTGGTTTGGGAGCTTCTGTAGTAGGGTGGGGCTGTGCACCTAGGTCTCAGCTAGCCCAACAGCTAGTTTGCCCGTCCCAAAGGATGTGGGCTTGGGCTGAGCCGCTGGCTCTCAGAGTAAGCTTGGCCCTTGCTGCTCTGCCCTGCAGTTCCCTGCTATGTTTCAGGGAAGTACTGGGCTGCTTTTGGCTGTAAGTCTTTCTGTGACTCCACGGGGGCCCCCAGGTGCCCCACTTAGTTTTGGTTCAGTCAGATGTGGACATGCAGGCTCAGGCTCATGCACACACCCCACCCGCTGTTGGAAGGCAGGGTCTTAGCGCCCCTCAGTCTCCAGTTTCAGTGACCTGGGAGAGGAGGCTGTTAGGCAGGTGGAAGCAGGAACACCTCCACACCTGTTGGGGTGCTGTGCCTGACCGCCTGTCAGTCTCCAGTAAATGGCCTAGGGGAGGGGGCAGTTGGGGAAGGGACAGGATTCTGAATTCCTTGCCCCCCTACACTTGCCAGTCTTTCTTGGGCAGGGTTGAGAGAGATCTGGGTTAAGGTCTATAGCTTAAGGTCTATAGCTCGCCACCAGCTCTGCTTTCCCAGTGGGGTTGGGGGAACCCACTGGACTACTTACTTATCGGGGTTTGGCTGTGAGCTGCTCCGCAGTGTTGGAGGGTCCTTCGCCTCCCCTCTGGTCTCCACCACTGTCTGTGCTGTCGTGTCTGGTCTGTGTGGGATTCCTGCATCTGGATTCCACCACTTGCTGGAGTTCTGGACTTCCCCGGCCCAGCGCCCCGCAGCCACCACTTTTGCAGCTTGGAGCCAGCAGGGAGGGGTGGGGAAGGGTCCTTGTGTTTCAGATTCTTTGAGAGCTTAGATATAAGCTTTATCTGTGTTTCTTTTCCCGTTTGTATACTTCTCCGTTGCTTCTTAAATTTGTAGTTGTTGATTTAAGATAGTTGGCTTATGGGATTCCCTGATTCTCTCTTTTTGTGGGAGCGAGCTAGGCTGGGTCCCTATTGTTTCCGGGCCATCTTGCTTCTCTGTCCCCCACTCTTTAACATACAACAAAACATCTATTCATAGTCATGTTACAATGTAGCTGAATATTCTAGATATAATTTAGTTCTGTAAGGAAATCATTGTTTTATCCATGATAAAGTCTGTTCCTGACTGCTTTTTATGTTTGTCTCACAGTTTCACTGAGAGTAACTTTAGGAAGCCCATGACTTGCAGGAATGGGACATTCAGTTGGCTGGACACATTTGCCATCCCAGGCCCTCTCCTTCTCTATGTTAATACTTCCAACAGCAGTGAGTCTGTGATTCTGCTACGCAAGTTAGCATTAGCAGGGCAAAAAGTAAAGCTCTACTTTGTAAATATGTTGATGTTATTTTCCCTTTTCTGTTTCTCACTCAATGATTCCTCATGTCCTGTTAGGATTACAATAAACCACCCTTTGAATACTTTGCGACAATTTCAGTTGTATTATGGAGACATAACATGTCATTTCATATGGCATAGGTCAGCTAAACAAGCTAGAAGGAATCCAGGCACTGGTGGCTCACGCCTGTAATCCTAGCTACTCAGATCTGAGGATCAAGGTTCAAAGCCAGCCCAGGCAGGAAAGTCCCCTGAGATTCTCATCTTCAATAAAACGCAAAAAAGCTAGAAGTGGCACTGTGGCTGAGGTAGAGCACTCATTCTGATCCAAGAGAGGCACAGAGATGGGGCCCAGGCCCTAAATTCAAACCCCAGGACCCACCAAAAAGAAAAAAATGCTAGAAGAATCAGAGTGAGAACCCAAGAGAAAGATGCAAATGAGGAAGAAGCACCACTGTGACTTCCCACCACACCAGCCTACCCAGGACACTCTCAGTTACTGTTCTTTTCTTCTGAAATTTTACAGGACTTCTGTTTTTAGCAAGAGAAGTTGTCCCTTATAATAACCTGTATTTTATAATAAAATGTACTAAAGTTCTGCTATTCAGGAACTTTCTCAGTCTATGATTCCAAATTGAAAGAAACAAGTAATAAAAGGCCCCTTGTAATAAAGTGTCATTTCTTACCTTGGATTTCAAATTCAACAACCTCATCAACAGAGCCAGAGTCAGAGAACTGTGTAGAATCATGAGAGCTGAACTGAGAGCTGCTGGAGGTGACTCGAAAGCCTATTAAAATAGTAATAATATCTTGAAAACTTGTTTGTTAAACATGACACTTGAAATATGATGTAAAAATCAATGTTAATAAAATCTGAAAAAAAAGCATTCCTGGGGCCGGGAGTTTGGCCTAGTGGTTAAAGTGCCGGGTTCGATTCCTTGGTACCACATACATAGAAAAAAGCCGGAAGTGGTGCTGAGGCTCAAGTGGTAGAGCTCTAGCCTTGAGAAAATCCAAGGACATTGCTCAGGCCCTGAGCTCAAGCCCATGACTTATTAACTCTACTTCATTTGTGAAATGCTTCTAAATGTATTTCAGTGTGCATCATTTATCATAGTGAAAAATTGCAAACAGTCTGAATGTCAACCTGAAGGATACCAAATTATTATATATCCCCTCTGTAAATATTATAGAGCCATTAAACTATTTAAGAATATGGAAAAGTGATTGTCCTGATAGTAATTTTTGATACAGAAGAGAATACTGTATTGTTTCTTTAAAAAATAGCAATAACAACAACAACAATAACAGGATAGAGATGAGTGTCTTACCCCTTCCAATTTATCCCTTAGGAAGTACCACTACTTGAGAAATAAATCTGAGATTAATTCTCTTAGTTCTCACATTTATTTTGGAAGGAGGTTGTATCTTTTTCTTTTTCTTTTTTTGGCAATACTGGGGTTGACATCAGGCCTCACCCTGGCTAGGCAGGCATTCCACTGGAGCCATGCACCCAACCTCTGGGAAGCTATTTCTAATATAAGAAATGAAATTGTGAGTCACAAGCAAAACTGTCTGCAGGCCTAACTCACTTCCATGCTCAACCTCCTGGTATACCGGGAGCAAGTTCTTGGTGCGGATCTGCTGGCGTCGAAGGCGGATCTTCTGCTTCAGTTCCTGGATCTCTCGATCACTGTCTTCTTCCTCTACCTCCTCCTCTTCCAGACATTGGCTCATCATGTTGCATTTCATGAGCTCAATGGCAGCGATTAAGGATTCTGAGATACTGAAGTGGGCATTCTCCTGGAGTAAGAAGAGCACCAAAGAAATTGTTTGACAAAAAACTAAAAGTAGCCAACACTACACTGAATATCATAAGGAACAGCAGAGCTCCTAAGCTCCCAAGACCTGTGCTGCTCTTAATGAAAACATCAGGGGAGATGCACATAGCTTCTGTGAGGAAAGAAAATGGCCAGAACACCTGTTCAGATTTTCTTTGTTCTCTTAGTTAATCATGCCTGTCCTTCCTTTAGTCCACTTTCTACATCAAAATGAAAAGAGAAACTCAGCTAGTTGACCCAAGACCCCCAAATGTAAACATTAATCCTCATTATTACTCTAACAAAATGAAAAACATCATCAAACTATACACACAGTGTGTATTAGTAGAAAAGGAACAAGTCAGAGAGAGAAGAATTGGGTCACACACAGAGCTATAGCAAATGATTTAAAACAAACAAAACCCATATCCAGGTACTAGTGACTCATGTCTGTAATCTCGGGTACCAGCCCAGGAAGAAGAATCTATGGTATTTTTATCTTCAATTAACGAGCAAATAGATGGAAACAAAGGTGTGGCTCAAATGGTAGAATACAGCTTTGGCCAAAATAACCAAGCAAGAATGCAAAGTCCTGGCCAGGAGTGGTAGAGTGCTTGCCTAACATGCACAAAGACCGGGGCTTGATTCCTCTGTACTACATACATAGAAAAAAATGGAAGTGGTGCTGTGGCTCAAATGGTAGAGCTCTAGCCTTGAGGAATCCCAAGGACAGTGCTCAAGCCCAAGACTGCCCCCCCCTCCAAAAAAAAAAAAAAAAGAAAGAAAGTAAGGTCCTTTCCAGGTGTTGGCAGCTCATTCCTGTAATCCTAGCTACTCAGGAAGAGGAGATCTGAGGATCATGGTTCAAAGTTAACCCATGCTGGAAAGTTCATGGAACTCTTATCTCCAACAAACTACTCAGAAATAAGAGCAAGTGGAGCTGTGGCTCAAGTGGTAAAGGACTAGCGTTGAGCACAAAGACGCTCAGAAACAGAGCCTAGGCCCTGAGTTCAAGTCACACAACTGACAAAAAAATGCAAGGCCCTGTTTTCAAGCCCCAGTACTAGCACAACAAATAAATAAAACCTCTCAGGCTGGGAGTTTGACCTGGTGGTAGAGTGCTTGCTTAGCGTGCATGAAGACCTGGGTTCGATTCCTCGGTACCACATACATAGAAAAAAGCCAGAACTGTGGCTCAAGTGGTAGAGTTCTAGCCTTGAGAAAATCCAAGGACAGTTCTCAGGCCCTGAGCACTGAAAATGGGGACAAAAACATGAGAAGGGTTATCAATATGTGAGAAGTAATGTACCTACTACCTGGTGTATAACCCCTCTATACATTACCCAGACAAAGAAAAAAAGAATGACTCCCCCAAAAAAGAATTTGAACTCAGAACCCTGTGCTTGACTCAACTGACCCTCTACTACTTGGGCTATGCCTAATTTTTTTTTCTTTTGATTATTTTGATTATTTTGGAGATTGAGTCTCTCAGACTTTTCTACCTCAACTGGCTTTGAACTATGTTCCTCCAGATCTTAGTCTTCTGAGTAGCTAGCATTAGCGTGGTGCTTTTTAGGTTTTGCTTACACATAATTCATTCTTTGTAGCTAATGAAGTTGATAAAGCCTAGGAGTAAAATCTTGAGTAAAATCTGGGAGATTAGTCTAGTGGTAGAATGCTTGTCTAACATGTATGAAGTCCTGGGTTCGATTCCTTGGAATCACATACACAGAAAAAGCCAGAAGTAGTATTGTGGCTCAAGTGGTAAACTGCTAATTTTGAGAAAGCTCAAGGACAGTGCTCAGGCCCTGAGTTCAGTCCCCAGGACTGGCAAACAAAATAAATAAATAAATAAATAAATAAATAAAATAAAGTTCTCTTTTTCAGTTAAAAAGAAGAGGGAGACATCAAGGGAAGGGGTGACATTGTCCAAAAAGAAATGTACTCATTACCTGACTTATTTAATTATAACCTCTCTGTATTTCACCCTTATAATAATAATTTTTTGAAAAGTGGTAAAAATGAAATGTCAAGTGTTTTTAATCAAACTTTATTGAAGATACCTAGTAATTTCAGTCAGGCTCTTTTCTAAAATCATGTACCTAGTAATAAAACATTTAGGTAAATATAATCAAACAAGATAAGACTGCTTTGTAAACTATAAAATACTGTATGGGTATTATCACATATCTGAGCCGTAGAATAACAATAGAAAGCTAGGCACCAATGGCTCACGCCTATAATTCTAGCTATTCAGAAGGCTGAAATCTGAAGACCACCGTTCAAAACTAGCCCAGACATGGAAGTCCCTGAGACTCTTATCTCCAATTATCCACCAGAAAACCAGAAGTGGCACTGTGGCTCAAAATGGTAGAGCACTATCCTTGAGTTGAAGAGCTCAGTGAAAGTGCCCAGGCCTAGAGTTCAAGCCCCATGACCCACTCCTCCCTGCCCCACACACACACAAAAAAAGAAAAAAGCTGGGTGCAGTAGCTCACACCTGTAATCCTAGCTACTCAGAAGACTGAGATTGAGAATCAAGATTCAAAACCAGCTTGGGTGTGAGACTCTTATTTCCAATTAATCACCAAATAACTTGAAGTGGCACTGTGGCTCAAGGGACAGGACAGCACCCAGGTCCAGAGTTCAAGTCCCATGACCGACAAAAAAAAAAAAAAGAATAATATATAGAAATTGTTTCTGGAGCTCGGTGCAGTGGCCCACACCTTTAATCTTAGGTACCCAGGAGGCTGAGATCTGAAAATCCCAATTCAAAGCCACCCCGAACACTAAAGTCCAAGAGACTCTTTATCCCCAATTAATCACTAGAACACAAGAAGTGGGCCTGTGGCTCAAGGGGTTAAGCAGTATCCTTGAGCTGAAGAGCTCAGGAACAATGCCCAGGTCCAGAATTCAAGTCCCACAACGGACCTCTCAGCCCAAAGTAGTTTCTAAGATAAAAATCACTAATATTCTGGACTCAACAAGGAAGTGTGTGACCTTATCTTTTTTTTTTTTTGATGGGCATTTTTTTTTTGGCTTGAACTCAGCTGGGGGGCTATCCCTGAGCTCTTCAACTCAAAGCTTCTACCCTACCCCTGGGCCTGGGTGTTGTCCCTGAGCTCTTCAACTCAAGGCTACTGTCCTACCCTAGAGCCAAGCCACACTTCCTGTTTTCTAGTAGTTGGAGATAAGAGTTTCAGTTCCTTTTGTGCCTGGCTGGCTTTGAACCTTGGTCCTGAGATCTCAGCCTCTTGAACAGCTAGGATTACAGGCACGAGCCAGGACACTCGACTGACCTTATCTTTACTACAGAAATTATACCTAAGTCTCTGTTGTGCCTGAAACTTCACTTGAACAAAGAGCACCACTGCCCTCAAGACAGTTCTCCCAGCACAGGAGCTCTTCACTGGCTTGTTTCATAGCTCACCTTTTCCAGATCTGCACAGCTGCCGAAGTCTTGCTCAGAGAGGTAGCTGATGAGAGACTGTCCTTCTGAGGGTCTTCGAAACATGCCTTCTGAGCACAGGTACTGACCACCCTCTGAGGGAAAATGGGAAGCAGATGTAAAAAGTTCTGACTTGAAATGCCAAGCTCTCATGGCAATGCTTCCTCAGGAAAAGAAGATAAAATCCAGAGGATCTTATCTTTAACCCTGCTTTCAAGTCTCAAGTGAGAATCAGAATTGGAAAGAAGATGTGTATCATTGTGTAAAATTACTTGGTTACTTAGAGTCCCAGAGTACTAAGCCAAAGGATTGGAGAACCGTGAAACAACTGGAAACAGCCCAGAGGCAATTCTTTTACTATCTACATTTATAGAAGACATTCTGTAACTCTTAATCCAAGAAGAAGGAAGAGGAAGAGGAGGCGAAGGAGAAGAAAAAGAAGAGGAGGAGGAGGAAGAAGAAATTAAAATTCTGTGCTGAAGTAACAAATTCTGTGCATGATTTCTATATATATGGCACTTTGTCTTCTGATAGTTAAACCCAGATACTCAAATGTTTCAAGATGCCTCTCACCACTAAGAGAACCCATTTGGACCAGGAGGCACACAAGTTAACACCCAGAGCACAAGATGGGGGTAGAGAGATTAAGAGAAGTGTTACATACCTGTGATTTCTAGCACAGGGATTGAAAATGACAAAGGATGGGTGAGATTGCACAATATGTATCCTTTCTCCACAGAGCTCAAAATTAGGCATGAAAGGGGAGCGGGGTGAAAAGAGAACTTCAGCCCTAGCCTGCTTAGTACTCTTTTAGCATACTCCATGTTCAGAGAATTAGTAATGGAAAGAAGACATCTACCTTCTAGTGAAATTACTTGGTCACTTAAGAGTTTGATGCTGACTTTACTGCTTTGATTAGAGTATGGCCAACGGCCTCTTAACTCTGACTTCTTTCTGATGACAGGACTCTCTGGTCAGTGACCACATCAGCAAGTAAAACCTACATACAAATGAACAGCAGCTACAACTTGAGCTCTGGAGTTTCAACATTTCACTGTTCTCATTCTCTAAGCAATTCCAGAGAAAAGTATGCAGGAGGCACACCAATATTGAACAGCCTAAAAATTAAGAATACATGGAGGAAAGGATGTCAGTGTATTGTACAGGGAAACAGAAAATATAGTCCAAAAGGAGAAAAATAACCAAAATCAAAGTGGATTTTTTTTTTCATTTAGTTCGCTTTCCTTACATCTTAGGACTAAATGTTACAGGACTATCAGCCAATTTCTAACCTCTTGACAAACTAATTTAGAAAACAGTCTTCAAAAACAAGCACCTTGGAATTTTATGATCCCTTCATAATCAGTTTTAATACAAATTCAGGTTTACATTTACTAAGGAATAAAAATTAAAACCAGTAACATCCTTTAAAAGCAACACCAAGTGATGCTAAAGGAACTGGGGTTGAGGGCCTTGAAACCAAAACGGCTCAGTCACTGGGGAGAGAAGGGCGGAGCTTTGGGAGAAGGCAGATAAAACTGGAGGCCAGTGCCTGGGAATGGGAACAAGTGCAGGCTAGGAATAAAGAAATAGCAACAAGCAGGGTTCACAAGAAAATTTTAAAAATCTGACATTGTTCAAAAAGAAACACAATTTCCAGTGCCACAGAAGGCAAAACAGGTGTGTGCCTGAGAAAAGAGCAGGGTGCTCTGGGAAAACAAATGACTGACACACATTCAATGCATTTCTAGAAAATGGTGCCAATGTGTCAGCTGCTCCTCTCAGGAAAAAAAAAATTCACTACATAGAAAATACAATTTTAGAGGCCAGAAGCATGGCCTAGTGGTAGAGTGCTCACCTAGCATGTGCGAAGCTCTGGGTTGGTGCCTTGGTACCACATACACAGAAAAAGCCAAAAGTGGTGCTATGGCTCAAGTGGCAGAGCACTAGCCTTCAGCAAAAAGTGTCCAAAGACAGTGCCCAGGCCCCTCTGAGTTCAAGCTCCAATGTGTGTCCAAGCTGGCAATGTGTGTATGTGTATAATTTTATATTTTCCTGGGGTTTCAGACTACTGGTGATCTTGATAATAGATTCTATTCAACTAGCAGTCACCACAATGTCTTGGCAGGAGAATTTGAGGTCCCCACCTAATAGCACACAACACAAACAGGTACACCAAAATATATATATGTGTATGTGTGTGTGTGTGTGTGTGTGTGTGTGTGTGTGTGTTGCCATTCAGTCCTCTTTTACTGTGCTCACTATCTCTGATGGTGCCCATTCACTAACTCTCAGCATTTCCTTACATTCTGAATCTGTATTGTTATGATGTCTCATCTCTATAAGGTTTGGCAGACTATCTTCATCTATAATCTTGGCTTTCTCAAGCTAATATACCCAGCAGCTTCACCCACCAGAAGACCACAGTTTTTAGTCCTTCCTCACTATTGTGACTGGTAGACACATTCCTGCAGTGTTAGTATTTCCATGAATTACAGTGTCCAGAATGGAACACAATCTGGTTGAATACCACTATAATAACAAAAGAAACAGGCTCAAGTCACCAGAAAAATGTGAGGTGACTAGAAAAGGGACACGAAGACAGATGAAAGAAAAAAGGAAATGGGGACTTGAGCAGGCAAAAACATGCAAATACATCCAAGACCACAGAAAGGGATAAAACACATTCTGGTGTTAAGTCAAGGAAAAAGAAGTAATCCACAGTCAGCATTCAGTTATAAGTAAGTACTCATTCTGCCACTGATTCATCATAAGGCTTAGACAAAGGGCAGGCTTCAGTTACACCTTAGAACGAAATTGAATTGCTAAGTCTCAATTCTGCCTCCCAGAAGCTGTTGAGAGCAGCACGCAATATCACATTAAATACTGATGTCATTTTAATGACAAGTTCTCAACTTTGCACTAGGAACAGTGGCCAGACTTGATTTGACACCAGACTGATAAAAAAGGAGAAGTTGAATTAACAAGGCGGTCACAGAGGAACAACAGGAAAAGGAGGTAGGGGATTGACTCCCAAACCTGCAACAGGATCTTCAACTATAATGGTGATATTCCTGGGGCCTCCTGTAGAGAAACGGATAGGTGCAAAGGAGAGTTCAGACAGAACAAATGCGATTAAAGAAAGTGAAACTTTTACCTGGTGAAAGTGGTCACATAATTTCCAAGAGGAACCACAGTGCTAAATAAGCCTTGTAGGAGAAATGATATATAAGCCAGAAGTCAGTGGCCTCACACCTGTAATTCTAGCTACTCAGGAGGCTAAGATCCAAGGACCATGGTTCAAAGCCAGCCCGGGCACAAAAGTCTATGAGACTCATCTCCAATTAACCACCAGAAAACCAGAAGTGGCACTGTGGCTCAAAGTGGCAGAGCACTAGCTTTGAGCTGAAGAGCTCAAGGGCAGAGTTCAAGCCCCAGAGTTTAATCCCACAAAAAAAGAACCCCCCCACACACACAAAAGAAACAAAGAAACAATATAACCATACTTCCTTAGACCCTTGGGCATTCTCAAGCAGGTTACCATGGTTTCTGGACTCCACATGGATACAAGAATGGGAGTTGATAGAGTGGCTTGCATAGCATGATGGAGTCCCATGGTTCAAACCCTAGTACTACAAGCAATATTAAGAAATGGAGACCAGAAGTTTTACATGCTCAAAAGCCAGTGACCTAGAGGAGAGGAAACACAGCCTGTAGAAGAAATGATGTGGAAATAACCTAACCACTCTTCACATCTAAGAAACTTATAAGAAGGTAGGTTTATTTTAAAGAATTTTTTTCTTTTTCTTTTCTTCTTTCCTCTTCCTCCTCCTCTTCTTTTTTCTCCTGCTCCTCTTCCTCCTCCTCCTCCTCCTCCTCTTCTTCTTTTTGTGGGTCATGGGGCTTGAACTCAGCCTGGGCGCTGTCCCTGAGCTCTTCAGCTCAAGGCTACCACACTACCTTTGAGCCAAGCCCTACTTCCCATTTTTTAGAGGTTAATTGGAGATAAGTCTCAGGTCCTATTGTGCCTAGGCTGGCTTTGAACCTTGATCTTGAGATCTCAGCCTCCTGAGTAGCTAGGATTACAGGCGTGAGCCACTCCATGCCCAGCTTGAAGAATTTTTTTTCTAAAGAACTATAATCAAATCAAATTTGAGAGAAGAAAGAAACAAGTTTTTCATTCAAGAGGTTTCAGTTATAGCCATTAGATTCTTCTTTCTAGAATTATAGAAACAATGGTAGCTACAGTTGTTAACAGAAATCCTTTTTTAGTCTTACTCAGTGCTTGGGCACTGTCCCTGAGCTTTTTTGCTCAAGGCTGGTATTCTACATCTTGAGCCACAGCTCTACTTTCAGCCATTCAGTGGTTAACTGGAGGTAAGAGTTCCACAAGTTCTCCTGAGCTGGCTTAGGGCTGTGATGTTCAGAGTCAGCCTCCCTCCCAGGCATGAGTCACCAGCACCAAACCTTTTTTTAGACTTACTACATATTTTATATTTCATTTTAATATTTTATTTGTGGGACTTTCCTGATCTATAATGGCTTTAACCACAAAAGTCCATGTTATACTTGCTGTAATGGAACTTCCAGAGCCCAACAACCCAGAGAGATGATGGCAAAAGCATGGACTCACTTTCTCCATGGAAGGTTGTCCCTTGCTGACAGCAAGTATTTCTGTGAGGAGGTTCCAGGAGCAAGGATGCTTTACCTGACTGCCTCAGTCTGAATTCATGCTGCAGCAGGTAATCTCATCTACTTGTTTACCAAGTCACATCACCCCATACTTACTATATCCCCACATTTACTTAGGAAACTCTAATATCTGTTTCTCTCATTATATTCTGATCAAACTTCTGAGGAATCACAGAAAGAGGAAGAATAGAATGAGATTATATAAGAATCCAGGAAAGCATTTAGTATTTAACGTTATACAAGAAAGAACAAGCATAAATACACTCAGTTTGTTTCATTCTGTTTTTGTTGAAGTAGGATCTATGTAGCCCAAGCTAAACTTTGAACTCACAACCCTCTTCCTTCAGCCTTCTGAATGCTAGGATTACAGGCATTCAGCATCATATCAAGCCTCACAAATTTCTCGAGTATATATGTATTACATTATAAACTTCTCTCTTTCATCATAAAGCAGAATGTCATGTCATCAGACACATAACTTCTCTTTGTACAACTTGAAAAGTCTCAGAAAGAAATCTTCTCTTCCATCCAAAAATTAGGGGACTCCTGCTACATACAGTTGGCATAGAGACAAAAGGCGCACATCATTACCTGGGGTTCCTCTAGACGCAATGTTGGTATCCGAATGGGAGCGAATATGGCTCTTCTTTGTCCCAGAGGAGACAGTGACCGTCTGCCCTTCTGAGAAGCTGGATCTTCGAAGGATACTGGATGGTTGGCTCTGCCTATCTCCCTCTTGGTCTACTAAGGAAGAAGCAGCTGAATCTGGCTTTTGAGAGCTGCTGGAGGAAAATAAATTAGAGTTGCTACTCTCTGCATTGCTGCTTTGACTCTGACAGCTGGAGGTCCGGCCATGAGGGTCCAGGTTGCCAATTGCCAGGTATTCGGGCCCCTCACTGGCATCACTTGGGGAGTCATTTTGGCTGCTGACCCAGGATGCCTCTAAGGGACTAGTCACAGTGCTTGAGCTCATCTCAACTGGTGTTGATGGGAAATCCTGCACTTGTGCAGAATCTGAAAGTAGTGGGACTTGGATGGTTTGATGCTCTACTGGTAATGGTTGTCTTCTGTCTTCTTGAAGATTTTGGGGAAGTCCAGAGAGTGAAGAGGAAGTAGATCTTCTCTCTAGGATACAAAAAAAGAATGGGCTTAAAAAGATGAGCTGGGTTTGGGAG
The DNA here is from genome assembly GCF_031878675.1 of Megascapheus bottae. Classification (NCBI taxonomy): domain Eukaryota; kingdom Metazoa; phylum Chordata; class Mammalia; order Rodentia; family Geomyidae; genus Megascapheus; species Megascapheus bottae. The sequence continues at coordinate 54,511,708 of NC_143509.1, forward strand.
CCTGGCCTAGTGATAGAGTGCTTTCCTAGCATACATGAAGCCCTGGGTACAACTCCTTAGTACCACACACACAGAAAAAGCTAGAAGTAGAGGTGTGACTCAGTGGCAGAGCACTAACCCGGAGCAAAAAATGTCCAAGGACAGTGCCCAGGTGGAGTTCAAGCCCCAGGACTGGCAAAAAGAGAGAGAAAAAAAGCCGGTGACTCACGCCTATAATCCTAGCTACTCAGTAAGCTGAGATCTGAGGATTGTGGTTCAAAGCCAGAAACTACCAGAAGACCAGAAGTGGCACTATGGTTCCCTTGATCTAAAGAGCTCACAGACAAAGCTCAGGCCCAGAGCTGACAAAGAAAAGAAAAAAGTCAACTGTTACTAGGTATAAGATACCTGTTGGCTCCAAAAAAAGTCAGTAAAAAGTGAAAAATTATTTAGAAGCAACTAGTCAAAAATATGGGTTCTTAAGACTATGGCCATGTTTGTTATGCATTCCTCATTTGTAAAATGATCAATAATAGTAATGCCTACCTTACATGACTTTTAAAGATCAAATGAGATAATATCAACTGATTACAACAGAGTCTAGTATGTTGTTGGCATTCAATAAATGTTAGCTACTATTTAAATGCCTTCTTTGCAATGCAGATTAGAAACTCAAGAACCTAAAAACATCTCTTCGCTGCTGCTACTTTACCGATTCTACTGAACTATCTTTGGGCTAGCTGGTTTACAACTTTTAAAAGATTTCCATTATTTAGAAGCTTTGAGCCAGTTATTCAGGAGTCTGAGATCTCAGGATCAAGGTTCAAACAGTCCGGGCACAAAAGGACCTGAGACTTTCTTATCTACAATTAAACTCTAGAAATTAGAAAGTGGGGCTTGACTCAAGAATAGGTCCGTAACCTTGAGCTGAAGAGCCCAGGAACAGCACACAGGCCGAGTTCAAGCCTCATGACCCACAAAGAGAGAGAGAGAGGGAGGGAGGGAGGGACGGACAGACGGACGGACAGACAGAGACAGAGACAGAGAGAGGCAGAGAGAGAGAGGGAAAAGAAAACTTTGACAAGCTACCAATCTAAGGCTCAATTGTCAGCCTTTCAGCACTCACAAATCCGGTAACTATTAGATGTAAACACCAACTATTCCTGCCCCCATACCTGAATTGTGGTTGGACATAGACTGGTAGAGACTGGAAGAGGATCCAAAGTAGGAATGCTGAGTATAGCTGGTTGGAGGAGTATATGTGGAACCAGGAAGTGCTGTCAAGCTCTGGCTCTTTGTTACCAGCAGTGGACTTTCGTGCTTTCTGGCAAACTAAAACAAAACAAAACATGGGTCAGAGTTGAGAATAGAGGCCCTCAGAGGAGGGTGCTCAGTATCATAGAAATGCTGATAGAAGCTAGCCTTTGAGAATTCAAGTTCTACGAATGACAAAAAGAAAAACAGACAGAAAGAAGCTAGCCTTTGACATTACACTTTGACATTACAGCCAGAGCCAGTAGCTATGCTCTATAATATAACTTTGAAACTATGCTGTCCTGTTGTACACACTGGAATCTTTGTAGGTGGTCAGGTAGAGTTGCTATCTCCTGAAGGTGCTTACAACTATGTGCGTGGAATCAGAGGTCAGACAGATGAGGGCTCTAATTTATACTTGCGACTTACAAGCCATTCTGTCAGAACTTTGGACAACTGATTTACCTTCAGTGGAGTGCTTGCCTAGCATGTACAAAGACCCAGGTTTGGTTCCTCAATACCACACACATAGAAAAAAGCTGGAAGTGGTACTGTGGCTCAAGTAGAGCACTAGCCTTGAGAAAAAGTCCAAGGACAGTGCTCAGTCCCTGAGTTCAAGCCCCACAACTGGGAAAAAAAAAAAAAGATTAAGCTGAGTAGGTGGCTCACACCTGTAATTCTAGCTACTCAGGAGGCTGAGATCTGCAAAGCCAGCCTGGGCACTAAAGTCTGGAACTCTCATCTCCAATTACCACCTGAAAATGAAATCAGGAAGTGGAGCTCTGGCTCAAGGGGTAGGGCGGATAGCCTTGAGGTGAAGAACTCAGGGACAACACCCAGGCCCAGAGTTCAAGTCCCACCACTGACAAAAAAAAAAACAAAAATAGGTTAGAGCCATGGCTTGGTGGTAGAGCATCTACTTAGCAAGCAAAAGGCAAAAGTTCAAAACCCAGTGTTGCCACACCCACAAAAAAAGAGATTAATACCAGCTACCTATAGTTGTGAGGATTAAATGTGGCGATTCATGGTTTATATATAAATCACTGTGCCTAACACATAGAAATTATTCAATGGATGATAATCCATAAAAATTTAAAACCAAGCAAAAGGAGATTCCCTGACCTGAAAGGAATATGGGCTGTGATTCCACTCTACCTAAGGCATTGAATGGAATATTGGCAATGTGATGAATTACAGGCAATAAAATCTTCTTTGTAGTACAAAATTTTTATTATACCAAAAGACAAAAATGGCATGATCTATGTGCCACTAAGTCATACCAAGTATGGCACTGTGAATTCTACATATCTCTTCTCCCCAGCTCTGTGTCAAGCCTGCCCTTATGGAAGCATATGTAGGAAAGCATAAGTAGGAAAGTCTGTAAGCTCTTATTTCCAATTAACTACCAAATAGCCAAAAGTAGAGCTGTTGTTCAAGTGGCAGAGTGCTAGACTTGAGCAAAAAAAGTTTGGACAGTGATTAAGCCCTGACTACAAGCCCCCCAAAAAACACCGAAACACCGATACAACCATCTTAGATCTAAGCTTAGACTCTTCATTTCAATAAGTCCTTAATCTTCTCCCCTTCTTCTTAAGCTTTAAAAAAGACAAAAGCCTTTCAGCTCCTAACTCCCTAGTGAAGAGGTCATTTGCTACTCAGGGTTACATCATGGTGAAGTCCAGGGCCCAGCACACACATAATTTCTTATCCATTTTACCATAGATGCATCAATCTGAGCCAGGAGGCGAGGGTTGTTCTGTTCCACTGCTTCCAGACATTGGAGCATGGCGGTCACGTGGGCGTCACTTAACAGGAAAGCAGTTTCTAGGAGGAAAAAGGCTACTATAGTGATGAACTTACTCTATGGCTCTGGGAGAGAGAAGCTTGAGGGAATAGTAAAGGAATTGAGCAGGAAACATATGACTGTGGGGAAAGGGAATTTAGAGACAAGTAAAATATAGGAATTAAGATTTGTATAATAAGATCAAGAATAGAGGCACCAAAGCCAGAAAGACCTAGAACTAAATCCTGGCTGTGGGTAACTGTGGCTATCATTCAACTTCTTTGAACTGCTTTTCTGGTTGAAAAATAGGATGCTAACATACAAGTCTTGTAGTTGCTATGACAAGTATAATTTAACAGTGAGTGGCACATTATTGGCAAGTGGTGGTTATTCTTATTGACTTATGTGTATCAGCATAGGGGACTATCTTATATATAAAGTATGAGGGAGTTTTTCAAAGGAGGTGAGAGAAAAGGCTAGACACATGTTTCTGAGTAGAATCTATAGCATCAAATGTAAAATACGAGGCTCTAGCAGGTTGTCTACAGAGGAATAGTGAGATAGAAGGCAATAAGGAAGTGTGTCTGTGTATATATATATATGTGTGTGTGTGTGTGTGTGTGTGTATACATACATATATACATATATGTATATATACATACACATAGACAAACTCATATATGCAGCAACCCTAAATGACCTCTACTTACCTGTGTAGAATTTTCTGATATACTGTCTGTCCCCGAGCAAAGGCCGGAGTTGGGCTGAGAGACAGTGGGACTGCAGGCTGTGCTGTAACCACAGCTCTGCCACAGCATGCTCATTCACACCATCAGTGCTGCTTTGGCCATTCTCATGCAAGCTGATGAACTAGGAGACAAAGAGGCACGAATCAAAATATATATCAAAAAAGTACAGCTGGGTGTTCGTGACTCATGCCTTTAATTCTAGTGCTACCTACTCAGGAGGCTGAGATCTGAGAATCTGGGTTTAAAGCAGCCTGGGCAAAAAAGTCCCTATGAGATTCTTATGTCCAATTAACCACCCCACAACTGGAAGTGGAGCTGTGGCTCAAATGACAGAGTGCTATCCCTGAACAAAAAGAAGCTCAGGGCCAGGCAGTAGCTCACACCTGTAATCCCAGCTACTCAGAAGGCTGAGATCTGAGGATCAAGGTTCAAAGCCAGCCCAGGCACAAAAGGACCTGAGACTCTCATCTCCATCTAACCTCCAGAAAATGGGAGTGGGGCTTGGCTCAAGGGTAGGGCAAAGATGAATAGCTTAACTGCTATACTGGATCTCCAATAAGGCACTGAACAGTAAAGTCCAGATAGGCAACTGTGGGAGAGACAACACTGTTCTATCTTTATGTTCTAGCTTCAAAGAGGCAATTGTACAGGAATATCCTCTTGAACTTTCTCACAGAGTTCTCTATTTCAGGAGACCTCCAGAAAGCAATGCAAGAAAGCTGTTACGGAGAAGAATCTAGGCAAATGCCACCAAGGCTTTTCACTAAAGAGAAGTCAGCTGGTCACTTGCTTTTGATTCTAGCCATGTTATTCTCTGTTTGAAACTTCCTCTTTGAAAGTTTCTAAACTTAAGATTTCATAGTCTAAAAAATCATATTAAGTGAAGTAAACCAGACTCAAAGGAACATAGACTCAATGGTTTCCCTCATTTGTCATAATCAGTATAAACCTTGGGCTCTCCTAGCAGAGATTTACAATAGAACAAAACCTAGATATATAAGGCCATATAGTATAAGGCTAAATTAAAGGACCTCCAGGATATAAAAACGAAAGCCATACAATGAGTGATTGTTGTCCTTAATGTACTATGTTATCTCTCATCTCTTTTGTTGTCCCTTGGTTATCACATATTGTTACAATATTTCACCTTGTTATCTAATATACTGAATATATTCGTATTTGGTCATTTGAAATTGGATAGGGAAGGGGGGAAAACAAGATGGGGGCGGGGGAAAGGGAAATGGGGACCAAGACATGAGAAAGGGTATCAATGTTTATGAAGTAATGCACCTTCTATTTGGTGAATACAATGTAACCCTTCTATTAATCACAATAAAAAATATATGGAAAAAATACTAATAAAAAAAGATTTCATAGTCTAGTAACAGTGCAATGAAATGCATGAGTGGCAATTTCTGGCAGCTTCCATTAAGAAATGACTGCAGCAACCTATTTTAGAAAAGAAATTCAAAAGGCAGATGTGGTGTTACACACTTGTAATCTAGCACTTGAGAGACTGAGGCAGGAAGACTGCATGTTTAAGGCCAGCCTGGGGTACAGAACAAGGCCTTGTTTCAAAACATACAAACAAATGAAAAAAAAGGGCAAAGTTGGAAAGAGGCTTAATCAAAAAAATAAAAATAAGAACAAAGATAAGCCTCAGTATAATACTTGTAAGTTGATTCCCTGCTCATTTGAAAGTTAATTTTAGCTGGGTACCATTGGCTCATGCCTGTAATTCTAAATACTCAGGAGGTTGAGATCTGAAGATCACAATTGAAAGCCAGGCAAGGCAAACAAATTCAAGAGACTCCTATCCAGTTAATCAGCAAAAGCTAGAAGACTTGGCTCAAGTGGTGGAGTATCATCAGCCTTGAGCAGAAAAGCCAAGCAAAGCTGTGCACATGTGATTCACACTTATAGTCCTAGGGACTCAGGAGGCTGAGATCTGAGAATCACAGTTCAAAGCTAACCTGAGTAGGAAAAACTGTGAGAACTTTGTGTGTGTGTGTGTGCGTGTGGAGCGTAGAAAATATCTACACATATATTTTCATAAACCTATGTTAACCATCATTTGTATTTTTGTATTGTATTTTTTCATTTGAATTTTTTTGTATTTGTATTTCTTTAACTTGCCTTTCTGCTTCTGTATATCTGCTTAAAACCATGAAAAATGCAACTGCTGTCCTTGTGGCTAATCTACAACCATCCATTTGTCCTTGGGTCCCAGACACTGAGCTACAGTCTAGCAAGGAGAATACACATTCCAAGCCGGGAGCTAGAGATAATAGCCATCTAGTACCTACAAGGCCGGACTTATGAGGGCCAGCAAACTAGGGCAGATGTCAACCAATCACAAGCCTGTTACCACGGAGATCCCCCTAGACTCATATCTGGCCTAAAATCATCCTCCTAAAATGACAGCCAGCTAGACTGACCAATGATTAGCCACAACTCCTTTCCTGCTTTGTATTGCACCAATCATTCAATGGAATCACAGTATAAATTTCCCGCATGGTGTATTGATTTGTTGCTATCACTTACTGGGGCCTTCCCCCTACCAAAGTATGTATAAAAGGTGCTGTAATCTTGTGCTCAGGGCCTCTGGTCAGCACTTGACTATCAGTGCGCAGAGACCCGTGCTCGAGCTCGTCAATAAACGACTCATTGCAATTTGCATTGGTCTTTAGTCTCTGGCTATGAGGGGGGGGGTGTTCAAGTTTCTGGGCACAATGTGTGTGTGTGTGTGTGTGTGTGTGTGTAGGTCATGGGGCTTGAACTCTGGGCCTGTGCACTGTCCCTGAGCCACTGCCCCTGACATGTGAGAACTCTTATCACCAAGTAACTACAAAATCAGAAGTGTAGCTATGGCTCAAAGTGGAAGAGACTGGCCTTGAGTAAAAAGAGCTCAAGGATCGTACCCAGGCCCTGAGTTCAAGTCTCACAAACCAGAGGGGGCAGGGGAGGAGGAAACTGTTCATACTCTATCCGAAAGAAGAAGATTTTACCAACAGATTATCAGATAATGAAGACTTGCAGCTACACACCAGTATACCAGCTCTTTTCCATTCTTACCTTCTCCACATGAAGGGCTGAGTGGGGACTGAGCCAGCGTATATCTTTCACAAACTGCCAGTAATCTGTCTGGCGGCAACACACCTGCTGGAAGAAAAGTCAAAATGAGCAAATCACTAGCATTTTGGAACAAACCTAGTTTTATTATTGATTTTCAAAGAAAGATTTTTTTTTTTTAAAACCAAGCCCCAGGCCAGGAGTTTGGCCTAGTGGTAGAATGCTTGCCTAGCATGCACAAAGACCCAGGTTCAATTCCGTGGTACCACATACACAGAAAAAAAAGCTGGAAGTGATGCTGAGGCTCAAGTGGTAGAGCTCTAGCCTTGAGAAAGTCCAAGGACAGTGCTCAAGCCCTAAGCTCAAGCCCAGGATTGGGGAGCAAAAAAAAAAAAAAAAAAAAGCCATGCCCAGGGCACCAGTGGCTCTGTAATCCTAGTTACTCAGGAGGCTGAGATCTGAGAATCCCAGCTCAAAGCCAGCCCTGACACTAAAGTCTTGGGGCTTTATATTTTCTTTCTTTTTTTTTTTTGCCAGTCAAGGGACTTGAACTCTGGGCCTGGGCGCTATCCCTGAGCTCTTCAGCTCCAGGCTATTGTCCTGCCCCTTGACCTACAGCCCCACTTCCAGTTTTCTAGTGGTTAACTGGAGATAAGAGTCTCATGGACTTTTCAGTGCCAGAGTTGGCTTTGAACTGAGATCCTCAGATCTCAGCCTCCTGAGTAGCTAGGATTACAGGTGTGAGCCACCGTGCTTGGCATTTTTTTTCTTTTGTTAGTTGTAGGGCTTAAACTCAGGACCTCGGTGGGCACTGTCCCTAGGGCTCTTTTGTTCCGGCCTAGTGCTCTAGTGCTCTTTGAGCCACAGTTCCACTCTAGTTTTTGAATGGCTAATTAGAGATAAGAGTCTCACACAGACTTTTCTGCACAGGCTTGCTTCCAACCAGGATCCTCAGATCTCAGCTTCCTCAGCAGCTAGTATTAAAAGAGTAAGCCACCAGCACCTGGCAGCAAAATGTTTATATCAGCAGGGCACCAATGGCTCATGCCTGTAAAGTCCTATCTACTCAGAAGGCTGAGATCCAAGGATCACAAGTCAAAGCCAGCGAGGGCAGGAAAGTCCATGAGACTCATATCCAATTAATCACAAGAAAAAGAAAAAGCCAGGTCAGGCACCAGTGGCCTGTTTTCTGAGCTACTCAGGAGGCTGAGACCTGAGGATCGCAGTTCAAAGCCAGTCCGGGCACAGAAGTCTGTGAGACTCTTATCTCCAATTAACCACCAGAAAACCGGAAGTAGCACTATGGTTCAAAGTGGTAGAGCACTAGCCTTTAGCTGAATTGCTCAGGGACAGTGCCCAGGCCCAGAGTTCAAGCCCAACAACCCAGACCAAAAAAAAAAGAAAGAAAGAAAAAAGAAAAAGTCAGAAGTGAAGCTGTGGCTCAGTTGATAGAGTGATAGTTTGAGCAAAAAAGCTCAGGAACAGAACCTAGTCCCTGAGTTCAAACTGCACAACCAATCAAAACAAAAACAAACAGAAACAAAAAATTCTCAACAAAATGCTAGCTTGCCAAATCCAAAAGACTTATCTATTGAATGAGCACATGGAATTCATCCCAGGTATACAAGGCTGGTTTCATACACATACATCAATAAACATGATACATCATACATCAGGAAGAGGGATAAAACACACATGATCATCTCAATAGGAACAGAGGGCCAACTTTTGAATTTCTCTGCAGAGTGGGGGATATATAGGTCACTGGTAGACTACTTGCCTAGTGTATGGGAAGCTCTGGTTCTGAAAAAAAAAAAAGCCAAAATACCGAAATGCATATCTGAAATACCACAGTGAAACCCCTTGGTGCTATTAATACACACTAAAACAAATGAAAGGCAGGAAAGTAAAACAGAATCTGTTGAGATGGATGCCCACAGGAGTAGGGAGGATAAATGAGGATGAGTATGGCTGAAGTAGTTTGTTTGCCTGTATGAAAATAGGACAGTGAAACTGGTTCAAATTGTCAAAGAAAGGTAAAAGAGAGTGATAGAAGTAGTGACATTGATAGGGTACTTTATATACATACATGGAAATGTCACAGTGAGACCTCTTAGTACAATTAATGTATGCTAATACATTTTTATTGGAATTATGCTTCCAAGTTGCTTCTTGATAGTAGTGGAAGGGAGAATCCTCTTCACTTTCATCAGCTAAGCTGTCTAAGAGATTGGGTTGTTATAATGTTTGCTCTTAGGGAAAGACTAAAATCCTAAATGCAGGCTGCTCAGGAAAAGTGAGACCCATCTAAGAATATGGTCATGATGTTATAGCTTCCCCAAAGCCCTGGATAATTTGAAAAACAAAATACAACTGACATTCTATGACATTCTTCTGAAAATAAAAAAGACAAGGCCAGCATGAATAAATAGTTTATAAAAAAAATAAAAGCCACATACTCTTGACAGTTTTAATATTGGGGAAAAATAAAAGGGAAAATGAAGTTTTTGACACAAATACTAATTCTTACATCTTTACAAGGCAGACAGAGCAGCAATGAAACAGACATGAAGCTTCTGTTTCTGATTCTTTCCACTAGATCCTCTATCTGCTAAGTGTGTGTATATTACAGTGCCTGATTTTCTTTGGTTCCACTTGTTAACAATACTGCTGTTTTATAAATGACCATATACTTGAGTATTTTTCATTCTCATGACAAAAGGCTTGCACAAATATCATCACTTCCAGGAACTAAGTAAGACATATTAGTTGTATGGCACAAACATCTTTCATGGGAGAATCTAAAAATCAATGTATTGACAAATAATTTTTTTAAATGATGATCATGCCAAGCGTCAGAAGGTTACACCTATACCCTAGCTATTCAGGGAGATGAGACACAGAAACTACAGTTCAAAGACAGCCCTGGTAGAGACATCCAAGAGATAACATCACCAATTAACCTACGAAAAGCCAGGACGGAAGAACCACGCAAATGAAGAGTACCAGCAATAAGCAAGCAAGCAAATAGAGAATGAAACAGAGTGCAGAGTCAAGTCCCATACTGACCAAAAAAAAAACCACAAAAAACATTGAAGTGGCACTGTGGCTCAAGTGGTAAAGAGCTAGCCTTAAGCCGAATCAGAACTCAGGGACAGCACCCAGACCCAGGCCCCACAACAGTCAAAAACAAAGAAACAAGCAACAACAAACAAACAACCATTGAGCTCTTTTAAGGATAAATTTTCTCTTTGGTGGTTCTGGGGCAATCCATGCCTCCAATATTTGGCCTATTTTAGGCTTCTCATCATTTCTGGAATGACATGAATGTACCACCATGCCCCGCTTATTCTATTGAGATAACTTTTGCAGACGTTTCTGCCCCAGCTGTCCTGAAACCTAAAACTCAGATACTTCTGACCTCATTCTGTTCTGTAACCACGGTGACAGGGACATATCACCACACCCAACTATTAGTTGAGAAGAGGTCTTGCAAAATGTTCTGCTGGGACTAACTTTGATTCTCCTGCGCTCAGCTTCCCAGGTAGCTATGATGACTGGTGTGTGTCACCAAAGTAGGACAATCATCTGTCTTTAAAGTCCTGTCTTTAAAGGACTAACCTTCAGAACTTACTCTTTTTTTATTGAAGAATTTATTAACATTGATTTTTATATCATATTTCAGATGACATGTTTAACAAACAAGTTTTTTTTTTTTTAGAACAACTCAGCAAAATAAAATTCCGGTTTATTGTTGGACAACATTGTTTCACACATACATGTATCAAACAGGCCAAAAATAAATAAATAAACAACAACTTCATAGACAAAAAAAAAAGAATCGTTTTTTATCATCTTTGGCCTTTTTAACCATCTCATACACAAAAAGAAGTTACTAGAATGCACGGAATAAGATTGTTTTTTTGTTGGGCTTGAGCTCAGGGCCTGAGCACTGTCCTTGGACTTTCTCAAGGCTAGAGCTCTACCACTTGAGCCTCAGCACCACTTCCAGCTTTTTTCTATGTATGTGGTACTGTGGAATTGAACCTGGGTCTTAGTACAGGCTAGGCAAGCACTCTACCACTAGGCCAAACTCCCGGCTTGTTTTTGTTTTTACAAGGTTTTTTTCTCCTTTGAGATTACAATGAACATGATCACACCACAGGTAGTCAGAAGTAAGAAAGAATGTTTTGAAGGCTGGTTTGGTCAACGGAGATCATTAAAAATGGCTGACCCCTAACAATATGTACAAAAACATAAATTAAAAAATACAAATTTTCCTTTTTAAAGTACTTTTAAGAAAGAAAGCAGGGCCTTAGAAGTTTTGGTATTTTCCTCCCCTGCTGCAGATTCCCGTGGTGGTTTTGGAGGGGTGATGGAGAGCCTCTACTAGAAGGTGACCACATTCTGAGACAGGAAGTGGAAGGTGCATAGGTCACGGTGGACATTTTAGTTACCCTTTTCCTTTTTTGCTGTCTAGTCCTCCTCATCAGTCTTGGTATAACATGGTCATCCTCATCATCTTCAGCTGCCCATTTGCCTAGGGCTGCCTCTGCCTCCTCATCTCCATCCTCCTCTTCCTCCCCACCTTCTTCCTTATCTACCGTATTATCAGCTTCCTGCTCCCCATTTTCCTCATTAGCATTCCCATTGGCAGCGGCATCTCTTCCATTCTCTGCCTCCTCCACAACTTCCTTCTACAAGGCCTGAGCTGGGACTTTGCCCCGCAGAGCCCCACACCCCCTCTCCCCCCCCCACACACAGTGAGCGCTGGGGACTCCACAGGCCACCTCTGCCCACTCCACAAAGGCGCACACACACCCCCAGAACATTTTTTTTTTTTTTGCCAGTCCTCGGCCTTGAACTCAGGGCCTGAGAATTGTCTTTGGGTTTTCTCAAGGCTAGAGCTCTACCACTTGAGCCACACAATATCATTTCTGGCTTTTTTTTCCCCTATGTGTATGTGGTACCGAGGAATCGAACCCGGGTCTTCGTGGATGCTAGGTAAGCACTCTACCGCTACGCCAAACTCCCGGCCCCAAGAACTTATTCTTAAAAGTCTAATCTGAACTAACTTCTCCACTGAGTCCTGAAAACATCCAATAAGAACACCGATTTAAAGATACAACTCAGATAATATTCTATTTCTCGACTCAATAAAAACACTTTCATAAAGCTGGTTCAGTCTTTTCTGAGGTGACTTGAGCTAATAATAAATTCTGATTACATAAAGCTGGCTGGGCAACAGTTGGGCAACAGTAGTTCATGTCTGTGAACTTAGCTACTCAGAAGGCATCGAGGTTCAAAGCCAATCTGGGCACTAAAATCCCTGAGCCTCTTATCTCCAATTAACTATCAGAAAACCAGAAGTGGCGCTAGGGTTCCAAGGGTAGGGTGGTAGCCTTAAGCTGAAGAGCTCAGGGACAGTTCCCAGGCTCTGAGCTCAAGCCCCAAGACCAACAAAGAAAGAGAGCAAGAGAGGAGGGAGGGGGGAGGGACAGAAGAAGGAAGGGAGGAAGGAAGGAAGGAGCTAGCTGGACACTGGTGGCCTATGCTTGTAGCCCTAGTTACTCAGAAGGCTGATATCCAGAAGATTTTGATACAAGGCCAGAGGGCCTGGGCAAAAAAATCCACTAGAGGGCTGGAAGTTTGGCCTAGTGGTAGAGTGCTTGCCTAGCATGAACCAAGACCAAGTTCGATTTCACAGAACAACAAACATAGTAAATCTGGAAGTTGTGCTGTGGCTCAAGTGGGAGAGTGCTAGCCTTCAGGAAAGTCCAAGGACAGTGCTCAGGCTCTGAGTTCAAGACCCAGGACTGGCAAAAAAAAAAGTCCACTAGACTTTATCTTCAAAATAATTGACAAAAGGGCGGTAGCCTTGAGCTGAAGAGCTCAGGGACAATGCCCAGGCCCAGGGGTAGGGTTGGTGGTAGCCTTGAGCTGAAGAGCTCAGGGACAGTGCCCAGGCCAAGTTTAAACCCCATAACCCACAAAAAAATAAATAAATAAAAATTTTAAAAAATAATTGACAAAAAGGTAGCCTACAGGAAAGGTTCAAGTGGTAGAGTGCCAAATGCAAGCACACTATGCCAATATAAAGCCAAATTTTAACTCCAGTACCAATTCCCCCCCCACACACACACACAAAAGATACTAAAGCCCAGTGATTCACTTGACAATTTTAGCCTGAATCAAACCTGTAAATGGAACTGGGTGGTAGCCTTGCACTGAAGAGCTCAAAAACAAAACAAAACAAAACCTGCAAATAGAAAAACTATGATGGATATAACAAAAACAAACAAAAAACAAATTCTACTGAATTCCATTTTCAAAACACAAAGCTTATCAGAATAGTTGAATAAAGAAAAAGAAACTCAGTGTCAACAAACTTTATACTGAAAAAAATTATACTATAAAATCATTATTTGTGTGTGTGAGGGAGGGGTTAATGGGGCTTGAACTCTGGGGCCTAGGGGCTGTCCTTGAGCTCTTCAGCTCAAGGCTACCATACTACCCCTTAAGCCTCAACCCCACTTCTCCTTTTCTAGTGGTTAATTGGAGATAAGAGTCTCACAGTCTTTAGTGCCTGGGCTGGCTTTGAACTGAGTTCCTCAGATCTCAGCCTCATGAGTAGCCACCACACCGGCTAAAATCATTATTTATATCATCACCAGATGCCTACAAAGGATTGTTTAAAGGATATTCTAAAAATGAAAGCATTTTGTATATTGTAGGTGTCCTGGAATGATTCTAAGAGGAATCATTATACCCAATCATTATCTATTAAGCACTTGTGCTAATCTTTGCTTTCTTTTACCTTTTACTTTCAGTAGTAACTTCTATATATACAACATATTTCACAAGTATTTAAAAGATGTATTTAGTCTTACAAGCGAAGTATTTCTTTAATGCTATTATAAACTTAAAGTAAAGATAGTAATAACGGGTTAAAGGTGTGGCTCAGGTAGTAGGTACCAGCCAATGGGCAAAGGCAAGTATCAGATACTGAGTTCAAGTCATGGTCTCAGACATACACACAAAAAAAAAATGACAGTAATTATAATGGTCTAAATTTAAGGAAAAAAAATGTAAATGAAAGGTAGTCAGAGGGAAAAAGAATTTTGCACCAGGAAAGAAATATATTACACCAGTCTTACCAAGCATAAACAATTACTTAGCACTAGAACAAACAATGGTCTCTAGGCAAAAGTATTTCACCAAGGACAGTACATTCAGTATACTTAGTAGAGCTGGTGTTTCTTATTAAGTAAAAACATTTCCTGAATGAAACAGACTGAACACATTTTTAATTTTTCCTTTGTGCAAGTCCTGGGGCTTGAACGCAGGGCCTGAGCACTGTCCCTAAGCCTTTTTTGCTCAAGGCTAGCACTCTACCACTTAAGCCACAGTACGACTTCCAGCTTCTTCTGTTTATACAGTACTTAGGAATCAAACCTAGGGCTTCATGCATGCTGACAAACACTCTACCACTAGGCCACATTCCCAGACCCCACTTTCTGCTTTTTGATGGTGAGTTGAAGACAGGAGTCTCAAGGATTTTCCTGCCCGGGCTGGCTTTGAACCACAATCCTCAGATCTCGGCCTCATGAGTAGCTAAGATTACACATATATGCCACCGGTGCCCAGTAAAACCAAATACATTTTTTTTTGCCTTAGCTCCTTTTCTTCTTTTATTGTGCCCTTAAGAATTTATAGATTACAGGGGGTGGGAGGAGGGAAATGGGGAACAAGACATGAGAAAGGGTATCAATGTATGTGAAGTAATGCACTTTTTATCTGGTGAATATAATATAACCCTGCTATTAATCACAATAAAAAATAAATGAAAAAAAGAATTTATAGATTACATAGGAGGAATAATCTGAGATCAGAGGATTGTAATTTTGAAGCCATCTTAGGCAGGAAAGACTATGAGATTCTCTTTTTTTTTTTTTTAACCAATCCAGGGGCTTGAACTCAGGGCCTACTCACTGTCTTTGAGCTTTCTCAAGGCTAACACTCTACCACTTGAACCACAGCAACACTTCTGGCATTTTCTGTGTATGTGGCACCAAGGAATCGAACCCAGGGCTTCACACTTTACCACTAAGCTGTGCCCTCAACCCCAAGACTCTTATCTTCAATTAACCAACAAAAAACTGGAAGTAGAGGTATGGCTCAAATGATAATATTGTCTGCCTTGTGCAAAAAAGCTAAGGGACAACACCCAGGTCCTGAGTTCAAACTTCAGTACTAACACACACAAAATAAATGAGCTCAAGATTAGTGATCTTCAACTTCTTCCTGTTAACCAACTTAAAGCAACTGTCATTCCTAAACGTGATCTATCCATCAGGCAAAAAAAGGAGATTTCAACATACCTGGTCATGGATGAGCCCATGATAGAGAATGCTCTGCATGTCCCTGCAAAGCCGTTCCAGGCCACCATACTTAGACCAAACATTGGGGCAGTTGGCTGACACCAAACCTTCTACAGTAGTCTTCAAATTTCCCAGCAACTGCCAGTGCTCCCTCCTGCAATGGTACCAATGGTTAGTTCACTTCACTTCATCTAATTCTGATCACGTCAAAAAAAGCCAAGGAACCTCCTATCCCACATTCTCTCCTCTTTTAAATTTTCACAATATAAGACTCAACACTGCGAGGTAAATCCTCTTAGCAAGAAGACTAAATCAAAGAAGACTATAATTAAAAACAAAACAAAAAGCTTGGAGCATAGCCAAGTGGTGAGTGCTTAACATGGGTTTGATTCCTCAGTACCACATACACAGAAAAAGCCAGAAGTGCTGCTGTGGCTCAAGTGGCAGAGCATTAGCTTTGAGCAAAAAGTGTCCAAGCACAGTGCTCAAGCCCTGAGTTCAAGCCCTAGGACTGGCCAAAAAAAAAAATCTCCCATTACTTGTGTTTTCTAAGTGATTTTTATGGATTTTATCATTCAATCATAAGTGGAATATACTTTGTGTCTTTTGTAAAAACAAACAAAATTTCTCATTTACTTGGCATGTTATGTTTTCTAGGTGATTTTTATGGATTTTCTCATTTACTCTTAAGTGGTATATACTTCGTGGTTTTAGTTGTGTGACCCATAAAGATCCACTTCTCTTTCTTTTTTTTTTGGGGGGGGGGGTCATGGGGCTTGAACTCGGCCTGGGCACTGTCCCTGAGCTCTTCAGCTCAAGACTACCACCCTACCCTGAGCCAAGTCCCACTTCCCATTTTCTAGAGATTAATTGGAGATAAGAATCTCAGGTCCTTTTGTACCCAGGCTGGCTTTGAACCTTGATCCTCAGATCTCAGCCTCCTGAGTAGCTGGGATTACAGGCGTGAGTCACTGCATAGGGCTAAAGATCCATTTCTAAACAGTGATAGTACAAGGGCAAAAAAATGAGAACACCTTCACACAATCATACCAAATAAAACAAGACTCCCTTTATTCATTATATTTCCTAATAATAAATACACCATGATGGACAGTGCAATATATACATATATATATGTATAGATATTCACACATAAACATTATATAGATGAGAAAGATAAGATTGCAACAAAAAATGTTAAGTTATGCCTTGGATTACCTTTGGACATGCCTTCCATCCAGCCACCTCCCAGCTCATTTTGCTAGACTATTTGGTATACTTTAGAGCAACTATTGTTTCCAACTTTATTAATTCCCAACATTCTATTAACACAGCTTCTTAGCCAATAAAAACTTTAAATTGACTATGATTGAATGAAAGTACCGGATATAATGAATTAAAGCAGGTAAGGAAAATGAGATAATGTGTCAAACTCTGTCTCTTGCTGTGTTGCACACTTTTTCTTCTTTTTATTTCCTTTTGACAGTTCTAAGGTTTGACCTCAGGGTTTCCTGTTTGCTAAGCAGGTGCTCTACCGCTTGAGCCAATCCCTAGTCCTCTTTCTTCTTTTCAAGGATAGTCATAGGAAGTAGCAATTATTTCTTCAGAGACTATTCACCATAACTACTTTATCACATGTTAAAATACCTACAGAAGTGAAGGATGGTGGCTCATGCCTGTAATCCTAGCTACTCAAGAGGCTGAGATCTGAGGATCAAGGTTCAAAGCCATCCAGGGCACAAAAGGTTTAGAGACTCTTGTCTCCAGTTAACCTCTAGAAAACAGGAAGTGGGCTTGGCTCAAGGGTAGAGCAGTACCCTTGAGCTGAAGAGCTCAGGGACAGCGCTCAGGCTAAGTTCAAGCCCCAAGACCCACCAAAAAAAAAGGGGGGGGGCGGGAGTTTGGCCTAGTGGTAGAGTGCTTGCCTAGCATGCACGAAGACCCGGGTTGGATTCCTTGGTACCCCACATACATAGCAAAAAAAAAAAAGCTGGAAGTGGTGCTGAGGCTCAAGTGGTAGAGTGCTAGCCTTGAGAAAGTCCAAGGACAGTGCTCAAGCCCTGAGTCCAGGCCAAGACTGGCAAAAAAAAAAAAAAGAAAGAAAAGAAAGAAACTATAGATGTGGGAGGGTCTTAAATAATCATTTCTATCAGTATTCAAACTAGTATCCTGTATTTTCTAAGCTATTTAGGAAAGTGAATGTTTAAAAGTAAACAAAATCCACAAGTAAAAATGATGATGGATATGGTAAAGGACTATCATCTAAAAAAGGGAGAACCAGATGGACTTCACTCATTCTGGTCTATTTACTCTGGTCTTCTTGTGTTATAAACAAGACTTTATTCAAAGACATCAAGTTTCTTTAACTTTATGCCATTAAACATCTGAAGCTCCAGACTTCTCTTGCTCTAGTTACAGAACAAGAGAAATATCTGGAGATAACTAAAACTTACATGGGACTAAAGGAGTCACTAAAATGCTATTTACTGTTACATTGTGAAAGTTGCCACCCTAGAGACCAAGTGAATGCCAACTTTTGCTCGGTGACTGCCATCTCTATGCGTCCTCTGGACTAACTTCTGCTCCTCTGACTGACATAATTTTTACATTCCACTAGGCTATATAATCGAGTAATACAGGCCTGACAACAAGTCTGTCTCAACAGGTGACTGCGTAACTGTGTTCTGATTCATTCTGTATTAATCTCAACATTAACTGTCAGAGAACAAAATGATAAGTTCCAAAAGCAGACATCAAAATACTCTAGCATCCTTTGTCTTTTCTTCTAGAAGTATACTATACAGAGCAGTAAAATCCAAGATATGGAACATTTAAATCTACTAATAACTTCCTCTGAACAAAGCTAAAAAACTCCCTCACTATAAATTATCACTGAGAAGCTGGGCTCAGTGGCTTATACCTGTAACCCTAGCTACTCAGGAGGCTGAGATCTGAAGATTGAGGTTCAAGGCCAGCCCTGGCACTAAAGTCTATGAGACTCTTATCTTCAATTAACCATTAGGAAACCAGAAGTGGCACTGTGGCTCAAGGGGCAGGGCAGAAGCCTTGAGCTGAAGAGCTCAGGGACAGCACCCAGGCCCAGAGTTCAAGCCCCACAACCCACTAAATAAATAAATAATCACTGAGAAAGATGTCAAAGCTACAAAAAAAATATGTGGCTCTTTATTGCACAGCAAATGTGTACATTTCTGCCTGAATCCTTTTCATCAACTCACACTAAAGCCAATCGCAGAATAAAGTCCCTCCTATTTTCTTCTGTGGGAATTTTGACCATATTCCTCCTTTAAAGAAGAACAGAAACTGCTTAAGTGACTCAAGGATATGTGGAAGAAAAGTGTTCCTAAATGCCAACCCCGGCCTAAGCTTGCCAGATAAGAAATGACAATCAAAATGAAAATGAAACAAGTTATGAATGTCATGCTATATTTAAAATTACATTTACAATTCCATTATAAAAATACTGCAAAGATGTCATTACCATCAGTAATATGAGGGGAATACAAGAAGAATATTGTTTAGGCCTTTTCTGAGACTAGATGAAGGAATCAGATTTGAACAAGAAACTAGAATCTACTCATAAAGGATTTTTTTTTAAAAATCCAAGTGTCGGGGCCGGGAGTTTGGCCTAGTGGTTAAAGTGCTTGCCTAGCATGCATGAAGCCCCGGGTTCGATTCCTCGGTACCACATACATAGAAAAAAGCCGGAAGTGGTGCTGAGGCTCAAGTGGTAGAGCTCTAGCCTTGAGAAAGTCCAAGGACAGTGCCCAGGCCCTGAGCTCAAGCCCAGGACTGGCAAAAAACAAAAACAAAAACAAAAAATCCAAGTGTCAGGGGCTTCTTATGACAAAAGACTATGTGTGGGGGGCCGGGAGTTTGGCCTAGTGGTAGAGTGCTGGCCTAGCATGCACAAAGATCCAGGTTCGATTCCTTGGTACCACATACTTAGAAAAAGCCGGAAGTGGTGCTAAGGCTCAAGTGGTAGATCTAGCCTTGAGAAAAATCCAAGGACAGTGCTCAGGCCCTAAGATTAAGCCCAGGACTTGCAAAAAAAAAAAAAAAAAAAAAAAGACTATGTGTGATCAGGCAAGGCCCTGGGACTTTCAATGCCAGAAAGGACTTCTTAGAAAGGCCTCTCCCTCCTCAAAATAGAGAAAAACATAATTATAAGTAATTATTGGTAATACTAAGGTAGCAAGAGACTCCCAAAGTTAAACACTTAATATATGTTTACTATTTCTCTCTGGTTATATATTTTCTGCTTTAATTATACATTACTTAACTTTTGGACTGTATAGCTAAATATATATGCTGATTTTTAAATAAGTAATGTGCTTAAAGGAAAAACATACTTGACTCTATTGTACAGTCTTTCAACTCTGAAGCACACAAGAGGACCTAATCTCAGGCCAGTCCATCCCTTTAGTGTTTGAGAGCAGAATACCTGCAAGGAAATAAGCAGTATTTTGACATGCTTTGAAACTTTATACCTAACTCCACAATTGCCTCACCAACCATACTAAATTTGAATGATAGAGAATTTATTAAATTTTAACATCTGAATAGACTAAACAAAAGGCCAGAAAATTCTTATACTAGAAACTCCATAGTATACAGTTCAAAGATTCCCATGACTTTGTCTCAATCTAAATATTAACATACTCCACTATGAACATGTCATCCTCACTCCTATAGCTGTATTCCTGCACGCCTTTCCACTTAGAAAGTCTCTTATCTTGTCACCTCCTTCAGGAATTCAGGTCCTGCTCTAGTTCAACTTCCTCTCAGAGGAACGTAGCATATGTTGTCAACATACCATTCGTCCTGCTAATCCTTAAAAATTGTTCTTTAGGAGGTGGGGAGTTTGGCCTAGTGGTAGAATGCCTGCCTAGCAAGCATGAAGACCTGGGTTCGATTCCTTGGTACCACATGCATAGAAAAAGCCAGAAATGGTGGTGTGGTTTAAGTGGTAGAGCTCTAGCCTTGAGAAAGCCCAAGGACAGTGCTCAGGCCCTGAGCTCAAGCCCCAAGACTAGCAAAAAAAAAATGAAAATGAAAAAAACAAATTGTTCTTTAAATCACTGCATATGGTTAGGGGCCAGCATATTGGACAGAACAGGTTATAATCACCCAGACAAGATGATGAAACTTGTAAAGGAAAAGATTTAAAGGAGAAAGTAAAAAGAGAAGAGGGAGAAGTCAGAGAGAAGATAAGGAGGAGAGGGAGAAGGGGAAAATGGGAGGAAAAGGAAGGATGAAAAGAAGAAAGAAAAAGAAGAAAAATCCACTTACTGATAAAAGTTATAAGAAGCAAAAACAGCTGTGAGGAGAAAGACTCTGAGAAAAGCTTCAGGCTTAGGATTTGCTGCAGTCAACTGGTACACCCTCCCACTCCTGGCTCCTGACTACAGCAGTTTTTCTAAAAGCTTCAAAGGTCTATTTGTGCTTTTTGTACTAATAACTGAAATGGCAGTGTGGACTGCTCAATTTGTGATCATCTTGCTTTGCTACCAGTTCTGTATTACCAATCAACCTTAGCATGACCAAGAGAACAGGAAGAGATATGAGTGGGAAATAAAGATAAATGTAAAAAAATGAAAAGTGACCAGGGAAAGGAGAAAAGAAGAGGCCCTTTCAATGGCAAGAGTAGTAGTGGCATCTGCCCAACTGTAAGAGGCATGACCAAACTGTTAATGCTTTCATCCCTTAAACAAACATTCATTGAGCAACACATGTATGTGAAGAACTAAGTGAGGCAACGCGGCGATGGTTGTTAAAGAGGAGGGGCCCCATCTCAGAAAGTTCAGAATGTAATGGGGAAAACTTGAAATGAGAAGTGCCATAATAGAGAGGTGGAAAAGAACGCATCATGAATGTCTTCTAAAGGCGTGTCAGTTGAAGGATGACTAAGTGTTCCTCCATGCAACACAGGAGATACTGAAGGGAGTATACAGACTCAAGAATGAGAATAATGAGAAAGATGTGACTGTCATAGTTCTATGACTAGCAGTTCATAGGGATTAATGTACAAACTGAGTACTAACGTAAAGGGGTTTTGATTACATTGTCTTTTCAATGGGAAAACCAATTAATATTTTTGAGCAAAATACTGTTTGTTTCTGCATAATTAAATTCATAGCAGTTGAGGTTGTTTGGAATTAGAAGACTAAATCTAAATAGAAAGATAGAAAGGTTAATTAAGCCAGGCACCTTCATGCCTGGACTCCTAGCTACTCAGAGAGGCTGAGATCTGAGGATGCCAGCCCAGGCATGAAAGCCTGTGAGATTTTTTTTTTTTCACCAGTTCTGGGGCTTGAACTCAGAGCCTGGGCACTGTCCTTGGCTTTCTCAAGGCTAGAGCTCTACCACTTGGAGCTGCAGTGCCACTTTTGGCTTTTTCTGTGTATGTGGGTACTGAGGAATCGAACCCAGGGATTTGTGCACACTAGGGGTTGTACACTCTATCACTAGGCCATACTCACATGCCCCCATCCCCCTGAGATTCTTATCTCCAACTAATCACCAGAAAACAAAGTGGCCACTGTGGCTTAAGTGGTCGAGTGTTAGCTTTGAGATGAAGAGCTCAGGGACAGCACCCAGGCCCAGAGTTCAAGCCCCACGACCGACAAAAAGAGAGAGACAGAGACAGAATGAGAGATTAATTAAATAATCCCCCATGAGAGATAATGTAAGTCTGCAATGAATACATTGTTTATGATCCTTGACTTTGAGAACAGGACTCTGATTCTCCACAGAGGAGAATTCTCCCCATTTACCACTTACTCTGGTCCATAGGGTCTGAGGTCTTACCCTATCATAGGATGCAGCATTGGGGATATAATTTAATCCTGACTTAGCACATTGAATGCCTTGATCTCAGGAACAGGGCCATAAATTAGCCAATCCCTCAAATTTTTGCTGTTGCTACAGTTTTGTTGTTGTTATTTTTTGTTTTTTGTTTTTGTGGGTCATGGGGTTTACTCAGTACCTGGGCACTGTCCCTGAGCTCATGAGCTCAAGGCTACCGCCCTTCCCCAGGAGCCACAGCCCCACTTCCCATTTGCTAGAGGTTAATTGGAGATAAGAGTCTTAGGCTTTTTAGTGCCTGGGCTGGCTTTGGACCTCGATCCTTAGATCTTGCCCTTCTGAACAGCTAGGATTTCAGGCGTGAGTCACCACACCCAGACTTCTACGGCTTTTTTTTTGCTAGTCCCAGGTTGCCAGAGCTTTTGAGGCTGCACTCTTTCTGTTATTGTTATTGCCAGATTTAGAGTTGCTAAGGATTTTCCTTTAAAAGAGTCTGCCTGCCAAGGGAGCTAAAAAGAGACTTCTCAGAGGAAAGTAAAAATGGCAAAGAAACACATGAAGAAATTTTTATCATCCCTGGCCATAAAGGAAATACAAATGAAAGCAACCCTGAGATACTCCAGTTAAACTGGTCAATATTCTGAATTCAGACAATAAATCAATGCCAGCGAGGATATGGAGAAAAAGGAACCCTACTGTACTGCTGGTGGAAATGTAAAATAATACAATCACTCTGAAAAGCAATCTGGAGGCTCCTCAAAAATCTAAATATAAACATC
The DNA here is from genome assembly GCF_031878675.1 of Megascapheus bottae. Classification (NCBI taxonomy): domain Eukaryota; kingdom Metazoa; phylum Chordata; class Mammalia; order Rodentia; family Geomyidae; genus Megascapheus; species Megascapheus bottae. The sequence goes on from NC_143509.1 coordinate 54,534,530, forward strand.
CCCTACAACCCAGGCCTACCACTCCTAGGCACCTACCCTGAGCATCATGAAAAAGGACAAGGACAAGGACACCTGCACGTCCATGTTCACTGATGCACTAGTCACAACAGCCAAGATATGGGAACAGCCCAGATGCCCCACAATAGATGAATGGATCCAAAAAGCATAGGACCTATATACAATGGACTTTTACACAGTCATTAGGAAGGATAAAATAATGGCATTCACAGGGAAATGGATGGAACCAGAACAAATCTCTGAGTGAAGTGATACTATCAACTGAGAGAAGAGAGGTAGAGAAAGGTGGTTTATTATATTCTTTTTTTATTTTTGTGGATCATGGGGCTTTGAACTCAGGGCCTGAGTGCTGTCCCTAAGTATTTTTGCTCAAGGTCACCTCTCTACCACTTCTCCACTTCCAGTTTTCTGGTAGTTAATTGGAGATGAGCCCCACGGACATTGTGCAAACCACAATCGTCAGATCTCAGCCTCTTGAGTAGCTAGGATTATAGATATGAGCCACCAGCACCTGGCATAGAGAACGTCTGGGTGGCTTTAAAGCTTATACAGATTTCTATCAACCACTTTCAGAAAAATACAATGAAAAGTTTATTCTTCTATTTAAAAATGATGTCATCTCATCAGTATGCCTATGTCTAGCTGGACACTGGTGATCCTACCTATTTAGGAGAGTGAGATACTGAAAATTGCAATTTAAAGCCAGTCCTGGCAGAAAAATCCTCCAGACTCCAACTCCAAAATAACCAGCAAAGAGCAGGAGCTGGAGGCATGGCTCAAGTGGGAGAGCACCAGTTGAGCAGGCAAGCAAAGTGCAAGGCCCTGAGCAAGTCCCAGTACTACACCTCATTCAAAAAAAAAGAAAAGAAACGAAAGGAAGGAGGGAAAACGCTATCTCTTGTGTGTTACTGTGGCCACAGAAAGTTTATGTTTGCAGAATCATTGACCCAGCCACAATGCCTCTCAATTCTCAAACACAAAGCAAGTATTAACCAGTTGAGGATCTGAAGCCAGTGAAGCCATCAGTACCATGAACCCTCATCAAACAACATATTCAGTGTTAACCAGCCACCAGTAAAGAATAAGCTTGTAACAAAATTTGAGAGACTTCACATGGGAAAACCCCACTGCTTAAATTGATTTTACTTTGGTTAAGAAGCAAGCATAGAAAGAGTAATAAAATAGGCTGGGAGTTTGGCCTAGTGGTAGAGTACTTGCCTAGCATGCACGAAGACCCAGGTTCAATTCCTCGGTATCACTTACATAGAAAAAGCCAGAAGTGGTGCTGTGGCTCAAAGGGTAGAGCACTAGCCTTGAGGAAAGCCCAAGGACAGTACCCAGGCCCTGAGTTCAAGCCCCAGGACCAGCAAAAAAATAAAGTGCAGACTAATGTGCTAAACTTGAACTCATTGTCAAGGATTCACTGTATGGCATGGAAAATTACTTATACTGCCCATGTCTCAGCTTCCTCATCTGTGAAATGTTAATTATAGTACCACCTCATATCACTGTTAACACAATTAAATAAATAAGTGAACATTTGGTAAGGCTCTTAAAACACTGCCTAGAATATGATATACAATGTCAAATAAGTAACAAATGCAGCTTCAGCTAAATAGGGAAGGAAATTGACCTAGACTGCTCACATGAGGTAGTTACAGGAAAATCATAATAATCTTGTTTAAAATTTACATGACACCTTTTACATGAAACACTTCGAAGACATCTGGAGGAAGAATTAATAGCCAAATATACTTAAACAGAAGCTGAAATATGGAAAAAGGAAGTAAGATGTTCAGTTTCACTTGGTATGCATCATTCTAAAACTCAAGCAAGAACTCCAACGCCTGGTAGACCAGGCTTTATTCAACAGGCTTTGTGCATACAAAGTGGAGTTTACATTAAAAACAAACATCTCCAACTGGACACAACATAGTAATTCTCCCCTGAGAGTATTTCCATAGAGATAAACATTTTGCCTATACAGCTTTGGATTTCAGTGGCTCCTGAGACCATAATTATATATATGTTCAACCTAAATGTTCAACGAAGACTACCTTTTACCATATTCCTGCTGCACCCTGTGAGCTCAGAGCAGTTTTGGTGGTGGTGGCAGCAGTGGAGGTAGGGGGTGAGGGGAGGAGGGAGGATCCAGAGTCTCCTTGTAAGTACTCTATCATGGAGCCACACTCCTCCCAAGTCCTCAGGTCAGTTATTAATAAAGCAAACATTAAATATGGGAAACACCTCCACAGAGTCCAACTGATCATTTTAGCTAATGTAGCTTCATAAATCTTATGTCTTCTAATTTTTTGAAGATATGGACTGACAACAGTTGAACTAAGGGCAAGCCTGCTTAGTTTGCAATATGGGGAAGAAGTGAAAGGCCTGAAGATGAAAAAGGAAACGTGAAAGAGGTCCTGTCACTCTCTTGGCTGGGATCCAACACTGACAAGGACATGCACACCATTTCTGTCTCATCAGCAAGCCCCCACCTCCACCAATTGCCACTGAAATTGCTTGCTTTCTGACCACAGACCTCCTCTCCTTCCTCCCCACACTCATCCCTTTCTAACCTTCCCAAGCTAGTCACAACTCCAAAATCTTTGCTCCCAGAAATTCGCACATCACCTCTCGATACTGCCCTGGCTCGCTACAGCCACGAGTTTTAACCGAGGCACCCAGCCTTGATCTATAGAATCTGGCCTGTACGTTCTCACTGTCTCTTTACAGCCCAGTCCTTTTCTCCCAGGCTCTCCCAGCCATTGCCAGTTCTGGATTCGGGTTTCACTTCCTCTGTTCCCCTACTCGCCTAGAATCCGACCCTCCCTCCCGCCCAATTACTAAGCCCCCTTCCCACCAACGCCCTGCCAGTCCCTCTTCTATGAAATTCTTCCCAAACAAGTCCCCGGCCGGCCGCTCCGGCAGCCTTCGGGTCTGTGGCTCCCAGCACTCCTCCAGATGCCCTCCGAGCCCTGTCAAGCCTCCCGAAGCTCCGGCGCCGCTGGGAGCCCCCTGCCCTCCACACCTCCCCAGCCCACCTGCTGTCCTCAGGCAGGTGCTCCTCGCAGCCGCCAAAATCCATTCCCGCGCCCTCCGGCCGCATCCGGGACTAGGAGGCCGCCTCCCTGCTGGAGAGAAGCGTCCTTCAGGGAACTCAGTTCGTCGCCAGGGACACCCACAGCTGGTGGGCTCCGAGTCATGCACTACACCCAGGCGGCGTCAACGTCAATGACGGGCTGCCTCAGCTGTAGTTTCTGCCCCCCTCACTTCCGTCTCCGAGAACTACAACTCCCAGCAAGCCCTGCGAACGTCCGGTCACTCCCGGCATGCATCGCCCTACCCTATCTGAGGCTGCGTGCGCGCCGTGGAGGCAGACCTGGGCAGCGTGCGTGGTACTGGTTTGTTCTGGGTTAGGTTTCCGATCTCTGACTGGCTGTTCGCCGGTGTTTTCGTCTCAGGAATCGGTTGGTGAGGGACCTTACACAGCCTGCTACTCTCCACCTTGAGAATGTGACCTAGAGGTGTAGGTTAGGAAGTAACTCCGTTCCCATTTAAGTTGTATCCGTGCCACTTTAGTCTCCCAGGCCTCACGCCTGTTGGTGGTGCTCGGAGACCTCAAACATTTAAGTAGAGTCCACAGACTCCGGAGGACACGGTTGCCTTTGGGGTCGCAATAAAAGAGCAGGAGGTTTCCTGGAGCAGAGTTTTGGTGCTTGTAAAGGGAGTTTATATAAAGAGAGTAGCTAGCCCTGGCCAGCTTCGAACTCTAGATCTTCCTGCCTTAGCCTGCTGAGTGCTGGGATTACAGCAGCGATGTACAACTATGCCTGGAATACTTTTTCTTTTGTTTTGCTTTTGCAAGCCCAGGGGCTTGAACTCAGGGCCTGAGCACTGTCCTCGGGCTTTCTCAAGGCTAGAGCTCTACCACTTGAGCCACAGTGCCACTTCCAGCTTTTTCTATGTATCAAACCCGGGTCTTCGTGCATACTAGGCAACCACTCTCTACCACTAGGCCAAACTCCCAGCCCTACTTTTTTTTTTTAAGAGGACAAGTTAAAAAGAAAAAAGGTGAAGAGAAGATGAAGAAAACAGTACAGACATAAGGAAATGTGCTGTTGGCTTCAGTAGTAAAGAAGGGGAAACGGGCACAAAACAATGGTATAGGCACTTGGGTGCAGGCAGTCCACATCAAGTGCCACAGTGAGGAGTTGGTGTTTTATCCTAGCTTATGAGGGATATGTAGACGAGGTAACTTGAGCAAACAAGCCTGGGGGAGGTGGTTGAATGTCAGTTTCGAGCAGAAAAGCCAAGCAAGAGCCCAAGGGTCCTAAGTTCTAGCCTCTGTAAGGATGCACACAAACATATCCACACGCTTAGGAAGGAGTGGGCGTGAAAAGAAAGTATAGAAGGGAGAGAGAATCCTTAGAGGGGCAGATGGTTAATACCAGTGAGTGAACGCAACCATTTATAAGGAGAGAATGCAGAAATTCCAAAGTGAAAAGCTCAAACCTGATTCAAGAGGGGAGGCTCAGTTTAACTGTTCTGAAATGGGCATAGTTGCCAGATATTCTGATTTTATTTTTAAGCTAGAATCTACACTTTTAAATTACAATTAAAGGGGCTGGGAGTTTGGCCGAGTGATAGAGTGCTTGCCTGGCACGCATGAAGACCCAGGTTCAATGCCTTGGTACCACATACATAGAAAAGGCTGGAAGTAGCCAGGTGTGATGGCTCACACCTGTAATCCTAGTTACTCAGGAGGCTGAAATCTGAGGATTACGGCTCAAAGCCAGCCCAGGCACTATCTCCAATTAACCACTAGAAAACCAGAAATGGTGCTGTAGCTTAAGGGGTAGGGCTTTATCTTTGAGCTGAAGAGCTCAGGGACAGCACCCAGGCCCAGAGTTCAAGCCTCATGACTGAAAAGAAAAAGCCAGAAGTGGGGCTGTGGCTTAAGTGGTGGGGGTCTAGCCTTGAGAAAGCCCAAGGACAGTGTTCAGGCCCTGAGTTCAAGTCAGGACTGGATATAATATATATATGTATGTATATATGTATATATATACATATATATATATGTAGCTAATTTTTTTTTGTCTGAGACTATGACTCAAAATTAGTACCAGTGCTTTCACTCATTAGCTGGCACTCAACCATCTGAGTCACACCTCCAAACCCAACAGTTTTTAAAATGTATGTGTATTTTCTTTTCTTTTTCTTTTTCTTTTTGTTTTTGTGTCCTGGACTCTGGGCCTGTTCACTATCCCTGAGCTCTTCAGCTCAAGGTCACCACCCTACCCCTTGAGCCACAGCACCACTTTGGTTCTCTAGTGGTTAACTGGAGATAAGAGTCTCATGTTCTTTAGTGCCTGGGCTGGCTTTGAACTTCAATCCTTACATCTCAGCCTTCTGAGTAGCTAGGATTATAGGCATGAGCCACCACACTGCTTCTTCAAAAGAACTAGATACCTTGATCAACCAGCCAATTAGCTCATCCTATTCCCCTGTTTTCCCTCATCCCAGGTTGTGGCCTGACCCTAAATCCCATGTGTATAGATCCATTGCTTCCCTTGTTACATAGTATTCTTTGCGTCTATATTCCTAGAAAGTGTAAATTACTGGTGCCAGCAGTTTGGCCTAGTGGGTGAGTGCTTTCCTAGCATGCATGAAGACCCAGGTTCAATTCATCGGTACCACATACATAAAACAAGCCAGAAGTGGTGCTGTGGCTCAAGTGGTAGAGCCTTAGCCTTGAGGAAAGCCCCAGGACAGTGCTCAGGCCCTGAGCCCAAGCCCACAACTGGCAAAAAAAAAAAAAAAAAAGAAAAAACTACTTATCGCTAGAGGTGGCTTGCACCTGTAATCCTAGTTACTCAGAAGACTGAGATCTAGAGAACCAAGGTTTGGAGGCAGCCCAGGTAGAAAAATCTATGAGACTCTTATCTCCAAGTAACTACTAAAGAAAGATGGAAGTGAAACTGTGGCTCAAGTAGTGAAGTGCTAGCCTTGAGCAAAAAAGCTCTGGGGGGCCGGGAGTTTGCCCTAGTGGTTAAAGTGCTTGCCTAGCATGCATAAAGACCTGGGTTCGATTCCTCAGTACCACATACATAGAAAAAAAAGCCGGAAGTGGTGCTGAGGCTCAAGTGGTACAGCTCTAGCCTTGAGAAAGTCCAAGGACAGTGCTCAGGCCCTGAGCTCATGCACAGGACTGGCAAAAAAAAAAAATCCCAGAAACTTATTAAATTATGACTGTTATAAATTATTTAAAATAGGTGGGGACATGGCTCTCGTGGTAGAGTGCCAGCCAATGAGTGAAGTGTTTGATACCAAGTTCCAGTCTCAGACAAAAAGAAAAAAATAAAATGAAAATGGATTCTATTGAAACTGATGAGTATACGTGAACCAGGATGTTGGTGTATTTATTTTTCATCTGAGATCCAAATACAAAAAATTGCCAAGTGGGGCTGGGAGTTCGTGCATGCTAGGCAAGCACTCTACCATTAAGCCAAAGACCCGGGTTCGATTTCTCAGTACCACATACATAGAAAAAAGCTGGAAGTGGTGTTGAGGCTCAGGTGGTAGAGCTCTAGCCTTGAGAAAGTCCAAGGACAGTGCTCAGGCCCTGAGCTCAAGCCCAGGACTGGCAAAAAAAAAAATTGCTAAGTATGTAAAATATGTAACATCAAGGGTACAGTAATACTATAGGAATGCAAAAGCCTTCCTTGCAACTGCTTATTGAATTCTTATATTCAGTGCTAGAGACTAACCCCATGTCTCATACATGTTCTATTACTGAACTAGTTATATATATTTTGTATTATTATCATCATTATTATTTTTGCCAGTCCTGGGGCTTGAACTCAGGGCCTGAGCACTATCCGAAAGCTTTCTCAAGACTAACACTCTACCACTCACAGCACCACTTCTGGCTTTGTCTATGTATGTGATATTAAGGAATTGAACCCGGGTCTTTGTGCATGCTAGGCAAGCACTCTACCACTAGGCCAAACTCCTGGTCCATGTATTTTTATTATTTTTACTTTTTAGGCAGTAGTTTGGCTTCATGCTTGCTAGGCAGGCACTCTACCACCCAAATCATGCCAACCCCCTTTTTGCTTTATTTTTCAGATTGGCTGTGTGCTTTTAGCCCAGAACCAGCCTTTGATCTGTAATAATTCTATCTATGGCCTATTGCATAGCTAGGATTACAAGTGTAACCCATCATGTATGCCATCTTCCCTATTCTCACCTTCTGAGTAGCTGATATAAGCAAGGCCGCCAGGCCTGGCATTTATTTATTTACTTATCTGTTTTGCAGCATTGGAGTTGGAAGTTAAGTCTCAGAACTAGGCAGTTGCTCACCCACTTGAGTCATACCTCCAGTTTAGCCCTCTTTTTTTTTGTTGTTGTTATTGTTGTTTCTTTTTTGTTTTTTTGCCAGTCCTGGGCTTGAGCTCAGGGCCCGAGCACTGTCCTTGGATTTTCTCAAGGCCAGAGCTCTACCACTTGAGCCTCTATTATGTGGTACCGGGGAATCAAACTTGGGTCTTCCTGCATGCTAGGCAAGCACTCTATCACTAGGCCAAACTCCTGGCCCAGCCCTCTTGTTTTAAAGCAAAGGATGTGGCTGAGGAGGTTGGGGGGAATCACACAAAAATGTTTTTAAGAGAAGGAAGTCAAATACTAGTGTTATCAAAAGACAAAATCCTTGGGACCAGGAGTGTGACGTAGTGGTAGAGTGCTCACTTAGCATTCATGAAGCCCTGGGTTTGATTCTTGGGTACCACATACACAGAAAAAGCCAGAAATGGTGCTGTGGCTCAAGTGGCAGGTGCTAGCCTTGAGCAAAAGTGCTCAAGGACAGTGCCCAGAACTGGCAAAAAAAAAAAAAAAAAAAAAAAAATCCGGGCCGGGAGTTTGGCCTAGTGGTTAAAGTGCTTGCCTAGCATGCATGAAGACCCGGGTTCGATTCCTCGGTACCATATATAGAAAAAAGCCGGAAGTGGTGCTGAGGCTCAAGTGGTAGAGCTCTAGCCTTGAGAAAGTCCAAGGACAGTGCTCAGGCCCTGAGCTCAAGCCCAGGACTGGCAAAAAAAAAAAATCCTTGACCAAAGATCAGCAAATTAAACCCAACATTATTTAAAAAGGAGCATATACCACATCCAAATACATTAATCTCAGAAACTCAGCATTTGTTAGTGTAATTCAGCCCATTAATACATTTAAAAATTTAAGCCATGTGCTGGTGATTACTCCTGTAATCTTAGCTACTCAGGAAACTGAAGTCTGAGGATCAAGGTTTGAAGCAAGCCTAGTCAGGAAAGTCAGTGAGATTCTTATCTCCAGTTAATCATAGAAAAAGCCCGAGGCTGTGCTGTGGCTGCTGTGGTAGATTGCTAGCCTTGAGCAAAAAAGAGCTCAGGGACAGTACCCAGGCTCAGAATTCAATCCCAGAACTGGAAAAACACAAACAAAATCATCTCAGTAGATGCAACACATTAGCATTAAACATTTGTTTATAATTAAAACAGTCAGCAGAAGGAAACTTCATCAAAACAAAATCTGTCACAATGTCAAACTTCAGATGAGGCTGAATATTTTCCTTCTGGAGGTGAGAACAGGCACACTTTCATTACTAATAAAAATATTACGAGAGCTGGGTGCTGGTGGCTCACTCCTAATCCCACGTACTCAGGAGGCTGAGATCTGGAGATCACTGTTCAAAGCCAGCCCAGACACAAAAGACTCTTACCTTCAATTAACCACCAGAAAACCCAAAGTAGTGCTATAGCTCAAAGTGGTAGAACACTGGCCTTAAGCCGAAGAGCCAGAGTTCAAACCCACGACTGACAACGACAAAAAAACTAGAGTCCCCAGTCAGTACAATAAGGTAAGAAAAATAAATAAAAATGCTGAGCCCGCTGGCTCAGGACTGTAATCCTAGTTATTCAGGAGGCTGAGATCTGAGGATTGTGGTTCAAAGCCAGCCCAGGCACTAAAGACCATAGAGTCCAATTAACCACTAGAAAACCAGAAGTGGCACTGTGGCTCAAGGGGTAGAGCAATAGCCTTGATCTCAGGGAAAGCACCCAGGCCCAGAGTTCAAGTCCCACGACTGCCAAAAATAAATAAATAAATAAATAAATAAATAAATAAAAGAAATATAGATGAGGGCCAGGAGAGTGGCCCAGAGGTAGTGTTTGCCTACCACGCACGAAGCCCTGGGTTCAATTCCTTGGTGCCTATACACAGAAAAACCCAGAAGTGGTGCTGTGGCACAATGCTTGAGCAAAAGTGACCAAGGACAGTGCCCAGGCCCTGAGTTCAAATCCCAAAACTGGCAAAAATAAATAAAATTTTAAAAATACAGATGAGAAATACACTAAATGAAACAATTCAGTTTAAAAGAATATATATTGTAGGGGCCTGGAGTGTGGCCTAGTAGTAGAGTGTTCGCCTAGCATGCACAAAGCCCTAGGTTTGATTCCTTAATACTACATACCCAGAAAAAGCCAGGGTGGGGTTGTGGCTGAAGTGGTAGTGTAGAGACCCACCCCCCCAGACCCACCCACTTCAGTACAAACAGGAACTTCTGAAAACTCTGACAGTTGAATGGGACCCAGCTGGCGTGAGAACTTTCCATCCGTTTCCACCAGCCTGGGAAGCTCCCTATCTCACTCGACCACCTGATGGGTGTAATTTTTGCCTTTAAAACGACTGTGTAAACCCTGACTATCAACTCCTCCCAGCCTCCCTGCAGAGTGCCTGCGGAAGAGTTCCCTGCCTGGCTTGTATCCCGCCATAAACCCTTGCTGTTGCATTTGGGACGCCTCGATCTCGGTGGTCTTCTTTGGGGGACCCCTCCTCTGGGCACAACAGTAGAGTGCAGGCCTTGACTGGATAAAGCTCAGGAATCGCACCCAGGCTCTGCCCTGAGTTCAAGCCCCAGGACCAGAACAACAAAAATTATTTATTGTTTCCATTATATTGCAACAGAACAGGGAAAAGAGAAACTTAAAAGACACTTTAAAATTTTTTAAAGACTGGAGCCGGGAGTTCGGCCTAGTGGTAGAGTGCTTGCTTAACATGCACGAAGGCTCAGGTTCGATTCCTCCATACCACATAGGTAGAAAAAAGCCGGAAGTGGTGCTGAGGCTCAAGTGGTAGAGCTCCAGCCTTGAAAAAGTCCTAGGACAGAGCTCAGGCCCTGAGCTCAAGCCCAGGACGGGCAAAATAAATAATATATACATACATATCTATGAGTTCAACTTGAAGTTCAGATAAATAACTAGTTAGCATAACTATACCTTAAATTATTACATGAAATACAACATAGTAAAATAAATTGCCGGTTATCTAAAACCTGAGCTACACACCAAATTCATTGTTCATTCTTTATCTGAAAACCAAAATTTTCTCTGCCATCTTAGATGTCTTGTTTACACAGTAAGAAATCAAACTTCTAGAAAAAATATTGGCTGCTTGGATTCTGTTGATTCCATCTTAGATAAGCTTCTGAAGGGCCAGAGTTGTGGTCTATTGGTACAGTGCTGGCCTACCATGCATGAAACTCTGGGTTTGATTCCTTGGTACCACATACATAGAAAAAGTGGGAACTGGTGCTGTGGCTCAAGTAGTAGAGTAATAGCTTTGAAAAAACTCAAGGATAGTGCCCAGGCCCTGCCTGAGTTCAAGCCTAGGATTGGCAAAAAAAAAAGCTGCTGAACTTTAGGTAGATAAATATGTATTGTCTAGTCTTATTATTCATGTAGATGCTCAGAAAATACTTCATTGCTTTTTTTTTTCTTTTTTTTGCTGTCAGTCCTGGAGCTTTATCTAGAACTAGGGCCTGAGCACTGTCCTTGGGCTTTTATAAGGCTAGTAGTGCTCTACTATGCCTAGCATTTTCTCCCCAGGGCCTGTTACAAAACCTCCTGATCAATGAATACATGATTAAACAAACTCTTAGGGCCTAGAAAATTTTAAGGTTACCTTTCTGACTCCAGCCTGTGCAACTGGTAGATCAGCTTTTATTAGGCAGGTTCTGGTTCTGATTTATTGACTTGTCTTCATTTTTGTTGTATTTCTCTGCTATTTTGTTTTGGGGTGTGTGTGTGTGTCCCATAATGCCTCGCTCTAGTAAGGCTTGTTTCTCTCTTGGGAATCTGAGTGATTGTTCTGAGACTCTGAGACCCTTGAAACTGAAACTGCAAATTACAATATCACAAATTATTACACAAAATATTAAGGCATGTCCTTCAGAACTAAGAAGATTTGGGATAGGACTTAAGTCTTGCAAGAAAACTAGGATTTAGGGAATCTTTATTATATTGGTGGTAAGGAAGATTTTATATATTTGAGAATTTTATACATTTAGGAATTTTATACATTTGGGATTTTGGGGTTTTTTTTTGGCTGGTCATGAGGCTTGAACTCTGTGTGTGCCCATTGTCCCTGAGCTCTTTAGCCTAATGCTACCACCCTACCCCTTGAGCCATAGTACCATTTCCGGTTTTCTAGTGGTTAATTGGAGATAAGAGTCTCACTGACATTAGTGCCTGTGCTGGCACTGAACTGCGATCCTCAGATCTCAGCCTCCTGAGTAGCTAGGATTACAAGTGTGAGCCACCAGGTCATACTTGTAATTCATCCTATAAATAAAGTAAAAACTTCCATACTCTAAATACAGTTTCTTAGACAAAATACATGCTTCCAAAATCTAAATACATCAATTTTCTATAGAATTAAGAACTTAATCAAAATTTCCTTTGTAAAATATTCCTACAAATGCACAGAGATTGTAGAAGTTATTTCTAGTGTGAGAAGGTTTACAGGATTTTGTATCTGTAAGGGAACTAAGAAATTATAATGTAAAATATGTTCTATCACTACTGTTTTGAAGTGTGTATAAGGCTCAGATAGTATTACAAGATCACAGTGAGCACACTAACGCTCATGATAAAGGAATTACTCAGTAAAATCCAGGTTGCCTATCAACTTTCTCTATGACCTAGTTTCCCTAGTTGTTAGAAGTGGGGGGGGGGAAGGGTAGAGGCTACAGGGTGGAGTAATCAAACCAAACACCGTGCCAAAGGTATATATGCTATTCTCCTTGACTTACCACATATTGTTTTGGAGTTTTTTTTTTTTTAAATAGACAAGATCTCGCTATATTGACCTGTCTGGGATATCCTTGCCTCAGCTTCCCAGAAGCTGAGATTACAAGTGTATGCCCCATGCCTGGTTCTCTTGTTTCCCTTGTGTGTCCGAGGCTGACTCACTATGTTGTTATATGTTTGTCAGGAGAAAAAAATACCTTAAGCATTGAGAAAAAGAAATTACAGTATTTCTAAAAGCCTAATTGAATAATGCTTTCCTCAGGACAAGTCTACAAAGGCTCACATTCACACTCATACTCACAGCTCTTTACTTTCAAGTGGAATCATAGCTTGGAGGAATAGTTCTTGGATATTATCCATTTCACAGATAAAGAAAACATGTAGTTTCATTGGTAAGGTAACCCTAAATCTATCAGTGTAACACATGTTTTGAATTCAGGCATGGAAAGTGGGTGATAGGAAAATAAATTATTAATAAATGCAATGTATATAATAGGTATTTTAAGACATGGGATCCCCCAAGTCAAAAATAGTAATATGTGTCACAAGTGTTGAAAAAAAAACCATGACATTGTGATATTACTTGTCTACATAGGCAACTGTGGTTTTGAGATACTTTAGGTCACCACAAAGCTCTTGCTCATTTCTATGTACTTTAAAAAGTAGAAAACCAGCAGAGATTTCTAGGGGGACAGACTATCCCTGTTTTGTTTTTCTTTAGATGGAACTGTTTCAGCTAGCTTGTAAGAAGATGAACGAAACTAAATGCTTTCTTCTCACCAGGGGGCTGTGGAAGAAAAATGAGGCAGGAAAAATGGAGAACTTCACATTTTGTAAACGGGGGAGGAGAACGCCATTAAGTAGGAATTCATTACATATGAAGAAGTTTATTTGATAAGGATTAAAGTGAGAGAGAAAAAAAAATCGTATCAATTCCCAACGCAAATGAACTAGAGAAAAATATGCAGCTAAATAAGCAGAGGTACTTACCCTCTCAAGGGAAGATGCGGTCTTATGAAAGTGGCTACTATGTTGCCAAATGTTTTGAGAATGCCGATCGAGAGCGAGAAGGTGCAGCGGACATGGCACGCGTTAGGATTTACTTTTAGTGTGAACGTGACGCAAGGATTGCCACTGCAGCCTCCGCGTTCTTTGGACGTGGCGCTCCGCAGGCTGCAGGTGGAGGAGCGGATGGGGGAAAGGGGAGCCGGGACGCAGTACCGCAGTCCACCCTGACTGGGGGCTGTCGTGCATCCCGGGGCTGCATTGCGGGGGAACGTGCACCCGAATCGAGAAGGTCTTGGTGCAGCAAGGAGGGACGCGAGGCAAACAGAGAAGCATTTCTAAAATATAATTTTATTGAGGTGTTCGATAAAGGGGTTACTTTTGCATCAGGTACGTTTCTTTCTTTCTTTTTTTCCTTTTGGACAATATCACCCCTTCGTTTTCCCTCTCCCGTCCTTGCCCACAAGTTGCATTAGTTCAATTTCCCCCTAGTGTCTACTGAGTCTCAAGACTGCACTTGTTCGCCCTCAAACTGTCATTTTAAGACGTGTCATTGAGGTGCTGAGGGTCTAGCTGGATGAAAGTCAGTGGGGATTGCTGCAGTAGCGGTCCTGGCTGGGCGCCCAAAGCAGCTGGTTCTGTGCTGCCCGGAGAACCCGCCAGATGGTCCGCCCGGGCCCCTCTGGCCCACGGTTGGTCTCGGTAGCCCCTCTGCTCCGCCCCTCCTTGCCACGCCCCTCCTCGCTCCTCCTGCCGCCGCGGTGGGAGGGCGAGGGCGCCGTCACTGCGCGTGCGCGCTCGGCAGTGCGGCCAGTCTGCGTGCGTGAGTGGGAGGTGGCAGGCCTCTGACTCCGGCCTTCCTCGCAGCTCGTTCCTGCGCGACGTCTACAGCCATGAACCGGTTCGGTACCCGGTTGGTGGGAGCCGCGACAACCCAATCACCGCCGCCGAAAGCCCGCAGCAATGAAAACCTGGACAAAATAGACATGTCTTTGGGTAAGAGGCCGAGTTGGACGGAGTTGGAGCGTGTGTGTGTGTGTGTGTGTGTGTGTGTGTGTGTGTGTGTGTGTGGTGTGTGTGGTGTGTGTGGTGTGTGTGGTGTGTGGTGTGTGTGTGTGTGTGTGTGTGTGTGTGTGTGTGTGGTGTGTGTGGTGTGTGGTGTGTGTGTGGATGGAACCAAGTGGCGCGGTTGGCGGGGGCAGGGGGCGGTTGGGCGCTGTTACCAAGTGAGTTTTGCGGCGGGTGGGCGGAACCAAGGTGGGGGGGTTCCTGCGGGGACAGCGGGGGTGCAGGCTGGGCGCCGGGCACCCCTCGGCGGAGGCCGTGGGATCCGGGGGGTGGACGGGCGTGGGGCCTGCTCTTTCCCAGAGGGGCGCTACCGCTCGGGGGGTGCCCGGCTCTTTGTAAAGGAAACCCCACCGGGTTCTCTCGAGCGTGAACCCGGGCGTTATCCCGAGTCGGATTGCTGGTTGGACTAGAAGGAGTCGGAGCGCGATCGGTTATACGAGGGGTGGTCGGGAGGGTTGCGGGGCGTTACAGGGCCCAGACCTCTGCGGGCCTCCCTTGAGAAGCCCAGAGGAAGCCGGCCAAGAGCGTCTGTGAGAGAGAAGACGTCGGGCCGGGACCGCATCCGTGCTTTATTAGGAGGCGTCTAGAATAAAACACACGCCCCATCCCAGCCTCTCAAGTTAGCTCGTTAGGCGGGTCGGCAGGCGGCAGGCGAGCCGCCACGGCCGAGCGGGAGATTGACATGGATCCTAGAGGGGCCTGGTGAAGCCGGGCACATTTACGAAGGGTTTCATACCGGTTATGTAAAAAGTTGGTGGAATTTTGATTTTGTGTGATTGTCTAATCTAACACTACCTAGGCACTGGACTTGGTATTTCCCTTAGCTAGTCCAAAAGTAGTTCTTATGGAGATTCAAGTTAGGGTATTGGGATGCAACAGTTTCCCTGCCCAATTTTTTTTTTATTCGGAAATAAATACCTTTAACTAGTGGATTCAGAGGCGTAACCTTTTCGAGGGTAAGATTACAGAGCTCCAAAGAATTGAGGAAATCTTGAGTTTAAGACAAGAAATCATGTAACAGTGAATGTTTATTTAATGTTTACTATTTGTCAGGCACTGAAATAAGCATTTTATGTATTAATCACTTTAATCCTCATAATAACGACTCCCTGAAGGATTTTACTCCTAGCGATAAAAAAGGTAGAATCACTGGGAGTCACACTGTAAATTGTCAATGCTGCTTTTGTAAGAATGTGACAATAACAAGTGTTTATCTTCCTCACAGTTTTGCTATAGATTATTGAGCCAGGAGGCATACACAAACTGCTTTGAACAGTACACAAGCACTGTATATTATTTTTACACACATACATTGTTGCAGTTATCTTCATTTGACCAAAATCTGAGACAGAAAGAAAATAACTTGTTCAGAAAATTCATTCAGCTGATAAATGGTGGAGTCAAGAAACACATTTAGCCCCAAGTTATAGATGTAGGGACCCTTTAAGCATGTTTTGTTCTTGTTTTGCTCTGGGAATTGAACTCAGTTCGTCCAGCAAACTTCTGCTACAGGAACCGTGTCCCCAGGCCTTTTGTCCCCCCCCCCCCCCAAGTTCTTGGACATGAACTCAGGGCTTGGGCACTGTCCCTGAGCTGCTTTTGCTCAAGCTAGCACTCAACCACTTGAGCCACAGTACCACTTCTAGTCTTTTTTGTTTATGTGGTACTGAGGAATTGAACCCAGATCTTCTTCATATGTGCTAGGCAAGCATTCTACCACTAAGCCACATTCCCATCCCCCTCCTTTTGCTTTGTTTTTTAACTAGGGTCTCTAACTTACTTTGCCTGGACTGATCTGGAACCCCAATACTCCTGTTCCACTTCCCTAAGAAGGTGGAACCACAGGTTCACATCACCATATTTTCCTTCCCTCCCTCCCTCCCTCCCTCCCTCCTTGCCTTCCTTTCTTTCTTTTTGCCAGTCCTGGGGCTTGAACTCAGAGTCTGAGTACTGTCCTTGGGCTTTTTCCTCAAAGCTAGCACTCTGCCACTTGAGCCACAGAACCACTTCTGGCTTTTTTTATGTATATGGTATTGAGGAATTGAACCCAGGTCTTTGTGCATGCTAGCACTCTGCCACTAGGCCAAACTCCCAGCCCTCTTTTTTCTTTTCTTTTTTTTTTTGGTCAGTTGTGGGACTTGAACTCTGGACCTGGGCATTGTCCCTGACCTCTTCAGCTCAAGGCTATCGCCCCTATCCCTTGAGCCACAGTTCCACTTCCGGTTTTCTGATGGTTAAATGGAGGTAAGAGTCTCAAGGACTTTAGTGCCTGGGCTGGCTTTGAAACTTGATCCTCAGATCTCAGCCTCCTGAGTAGTTAGGATTACAGGCATGAGCCACCGTGCCGGCTTCATAACCAATACATTTCTTAAACTCCTAGGTTATATGTATATATTTACTTGTAATTAGGCTATTTAAGTGAAGAGAACTGAGGGATAGTTATCTTTACAGTAGAAGTGAAGTGCTGTAGAGAGCTAAGATGGTTTGATCTTATTTTATTCCCCTCAATAACAGGAAGCAGCCTGTCAGATACTTCTCTTACAGAGATCAGAGGCAGAGATAATAATTTTTTGGACAACTACTACGCTTTATGAATATTTCATCTTATCAGGTCTGCAGATTTTAGAACCTGATTTTCTGGGTTTTGTTTTAAATTGTGGCTCTCCTGGATTTTTATATAAGTATTCATGTAGAATATCTACCAAGTTTACTAATAATTGGGCCTATCATAGCTCAGTTTATTAACTTGAAAATGAGCATTAGGATGATAGTTTTTTCATGGAATTGTTCTCAGAATTAATTGAATATGCATCAAAACAATGCCAGTAACCATCAATTCTTGGAGGAAGTAGGTCAGAGGAGTGTTCATTTGAAGGATATATCTTGTTGCCACCCTTTCCTCTCTTTCTCTGCTTCCTGGTTGTCCTGCGTTGAATAGTTTCCTCTCCCATACCTTCCACTAGGATGCTCTGCCTTACCACAGACCCATAAAGACAGAGTAGTCCAACTGACCATGGCTGAAGCATTTTTTTTTTTTTTTTGCCAGTCCTGGGGACTGAACTCAGGGCCTGACCACTGTCCTTGGGCTTTCCTCAAGGTTAGTGCTCAACCACTTGAGCCATAGTGCCAGTTCTGGCTTTTCTATATATGTGGTACCAAGGAATCAAACCCAGGTCTTTGCACATGCTAGGCAAGCACTCTACCACTATGCCAAACTCCTGGCCCTGGCTGAAGCATTTTCAATCCTGAGCCAAAACAAACTTTTCCTGTATTTAAATTATTTCTTTTGTAGTTGTTCTTTTTTCTTCTTCCCCTCTTCCCCTTCCCTTCTTTGTTTATTTCCCCCCCCCCCCCAGACTGAGACTTGAACTCAAGGTATAATACTTTTAACTCAAAGGTTGGTCCTTATCACCTGAATTATGCCTCCAGTTCCTTGTCTTTAAAAACTTTTTTTGGGGGGGAGATGAGGGGGGTTGGTCATAGAGCTTGAACTTTGGGCTTAGGTGCTGTTCCTGAGCTTTTTTTTTTTTTTTTTTTCGCTGAAGGCTAACATTCTATCACTTTGAACCACTGTATTGCTTCTGGTTTTCTGGTGGTTAATTGGGGATAAGATCTCATAGACTTTCCTACCCATGCCGGCTTTGAACTGTAACTCTCAGTTTTTAGCCACCTGAATAGCTAGGATTATGGATGTGATACCATTGAGCTTTAAAATTTTTTTGTTTTGATTGATCCTGGGACTTAAACTCAGGACTGAGACACTGTCTCTGAGTTCTTTTGCTCTTGGCTATTGCTCTGCCATTTTGAGCCATAGTTACACTTCCTGAAATTTTTTTTATTATAAAGGTGATGTGCAGAGGGTTATAGTTGCATAAGTAAAGACTACATTTCTTGATCAGGTAGGTGATTTATGCCTGTAACCCTAGCTACTGAGGTGGCAGAAATCTGAGGATCAAGATTCAAATCCAACCAGGTCAGAAAAGTGGACTCTTATCTCCAATTAAACACCTGAAAACCAAAAGCAGAGCTATTAAAGTGGTAGAATGTTTATACTGGTAAAGGGACTTGAATTCAGGGCCTTGAGCTGTGTCTTCAGCTTGCTTGCTCATGGCTGGTGTTCTGTTACTTGAGCCACACCTCCAGTCACATTTTGCTGGATATTTGGAAGATGGTTTATCAAGGACTTTTTTTGCCTGAGTTGCCTTGGAACTGTGATCCTTAGATCTCAGCCTCCTGAGTAGTTAGTATACAGCAACCAGTGCCCCGCTTTAAAAAACAGACCAATTATATTGATATAAATTATTTGTCCTTAAAATAATTAGGAAGAATGATAAAGTTAAATTTTGTTAGGACATTGCTGATTCGGTAATTTCTCTGGCTTGGTTTAAACCATCAATCATCAGCCTTAATATTTGAGTACTGTAAGTGGAGATTGGATAGTCTTAAAAGAGCATTGTTGGCCTCTAATAATTTTTTGGTTTGTTTTTGGTTGTGAGGCTTGAACTTTGGGCCTAGGCACTATCCCTAAGTTCTTCAGCTCAACTCAAGGCTAGCACTCCTACCACTGGAGCCACAGCACCACTTCCAGCTTTCTGGTGATTAATTGGAAGTAAGAGTCTCATGGACTTTCCTACCCTCATACTCGAGCCAGCTTTGAACTGGGATCCTCAGATCTCAACCTTCTAAGTAGCTAGGATTATAGGTGTAAGCCACCAGTGCCTGATTTCTATAGTAATCTTTTTTTTCTTTTTTTGCCAGTCCTGGAGCCTGAACTCAGGGCCTGGGCACTGTACTTGAGTAGTTTTGCTCAAGGGTAGCACTCTACCACTTGAGCCACAGAACCACTCCTGCCTTTTTCTGTGTATGTGGTACTGAGAAATCAAACCCAGGACTTCCTGCATGCTAAGCAAGCACTCTGCCACTAGGCCAAACTCCCAGTCCCTCTAGTAATCTTTAGCAGATAAAAATAGAAACCTGGAGAATGTTTAGTTTTCTCATCTTCATATTCTGTTGTGATATCAGCACAGTGTAATGTTTATGCATGTTTCAGGAAGTATTTTTAGAAAAAAGGCTTACTGATTTACAGAGATAAGTATAGAAAAGAATGACTGCTAGTGTACAAGTAGTATTTAGTATCCTACTCATTATAATACATGTTTATTTTTGTGTTTGCTATGTATATCTATTGCCCACAGAACACGGACTATGTTATATTTTTATTTGTTTCCAAGATGGCACAGTCTTACACAGCATTCATTGTGGTAAGGATAATCACAATAAATCCTTAATGAATTCAGGTCAATTTAGAAATTTGGTACTTATTTGTTCTTTAAAATGATTTTTGGTGGTACTAGAACTTTGAACTGCTGAGCCATGTCTCCAGTGTTTTATTTTGTTTTGTTAATAGGTTATTACTTTTTGCAGATAGTAGGATTGAACTTCTGGCTTTGCTATTGCTTGGCCAGCACTCAACCAATTGAACCATGTGTTTAGACCAGTTTTTTTGTTGTGCTGATACAGGGGCTTGAATTCTGTGTCTTGTGTTGTCACTTGGCATTTTTGGCTTACAGTTTGAGTTCTACCACATGAGCCATGTGGCCAGGCTGTACCAATTGTTTTAGTAATAAAAAGTGGGTTACCTTTTTTTTTTTTTTGCCAGTTCTGGGCTTGGGCTCAGGGCCTGAGTACTGTCCTTGGACTTGGACTTTCTCAAGGCTAAAAGCTCTACCACTTGAGCCTCAGTACCACTTCCAGCTTTTTTCAATGTATGTGGTACCGAGGAATCAAATCCAGGTCTTCGTGCATGCTAGGCAAGCACTCTACCACTAGGCCAAACTCCTGGCCCCGGTGGGTTACCTTTTTAAATACAGGGATATTTCTGTGATTGTGGAAAATAAGCATATAATTTTTTTTTTTTGCCAGTCCTGGGCTTGAACTCAGGGCCTGAGCACTGTCCTTGGGCGCTTTCCTCAAGGCTAGAGCTCTACCACTTGAGCCACAGCATCTCTTCCAGCTTTTTCTATGTATGTGGTACTGAGGAATCGAACCCAGGTCTTCATACATGCTAGGCAAGCACTCTACCACCAGGCCAAACTCCTGGCTTAAGCATATAATTTTTGTAAGTAAGTTTTTGTTTATATGCACTAGAGAAAGGTGCTATGGCTCGTAGAAGTCTCAGGAGTTGATTCATCTTCCTAGGCTACTTTTTTTTTTTTTTGGTGGGTCATGGGGCTTGTATTTGGCCTGGACGGCCTGGACACTGTCCCTGAGCTCTTCATCTCAAGGCTACCACCCTACCCCTGGGCCTGGGTGTTATCCCTGAGCTCTTCATCTCAAGGCTACCACCCTACCCTTGAGCCAAGCCCCACTTCCCATTTTGTAGAGGTTAATTGGAGATAAGAGTCTCAGGATGGGATCGGGAGTTTGGCCTAGTGGTAGAGTGCCTGCCTAGCAAGCACAAAGACCCGGGTTCGATTCCTCGGTACCACATACATAGAAAAAGCCAGAAGTGGTGCAGTGGCTCAGGGTAGAACACTAGCCTTGAGGAAAGCCCAAGGACAGTGCTCAAGCCCTGAGCTCAAGCTCAGGACTGGCAAAAAAAAAAAAAAAAAAGGACTGGCAAAAAAAAAAAAGAGTCTCAGGTCCTTTTGTGCTGAGGCTGGCTTTGAACCTTGATCCTCAGAGCTCAGCCTCCTGAGTAGCTAGGATTACAGGTGTGAGCCACCTTAAACTCTGGGCCTGAGCTGTTCAGCTCAAGGCTACCACCCTACCCCTTGGCCTGGACATTGTCCTTTAGCTCTTCAGCTTAAGGATACTACCATATCCCTTGAGCCACATCCCACTTCTGGTTTTCTGGTGATTAATTGGAGATAAGAGTCTCATAGACTTTTTAGTGCCCAATGTTTTAGTGCTAGGGCTGCTTTGAAATGCAGTCCTCAGATCTTAACCTCCTAAGTAGCTAGGATTACAGGTGTGAGCGCCAGCTGCCTAGCCTATCTTTTTTTAACTTTTCCTACAGAAATTTTATTTAGAACACTAAGGGAGATGGTGATAGAAGCTTTATCTTCTTACTGTTCTCTATGAAAATGCTTTGAATAGAGAAAAGAAGCCAGGCATGATGGGGCATACCTGTAAATCCTCTCATGCTGGAGGATGAGGAAGGGGATTGCTAGTTTGAAGTCAGCATGGGCTATATCTTGAGAGCCCTGAGTGTGAGCAATAGAGTCATTAAATTATAATGAATGTGAGCAGGCTGAGAGTTTGGCCTGGTGGTAGAGTGCTTGCCTAGCATGCACAAAGACCCGAGTTCATTTCATTGGTACCACATACATAGAAAAAGCCAGAAGTGGTGCTTTGGCTCAAGTGGTAGAGCCCTAGCTTTGAGAAAGCCCAAGAACAGCACTCAGGCCCTGAGTTCAAGCCCTAGGAGTGGCAAAAAAAAAAAAAGTGTGAGCAATAGTCATTAAGTAAAAATGATTATTATGATATTTGCTCTATTGTAGATGATATTATCAAATTGAATAGAAAGGAAGGAAAGAAGCAGAATTTTCCAAGACTAAATAGAAGACTCCAACAAAGCGGTACTCGGCAATTCAAGATGAGATTACGGTGGGGCATCCAACAGAATTCTGGTGAGTTTTGAAAATAAATTTTAATGAAATACTGTTATTTGTGGTTTCATATTATACTATGTTTAGTGTATACAGTAAACCTTGGGGAAATATATCAGAATTTTTTATGATTTATATTTTCTCAGATTTTTATTTAGTTCTTAACACCTGGCAAAAATTTTCTTTTCTTTTTTTTTTTTTTTTTTTTGTCTTTTCTGCTTTTTGGTACTGGGGATCAAACCTAGGACATTGTAATCTCAGTTTGATAATAGCCTAAATTATCTTTAGGTTTAGAATTGCATGGTATTTTTCATATCATGAGATCTGTCACCTTCCCAAGGTCCTTTAACTATCTATAGATAACTAGTTCCAACTTAAATGTTTGGTGAATGCTGGGCACCGGTGGCTTATGCCTATAATCCTTGCTACTCGGGAGGCTAAAATCTGAGGATCACTGTTCAAAGCTAGCCTGGGTACGAAAGTCCAATTAACCACTAGAAAACTGGAAGTGGCACTGTGGGTAAAGGGGTAGGGCAGTAGCATGAGCTGAAGAGCTCAGAGACAGCACCCAGGTTCAGAGTTCAAGTCCCATAACTGACCAAAAAAAAATGTTTAGTGAGGACTGGGAGGGTAGCTTAGTTGGTGGAGTGCCTAGCATGCACAAAGACCTGAGTTCAATTCATTGGTACCACATACGTAGGAAAAGCCAGAAGTGATGCTGTGGCTCAAGTGATAGAGCCCTCGCTTTGAGAAAGCCCAAGGACAATGCTCAGGCTCAGGCTCTGAGTTCAAGCCCCAGGACCAGCAAAAGAAAGAAAAAAGTGTGAGCAATAGTCATTAAGTGAAAATGATTATTATGTATGAAATCCTGGATTCTATTCCTTACTACTATATATACAGAAAAAATCAGAAGTGGCACTGTGGCTCAAGCAGTGGTTTGAGCTTTCTCAAGTAGTGCTCAGGCCCTGAGTTCAAGCCCCAGGACAAGCAAAAAAAAAAAGTTTAGTGGAGGATCATATCACCTCAAAAGATAACTTATTCTATTGTTGGAGACAGCACTATAGCACTATTTATGTATTTAATTTTTTTGTCAGTCCTGAGACTTGAACTTAGGGCCTAGACACTGTCCTTGGACACGTTTTACTCAATGTCAGCGCTTTGCCACTTGAGTCACAGTGACACTTCCACCTTTTTCTGTGTATGTGGTACTGAGGAACAGAGCCCAGGGTTCTGTGCATGCTAGGTGAGCACTCTACCACTAGGCTATGTTCCTGGCCCCAACAGTGTTATTTATAAAAAACAAATTTCCTTGTTGTAAAGTTGGAGACCAGTTCTTAAGCTTGGTACCTGATGCTTTCACTCTTTGGCCACCACTCTACTAACTAAGCCTCCAACTCCCCAAACTTCTTTTTCTAAAATTTAATTCTGTAACTGGATACTGCTTTTCTGCATAAAGGATTACCTTCAGACTCTATCTTATTAGCCAAAACCTTTTAAGATTTTATTTAACTTAAAAAGTAATTTTGAAGCTAGGCATGGTGGCTCACACCTGTAATCCTGAGGATTGTCTTCAAAGCCAGCCCAGGCACTAAAGACAATGAGACTCCTGGCCCCACTTCCCATTTTCTAGAGGCTTATTAGAGATAAGAGTCTCAGGTTCTTCTGTGCCCGGGCTGGCTTTGAACCTTGATCTTCAGATCTCAGCCTCCTGAGTAACTAGGGTTACAGCCGTGAGCCGCCATACCCAGCTAGAAATTAATTCAAAAAATAGCAAAAAATAAGATAGAAAGGGCTGGGAGTTTGGTCTAGTGGTAGAGTGCTTGCCTAGTATGCACAAAGGCCCAGGTTCAATTCCTCAGTACTACATACATAGGAAAAAGCCAGAAATGGTGCTGAGGCTCAAGTGGCAGAGCTCTAGTCTTGAGAAAACTCAAGGATAGTGCTCAGGCCCTGAGCCCAAGCCCAGGATTGACAAACAAAACAAAACAAAACAAAAGAAAAAAATATAAAACTGCTGATGTAAATAAAACATTAAAAAAATAAGATAGAAAAAATAGTCCTAAGACAAGAGCTGATGATATATAATGTCCTCAGAAGATCAGAAAAACTTTCCTTTTATGGGATTTATGATCTGAGCCTTAAGGAAGCTTAGGATCTCTGAAGATTGAGTTTACACTTAGTTATGTTGTCTGCTCATGTGACAGGTTAAAATAGAACAGCTGCCACTGCTATTGAATGTGCACATAGATACAGAGTTAGCTTAAGCTCTGATTGACTAGGGAAGGTTAAGATTTACACATTGTAATTTTAGTGAGAATGTTACTTTTAGATGAGAGAACAAGCATGACAGAGAAAAAAAGCCTTTGACCTATAGTCAGTATGACTTTTGCTTGCTGAAGTCCATGCTTGAAATACAATTTAGGTACTAAATGCTTTTATAGAAACAACCTAACTGTCCTTCAGTTGTACAGTACTGAACAATAATAATTTCAAGAAAATTAACTGGACACCTTTAGAGAATCTCACAGACTCAGGAGATCCTCAGTATCAGAACTGTTTTATATTGGGGCCGGGAGTTTGGCCTAGTGGTTAAAGTGCTTGTCTAGCATGCATGAAAACCCAGGTTCGATTCCTCGGTACCACATATATAGAAAAAAGCCAGAAATGGTGCTGAGGCTGAAGCGGAAGAGCTCTAGCCTTAAGAAAGTCCAAGGACAGTGCTCAGGCCCTGAGCTCAAGCCCAGGAATGGCAAAAAAAAAAAAAGAACTGTTTTATATTGACATATTTTCACTATCAGTCTGTTATTATTATATACTTTCCTTGTGTCTACACGTGATAATTCAAATAGATTGAGGCCAGAAATAGTATCTTAAGTCAGTTCAAGCTTCTGTTAAAAACAGTACTACAGATTAAGTGTTTTGTTAACTTCTGAAGTTTTAATTTTCAGTTCTAGAGGTTATAAATCCTAGATGAGGATGCTAGTAAGGTCTGGAGCTCTTTGTGGTCCCTTTTAATTTAAAAGGGTGCCAATCCTACTTGCAAATTCTTTAGCCGCATGCCTTTAATTACAGGCTTCTGTAATTATTGGAACAAGTGATGTATGTGTGAAAAAATTCACAAAAGAAATTAGACATTCAAAAGAAGATGAGATTTTTGAATTTTCATTTAAGTTAGTCTCATAGGTAGGAGAAACAGTAGAAATATAAATGTGTACTGGAACAATGTGCTCTTGTAAACAAATTGTTAGAAAGAAAGTATTAAAGAATGGTCTGTTCTGTGCTTTCCCACTTTAATTAGTTTTGTTCCTGTGAACGAGAATTTCTCATCAATCTCAGCTGATTTTGACACTGTCATATAATAATGGATTCCTTTTCATTTATTTTTATGCTGGTACTAAATATTAAACTCAATGCTGGTACTCTACCATTTGAGATATTCTTCTACCTCGTACATTTTGCTGGTTAATTAGAAATAAGAATCTCAGATTTACAGTATTTTACCTTGTTATCTGATATATTGTATATATGCTTATTTGGTTATTTGAAATAGGATAGGGAAGGGGGAAAACAAGATGAGGGGCGGGGGTAGGTGGAGGGAAATGGGGACCAAGACACGAAAAAGGGTATCAATGTTTGTGAAGTAATACATCTTCTATCTGGTGAATATAATGTAACCCTTCTATTAATTACAATAAACAATATATGAAAAAAATCTCAGATTTGTCTCTTAAGTGTTGGTTCAGAACCACTATTCTCAAATTTTAGCCTCCTGAGTAGCCACTGGTACCTGGCTTTTATTCATTCCTTGGGAATATTTTCAAATTTCTGTATTCATTTCCCAGTCCTTTTTGATGGCATGTTTAAATGCTTTTATAGTGACTGATATGGTCTTAACTTTTTTCCCCTTCTTCCAGTCGGTCTAAAATACTTCTTGTACAAGTTGATTTAGTCTGATCATAAATTCAGTAGTCCCTCATTTTTTTTTTTTTTTGCCAGTCCTGGGCTTGAGCTCAGGGCCTGAGCACTGTTTGTGGTTTTCTCAAAGCTAGAGCTCCACCACTTGAGCCACAGCACCACTTTTGACTTTTTTCTATTTATGTGGTACTGAGAAATCGAACCCGGGTCTTTGTGTATGCTAGGCAAGCACTCTACCACTAGGCCAAACTTCTGGCCCAGTAGTTCCTCATTTCTTATCTTGCATTGTTTGTTTGTTTGTTTGCTAAACCTGGGCTTGAGCTCAGGGCCTGAGTACTGTCCTTGGGTTGTCTCAAGGCTGGAGCTCTGCCACTTGAGCCACAGCACCACTTCGGTTTTTTCTGTGTCTGTGTTACCAAGGAATCAAACCCTGGTCTTTGTGCATGGTAGGCAAGCACTCTACCACTAGGCCAAACTACAGGCCCCAAGCCATGCATGGTTTTTATTCTCTGTCAAAGCCCTAATGATTTAGGACCAATAGGACAATTCCCATCTCATGCTTTTCTTCCTACACCTTAGGTGTGGTTATTCATGTCTTTATATTTACTCATTCCAAGTTGAAATCCTTCATGTCTGTTCAAATCTTAAGTATTTTGTAATACTTAGAACAGAGCCTACTTTCTCTGTAACAGGTTTTTTTTTTTTCTCCTTGGAAATGCACTGTAAATTATATTCAGTTTTCCATAAAAATTATTTGGTATCGTGCCTGATACAGTAACTAGTAGCTATCAGTATAAATAAAAATAGCAGCCAGTCATGGTGGCTCTCCCCTATAATCCTAGCTGCTCAGGAGGCTGAGATCTGAGGATAGAGGTTCAAAGCCAGCCCAGGTACTAAAGTCTGTGAGATTCTTGTCTCCAGTTAACCACTAGAAAACCAGAAGCAGCCCTGTGGTTCAAGAGATAGGGTGGTAGCCTTGAGCTGAAGAGCTCAGAGACAATGCCCAGGCCCAGAGTTCAAGTCCCTCAACCAAGAGACACACACACATACAAAAAAAATATAGCTATTAGGTCATTAATTTGAGTAAGTATATGGGCTTTCCTACATGTTTAATAAAAGGCAATCAGATATACCAATAGTAATAATTTGATTTAAAATTTATGATCTGTTTATTTTTTTTGTGATTATAAAATTAATAACAATCAATACCTTTACAACTGAGGCAGAATGCACCTGAGAAAAGAACAAATCTGTAAGAACACCTCCGCCTCTCTGAATTCCTGGCCTTGTTGGAGAGGGTGAATCTGTGGCTCTCTGGATGGTCTGGCATTCTGAGCAGGCTCCCTAGGGAGCTCCCTGTGAGGATGGTGCAGCTGGAGTTCATTAGGAACATGAGCAGGGGCACAACTGGACAAGTACCTAGGACATAAATTTTGTGCAGTGGCTCCAGTCTCACCATAATGTTAGCCTGTTAAGGCCAAGGAGGAGGCAGTTGGTAATAGCACTTGGTACCCATGCCACAGGATCAAACCATGAGAAGCAAACTGGAATCTGAAGAAAAACCCCTTTGTTTTCTAGAATTTCACTAGTCCTCATAAGGCTTAACATCGTGCTCACTGGCCAAATCAATATTCCTGTCTAAGGCAAAGCAGTAAAGGGTTAGGAACAGACGACAGTCAATACATAAATGATACAGACATAATATAGCAAGTTTTACTATTATCTCAGAATTACTAGTAAAGATCTCACACAAACAGGTTCAAATGTTAGGAAAGTTTGGGAATAAAAATATGCTAATATTCCCCTCTTAGATATTCATAGTATACATTGGGCTTTCTCAAAAGAAAAATATATATATATACACACACATATATACATAAAAACGTGTGTGTGTGTGTGTGTGTGTGTGTGTGTGTGTATACGTGTGTTCATTATATATATAATGAATTAGGGCCAGGGATGTAGCTTAGTAGTAGAGTGCTGGCTAATAAGTATTAAGACCTGAATTCAAACTCTGGTATCTGTGGAAAAAAATTACAGGAGAGTAGGAGAATAAATAACTGGCTCTGTTAGGGATTGGCAGGAAATTGGAGGGTATGTGAGGGTGAATATGGTCAAAGCACTTTATATGTGTGTATAAAAATAGAACAATGAAACCTGTTTAAGTTGTTTTAAGAAGGGATGGATGAAGATAGGGATGAGATGAGTAGGCTATATTATGTACTTCTGGAAATGTCAAAGTAAAATGCCACCTGCATGAATAATGTAAGCTCATAAAACTTTCAAAAATAATTTGCTGGGGCCATGAGTTTGGCCTAGTAGTAGAGTGCTTGCCTAGCATGCATGAAGACCTGGGTTCCATTCCTTGGTACCACATATATAGAAAAAACTGGAGCCAGGCACCCGTGGCTTATGCCTGTAATAGTAGCTATAGGAGGCTGAGATCTGAGAATAATGATTGAAAGCCAGCCCAGTCTGTGATAGTCTCTCTTTCTCTTTTTTTTTTTTCCCTTGGATCATGTGGCTTGAACTCTGGACCTGGGCCTGGGTCTTGAGCTCTTCAGCTCAAGGCTACCACCCTACTCCTTGAGCCACAGTTCCATTTCCTGTTTTCTAGGGATTAATTGGCGGTAAGAGTCTCACATTCTTTCTTGTGTGGGCTGAGTTTCAACTGCGATCTTCAGATCTCAGCCTCCTGAGTAGCTAGGATTACAGGTGTGAGCCACCATACCTGGCAAGTCTGTGATATTCTTATCTCCAATTAACCACCAGAAAAACCGGAAGTGGCTCTGTGACTCAAGTGGTAGAGTGCTAGCCTTAAACTGAAGAGCTCAGGGACAGCTCCCCGGCCCAGAGTTCAAGCTCCATGACTGACCAAAAAAAGAAAAGGAAAATCTGGAAGTAATGCTGTGGCTCAAGTGGTAGACCTCTAACTTTGAGAAAGTCCAAGGACAGTGTTCAGGCCCAAGTTCAAGCCCCAGAACTGGGAAAAAACAAAAACAAAAACAAAACTTCCTTTACTCTTCAACATGATATTTCACTTTCTAGAAACTTATGAGGAAATAATTATAGCTATGTGTAAAAATGATTAGATTAAATATGACACTACACAATAGTGCAATATGATATAAAAGCATTAATAGGGTAGTGTTAATACAGATTATAAAATAGTACCTCGAGTATGAAATACAGTTGCTGAAAGATTGATTCAATTCACCTACATAATAGTACTAAATACTGAATTGTCCCTTGTGAATGTTTTTTTCCACTTTATTATTTATTTTTATTAGTTCATCTTGATTGTAGAGGTAGAGATTTTACTGTTACCTCTCCATACCTATTCATAGTGTCTTCCAGTTTTACCCCCTTCCTAGTAGTCTTTTTGAATTATTTAAATATTGCTGAAACCAAAATACACTTTAGAATACCTACACTTAGCTTTTAAAAATTATTAGAGCAAGCTGGGCACAATGACTCACACCTGTAATCCTAGCTACTCAGGAGGCTGAGATCTGAGGATGAGGGTTCAAAGCCAGCCCGGGCACACAAAAGGACCTGAAACTCTTTATCTCCAGTTAACCTCTAGAAAAAAGGAAATGGGGCTCTGGCTCAAAGGTTGGGCGGTAGCTTGGAGCTGAAGAGCTCAAGGACAATGTCCAGGCCCAGAGGTAGGGTGGTAGTCTTGAGCTGAAGAGCTCAGGGACAGGTCCAGGCTGAGTTCAAGCTCCATGACCCACAAAAGAAGGAAGGAAGGAACAAAGGAACGAAGGAACCAAGCAAGCAAGCAAAATAAATTATTAGAGCAAAATAATTTAAATCTGCAAGGTATATAATGGAAACTGAAAGTAATGTTACAGACCAGAGAGATTAAAATATGTTCATTGTCACTGCAGACTTTGTCAAGAACATTTTTGTTGTTGTTGTCGGTCATGAGACTTAACTGTGGACGTGGGCACTGTCCCTAGGCTCTTCCACTCAAGGCTAGCACTGTCATTCATAATGCCACTTCTGGCTTTCCAGTGGTTAATTGAAGATAAGAACCTTGCAGACTTTTATGCCCAGGCTGGCTTTGAACTATGATCCTCAGATCTCAGCCTCTGGAATAGCGAGCTAGGATTACAGGCGTAACTTACCAGCACCTGGTATCAAAAGCATTTGGAATAGAAAAAGGACTGAGAGAGGCTGGGAGTTTAGCCTACTGGTAGAGTGCTTGCCTAGCATGCACGAAGACTCAGGTTCGATTCCTTGGTACAACATACATAGAAAAAAGCCAGAAATGGTGCTGTGGCACAAGTGGTAGAGCTCTAGCCTTGAGAAAGCCCAAGGACAGTGCCCAGGCTCTGAGTTCAAGGCCCAGGACTGGCAAAAAAAAAAAAAAAAGGGCTGAGAGATAGTATAAAAGATATGGCAGTGTAGTACATGGGAGATGAGATCATGAATGCACTGTAGATGAACACTATCCAGTAATAGTTAAATGTTAGCTATACATTAACTTCAAAATACTACCATCTCATATAATTGATATAAAAACATGAATGAAGTATTTTACATATACTTGTAATATCTCAGTTCACACTAGTCATGTTTCAGGTACCTAGTATAAGTGGTAGCGCCTATCTTGCACCAGTGCAGTATAGATTGTCCTGTTGCAAGGATAATGACAAGTGCTGGGGTATGGCACTTGGTCAACATGCCTTAGGCTCTAGTTTTCATGCCCAGCACTGCATAGTAGAAAGAGTAAGAAATTACAGATGGGGGACAGCTTAGAAGGGACCTTCTAGTCCTTGGAAGTCTAGTACAAGTATAGAATCCTCACTAGTGCAACTTATTACTTGTTTAAAAATAAGCCAGGTGCTGGTGGTCAGATTTGTAATCCTCGCTACTCAGGAGGCTATAATCCAAGGATTGTGATTCAAAGTCAACCTAGGCAGTTAACTATCAGAAAGCTACTGGGAGTGGCACTGTGGCTCAAAGTAGTAGAGTCCTAGCCTTAGCCAAAAGAGCTTAAGGAAAGTGCCCAAGCCCCAAGTTCTAGCTCCGTAATGGACAAAAAAAACCCCAAAGAAACCCAAAATACAGGCACTAGTGGCTCATTTCTGTAATCCTAGCTACTCAAGAGGATGGGGAGATCTGAGGTTCAAGATTCAAAGCCAAACGGGGGAGGAAAGTTAACCACCAAAAAATAAAAAATGGAGTGGTGACCCAAGTGGTAGAATGCTAATCAAGTTTTTTCCCTTTTGCCAATCCTGGGCTTGAACTCAGGGTCTTGGCACTGTCCCTGAGCTACTTTTGCTCAAGGCTTCCACTTTATCCCTTGAGCCACAGCACCATGTCTGCCTTTTTCTGTTTATTTGGCACTCAGGAATTAAACCCAGAGTTTCATGCATGCTAGGCAAGCACTCTACCTCTATTCCACATTGCCAGCCCTAGAATGCTAACCTTAAGCAAAAAAGTTCAGGGACTGTTCCCAGGCTCTAAGTCCAAGCCCCAGAACTGAAACAAAAACAAACAAATAAATAAATGAGAAAAATTTTATGTAACTTGACTATGCAAGTAATGTAAATAAGAATAAGAAAGTCCATTCTACTTCAGAAAATAGAGTATTCTACATTTTATGACTCTCCCAATTGCATTTCTTTCTTTCTTTTCTTTTTTTTTTGCCAGTCCTGGGCTTGAGCTCAGGGCCTGAGCACTGTCCTTGGGCTTTCTCAAGGCTAGAACTCTACCACTTGAGCCTCAGCACCACTTCTGGCTTTTTTCTATGTATGTGGTACTGAGGAATCGTGCATGCTAGGCAAGCACTCTAGCACTAGGCCAAACTCCCAGCCTCCCAATTGCATTTCTATGTTGATTTTGTTTCTTCTTTTCTTTCTATAGGCTTTGTTAAAACTAATCTGAACCGTAGAGGAAGAATAATGCCTGCAAAAAGACGTCCTTATGGAGTTGTGACTGGCCTTGCAGCTAGGAAGGCACCTGGAATTCGAAAAGGAATTAGTCCTATGAATCGTCCTCCTCTCAGTGACAAGGTAGGATGTGCAACCCCCAGGATAACTCAAAGTATTTTGTTTGACTATCATCTTTTTAGTCATTTAAGAGATTTTTCATGTCAGTTTAGTTTCTTCATCTCTGTTATCTCCACATTCAAGTAGTTCTTAGTCTCTGTCATTCTACATTAGAAATGTTTACTGTAGTAGAATATATAGCAAAAAATGAAAAGTGAAGTAACATAGTTTCTAACTTTCTGAAAGAATATAGAGCGATATTTTCCAGTGTTAAAAAGGAAGACAAACCTTCTGAGACAAAACGAAGCACAAAGGAAACCAGTTGCAGTTTTCAAGAGACCTAACCAGTTAAACAGAAAGTAAGTACTCAAATATATGACAATAACAGGCTAGCCTGCATAAGCAATCTTTTTTACTCGGGGTTCAGAATAAGTGATTTACAGTGATTCTTCTAGTCATCTGATCATTTTTAAAACAAGTATTTGATGATAGTTCAGGATTTGCCTCATGCATGAGGCCCTGAGTTCAGGTCCCAGCACCACAAAAAAAAAAAGACATATATACCAAGATGTTTGTTTTAAACACAACATGGAAGCATTCTGTAGTTACTTGCTTATTTGCTTGCTTTCTCCTTCCTCCTCCCTCCGTCCCTTCCTCCCTCCCTCCCTCCCTTCTTTCCTTCCTTTCTTTTTCTTATTTTCTTACTTTCTTTCTCTCTCTCTTTTGCCAGTTGTGGAGCTTGGGCACTGTCCTTGAGCCTTCTCAAAGCTAGAGCTCTACCACTTGAACCACAGCACCACTTCCAGCTTTTTTTTTTTTTTTTTCTAGGTATGTGGTACCTAGGAATCAAACCTAGGACTTCATGCAGGACTGGGCAAAAATAACCATTTAAAAAAAAAACCTCAAAGATAATTCTTTATTATTTTCTTTCTCTCTCTCTCCCTCCATCTCTCCCCCCCCCCACACACACTTCTTTCTTGTGCTGGGCTTGAACTGGATCTATTCTCTAAGCTTTTTTGATCAAGGCTGGTATTTCTGCCACTTGATCTACAACTCCGCATTTTTGAAAATAATTCATAGTAAAACAATGAACTCTTTGGTTTTTTTTGTTTTTTGCCAGTCCTGGGGACTGAACTCAAGGCCTGAGCACTATCCTTGGACTTTCCTCAAGTTAGTGCTCTACCACTTGAGCCACAGCAACAGTTCTGGCTTTTCTATACATATGGTATTGAGGAATTGAACCAAGGTCTTTGTGCATGCTAGGCAAGCACTCTACCACTAGTCCAAACTCCCGGCCCCTGAACTCTTTAATTTTTGGGGTTTTTTTTTGCCAGTCTTGGGGCTTGAACTCAGGGACTACATGATGTTCCTGAGATTTTTTTGATTAAGGTTAGCATTCTGCCACTTGAGCCACAGCACCACTTCCAGCTTTTTCTGTTTATATGGTACTGAGGAATTGAACCCAGGGACCCTCTTCATTCATGCTAGGCAAGCACTCTACCATTAAGCCACCTTTCCTGAACTTAAGTCTTTTTTTTTTTTTTTTTTTGCCAGTATTGGAGCTTGAACTGTGTATGTGGTACCTAGGAATCGAACCCTGGTCTTTGTGAATGCTAGGCAAACACTACCACTAGGCCACACTCCCGCCCCCCGCACTTAAGTCTTTTTATGAACAAATTTTCACTTAACCATCATCTTTGTGTAGTATCTTTTGTGAAATAGGTCTGTCCTAAATAAAAATCTTTTGTTTATGAGACATGTTTTCTGGTTTTGTTTTGTCTTGATTTTTACCAATAATGGGCCTTGAACTCAGTGCCTTTTGCTTAGCTTGCTTGTTCATGATTGGCACTCTACCATTTGAGTCACTCAAGCCTGGCTTTTTTTCTTTTTGGCAGTCTGGGCTTGAGCTCAGGGCCTGAGCTCTGTCCTTGGACTTTCTCAAGGCTAGAACTCTACCACTTGAGCGTCAACACCACTTCTGGCTTTTTTCTTTGTATATGGTACCAAGGAATCGAACCTAGGTCTTTGTGCATGCTAGGCAAGCACTCTACCACTAGGCCAAACTCCCGGGCAAGCCTGGCTTTTTTGCTAGTTAACTGGAGATGGAGTTGCATGGGCTTTCTGCCTGGGCCATCTTTGAACCTCAATCCTTTAGCTTTTAGCCACCTGGGAGCTAGGATGTGAGCCGCTGGTACTCAATGAGACAAGTTAGTTACTTAATCTATTTGGGGAACTTTTTTATTTTAACCTCTTTAAGATTGGTGGTAAGTTTAAGTAATGTATTAAGAATTTTGAACAGGGTCCGGGAGTTTGGCCTACTGGTAGAGTGCTTGCCTACCATGCACAAAGACCTGGGTTTGATTCCTCGTACCACATATATAGAAAAGCTGAAGTGGTGCTGCTCTAGCCTTGAGAAAGCCCATGAACAGTACCTTAATTCAAGCCCCAGGACTGGCAAAAAAGAAAAAAAAAAAACAAATTTGTTTGTATAGTTGATAAATATGATTAAAAAAGTTTTTTTTTAAATTTTGGTGCCAGTCCTGGGGCTTGGCACTCTCCCTGAACTTTTTTGCTCAAGGCTAGTGTTAGCCTTTGCTGACTAATTGGAAATAAATAAAAGTCTCATAGACTTTGCTGGTCCAGCTAGCTTTGAATTTCAATCCTCAGATCTCAGACTCCTAAGTAGGTAAGATTACAGGCTCAGCTACTGGCACCAAGTAGAAAATGTTTTTTGTTTTTTGTTTTTTTTCATACACTATCAACTTCTTATAGAAAATAGAAAGTGCTGAAGGTCAAGTATAATTTATTGAAGGTGCATTATTCTGTGTATGAGATAATAAAGAAGAATGTAAGTTCTTTGTTACACATATGTATACATACATATAGCAATGGACTATATATATTATTTCTGTGTATACACACATACATACATTTACACGCACAAACAGACAGACACACACACACAGATATACACAGATGCCATTGCAATATTTTTTTTCCTTTGTGGTGCTGAGGATCAAATTCAGGGCCCTTGTGCTTAGTAGGCCGGTGCTTAACCACTGATCTAAATACCCAGCCTTGTGGTTATGTTAATATGTAAAGATTGTGAGTGATGAAAGAAAAGAAAGCTGGAGGGGCTGGGAGTTTGGCCTAGTGGTAGAGTGCTTGCCTAGAATGAAGACCCGGATTCAATTCCTGGGTACCACATACATAGGAAAAGCCATAAGTGATACTGTGGCTCAAGTGGTAGGGCTCTACCCATGTAAAAGCCCAAGGATAATGCTTGGGCCCTGAGCTCAAGTCCAGGACTGGGAAAAGAAAGAAAAGAAAAAGAAACAGAAAGAAAAGAAAAGAAAGCTAGAGGGATAGAGGTTTCTTTTGATTCTTTTTTACATTATTATTGTTACTGTTTTTACCTTGATTATGAATGTTCCTAGGAGTGAAATTTTTTTCTTTATACTAATCCTATAAATCTGTAAATTCATGTTTTCACCAAATTGGAGAATAGGAGATAGCATTTAAAATGTGATTTTGTAAATGTCTTCTGAAGATGCCTTATGTAGAGAGAAAGACCTTATTGGAGAGTAAAATATCTACACAATAAATTGGTTCAAAAGTAACCAGGTGATCATATAACATATTGCAGAGAAAGATAGTTTTAAATCAAATTAAATAGCTTCATATAAATAAGGAAAACATTTGGAGTTTATAATATACTGCATAGTACATATTCATCATGTTTTCATCTTATGAATTTAAATACTTTTGTCTGTTTTTTTCCCCCCAAAGTGTTTAAAAACAAAGAAATTGAGACTACTTGTTATATATGTTTGTGTTGCAGAACTAATCTTCCAGCTAATTTTACCAGGAGTGGAAATAAATTAAGTCATCAGAAAGATACTCGTCAGGCAACTTTTCTTTTCCGAAGAGGCCTGAAGGTATTCAAATGCCTTAGTGGGATTTCTTTTTACCTAAAGTTGATCCTGAAACATCCATCTTTAGTGATACTCAGTTATAGCTCATGGTTGACATTAGATTGGGGATATAGAAAACATGACATTAGTTCTTCCTATATATTTTTTTTCTATTCCCTATTTTTCTTGCCCTCAAAAGCACCTTATAAGAATTGAACAATTTATGTTGACCATTTGTTCTTATACAGGAAGTCTAATAGTGGTGTTGCCATAGCAGCACAGAGCTGCTCTTACATGCATGCAAACACTTGGGTTTTAGTTATAGCATGATGGTTGTTTGGATTCAAATCCTCTGCTTTCTATAGGATCTGCTGCTTTTTTCCCCCCTTTAGGTTCAGGCCCAGGTGAATACAGAACAGCTGCTAGAAGATGTAGTAGCAAAGAGAACACGGCAGTAAGTTTCAATTTGTTTTTCAAGATGTCATTTCAAAAACTAAGACAATAGTTTCCCCCAGATTACCATGTGCCTTAGTTGGAGTGAAATTAATGAGATTCAAAATGGAATGAAGCCTGAAATCCAATTTTTTACCTTTTTTCCCCCAAAAATGTTTTGTTTTTTCCAGTCCTGGGGCTTGAACTCTGGGCCTGCACACTTTTCCTTGGAGTTTCTCAAGGCTAAAGTTTTACTACCTGAGCCACAGCACCACTTCTGGCTTTTTCTAGGACAATCGCCTGGCCTCCCAAAATACATTTTTTTTTCCCCAGTCCTGGGGCTTGAACTCAGGGCCTGAGCACTGTCCTTGGGCTTTCTCGAGGCTAGAGCCCCAACAATTGAGCCACTGCACCACTTCTGGCTTTTTCTATGTATATGTGGTACCGAGGAGTTGAACCTGGGTTTTTTGTGCATGCTGGGCAAGCACTCTACCACTAAGCCAAACTCCCAGCCCCTCCTTGGACAATTTTTGCTCAAGGTTAGCACATTCTACCACTTGAGCCACAGTGCCAGTCCCGGCTTTTTCAGAATATGTAATACCGAGGAATCGAACCCAGAGCTCTTCAGTTCAAGGCTATCGCCCTGCCTTTAGCCAAGCCCCACTTCCCTGTTTTCTAGAGGTTAATTGGAGATAAGAGTCTCAGGTCCTTTTGTACCCGGGATGGCTTTGAACCTTGATCCTCATATCTCAGCCTCCTGACTAGCTAGGATTATAGGCATGAGCCACCACGCCCGGCTCAAAATACATTTTTTAAGGGATAGGAATCAAACCCATTACACATGCTAGGCACTCTGCCATTGAGCTTCATCCCTAGCCTTGAAAAAACCTTTTGAGCTTTCTTGAAGCATTATAACAGTTTTGGCACAAAGTAAGATACTATATTCCTTTTTTTTCCCCCCCCAATGCTGGGGCTTGAACTCAGGGCCTAACCACTGTCCTAGGCTTTTTCCTCGTGACCAGAGCTCTGCCACTTGAGCCACAGCACCACTTCCAGCTTTTTCTATGTATGTGGTACTGAGGAATTGAACCCAGGTCTTTTTGCATGCTAGGCAAATACTCTACCACTAGGCTAAACTCCCGACCCTTAATGAATTTTTTCTATCTGTTTTTGTATAAACCTATTTGGAATGAGTAGAAGAAAATTCATTAAAGCTTTTAGAAGGCTTGTAAAACTTCAAACAATAAAATAATAGAATATTTTCACTTATAATGCTTTAAAATCCTTTTTTTTTTTGGTCAGTCATGGGACTTGAACTCTGGGGTTGGGCACTGTCCACTGTCCCTGAGTTCTTCATCTCAAGGCTACTGCTGTACACCTTGAGCCACAGCACCACTTCCAGTTTTCTGGTGATTAATTAAAGATAATAGTCTCATGGACTTTTTAGTGCCGGGACTGGCTTTGAACCATAATCCTCAGATCTCAGCCTCCTGAGAAGCTAGGAGTGCAGGTGTGAGCCACTGCACCTGTCTAAAAACCTTTTAAACATTGTGTGTGTGTGTTTTAAAATTGAAATAATGATTTTATTGCTTGAGTATAGACAAATCAAATTTATGTCACGAGGGCAGAGGCTACAGGCTATTCATATTTCAAATGAATCTTTTTTGTTTTTTGGGCTAGTCGTAGGGCTTGAACTCAGGGCCTGAGCACTGTACTTAGGCTTGTCTCAAGGTTCACACTCTGACACTTGAGCACTTTCCCACTTTCAGCTTTTTCTATGTACGTGGTACCAAAGAATCCAACCCAGGTCTTCGTGCATGCTAGGCAAGCATTCTACCGCTAGGCTAAACTCCCAGCCGCACTTCCACCTTTTTTTTTTTTTTTTTTTGGCCAGTCCTGGGCTTGAGCTCAGGGCCTGAGCACTGTCCTTGGATTTTCTCAAGGCTAGAACTCTACCACTTGAGCCTCAGCACCACTTCTGGCTTTTCCTAAGTATGTGGTACCAAGGAATTGAACCCAGGTCTTCGTGCATGCTAGGCAGCACTCTACCACTAGGCCAAACTCCTGGCCCCCCACTTGGTCTTACAGTGGGGAGCCAGTTGACTAGAAATGACTATTTTGAAAATATCTATTTTTATGGTGCGTGTGCGTGTGTGTGTGTGTGTGTGTGTGTTTCCCCTGGTGCTTGAACTCAGGCCCTGAGTGCTATCTTGAGCTCTACACTTCCAGTTTTTTTGTTTTGTTTTGTTTGGTAGGTAATTGGAGATAAGAATCCCATGGACTTTGCCAGGGCTGACTTTGAACTGCAATCCTCAGATCTCAGCCTTCTGAATAGCTAGTTGTACAGGCATGAGCCACTGGCACCTGGCTATGTATTTTGAAACTGGGGTTATAGCTCAGTAATAGAACACCTGCTTAACAATGTAGAAGTCATGGGTTTCTTAGCACCGAAATAGATGAATAGATAGGTAAGTAAGTGAGAAGGTAAGTGAGTGATAGGTGGATGGGTAGCAGATAGATGGATACACACACACACACACACACGCATATATATACATACATACACATATGTGTGTATATATATATGTATATGTATATGTGCATGTGTATACACACACACACATATTTGCTTTCAGCTCAGAGCTACTGTCTTACCCCTTAAGCCAAAGGACCACGTCTGGTTTTCTAATAATTAATTGGAGATAACAGTCTCACAGACTTTAGTGCCCAGGCTGGCTTTGAACCACGATCCTCAGATCTCAGCCTCCTAAGTAGGTGGACAGGTGTGAGCCACTTTGTCCAGCTTAGAATGTGTTTATATGAACTATAGGATTTATAAACATCAGTTTATAAATGAAACTTGTTTTCTTTTGAAACTAGATGGCGTACTTCCACCACAAATGGAGGAATTCTTACAGTGTCTATCGACAATCCTGGAGCAGTTCAGAACCCAGTGTAAGTCTTTTCTTTCTTTTTGCAAAACAGTACTGGACCTGTGCTCACAGTATAATGTTCAAGTTAGGATGAAGTTAGATACAAAAGTACTACTTGTGATATAAATTGGACATAGTATAAAGAAAGGTAAAATATCATGATCACTGGTTCTGTGCCACCATAACCCTTTTAAATGATTTTTTTTTGTGTGTGTGGCTGGATGGATCAACAGAGAGTGATAGATATAGAGATAGATAGATAGATAGATAGATAGATAGATAGATAGATAGATAGATAGATGTATTTTGCATTTTGAAACACTATATAGCCTAGGCTGGCAACTAAATGTTAGGAGTATAATGAAGTACCATTGAGCTCTAGCCTTGAGAAAGCTCAAGGACAATAATCAGGCCAAAAAAAAAAAGTCAGTCTGTACCAGGAAGAGAGAAAGAAGGGAAAAAATAAACATGTGCAATATCCTACCCTTTATGTTCATAAATACATGTCTGTCTGTCTGTCTTTTGAGTTAGTCCTGTGGCTTGAACTCAGGATCTGGGCACTGTCCCTGAACTTCTTTTGCTCAAGGCTAGTGATCTACTACTTGAGCCACAGATCAATTTCTGGATTAATTAGACATGAATCTCATGCAGTTTTCTACCTGGGCTAGCTTTGAACTATGATCTTCAGATCCTACCTTACTGGGTAGCTAGGATTACAGGTATTAGCCACCGGTGCTCAGCTGAAAGTTTTGTAGTTACACTTAAAGAAACAATTGTGTATGTGTGTGTATTTTTTTTTTACCCCTTTTGGGGGTCAAGTCATGGGGTTTGAACTCTGGACCTGAGTGTTGTCCCTGAGCTCTTCAGCTCAAGGTTACTTGAGCCACAATACCACTTCCACAATTATAATTTTTAGTCAAGAACCAACTTCTTCTTTAAGCTTATATTTTATAGAAGAACATTTTATTTCATTGCAGGTTCAAGTAGTTTAAAAAAAAAAAAAGACCTAAGGCTGGGTGTGGTAGCTTACGCCTATAATCCTAGCTACTCTGGAGGTTGAGAAGTGAGGATCAAGGTTCAGAGCAAGCCCAGGCACTAAAGGACCTGAGACTCATATCTCCAATTAACCTCTAGAAAACAAGAAATAGGGCTAGGGCGGTAGCCTTGAGCTGAAGAGCTCAGGGACAGCACCCAGGCCCAGGGGTGGGGTGATAAGTCTTGAGCTGAAGAGCTCAAGGACAGCACCCAGGCCAAATTCAAGCCACATTACCCCCCCCCACACACACACACAAAAGACCTAAGGCATTTGAAAATGAGTTCAAGTCATTAATCTTTTCTTTATTGTCAAACTAATAGTAATTTTTTTTTCTGATAGAGCTCAGAAACCACGATTAACTCGTACTTCTGTACCCTCCTTCATGACAAAACGAGAGCAATCTGATGTAAAGAAAGTTCCTAAAGGTGTTCCCCTACAATTTGACATAAATAGTGTTGGAAAGCAGGTAAAAAAAAAGTTTTCTATATTTAAAACATTCAATTCATTCAATTGACAGTATTTGTATAGCAAATTAAACAGGGCACGTTAACTTTCCCAACAAGCCTTAGCAACCATGAATCTGACTTCTGTCTCTTCTAGATCCCCTGTGTTACTTCATATAAGTTGGGTTATAAGATACTGATCTTAGTCCCTGGATTCTTTTACTTACCATAAAGTTTTTAAGGTTCATTTATGTTTTAATATTTCATCCATTTTATGGTTTGAGTAATCCCATTATACATATATACCATATCTTATTTAACGTTAGTTCTACTCTTTTGGCTATTATGCATAATGCCTCTTTGCCATTGTATACAAGTTTTTGTGTGGACCCATGTTTTCATTTCTTCTAGCAAATACCTAGGTGGTAGATTTATGTTAACTATATTTAACTCTTTTGTGGAGGGAGAGGGTTATTGAGGTTTGAACTTAGGACCTTCTGCTTGCTAGGCAGATTTTCTACCACTGGAGTTACTTTCACCCCCTAACCATTACAAACATCTCTCTCTTAACTTCACCAATTTCATGTAGTCTTTGTAAGGGTCAAATGAGCTCCAACACACAAATATGCAGGATATGCTAGCTTAATATACGATGATATTGTTCCAATGCAAACAAAGTTTGGAGTCAACTTCTTTTGTTTACCCTTTCTATAGACTGGGATGACTTTAAATGAACGATTTGGGATACTGAAGGAGCAAAGGGCCACTCTTACATTCAACAAAGGAGGAAGCCGCTTTGTAACTGTGGGATAAGATCCCTTGTCAAAGGAACTTTTCAGTGATGACTATTTGAGAAGTGGAATTGCTTGAAGAATTCGTCGCAGAAATTCAAGAAACTTTACTTCAAAATATTTAGAAGGCTAAATAACTTTTATTTTTGAAGGTTTTTTTTAATGTATAAAATAATCCCCTGAAAGGATAACAGGGAATATAAATACTTGTTCTTAAAGATTTCTTGGTTGGCCCAGACAGAACAATTCTCTGTTGACTTCTTTGGTGCCTCATGCAGCAGAAGGAAGACAGAAAGATAGCAATTGCTTATTTTTATGACAGTGGCATTTAGGATCTCATCATTTAGCTCTCGGCCATGGTAAAACTTAGTCTTTGGATAAATACATTGCCCCTTTGTTGCTGTCATTTACCTTTAAATAGTGCTGACATAAGTGCAGTTGCCTTTTCTTCATTAGTTATATTAAAAAAAAATCTTTTTGAGAATTTCAGTTTTGGCTTTTAAGATTTATGGAAATATCTGGAACTTGGTTCATTTTTCAGATAGTATTAGGTTAATCCCTTGAAGTTACAAGTCTTTAGTTTTGAACCTCTAACAAGGAATGTGGTTCTCTTATATTAGTCTCAACTTAAAATGTTGATATTTCCTTACTATAAATGCATATTTACGAAATTATCTGATACTTTAGAAGATAATGTTCAGTGTAAAATCCTGAAAGTTGGTGTTTGATAAATGAAAGCATGAAAGGAAATAGCAAGTTGAAGGACCAGAAACTTAGATGAAATACTTCAAAACCCCAGTTATAAGTGTACTCTTTTGGGTTTAGTGTTATCTAGTGTCCACAAATTAGTCTTCAAATGGTATTTATAAGAAAAAAATTTGTTAAGATGGACTGAGTCACTTAGATTTGATAGTAAACTTAATAGCCATAAGTCCTAAACTGTTCTTATTCAAAGTTAAATTTTGTAAGCTTTTCAGCTTACTAAATTAACAATTTCTAGTTCTAAAAAAATATACTTATATGTGTCACAAAGAAAAGTTGCAAGATTAGAATTACATTGTAACCTTATTGTATACCTTGTATTTCTATTTTTTTTTTTGTATGATACCAAGTTCACGCATTTATAAGGAAAATGTTTTTTTCCTACTCTGGACTGGTGAGCAGAGTTGGTCTGATGTGCCAAGATAACACTAATAATCCTCAAACGATTGTTTGTACAAATTATAATAAAATGCCCAAATGCAGCAAAATATTCCTGGTTCAGGTTAACAAGTTTGGTCATTTTGAAGTTTGACTTTTGGTTTGCTATAATTTGTAAAAGCCTCTGGTGTTTAAATATTGACTTTTTCTGTAAAACGAAACACCACTTCTACATATCTGTATTGTATAGTTGACTTTATTGTCTCTCATGCTCCTTGGTTTCCTTGGTTTATTCTAGCCATAGAATACTAACAGTAACAATTTCATGCTTATACCAAAGAATTGAATCTGATCCTTAATGCCAGTACTTCTACTTAATAAGGAATTATCGGGAGCCAGTCACAGAATTTGAAAATAAACTCCAGTCTCTCCTTCACTATTTAGGAGGCTTTTCATAGAAACCAAGGACTCATTGTAAAATATTTTTGGAAGTCTGAATTGTTCTATTTGATCTAAAATTCTTCTATTTGATCTATTGTAGACTGGTTTAGAATTGCTAGTAGCTTATTTTAAAGAAAAAAAGAACAATTGAGTGTGAGTTTGCTATCTCTAAAACTTTGTGAAAATGTGGTATAATTTTCCTGTTATTTAAAATGGTATACAAAGATTATTCATGCCATTTTTTTGTAAACTTTAAAAATTGCCCCACATGTTAACA
The DNA here is from genome assembly GCF_031878675.1 of Megascapheus bottae. Taxonomy (NCBI): domain Eukaryota; kingdom Metazoa; phylum Chordata; class Mammalia; order Rodentia; family Geomyidae; genus Megascapheus; species Megascapheus bottae. The sequence continues at coordinate 54,577,674 of NC_143509.1, forward strand.
TTAAGTACATCAAATACCAGTGTCATTGGTCTATTAGATGTTTGCTCTTCATGCAATTGTAATTTAATTTTCCTTCAAAGCAATTTTTGCCTTTGGTACAACTAAAAAACTCTTGTGTACTAACGTACTGTATATAAACAAAACAATATGCTTTGTTAGAGGAAATTTTCCTTTCTTTGAAATGTGGTTGTAATCATTTTTGTTCCGTTACTAGTTTTTTAAAAAAAAAATGCCACTTGAAATTTCTTTTGCATCAAGATGTATGCAAAACATTGATGCAGTGCATCACAAAATGAAAGTTTGTATTTAATGAGGAGGTGCTTTACACTGTACTTTTTGGTGTTTTTTGGAAAAGTTCCATTTAGATCTATTATGAAGCTGTTCATTTTTAACAAATAAAATGTAACAGGTTTCACATGACTTATTCTTAGCTATAGACATTGAGTTGTGGTTTTTAGATTTTTCTGTGTTTCTGTAGTAATTATTCATGATTTTAAGGATACTGGCCAAATTAGTAAATCAATCTGCAGTGTTAGGTTGTCATCCCTTAACTACCTTTTTAATCATTTTATTCATATATCTTAGCCAGTGGGCATTGAAGAAGAAAATCTGATTATTTAAAAGGCTAGATGAGGGGCCAGGAGTTTGGCCTAGTGGTTAAAGTGCTTGCCTAGCATGCATGAAGACCCGGGTTCGATTCCTCGGTACCACATACATAGAAAAAAGCCAGAAGTGGTGCTGAGGCTCAAGTGGTAGAGCTCTAGCCTTGAGAAAGTCCAAGGACAGTGCTCAGGCCCTGAGCTCAAGCCCAGGACTGGCAAAAAAAAAAAAAAAAAAAAAGGCTAGATGAGCCTCCAGAGACATTCAGTATAACCTCACTGCTACTTAGTAAACCTCAATAGTTTCCAGGAGTGTGGCAAGCATGTTTCAGATCTTAAAATTCTCAAAAGATGATAAACTGCTTTTGTGACTTGAACACCCACAGAAAATAATACCCAAGAATTAGAAATAACTAGATATTAATCTTTGTAGCTTGATACTTTTTATTAAGTGGTATTAAGAAAACTTATTAGAAAAGGCTAGTATTGCTGGGTGCCAGTATAATCCTAGCTAGATCTCAGGAGGCTGAGATCTGAGGATCACAGTTCAAAGTCAGGCCAGGCATGAAAGTCTGTGAGACTGTTATCTCCAGTTAACCAGCAGAAAACCGGAAGTGGTGCTGTAACTCAAGTGGTGAAGTGCTAGAATTGAGCTAAAGAGCTCAGGGACAGCGCCCAAGCCCAGAGATCAATACCCACCACCACCACCACCATCAAAAAAGAAGAGGCCAGTATTGTAATCAGACTTTTTTTTTTTTTTTTTTTTTTTTTTTTGGCCAGTCTGGGGCTTGGACTCAGGGCCTGAGTACTTTCCTTCATTCAAGACTAACACCCCGGCCAGGAGTTTGGCCTAGTGGTAGAGTGCTTGCCTAGCATGCACAAAGACCCGGGTTTGATTCCTTGATACCACATACATAGAAAAGCCAGAAATGGTGCTGTGGCTCAAGTGGCAGAGCGCTAGCCTCGAGAAAGCCCAAGGACAGTGCTCAGGCCCTGAGTCCAAGCCTCAGGACTGGCCAAAAAAAAAAAAAAAAAAAGACTCAACACTCTACCACTTGAGCCACAGTTCCACTTCTGGCTTTTTCTGTTCATGCATGCTAGGCAAGCACTCTACCATTAGGTCACGCTCCCAGCCCAGACGTGTTTTTTAAAAAACAAGCATAAAATTTTTAGCATAATTTTAATTACAAATAAACTATAAACATATAAGAAAGTTACAAACCGAGTATGGTATGACCTGTAATCCCAGCAATATAAAGAACCCAATAAAAAATGGGCTAGAAACAAAGCTCAAGTGATAGAGCACTTGTCTAGCTGTAGTATAAGACCTTAGGTTCAATCCCTAGTATGGTGAGGGGATGACAGTATCATAGGATTTGTTGCCTATTTGGTTACTTTTTCTTAGAATATATACGTATCTATACCTATGCATATATATGTGTACACATACATACATTTCTTGTTTTCTGGTGATGAATTGGAGATAAGAGTCTCACAGACTTTTTAGTGCCTGGGCTAGCTTTAAACCGCAATCCTCAGATCTCAGCTAGGATTACAGGCATGAGTCACCGTGCCTGGCTTATTTTTATTTTTTATTTTTGCTAGTCCTGAGGCTTGAACTCAGGGCCTGGGGTCCGTCCTTGAGCTTTCTCAAGGCTAGCACTCTACCACTTGAGCCACAGTACCACTTCTGGCTTTTTCTGTGCATGTGGTACCAAGGAATCAAAGCCAGGGCTTCATGCATTCTAGGCAAGCACTCTACTACTGGGCCACATCCAAGCTGCTCTAGCATAATATTTCATCTAACTTTTACTATAAAGAGGTGAGAACTGGACATCAGTGGCCTGTGACTAATCCTAGCTTCTAAGGAGGTGGAGATGTGAGGATTGAAATGTGAGTACAAAACTGAAACTTACCTCCAGTTAGTGAAGTATGATTCATAGTGATTTAGCACAAACTATGAGTGGAAAAAGCAGAAAACATGAAGTCCTAAGTTCAAAGCCCTAGTACTGGTGCATACAAAGCTTACTTGACACAGCAAACTGCACACACACGCATGTCACTTTCTGATGATTATTAAAAGAGGAAGAAAGAAGGACCAAACACTGAATATATTCAAGTCAGCTTCTTATATTCAACAAATGGAAGCTGCTGAGATTTTAATCTGACAAGTGACCATAGTACATCTCTAGTGAATAGAAAGCATTGAAAGGAATGGGGTGTGGTGGCTCACGCCTGTGATCCTAGCTACTTTTAAGATCTGAGGATTGCAGTTCAAAACCAGCCCAGGCACTACTGATCATGAGACTGATATCCAGTTAACCTCTAGAAAATTGGAAGTGACACTGTGGCTCAAGGGGAAGCCTTGTTCCCAGGAACAGTGCCCAGGCCCAGAGTTCAAGTACCACAACCGACAAAGAAAAAGTAAGGAAAGGACTATTTTTGCTTAATGAGTTGATATGCAGAGTTAGAAATTAAAATTTGGAACTTGTCCTTGGTATTGAATGAGTTAACTCAGCCCGTAAAATAAACAGGAAGAAGCAGGAAACTTCACTTTATCAATTCCTAAGATATAATAACCCCGACTGCCTTTTCCCTTTTTTAACCTGCCTTTTTTTGTTTGTTTTCCAGTCCTGGGTTTGAGCTCAGGGCCTGAGCACTGTCCTTGGACTTTCTCAAGGCTAGATCTCTACCACTTGAGCCACAGCACCACTTCTGGTTTTTTTCTTGTTTTTTTTTTTGCCAGTCCTGGGCTTGAGCTCAGGGCCTGAGCATTGTCCTTGGACTTTCTCAAGGCTAGCACTCTATCACTTGAGCCTCAGCACCACTTCCGGCTTTTTGCTATGTATGTGGGGTACCGAGGAATCGAACCCGGGTCTTCGTGCATGCTAGGCAAGCACTCTACCACTAGGCCAAACTCCCGGCCCCTCCCCCCCTTTTTTTTCTATGTATGTGGTACCAAGGAATTGAACCCAGGTCCTCGTGTATGCTAGGCAAGCACTCTACCACTAGGCCAAACTCCTGGCCCTACCTTAAAGAAAAAACAACAACAAAAAACCTTTTTCCCTTGCCAGAGCTGGAATAGAATGAGTTATTACTATGTATAGATCCTTTGCTCACAGTAGTGTGTGTGTGTGACTGAGGCTTGAATTAAGGGCCTGAGTGCTGTCTCTGTTTTTTGGCTCAAGGTTGGTGCCCCACCACTTAAGCCACAGTTCCATGCTTTTTGTAGTTAATTGGAGGTGAGCATCTCACAACCTTCCTGTGAAAGCTAGCTATAAACCACAATCTTCAGCTCTCAGCCTACTGGGAAGCTGTGAATACAGGTGGGAGCCTTGGTGCCTGGCCACTTGCAGTCTTTTGTTTGTTTGTTTTGCCAATCCTGGGCTTGAGCTCAGGGCCTGAGCATTGTCCTTGGACTTTCTCAAGGCTAGAGCTCTACCACTTGAGCTTCAGCACCACTTCCAGCTTTTTTCTATGTATGTAGTACCGAGGAATCAAACCTGGGTCTTTGTGCATGCTAGGCAAGCACTCTACCACTAGGCCAAACTCCCGGCCCCCACTTGGAGTCTTTTTACAGAGGTTTCTCATCACTTCTTAGCCATACTGGCAACATCCCCACAGGCTCCATTTCTGATACCTCATTCTCATAAAGTGATGTCACCTACTTTGTGAAGATGTTGGGGCCAGTCTTGGCAGATGTCTCTATCTCTACATTCAGGTTGGAGGCAGTAATACAGTGTTTTACTAGGCCAGCATATGATAAAAAGTGAAATCCTATGCCAAAGACCAAAACATTCATAGAATGGGACAGCATTTGCTAATCAACATTGTTAACTGAAACATTTTTACTATCTTGCACTTAGAAAATCAGGGAACTGAAGAGTTGGGCCTTGTATATCTAGGCTGTCTCCAACTTTGTGTTCTTTTTTCCTTTTCTTTACTTTTGGTGGGTCATGGGACTTGAACTCTGAGCCTGGGTGTTGTCCCTGAGCTCTTCAGCTCAAGGCTACCACCCTACCCATGGAGCCACAGTCCCATTTCCCATTTTCTAGTGATTAATTGGAGATAAGACTCTCTCAGCTTCCTCTCTGGCCTGGATCTAAGTTGTGGCAATATGGCCAAACGCACCAAGAAGGTCAGCAACGTCAGTAAATACAGCACCCACTATGGTGCCTCACTCCGGAAGATGGTGAAAAAAATTGAAATCAGCCAGCATGCCAAGTACACGTGCTCCTTCTGTGGCAAGACCAAGATGAAGAGGCGAGCTGTGGGCATCTGGCACTGGGGTTCCTGCATGAAAACAGTGGCTGGTGGAGCCTGGACCTACAATACCACTTCTGCAGTTACAGTCAAGTCTGCTATTAGAAGACTGAAGGAAATAAAAGACCAGTAGAAGCTCTACCATCTGAGATATCCCTAGCCTACAATAAATGGGTTAATTTATATAACAACAACAAAAAAAGAGTCTCTCAGTCTTTAGTGCCCAGGCTGGGTTTGAACCCATATCCTCAGATCTCAGCCTTCTGAGTAGGTAGGGGTGAGCCACTGTGCACAGCTCTAGCCTTGTGTTTTATAATTCGAGCTATTTGTGCACTAATAACCTTCATATGTCTCTGTAAGTCATACCGTAGTGTGTTCATGCTGATCTTCCAATTTGGAAAATTGCTTTTAACTTCCAGACTTTTCATAATTCTTAAAGTTTGATTCAAAAATTCATCTTTTTTTTTTTTTTAACTAGTCCTGGGCTTGAGCTCAGGGCCTGAGCACTGTCCTTGGACTTTCTCAAGGCTAGAGCTCTACCACTTGAACCTCAGCACCACTTCTGGCTTTTTTCTATGTATGTGGTACCAAGGAATCGAACCCGGGTCTTCGTGCATGCTAGGCAAGCACTTTAACCACTAGGCCAAACTCCCGGCCCCTCAAAAATTCATCTTAAAAGGCTGTGGACATGGCTCAAGTGGTAGAACATGTTAGCGATCAGGAGGTCCCTAGCTCAGTACTATAGCACACCAACAAAATGAGGCAGCCCCAGTCATTTCAATTCCTATGATACAGATTCCTTTTGATCAAATTTGATCATCTTCCCTTAACTCCTATTGAGCCCTTTTTTTTTTGGGGGGGGGGCGGTGTTTTATTCTCCAATTGGCCTGTTTAGATTTCACAATATGATTAGATTATAATCTCTTAGAAAAGACTCAGATAGCTCTTCTGTATTTTCCATGGAAGCATGAATTGATGGTAGGTAAAATTTGTGTTGTATAAAAATTCTAAGTTGAAGTCCGGGAGTGTGACCTACTGGCAGAGTGCTTGCCTAACATGCACAAAGCTCTGGGTTTGATTCCTTTATACCACATACACATGAAAAGTGGTGCTGTATCTCAAGTGGTGGAGCTCTAGCCTTGAGAAAGCGCAAGGACAGTGCCTAGGCCTGGAGTTCAAGCCCCAGGACTGCCAAAAAAAATTTTTTTTAATTGCAAAGTATGGTAGAGCTATACATAACAATATTAATATGGTCTGTATTTTTAAATTTTTTATTTTTTTGCCAATCCTGGGCCTTGAACTCAGGGCCTAAGCATTGTCCTTGGGCTTTCTCAAGAATAGAGCTCTACCACTTCAGCCGCAGCACCACCTCCAGCTTTTTTGTATACATGTGGTTCTGAGGAATCAAACCTGGGTCTTCAGGCATGCTAGAGAAGCATTTTACCACTAGGCCAAACTCCTGGCCCTATAATTTTTAAAGCAGTCCTGAGGCTTGAACTCAGGGCCTGGGCAGGGCCTGGGCACTGTCCTTGAACTTTCATATTCTCTCTCTCTCTCTCTCTCTCTCTCTCTCTCTCTCTCTCTCTCTCTCTCTCTCTCTCTCTCTCTCTCTTCCTCTCTCCCTCTCCCTCTCCCTCTCTCTCTCCCTCCCCCTCCCCCTCCCTCCCCCCCCTCTCTCTCTCTGTTATGCGGCTTGAACTCTGGGCCTGGGCACTGTCCCTGAGCTCTGCCCTACCCCTTGAGCCACAGGGCCATTTCCTGTTTTCTGCTGATTAACTGGAGATGAGTCTCATGGACTTTTTAGTGCCCAGGCTGGCTTTGAACTGTGATCCTCAGATCTCAGCCTCCTGAGTAGCTAGGATTACAGGTGTGAGCCACTGAGCTCAGCTTCCTCGGGCTTTCTCAAGGCTATCCTTCTGCCACTTGAGCCACAGCACCGCTTCTAGCCTTTTCTGTGTATGTGGTAGTGAGTAGTCTAACCAGGGCTTTGTGCGTGCTAGGCACTGGGATTTGAACTCAAGATCTTGTACTTGATAGGTAGCAACTCCAGCTACATCCCCAGCACTTGGCTTAATTCTGGTTAATTCTACCCTTAATCCCCACAGATTACAAGGCAAGTATTTTCTTAAATTCTGGTTCGGTTCCAGAACTATATTTTCAACTTCAATGCGATTTGTACAGCTCTACTCAAAACCATGCATTCTTTATATAAAAAAGAAGGAATGGTATTAAATACTTAATCTTTTCAATTGAATTAACCAATATTTAACTGGAGCCCAACAGTAGAATATTTCCCCCCACCTCAAGTACATATAGTAAACGAATTTGACATCTGAGAATTGAATCCAGTGTCTTCTGTGTCACAGGCAAGCACTTTGCTGAGCTATTCCTACAGCTCTCCTTTTCTGAAATATATTGTTGCTATGTAGCTCAGACTTGCCTAGGGCTCCTCCTCCTCCTCTGACTCCCAAGATTATAGGTGTGCACTACCACAATGGATCACACATCAGCCGGGGATACAGTGACCAACTGAGAAACAATTATGTTGCATCCTAGACACTCCTAGCAGCAACTGATTTTTTTTTTTTTTTTTAGCATTGGCGTTTGAAGTTAGGGTCTTGCCCTTGCTGGGCTGGGGACTCTACCACTGGAGTCACGCCTCCAACCCTGCTTTTAGTTGTTGATGATGATGATGAGGGTGGTTATTTGAAGATGAAGTCTGCAAACTTTCCTAACTAGCCGGGTCTCAAGCCGAAATTCTCCCCGATTTAGTCTTGTGTGTAGCTAGGATGACTGGGAAGAGAGACTCCTTGATAGTTTTATGGGGGCATTCAGAAATGCTATTGGGAGCCAGGCATAGGAGGCAGCCGCAGACCGGAGAAATCCGTTTAGATTTCCTAGGAAACTCTGGGTTGTGGGCGGGGCGGGCGCTGGCGGCGCCGAGGCCCCCGCGGCGCTGCCCATCCAGGGAGCCCTCCGGGTCCCGCAGCCCTTTTCCCCGCCCACCCCGCGGCACTGTCTGCGCATGCGCTGAGCCGGTCCCAAGCGTTGTCGGCTGGGAAATGGCGGCCGCGGGCTTGGTGGCGGTGGCCGCCGCTGCAGAGTACGCTGGCCCGGTAGCGTCGGGAGGCAACCTCTCCGGTGCTCACTTCGGCTCGAGCTCCGGGACAGGCCCTGGTCCTGGCCCGGCCTCATGGAGCCGCTCCCTTGAGCGGGCCCTGGAGGAGGCGGTGGTGACCGGGGTGCTGAGCCTGAGCGGCCGGAAACTGAGGGAATTTCCCCGGGGAGCGGCCAACCATGACCTGACGGACACCACCCGGGCGGGTGAGCGAGCGGGGGCGCCGGCCGGGCCCGCCGGGCCGGGGCCGGGCAGCGGGGACCCGGGGAAGCGGACCCGAGGGCCGAGGGTGGTGGGCGGAGGGCGGAGGACCGAGGACCTAGGTCTTCCGTGGGAAATCGGCTGCCTCGGCTGAGGTCGAGTTTGCCCGCCTCGTCCCGGGCCCCTCTGGGACGGGAGAGGCCCGAGGGACCCTGCTGAGACTTGGGAGTTGTCTCCGGCCCCTTCCTTGTCAGGAGGGCTCGACCTCGGCACTGGCGTTGTTGCTGCGTGTGTGTGTGTGTGTGTGTGTGTGTGTGTGTGTGTGTGTGTGTGTGTGTGTGCATATGCATTGTCAGAAAGGATGGATCTCCACATTGGCGTTGTGTGTGTGTGTGTGTGCATTGTCAGAAAGGATGGATCTCCACATTGGCGTTGTGTGTGTGTGTCTGTGTCTGTGTCTGTGTGTGCATGTACATTGTCAGAAAGGATGGATCTCCACATTGGCGGTGTGTGTGTGTGTGTGTGTGTGTGTGTGTGTGTGTGTGTGTGTGCATGTGCATTATCAGAAAGGATGGATCTCCACATTGGCGTTGTGTGTGAGTGTGTGTGTGTGTGTGTATCTGTGTATCTGTGTGTGCATGTGCGTTGTCAGAAAGGATGGATCTCCACATTGGCGGGTGTGTGTGTGTGTGTGCATGCATTGTCAGGAGGGACGGACCTCTTCATTGGCGTTGTGAGTTTGTGTGGGGGTGTGTTTAACCTGAAGTCGCACACTATAACCTTTCTCCGCCTTCATCTGGTTGACTTGCCAAAAAGTACTTGTAAAAATAATTACTCTACCTTTAGGTTTCCATGACTTTACTCATGTCCTTTAAAAAAAAAAGTTTAAAGGCAGAAAATCACTTAGAAACGTTGCCTACTGTGTTGCTTTTCCCTTTAAAAGCATTACTTGGCTTTATGCGTATTGTTGAACACAGGAAAAGAGAATAGGGAATTAGGTTTTGTTTTTTTTTTTTTTTTGTAGAGAACAATGTATACTGACTGAGGTATTCAACATACTGTAATGTGTTTGTCTTGTGTTTAAAATACAGCTTCCTTTGGGGAGATTTAAAAGTTGACTCTATTCATGTTTTACACAAATACAAAAGGGAAAATACCCCTTATGCACCAAGTAGTTAAATATTTTGCTTTTATGTCTTATTTTTTGCAACCAAAGAATATCTAGTACTTTGTGTCTTGTCTTTTCATTTTACTTTGTAAGCTTAAGGTTAATACTTTACTATGCTTATAAATCCACTAAAGATTGCTAAATATTACATATGATTCACCCATGATGGAAAAATAAGGAACTTTTCAACTGCCTTAACAAACTATTCTTTCGCAAAAGACTTTTGTTAAATGTTTGCTGGTTTATTTATTTTAATAAATATTTCTAATTTTCATTATTAAGGTGATGTAAAGGTGATGTAAAAGTGAGTTAAAGTTACGTAAGTCAGGTGAAGAGCATATTTCTTTTGGGCAATGTCACTCCTCTTGTTCTCTCCCAGTTTTTTGCCTGTTTATTTCATCTGGAGGGGGGAAATACTAGTTTTGAGTATAATTTGTATTTAAGTAAACAATACTAAAACATCCTTGCTAAGGTAAATATGAGCAGCCACTTGGCTTTTATATGTCTTTTGATAGATTGCATCTAAAATCACCACTAAATAGCCAAAGCTTCCTGATCCTGTTTCAGAGATAGTAATATGGCAAAGTGATTCCATATTGTGGTGACTCATTTGGAGATTACCACATTAAGCCTGAGGCTAAAGAAAAGGTTGATTACAGGAGTCTGCCTAGCTCATTATCCTGCTTGCTTTTGTTTTAGGAGCCCTATGTTGAGCCTTAAAGAAATACCTTATTACAAAATGAAGAGGACATAGGAAGAATTTTAGGATCTCAAGGAAATTTTTACTTCCTGTACTCTACTTTTTATTTATTTATTTATTTTTATTCATCCTTCATTGTTGTAGTTTCTGTGTAAACCAAATGTTTTATTGGATATGGTCAAGAAGAATAAAAGGAAAAAAGATTATGAGGTATTTTATTTATTTATTTATTTATTTTTGTTGGTCGTGGGGCTTGAATTCTGGGCCTGGATGCAGTCTTTTAAGCTCTTCAGCTCAAGGCTAGCCTTCTATCACTTGGAGCCACAGTGCCACTTCCAGTTTTCTTGTGGTTTATTGGGGATAAGAGTTTCAAAGACTTCCTTTCCCCGGCTGACTTGCCGGGGGAGTAGCTAGGATTACAGGCTTCAGCCACCAGTGACTGGCTAAAAACTACCATATCTGAGTTATAGTTCAGATTCTGAGGATACAAGAGGAGCAAGACATTGAGTTAGCTTCATAAACCGTAAAGGCTAGAAGAAATACAGATATATAAATAGGTATTGTAATACAATGAGATAATGCTAAGTAGCTGATGTGGGTGCCCGGCTATAAGATATTTTCTTTCTTTCTCTCTTTTTTTTAAATTTTTTTTGCTAATCCTAGGCTTGAGCTCAGGGCCTGAGCACTGTCCTTGGATTTTCTCAAGGCTAGAGCTCTACTGGAGCCTCAGCACCACTTCCAGCATTTTTTTCCTATGTATATGGTACCAAGGAAAATCAAATCCAGGTCTTCATGCATGCTAGGCAAGCACTCCACTAGGTCAAACACCCTGCCAAAGTATTTTTTAACTTGCTACACTATCCTTCCTTCCTTCCTTCCTTCCTTCCTTCCTTTCTTCCTCCCTCTCTCCTTCCCTCCCTCCATCCCTCCCTCCCTCCCTTCCTCCTCCTCCTCCTCCTCCTCCTTCTTCCCCTCTCTCTCTCTCTGTCTGTCTCTGTCTCTGTCTCTGTCTCTCTCTTTCTTTTTTTTTGTGTCTGCAGTGAGGCTTAAACTCTGGGCCTGGGCACTGTCCCTGAGCAACACTTCTGGTTTTCTGGTGGTTAATTGGAGATAAGAGTCTCAGGATGGACTTTCCTGCCCAGGCTGGCTTTGAACCACTATCCACAGGTCTCAGCCTCCTGAGTAGCTAGAATTATAGGTATGAGCAACATACTAACATGTAGAAGTATCAGTTACTGAGTATAAGAATTTTGTAGACCATGGGCCAGGAGTTTGGCCTAGCAGTAGAGTGCTTGCCTAGCATGCATGAAGACCGGGTTTGATCCCTCCATACCGCATACATAGAAAAAGCTGGAAGTGATGCTGTGGCTTAAGTGCTAGATCACTAGTCTTGAGGAAAGTGCAAGGACAGTGTTCAGGCCCTGAGTTCAAGCCCCAACCCCAGGACTGGCAAAAAAAAAAAAAGAAAAAGAATTTTGCAGACCATGCTAATTATAAAACAAAGACAGTCTTTAAATTGTTTTGAGCAGATGTTAGTGAATATACAACTTATTGAGTGTGAACTATTTGCTATTGTTGAATATATACATATACATATATATATTTTTTTTGATTGATGGTGTGGCTTGAACCTTGGGCCTGGACACTGTCCCTGGACCCTTCAGCTCAAGGCTAGCCCTCTACAGTTTGAGCCACAGTGCCACTTCCTGTTAACTATTTTTAAATGCATTGAATTGTTAGATGCACTCAGTAGCCCATGGATTAAATACTATTATATGTACTTTACATGTGAAAAGATAACTCAGAGAAAAGTCATGCTAGGATTCGTGATAGAATCTCAGGCCAGATCCATCTATCTCTTCTCTCCATTAGACCAAATATCTTTCCCATGAACCAATAAGTATTACTTCCCTCCCTCTCTCCCGCCACTCCTTCCCTCCCCCCTCCTTCCCTTCTCTCTCTCACTCTTTTTTTTTTTTTTTTTTTGAAGTGATGAGTCTGTGAAATGAAGAGTCTATGCTATCATCCACATTTCTTCCTGTTTCTTGCTTCAGAAATAAGCACAAAACAGGCTGGGAGTTTGGCCTAGTGGTAGAGTGCTTGCCTAGCAAGCACAGCAACCGGGTTCAATTCCTTGGTACCACATACATAGAAAGTGGTGCTGAGGCTCAAGTGGTAGAGCTCTAGCCTTGAGAAAGTCCAAGGACAGTGCTCAGACCCTGAGCACAAGCCTAGGACTGGCAAAAAAAAAAAAAGCACAAATCTTACATTGTACTTACATACACTACAAAAGAGATAGGAAAAGACATGTGCATATGTACTTACTAAAGAGAGATGTAGGCATTGGGAGAGATATGGGGTGGGAAGAATATGACTTGTAGGTATAAAGCTCTTTGGCATATATTTAAATGTAAATTTCAGGGGGAAAATCCAGACTGCAGCTGTTCTGGGGTTTTTAAATAGGAAGGTCCCTTTAGAAAGGGTGAAAAGATGAGTCATATTTGACCACAAGATCAGTGCTGGGACTAGAGGACAGTGGTGGCCGGCCAAGAATTTCCTAAGTTCCAGTTTCTTTTATAGTGGCTCTTTTTGGAGCTGGGTGGTTAATGTTATCTCATGTTATAAAATACAGACTTTAGTATGGTAGAACCTTATTATTCTTTTCAGTACACTTATGAATCAGTTTTCTAGTCATGCTTTGAAAAAAATATTTAAATGTGATATTTCACCCAAAGGAATATTATTTTGAATTTTTTAAGAAGTCAGCAATATCAGATGTAATGCTACTAATTTTAGAATCATGAACTAGTCTAAAAATTTTAGGTATTTCCTTCCTCATTTTTAACTTTCTTTCTTTGGTTTTCTGTCTTTCTTTTTTTTCTTAAATTGTGTTTTATTGTCAGGGTAACATATAGAGGAATTACAGTTATGTTTGTCAGGTAGTGGGTACATTACTTCTTGAACATTGAGATATCATGTTTTTCTCTCACTTACCTTCCCCTGACCCTCCAATATCTTTGTTTTTTCCCCTTCCCTTCCTTAATTCAAATGGACAAATGTATATACAATATACAGGATACCAAAGTCAGATACAACATAAGATAAACCATAAGGGGAAAAAAAGAGAAAAGAAATAACTTCACATAATGTACTACAAACAACAGTCATGGGCCACGAGTTTGGCCTAGTGGTAGAGTGCTTGCTTAGCATGCATGAAGACCCAGTTTTGATTCCTTGGTACCACATACATAGAAAAAGCTTCAAGTGGTGCTGTGGCTCAAATGGTAGAGGCATATTGTAATATTCACTTTTTTTTTTCTCTAGGTCTTGGGGTTTGAATAAAGGGCCTGGGGCCCTGACCCTGAGCGTTTATGCTCAATGCTAGTGCTCTACCACTTGAGCCACAACTCTACTTCCAGCTTTTTTTTTTTTTTTTTTGCCAGTCCTGGCCCTTGAACTTGGGGCCTGGGCACTGTCCTTGGGCTTTCTCAAGGGTAGAGCTCTACCACTTGAACCATAGTACCATTGCTGGCTTTTTTTCCCCTTTCTATGTATATGTGGTACCAAGGAATCGAAACTGGGTCTTCGTGCATGCTGGGCAAGCACTCTACCACTAGGCCAAACTCCTGGCCCCTACTTCCAGCTTTTTTGGTAGTTAATTGGACATAAGAGTCTCAGAGACTTAGGCTGGCTTTGAACCATGATCCTCAGATCTCAGCTTCCTGAGAATTAAAGTTGTGAGCCACTGGTGCTTGTTTTGTTGTTGTTGTTTGTTTGTTTTAGATATGAATTTTGCCATGTAGCCCAGGCTGGACTTGAAATTGTAATCTTCCTGCCTCTTAAGTGCTGGGATTGCAGTCCTGCACTGTATCAGCTGGCTCAGCCCATTGATTTTGAAAGATAGTTGGCACTGTAAAGTTACAGTAAAATTAAAAATTTATATATATGTGTAGGGCTTGGATTCTGGGTCTGGGTGCTGTTCCCTAAGCTCTTTAGCTCAAAGCTAATGCTCTATGACTTGGAGCTGCAATGGCACTTCTGGTTTGCTGGTGGTTAATTGGAGATAAGAGTCTCGTGGAGGGGCAGGGAGGCTCAGCCTAGTGGTAGGGTGTTTGCTCAGCATGCATGAAGACCTGGGTTCGATTCCTTGGTACCACACACATAGAAAAGTGGTGATATGGCTCAAGTGGCAGAGCACTAGCCTTGAACAAAAAGTATCCAAAGGACAGTGTCCTTGTCCTGAGTCGAGCCCCAGGATTGGAAAAAAAAAAAAAAAGTCACGGACTTTTATGCCTAGGGTGGCTTTGAACTGTGATCCTCAGATCTCAGTGTCCTGAGTAGGTATGATTACAGGCTTGAGCAACTGGTACCCGGTTAAAAATGAATATACTTTATGGCCCACAAGTTCTACTGAGAATAGTCTAAAGAAGCTTTTGTATATGTATATCACAAAATATGTGTAAGAATGTTTATAGTGCCATTCACATTTGGCAAAATAAAAACTTTAGTGATCACTGATATGGTACATCTATAATTTATTTGAAGTAAATGAGCCATCGAGACAATGAAGTGAATGAAGTTGAATAATATTTCTCTGTTCATGTGTGTGCCTAACTCATGTTTTTCTTTATTCCTTTTTTTGTCATGGAGCTTGAACTCAGGGCAGCTTTTTTTATTCAACACTGGCACTCTACTACTTTGATCTATAGCACCACTTCTGGTTTCCTGGTGATTAATTTGGAGATAAAAGTCTCATAAACTTCTACACTACCTGGATTTGAACCTGGATCCTCATATCTTAGTTACTCTTTATTCCTAAGTCCTGGGGCTTGAATTCAGGGCCTGGGCACTGTCTTTGGGTACTTTTGCTCAAGGCTAGTGCTCTGCCACTTGAGCCATAGCACCACTTCTGGCTTTTTCTGTGTTTGTGGTACCAAGGAATCGAAGCCAGGGCTTCATGCATGCTAGGTGAGCACTCTTCCACTAGGCTATGCTCCTGGCCCCAGATCTTAGCTTCTTGAGTAGTTAGGGTTACAGGCTTGAGCCACAGGTGCCTGACTTCCTCGCATTTTTCTTTAGACATTGTTGAATGATGGTCAGGTTTATTTTCTGTCTTGACTAATACTACAGAAGAATATGGAGGTGCTGATTATGTCTCTTAGGCACACAGATATCATATCTTTTGACTATGTACCCAGTGGTGGGGGTAGCTGGATTATATAGTAGTTCTTTCAAGTATTTCATTATGGGGTGTGTGTGTGTGTGTGTGTGTGTGTACACACGTACGTGTACACAAAACAAGGTAGTATTACTGTGTACCTGCATCTAGTGTGGAATTCACTGCTTTTCTGCCTGAACTTCCCTTCAAATAGATGCTTGGAGTATAGGTGTAAACTACTATTCTTAGCTCATTGCGGTTTTAATTTTCTTTTCCCTAATGATTACTAATGTTGAGCATTTTCTTTTTCTTTCTTTTAGTTTTTTGGGTTATTTAAGCACAAATAAAAGGGGTATGTGAGCCATCTATTCGTTTTCTTCATTGCACAGCCTGGCATTGGGATTGGTGACTCTGACGGCCAGCTGGGCTGCTCTTTCCACAATGGCTTTTTGGGTCTTGGAGGAAACATTGTGTGTGATTTCAGCACAGTGAGACTTGTTGCACAGGAGCAGCACTTCCAGCTCCTTGACATTGTGGACCAGGAACTTCTGGAAGCTGCTGGGCAGCATGGGCTTTGTTTTCTTGTTGCTTCCATAACCGATGTTGGGCACCAAGATCTGGCTCTTGAATCTTTTTTTTTTTTTTTTTTTTCCAGTCCTGGGCTTGAGCTCAGGGCCTGAGCACTGTCCTTGGATTTTCTCAAGGCTAGAGCTCTACTACTTGAGCCTCAGTACCACTTCCAGCTTTTTTCTATGTATGTGGTATCGAGGAATCGAACCCAGGTCTTCGTGCATGGTAGGCAAGCACTTTAACGACTAGGCCAAACTCCCAGCCCCTGGCTCTTGAATCTTATTGGACCCTGTTGTCCTTACGCCTAGGTTTCTGCCAGTTATACTTATTCTTGGCATATCAGTCTGATTGGTGGCAGATGAACTTCTTGGTCCTCTTTTTGATGATCTTGGGCTTCACCAAAGGTCTGAGGGCAGCCATGAGCAGGAGATGGTAGCCACCTCTGTAGGCAGTGCTGTAGAAGAGGAGCTAACGTTGAGTATTTTCTCCACATAACTATTAGCTATTTGTGTATCTTCTTTTAAGAAGAGTCTGTTCATATTCTCTCTGTGTCTCTTTCTGTCTCACATATACTGGGACTTGAAATTCCTAAGTATGCCCTCTACCCTTTGAACCATACTTCTATCCCCACCTCAAGCTTTTCTTTTTTTTCCCCCCAAAGGCCTTGTGTATTTACCTGGGCCCAGCCTAAACCATGATTCTCTTAATTACAGTATACCTCCAAAGTAACTGGGATTATAGGTGATGTACTAGCATATCCAAGTTATTGGTTGAGATATGTGGTCTTGTTGTTTTTCCAAGGCTAGCATTATCCTCCTGATATCTACCTCCCAATAAGATGGGTATTGCAAGTCAGTGAGCCATCTCATCTGGTCTTTTGGGAAACTTGTTACTGATTCTGTTTACTCTTTTATTAGTGTGTTCAAAATGTCTATTTACTTTATGATTTAGTCTCGGTATATTATGTGTTTCTAGGAATTTATCATTTTAACAATATGTTGGGCATATAACTCTAGAGGGTTTTTCTGTTGTTGTTGGTCAGCCATGCGGCTTGAACTCTGGGCCTAAGCTCTTCAGCTCAAGGCTAGCATTCTAACACGTGAGCCACAGTGTCACTTCTGGTTTTCTGGTGGCTAATTTGGACATAAAGAGTCTCATGGACTTCAGTGTCTGGGCTGGCTTTGAACCAGGCTCCTCATATTTCAGCCTCCTGAATAACTAGGATTACAGGCATGAGCTATCAGCTCTGGCAAGAGGATTTTTTTTTTTTTTTGAGTGAACAGGTAGATGGATGAGTAAATGAGAAGGCAAACAGGAAATAATTAAGAGCTTACTCACTTTTCTAACTTTGGAAATAGAGTGCTCATTAATTTTTGTGTAATTGGGCTTAGTGGGGATCCTAGGGACTTCCGTAATGTTGTAGTAGAATTCAATTCAATATCCTTAAAGGGCTAGGAATGAGGCTTAGTGGTAGATTGCTTGCCTACCATGCATGAGGCCCTGGGTTTGATTCTTCAGTACCACATAAACAAAAAAAGATGGAAGTAGCACTAAGGCTCATGTGGTAGAGTGCTACCTGTGAGCAAAAGAAGCTCAGGGACATGCCCAGGGCCTGAGTTCAAGCCCTAGCACTGGCAAAAAAAAAAAAAGAAAAAAAAGTATATCCTTAAATATAGTATTAGTGACCGTGTATCGTATCTTGACCCTTAGACCCTCTAGCTGATATCATAGAGAATGTGACTCACTCTCTCCAGAATATAATCCGTGGCAATAAGGCAATTTCTAGTTACTGCAAAGTTTTGAATCCTTTAGAATGAAGTAGTTTTTCTCTGTTTATTCAAGATTTACAACTTTGATAATTGGGCATGTTGTACTTATTTAAGGAGAATTCTGCTAATATATGGGTGATACCTTCATTTGCTTAGTAAATTTGTTTCTGACCACCTTAATGACATACTGTGACATACTTGAGAGCCTTTTAGCTTCAAACTTTATATAAGCAAAGCAGTTTATGAATATAATACATCTTGATCACTGTCACCCCTTTAGATGAGATGAGATGTTGCATACTTTTTTGGGAGGGGGGGTGTTGGTCATGGGGCTTGACTTCTGAGCTCTTCAGCTAAGGCTAGTGCTCTGTCTCTTTGAATCATGGTTTTCTGGTAGTTAATTAGAGATAAGCAGGCCCAGTGTGCCTGTGAACCTTGATCCTCAGATCTCAGCCTCCTGAGTAGGTAGGATTACAGGCATGAGCCACCTTTGTCTGCATACTTTTTGTTTGTTTTTGACCTGAGGTAGCTTGATACCTCAGCCCTTCCAAGAAGTTAGGATTACAGTCATGTGCCACCGTGCCTAATGACAGTATTATTTTATAAAATCTATGCCAGTGAATTATCATGATCATTATAGAATTTAGTAAATTCTTTGTTTTACATTATGTTGTCTTTCCCAAAGGCAGTTTCTCTTTTGCAGGCTTCTTGGCATTACTTATAACTTTAGATTTTTCTTAACTTGTGTTAATATCATTAGAATGTACAACCAAGGTGTGAATTATTTTTATTCGTATGTTTTCTGGAATAATTTTTTTTTTTTGGCCAGTCCTAGGGCTTGAACTCAGGACCTGAGCGCTGTCCTTGGGCTTTCTCAAGGCTAGAGCTCCACCACTTGAGCCACACCACCATTTCCAGCTTTTTTCTATGTAAGTGGGTACTGAGAAATCAAATCTAGGTCTTTGTGCATGCTAGGCAAGCACTCTACCACTAGGCCAAACTTCCATAAATTTGTATTTAAAGGAAAAAATTTATGCTGCTGTACATTTAAAATGCCTATTCTTAGGTATAATTCCAAAGGAATAAAGTCAGTATGTTGAAAAGATAATCTGTATTCATATGTTTATTTCAACACTGTTCACAATAACTGAAATGCAGAATCAAACTAAGTGTCCATCAACAAACTAATGAATGTGTCCACCAACAGACGAGTGAATGAAGAAATATGGTATATTTTCACAATAGGATACTGTTTTGCCATAAGAAGAGTGAAATCTTGCAATAGCTCAAAAGAACCTGGAAGACACTGTTAAAATAAACAAGCCAGGTATAGAAAGCCAAGCCTGAACTCATTCCTCTGGAATGTAGAAAAGTTCAGCCTGTAGAAGAATTGAGAAGTATAGTAACTACCAGAGACTGGGAAGGCAGAATGGGTCAAAAGATACATAATTGGCCTGGCATGGTGGCTTGTGCCTATAATCCTAGCTACTCAGGAGGCTGAGATCTGAGGATAGCTGTTCAAAGCCAGCCTGGACACTAAACAAGCAAGAGACTCTTATCTCCAACTAGAAAACTGGAAGTGGGGCCGAGACTCAAGAGGTAGGGTTGTAGCCTTGAGCTGAAGAGCTTAGGGACAACGCCCAGGCCCAGGGGTAGGGCCATAGCCTTGAGCTAAAGAGCTCAGGGACAGTGTACAGGCCCAGAGTTCAAACCTCATGACCTCCCCCACCCCCCCAAAATACATAATTACAGTTAGATTAGAGAAATTGATTTCAAGAATTCTGTTGTACAGAAAGACAGTAGTAATAGTCTATGGTGCTACATTGTAGGATTGAAAGATACAAAGAATAGATATTATTTACTTTTTTTTTTTTTTTGGCCAGTCCTAGATTCTCAAGATTAGAGCTCTACTACTTGAGCCACAGCACCATTTCTGGCTTTTTTTTTTTTTTAAATGTATGTGGTACTGAGGAATTGAACCCAGATCTTTGTGCATGCTAGGCAAGCACTCTACCGCTAGGCTAAACTCCTGGCCCAGATATTATTTACTCTTGTGTGATGATTCATTGTCAAGATGTAAGCATTCTATAAAGCATATACTTCTCAAAACATGTTTTAGAGAAAAACATACTATGCATCTATCAATCTAAATGGAAGAGTTCTTTTTTTTCTAAAAAAAAGAAAAATTTAAAGACTAAATAAAATCTGAAGGCAAGTTCCTTAGTGGCACAAGCAGCATTTTAAACATTCAGGAAAGGTGGCCACCAATTAGGATACCATAATAAGTTCATACAAAAAGTAAGAGATCTCTGGCTCATCTGAGACCTAGCATAGGGGGGAGATGAGAAAGAGAGCAACATTTATTGTGACAAAATATAATGCTTTCCAATCCATAATTTATTGAGTTCACAACAGTCCTATGGGATAGGGTGTGGTTTGAAGTTGTAGATAAAGAAGGTAGAGCTGAGAGTTTTAAGTTGACAGCAGTCACACATCTATTGCATATGATCAGGAGTTGAACCTGGCAACACCCATTGCAACACCATAGTGCTCCCTGAGCCTCAGGTAAGGATGGTAGACTTTATCAGTGGATGTTAGAAGTCTTGCAACAGATTATAGGAATATTGTGTTCAGGTTTGTTATAGTTCCCAAAGTTACTTAGTTTCTCTCAGTAAGTAAAGAAAAGCAGCTGTTCCTCCTTGGCTACAAACATTCAAATTATTGTGGTAGATTAGAAATCCTAGATCTGTTATATAAAATACTCTGTTATGTGTACCAAGGCTTAGAATACTGTTCTCAAAGTGTGTTTCCTAGACTGGTACCAACCAACAAATCAAGTGGGTCTTACCTCAGACCTGTGGTATAAGAAGTTTCAGAGTTGGGTGTATAATCTGTTGTCCTTTGGTTTGAAATGTTTGTTTGAAAGGTTGACCTTGATCCTCCTTGCCTTATCTTTGAGGATAGTTGGTACTGACTACAGGTTTGTGCCACCGTGCCTGGCTACAGTCTGGTTTTTTTGTTTTTTTGTTTTTTTGGCCAGCCCTGGGCTTGAACTCAGGTCCTGAGCACTGTCCTTGGGCTTTCTCAAGATTAGAGCTCTACCACTTGAGCCACAGCACCACTTCAGGCTTTTTCTATGTACGTGGTACCGAGGAATCCAACCCAGGCCTTCGTGCATGCTAGGCAGGCACTATACCACTAGGTCAAACCTCCTGGCTTGCAATCTGTTTTTAACAAGCCTCAGCTCAACGTGATGTATACTAAAGTCTGGTAAGCACTACCATGGAATATACAAATCTCATAATAATAAAAATTTCTAGTTGGGCACTGGTGGCTCATGCCTGTAATCCTAGCTGCTCAGGTGGCTGAGATCTGAGGAACACAGTTCAAATCCAGCCCTGGAAGGAAAGCCTATGAGACTATCTCCAAACAAAAGCACCAAGAAGCCAGAAATGGAGCTTTGGCTCAGAGGTAGAACACTAGCCTTGAGAACAAAAGCTCAGCAACCATACCCCAGGCCCTGAGTTCAAGTCCCAGGGTTAGTGCCAAAAATAAGTTCAAATAAACTAAAAGTATTAGTTAATGTTCACAATTCACAGCTAAGGAACTTACGTAAATTTTAAAGTTATAATTTTGGACAGCTAATATTTTTAAATCTCCATGGCTACCATTTTCCATTTTAGTAGTCTTATTTGCTTTGCTTGTTGCCGTATGGAAACAGTAATACTTGGTTAATCCTCAAATCCCTACCAACCCCTTTTTTCTCTTTCTCTTTTCTTTTTTCAATATTGAGGATTGAGTTTGGAGCAGTTTACATACTAGGAAAGCATTTTTGCTGTGTCCCCAACACTTCAATTTGCTATTAAAAGAAAAAACTTTTACTTTTTTTTTTTTTTTTGGTCTGTCATGGGACTTGAACCCTGGGCCTAGGTGTTATCCCTGAGCTCTTCAGCTCTAGGCTACCACCTCAACCCCTTGAGCCACAGCACCACTTCCAAGCTTTTACTTTTTTTTTTTTTTTTTTGCCACTCCTGGGCCTTGGGCTCACGGCCTGAGTACTGTCCTTGGGCTTTCTCAAGGCTAGAGCTCTACCACTTGAGTCACAGCACCACTTCTGGCTTTTTTCTATGTATGTGGTAGCGAGAAATCAAACCCTGGTCTTCATGTTTGCTAGGCAGCATTCTATCACTAGGCCAAACTCCCGGCCCCCAAACTTTTACTTTTTAAGGAATCATTCAAGGGTAAGGTAAGGGAAAAAAGTGCTAGTCATAATATGAAAACATTTTGTGAAATGCTTCATAATAGTTTTAAAAAGTTCTGACTTTCCCCTCAAGAAAATAAGGTAATAAATTCCATATGTAATTTGAAAGCATGAGTAGGACTCATAAAAATAGGCTCTATTGGGCCCGGAATTTGACCTAGTGGTAGAGTGCTTGCCTAGCATGTGTGAAGACCCAGGTTCAATTCCTTGGTACCACATACATAGAAAAAGTCGGAAGGGTTCTGTGGCTCAAGTGGTAGGGCTCTGTCCTTGAAAGAGCCCAAGGATAGTGTTCAGGCCCTGAATTTAAGCCCCAGGACTGGCACAAGATTAAAAAAAAAAAAAAAGGATGGAGGCCCTATTTTGTCTTATTATACTTTCTTTTTTTTTTTTTTTGGTCAGCTGTAGGGCTTGAACTCTGGGCCTGGACGCTATCCCTGAGCTCTTCAGTTCAAGGCTACGACCCTACCCCTTACACTTTTTTTTTAGCCTTCCTGTCTGCATTAGTCCAGTTTTTATTATAATAACAAAATATTCTGGTAGTGTATAAAGAAGAAATCTTTATTTAGCTTACAGTACCAGCAGTCTAAAAGTATGGCACTAGCTTCTGCTTGGCCCTAATAAGAGCCCTATAGTGATGGCATCACAGGGAAACCCTAAAAAGAGGTCACATGAAAGTCAGGGAAGACAGGGCAGAGAGGTGCTGGTTCATTATCAAAGGAACTAGAATCCCATGAGAACTTCATCAACCCCTTCTGAATTTAGTGCTCACATTCGTCTAATGACCTTACAGTAAATCTCACATCTAAAAGATCTTACCATATCTCAACACTGTCACAGTGGGGACCAACCTTCTAGAAAATGAACTTTATTATTGTCTTAAGATCTAAAGGTAAAGCCAGTCCAGTAACATTGAAGTATATGAGTTTACAATAGTTAAGTAAACCTATAATCCTTATGCATCTTGAAGGTAATATTTAGTAAGAGTGTGTGGGAAAAAGTAGTTTTATGATAGTATCTGTGTCAGGCACAGAACCAATAGGAGGCATATGTAATTATCAAAAAGAATTTATTAGATTGGCTTACACCCGTAGAGCTAGATAGTTCCATAATGGCCCATCTGCAACCTGTGGGAAAACCAGAAACTGCTTCTGAACAAGAGGGACCAGTGATACAGCTCCAGCTCAAGTCTGAAGGCCTAAGGAACCCTGGAAGCTCACTTGTGTGAGTCCTTTGTCAAAGACCGAAGAAGCTGGAATCTGATATTAAGAAGCAATGGCAGCAGCAAAACTTTTTTTTTTTTCCACTCCTCAAATCAGACTTTTATTTTAGGCGATAATAAACCAAATACCTAGGTTTCCAAGGATATAATCATGGATGTTGGCCTAGGGAGACCAGCAAATGTAACTAAAAATGAAGTTAACAGTTACCGGTATAGCATACTGTGAGTGTAAACCCTGGCAGAGTAGAATACCATAGAAGGCCTTAGTAAATCTGGGAACCACATATATGCAAATATGTGGTACAATTCCCTGGGGATGGAAGAACGTTCCTCTAATTGGTTTCCACACCAGTAATCCTAGCTACTCAGGAGTCTGAGAGCTGAAGAATGGTGTTCAAAGCCAGCCTGAGCAGCAAAGTCTGAAAGACATTTGTCTCCATTTAACCACAGGAAATGCATTAGTGATGCTTTGGCTCCAAGTGATAAAAGTGTTAAGCAAAGGAGTCCAGAGACAGCTCCCAGGCCCCATAACTAACAACAAATCACAAATGCTAGACAAAGAGATCCTTTAGCAATTTGATGAACAGCAATAAAGGATCATGTCAATAAGACATGCCACACCCTTGTCACCAGTCCTCATTTATCCCTTAAAGAATAGCAGGGAGATGGTGCTTACCAAGAGGCAAATTTTTATTTTTTGCTGGTACTGAGTTCCAACAAGGACTAATGTATGCTAAGGCAAAACCCTTAGCACTGAGCTACACTTCGGTCCATAAATCACATTTGGGATTCTAGTGGGAAGACTAGGACAAATAATGGAAAATTCAAATGTACATTAATTACTGTCTTTACTCAGTCTTCATTGTGGGACCTAACATAAGGTAGTCAGTTTACTCAGTTGTGAAATATGTCTGTCTAAATGCAATCAAAACTGGGCTACTACTGATCCAGCAGCAATTATGATATAACTGCATGAAAACCTTCTTTAGATTTTTATTGCTACAGTTATGGAAGGACCAGAATATTAGCTAAGAAAAGCTATAGAACATCACCACATTGATGGTGGCACCATTGTGGCAGCATCGTTGCAGTGTGTTGCACCAATGTGAAGGTATGCTGTGTGTGTAAAATTGCAGTGCTTCTGATTAAATGATAAACTTTGAGTACTGTATTAATAGATGTTTCAGTAGATTTTATGACTTTAGTCTACAATCAGAATTTTATCTACTGCACAGTAATAAGCAGACCAAATCTGCGTGTTCTTATTCTTATTTTCTTTGGATTTACCACATGGCAAGGCCATCTCACTTCCATTTGTCTTCAATGATGTCACTGTCACTGCTGCTGTCATCATTTTCACTGTGCAGTGAAGTTTGGTCAGGGCTATCTTAGGTTCTGGCTTGACTGCAAAGTCCATCATTACTGGACGAGGGCCTTACTAATAGGCAAGCTCAAGGCACTTGCCATCTTCACCACCTCAATGGCCTGAACAGGACTATCAGATGCTTTTGCAGCATCCAGAGACTCATTCAGCAACGCATTTCTAGGGATTTTATTATGCTTTCTGGGTTCTCTCAGCTCTTAAGAAGAGGATAGCTGGGCCCGGGAGTTTGGCCTAGCGGTTAAAGTGCTTGACTAGCATGCACAAAGACCCGGGTTCGATTCCTCGGTATCCCACATACACAACCAAGCCGGAAGTGGCAGAGACGAGACACAACCAAAACCGGAAAAGTGGCAGAGACGAGACTGCGACGGCGACAGAGAGCGAAAGAAGCGAGCTGAGCTGAAGTGAACAAAAAAAAGCCCAACCGAGTGGTGGCCGGAGCGAGCGGGACCGGAGCGAGCGGGAGCGAGCCGAGCCAGAGCCAGCGAGGCCGGAGCGAGCGGGGCCAGAGCGAGCAGAGCCAGGAGCAAGCGAGAGCTGGCCGGGCCGGAGCGAGCGGGGCCAAGAGCAAGCTGGAGCGAGCTGGGCGGAAGCAAGCGGGGCCAGAGCGAGCCGGCCGGAGCGAGCGGGGCCGGAGCGAGCGGGGCCTGAGCTAGAAAAAGAGGGCCTAGCCGGGCCGGAGCGAGCAGGGCCGGAGCGAGCGGTGCCGGAGCGAGCGGGGCCGGAGCGATCGGGGCCTGAGTTAGATAAAAGGGGGCCTAGCCGGGCCGGAGCGGGCAGGGCCGGAGCGAGCGGGGCCAGAAAGAGAAAGGGGCCAAAAAAAAAAAAAAAAAAAAAAAAGAAGAGGATAGCTATACAGTTGAGAGAGTTGGCTGGCCAATTGAGAGCACTCTGTCTGGATGCTTGGCTTTCATATGTGGATTTGATAGCAACAGCACAGTTGACACATGCTATCTGAAGCTGTAGTGGATGTTTATCCCTTGCCATGAGCAGCAGGATTTCCTTCCCTTAGATCACTGCAAAGCATGTGACCATATTCTTTACTATCTCTCCAATTCTGAGGGATCAGTTCTAGCCTATTGGCCACATCCAATGCTTGAAGAAGATGCACCATGTTTTGAGAGTGCCACGTTCTTAAACCACTTCAAAGGGACATCAATTTGTTCCATGAGACAAATCAAAATGAAAAACTTGGAATAATAGAAATTACGATGAACATCAGTTCCAATGAATTTCTGGTTATCTCCCCTATTTAAAAGGTCATGTACTTGGTAAGCAAGTTCTAGATCTTGGAGAAAAGAGCAAGCATTCATGGCAGACTGAAAAATTTATCATCATCTAGATCCTCTGGATAAAAACTTTTCCCCCTTAACTCTTTCATTATAGTGTAGATAATGGGGGACGGTTCTCTTAAAGAAGTTCCATGTTGATAAAACAACTGAATAATATGATGGTATGTTGCAAGTGATGGTTCTATTCCAATGGCTTTCATTTCATGTAAGGTGTATAAAGCTTCCGCTTTTCCATGAGCATAAAATTTCCAAATACTTTTCAGAATGGTATTAAAAGTCTGAAGATTTGGTTTCACTTTCTGTACAACCTTATGTTCCAGCAGATCCATCTATCCTCATACTTCCCATTACTCATCAATAATTTTGCTTCAATCAGTGCATTGAAGGTATATATATCAGTATGAAGTCTATTGTTAAATAGCTCAGTGTACAAGTTTAATGCCTGTGCATAAGCTCGGTGCTTCACCATTCTTTGGATTGTTGTACAATAAGAATATGCAATCTTCTTTGGCATTAGAGCAAAGATTCTTTCAGCATTGTTTTCTGGTTTCCACGTAACTCCATTGAGACAACCATCCTTCCTCTTAGCCTTTTTATTATCTTCTTTTGTGGCCTCTTCCAAGTCTTCTGATTGTTGAGTTTCTTGAAACTGATAATCAGATAGTGGTTCACGGTCACCATAGTAACACAATAAATCCAAGAGACTATTAGTTGTTTCAAGGAAGACAGTGGTTCCTGCTTATAAGAGCTGATGAAACAGGTCCACAGATGCTTTAACTTTTCTGAGATTGATCTGTTCCTTCAGGGCATTTTTACTTAGACCTTCAATCTGAGGTTGTAAGTACTCAGGCATTAAACACAGTATATGAGGTTCAGCTATATCGTTTTGAAAATATTTGGGGTGTGAATTAATAATAAACCTGGCTGCAGTCTGTCCAGACTTCTTTGCCAATAAAAATGAACGAGATTCCATACTGGTTGTGGGTATAAGGTAAGGGTCATCATGAAATATGTAAGGGGCAACTATGGGGTCCCTGTTTACTGTGGATGCAAGTGCCTGAAGAACGGCCACTTTATCCCAAGTTTTCTTTTGTGGAATGACTGTGTTTTCTATTCCTGTTGCATCCGTTTCTTCAACCTTTGAGAGTGCTGCACTTCCAGAATAAAATCTGCAGCTGAGTGCTCGTGAGCACACGCGAGCCCCTATACTTCTCATCTGTGGCCAGCAAAGCCCACTACGGACCCATAGCCAGGGAGCAGATGCAGCTGCCATCTTAGCAGCAAAACTTTTTACCTTAAAATGATTTTAAAGGTGGTTACTAATGTCTCACCCCTGTAAACCTAATTACTCAGGGACAGAGATCTGAGAATCTTGGTTCAAAGTCACCCCTATCAAACAAATCTGTGAGACTTTTTTTTTTGGTCGGTCATGAGGTTTGGGCTCTGGGCCTGGCTGTCCCTGAGGTCTTCAGCTCAAGCTACTGCTCTACCCCTGGAGCCATAGCACCACTTCCAGTTTTCTAGGGGTTAATTAGTGATAAGAGTCTCATGCTCTTTAGTGCCTGGGCTGGCTTTGAACTGAGATCATCAGATATCAGCCTCCTGAGTAGCTAGGATTACAGGCATGAGCTACCACTCCTGGCTCAGAAAGATATATTTTTAAGGTCCTTATTATTGTCCTATTTTTTTAAAAAAAATGTGTAAAAAAAATCAGTTAAGGGATTGTGAGCATGGCCTAGTGGTAGAGTGCTTGCCTAGCATGTATGAAGCTCTGGTATTGATTCCTTGGTACCACATACACAGAAAAAGCTGGAAGTAATGCTGTGGCTCAAGTGGTAGAGCACTAACCTTGAGAAAGCCCAACTCAGGCCCTGAGTTCAAGCCCCAGGACTGGCAAAAAAAAAAAAAGGAAGGAAGGAAGGAAAAGAAAATCAATTATACTTAACTAGAGATCTGGGCAAGAACTGGTTCTGGATTTGAGTATAGGTACAGTTAAGGTTGGAGTTAGGAAACTTAGGACATTTGTCATACAGAATTGTAAGATCTTATTGTGATTTTTACTATTTGACTGATACACCATACTGATGGTTGGAATGCTCTCTTTGGAGAAAACCTAACCCTAACCCTAAACCTAACCCTAACCCCAACCCCAACCCTAACCCTAACTCCTAACCCTAACCCTAACCCTAAACTAACCCTAACCCTTACCTTAAGGGAAAGATTCTTGATATTGCCCCCCCCCCCTTTTCTTTGCCAGTCTTGGGGCTTGAACTCAGAGCCTGAGCACTAACTATCCTTGGACTTTCTCAAGGCTAGAGCTCTACCACTTGAGCCACAGCACCACTTTTGGCTTTTTCTATGTATGTGGTACTGAGGAATCAATCCCAGAGCTTCATACATGCTAGGCAAGCCCTCTACCACTAGGCCAAACTCCTGGCCCAATATTGGCACTTTTTAAGTGCTAGATGAAACTGCCAGAACTCTGTGTTATAACTCATAATGAGCTCTACAAATTTAGTGTACATCGAAAGCTTCCAACCAGATTTTTAGTGAGATATATATATATATATATATTTTTTTTTTTTATTTATTTATTTATTTTTTTTTGCCAGTCCTGGGCTTGAGCTCAGGGCCTGCTTAGGCAGGAAAGCCCATGAGACTCTTTACCACCAAAAAGACAGAAGTAGAGCTATGGCTCAAGTAGTAGACCATCAGTCTTGAGTAAAAAAAAGCTTAGGGGCAGCTTTGAATTCAGGTCCTAGTGCTAGCATACACACATGCACACACACATGCACACCCAAACACACATATGCTGTGAAAGTGATAAGTGCTAGTTATGAGCCAAGTGAGAATATGAAATTTGGAATTCAACCCTCACCAAATAAAAACCATAAGGCCTTTTTACTTCTTTTGAGATCTTTCTTTATTCTTGATTTCAACAGGCCATCTATCTCTCAAAGTCTGGTGTAAGTTTTTTCTTTGTTCTTTTTTTCCTCTGTGCCAGTCCAGAGGCTTGAACTTAACATTCCTGAGCTTTTGTTCTAAAGACCTACCGCTCTACTTTTGGAACTACAACTCCACTTCTGGCATTTCTGGTTGTTAATTGGAGATAAGAGTCTCATGGACTATCTCAGCCTCTTGAGTAGCTAGGGTTATTATCATGATATGCCACCACAGGCCCAAAGCCACGGGCTAACCATCATAGACTGCCAAACAGTGTACTATATTCATTTTTACCACATTAAGAGACAATTTCAAGTTGTTGAAAGAGTATGATAATGTATTCATTGATATACATAGGAAACTCAGAAAATTCAGGGGAAACAAAAAGTTGTATAAGATGGGTTGAGAATGTGGCTCAGTGGAACTGCATAGTAAGTTCAGGGTCTGAGTTCAAAACCCAAACTGCCAAAATACTGCCATAAGAAAAGAACATGATCATAGTCTATTACTTTGTTATATGGATTTAGTTATATACCCATTATAATGTACAGTGAATGATGATATCTTCAGAAAAGATGACATATATAGGGAGGGATGGAATGAGGAAAATTCAAGAAGTGGTAGTTTGGGGGATATAAAAAGACTAAGCCCAGGGTGGGGGTAGGGGGGAGGGAAAAGGGGATCAAGACATGAGAAAGGGTATCAATGTATGTGAATTAATGCACCTTCTATCTGGTGAATATAATGTATCCCTTCTATTAATTACAATAAAGAATATATAAAAAAATTAAAAGACTAAGCCCATTGTACGTGATAAGAATATTAAAACTTGAAAGTTTATGAAAAAAACTTTAGAAATATGTAACATAGAAGTAAAGACCAGAATTATAGCTATAAGGATTGAAAGTGATTGTCTCTAGGGACTAGTTATTGGGAGTTGGGAGGGCTTAAACATCTGTTTTGGTGCTAATTGTGTCTTTATACTTGGGTTTCTTACAGATATCACATAGCTGCTTTTTTTTTTTGGTAGGTTGTGTGGCTTGAATTCTGGTCCTGGGCATCCCTGGCTCTTCAGCTCAAGGCTACTGCTCTACCACGTGAAACACAACACCACTTGCTATTTTCTAGTGGTTAATTAGAGATGAGTCTCAGGGACTTCTGTGTCCAGGCTGACTTTGAACCATGATCCTCAGATTTCAGCCTCCTGAGTAGCTGGTGGCTCACACCTGCAATCCTAGCTACTCAGGAGGCTGAGATTTGAGGATCAAGGTTCAAAGCCAGCCCTGATACTAAAGAACATGAGACTCATCTCCATTTAACTACTAGAAATCAGGGAAGTGAGGCTGTGGCTCCAGCCTTGAACTGAAGAGCACAGGGACAGTTCCCAGGCCCAGAGTTCAAGCCCCATGTCTCACCAAAAAAAGAAAGAAAGAAAGAAACAAAAGAAAAGAAAAGAAAAAATAATTAAAGGTGTATTTTTTTTTTCATTATTGTCTGTTGTGGGACTTCAGCTCTGGATCTGGCACTGTCCCTGAGCACTTCAGCTCAAGGCTACTGATCCATCTCTTGAGCCCCAGGGCCACTTCCAGGTTTCTGGAGGTTAATTGGAGATAAGAGTCTTACAGACTTTAGTGTCCAGGCTGACTTTGAACCATGATCCTCAGATCTCAGCCTCCTGAGTAGCTAGGATTACAGGCCACTTTGCAACAACAACAAAAAAAGTGTGTTGTTTTAGAAATTTTTTTTAAAGATACTTATCATTTAAAAAAAAAAACAAGGAAATTACATTTCAGCTCATGAGTCTTTATGTTTTGTTGCAAGTTTTGCAGGAGAAGTAGTATGGGGTTTGAACTCAGGACCTAGCACTTGCCGGAAGGTACTCATTTAAGCCACATCCCCAGCTCAGCAGACTACATTTCTTTTCTAACTTTTTTTTTTTGCCAGTCCCAGGACTTGAACTGAGAGCCTCAGCACTGTCCCTGAGCTTCTTTTACTCAAGGCTAGCACTCTGCCACTTGAGCCACAATATCACTTCCAGCCTTTTCTGTTAGGTAGTACTGATGTTTCAAACCCAGGGCTCCATGCATGTGAGGCAAGCACACTAGCCATATTCCTGGCCCCTCTTTTCTAACTTTTATTACTATCTATTTGATTTTTTTTTTCCTTTGGTGGGTCAAGGGGCTTAAACTTGGCCTAGGGGCTCTTCAGCTCAAGGCTACTGCCCTATCCTCCAGCCAAGCCCCAATTCCCATTTTCTAGAGGTCAATTAGAGATAAGAGTCTCAAGTCTTTTTGTGCCCAGCTGGCTTCGAACCTTGATCCTCAGATCTCAGCCTCCTGAGAAGCTAGGATTATAGGCATCAGCCACCACACCTGGCCCCATTTGATTTTTTTTATTGTCTCAACGTAACTTTTTTTTTGCCAGTTGTGGGGCTTGAACTCAGGACTTGGGCACTATTCCTTGGGCTTTCTCAAGGCTAGCACTCTATCACTTGAACCACAGTATTACTCCCCACTTTTTTCTGTGTATGTGGAATGGAGGCATTGAACCCAGGGCTTCATGCATGCTAAGCAAGCACTCTACCACTAAGCCACACTCCTGGCCCCCATAACTTATTTTAACTATTTTAAATATACAATTCAGTGCTATTACATATGTTCATATTATACATCTGTCACCATTGCATCTACCTGTAGAACTTTTCATTCTTCTAAACTCTATCCATTAAATAGCCATTCCTTATCCCTACTCCCTATCCCTATAACCATTCTGCTTTATGCCTTTATGACTTTTAACTATTGTAGGTACCTCATATAGATGGAATCATATAATATTTGTCCTTTAGAGTCTGACCTATTTTTCAAACAGTGCCTCTGAAGCAATATAACAGTTAATGTGATTAATTTAAGTGGCAATGTGAAAAACTTTAGATTTGTTAAAACATGTCTTTACTGGAACTTAGTAGCCTGGGGAAAACTAAATTGAGTATATACGAAGTAAAGTACTGAATTCTGAGCATCCTCAGAATGCAGTTTTTCCTCAACATTTCTTTGGAGCCATATACTCTGAGGTTGCTAAGGAGTAACATGTGTGTGTGTGTATGTACATGTGCAACACATTGTGGTACTGGGTCTTGAACTCAGGGCCAGGGCACTGTTCCTTTTCACTCAAAGTTGGCATGTTTGAGCCTCACCTTCACTTCTGGCTTTTTGGGTGGTTAATTGGATATAAGATTTATGTGACTATACTAGACTTTGTCAGAAAACCACACAGGCATTCAAGTACAAAGAACAAAGAGAAAGGTTATTGCCAGCAAAGCAAAAGGACTGGCAAGACCCCTTCTCACAAGAGAGAAGTGCCAACTGTTGTCTAAGGTGACTTATATAACCGACCAGTTTTAGGGGGAAGACCTGATGTGGTTGTGTAGACCAGGGGTTTCCTCACATCTGCCTAGTATTTATGGCTGTTGCCCAAATAAGAGATCTTGCAGCTGCTCTGACCTGAAGCTCATTCTAAGGAGATCTTGCTGCCTTATATAGATATAGCTACCCCCAAAGGAGTGCCATGGGCCTAGTATTGCCTAGGGAAAGAGCATGATAAGCTATAAGAGAGGGAGCTATTGGACTAACAAGATTCTTATGGATTTTCCTGCCCAGGCTGGCTTTAAGCTATGAACCTTGGTCGGGAATGTGGCTTAGTGATAGAGTACTTGACTATCATGCATGAAGCCTTGGGTTTGATTCCTTTGTAGCACATAAACAGAAAAGTGAGAAGTAGCCCTGTGGCTCAAGTGGTAGAGTACTAGCCTTGAGCAAAAGAAACTCAGGGACAGTGCTCAGGCCCTGAGTACCCCAGGAGCTGGAAAAATGATGTTTTTCATCTCTAGATCTCAGCCTTCCAAGTAGCTAAAAAAATTATAGTTGTGAGCTACTGACTCCCAGTTATACTGTATTTTTTTTTTTTGATGAGAGGATTAGGAAGCATGTCCTTTAGTTCATTTTCCCTATCAGTTGGTACAAGTTTTCTTTACTCAACTTACTCTACAGAATAATCGGAGAAATCTCTTCTTAGACTTTTGGCAATGACTAAGTAGAGAATAGCTGAACTCTTTTTTTTTTTTTTTGCCAGTCCTGGGGCTTGAACTCAGGGTCTGGGCATTGTGCTTGGACACTTTTTGCTCAAGGCTAGTACTCTGCTACTTGAGCCACAGCATTACTTCTATTTTTTTCTGAGTATGTGGTATAGAGGAACTGAACCCAGGGCTTCGTGCAAGCTAAGTGAGCACTCTACTACTAAGCTATGCTCTAGGCCCAGAATAGCTGAACTCTTAAGTAAAGAAAAATTCTGAAAGCTGTCTGAGTTCAAGCTGAAGCTGTGTGGATGTAGAAAGCCTAAGTTTTTACATTGAAATTATTTGTATTGATTGGCTCAAATGAACTTAATTTGGCTGTGATTTGGATATTTTTTAACAGATGTGTCACCATATCAATTTTTTCCGCTAGTTTTTGTGAGAATGGAAGAATAGGAGTAAGAGGGCAATTAGATCTGGTGCTAGGATGAAGTGCTGTTACTTACCGCCAGTGTAAAAGGCAAACCTGGTCTATTAAAAAAAAAAAAAATTGGGGCAACATGACTGAAAGAAAAGGCAAGGGTGCAATTTTGTTGACTTTCATTGAGAGCAAATGAAGATTTTTGTTGAGTATTGAAATGCTATTATTTGTATTGTATTTGTAATTACTTTCTTTTCAAAGACTTAAAGAACTGGGAAGAGATTCTAAGATGTTCTAGAGATTGGGGGAGAGAGAGAGAGAGACAGAGACAGAGAGAGACACAGAGAGACACAGAGTGCTCGTGCACAGGGGCTTAATGGCTCATGTCTGTAATCATAGCTACTCAAGAGGCTGAGATCTGAGGATCAAGGTTCAAAGTCCTCCCAGGCACTAAAGAACATGAGACTCTTATCTCTAAT
This sequence comes from Megascapheus bottae, assembly GCF_031878675.1. NCBI lineage: Eukaryota > Metazoa > Chordata > Mammalia > Rodentia > Geomyidae > Megascapheus > Megascapheus bottae. The sequence goes on from NC_143509.1 coordinate 54,611,291, forward strand.
TAATCCAAATAATGCCCCCTTTTTTTGGGGTGCTATTGGGGTTTGAACTCATGACATTTTTTTTTTTTTTTTTTTGCCAGTCCTGGGCTTGAGCTCAGGGCCTGAGCACTGTCCTTGGACTTTCTCAAGGCTAGAGCTCTACCACTTGAGCCTCAGCACCAGTTCCGGCTTTTTTCTATATATGTGGTACCGAGGAATCGAACCCAGGTCTTCATGCATGCTAGGCAAGCACTTTAACCACTAGGCCAAACTCCTGGCCCGACATTTTTTTTTTTTTTTAATCAGTCTTGAGATTTCAACTCTGGGCCTGGGCACTTTCTCGAGGTTCTTTTGCTCAAGGATGGCACTCTTCAACTTTCGTCCCATCACTACTTCCATAATTTTCTATGATTCATTTGGAGATAAGAGTCTCATAGACTTGGCTGCCTGGGCTGGCTTCGAGCTGTGATCCTCAGTTCTCAATCCCCGGAGCAGCTAGAATTACAAGCATGAGCCACAACTACCAGGCTGAACTCGGAACTTCTTTTTTTGTCATGGGGCTTGAACTCTGGTACTGTCCGTGAGCTCTTTGAGCTCAAGGCTACCACCCTACACATTGAGCCACAGAGCCACTTCCGGTTTTCTAGTGGTTAGTTAGAGATAAGAGTCTCACCATCTTTAGTGCCCAGGATGGCTTTGAACCTCCATCTTCAGATCTCAGCCTCCTGAGTAGCTAGGATTACAGGTGTGAGCCACAGCACCTGGCTCTGAACTCAGGATTTCTTAATTGGTAGTACTCTCAAGTACTCTACCACTTGAGCCACACCTCAAACCCTAGTTTTTGCCAATTATTATCAACATAGAATTAACTTTTCTGCCCAGGCTGGCCTCCAAGGTCTTCCATAGGTCAGCTTCCTGTGTAGGTAGTTATTACAGACATGAGCTACTAGTTCCACCCAATCCAGTGACTGATTTTAAAGTGAATTTATTTTCTCTTTCAGATCTATCAAGAAATCGTCTCTCAGAAATTCCTATAGAAGCATGTCATTTTGTTTCACTTGAAAATCTTAATTTGTACCAAAATTGTATTCGATACATCCCAGAGGCAATTCTAAACCTACAGGCTCTAACATTCTTAAATATTAGGTAAGAATATTATTTTCTGTTTTAATAAATATGGTTTTATATGCTCTTCAATTTTTTCCTATTTCACTAAAATGTTTATATTTATTTACCATATCTATTTATATGTGTCTCTATATATTAATGATATTTCTTAAATTCTTCAGACTTATTCCTTAACATACTGCTAGCCTAGTAGGATGTAGTTAGTTGTTTTGGACCAGTGTTCTCCAGTTACATTTGCAAATAAGCTTCATCAGTTAAAAATATAGTAGATTTGAAATTACTTCATTTGCTTTTTGTAACCATGGATTTTTATGTATTAAATTCTAAATAAAAATTGATCTTATTTTCATTTTTCACATCTTACAATATCCTTATTGTACTGTAAAAGCTACAAAACTTTATTGAAGAAAATGTACAAATGTAGAAAGTATAAAGTGCTATGACTAAGTTTTATAATTGTAGATACTTTTTTTCTTCCTATTTTTCCAGGCTTTCAGTCAGTTTTTTTTTCTTTTGAGACCAAGGCTTACTGTGTAGTTCAAACTGATCTTGAACTTGGAATCCTGCCTCTATCTCCAAAGTGCTAAGAATGTGTCATCATGCTCACCTGAGTCAGATTTTTGAATATGCGTTTTCCCCTTGTCATAAAATAGTCTGTGGAAATATTTATCAAGGCAATTAAAAAAATTTTATTGTCAGGGTAATATTCATCAGGTAGTGAGTACATTACTTCTTGAACATTTATGCCCTTTCCCATGTTTTTCTCTCACTTTCCCTCCCCCAACCCTCTCCCTCCCTTTCAAGGCAATTTTCATAGTTTATATACTTTTAAAATTGAGTTTTTTGATCCGGGTGCAGTGGCTCACGACTGTAATCCTAGCTACTCAGGAGGCTGAGATCTGAGGATCAAGGTTTCAAAGCCAGCCTGGACACAAAAGCACTTGAGACTTATCTCCAATTAACCTCTAGAAAATGGAAGTGGGGCTTGGCTCAAGGGTAGGGCAGTAGCCTAGAGCTGAAGAGCTCAGGGACAGGCCAAGTTCAAGCCCCATGACCACCCCCCTCCCCCCAAAAATTTTTTTTTCCAGTTTTTGTCAGGTATTTATTTATTTATTTACCATAATAGGGGCCGGGAATTTGGCCTAGTGGTAGTGTGCTTGCCTAGCATGCACGAAGACCTGGTTGGATTCCTCAGTACCACATGCATAGAAAAAAAGCCAGAAGTGGTGCTGAGACTCAAGTGGTAGAGCGCTAGCCTTGAGAAAGTCCAAGGACAGTGCTCAGGCCCTGAGCTCAAGCCCAGGACTGGCCAAAAAAGAAATAAATTTACCATGATAAAAGTAACATTAATAAAAATTTTTATGTATATGTCTTTAGATACATGATTTTCTGTCAATTGTCTAAGAATAGATTTAATATTGGACTAAAAATATTAAAGACCCAGAATCTATATTATTATGTCAGCAAAAGATCGTGAAATAGGGAAGTAAATTGGTCCGTAGGAGTAAGAGGTTAAATCTGTAAGTAAAATTTGAAGTTGTATAACAATAAGTATGTTTTATTATTTTGCTTTTACTTCTGATTTTCATGTAAGTACAAAGATTTTTGCCCATAGCAAATTACCCATCACTTGTTCTCCATAGAGACAGTTTGAAATCACTTATGTATATCTGGTGGTAACAGCATAGTGACGAGTAATAAACTAAAAATAATTCTATGTTTATAATTCCTTAGGAGGAAGAAGGAAGGATGATATGAAACCTACCCATGCTTATTAAAATGAGTTTTTCCTTTGATAAAATATTATAGTCTTTGCATTTATCCTGAACTAAATAACTTGGCACTTTATTCTTTGGGGCTAGGGAAAAGTAAGGGGGCTTGAACTCAGGGCCTTAAATAAGAGCTTGATTTGACTTCTACTCAGAGCTAGTGCTCTGTCACTTGAGCCATGCCTGTCTACTGCTGGCTTTCTTGCTGATTAATTGGAGAAAACATATCTCTTCAGATTACAGACATGAGCCACTGGCAGCTAGTTACCTCTTCACTCCTTTTTTTAAAAAAAATTTGGGCCAGTCCTGGACCAACTCAGGGCCTATTCACTGTCCCTGAGCTTCTTTTGCTAAGGTTAACACTCTACTATTTGAGCCACAGCACCACTTCTGGCTTTTTCAGTTTATGTGGTACTGAGGAATTGAACCCAGGGCTTCATGCATGCTGACAAGTACTCTACCATTAAGCCACATTCCCAGCCCCAGCTTTTCATTCTTTATAAAGGAGTTGTATAATGTAAGTGTTTTATGAGTCCTGTAGATGGATATTAAATTTCTCAATTAATATATGAAGAGTCTTGGAACTGGGAGTTTGGCTTAGCATGCACGAAGACCCAGGTTCGATTCCTTGGTACCTACCACATACATAGAAAAAAAAAGCTGGAAGTGGTAGACCTCTAGCCTTGAGAAAAGACTGAGGACGGTGCTCAGGCCCTGAGTTCAAGTCCCACAACTGGCAAAACAAACAAACAAAAAAATATATATGAAAAGTTTCCATAAGATTTAGATAAACTTAATAATGTCCTCTACACCACAAAGCTGACAGCTAATTAAAGGAAGGCTAGACCAAATCACCTTATTTGCTTCTTATACAACTTTCATTTGAAGCTAGAATAAGAAAAATTGAAAAATTTTCTATCTCGTTAGGGTCTGATTCCTTTTTTTCTGCTTATTTTAGTCGGAACCAGCTGTCAACCTTGCCAGTGCACTTGTGTAATTTACCACTGAAAGTCTTAATTGCTAGTAATAACAAATTGGTCTCACTTCCAGAAGAAATTGGACATCTCAGACATTTGACGGAACTTGTAAGTTATTTATGTATTTGTGTATTTTTATTGGTTTAATTATACAAGGGTGGGTTCTTGTTCACTGTTAAATTTCCACATGTTTATACCATATTAAAATCAATTTTACCTTCTCTATCATACTGTCTGCCCTCACCCCTAAAATATAGCATCCTAACTAGGTTTTCTTGTGTTTTCATAGTTGCAAGTAATATATTTCAACAATATTCAACCCTGTTTATCATTACCACCAGTACAGTCTCCCACATTAACCTACAGTTAATTTTTTTATGGTTTCTTTCCCTTTTTCTGTGGGTCATGGGGCTTGAACTCAGCCTGGACGCTGTCCCTGAGCTTCTTCAGCTCAAGGCTACCGCCCTACCCTTGAGCCAAGCCCCACTCTCGGTTTTCTAGAGGTTAATTGGAGATAAGAGTCTCAGGTTCTTTCTTTTTTTTCTTTTATTGTTTATGTGGTACCAGAGAATTGAACCCAGGGCCTCATGTATGCTAGGCAAGCCGTCTACCATTAAGCCACATTCCCAGCCCAAGTCTCAGGTTCTTTTGTGCCCAGGCTGGCTTTGAACCTTGATCCTCAGATCTCAGCCTCCTGAGTAGCTAGGATTACAGGCGTGAGCCACCTTGCCCAGCTGGTTTCTTTCTTTTTGTTTTTGTTTTTATTGCTTTATTATTGTTTTAGAGGTGATACACAAAGGTTTTACCTTTGCATACATCAGGCAATAAGTATATTTCCTTCGTTTTACATAGTATCTATTCCCTCATTCTCTTCTCTTCCCTCCCTCCTATTTTCACCCATGAGCTGCATGGTTCACTTTTATCAGTGTCCACTGCAGCCAGTGAGCTCTGCTGCTGCACTTTTCACCTATTTCCCATCCATTCTGTGTTCTTTCCTCCCACCTTCCGCTCAGATGTGCATGTGAGTACATGACATATGAGCCCAACAAAAACTTTGTTGCTCAAGGCTAGTGCTCTAGTACTTGAGCCACAGCTCTGCTTCCATCTTTTTGGTGGTTAATTGGAGATAAAAATCTCATGGACTTTCCTGCCTGGGCTGGCTTGAAACTGATCCTCATATCTCAGTTTCCTGAGTAGTTAGGATTATGTGTATGAGCCACTGGTGCCCAGACTAAGACTTTTCTCTCTTAATCCCCACAATAATATTATGAACTGAGTTACTAAAATTACCTTTATTTTAAAGCTGAGGAAACCAACACTTGCATTAAATAATCTGCTGAGGGCATGTAACTGTAGGATTTGAAATCAACCTACTTTTTTTTATTTTTTATTTTTTTATTTTATTTATTTATTTATTTATTTATTTATTTATTTATTTTGGCCAGTCCTGGGCTTGAGCTCAGGGCCTGAGCACTGTCCTTGGACTTTCTCAAGGCTAGAGCTCTACCACTTGAGCCTCAGCACCACTTCCGGCTTTTTTCTATGTATGTGGTTCCAAGGAATCGAACCCGGGTCTTCATGCATGCTAGGCAAGCACTTTAACCACTAGGCCAAACTCCCAGCCTTGGGAAACTATTTTTTTTTTTTTTTGCCAGTCCTGGGCTTGAGCTCAGGGCCTGAGCACTGTCCTTGGACTTTCTCAAGGCTAGAGCTCTACCACTTGAGCCTCAGCACCACCTCTGGCTTTTTTCTATGTATGTGGTACCGAGGAATCAAACCCGGGTCTTCATGCATGCAAGGCAAGCACTTTAACCACTAGGCCAAACTCCCGGCCCCGAAATCAGCCTACTTTAACTCTAAATCTCATATATTTTTATTTCTGAAATGGTCAAGTACAATTAAATCTCTTGAGATTTAGGAGTATAGTTTTCCATTGGCTCATCAACAAAGGTGGTTATATACATAATGGTAATTAAGGTAGACAAATGAACTTTTTCAGGATACATGTAAAAATTCATAGACATGGGGGGCTGGGAGTTTGACCTAGGTGCTTCCCTATCATGCATGGAGCCCTGGGTTCAATTCCTTGGTTACCACAAACACAGAAAAAGCAGGAAGTGGTGCTATGGCTAAAGTGGTAGAGCACTAGTCTTGAGAAACCTCAAGGACATTGCCCAGACCCTAAGTTCAAGCCCCAGGACTGGCAAAAAAAAAAAATTGTAGATATTAAATCTAGAGTATAGATTCTAAAGTATGATTTAAAGCCAGTTAAGAATTAGGAAATGAATTCTGAAATACATGATTGTTGTCATATGTTTAGAGCTTGGGTCATAGGGTCATAAATCATACTCTAATTCAAATTCTTTTTTTTAATTATTTTTTTTGCATTTTTTTTATTGTAATTAGTAAAAGGGTTACATGATATTTGCCAGATAGAAGGTACATTAATTCACATACATTGATACCCTTTCATATGTCTTGGTACCCATTTCCCTCCCCCCCACACCCCCCTCTAATTCAAATTCTTAATTTTTTTTTTTTTTTGCCAGTCCTGGGGCTTGAACTCGGGGCCTGAGCACTGTCCTTGGGCTTTCTCGAGGCTAACTACTTTACCACTTGAGCCACAGCACCATTTCAGGTTTTTTCTGTGTGTGGTACAAAGGAATCAAACCCAGGGCTTTGTGCATGCTAGACAAGCACTCTTAACCACATTCCCAGCCTTTTCAAATTATTTAAGGTATTTTTTTTTCTATTTAGTCAAACCTGACTATTCGAAGGATAGATATGTTTTAATAGCTGCTTTTATTTTTCCAGACAGTTGATACTCAGCCACAAAGGGGACTTAAAACAGAATACCATTTCTCTGATTTATTGATGGTCTTTCTGCAGTGTTTATACTGTCTCTGTTTTTCCCCTCTCCATCTCTTTCCTTGCTTCCATCTATCTCTCCCTCCCTCCCTCCCCCTTCCTCCTCCTCTTCCTCCTCCTCTTCCTCCTCCTCCTCCTCCTCTCTCTCTCTCTCTCTGTCTCTCTCTCACTCTTTCTTTCTTTCTTTCTCTTGGTGGTTGTGGGGCTTGAACCCTGGGTCTGGGCCTGAGCACTGTTCCTGTTCCTGAACTCTTTAGCTCAAGGCTACCATTCTACCCCTTGAGCCACAGCATCACTTTCCATTTTCCAGTATTTAGTTGGCTATAAGAGTCTCACGGACTTTAGTGCCCAGGCTGGCTTTGAACTATGATCCTCAGATCTCAGCCTCCTGAGTAGCTAGGATTACAAGCATGAGCTACCACACCCTGCTCCCTCTCCATTTCTAAGATAAAGAAAACAACTATCTTTGAGCATATATATTTTCTGTTGATAAATTATAAATTGCCATAACCCTAGGCTCAGACTTAATCTTCTTCCTTTTCAAGCTTCTTTTAAGTGTAATTTCTAGTTTTACGTTAATTAGTAGGAAAAGTAGTTGTATAATTTCCCAGGAATATTTTGGGAAAATTGAAAAATAATGCCTGATATTTATTAAAGTTTTAGTTAAGTCAGCAAATGTATTCTTTTTTTACTCGTGTTAGAGAAATACTAAGTGTTTGTATACAACTTGGAGCTTTTATAGCCTAGGCAGCGTCCCTCTGTTATATGTGATTAGGGGTCTACAAACTATTTTGACTGGTCTAAGAATTATGGAACCATCAGTTTATTCATTGTGGTAATTACAGCTAGTTCCTTCATACCCTTGGAAATCAAGCAGTTAACCAATTACCAGAAGTCTAACTTCTGCCAATAGAGCAGGATTTGGGGGATTTTTTGATTGTTGTTGTTTGTTTTTAGTACTGGTTCCCAAGCTAGAACTCAGGGTTTGGCCACTGTCCTTGAGCTTCTTTTATTGGCTGGCTTTTTGGCATTTTATTGGACCGCAGAATCTCACAGACTTCCTTGCCAATGTTGACTCCAAACTAAGATCCTTAGATCCCAGCCTCATGAATAGCTAGAATTATAATCATGAGCCACTGGTGCCCAGTAAGCTTGTTTTTAACACAGCTTTTGAGTTGTGTACTTTATTTTTTTCCCCATATTCAATTTGATTAGAATAATATGCAGTTATCACGTGTGCATTTCTTATTTTATTTATTTAATTATTTATCTGTTTTGGGACTTGAACTCTGAGTCTAAACACTGTCCCTGAACAATTCAGCTCAAGGTTACCACCCTGCCCCTCGTGCCACAGCACCACTTCTGGTTTTTTCCTGGTTAATTGGAGATTAAGAGTCTCATGAACTTTCACACTTTTGTGCCCAAGCTGCCTTTGAACCATAGTCTTCAGATCTCAGCCTCCTGAGTAGCCATTGGTGAGCCATTGGTGCCGTGCTTTTATTTATGTATATATCTCTCTATATATTATATAAATATATTTTATATGTGTATTAATATATAATATAATACATTTATTATATATATATATATATTTTTTTTGCCAGTCCTGGGCTTGGGCTTAGGGCCTGAGCACTGTCCTTGGACTTTCTCAAGGCTAGAGCTCTACCACTTGAGCCTCAGTACCACTTCTGGCTTTTTTCTATGTATGTGGTACCTAGGAATCAAACCCAGGTCTTCTTGCATGGTAGACAAGCACTTTACCACCAGACCAAACTCCCGGCCCTTATTTTATATTTTTAACTGGCATTTTTTTTGAGTCAATGTTTATTTAGAAAAAGTCTTTATGAAGAGACTCTATTAAGAAGTAATTTTAATTACGTGACTATTATTAGCAAAGAATGTCATAATAGATATGAAAGCATACATTAAAAGTGCTATAAAAATATAACATTATCAAACATGCAAGCAAATAGCACAACTGATGATTAATTTCAGACGCAAAGCTTGTATTATTAATAGATCTTATTATGACTAACATATACCTACTTAATATAAAAAAATTAAACTTTGCTTGGAAATGTTTGAGGACTTAGGCATCTTAAAAAAGCTTTGATGTAATCTTTCTTTTTTTTTTTTTTTTTTTTTTTTTCCAGTCCTGGACTTGAGCTCAGGGCCTGAGCACTGTCCTTGGACTTTCTCAAGGCTAGAGCTCTACCACTTGAGCCTCAGCACCACTTCCAGCCTTTTCTATATATGTGGTACCAAGGAATGGAACCCGGGTCTTCGTGCATGCTAGGCAAGCACTTTAACCACTAGGCCAAGTTCCTGGCCCTGTAATCTTTCTTTTAATTGGCATTTAAAAAATGGGCATTTATTATTGTTTGGTTGGGTTTAATTTATTTATTTATTGACAGTACAGGGGCTTGAACTAGAGACTGGATGCTGTTGTTTAGCTTCTTCACTCAAAGCTAATGCTCTTTCACTTCAACCACAGTTCAGTTTCTGGCTTTTTGCTGGCTAATTGGAAATCAGAGTCTGGCAAGCTTTCCTACCTCAGTTGGCTTTGAAGTATGATCCTCAGATCTCAGCCTCCTGAGTTGCTAAGCCATCAGCACCTGACTTTAAAATGGAAATTTTAATTCAGGGTAATTTTAATTTTTTTTTTTTTTTTTGCCAGTCCTGGCCTTAAGCTCAGGGCCTGAGCACTGTTCTTGGATTTTCTCAAGGCTAGAACTCTACCACTTGAGCCTCAGCACCACTTCTGGCTTTTTTCTATGTATGTGGTACTGTGGAATGGAACCAGGGTCTTGGTGCATGCTAGGCAAGCATTCTACCACTAGGCCAAACTCCCAGCCTACTTTTAAATTTTTGAATTATTTATTTATTTATTTTGCCAGTCTTGGGGCTTGAACTCAGGGGCCTGACTATTGTCCTTGGACTTTCCTCAAGGCTAGAGCTCTACCACTTAAGCCACAGCACCACTTATGACTTTTTCTGTGTATGTGATACCAAGGAGTTGAACCCAGGTCTTTGTGCATGCTAGGCAAGTACTCTACCACTAGGCCAAACTCCCTGAATATTGTTTTTATTAGAAAAACGTAATATATAATATATTTTGCAATTATTAACATCATCATTTGATCTGAAATTCTAGGCCTACTATTTGCGCTTTTTGTTTTATTTTTTGCCAGTCATGGAGGTTGAACTCAGTGCCTGGGCACTGTCCTTGGACACTTTTTGCTCAAGGCTAGTGCTCTGCCACTTGAGCTGCAGCACCACTTACAGCTTTTTCTGTGTATGGGGTACCGAGGAATTGAACCAAGGGTTTTGTGCATGTGAAGCCAGCACTTTATAGCTGGGTTATGCTCCTAGCCCTACATTTTTTTTTTTTGCTCCCTGGGCTTGAGCTCAGGGCCTGAGCACTGTCCTTGGACTTTCTCAAGGCTCCTTGGACTTTCTCAAGGCTGGTGCTCTACCACTTGAGCCTCAGCACCACTTCTGGCTTTTTTCTATGTATATGGTACCAAGGAATTGAACCTGGGTCTTCGTGCATGCTGGGCAAGCACTCTACCAGTAGGCCAAATTCCCTGCCTGCAGCCCTACATTTTAAAATTATGGCTCAGGGCTTTTCAGATGCAAGGAAGCACTTTACCATTGAGTTAAATCCCAACCTTTTTGTCAGTACTTGCATTTGAATAATCTGTCCTTTTATCTTTTTGAAATAGGATGTGAGCTGCAATGAAATCCAAACTATGCCTTCTCAAATCGGTAATCTGGAAGCCTTGAGAGACCTTAATGTAAGAAGAAATCACTTATTACGTTTGCCTGAAGGTAAGGAACTAAAATAATTATTTCATTATTATTTGTTTTTCAGGATAACAAAAATTATATACCTATATAATATCATTAATTAATTAACCTTTATCCTCCATGCAGAGCTTGCAGAATTGCCTTTGATACGGCTAGACTTCTCATGCAATAAAATTGTAGCCATTCCTGTTTGTTACAGAAACCTCAGGCACCTACAGGTGATCACCTTAGATAACAACCCTCTGCAATCACCTCCTGCACAGGTAAATCATAGAGTGACATTTAGTTATGTTCATTTATCTTTTTGTTGTTGGAATTATGTTCTTTAAATATATATTCTTTTAAGGCCTCAAGTAAATTTTATAGAAAAAAGGTGATGTTTTCAAAAGTGCTTTCATTTTACTAATTTACCTTTTTTGTGTGAATGTGTGCTGATTCTGAGGCTTGAACTTAGGGCCTGGCTTAAGGGCTATCACTACCACTTTACCCATAGTGTCACTCTGGCTTTTTCTGTGTAGTTAATTGGAAAGTGGTAGAGTGCTAGCCTTGAGCATAAAGATGCTCAGGGACAGTACCTGAACTGTGAGTTCAAGCCCCAGCATCAGGGGGAAAAAAAAAAGTGAATTATTGGATGGGAAAAACAGAAGAGTGCTTGCCTGGCATGCATGAGGTCCCCGATTCAACTCCTCAGTACCATCTAAACAGAAAAGGCCGGAAGTGGCACTATGGCTCAAGTGATAGAGTGCTAGTCCTGAGTTTAAAGCCCCAGGACTGGCAAAAAAAAAAAAAAGGAAGAAAAAGAAGAAAAAGGAAAAAATAAAAAAAAGATGCTCACAGACTTTTCTAATTCCCCTCCTCCCTCCCCTCCCCTGCCAGTCCTGAGGCTTGAACTCAGGGTCTGAGCACTATCCTTGGGATTTCTTTTTTTCTTTTCTTTTTTAAAAATTTTTTTGCCAGTCCTGGGTTTGAGCTCAAGTCCTGAGCACTGTCCTTGGGCTTTCTCAAGGCTAGAGCTCCTGTGCCCCAGCACCACTTCCGGCTCTTTTTTCTATGTATGTGGTATTGAGGAATCGAACCCCGGGTTTTTGTGCATTCTAGGCATGCACTGTATCACTAGGCCAAATTCCCAGCCCAGTCCTTGGGATTTTTTTTTTTTTTTTTGCCAGTCCCGGGCTTGAGCTCAGGGTCTGAGCACTGTCCTTGGACTTTCTCAAGGCTAGAGCTCTACCTCTTGAGCCTCAGCACCAATTCTGGCTTTTTTCTATGTATGTGGGACGGAGGAATCGAACCCGGGTCATTGTGCATGCTAGGCAAGCACTACCGCTAGCCAAACTCCTGGCCCCTCCTTGGGATTTCTTAAGGCTAGTGCTCTACTTGAACTGCAATATCATTTTTGGCTTTCTCTGTGTATGTGGTACTGAGAAATTGAACCCAAGGCTTTGAGCATGCTTATACAGGCACTCTACCATTAAGCTGCATTCCTGGCCTCTAATTTACCATTTTTTAAGTTAAAGAATTTGTTTATTTTCTAATAAAATAAGCTAATTGTCCCTGAGCTCTTCAGCTCTACCACCCTACTCCCAGTGCCACAATACTACTTCCTGTTTTCTCATGGTTAAGGGAAGATAAGAGTGTCATGAACTTTAGTGCCCGGGCTGGCTTTGAACCATGTTTCTCAGATCTCGCCCTCCTGAGTAGCTAGGATTACAGGTGTGAGCCACCACCATCCAGCTATTTCTGTGTTAATGAATCTTATCAGTGACTAGAAAATAAAAAAACTAAGTTAAACTGTACTAAATACTTAAAATGACATTGAACCAAATTATATCATTAGCTGTTGGTTGGTCATTTATTTTTCACTCTGCCAGGGTTTGAACTCAGACCTTTGTACTTAGTAGGCTGACACTTGAGCCATACTTCTACACATATAATTAGTTTTTTTCTAAACGACATATGGTTAGAAATGCCTTTTCCCTATTTATATTACATTAAAATTTGTCATGATAAAAGTATTTCAGGTAATAATTTGTTTGCATTTGTTATTTTGTTCAGATATGTATCAAAGGCAAAATCCACATATTTAAATACCTAAACATACAAGCTTGTAAGATTGCTCCAGACCTCCCAGATTATGATAGGAGACCCTTGGGCTTTGGCTCCTGGTGAGTATGTTTTGTATTATTATCCACGATATTCTGCCACACAGAAAATTTAATAAACTGAATCATTAAATTTGCCTGTATGTTTAACTGAAGGGAAATAATTTAACATTTCTCTTCTCAGAATGCTTGTATTAAATTTAAAATTGATTACCTAGATCTAACAAGATATATATAATTCTATTAGGTTTCTAAAGCTTGACCCTAATAACATTTTGTACTAGATTATTCTTGTGAGATGCTATACACTACGTTATAAATCTTCATCTACATGGTATGTGGTACCTCCCAGTGTGATAAATGTCTCCAGACATTATCCCCTGCTTGACAAACCCTCAGTGGAAAACCAGTGGTCAGAGTGACTAAACTAAGCAAACTGAGTTCAAATTCCAGTACTTTACATAGGCAAATAAAGTTTTGTGTTTTTTTTTTTTTTTTTTTTTTTTTTTTTTGGCCAGTCCTGGGCTTGAGCTCAGGGCCTCTACCACTTGAGCCTCAGCACCACTTCCAGCTTTTTTTCTATGTATGTGGTACCGAGGAATCGAACCCGGGTCTTCGTTCATGCTAGGCAAGCACTCTACCACTAGGCCAAACTCCTGGCCCCTGTTCTATATTTTTTAAAGAAACATTAAGTGGAAATTTTTCTAGCAAAGTACAAATGTCTTCTGTCATGATAGAAGTATTTAGTCATTTATCAAAATCAACTAAGATCTGTACATTTCAATATCTGTATCTTTTTTTTTTTTTTTTTTTTTTGGTGGGTTGTGTGGCTTGAACTCTGGACCTGGGTGCTGTCACTGAGCTCTTCAGCTCAAGGCTACTGCTCTACCACTAAAGCATCATCCAGCCCCACTTCCCATTTTCTAGTGGTTAATTGGAGATAAGTGTCTCACAGACTCAATTTAGTGCCCAGGCTGGCTTTGAACCTTGATCCTCAGATCTCAGTTCCCCGAGTAGTTAGGATTACAAGTGTGAACCGCCGGGACCAGCAGTTCTTTTAATTTTAACTAAACAAAAGTATAATTAGGGGAAAGAAGGGAGAGAATAATGGAAGGGGTGACACTGATTGAGATTCATTATACTAGCTGGACAATGGTGGCTTGTACCTGTAATCCTAGCTACTCAGGAGGCTGAGATCTGAGGATCTCGCTTCAAAGCTAGCCCAGGCACTAAAGTCCGTGAGACTCTTACCTCCAGTTAACCACTAGAAAACCAAAAGTGGCACTGTGGCTCAAGGGGAAGTGTAGTAACCTTGAACTGAAGAGCTCAGGGACAATGCCCAGGCCCAGAGTTCAAGCCCCAGGACCGACCAAAAAAAAAAAAAAGATACAGTACACTTGTATTCTGACTTGCGGAATTGAAACCTCTTTATACAACCACTTAATAAAAAATAATAATAAATTTTATTTTAAATTTTACTTTTTATTAGCCAGGCTCTATGTCTCATGCCTGTAATCCTAGCTATTCAGGAGGCTGAGATCTAAGGATCATGGTTCAAAGACAGCCTGGGCAGTAAATCCTGTGAGACTTTGGTTTCTAGATAATCATCAAAAAGCTGGAAGTGGAAGTAACTTAAATGATAGAATAGAATGCTAGTTTTGAGGGGGGGAAAAAAAAAAGCTCAGGATCAGCGCCCAGGCCCTGACTGAAGTCAAGGGTCCTCCCATGCATTCTCTCTCTCTCCTCTCTCTCACGCTCGTGCGCTCTCTCTCTCTCTCTCTCTCTCTCTCTCTCTCTCTCTCTCTCTCACACACACACACACACAAAGTACTGTTAAATTGGAAATATAAACATAACTGCATAGACAAAGATTTATGACTCTATAGACATGTTTTATTACATAGATTAATATGTATCTATGACATACAAACCCTCGGCTTAATTTTAATTATGTTCTAAAATCTAAGTGCCAGTGATTGTATATAAAGATTCCCTTCTTGAATACTTGTTTGCTAAACATGTCATTTGAAATATGATGTAAAAATCAATGTTAATAAATTCTTTAATAAAAATAAATAAAAATGGTGATTGCTTTGGCAGCGAACATACTAAAATTGAAACAATGTAAAAAAGATTAGCATTGCCACTGTACAGATGATACATAAATTCGTGAAGTGTTCCATAATTTTTGTTTAAAATAAAATTAAAACAATGGAGATAACTTTGAATGAATGGAAGTCTAGAAGAAACAAGAAATACAAAATAGCTGGATGCAGGTGGCTCAGGCCTGTAATCCTAGCTACTCAGGAGGCTGAGATTTGAGGGTCTTAGTTCTTTTGTGCCTGGGCACAAAAGTGTGAGACTCATCTTCAATTAACCACCAGAAAACCAGAAGTGGCACTTGGCTCAAGTGGTAGAGTGCTCGCTTTGAGCTGAAGAGCTTAGGGGCAGTGCCCAGGTCAGACCCCAAGACCGACCAAAATGGAATAACTAAATAAATAAATACAAAGAGTGACTTTTGAAGCTCAGAACATTGTGTTCTGCTTACTTTGATTCTATTTGGAATTTTTCATATTAAGAAGTTAGAATAGGGCCAGGAGTTTGGCCTAGTGGTAGAGTGCTTGCTTAGCATGCATGAATACCCGGGTTCGATTCCTTGGTATCACATACATAGAAAAAAGTCGGAAGTGGTGCTGAGACTCAAGTGGTAGAGCTCTAGCCTTAAGAAAAGTCCAAGGACAGTGCTCAGGCCCCGAGCTCAAGCCCAGGACTGGCAAAAAAAAAAAAAAAGAAGACTACCCATTTAATTGTGATAATTAATTGTCAATCTGTCATGGAGTGTTTAGTATTAAAATTGTATTGTTTATTTAAGTGAATTTTTAAAATATTAAATGCTGAAGTTTGTTTTGAACAGTCATGAAGAACTCTATTCCAGTCGTCCCTATGGAGCCCTTGATTCTGGTTTCAATAGTGTGGACAGCGGGGACAAGAGATGGTCAGGGAATGAAGTAAGTCTTCCATTCCATTCATTAAAACTTCACAATTAAGAGAAAATCATGAAAATGAAAAGTGTCTTAAGTTGGATTCAATTAATGATCTTCTTTTGAAAGTAGTTAATCTCCCTATGTACGAATCTCCATTTATAAGTAATTCAGTCTAGGAGCTGGGAATATGGCTTAGTGGTAAAGTGCTTGCCTAGCATGCATGAAGCCCTGGGATCGTATCCTCACTACCACATAAACAGAAAAAAGCTGGAAGTAACATTGGCTCATGAGGTAGAGCTCTAGCCTTGAAGACGGAAATGCTTAGTTATCTCTAAGCCCAAGCCCTGAGTGCAAGCTCCACCAGTGGCAAACAAAAAAAATCAGTCTTATCAGGTGTCTGGTGCATTTGTTTTTCTTTCTGTTTTTTTGTTTGTTTGATTGTGTTTTTGGTGTGTGCTGGCCATGGGCCTTGAATTCAGAGCCTGGGCACTGTTACTGAGCTATTTTTTGCTTTAAGGCTAGTTGAACCACAGCTTCACTCAGGCTTTTTGCTTTGATTTCTGTCTGTATGTAAAATACAGAAAACTCAGGGGAGGGCAAGCTATCTATAGATTCTGTTCTTTTTCTTCACTATCGTGTGTGTGTGTGTGTGTGTGTGTGTGTGTGTGTGTTTCTATGTGTGTCTGCCTGTCCGTCCGTCTGTCTGTCTTTCTGTCTGTGTCTGTTGGTCAGTCTGTTGGTCAGTCAGTTGGATATAGAGCTTGAACTCAAGGCCTAGGTGCTGTCCCTGAGCTCTTCAGCTCAAGTCTGCTCTACCACTTTGAGCCACAGTGCCACTTTTCTGGTGGTTAGTTGGAGATGAGTCTCATGGACTTTTTTGCCTGGGCTGGCTTTGAACCATGATTCTTAGATCTCAGTCTCCTGAGTAGCCATGATTACCGGTGTGAGCCACCAGCATCCAGCTTCTTTACTATCTTTTTATGGCATGTATTTTCATAGGTTTGTTACCTTGTTTTCTCTCATAAAGAGTTTTCTTATTGTGGAAAGATACAAATTGAGTCAGTTAAAACTGACACCTTACTCTGTATAGTGGTACAAATCTGTAATCTCAGTAGGATTACAGAAAGTTGAGTCAGGATTGTGAATTTGAGGCCCACCTGGACCGCATAGGGAAACCCTGTCTTTAAAAAAAAAAAAAAAAAAAAAATTAGAGGCAAGGAATATGGCTCGCTGGTACAGTGTTTGTCTAGCATACATGAAACCCTGAGTTCGATTCTGTAATACCATATAATTGGAAAAAGCTAGAAGTGGTACTGCAGCTCAAGTGGTAGAGCAAAAGAAGCTCAGGAACAGTGCCAAGGCTCTGAATTCAGGTCCCACTTCTGGGAATACATTGATTAATTTAGAGAAATACCATGCTTCATGTCTTCAATCCTAGCCACTCAAGAGGCTGAGATCTGAAGATTGGGATTCAAAGGCAGCCTGGGCAAGAATGTCTTTTTCTTTTTTTTTTAATTTTTTGTAAAGGATATGTAGTGGGGCTGGGAGCGAGGCCTAGTGGTAGAATGCTTGCCTAGCATGCACAAAACCCTGGGTTTGATTCCTCAGTTCCACATATACAGAAAAAAGCCAGAAGTGATACTGTGGCTCAAGTGGTAGAGCACTAGCCTTGAGAAAGTCCAAAGACTGTGCCCAGGCCCTGATTTTAAGCCCCGCAACTGGCAAAAAATAAATAATAATGAGAGTAAAGGTGATGTGGAGAGGGGTTACAAGTACATAATTAAGGTAATGAGTGCATTTCTTTTTGAACAGTGTTACCTTCTCCCCTCTCCCTCTTTTACTTTGTCTTTCCTCCACTCCAAGATGTAAAATTCATTTCCAGCATAGTGTCTAGTAAGTAGACTGTGTTGCATTGGTTTACCCTTTGTCCCACCTATTCTGTGATTCCCCTTCCCAAAATAAGATAAACATATACACAAGATGAAGGATACTAAAATCAAAAATTGTGACAAACCAAAGGACAAAAAAGAAAGAAAGGAAAAAAACAAATAACTGCAAACAGTAGATTAAGAAAAAAACCCTCCTGTTTCAATATCTTGGAGTACATTTTGATTAGCATCATTTTAGATGGTCATATGTACATAGCTGTTGAGCTATTGTGATATTATGCTAGGACTATCCTAAGTATATACTAATACTAATTATTACAAATGAGGAAAACATTTAGGCTATGTTTCTTTGGTCTGGCTTACTTCACTTAGTATGATTTTTCCCAAGTCTCTCCATTGCCTCATGAGTGGGGCAATGCCATTCTTTCTAATGGAAGCATAGCATTCTGTGTGTGTGTGGGGGGGGTGTAGAGATAGATATATACCACATTATCTTGATCCATTCATCTACTGAGGGGCATCTCTTATCTCCTGTAAAACTATTCACAAAAAGCTGTAAGTGGCACTGTGACTCAAATAGTAGAGTTCTAATCTTGAGCAAAAAGAAGTATAGGGTAAGTGCCTAGGCCACAAATTCAAGTCCTAGGATTGGTAATAAAAATAAAAATCATACTACCCCCCATAAAACATCAACAATGGTAGTCTAAACTTTGAAGGACTGGGTAATCTAGAACAACGGAAGTAGAAGGAATATTACAAGGTAGGAAAGTAGACAGGCACCAGTGCCTCACACCTGTAATACTAGCTAATCAGGAGGCTGAGATTTAGGATTGTGCTTTGAAGTCAGTTTCCACAGAAAATTCATGAGACTCATACCTCCAATTAAACACTCAAAAAGCCAAAAATGGAGCTGTGGCTCAAGTGGCAGTGTACTGGCCTTGATCAAAAGAACTTCAGGGTCAGCATCTAGGCCAAATTCAAGCCCCAGGACCAGCCAAAATAAAAGAAAAAGAAATAACAAAAATAGGACTATAGACTGATGTATAAAAAGATGGAATCTAGGGCTAGGAATATGGCTTAGTGGTAAAGTGCTTGCCTAGCATGCATGAAGCCCTTGGTTTGATTCCTCTACCATATAAATAGAAAAGGCCAGTAGTGGCACTGTGGCTCAAGTGGCAGAGCTCTAGCCTTGAGCACAGAGAGGCTTAGGGACATAGCTCAGACCCTGAGTTCAAGCCTCAGGAATGGAAAGAAAAAAAAAGATGGAAGCTTGTCAATGATATTGGCTTAGTAGTAGAACACTTGCTTGGCCTGGCTAAGGCTCTGAGTCCAGTTTCTAGAACTGAGAGAGACCGAGAGAAAGAACAAGAGAACAGGAACAAAGGAAGACAGAGAAAAGGATATAACATCCAGAGAAATTTATGTTCAAAATGACAGCACTTTCTGTTTTGTTTAATTATTAGTAGTATGTTTTCAGTTTTCGAAAGTTATTAAGGTGTTGTTTTATGTACAAATTGAAAAGCTAAATAAGCTTTTGATACCAGTACTAGTAATATACATTTACAAGGAGTCCAAATTGCTTGTGCATGTATGCCTTGACTATGCCCATATAAATCCATATATACACGTCGGGCGTGGTGGCTCACACCTGTAATCCTAGCTGTTCAGGAGATTGAGAGCTGAGGATCATGGTTCAAAGCCAGCCTGGGCACTAAAGTTCATGAGACTCATCTTCCCTTAACTAGAAAACAGGAAGTAGCATTGTAGCTCCAGAGCTGAAGAACTCAGGGACAACACCCAGGCCTAGAGTTCAAGCCCCACAACCGAGAAAAAACAAAAACATATATATAGATAGATTATTTAAATCCACATGTTTATTTACTTATAGTGTAATGAAGACTTTCTCCTTTTTCTGTCTTTTTTTTTTTTTGCTATTCTTACCCTTTTATTTGTATGTTTTGCATTTTAACTTTTTTGTATATGTGTCCACAGATTAAATATATTTAGGGTTGTATACCATCTTTTTTTTATTACTATTCCTTTGTCAGTTGTTGGGCTTGAACTCTGGACCTCAATGCTGTCCCTGAGCTCTTCAGCTCAAGGCTACTGCCCTACCCCTTGAGCCACAGCACCACTTCCTGTTTTCTGATGGTTAATTGGAAATAAGAGTCTCACAGTCTGTAGTACCCAGGCTGGCTTTGACCCGCAATCCTCAGATCTCAGCCTCCTGAGTAGCTAGGATTACAGATATGAGCCACCGTGCCTGGCTTGTACAACCATCTTTATTGTCCATTTGCAAAACTTTTTTGCTATTTCTTTGGTGTACATTTTATTATTACAGCCATATTTAATTGAAAATCATTTCTTTAAATATTTCTCCTTTTTTAAGCCTACAGATGAATTTTCAGATCTCCCTCTCCGAGTAGCTGAGATTACTAAAGAGCAAAGACTACGAAGAGAAAGCCAGTACCAAGAGAATCGCAATAGTTTAGTAGTAACCAACGGTGGAGGTAAGCATAACTGCTAATACCTAGAGACTCTTAGTCACTATCTTTTTCAAATGGTGTTTTTACACTCACTCATGTTTGTGTGTCTTTAGTTTCTTTACTGTCCTAAAGATTTATTTTCATAAATGACTCCCACAGTGTTGCTCCTTCCCTCCCTTCCTCCCTCTCTCTCTTGGTGCAGGTACTCGCAGGTACTGGGTCTTGAACTCAAAGCCTTTCACAAATTGAACTCAAGGCCTTTCACAAACTTGACTTTTTCATTTGACTAGTGCTTTACCTGTTGAGCCACGCAGTTCCATTTCTAACTTTTTGTTGGTTAATTGGAGATAAGAGTCTCTTGGACTTTTCTAAGTAAGCCAGTTTTAAGCCATGATCCTCAGATGTTAACCCGAGTAGCTAGATTATAGGCCTGAACTACCAGTGCTTCACAGTAGATATGCTGTTTCATTTTTATTTTGGGAGGAAATTTTATTTGGACAGTTCACCTAAAGCAGATCTTTGTTAATCCTGATTTTATCATGATCTTATTTTGAAGTAGTTAATCTCCCTAGGTATGAGTCTCCATTTATAAAGGATTCAATCTTATCAGATGTCAGGTACATTTGTCTGTCTTTTTTCAGGGGGGAAGGGGTGCCAGTTATGGGCTTTGAATTCAAGGTCTAGGCACTGTTTTGTGCTTTTTGGCTTAAGGATAGCACTTGAGCCTCAGTTCCACATCAGGCTTTTTGCTGGTTAATTGGACATAATATATTGTCTTATAAACTTTCCTGCCCAGGCTGGCTTTGAATTGCTATCCTCTAATCTCAGCTTCCTACATAGTTAGGATTACAGGTGTGAACCACCAGTGCCTGGCTATTTTAAGATTGGTTTTTATGGGCCAGAAGCATGCCCTAGTGGTAGAGTACTTGCCTACCATGCATAAAGCCCTGGGTTCTACTCCTCAGCACTGTATACACAGAAAAAGCCAGAGGTTGTGCTGTGTCTCAAGTGGTAGAGCAGTAGCCTTGAGAAAACCCAAGGACAGTGCCCAGGCCCTGAGTTCAAGTCCCAAGATTGGCAAAATAAGAAGAAAAAGGTCGGGGCCGGAAGTTTGGCCTAGTGGTTAAAGTGCTTGCCTAGCATGCATGAAGACCCGGGTTCGATTCCTCGGTACCACATACATAGAAAAAAGTCGGAAGTGGTGCTGAGGCTCAAGTGGTAGAGCTCTAGCCTTGAGAAAGTCCAAGGACAGTGCTCAGGCCCTGAGCTCAAGCCCAGGACTGGCAAAAAAGAAGAAAAAGGTGATGACCCATGTGGATCTTATTAACCTCCTAAGCAGATAGGATTATAGATACATAGGACCGTATCACAATTCCCGTTTGCCATTTCTCTCATATGGAATAGTATTCTCTGAAACTTCTGAGTCCCTGTTTTCCTTATTTTTGGCTTTATAGTTTAATAGAATTAACAGAGTTCCCATTACTTCCTTATACTTTTGAAATATGTTTGCTTTTAACAGTTCACTCTATATTGCTTTAGTTTGACATATCAAATTCTAAGATTTAAATTTTGAAGGCCAGTTAAAGAGAAGTTACTTTGATTTTTTTCCAGAGTTTTCTTTTAAATTTGCTCTTTTGGCTGGGAGTTTGGCCTAAGTGGTAGAGTGCTTGCCTAGCATGCACTAAGACCAAGGTTCGATTACTTAGTACTACACACAGAAAAAGCCAGAAGTAGTGCTGTGGCTCAATTGGTAGAGCTCTAGCTTTCAGAAAGCCCAAGGACAGTGTTCAAGCCCCAGGACTGACCAAAAAAATTTGCTCTCTTAGGAGATATCTTCCCGATCAGTTCATTTAAGATTTGATACAACTTTCCTTTCAATATAGTTCACACTGAACATACATATATATGTAGTTATCAAGCATTTGAAGTGTGGTTTTTTGTTTGTTTTTTGGGGGGGCAGGGGGGGCTTGAACTCATGGTCTGAGCTCTGTCCTTAAGCCTTCTCAAGGCTAGCACTCTACCACTTGAGCCACACACCACTTCTGGCTTTTTCTGTTTGTGTGGTACCAGGGAGTTGAACCTAGGGCTTCATACATGCTAGGCAAGCACTCTACCACTAGGCCAACTAGGCCATGTTCCTGGTCTGAAATGTGGCTTTTTTGAAATCAGATATTTTGTAAATATAAAATATACATCAAGGATTTCACATGAAAAAATTCATAAAATAATACCTTCAGGGGCTGCGATTTTGACTCTAGCGGTAGAGTGCTTGCCTAGCATGCATGAAGACCTGGGTTTGATTCCTCCATACCACATACATAGGGGGAAAAAAAAGCTGGAAATGGTGCTGAGGCTCAAGTGGTAGAGCTCTAGCCTTGAGAAAGTCCAAGGACAGGGCCAGGGCTCAGGCCCTGAGCTTAAGCCCAGGATTGCCCCCCACCCCCCCAAAAAAACCTTCAATTGATTACATGTTGAAATGATAGTATTTAGATGTGCTATACAAAATGCATTATTAAAATTAATGTACCTTTTTAATGTAAGTAATACAAACTGTCAGATTTCATATGTGAATTAGTTTTATGGCTTACATTCTTTTTTTACTTTGTTATTATTTTTTTGTGTGTGTGTGTATGCCAGTACTGGTTCTTAAGTCAGGGCTTGAGCACAGTCTCTTAGCTTTTTCACTCCAAATACACATTCTCTCTCTCTCTCTCTCTCTCTCTCTCTCTCTCTCTCTCTCTGTCTCTGTCTCTGTCTCTCTCTGGTTAATTGGAGATCCTCAGTTTCTTGCTTGGACTGGTTTTAAACTGTGATTTCCTCAGATTTCAGCTTCTTGAGTAGCTAGGATTACAAATGTGAGATGGTAGAAGTGATATTGCCTTCTTGAGAAATGATCATAATATAAACCATTAGACAAATTGCAGCACATTGACAAAATACATTTATGAACCTTGCTTCTAACATAGTTGTAGACACAGCCTTTTTTTTCTCTTAGTTATTAATAACCAGACTCCGTCCCTCCCTCCCTCCCTCCTTTCCTCTCCCTCTCTCTCCCTCTCTCTCTCTCTCTCTCTCTCTCTCTCTCTCTCTCTCTCTCTCTCTCTCTCTCTCTCTCTCTTTCTTTCTTTCTTTCTGACAAGGAACTTGAATTCAAGGGGCAAGGAGACTGGATGCTATGTCTGAACTCTTGTGCTCTAGACTATACCACTTGAACAGTAATTCTACTTCTAGCTTTTTGATGGTTAATTGGAGATATGAGTACCACAAATCTGTTCAGGGCTGTCTTTGAACCACAATCCTCAGATCTTAGCCTCCTGAGTAGTTAGGGTTATAGGTGTGAGCGCCCAGCTAAAATTCATTTTTAGTATTAATTACAGATAGCTAATTTTATGAAAGTGGAATTAGAAGACTAGGTTGAGAAATAAACTTGACGTTTACTGTTCCCAGCAATTGCAGATTGAGAGCAGTTTATGGGATATCATAAAATTATATTTGGACTGGACACTGATGGCTTGTATCTGTAATTTTATCTGCTCCGGAGGCTGAGATCTAAGGATTGTAGTTCAAAGCCAGCCCAGGTATTAAATAAAGTCTATGAGACTCTTATCTCCAGTTAACCACCAGAAAACCAGAAGTGGTGTTGTGAGGCTCAAAGTGGTAGAACAATAGCCTTGACCTGAAGAGCTTAGGGACAATACCCAGGCTGAGAGTTCAAGCTCCATGACTGACCAAAAAAAAAAAAAATTATGTTTGGGATTTAATACATCTCTAGAGAAACCATCTTAACAGAAAGTTTTTTCCTGGTGTACGCATACCACTTTAACTAGTTGCTAAAAATAAGTTTTAAACTTAAACATAATAGGGCATTTCAAACTTAGCAGATGAAACAAGTACAAAGCTGTGTCTTATTTCTGTGATTCTTTGCTCTGAAGCATCTAGAGAAGAAAGTTCCTCAATTTCTTTCACTAATTGTTGCAAAGTATTTATAATTTTAGTCTCTAGTAAATAATTATCTAATTGGGGAAATCTTTGTTCTAATCATGGTTTTTATAGGGGGTAGAAAGAAAAAATTGGACTATAGTTACAGGAAGGAAATAGTAGTCACTAGCTGTCTCAAAGTCCAGTTTCTTCCTACCCTCTTTTTTATTGTCTTTCACTTTCTTTTGTACTGACCATGTAAGGTTTACTTCCTGCCAGGCCATACTCAGCATAATTATGCAACCCTACACTAAAACACGTGAAGGAGAGGCTAAAACAGAAGGAGGATTGTGAGTTTGATGCCAGCCTGAGTTACATGGTGACCTCTAGGTCAGCCTGAGTAATAAGCAAGACCCAGTCTCAAAGTAAATAAATAAATAAATAAATAAAGAAAGAAAGAAAGAAAGAAAGAAAGAAAGAAAGAAAGAAAGAAAGGGTCCAGTCATAGCTCAGTAGTAGAGCACTTGCCTAGCAGAGGTGAAGTGCTGGGTTCAATACTAAACACTTTTTAAAAAAAAAATTGAAATAATAAAAAAGTAGTACACAAAAACAGAAACATGGTTATTTGTATTGCTTATAAAGAAAAATAGTACAACTTTCGTTCTTTAAAAATTGAACTTTTCTGGGGCCGGGAGTTTAGTCTATTGGTAGAGTGCTTGCCTAGCATGCACGAAGACCCAGGCTCAATTCCTCGGTACCACATACATAGAAAAAAGCCAGAAGTGATGCTGAGGGTCAGGTGGTAGAGCTCTAGCCCAAGGACAGTGCTCAGGCTCTGAGCTCAAGCCCAGAACTGGCGAAAAAATGAAAATTGAACTTTTCTGACTCATAAACTCAAGTTGTCTTATCTAAGACACTGAAAACATATTTAATGTAAAATGAAATATTGAAGGTGAATATTTCAATAACTACCCACAGTTAAATTGTATTCTTTTTTTTTTTTTTTTTTTTTTTGTCTGTAGTGGCTACCACCCCACCCTTTGAGCCACAACACCACTTCCAGTTTTCTAGGGATTAATTGGAGATAAGAGTCTCAGGAGTCTCACGGTCTTTAGTGCAGGCTGGCTTTGAACCATGATCCTCAGATCTCAGCCTCCTAAGTAGTTAGGATAGGATTACAGGTGTGAGCTATCCCTCCACACACACCCCCTGTCTAAATTGCATATTTTGTGGGGGGCAGTCATGCGCTTCAGCTCAGGGCCTGAGCCCTGTCTTTGGACTTTCTCAAGGCTAGAGCTCTACCACTTGAGCCTCAGCACCATTTCCAGCTTTTTTTCTATGTATGTGGTACCAAGGAATTGAACCTGGGTCTTTGTGCATGCTAGGCAAGCACTCTACCACTAGGCCAAACTCCCGGCCCTAAATTGCATTCTTTACTGAACCAGAGCTAAGGTTTTTCAAGAGCCTGTATTTGTGAGTGACTATAATCTGAATAATGAAGGATTATATAATTTAAACTTGTCATTCTGTCTACTTTCAGAATAGAAAGTGTAAGGGAGAGAAAATAATTTAAATGAATGCCTTTTATTCATGATCATTGAATGTTTTTTCCCCATGTCTGTGTATATTGGGTATAGTGGAACATGATCTAGATCAGATCGACTACATTGACAGCTGTACTGCAGAAGAAGAGGATGAGGTGAGACAACGCAAGGTTCTGGACTCAGACAGTCTCAGTTCGCAGTTTATGGCCTATATTGAACAACGGCGAATCTCTCATGAGGTAGTACACATCATTTAAATCTAATTATGCTGCTGTCTCCTAGAAAAATGATATATTTTGGTCATTTTTTCTGATTTTTCCATTTAGGCCTGATGGTTTGTCATGTTCACTTCTGATTTTAGTCTTAGATTTTTTTTCAGATTTATTCAAAAAGTCAGACAATAATTTTATACAAGATTTAGATTAATTTTGGAATAAAAGACAGATTTCACTTGGAGTTTAACCTAGTGGTAGAGTGCTTGCCTAGCCAACTTTGATTCTTTGGTACCACATACATAGAAAAAGCCGGAAGTGAATCTGTGATTAAAGTTACAGTTCTAGCCTTGTGAAAACCCAAGGACAGGACTCAGGCCCTGAGCTCAATCCCAGGACTTGCAAAAAACAAAAACAACAACAACAAAAAACAGATGAAAAAAGACCTCTTAAATATATGGGCCAGGAGTTTGGCCTAGTGGTAGAGTGCTTGCCTAGCATTCACAAAGATACAGGTTCGGTTCCTCAGAACCACATAAATAGAAAAGCCAGAAATGGTATTGTGGCTCAAGTGGCAGAATGCTAGCCTTGAAGGAAAAGCCCAAGGACAGTGCTCAGACCCTGAGTTCAAGCCCCAGCACTGGCAAACAAGAAAACAAACAAAAAAGACAGATTTCATTATTTTTGACAAAGAAATAAAAGGGTTTTTAAGAGTAATCCAAGGCATTTAAGGAAAATACAATATGCTTTTCATAGCTTTTTTGTTTGGTTTAATTCGTTTTTCTGGCAGTTTTGGTATTTTGTTTTCATTGTTTTGGTACTTTGCTTTGTTATTGTTACTGGCAAATAAATCATAGTTTTACTGATTAGTAATTAATTAAGATATAAGCCAAAAAGTTGACTTGTGAACCAATGTACAACCAACCCATAGACTGTTTCTTGATAAGCTTAATTAATTATATTGGCTCTTTCATCTCAGAATATAAATTGTTCACAATTAAAATTCTTGGGTATCTCTTGCAGTGAGTAGAGTGTTGAACTGCTGTAGAAAACAAATGAGCATTCAGCCCACTGCAGGATCTCTGCCAATTCCCCAAGGCGATCAAGTAGAATAGCATTCTTCAGTGTATCCAGTCAGCATAATAAAATGGCTCCATTTTAGCTTGTGAGCTGTCTGTGTCTGGAGTTCATCGCAGGCTCTAAATAGGGGTTATTTGAGAGACACTTTGGGGCCTTTTTGGAGAATGATGTATTTAGTTCTTAGAAATAAAGAATTCATCACTTCAAGTAGGACATGTTATGGAGTGATATTATCAATCTTTAAAAAGAATCCTGTGATTTTCCTATTTGAAGCCTTTTGAACAGTATTTTTTTTTGTTGGTGCTGTTCTTCAAAAGACACTTTTGTATTTAAAGTTGTATAGATACAGTCCTACAGCCTAGTGATGCTAGTAGACTGCTGATTGATGAAACTGATTCTGGTTCAGTCTCCTAGCCTCTCCACTACAGCGAGAAACTACTTTATAATAAAACTAATGGCATAGTTTTGTGTATATAAGCTGTTCCAGGGGCTTGAACTCAGGCCTGTAAGCTGTCCCTTGTTCTTCCTCCTCCTTATTTTCCTCCTTCTTTCTTCCTCTCCCTCCCCTTCTCCCCTCCTCCTCCTATTCCTCCTCCTCCTCCTCCTCCTCCTCCTCCTCCTCCTCCTCCTCCTCCTCCTCCTCCTCCTCCTCCTCTTCTTCTTCTTCTTCTTCTTCTTCTTCTTCTTCTTCTTCTTCGTCTTCTTCGTCTTCTTCGTCTTCCTCCTCCTCCTCCTCCTCCTTGGAGCTTTGAACTCAGGGCATGGGTTCCTGAGTTCTTTTTGCTCAAGGCTAGCATTCTATCACTCTATCATACCTGTTAGCTAGCTACTCTGAAGGCTGAAATCCTGAGGATCGAGGTTCAAAGCCAGAGGGAGCATAAAAATTCATGAGACTCATCTCCAGTTAACCACTAAAAACTGGAAATGACACTATGGCTCAGTGGCAGAGCACTATCCTTGAGCTGAAGAGCTCAGGGACAGTGTCCAGGCCTAGGAGTTCTAACTCCACTACCAGAATAAATCAATAATATCCTTTTTCCGTTTCTTGTGTTCTTTTTCTTCTTCTTAATTAGACTGTGTAAATAAGGATATCTACTAAACCTGAAAATACTTATTATGCTACTGTGAAAATTTCTGCATTTCTTTAGCCCATTATAATAAGGTTTTTGGTTATTTTTCTGCCAGTCCCAGGACTTAAACTCAAGGCCTGAGTGCGATCCCTGGGCTTTCTTAAGGCTAGAGTTCTACAACTTGAGCCACAGCATCATTTTCATCTTTTTCTGTGGATGTGGTACTGAGGAATCAAACCCAGGTCTTCGTGCGTGCTAGGCAAGCACTCTACCACTTGGGCCAAATTCCCACTGTCCTATAATTTTTCTGACCCGCGGGTTCAGCTATTTATGCGGCTCGAAGAGGCACCTCCTGAAAGAAGAAAACCAATGGGGGAAAGAGAGGAAGGAGACCAGGCGCATAAAGAAAGACAGAGACAATCTGAGTCGCGTTAAGGCCTCATTTATTAAAAGTAAAGCAGGGTTTATATACCCTGAGTGTAAGGAAGGGAGTATAGAGGGGGGGGGGAATGGAGAGTTTTTGTGATAACAAGAAGGAGAAGTCTCAAGGTTAGGGGTGGGTCAGGCTGTTCTTTTGGCCGTTGTGCTAACCCAAGCAACAACCTGCGGTTATTCCGAGAAGTATTTTGTGCAGATGACTCAACCAGATGCGATTTGCTCAAGGCTAGAGGGTCTTTGCTTCGTTCCGTTTAACTCCTTGGTCTCTGACAATTCCCCCTTTCCTTTAAAGAACAAGGTCTTTATAGGTGGAGAGAACACCCTGTCTTAGGCTATATGGAGGGACCCTTACTCCTGGCAACATGCCTTGTTGAGCCGGCCTCGACGGCCTCTGTATGTTGTGCCACCCAGGGTAAGCTCCATAATAATCCCGTCATTGGATGCTCTCTAGCCGCTTGGGGTTTATCAGTCAAGAAGTGTATGAAACTGGAGCCCTCTTTTGGGAGTGCTTGTTTCGGACCCTACAGGGTCATCCTGAGCCTCTAAGCGATGATAATGCACCAAGATTGAGTTTTTGGAAAAGGCAGAATCAATTTGATTTTTTATAAATCGCGTAAGGCGCTGAAAAGCCCAAGGGCCAAAAGAAATTAGGAGGAGAAGTCCCACAAGGGGGCCCAAGAGGGAGGGTAAAAGAGTTGATAGCCAGGGAGATGTGGAGAACCAATTTTGATACCAAGATTCTTGTTTTTTCCTTTCTCTTTTTCGCTTTTTTAGGCTAGCTGTAATTTTTTCTAAGCTATCCTTAACAAGTCCTGTTCTATCTACATATACGCTGCATTTTTTTTTTAAAGCCGCGCATAAGCCTCCTTGCTGTAGAAAAAGTAAGTCTAATCCTCGTCGATTTTGGAGGACAACTTTTGCCAGAGAGCATCACCGTCAATAGCATCATGCGGAGTGATGACAGGGAAGGCCTCATCATTATGGTTGTTGACCTGTAAAAGAAAAATATTTTTGTTCTCAGGCGCCACCCTGGAATTAGTTATATGGCTTTATTGTTTATTATATGGTTTTATTAATCTTTCAGGCAACCATCTAGCTCCCCCTTCTTTAGAATTATAAATGCAAGCTGATCCTTTTCCCCAGATAATGACTGGGTCAGGGCCGTTCCATATTCCCGTCAGTGGGTCTTTCCATAGGGCCTGGGCGTAGTCTGTTTGTGTGGTGGGATGCCAAAGGCGTTCTGCAGCAGATTTGCCATTAGTGTCAAGAGTTAAAAAGTTTAAAACAAAGAGAGCATGTAATAGCAAAGTCTTATAGTTTCCTTTAAGGGAATATAATGTTTTTTGTGAGGCAAGTTTAATGAGGGTGTTTTTTAAAGTCTGATGAGCCCTTTCCACTATTTTTTGTCCTTGGGGGTTGTAGGGGATTTTAGTAATATGTTTTATGCTCATTTGGGAGCAAAATTGTTTGAACTTTTGACTGGTATATTTAGGCCCATTGTCTGTCTTTATAGTTTGGGGTTGTCCCATGACAGAAAAAACATATAGGAGATGGTTTATAACATTTTTTGTGGCCTCCCCTAAATGAGCAGAGGCACAAATAAATCCACTAAAGGTATCAATGGTAACATGTACATATTTTAACTTTCCAAAGGAGGGGACATGAGTAACATCCATTTGCCAAAGTTGTCCAGGTATGAGCCCTCTAGGGTTTACACCTACATGGGGTTCAGGGAGCAGGGTTAGGCAATTTTTGCAGTTTTTAACAATTTGCCTTGCCTGTTTTCTAGTAATTTTAAATTTTAAGTGCAGGGTATGAGCATTAAGGTGGTGAACAGCATGGGCCTCTTGTGCAAGGGTCACTGGATCAACTGTTTGAGATAAGGTAACTATTTGGGTTGCCAAGTCAGCTAATTCATTGCCCCGGGTTAGTGGCCCAGGTAGGCCGGAATGAGCACGAATATGTTCTACAAAGAAAGGGTACGAACGTTGTCTAATAAGTTTTTGCAATTCAAAAAATAATTGAAAAGTAGGTGTAGTAGGCTGAATAACTGGAACCATTTTTAAAACTTGTAAAGCTCTGACAACATAATGGCTATCCGAAAACAGATTAAAAGGGTGGGTCTTTAATAACCGAAAAACACAAAGCGCAGCAAATAATTTTACTAACTGAGCAGATTTAAAGGAAGTATTTACAAAGTGGGAAACATTATTAATAACATATGAAGCTTTTTCATTTTTTGAACCATCAATAAAAATGCTCAAAGTATTGGGGATGGGCTTTATTAAGGTATTTTTTAGAAAAACAAAAGGAGTAATATTAAGGAATTGAATAAGTCTGTCGCTGGGCATGTGAGTATCAAAGCTACCCTGGAACCCAGTGCATAAAACAGCCCAATCATCTTGTCTTTGTTGTAACCAATTAATTTGTTTTTTAGAGTAAGGGGTGATTATGATATCAGGATCCTTGCCAAAATATCTGACAGAAGTCTTGAGCCCCAGAAAAATAAGTTGGGAGACCAAAGAGGGGTAGGAGGGGAGTACCTTGGACTGAGAGGCGGAGGCATGAATCCATAACAGGGGCACGGTTTTTTGCCACAATAAACCGGTGGGAGTAAATTTTGTGGCAAAGATGATTAAATAAAAGGTCAAGGAGGGGTTGAAGTAACCTATATTTTGTTGTGTAATGGCCTCCTCTAACTTTATTAGGGCTTTTTTAGCTTTGGGCGTAAGTTTTTTGGGGGAGGAAGGGTCAAAATCTCCCTGTAGAATATTAAACAGGGGTTTGAGATCTCCTGTTGTTAATTTAAGGTGAGGACGTAGCCAATTAATGTCTCCAAGGAGTTTTTGGAAATCATTTAGACAATTTAGCTTATTTCTTTTGATTTGAATTTTTTGAGCATATATTAAAGAGGGTTTTAATTGAAAACCCAGGAACAAGAAGGGATAGCAAGTTTGAATTTTTTTTGGGGAGATAAAAAGTCCTCTGTCTTGTAAAGCAATAACTATTTTTTGAGTCACTTGATGTGCCTCCATTTCTAGTTTGGCAGCAATTAATAGGTCATCCATATAATGTATAATATATATATGAGGGTATTGAACACGAATTGGGTCTATGGATTGAGCCACAAATTTTTGACAAAGAGTGGGAGAATTAGCCATACCCTGTGGCAACACTCGCCATTGAAAGCGGGGATTAGGGCCTTTATGGTTTATCATGGGTATGGAAAAGGCAAATCTTTTACAATCTCCAGGATTGAGGGGAATGGAGAAAAAACAGTCTTTTATATCTATTACAATTTTAAAAAATCCTTTAGGGATAGCTGTGGGAGAGGGCAGTCCAGGTTGTAGGGCTCCCATGGGTGCCATGGTTTTATTAATTTCCCTTAGATCCTGCAGTAACCTCCAACTCCCATTCTTCTTTTTTATAACAAATATGGGAGTATTTCAGGGAGAGGTAGAAGGTTCAAGATGTCCCTGCTCTAATTGTTCCTGCACCAACTGAAGAGCAGCCTGAACCTTTTCTTGAGGCATGGACCACTGGTCTATCCAAACCGGATTGTCAGATTTCCAAGTTATTTTATCGGCTTGGAGTGCAGGGGGAGCAGTGGTCTTTAGGAAAAAAGGTCGGTCCCAAGACCTTTTCTATTCCATTTAGGGGTGGGTATAATTGGGTGACTAATTCCTTGCTCATGCTTTCCCAGCCCTTTTCCTGGCAAATATCCAGACTTGAGCATCATGTTAGTCACAGTCTCATTAGGGCTGAACATGATAACTCCCATTTGGGTCATTATATCTCTCCCCCATAGATTTACAGGGAGTCCGTCCACCACAAAAGGTTTAACTGTCCCAGTGTTTCCCTCTGGGTCTGTCCATGTTAATATTTTAGAACTCTGGAGTGTATTTTGAGTCTGTCCAATACCCTTTAAATGGGTAGTGGTGGGTTCCAGAGGCCAAGAGATAGGCCAATGTTGTTTTGCAATGACAGTAGCATCGGCCCCTGTATCTAAAAGACCCAGGAATTGTTTTTTTTCCAAAAATAGTTTTAAAGTTGGTTGAGATTTTGTCAATTGATGTACCCAAAATATATCTGTTGATTTTGGGGTAGAATTGCCACGCTGGGGATGCTTATATGGGAACTGTCCTGTTACCGGCAGAGGGAGGGCTTGTGCAATGCGTTGGCCTGCCGATATGGCAAGAGGGCCTTGAGAGGCATGAACTAAAATTTTTAATTCGCCTGAATAATCAGTGTCAACCACCGAGGGAATGACAGAGAGTCCTTGCAGTGAGCTTGAAGCTCGGCTTATAATAAGAAAAAACATTTCTGGCGGGGGAGGCCCGAACCTTCCAGAGTTTATAACAACTGTTCCTTTTTTTGGAGTTATAATTTTGGTGGTGGAGGAACAGAGGTTCAGTCCTGCGCTGCCTGCAGTGGCTCGGAACAAGTCTGAGTCAGCGATGTTTGTATTAGAGGCAGATTTTGGGCGGGAGGGGTTATTGGTTGTCGTGGTGGGTAGGTAGGGCCCCTACTGGGGCCCATATCCCGTTTCCCCGAGACCACAGATAAAGGCTGGCCATTTATATTGGTCTTGGACTGGCACTCTCTAGCCCAGTGACGGCCTCTTCTGTATTTAGGACAAAGGCCAGGGGGAAGGGGGAGGGGAATTGTCCCAGGAACATTGGGTTGTTTAATAGTTCCAGGGCATTTTCTAGCAAAATGTCCAATTTGTCCACATTTAAAACAGTTTTTAGGGCTAGATATTTGTCCTAGTTTTTCTGAAGGTGGAGTCTGGTTTTGGAGTATGGCTCCAATGGCCAAATTAATAGATTTAGACATTTTATGTTCAAAGGAATCCACATCATTGCAAATTTTAATCATACCATTTAAATCTAGGGTCTTTGTTTTGCCTCTTAAAGCAGCTTTACAGGCTGCATTAGCATTTTCTATGGCCAACTGTCTAACTATAATATTATCTGTATCTACCTCATCTAATATTCTTTCAGCTGTTTCTAACAGTCTGGCAACAAATTGAGAATATGGTTTATTATTGTCTTGTACTACCCTGGAAAGAGAGGTAGTAACCGCTCCTGTAGCAGGCACGGCTCTCCAGGCAGCCAGGGCAGCCTGAGCAGTCTGGGTTAATATTCCTGCAGGGAGTTTTTGTTGTTTTTTCTCCGAGGCAAATTTGCCCCTCCCTGAAATTTTATTAGAAGACCATGAAGCCATTTGTGTATGTTTTTTATTGGTAATAGCTTGATTTTTTGCCTTATTTATAAATTTAGCTTTTCAGGTTAGATATTGACTCCTGGTTAAAACAGACTGTACAATCTTGTGCCACTCAAGAGGCAATAAATGTCCCTCACCCCCGAGGCCCTCCAGTACTGTTAAAGTAAAAGGGGCGTTAATTCCATAATTCTTAACAGCCGAATGTAGTTCTTTAATTTGTTTAAACGTCAATCTCCTATATGTAATTTGAGAATCTCTCCTTGCCTCCTCCTGATCACCCCCTTCCTCCTCGGAGGCAGAGGAATCTAGGTTTTGTCCCTCCTCCTGCCTTTTGGTGGTGTCTGCCTCCTCCTCTCCCGCTTCTCCTCCCTCCCTCTCTTGTTCCCGAGGTTGAGTGTTAGAGCGAGTAATTACGGGGAAGGAGAGGGAAACAGTTTGCACCCCGGATCTGAGTCTACTATTGCGGCTCTTTGAGGCCGAGGGTGTTTTAGCGGGCTTGTTACCCGAGGCATGGGGGGTAGTCAAGGCTTCCCCAATAAGATCCATTTGTAAATCATGAATTTGCAAAGTGAGGTCCCTTAACTCTCTTTTTAAATGAAGCACGTTTTTTAATTCTGTCACTTGTTTTAAGAGAGAGTCTTTGGATTTAAGGAGACCTTGCACCTCCGGAGGAACAGAGAATGATCTCACCATTTCCTGTGGTGGGGCTGACAGGAGAGAGGTGTCTGGATAGGGGGGAGGGGTGGGCCAGTGAAGGGCCCTTATCTCTGGAGTCTGTGTAGCTGCAGAAACTTGGGGAAGAGGAAAAGGGCCATATCTTTCTTCCTCATAATGCGCTGCCTCCTCCTCTAGCTCCACCTCAGAGGGGGGGTTGAGCCTGCCATTATCAGGAGAAGTCTTAGGAATAATAGGATAAATATTTTTATAAGGTTTTAGTGACATATTTTTCTTTCAACAAAACAAAAGAATTTTACCAAATCTTTCTTTTTAACTCTTATTCCTCTCTCCCTAAGTGATCCTTTCATTTCTTTTTATAAATAAAACCTCTTTTGATAATGCTTTGCCCATGGTTGATGGGACGGCAGAACTTACCTCAAGACTCTCCCACGGTGCACGAGCGATGCGGTGTGGGCGTCTCTACCTTAATATAATCGGGGTCCCCTGTTCTCCACGCCGTCCGGTAGGTCACCGTGCTTCGAGCCCCACGTTGGGCGCCACTTTCCCCGACCCGCGGGTTCAGCTATTCATGCGGCTCGAAGAGGCACCTCCTGAAAGAAGAAAACCAATGGGGGAAAGAGAGGAAGGAGACCAGGCGCATAAAGAAAGACAGAGACAATCTGAGTCGCGTCAAGGCCTCATTTATTAAAAGTAAAGCAGGGTTTATATACCCTGAGTGTAAGGAAGGGAGTATAGAGGGGGGGGGGAATGGAGAGTTTTTGTGATAACAAGAAGGAGAAGTCTCAAGGTTAGGGGTGGGTCAGGCTGTTCTTTTGGCCGTTGTGCTAACCCAAGCAACAACCTGCGGTTATTCCGAGAAGTATTTTGTGCAGATGACTCAACCAGATGCGATTTGCTCAAGGCTAGAGGGTCTTTGCTTCGTTCCGTTTAACTCCTTGGTCTCTGACACTATAATTATTGGTTGATTGATTGATTGATCGATTGATAGTGAGGCTTGAGCTAGGCCTGAGTGTTGTCCCTGAGCTCTTCAGCTCAAGGCTAATACTCTACCACTTGATCCACAGCACTACTTCTGGCTTTTTATGTGTATGTGGTACCAAGGAATCAAACCCAAGGCTTTGTGCATGCTAGGCAAGCACTCTACCACTAAGCCAAACTCGTGGCCCTATCATAGTATTTTTATAAAAATACTTAAAAATTTTAACTACTGTGTATGGCATTTTTTATGATTCTGTATCATAAGTCTTTATGATTTCTGTGTCATAAATTTAGAAATATGTGAAAATAGGAAACAGGATTTTCAGATGACAATAGTAAGTAAAGAAATACCATTTTTTAATTCCTGAATACTGTTTAAAAGAGGTTATTTTAAAGAACTAGCTTATTTGAGAGATTGCTGCTATTATTTCATTTTAATACCTCTCATATTCTTGCATGAATAGGTAGGATTTATACTTTTTTTTAAAAAATTGAATCAGTGTCAAAGATTTGAGAAATTTCATATACTTGAAGCAATTTAAGTTAATTAATGTATTAAAACCAATGTTGTAAATAGTGATAGAATATACTAGAATTTTTATGTGAACAAAATGATATGGTCAGAAAAAATATAATAATTATCATTCTCTGACTATTGTCCTTAATGTACTGTTATCTCTCATCTCTTGCTGTCCCTTGGTTATCTCATATTGTTACAGTATTTTACGTTGTTATCTGATATATTCTATATATGCTTATTTGATTATTTGAAATAGGATAGGGAAGGGGGGAAAACAAGATGAGGGGTGGGGCTGGGGGGAGGGAAGTGGGGACCAAGACATGAGAAAGGGTATCAATGTTTGTGAAATAATGCACCTTCTATCTGGTGAATATAATGTAACCCTTCTAATAATTACAATAAAAATAGATGAAAAAAATTATTATTCTCTCTATATTCCAAAAATAAAGCTTACTCAGTATGATCCTCACTCCCAAAATTTGAGGTCATCAGCTTTTGACCCTTTTGAAGATTTGTCAAAGAAGATTTTTCTAGGCCAGGAGTTTGGCATAGTGGTAAGAGTGCTTACCTAGCATGCACGAAGACCTGGGTTCAACTTCTCGGTACCACATATATAGGAAAAGTGGGAAATGTTGCTGTGGCTCAGGTGGTAGAGCTTTGGCCTTGAGAAAGCCCAAGGACAGTGCTCAGGCCCTGAGTTCAAACTCCAAGACTAGCCAAAAAAGAAAAGATTTTTGTAGGCCAGGAGAGTAGCCTATTAGTAGAGTGCTCATCTACATGCACAAAGCCTGGGTTCAATTCCTCTGTACCACATATACAGAAAAAACCAGAAATGATGCTTTGGTTCAAGTAACAGAGAACTAGCCTTGAGCAAAAAATGTCCAAGGACAGTAACCAGGTCCTGAGTTCAAGCCCCAGGACCGGTACCAAAAAAAAAAATTATAGTTATATGTATTGTGTTTCTTGAAAGTATACTATAAATAGTTTCACATCTGATTTTTATTCTTTTTAGAGAAGTTGTTTTCTTTCTTCTAAAGAATACCCACCATGCCAGGCATGGTGGCTCAGGCCTGTAATCCTAGCTACTCAAGAGGCTGAGATCTGAGGTTCGTGGTTGAAAGCCAGATTGGCCATTAAAGTCCATGAGACTTTTATCTCCAGTTAACCACTACAAAACCAGATATGACACTGTGGCTCAAGGGGTAGGGGGTATCCTTCTGCTGAAGAGCTCTGGGGCAACACCTGGGTCCAGGAGTAGGGCGGTAGCCCTGAGTTGTTGAAGAGCTATGGGACTGCACCCAGGCACAAAGTTTAAGCCCCACACAACAAAATACCTGTCTTTCCTTTTGTTTTCTCCCTGCCTACCCTTTCCTTTCCTTCCATTCTCTTCTTTTTTTTTTTTTCTCCCCTGCCAGTCTTGGTGCTTGAACTTGGTGTTTGAACTTGGTGCTTGGTGTTGTTTCCGAGCTTTCTTGCTCAAGGCTAGCTCTCTACCACTTGAGCCACAGTTTCACTTCCAGGATTTTGCTGGTTACTTGGAGATAAGAGTCTCATAGACTTTCCTGTCCAGGATGGCTTTGAACTACAATCCTCACATTTCATCTTCCTGAATAGCTTGAGCTACTGGCATCCATCCCTTCTCTTCCTTTGAATCCTGGGCCTTTTGCTTGCTTACTTGTGTCTTGAGTAATGCCTCAAGTCTTTTCACTTTTAATTTGTTTTTCTGTTCAGATCTGAGCTAGCCCAGGCTGATCTTGATCTGTGATCCTCCTACCCCTACCACTCAAGAAACATTACAAAATGTACCCATATTGATTTTTTTTTTTTTGCCAGTTGTGGGGCTTGAACTCAGGGCCTAAGCACTGTCCTTAACTTTTCTCAAGGCTGGAACTCTACAACTTGAGCCACAGCACCACTTCCAGATTTTTCTGTGTATGTGGTACTGAGGAATCAAATCCGGGTCTTTGTGCATGCTAAGCAAGCACTTACCACTAGGCCAAACTCCCAGCCCCCATATTGATTTTTTAAAATTATTTTCCCCTGAGTCCTGCAGCTTGAACTCAGGGCTTGAGGACTGTTCCTGGGCTTCTTTTGCTCAATCTAGCATTATACCACTTGAGTCACAGCACCACTTCCGGCTTTTTCTATGTATGTGGTACCAAGAAATCAAACCTGGGTCTTCGTGCACTCTACCACTAGGCCAAACTCCTGGCCTCACTTTCGGTTTTCTGATGGTTAATTGGAGAGAGGAGTCTCATGGACTTTTTGCACCCAGGATGGCTTTGAACCACAGTCCTCAGATCTCAGCCTCCTGAGTAGCTAGGATTACAGGCAAGAGCTACCTGCACTCAGCTAGTATTCAAAACTTTTATCTCCAAATATCAAGCAAAAAGCCAGACATGAAAGCATTGCTCAAGTGGTAGAGTGCTAGGCATTAGTGAAAAAGCTGAGCAAAAGACATAAGATGGAGGCCCGGAGTTTGGCCTAGTGGTAGAGTGCTTGCCTAGCATGCATGAATACCTGGGTTCGATTCCTCGGTACCACATACATAGAAAAAAGCTGGAAGTGGTGCTGAGGCTCAAGTGGTAGAGCTGTAGCCTTGAGAAAGTCCAAGGACAGTGCTCAGGCCCTAAGCCCAAGCCCAAGACTGGCAAAAAAAAAAAAAGGCATAAGAAAAACTGAACAAGTGTTAGGGTAGGGTATGGAGGATTTCCTGTCCTAGATAGAAAGGAGATAGATAACTTAGAAGAACCTTTCTTAGCCAGGCACTGGTGGCTAATGTCTGTAATCCTAGTTACTCAGGAGGCTGAGATCTGAGGATCGTGATTTGAAGCCAGAACAGGCAGAAAAGTCTATGAGACTCTTGTCTCCAATTAACCACCAGAAAATGTAAAGTGATGATGTGGCTTAAAGTGGTAGAGTGCTAACCTTGAGCAAAAAAGCTCAGGAACAGCACATAGGCTCTGAGTTCCAGCCTCATAACCACTACCACCAACAACAAAAAGATCCTTTCTTTCAGTAAATCTTAATATAGTCACGATTTTTATAAAAGCATGAGGGAAAAAACACTTTCTGTAAATAATACATGTTTAGGTTACATTTTATCAAAACATATGCGAGACATCCTGAAATGCCGTTTCATTTCATTTTGGTTTCTTTATTTTGAGATAGGGTATATCTACTGTTATACTATTATATTATATAGCCCAGAGTAGTATTAAACTCATAATCTTCCAAGCTTCCCAAGTGCTGTGATTGTGGGCATCTAAGTCATCCTTGCCTAGTCTACAATTTCTGTAAACATGAAGCTCACACTTAAAGATTCTATTACAATACCTACATGTGAAGTTGAAGTACAATAATATAATCATAGTATTATATATATGTGTGTATATGTGTGTTAAATTTGTTTATTTGTCCATTTTTTTGTTCTAGGGTTCACCAATAAAGCCAGTAGCCATTAGGGAGTTTCAAAAATCAGAAGACATGAGAAGATATTCACAACAAAACAGGTTTGAACAAGCAATTTTATTTACTTCTTTCTCTCTTAAAACTTAGTAAGAAGAATGTGAAATATATAATGAAGTTGTTTAGAAGCTATGTTTTAGAGATCATTTACTTAAAGCTGAGTATTTTAATTGTGCCAGAAAAATAAACTGCATTTGGTTTGATTCCAAATACAGATCACCTACACTGTTTCTTCTCCAGTTAACTGATTTGAAGGTACTTAATAGCAGTGGTATTTAGTGCCAGTAATATGGATTTATGCATAAGGAGAGTTTAAGGATTTTGAGGAGTCTTTTTCTTTTTTCTGTGCTAGTCTTAGGGATTGAACTCAGGGCCTGGGCACTGTCTCTGAGATTTTGTGTTCAAGACTAGTGCTTTACCACTTGCCACAGCTCCACTTCTGGCTTTTTTTTTTTTTTTTTTTGTGCTTAATTAGAAATAGAAATCTCATAGGCTTTCCTGCCCATGTTGGCTTTGAACTATGATCCTTATATCTTAGTCTCCTGAGCAGCTAAGGGGTATAGGCATGGGCCACCAGCACTCACCCACTCAGTCTTACATTTTTTTAAATATAATTTTATGTTGTTAGTGAAGTATTGTGTAGAGGAGTTACTATGTCATAAGTCAAGTATTGGGCACATTTCTTTTTTTGGACAATATCACCCCCTTCTTTGCTTTCTCCCAGTTTTCCCCTCCCATCCCTTCCTACAAGTTACACTGGTCTTTTTCCACATAGTATACATGGAATAGCATAATTACATTTGTCCATCCTTCCTCCCTCCTTTTCTGTACCCTTCTTTGTCCCCCCTAAAGGGGTGGGGACCCAAAACTAAACAAACACTACCACTACCACTAACAACAAAAATCCCATGTTTCAATTTCCTGGAATTCCCAGATGTTCAGAGAGCTTATACTTTTGTGTTCTATTAATTGGTTTTGTGATTCTTATAGTCTTGTGTAGGTTATCATGTAGGTTATATTTTAGATGTAGCTTCCACATAGAAGAGAAACCATGTGCCATTTGTCTCTCTGAGCTTACTTACCTCACTTAGCATGATTTTTTCTAGGTCCATTGATTTCCCTGCAAGTGACATAATTTTATTCTTTCTAAAGGATGAGTAAAATTCTATTGTGTGAATATATCAGTTCATCTACTGTAGAGCATCTGAACTGTTTACATAACTTGGCTATTGTGAATACAGTCTTCCTTTTTTTTTTTTTTTTAATTTGCCAATCCTGGGGCTTGAACTCAGGGCTTAAGCACTGTCCTTGGGCTTTTTCCTCCAAGGCTAGTGCTCTACCATTTGAGCCACAGCACTATTTCTGGCTTTTCTATGTATGTGATACTGAGAAATGGAACCCAGGTCTTTGTGCATGCTAGGCAAGCATTCTACAACTAGGCCAAATTCCCAGCCTCCTAGTCTTCCATTTTTTAACTTACATTTTTGATTGGATGACCAGAGAAGATAGAGAGGATGCTAGATACTGTCTCTCCTGTTCGAATTAATATGGTTTTTCTGGTATACTTAGTGTCTGTTTCTAAATTTTTCTTAATTATTAAGAATACTGTTTGCTAGGCGCAATGGCTCACACCTGTACTCCTAGCTACAGGAGGCTGAGATCTGAGTATCAAGGTTCAAAACCAGCCTGGGCACAGAAGGACCTGAGACTCTTATCTCCAATTAACCTATAGAAAATTGGAAGTGGGGCTTGGCTCAAGGGTAGGGAGGTAGCATTGAGGTGAAGAGCTCAGGGGCAACACCCAGGCCCAGAGTTCAAGCCCAATGATTGACCAAAAAAAGAATACTGTTCGTTTTTCTTGAATTACAAAAGGTTTCTTATTATAAATTATACCAGTAATTGAGTACTTTTCAGCATTTACTTCTTTGTTTCCTCTTGGTTTTAAACCAGTTTATTTGCCATATCTATTGTTAAATGACTCTATGGAAACTGATATACATCATGTTTTACCTTTCACAATGTATTACAGTTGTCTCAGGAACCATGCATTCATTGGTGGCTCACATTTATAATCCTAGCTACTCAGAAGGCTGAGATCTGGAGGATCTAGATTAAACGTTAGTTGAGGCTCTCTAAAAGTCTTTATGGCTCTATGACCAATTAACCAGCAAAAAGCCAACCAAGTGTCATGGCTCAAGTGGTAGAGCATCAAGCCACAGCACCATTATACATACCAAAAAAAAAATCAAACAAGTTGGGACAGAAGTGTGGCCTAGCGGTAGAATGCTTGCCTAGCATGCACTAAACCCTGGGTTCGATTCCTCAGTACTACATACACAGAAAAAACTGGAAGTGGTGCTGTGCTCAATGTGATAGAGTGCTAGCCTTGATAAAGCTCAAGGACAGTGCCCAGGTCCTGAGTTCAAGACCCAGGACTGATGGGGGTGGGGGGAGAAAGAGTTATCTCTTAGACAGTGGTGTAGATAGAATATAGAAAATGTGGGAAGAATAATGAAAGAAAAAATCTCACTAACTTGGCCTTTTATACGGTAATTATTTCTTAAAGATTCATTAAATTTTTTCATGCTTTGAAATTTATCTCACAATGGCTTTTTAGTTGCTATATACTAGAGCCAAGCATATGATCTTTGGAGAACCCAATTGCATGCACAGATTTCTTGTTACATCTACTCACCTTGGACAAACCTAGGTCTTATCTCTTCTCTTTTTACTTCCTGTTTCCATAAGTGAAGCTGAAGATACCTATGATTTAGTAGAAACTCTCAAGTTAAAAAGCCAGCATTTTAGCCGGGCGCACAGCTCATACCTGTAATCCTAGCCACTCAGGAGGTTGAGATCTGAGGATCAAGGTTCAAAGACAGGCTGTTCAAAGCCAGACCTGAGACTCTTATCTCTAACCACTAGAAAACCAGAAGTGGCTTTAGGGGTAGGGCTGTAGCCTTGAGCTGAATTGCTCAGACACAATGCCCAGGCCCCAGAGTTCAAGCCCCACAATTGACAAAAAAAAAAAAAAAGCCAGTATTTTTAACTAGTTACCTTATATATCATTTTCTAATACCTCTGTTAACCAATTTGGCAGTTTAAAATAACATCTCATATTACATCTTCTAAACTAGAAGTCTAGGCAAGTTCACTTCGATATAAAGTCAAGGTGTTGGCTGGCCTTGGATTCATATCTAGAGAAGCTGGGGGAGAATCCATTTTCAAACTTAACATGCTGTTGGCAGAGTTAAATTCCATGAAACTATAGGACTAAAATCCCCCTTTATTTGTAGCTCTTGGTTGGTAGCCATTCTCACATTCCAACCACATTCCTTGGTTCCTGGCCCCTCCATCTTCAAGACAAAAGCAGTGTACTGAACAAGTCTGACATTTTAAATCTTTCTCATTTCTCATTTTGCCCATCTCACAAACTCTTGTTTTTTCTTGTTTTTAAGGGCATATGTTTAAGGGTAGCCGATAAGTAACATTAATTTAATGTGCAAAGACCCTTTCACTGTATAATGCCGTGTATTCATGGGAGTACGAACAAAGAGTCAGAGATGATGAGAGCCAGACTATCTAACATGCTTTAATCCAGATTCCTATTTTCACATCTGTTTTAGCATCTGTGGTTTCATGTTTGTGGTACTTTAGCAATACATTTTAAATGTTAATTATTTATGTATTTATTTTATTTTGTGGGTCATGGGGCTTGAACTGGGCCTGGGTGTTTTGTCCCTGAGCTCTTCAGCTCAAGGCTATAGCCCTACCCTTGAACCAAGCCCTACTTCCCATTTTCTAGAGATTAACTGGAGATAAAAGTCTCAGGTCCTTTTGTGCCCAACTGGCTTTGAACCTTGATCCTCAGATCTCAGCCTTCTGAGTAGCTAGGATTATAGTCGTGAGCCACCATGCCCTACTAATGTTAATTTATTATGTGTTGCCATTGGGAGAATCATTCAGGTGTTTTATCTGCCAAAGTGATAGAAACCAAATCTATAATTCTTTTTTTTTTTTTTTTTGCCAGTCCTGGGCTTGAGCTCAGGGCCTGAGCACTGTCCTTGGACTTTCTCAAGGCTAGAGCTCTACCACTTGAGCCTCAGCACCACTTCCGGCTTTTTTCTATGTATGTGGTACCAAGGAATCGAACCCGGGTCTTCATGCATGCTAGGCAAGCACTTTAACCACTAGGCCAAACTCCCGGCCCTCTATAATTCTTTTATAATTAGATATCTCAAATTACTAACGCTTATATACTCCTTATATAGACAAGTCTTGTGAAGCTAGAGCTGTTATTTTATGGTGTTTTTGTCTTTCCAGGATATATGTGTGTGTGTGTGTGTGTGTGTGTGTGTATGCATGTATACATGCACGCGCACTAGTCCTCAGTCTTGGGACATTGTTCCTGACTGTTCTTGGGACATTGTTCTTGAGTCACAGTTCTCCTTCTAGCTTTTTGCTGGTTAGTTGGAGATGAGAGTCCCCTGGACTTATCTGGCCTAGCTGACTTTGATCTTCAGATTTCAGCCCTCTGAGTAGCTAGAATTATATGCATGTGCCACAGTACCTATTTCAATATAAAGTTCAGAGGGCTTGAACTTTCACTGAAGATCATAGCTAACTCCCCATTCTTGCTTCAGTAGGGATTTAGCACCTAGT
This sequence comes from Megascapheus bottae, assembly GCF_031878675.1. Classification (NCBI taxonomy): domain Eukaryota; kingdom Metazoa; phylum Chordata; class Mammalia; order Rodentia; family Geomyidae; genus Megascapheus; species Megascapheus bottae. The sequence continues at coordinate 54,655,074 of NC_143509.1, forward strand.
GGGTATGTATTTAAAAACTTCTACTTATTATATATACACTGATTTTTCAGCTTTACTAGTTACTAGGATAATGAATGGGGTTCATACTTAAGAACTCTAGGGTTCAAGGCTTCCATCTTTTTCTTAATAAAAATCAGAAAGTAGCACTCTGGCTCAAAGCAATACAGTGCTAACATTGAATGAAAAAGCTCAAGGACAATGCCTAGGCCCTGGGTTATCGCCTACAACCAAAAAAAAAAAATTAAAAGATGTTTTTTTTGCCAGTCCTGGGACTTGAACTCAGGACCTGAACACTGTCCTTGGGCTTTCTCAAGCCTAGAGCTCTACCACTTGGGCCACAGCACCACTTCTGGCTTTTTCTATGTATGTGGTACTGAGCATGCTAGGTCTTTGGCATGCTAAGTAAGCATTCTACTACTAGACCAAACTCCTGGCCCCTAAAAGAATCTTTATTTTCATTATTAAAATAGGTTTGTCAATTGAAAATAAGAATAGGAATGCTATTAGATGCCGGTGGCTCATGCCTGTAATTCTAGCTACTCAAAAGGTTAGGAGGCTAAGATCTAAGAATAAGAGTTCAAACCCAGCTTGAAGAGGAAAGTCCATGAGACATTTGTGTCCAATTAGCCACCAAAAAGAAAAAGAAAAAAGCCATAGTGGAGCTGTGGTTCAAGTGGTACAGTACTGGCCGTGAGGAAAACAAATGTACAGGGATAGCCCCTAGGTCCTGAGTTCAAGCCCCAGGACCAGAACCAGCACCAAAACAAACAAAAAAAGTAGGAATACTTTACAAGTACAGTTAACAGATTATATAGTATTTCAAATGCCTTTTTGTTTGTTTGTTTGGGGTTTTTTTTTTTTGCCAGTCATGGGGCTTGAACTCAGGGACTCAGGGACTGAGCACTGTCCTTGGACTTTTCTCAAGGCTAGAGCTCTACCACTTGAGCCACAGCACCACTTCCAGCTTTTTTCTACGTATGTGGTACTGAGGAATCGATCCTGTACCTTCGTGCATGCTAGACAAGCATACCACTAGGCCAAACTCCCAGTCCTCAGATGTCTTTTGACAAAAGTGGCTTACTAGGCCAGGCACTGGTGGCTCATGCCTGTAGTCCTAGCTGCGTAGGAGGCTGAAATCTGAGGATGAAAGTTTAGAGCCAGCCCGGGCAAGAAAGTGAGACACTTATCTCCCAATATCCAGAAAACTGGAGGTGGTACTGTGGCTTAAGTGGTTGAGCGCTAACTTTGAGCTAAATAGTTCAAGGGTAGCATCCAGGCCCAGAGTGAAGAAGAAGAAGGAGAAGAAAGAGGGAGGAAGAAGGAGGAACGTGGCTTAATATACTAAAAGATCTCAACTTGCATGCGCCTTGTTTGAATCATAGTAGGAAAGCAGATAGTATATATGTTATAAAGAAATGATAGCATTTGTAAAGTGATCTCTGTTATCCTTGTATTGTTAGTGTTGGATCATGTAAACAGTTGTTAACTAGCAACAGAATAATCAGTGGTGTCATCTCATGAAATGTGAGTTGGAGACATCAGGTATTCATGTGGCTTAATTTAATGAAGTGAGTTCACATTGAGAAAATGTAGTCATTGCTAACTAGGCAGTTTGCTTCATGATTGATAGAAAGTTACATTAACAAGCCAGGCACAGTGGCTCATGCCTGTAATCCTAGCTGCTCTGAAAGGCTGAGATCTGAGGATCAAGGTTCAAAACCAGCTGGGCACAAAAGGACCTGAGACTCTTATCTCCTGTTAATCTCTAGAAAATGGAAATTGGGGCTTGGCTCAAGGGTAGGGTGGTAGCCTTGAGCTGAAGACCTCAAGGATAACACTCAGGCCCAGAGATAGAGCAGTAGCCTTGAGCTGAAGAGCTCTGGGACAGCTCCCAGGCTTTGTTCAAGTCCCATGATCCACAAAAAAGAAAAAAGAAAAAAAACTAAATTAACAATTAAAATGTTGCTTGCTAGATTTCTATCTTGTTACAAATATTTCTTTTTTTTTTAATCAGGGTTCCAGTTGAGCCATCTTCTCTTTTGTCACTGTCACCAAGTCATAATCAGGTAATTGTTAATAGGCTGACTTACTTATTTCAGTTATTTTAATTTGGATTTTTTTAAGTAAGGTAGTCATCTTATAGCACTTAAATTGTCATCAGTTGATAGAAAATAAATGTTTAAGTTGCATGTGATGCATATCTCTAATCCTAGCACTTGATGGACTGAGGCAGGATTGAAAATTTGAGGCCATCCTGGACCACATAGTATGTTTCAAGACCCAGTCTCAAAGAAAAAGAGAAAGGGGAAAAATGTTTACCTCTGGTGGTGGTCTTATAAGAGGAGTGTGAACATGGGAAGCTTAGTAGTAAACATGTGACTCTAAATTACTTGAATCAGCAATGGAGATGTTAAAAGTGCAAAACAATACCATTGTTCCAGCTTTCATATGCAGACCTGGAACTTCATCGGAGAAGAGAACAGCTGGTAGAGCGGACTCGGAGAGAGGCCCAGCTTGCTGCCCTGCAGTATGAGGAGGAGAAAATACGGACCAAACAGATCCAGAGGGATGCTGTGCTGGACTTCGTGAAGGCACGTTGTGCTTCTTTGTATGGCAGACACTTTTTATTGTTTTCATTGAAGTATTTTTTTTCTTTCATAGAAAATTTTGACTATTCGAAAACTAATAAAAATTATTATCTTGCCTTTTTTTTTTTTTTTTTTTAAAGTGGGTCTAGATACTGACTGAGCTTTTATTCTCAGGGCTAGGGCTCTACCACTTGAGCCCCACTTCCAGCTTCTTGATGGTTAGTTGCAGTCTCCTAAACTTTTCTGCCCACGCTGGCTTTGAGCTGAGCTACAATCATCAGATCTCAGCCTCCTGAGTAGCTAGGATTACAGACATGAGCCACCAACACCTAACTTTATCTTGTTTTTGTAATTAGATTAGCAAGCACTTTACTATATAGCTACCATTTCCTCAGTCTGTAGTATCATAGCAAAGATTATGACTGTGAAAATACTGGGTCAACTGTGAAAGTGTTAAACTAATGTCAGTCAAACCCCTCCACTTCCTCACTCCAGTCAACCTACTAAAACTTGACAACTTCCTTCCATTCTCTCCCTTCCTCCTTCCCTCCCCCATCTCTGCCAGTTATCTTTATTCTTTTCCTCCCTGGTGTTTGTCAAACCCACCCAGTTCAATCACCCCAGTTAATGTTTCTTTTCTAACTTGACCATATATCTTCAGTAGCATCTGAACCTTGTTTATTTTATTTTATTATGCTGTTATGATTTGATTTTAAGTCTGAAATTACGATGGCTTTTTCTTCATAGGTAATTGTTTTGGTATTTTTTAATGCTTGATATTTATGTTCAAACTCCATGATGACAGGAATCAGGATGATACTTTCACTGCTATATCCCTAGAACTCTTTAGGCTGAGTCCAAGCTCAACAGAGTCTTGTTAAATGAATTATTATAAATGAATGACTCACTCTTGATCTCCAAAAGCGTTCTCTTATTTTAGGTAAAGACCATCTTTTATGCACATTTGTATTTGTTTTCTGTGATGAATTTGTTTTCCAGTGTATCAAGTCTGTGATGATAATCTTACTTGCCCTCATTTCCTTGTCATCTCACAAGTTCTACTGCCCATTGTTTTCTGTTAGAATTTAGGCAAATCATTTAGCCAATGACCTAAACTAAAATTAGAAGGTTGGAAAAGTGATCTCAACTGTATTATAACCCAGTCCCTCCCTGCTTCCCATTTGTCTACCCCAGGGTAATTCTTCTTTCCTGCCTTCTTACCTCTGACCGCTTATCTCTATCTTAGACATCCTGTTAACACTAGTCACCATTTTGTTCTGAGCTCCATGACCTTTTTTTTTTTTTAAAAAAAAATCAGTTTTAAGTCTTGAACCCTGAGCCTAGGCGTTGTCCCTGAGCTCTTCAGCTCAAGGCTAGTGCTCTGCCACTTGAACCATAGCACCACTTCCAGTTTTCTGGTAATTAAAGAGTCTCCAAGACTTTCCTGCCCCGGCTAGCTTTGAACCAGTATCCTCAAACCTCAGCCTTCTAAGTAGCTAGGATTACAGGCATGAGCCACCACTCCTGGCTTCCTTTCCTTCTTACTATATGTGCTCTTACTAACTAACCACTCACATATTCTTTCTCCTAATTTGTCCTTTCACTTCCTATTTAAATCACTACTTGGTTTATTATTGAATAAAAAGTTTTTTTATATGGCACTTTTAAAACCAATCAAAATAACTTAGCTGTTTGGGTTTTTTTAAATCTTTATAATAGAAAAATGGAAGTGGGTAGGGCAGTGGCCTTGAGCTGAAGAGCTCAAGGACAGCTCCCAGGCCCAGAGTTCAAATCCCATGACCAACCAAAAAAAGAAAAGAAAAGAAAAAATGGAAATGTTCATGTTTCACAGATAAGCCACAGATCCAAGAGATACAGTGTAATCATGTGTACTGAATTAGTGAACATAGATCCTAAGGCCTGTCCTATTCATTTGTTCATTCCTGACTGGCTTTTCCTTTATGGAATGCTGTTTATGTCTCTGTGTAATCAATATCAGGATGTGCAAAGTATAAGGTCAGTAACAACCTAGATCTTGTAAACAAAATAAAGCAGATAATAGACCTTTTAATGGACATTCTAGTTTTAATCAAAGACATAGGAGGAGTTAGAGAACAGTATGATCAGAATGACCTTAGAAGGAAATGATAATGAAGCATATAGCTAGTAAGCAAAAAATAGATGGTCATCTAAAGATGATTGGGGGGACCGGGAGTTTGGCCTAGTGGTAGAGTGCTTGCCTAGCATGCATGAAGACCCAGGTTCGATTCCTCGGTACCACATACATAGAAAAAAGCCAGAAGCGGCACTGAGCCTCTAGTGGTAGAGCTCTAGCCTTGAGAAAGTCCAAGGACAGTGCTCAGGCCCTGAGCTCAAGCCCAGGACTGAAATTAAAAAATAAAATAAAAATTAAAAAGCAAACATGGTTGGGAGAATTTAAGTAGGCTAGGAACTAGGAATGAGCTTTTATAATTTATACATTTTAAATAATGGTATTTCAGTCAGGAGCTGGTACTTCACACCTATAATCCTAGCTACTCAGGAGGCTGAGATCTGAGGATCTCAAGGATCGCTGAGGTTCAAACCCAGCCCAAGCAGGAATGTCCAGAAGTCTCTTTACTCTTTCCTCTTTTCTTGTTTCCTCTCCTCCCATTCTCTCCCTTCCCCCCCTCCCCTCCCCTCCTTTCCTCTCCCCATCCTCTTCTTCCCTTCCCCTCCCTCTCCTAAGACTGAGACTCACACTTGGTACCTGACACTTTTGCTCATTGACTGGCACTCTACTAAATGAACCATGCTTCCAACCCCAAGTCCAGAAGACTTTTCTCTAACTAACCACTAAGAAGTGAGAAATATAGGTATGGCTCAAGTGGTAGAGTACCCAGCCTTAAATGAAGAAGACAAGCAAGAGCAGAGGCTCTGAGTTCAAGAACCAGTACTGAATGGATGGATGGATAGATAGATATGTACACAAAATAAACAAAGTAAAATAATAGACTAATAAAATAAGGGCACTTAAGAAAAATACCAGCTTAGTTACAGTTTATATGGAATCTTACGTAAATAAAAATGAACTAGATGAGATGGTGAGACACTTATAGTAATACTTCTTGATGTTTATTGAACATTTATGTTGTCCTAGACACTGTTTCAGCACTCTGTATGTAGATTAACGCTTTTACTCCTTCCTATTAATTATCAGGAAACTAATACTTAGGAATGATAATATGTTATCTTTATGAGTGAATGTATGATTTGGAGTTGGAAGACAAGTATGAATCTCATTACTCAGCTAGTAAATGGCTAACCAAGAATTGTAATAAATCAGGATGACTCCCCACCCTTTTCTGTAACCAGTGTTATATGATCTCTCAAGAATTGAAAATTAGCCGGGCACTGGTGGCTCATGTCTCTAATCCTAACTACTTGGAAGCTGAGATCTAAGAATCATGGTTCAAAGCCAGCCTGGGCAAAAAAGAGTCCCCATGAGACTCTTACTGCAGTTAACCACTCAAAGATCAGAAGTAGAGCTGTGGCTCAAAGTGGTAGAGTGCTAGCCTTTGTCAAAAGAGCTCAGGGACAGCACCCAAACCCTGAATTCAAACCTCATGACTGACAAAAAAATAAAGAAAAGAGGCCAGTAGTTTGGCCTAGTTGTAGAGTACTTGCCGAGCATGCACGAAGATCTGGGTTTGATTGCTCAGTACCACATAAATAGAAAAGGCTGGAAATGGTGCTATGGCTCAACTGGTAGAGCTCTAGCCTTGAGAATGTCCAAGGACAGTGCTCAGGCCCTGAGTTCAAGCCCTAGGGCTGGCAAAATAACATTAAAAAAAAAAATTAGTGCAGTGGCTCATGCCTGTGACCCTAGTACTCAGGAGGCTAAGATCTGAGGATCACAGTTCAAAGCCAGCCTGGCACTAAAGTCCATGAGATTCTATTCTCCAGTTGACCACCAGAAAACGGGAAGTGGCACTATGGTTGAAGGGGTATGACAATAGCCTTGAGCTGAAGAGCTCAGGAGCAGCGTCGAGGCCCAGAATTCAAGCCACACGACCTACCAAGAAAAAAAGAAATAACTGAGAATCAGAACACCTGCTGTATGCCATGTCCTATTGTATGTCTTTTACATAAGTTAACTTGTCATGCCCTCTGTAGATGGTCTATCATTAGTAAGGGATAAATTACACTAACAGATCAAGACCAAACTCTGATTCACACAAAAAATTTGATCTTACTATACTAGGCAGAAGAGAAGAATTGTGTATCTAAGTAGAAGAGAAAACACAAAAAGAGAAATATGTCTGAAGAAGTAGTCTGTTCTTGTTAGAACAAGTTAAAAAGAAACTACAAGGAGGAAAATGAGATAGAAATTAACTACAGTAATTAGACAGTGACGCAAAATGAAGCATAAAACTAGATTATTTGGAAGATACCTAGTGGCAGAAGCATGGATTAGAAATATCTGAATTTGAATCCACTTTTGCCACTCTCGATGCACTTGGCTTTTTGAAAGTTGCTTTTAGTTTACTTAATGTATACTAAATAGGAAAAAGATTGATTTTGCTGTTTTGAGACAGGATCTTTGTAGCCTATTCAAATACTGAATTCCTAGTTTTTCTGACTTAGTCTCCTGATTGCTGGGATTATAGGTGTATGTCACCAAACCTAGCTTGATGATAGATTTCAAAATAAGTACTATTACACCGTGAACATAGATGAGTACTAATGAAGAATAAATCATTGAAAAGGACTGGGGAAAAAACAGATCCCAAAGCAACATTTTGAAAGCAAAAGAATGATTTTAATGAGAGTCTAGCATTGTGGAAAGTGTGTGTGATTAATACTCTGATACTGTGTTTGAGAATACAGGTGGATATGATGGTGCATGTCTTTAAGCACTTAGGAGGCTGATATAGGAGGATCACAAGTTCAAGGGTATCCTACAATATATAGTAAATTCATTGTAAAACACTGTGATTACACAGATGGCATTTGCCATAAGTCAGAAATTAACAAATGGGGAAAATAGCCAGGTAGTATAGAAAATTGTGAATTTATTTTTTGAATCTATTGAGTGTGAAGTGAGAGTGGAATTTCCAAGTAGAGACTCCAGGCTTACAGTTGAAAATATATCTATGTCTATATCTATCAATAAATATAGATATAGACATAGATAGAGATTTTTTTTTTTTGCCAGTCCTGGGCTTGAGCTCAGGGTCTGAGTACTGTCGTTGGACTTTCTTAAGGCTAGAGCTCTACCACTTGAGCCACAGCACCACTTCTGGCTTTTTTTTCCCTATGTATGTGGTACCGAGGAATCAAACCCAGGTCTTTGTGCATGCTAGGCAAGCACTCTACCAACAGGCCACACTCCTGGCCCACAGTTGAAAATATTTGAGATGTAGCTGATAGAAAGCTAAAGTTATAGCCAGGCGCAGTGGCTCATGTCTGTAATCCTAGCTACTCAGGAGGCTGAGATCTGAGGATCACAGTTCAAAGCCAGCCAGGGCACTAAAAAATGTGAAACTCTTATCTCCAATTAATCACTAGAAAACCAGAAGTGACGCTGTGGCTCAAGGGGTAGGGCAGTAGCCTTGAGCTGAAGAGCTCAGGGACAGCACCCAGGCCCACAAAAAGTCCATGACCCACAAAAAAAAAAAAGCTGGAGTTATTCACATTGCTGTAAGCATATTAAGAGAGATACAGTGATGGAATATACTGTTTGAATGTGTATGTATATGTATATACAGAGTTTTTAATTCCATTTATAAATAATTACAGAAATAAGATGGTATAGTTTGTTGCTTTTTTAAATGTAAGATATTCAAGTTGGGAGAACATCTTGACTAGTAAAGATCTCTAGAAAAATAGTATATATAAGAAATTAATGGGGGACTGGGAGTTTGGCCTAGTGGTAGATTGCTTGCCTAGCATGCATGAAGACCCGGGTTCAATTCCTCGGTACCACATACCTAGAAATAAAGCTGGAAGTGGTGCTGTGGCTCAGGTGGTAAAGCATTAGCCTTGAGAAAAGTCCAAGTACAATGCTCAGGCCCTGAGTCAAGCCCCAGGACTGGCAAAAAAAAAAAAAAAAAAAGAAATTAATGGGACTATTTCAGTAGAGAAGTGATCGTTTTCCATATTCCAGATTCTAATCAATTTTGTTTTTCTTTTGGTAAATAGCAAAAAACATCACAAAGTCCACAAAAACATTCATCTCTCATAGACAGTGAGGTAAGTCTATGTAATTACCATTTATTTGAAATTTACTATTTTTGTAATGGAAATGAAATGTTTTGCATGTGATTTATCATATTTTCAGTGATGTAAATATTGCTTTTTTCCTCCTCTAACATCATAAATTGAGGGCTGATGGCTCATACCTGTTCAGAAGGCTGAGATGTGAGGATTGCCAGTCTAAGCCAGCCTAGGCAGGAAGGTCCCTGACTCTCTCCAGTTAAGCACCAAAAAAAGATGGAAGTGAATCTATGGCTCAAGTGGTAGAATGTTAGCCTTGAGCCAAAAAGCTCAAAAAGACAGTGGCTAGGCCTAGAGTGCAAGCCCCAGGACCGAGACACACACACACACACACAAGCTTAAACATGTTCATCTAGAGATATTTACTATTCCATCTCTCCCAAAAGCATTATCCCCTTTGCAGCCATTTCAAAATACACTGTATAGTTAAAGAGAATCCTCAGAACTGTGTCTGATGCACATGGATGGTGCTGGCATTAAAAAAGAGAGAGACTTTCCAGAATGTTTCAACTTCTGTGTTTTTCAGTATTACACACAATACTTTATACATGTAATACCATTATAAATGAAATGTTTAAAATGAATTGCTTGAAGCCAGGCACTGTATCTGTAATCCTAGCTACTCAGTAGGCTGCGATCTGAGGATTGTGGTTCAAAGCCAGCCCAGGCACTAAAGACCATCAGACTCTCAGCTCCGGTTAACCACTAGAAAACTGGAAGTAGTGCTGTGGCTCAAGGGATAGGACAAATAGCCTTGAGCTGAAGAACTCAGGGATAGTGCCCAGGCCCAGAGTCCAAACCCCATGACCACACCAAAAAAACAAAAACAAAAAACAAAAAAAAAAACCTCTAGGCCTGGACACTGTCCCTGAGCTCTTCAGTTCAAGGCTACCACCCTACCCCTTGAGCCACAGCACCACTTCCTGTTTTCTAGTGGTTAACTGGAGCTGAATGGCAATCCTCAGATCTCAGCCTCCTGAGTAGCTAGAATTACAGGAGTGAGCCATGACACCTGGTTGCTTGACCTTTTAAAATGTATCCATTTATGCTGCTGGGAGTTTTACCTATTGGTAGGGTACTTGCCTAGTGTGCACATAGACCTGGGTTCAATTCCTTGATACCACATACATAGAAAAAGCTGGAAGTGGTGTTGTGGCTCAAGTGGTAGAGCTCTGCTCTTGAGAAAGACCAAGGACAGTGCTCAGGCCCTGAGTTCAAGCCGTAGACTGGCAAAAAAAAAAAAAAAAAAAAAAAGTTGTATCCATCTACTTGGATCAGCATAAATGAGGCATACTAAGTTGAACTTTTTGATCATGGTTGACTTTGTCCTTTTTTTGCCTTTCCTCTTTTTTCAATTTGTGATAATTACTTTCCTAAACATTTACAAAGACACCATTTTGTTTGAATTTAGATTTTTTATAAACATTGTTTGAAAAACTAATGTGAAGCTTTTACAGCATCAGCTTTCAACACAATGTTCTGGGACACCACTTTTTCTGGTATGAGAAAGTATACAGTGTTTTAAATTGACTGAGTGCTGGTAGCTCATGGCTGTAATCCTAGCTACTCAGGAAGCTGGGCTACAAGAATTGTGATCAGAGTCAGTCCAGGCAGAAAACCCCATAAGACTCTTCATCTCCAGTTAACTACTAGAAAACTGGAAGTGCCACTGTGGCTCAAAGTGGTAGAGTGCTAGTCTTGAGCAAAAAAGCACAGAGACAGCATCCAGGCTTTGAGGTCAAGTCCTGTGACTAACAAAAAAAAAATTTAAAAATTGCAACACACACACACACACACACACCCGTTTCATATTATTCAGTAGAAATGTGCTTTAAAATCTTATTGGACATACGAATATTAATTTTTCTTATGTACAGATTTCACATATTGTATAGAACCTGAGTCCATAAAGTATTTACGTTGTCTTTTCCTTCACATAGTAATACTTTTTCATTAACCCTTAAAAAACAAAGTTTAATGAGTTTACTGCAATTTTCCTTTTTTAATCCCAACAATTCCTGTTTTTTGTTTTATTTTGGTTTTTGATTTTTGCCAGTTCTGTCTGGAACTTGAACTCTTAGGCCCTGTCCTTGAGCTTCTTTTTTTTTTTTTTTTTTTTTTTTTGTGGGTCATGGGGCTTGAACTTGGCCTGGGCACTGTCCTTGAGCTCTCTAGCTCAAGGCTATCACCCACCTTGAGCCAAGCCCCACTTCCCATTTTCTAGGGGTAGGTTGGAGATAAGAGTCTCAGGTCCTTTTGTGCCTGGGCTGGCTTTGAATCTTGATCCTCAGATCTCAGCCTGGCCCACAGTGCCACTTCCAGTTTTCTGGTGGTCAACTGGAGAATAGAATCTCAGGGACTTCAGTGCCAGGCTGGCTTTGAACTGTGATCCCACTATCTCATCCTCCTGAGTAGCTAGGATTACAGGTATGAGTCACCAGCACTTGGCCTGAGCTTCTTTTGCTCAAAGGTAGCACTCTACCACTTGAATCATAGTGCCATTTCTGGCTTTTTCTGTTTATATGGTACTGGGGAATTGAACCCAGGGTTTCATGCATGCTAGGCATGCACCACGTTCCCAACCCAACATTTCCTGTTTTTGATGCTTCTCAAATAATGCTCTAAAACTGAAGCTTCATACATACACACAATAATAATAATAATAATAATAATAACAATAACAACAACAAGGACAGTTTTGTCCGTGTGTTTTCTTTTTGTTGTTGTTTATTTTTGCCAGTCCCTAGGCTTTAACCCAGGGCCTGAGCACTCTCCTTGGGCTTTCTCAAGACTAGAGCTCTACCACTTGAGCCATAGCACCACTTCCGCCTTTTTTTTTTTTTTTTGGCTAGTCGTAGGGCTTGAACTCAGGGCCTGAGCACTGTACTTAGGCTTTTCTCAAGGTTCACACTCTGCCACTTGAGCACTTTCCCACTTTCAGCTTTTTCTATGTACGTGGTACCGAAGAATCCAACCCAGGTCTTCGTGCATGCTAGGCAAGCATTCTACCACTAGGCTAAACTCCCAGCCACACTTCCGCCTTTTTTTTTTTTTTTTTTGCCAGTCCTGGGCTTGAGCTCAGGGCCTGAGCACTGTCCTTGGACTTTCTCAAGGCTAGAGCTCTACCACTTGAGCCTCAGCAGCAATTTCAGCTTTTTCCTATGTATGTGGTACCAAGGAATCGAACCCAGGTCTTCATGCATGCTAGGCAAGCACGCTACCACTAGGCCAAACTCCCAGCCCCACTTCCGCCTTTTTTATGTATGTGTTACCTAAGAATTGAATCCAGGTCTTTGTGCATGCTAGACAAGCACTCTTCCACTAGGCCAAACTCCCAGCCCAAAGACTGTTTTAAGTCGTTTCAGTTGTACTTTTATTTGTCTGAGAAACGTAATGAAGATGCCTAGATTAGAAATCTAAACTCTTAGGTTTATTTTTATTTATTTATTAATTTTTTGCTAGTCCTGGGCTTGAACTCAGGACCTGAGCATTTCCTTGGGATTTCTCAAGGCTAAATATCTACCACTTGAGCCTCAGCACCACTTTCAGCTTTTTTCTATGTATGTGGTACCAAGGAGTGGAACCCAGGTCTTTGTGCATGCTAGGCAAACACTCTTTATCACTAGGCCACACTCCAAGCCCTTGGGTTTATTTTTTTTTTTTAGTTTAGTTTATCTTTGGCTCATAATTTTTTTTTTTCTGTCAGTTACGGGATTTGAATACAATGTCCCTGAGCCCCTTTGTTAGGTAAGGCTACAGTCTATCACTTGAGCCGCAGTGCTACTTCCACCTTTTAAGTGGTTAATTGGATATGAGTCTCATAGTGACTTTTCTGCCTAGTCTATCTTCAAACCATGATCCTCATATCTCAGCCTCCTGCGTAGTAGCTAGGATTACAGGTGTGCACCTCTGGTGTGCAGCTTCCTAAAGAATGTAATTGCTGAAACTATACTTGATCTTTCTCTTCTGTGAATAGAATATTCTCTGCTCCTTGTTGTGGAAGGTGTTTAGGTAGTCATATTACATTTGAAGTTGCCAAAGCTCTTTCAGTACTCAGAATCAGCTTACTAGCCGTTATGGCATGCGAATGCAGATCTCTGTAATTGTGGGCCTGTATGTCAACATCTCCCAAAGTATGTCTTCATATCTTGCTTTTCTCATATGTGTATTTGTGAAATGCATCACACATGTCCACAGTTTGTTTTTGACATTGCTTCATTTTTCTTCACCTCTCTAGTGTCCCTTTCCATCCAGAAGGTCTCAGCACACTGATGATAGTGCCTTGTTAGTGGTAAGAATTCATGGGAAAAAGTTTCACATTGCTGTGTGTAGAGACTGAAGAAGGGCTGCTGTTGTGTACTAATCACTTGAAAAATGACCTAAATACCTTGAAACACAATGGGCATCATCACTGTATGCTTTACAGATGACTAGAAGTGTTTTCTCTGCATTACCATTTGTGACCTACCATATTCCAGGTCTTGCATCAGTGAACCTTGTACCTTTGTCACTGTTTCCCAGGGGAAAATATCTACATTGAGAACCCTACTGACATAATATAATAGTCATTTTTTAATGTTTTTCTAATTCCAGGTATACTGTATTGATCATTAATTTGGCATTATGTGAATTAAAATCCCTTAGCCCATAACACTGGCTGTATAACTATATATCTGGCATTCTACTTTATTATGTGTTTCAAATTACTGATAATCTCAGGCATTAGAGGGTTGGTTTTGTTTTTTTGTTTTATTTTTATTTTTTTGAGTTTTCTGACTGTCTTATAAGGTCCTGTTTTCCCCCACACTGTGCAAATATAAGAAATGTCACATATGAATCAAACCTTGGAAAACTATGTCAGTTACAACAGTGGAGATAGCTATTCCAAAGCCCTCATTTATACACAGGCTTTTTTTTTTTTTTTTTTTTTTTTTGCCAGTCCTGGGCTTGAGCTCAGGGCCTGAGCACTGTCCTTGGACTTTCTCAAGGCTAGAGCTCTACCACTTGAGCCTCAGCACCACTTCCGGCTTTTTTCTATGTATGTGGTACTGAGGAATCGAACCTGGGTCTTCATGCATGCTAGGCAAGCACTTTAACCACTAGGCCAAACTCCCGGCCTACACACAGGCTTTTAATACTTAAATCCCAAGATGATTCCCCATCCTCATTTTTTAAGCTCAGGAAAGCAATAACTAGAATGTTGACCACTGGTCATTTTGACACTGATGTACTTTATGGCCTGTTTCAGTAACATAACATGAGGCCACTAAAATTTTTCCTTTCATTGGTCCTTCATGATGATTTTATTTATAGAATTGCCTTCCCTTTCATGTTTTATGCTATTATTTTTGTAGCACTATTGAAAACTAGCCATTTAGAAGTCTGTATGTCTGCAGCAAATCCTGTCTCATTTGCTAGAAACTGCTGCTGCTACTATGTATGCTGTATGAATTACATGCTTTAGAGTAACATTCACACTTTGTAAGCTTGCCACTGTCTGTTAAAATCTATTTTGTGTGTGTGGGGGGGGGGGTCATGGGGCTTGAACTGGACCTGGGCACTGTCCCTGAATTCTTTAGCTCAAGGCTATTGCCCTACCCCTGGGCCTGGGTGTTGTCCCTGAGCTCTTCAGCTCAAGACTATTACCCTACTCTTGAGCCAAGCCCCACTTCCCATTTTCTAGAGGTTAATGAGAGATGAGTCTCAAGTCCTTTTGTGCCAGGAACCTTGATCCTCAGATCTCAGCCTCCTGAGTAGTTAGGATTACAGGCGTGAGCCACCATGCCAAGCTTGCCTGCTAAAATGTCTGTATGTTATGCAGCCTATATTTTAACCATGCATTTTAACTAGACTGTCTCCTTCCCTCCCTTGTTTCTCCCTCCTTCCCTCCGTCCCTTCCTCTCTTTGCAGTAGTAAGGTTTGAACTTAGGAACTTGCATTTACTACCATTTGAGGCATGCCCCCCAGAAGCCCTTATTCGCTTTAGTTATTTTTCATGTAGGATGTCACATTTTTTTCCCCAGGGCCAGCTTAGGACTGTGATCCTCCTATTCAGAAGGCATAGGTAGGAGGATTAGGATTAGGTATAAACCACCATACTTGGCTTTTTTTTTGCCAGTCCTGAGCTTGGGCTAAGACCTGAGCACTGTCCTTGGGTTTTTTCAAGGCTAGAGCTCTACCACTTGAGCCACACCACCACTTCAGGCTTTTTCCTATGTATGTGGCACTGAAGAATTGGACCCAGATCTTCATTCATGCCCGGCTCCAAAACAATATATAGCTTTTTTTTTTTTTTTTTTTTTTTTAGTCATGGGGCTTTGAACTCTGGGCTTGGGCGCTATCCCTGAACTCTTCAGTTCATTGCTACTGCCCTATCCTTTAAGTCTCAGCCCCACTTCTCCTAGCCTTTAATAATACTCATAAAGATGGACTATAGTTCTAGTATTAGTTAATGGGCATGAGAAATCAAACATTAAATTAATGTAGGAAAAAAAAAGTGAGGGCTGGGTTATGAGTTTGCTCTAGCAGTAGTAGAGTGCTTGCACAAATCCCTGGGTTCAATTCCTCAGTACCACATACACAGAACAAAATGGAAATAGTGCTGTGGCTCAAGTGATATAGTGCTAGCCTTGAGAATGCCCAAGGATAGTGCCAGGCCCTGAGTTCAAGCCCCAGGACTGGCAAAAAAAAAAAAAATGAAGGTGTCTAATGATCCAGATACCAAGTTATATATTTTTCGCAACTTTAAGGGTTAATGTTAAACTTGCCATCCAATGAATACTGTGGCACAGTGTGTCTTGTCCACCAGGTGTGATGTACCCAGGATCAAAGAACTAGCAACAAGTGCAAGGCACAGTTTGAATCTCAGGTAGATTGGCTTGGAATAGAATACTGAGTTATAGCACTTCCCATGCTATAAGTAGAAGCAGGAAATGAGCATGAGATTACAGTAACACAGCAGTATGTGAAATCGAGTATGAGATTTACCATGACATATACAGTACGTAATACAAGTCTGAGAGCCAGATTTCTTTTTCAAGAAAAAGTAAAATTTTCAAAATCAACAAAAGCAAAAACTTCTTAGCTGAAAATTTGTAATATCCTAGGCATCTGTTACAAACACTTATATGCTTGTATTCTAGTTATTAGAGTTCTTGTCTGACCTCCTAAATTAGATGGAAAGAAAAAGAAAAAAGAGTAAAACCAAGACTGTGGTCTGAATCATATCTAAAAGTCCACAGTATTCCTCTCATTTATGCCAGAGTTCAGAAATTCGTAATCATCATTTAAATTTTTTAAATTATTGGCCAGGTGCCTGTGGCCCATGCCTGTAATCCTACTTACTCAGGAGGCCTTGAGATCTGGGGATCAGGCTTCAAAGCCAACCCAGGCATGAAAGTCAATGAGATTCTTATCTCCAATCAACCACCAGAAAACTGGAAGTGACACTGTGGCTAGAGCACTAGACTTCAGCTGAAGAGCTAAGAGACAGCACCCAGGCTAAGAGTTCAAGCCCCACAACTGACCAAAAAAAAGAAAGAAAGAAAGAAAGAAAGAAAGAAAGAAAGAAAGAAAGAAAGAAAGAAAGAAAGAAAGAAAGAAAAAAAGTTAAATTACTGAATCTGTAAAGTTTCAATATCTTCAGGCTTTTGTGATTAGGTCTATTTTTTTTTTATTGTTTTTGTTGTTGTTGTTGTTATTGTTTTGACAGTCCTAGGCTTGAGCTCAGGGCCTGAGCACTGTCCTTGGGTTTTCTCAAGGCTAGCACTCTATCACTTGAGTCATAGCACCACTTCTGACTTTTTTCCACGTGTGTGGTACTGAAGAATCGAACCTAGGTCTTCATTCATACTAGGCAAGCACTCTATCACTAGGCTAAACTCCTGGCCCCTGGTCTGTTTTTTTAGATTTGGTGGCTTGAACTCAGGGCCTCAGCTAGATATGAGCTCTACCTCTTGAGCCGTGGCCATGCCTCCTATTAAGACTATTAAGTAAAATCTTACCCAGTTCCCTTGTGAAAATCTTTGCTCTTCTTTTATGTTTATTCCCAATGTGACAAATTTAAAAAAGTTACATTCTTCTCTTAATTACAAATTTACATAATAGCTTTAATAGTTTTTCAATTTAAAAATAATGTAAATAATATTTTTTAATATATAGTAGACTCTGGTAGTATCTCTAATATGTCTTAAATAGTGTTAATGTTGGTACCAAAAAAAAAAAAAACAAGAAAAATATGGAAAGAAAAGCGAAATAGTACCTTTTACTCCTAAAGGTCATTTAAACTTTCATAGAAGCAGAAATTAAATTCTGGTCTCCTAGGAAGTAATGCGGTAGCTCAAATGGTAAATTGCTAGCCTTGAGCACAAAAAAGACTCAAGGATAATGCCCAGGCCCGGAGTTCAATCCCTACAATAGACACGCCCCCCCCAAAAAAAAAAGGTTGGGGGAACAAGGAGAATGTGGCTTAGTGATAGAGTACTTGCCTAGCATGCTTGAAGCCTTGGATTTTATTCCTCAGTACCACATACACAGAAATGGCTGCAAGTGGCACTGTGACTCAAGTGGAATGCTAGCCTTGCGCAAAAGAAGCTAGGGATAGTGCTCAGGCCCTGAGTTCAAACCCCAGGACTGACATTCTTAAAGAGAGAAAAGGGAGGGAGGAAAGGAGAAAATATGAATGAATTCTAGCCTTCTCTTAAAGTGTGAAGTGAAATCTTTATGTCCTGTCTTCTCACATTAGAGCCAGCAAATTGCATCATACTAAATCTAATTTGAATTAATATTGAAAATGTACTGTTGACTCATGCCGATGTGCTCCAAATGAGGACTTTTGATTGTATTTGTTTCTCTTACCATAAGAATAGCAGAGGACTCATTAGTTTCAAACCTGTTGCTAAAAATGTTAATGTTCTCTGTCTTCTTTCTGCATAAGATCATAGTTTTTAATTCTTAATGTGTTATTGTGAATATGTTGAATTGTACAGGCAGGTAAACAGTTGTATAAATGATGGGGTTTCCCCCCAGAACATTCTCCTTTGAGCTTATTAATATGTCAGTAAACAGTTTATCAATAACCTTTTCTTTTCTAATTGCATGGGTCAGATCTGCTTGGCTGACATTTGCTCACATAGTGCTGCCTGTGTCTTTTCCTCTTTTGAACTTGTAGTCGCTGGCGGGGTTGAATCAAGTGGGCTGTGCTGCTGCCTTACCTCACACTTCCGCCTTCACACCTCTTAAGGTACCTCATGTTACAATAATTCATCAGGAACTTTGGGGAGGGAGTGCACAGGTAGGTCGTTAATTTTTCCATGGACTCATTTAACAGCAGCCTGAAATCTGGAATTGTATGAAATATACTGAAGCTTAAGAAACTAGTTTTAACATCCCACAAATAATCATGCAGCCCCAATAAATCCCTTGTATACAGATTCTATTTGAAAGGTCATTTTGATTTTCTTGCCAACTGTTATTTTGTAGCATGAGTTATTTAGAATGATTTATTTTAGTGTAATTTATTACTTATTAACTGTTATCTAATAAACATGAAAAATAATTTGAGTCCCTGTCTGCAAAATTGTCAAGAACCTCTATCTTAATGTACCTTTGTAACCACTAATCCTTAATAAACATCCTCAAGTTCTCTGCCTGCTATTTTGCCTCCACAATCCATAACTAGAAATACATTCCAGCAGCTGTGAGTTTGGCTTAGTGGTAGAGTGCTTTCCTAGTATGCACAAAGCCTTGGGTTTGATTCCTTGGTACAGTATACATAGAAAAGCCAGAAGTGGTGCTGTGACTCAAGTGGTAGAGCTCTAGCCCAAGGACAGTGCTCAGACCCTGAGTTCAAGTCCTAGGGCTGGCAAAAAACAAGGGAATGTACCATTAGAGATACTGCAAATATTTAATTCTTGATTAAAAAACAATGTGAGCACATTGCTATAACAAAATTTTAAAAAATATTTAAAAGAGGGTCCGGGAGTTTGGCCTAGTGGTAGAGTACTTGCATAGCATGCACGAAGACCCAGGTTCGATTCCTCGGTACTACATATATAGAATCTGGAATTGGTGCTGAGGCTCACGTGCTAGAGGTCTAGCCTTGAAAAAGTCCAAGGACAGCGCTCAGGCCCTGAGCTCAAGCCCAGGACTGGCAAAAAAAAAGAGAAAGAAAGAAAAATTTTAAAGAAATAGTATCTGCCCTATGCTAACTATATAGCAAGAGTCTTTGTCTGCTTTAGCTTTCAGTTGGCTTCTTTTGCTTTTGGTGTTCATTGTGTTTAATGTCTACTATAATTCTCAGTGTGTTAGTTGTATTCCTAAATAATTGATTTCTACATCTCGTATCTTTGATTTATCCTGAATATTTAAATCTCCTATTTGTATATTTGTACTTCTCTAATTTATAAAAACAGTTTCAAATTCTTGCCTCATGCCCCCTCCCCCTCTTTATTGGCAGTACTTAGGTTTGAACTCAGGACTTCTACTAAGCAGAAGCTCTGCTGCTTGAGCCATATACCAAGCCCTTCATTGCTCTGGGCTTTTTGGTGTTTTGTGGTTTTTTGCTATTGTTGTTTGTTTTTTTTAATACTCAGGGTCTAGGCCTTGTCCTTGAGCTTCTTTTTTTTTGTTGTTGGTTGTAGGGATTGAACTCTGGCCTGGGCGCTGTCCCTGAGCTCTTCAGCTCAAGGCTAGCTCACTGTCACTTGAGCTACAGCACTACTTCCAGTTTTGTGGTGGTTAATTGTAGGTAAATGTCTCGTGGATTTTCATGCCTAGTCTGACTTTAAACTGTAATCCTCAGATCTCAGCCTCTTGAATAGCTAGAATTACAGGAGTGAACCACTGGTGCCTGGCCCCTGGGCTTTTTTTTTTTTTTTTTTTTTGCCAGTCCTGGGCTTGGGCTCAGGGCTTGAGCACTGTCCTTGGACTTTCTCAAGGCTAGAGCTCTACCACTTGAGCCTCAGCACCACTTCCAGCTTTTTGCTATGGATGTGGTATGGAGGAATCGAACACAGGTCTTTGTGCATGCTAGGCAAGCACTCTACCACTAGGCCAAACTCCCGGCCCCCCTGGGCTTCTTTTTGCTAGCAGTGTACCACTTAGGCCATAGCTCCATTCCCAGCTTTTTGTTTGTTTGTTTTCTTTTCTCTTCATTTCTTTGAGTAGTTAATTGGAGATAAGAGTATCATGGCCTGCCTGGGCTGGCCTGAACTGCAGTCCTCAGATCTCAGCCTCCTAGGTAGCTGGGATTACAGGTATGAGCTACCTGTACCTGGCTTCCTCTAGTTATTTTTTTTCTTTTTGCCAGTACTGGGGCTTGAACTCAGGGCCTGAGCTCTGTCCTTGGGCTTTCTCAAGGTTGGATCTCTACCACTTGAGCCATAGCACCATTTCCAACTTTTTTCTCAGTATGTGGTACCGAGGAATCGAACCTGAGTCTTTGTGCATGCTAGATAAGCACTCTACCACTAGGCCAAACTCCCAGCCCCTCTGGTTATTTCTGAGATAGGGGTCTCAATTTTTACTAGGGCCAGCCCAGACTACATCCTATTTATAGCATTTGATGATAATTTCTTTATAACCTGATGAATTATCTCCCTGATCCATTGAAACTATTCTGTGTGCACAGATGACTCCTGCTAAAACTATCTGTAATCCTCTTCCTTATTAAAGTGTTGCTAGTCTTTTCCAGTTGGATTTCTTATTTATATGTCAACATAGAACTATTTCATTGATGTTTTTCAAAACTCTAAAGGAAGGTACTTAACTAGTTCCATTCTACATGTGTAAGAGAGAATTGGTGAGAGCCTATGAAAGCCTGCTCCCTCCCTGCTATGGGGTGGTCCTGAAACTACTTCAGGTCAACAGTTCAGTGGGTAGGAAGAAATTATGACATGAAACCAAGGAGAGCAAGGACAAACTGAAATCCACCTAGACAAACTGGAACTCATGTCTGCCTCTCAGCACCATATAATATACTTCAGTGACAGGCAAACTTCAAAAGAATCTGATCCTCTTCACAAGGAGAGAAACTGGGGTAGCTAAAGGCAGGCAGCTACTCTTATCTGGATGCAAGCTGGCAGATCACTAATAGAAAGTATGAGATACAGGGATGCCCCGCACCCTCCACTTCAGAATATACTTAGATTGCTCTTTACTTCTGCCTTCAGACTCATAATTTGTGTCTGGGCACCGATAGCTCACGCCTGTAATCCTAGCCACTTCCAGTTTTCTGATGACTAATTGGAGATAAGAGTCTCATAGACTTTTTTTTTAGTACCTGGGCTGGCTTTGAAATGCCACCCTCAGAGCTCAGCTTCCTGAGTAGCTAGGATTATAGGCTTGACCCACCGCACCTAGTAGGATGCTTAAATTTTTGTATCATGGTTCCTCAATGACGTCCGTTTAGCTAACTTTCTCCTTCCTAGATCGTATCCTCTGGAATTGCAGTGTTTTATTTCCCAATAAGGTTAACCAACTTTTGCCTCATGAATCTTTGGTTCTTTTTCCTAATTCTTGTTACTTGTATTATAATAAATGTATTAGTGTGTGTGTGTATGTGTGTGTGTGTGTGTGTGTGTGTATGCATGCGCTCGTGAACACACACTCATTCTAGGGCTTGAACTCTGGGCTCTCACTTGGCTTCTTTTGCTTATGGCTAGTGCTCTACCATTTGAGCCACGCCTCCACTTCCAACTTCATATGCCTCTCTAATCTTTAATAAGCATGACTTTTTTCTGTTGGGAATGTAATTCACTGCTTTACCCAAAGTATAGCTTCAATTACAAGGCATGTACTCTACTGTTTGAGCTGTTTCCTTAGTAAGTAGAGTTTATATTTAAAATCATAATCATGCTGAGCACCAATGGCTGAAACCTATAGTCCTAAAAGAAAAGTTTATGAGACTGTCTGCAATAAATTATTCAGAAAAGCCAGTTTAAAAAAAAAAAAAAAAACCTTCGTCCTCAACTCATGAGTGATCAAACTAAGGAATAATTACCAGAATATTGCATCTAGATCTGCCCAAGAGTATTCTCAACAGGATGGCTTATATTTAAGCAGTTATAATTCCCATTAATATCATCTGACCCAGTTTGAACGAGGGTTACTAAATTATGGAAAATGCGAAGAGTAAAGGGGGAAGCAGATTGTGTGTTAGCTTCAAAATCATTGTAGTTCAGAAATGTCTTAGTTGTCATATATTTAAATTCACTCAGATGTCAAGGCCTAAAAATGTATTGCATTGTTATTCTAGCCTCTACTTCCCCACCAAGTTTTCACATTTGATCCAAGCAACCACTGTTACTTCTTCAGTGAACTTAATCACATTTTCCTTTTTGGTAGTGAACTTTGTAGTTTAGCTAGTTCTTTGTTCCTTTGGCAAGAGAATTGAAAACATCCTGTCTTTGAATATTGTTACAGAAAGCACATCAATTTTTTTTAGGATTGGACCCATATCTTGTACGTGCTAGACAAACTTGCAACCCTGAACCACATCCCAGCCCTCATCTAGCATCTTTGACTACATTTTTCTAAATCAAATGAAAAATGTAAATCAATTAATTGAAACTCTATAGAGGACAAAATACTTTAGAAAGTATCCCAGAAAAGTGCTAGTAAAATGTTAAGTTCTTTCCTCTTTTCTATATATTTTCAGTAAAAGACTTTGCATGATGTTACATTTTTCAGTCTTCAGAAAGCCTGTTATATAGTGGGACTCTAATTAGAGACTTTTACATAAATACAACTACATAAAAAGTTTGTGATTTTTCCCCCCACCCCCCGCAGGAAGTGCTTTATTAAACAAGGGAGGATACCGTTATCCTTGCAGAGAGGTTACACCCCCCCAACTCCAAAACCACAAGTCTTGTGATTTTTTTAAAGGCACAAAATAAATTCACTTTGCCAAATTTTTATTTCTAGACTAATTTTGAAAGAAAATTGCATGGACTTCCTTTTATTTTTGTAAGGTTACTATTAATGTGGAAAGTATCTCTTTTTGAATAATATGAATAAGAATTGTTGCTGTTTTTGTTTCCCACAGGGTGATGACAGATCTAATGCCAAGTCAAGTTTGCCTACAACAGAAACAGGTAATAGACATAAAAAGAAATATATTCATTACCTGACTTAGGAAATAGCAATACCGCTGCACAACACCTTAATAATAACCAATTGTTTTTTTAATACAATTAACTATATAAAAATCATAAATTGCTGGGAGTTTGGACTAGTGGTAGAGTGCTTGCCTAGCATGCATGGAGACCCGGGTTCAATTCCTCGGTACCACATACATAGAAAAAAAACCGGAAATGGTGCTGAGGCTCAAGTGGTAGCGCTCTAGCCTTGAGAAAGTCCAAGGACAGTGCTCAGGCCCTGAGCTCAAGCCCAGGATTGGCAAAAAAAAAAAATCATAAATCATTTTCCTTGCTTTTTGAGACGTAGCACAGGCTGGCCCTCTTGCTTCAACTTCCCAAGTGCTGGGATTACAGGCATGAGCCACTATGCACACTCAGGGAAATATAATTTTTCACCAGAATTTTATTTCCTAGAGAGCAGTGGCTCCTTCATTTTGCTTTGTTTTGGAGAGTTGGTTTTGGTTTTGGTTTTTGCTGGTACTAGAGAATCAACTGAGGGCCTGGAGATTACTAAGCAGGAACTCTGCCACTTGAACATCTCTGACCCCTGTAGGGGTTTTTTTTGGTTTGTTTGTTTTGTTGTGGTTGTGATTGTGGTTGTGGGGCTTGAACTCTGGGCTTGTGCTATTCCTGAACTCTTCAGCTCAAAGCTACCACCCTATCCCTGGAGCCACATCACCACTTCTGATTTTTAGTGGGTAATTTGAGATAAGACTTTAGTGCCAGAGGTGGCTTTGAACTGAGATCCTCAGATCTCAGCCTCCTGAGTAGCTTGGATTAAAGTTGTAAGCCCAGCTTTTTTTTTTTTTTTTTTAATGTGGGTGTTGGGGCTTGAACTCCGCCTGGGCACTGTCCCTGAACTCTTCAGCTCAAGGCTACCACCCTACGCTTGAGCCAAGCCCCACTTCCGATTTTCTGAAGATAAGAGTCTCAGGTCCTTTTGTGCCCATGCTGGCTTTGAACTATGATCCTCAAACAGCCTCCAGAGTAGCTAGGATTACAAGCGTGAGCCACTGTGCCAAGCTCAAGGCTGTTGTAAGACTTTATTTCAGTTAAACACCAGAAACCTGAAATGTTGCTATGGCTTAAAGTGGTAGAACACTTTAAGCCTAAAGCCTTAAGCAAAATTGTTCGAGCCCTGAGTTTAAGCCCCACAACCTACCAAAAGAAGAGGTGTTGGGCCAGGAGTTTGGCCTAGTGGTTAAAGTGCTTGCCTAGCATGCGCGAAGACCCGGGTTCGATTCCTTGGTACCACATACATACAAAAAAGCTGGAAGTGGTGCTAAGGCTCAAGTGGTAGAGCTGTAGCCTTGAGAAAGTCCAAGGACAGTGCTCAGGCCCTGAGCTCAAGCCCACGACTGGCAAAAAAAAAAAAAAGAAGAGGTGTTTTTGTACACACACACACACACACACACACACACACATACACACCTCTGATCACTTCTCTGTCCAAAAATGTTTATAAATAGGGGCTGAGACTTTGGCCTACTGGTAAAGTGCTTGCGTAGCATGCACAAAGACCCAGGTTTAATTCCTCAGTACCATATACATAGAAAAAAAGCAGGAAGTGGTGCTGAGGCTCAGGTGGTAGAGTTCTAGCTTTGAGAAAGTCCAAGGACAGTGCTCAGGCCCTGAGCTCAAGCCCGGGACCAGCAAAAAAAAAAAAAAAAAGTTTGTAAATAAATAAGATGCTCCATTATAAATACCTGTTTACATGCTGTCTCTGTGGTATTTCATGTGCTTCCCCCATGACTCACATTGCTTCTCCATGCTGATTTAGTTCATCAGTCCCCCGCATATCCTCTTCCTGCTGCTACCCTAAGAAATCAGCCTCAGCGCCCTGAAAGCTTTCTTTTCCGAGGAGCTATGAGGGCTGAATCAAATAAAGGTAGGTGGGAATGACCTGAAAATGGGGGCGGGGCTTTTACAACCAAGGTCACAAAAGCTATAAACTCAGCTAAGCATCAGTGACTCCTGCCTATAATCCTAGCTGCTCAGGAGACTGAGATCTGACGATTGTGTTTAAAAGCCAGCTTAGGCAGAAAAGAAAAGCCTGTAAGATTTTTTTTTTCTTTTGGCCAGTCCAGGGGCTCGAACTCAGGGCCTGGGCATAGTCCCTGGGCTGCTTTGTGCTCAAGACTAGCACTCTACCATTTGAGCTACTTCTGGCTCTTTGGCTTTTTTCTGGGTACTTTATTAGAAATAGGAATACCATTAGACTTTCTTGCCCAGGCAGGCTTTGAACCATGATCTTTAGATCTCAGTCTTTTGAGTAGCTAAGATTACAATTATGCCACCAGCACCCAGCTCCATGAGATTCTTATTTCCAATTAATCACAGAAAAAGCTGAAAATGGCACTGTGACTCCAGTGGTAAAGCCCTAGCCTTACACAAAAGGAGTTCAGGGACAACGTCCATGCCCAGAGTTCTAGCCCCAGGACCAGGAAATAAAAAAAAAAACAACTTTAAACTCCACAGATATCTGTGTGTGATCTCACTTGCATTAAATGAGTAGCATCTTATTAAAATAGTGAGTTTGCTAAGAACTTCTGAGAACATATTAAAAAATATTGGAACAAAACTAGAGGTAGTGGTACATGTCTGCACTTGGAAGGCTGAGGCATTTGTATGACTGTGGTTCAAGGATAGCCTGGTTACACAATGAGACCTTGTTTCAAAACATATTTGAAATATGCACCAAAACATACATGTAAAAGCATTCATAGCAATATTATTCATAATAATTCCAAATTCAGTATCAGTAGAATGGGTAAATGAATTATTATTTTTATACAATGGAATTTCGTACAAGTAAAGAGAATGAACAAACTACTATATACAGCAATGTAGTTAGATCTCAATACAGATCAAAATAAGCCAGACACAAAGAAAGAATTCAATATGGACAAACTAGTACATAGTGCTTGATGTTTGGGTTCTCATAGCCTGTGGGAATGATCAGAAATTGGGGCTTAGCTAAGATTTTATTTCTAGATATTTTTGTTTCATTTTATGAATACTGTGCTTATCACTTGTTTTCTGCATGGAAAATTGGACATGGAATTTTTCAACAAAGACATTTAAATAGATATAATCAAAAAAGCAGTTGAGCCGTGTGGCTCACACCTATAATCCTAGCTACCCAGGAGTCTGAGATCTGAGGATTGATGTTTGAAGCCAGCCCTGGAGGATTCTTATCTCCAATAAAACTGTTCAAAAAAAGCTAGAAGTGTTGGGCCAGGAGTTTGGCTAGAATGCTTGCCTAACATGCATGAAGACCCTGGTTTGATTCCCTAGTCGCACATACATAGAAAAAGCTAGAAGTGGTGCTGTGGCTCAAATGGTAGAGTTCTAGTCTTGAAAAAGCCCAAGGACAGTGCTCAGGCCCCAAGTTCAAGCCAAAGGCAAAGAAGAAGAAAAAAAAAAGCTAGAAGTGGCACTGTGGCTCAAGTGGTAGAGTGCTACCCTTGAAAAAAAGAAGCTCAAGCTGGGTGCGGTGGTTCATGCCTGTAATTCTAGCTACTCAGGAGGCTAGAATCTGAGGATCTCAGTTCAAAGCCAGCCCAGCCCAACACTAAAGACCTTGAGACTCTGTCTCCAATTAATCACTAGAAAAGGGGGAGTGGGGCTGTGGCTCCAGGAGTAGGGCGGTAACCTTGAGGTGAAGAGCTCAGGGGAAACGCCCAGGCCAAGTTCAAGCCCCATGACCCACCCCCCCCAAAAAAAGAAGCAGCAACAGCAATTCAGGGACAGTGCCCAGCCCCTGAATTGAAACCCCAGGACTGGCATAAATAAATGAATGAATGAATGAATGAATGATGTGCTTTCAAGGAGGCTGTCAGCAGACACTTGGGTAACTGCTCTGGCAATCACCTCTCTGTCTTATATATGCTTATTTTTCTAGGTCATGCCTCACCCCTTCTCCCATCTTCTACACCTACCACTGATTCTACAGACTCCTTAACTAGACAGAGAGAAGAAGAGCTGAAATTAATAGATCAGCTGCGGAAAGTATGTCCATTATCTTTCAATTACCAGTTTTCACTTTACTGCTTGTAGTCAATAATCCTGTAATCATACTAGAGTAAACCTCCTTACCACTCAGTTTTTTTTGTTTTGGTTTTTTTCTGCCAGTCCTGGGCTTGAGCTCAGGGCCTGAGCACTGTCCTTGGACTTTCTCAAGGTTGGAGCTCTACCACTTGAGCCTCAGCACCACTTCCAGCTTTTTTCTGTGCATGTGGTACCGAGGTATCGAACCCTGATCTTCATGCATGCCAGGCAGGCACTCTACCACTTGGCCAAACTCCCGGCCCCACCTCTCAATTTAAAACAAAACAAAACAAAAAATAGTTTTTCTAAAATCAGTAAGTGTCCATTTGCTATGTTTTGTGAAGAAAATAAAAGAAATTTTGCCACTAAGAAAAATTATGACTTTTTCTACAGTAATTGGATTAATCTAAAAGTTCACATCCTAGCCCTGCTATTTAACAGTCTTCTTTTCCCTTCTGCTTTATATTGTAAAGAATTCTCATGCCAGACACTGGTGGCTCACACCTATTTTCCTAGCTACTTAGGAGGCTGAGATCTGCCGACCACAGCTTGAAGCCAGCCTGGGCTGGAAAATCTATGAGATCCTTGGCTCAAGTGATAGAGTGCTAGCCTTGAGCAAAAGAAGCTCAGGGAAATGCCAGGCCCTGAATTCAAGCCCCAGGGCTGACTAAAAAGAAAAAAAAAGACATTGTATATGAATTTCTATTGTATTTTGTACCACTGTCTGCATATAGATACATATATACATACATATATATTAGATCCCCTTAACTATGGTACATATTTCCTTTTCTCGCTGGGTTTTATTTGAGCAGCTTGCGTTGTAACTCTGTCCTGTCCTGTGTGTTAATCACATACTTTCCTATTCTGCAGCACATTGAGTACCGGTTAAAAGTGTCTCTGCCTTGTGATCTTGGAGCAGCTCTAACTGATGGTGTTGTTCTTTGCCATTTGGCCAATCATGTACGGCCTCGGTCTGTCCCAAGCATTCATGTTCCCTCACCAGCTGTGGTAAGTTCACAGTGCCAACAAGCATTGGCTATTCACTAGACATGAATTTAGCACAACAGCAGTCACTGTTCTGGATGCTAGGGAGAAGGACACAGAAGAGCTGGTCTCTGCCTTCTAGGTCTCCCTTCCTCTAGAGAAAAGAGAAACAAATAAAGATGATGACAGATAGATGCCAGTGACCCATGCCTGTAATCCTAACTACCCAGAGCTAAAAAGTCTGTGAATTTTTTTTTTGGTCAGTTGTGGGGCTTGAACTCTGGACCTGGGCGTTGTCCCTGAGCTCTTCAGCTCAAGGCTACCGCTGTACTCCATGGCACTACTTCCTGTTTGCTAGTGGTTACTTGGAGACAATAGTCTCACAGTCTTTACTGCCTGGGCTGGCTTTGAACTGTGATCCTCAGATCTCAGCCTCTTATATAGCTAGGATTATAGGTATGAGCCACCGTGCCCAGCTTGTGTATTTTCTTTAACTTGAAAAAAAAAACATACTGTCCCTCCAAAATTACTCTGCTTAGCACTTACCTTACTAAACCAAAGCAAAATGTGCAGCGTGGATGACAAAGTCCTATCCTAGACAACACATGGTTCCATAAATCAGATCTTACAGAGCATGCCCTCATTTACTTGTTTACATGTGTGTGGTTGCATTCACAGTCCTGGTAGAAATGGGCAGTTAAACAGCAATTTTTAATACTTTCAGGACTGACATTTATTATCTGATCCCTTAAGAAAATATTCATTGAGGCTGTGAATATAGCCTAGTGGTAAGGGTGCTCACCTAAGCTCACACCTATAATCCTAGCTACTCAGAAGGCTGAGATTTGAGGATCAAGGTTCAAAGCCAGCCCGGGCACAAAAGGACCTGAGACCTCTAATCTACAATTAACCTCTAGAAAAGGGAAGTGCAGCTTGGCTCAAGGGTAAGTCGGTAGTCTTGAGCTGAAGAGCTCAGGGACAGTGCCCAGGCCCAGTTCAAGTCCCATGAACCACAAAAAAAATAAAGAGTGCTCACCTGGCATGCTGAAAAAGTCCTGGGTTTGCCTAATATAGTAGCTCACGCCTATGATCCTAGATACTCAGGAGGCTGAGATCTGAGGATCACGGTTCAAAGCCAGTTCGGGCACTAAAAAGTCCGTGAGACTCTTATCTCGAATTAGTCACCAGAAAACCAGAAATGGCTCTGTGGCTCAAGGGGTATGGCAGTAGTCTTGAGCTGAAGAGCTCAGGGAGAGCACCCAGGCCCAAAGTTCAAGCCCCAGAATGGACAAAAAAAAAAAGGAAGAAAGAAAGAAAACAAACATTAATTGATCCCCTAATTAGTAGAGTTGTAAGTATATAAACCAACTGAAAAGATAATTTTTTTCAATTTGTAGAAGTTTTAAACTTTTGCTAACAGTTTCCTTACTTTGCTTGTTGCAGCCTAAATTAACAATGGCAAAGTGCAGACGAAATGTGGAGAATTTCTTAGAAGCTTGCAGAAAAATTGGTGTACCTCAGGTAATACATTTACTCACTTTTTTTGGTATTGCTTATACAAACTTAGGTATTATTGCCCTGAAATCAATCAGAAATCCAAGTCTCAAAATTTTTATAGCCCTGAACTGTTGATCATTATTCATATGATGTTGTATTAGTTAGTATCTTTTGATCAATACAGTATTTTTATTTCCGTGCACCTGCAAAGAAATCATAAACATGTATCTATATTGCAATAAGTAATTAATGAAAAGTGATTTCCTAAACATCCCTGCTAGCTCTGTGACTTTGGTACAGTGGTAGACACAGCACAGTCTATTCTTTCTGAACATGAGTACCTTAGATTAAGAACGCTTGGGCTGGGAATATAGCTTAGTGATAGAGTGCCCTGGGTTCAATTCCTCAGCACCACATAAACAGAAAAAGCTGGAAGTGGTACTATGGCTCAAGTGGTGGAATGCTAACCCTGAGCACAGAGAGGCTCGGGGACAGTGCCCAGGCCCTGAGTTCAAGCCTCCTGACTGGTGTGAGGGATGGGGGAGAATGCTAGTTAGAACTAAATAGTAGTGGCTCATGCCTATAAGTCCAGCTACTCAGAGGGGTAAGGGCAGGAGTATCAAGGTTTGAAATAAGTAGAGACAGAAATTTCTGAGATTCTTATATTTAATTAACCAGCAAAAAATGTAAACTGGAGCCAAGCCTCTTTATTTTTATCTGGGACTGGTCTCAGACCAAAATCCTCTTCCTGAACTACCACACTCAGCCTTGAGTTTCCACTTTTTGCTGAAGCTAGCTCTGAACTACAATCTGGGGGGGGAGGGAGGGAGAGAAGGAGGGAGAGAGAGATATCACCCAAGCCAGCACCAGTGGCTTATGCCTGTGATCCTAGCTACTCAGGAGACTGAGATTAAGAATCACAGTTCAAAGCCAACTCAGGCAGGAAAGTCTGTGTGAGTCATATCTTGAATAAACTACTCAGCAAAAGACAGAGGTGGTGTGTGGCTCAAGAGCATTAGCCTTGAGCAAAGAAAAGCTCAAGGACAGCACCCAGACCCAGAGTTCGAGCCCTAAAACCAGCAAAAATAAAATTTTAAAAAGTATCTATATATGTATATGTGTGTGTACATATATCACCTTTTTGCTTAGGTGCCAAAAGTTCAATATTGGGTTGGCACCTGTGACTTACACCTGTAATTCTAGCTATTCAGGTGACAGAGATCTGAGTAGGTTCAGTGCCAGTCACTGCAGAAAAGTCCATGAGATTCTTACCTTCAGTTAACCAGCAACAAGCCAGACATGAGTTCAAGCCACAGGACAAGCATAAAACAAAACAACCCTCAATATTGGACCAGGGTATGGTGGTGCATGCTTATAGTCCTAGCTGCTTTTGAGTGGAGATTAGAAAAATCACATTCTAGGCCAGCCTCGGCTGAACATTAGTGAGCATCCCTGTCTCTCAGCCTAGCTAGGAAGGGTGCCGGGGAGTGGAATGCCTATCTAAAAAATAACAAAAAGCAAATAAGTAGGTCTTACCAGCTTAACTGCTTACTGGATTTACAGAATCATCTCATATTTAAAGTCCTTTACCTGGAATTTTTCAGGATATTTCTGCCATCAGACAATAATATACCTTAAAACATGATTTAAGTCAGCATTTCCCAGATGGTAGTTAATAGCATTTATTATGGGCCAGCTCCTTGCTTCTTTCCACCAGAGCTATACTATTTGAAAGCAGGTACAGAGATAGGAAAATACTACTGTAATAATTTGGTCATTTTCCAGAGTGGTTAGACTGGGATTCTTGACACATTCTTCCTGCTTTTTTCCCCTCGTGAGGAGGAAGTGGGTATTCCACCCAGACCACCCTTCTTCTCCTTCTGCCTCCCACCCAAGTCCTCACCACCACCACCACGGCCACCGCTACCTCTTCAGCAGCCTCCCCCATTCATCACTTCTGCTCAAAACTAACCATTTGTCTAAACAGCAGGAAGGAAACAGAATAAACCTACAAACAGAACGTTGAAACTAGCATTCTCGGGTCCCTATATTACAGAAGAAAGGCTCTCATATCTCCCCTGTTCTGAGCTGCTGGCCACCCTGGCTGCTATTAAAGCACTTGCTCTTTATCTTTTTTTTTTTCTTTTTTTCCAGTCCTGGGCTTGAGCTCAGGGCCTGAGCGCTGTCCTTGGACTTTCTCAAGGCTAGAGCTCTACCACTTGAGCCTCAGCACCATTTCCGGCTTTTTTCTGTGTTTGTGGTACCGAGGAATTGAACCTGGGTCTTCATGCATGCTAGTCAAGCACTCTACCACTAGGCCAAACTCCTGGCCCACTCTTTATTTTAAAAAGCAGGGAGGTAGCCAGGCGCAGAGGCTCACACCTATAATCCTAGCTACTCAGGAGGCTGAAATCTGAGGATCATAGTTCAAAGCCAGCCCAGGCACTAAAGACTGAGACTCTTATCTCAAATTAATCACTAGAAAACAGAATTTGCTAAGTAAAAACACCTATGATGAGGATGAGTAATACATTGATATTCACTTTTATTATTGCATTTTCGTTAAAGGTGTTAGAGTATTAAAAATTATGATGGGGAAAAATGCTTGTAATTGTGCCCGGCTTCCTACGTCCTGTATTTATTATATGTTATATGTTAAAAGGTATTTCCTTGTTATTAATTCCAGTAACTTTTTTTTTTTTTTTTTTTGTTATAGGGCTTAAACTCAGGGCCTATGCACTGTCCCTGAGCTCTTTTTGCTCAAGGCTAATGCTGTGCCACTTTGAGCCATAGCTCAAAGTTTTTGAGTGGTTAATTGAAGATAAGAGTTTAGCTGGCTTCAAACCATGATCCTCAAATCTCAGCCTCCTCAGTAGTTATGATTACAGGCTGGGGCCATCACCAAACTCTACTTATTTATTCTGGCTGGGCTTGGGCAACTGTCCCTGAGCCTCTTTGTGCTAGTGGTAGGCTAGTGCTCTACCACTTGAGCCATAGTGCCACTTCCAGCTTTGTGTGTGTGTGTGTGTGGTACTGAGGAATCAAATCCAGGGCTTCATACACTCTAAGCAAGCACTCTACCACTAGGCCAAACTCCTGGCCCCCCTCATCTATTTCTTAATGTGTGAAATGGTGGACTTGAGTGCTCTCCAAAGCCCCTCTCAGCTCACCTTCATGCTGGACATAGTTGTGGACTAACATTGGTTAAGATGGAATTGATCCTGTTTCAGAGAAACACTGAATTGTTAGTACATTTGGATTCTGGGTGCAAATTCCCCTGATGATTGGACTGTTCATTCTCTGAACCTTCTTGATTTTTTTTTTATTTTTTGCCAGTTGTGGGCTTGAACTCAGGGCCTGGGCACTGTTGTTGAGCTTTCCTCAAGGCTAATGCTCTACCACTTGAGCCACAATGCCACTTCTAGCTTTTTTCTGTATATGTAGTACTGAGAAGTCAAGCCTGGGGCTTCATGCATGCTAGGCAAAGCACTCTGCCACTAGGCCACACTCTCGGCCCTGAACCTTCTTTATTTATCTGGCTTCCCAAGAAGACTATTTCCCACTTTCTTCACTGAGAGAGGAGAATAATGAGAGTTGAGAGGGAGGTGGCCTCCCACAGACAGACCTCCACCCTGCTGCTCAGCCTCTTGTATCTCCAAGCCAGAATCCAGCTCTGGTCAGTTCTGCCTTAGTGTTTATGCTAGTCTCTGACAACCCAGCTTCATTCTGCACTTCATAATAAAGTTTGTTTTTCAGCATTTTCTATGTAGTCAGAATTAAAGTGTTATAAGAGGTATATCTTTGAATGTGATTGAAATATCATACTGAATTCTGTACTCAAGGCTGCATTTCTGATTCACTGACTTTGTTTTTCTGTTTTCCTTTCCTGCTCACACTCTGGACAGGACAATCTTTGTTCCCCTTCCGACATCCTTCAGCTAAACCTCAGCGTTAAAAGAACTGTTGAGACACTTCTTTCTCTGGGGGCACATACAGAAGAATCCAGTTTTGTTTCCCTGTCTGTTCAGCTTCTGGGTTTTGTGGCATTTTATTGTACTTTAATGTTAACTCTCTGTATGCTTTATTACTGGATCTTTCCCCTCTAGCTGGAAGATTGCATGCCAGTGATTTGCTACCTCATTCCTAAGCTTGGTAAGGGAGGTGCTTCTCATACTCATGTGAGATTCCCCTCCTCCAAAGGGCTAACCGTAGTAGAGAAACCCTTTCCTTGGGATCTGTCTACTGTCCAGAGGAATAGCCTATCCCATGATGCTGAGCAGAGTAGAAGACCAGACATTTCTGTCCGGGAAATGTACTATTCTCCTGCCCAGTGCTCTTGTTCCTCTTATCATAACTGCTACTGTATCTTTACTAACACCCTCCTGAAGCTGCTCTCAGAATATATATAAACAACTTCCAAATGACACAAGAAACCCCCATCTGGCCATTTTCCATGCCTCAGCACAGCCTAGGTATTGAACTTGTAAATTGTTCATAAGGAAAATAGTGGTGCTACTTCTTTGTCGCCTAGATCTCTACCTTGAAATCACCCTTAATTTCTGAGCCCAGTGGGTACATTTAAAACTGTACAATTAAGCAATTGACCAGAGGTTACCTTTTTACAATGTACTTTTTGTTTCCTAGAATTATAATTAAGATTTGCTCCTAGGATCCTACTTAGAATGTAAAATGTTATTTTTACGTCATTTCTTCTATGCTTGGATCCTCCTTGATGTGCCCTCAGCTGCAGTGAACAGCAGCAGGCAGCAGGCAGGGGGTGCGCGTTAGGCAGCAGCCTCTGTTCTCCCCACAGCACTGAACCACACCACCTTCTGTAGGAAGCTGCTGGTCCCCGTGCTCATTCTGCCATGTCATCCCATCACATTCGCCTCTCACGATGGTGTCTGTGAACATTCAGTAATCTTCCAAACTGCTGACAAAACTGGACTCCTGACCCAAGGCTGAAGGGAGAGTTTGAGGAGCACCAAGTCCTCTTGTTGAATCCAGCCTGAGCATCTCATTGCTCGTAAAGACTGTTTACCATGAATTCCAAAACCCTGGATACTGTGATTTTAAAAAAGGGGAAAAAAAAAAAGGAAGAAACCACTTCAGTTTTACAAAGTTGTGCCTTCCAGAGTTTGGAGATTTGCATTTGTTTTATTTATTTATTCATTCATTCATTCATTCATTCATTCATTCATTTATTATGACATCCTGGGGCTTAAATTAAGGGTCTGGGTGCTATCTGCTGAGCGGTTGTGCTAAAAACGAATGCTGTACCTTATGAGCCACAGTTCCAGCAGCTTTTTTGATGATTAATTGGAGATTTATCTCACATGCTTTCCTGCCTAGGTTAGCTTCAAACTGTGATCCTCAGATCCCCGCCTCCAGAGTAGTTAGGGTTACAGATGTAAGTTACTAGCATTTGGCTTGCGTTTGTTGTATTTTTTAATTTTATTATTATTTATTATTTTTTTTATTTTTTGACAATCATGGGCTTGAACTCAGGGACTAGGCATTATCCCTGAGCTTCTTTTTTTTCTTTTTTTTATACATATATTTTTTTATTGTAATTAATAAAAGGGTTACATGATATTTGCCATATAGAAGGTGCATTAATTCACATACATTGATACCCTTTCACATGTCTTGGTACCCTTTACCCTTCCCCCCACTGCCCCCTCATTCCTGAGCTTCTTTTTCTCAAGGCTAGCACTCTACCACTTGAGCTACAGCACCACCTCTGGCTTTGTTTATTTGTTTTATTTACGTAGTACTGAGGAATGGAACCCAGGACTTCATGCATGCTAGGCAAGCACTCTACCACTAGGCCAAACTCCTGGCCCCCCAGCAATCTTTTTTGTTTGTTTTGGTTGGGTTTTTGTTTTTTTGCCAGTCCTGGGCTTAAGCTCAGGGTCTGAGTACTGTCCTTGGACTTTCTCAAGGCTAGAGCTCTACCACTTGGGCCTCAGCACCACTTCTGACTTTTTTCTATGTATGTGGTACCGAGGAATCGAACTCCGGTCTTCGTGCATGCTAGGCAAGCACTCTACCACTAGGCCAAACTCCCGGCCCCCCAGCAATCTTTGTTAGTAGAACCAGAATTCTACTTTCAGCGAGCAATATCTTTTTCTTGTAGGATTTTTAATCTCAATAGAAAATTCAGCAAATCCAGGCATGGTGGTTCATGGGTAATCATTATAGCCTACCTGAGCAGGAATATAATGAGACTGTCTCTGCCTCCCCCCCCCCCAAAAAAAATGGCTGAGCTCACTGGGATCTGGGTTTGATTCACAGCCCCACCCCTCTACTCCCCACCCTACATGCTTGAGATTTGCCTTTTCCTCCTACAAGGATCGGGAGGGGGGGGGGAATTAGGTAAACAAGATGGATATATATCTAACTTCCTAAGAAAACATGTAAATACTTGTCATATACTAATAGTTAAGATGTCATTGAATGAACTCACATAATAGTTCTCTAGCATAATTTAATCCTTTGAATTTTAAAAGCTATGAAA
Source organism: Megascapheus bottae (assembly GCF_031878675.1). NCBI lineage: Eukaryota > Metazoa > Chordata > Mammalia > Rodentia > Geomyidae > Megascapheus > Megascapheus bottae. Next base: position 54,691,112 of record NC_143509.1, read on the forward strand.
TACTTTATTCAAGTACAGTTTCTAATTTTTGTAATTTAGATTTTTAACTAATTCAGATAGGGCTTTCTATGAATTTTCCATATGTCTGTCAAGAGCTCTGGATCTACTCTCTCCTCCTGGGATCTGCTTGCTGAGAACCCTGAATTATGAAGCGGATTGTACATGCTTCCTTTTATGCAATCTTAATTGTGTCACAAAGCCAGCTTGTATTTTAAAGTGCTTTCTCCTAAAATGTCCTGTCTTATAGATTTGAAATCAGGTAACTTGGGGTTGTTTCTGTTTTCTACTTGTCTGTTTTTCAGAGCTATATTGGCTTTTATTTATCAGAGATAAAGGATGTCCATTTCACTCTAAAATATTGTTCTTCTGTTGTATGTATGTCACTTGTCAATTTTCCAGTCTTCAAAATGATCATATGTACTTGCAGTTGTGTTAATAAAGTGAAAGGAACTGTCAGATGCCATCTCTGTCTACCTTACATTAACAGAGGTCAGGTTCCAGTGACTGACTGCTTGGGTCTCAGTTGGGCCGGGGCAGAGGGACATGTTTCTTTTTTTCCTTTCAGTTGTGTGATGTTCACTGTTTTCTCTTTTGTTTGTTCTTGTTACATTGTCCCATTTCAGGAGCAATTATGTTTGCCTCTCCACATTTTAGAAGAGAAAGGCTTGAGCCAAGTGGCAGTGACGGTCCAGGCTCTCCTGGAGCTTGCCCCACCCAAGCAGCAGCAACACCAGCTCTCTGCTGTTTAAGGAATCCAGGACCTCCAGGCATTGGCTTGGCAAAAACAACAAGCAGACCACGCCATTGCTGCTGCCAGCCATCGGCTTAAAGAGCTCTGTGCACTCGTAGAAGGAACTGTTGTCACGATTCCTACTAGGAATGTTTTGCTTCATTTCTCCATTTTAGGGGAGGTTAAACCCATTTTCTGAATTTATTTTTATGAAGACACAGTTGGTTTTCTCAAGTGAAACTTGTCAGTGCTGAGAATCCAACCCTGATGCCTAATCAAGCTATGCTTTCTTGCAGTCAGCTAATCTCCAGAGTGAACATATTCACAGACCGATATTTAGCTCTCTTGCAGGTAAGACATCTAAGTTCCCTGCTTTCTAAACACTTATGCTTAGACTGTGTTGGAGCACTTGGGAAAATACCAACTTGTTAAGTAGGTCTGGAGCTGGGCCTGGAAATCTGTGTTTCCAGCAGGTACGCCAGATGCTGTTGATGTAGTAAAGATCATTGTTCTGGTCTGGGAATGTGGCTTAGTGGTAGAGTGCTTGCCTAGCATGCCTGAAGCCCTGGGTTTGATTCCTCAGTACCACATACACAGAAAAACAAACAAAACCACCACCAACAACAACAGTGAAAATTGTTGCAAGCCAAATACTTGTGTGGTTTTGTGGGGTACTGCTCTCTTGGCATTTTTCATCCACATTTAAAACCAAAAGCTACATTATACTTGCTTTGAGTCTTCTATCCAAGGCAAGACACAAGTAATACGGACAGCCTAGATTTTGCATAGTACAACAGAGAAACAGACTTTCATTTAAAGCCAGTGTTCTAGCCTGCCACCAGCCACCAGTACAGTATCTTTAGCAGAGGGGCATCCGTGCGTGTCATCCTGCTGCAGGAAGCACACACCAGTTCCCAGTGACAGGACGCAGAGCAGCTTCATAGGCATTCCCCTCTGAGCTGCCCTTGTCCCCCAGGCAGCCCTCAAGACACCCACACCCGCCAGCGCACTCCAGACACCACAGGTAGTAGCGGATCATGGAAACAAGCAAAGGGACTGAAGGAAAAGCCAAGTTTCTCATCCTTACGTAGTTGCCAGTATTGCCACTGAGTGAAAGCATGTCCTCCGTGTTAAGAGCCTCCTCCTGTCTTCATTCAGCCCGCTCACCTGCCTGCCGCAGCTCCTGCAGTAGGCCTAGTGGTCCCAGAGCCAAGTGCTCACACAGCTGTCGGGAGCCCTTATTCAAGTTCAAGCCACATCGGCTTTTCTTCCTCTGACCCTTTTTTGGGGTCAGTAATTCCTTTTGGTTTTCACTCTTTGTAAACCAAATAAATAGAGTGGGTAAAGACACTCATTCTATAGGTTTTTCAGAAGTTGTTAACTTATGGGTTTCCTTTACCAGTACACACCTTTGAGCACACTGCATTGTTGGCCCTTTTTATCATGCCAGCACAGCCTCTACACGTAACTTTGGGTAGAAATAATTTTGAGGGCCAGGAGTTTGGCCTGGTGGTAGAATGCTTGCCTAACATGCTGAAGACCTAGGGTCAATTCCGCAGTACCACATACATAGAAAAAGTCAGAAGTAGGGCCGGGAGTTTGGCCTAGTGGTAGAGTGCTTGCCTAGCATGCACAAAGACCCGGGTTCAATTCCTTGGTACCACATACATAGAAAAAAGCTGGAAGTGGTGCTGAGGCTCAAGGGGTAGAGCTCTGGCCTTGAGAAAGCCCAAGGACAGTGCCCAGGCCCTCAATTCAAGCCCCAGGATTGCCCCCCCCCAAACAAAATGTAACAAGATATGAGCTCAAAGCCCAGTCCTCTGTGGCCTCAGAGAGTGTTGAACCAGACCCTGGGTACTTATACTTCCAAACACACCTGCCAGGGTGGAACTAAAATAGAACTTAATTATGTATATTTTTCAACTCTAGGTATTTTTCCTTCTAGTCATAACAGTCTCTGAAGATTTGAACATATTTATGAGGAAATAAATCCAGAACACATTACATAATGGAACACTTATAATTTTTCCACAGAAGTGGAAATGGTGACGTCTTTCAAAATTTGCACATAGTATTAAGCCCCATTGTATTTTTTCAAAACAAGTTCAAATCTGAATTCTTATGAAAAAGAAAGAATTGTGTACAGGTGTGGCTGTTTGTGAAGGGAAAATGCCATTCATGTTGATTTTTCTGTCCACATATGGTTTTGGGGGGCCGGGAGTTTGGTCTAGTGGTAGAGTGCTTGCCTAGCATGCACAAAGACTCGGGTTCAATTCTTGGTACTACATACATAGAAAAGAAACCAGAAGTGGTGCTGAGGCTCAAGTGGTAGAGCTCTAGCCTAGAGAAAGCCCAGACAGTGCTCAGGCCCTGAGCCCCAGGCAAGGACTGGCCAAAGAAAAAAAAAGGTTTATTGGAGAATTTATTCAATGTCTAATGTAATCCTTTAAACTGGAAAGAGCAGTTCAATATTAATTAGCCTTGCTAGCCTGCATGTAAAGTGAAGATGTGTGGTCACAGCCGTCTGTGAACTGCTACTGTGCAGTTCCCAGTGCTAGAGGCCTGAACGTCACACAGGCTGAGGGCCCACCCAGCCCTGCCACCCACGGAGATCACGAGCACTGCCCAGCCTGTGAAGCCCACCTGCTTTGTACCCCACACAGTGTGCTCTCTGATAAGCACGTCTGCACTCAGCCCAGGAGGCCCAGCTTGGTAACAGTGCACTTTCCTTAATAGCTCTGAAATACACCCTTCCAGCTAACCTAGGAGTCTGTAATCCTCTCACTTTCTACTGTCAGCAGTGACTAATGTGTGCCTGCGCTGCTGAGTCTGATGAATTTTTACAAAGTGCTGTGATGGTTACAGAAATGAAGGAACATAAACATAGTTAGAGGCCTTTTTTGTATGCACATTGCAATGAGATGGTTTACAGCAGATTCCGTTTTATTTCTTAAAATGTTATAAACATGTAATTAGTAAAAAGATTTTGTAAAACACTGTCCTATATTTGTATGTCTGTAAATATATTAAGTTCTAAGTATAAATATGTCAATATTATGTATGTTATTTTTAACTTGCCTGTATGCCACCTTACACGTTGAAGCTAAAATAAAAGTTAATACTTCAATAACATGGACTAATCATTTGAAATTATTTTTACCTAAACCATGGTTTCCCAGAAAAGGCATCTAATTCCTTGAAGGAGCATTAGTTGAAACTTATGTTATAGGACTGGCTTAGTGGGTGACTGCTTGCCTAACACACCTAAAGCCCTGGGTTCAATTCCTCAGTACCACATAAACAGAAAAGGCCAGAAGTAGCCCTGTGGCTCAAGTGGTAAAGGGCTAGCCTTGAGCCAGAAAGGCTCAAGGACAGTGCCTAGGCTCTGAGTTCAAGCCCCAGGACTGGCAAAAAAGAAAAGAAACTCACATTAACAGGATCACATCAACAGAATCACTGTAGTCTCAGACATTACCAGCTGTGCTGTGGACAAAGCTTTTGCAGCCCACAGCATTCAGTTTTGATTAATCAAGGCAAGAATGAGCCAGTGGGTTTGTTTTTGAAGAGAAGAGGGAGGCAAACAGCTTTACTGTGTCTCACGTGGTTAGGTCTTTTCACACCTCAAGCCTACTACCCTAGAGAGTAAAACTATAACTGTAGCCCCTCTGTACATCTTTAGAACAATAAAAAGATTGTGTAATGAAATACCTTTTGCCACTGAGCTAATCCTCAGCCCAAGATCCTTGAAAGGTTGTGCATCCTAAGATTTCAGGTCAGATGTCACTTCATATGTCTTCATCTCCCTACAGGGGGGAAAAAAAATGAGCCAGGCACTTGTAATCCTAGCTACTCGCCAGGCTGAGACCTGAGGATTGCAGGTTGAAGCCAGCCCAGACAGAAAAGTCCCCTGAGACTTATCTCCAGTTAACTACTCAAAAACTGGAAGTGGTGCTGTGGCTCAAAGTAGTAGAGTGTCCCCTGAGCAGAAATGCTCAGGCATAGCAGCTAGGCCCTAGTTCAAGCCACATGGCCATCAAAAAAAAAAAAGTGAGATAGTTGCATCACTAGTCAAAAACATCTCTAAAGCAGTGCCCTCCCAAGAGCCAGCCTCCTGGTCTCCACAAGTGTGCTTCATGGTCTCAGATTCTACTTTTGGCAATGTGTAGCCCTACTATTGCCAGAACACTTGCCAAGACAGCTTGTAATAAAATGCCAGGGATAAGTGACTTATGCCTGTAATTCTAGCTACTTGAGCGGCTGAAGATTGCGGTTCAAAACCAGCCTGAGTAGACAAAGCCAAGAGATTGTATCTCCAATTCATTAACAAAGTGCTGGACTATAGGTGGAATTACTCAAGTGGTACAGTTCCAGCTGTGAACAAGAAAACCAAATGAGCGCCATGAGCCTGGCCTAGAGGAAGTGTGCACGCCTAACGTGCACAAAGCCCTGAGTTCCATTCCCTGGAACTACATACACAGAAAAAGCTGTAAGTGGCGCTGTGACTCAACTCTGCCTTCAGTAAAAAGTGTCCAAGGACAGTGTCCCGGCCCTGAGTTCAAGCCCCAGTACTGACAAGGAAAGCCAGGTGCCAGTGGCTCACTTCAGCAATCCTAGCTCCTAGCTACTCAGGAGGCTGAGATCTGAGGATCAAGGTTCAAAGCCAGCCCAGGGAATGAGAAACTATGAGACTCTTATCTCCAATTAACCACTAGAAAATTGGGAAGTGGCGCTGTGGCTCAGTGTGATAGAGTGGTAGCGTTGAGCTGAAGAGCTCAGGGACAGCACCCAGACCCAGAGTTCAAGCTCCACAACCAACAACAACAACAACAAAAAACAAACAGAGGAAAAAAGATGTATATTCCATGCAACTTCTCTCCAATTAAAACACAATAAAATAACAAATAGAAAAGATGCAAGAAAGAATATTTATTAAAACTTTACCATGTGTGTATACTAGTTAGCTTTACAAATAGCACTTCAAAATTCCTACTGAATATTTCACTTTTGCTCTGTCAAATGCATTATAGAAATTACTGAAATTTTAATACATTGCTATAACTAAACCTAGGAACTGTGTTTTTTCCTGGTGAGGTAAAACAAGAGGAAACTTCAGAAGACTTTAAAAAACACTTCCAAGCAAAATGAAAATATGAAGGCTTTCGTAATTCAAAGTTGGCAAACTGATATAACAGGCAAGGTGAATTCCCCAGCTTCCTCTGGGAATGTCCCATTCACCGAGCTGTGGCTGCGTTACCTATGGTACTTTTTATCTTCCTCCAAATCTTCTTTCCCATCCAAATGGCCAAAGGGAAGGACAAAAGAGAACTTGGTCATTTCTTCTTGCCTTTCCACTTGTCCTTGTCCTTGCCTTTACCTTTACCTTTACCTTTTATATCCTTGCCATCATCAGCATCTTTCTTAGGCATTTTGAAACTTCCAATTTCCCTCCGGACCACGGTGCCTCGCCACCAGGCCTGGAGCTGGAAGAGAGAGGCAAGCACAGGGAGTTAGAGTGCGCCTTCCTTCAAAAGAGGGAACATTGGAGTCAGACAGCAATCCACCCTGGAGGTTAGACTGCGCCATGGCTCCCTGGGCCTGGCTCCCTGGGCCTGGCTCCCCGGGCTCAGCTCCAGCTCCCTGGGCCTGGCTCCCTGGGCCTGGCTCCCCGGGCTCAGCTCCAGGGCCCCACTCCAGGGCCCAGGCAGCCTAGCAGCATCCCCCAGCAATAAATATGCCCATGGGGGCCACCCAACCATGGCACCCAAGACTTTCATCAATTCCTAACAATTTTCTTGTTATTAAGATTGCCTTTTTTCTATAAGCAGTGGTCTTCCTTTACTACCCCTCCCACAACCCTTTTTGGAAAAGACGCCCAGGTTAAAAGCAAAGGCCTCCAGAGGTAAGTAGAAGTCCATCGACACCCCCTCCACCCCCCCCCTGCCCAACACCATTTTCTCGAAAGTGCACTGTGGCCTAAAACAGTGTGGTCAAGGGACGCCTTGACCTCTTTTAGGGTTCTTGTCGATATTGGGGTATGTCTGAGCAGACGTGTAGGTTTGAGTCCCACCGGCAAGACATGTCTAAGGGTATCTACCCAGCCCAATTTTCTTGTTAGGGTTCTTGTTGATATTGGGATACGTCTGAGCAGATGTGTGGGTTCGAGTCCCACCAGCAAGACATATCTAAGGGTATCTACCCAACCCAATTTTCTTGTTTTTTTTCCCTTTTTGCTTGAGGATGGCCTCCGCCGCCCAGCTACCAGGAAATAGTTTAAGGCCAGGCATGCCATCAGAAGTTTGGGGGTTACTTCTCTGCTTCTCTGTCTTGTCCATGTTACGTTTTCCCCTTGTCCGGTTTTGTCCATGTTACCTGTTTTACCTTGTCTTTGAAATTGGTACCAGTTCTAAATATGGATCCTTATATTTGAATATTTTGAGAACTTCAGAAAATGTACGGCCGATATTAATTTTGCGCTCTTTAAGATGTTTGAGTGTGAATGTGTGAATGTGTGTGAGTGAACATGTTTGAGATTATACTTGTGTACAAGTATACAAGTTTATACTTGAAACTAACATACAAAAAATGGGTAGTTGGTTGAATCTGGGTCTAAAAAGGCGTCAGGGAACTTGGAATTTATTTCACTGAGTTTAAATTTGGAGATGTGAATTTATCAGTTTCAAAAACCTTGCCTATCTGTTTTCTAGAAAGGACAGAGCTTCATCCTGCCTCTCCCTTGCAGACTGACACTGGAAATCTGATGGTAAAGTGGGTGATGTGATTAGTATTTTTTGAAATGTATTAAATTGGGAAAAAGGGTTTTAATAAGAGTAAAAAGGTAAATTAGGGGTAACAAAATGATTGTTTAATTGCTATTTCAATTTGCCCTTGTAAGTTTGGAACAGTTTCCAGTGGGCCCACAGAAAAGAACAGCAGGTCCTTATTCAGATGTAACTTTGGCTCTTATCAAGTTCCAGATAAGATCATGCTTGGAGACTATTTCTGTGTTGACCACCCTGTTGCTTCTAATTGGAGTAAAGTGGCCTTTTGTAGGGCTCATTGATCTGAAAACTGCAGTTCTGAGCCAGCCTGGGCAAAGCAAAGTCCCTGTGAGATTGTAGTGTCTAATCTGGCAGCAGAATGCTATTAAGGCAGAGTTGCTTTGGAGCTCAAAGTGGCAGAGTACTAGCCTTGAGCTGGAGGGCTGAGGAACAGTGCCCAGGCCCTGAGTTCAAGTCTAGCAACCAACAAAGTGAAATGCCAATAGGACATTTATCCCTGTGTGGAGAGACACTACTGGGACAATGAAGCATCCAGATGCAGAAAGCCTCTGCGTGAATGGCAGAGATGGTGTCAGATCCTAGAGTCACTTGTGCTTGGCCATTCAAAATTAATCGGAGCCAGGAGGTCATAGAATAGTTTGTAAGCATGCCTTGAGGAACTAAAAAAGCGCCCTCATTCTGAGGCAGTAACCATCTTGCTGTTTATATAAACTATGAGTGACCCAAAAACGCACATAAATTAAAGAAACAGAATTGTGATGCCAGTAAGTCCCAGGAACTGACCTGTCTGTGTTAAAATTAACCAAAACTGGGGTAAATTCAAGGGATGGCATTTGTTTTCTAAACCATAAAACTACTCTCTGACAGTTGAATGGGCCATTAGCCCAGGGAGTTTCCTAATCCCTTCCTTATCTCACCTGACCCCCCCCCCCACCCATGGCTGTAAATCTGTGATTTTTGCCTTTAAAAAGACCATGTAGACATTGATTGTTGGGTGCTTGGAGTTCCCTGCCTGGCTTGTAACCCACAATAAACCTTGCTTTTGCATTTCAAAAAAAAAATGGGCCAGGAGTTGGGCCTAGTGGTAGAGTGCTTGCCTAGCATGTACAAAACCCAGGTTCGATTCCTTGGTACCACATACTTAGAAAAAGCCGGAAGTGGTGCTGAGGCTCAAGTGGTAGCGCTCTATCTAGCCTTGAGAAAAATCCAAGGACAGTGCTCAGGCCCTGAGCTTAAGCCCAGGACTGGCAAAAAAAAAAAAAAGGAACATTGTTGGGCACAATAAATGAAAATGAAAAGAGAGCTGATTGGACAAACTATTCTCTCATTTCCATGTACTAGTCCCCTTTATTTGTGTGTGTGTGCACATACCCACTGCTGTGTTGAGACTCTTATCTCAAGTGGGCCTGTGGATCAAGGGGTAGGGCAGGAGCCTTGAGCTGAAGAGCTCAGGGCCCAGGCCCATAGTTCAAGCCCCATGACCCCCTCCAAAAAAAAAAAAGAAAGAAAGAAAATAGAACCTTGATAGCTCTTTGCTATTGTCTGCTGGAGAAAAACTTAGAGCTGGGCTTCAGCCCTGAAAGTATTTTCAACTTCCTTTTGGGGCCAGGAATGTGGCTCAGTGGTAGAGCTCTAGCCTACTATGTGTGAGGGCAAGCTTCCATCCCCAGTACCAACAAACAAAGAAAAAAACTCATAAATCAAGATCCTTTTTTCCAGTTCACTCTGAAATGCAACCCAAACTATATAGTCTGCCTCAAGATACTCTTTCAGAGAGAAAGGTGACTTTTGAGACAGACATCAGATAGGATTTTTGCTTAAAATATTTCCCAAGATCTGTAAATTGTTAGCTTTGTCATACATAATATATATAAATTTGTATACAAAGTTAAATATTTCTTTCTAACTTGCTGTCCACCTTTCTTTTTTTGGGGGGGGAGGGGAGACTTGAACTGGAGACCTGGGTTCTGTCCCTGAGGTCTTTTGCTCAAGGGTAGTTCTCTACCACTTGAGCCACAGTGTTACTTCGGGATTTCTGGTGGTTAACTGGAGATAAAGAGTCTCATGGACTTTCCTTCCCAGGCTGGCTTTGAACCACGATCCTCAGATCATAGCCTCCTGAATGTTAGGATTTCACGCCTGAGCTACCAGTGCTCAGCCCCTCCCACCTTTTTAGGAAGCAGCCTATATCAGAAGGCAGCAAATAAAAGGTAGGGGCAGCCAGGTGCTGTGGCTCATGTTGTAATCCTAGCTGCTCAGGAGGTTGAGATCTGAGGATCAAGGTTCAAAGCCAGCCTGGGCACAAAAGGACCTGAGACTCTTATCTCCAATTAACCTCTAGAAAATCGGAAGTGGGGCTTGACTCAAGAGTAGGGTAGTAGCCTTGAGCTAAAGAGCTCAGGGGTAGGGACCAGGCTCAGAGTTCAAGCCCCATAACTGACAAAAACAAAACAAAACAAAAAAGGCTAGGGGCAGGGCCGGGAGTTTGGCCTAGTGATTAAAGTGCTTGCCTAGGATGCACGAAGACCCGGGTTCGATTCCTTGGTACCACATATACAGAAAAAAAACAAAACCGGAAGTGGTGCTGAGGCTCAAGTGGTAGAGCTCTAGCCTTGAGAAAGTCCAAGGACAGTGCTCAGGCCCTGAGCTCAAGCCCAGGACTGGCAAAAAAAAAGGCTAGGGGCATGGCCTAAGTAGTAGAGTGCTTAATCAGAAATCACCAAGCCCTGAGTTCAAGGCCCATATTACAAAAATTAAAAACAGCAGATAAGCCAGGCCAGTGGCTCACACCAGTAATCCTAGCTACTCAGGAGGCTGAGATCTGAGGATCAAGGTTCAAAGGACCCGAGACTCTTAACCCCTAGAAAAATGGGAAATAGGGCTTGGTTCAAAGGTATGGCGGGAGCCTTGAGCTGAAGAGCACAGGGACAGTGCCCAGGCAAGTTCAAGCCCTATGATCTACAAAAAACAAACAAACAGCAGCAGATAGTCTGGTTTGACTTGTAAATAGGATTTAGGAGGAATCAATTTTCGTAGAACAGGTTCTGAACTTTTCTCAGACTTGACCTGTGAACTTAAGTTTTGTTTCCACCCCTAGAGGACGAGCTGGCATGTCCTTTCCTATGCCACCTGTCTGCCTGAGAATTGGCTGGCAGGAAAAACCAGTAAAAACCAAAGTCCAGACTTCCGCCCAGATGTGTTTCAAAGCAGATCGCTATGCCTCTGACAGTGAGACATGCCCTGTGCTCCTAGTTACAGCAGCTGTGGCATCAATAGGGCCCCAGGACTATGACTGATTTTCTACCTTTATGATGCTCTTCAGTTCCAAGTCATCCTGTTCAATCTTCTTCCGGGTCTTCTCCTTTTCTACGCGATCTTCGATAATGACCTGTTCATATTCCCTTATCTGCAAATTAGAGAGGAGTCACACCCTACAGCACTCTCCCAACACAGCTGTGGCCTCACCAGCCCTACATGTTCATAGGAAGTTTTATAATAAAACCTGCCAAATCAAAAAAACAAAAAAAAAAAACCCTAAAGAAAAGAAAATCTTGCTAGATTCCAAAATTTGTAACTTTACACGGGTATCCAATTGTTTTCAGCTTGACTAACTCAAATTAAAGCTTTAACATCTTTCACAAAAATGAAGCAGTATGTGATCAGTGGTATTGAAAGAGAGAGAGAGAGAGAGAGAGAGAGAGAGAGAGAGAGAGAGAGAGAGAGAGAGAGAGAGAGAGAGAGAGAAAGAGAGAGAGGGAGAGAGAGAGAGAGAGAAGCCTTTGCATTCCCTGAATTGTGAAATGGAAATTCCCTCTATAAAACAACTTAAGCCAGGGGCCGGGAGTTTAGCCTAGTGGTAGAGTGCTTGCCTAGCATGCATGAAGACCTGGGTTCGATTCCTCGGCACCACATACATAGCAAAAAGCCAAAAGTGGTACTGTGGCTCAAATGGTAGAGCTCTAGCCTTGAGAAAATCCAGGGACAGTGCTCAGGCCCTGAGCCCAAGCCCAGGACTGGCAAAAAAACAAAACAAAACAAAACAAAAGCCAACTTAAGCCAGGAGCAGTGGCTCATACCTGTAATTCTGGCTACTCAGAAAGCTGGTATCTGAGGATCAAGGTTCAAAGCCAGCCCAGGCAAAAAAAGGACCTGAGATGCTTATCTTCAATTAACCACTAAAATGGCAAGTGGGGCTTGGATAGAGGGTAGGGTGGTATCCTTGAGTTGAAGAGCCCAGGGTCAGAGCCCAGGTCCAGTTCAAGCCCCATGACCCACACACACAAAAAATAATAAACACCTTAATAGGGCCAGGAATTGGGCCTAGTGGTAGAGTGCTTGCCTAACATACACTGGGATTGATTCCTCATACACAGGAAAAGCTGGTGCTGTGGCTCAAGTGGTAGAGCTCTAGCCTTGAGAAAGCCCAAGAACAGTGCTAAGACCCTGAATTCAAGCCCCAAGACTGGCAAAATAAATAAATAAATCCTTAATGCTGATAAAATTGTATTTTTAACCCTCTTTTTTTTAACCTTCACAGTGCCATTTCCAGCTTTTTTCCAAGTAGTTTATTGGAAATAAGAGTCTCAAGCCAGATGCTGGTGGCTCACTCCTATAATTCTAGCTACTCAGGAGGCTGAGATCTGAGGATTCAGGTTCAAAGCCATCCTGGGCACTAAAAGTCCTTGAGACTCATATCTTCAATTAACCACCCAAAAAACAGGAATTGGCAGTGTGGCTCAAGTGGTAGATCGCTAGCCTGAGCTGGAGAGCTAAAGGACAGTGCCCAGGCCCAGAGTTCAAGCCCTGCACAGACCGCCCCCCCCAAAAAAAAGACTTTCTTACCCGGGCTGGCTTTGAACCATAATCTTCAGATTTCATCCTCCTGAGTATATAGGATTATAAATCATTTATCTAAGTGCCAGTGATTGTATATTAAGATTCCCTTCTTGAATACTTGTTTGTTAAACATGTCATTTGAAATATGATGCAAAAATCAATGTTAATAAATTCTTTAATAAAAAATATGAAAAAAAGCGTGAGCCGCCGGTGCCCAGCTTCAAATAGGTTTTTTTTTTTTTTTAATTTTTGTAGTCCTGGGGCTTAAACTCAGGGCCTGGGCACTGTCCTTGAGCTTTCCCAAGGCTAGCGCTCTACCCCTTGAGCCATAGTACCACTTCTGACTTTTTCTGTGTATGTGGTACCAAGGAATTGAACTTATGGCTTCGTGCATGCTAGGCAAGCACTCTACATGAGAACACACACCTATCCTGCAAACAGCTTTTAAAAGAGAAAGTTAGGTGCTCTATACTCATCCTATGAGGACACATCAATCAGAAGCATTTTAGAAATCATTTCCAAATGGTTTCCAGCAACCAGAACCTGGAAGTAACAGCACAGTATTACCTCAAGGGTTTTCTGCCTGAACCCCAGGAAAGTGTATGGGGTGCAGTAAGCACTGCGCTAGTGCTCACTGCTATTCCTTTCCCTGGCATCCTCAGGACCACCTGAGGAGACCACCTCATTCCATCTCCAGCCCCAGGCTGCGCCACTGCCTGCTCCTGCAGAAGCCCGGCCGGCCCCGGCTCACCGTCTTCGCCAGCTCCTGAAGGTGTGCCAAGTCAGTGGCCTTTGCAGCCTGGAGAGCAGTTAGCTCATTCTGTTTCATTTCTGTGTCTTTGTCATACTTCTCCATCCAGAACTCAAGTTTCTCCTCAAGTTTCTATTTGGAAAGAACGTGAAAATGTGGCTTCCATCAGACACTGAAGAGCCTAGATTATAATAAGCTTTATTTTATGTAAGGTTCAAGAACAAGCAAAACTTTCTCCAGTGACAGACCACACACAGGTACTCAGGGAGGAGGGTGTAACTGGCTGGGGATGGGCATGAGGAGATGCTGGGACACTGTAATCTGTCCTTCTACCCGGGCCATGGTTCAATGGGTATGTTTACATAAATGCTAATCTAGGGCCAGGAGTTTGGCCTAGTGGTAGAGTGCCTGCCTAGCATGCACAAAGACCCAGGTTCAATTCCTTGGTACCACATATACATAGAAAAAGCCAGAAGTGGTGCTGTGGCTCAAGTGGTAGAGCTCTAGCCTTGAGAAAACCCAAGGACAGTGCTCAGGCCCTGAGTTCAAGGCCCAGGTCTGGCAAAAAAAAAAAAAAAAACAACTGGAAATAACAGTCCTCAATTTGTCTGCCCGGGCTGGCTTCCAACCATGATCCTCAGAGCTTAGCTACCTGAGCAGCTAGGACTGCAGGCATCAGCCATGGATGCCCAATTTAGATATCTTTTTGGTTGATCACACACACACACTCGATATTAAATACGTAAGAATCCAGACCAACATAACATTTAAACTTAGGCTGAGTGTCCATGTCTCATACCTGTAATCTTGGCTACCAAGGAGGCTGAGATCTGAACATCATGGTTCAAAGCTAGTCTAGGAAGGCAAGTCCATGACACTCTTATCTTCAGTTAACTCCAAAAAGCTACAAATGGAGCTGTGGCTCCAAGTGGTGGAGCGCTAGCCTTGAACACAAAAGCTCAGGAATGGTGCCCAGGCCCTGGGTGCAAGCCCTAGGACCAGCACACGCACGCACACAAAAAGTGGGAACAGACTGCAGACAGGAATAACAAACTAAAGTGTAATGATACCATGTGGTATTTATTCTATTTCTAATTGTATTAATTTCCACTTAGGGCAAGTGACATTGGTTTTCTTTTCTTTTTTAAAATTTTTGTCCTATACTGGGGATTGAACTCAGAACTTAGTGTTCTGGCTTTTTATTCAAGGCTCGTACTTGACCACTTAAGCCACACCTCTACTTTTTTTGGTACATAATTGGAGAGTCTCACAGACTTTTCTGCCTAGGTTGGCTTCAAACCACCAACCTCACATCTCAGCTTCCTAAGTAGCCAGGAATACATGCATGAACCACCCATGCCCATTTGATTTTCTTTTTATAGTTGTGAAGCAGATAATTTTAATTTAAAATAAATTTTGTTGTGTAGGTGAGTAGTGATGTAGAAAAAAATAACTCAGATGTATGGAGAGGTTAGAAATCCAAGAAAGTGGTATACAGATAACTGACAGGGACAGAGAGCAAAATAAAAACTATATCAACCCAAAGAAGTGAAAAAGCATCCAGAAAGCCTGAAAAATCGTGCTGGTTATGGTGAGTCACACATACACTAGGAATTTAAGGTTGAAGTACAGGTCAATATAACAGTACATTTTGATTTATTATCATGGTATATTTTTGGCAGTAGTAGGGTGTGAATAAAGGCACCTGTTATTTTAAAATGAGGTCTCATTCCCTGTCTGGCATATGCCTGAACCATGCTTTTTGCCTCCTGCTGGATATCAAGCATGGACCGAGCGAGGTCCGCAACATCACTTGAGAAGCCCTACCTAGCTGACCTGAATCCTTGATCCTTCTAATCTCTCTCGTGTGGCTAGGATGACAGAGGTGTGTCCGTGATTAGTGGAGAAGTGATGTCATTTATATGCACAGGCTGGACTTGAACCAATGAGTTTTTGATCTCAGTTTCCCAAGTAGCTGGGATTGGAGTACTCATCTTTATTAGCATATTAATGGAGAAAAAAATGTTGCCTTAAAAGATAAAAAAAAATCCCTCTCACAAAGTTGAGTATTTATTGATATAAATGTAAAAATAAAAATCTTTAGCAGGTTAAGAAACTCCTAAAGAGTAAACCTCATAGTTACTAATTAAAAAAAACCAAACCTATCTATTTGTGCCAGTTATCAATTTATCACCTCTTAGCTCCTAATTCATCCTGCACAAAAACCTTGCTTTGTGAAACCTTGTTTGTTCTTGGTTACCTAACGAAGTGCTAGTTTTGTCAGTAGAGGGCAATAGAAAACATGCCAGGAGAGCTTCTCAACCCAGGTCCTGCCTGTTTTGGGGGGGAGGGAGGTGTTACCCAGCGGCACCCATTACCCATTCACCAAAATATCTGACTAACACCACAGCCAGTGGATTTAAATATGATTCAAACCTCTATCATCTCATCCATCTGAATGAATGAGGAACAATCCTTCCTCTTAAATTTATTATTCACCTGATTTGGGGGAGCAGGGGGAGAACTTAGCAAAGTTCACTTTTCCTGCTTGCTAGTGTCATCTTTGGCTTAGGGAATGCAGCAAAGACCTCTACTACCCAGGAGGCTCAGCCACACACTCTCTAGGGAACATTAGCCTTGAGAAGGGTCCCTACCCTTCCCAGACCACCAACTTTACACCTCTCTTCCAACAGTCCATAGTAGGGACTGTGTGTGTGTTCGCATGTGTGCATGCCTGTGCACATGCACACACGCATGCATGCATGCACTAGTACTTGAACTCAGGACTTCTTAGATTCTTGTACCCCCTCCCCACGATTGGTACTCTACAACTGGAGCCACATTTCCATTTCTGGCTTTTTGTGTGTGTCTGTGTATGTGTGGGGGGGGGTGGGGAGGGATCATGAGGCTTGAACTCTGGGCCTGGGCACTGTCCTTGAACTCTTCAGCTCAAGGCTACCACCCTACCCCTGGACCTGGGTGTTGTCCCTGAGCTCTTCAGCTCAAGACTACTACCCTATCCTTGAGCCAAGCCCCACTACCCATTTTTCTAGAGGTTAATTGGAGATAAGAGTCTCTGGTCCATTTGTGTCCGGGCTGGCTTTGAACCTCAATTCTCAGATCTCAGCCTCCTGAGTAGCTAGAATTACAGGCGTGAGCCACCTCACAGGCTTCCATTTCTGGCTTTTTAATGATTAATTAGAGATAGAGTCTCACAGACTCTTTTCTTTTGTGCCTGGGCTGGCTCTGAACCAAGAGATCCTCAGATCTTACTTAACCTCCTGGTAGCTAGGATTACAAGCATAAGCCACTTCACCCAGTTTCTCCACAGACTTTTCTTTTGAACAGGCTTTGTCCAAACCATGTTTCCTAGATCTCTCTCAATCTCTATCTTTCTCTCTTTCTCTCTCTCCCTCCTTTCCTTCCACTTCCGGTTTTCTAGTGGTTAATTGGAGATAAGAGTCTCACAGACTTGTGCCGGGGCAGATTTTGAATGGCAACCCTCAGATCTCAGCCTCCTAAATTGCTAGGATTACAGGTGCTAGCCTGGCTCTTTTTTTTTTTTTTTTTTTGGTCAGCTATGGGGCTTGAACTCAGGGCCTGAGCACCATCCCTGAGCTCTTTTGTCCACGGATATGGCTTTACTATTTTGAGCCACAGTGCCACTTCAGGGTTATGAGTGACCAACTGGAGATAAGAGTCTCACAGGGACTTTTCTGCCTGGGCTGGCTTTCTATCATGATCTTCAGATCTCAGCCTCTTCAATAGGTAAGATTATTGGCATGAGCCTCCAGTGTCTAGCTGAAGTTATCTATCATCCCTCTGGTAGTCATGATTCTTTTTTTTTGCCAGTTCTGGGCCTTGAACTCAGGGCCTGAGCACTGTCACTGGGCTTTCTCAAGGCTAGTGCTCTACCACTGGAGCCACACCACCACTTCCAGCTTTTTTCTATATATGTGGTACTGAGGAATTGAACCCTGGTCTTTGTGCATGCTAAGCGAGCACTCCACCCCTAGGCCAAACTCTAGGCCCAGTAGTTGATGATTCTTTTATTACATTTTCTCTTCTCACATTATTGGTATGGGTTGTCACCTAGATGAATCATTAACAATACAGAACTGATACCAGAAATGAAATTTTTCTCCTACCTTCTATTCACATCCTTCTTACTAGATGTCATCTAAAGTCCATGCTGCTTTGTTTATCAGCTGGCATCAGCACAAGGCCATCAGTGCAGTGGGCAACTATACTGTCTATGAAATCAAAGCAAGCAATAGCTCTATAGATTACATAATGGTGGCAAAAAAGACAATGAAGATGGTCTTGATGTGAGACTGGAGGTGGTCTGTTGGCCCTGCCAGGTGAAAGCAAACTGTTCCTGGTGATTTGAAAACAGGAGCTTTGACCAGCTTAACTGCTACAGCCAATTTCCAGAGGCAGTTGACAATTTGCTACAGAAAGATATCAGTAGCTGCAATTGAAATCACTAGCTAATGACACAGACAATAGTTGCATTTCTTTCTAAGAGCCATTCAACCTCTGCCAGGGCTAAATAGGGAAGTTAAAGGGGTGTGATGAGAATCACCATGCTGGGGGGATGTGGTTTAGTGGTAGAGTGTTTGCCTGGCATGTATGAAGTCCTAGGTTTGATCCCTCAGCACTCCAGCACCATATAAACAGAAAAAGCTGGAAGTAGAACTGTGACACAAGTGGTAAAGTACTAGTCTTGAGCAAAAAGAAGCTCAGGGACAGTGCAAAGGACCTGAGTTCAAGACCCAGGACTAGCCAAAAAAAAAAAAATCATCACACTTTTCCTTTTTTTTTTTTTTTTTGCCAGTCCTGGGCTTAAACTCTAGGCCTGAGCACTGTCCTTAGACTTTCCTCAAGGCTAGAGCTCTACCACTTGAGCCACAGCACATTTCCAGACTTTTCTATGTATGTGGTACCGAGGAATCAAACCTGGGTCTTCGTGGATGCTAGGCAATCGCTCTACCACTAGGCCAAACTCCCGGCCCTATCACACTTTTCTCAGGTCTTTAAGAGTGCCACTCACCTGTACAGTTCCACCTGTGCAGAGGTGTTCCAAAGGTTCCTACTTGGCCAGTCCTACCGCGTGACTCTGAGTATGTCTATTCCAATTATACATGCAGTAACTTGGGAAACAATTCCAGGATGCACTCACAGAACAGAGGGGCTCACCAAACTTCAAGAATCTATTTGGTGCCCATGGTTCATGCCTGTAATCCTAGTTACTCAGGAGACAAATCTGAGGATCCACATTCAAAGCTAACTGGGACAGGAAAATCCTTGTGACACTTAGTTCCAAATAACCATTAAAATGCCAGGAGTGGAGGTGTGGCTCAAATGGTAGAGCACCAACCTTAAGAAAAAATAAACTGGGACAGTGCCCATCCTAGGTCCTTGAGTTCAAGCTGCAGTACCAGTGCACTCTCTCTTTCCCTCTCTCTCTCTCTCTCTCTCTCTCTCTCTCTCTCTCTCTCTCTCTCTCTCTCTCATTCACACACAAATAATCTTTTTTTTGCTTTCATTAGCATAGGTAAATTATATATATATATTTACATATATATATCAGGTAGGTTAGGCACTGATGCTCACATCTGTATCCTACATATGTCAGGAGGCTGAGATCTGAGGATGGCAGTTCAAAGGCAGCCTGGGCAGGGAAGTCTGTGAGACTCCTCTCTAATTTAACTCAAAGCAGCTGGAAGTGGAGCTGTAGCTCACATGATAGACACTAACCTTGAGAAAAAAAAAAACAAACCTCAAGGACAGTGCTCAAGCCCTAAGTTCAAGCCCCAGGATGACTAGACACACACACACACAAAATCAGTGGATAAATAATTGTGGCATCTCACCTGTTGCTCTTTTTTAAGGAACATTTCGATCTCCATGTGGGTTCGGTTCTCTTCTTCTGTTTTCATCCTTATTTTCTATAAGAATAAAAATCAAATACCAGGAATGTGACCCAGCAAGGCAGGATCAGAAGTTTTCAGGTGACAGGTGCTGTTGAGAGCAGCAAGCTTCCTTTGCAGCCAAGACCCACAAATGCCAAGGCCTCACTCCAGTGTGGCTCTCTTCCGCTTGATTGGCATATCATAAGCACAGCTGAAAGCTAGTACCACCTGAGCTCTACCCAAAGTCCCTACAAACAACAACAATCCTGTCACCCATAAAGTGACATCAGTTTAAGGAGAAAAACAATGCTTCAAAGGCACAAGATTCTTAGGTCAGGAAAGGAAATCCAGAGCACAAGATGAAGCATGCTTTTTTTTTTTTTTTTTTTTTTTTGGCAGTCCTGAGGCTTGAACTCAGAGCCTGAGCACTGCCGTTGGGCTTTCTCAAGGCTAGAATTCTACCACTTGAGCCACAGCACCTCTTCCAGCTTTTCCTATGCATGTGGTACCGAGGAATCAAACCCAGGTCTTCATGCATGCTAGGCAAGCACTCTATCACTAAGCCAAACCTCCCAGCCAAGATGAAGTGTTTTGTCAGGCCATGGGCAACATCTGGGGATATATGTCATGTAACAGTATTCTGCCCATCCACGTCTCTGCCCCCTCCCCCCTCTTTTTATTCTTCTAGGTTTCTCAGTCTGGCCTCTGATTCCTCCTTCATTAGACTCCTACTTTACTGGCATGTGTTATCACATCAAGCTAGCTATCACATCAAGCATAAAAGCTTGTTTTCTGGGGCCAGGAGCGTGGTCTAGTGGTAGAGTGCTCGCCTCACATGCACAAAAGCTCTGGGTTTGATTCCTCAGTACCACATATAATAGAAAAAAATCCAGAAGGGGTACTATGGGTCAAGTGGTAGAGTGCTAGCCTTGAGTAAAAGAAACTCGGGGATAGTGTTCAGGCCAAGGACTGACAAAAAAAATACAAATAAAATAAGTGATGGCTGACTGAAGTTCAGCTGTCCAGATTTTGCATTTTTACAGGAAGGTAAAAGGTACTAGTTAGCTGATATGCTGCAGCCACACCGTGCAGTGATTAAGTATCTTGTTTTGTCACCTCCCAATAATCACCAAGCGAAATGGCTGGTGGATGTAAAAAGAATAAGAAAGTGGGTTAGAGGTATGGTTCAGGTGGCAGAGTGCCAAGTGAGAAAGGGGGAGCATGAGGCCGAGTACTTAGTATTAGCAAGAAGCTGGGGGGGGGAGAAGGAGGAAGAGGAGGAGGAAGAGAAACTGGTGAACAGCAGTCTTGGTAGAGCAATGAGAAAGCCTGAAGCTAGAGGATCACTTGAGCCTATGAGTTCAAGGACAATCTGAGAAACATACTGAGACCCTGTCACTACCAGTCCCCTCTCTCAAATAAAGACTGAAGAGAGATAGGACAACTAATTTTCAAAGTCATTAGAAGAGAAGCACATTAAAATCTCGGTTTGTGCCTGGCACTGGTGGCTCACGCCTGTAATCGTAGCTACCCCAGGAGGCTAAGATCTGAGGATGGCAGTTCAAAGCCAGTGCAGGCAAGAAAGTCCATGAGACTCTTATCTCTAATTCATTACCAAAAAAGCTGGAAGTGGAGCTGTGGCTCAAGTGGTAGAGCACTAGCCTTGAGTAAAAGAATCTCAGGGACAGTCAGGGGTTGGGGGAGGGAAGTGGGGACCAAGACATGAGAAAGGGTATCAATGTATGTGAAGTAATGCACCCTCTATCTAGTGAATAGAATGTAACCCTTCTATTAATTACAATAAAAATATATGGGAAAAAAGAATGGTTTATAATATACTATCATGCAAAATGCTTCAAAAATATCAATACATTAGGGGCACTGGAAAATGTAAGTTCTCTCTTTTACTAAGAAAAAATAATATAATAAAGATAAACAATATACATTAAAAAAAAGAATCTCAGGGACAGCACCCCGGTCCTGAGTTCAAGCCATAGCACCAGAAAAAAAAATCTGCTTGTAAAGACTTAACATTTCATTTAGGCTGGTCACTATCCTAACTATTCAAGAGGCTAAGATTTGAGGCTCATGATTGAAAGCCAGCCCGGGCAGACAGGTCTGCAAGACAATTATCTCCAATATGTCAGCAAAAAGCTAGAAGAGGTGTGACTCAAATGGTAGAATGCCAGCCTTGGGGTGGGAATTGTGAGAGGCCCTGAGTTCAAGCTCCAGTAGCAGCACAACCCCCCCCCACACACACACACAAATTTGACTGAGTGATACTTTCAGCCCCAAGGGCTGGTGAGTAGTAGATGCAGATGGAGGAAAATCTTCCTCTGCCTTCTCTTTAGTTAGCTGAGGCGGAATGAGAAGTGAGAGGTCAAATGGCATCGAACCCAGGGCCTGTCACATGCTAGGAAGTCCGGGCACACGATCTACCACTGTGGCACCTCTCCACTGCAGTGCAGCAGTGACTACCTCAATCTCCTCCATCAAGAGTTCCTCGGTTTTGTTACACTTCTTCTGGGTCTGAGAAATCTGCAGCTCAGTGTTCTTTTTCATGTATTGATTCTCCAAGTTGGTTTTCGCCTTCATCTCTTGCAACTGATCCTTGAGGTGAGAAATATATTCATTCCGGCTCTGCAAAGAGAAGAGAGGCATAAATACATACATACATACATACATACATACATACATACATACATACATTTATATGAGAACTGACAGGACTAAAGAACTTGGAGTGGCAGCTCCAGGTGCCCTTTGAAAGCTGGGGCCAAGCCCACGGAAGGTCAAACAGTTGAGTCAACAGAGGTAAAAGTTACTACTCTAAAGGTATTTAAATTGGACACTAAAAGCTTGAGCGTTCATATAAAATGGATCTCTGTTTTAGGGATGGAATATTTTATTGCTCCCTTCTGCTAACTATGAGAGCCAATTATTTCTGTGCATACAAATTATACCTCACATAAATGGTTGTAACCATAAGATAGAATGATATCCTAGCCTCTGCATCAATTGATACTCTGATCTCTACACTTACCTGAAGTCGCTCCTCCCACTATACTGAGCTCAATAAAAACACTTATTTAACAAGGCCAAGGTAACCAGAAGCCGTGAATTTTTGATTCCCCTCATTCTCCAAAAACATCAACTGTTAAGTCTCCCACTCTTTTCCCTGATTGTGGCAGTCAGTAACAAATTTATATAGATGTGTGTGTATATGTATGTGTGTGTGCCTATATATGTATATGTATACATATATTAACCAGAAGAAAAACTAGCTAAATAAGTAAGTAAGGAGTCAAGAAGAAACTTTTTTGAGAGGTTCAATCAGGAGTCTTTATTACCAAGCTAGTGACTGCAAGTGGAGAACTTGCAGCAGCCAAGGAGAATTTTTCAAAGGAAAAAACCAGAGCGAGAAATGAAATATAAATACGCTAGTTTTCCCAGGCTATCAGAACTGAAAGAACACGACAGTCAACAGTACTTACTAAACACGGTGAGATGGGAAAGTGAGGCAGGGACACTCATGCCTGTCCTCAAAGGCACACTTGAATGCCATCCAGCCAACTCTCTGGTTTTCTCTCTCTCTCTCTGTCTCTCTCTCTCTCTCTGTCTCTCTCTCTCTCTCTGTCTCTCTCTCTCTCTCTCTCTGTCTCTCTCTCTCTCTCTCCTCTTCTCTTCTCTCTCTCCTCTTCTCTTCTCTCTCTCTCTTTCTCTCTCTCTCCCTCTCTCTCTCTCCCTCTCCCTCTCTCCCTCTCTCTCTCTCTCCCTCTCTCTCTCTCTCCCTCTCTCCTCTCTCCCTCTCTCTCTCTTCTCTCTCCTCTCTCTCCTCTCTCTCCTCTCTCTCTCTCTCTTTGTGGATCATGGGGCTTGAACTCTGGGCCTGAGCGTTGTCCCTGGGCTCTTCAGCTTAAGGCTACCACCCTACCTTTAGCCAAGCCCCACTTCCCATTTTTTTAGAGGTTAATTGGAGATAAGAGTTTCAGGTCCTAGCGGGGCCGGAGCGAGCGGGGCCGGAGCGAGCGGGGCCTGAGCTAGAAAGGGAGCCTAGCCGGCCGGAGCCACCAGGGCCGGAGCGAGCGGGGCCAGAAAGAGAAAGGGGCAAAAAAAAAAAAAAAAAAAAGAGTTTCAGGTCCTTTTGTGCTTGGGCTGGCTTTGAATCTTGATCCTCAGATCTCAGCTTCCTGAGTAGCTAGGATCACAGGTGTGAGCCACTGCACCCGGCTTGATTCTTCTCTTTCTAATAATAATAGTAAAGGCAGCCCAGAAGAAACATCCATTTTTTACATGGAACCTTTCTTGCTTAAGAAAGATAGTTTCAGGCTGGTAGTGGTAGAGTGCTTGCCTAGCATGCACAAAGGCCCAGGTTCAAGACCAAAGGTTCAATTTCTCGGTATCACATACATAGGAAAAGCTGGAAATGGTGCTGTGGCTCAAGTGGTAGAGCTCTAGCCTTGAAAAAGCCCAAGGATAGTGCTCAGGCCCTGGGTTCAAGTTCTAGGACTGGCAAAAAAAAAAAGAAGAAAGACAGCTTCTATGTAGACATTTAAGCTCAATAACTTTTAATGCAATTCTTACCTGCACTTCAGCTTGCCGTTCTTTTTTTACATTCATTACTTGCCTCTGAAGAGATTTAATCTGCTTTTTTCCTTTTTCCTCCCTAGAAGAAATGAGAATACTTGTAATAGGGTGTGGTGGCACATATCTGTAATCCAAGTACTCTGGAAGCTGTGGTAGTAGAAATACAAACTGCTTAGCAAGAACCTGAATAAAAAATTAAAAATAAATAAACAAGGGAGCTAGGTACTAATGGCTCATGCCTGAAATCCTAGCTCAGGAGAGTGGAAATTTGAAGCCAGCCTAGGCAAAAAGATCCATTAGACCCTTCTCTTCAATTAACCACCACAAAGCAGGGAGTAGAGCTGTGGCTTAAAGTGGTAGAATGCTGGCCTTGAGCCAAAAAGCTCAGGGATAGTGCCTGGGCCTTGAGTTTGTGCTGGCACCAAAAGCAAGAGAATCCTTACATGCTGTCACAGGCTCACTTTCTCCACACATGCATATGACCCATGGCTGGGGGAATCCATGGACACAGAATCTACAGGATCTGCTGGGCCAGCTGTGCTCACAATGAAAAGGTAGTTCTTTGTCTAGGCAGGTGTATTTCTTTTCCTTGAACTCTTTCTTTCCTTCATAGCATTGGTAATTAGCTCTGTGCTAGATCTCTTAAGGACATTTGGTTGGTTAGTTCCTGTACACAGAAGCTGTCTAGTAAACAGTTGTCACTGCAGACATTCACCGCTGGTGAGCCATATCAGGACTGTCCCCCCCTAGTGGTGGACAGAGGAAAAGCGTAGACTCTGATAATATTCCTGGTAGGCCATTGTTGTGGACTGGATTCTTTGTGTGTGTGTATGTTTTGTTTTGTGTTTGGTTTGCTGCCATCCTTGGGGCTTGAACTCAGGGCCTGGGTGTTGTCCCTAAGCTTTTTTTGCTCAAGGCACTCTACCACTCTACATTTCAACCAAAGCTTTTTTTTTTTTTGTCAGTCTTAGGTCTTGAACTCAGGGCCTGAGCACAGTCCTTGGGCTTTCTCAAGGCTATCACTTTACTACTTGAGCCACAACACCACTTCTGGCTTTTTTCTTTCTATGTGTGTGGTACAGAAGAATTGAATCTGGGTCTTTGTGCGTGCTAGGCATGCACTCTATATCACTGGGTCAAACTCCTAGCCCAAAGCTCCACTTTTTGGTGCTTCATTGGAGACAAGAGACTTCCCTACTTGGGCTAGCTTCAAACTGTGACAGTCGGATCTCAGCCTACTGAGTAGTTAGGATTACATGCATGAGCCACCAGCACCAGATACATTCTTATATTTTTGTATCCACTGGGAGTTTTCTTATGGATATTGAGGGATATGAAGTTATATGAAGAGAATTTTATTTTTTGTCCTAAAGCATTTTGATTTGTGTTGAATATTCGTTTGGTTTTCTTTTTTAGACAAGGTCTTGCTATGCAGGCTTCTCTCTCCTTCTCTCCCTCATTCTCTCCTCGTTCTCTTTCCCTCTTTTCCCTCTTTCTATTTCTCTCCCTTCCCTCCCTCATCCCTATCCCAAGCTACTGCATCCCCGTGGTAAATATCCATCAAAGATGAAAACTGGAAAAGAAAACTCCCAAATTTGCTTTGGTATACCTTTTGTTTTTTGTTCACTTGTTTCTTTGTTCATTGGTACTGGTGCTTAACACAGGGCCTCATGATGTTGCTTTGTTTCTTTTTTCATGGTGATACCACTTGAGCCACATCTCTAGTCTACCTTTTTGGCTGGTTAACTGAAGACAGGAGTCCTCGAACTTTTCTGCTCAGGCTAGCTTAGAACTATGATCCTAGCTGTCAGGCTCCTGGGTAGCTAGGACAACAGGTGTAAGCTACTAGCACTTTTTTTTTTTTTTTTTTTTGCCAGTCTTGGGCTTGGGCTCAGGGCCTGAGCACTGTCCTTGGACTTTCTCAAGGCTAGAGCTCTACCACTTGAGCCACAGCACCACTTCCGGCTTTTTTCTATGTATGTGGTACCGAGGAATCGAACCCGGGTATTCGTGCATGCTAGGCAAGCACTCTACCAATAGACCAAACTCCTGGCCCCTACTAGCACCTTTTTTACTTGGTGTTTTGCTCATTTGTTGAGGGTTTTTTTTTTTTTTGCCAATCATGGGCTTGAGCTCAGGGCATGAGCACTGTCCTTGGACTTTCTCAAGGCTAGAGCTCTACCACTTAAGTCTCAGCACCATTTCTGGCTTTTTTTCTATATGTGGTACCAAGGAATCGAACCTGGGTCTTTGTGCATGCTAGGCAAGCACTCTACCACTAGGCCAAACTCCTGGCCCCAGGGTTTTGTTTTTGTTTTCTTATTTTTGGGGATTTTGTGTGTGTGTGTGAGTTATGGGGCTTCAACTTGGCCTGGGCACTGTCCCTGAGCTCTTCAGCTCAAGGCTACCACCCTACCCTTGAACCAGGCCCTACCCCCGTTTTCTAGAGTTTAATTGTAGATAAGAGTCTCAGGTCCTTTTGTGCCCAGGCTGGCTTTGAACCTTGAGCCTCAGATCTCAGCCTCCTGCGTAGCTATGAGCCACCCGTGCCGGGCTCATTTGTTGAGTTTTGTAATGCTGATTATCAATGCCAAGACTTTATATATTTACATCTGGTCTACTGCTAAGCTAGACCAGTCCTAGAATGTACTTGTTATTGCTTAAAGATTTTCAGTCAATTCAGTCTTAAGAAAGATGACTATGGTACAGAAAACACTCAAGCACATGGAGACTGAACAACATACTGCTGAATAATACTTAGGTCATTGAAGAAATAAAGGAGGAAATCGGAAATGTCCTACAATTCAATGAAAAACACATCATAGCAGAACCTCTGGAATACTGCAAAAGCAATTGAGAGGAAAATTCATAAGTCTAAGTGTACACTTAAAGAAAACAGAGCCTCTAATCCTAGCTATTCAGAAGGCTGAGATCTGAGGATCAGGGTTCAAAACCAGCCCTGTAACTAGAGAATGTGAGACTCCTATCTCCAATTAATCACTAGTAAATGGGAAGTGTGGCTGTAGCTCAAGGAGTAGGGTGGTAGCCTTGACCTGAAGAGCTCAGGGACAGTGCCCAGGTCCAGAGTTCAAGCCCCATGACCTACAGAAAGAAAGAAAAGAAAGAAAAAAAGTAGGAAAGAAAAAGGATTCACATAGGGAAAGAAGTCAAATTATCTCTATTTGGAGTGTAAACTTGTTCAACCACTATGGAAAGCAATATGGCGTTTCCTCAAAAAGACTATGACCCAGCAATTCTACTACTTGGCATTTACCCAATCGTCTAGAAACATGGACATACTAAAGAACTATTTTGTTGGGGCCTGACCTCCATCTCTGAGGCCTGATTCCGGCTCAGCTGCAATTAAAGGGCTTTGGCCAGGCATTCACTCCTTGCATACCTCTCTTAAGGCATCTCTGTGTACATGACTCGATTAAGCCTCCCCCCTCCCCCCCCCCGCAGCTGCACGGGTCTCAAAGCAGCACAGGTCTTGAGCACTTTCCTGCACCTGTCCCGCCCAGTACCTGAAAGCCCCACCCAGACCCTTAGTGGTAGCATGGTGGCCCTCTTCCTATTGGCTAGCTTCCCAGTTCCCACCTTCTCCTACCCCAACAGCATATAACTAATTGTCTGACGCAATAAAGAGAGAGATCATCAGATCAGCAGAGATCAGCAGAGAGATCTGATGCGCTTTCATGGTTAACACTGCTTCTGACTCAGCGTGGTTTTTTTCTTCCCCGGTAATTGGGGGAGGGCTGGGTCATCGATACTTACCATCTTGCTCGGCTCCCGGGGGACTACAGGCTGGTCCTGTGTGTCCCTCCCCATTCCTGAGTTGCTGCCCCAGAGAGAAGCAACACTACTTACCATAGCAAAGATATGAAACCAACCCCGATGCCCCTCAATTGATGATTGGATCAACAAGATGTGGTATTTACACACAATAGAATTCTATGCTGCCATCTGAAAGAACGACATCGCCCTATTTGTAAGGAAATGGAAAGACTTGGAAAAAAATCATATTAAGTGAAGTAAGCCAGACCCAAAGGAACATAGGCTCAATGGTTTCCCTCATTTGTAATACTTAGTACAAACTGTGGACTCTCCTAGAAGAGGATTACAATAACTCCAAACCTAGATACAAAAGGCCATATAAGACTAAATGAAAGGACCTCCAGGATATGGAAACAAGAGCTATATAATGTGTGATTGTTGTTCTTAATGTACTGTCTTATTTCTCATCTCTTTTGTTGTCCCTTGGTTATTCTCATATTGTTACAGTATCTTACCCTGTTATCTGATATATTGTATAAATGTTTATTTGTTTATTTGAAATAGGAAACGGAAGGGGGAAAACAAGATGAGGGGAAGGGGTGGGAGGAGAGAAATGGGGACAAAAACATGAGAAGGAGTATCAATGTGTGTGAAGTAATGCACCTTCTATCTGGCGAATATAACTGTAACCCTTCTATTAATTACAATAAAAAATTATCCCTATTTGCAGATGACATGATCTTATTTCTGAAGGAACCAAAAGATTCCACCCCTAGGCTCCTAGAACTTATCAGTAACTTTAGGGAAAAAGCAAGATACCAAATTAACCCACAAAAAAACCAGTAGCCTTAAACCAAGTGCCAGTGGCTCACACCTGTAATCCTAGCTACTTCACGAGGCTGTATTCTGAGGATAAAGTTGAAAGCCAGCCTGGGCATGAAAGTCTGTGAGACTCTTATTTCCAATTAACCACTAGAAAAGTAGAAGTGGTGCTGTGGCTCAAAGTGGTAGAGCTCAGGCACAGCACTCAAGCCCAGAGTTCAAGGCCCATGACTAACAAAAGAAGGAAGTGGAGGAAGAGAAAGAGGAGGAAGAAGAGGAGGAGGAAGTGAAAGAGGAAAAGGAGGAGGAGTCATCAAGGGTTGTTTCATAAGAGTTTATACCATTCTGGAATACTGCAAAATACAGATCCAGATGTGGTGGCATGTGCTAAAGACTCACCAACTAAGGAAGTTGAGGAAGGTATATTACTGGAGACTAGAAAACCTGGGTAAAATTAAAGACTCTTCCTTAGCTAGGTAGAGTGGTTCACACCTGTAAATCCTAGCTACTCAGGAGGCTGAGATCTGAGAATCGCATTTCAAAGCCAGCCCAGGCACTAAAGACCCTAAAGACCATGAGACTCTTATCTCCAACTAATCACCAGAAAACCAGAAATGGGTGCTATGGCTCAGGGAGTAGGGCGGTAGCCTTGTGCATGCTAGACAAGCACTCTATCACTAGGCCATGATCCTGGCCCTCCATAAGACTTTTATCTACAATTAGTCACCAGAAAAATAGAAGTGATGCTTTGGCTTAAAGTAGTAGAGTGCTAGCCCTAAACAAAAAAGCTCAGGGATAATGCCTAGGCTCTGAGTTAAAGAACTACAACTGACCAAAATAAAAGTTAAAGTAAATAAATCTAACATTACTCTGACCTGGCAATGGCTTCATAGAAATTCAGTTTCTCATTCCTTTCCTTGCTCAAGGCTTCTTGGAGATATGTGAAAGTGCTTGTATTTATTAACTCCAGCCGGGTATTTGCAATGACATCACTGAGGTATTGCCTGTAAAGAGAAACAGGAAAGGTATCCCATCTTCACAAAGGTCTGAAAAGTCAAACATGTTAAAATCCAGAAATAAGCCGGGGTGATAGTACTGTCCTTTTATCTCAGCACTCTAGAGGGTTGGGTAAGAGAGGACCAAAAAACAGTTCAAAGCTTCTCTGGGCTATCCAGTGAAACCTATTTCACAAAAATAAATAAATTAAATTAAAAAAAAAAAAAAACCACAGAGGCCAGGTACCGGTGGCTCATACCTGTAAACCTAGCTACCCAGGAGGCTGAGATTTGAGGATTGTTGTTCAAGACCAACCTGGGCACAAAAGTCCCTAAGACTCTTATCTCCAATTAACCTCCGGAGAACCCGAAGTGGTGCTTTGGCTCAAGGGGTAGGGCAGTAGCTTTCAGCTGAAGAGCGCAGGGGTACCACCCAGGCCCAGAGTTCAAGCCCTATGACCAACAGACAAAAAAAAAAGCAGATACTCAATAACTTGTCCAAGATATCCAGTCACTTCTCTTAGGATCTAGGTGGTCTTTAGCCAATCTACTTTGTATATATTGACTAATCCCTAAGCATAGGTCACAGCCAGCCATGCTAGTGCCCCGTGTCTCATGTATGCAAATGTACATTGTTCCATATCAAAACACAGCCTCCTTACCTATCCATTTGAATTTTCCTCAGTGCCTCCACAGTCAGGATGGTCTGCCTTGTGGGTGTTTTAAAGAAAGGGTCCTGCAATTTGTGAAGCTCCGAGGGAGGCTGGCTTCCTTCTTTGACTTCTGGAATTGTGGGTTTTCCTTTAGATGACAAAGGAGCTGATGTTTTCCCTAGACTTCCTCGGCCACTGTATTGCTAATAATAAATGAATAGAAATAATTTTTTAAGTGGAGAAACAATACTTTTTGTTGTGGTGACTGTGGTCAATCCAGTTGCTTGAACTCAGAATCTAGTAATTAGGATACTGAACTCTGAGGATTATGGTTAAAAGCCAGCCTGGTCAAGGGCCGGGAGTTTGGCCTAGTGGTTAAAGTGCTTGCCTAGCATGCATGAAGACCCGGGTTCGATTCCTTGGTACCACATACATAGAAAAAAGCCAGAAGTGGTGCTGAGGCTCAAGGGGTAGAGCTCTAGCCTTGAGAAAGTCCAAGGACAGTGCCCAGGCCCTGAGCTCAAGCCCAGGACTGGCAAAAAAAAAAAAAGCCAGCCTGGTCAAAAGAATCCAAAAGATTCTTATATCCAAATATTCAGCAAAAAAACAAAAATGGACATGTGACGTAAGTGGTAGAACATCAGCCTAAATAAGCTGAGCACGAGGCCCTGAGTTCAAGCCCAAGTACCAAAACACACACACACACACACACTATATATATATATATATATATATATATATATATATATAATTATCAGATTGTGGGCTCTGAGAGGAAAGGAGCACAGTCTTTTGAGATACCAGTTCATTTTTGTGTGTGTGTGTGTGTGATACCGAGGTTTGAACCCAGGATATCTTACTTGCTGAGAAAGTGTTGCACTCATTGAGTCACACTTCCAAGCTTTTTTGTGCACTGGTTATTCTGGGGATGGGGTCTTAGTTGGTGCCCAGGTACGAACCTGGACTGCACTCCACCCCTTCAGGCTTTCCATAGTTGCGTAAATCATTGTGTCTAGCTTTCATCCATTCAAGTAGAATCTCATGAAGAATTTTCTGCCATGCTGGCCTGGGACTTTAATTCTCCAATTCTCAGCATCCCACTCAGTTTAGGATGGTAGAGATGCATCACTGCAGTCAGCTATGAGTTGAGAATGGGGGGTCTCATGAACTTATCTGTTCGGCTAGCCTCAGATCATGATCCTCCCATTCTCTATCTCCCAAAAAGGGAGGATTATGAGTCACCAGTGCCTGACTTCCAGTTATGAGTTGAAGAGTCTTATGACATTTTTGCTTGAGCTAGCCTCAGACTATAATCCTTCCACTCTCAGACTAGCAGAAAGTTAGGATTACAGGTATAAGTTGCCAGACCCCAACATTAAACTTTTAAATTTTATTTAGTTATTTTTTTGTACTTGTACTAGGGCTTATACTCAGGCCTCATGCTCACACTTGGCTTTTTCACTCAAGGCTGACTCTCAACCACCTGAGCTATACTTTCACTTCCAGGTATTTTTTCTTCCAGGTTTTTTCTCCAAGGTTTTTTTTTTTTTTTTTTTTTTTTTGCCAGTCCTGGACTTGAGCTCATAGCCTGAGCACTGTCCTTGGACTTTCTCAAGGCTAGAGCTCTACCACTTGAGCCTCAGCACCCCTTCCGGCTGTTTTCTATGTATGTGGTACCAAGGAATCGAGCCCAGGTCTTTGTGCATGCTAGGCAAGTGCTCTACCACAAGGCCAAACTCCCAGTCCCCTAGGTTTTTTTTTTCTTCCAGTCCTGGGCCAGGTTTTTTTTTTTTTTTTTTTTTGCCAGTCCTGGGGCTTGAGCTCAGGGCCTGAGAACTGTCTTGGGCTTTCCTCAAGGCTAGAGCTCTTCCACTTGAGCCACAGCACCACTTCGGGCTTTTTCTATGTATGTGGTACCAAGGAATTGAATCCGGGTCTTCGTGAATGCTAGGCAGACACTCTACTACTAGGCCAAACTCCCAGCCCTTATTTATTTATTTTTTAATATCAGTTATAGGGCCTGAATTCAGGGCCTGGGGACTCTCCCTGAGCTTTTCTGTCAAAGGATGGTACTCTTATCACTTAAGCCACAGCCCCACTTATGGCTTTTTGCTGGTTACTGAAGAAAAGAGTGTCATGGACTTTTCTGCCTGGACTAGCTTCAAATCATCAGGTCTTAGCCTCCTGAGTAGTTAGGATTACAGGTAAGAGCCACTGGCACCTTCCAGCTTTTTGCTCGTTAATTGGCAATAGGAATCTTTACAATTTGTCTTTCTCAGCTGTGTTCGAACTGAAATCCTTAGTTGAGGATTTTAAACTGAGTAGTAGTCGTGAGCCACTGGTGAATAGACTGAACATTTTCGGCCAGGAGTCTGTTGAATCTATATATGCAAAACCTGTTTCCAGAAGGATGACTATTATATACATTGTCTTAACCTTGGGCTTTTTTTTTTTTTTACAAAAACTAATATATTGGAAAGGGACATGCTGCCTCCTAATACATTTTGAACTATATACATTCCACTCCATCCACTCAAATAATTACTGTAGCCTTTTGAGATGAAAATTGCTTTTTTCCTAAGTTAGAGTTAATGACACTAGTACTATAAAATCACAGAAAGAAAAAGGAAAGGATCCAGGGAACTGGTGGCTTATCCCTGTACTCCTAGTTACTAAGGAGGTTGAGATCTGAGGACTTCCTTTGGAAGCCAGCTGAGGTAGAAAAGTTCCCAGGAAAGTCCATGAGACTCTTATCTCCAACTAACCACCAGAAAACTGAAAGTGGTACTACTGTGGCTCAAGTGGTAGAGTGCTAACCTTAAACACAAAAGCTCAGGGACAATGGTCTGGACCCTGAGTTCAAGCCCCAAGACCAAAAACAAGAACAAAAAAGAAAGCAGAATGAAAGAGTGGTGAGTTGAGCCGTTTACCTCACCAAAGCTTTGTTTTCTTTCGTACTGAATGGGCATGATGTAGCTTAGAATAGAGAGCTGGTCAATGGTGTCTTCCAGCACTGCAGAAATTCTCAGCATGTCTGGAAGGCAGAGTGGCTCTATGATTTCTGAGATGACTGTTTCTTCTACTTCTTCATAATCTGTTTCTTCTATTTCCACAGCAGTTGGTGGTTCACCTGTCACCATCACCAACTCAGAAGGCCAGTTTCTGGGAGGAAAGTCTGAGGAGGTGGCTTGTATGCTGGGTATAAGGAAATTAGAAAAAAAAAAGTTAGTGACCAATGCTTAAAGCACAGGAAGCATGTAGCTTATAGGTTGGTTCCCATGAGGTTTACATTGTCAATAATATAACCTTGGGCTCCTATAAAAGTAGGAGATTGCAAAAGGTTCTTCTGAATATCTTCTAACCCAACAATTTACTGTTTAACAAACGTAGGTAGCCCAGGCTATTTGGTTATGCATAACCAATTTTAATTTAAACCAAAATTAATTTTGTGTGTGTGTGTGTGTGTGTGTGTATGTGTGTGTGTGTTGTGTGTTGTGTATGTGTGTATATGTGTGTGTTGGTCCTGGGACTTGAACTCAGAGTCTGGGCTTTGTCTCTAAACTTTTGTGCTCAACTCTAGCACTTGAGCCACAGCTCCATTTCTAAGGTTTGTGTTTATGATTTCATAAAGCTAAGAGTCTCATGAACTTTCTTGCCTTCTGAGCAGCTAGGATTACAGGTGTGCGTCACCTGAGCTTGGTTCTTTCAAGTATTTATGTCCATGTCTGTTTCCCCCCCCCCACATTGAATAGGACTAACCTATGCAACCACAAAGGATACCAGGGAATAACAGAGTGTGACTGGCAAAGTTAGGTGATAAGAGGTAGTGCTTTCTGCCTTAGGATCTCACACTCTTCATTCTAAGGGAACAAGCTGCCTGTCGGAAGGACATCAAAGCAGCCTTGAGGAGATATCCATGAGAGTGCAGAACTAAAGGCCTCTCGAAAGAACAGCCAGCAGCAGTTCTGGTTAGCTCTGTAACCATCTTAGAAGTAGATCCCTTAAGTTCCTATCAAGTCTTCACATGATTCCATCCACCAACCAACTTTAACCTTAGGAGACTACAAGCCAGAAACATCTGGCTATGTTATTCTTAAAATCTTGACCCTCAGATATTGTGGGAAACCATTGTGTCTTAAATGACTGAGGTTTGGGGCAATCTGTTACACAGTCATAGAAAAATGATACATGGAAAGTTAACCAATGTCATGAGTATACACACACACAATAGAGTTGAGCTGAGATTTGAAGCCAGCTCAAACAATTCCTTAAGACTTTTATCTCCAATTAACCAGCAAAAAGCCTGAAGGAGCTGTGGCTCCAGGTTTAAAGCAGTAGTCTTGAGCAAAAAAGTTGAGAGACAGTGCTTTGATCCTTAGTCCAAGCCCTAGTCCTCTCTCTTCTTCTCTCTTACTTCCCCTCCCTCCAACCACACACACCCATACACACCCACACAACGGGATTTTGAACATACTCTTCCATTCTTCTTATGTTAGTTTTGTTCCTCTCTGAAGTGTGTTTATAATTTCACAGAAATGCAGCCACCTAAAATGAGAAACATTAAGATTAAGGGAGTGCTAAGTAATTTTCATGTATTCTATGCTGTTTGATTAAGAGAGAAGTATGAGAAGATTTGTGACTTATCCCTTGGTATTAGTAAAGCAATCCCAGAGATGAAAGACCCCTGAAATCCTGGGGCTCAGATCTATTAGCACTCTGTATAACTACTGATCTACAACACTAAAGCATATAGCTTTAAGGTAAATTAATGCCCATCATGGTTTCAGCATTCCATTGTATTCTGACTTTAAATTGGTAAACTCTATAAGCAGACTAACTTTTCTATTATTCTGATTATTACATTTAATTAGTATCCAAGGATCTAGAAAAATAATTGAGATTACATTTAGAAACACTGTAGTAATCTGGGAATCAGCTTAACCCTCCTATGGAGTTGTTCCTTACCTCTTGAAACTAGGTATGGTGGTGCATGCTTGTAATCCCAGCACTTTGGAGGCAGAAGCAGGAGGATCATGAAAATGAGGTCTGCATAGGCTGCATAGTGAGATACTGTCTCCAAACAAAAAAAAAGATGTAAGATGTTACCCCCTACTCAGTAAATGTAAATTCTTTGAGCTTAAGCTTTCTGAAAGAAACTTTGGAGAATCTTGCTTTTTACTGGATGATAAAGCAAATGGTTATTTCTGTGTGATTTTGTTCCATAAAGTGACCCTGAAAAGGGTGATATGAGAATGACAACAAAAATCTGTGGCCTAGTGGTAGAGTGCTTGCCTAGCATGCATGAAGCCCTGGGTTCGATTCTCCAGAACCGCATCAACAGAAGTAGGACTTGGGGGATGGGGGGAAGCTGAGCACGGATGACTCACATCTGTATTCCTGGCTACTCAGGAGGTTGAGATCCTAGGATCAAGATTCAAAACCAACCCTGGCAGGAAAGTCTGAGGGAAGTGGAGCAGTGGCTCAAAGTGGTAAGGCATTTCCCTCACAACCAGCGCGAAAACAAAAAAATCGTACGTTTTAGAATCTTCAGTCTTTTCTTGTTTTAGGTCAGGGACCAAGGGCCCAAATCTTCTTTTGTATGGGCCCGATCTAGGCCTCGAAATCAGGGCCTGGGCACCGTCCCAGAGCATTTTTCCTTAAGGATAAAGGTCTCATGGGCTTTCCTGCCTGGGCTGGCTTTGAACCGTCATCCTCAGATATGGGCACTTGAGTGGCTAGAATGACAGGCGTGGAACGCGGGCACCTGGCCAAGCCCCGAGCTTTCAAGTCAGAGGGGCGGGCAGCAGCGAGGGAGGCAGGGGGAGAGGTTAGGTTAAGGGCAGCGGCGCTCGTTCCTCCCGCCTCACCGTCGGCTTTCCGCTTCAAGTCAAAGGTCGGACCCGAGCATCTCCGTTTTGGTTCACTCCTGGACGGAAGGAAGCGAGTTAGGTGCCCGGGAGGAACGTCCTCGAGCACCACTTTACCTTCACTGGCAGCCCCGGAGCCCAAACCAAGCTAGGGTGTTGCTATAGCAACTCACAGCTCCGGGGTCCTTCCCCCCCCCACTTCCCTTAGCTGACCGCCATTTCGCCTCCCTTCCACACATCCCCAAATACTACTTGTTCCAGGTTAAAAAATTAAATGACATAGGGAATGCATCGTGAGAGTTCTTTTCAAAGCGGCTGTTTTAGTCCAGAGATTATTTCGGATTTTTTTTTTTTCTGGCGAACGCGGTACATGCCTAAGTGGAGGGGGGGGCAGAGAGGAGTTTTTCCCACAAAACCTTGCGGCGGGGCCTCGCCTTCCTCTCTCCGCCATCTTGGAGCCTGTGGAGGTGAGTGGGTGTCTGGCTGCCAAATTTTAGAGGCAAATAACTCGGGCTGGTTTGTTCGTATTGCTTGGAGAGGTGAGGGTTCCTCTTGGAGACGGAGTCGGCTAGTGATTTCGGTGGGTTGCAGGGAGAGGGGCTGTAGGATGGAGGGGATGTGAGACGGATGGTGCTCGGTCCCTGCCGCCTGGAATACGGGCAGCGATGCCGGTCGATACCTGCCCGGCGTCCGGGAGAAGTGAACTCGGACTCGGGGTGCGCGCGTGTTGACGTGCCCGTGATCACAGGCGCCTGCGATCTCGTCCGCTGCGTTTCCCCCGCCCGCCTGCCAGTTTGTGTGACTTTTAGCAGCAATGAGTTTCCTCTCCATTGGACAGAACTTTTTTTTTTCCTGCGGTCTTGTCATCTATTCGTCTTGGCTTTGCAGTTTAGATTTGCAGTTACTCTGAAGTTTGAATGCTTTGCCAGACTGCGCTTCACGTGTGTGGCGGCATTAGGAGGAAGTCAAGTGAAATGCTAATCTGAAAGCCATTTGCCTAACAGCCTGTAAGAAATGACATTGAGAAACTGGTGTTGCATGAGTTTTGAGTATTTTTCTTTTATTCTTTTAAGGCCTGCTGGGAACAGGACTTCTAAAAGGCAACATGTCCGGAAGGTACGCCTTTATGAAAATATCGTTGCTTTAAAAACTTTGCAAACAAATGTGGATCTAAGTGAGAACTCGGGCTGGGAGGGGATTAATATCTGTACATAATTTCCATGGAGGAATCATTACAAGTCAGGTCATTGGTGGGTATGCAGAGCTCAAAACTACAATATCTATTATCTTGTGTGTCTTAGGCTGTGGTGCAAGGCCATTTTTGCTGGCTATAAGCGAGGTCTTCGGAACCAAAGGGAGCACACGGCCCTCCTTAAAATCGAAGGTGTTTATGCTCGAGGTGATACCAATTTCTACTTGGGCAAGAGATGTGCTTATGTATACAAGGCAAAAAAGTAAGTATGCACTAGTTTGATCCTTTGGAATTTTTACTTGGGATCTGCCTCTATTGACAGGTGCTTGCCCCACCTGTCCCTGGTGCATAACATAGGGTCTGGACCCTGTCCCTGAGTTATTTTTTTGCTCAGGGCTAGCCACTCTTACCATTTGAGCCACAGCACCAGTTCTGGCTCTTGCTTGAGAGGTTTACTGGAGGTAAAAGTTTGAGCTCTCAGCCGCTGTACATATGAGTTGCCAGTGCCAGCTTTTGACAGGAACTTTTAAGGACCTTAGTAGGAAGTTACTGTTATTTGATATAGAATTTAGGTAACTTAAGCACTTGTTACTTCAAGGGACAGTTCCTTTCATTACATGCCCTAATTCATATTACATATTCTGGTATTTTGAGACACAGTTTCTGTACTTAAGTCTAGCTAGGAACTCTCGGTGCTCATGCTTTAGCTTCCTGAGTGCTAAGATTATGGGCATGTACTCCCACACTTGGTTGTGTTTTAATTTCTTAAAATACATTATTTTCTTGCATTTTAAAAAATGTTACCTCTAGAATATTTTGTCTTGTGCTGGGGAACTAGCCCAGGGCTTGACTTGAGCTAAGTATGTGCTTTACCCCTGAGCTGTCATGTTGGATCATATGTGTGCTTTATAAAACCCAGAGTCCTAATGGCACTGTGGCTCAAAGTAGTAGAGCACTAACCTTGAGAAGAAGAGCTCAGGGACAGCGCCCAGGGCCAGAGTTCAGTCCCCATAATGGACAATTTAAGAAAAGATATAATTATTAATACTTCGGTAAGGAAGGGCTATTCCCTCACCTAGAATTCAACCAACCCAGGAACACTTCCATTTCTAGTTTTTAGGATATGACCTTCCTCCTCTCTCTCTCCCCCTCCCCCTTTTTTTTGGTCTGTTGTGGCCATTGGGTCATTTCCGATTTCCTAGTGCTTATTTGGAAATAAGAGTAACGGACTTTTTAGTGCCCTGGCTGCCTTTGAACCGATATCCTCGGATCTCAGGCTCCTGAGTAGCTAGCATTAAAGGCGTGAGCCACGGCACCTTGGCTCTTCTCTGGAAGTAGGTATGCCCTGACAAAAGTGCCTAACAAGACTATTATGTACTGTATCTGTTGAATTAATGGAGTTTCAGACATAGTTTCTCAAATGACCTAAAAGTACAACCAGAGTTGAGACCCATCTTAGTATCTTGAAAACACAGTTTATGTCAGATTATACTTGAGCTCTCACACTACATTCTTATTTAAAAACAGCAACACAGTGACTCCTGGCGGCAAACCTAACAAAACCAGAGTAATCTGGGGAAAAGTAACTCGTGCCCATGGAAACAGTGGCATGGTTCGGGCCAAATTCCGCAGCAACCTTCCTGCTAAGGCCATTGGACACAGAATCCGTGTGGTAAGTACAATTAGCAAAATGGCTAAGTTCAAGATGTAGGAGTTATAAAATGAAAGCAGCAAAATTAGTGACTTGTATAAGTATTGGTATACATAGTAAAGGATTAGAGAGATGTTCAAATGAATTGCCAAAAGTTTCAGATTTTGTTTAAGCTTCCCTGTTTTTGTACAGCTTTCTTGCAGAGATAACTGTCTGTTTCAGTATACCTACCTTGCATGATTCACTGCTGTTTTTTGGCTGGAACATGGGTTTGAACTCATGGCATCACACTCTTACTGGTGGGGTGTGAACTCTGGGCACTGTCTCTGAGCTCTTCAACTCAAGGCTAACACCTTGAGCCACAGCGCCACTTATGATTTTCTGTTGGTTAATTGGACATTAGTGCCTAGACTGGCTAACTTTGAACCTGATCCTTAGATCTCAGCCTCCTGAGTAGCTAGGGGTACAGGTGTGAGCTACTGTACCCTGCTGTCAATTCAGTTAAGGAGCCATACCTCCAGCCAGGTTTTGTGCTGGCTATTTTGGAGACTGCCTTGGGTCTCAGGCTATCCTGCATAAGCTGAGATCCTTTGGATCTCACCTTAGAAGTTATGATTCTAGGCATGGGTCACTAGCATGTAGCTAAACTCTATAGCTTATTTTTTGGTAGTACTAGGACTTTGAATCCACAGTCCTTGTACTTGCTATCCTCGTAGTGTGGTTCCACTAAACTTGTCAGATATAATTCATAAACGTTTTTCATCATGTGTTATTACAAAGAGGATTACAGATAAGTATAGGTTCATGTAATGAGTATATTTCATTTTGGACCATGTCGCCCCTACCCTCACTCAAGCTTTTTGCGCCTATCTCTACTCACAAATTGTATACAGTTCATTTTTAATATAGTGTCTAGTGTGTACTATTGTAGGCGTTTGTTCACCCTTTGTCTCTCCACTTTGTCCCTTCTTACCCTTTAAAGACAGAAAGCCACAAAGACTTCATTTTGATATTTTTTCTGTTTGTGGGGCTTGATTTAGAGTTTGTAAAGTGATACTTTCCTGATTGGATTGGCTTTGAATGTGATCCTCAGATCTCAGTCTCCTAATAGCTAGAATTATAGGCATGAACAACCAGTGCGTGCGTGCGTGCGTGCGTGTGTGTGTGTGTGTGTGTGTGTGTTCAGCCCACTGTACCATGAGCTCAGGAACTTGGGTACTGTTGGTTATTAGAAGCAATATTAAATATCAGTATTTGATTTTCAAGAGTTTGGGCTAGGGATGCATCTCAATTTTTTTATTTTTTATTTTTATTTTTGTGATTCATGGGGTTTGAACTCAGCCTGAAATCTTCACCTCAAGGCTACTGTAGGAATACATTTTTTTTTTTTTTTATTGCCAGTCCTGGGCTTGAGCTCAGGGCCTGAGCACTGTCCTTGGACTTTCTCAAGGCTAGAGCTCTACCACTTGAGCATCAGCACCACTTCCAGCTTTTTTCTATGTATGTGGTATGGAGGAATCGATCCTGGGTCTTCATGTGTGCTAGGCAAGCACTCTACCACTAGGCCAAACTCCCAGCCCCTAGGGATGCATCTGTTAAGAGAACACCTATCTAATGTATGCAAAGTGCTGTTTGATTGTGTTCACTTGCAAACCGAATGCTATTAAGACTTGGTTTCTGCTGGGCAACAGTGGCTTACGCCTTTAATCCTAGCTACTCGGGAGGCTGAGATCTGAGGATCAAGTTTTCAAAGCCAGCCTGGCAGCTTATCTCCAATTAATCACCATAAAACCAGAAGTGGCACTGTGACTCAAGTGGTAAAGTGCTAGCCTTGAGCTGAAGAGCTTAGGGACAGGGCCCAGGCTAAGGTCAAGCCCCACGACTAACAAAATAAAAGAATATAAATTGTCAGACTCCTTTCAGAAATGAATAATTGTGTACTGCTATGTGTGTGGGTGTGTGTGTATAAATGATTCTCAATAATACTTGTATATAATATTCACCTAATGTTTTTGTGTTTTTTATTCCAGATGCTGTACCCCTCCAGAGTTTAATGAAAGTTAAATAAAGTAAATCTGTGCTCTTGTATTTTTTTAAGTGGCTTAAAATTGTGTCCTAAATTGGCATGTGCTTAAAAATGGTGGAAATTGCCAAGCAGAAAAAAATTACCAGCTTTGTGTAATGGACTTTAGAAGGCAATGTTAGAAATTTAAACACTCTATGCAAAGCAGATAAATTAGCTTGAGAATTATGTAAAGGTAGAGTTCAGTAATTGGAAAGTATAAAATCACTAAAGACTAAGGGTGTGACTTTGTTCCAGAAGGCTTGATTTATTAGCATGCTCTGTGATTTATCAACACTGCTTCAAAAACATTTTATGTCCAGGTACTGGTAGCTGATGCTTGTAAACCCATGAGGCTGAGATCTGAGGATCATGATTTAAAGCCAGTCAGGGCATTAAAGTCTGTGAGACTCTTAGCTCCATTTAACCACCAGGAAACCAGAAGTGGCACTGTGGCTAAAGGAGTAGAGCACTAGCCTTGAGCTGAAGAGCTAAGGGACAAGGCCCAGCTCCACAGCCAACAGGAAAAAAAATTAGGTCAGCTGAGCATTGGAGGCTCACATAACCCTAGATACTTGGCCCAAGATCTGAGGTTCTTCGATCATAGCAAACTGGTTGCATTTGTCCCGTGTGAAACAAGATGGAAAAAAGTAAGTAGAAAGGAAGAGTGGGAGATGAGTAAACAAGGGGCTGCTGAAAATTGAAATTAGGATTTGTGAGGGCACATTATAGTTCTAAGTAGTCTACACTGTCAGTTCCATTGGGAGAGTCTCATGACACCAGCAGCTTGTCCACTACCATTGATAATTCTCGGGCATGACACTAAAATTGAAGCTAAGAAAATTGAGCTATGTGATCTTGACAGGGGAAGGAACTTGTCTTCAAAGATAAAAACTTTGTCCCAAGCTGAGCCCTGGTGGCTCACCCCTAGGCTCATCCTAGGAAGCCGAGATCTGAGGACCTCCATTCAAAGCCAGCCTGGAAACCAAAGTCCTATGGCCATGAGACTCGTTTCCAGAAAATCAGAAGTGATTGGAACAGCCTTGAGCTGAACAGTTCAGGCACAGTGCCCAACCCCAGAGTTCAAGCCCCAAAGCTGACAAAAGAATTTAGTCTGAATTACTCTGGTAAGATGATAATGATTTAAAAATTAGGGCCGGGAATTTGGCCTAGTGGTTAAAGTGCTTGCCTAGCATGCATGAAGACCCGGGTTCGATTCCTCGGTACCACATACATAGAAAAAAGCTGGAAGTGGTGCTGAGGCTCAAGTGGTAGAGCTCTAGCCTTGAGAAAGTCCAAGGCCAGTGTTCAGGCCCTGAGCTCAAGCCCAGGACTGGCAAAAAAAATTAGACTACCAAGGTGCTGGTGGTAGTTTATTACTTTAATCCTAGCTTCTGGTTTGAAGCCAGCTTGGGCAGGAAAGTACTGGAGACTGCTCTCCAATTAACTACCGTAAGGTTGTAAGTGGAGCTGATCCAAGTGGTAGTTAACCTTCAGCAAATAAAGCTCAGGGACAGCCCAGGTCTGGAGTGCAAGTGCGGGAGAGGCACTAAGTAAAAAGTGGGAACCGGGGGGGCTGGAAGTTTGGCCTAGTGGTAGAGTGCTTGCCTAGCATGCATGAAGACCTGGGTTCGATTCCTTGGTACCACATACTTAGAAAAAGCCTGAAGTGGTGCTGAGGCTCGAGTGGTCGAACTCTATCCTTGAGAAAGGGCAAGGACAGTGCTCAGACCCTGAGCTCAATTCCAGGACTGGCAAAAGTGGGAACCCATGGATCACACATGGAATCCTACTACTCAAGAGGCCATCTGGAGCCATCTGGTTCAGGAAAGTCCATGAAGCTTATCTCCAGTTAACTACTCAAAAGGTGAAAGGAATGTTAGCTATGAGCAAAAAGGCTCAGGGATAGTGCCTAGTCCTTGAATTCAAGCCTTAACTAGTGCTCACAAGAAATTCAGCTGATAACTGCAGAGTGACAGGCGATGGAAACCTTAAGCAGTAAAAGGGCTGTCTCAAGTGGGCAGTGTATGCTGTCCAAAGGAAAAATCCTTAAAAGAATTAGTGCCAGTACATCCCCTAGCAATTTTCAATACTCAATTTGTGATATGTGATGTGCCAACTCAATGTTTTCATTTGAGGGACTGGTGGAGCAGAGGTGTATGCAGGCGCTTTTTTTTTTTTTTTTTTTGGCCAGTCCTGGGCTTGAGCTCGGGGCCTGAGCACCGTCCTTGGACTTTCTCAAGGCTAGAGCTCTACCACTTGAGCCTCAGCACCACTTCCGGCTTTTTTCTATGTATGGTACCAAGGAATCGAACCCGGGTCTTCATGCATGCTAGGCAAGCACTTTAACCACTAGGCCAAACTCCCGGCCGATGCAGGCGCTTTTAAATGGAGATTAAGCCCGAGACAAGAGGTGCATCTGAACTGGTGAGGTTTTTTGTTTTTTTAAATTTAATCGGTGGGGACGTCTCAATTTTCACTTTTTTATGGTGACCACTCAATAGCTTAAGAGATGGGACTCAAATTGGTGACAGGTACTGTAAGTAAAAGGGTATCTGGCTCAGCACTCCATTATAAAGGTTTTTACAAGTGCCTAATGGCGTGAACCTGGTCGGCGGAGACGGCACAGCCAGCCCGCCTCTTCCCCTGCGTTTCGTGTTCCCACGACCGAGTCACATGGGCCGGCACTGATTGGCCGGCTGGAGGTGAGAGGCGGTGGCTTCCAGGAGGAGCGCTAGCCAATGGGAAAGCACCGTTCGTGCGGCCGCTCCCTCCACCTGCTCCGAGCCGAGGGGCAGGGCTGGCCGGGCGCGGAGGCGTCACGCGCTCCATGGTAACGACGCTCGGCCGAAGATGGCGGCCGGGTGGGGTGGCGGGGCGGATAACACGGGTGCAGGCCCGGGCCCGGCTCGGTGGCGCTGGAATGGGTCCTTGTGGGTCCGGGGCGTCTTACTCCTGTTGGGCGGGTTCCCGACCAGCGCCGCGTCCATTCCGGTAGCCCTGAGCAGTTCGCCTCCCTGCCGGCACCACGTTCCGTCCGACTCTGAGGTAGGATGGGGAAGGGCTGGCGCAGGCCCGCGATGGGTAAAGTGACTCGGGAGGGTCCTGACCCAGGGACCCGAGAAGCTGTTGTGGAGCCGGGAGCGAAAGGGTGGCGGAGCCCGAACTCTCCCGGGGACGCAGCCCGCTCCGCGCGCAGCATCCTCTCAGGCGCCGCG
The DNA here is from genome assembly GCF_031878675.1 of Megascapheus bottae. Taxonomy (NCBI): domain Eukaryota; kingdom Metazoa; phylum Chordata; class Mammalia; order Rodentia; family Geomyidae; genus Megascapheus; species Megascapheus bottae. The sequence continues at coordinate 54,734,944 of NC_143509.1, forward strand.
CGGCTCTCGCAGCATTTGTTCCGATTGCTTTCTCACGCGCAGGTCTGGCACGGCGCCCCGGCAGTGGGCAGCCCCGGCAGTGGGCAGCCCCGGCAGTGGGCAGCCCCGGCAGTGGGCGGCCCAGCGCTGGCCCAAGGACCACGCTGTGCGAACCACGGATCTAAAGATCGCGGAAGGAATTGTTAAGGGAGCCAGAGGCGTGGAGAGTTTTTGAGGGTCTCTGGAGGCGAAATTCCAGTTTCAAGTTTTCTGCGTTATACTTGCTTTCAGTCCCATCCCCCTGCCCTGGAAGGCGCCCCTCCCCCATTTTCCTGGAAACTTTCTCAGTTTGTTAGTCTCCCAGCCTGAGTCAGCCTGTTGGAACCACCCTAGGGCCATATTCTGTTTTACGGTTGCTTCTTCCACTTAGTGACTTAGTCTGCAGGTGGATCTTGCCTTTCCATTTAAGTTGTAAAACTTCTTAAGTTTTGTTATCCCTTAGCTCAAAAGGGAGCCTGTGGTCATCAGTATTCTGTAAGGGAAGGAAGGATAGTACCTGAGGCAGTGTTCCAGTTTGTCCTACTACTTTCATCTAGAAAGATTCAGTTAGAAAATTTCAGGTTAGCACAGATAGTTAAGTCTACTCATTTTTGTGATAATGTCCAAGAATGTTATGGACATAAACTAAAATGATTGTTTCGAGGTCAGGAGCTTTTAGCATGACTGAGTTCTTGAGAGGAAAAAAATAGATTCCAGGAAGCCCAAAGCATTTTTTGAAAGTTTTTATCAAGGATTTATTTTGGTACAACAAGATAAGGGAGAAATGGAGAAACATATCCTGCTCTCCTTCCAGGGAATATGAATTAAAGATTTCTAGAAGGGGGATGCTGGAGGGGGAGTGCTGTGAATGGCCTAGTGGCCTAGTGGTAGAGTGCTTGCCTAGCATGCACGAAGAACCTGGGTTCAATTCTCTGTACTACATACATAGAAAAAGCCAGAAATGGTGTTGTGACTCAAGTGGTAGAGCTGTAGCCTTGAGAAAGCCCAAGGATATTGCTCAGGCCCTGAGCTCAAGCCCTGGGACTGGCAAAGGAAAAAAAAAACTTTGTAGAAGTAATTTTAGTAGCTGGTTTCTTCTAGTGGTTGTATAACTTATTTATACTGCTGGGGATTGAACCCAGGGCCTCACCTATGGTAAGCATTCACTGTACCACTGAGATATGCTACCAGCCCTACAACTTGTATTTGAACACCTGCAGTGGGGCAAAACTTGGATGACCAGAAGCAGGCCCTTTGGTCTTTGGAGATGACCGGAGGCTAGTGCTCTGCCACTTGAGCCACAACTCCAGTTTTTTTAGTGTTTAATTAGCGATAAAGAACAAACTTTCCTACTTGGGTTAGGATGTAGCCTCCTGAGTAGCTAGGATTAGGGGCATGAGAGACTGATGCCTAGCTAAAGTTTTTATGGATCTGAAAGTTCCCTGCTACTTGTACCCTACTATTTCTGTTTGTGCCTCCTGCCTGAACAAACTTAATAGTGACCATACTTTCAGACATTTATAAAACAAGCTATAAAGGCCTCAACCCTAATAAACTTCCCTAGGTCTTTATAGAGTATTCTATCATTACATACTCATTCTAACTGCTTTAACCAAGACATTGTAGGGGAAGTGTTTATGGTAGTCATGCTGGGAAATTATGGTAAAGTATTTTGACTTATTTACCATGTTCTCAACTAAAACATGTTTTGGTTCATGTTTTGCGTAAATTAAAACAAAAATAGAGGGCAGGAAAGTGGGAGAATAACAGGAAGGGGTAAGAATGTTCAAGAACTATTGTTCTAGCATATACTTCAAGGCTCACCTCAGGAATAGTTAGGCACTCAGGAGACTGAGATTTGAGGATCATAGTTTAAAGGTAGTCCAGGCAGATCAAAGGGTGAGACTTGTTTCTTCAGTAAATTAGCAAAATGTGTATGGAGGCATGGCTTAAAACCTTAAGAAAAACACACACCAAGTCACCTACAGTTTATTGTCATCCAGCTGACAGGCCGACCCTCTCCGGGGTAGGGACAGTGCTTGTTTCTGTGCACGGCGCGGGGGGGGGGGGGGGGGGGGGGTTATATGGCTAGGGAGATGGAGGTAATTTGTGAGGTTTGTAAGAGAGGGGAATTTTGTCATTGCAGGGCTTAGGTTAATGGTTGCAGCTGCCTGTGTAACCTGATAAGATAAAGTCTGAGTTAGCTAATTTGGAGAAGGGGCCTGTGTCACCAGATGTCCAGGAAAGGCCATGTTTTGCAGCATGACCTAAGACGGTGGAATAGCTCCTAAGATGGAGGTTAGGCTAACATAGCTCAAATGGCAAAGCACCAGCTTTGAGCGGAAAAGCCAAGAAAGAGGGCAAAGCTCTAGTACTATCATAAAAAAGAAAAATATATAAATAAACCAGTCACTTCCCCATTATGCTCCCCTTCCTTATTTTTTATTTTGATAGAATTTATGAATAATGAAATATCACAAATATGTCTCTGTATATCCATGTAAAACTTACTACCTTGTTGCAATACAGAACTTTTCTGTCTCTAGAAAAGTCCTGGTCTGACCTCTTTTCTAATTGCTTTAACATTTTTCTATTTCTGGATTTGTTGTGTTTTATTTTGTTACACTGCTTAAGGTTCAGCGAACTTCTCAAGCCATAAGTTATTCTTTCACCAAATCTAAACTCTTTTTTTTTTCAGAAATATTTTCTGTCCCATTATTTAGTCTTTGCATAAGTTTACTACTTATCTACTTCATGCTGTTTTCTCATTCAATGATATTTTTATTTATTTTTGGGAGGGGGGGTTCATTGGGCTCAAACTTGGCCAGGCACTGTCCTTGAGCTCTTCAGCTTAAGGCTACCACCCTACCCTTGAGCCAAGCCCCACTTTCCATTTTCTAGAGTTCAATTGGAGATAAGAGTCTCAGGTCCTTTTGTACCCAGGCTGACTTTGAACCTTGATCCTCAGATCTCCTCCTGAGCAGCTAGGATTACAGGTGTGAGCCACCGTGCCTAGCCATGTTAAGTCTTCTTTGCCTTGGGTAACATTTTATTAATCTTCAAGTTAATTGAAGCCTCTCCCATTAGTTCCTACCTCTCCCTCCCCCCTCCCCCCCCCCCCCCCCCCGGCTATTTTCCAGGCTACCCTCAAACTCAGATCCTCCTCCTTCAGCCTGATACCTATAATGGTTTGTTCTTTTGAGGTATAAAATTCCATTTGGTTGTTCTTTATTTTTTGTGCTGGAGCTCCCCATCTACTTATTATTTATTTCTCTTTATTCCCTGAGCACATGTACCCTACATTAAAATAATTGTTAAAATTGAAGTCATTTGAAGATTAGTTTCTATTCATTCTTTTTTCTTTCTTAGTACAGGATACACTTTCTGTTTTGTTATTATGACTGCTGCTTTTGTACTAAGTAATGAACACAATGAATAATAAATTGTAAAGATTCTACTGCACTCTTTTGAAGAATGAGTGTTTTTCTTTTTGTGCTTATTATTTCTTTACTATTTTTAGTAGTATTATTTTGGTTGTACTTGAATTTAAACTATGGCTATGGTCTTGCACTTGTTAGGGTCTCTACAACTTGCAGGCTCCCTAAAACTAGCCATGCCTCCAGGATAGGAATTTTTTTTCTAGCTGACTATTAAGTTAGATATACTCAGGGCTGAAAATGTGTCTTAGTGGTAGAGTGCTTGCCTAGCATGGTTGAAGCCCTGGGTTCGATTTCTCAGTACCACATACACATAAAAAGCTGGAAGTGGTACTGTAGCTCAAGTGGTAGGGTGCTAGTCTTGAGCAAAAGAAGCTCAGGGAGTATGTTCAAGCCCATGACTGGCCAAGAAAAAAAAAAAGCAAAACCAAAGAAAATCCCTTGGATATACTCAAAAGTACAAACTCTTGTCTCCTGTATTTTGTAGCAGTTGATGCCTTTCTTGGTTTCCCCAGCTTTCTGCAGCTGTTCTTTAATATGTTTATCGTTTATCCTGTACATACGCAATTTACTAATCAGCCAGAAAACTTAGTGATCATTTAAGGATTGGAGTAGGTTTCATATGTAGATTTATAGTATCCTCCAGGGCTTCCTCTCCCAATGTTTCTTGCCTAACTTTCTGGTGCAGAAACTTTGAGTCTGGGCTGGGAGTTTGGCCTAGTGGTAGAGTGCTTGCCTAGCATGCACGAAGACCCAGGTTCGATTCCTCAGTACTACATACATAGCAAAAAGCCAGAAGTGGTGCTGTGGTTCAAGTGGTAGAGATCTAGCCTTAAGAAAATCCAGGGACAGTGCTCAGGACCTGAGCCCAAGCTCAGGACTGGCAAAAAAAAGCCCCAAAACTCTGAGTCTTCTACTCTATTAAAGCCACTGTTACCCTGACTTCTGTCACTCCAAGGGGCATGGATTGGGAAGTGCTCTTAGGCAAAAAGCTAGATGTATAAATCTCAGAGGCACAATTCATGTTTTTCAAGGGTAAGTCATTTTAGATTTTGTTGTTTTTTGTCCCAGTATCTTCAAATAGTGTGTGTATGTGTGTGTGTGCGTGTATGTGTACACACATATTTGGTTGGTTGTGGGCTTGGGTGCTGTCCCTAAGCACTTTAGCTCAAGGCTAACGCTCTACCACTTGAGCAACAGTGTCCCTCCCCATTTTCTGGCTATTAGTTCGAGATAAGAGTCTCAGGGACCTTAGTGCCTGGACTGGCTTTGAATCATGATCTTTGAATCTCAGCCTCCTTAATAGCTAGGATTACAGGCGTGTGCCACTGGTGCCTGGCAGTACTTTTTGTTGTTGTTTCTTTTTTCTTTTCTTTCTCCTTGCTTCCTTCCTTCCTTCCTTCCTTTCTTCCTTTTTTTTTTTTTTTTTTTTGGTGGCCAGTCCTGACTTGAATTCAGAGCCTGAGTGATGTCCTTGGGCTTTTTCAAGACTAGAGCTCTACCACTTGTGCCACAACTCCATTTCCGGCTTTTTCTATGTATGTGTATGGAATCAAACCCAGATATTCGTGCATGCTAGGCAAACACTGTACTTCTAGGCCAAATTCCCAGCCTACTTTTATTTTTAAAAATATTATTGGAAGGGGCCAGGAGCGTAGCCTGGTGGTAGAGTGCTCTCCTAGCATGCACAAAGCCCTGGGTTCTATTCCTCAGTACCACATACACAGAAAAAGCCGGAAGTGGTCCTGTGGCCAAAGTAGTAGGGCTGTAACCTTGAGAAAGCCCAAGGTCAGTCCCTGAGCTGAAGCCCTGGGACTGGCAATAAATAAAAATAAAATAGTATTTGTTTCAAATATTTTGTACAGATTTTCTCATATGTTATTTACAAGGAAATTGCTCACATTTAGCAACTGTTTCATTTCTGGAAGACAGCAGTTCTCAAAGTCTGCTTTTAACAGGCTAAGCTTTATTTTTTTCTTTCTTTTTTTTTTTTTTTTGCCAGTCCTGGGCTTAAGCTCTGGGCCTGAGCACTGTCCTTGGACTTTCTCAAGGCTAGAGCTCTACCACTTGAGCCTCAGCACCACTTCTGGCTTTTTTCTATGTATGTGGTACCAAGGAATTGAACCCAGGTCTTTGTGCATGCTAGGCAAACACTCTACCACTAGGCCAAACTCCCGGACTCCAGGCTAAGCTTTTTATTCTGTACTTCTGCATGTAGTTATTTGCACCTAAATGTAGAGATAAAGTAATGGTGTTTCATTCTTAGAAGTTTTTAAAAATACTGTTATTTTTTGAAGCATATTCTCCTTACTATGTTCCTCTTATGTTTGACTTAAATTCTTCCTTCTGTGATCTATATTTATTTTATTCATATTATAAAATGTCATGGAATTTGTTTTCTTTTTTTTTTCTTTTTGCTAGTCCTGGGGCTTAAAGTCAGGGCCTGAACATTGTTCTTTGGCTTTCCTCAAGGCTAGCACTCTACCACTTTAGCCACAGCACCACTTCCAGCTATTTCTATATATGTGGTACTGAGGAATCGAACCCAGGTGTTCGTGCATGTGAGGCAAGCACTCTACCACTAGGCTAAACTCCCAGCCCCAGAATTTGTTTTCTTTACCTTAAGATCAAGGACTGTAAGTTTTCAGTTTGTGCTTCTTTACCATACTGCTTTACATCTGAAGGTGTTCAATGTACATTTAAGTTCATGAATGTAGGCTGGAAGACATTGGATTCAGCCCCTAGCAGGGAGTGGGATAATGGCAAAAAGGAAAAACAAATCACACTAACCTCAAACCTTCCTAGGAAATGTGGGTTGGAATGGAAGGGGGAAAAACTTGAGGCAAGGTGTAACAGAATATGCAGTGTCATTAGGTCAGTGTAATAGAGTGGGCGATAAATATTAGGAAAATCTATGAGTTTATATATAGCATTAGATCAAAGGTATATCCTGCAGCCGTTTTTCTATAGAAAAAGCATAAAATTCCCTTTTCCTTACATAGATCTTCAGAAATTGTATAAGAAGAAAAATGTGACACAGAGACACATATCAGCCAAACTAAAACTATATAAAAAGCAGCAACTAAGTGACAGAGAAACTAAAAATCTTTTTGGCGCCTGTTTCCATAATTTCCTCAGATTCATAATACGAGTGTCCTTGACAATATTTACTTATAAATAGTACTTGAGGTTCAAAAATGCTGAAATAGTAGAATATGAGCCAAAGGATTTTCTTTTTACTGGATCTTGAACTTGAGATTTGGGTTATTAGCTTTAAATTTAGATTTTAATTGGCAGACAAGATCAGTACATTCTATTATATGCAAATTCTGTCTTCATAAAGGAAAATGCATAGGTCTTCTTTTTAAAAAATTCAAATCTGTTCCTTTTTTCAGGTCATAAATAAGGTTCATCTTAAGGCAAGTCATGTTGTAAAAAGAGATGGAGATGAGCATTTAAGAATCAAGACTGTATATGATAAAAGTATTGAAGAGTAAGTACACTATTGTTTTGTCTTGCTATATAGCACAAGCTGGCCTGGAATCCACCATTCTCCTGCCTCAGCCTTGTCACCTGTTCATTGTCAATCTAAATATTACACATATATTCACCTATTGCCTAGTTATTTAATTTCATTAGTATAAAATATAACAGTGAAATGTTAAAAGCCATGAAATATGATTAAAGCCATAGGAAGTAATCACCAACAATTTACACAGATCAAATACCTGCTTGGATGTGGTCTTAAAATGCAGTTGTCAATAATTGCTTGCAGGAAAAATAAGAAATACTAATATAAACAAATAAGAAAGTTTTCAGGGTTCAGGAGGCAGAGATTGGGAGGATCTCAATTTGAGGTTAGTCTGGGCAAAAAGTTATCAAGACTCCTATCTGAATCAAAAAGCCAAGTGAGGGCAGGGAGTGTGGCCTAGTGGTAGAGTGCTTGCCTAGCATGCACAAAGACCCACATTTGAATCCTTGGTACCACATACATAGAAAAAGCCTGAAATGGTGCTGTGGTTCAAGTGGTAGAGCTTTGTCTTTTATTTTATTGTTGTGCTGATGTAAAAGGGTTATAGTTACATTCCTCAGGTAGTGGTACATTACTTCTTGAACATTTTTATCCCTTCTCATGTTTTTCTCTCACTTCCCCTCCCCCCACCCTAGAGCTTTGTCTTATAAACCCAAGGCTTTTCTTGCCAGTCCAGGGGACTGAACCCAGAGCCTGACCACTGTCCTTGGGCTTTCCTCAAGGCTAGAGCTCTACCACTTGAACCACAGTACCACTTCTGACTTTTCTATGTATGTGGTACCGAGGAATTGAACCCGAGTCTTCATGCATGATAGGCAAGCACTCTACCACTAGGCCAAACCCCCAGCCCAAGCCCAAGGCTTTTGAGTTTAAATCTCCATACCACTAAAGTAAAAGAGTGCAGTTTATAACATTATTTGCCAGAGAGACTACATAATTATGTAGTGTGTGTGTGTGTGTGTGTGTGTGTGTGTGTGTGTGTGTGTGTGTGTGTTTGGTTAGGTTTTTTGGTTTTTTTTTTTTTGCAGGTCCTGGGCCTTGAACTCAGGGCCTAGGCACTGTCCCTGAGCCTCCCTGTATTAACCTAGTGTTCTACCACTTTAACCACAGTGCCACTTCCAGCTTTTTTCTGAGTAGTTTAATATAAGAGTCTCATTGGGGCCCGGAGTTTGGCCTAGTGGTAGAGTGCTTGCCTAGCATGCACGAAGACCCGGGTTCAATTCCTCAGTATCACATACATAGAAAAACGCCGGAAGTGGTGCTGAGGCTCAAGTGGTAGAGCTCTAGCCTTGAGAAAGTCCAAGGACAGTGCTCAGGCCCTAGCCTTCAGCCTAGGACTGGCATACACACACAGACACACACAGACACACAGACACACACACACACACACACACACACACACACACACACACACACACACAAAGTCTCACTGACTTCCTACCTGGGCTGGCTTTGAACAGCAGTCACCAGATTTTGGTCTTCTGAGTAGTTAGGATTACAGGCCTGAGCCACCAGTACCCAGCCTATATAGTATGAATTTTATGTAGTGTAAGAGGATCCAGAAAACAGATCAATTATGAGCCTGGAAAACTGTTTGGAATCATTGGTATTTCTTTTTTTTTTTTTTTTTTTTTTTTGCTATTAACAAGATTACTGCTTTTATTTCTTTTTTTTTTTTGCATTTTTTTTATTGTAATTAGTAAAAGGGTTACATGATATTTGCCAGATAGAAGGTGCATTAAGGAATCATTGGTATTTCTTATGTTTTTTTCTCCATTTGAACAAAATAAGATTCGTACCATGCTTTGGTAGAGTAGTCTCTCAATGACTTACCTTGAGATAAGTTGAGATTTTGGCAGACATACTCAATGGTGTAGAGATGTGCCTGTCCATGTGGCATTCCTGTATTAATATGAACATATGACATAGACTCTGCCTTTGACTGGCAATTTTTTTTTGGGGGGGGGGGCAGTCCTGGAGCTTAAACTCAGGGCCTGGCTCTGCCTCTGAGCCTCTTTGTGCTCAAGGTTTGTACTCTACCACTTGAGCCATAGTGCCACTTTCGGCTTTTTCTGTTTATTCGGTAGAAAGGAATGGAACCCATGGCTTTATGTGTGCTAAGCAAGTATTGTACCACTAAGCCACACTCACAGCCAGGAGTGGCAATTCTTATGTGTCATGTCATTATTTTCAGGTTGCTCCCTGAGAAAAGAAATCTTGTGAAGGTATGTATGTAATAAGTACTTACAAATTGTATACTTAAAATGAATAGATTGTATTATATCTTAATTATTGGTAAAAAAATATAATCGGGACTGGTTTGTGAATGACTGGACAAAACATTTTGTCAATGAATGTATTTATCATGTTATCAAGGGTATTGCTATGATGCACTTACCAGAACCTTGTCACCTATGTTATAGTTGGATATTAAGTCAGTATTCTCATTATTTAAAAACCTTTCCTAAGGTTTTTGGGAGTAGGCATGTTTAAGATAGAGCTGAAGGACACTATTCTCTTGGTGGGAATGTTCATTCTCCTGAAGATTAACTGACCAGAGTTGACTGTATATGTGCTGACCTTATCAGAGTTTTAAATGTGGAATCACACACACACACACACACACACACATGCATACACACTATAAACCAACTCAATATCAATCACAAAAATTGGTAAATTTGAACCTAAGATTCCCTTTACATGTCCCATATTTAGCATAAAGCAGGCCTAAGTTTAATATCCAATAACACACACATACACATATAACTAGTTAACTTAGAACCTAAATCAGTCTTGAATTTTAAGTCATCAGTTGTTGATTACAGAGAGTTATTTTTTATTTATTTCTTTTTGCCAGTCTTGGGGCTGGAACTCAGGGCCTGGGCACTGTCCTGGGGTTTTCTCAAGACTAGAGCTCTACCACTTGAGACATAGCACCACTTCTAGCTATTTTCTGTGTATGTGGTACTGAGGAATCAAAACCAGGTCTTTGTGTATGCTAGGCAAGCACTCTACCACTAGGCCAAACTCCTGGCCCAGAGATTTATTTTTATTTTATTTTTTATCAGTCATTGGGTGCTATCCCTGAGCTTTTTCACACAGGGCTAGTAGTCTGCTACTTTGAGTCACAGCTCCACTTCTGGTTTTCTGGTGGTTAATTGGATATAAGAGTCTCTCAGACTTTCTTGCCCTGGCTGGCTTTGAACTGTAATTCCCAGATCTCACCCTCCTGAGTAGCTAGGATTATAGCTATGAACTCACAGTACCCAGCAAGATTTGTTTTTAATTTTTAATTTTTTTTTTTTTGGCCAATACGGGGCTTGAACTCAGGGCCTGGGCACTGTCTGGGCTTCCTCAAGGCTAGCACTCTACCACTTCTGTGTATGTGGTACTGAAGAATCGAACCCAGGGCTTCATGAGCACTTGACCACTAGGCCACACTCCCAGTATCTTGAAAATTTTTACTTAAGTGGGAGTAGGAAAAAATCCTAGTGCTGAATTCTCAGACAGAAATATAAAATAAGAGAATTTCTTTCCTCCCAGACTTCTGTTTCTACTTGCACACTGTCTTTCACTCATGTCTGTACTCTTGAATTATAGACCTTTTTTTTTTTCTTTTTCCTGCCAGTCCTGGGGTTTGAACTAAGGGCCTGGGAACTGTCCTTGGGCTTTCCCAAGGCTAGCACTCTACCACTTGAGCCACAGTGCCACTTCCAGCTTTTTCTATGTATCTGGTATTGAGGAATCAAACCCAGGACTTCGTGCATGCCAGACAAGCACTCTGCTACTAGGCCACACTCCCAGCCAGGCATAGAACTTATCTTTCTTTTTTTCCTTTTTCTTTTCTTTTTTCTTTCTTTTTTTCTTTTCTTTTCTTTCTTTCTTTCTTTTTTTTTTTTTTTTTTTTTGTTGGTCATGGAGCTTCAACTCTGGGTCTGGGAGCTGTCCCTGAGCTCTTTAACTCAAGGTTATTGCCCTACTCCTTGAGCCACATCACCCCTTTTAGTTTTCTAGTGGTTAATTGGAGATAAGAGTCTCATAGACTTTAATGCCTGGACTGGCTTTAAGTCAAGATCCTCAGATCTCAGCCTCCTGGTTAGCTAGGATTATAGGGATGAGCCACCTGCCCAACTCAGAGCTTTTCTTTCTAAGTCTCATGTCATTCATATCCTGTTCTACTTGTTTAAATATGCTTCTGATTGGATTTTTTTCAACTTATTTAGAACAAACTTTTCCCACAAGCTATTTCTTATTTAGAGAAGACATTTCAAGTTCGTAGACCTGCTGGCACTATCTTACTCAGCAGGTATGTTACACTGAATACTGATCATTTTCCTTATTTATGTACTTAAAGTTTATTAGAGAAAGAGTACACTTTCAGTAGACTGAAAGTTGATGATCTCCAGTGAGGAATGGCCTCATTTTTTACCCTTCTACCAATATGGCAAAAATGAAGTTTATATTGGGATATTTTATTATGGCTTATTCTTGCTGATCAAATTGCAAGGTATTTAAAAAGAATGAAAATCCATGATAAGATGTTTTTTGTTTTTTTGGGGGGGTGGGGTCATGGGGCTTGAAGTAGGCCTTGGGGCTGTCTCTGAGTTCTTCAGCTCAAGGGCTACCACCCCTACCCTTGAGCCAAGCCCCCCTTCTTAAGGGATATTTCTAAGAATATTTACTTTCATCTCCTCTTTCCCTCTTCTACATGGCGATAAGATTAATTATGAAATATTGGGATGCTTGAAAATTTCTTATAGAACTAAGCCTTTTCTTAAACTGTTTTGCTAGCTAAACAGTCATCATTATTAATGAAGTAATATAGTTGCTGTCAGTTTATTACTGTGCTTTAACTGTTTTGAACTTTTCTTTTTTTCTTGTAATTTAAATTTTGTTGAACAAATGAATCAAAGACAATGTGCAACAAACCAATACCTTCGGAAAGAAAATGATCCTCATCGATACTGTACTGGAGAATGCGCAGTGCATACAAAATGCGGCCCAGTCATTGTGCCTGAGGAGCATCTCCAGGTAACTCACCTGCTGTTAGTACTGCTTTCTGCCCTATAGTGTAAACATGGGGAGAGTTTGGATTTATCTCACCAAGAAATTATTATGGACTTAAGTACAAAAGCATAGCTACATTTTTCTTTTCTTTCCTTCTTTTTTTTTCCCTGGGTGCAGTGCTGGGAATTAAACTAGTACCTCATGCATGCTCGACATGTGCTGTACCACTCAGCTCCACCCTAGTTCTGTAGCTTCCACTTCCTTACCAAAAGTAATCACAGATAGGCTGATTTTATTTTGCTCCCTCATGTGTCTCTGATCTTGGAACTTGGAATTTTATCTTTATTCACCAGAACAACTTTTACTAGGTATGTATCTTAACTTGGGTTGTTTAGTGTGTTTGTGTGTGTGTGTGTGTGTTTGTAATTATGGAGATTTGAACTCAAGGCCTCACATTCTCACTCCACGACACTCGACCACTTCAGTCACACTAGACTAGCTTTTTGTTCATTAAATGAAAATGGACTTTCTCAGCCTTTTCTCACCAGGTTGTCTTGGAACCAGTTTCAGTTACCTTTTTTTAAGGGCAACTTTGTATCTTTTTGTTGTATACCTAGAAATTTATTGCATAAATTTAAGAAGCCAGAGGTAGTGGTTACATGCCCCTTAATTGCCTACTTGGAAGACTGAAGCAGTAGGATCTCTTGAGCCCATGAGTTCAAATTCTAGCTGGGACACCATAGGGAGACCCTGTTTCCAAAAAAAGTGGGGGCAGGGGGCGATGGTGGGGGTGGGAGGTTGGCCTAGTGGTAGTGTGCTTTCCTAGCATGCACAAAGACCCATGTTTGAGTCCTCAGTACCACATACATAGAAAAAGCTGAAAGTGGTGCACAGGCCCCGAGTTCAAGCCTCAAGAGTAGCAAATAAATAAATAAAAATTGTTTATTTGAAATAGGGAAGGGAAGGGAAAAAATAAGATGATTGGGAGGGGATGGGGAGGGAAAGTGGGACAAACATGAGAAAAGGGTATCAGTTTTCAAGAAGTAACTTACCCAGTACCTGACAAATGTAACTGTAACCCTCTGTACATTACCCCAATAATAAAATACAAAAAACAAACAAACAAACCACTTTAGGCCGGGAGTTTGGCCTAATAGCAGCGTGCTTGCCTAGCATGCATGAAGACCCGGGTTCAATTCCTCGGTACCACATACATAGAAAAAAGCCAGAAATGGTGGTGAGGCTCAAGTGGTAGAGCTCTAGCCTTGAGAAAGTCCAAGGACAGTGCTCAGGCCCTGAGCTCAAGCCCAGGACTGGAAAAAAAAAAAAAAGAAGAAGAAGAATTGAGTAGAAAGAGAAAGAAATATGGATTTTCATGGTTTGTTTTTTTGTTTTTGCTGGTGTTGGGACTCAACCTGGGCTTGGGTGCTGTCCCTGAGCTCCTTTCTGCTCAAGGCTAGTGGTCTACCATTTTAGCCACAGAACCCATTTGGCTTTTTGTGTGATGTAATGGAGATAAGAGTCTCATGTGGTTTCCTGCCCAGGCTGGCTTCAAACTGTGATTCTGAGATCTCAACCTCCTGAGTAGGTAGGATTACAGGCATCAGCTACTGGTGCCAAACTTAGTGGAGTTTTTGTTTTGTTTGTGCCAGTATCAGTGTTTGAATTCAGAGCCTTTAGTTCCTACTTAGCCTTCTTTCTCATGGCTAGTGTTCTGGCACTTGAGCAGATGAAATCTCTTGGACCTTTCCTCTAGGACTGTCTTCATGAGAGATCCTCCAGGTTTCAACCTCTTACTGAGTAGTAGGATTATAGAAATGAACTGTTGAATCCCAGCTTCCTCTCCACCCCCAGTCCTGGGTCTTGAGCTCAGGGCATGAGCACTGTCCTTGCACTTTCTCAAGGCTAGAGCTCTACCACTTGAGAGGCACCACACCACTTCTGACTTTTTCTATGAGTGTGGTACCAAGAAATAGAACCCAGGCCTTCATGCAAGCACTAGAGGCAAGCACTCTACCATTAAGGAAACTCCCGACCCTCGCTTTTTATGTGTGTATGGGTGTGTGTGAAAACAAACAAACAAACAAAAAACAACAGAAGTCTTTGGGAAGGGGAAGGGAAACTGGTAGAAAAACATGAAGGGATATCAGTGTTCAAGTGTACCCACTGCCTGACAAATGTAACTAACCCCTTTTTATATCACCCAGACAATAAAATATAATTAAAAAAAACAAACAAACAGGGCCGAGAGTTTGGCCTAGTGGTTAAAGTGCTTGCCTAGCATGCATGAAGACCCAGGTTCGATTCTTCAGTACCACATACATAGAAAAAAGCCGGAAGTGGTGCTGAGGCTCAAGTGGTAGAGCTCTAGCCTTGAGAAGTCCAAGGACAGTGCTCAGTTCCTGAGCTCAAGCCCAGGACTGGCAAAAACAAACAAACAAACAAACAAAAGCTGGGAGTGGTGGCTCATGTCTGTAATCCTACTACCTACTAGCTACTCAGGAGGCTGAGATCTGAGGATCAAGGTTCAAAGCCAGCCTGGGCACAAAAGGACCTGACACTCTTATCTCCAGTTAACCTAGAAAATGGGAAGTAGGACTTGGCTCAAGGGTAGGGAGGCAGCCTTGAGCTGAAGAACTCAGGGACAGTGCCCAGACCAGTTCAAGCCCCATGATTCACCAAAAAATAAAAAATAATAATAAAAAATATATATATATCTCACAAGTCTCATCACATTGTCCAGGCTGCCCTTGAACTTAACTGATACTTGTACCTCATCCTATCAAGTACTAGGGCTACAAGCTTCCGTGGCTGGATTTGAATAAAAATTTAGGGATAGTAAATAAAGGTTAAATAATACTAAGTTTATCATCACTGTCATATTGTTGCTTCAGCAAACCATATTTTCAGTGTGATTTTTCTGGTTTTCTCCACCCTGCCCTTCCATTTCCCCTACCCTGATATAGCAGTGCAGGGTCTGCCGAGGAGGGAAGTGGCCCTGTGGGGCAGTGGGTGTGCTGGACCAAGAGGGCGTCCGGGATGCAGACTTTGTTCTCTATGTTGGTGCTCTGGCCACTGAGAGATGCAGCCATGAAAACATCATTTCTTATGCAGCCTATTGTCAGCAGGAAGCAAAAATGGACAGGTAAACTTCCCTTTAAGACTTAATTCCCGAGACCCAATATGGAAACTCTTAAGTGAAATTCAGATGTTAACATTTAGCAAAAAAAAAAAGAAAGAAATTGCATGCTTGATTATAACTGTCATTCTTGTTTATGGTGATACTCTAGTCAGAATGAAAGAAAGAAAGCTGAACAACTTCCTTTGACTTTTTTCTCTGCAGCTTCTCTTACATTCTTTTTTTTTGTGCCAATCCTGGGCTTGAGCTCATGGCCTGAGCCCTGTCCTTGGACTTTCTCAAGGCTAGAGCTCTACCACTTGAGCTTGAGCACGACTTCCGGCTTTTTTTTTTTTTCTATGTATGTGGTACCGAGGAATTGAACCCAGGTCTTCGTGCATGCTAGGCAAGCACTCTACAACTAGGCCAAACTCCTGGCCCCTGACCCCCTCTTTTTTTTTAAAGAAAAAACAAAGCAAAAAACTAGTCCTGGGCACTGTCCCTGAGCTTCTTTTTGCTCAAGGCCAGCACTAGATCTTGAGCCACAGCAACACTTCTGGCTTTTTCTGTGGTACTGAGGAATTGAACCCAGGACTTCATGTATGCTAGGCAAGCACCCTTCCACTAAACCACATTCCTAGATCTTCTCTTACATTCTTAGCCTTTTGTCTGAAAATGTAAAAAGTCTGCTGTCAAGGTCTTTCAAGGTAAGTACCTCCCTAGGAAACAACTTGTTAACTTTAACATCTTATGCAGGTTGTAAAGTATTTAAAGACAACTACTATTCACCTAATTGTTATCTCATTTGTAATATGTTATGCTGAACTATTTTTTGTTTTCATTATTTCAAAAGATTTTCCTTGCCGGATGTGGTGGCTCACACCTGTAATCCTAGCTACTCAAGAGGCTGAGATCTGAGAATCAAGGTTCAAAGCCAGTCTGGGCACAAAAGAGCCTGAGACTCTTATCTCCAGTTAACCACAGAAATCAGGAAATGGGGCTTGGCTTATTGGTAGGGCTGTAGCCTTGAGCTGCAAAACTCGAGGATAACGTCCAGGCCCAGGGGTAGGATGGTAGCCTTGAGCTGAAGAGCTCAAGGACAGCACCCAGGCCAGATTCAAGTCCCATGAACCACCAAAAAAAATTTCCTGGTAAATCATCCAGCTTTGAAGTAAAAAATGATTGTTTGTGCAAGAGATTACCTGTTATAACCAGACAACTCGATTGAAGGCAGTGGATAGATTATATGTAACACTCTTAAATTTAGGAAACATTAGAATGACAGAATCATGTGCAAGTAAGGACTAAGGCCGAAGAGCTCAACACCCATTTCTTAGTCCCAATACTTTAGAGATCTCTTTCTCTTTCATTAATAGTAATCTGCTGTAAGTGGGGAGAAAAAGAAAGTATTAGTTAAATCAGGTACTCTGT
The DNA here is from genome assembly GCF_031878675.1 of Megascapheus bottae. NCBI lineage: Eukaryota > Metazoa > Chordata > Mammalia > Rodentia > Geomyidae > Megascapheus > Megascapheus bottae. Next base: position 54,751,490 of record NC_143509.1, read on the forward strand.
TCATCAAAACTGAACTGTCACTCTTGAGGAAGGATACATGGTGAAAGTCACCACGTGTTAGGAAAAGAAGTCTGGTGCTTTAATGTGGTTGTTTGGTGAAATCAAAAGTCCTAGCCAGGTACAGTGGCTCATGCCTCTAATCCTAGGTACTCGGAGGCTGAGATCTGAGGACCACGGTTCAAAGTCAGCCTGGGCACAAAGACCATGAGACTTTTATCTCCAGTTAACAACTAGAAAACTGGAAGTGGCACCATGGCTCTAAGGGTAGGATGGTATCCTTGAGCTGAGGAGCTCAGGGACAGTGCCTTAGGCCCAGGAGTAAGATGGTAGCCTTTGAGCTTGAATTGCTCAATGAACAGCGCCCAGGCCCAGAGTTCAAGCCCCATGACTGACAAAAAAAAAAAAAAAAAAAGAAAGTATAATATAGTATCACCTATTGAGTGTGTTATTGCAGTATAGCATGCTTTTATGCAATGTATTTTTTTAATTAAAGAATTTATTAACATTGGGGCCGGGAGTTTGGCCTAGTGGTTAAAGTGCTTGCCTAGCATGCATGAAGACCCGGGTTCGATTCCTCGGTACCACATACATAGAAAAAAGCCGGAAGTGGTGCTGAGGCTCAAGTGGTAGAGCGCTAGCCTTGAGAAAGTCCAAGGACAGTGCTCAGGCCCCGAGCTCAAGCCCAGGACTGGCAAAAAAAAAAAAAGAATTTATTAACATTGATTTTTACATCATATTTCAAATGTCATGTTTAACAAACAAGTATTTAAGAAGGGAAGGGAATCTCTGGATATATATATATATATATATATATGTATATATATATATACATATTTTATTTATTTATTTATTTATTTTTTTTGCCTGTCCTGGGCTTGAGCTCAGGGCCTGAGCACTGTCCTTGGACTTTCTCAAGGCTAGAGCTCTACCACTTGAACCTCAGCACCACTTCCGGCTTTTTTCTGTATGTGGTACCAAGGAATCGAACCCAGGTCTCCATGCATGCTAGACAAGCACTTTAACCACTAAGCCAAACTCCCAGCCCCGGATACTGTCCTTGGACTTTCTCAAGGCTAGAGCTCTACTACTTGAGCCTCAGCACCACTTCCGGCTTTTTTTCTAAGTATATGGTACCGGGAAATTGAACCCAGGTTTTTGTGCATGCTAGGCAAGCACTCTACCACTAGGCCAAACTCCTGGCCCTGTGCAATGAATTTTTGTAGTTGTGTATACAGTGATCTTTTCCAATAAGCTACCTTTAAATTAATATTATTTTGTGTTCATTGTTTCTCATTAACAAAATTTGAAGTGCTAAATGAATGAGGTACTTGCTAAAATGAGATACTTTCTTAAATCTTTTATTTTTTATTTATTTATTTTTTTTTACCAGTCCTGGGCTTTAGCTCAGGGCCTGAGCACTGTCCTTGGACTTTCTCAAGGCTAGAGCTCTACCTCTTGAGCCTCCGCACCACTTCCGGCTTTTTTCTATGTACATGGTGCCGAGGAATTGAACCCCGGTCTTCATGCATGCTAGGCAAGCACTTTAACCACTAGGCCAAACTCCCAGCCCCTTAAATGTCTTTTAAAGATATACTTCCAAAATAGTAATGCTACAGAATTTGGTTCTTTATCTTAATTTGCATTTAGACTATGGATTGCATATACACAAAAATCTCATCATTAAATGTCAACAACAGAACATTGCAGAACAAAGTACCTAATATTTGTTTTATTTTTAATTTTTATTTATTTATTTTGTATTTTTTTTATTGTAATTAGTAAAAGGGTATTTTTATTTATTTTTTTTATCATTCATGGGGCTTGAACTCTGAGCCTGCGTGCTGTTCCTGAGCTCTTCAGATCAAGGCTACAGCCCTACCCTTTGAGCCACAGTCCCAGTTCCAGTTTTCTGGTGGTTAATTGGAGATCAGAATCTCACTGGTTTTTGTGCTCTGACTGGCTTTGAACCTTGATCCTCAAATCTCAGCCTCCTGAGTAGCTAGGATTACAGACATGAGCCACCGTGCCGAGCACATACACCTTTTCTTTCTTTCTTTCTTTTTGGCCAGTCATGGTGCTTGAACTCAGGGCCTGGAGCACTGTCCTTGGACTTTTCTCAAGGCTAGAGCTTGAGACACAGTACCACTTCCAGCTTTTTTTCTATGTATGTGGTACCGAGGAATCGAACCTGGGTCTTAGTGCATGCTAGCCAAGCACTCTACCACTAGGCCAAACTCTCAGCCTCCATATGCCTTTTTATATTAAGCTTTCACTATGCTTATAAAAGCTGTGTTGAAAACTGTATTAGGGTGAGACTCATTTTCCTGAAGGAGTGAGAAGGACATAAATTCCCAGATTGAATAGACTGTATGCTAGTTAACCCCATTTCGGCTTTTCATAATGCTAATGGCACCTAATTATGTTGATAGTACCTAATGCACCTTAATTGTCTTCTGGTGAGAAAACCCATACAGGTATCACACAGACGAAATCCCATAAGAAGGTATGCGACAACTTCACTGCCTTGCTCTGTTCATACCACTTTTGTGGTCAGTTCACCCTTGATATGAGTGAGTAGCTAAAGAATAAATTATCTTTGTGGCAATGACTATGAAGCCACTCATCTCTATTTACATCTGGAGATTTTGGTTTCTCTGGACAGGAATATTGAATCTTTTTGAGAAAATCTTCTTTCCAAACTGGTATATTTCATGAATTCACTTCTTGGTTGATTACACAATAGATTGTCAGCAGAGTATGTGAACAAAATAGACAGCATATAATAACCTTATACTTGGAAATAAAATGTATGCTTTTACAATGTGATACATATTTTATAGAAAAATATTTTGTTATGGGAACCTGTAAAAAACACACATATGCACACACACACACACACTAAGTTGAATAGGATAGTTTAAGCCTGGAATCTTAGCTATTTGAAGGCAAAGATGGAAAACCAAAATTAAGTCCAGCACAGGCAAAAAAGAAATTGGTAAGATTTTCTCAACCAATAGCAGGGCATAGTGGGACATTCCTGTCATCCACAGCAAATGGGGAAGTACAATTAGGATCACAGTTCAGGCTGGACTAGGTTTATAAACTGAGGATGCTTCCTAAAGGGCTGGGAGTGTAGCCTAGTGGTAGCTTGCTTGCCTAGCATGCATGAATCCCTGGATTTGATTCCTAGATACCACCTACACAGAAAAAGCTAGAAGTGGTGCTGTGGCTCAAGTGGTAGAACACTAGCCTTAAGAAAGCCCAAGGACAGTACCCAGGCCCCGAGTTCCATCCCCTAGTCTGGCAATAAATAAATAGATAAATAAATAAATAAATCTATATCTAGGGGGCTGGGAGTTTGGCCTAGTAGTAGAGTGCTTGCCTAGCATGCACGAAGACCTGGGTTCAATTCCTTGGTACCACATACTTAGAAAAAGCCGAAAGTGGTGCTAAGGCTCAAGTGGTAGAGCTCTAGCCTTGAGAAAAATCCAAGGACAGTGCTCAGGCCCTGAGCTTAAGCCCAGGACTGGCAATCAATCAATCAATCAATCAATGTATATCTATTTATCTCTCTATAGTAGCTACTTAAGCCAAGATTGCAGTTTACATTAGAAAAAAGCCACAGGAACCTGGTGGCTCATGCCTGTAATCCTAGCTACTCAGGAGGCTGAGATCTGAGGATCAAGGTTCAAAGCCAGCCCGGGCAATACAAAGTGTTCATGAGACTCTTTTCTCCAATTAATCACTAGATAATGGGAAGTGGGACTGTGGCTCAAGGGTAGGGTAGTAGCCTTGAGCTGAAGAGCTCAGGGACAGCACCCAGGCCCAGGGGTAGGGCCATAGCCTCAAGCTAAAGAGGTAAGTGACAACGCCCAGGCCAGAGTTCAAGCCCCATGACCCCCACAAAAAAAGCCACTGGTACTTGCCGCTGTCAAAAGCCACTACAGTGGATACTGATGGTTGATAAGAGCTTGAGGAGACATCTTGGCTGTTGAATGATGTCTCTTAAGAGTTTTATACCTGGCAGTGATATATCTTACATTCTAACATTTTTTCGTTTGTTTTTGGGGCAGAGCCTTACTCTGTAAGCTTAGGCTTACATTAAACTCACTATATACCCAAGGCTGGCTTTAGAGTCACTATATATTCCAGGTTGACCTTAAACTGGTGATTCTTTTGCCTTAGACTCCGAAATGCTGGGTTTATACATGTATACTACCATACCTCTCTATTGATGAGATGCTAAAAATCAAATGTGGATATTTTTTTTTCTTCTTTTTTTTTGGTCATAGGGCTTGAACTCTGGGCTTGGGTGCTGCCCCTGAGCTCTTCATCTCAAGCTAGCACTGTACCACTTGAGCCACACCACCACTTTCACGTTTCTAGTGGTTAATTGGAGATAAGAGTCTCACAGACTTTCATTCTCGAACTGGCTTTGAACCTTGATCCTCAGATCTCAGCCTCCTGAGTAGCTAGGATTACAGGCGTGAACCATTGGCGCCTGGCAGAATTTGAGTTTTCTGCATTGACTCCTTCCATGTTGCAATACATTACAATGAAGTATAGTCCATGAATTATATCCTTTTGTTCAAACAGGTGTTGATTTGCCATGCCATGACAGTGCAAAGGATACATGTCTTGACAGTAAAAGATGGTGAAAGCACCAGGCATTGGTAGCTTACACCTGTAATCCTCACTGCCCAGGAGCATGAGATCTAAGGATTGAGGTTCAGTACCAGCCTGTGCAAAACAACCCATGAGACTATTATCTCTAGTTAACCACCAGAAAGCCTAAAATGGAGCTTGTAGCTTTGAGCAAGAAAAGGCAAGAACTATGCCTAGGCCCTGAGTTCAAGGTCTAGCACCAGAACACACACAAACACACACACAGAGTGAAAGCTACAAAGTAACATTGGATATTAAAGCAAGCATCTTCTATTCTTGAACAGTTTTGATAGAGAAGTGTTGGCTAGTAAATATTGTTCTGGAATATAATTTAAAAAACTCAACGTCTGTTTTAACAGGCCAATAGCAGGATATGCTAACCTGTGTCCAAATATGATCTCTACCCAGCCTCAGGAATTTGTTGGGATGCTGTCTACCGTGAAACACGAGATTATTCATGCTCTGGTAAATGTCCTTCCTCATGCCTTTCTCACTGTGCTCTGATATTCAAATGTGATTCCAGTGTTAAGATTACATGGATTCTTCAGTTCAGTAAACCTTTCTTAATGAGAATTTTTAATGACTGGTAATGAGTGGGTAGTTCGAGTTTTACTGTCTAATATAATTTACAATTAAGTATTAGGTTAATGAGATTTTTTTTTTAGAGAATAAATAAACCCTCTTAAGATAAAAGCTTTGGGTCAGGAGTTTGGCCTAGTGGTAGAGTGCTGCCTAGCATGCACAATGACCTGGGTTCGATTCCTTGGTACCATATACATAGAAAAAAGCAGGAAGTGGTGCTGTGTGGCTCAAGTGGTGAGCTCTAGCCTTGAGAAAAAAAGCCCAATGATAGTGCTCAGGCCCTGAGTTCAAGCTCCAGGACTGGGGGGGAGGGGGGGAAAGATAAATGCTAATTAATTCAGAAACTTGCATTCCTTTTCCCTTGTGTACAAAACATTGAAATTTCACTGGATGCCTATGGAAATTAATTTTTTTATTTAAAAATATTATTAGCCAAGTATCTGTAGCTCACACCTATAATCAGTCTTAGCTACTCAGGTGGCTGAAATCTCAGGCATCATGGTTCAAAGCTAGCTTGGGCAAGAAAATCTGTAAATTAACCACCAAAACCTGAAAGTGGAGCAATGGCTCAAGTGGTAGAGGACTAGCATTGGGCAAAAACACAGAAGCAGCATCCGGGGCCTGAATTCAAGCCCCAGGATTGGCATACAAACACACATACATATACCTGCATGCACACATGAAGCTAGTTGAACCTGTTAATTTTAGAAAAAAAAAAACAAAACACCAAGCTGGGCACCATGGCTTACGCCTGTAACACTAACTGAGATCTGAGGATCAAGGTTCAAAGCCAGCCCCAGCACAAAAGGACCTGAGACTCTTATCTCCAATTAACCTCTAGAAAATGGGAAGTGAGGCTTGGCTCAAGGGTAGAATGGTAGCCTTGAGCTCAGGGACAGTATCCAGGCTGAGTTCTAGCCCCATGACCCACCAAAAAAAAAAAAAAAAAGAAAAACACCATACATCCCCCCCCCACACACACACACATCGGTCATGGGATTTGAGCTCTGGGCCTGGGCATTGTCCCTGAGCTCTTCAGCTCAAGGCTACTACCCTACCCACAGTGCCACTTCCAGTTTTCTGCTGGTTAATTGGGGATAAGAGTCTCACAAACTTTAGTACCTGGGCTGGCTTTGAACCGCGATCCTCAGATCTCACCCTCTTGAGTAGGATTACAGATGTGAGCCACTGTGCCCGGCAAAATTTTAAACTTTAGAAATATGACCTGTGGATATACTATGTTTAGAAAAACACATGAAAAGGCAACAAGCTTAAAGTCTAGTTTACAGGAAAGTGAATAGAGAGATAGCAGACAGAAGATGTATCACATTATGAACAGGCAGTAAACAAAGAAAATAAAACCCGTGGTGGGTGGGGGGGAGGGTAATGGGTACCAAGACATGTGAAAGGGTATCAATGTATGTGAATTAATGTACCTTCTATCTGGCAAATATCATGTAACCCTTTTATTAATTACAATAAAAAGTATTTAAAAAAAAAGAAAAGAAAACCCACTTGGCCCAGAAAGGTACACACTGACGTCAAGCCCCATGACTAAAAACATAAACTAGAAAATTATGGACTAGAATTAGAATTAGAATTATTTATAAAGGTGATATATGGATGGTACAAGTCAAATGAAGAGTACATTTCTTTTGGGACAGTGTCATTTCTTCATTCTTCCCCAATTTTTCCCTCCCATCAATACCCACAATTTATATAGTTCATTTTATAGTCTAGTCCATTATATAGTCTATAGTATAATTCATAGAACTATAGTACAGTTCATTATATAGTCTAGTGAGAACCACTGCTGCATTTATTCACTTTTTGTCTCTCCATTTCTGTTTCCCCTATACTCCCAAATATACTCCTGTATACTCCCAAAGACAAAAAGGAAGAAATAGAACAGAAAGGGGGGGGAAGCAAAAAAAGAAAAAACCTCATGGGGCGCTGGTTGCTCACCCCTGTAATCCTAGCTACTCAGGAGGCTGAGATCTGAGAATCGAGGTTCAAATCAGCCTGGGCACAAAAGACTATGCGACTCTTAATCTCCAATTACCACCAGAAAATTGGAAATGGTGCTTTTGCTCAAGTAGTAGAGCGCTAGCCTTGAACTGAAGAGTTCAGGGATGGTGCCCGGGCCCAGAGTTCAAGCCCAACAACAAACAAAAGAAAAAAGGCTCTTATTTCCATTTCCTGGAGTCTATTTTGATATATATTTTGTATGGTCAAATGCACATAGGCATTGCACCTTTGTGTTCCTCCTGTAAGAGTATCCTCTTTCGGTCTCACTTTGTGTGAATGCCTACAAAGGTTAAGTCAGTGTTAAAACATTTACCTATCATACTTGAGTCCCTGGGTTCAATCCCTATCTTTGCCAAAAACAAAACCAAAGAGCAAATAAGATATGCGAAACATTTAATGTTATAAAATATATCCAAACAAAAAATGCACCATTTCGCTGCACTCAGTGGCTCATGCCTGTAATCCTAGCTGTTCAGGGGGTTGAGATCTGAGGATCGAGGATCAAAGCCAGCCTGGGCACTGAAGACTCCAAGACTGATTCTTATCTCTAATTAATCACTAGAAAAGGGGAAGTGGGGCTATGGATCAAGGGGTATGGCAGTAGCCTTGAGCTGAAGAGCTCAGGGACAGACCCCAGGCCCAGAACTCAAGCTCCGTGAGCTAAAAGAAAAAAAACACCATTTCAACCAATTTAGACTTGCAGTTCAGTGGTATTGAGTGTATTTATATTAGTATATATCACCATCATTGTTCATCTTTAAAACTTCCTGTGACCCTAAACAAGCTCACCCCTCCTCCTGTTAGCCACTGCTTTGCTTTGTCCTTCATGATATGGGCCATGTGCATGCAGTTTTATGTCCTGGTTATTTCACTTAGTGTTATATTTTCAAGTTCATCAAGTTTCTTTTTAAGGCTTAAAAACATTTAAGTACATTTTAGCCAGATGCTGGTGGCTCGTGCCTGTAATCCTAACTACCCAGGATGTTGAGATCTGAGGACTCAAGTTCAAAGCTAGTCCAGGCAGGAAAGTTCATGAAACTGTTCAGTTAATCACCAGAAAACCAGCATGGCCCTATGGCTTCAAGTGGTAGAGTGCTAGCCTTAAGAAAAAGGCCTTAGGGACAGCACCCAGGCTCTGAGTTCAGACCCCACAATTGGCCCTCCTTCTCCCCCCACCCTGCAAAAATAGTGCATTTTGCCTGGCACTAGTGGTTCATGCCTGTAGTCCCAGCTACCAGAAGGCTGAGATCTGAGGATAGTGGTTCAAAGCCAGTCCAGGCAGGAAAAGTTCATGAGATTCACATCTCCAAGAAACTACTCAGAAGTGGGGCTTCTTCCCCCCCCCCACCCCTCAGTTTTAGGGCTTAGACTCAGGGCCTGGGCACTGTCCCTTACTTTCTTTTGTTTAAGGCTAGCACTCCATCACTTGAGCCACAGTGTCACTTCCTGTCTTTTCTGTCTATGTGGTACTTAGGAACCAAACCCAAGGCTTCTTGCATGCTAGGCAAGCGCACTCTACCATTAAGCCATATTCCCAGCCTTTTTTTTTTCTTCTTAATTATTATGAATGTAGTGAAAGCATGGAAACATGTGAGACTTAGGCACATTGATTTCAGGGTATTTGTTCCATCTAGTGAGGGGAGAATGGATCAAACAGTAGGGTTTCTGAAAAATTTCTCTCCAGTATTCTCCTTTAGAAAAAAAAAAAAAAAGCAAAAGGAAACTAGGCACCGTGGCTCATGTCTGTAATCCTAGCTACTCAAGAGGCTGAGATCTGAGGATCAAGGTTCAAAGCCAGCCTGGGCACAAAGACCAATTAATCACTAGAAAATGGGAAGTGGGCCTGTGGCTCCAGTGGTTGGGTGGTAACCTTAAGCTGAAGAGCTCAGGAACAGCACCCAGGCCCAGAGTTCAAGCCCCATGACCCACAAAAAAGAAGAAAGAAGAAGGAGGAGGAAGCGGAGGAGGAGGAGAAGAAGGGGCTAGGAATGTGTCTAATGGTAGAGTGCTTGCTTAGCATGCATGAAGCCTGGGTTTAATTCCTCAATATCCCATAAATAAAAAAACCAGAAGTAGCTCTGTGGCTCTAATGTATATCAGCTTGGGGCCAGGAGCATGGCCTAGTGGTAGAGTATTTGCCTAACATGCATGGAGCCCTGGGTTTGATTCCTTGCTAACACATACACAGAAAAAGCTGGAAATGGGGCCGGGAGTTTGGCCTAGCGGTAGAAAGTGGTGTGGTGGCTCAGGGTAGAACACCAGCCTTGAGGAAAGCCCAAGGACACTGCCCATGCCCTGAGCTCAAGCCCAGGACTGGCAAAAAAAGAAAAAAAGCTGGAAGTGGTAGAGGTAGAGTGCTAGCAAAAAACTCTGCATTTGTAATATTACAAAGGATAAGGCAAATTATTTTAAGTTTTGCAGATTAGTGCACATTATTTTAAGCAACTATTTAAATTCCTCATCATAATGAATTAGAAGAATATACAGAGACAAAAGAAAAATCTGGACTACATTATTCATTTTGCAAGCTTTGATCACACAGAGGCTACAGTTAAGTAAAGAAAAAATTTCATTAATTAGGTGGTTGTGATTATATTTGATTATAACCTAGAAAATTTTTTTTCTTGGCACTAAAGGAATGAACTCATTATGCTTCATTGTAGGCAGGCACTCTGGCAACATGAGCCACATTCATGTTGCCTTTTTTTTTTGGCCAGTCCTGGGCTTGAACTCAGGGCATGAGCACTGTCCTAATGCTTTCTCAAGGCTAGAGTTCTACCACTTGAGCCACACATAGCACCACTTCTGGCTTCTACTATGTGTGTGGTACCAAGGAATGGAACCCAGAGATTTGTGCATGGTAGGCAAGCACTCTACCACTAAGCCAGGCTCTTGCCCAACCCCTCCCCACCCCTTTTTTTTAAGCTTCCAGATTTGCTGAGAATACAGGATTGAGTCACCATCCCTGGCCTTATCTATTTTATTTTAACAATGTTCTGGGCTTGATTGTGAAATTTAATGTACTGCTTTCATCATTCCAACTCCTTGGTGCAGTGTTCAGAAATGATGTCTGAGTGAAAAATGCTAAAATAACTTTTAAAAGTAAACAGACTATGACATACAAACCCTCAACCTAATTTTAATTATGTTCTAAAATCTAAGTGCCAGTGACTGTATATAGAGATTCCCTTCTTGAATACTTGTTTGTTAAACACGTCATTTGAAACATGATGTAAAAATCAATGTTGTTTTTTTTTTTTTTGCCAGTCCTGGGCTTGAGCTCAGGGCCTGAGCACTGTCCTTGGACTTTCCCAAGGCTAGAGCTCTACCACTTGAGCCTCAGCACCACTTCTGGCTTTTTTCTATGTATGTGATACCGAGGAATTGAACCCGGGTCTTCATGCATGCTAGGCAAGCACTTTAACCACTAGGCCAAACTCCTGGCCCCAAATCAATGTTAATAAATTCTTTAAGTAAAAAAAAAAGTACACAGAGAAAGTAAAAACATAACAGCTGCAGTACTCTATCACTATATTGTATGTGGTTTTTTTGTTTTTTGTTTTTTGCCAGTCCTTGGCCTGAGCTCAGGGCCTGAGCACTGTCCTTGGACTTTCAAGGTTAGAGCTCTACCACTTGAGCCTCAGCACCATTTCTGGCTTTTTTCTATGTATGTGGTACCGAGGAATCGAACCCTGGTCTTTGTGCATGCTAGGCAAGCACTCTACCACTAGGCCCAACTCCCGGCTATATTGTATATTGTGGTTTTAAAAAAACTCTTAAGATTGCCTGCAAGTATCATTATATATACGCACAATAGTGGCTGTAACAGCACTTAACACTGGAAGTATTTTCACAATATATAAGGCATTTTGGACAAACTTCCATTAAAATATCTAAATCAAGTAGTTAGAATTCAAGTCTTTAACAACCTCAATTGTCCCTATGCTGTTTAGAAGAATCCTGGGGAAGATGTTGGCATGATGCCCTCCTGTGGTAGTTTTTGCAGTCAGATTTCATATGTTCATCAAGTTTTGAACTTCTTACAGGGTTTTTCTGCTGGGTTGTTTGCATTCTACCATGACCAAAATGGAAACCCTCTAACATCAAGGTTTGCAGATGGTCTCCCACCTTTTAATTACAGGTATTTTCTATTTCATTCTTGGTTCTTGTCTTTTAAGAGGATACTAAGAATGTAGGCAGGTTGGGTACCATAGTAAAAGTTCATGTGTGTCTTTCTGGTTAACTGCAGTTGTAGATACTAAAAGAAGATTGGCTGGAAGAGCCAATGAGCTTTGTGATGGACATGTACAAAGAGCTGAGACTCCCCTACCTGGCAAGCTCTTGTCACTACATTGTAACAGCTTTTTATTCCTAGGGGCAGGCTGTGGAGAAATGCAGTTTGGTTCTGTATAGTCTTTTATAGTATATTTATTTCAAAAATGTCAATCATATTCTGGATTTGTTTGTTTAATAGCTACTCAAGAGGCTGAATTCTGAGAATCACAGTTCAGTGCCAGCCCAGGCACAAAAATTCATGAGACTCTTATCTCCAATTAACTACTAGAAAACCAGAAGTGGCACTGTAGTTCAAAGTGGTAGAGCACTAACCTTGAGATGAAAAGCTCAGGGACAGTGCCCAAGCCCAGAGTTCAAGCCCCAGTACCAAAAAAAAAAGGATGAGAATAAGAGATCCTAGTGACCATGGTAAAAATAATATAGGGAAAAAGCCAAGAAAGGAAGAATTCCATCTACAGGGAAGACTGAAAATTGATGTCCATCATAATTTTATGTAGTAAATATATGCATTATTATTATTATTATTGTAGTAAGAATTTTACTTACATAGAGTACACCTCCCAAATTTGGATTGCTGATTTTAAAATCTCTTGAGTGCTCTAAAATTTTGAACAAAATCTTGCTTTACTCTTTTCTTTTAGTGTGGGGGTCAAACCCACGGCCTTATGACATCTTAGGCAAGAGCTGTATGGCTGAGCTGCTCCCCTGTACTGTATTGCATTCTGTAGGAAGATCCTGCATTCCCTCACACAGCATGGATGCTTTTATTGCCACCTTAACAGCACTGTACTTGATAACCTCTATCTCCTCCTTTTTTAGGCCCATCTAATGGATAAAAGATGATATCTCATTGTTTAATTTGTAGGACTACTAGTGACATTTCATTGTACTTTTTTCTTTGTATGATAACTGTTTTTTTTTTGGCTAATCTTTTAGCTTAGTTTTCTTCTTTATTGGTATGTGTTCTTTCAAATTAAAGATACTCTTTCATGTTTGTTGACTATGTTTCTTCCAACTAGTGATCTCATATTTTTGCTCTATAGAAACATAAAATTTTTATTTCATTAAATTCATCCATTTTCCTTTATTAATTAGGATTATATATTATTCCAGAACCTATACAAGTATTCACCAGCCAGGCATGGTGGCTCAGGCCAGTAATCCTAGCTATTCACGAGGCTGAGATCTGAGGATAACCGTTCAAAGCCAGCCCAGGCACTAAAGAACCTGAAACTCCTATCTCCAGTTAACCAGTAGGAAACTGGAAGTGGGACTGTGGCTCAAGGGGTAGGGTGGGAGCTTTGAGCTGAAGAGCTCAGGACAGCACCTAGGCCAAGAATCCAGGCCCCACTACTCCCCCCCCCCAAAAAAAAATTTGTCCATAATTATTTTATTTTGATAGTACTGTGGCTTGAACTCAGGGCTTGTGCACTGTCTTTGAGCTTTCTGAAATCTAGCACTCTACCACTTCAGCCAAAGCACCATTTCCCAGCTTTTACTATGTATGTGGTATTGAGGAATTGAACCCAGGGCTTTGTGTATGCTGGGCAAGCATTCTACTACTAGGCCACACTCCCAGCCCTGTAATTTTATTTTTGTAAATTACTATTTGACTTTTTGTTTACATTCAGAGCTTTAATACATTCAGAATTTATTTTAAAAATTTTATTGTTATAATGGTAATGTACACAGAAGTTGTAAATTAGGTAATCAGTCTACTTCCTTTTGGGACAATGCCAATGAATTTATTTCTGCATTTTGGGATTGTTTTTATGGAGTACATAAATTCTAATAGCTATTTGAATTTTATTATTATGAACTCTTTCTTTTTGGTAGTAAGAGTTGTCTTAAAAGTCTATTTTGTCCTAAGTTAGTATAGCCACTTAGGTTCCTGCTTTGAGTACTAGTAACAATAAAATACAACATGTGCATGTGATATATGCTTTTGTGTGTGTGTGTATATGTGTGTGTGTGTGTGTGTGTGTGTTGTGTATGCTGCCTCCAAGAGCTTACATCCAGGGCTTAGGCTCTCACTTGACTTGTTGCTTTTCTGGCACAGTACTCCTTGAGCCATGTCTTCAGTCCATTATTTTGTTGGTTATTGGAGATGTAGTCTCAAATACTTCTACCTGGGCTAGTTTTCAAACTCTGTTCCCCAGGTTTCAGCCTGTAAAGTAGCTTGGATTTACAGGGCCTAATTTTGTATCTTACCACCACACCTGGCTGTACATATCAGTGCTTTGCTTTTACCTTTTTGTGTCCTTCAGTCTAAACTGGTCCTGCTTCCTCTGCAGGGCCATTTTGATGTATTAGATTGTGTCTTAATCTTGTTGAATACACTCTAGTGGCAGCCAGATTAAAATGGTGGAGTTGGTTAGTTTTAATTTATTGAGTTGTCACTTTTCCAAGTTGCCATGAAACTGGAGAGATGGCATGTACACACAGCTTGCTGTTCTTGGTGAGATTCATCCATGTTACTTTTCGTGAAGAAATAATTACCAAATAGCTGGAAACTTTTAGTTTATTTCTGAAGTTCTGAAAAAATTGATTTGTCCAATTTGGCTAGTTTTCTCATTGTTCTCATGGAGGAAGTTTTACAGATCCTTCCTTGTCATTTTCCCTGGCATCTTTCTGGATTTTATTTTATTTTTTAAAATTCATTCCTTTATTTTTTTCACTCCTAGGGTTTGAACGTGTAATATCCCAGCCATTTTGGGGGGCCCTGAAACCCCCAGCAACTACCAGCACTTAGTGAACTGGGCTGGGAGCATCTTAATAGCAGCACAGTGGCCACGCTCCATCTTTGGGCTGATAGAGAACAGCCCCGACCTTCTGTAGAGCTGAGTTTTTAAAGGAGAGCACCACATACGGGTGGTCCTTTTCACCAGGAAAATACCACACACAGGTGGTCAGAAGGAAAACACCGCAGGCAGGTGATCATGCAAGTTAAGCATTAAAAAAAAAAATCAGATAACTAATCCTGACAGGTCACTACAGAACTTAAGGCCTTAGCACTGGTCTTCAAGCTTTCTCGAGACTAGCGCTCTTATCACTTGCACCATAGCACCACTTCCAGCTTTTTCTATGTCTGTGGTAGCAAGGAATTGAACCCATGTCTTCATGCATGCTAGGTAAGCACTGCACCCCTCGACCAAAATCCCACCTCTCCCTCCCTTTTTGTTTTTAAGTCCTGGACTTGTCAGACTTGTATTCTGATGGGGAAGATGGATAGCAAAGGCATTGTATTCTCACTTGTCATCAAGTTTTTAGTGCAGTCCATACCATATTAGTCTCAGTCTCTGTGCTCTAGGAATACTTGCTTCACTTGCTTTGTTGGGCTCCACTTTCATTTATTTTCTAGCTTATCTATCTTTATACCCTTTGTTGGAACCTCCTCATCTTTGTGACTTTAAATTAACAAACACCAGAGCTAAACTAATATCTCTTACCTCTTTTACATGTATATGCTGATGATCTGAATTATATTTTCAGCCCTCAACATTCCCATGAAATTTTAGCCTTTTTTAAAATCAGGGATTTTATTGTGATAGACCAAAAGGAAGTAGTTGAGGGCTAGGGTTACAGCTAGATGGTAGAGTGTAGGTATAGCATGTGCAAAGTCCTGGATTCAACCCCAGTACCACAAAAAGGCGGTGGGGAGGGGAGAGAAGAGGGAGGGGGGGAAGCCAGCAATTGATTCTTTGTCGTCTTAGCCCAGAATTAGCTATTTAAACTTGAGCAAATTACTTTATGTCCCTAAGCTTCCACCTATGTCCAAAATAGTGATTATAATCCCATAACGCTGTTGCAGAGATGAAGTTTGAAAATTCTTATTTTTCTGTGGATGGGGCACATAATAAACTCTCATATATTTCATTCTCATGTTCACTTTTGCATTTAAAGTAATAGTGACTTTGTAAAAATAACATTGTTTTTGTGTCAATCCTAGGATTTGAACTCAGGGCTTGGGCACTATCCCTGAGCATTTAGGATCAAGGCTAGCACTCTACAACTTGAGTCACAGCTCTACTTTTGGCTTACTTTTTTATTATTTTTATTTTTTAGCATTTAATTGGAGATAAGAGTCTCACAGACTTTCCTGGCCAGGCTGGCTTCAAACTACAATCTCAGCCTCCTCAGTAGCTAGGGTTACAGGTGTGAGCCAACAGCACCCAGATAGAAATAACTGTGGGGTTTGTTTTTTTTTTTCGTCTATTTGTTTTATTTTATTTTTTTGTTTTTGTTTTTCTTTTTTGGTCAGTTGTGGGGCTTGAAACTCGGGGCCTAGGCATTGTCAGCTCAAGGCTACCACACTACCCCTTGAGTCACAGTACCACTTCTGGTTTTCTAGTGGTTTAATTGGAGATAAAAGTCTCATGGACTTTAATGCCCAGGCTGGCTTTGAACCATTATCCTCAGATCTCAGCCTCCTGAGTCGCTGAGCCACCACGCTGGCAAATAATTGTCTTTTTATTCCACAATTTCAGTCTTGGATTATATCAATGGAGTGATAAAGTAGTTCGAAAAGTGGAGAGATTATGGAATGTTCGAGATAATAAAGTAATTCGCCATACTGTGTATCTCCTAGTAACACCCCGTGTTGTTGTAAGTATTACTGTTTCATGTCTCATAAACCATCTTCCTTCATTATTATTCTTGCTTTATTAATCATTATTATTTAAAAACACATGATTATGGCCAGCTGAGTCAGTAGCTGTTGGATCACTTTTGTAATCCTAACTACACGGAAGGCTGAGAACCAAAAGATTGCAGTTTGAAAAATCAGTAAAATCAGTAAGACTTCATCCCTAATTAAGCAAAATACTACTCTGAAGGTGTGACTCAACTGATAGAATACTATCTAAGCAAGTCCAAGGTCCTGGTGTCAAGCCTGAGTACTACTTACTCCTTCCTCTGTTTAAAAAAAACGGGAGTGGGGTGGGTTGTGGGAGTTTGGTCTAGTGGTAGAGTGCTTGCCTAGCATGCACAAAAACCCTAGTTCAATTCCTCAGTATCACATACATAGAAAAAAGCCAGAACTGGTGCTGAGGCTCAAGCCTTGACAAAGTCCAAGGACAGTGCTCATGCCCTGAGCCCAAGCCCAGGACTGGCAAAAAAAAGAAAGAAAAAAAGAAAGGCATCATGAATGTGAATGATTACTTAAGTCTGTTATATTGGAGATGGCTTTATGAGAAAGCCATCTCAATATAAAAGATTTATTAGAGCAATGGCATTCATGTCAAGAAGACTTGTATAATACATCCTGAACTGAGGCTACATTTGCCTGCTAGTATTTGATATGAAAAAGAACCTCTTCTCTCTGCAGTGTGTAATTTTTGGTACTGTCATTGAAATTGAGGTGAATCTGTACAAGTTGGGCTTTGCTACCTAAGGATGCATAGAGAGCCTTACACACCTGAAATGCTTAAGTGAACTTTTTCCTTTTTTGTGTGGGGAGGGCCCGATGTGGGAAGTCAAATCCTGGGCTTTGAATTTACTGCCTGGGCATTATCCTTTGTGTGTGTGTGTGTGTGTGTGTGTGTGTGTGTGTGTGTGTGTGTGTGTGTGTGTTTTGCTAGTCTTGGCAGCTTGAACTCAGGGCCTAGACACTATCCTTGGGCATTTTCAAGGCTACCACTCTACTGCTTGTGCATTTATGTGGCATAGAGGAATCAAACTCAGGGCTGCTTCATGCATGCTAGCCAATACTCTAACATTAGGCCATGCTCCCAGTCTGACTGCTTTCTAGAAGATAATTGGAGATAAAAGTCTCACAGACTTTCCTGCTTAGGCCAGTTTCAAACCATGATCCTCAGATCTCAGCCTTCTTAGGATTACAGCCAGCATAGGCCACTGGTGCTCAGCTTTTTAGCTTGCTTTATTTATTTATTTATTTAGGCCAATCTGGAGCATGAACTCAGAGCCTGGGCACTGTGCCTAAGCCTCTCTGTGCTCAAGGCTAGAGCTCTACCACTTTAGCCACAGTACCACTTCCAGCTTTTTCTGTGTATGTGGTACTGAGGAATCAAACCCAGGGCTTCTTGAATGCTAGCCAAGCAATCTACCTCTAAGCCATATTCCCAGCCTTGATAACTTTTTCAAATTGTAAATAACATTAAAATGGAGAAGTTAATGTGCATCAAAGGAAAGTCAACAGAGCATCAAGACAACCTATGGATTGGAGTAAAATATTTGCAGCTCATGTGTCTGATGAAGGAACTGAACTTAATAGCAAGAAAGTTAAAACCTAACTTTTTTTTTTTTTAGCCAGTCCTGGTTGCTTGAACTCAGGGCTTAGACTTTTTTTAAGGCTAGAGCTCTACCACTTGAGCCACATCACCATTTCTGGCTTTTTTCTAAGTATGTGGTACCGAGGAATCAAACCTGGGTCTTCATGCATGCTAGGCAAGCACTCTACTACTAGGCCAAACTCATGGCATGGCATATGCTTTTTTTTTTTTTGCCAGTCCTAGGACTTGAACTCAGGGCCTGAGCACTGTTGTTGGGGGCTTTCTCAAGGCTAAAGCTCTACCATTTAAGCCACAGTACCACTTCTGGTTCTTTCTATGTTTGTGGTACCAAGGAATTGAACCTGGGTCTTCGTTAATGCTACCACTAGACCAAACTCCCAGCCCTTGGTACATGCTTTTAATCCTAGCAGAGGCAAGAGGAGTTCAAGTTCAAGACCAGCCTGGACTGCCATAACAAGAAAACAAATGCTGGGCTAGGAGCCTAAGACTCATAAGAAAAGATGACATACAAATGGCCAACATGTATATAAAAAAGTTCAACATTACTAATCATTAAGGAACTTTAAACAACAATGAGATGGTTTCATACCTGTCAGAATGGTTGTTACCAAAATGTCAAAACAGGCTAGGAATGTAGCCAAGCGATAGAGTGCTTGCCTAGCATGCATGAAGCTCTGGGTTTGATTCTTTGTACCACATACATAGAAAAAGCCAGAAGTGATGCTGTGGCTCAAGAGGTAGAACGTTAGCTATAAGAAAGCCCAAGAGGGCTGGGAGTTTGACCTAGTGGTAGAGTGCTTGCCTAGCATGCAGGAAGACCCAGGTTCGATTCCTCGGTACCACATACATAGAAAAAAAGCCGGAAATGGTGCTGAGGCTCAAGTGGCAGAGCTCTAGCCTTGAGGGAAAAGCCCAAGGGCAGGCTCAAGCCCCAGAACTGCCCCCCCACGCACCCCACCCCACGCCAACTGGAAGCAAGGCTCAGTGGTAAATCACGTGCCTAACAAGCTCACGACTCTGAGCTCAAAACCCAGTACCACCTACACACACAAAGAAGACAGACAAAACAGAGGAGACACAGAGAAAAGAAAAAAACCTCTTGTATACTATGGGTAGAAATGTAAATTAGTGCAGACATTGTGAAAGTCCCTTAAAAAAGTTTTTAGTTTTCAGAATTGTCATGTTTTCCAGCAAGTTAAACTTCTGGGTCTTCAGACCAAAGGTTTGAATTTGGTTTGTCAAAGAGATGTCTGCATTCCATGTTCTTGGCAACCTGACTTAAACATTAGGAAATCAAAAGGGTAGATAAAGGAAATGTTGCGTATCAGGGCTAGGAGTTTGGCCTAGTGGTAGAGTGCTTGCCTAGCACGAATGAAGACTGAGGTTTAATTCTTCAGTATCACATATACAGAAAAAGCCGGAGGTGGTGCTCAAGTGGTAGAACTCTAGCCTGAAGAAAGTCCAAGGACAGTGCTTAGGCCCTAAGTTTAAGCCCTAGGTCCTGGGGGGATGGGGGGGGAGAAGAAAAGAAAAAAAGGGAAGAAGGAAGGAAGGAAGAAGGAAGGAAGGAAGGAAAGAAAGAAAGAAAGAAAGAAAGAAAGAAAGAAAGAAAGAAAGAAAGGAAGAAAGAAAGAAGAAAATGTGGCATATATCCTCAAGGGAAATTGTGTCATTACTGACATCATAAGTAGATTTAGAGAATATTATGTTTAGTGAAACAAGCCATGTGTGGAAAAACAAATACTTGTTGTTCTCATTAATATGTAAAATGCATAGAAGTAGGACAGAGTGATGGTTACAGATGAAGAAGGACAGGAATGGGGAGCTAGAAGAGTGCAAAATTTCACTCGGGAAATAACTATTGCACAGCCTAGTGAATATACTTACTATTATATTTTACATTTCAAAATTGCTAAAGTGAATTTTTAATGTTCTCAGTGAAAAAAATATTTGAAGGTGCTGGGATTGTGGCATAGTGGTGGAGCGCTTGCCTAGCATGTATGAAGCCCTGGGTTCAGGTCCTCAGTACCACATAAACAGAAAAAGCCAGAAGTGGTGCTGTGGCTCCAGTAGTAGAGTGCTATCCTTGAGCAAAAGAAATTCAGGGATACTGCCCAGGCCCTGAGTTCAAGCCACAGAACTGGGAGAAAAAAAAGTCTGAGGTGATAGATGTTAGTTTGATTTGGTTATTCTACATTATATACATAGATCATAACATTACTTTTCTAATGTGTTACAAAATACTTATAAAAACTAAAAATTTTACCATGTATTACATAAAAATTGCTAGAGGCAGGTGCCAGGAGTGTGGCCTAGTGATAGAATGCCTGCCTAGCATGCATGATGCCCTGGATTTTTTCCTTGGTACCACTTAGACAGAAAAAGCCAGAAGTGGTGATATGGCTCAGGTGGTACAGCACTAGCCTTGAGAAAGCCCAAAGACAGGCCGGGAGTTTGACCTAGTGGTAAAGTGCTTACCTAGCATGCACAAAGACCTGGGTTCGATTCCTCAGTACCACATACATAGAAAGAAAGCTGGAAGTGGTGCTGAGGCCCAAGTGGTAGAGCTCTAGCCTTGAGAAATTCCAAGGACAGTGCTCAGGCCCTGAGCTCAAGCCCAGGACTGGTGAAAGAAGGAAAGGAAGGAAGGAAGGAAGGAAGGAAGGAAGGAAGGAAGGAAGGAAGGAAGGAAGGAAGGGAGAGAGAAAGAGAAAAAGAAAAAGAAAGCAAGCCCAAGAACAGTGCACAGTCCTTAAGTTCAAGTCCCAGGAATGGCAAAAAAAAAAAAGTTGCTAGAAGCAATCATAATAGTATATACCAGGGCTCATACCTTTAACTAGCTACTCAGGAGACTGAACTCTGATGTTTGCAGGTCCATAAAGACTCCTCTCTAACCAGCAAGAAGCCAGAAATGGAGGTGTGGCTCAAGTGGTAGAGTGCTAGCCTTGAACGACAAAGCTCAAGGAGAGCATCCAAATGTTGAGTTCAAGCCCCAGAATTAGCACCTCCCCCCCAAAAAAAAGTGACTAAAAAAGTGACTTAGTAAAAATCTTCAGAAGGAAGTAATAATTCCCTAACAAAGATGAATCTGACAGCCTCTAAATATTTAATTGTATTAGTTTTTTACAAAAGTAATTCTTTAATATCTACTTTATTATACCATATTATAGTTTACCATTATCTTATTTTTTTTTTAAGGTCATGGGGCTTGAACTCTGGGCCTGGGCACAGTCCCTGAGCTCTTCAGCTCAAGGCTACTGTCCTACCCCTTGAGCCACAGCCCTACTTTCCATTTTCTAGTGCTTAGAGATAAGAGTCTCATGTGCTTTAGTGCCTGGGCTGGCTTTGAACTGCAATCCTCAGATCTCAGCCTCCTGAGTAGCTAGGATTGCAGGAGTGAGCCACCTCGCCCAGCTCTTATGTTACTTTTGTGGGGTTGACTTTTTTTTTTTTTTTCTGTTTCTTAGGATGAAGCACGAAAACACTTTAACTGTCCAGTTCTGGAAGGAATGGAACTTGAAAATCAAGGTGGTATGGGTACAGAACTAAACCACTGGGAGAAGCGGTTATTGGAGGTTAGCTATTTTAAAATTTTACTAGACTTCTCTTGTTTTCGCCCTCTCTTTAAGTAAAAGTCATTTATGGCCATAATAAAAGCTATTCAAATGGGTTATAAATTCTATTGCTAAGGTTTTTGTGTATTTTTCCCTAAATATATGTATACACACATACTCACACACACGTTTTTCTTAATGAGTTTATTAATTTGTGGGAATTTTTCTCACTTTATATGTTGTGGACATCTTTCCAAAGCAGCATAGCTGTTTTTGCTATAATGCAACATATGGCTTTCCTAAAAGACCTCTCATTCAATTTATTCACAAAAATAACAAATGTGTATTTGTCTTCATTTTCTGAATGTTGGTCCCAAAACACACATGATAGAGGCATTTGAGGCAGAAAATGGATTTCATTTTATGTATCGTTTTATTATTTCACCAGTTTGAAGCAATTATTTTTCTACCCTCTCACTTGAAACATTTAAAATATACATCAAACCCAGGCGCTGGTAGCTCATGCCTGTAATCCTAGCTATTCAGGAGGCTGAAATCTGAGGATCTTGGTTCAAAGCCAGCCTGGGCACAAAAATCCATGAGACTCATTATCACTGATTAACCAACAAGTGTCTCAAGTGGTAGAGATCTGAGAGCTCAAGGACAGTGCCAAGATCCAGAGTTCAAGACCCAGAGTTCAAGCCCCACAATCAACACCAAAAACTAGCATCAGAGGAATCAGAAATAATTGGGAACTGTAGAATCATCTTTTTTTTTTTTTTTTTTGCCAGTCCTGGGCTTGAGCTCAGGGCCTGAGCTAGAGCTCTACCACTTGAGCCTCAGCACCACTTCCGGCTTTTGCTATATATGTGGTACCAAGGAATCGAACCAGGGTCTTTGTGCATGCTAGGCAAGCACTTTAACCACTAGGCCAAACTCCCAGCCCTAGAATCATCTTTTAATTGAAATCTTCTGGTGGTTTTCAGAATGAAGCCATGACTGGTTCTCATACCCAGAACCGAGTCCTGTCTCGAATTACGCTGGCACTAATGGAAGACACTGGGTAAGACAGTTGTGAGAATGTTATTAAAAAATGAAATACTAAGATTATTCTTTAAAGAAATGCAGGGATTTCACATCAAAGTAAAATGTACTTAACTTTTAGGAGGTAACTGACAGAATCTTGAAAAGTAATTAGCATATAGTACCTTGAGGTTAAGGATTACTTTCTGCCAAGTGATAATGTTTGTTTTGTTTTTGTCTGAACATTTTGCCTGAACATTGTCCTTGGGCTTTCTCAAGGCTTGAGCTCTACCATTTGAACCATAGCACCAATTTCCAGCTTTTTCTATGTATATGGTACCGAGGGATTGAACCTGGTACTAGGCGAGCACTCTAACACTAGGTCAAACTCTTGTCTGACAGTAAGTTCGTTTGTTCTTTTCTTTTCTTTCTTTCTTTCTTTCTTTCTTTCTTTCTTTCTTTCTTTCTTTCTTTCTTTCTTTCTTTCTTTCTTTTTTATTCCATTGTGGAACTTGAACTCTGAGCCGGGGCACTGTCCCTGAGCTCTTCAGCTCAAGGCTACTTACTGCCTTACCCCTTGAACCACAGCGCTACTTCCTGTTTTCTGGTGGTTAATTGGAGATTAGAGTCTCACAGGTTTTTGTACCCTGGTTGACTTTGAACTTCGATCCTCATGTCTCAGCCTCCTGAGTAGCTAGGATTACAAACGTGAGCCACCACTCCCAGTTTTTTTTTTTTTTTTGCCAATCCTGGAGCTTGAACTGAGGGCCTAAGCACTGTCCTTGGGCATTCTCAAGGCTAGTGCTCTGCCACTTGAGCCTAGCACACCACTTCTGGCTTTTTCTGTGTATGTGGGTACTAGCCAATCAAACCCAGGTTTCCTGTATGCTATGCAAGCACTCTACCACTAGGCCACATTCCCACTGTAAGGTTTTAAAGTAGTATTGAGGTTTGAATTCAGGCTGTTCCCAATCAGTAGCCAATAGGAATCTTCTTTGCCTTTGTTAGCCCTTAGTCAAGCACTTACTAGGTTCAGTACTTTCCTTCCTTTGTTGAATACATATACCAGGCTGAAAAGCACATCCATGTGCTGAATCTAGGCATCAGCTACCCTTCCAAGAAGCACTTGGTGCCTTTTTGTTTTTTGTTTTGCTCATGTCTGTCTATCTGTCTGTCTGTCTATTTAGGCAGTACTCTAGTTTGAACTCATGATCTTGTATTTGATTGGGTTGCTTGCTCAGCTGGCACTCTGCTGTTTGACCCATACCTCTAGCCCTGATTTTTGATGGGTAATTGGAGATGGAGTCTTTCTGATTTTTCTGCCTAGGCCACTAGCTGAAAAATTGATCCTCCAGGTCTCACCTTCCTAAGTAGTTAGGATTACAGGGGTCAGTCAGAAGTACAAGCTTTGTATGCTTTTGCTTTGTTCTTTTTTAGTTTTGTTTTTGTGCTAGTACTGAAGCTTAAACTTAGGGCCTGGGTACTATCCCTGAGTGCTCTCTCTCTCTTTTTTTTTTTTTTTTTTTTTGTGGATCATGGGGCTTGATCTCAGCCTGGGCACTGTCCCTGAGCTCTTCAGCTACAGGCTACCACCCTACTCCTGGACCTGGTCATTGTTCCTCTTCAATTCAAGGCTACCACCCTACCCATGAGCCAAGCCCCACTTCCAGTTTTCTGGGGGTTAATTGGAAATAAGAGTCTCAGGTCCTTTTGTGCTTGGGCTGGCTTTGAACCTAGATCCTCAGATCTCAGCCTCCTGAGTAGCTAGGATTACAGGTGGTGCCTGCTCCTGAGCTCTTTTACTCAAGGTTAATGGTCTACCACTGGAGCCATAGCTCTACTTCCAGCTTCCTGTGGATAATATGAGATAAGAATCTCACAGACTTTGATTGGCTAGGCTGGCTTCAAATAATGGTCCTCAAATCTCATCTTCTTTAGTAACTACGATTACAAGTGAGCCACTGGTGCCATGCTGCTTTTTGTTGTTTGCTTGATTGATTTTGAGATAAGCTCTCCCTATGTTATCCAGAATGAGCTCATATGCTCACCCAGTCCTCCTACCTCAGTCTTCTGAGCATCTGAGATTACAAACACATGCTACTTCAGTCAGCAGTCTAGTATTTAAGAATGTATTTACTTGGTAAGGAGCATGGCCTAGAGCTAGTGTTTGTCTAGTATTCACGAAGTCCCGGGTTCGATTTCTCGGTACCACATACACAGAAAATGCCAGAACTGGTGCTGTGGTTCAAGTGGTAGAGCGCTAGCCTTGAGAAAGCTCAAGGGCAGTGCCCAGGTCCTGAGTGTGCTGACTTCCTAAGGGGTTTGATGACTTCACATATGAGCAGTGGGCAGGACTTCCCCCTGCCATCTATCTTGTTGAAGTCATCACTACTGTGCAAAGGCAAGAGCACTCTGGACAACTTAACCTTGCCCCATCTCCGGGTTAACTAGATAATGAAATGCTCACGGCAACTGCAGAGTTTACAAGTATTTTTGTATTGGAGCACTAGGATTAATTTCTTCAGTTTCTCTCAGTGGGAATTCTTTTAGAGGTTATGATGCTTCTACTTTTGTTTGACTTTGTGGTTTATTGTTCCTTCAAGACTGTTTATTAAAGAGACAATAAGCTGGGCTAGGTGGCTCACACCTCAGGAGGCTGAGATCAGAGGATTGCAGTTCAAAGCCAGCTATGGCACTGAAGTCTGTGAGACTGTTCAATTAATCACCAAAAAACCAGAAGTGATGCTGTTGCTCAAGGAGTAGGGTGGTAGCCTTGAGCTGAAGAGCTCAAGTACAATGCCCAGGCCCAGAGTTCAAGCTCCACAACTGACCAAAAAAGAGAGGGGGAGAGAGAGAGACAGACAGACAGACAGACAGACAATATATACAATATAGATAAGATAATGCTTGAACTCAGGGCTTGGACACTGTCCTTGGGCCTTTTCAAGGCTAGTGCTCTACCACTTGCACCACTTCTGGCCTTTTCTGTGTATGTGGTACTGAGGAATTGAACCCAGGGCTTCAGGCATGCTAGACAAACATTGCCACTAACACATGCTCCTGGTCCCTTGATTAATTTTGTCAGGAGACTAAAACAGAACTTTTATATATTTGAGCTGAAATTAGATGGTACTAGACATTGTGTGTGACTTACTGTATAATAATGTAATGTTCTGTCCCAAAAGGACTTCTGTGAATACATGTCACAAATTCAAGGCCAGAAAAGATGAATCCAGCTGTTGTACTGCTCCTTCCTCAGAGTCTTCTCTTCTTTTTCCCTTCATTCTTTCCTCATCTTAGTCCTCATTTTTCCTGTCTCCTATTGTAACCTCTGGCTACTCTGTAACTTCTATCAGTGCTTTCACAGAGGACAGGTCCCTGGTAAGCAATCTTCTGCAGCCCCGGCTCTGGAACTGCTCCTAGTGGCGGTGGCTCTGAAGCCCTCTTTCACATCCTCATGTGCTCATTATTGACTTTTGTAACAGCTACTTGGTTGTCTTTTGCCTGATGGTCATGAAAAGTGCTCGATTTGAATTATTCCACAGCTGGTATAAAGCGAATTACAGCATGGCTGAGAAGTTAGACTGGGGCCGAGGAATGGGCTGTGACTTTGTCAGGAAGAGCTGTAAATTCTGGATTGATCAGCAGAAACAAAAGTAAGAATGCTTTTCCAATGTCTTTGATTACACAATTTATTTCTGATTTTGTTTATTATCCTGAGACTAAAATGCCAACTATTTTCAAAATACAGTCTAAGCAATTAAATTTCAAAACCTTTGACTAGTACTTATTATATCATAGTTAAGTACCTCAAGTTTAATCATATGCTAAAAGACCCACAGTGTAGTGCCAGATCCACAAACATTTGTTTACATATATACTTTTATATGTATACATTTTTTACATACTCTTACCATTCTTAATGTTTTCTTCAGAGAACACACACATAACTATACATGCAAATGTGGATCTCTTATCAAAAAACCATGCTTGACGACGTAAGGAGCCAATGGCTCGTGCCTATAACCTAACTACTTGGGAGACTGAGATCTGAGGATGGAAATCCACAGCCAATCCAAGCAGACAAATGTAAAAGTGTTCTGAAAACTGGATGCATACCATAATTACTTATCAAACT
The DNA here is from genome assembly GCF_031878675.1 of Megascapheus bottae. Lineage (NCBI taxonomy): Eukaryota > Metazoa > Chordata > Mammalia > Rodentia > Geomyidae > Megascapheus > Megascapheus bottae. The sequence goes on from NC_143509.1 coordinate 54,778,027, forward strand.
TTTTTTTTAAGGGTCTGGGAACGTAGCCTGGTGGTAGAGTGCTTGCCTAGTATGCAGGAAGCCCTGGGTTCAATTCCTCGGTACCTCATACACAGAAAAAAGCTGCAAGTGATGCTGTAGCTCAAGTGGCCCAGCATTAGCCTTGAGCAAAAAGTGTCCAAGGACATTCAGTGTCCTTGACCTCACTCACTGCCCAAGCCCTAAGTTCAAGTCCAAGGACTAGCAAAACAAATCCAAAACAAAAACATTGAGCACTGGGTATAGTAATCCCTAAGTTCAAATCCTAGCCCACCAAAACAAAATAAAACAAATATCTATCTATCTACACACACACACACACACACACACACACACACACACACACACAGGGTTCATCTTTGGAATGTGTTTATATAAACACTCATATGCTACCCATTCATACTTTTTTTTTCTCTTGCCAGGCCTGAGCTGACCTGAGCACTGTCCTTGTGCTTTCCTCAAAGCTAGTGCTCTACCACTTGAGCCACAGCACCATTTCCGACTTTTCCATGTATGTGGTACCAAGGAATCGAACCTAGGTGTTTATACATGCTAGGTAAACATTCTACCACTAGATCAAACTCCCAGCCACACATTTTTTTTTTTTTTTTTGGCCAGTCATGGAGCTTGAACTCAGAGGCCGGGCGCTGTCCCAGAGCTTTTTTGCTCAAGTCTAGCATTCTGCCATTTTGAGTCACAGCTCTACTTCTGGGGGATTTCTGGGTGATTAATTGGAGATAAGGCTTACCTGCCCAGGCTGGCTTTGAACCATGATCCTCAGATTTTAGCCTTCTTGATGTGTAGGTAGTACCTACCTGGCCAGTAACTGGCTTCCGCACAGTCTTGAGAGTCTGTGGTATCTCTGTTTTTAACAATCTCAAAAATATGCAAAAACATTAAAAATATATAAAAATTTTTCATTTTCCTGATAGGACATCTTGCAACACTATACAGTATCAAATTAGGATATAAACAGTGGCATAGTCAATTTAGAATGTTTGTGTGTGCACGTGTGCATGCACCAGTCTTGTGTGGGGCTTTAAACTTGGTCTACCTACTTGCTTGGGTTTTTTGGTTCAAGGATAGCACTCTTCCACTTGAGCCATACTGTCCCACTTTTTGCTAGTTATTTGAGGATAAATGTCTCTTGAATTTGTCTGTTTCCAGCTGGTTGTTTTTTTTTTTTCCCCCTGTTGGTCCTGGGGTTTGAACTCTGGGCCTAGACACTGTCCCTGAGCTCTTCTTCAGCTCAGGGCTACTGCCCTACCCCTTGAGCTACAATGCCACTTCCAATTTTCTAGTGGTTAATTGGAGATAAGAAGTCTCAGGGCCTTTAGGCTGACTTTGAACTGCGATCCTCAGATCTCAACCTCCTCAGTAGCTAGGATGATAGGCGTGAGTCTCTGCACTGGGATCCAGCTGGTTTTGAACTCCAAACCTTAGATCAGTTTCTGAGCAGCTAAGATTACATGTCTGAGCCTCTAGCACCTAGCTCAAAACATTTCTGACAAGGATTTCTCATGTTGCCCTTTAGTAAACATACTTATTTCCTTCCTAATTCACCCCTCCTTTACCCTTAGAATCTATAACATTGTTCTCCAGAATTGTCTGGAATTCTCCAGAATTGTCTTGTGAGTATTTTCAGATTAACAAATTGCGAAAATTATTTTTTCCTTTTTAGCTAGCACACATTAGTTGCAGAAGAGTAGTTTCTTTGTAACATTTCTACACACACATGCAGCGTATCCCAATATACCTCTATAAAGATTCCTCTTCTGTCCCCCTTTTCCTTCTTAAAACAACTTCAGCAGGTTCTACTTCATTCTATTTTCTTTTCTTTCTTTCTTTCTTTTTTGTTTTTTCCAGTCCTGGGCTTGAGCTCAGGGCCTAAGCACTGTCCTTGGACTTTCTCAAGGCTAGAGCTCTACCTCTTGAGCCTCAGTACCACTTGTGGCTTTTTTCTATGTATATGGTACTGAGGAATCAAACCCTGGTCTTTGTGCATGCTAGGCAAGCACTCTACCACTAGTCCAAACTCCCAGTAGACTCTTATCTCTAATCAACCTCTAGAAAATGGAAAGTGGGGCTTGACTCAAGGGTAGGTCGGTAGCCTTGAGCTGAAGAGCTCAAAGACAGCGCCCAAGCCAAGTTCAAGCCCCATGACCCTCAAACAAAAACAAACAACAAAAGCACTTTACTGGCAAAAACAGAGAAAAAGATGAGTAGAATTTTATTTAATAGCAGTACAATATTGTGAAAAATCATCTAGCATTAGCCTTCCATATCCACATTAACGTTTCCTTTTCCTGTTGAAACTATAAATTTATTCAAAAATTCACTGTAAATGATTGAAGTATATTGAGATTATAATTTAAAAGATAAGCTGCCTGAGCACCAGTGGCTCACACCTATAATCCTAGCTACTCAGTAGGCTGAGATTTGAGGATCGAGGTTCAGAGCCAGCCAGGACACTAAAGTCCATGAGACTCTTATCTCCAATTAACCACCAGAAAACCAGAAGTGACTCTGTGGCTCAAGTGTAGAGCAGTAGCCTTGAGCTAAAGAGCTCAGGGACAGCGCCCAGGCCCAAAATTCATGCCCTATGACTGATGAAGAAAGAAAAGAAAAAGAAAGAAATAGTTGGTATCAGGTGCTTCTCTTCATTTACAGGAAGGAAATGCTCAGCCCTTTCTGTGACACGCTCAGAAGTAACCCTCTGCAGTTAACTTGCCGACATGACCAGAGAGCAGTGGCTGTGTGTAATCTACAGAAGTTCCCAAAACCATTACCCCCCGACTACCAGGTAACACTTGTTCGAAGAACATTTTTTTTAAGTATTCTCAAGTTTGAATAAAAGTAAATTATCTTCAGTTTGTAAATATATAAGGGGCTAATTTATAGCAGTTATGCCTGTGATAGTGGCAGGAGCAATTTAGAATACTTCATTTTTGTGCCCATCCTGGGACTTTAACTCAGGGCCTAGGTGCTGTCCTTTAGCTTTTTTGCTCAAGGCTGGCACTCTTCCACTTGAGCAGCTCCACTTCCTGCTTTTTTCTGGTTAATTAAACAGTTTCATTTACTTTTCCCCCAGGGCTGGTTTCAAACCTCAGTGTTCAGATCTCATTTCCCTGAGTAGTTAGGATTACAGGTATGAGCCATTGGTGCCCATCTTGTGGAGTGTGTGTGTGTGTGTGTGTGTGTGTGTGTGTGTGTGTGTGTGTTTAAATACATGATCCAACTATAAAGCCCAGGCTAGCTTTGAATTTTGATCTTCCTGTCTCAGTCTCCTATGTGCTTGGATTATATATCTCACCACCATGCCTGGCTCTTCCTTTAACCTTTTCCTTTTTATTTTTCTTTTCTCTTCCATCATTTTTTCCTTCTTTCCTTCCTGTACTTGGGGAATTGCCCTTGCTAGACTAGCAGAATATCATGTTTCACAGACCACTTTTCTGCCTGGGCTAGTTTTGAACCTTTATCCGGTTGTAGGCAGCCATCCCAGAGGACTATGCCGAAACGGTACAGAAGTATAAGGAGGTTTATTGGTGGGGCCATCTTCTATACTGGAGGGGAAAGGAAATATGGCATCTGTCCCCATCCAGGTTGATCCTTGTAGTGATGGGGGTTACTCTGCCACCTCTGGTGGAGAGTAGGAATGCTCAGCTGTCCTGGAGGGAGTAACTGGGAGAGTGGAATTCAAGTGTGGTTGGGGAGGGAGGCCTTCTGCTGATGCAGCTGGGGGCTACAAGCTATCCCAGAAAATGCTGGGAGTAACTGAGGACCTGAGGTGGGGAGAATGCTAACAGCTGTAACTATTGCCTTGAGCCCTGGTGCCCAACACACCTGGCTATTTCTAAGGTTTCTTTCTTTCTTTTTTGTTTTTTCTTTTTGCCAGTCTTGGCTTGAGTTCAGGGCCTGAGCACTGTCCTTGGACTTTCTCAAGGCTAGAGCTCCTACTTGAGCCTCAGTACCACTTCCGGCTTTTTTCTATGTATATGGTACCAAGGTCTTTGTGCATGTTAGGCAAGCACTCTACCACTAGGCTAAACTCCTATCCCGGTTTATTTTATTTCTAATTACTGCCAAAGTCTCCTTTAAGTTCTTTCAGTTTATAATCAAAGTTCTTTAAAGAAAATACGGACTCTAGCTGGTGTTGGTGGTTCATACCTATAATCCAGAAGGCTAAGATCTGAAGATTGCAGTTTCAAGCTAACCCAGGCAGGAAAGTTCATGATATTTTTCTTTGCGGGGACTGGTCCTGGGACTTAACTTAAGGCCTGGGCACTGTCCTTGAGCTTTCTCAGGACTACCACTTGAGCCACAGCATCACTTCCGGCTTTTGTGTGTATGTATGGTACCAAGGACATGAACCCTGGCCTTGTGCATGCTAGGCGAGCACTCTGACTAGACCACACTCCAGGCACACACACACCCTTTTTTTTTTCTTTAGTTGATCCTGGGGGCTTGAATTCAGGGCCTGGCCTCTGTCTCTGAGCATCTCTATGCTACCAGTTAAGCCACAGTACCACTTTCAGCTTTTTTAAAGTAATTGGAGATGAGTCTTATAGACTTTCCTGCCTAGGCTGGCTGTGAACAATGTTCCTGAGATCTTAGCCTTCTGAGTAGCTAGGATTACAGCTGGCCAGCCCATAAGACTCTTATTTTTAATAGACTACCAGAAAAGCTGGAAATAGAGCTGTGATTCAAGTGGTAGAATGTTAGCCTTGAGCAAAAAAAGCCGTGAGATGATTGCTATAAGTTGCCTATGGACTTGGTTGGTATTATATAGAATAATGCTTACTTTCCTATCTTTTTATTCTCTTTTCACTTTTTGCAGTATTTTGATGAACTTAGTGGAATACCTACAGAAGATTTGCCTTATTACGGTGGATCAGTAGAAATTGCGGACTATTGCCCGTTTAGTCAGGAATTCAGTTGGCATTTTAGTGGTGAATACCAGCGCAGCTCTGACTGTAGAATACTGGAAAATCAACCAGGTGAGTAGTCTAGTGAAATGAAGTACATGTGTGTAATAAGCTCATATAACCAGCTGCCATGTGACAGTGGCTCATGCCTATAATCCTAGCTACTCAGAAAGCCAAGATCGAACATTGAGGTTTGAAGCCAGCCCCAACAGGAAAATTCATGAAACTCTTTTTCCCCCTAGTGTGTGATTTCTTTTTAAAATTTAGTTTTATTGTTAAGGTGATGTACAGAGGGTTACAGTTAGAGATTAAGGAATTGAGCACATTTCTTTCTCCTTTTTTGGGGCCAGTCCTGGGGCTTAAACTCAGGGTCTGGGCATTGTCTTTTGGCTTTCTCAAGGTTAGCACTCTACTACTTGCGCCACAGCACCATTTCTGGCTTTCTCTATGTATTTGGTACAAAGGAATTGAACCTGGGTCTTTATGCATGCTAGGCAAGCACTCTAACACTATGCCAAACTCCCAGCCCTACAGAGCACATTTCTTGTCAAACGTTATCTCCTTGTTTGTTCTCCCACTTTCCCTCCCCCAACTGTGTATATACAATACACAGGGTACCAAATCAAAAACTGAGACAACAAGTGATGATAAACAAAAGGAAAAAAAGCAGTAACTTCACACTACATTCAAAACAACAAAGAAAAACTTCTTGTTTCCATATCTTGGAGTTGAAACTCTTACCTCCAATTAGGCAGCAAGCAATGCTATGGAAGTAGAGGTGTGGTTCAAAAGGTAGAGTGCTTGCCTTGAACAAAAAAGCTTAGAGACAGTGTTCATGCCCTGATTTCAAGCCCCAGGCATGGTAAAAAAGAAAAAAAAATGTATCTACAGTGGTTAAGAATACAATCCTTGGAGTCAGTTGTACTAAGATTGTGTTTTGTAATTATAGTACTGCCCATCTATCAGAAGTTACTTAGTTTTTTTCTGAGCTAAGCACTGGTGGCTCACATCTGTAATCCTAACTACTCAGGAGACTAAGAGCTGGAAAATCAAGGTTCTAGGCTAGCCTCAGAAAAAATGTTTGTGAGACCCATTTCCAGATAGCCAGTAATATGCTGGTGTTCAAGGGGTAGAACACCTTCCAACCAAAGAAGCTGAGTGAAGGTAAATCCCCAAGTTCAAATGCCAGTATACAATAAAAGACAAAAAACAAACAAAACACTTCACTGAATGTATAACAATTTATACCTTACGAGTTACTCTGAGGAAGAAGTGGCTCTGACTCAAGTGGTAGAACGCTAGCCTTGAGGTGAAGAGCTCAAGGATAATGCCCAGGCCCAGAGTTCAAGCTCCATGATGGACAAAAAAAAAAGAATTATTCTGAGGGTTAAATTAATATAGTAAATGCTCAGAACTGTCTGATACTTGCAAAGAATTTTGACCATACATAGCCTACATTTAACAATACCTTACATTTCATGGCTCTTTTTACTTGAAAAGCACTTTCATTATTTATCATTTGATTTCTCTGAAACTTTAATGAGAGACAGGGAACATGTTGTAGTATTTCACTGGCTAATGAACAGATAATAAGTAATACAGTTAACTGGTATTTTTGCATGGTTCTCCTGTGCAGAGTTTTTTTTCTGTTTTTAATGAAAAAGTCCTTCAGTAACTTTTTCTATCTGAGGAAGTGTCATAATTTATAAATAACTTTTTTTTTTGTCAGACATTGGCCTTGAACTCAGCTTTGAAACTGTCCAGTTTGTGTGTGTGTGTGTGTGTGTGTGTGTGTGTGTGTGTGTGTGTGTGTGTGTGTCCTGGGACTTAACTTCAGGACCTGGGCGCTATCCCTGCACTTTTTGTACAAGGCTAGTGTTCTACCACTTGACCCACAGCTCCACTTCTGCTTCTTGTTTTTGTTTTTCCTTGCTAATTAATTGGAGATAAGAGTCATGGCCTTTACTACCAAGCTGGCTTCAAACTGTGGTCTTCATTTCTTAGCCTTCTGAGTAGCTAGTATTACAGATGTGAGCCACCTAATACCTGGCCTTAAAGTCAGTTTTTGAGGAGAATTTTCTGGTTTGCTTCAGAAATTTTTAAAAACTATGGTGCTGAGAAATACGGACCTCATTCCGTTTGTCTGATTCAAAAATCAGCATTTGTCATGGAGAGGTGTGAGAGAAAGCTGAGCTACCCAGACTGGGGGAGTGGATGCTACCAGGTAAGCCACATGCTTGTTATAATTATTCCAAATGCATACTTTGCTCTCATGGTTCTTATTTATTAACTTATGTTTTCTGCATTTTTTAAAATTTCTTTTTATTGTCAGGATAATGTATAGAGGGGTTACAGTTACATTCGTCAGGTAGTAAGTGCATTACTTCTCACACATTAATACCCTTCCCATTTTTTGTCCCCATTTCCATTCCTCCACCCCCTGTCCCCTATATTTTATATAGTTTGGTTAATTTTGTAATTGCTAATTTGAACAAAGTGAAAATATTGCCATTTCTTTTTTTTCTTTTCTTTTTTGCCAGTCCCAGGGCTTAAACTCAGGGCATGAACACTGTCCTTGTGCTTTCCTCAAGGCTAAAGCTCTACCATTTGCATCACACCACCATTTCTGGCTTTTCCTGTGTAGGTGGTACCAAGAACTGGAACCCAGGACTTTATGCATACTAGGCAAACATTCTACCACTAGCCCAACTCCCAGCCCTGGGTCTCACTTTTTAACTAAGGCTGACCTGGTACTAGCTGTGTAGCCTAGGCTGGCTCAGATCTTAGTGCTGTGATTACAGGCTTTAACTGCCACACCTGCTTATCTAAACGGACTTTTGGAGCTGGAAATTTAACTACTGGTGTTTTGTTTTGTTTTGTTTTGTTTTTGGCCTGGGCACTGTCCTTGGACCCTTTTGATCAAGGCTAGTATTCTGCCACTTGAGCCACAGTGCCACTTCCAGCTTTTTCTGAGTATTTGGTACCAGGGAATCAAATCTATGCCTTCATGGATGCTAGGCAAGCACTCTACCACTAGGCTATGCCCCCAGCCATTAACTATTTTTTAAGTTGCTAAAAAAAAAATCATCCGAGCTGGGCACCAGTGACTCACACTTGTAATCCTAGCTACTCAGGAGACTGAAATCTCAGGATCCTAGTTCAAAGCCAGCCCAAACATGAAAGCCCATGAAGACTCTCATCTCCAGTTTATCATCAAAAAACCAGAAGTGGCACTATGGCTCAAGTGGTAGAACTCTAGCCCTGAGCTGAAGAGCTCAGGGACAGCACTCAGGCCCAGAGTTCAAGCCCTATGACAAACAATAAAAAAGATATAGCAAGATACCAGTAGCTTACACCTGTAGTCCTATTGCTATTTTATATGTGCTGCTTTAAACCATGTTAAGTCCTCTATAAATTTCTGACCTGCCATACTTAGTATGAATTCATCTCAAGCTTGACAGCTCACCTTAAACTTTTCAGTCACTCATGGTCATCCTTTCTTTCTTTCTTTTTTGGAGGGGTGTCAAGGGGCTTAAACTTGGCCTGGCCTGGGCACTGTCCCTGAGCTCTTCAGCTCAAGGCTACAACCCTACCCCTGAGCCTGGGCACTGTCCCTGAGCTCTTCAGCTCAAGGCTACAGCTCTACCTTTGAGATAAGCACCACTTCCCATTTTCTAGAGGTTAACTGGAATTAAGAGTCTCAGTGGGGGGTGGGGGGGGGAAATGGGTACCAAGACATGTGAAAGGGTATCAATGTATGTGAATTAATGCAGCTTCTATCTGGCAAATATCATGTAACCCTTTTACTAATTACAATAAAAAAAAAAGAAAAAAAAAAGAGTCTCAGGTCCTGTTGTGCTTGGGCTGGCTTTGAACTTTGATCCTCAGATCTCAGCCTCCTGAGTAACTAGTATTACAGGGGTAAGACATCACTCCCGGCTCCATCCTTTATTTCTTTTTGTGTTGGATCTTTTGCTTCATGGAATCTGTGCCCATTTCTTTTTACTTTGTTGGATCATATCTGTTGGAGGATTTTTGAGGGGCTTAAACTTGGCCTGGGTGCTGTTCCTAAGCTCTTCAGCTCAATGCTACCGTCCTGATACTGGGCCTGGGCATTGTCCCTGAGTTCTTCAGGTGAAGGCTACCGCCCTACACCTTGAGCCACAACCCCACTTCCCGTTTTCTTTTATTGTTTTTTTAGTGATTAATTGGAGATAAGAGTCTGATGTTCTTTAGTGCCTGGCCTGGCTTTGAACTGGCTCCTTATATCAAGTTGACAAAAGGAGATAATGATGGGAATGTAGCTAATCAATATGGAATGGCTAAAGGATTTTTTACAAGCTTGTTTTGTTCAGAATTCTCTCAACTCTGACTCCCTATCTCTGGTGATATTAACGTTTCTTTCTAGAACGGGAAAAACATCTTTCATGTATGTTATCTTCTGCTTTCCCAAAGAAATAGTCTTTAGCTCTAAATAATGTCAAAAGGGCATGTTTGATCTGATGATCTTCTGTTTCTCCATAGTTGGCTCAATATAGCTTTCCTTTTGAAAATCGTTTTCCACTATACTTCTGAAGGTATCTAATCTTCCTTTGCGTTCTAGTTTTGTGTCTTTCTGAATTTTTTTATTATATGTAATCTTTTTTTCCTTTTCTCTCCGGAAGCTGTTAAATCCTCTCCTCTGTTTTTTCCTCACTCTTATCTTTGTTGGTTTTTTTTTTTTTTTAAACCAGTCCTGGGGGCTTGAACTAAGGACCTAAGCACTGTCCTTGGGCTTTCTCAAGACTAGAGCTCTACCACTTGACCCCCAAAACACCACTTCTGGCTTTTTTTTCTGTGTATGTGGTACTGAGGAATCGAACCTGGGTCTTCGTGCATGCTAGGCAAGCACTCTACCACTAGGCCAAACTCCTGGCCCCTCCTCATGCTCTTGAAAATATTGATTAGTTAGTTCTGTGTACATACTCAGAGCTTCCCAATTGATTTCCAGCTTGAATGTAAATAAACTGCTAAAGATCACCAATAATAGACTTCATAAATTAGAGCTTATAATCTTTCCAACTATAGCCCATTTTTGTAGGATCTACTCATATAAGTAGTAACTGATTGAAAAGATTCAAGTAAGCTGAGTCGAAACCATCAGCTAGATAACCTAGTTTATACTGCAGAACACATGAGATCCGATAATTTCTAGCACCAGGAATTCAAAGGAAGCTAGCCTGGGAAAAAAAAAGCAAGATCCTTTGTGGAATGCTTGTGACTCCTGTCTATAATCCTAGCTACTCGGGAGGCTGAGATCTGAGGATCTTGGTTCTATATCAGCCTAGGCAGAAAAGTGTGAGAATCTTATCTCTAATTAACGGCCAAAAAGCTGGAAGTAAAAATATAGTTTAAAGCCAGGCATAGTCACACCTGTAATTCTAGCTACTCTGGAGGCTAAGATCTGAGGATCAAGGTTCAAAGCCATCCAGGGCCCAAAAGGACCTGAGACTTATTTCCAATTAACTTCTAGAAAAGGGAAATGGGGCTTGGCTCAAGGGTAGGTTGATAGTCTTGATCTGAAGGGCTCAGGGACAACACCTAGGCGTAGGGGTAGGGCAATAGCCTTGAGCAGAAGAGCTTAAGGCCAAGCCCAAGCCCCATGACCCACAAAAAAAATGTAGCTTAAGTAGTGAAGTCTCAGCTTTGACTGAAAAAGCTAAGGGTCGGCACTCAGTCCCTGAATTCAGATTGTAGTACCAAGAAGGGAAAAAAAAAAATCATAGAGTAGAAGTTGTGGCCCCCACATGTATAATCCCAGATACTTGGGAAGCAGACAGAAGGGTCACAAGGCCAGTTTGCACAAAAGCAATCCATCTCAAAAATCCAAAGTTCTTGCCAGGCTCCAGTGGCTCACACCTGTAATCCTAGCTACTCAGGAGACTGAGATGTGAGGATCGTGGTTCAGAACCAGCCTGGGCATAAAAGTCTGTGAGATTGCTATCTGCAATTAACCACCAGAAAACCAGAAGTGGTGCTGTGGCTCAAGTGTATTAGGCTAGTGTCAGGAGTTTTTAGTCCTCTGCCCCTGCTGACCCACAGGAGGGATAGAGAGAACACACCCCGACCAGGAGGACGAGCAGAGAGAGGAGAGGGCCAACTGACTGCCCGCACCCAGCCCTCCCTCACCGGAGTACAATCAGACACATCAGGGAGACCCGTCAAGGCAGGAACTCGTTTATTGAGGAAGTACATTCAGCTAATATAGGGTGCAGGAGCCTATCAGCACAAAGGTGGGCAGGGCAGGGGAGGTCCATGTGTTTACTCTCACTATAGGTCTCAGCAGTGAGTGATAAAGCAATAACACATTTGTACCCAATGGTAATCAAGTCTCAGCAGAAAGTGATTCACAATACCAACGATATAGCTGAAAGTTAGGTATGACGTTCATACATAACAGCTCATTTCTTTGTGTGGTTATCTTACTCGGTGATGCAGATTCATGGGCCAGCCCTACCCTGCACTCGGCTCCCAACAGGCTAGCCTTGAGCTGAAGAGCTCAGGGACAGCGCCCAAGCCCAGAGTTCAAGTTCCATAACCCAACCAAAAATAAATACATTAAGTTCTCAAGTAATGTAGAGCTTGTCTAATAAACCACAGAGTGAGTATAAGTGCTACAACTGACAAAAAAAAATGTGTGTGTGTGTGTATATATATAGATATATATATGCTGATCTTTCAAACTGTGCTTTGTTGCTAATGTATCTCCCACTCCATAGAAGGAGAACTGTCCTTTTTAAATTAATTTTTAAAATTTGTCAATCATATGGCTTGAACTTGGGGCCTGGGCACTGTCCCTATGCTCTTTTGCCTAAAGCTAGTGTTCTACCACTTTGAGCAACTTCTGGTTGCATAGTGATAAGAATCCCAGGGACGGCCAGGAGTTTGGCCTAGTGGTAGAGTGCTTGCCTAGCATGCACGAAGACCCGGGTTCAATTCCTCGGTACCACATACATAGAAAAAAGCCGGAAGTGGCGCTGAGGCTTAAGTGGTAGAACTCTAGCCTTGAGAAAGTCCAAGGACAGGCAAAGCCCAGGACTGGCAAAAAAAAAAAGAATCCCAGGGACTTTCCAGCACAGGTTGGCTTTGAATCATGATCCACAGATCTCAACCTCATGAGGAGCTAGGATTAGCTACTCAAATGTGAACCACCAGCACCTGGCCTGAGAAATTTTGTATCCTAGAACCTTACTGATGTGAATTTTTTCCCCTGTTTGAAGGTTTCTTGTTCTCCTCAAGGTCTGATGGTTTGGGTCCAAGACACTTCATATTTATGTAACCGGGCGGGGCAAGTCCTCCCAGTCCATATTCAGATGAATGGCTGGATTCATGTTGGAAACCTGCTCTGCCCATCATGCTGGGACTTCTGTGAGCAGTGTCCACCAGAAACAGACCCTCCTGTGGCTGCCAACCTTACCCAGGCTCTTCCACTGGGTGAGTACCCTCTGTGCTTTAAGAAAAGAGAGAAATTCCCTTTAGAGGAATGTCCCTATCTGTGGAAAAATCTTTCCAGTCTTTACTAGGCGTGTAAGTAAGTGAGTGACATTGCTGCTTCCTATTGCCAGGGTAAGACATGTGTGGTGTGAGGAGCCTGACTCATCAAATAGCTCATTGAAAGTTTAAAAAAAAAAAAAGTGAATGTTTTATCTATTCATTTTGAAATTAAGAGTAAACAAAATTCTCATCATAGGATAAGCAACCAGATATATTTTACTTGCATCATGACTCAATGACTATGAGAAGACACTGGGAAAAGCATTTTTTTGAGCCAGGTACTGGTGGCTCATGCCTGTAATCCTAGCTACTCAGGAGATGTGAGGATCACGGTTCAAAGCCAGCCTGGGCATACAGTCCATGAGACTAATCTCCAATTAACCACCAGAAAACTAAAAGTGGTGCTGTGGCTCAAAGTGGTAGAGCATTAGTCTTGAGCTGAGGAGCTCAGGAACAGTGCCCAGACCCAGAGTTCAAGCCACATAACTGATGGAAAAAAAAAAACCAACTCTTTTTTTACTCTAACCTGGTGTATGCATCTTTTCTTCTTCCTTGTGTGTTCTTTTCCTCATAATATAAAAAGGGGGATAGAGGCATAGCTCAAGTAGTAGAGCACCTGCCTACTAAGAAGGCTCTGAGTTCAGGTCCCAGTATCATAATATTAAAATAATAAAATATGGATTTCAAGAAGTTACTTGATGCTTCTAAGATAGTCTTATTCATCTAATAATCACCTCTACTTATCTAACAGCATTTAAATGTTATGGTTTAATCATAAAAAATATCTGTTCAGGGGCCAGTAGCTCATGCCTGTAATCCTGGCTACTCAGGAGGCTGAGATCTGAGGATCATGATTCAAAGCCAGCCTGAGCATGGAAGTCAGTGAGATTCTTATCTCTAAATAACCACTAGAAAACTGGAAGTGGTGCTATGACTCAAGGGGTAGGGCAGTGGCCTTCAGCTGACAAGCTCAGTGACAGCACCCAGGCCCAGAGTGCAACCCCCACAACTGACCAAAAAAAAAAAAAAAAAAAAACTTGAAAAAAAAATCAATGTTTTGTTTTCAATCCTAGATCTCTGTTCCTGTTCTTCTAGCCTGGTGGTCACCCTCTGGCTTCTTCTAGGCAATCTATTTCCCTTGCTGGCTGGATTTCTTCTGTGTGTGTGGCATTAAGAATGGAAAAGTGAACACTCAAGATGTCCGTTATGTCATGCTCCTGTGACACAAGTGATGACACAAGTGGCATTCCTGACTTAGGCTTGGAATTGTTGACCATAGTCAAACCCTGAAGCAAAGCTTCAGTCCTCATCAGCCACACAGCCAGCAAAGTCTGGAAAAGAGAAGAATTGCAAGTCACCAAGTTGTAGTGCTTAGCATACATAATCTGAAGTTTTCCTTTGAAAATGGGATCATTGGAATTCTCAGTGTAATTGTATACCTCAACATTTTCATTAACCTAAGGAATGGGAAAGTTCATCTTCCCACACTGTAATAACTTTAAAACAGATAAGTTTTTGCAAGCTGTGGATCCTGCTCACAAAGTAGATGTCCTTTGATTTACAGGAAATAATTGAGATTGCTGCATCAGTATTACATCTACTTAATTTAATGGCTGTATGTAGTGAGCTCAAATCATTGGTCTTAGATGCTTGTTCTAAAGAGTTTTAAATTAGATAATCCTAAAGCTTATGATTTAACCATGCTTGCCTTTTTTGCCAACTGTGTGGCAGATTACCACAGTGTTGTCAGTGTTAGCTGCCACACAGATTGGTTTAGAAATCAGCTAACATTAGCATTCCCATTAGCTTTACAGTGGCTTGAAATATGTGGAAGCTGAGAGTAAAACACACTGCTCTGTAAAAACCCTGACATCAAGCAAACAGAAAGAAGATAAGGCTGCTGGGCACGGTGGCTCACGCCTGTAATCCTAGCTACTCAGGAGGCTAAGATCTGAGGATCATGGTTCAAAGCCAGCGAGGGCACTAAAGTTGGTAGAGACTCTTATCTCTAATTAACCACCAGAAAACCCAAAGTGGCGCTGTAGCTCAAGGGTAGAGCAGTAGCCTTGAGCTAAAGAGCTCAGGGACAGCACCCAGGCCCAGAGTTCAAGCTCCATGACTGACCAAAAAAAAGAAAACAGAAAGAAAGAAAAGATAATTGTATATTTTTTTCTAGGTAATAATTATGACAACTGCAATCCAGCAAAAACAACTATGAAAAGAGATTCTGATATTGATAGTTATGCAACTATTTCCAGGTAGGCTAAGGGATTGTTACAGAAGAATTCTTAATATCTGAAAATTTATCTTCTGGGTAAGAAGAAAAATATAAATCAAAACAGGTTGATCCAAGCTGGGCACTAGTGGCTTATGCCTGAAATCGTACATAGTAGGCTGAGATCTGAGGGTTGAACTTCAAAGGTAGCCCAAGCAGACAAATCCATGAGACTTTTATCTCCAGTTAACCAGAAAAAGCCAAAAGTGGAGTATGGCCCAAGTATAGTATTGTGCCAGTTTTGAGCAAGAAAGTAAGCAAGACCACAAGGCCACAAGTTCAAGCTGGTTCAAAAAGAAAAAAAAAATTCAAGCCCCACGACTGACAACAACCAAAAAAAAAAAAAAAAAGTCATTTTTTGTGATATTATAAAACTCAATACTTAGACAAGCTTCCTTCTTTTCCTCCTTTCACTTGAGTTATTGAGCAATGCATTTAAGAAATGGAACTACACTAGCAAAGCAGCAAAATACTGAGGATGAATTCCGGTTATTTGACACTGTAGCCAAACATAAAGCCCCAGCCACTTGTTTTTAAATGTAGAAATTTGAAATACATGTTTGTATTCAGTTGGAGGTATTTGTCATGGTGGACAGCTGAAGGCCTAGACCTAGTCAACTGGCTGAAGAGATTTCAGTGATGGCTTCCAGGCCAATGCTGAGTGTTCTGCCTATGCCATGCATTCTTTACATTGTACAAGGTCAGAGGAGAATACAGAGGATATTTTTAAAGAAATGTACAATAAACTGACATGGCTATTATGATTATGAACCATCCTGCAAAGTTTTATAAAGCATTTCACCAAAACTACAAGGAATTAGTAATATATTTGAGATTCACAGTGAGAAATTTAACCATATTTTGACTGTTGTGCAGTTACGCCATTTAAGTAATATGGTTTCCAAGCATGGTGCTTTTTATACTTGAAATATATTTTTTGCTTTATTTTTATTGACATATTTGCACTAATGAATTTCTGGAGAAATGACTGTAGATGACTTTTTTGTATATATATTTATTAAGCTTGGAATCTGGTGTCCCAGTGTTTCCTCTTCACAAACATGAAATTTAGTGAAGCATGATGTCAAGAAATCCAGTGTTCCTAAGTGTAGCCAACTGTACTCGTGGACCAGCTTCTTCAGCAAGGCTTGAATATAGTCGCTTATCATTGGTTCTGCAATATGAACTCAGCAAGATTTAGAAGGACAATGACTTGCTTTTTTAAAAAATTGTGTGTATATATATATATATATATATATACACATATATATGCATATATATCCACACATATACATAATGCACACTGACACATACACATAAATATGGCACATTTTAGTCACTTAGAATATGACAATGAAACAAAAACTTAAAAAGGGTGAGTTTTCAGTGAAGAATGGTTGGTTTAGAATTCAGCTACGAACTGAAGAATGTGCTGGTGTCTTATGGCTGTCTAGTCCCTTCAGCTGAGAAAGACAAAACCAGACACCTCTGTGGAAGAGAGATTGAGCAGGTGACCAAGTGGAAAATGGAATAGAGCCAGAAAGAATGAGAGACAGCAGAGCCGGGCCTGCAGTGGCTCATGCCTGTAATCCTAGTTACTCAGGAGGCTGAGATGGGAGGATCAAGGTTCAAAGCCAGCCCAGGCTTGAAAGGACTTGAGACTAATTATCTCTAGAAAAGGAAGTGGGGCTTGGCTCAAGGGTAGAGCTGTAGCCTTGAGTTGAAGAGCTCAGGGACAACACCAGGCCCAGGAGTAGGGTGGTAATCTTGAGCTGAAGAGCCAAGGGACAATGCTCAGGCCCAGAGTTCAAGCCCCATGACCCACAAAAAAAAAAAAAAAAGACAGTGGGTTTGGGGTCAATATATGGGAATCCCTTCCCAACTCATAAAATGGTCAGTATTTAAATGGACTGCCTCCATTTTCAATTCTTGATTTAGGTTTATTTGGTTTCAAGGTCCCAATTGTAAAAAATATGTAATTTGTCTCAGGTTTTTTCAGAAAAATTAACACGAATGAAGCAAAAGCCATGTCAGTTGTACTTGAGCTGACAGCTTTATAAATCTTGGCAAGTGATTTGGGAGTCTTTGTGCAGATCAGATCCTCTAGTATTCTCTGGG
Organism: Megascapheus bottae; assembly: GCF_031878675.1. NCBI lineage: Eukaryota > Metazoa > Chordata > Mammalia > Rodentia > Geomyidae > Megascapheus > Megascapheus bottae. The sequence continues at coordinate 54,794,896 of NC_143509.1, forward strand.
AAAGTATATCTTTTTTTCTTTGCGTAGTTCTTTGAATCAGTAACACATGATGTTAAGACCAAATGGACATTCTAAAAACATTATAAATTACGTTTTCAGTCTCAGTTGTCTTAAAGCATATCAATATTTGAAGATGAAATGCAATTTTATAAGATTGAAGTAGTTATAGAAAGGTACATAAGTATATTCCATGAAGTTTTATCAATGTTGTTCTTGATATTAGAGGATTTACCAATTGATGCCATAGGTGATTTCTGTAATAACTAATACCCAGAATCTCAAGATCACTGCTGGCTCTGGTCACCTTCCTGGAGTGTGGCAGCTTATGTGTTGTGTTCGCGGCGTCTTGTGCTTGATGTCGTACCTGCACACGAGTTTGGAAACTGATTGCCAGAGAAGAATTGTCACTGGGGACAGAGTAATCGGACAGAAGGAGATGGACTTCAGGCCCAGTCCTGGACCCACTTCATAGTGGGCAATGGCCATTCCTGCCAGGACTTTGTAGCCCAGGAAGACTGTGGCATAGTTTGATAAAGAACATGCTTCTCATTCTGAAGAAAAACCCAAAATGAAGATTTTAAAATATGTATATATATGTACATATTGAATCAAATTGGGGAGGGAGTGGTGAATTCTTTTTATGTTTACAATTTAATAAGTAAAATGGAAGATTTAAGAATTATTCTTTATTTATGGTATGGAATTTTAAGTTAATATATTCCCCAGAAAAACACAACTTTAATAAACAGTAATTTACATCTACTGTGTAACACCATCAGTGTGTTTTGTTTTTGCCAGTCCTTGGACTTGAACTCAGGGCCTGGGCAATCCTTGGAAACTTTTTGTTCAAGGCTAGCGCCCTGCCACTTGAGCCACAGCACCACTTCTGGCTTTTTCCATGTATGTGGTACCAAGGAATAAAACCCAGGGCTTCATGTGTGCTAGGTGAACACTCTTCCACTAGGCCAAACTCCCGGCCCACCATCAGTGGGTTTTTTTTGCTTTTTTTTTTTTAATTAAAGAATTTATTAACATTGATTACCATCAGTATTTTTAAAACCAGGATGATGAACACAGATGTAGTTGTGAATGCTGCACGGAGAAGAAGAGATAATTCTTAGAAATACAGGTCAGTTGTACTTACATATAAATAGGGCTGGGGTGTGTGTGTGGCTCAAGTGGGAAAGTGTCTTCCTACCCCAGTTGAGTCCAATTGAGTTTGAAGGTCAATATCACCAGAGAGGTGCCAGGACTAGGGCTTAGTGCTTGAGACCTCATGCTCTTGCTTGTTTGTTTTATTTTGTATTTTTTGGCTCTACTCATCTATGGTAGGGCATCTGGGCTGTTCCCCAAACTTGGCTATGGATATCTGGCTGGATATTATTCTCTTAGGTAAGAAGTTTCCCTCTGATTCTATAGTGTTTTTCCTGATCTTGTGAGGTTTTTTCCCCCCATTTTTCTCTTGCTCTGCAGGACTGACTTTTGCTATCCATTCCCATAGTATTTTCCTGTCCCAAGATTCCTTCATTTTGGTTGTTGGAGGGAGACAGAGAGGAGCTTCCCCTCGCCCCCATCCTTCACAAGTGTTCTCAAACCTCCTCCTCTCCCCATGTCTACAGCCCTTTGTCAGCTGGTTGAGGCTCTTTCAACTCCTGTACCATTTGGTTTTGCCAACAGGAAAGAAAATAGCTATGGATGCAAACAAGATGAGACAGGTTATCTCATCCCAGCCTCCTGGACTCATCACTGGTAAGCTAGCACAGCTGCAGCATCTGTCCTGGGTTTGCCTCTGACCCCCACCCCCACCCCCTGCCCTCTCTCTCCCAGCATCCTAGCCACCAGAAAGCAAGGGTCTCCAATCCAGGTTGGTCCAGGGCCCACTGAAAAAAATCCCAAACTGGGAGCTTCTCAAATTGTGCTTCATCCTAAACCTCCTTCTCCCTGTTTTCTAGAAGTTTCCCTTTTGTCCCTAAAGCGTGGGTACATCATGGGGCCTGAGAGGGTGAGTGCCAGTTGATTCTAAGCCACTCTTGCCATCCAAACTGCACAAATCCGTAAGTGCCTGTTTCCCTAAACAATTTGTTGGAGTATGTCACCTCAAAGCTTCCATCCCCTCTGGCTTAAATTTGCTTTGAAGTACTGGTCAATCTTTGCTCTTACCATATAGCTAGGTTGAAGTCTGGTTTGATTTGGTTTGTATCATGAGTTCCTTACTTGCACTCCTGAGGGAAGCAAAGCAGTAGCTTCTTGTCACTGCTGTGAGGTGTGAGCTTCCACTCTTCTGGCCATATGCACCACAGCCCTAACTTGTCCTCTGATAAATTAAGTCATTTCCTTTCTAATGTGGCCTAAAAGATGCTTCAGTCTTGGTGCTGAGAAAAGGAGACAAGGAAACTTCTGAACTGTCCTAGTTTAATTACAGAAGTATGAGGAGAGAAAGGAAGAAAGATGGGGAGCTTAATCAATTGACAAGTCACTTTTTTTTTTTTTTTTTTAAGAGCTAGGGATTGAAGTCAGGCCTTGCGCATGCTGTCTCAGCCCTGGTTTCATAACGTTAGAGGTATGTTACAATCTTAATACATGTTACTGAAACCACTGCAGTTACTCATACTAAGTAGAAATTTTCTGGGCTGTTAGCCCAACCAATCCAGGGGCAACAAGTCTCCTTCCTTATACACTGCCCTCCTGTCCCAGAACTGTGCAGAATCCTGACCCTCTTATTTGTAGTCAATGTCCACCAGACTTTTTGGAGGAATTTAAAAGATTGAGAAATTCAAAAAGATGGGCTGTAGTGGCTTGTACCTGTAATCCCAGCTGTTCAGGAGACTGAGGTCTGAGGTTCAAAGCCAACCTGAGTAAACAAATCTAAGAACTCTTATTACCAATTAACTAACAAAAAGCCAGAAATGGTGATATAATTCAAGTGACAGAGCACCAGACTTGACTGAAAAAATACAAAATAAAACAAACAAGCAAGAGCATGAGGTCTCAAGCACTAAGCCCCAGTCCTGGCACAAAAAAGGAGGAAGGCCAGGTATAGTGGCTCATACCTGTAATCCTAGCTACTCAGGAGGCTGAGATCTGAGGAGCACAGTTCAAAGCCAGCCCAGGCACAAAAGACCATGAGACTCTTATCTCTAATTAATCACTAAAAATTGGGAAGTGGGGCTGAGGTTCAAGAGATAGGGTGGTAGTCTTGAGCTGAAGAGCTCAAGGACAACACCCAAGCCCAGAGTTCAAGCCCCATGACCCACCAAAAAAAAAAAAAGGAGACTTAGGAGCAAGGAAGGAAAGGAAGGAAAAGAAATTAGACAAATTGATTAATTAAGCAGCAGTCTAAACATTAACACCGTGAGAACAATGGAGGATATTCTTGGTCAGAATAGTGGTAGAATGCTTACAGGAAGCCCTGGGTTCACTTCTTCGGTACCACATACACAGAAAAAGCCAGAAGTGGTCCTGTGGTTCAAATGCTAGAGTGCTAGCCTTGAGAAAGCCCAAGGACAGTGCCCAGTCTTAGGGCAGGCAAAAAAAAAACATATTTTTAAGAGAGGATCACAAAGGACTCAGTAGCTATATGTATATGCATATGATCATATAAAATAATGCTTATTGAAATGAACTCTAAGTCATAGAAGCAAGCATATTTTTATGGTACTGTTTGTGAGGTTTTTTCTTTCTCTCTTTCTTTTTTTTGGGATCCTGGGGTGCCGGGGCCTACTGGCAGCAAATTGGGGTTCCTGAAATAGGGGGCAGGGACTGGAAAAAAATAGAAGAGAGACAAACACATCGGGTCTGGGAGGTCTGCAGCCGAGGTAAAAACTGCAGCCTCGTTTATTGTCAACTCCAGGCTTATATTCCTTCTTGAGACCAGGGAACTTCCAGGTGATACATTCATATGGTAAATCTCAGGTCATTTAAACAGAATAAGGCCAGAAAACAATAAGACAATAAAGCAATTGTCTGATGCATATCAAGGTACAGTTTGATTCCACTCTGGCTCCCAACAATGGGGCTTGAACTTAGTCTGGGCAGTGTCCCTGAGCTCTCCAGCTCAAGGCTACCACCCTACCATTGAGCCAAACTCCACTTCCAGTTTTCTAGAGGTTAATTGGACATAAGAGTCTCAGGTCCTTTTGTGCTGGGGCTGGCTTTGAACCTTGATCCTCAGATCTCAATCTCCTGAGTAGCTAGGAATACAGGCGTGAGCCACCATGCCTAGCTTTCATTTTTTTCCGTCATTAATTTTGATTTCGTTACCCTTTTTTTTTTTTTGCCAGTCCTTTCTTGAGCTCAGGGCCTGAGCATTGTCTTTAGGTTTTCTCAAGGCTAGAGCCCTACCACTTGAGCCACAGAACCACTTGCGGCTTTTTTTTCCCCTATGTATGTGGTACCAAGCAATCGAACCCAGGTCCTCGTGCATGCTAGGCAAGCACTCTACCACTACACCAAACTCTCAGCCCAAGTACCCTTTATTTTGTGCATAGGTTTATCTGATTTGGTGAGAGGAGGGAGAAGCACAGAAATAGTAGAACAAAGGGTGAACCAATCAGTAGTGAAACCCATTAGATGATGTTGGAAATGAACTTAGGGGGAGGGATGTCAGAAGAGGAAAACGGAATGAGTGAGGGGGTGACACTTCAAAAGGAAATTTACTCATTACCTGATTGAAGTAACTGTGACCCCTCCATACATCACCTTTATCATAAAAGTTTACAAAATTAAAAAAAGAAATTAGAATCACCTACAATGAAAAAGCACTTTAAAATGTTAGCAATTTGCCTGGGCACAGTGGCTCATGCCTGTAATCCTAGCTACTCAGGAAGCTGATTTCTGAGGATCGTGGTTCAAAGCCAGCCTGGGCGCTAAAGACTTTGAGATTTTTTTTTTTTGCCAGTCCTGGGCTTGAGCTCAGGGCCTGAGCACTGTCCTTGGACTTTCTCAAGGCTAGAGCTGTACCACTTGAGCCTCAGCACCACTTCCGGCTTTTTTCTATGTATGTGGTACCAAGGAATTGAACCTGGGTCTTCGTGCATGCTAGGCAAGCACTTTAACCACTAGGCCAAACTCGCGGCCTAGACCTTGAGATTTTTATCTCCAATTAACCACTGGAAAACTGGAAGTGGGGCTATGGCTCAAGGGGTAGAGCAGTAGCCTTGAGCTGAAGAGCTCAGGGACAGGGCCCAGGCCCAGAGTCCAAGTACCACAGGAGAAAGAAAGAAAGAAAGAAAGAAAGAAAGAAAGAAAGAAAGAAAGAAAGAAAGAAAGAAAGAAAGAAAGAAAGAAAGAAAGAAAGAAAGAAAGAAAGAAAGAAAGAAAGAAAGAAAGAAAGAAAGGAAAAAGCCTCTTGTTTTCATTTCCTGGAGTTCATTTTGATAAATATTTTGTATGGTCTGATGCATATAGGCATTGCACCTTTGTGTTCCTCCTGTTTAAAAAAAAAAAAAAAGTAATCTTAGCTGGGAATATGGCTTAGTGGTAGAGTGCTTGCCTGAACCCCTGGGTTTGATATACCGCATACACAGAAAAAGCAGGAAAGCTACTTGTGGCTAAAGTGGCAGAGCACCAGCCTTGAGAAAGCTCAAGGGACTATGCTCAGGCCCTGTGTTCATGCCCCAGCGCTGGCCAAAAAAAAAAAGGATTGCAATCTTCCATCAAAAGTATAAAAAAAATAGGCCCAGAGTTGAAGTCCCACAACTGACCAAAAAAAAAAACAACCCCAAAAAAACAAACAAAAAAAAAAAGTATAGTAAAAGAATAGTTGGTGAATTTGTTTTTGGTTATGCTTCTAAGAACTGAAACACTTCTACTTGTTTTTTTCTGGTTCTGGCTTTGAGCAACAGCTGAGCTGTTGCTACAAACATAACAGAAATAAACCGTCACCATGACAACACCTTGCTCAATGCTTTGGTATGTGTCCTGACTACTCCCTGTTCACAGGTATTTTGGAGCTGAACATTTCTCTTTGACAAATCTGCTAGGCAGGTGCTCTACCATTGTGCCACATCCTTAACCCTTTTTTTGCACTGGTTATTTTTTGACTGTTTATTTTCCTGCCCAGGTGTACACTTGAACCATGATCTGCTTTTTTAAAGCTCATTTCATAGCAAGGATGACAGACGTGTACTATTGCACTTAGTAATTGTCTGAGAGTCTCATGAACTGTTCTGCTTGGACTGACCTCAAACTGTAATCCTCTTGATCACAGCCTCCCTAATAGCTAGGATTATAGGTGAAAACTACCAGTGCTAGGCTTATTAGTGCCTTTGGTTTGTTTTTTTTTGTTTTTGTTTTGTCTTTATAGGGCTTGAACTCTGAGCCTGGGCACTGTCCCTGAGCTCTTCAGCTCAAGGCTATCGCACTTCCTCTTGAGCCACAGTGCTACTTTTGGTTTTCTAGTGGTTAATTGGAGAAAAAAGTCTCACAAATTTTCATTCCCAAGCTGGCTTTGAACTGTGATCCTCAGGAATCTCATCTTCCTGTGCAGCTAGGATTACAGGTGTAAAACACCAGTGCTTGGTGATGTCTTTGTATTTGATGTAGCCCATAGCCTCAAAGTATAAAAGTATAGCTAGAGCTGTCTGTTGTTCAGTGGTAGGGCAGGTGCTTAGCATATACAAAGTCCTGAGTTTGGTACCCAGAATCCCACCAGCTAAAGAAGGATAAAAGTGGCACCGTATCCATTAAGGATGACCCTAGAATGTGTTGTTTAGTATAAGCCACCTCAGGCAGGAAAATCTGTGAGGCTCTTATCTCACAGAAAACCACCAGAATAACAGAAAGTAGAGCTGTGACTCAAAGTGGTTAAATACTACCCTTGAGCAAAATAGCTCAGGGACTGCACCCAGGCCCTGAGTTCAAGCCCCAAGACACACACACACACACACACACACAAACGCACGCACGCACGCGCACATGCACGCGCGCGTGCACACACACAGTAAAACAAAACAAAACAAAAAACCCTACAGGGGCTTGGAATGTGGCTTAGTGGTAGTATGCTTGCCTAGTATGCATGAGGCCCTGGGATTGATTCCTCAGTGTCACATAAACAAAATAAATAAATAAACAGAATTTTTTAAAAAAAAGAGAGAGAGGACCGGGAGTTTGGCCTAATGGTAGAGTGCTTGCCTCGCATGCACAAAGACCCAGGATCAATTCCTCGGTACCACATACATAGAAAAATGCTGGAAGTGGTGCTGAGGCTCAAGTGGTAGAGCTCTAGCCTTGAGAAAGCCCAAGGACAGTGCTCAGGCCCTGAGCTCAAACCCAGGACTGGCAAAAAAAGAGAGAGAGACAGAGACAGAGAGACAGACATAGAGAGAGAATGAAGGCTGGGCACTGGTGGCTCACACCTGTAGTCCTAGCTACCCAGGAGGCTGAGATCTGAGGATTGTGGTTCAAAGCCAGCCTGGTAACTAAAGTCCTTGAGACTCTTATCTCCAGTCAACCACCAGAAAACAGAAGTAATGCTGTGGATCAAGTGGTAGAGTGGTAGCCTTGAGCTGAACAGCTCAGGGACAGTGCCCTGGCCCAGAGTTCAAGCCCCACGACTGCCAAAAAAAAAAAAAATAGAAAAGAAAAGTACACTTGAAACATCCTTCATTCTTTCCTTCCTTCTCCCCCCCTCTTTCTTTTTTGGCCAGTCCTGGGGTTTGAACTCAGGGCCTGGGCACTGTCCTTGGACTTTCCTCAAGGCTAGAGCTTTACCATTTGAGCCACAGCACCACTTACAGCTTTTTCTATGTATGTGATAATAAGGGATTGAACCCGAGTCTGAGTGCATACTAAGCAAGCACTCTACCACTAGATTAAACTCCCCGCCCTTGATACATCATTTCTGTATAATATATTAGTATCTTTTTTAGTCAATGCTTTCTGATGTCTTGGTATAAAACCTACTCAAATGTTGTATTGCCATAATTTATATAAACAATGTCCTCTCAGTGAATACTGTGGTTGTGATTAAATGCAATATCTTGCCCCCTTGGTGACTATAAAACCAATAAGCATGACCAGGAAACAAAAGACTAAAGAAAGTTTCATATACTTACTTCCTATACTTACAGCAACTATAGAGCTCAGTGGGCATACTTCTAAAAACAATGCTCCCAGAACAGAGAAAGCAAAGGGACTTCGTTTTTACATTTTATTTCGGAAGCTGGTTCTGGGTTTTGAACTCAAAACATGGGTGCTGTCCCTGTCTAGCACTCTACCACTTTAGCACTCCTAGCCCAGGTCTTAGTAATTTTACATGGGCTAGCTTTGAACTTACTAAACTTCTGCCTTCACTTCCCAAATAGCTGGAATTATAGGCATGTGCACCATGTCTAGCCCTTCATTTTTTTTTTTTTTTTTTTTTTTTTGCCTGAACTCAGGGCCTGAACACCGTCCTTGCACTTAAAGCCACAGCACTACCTCTGGCTTTTTCTATGTATTTGGCAACAAGGAATCAAACCCAGGTCTTTGTGCATGCTAGGCAAGCACTCTACCACTAGGCCAAACTCCTGGCCCTAACCCATCATTTTTATTCTAAATGGGTTCGCTGGTCTCTTGTCTTTCATCTTCTGACTAATAGATAGTCTTTTTAAAATTACTAAATAAGGCCATAGTGGTAACAAAAGTAATAATAGCTTCTATTAACTGAGACCATGATATCTTTCAGCTTCTGCATACTTTGTCTGATTCTCTCAACTCTGTGAGGCAAACATTGTTAGCCTCATTTTAGAGACATGGAAAATGAACCTCACTCTGAGTATATACCACAAATGAGTACCACACAGAGAGAGTGCCACTCTGCTATTAGGAGTGGCCGGCTGTGTTCTTCACACTGTGGATAAAGCACTGAATTCACTTCCAATTGTGGCTGCAACAAATCAGCACAATGTAGTGTTCGGAGAATTGCACATTTTACTGCCTTAGGTTTCTGAAAGTCAGAAGTCCTAGACTCAAGGGGTTGGCATGACAGTCCTACATTCCTGCTAGAGACTCTGGAGTAGACAATGTCATGGCTCTTTCTAGCTTCAGAATGCTGCCTGCATTCCTTGAGTCAGAGCTCCTTCTTCTACCTCAAGGCCAACAGTATAACATCTTTTAACTTCTTTTGCTGCTGTTTCTTCACATTGTTTATATCCTACTTCCCTCTTCATTCTTCAATTTTGTTCATATGGTTAGTATGCAACTAGATCCCAGATCTAGTTGGGCCTTAATTTGTTTGTTTAAAAAACTGGCTGGGGGCGGGGAATTTGGCCTAGTGGTAGAGTGTTTGCCTAGCATGCACGAAGGCCGTGGTTCTATTCCTCAGTACCACATACATAGAAAATAGGAGAGAAGTGGTGCTGTGGCTCAAGTGGAAGAATTATAGCCTTGAGAAAGCCCAAGGACAGTGCTCAGGCCTTGTGTTCAAGCCCCAGGACTGGCAAACGAATACTAATAAAAATTACTAAGACCCTGTCTGAAAAAGAACAATCAAACCACAGAATCAGGATGCATGAAAGGGAAGGAATTAAAGATTACAGAACACCTAGTTATTCCTAGTGGGAGTAACTTTAGATTCTGTTCTAGGGAGCAAAGGCTGGGAAGAGCGAGAGGAATGTTACTTCTGCTTTCTTGTAATGACTCGGGTTTTCTTCAACTTTTAGCCACTCCCCTGTGGAATTCCCTTGGCCCCATTTTCTTCACCCCCTTCAAGCTCTTTTCTCTGTACAGCACCCAGAAGGATGCATTGGTTCATGCTTCTCCCTCACCATTTAGGTATCTTTCATCATTTTTTGTTGTTTAGGGCCTAGGTGCTGTCCCTGAGCTCTTTTGCCCAAGCCTAGCAGTCTACCACTTTTGGACCACAGCTCCACTTCGGGTTTCCTTGTGGGTGATTGGAGATAAGAGTGTCTTGAACTTTCTTGACTGGGCTGGCTTTGAATTGCATTCCTCAGATCTCAGCCTCATAAGTAGCCAGGATTAAGGCATGAGTTACCAGGAACCGGCTTTTTGGTCACTTTTGCTGTATTATACTATACAGATGCCAATCTGCCATTGCTCACTGTGAAATCTATCTAGCACCCATGACTCTACTAGGCATCTCATTTCTCTGGCTGTAATTAGCTCACTGTAAGTAAGAAACAGGTATTTCACCCAAGCTAGGAATTGGGATTTGTGAATTAGACAGCTGTCACCCTGAACTGGCTGGAAACACACCATGGCGCCCTGAGGAGACTTCAACAACCATCAGTCTGTCAGATTAGGATGGGGAAGGTGAGGAGCAGCAGCAGGTTTGCAGGGAAATGTCCCCAGTAGTTTTAAAGCTTCCTGTTGTAGGCCCTGCAGACAGCTGTATTGTATTCCTGCCTTTAGATTCATGAGATAGCCTTCTATATATCCTTATTTTTTTAATCTTCATTTTCCATTTCAGCCAACTTTAATTGAATTCTATTATGTCAGCTAAACAAGTTCAGCCAATTTAAAAGCAAAGATCTTTGGGGAATGCAGGTTCCAGAATTAGTCTTGGAGAAAAGCCATTTAGTATGCTGCTGGGCAGTCTCAGCTCTTCTTGCTGAGCAGAAGCCTGGAAACTTGGATGACCAAGTCCTCCACCATTGGATGGTGCCCAGGAGGGAGCCTAAGGAAAACTATGCATCAACACAGACTTCTCTGAAGTTATCTTTCTTTTTTTTTTTTTTTTTTTGCCAGTCCTGGTCTTGAGCTCAGGGCCTGAGCACTGTCCTTGGACTTTCTCAAGGCTAGAGCTCTACCACTTGAGCCTCAGCACCACTTCCGGCTTTTTTCTATGTATGTGGTACCGAAGAATCGAACCCGGGTCTTCATGCATGCTAGGCAAGCACTTTAACCACTAAGCCAGACTCCCGGCCCTGAAGTTATCTTTTAAAAAAGATAGAGAGAGAGAGAGAGAGAGAGAGAGAGAGAGAGAGAGAGAGAGAGAGAGAGAGAGAGAGAGAGAAGAAGAAGAAGAAGAAGAAGAAGAAGAAGAAGAAGAAGGAGGAGGAGGAGGAGGAGGAGGAGGAGGAGGAGGAGGAGGAGGAGGAGGAGGAGGAGGAGGAGGAGGAAGAGGAAGAGGAAGAGGAAGAGGAAGAGGAGGAGGAGGAGGAGGCTGAGGACCGAGAATGTGGCTTAGTGGTAGAGTGTTTGCCTAGCACACAAAGCCCAGGGTTCAATTCTTCAGTACCACATAAACAGGAAAAGCTGGAAGTGGGCCTGTGCCTCAAGTAAGTGGTAGAGTGCTAGCCTTGAACAAAACCAGCCCAGGGACAGTGCCCAGGCCCTGAGTTCAAGCCCCAGGATGGGCAAAAAAAGAATTTGCTGCCAGATTCAGATTCTGCCTTCTGATGCTTAATCTTGTCATTGTCCTAGGGACTTAAATGTCCAACATACTTTTAATTGATAAGCATTGATCACATGCACTGCTCAACTTTACTTCCCCTTGGCATTTTTTTTAACTTAGTTGTATCTTTTACCTTGTGAAAAAACAATTTACTACTGGACTCCCTACCAGTTTCTGCTCTTGCTTCTTGTCTGTTTAATTTAGGGTCCAAATTATGACAAATCACTTGGAAAATACCTTGAAATCTCTTGACCATGTTTGGTTTGTCCTTGCTAGTACATGTAGCTATGCATATAAAATACATATACAATATACATGTACTTAAACGAGACCTGCACCATTTTCATGATAATGAGCAGCTATGTGACTCATGAAACCATCAGACAGCTCACAGGACATAGTCCCCAGACTTAATCAGAGGCTCCACTCAGCCAGCATGAGTTCTCCATTCATCCTTTAGCTCCTCTAAGTGCCTGTTCCAACACACCTTTGATCACTCAACTGTCCACATGCAAGTCTTCCAGGGGCAGTAATGGGCCAGGACAGGATGCCAGAGGCCCATGTGTGTGAGTACTCCAGGACCTGGTGGTGTGAGGTCTAGACACGTGCACACATGACTACTGGAGGCCATGGGCAGGGTAGCAGAATCTCTGTGGGAAGGGTCCTTTTTCTCTGTCTAGCCAGGTTCTTTTCTGCTCACTTTCCCCCCTATTGTTTCTTAGTCAAAATGCTGGAGATTGGTAGGGCTAGAAATGCAGAGAATCCAGATTCTGGTCCTGCTTCCCAGAACAAGCTGTCCTCCTAGCTCCCTTCTTGGCACAATCTTGTCTCTCATTGCCTATCCAGCCAAGTAGGGAGTAAGGGAGAGCTGTGTCTCTTGATGCCAGAACTGGAACACCAAGTACCCCCAAACCTCTTGTGTAGCAGATGGGCAGCTTATCTTTTAGATAGATATTCGTGGACTCCCCTGAGAACTGGATGACCGGAGGTAACCTTGTTTCTGTAGAAACTGTCATTAGGAGTTTAAATGACTGGCTTTGTCAATAAGCTTCACAATCCACAGGCTATGCCAACAGTGGAGAGTGCTTGGCAGGAGCTAAAAAGAACTGCTGTCACTTTGGCATACATTGCAGAAAAGAATACAGACCCAGTCTGGCACTGGTGGCTCACACCTGCAATCCTAGCTACTCATGAGGCCGAGATCTGAGGATCACCATTCAAAGCCAGCCCAGGCAGGAAAGGGCATAAGACTCATATCTCCAATTAACCACCAGAAAAGTGGAGCTCTGACTGAAAGTAGTAGACTGCCGGCCTTGAGCAAAAAAGCCCAGGGACAGCGTCCAGGACCTGAGTTCAAACACCATGACCGATAATCATCATCATTATAACTACTACTAATAATAATAAATACAAAGCCAGGGGAGAGAAGTCTTTTCTTTCAAAAAAATTTATTCTGTAAAATTCCCCTGCCCCCCAAGAAAGAAATAGTTACAGTATATTTGCCAAAATAATTTTATATAAAGAAATCAAATGCTTGTATAAAACCAAAGGGAAAGCTGGGCACGATGGTTCACACCTGTAATCCTAGCTACTCAGAAGATCTGATTGTGGTTTACAGCCAGCCTGGGCATTAAAAATAGTCTGTGAGACCCTTATCTCCAGTTAACCACCAGAAAACAAGAAATGGCTCAAGAGCTCAAGGGGTAGTGTGGTAGCCTTGAGCTAAAGAGTTCAGGGACAATACCCAGACCAAGGCGCAGGCCAGTAGCTCTGAGCTGAAGAGATCAGGCCCAGGGTTCAAGTCCCACGATCAACAGACAAAACAAAAACAAACCAAGAGGAATTAACCAATGATTCCAAATATTCCAAACCAAGTACATTAAATTATTAGTAAAATAAAAATGTAGACAGTATAATTCTTAACTACATATCAGTTGACATTTATCAAGTTCTAATTATATAGCAACAAGAAGAAGGAGGAGGAGGAGGAGGGGGAGGGAGAGGGAGATGGAAGGAGGAGAGGAAGAGGAGGAGGAGGAGGAGGGGGGAGGTGGGTAGTAGGAGTAAAAACAACAACGTTCAATATCTCAGTCCTCAAACCACAAAGCTGGGAGTTTGGGGATGTAACTCACTCCCAGAGAGTCCTAGCCTATCATGTGTAAGGCCCTGGGCTCTGTCCACTAGCACAAAATCAAAACCAAAACACAGCAACCTCAAAGCCCCAAATCAACCAACGAAAACAACAAAAAAAAAAATTCACCATGAGGGCACAAATGTAAAGTCTCCCAGTCCTACAGTAGAATTAGTCCAGCATGTCCGAAGACCTTAAGTCCAAAAGAAAAACGTTTTACAGGGCACGGGGTTAAGGTCTGCAGTCCCAGTGTGGCTAAGGAGGCCCATTAGCTGGAGTGCGAAGGGGTCCAACCCCACGAGCACTGCGAAGCCTCACCATACTTGGCAGCCTAGCTGTAGAAGTGGAGGGAAGGCTCCTGTGGGCTTCTCCATGATGGGGAGAAGGGGACATTTAGCAGTGTCAGCACAGTGGAAAAAAAACCAGCACAGCATGAAGGACCACTGGCCAAAGCCTTTTGTGCTGTTCAGAATGCTGTGGGCACAGCCCATCCTCTAGGGCTGAGACTGTAGCTCAGTCATGGAGGGGCTTGCTCGGTGCTCAGGAAGTCCTGGGTTCCATGCAAAATAGGGCCAATTCCGAGGCTTCTCAAGTCTGATGTGTCCTCTCCTCACGGTCAGCATCTCATGGACAATGTCTTGGGATACGGGTGGGTGTTGAGTCAGAGAGCAGGACTCCCCAAAGGGGTAGAGGGCTGAGAGAAGCTTGGGGTAGTGAGCGAATTACACCCTGTGAAGAGAGATCGCTGACGTGCAGCCGTGGAGGTCAGGGGACGGCTGTGGCCGTGGCTGAGAACCGGGCGGTGGTGGAGAGCTCTGGATGTGGTTCGAGTGAGACCTTCAGCTGCTGCTGCCACTCCAGCGGTAGTTGGCATTGGGCCTTGAGCTTGGGCAAGGCCCTCTGTGGCTGCTGCTGGGATTCCAGCACCGGGAGGCATTGGGCCTCCAACTGGGGAAAGGACTGCACTGGCTGCATTAGGGTTGGGCCTCTAGCTGCCACTCTGAGTGGCACCGGGCTTCTCAGTGCAGCCTTGACCCCAGCTCTGGTTGTGGTTCGGCCTCCTGCTCTGGATGGCACTGGGTTTTCACTTGTGGCAGGGACCGCGGCTGAGTGTGGAACCCCAGGAGAAGCTGTGAATGGGGCTCTGACTGAGCCCTTCTGAAAGTTGTACTCAAGCAAGGCCAATGCCCGACCCGGTCTGGAGCAGAGGGACTCCGTAATTTGTAAGAAAGTTCAAGTCCTGGATACAGAGGAATAGAAGTAAGCTGGGTGTGCCCACGATGCAGGATCCACGTCTGCCGAGGCTGGGATAGGGCAACCGGCTCAGGTTGGCTTTGGGGCTCGGGCTGTGGTTGGGCTCTGGGCTCTGGGCGGCATCGGGCGTCCAGGAGAGGTCGGGGTTGGGCCTCTAGTTGAGGCCGCAGGTCTGGTCGGCAATGGAGCTCCAGCTGTGGTTGGGCCTCTGGCTGCGGCTGGGTCTGGAGCAGGAGGGTCGTCTGAGGCTGCGGCAGTTGGGACGCCTTCCTGCGGTTGGGTTTGGAGCTCCCGAGCCTCCCAGGGCCACACGCTTCTGGAGATGAGCCTGACTTCTGGGAGCAGAGCCAAAGGCCTGGTTTCAGAGGAGTGATGGAAACCCCGGTGCTGCGGGTGTGAGGGACGGGCTCCAGCTGAGCTCGGCCCGGCCCTGGGGGATGAGGGAGCAGCGTGGTCCAATTCCACTTCCGATAACTGGCCTGTCTTCCTAGCCCGACGGTTCTTGAACCACATCTGCACTCTCAACCTGGTCAAGTTCAGCTTTTCCGCCAGTTGCACTATCTGACGGTACGTGGGGTACTTCGTGCTCCTAAAAGTAGCTTCCAGCACTTTCTTCTGGCCTTCACTGAGAGCTGAGCAGGGCTGCTCTGAGGGGCCTGGGATAGGGAGGGAGCCTGAGTCTGAAGACACTGGGGTATCTAGAGCATCTGAGGGACATATTAGGACGACTTGAGTACGTTGGGATCCTGAGGGAGCTAAAGGATCGACAATGCTCGGTGGGTCTCGGGCAGCTGAGAGATGGGGGGGTGGTAGGGAGGCCAGAGAAAATTGGTGTTCTGAGGGAGCTGGAAATGCAGACACCACAGAACCTGTGGTAACTGAAGGATGTGAGGGTGGTTGGAGGATCAGAGACAATTGGTGTTCTGGCGGAGCTGCAGATGCAGACATTGGGGTATCTGGGGCAACTGAGAGACGTCGAGGTGGTAGGAGGATCAGAGACAATTGGTGTTCTGGGGGAGCTGCAAATGCAGACATTGGGGTATCTGGGGCAACTGAGAGATGGCCGGGTGGTAGGGGGACCAGAGGAAATTGGTGTTCTGGGGGAGCTACAAATGCAGACATTGGGGTATCTGGGGCAACTGAGAGACGTCGGGGTGGTAGGGGGACCAGAGGAAATTGGTGTTCTGGGGGAGCTGCAAATGCAGACATTGGGGTATCTGGGGCAACTGAGAGACGTCGAGGTGGTTGGGGGACCAGAGGAAATTGGTGTTCTGGGGGAGCTGCAAATGCAGACATAGGGGTACCTGGGGTAACTGGTGGTAGGGGAAGCAGAGACAATTGGCGTCCTGAGGGAAGGAGAGAATTTGCAGGCACTGGAGGATCTATGGGCACTTGGGCACTTGGAATGTGTGAGGGCACTTGGGAGCCTGAAGTAAATTGAGAGTCCATGTGAACTGGGGGCCTTGCCTGGAGTGGGTCTTCCTGAAGTCCTGCAAGTCCTTGTATTCTTGTATCTTGTCCAGTGCCTTGTGTCCCCTGCTCAGCTCAGTGGCCTGCTGCTCTCCTTAGCTCCCCACGTCCCCTCAGCTGGACAACTTAGCCCCACTTCTCTTTAATTTGATTCCTCCTCAACTCAGCACTGCTCATGTGCAACAGATTCTGCCGGTTTTCCTCTTACTGAGTGGGGTAAAGTCTCAATTATATATGGGTTAGTTCTAAGATGAACCCAAGTGGGGAAAATGAAAGTGACGCTTGGTGAATATGTAGAATATGTGAATATGTGCACAGCTATGACCTCAGGCACTTGAGAAGCTAAGGCAGGAGAATTACTAGTTCAAGGCCAAGTGAGGATACATGGTGAGACCATGCCTAAATAAAATAAAACAGAGGAGTTAAGTGACAGACAATACTCCACAGTACCATGTGTCGCTCTGGGAACAAATACCAATGTAAAGCCACCAAAGAAAGACACATGTAAAAGTACTAAGGAGGAAGTTTCACATGGAACAGGAAGTAAAAAGAAAAGCCAACCCAGAAGACAGGTGGGAATCCTCTGTAAATTTAGCTTTAAACAACTTTCTAGGATGCCACTGGGAAGAGGGCTCAAATGAATTCTATCTACAAAGATTAAGTCCACCTTTCTTTCTTTACCTGAAATAGTGGGAGAAGATGATGAACATCATATGATACTTCACGTTCCTCTCTCTGACTCCAGCAGGTTTTAGGATTTCCTGTCCCTCCATTGTATGTGAGGAAGATACATTTTAAAGTATATTATTTTGTTGTACCTATACACAATGGAATTTTATTTATTATTATTATTATTGCCAGTTCTGGGCTTGAGCTCAGGGCCTGAGCACTGTCCTTGGGTTTTCTCAAGGCTAGAGCTCTACCACTTGAGCCATAACAACACTTTTGGCTTTTTTTTCTGTGTATGTGGTACCAAGGAATCAAACCCCAGTCTTTGTGCATGCTAGGCAAGCACTCTACCACTAGGCCAAACTCCCAGCCCCCACAATGGAATTTTAAACAGGCATTAGAAAGAATAAAATTATGCCATTTGTAGGGAAATGGATGGGATTATAATAAAAATCTGTTAATTGAGGTAAGCAATGCTCAGAGAGACAAAAGGCATGTTTTCTCTGATATGCAGAAATTAGATCTAAAATACACTGGGATATGATAAATTTTACAGGATTCTAGACAAACACAGTGAGACCAAAGAGAAACACAGAGGTGTAATTTGTATGTTTATGCCTACACTTGGGTTCTTTTTTTTTTTTTTTTGATTGTGAGACTTGAACTCTGGGCCTGGGCCCTGTCCCTGAGCTCTTCAGCTCATGGCTACCGCCCTACCCCTTGAGCCACCGCCCTACTTCCAGTTTTCTGGTGATTAATTAGAGATAAGAGCCTCATGGACTTTTTAGTGTCAGCCTTTGAACCGAGATCCTTAGATCTCAGCCTCCTGAGTAGGTAGGATTGCGGGCATGAGCCACCACACTCAGCTTTACACTTGCATTCTTGCTTGGCTTATTTCCATTCAAGTTTGGTGCTCTACCACTTGAGCCACACGTCCATTTCCAGCTCTTTCTTGTATTATTGGAGTTAAGAGTTTCAGATTTCTTTGCACAGGCTTGCTTTGAACCAGGATCATCAGATCTCAGTCTCCTGAGAAGCTAGAATTGCAGATGAGCCCCTGTCACCTGCTTATAATACAATTTTAAGAGCTAAGTTTACTGCCTATAAGGTAATAAGTGATATAATTTTAAGCTCCATGGAGGATTCAGAGGAAAGGCACAAAGGACAAAGAAACAATGGGTGCAAGAAATTTATTTTATCCAAATGCAAGCACAGCTCTTTTCTATCCTGTACCTAAATTGCATTTTTTTCACTTCCTCTACAAGCTTTGAGCTTAGCAGCCAGTACCTCCAGTGAAATGCTGCTGTTTTGGAGCCCTATAGCTGAATCATCCTGCTGGGCTGGGGAGGGAGGGCTAGGGGTATGTGAGGCTCCTAATTGAGACTTTGCATTCCTTTAGGAATATGAACATCTTCCTTCCTTCCCTCTTTCCTTCCTTCCTTCTTTCTTCCTTTCTTTCCTCTCCCTCCTTTCTTTCTTTCCTTGCCTCCCTCCCTATCTCCATGTCTCAGATTCCTAGAGAAAGCAGGCCTCTTGTGCGTTAGGGAAGAAAACCACATTTTCCTTTCCTTCTCTGCATTGAGTTAAAAGAGTACATAAAAAAGTGAAAATGAGGCTTAAAAAAGAAAAGTGAGAATGAGACTTAGTGATAGGGTGCTTGCCTAGCATGCCTGAAGCTACCTCAGTACCACATAAACAGAAAAAGTGGGAAATGGCACCATGGCTCAAGTAAAAACAACAACAAAAACAAAAAACTCAGAGACAGTGCCCAGGCCCTGAGTTCAAGCCCCAGGACTGGCAATAAAGTGACCAGCTTAGCCATGTGCTAGTTGCTCATGTCTATAATCCTTGCTACTCAGGAGTCTGAGATCCAAGGATAATTCCTTGAAGCCAGCCCTGACAAACAGTTTATCAGATTCTTCTCTCCAATAACTACCAAAAAACCTGGAAGTGGAGCTGTGTTTTTAGTGGTAGAGCTCTAGCCTTGAACAAAAGAAGTTCAGGCCCTAAATTCAAGCTCCAGGACCAGGAAAAAATAAAAATAAAGGCTGGGAGTTGGGCACAGCGGCTCACACCTGTAATCCTAGCCATTCAGGAGGCTGAGATATGAGGATCAACGTTCAAAGCCAGGCCGGGCACAAAAGGACCTGAGACTCTTATCTCCAATTAACCTCTAGAAAACAGGAAGTGGGGCTTGGCTCAAGGGTAGGACAGTAGCCTTAAGCTGAAGAGCTCAAGAACAATGTCCAGGCTCAGGGGTAGGTTGGTAGCCTTGAGCTGAAGAACTCAGGGACAGCTCCCAAGTCGAGTCCAAGCCCCATGACCCACAAAAAAAAAAAAGGCTGGAAGTATAGTCTGTAGAGTGCTTGCCTAGCATGCATGAAGCCCTGAATTCAATTCATTGGTACTACATACATAGAAAAAGTTAGAAGTTGTGGCTCAACTGGTAGAGCTCTATAGTTTTGAGAAAGCCCAAGGACAGTGCTCAGGCTCTGAGTTCAAGCCCCAGGACTGGCAAAAAAAAAAGCAGTTTAAAAAACAAAAATAAAAACAGTCAGCTGACCAGTTTTCAGTGCTAACTAGAGGCCAGAATTTAACATTTTCTATGTGTCTTTTTGTTTCATTCTGTTTGTGTTTTGCAAAGGAAAACTGAGGCTCATCAACAGTAGCCTGCTCAAATATCACACACACACTCTCACAATGTGACGCTGCCAGGATTTTGTTGCCAAAGTATATTCTTTCCCTGTCCCTACCCTCAGTGTTAGGGGTTGAACCTGGAGCCTCACATACATGAGGCAAATGCTCTACCACTGAGTTACTACTCCAGTTCTCCAAAATGTATATTTCCTAATCTACTATAGCATAGCCATTCACTCACCCAACACATGTGTCAAGCAATACCCAAGTTCCAAAGATAGAAGAGTGGAAGGAACTTGTTGCTGGTGGAGCTTCCATTTCAGTAATTCACAACAGGCACATTGTGTATTCAGAAAATGTCCAACAAAACATCTAATGTCAGATGATCGAGTGGTAAGCCTAGGAAGTTTGAGGGCCTGGGTCCAGTCTCTAGTACTGAAAAAAAAAGAAAAAAGAAAAGGTCTCAGAGGGGCTGGAAGCATAACCTAGTTGTAGAGTACTCACCTAGCATGCATGAAGCCCTGGGTTCAATTTCTTCCTACTACATACACAGAAAAAGCTGGAAGGGTCAATGTGGATCAGGTGGTAGAGCGTTAACTTTGAGCAAAAAGTGTCCAAGAACAGTGCTCAGGCCCTGAGTTCAAGCCCCAGGACTGGCAAAAAAAAAAAAGTCAGCTACTAGTAAAATCTAAAGCAGAGTTGAGGGATGGAGGGACTACTGCCCATACAGCGGCCAGGAAAGGCTTTATGGAGATGACCCTGAAGCTGATACCTGCATATTCTGACATCTACAATCTGGTGATTTCCAGTGATATCAATTAATATAGACATCTACAGATGCCAGTCCTGGGCTTGAGCTCAGGGCCTGAGCACTATCCTTGGGCTTTCTTAAGGCTAGAGCTCTACCTCTTGGGCCTCAGCACCATTTCTGGCTTTTTTCTATGTATATGGTACCAAGGAATCGAACCCAGGTCTTCGTGCATACTCGGCAAGCACTCTACCACTAGGCCACACTCCCGGCCCTTCAGAAATATGTTGAGTGGTATGTCTGCAGAGCTATCTAGCAGATGACCGCACACCCTCACCAAATACAACCATTCTTGTGTGTTCATGTATGTATGTGCCAGTACCATGGCTTAAACATGCTCTTATTTGGCTAGTTGTTTGCTTGCTCATGCCTGGTGTTCTACTAGTTGAGCAAAGCCTCCAGCCTGTCCTTTTGAGCCTGTATTTTTTTTTTATGTTTCCAGTAGCTACATCAGTTATGATTCCCATAGCCAGTCCCCAAATCTCCCCAACCACTAGAAGCAATGACAAAATAGTTTCAGCATCCTTAAAGCTTTTTTTTTTTTTTCTGGAAGTCCTGGGGTTTGAACTCAGGGCCTACGCACTGTCCTTGGACCCTTTCTTTTCTTTTTCTTTTCTTTTTTTTGCTCAAGGGTAGCAAAAAACAGCTGCCACTTGAGCCACAGGGCCACTTCTGGCTTTTTCTGTGTATGTGGTTTCCAGGAATTGAACCCAGGGATTCATGCTAAGGTGAGAATGCTACCCCTAAAAATTTTGAGTCCTTGTCCTTGAGTTGGCATGTTCCTTATCACACTTTTTATTACTGCTAAGACTGGGGTGGATCATTCTTTTCTTTTCCTTTTTTTTTTTGTGGGTCATGGGGCTTGAACTTGGCCTGAGTGCTGTCCCTGAGCCCTTCAGTTCAAGGCTACCATCCTACCCTTGAGCCAAGTCCCACTTTGCATTTTCTAGAGATTAATTGGAGATTAGAGGCTCAGGTACTTTTGTGCTGGGGATGGCTTTGAACCTTGATCTTCAGGTCTCAGCCTCCTGAGTAGCCAGGATTACAGGTGTGAGCCACCGCGCCCCCCATTTCTTTCTTTCTTTCTTTTTTTTTTTGTTCATCCTGGCACTTGAACTCTGGGCCTGAGCGTTGTCTCTGAACTCTTCCATTGAGCCACAGTGCCATTTCCTGTGTTTTGGTAATTAATTGTCGATAATAATCTCACTGACTTTTTAGTGCTGGTATTGAGCCTTGATCCTCAGATCTCAGCCTCCTGAGTTGTTAGGATTACAGGTGTGAGCCACCACGCCCGGCCTAGATAGGGTGGGTTATTTCTATGGTCCCACTAATTAGATCTTCACTTCAGTGTTGGACTGTGAAGACTAACTATAAATCCTAAATCACAATCATCTGTCGCAACAGCATTCATAAATACGAATGGCTAATGGTGTCTGGGAGTTTCAGAGGCGCATGGTCCGAGCTGGGATCCGTGACAGTGCTGGACCAGAAGTGGAGGGCTGCGCAAGAACTGTTGCAAATTCAATTCATCTGCAGTAAGTAGCCTCATCTGAGATACAGTGTGCATGCACTGCTCCTTCTAGCCCAAACCACTACCATTTCTCCCTTCGCTTGTATAACAGCTAAGTAGTCTCTCTCCTTCCCCGTTTCCTCATTAAAACGAATTCTCTATGTGCAGCTAGAATAGCCTAGTTTAATTGTTTAATGGATATTTATCGTGTCTAGCAGTAGCACCCTGCTTGCTACCCCTTGAGTATGTGAATCCTTGCTTTCCAAGAATGCGTGGAATGATTCCTCCAGTGGAAGGCCAGGACTTGGCTGCCAAGGCCGAGGTCAAAGTCCTCCGTCTTCCCTGCTCCACCGCTCTTCCTGTTTGCCGGCTCGGCGGGCTGGAGCCCAGGTCAGCGCGCGCCCCGCCCACTCCCAGAGACCCCGCCTCCTCCAGGGCCCGGTGCCCTCGCCAAAGATGGCGTCCGGCGCTTCGGCTCTGAGGGAAGTGAGCTCACGCTACTCCGGAAGGCGAGGCGGGGGAGCGAGAGCGAGCGAGTGACCCGCCGTGGGGCTGTGGGTGGGGCGGTGGCGGCGGCCCTAGCGTTTACGTTTGGAGCGGGAGCGAGCGGCGGCGCTGGGGGTTCGGCCGCTCCCGGGGACCCCGCGAGGACCAGGCCTGGAGGAGCTGCTGGAGGTGTCTCCGGACGCCGACGGCCGGAGGACAGGTGGCCCTGCGAGCCGGCGGCCCGCCCCCGCCGCCCCAGTCCGGCCCGGCCCGGCCCAGCCCGGCCCAGCCCGGCCCCGGGCTCCGCGCACCGGCTCAGGCCCCGGCCCTGCCCCGGGCTCCGCGCGCCGCCGGCCCCGGCCAGGCCTCGGGGCTGCGGCGGGAACCGCCGAGCGGGCTGGACGGGGCCTCCGCTGAGGGACCGTCGGGGAGCAGCGAGCCCCGGGGTCAGACCGCGGCCGCGTCCCTCGCCGCCTCCTCCTCGGCGCCGGCGGGGCCTCCTCCGGGTACGCCGCCCCGTCCTGCAGCTGGGTGATAGTTTTCTTTTCGCTCCCCTCGCTTTGGCCGAGAGGGCGGTCGCTCCGGGCTGCCCTCGCCCGCCGGAAAGTTTGGATGCCGGTGGGCATGCAGAGCCTCCCTTCGTGGACCGCTGGCGCGTCCCGCTGCCGCCGCGGACTCCACTAGAGGCATCGGTCGCCGTCGGAGTGCCGAGAAGGAGAAGAAAAGGGAGGGAACCCCCGGTCCCCTCTCCCGGGACGTCCCCGCCGAGGCCCTCTCCCCCGCGCCCCGCGGCGCGGCCACCTGGGAGTTAGGATGCAAGGGAGTGAGCCGGTGTCCAGCATGAAAGTGTCGGAGAGCGAAGGGAAGCTGGAGAGCCTGGCCGCGGCCGTCACTCCGAGCAAGCACGGCGGCGGCGGCGGCGGTGCGGGCGGAATCAGCAGCAGCAGCAGCAGCAGCCGCGGCGGCGGCGCTAAAGGCTGGCAGTACAGGTAAGGGTCCTGCTCGCCGGTGTGGTCTTGGGCTGCAGACTGCTGCCTGGTTATTTTGCAGAGGTTGGAAGGTCAAAGCTGTCCACCGGCTTCCACCGGCAGCTTGATCATGGTTCATCTGAACTTAGGACTTCACCTTTTTTCTTAGCAAGATTCGCTTCATAAATCCATTCAACAGGTACTCATGGAGCTGTATTGAGGAATTATAAAAATGGATCTTAAGAGCGGATTCTTGCTCTGGTTTTATTCTGTACCCACTTTTCTGTCTGACTTGCTTGCTTGCCTTTTTGCCATCTATCTAATCCAGACTGGGACTCGGAACTTTCTCTTTGGTTAGTCATCAGTCAACTGAGGACCGCCTCCAACCCCAAAGGTTGGGGTTCTTTTCTTTCTGTTTCCCCTCCCCCCCACACTTCTGCTTTTGCCTGTGTTGTAATTCGTTCACTACCCTGACTGTAAGGTGAGGAACTGTCTAACTCAGCTCTTTTTTTTTTTTTTTTTTTTTTGCCAGTCCTGGGCTTGAGCTCAGGGCCTGAGCACTGAGCACTGTTGGGCTTTTCTCAAGGCTAGCACTCTGCCACTTGAGCCACAGCACCACTTCCAGCCTTTTTCCATGTATGTGGTACTGAGGAATCGAACCTGGGTCTTTGTGCATGCTAGGCAAGCACTCTAGGCCAAACTTCCGGCCCCTAACTCAGCTCTTTCTTGAGCCTAGCAAATATAAGGTGCTCAAAACTTCATTTGCCCTGATGTTGCCATTGCCCAGAAAAGATGCTTACCCTCCCGGTGTTTGTGAGTTAGACTGATGGCCATAACAAACTAAAATGCATGGGCAAAGCAGGATAGACTACCTGCCTCTGCTACTCTAAACCTTATTCTGAACAGCTTTCAGTTTAAGTTGCTGGCCTCTGAAATACTGCCTGGACAAAGTCTACATTTCTTATTCTTTTTCTCCTTTTTTTCCCTCCTATTCTGGGGCTTGAACTCAGGGCCTGAGCACTGTCCTCGGGCTTTCTCAAAACTAGATCTCTACCACTTGAGCCAGAGCTTCTAACTTTTTCTGTGTATGTGGTACCAATGAATTGAACTCAGGGCTTCAAGCATGCTAGACTAGCACTCTACCACTAGGCCAAACTCCCAGCCCCAAGTCTACATTTTTAATTTTCATTAATGTGAATGAAAATTTAAAGGAACTACAGGAGTGCTAGAGTAATAAGCTTCATCTCTTCATTTTTTCCTCTTTTTGATTTTTGTTATGGGGGTAGATTTTGGTTCAAAAAAAATTTTTTTTTCTTTTTAATTTTGTGGATCATGGGGCTTAGACTCTGGGCCTGGGCACTGTCCCTGAGCTCTTCAACTCAAGGCTACCACCCTACCCCTGAGCCACAGTCCCACTTCCTGTTTTCTAGTGACTAATTGGAGATAAGAGTCTCACCTTCTTGGGGCCTGGAATGTAGCCTAGTGGCCGAGGTAGAGTGCATGAAGCCCTGGGTTTGATTCCTCTGTACCACATACTCAGAAAAAGCCAGAAGTGGAGCTGTGGCTCAAGTGGTAGAGTGCTAGCCTTCAGCAAAAAGTGTCCCAGGACAGTGCCCAGATACTGAGTTCAAGCCCCATGTCTGACCCCCCCCCCAAAAAAAAGAAAAAAAGAAAAAAAAAGGTCTCCGGTTCTTTAGTGATAAGGCTCTTGATCCACAGACCTCAGCCTCCTGAGTAGCTAGGATTACAGGCGTGAGCCACCATGCACGGCTTTTGGTTCATAATTTTAAGAATGAAATTAGGAATCCCAGGGTTATTGTAACCAAAGGGATGAATTATTTTGGTTAGCTTCCTGTGGTAAAATGAGTCCATCTTAGCCATTATGCCACTTATACTATGAATTGTGTTTGAAACTTGAATGATGATTTTATGAATATGTATCATAGATGGTATGCATACATATGAAATATGCATGGCTCTATTAACAGGACAAAATAAAGCAGAGAAGATAGCTAATTGGTGAATGACAGTATTCAGAAATGTATTTAGTTACTGTGAGTTAATGGAGACTCATGTTTTTTGCTGGTGGTGGTACTGTGTATTGAACTCATGATGTCACTGAGCCCAGTGAGAGGAAGTCCCTCTCTACACAAGACTCATCATAACATCAGTACATTTTGTAGGGTAGTTTGACATGGTTTAAGTAAGGTAAGTTCAGTCTCCTGATTTCTTTTTCTTTTTAGTGTGTGACAGTGCTGGGGTTTGAATTTAGGGCACTGTCCTTTTAGCTTTTTCACTCAAGGCTGGCACTTTACTTCCTGAGCAATAGCTCAGGTTTTGTTTTTGTTTTTGTGTTTTTTTTTTGCTGATTAATTGGTGAGAGTTTCACAGACTTTCCTATTCCTGTTGGCTTCAAACAGGATTCTCAGATCTCAGCCTCAGCTAGGATTACAAGGCATGAACCACCAGTGTCTGATAATTTGATATATGCGGGTTTGTTTGTTTGTTTGTTTTTTTGGTTAAGGGGCTTGAACTCTGGGCCTGGGCTCTGCCCCTGAGCTTTACAGCTCAAGGCTACTGCCCTACCCCTGGAGCCACAGCTCCACTTCCCCTTTTCTAGTGATTAATTGGAGATAAGAGTCTCATGTTCTTTTTTTTTTTTGGCCCCTTTCTCTTTCTGGCCCCGCTCGCTCCGGCCCTGCTCGCTCCGGCCCGGCTAGGCCCCCTTTCTAGCTCAGGCCCCGCTCGCTCCGGCCCCGCTCGCTCCGGCCCGGCTAGGCCCCCTTTCTAGCTCAGGCCCCGCTCGCTCCGGCCCTGCTCGCTCCGGCCCGGCTAGGCCCCCCTTTCTAGCTCAGGGCCCGCTCGCTCCGGCCCCGCTCGCTCCGGCCCTGCTCGCTCCGGCCCCGCTTGCTTCCGCCCGGCTCGCTCCAGCTTGCTCTTGGCCCCGCTCGCTCCGGCCCGGCCCTGCTCCTGGCCCCGCTCGCTCCGGCCCGGCCAGCTCTCGCTTGCTCCTGGCTCTGCTCGCTCTGGCCCCTTCTCGCTCCGGCCCCGCTCGCTCCGGCCTCGCTGGCTCTGGCTCGGCTCGCTCCCGCACGCTCCTGGCCCCGCTCGCTCCGGCCTGGCCAGCTCTCGCTTGCTCCTGGCTCTGCTCGCTCTGGCCCCGCTCGCTCCGGCCTCGCTGGCTCTGGCTCGGCTCGCTCCCGCACGCTCCGGTCCCGCTCGCTCCGGCCACCACTCGGTTGGGCTTTTGTTCACTTCAGCTCAGCTCGCTTCTTTCGCTCTCTGTCGCCGTCGCAGTCTCGTCTCTGCCACTTCCGGCTTGGTTGTGTATGTGGGATACCGAGGAATCGAACCCGGGTCTTTGTGCATGCTAGTCAAGCACTTTAACCGCTAGGCCAAACTCCCGGGCCCATGTTCTTTTTTTTTTAATGCTGGACTTAGGACCAGGCTTGAACTCGGGGCCTAGGTTCTGTCCCTGAGCCACTGTGCTCAAGGTTAGAGCGCTAGCACTTGAGCCACAGCACCATTTCCAGCCTTTTCTGTTTATGTGGTACTGGGGAATTGAACTGAGGGCTTCATGAATGCTAGACAAGTACTCTACCACCAAGCTACATTCCTAGCCCCAAGTCTTACATTCCACCAAGCCATGCTAATCTTCTGATATTCTTAATTATAAAATCCAGCCTGAGGATGATCTGCTGGCTCACGTCTGTAATCCTAGCTACTTAGAAGGCTGAGTTCTGAGGATAGAGGTTCAAAGTCAGCCAAGGCACTAAGGAAAAAGTCCTTGAGATTCTTATCTCCAATTAATTACCAGAAAACAGGAAGTGGCCTTGTGGCTCAAGGGATATGGTGGTAGCCTTGAGCTGAAGAGCTCAGAGCCAGCACCCAGGCCCATAATTCAAGCCTCACTACTGACTAAATAAATAAATGAATGAATAAATGAATTTCAGCCCAAATTAAAGTATAGAATAGAACAAATTTCTTAGCACTGAGCGTAGTTGTCATAAAGCCTGTGCACTTTACTTTTCTAATTTAATGCTATGATAAGGAATTAATCCTTTTATAATTTTCAAACCGTAATTGTCAGAATCATAAATGCAAGTTATCAGGTGAAATGTAACAGGACATGGCAACTAGCATTGTAAGACATTGAAAAATATGAAAAAATGAACAGGCAGACTCAGCTGCATTACTTCCTTATACAGAAATCAGAGTCCCATGACCTTATGTCTTTCAGGAACACCCACAGAGTTAAGGAGGGTAGGGGTATGATACAGTGGTGAACAATCTCAGAGATAGCAGCTAAAATTAAAAGAAAAGAAAAGAAAACAAAGCTATGTGTCTGGAAAATTCAGTCTTGAAGAATGTCCCAAGGATGACATGAATATGGTTTTACTGCATTTACTTTTGATGTGCATGTTGATTTTAATATGGTTTGCCCAGGACTAAAGCTTTTTTCTTTTTGCCTAGCTATGAAATTATTTTTATCCCTTTGTCTTTAGGCTATTAAGCTGTTTACCTCATTGTTCTGAATTGGCCCCTTCCCCAGTTTAGCTTTGATAATGTCAAAACAAAAGAAAACAAAACAACATACAATAGTTAGCAAACCCACGAAATCCCTTCCTCTTGAAAGCAGTCACACTTATTGCCTTGCACATACAGTTCCTGGCAGCTTGCTCTTTGGTTTTCTTCCAGCTTGCTTCTCTGTCAGCATATGCTGTTAGAATTCTTTCCTTGACTTTGCTTGCTTGCCTATAG
Organism: Megascapheus bottae; assembly: GCF_031878675.1. Taxonomy (NCBI): domain Eukaryota; kingdom Metazoa; phylum Chordata; class Mammalia; order Rodentia; family Geomyidae; genus Megascapheus; species Megascapheus bottae. The sequence goes on from NC_143509.1 coordinate 54,822,925, forward strand.
TGCTATACATGGAACCCATGCCTCACAAATGCTAGGCAAAGCTGGCCGCCGAGGCTCACGTCTGTAATCCTAGCTGCTCAGGAGGCTGAGATCTGAGGATCAAGGTTCAAAGCCAGCCCCAGCACAAAAGGACCTGAGACTCCAGTTAACCTCTAGAATATGCAAAATGAGGCTTGGTTCAGGGTAGCGTGGTAGCCTGGAGCTGAAGAGCTCAGGGACAAGACCCCGGCCTAGGGGTAGGGTGGTAGCTTTGTGCTGAAGAACTCAGAGACATTGCCCACAAAAACAAAAACAAAAATGCTAGGCAAATATTGTATACAGTTTTTTTTTTGTTTTTTTTTTTGGTGGGTCATGAGGCTTGAACTCTGGGCCTGGTCACTGTCCCTGAGCTCTTCAGCTCCAGGCTACCACCCTACCCCTGGAACCACAGCCCCATTTCTCCTTTTCTAGTGATTAATTGTAGCTAAGAATTTCACAGTCTTTTGTGTTCAGGCTGGCTTTGAACTGCCATCCTCAGATCTCTGTCTCCTGAGTAGCTAGGATTACTGGCATAAGTCACCACACCCAGTTTACATAGTTATTTTTTAAACTTTTAATTTTTTATGGTCCTGGGTTTGAACTCAGGGCCCTCTCTCTGAACTTTATTTTTCAGCCCAAGACCGGTGTTCCACACTTGAATTATAGTTCTACTTTTTGGCTTTTTGGAAGTTAATTGGAAATAAGAGTCTCACATTGCTGGGCAGGATGGCTCACGCCTGTAATCCTAGCTACTCCGTAGGCTGAGATCTGAGGATTGAGATTCAAAGCCAACCTGGGCACTAAAGAACCAAAGAACCAAAGAACGGACTCTAAAAAACTAGAGACTTCTAGAAAAAGGGAAGTGGGGTTGGGGCTCAAGGGATAGGGCCGTAGCCTTGAGCTGAAGAGCCCTGGGACAACACCCAGACCCAGGGGTAGGGTAGTAGCCTTGAGTTTTAGAGCTCAGGGACAAGGCCCTGAGATCAATGCCCAGAGATCAAGCACCATGACTCACCGAAAAGAGAGAGAGAGACAGACAGACAGACAGACAGACAGACAGACAGAGACTCACAGACTTTCCTACTCAGGTGGGCTTTGAATTGCCATCCTCAAATGGTTGCCTCCTGAGTACTTAGGATTATAGGTGTGAGCCACCAGCACCCTTCTATTAGTTTTTCTTAGATAAAGTATACTATTTTTCAAGAATGTTTATGTAGCACACAGCCCCAGAAAATATAGTGACTCCCTGCTGAACATAGGTTAGGTGTATTTGCAACTTGGGAAATAATTCCTTTATCATAGGTAGGCTTACTGCTTGTTAGAAGATTTGGGCTCTGAGGCTGAACTTAAGGTGCCTCTTCTGTAACAGAGTCCACCACATGCACAGGTATCACACAGTTGTCTCCTTTGTGTGGCCCTGTGCAGGGATCTACAGCTACTATGCTGAGTTCTGAAAACTGAGGATTCTCACTTCTGACTCAGGAATCTCCTATGTTCTATCACTATCAAATTATGGCAGGCTTGCAAATAGGGTAAATCTCAGATAATTTCTGATATAAATAATAATATAATTATTATAGGTTATTGAATCCAGGGCTTTGACTTTAGTAAGCCCACACTGTATTGCTGAGCTATACCATAACTAATAACTACTTATTCTCTATACTTTTGTTTTCTTTTTTTTTTTTTTGCCAGTCCTAGGCTTGGGCTCAGGGCTTGAGCGCTGTCCTTGGACTTTCTCAAGGCTAGCACTCTACCACTTGAGCCTGAGCACCACTTCCTGCTTTTTGCTATGTATGTGGTACCAAGGAATCGAACCCCGGTCTTCATGCATGCTAGGCAAGCACTCTACCACTAGGCCAAACTCCCGGCCCCATGTTTTGATTTCTTTTGTGGTGCTGGAGATTGCAGTCAGGACTTCATGAATGCAAGGCAACCACTGTACCATTGAGCTGTAAACCCAACCCCATACAGTAATTGATTTTTAAAATAGAAGAAGTAGAACATCTGAACCTTTTGAATCCCATTGTTTTCATTAGAAAGTGTCAGGCTTGCAAGATAAGGGACTTAGAAAACTGATGTAGAAAATCTCTTGACTACAAATGAGTTGATTTTTCAGGAGTGGGAAAGAACCAATATTTGTAAAGCACTTACCATGTTGAAATATTCTCCAACATGTAGATGTTGAAATCTTCTCTCTGATTATTTCTTCATTACATATCTGCAGAATAGATGCTTTGATCTCAGTCTGCAATTGAAACCTTAGGGTTAGACTGTCATCTGCCCACGGTCACCAGGAATTCACGTCTTTCCTGTGTGGTAAGCTGAGGCCCTTTCCCTCACTGTCAGTAGCCTCCTGTTTTGTTATGTAAAGGTGTCTTCAGTTCCACCCTCATTCAGGCTGTGTGGTTAGGTAACTAGTCGCCTGTGAGAATTGGATGATAGATACACTCCTTCCCCTCACCCCCCTTTCCTTTTTGGCCTTCTCTTGCCAGATCTGCTTTTCCAACTCGGGAACTGTCTCCAATAATGCAATACCCTTGGGAGTCCATCTTGGGGTTTAAAGGAGTCCCTGATAAACCTGTTTGGGAGAGTTTTCTCAATTATCTTCAAACTCCAAGGATTACAACTTATTCTGTAATACATCTGGCTTTTGAGATTTCAGCACCAACTGAGATAGAAGTCATAAAACATAATACAGGTCACAAATTGTTACTGTTTTTTTTTTTTTTCTTTATTTTATTTTGCCTGTCCTGGAGTTTGAACTCTTGGCCTGGGTGCTGTCCTTTAGCTTCTTTTGCTCAAGGAGAGCATGCTATCACTTGAGCCACAGCAACACTTCAGGCTTTTTTGAGTTTATTGGAGATAACAGTCTCATGGAATTTCCTGTCTTGGCTTGCTTTGAACTGTGATCCTCAGATCTCAGCCTCCTGAGTACCTAGGATTTATCGGTGTGAGCCACCAGTACCCTGCTATTACAGTGTGATTAAATATACATAATATGATATTTACTACTTTACCTATTTTTGTGTGTGTGTGTCAGTATTATGACATAAATTCAGGGCCTTATACTTTTGTTTAACTTGCTTGCTTGGCTGGTGCTCTACACTTGAGCTATACCTAGAGGTGATTAATTAGAGATTTAGTCTTGCAGACTTCTGCCAGAGCTGGCTTCAAACCATGATCCTTCAGTTCTCAGCTGCCTGAGTAGCTAGGACTGCAGACATAAAGTATTGATACCTAGCTTCATTTTATCCATATGTAAATGTGCAGTCTAATGGCATTAAGTGTATTAATGGTACTGTACAATGGTTACTGCTGTTCATCTCAGAACTTTTCATCCCAAGTGAAACTTTTTATCCATTCAACAGTGTCTTCCTTTATTACCTCTCTCCCTCCCCTGACAACTAGTATTCTATCTCTATGAATTAGACTGTCCTCCATACTTCATATGCATGGATTCATATGACAATTTTTATTTTGTATCTGACTTATTTTACTTAGGACAGTGTTTTGTGTGTGTGTGTGTGTGTGTGTGTGTGTGTGTGTGTGTGTGTGTGTGTGTGTGTGGTTTTTTTGCCAGTCCTGGGCTTGAGCTCAGCGTATGAGCACTATCCTTGGATTTTGTCAAGGCTAGAACTCTACCACTTGATCCTCAGCACCACTTCCAGCTTTTTTCTATATATATGGTACCGAGGAATTGAGCCTGGGTTTTCATGCATGCTAGGCAAGCACTCTACCACTAAGCCAAACTCCCGGCCTACGTCATCTTTTTTTTTTTTTAAGAATTTATTAACATTGATTTTTACATCGTATTTCAAATGACATGTTTAACAAACAAGTATTCAAGAAGGGAATCTCGATCTACAATCCCAGATCAGTTTTTAAGGCTACCATCAATCAGTTTTCTAGTGCTCTTGCAAAATACTTGAGACAAAAGGTTTGAGAGAGAGGGAAGGAGTGACATTGTACAAAAATAAATATACTTGTTACCTGCTTTATGTAACTGTTACTTTTGTACATCACCTTTATAATAACAATAAAAGAATTCATTTTTTCTTTTTTTGCTGGTCATGGGACTTGAATTCGGGGCTTGGGCTCTGACTCTGAGCTCTACCACTTGAGCCATAGCACCACTTCCAGCTTTTTCTGTGTATGTGATACTGAGGCATTGAACCCAGGGCTTCATGCATGCTAGGCAAGCACTCTAATATTAAGCCATATTTCCAACCCAGAATTATTTTTTTTAAGAAAAAAGGTTTATTTTGATGCACAGTTTTAGAGATTCCATTCCAAGATGAAGGTGGGGGTAGTCATGGGTCTCTGATGAGGTGGTTATTTTGGTAAGAGTGGGCAACAGAGCAAAAAGAAAGAAAGAAAGAAAGAAAGAAAGAAAGAAAGAAAGAAAGAAACGAAAGGAAAAGAGGAAGAGACTAGAGTTCTGCAGTCCCTTTCAAGAGCATGCGTTTGGTGACCTAAGACCTTGCACCAACCTTGAGGATCAAGCCCTAGGTACAGGTCCACCTTGGAGGAACACTCAACATCCAAATTATAGAACCATGTTGTAGAATTACCAGCTGTGGCTAGGAGTTTGGCCTAGTAGTAGAGTGCTTGCCTAGCATACATGAAGACCCAGGACTGATTCCTCAGTACCACATTCATAGAAAAGCCAGAAGTGGTGTTGTGGCTCAAGTGGTAGGAGTCTAGCCTTGAGAAAACCCAAGGACAGTGTTCAGACCCTGAGCTCAAGGCCAGGACTGGCAAGAAAAAAAAAAATTATGTAGAAAGCATATGTCTTTAGAAGGATACAGAATATGCTACACAGACTTTTTTTTATTAAAGAATTTATTAGCATTGGTTTTTACATCATATTTTAAATGATGTATTTAACAAACAAGTATTCAAGAAGGGAATCTGTATATACCATCACTGGCACTTAAATTTTAGAACATAATTAAAATTAGGCTGACGGTTTGTATGTCATAGATACCTATTAATCTATGTAATGAAACATTATAGAGTCATAAATTTTTATGTCTATGGAGTGTTTATATTTCTAATACCATGTCCATAGCATTCAGTATGCAAATATTGAGTCCTTGCTCTTGTACTGTTTGGATTTAATAGTCACACATTAAGAATATCATGCGCCTTTTGTCTCTTTGGTCTTGACTTGTCTCAGTCAACATGATTCGTTCTAGATTCATCCACTTCCCTGTGAATGCCATTATTTTATCTCGACTGTTGGCTATGTAGAATTCTATTGTGTGTGTGTGTGTGTGTGTGTGTGTGTGTGTGTGTGTGTGTGTATACATACACACATCACACTTTTTGTATCCATTCATCTGCAGTAGGGCATCTGGATTGTTTCCATCGCCTGGCTATTGTGAATAGTGCAGAGATAAACATAGCTGAGCAGGTGTCCTTATCATATCCTGGGTTATGATGTTCAGGATAGATGCCCAGGAGTGTTATGGTGGGATTGTAGGGAAGATCTATTTTCAGTTCTTTGAGAAACCTCTACACGGCTTTCCAGAGTGGCTAAACTTGCTTACAGTCCCACCAGCAGTGCAGTAGGGTTCCTTTTTCTCCACAACCCCGCCAGCATCCACTACACAGACTTTTAGGGGTGTTTCCACCTTTAAGTGTTATAATGTTCCATACAGTTAATGTTCATATACTTTTTTGTGTTGGATATTGTTATTTTGATGTTTTTTGGTTTTGTGTTGGCTTGGCCTCAGGACTTAGTTTTTTAGTTCAAGTTTGGTGTTCTTTTCCTCTTGTTTTTTTAGTCAGTCCTGGGGCTTGATCTCTTGAGTCTGGATGCTGTCCCTGAGCTCTTCAGCTCATGGCTACCATCTTATCCCTGGGCCTGGGCATTATCCCTGAGCTCTTCAGCTCAAGGCTACCGCCCTATTCCTTGAGCCACAGCATCTCTTCCAGTTTTGTAGTAGATAATTGGAGATAAAGAGTCTCATGGACTTTTTAGTGCCCAGGCTGGCTTTGAATAGTAATCCTCAGATCTCAGCCTCCTGAGTAGCTAGGATTACAGACTGAACTACCATTTTGGGGAGGAGGGGTCTTAATTGGAAGAATCTCAAGACTTTCTCTTTCTAGGCTGGATTCGAACTCAATCCTTAGATCTCAGCCTCCTGAGTAGCTAGGATTACAGGTATAATTCACTCATGCCTGGCTTCCTCAGATTTTTTTTTTTTAATTACCATTCTCTTTGAGCTTTTTGAGTACTTGGAATTACAGGCATGTATCACCATACCTGGCTTAATTCTATTAATCAGTATAAATATCTCTGTACTTGGACTGTGTTCTACCTATTCAGTTAATTGGATAGTTTTTAAATGTCTAGGTTGGTTATAAAAACAGTATAGTACTTAAAGTGGAAATTGTGAAACATTAAAGGGAATAAGATAAAACCACTCATAAATCTTCCATCCAGAGATAAATATGGTTACTATCTTATGTACTTTTAGTTTTATATACTATGTAAAAATTTGCACTAGGGAGTTGTGTGTGTGTGTGTGTGTGTGTGTGTGTGTGTGTATGTGTATGTGTATGTGTATGTGTGTGTTTTACCAGTCCTGAGGCTTGAACTCAGGGCCTGAGCACTGTCCTTGAGCTTTCTCAAGGCTAGAGCTCTACTACTTTAGCCAGAGCACTCTTTCTGGCTTTTTCTGTTTATATGGTACCGAGAAATCAAACTGGAGTCTTTGTGAATACTAGACAAGCACTCTACCACTAAGCCAAACTCCCGGCCCTGCACTAGGGAGTCTTAATGATCTCATGTTGTTAAAAACTCATAAACATTTTAATTGATAAAGGTTGTTTCATTTAGTTTGTTTCTTCTCCTTTCTTCCCCCTCCCTTCACCGCAAGTAGTGCTGCAGTGTATGTAGTTGTTACCTTTGTCTATATTTCTCATTACTCACTTGGACTGGATATTTAGAATTGAAGTTATTGAGTCAAAGAGTTTTAATATTTTTTGTGTTTTATGGTATTTGAACTTGGACTGTGTTTGCTCAGCAGGAGCTCTACCATTCGAACCACACTTTAAGCTGGAAAAAATATATATATGCATATATACATACATACATATGTATTTACAGTAGAATGAGGATGTATATGTGTGTAGTCATTCCTATCTCTTGGAACTCAGGGCCTGGGCACTGTCCCTAAGCCTCTCTGTGCTCAAGGCTAACAGTCTACCACTTGAGTCAAAAGCACCAGTTCTGGCTTTTTCTGTTTATGTGGTACTGAGGAATCTAACCCAGGGCTTCATGTATGCTAGGCATTTTATTTATTAATTAATTTATTTTTGTGGGGCATGGGGCTTGAACTTGGCCTGGGTGTTGTCCCTGAGCTCTTCAACTCTAGGCTACCACCCTACCCTTGAGCTAAGCCCACTTCCTGTTTTCTAGAGGTTAGTTAGAGATAAGAGTCTCAGGTACTTTTATGCCAGGCTGGCTTTGAACCTCAGCCTCCCAAGTAGGTAGGATTACAGGCAGGAGCCACCAGTCCTGGCTATTCCTTTATTTTATTTTATTTTTATTTTTTATTGTAATTAATAAAAGGGTTACATGATATTTGCCAGATAGAAGGTGCATTAATTCACATACATTGATACCCTTTCCTGGCTATTCCTTTTTAAACAGAGGATCTCGTGTTTGACTTGCTTGTTCTTGGTTGGTACTCTGCCACTTGAGCTTTTCCTTCACTTTGGCTTTTTGCAGGTTATTTGTGGAGACGGAGCTGGTAGACTTGTCTTTTTTTTGCCAGTCCTGGGGCTTGAACTCAGAGCCTGAGGTCTGTCCTTGGGCTTTCTCAAGGTTAGCGCCCTACCACTTGAGCCACAGCACCACGTCTGGCCTTTTCTATGCATGTGGTACAAAGAAATTAAACCCAAATTAAACCTGGGTCTTCATGCATGCTAGGCAAGCACTCTGCCACTAAGGCCAAACTCCTGGCCCCTGGTGGACTTTTCTGTTAGGGTTCCTTCGAATTTTGATCCTTTGGACCTCATCTTTCTGAGTATTTCAGATTATTGGCATGAGTCACAGGCCAGGTCACTCTTTGATATGTTGGTTTTTGCTTAAGCAGATTCTCCCTCTATCATGCTATTTGTAATCCAGAAAGTGAATCAATGCTAAGCCTTTCCTAAAGGTCACATTTTGATGTGTGGCTTGGCTAGTACCTCATATTCAGTGACTACAGCTTGCATAAATTCCTATCTGTAAATTTAAATTTATTAGTGATGGTAGCTTTTTGCAGGCTTACATCCATGTGTTTCTAATGGCTAAAAAAGATAGCTTTTTGTTACCGAAATAATACTGCCAATCATGGTTATTGTCCTTTAATGGATGCAGTGGAAACAGGTAGACTATAAATTTTTTATCAAAATGAAACTACATCTCTGCCAAGTATTTTTGTCATTCACAATTTGGGTTGGTCTTGGGAGCATTTTCAGACATCAGTGGAAAATTATTCTAGGAAATTCTTATTTGTCAAATATAGTAGGGTTGTTTTGTTTTGTTTTGACCTCTCTGCCTATAGATAAATACCTTAAGGCATCTGTATGAGTCAGGGTTCTTTAGAGGACTAGAGCCCCTGGATCTTTCTGTCTCTATTTAAATTGCAGTTATGAGGAGTTGGGTCTTGTGATTTTGCAGGTTGAGAAATCTTACAGCTCTGTTATCTATAAGCTAGAAACAGCAAAGCTTGATGATACATTTCTGTCAGTTTGACCTAGGACCCAGGGGAGATTCGGGTTTAAATTCCAGTTGTAGGCCAGGAGTCCAGTGCTCCAGTGTCAGCCAGCAGGAAAGGGATGAATCTTTCCTTTCTTTGCTTTTGTCCACTGGTTCAAATGCTATTCCTATCCTGGACAATACATTCACAGAAATGGTGTTTGACACACAAAATTAGCCATCTTAGTTTCTAATTTTACCTGGGTTGTCAAGTCCACTGTTTTTCTTCTGAGTCTTTTTTTTTTTTTTCCAGTCCAGGAGCTTGACTCAGGGCCTGGGCACTGTCCTTGGACACTTTTTGCTAAAGACTAATACTCTGCTGCTTGAGCTACAGTTCCACTTCCAGGTTTTCCTGTGTATGTGGTACTGAGGAATCAAACCCTGCTCTTCAAGCATGCTAGGCCACCATTCTACCTCTAGGCTACTCTCCCAGCCCCTATTCTGAATCTTTTTTTTTTTTTTTGCTAGTCCTGGGCTTGAGTTCAGGGCCTGAGCACTGTCCTTGGACTTTCTCAAGGCTAGAGCTCTACCACTTGAGCCTCAGCACCACTTCTGGCTTTTTTTCTATGTTTATGGTATGGAGGAATCAAACCCAGGTCTTCCTGCATCCTAGGTAAGCACTCTACCCCTAGGCCAAACTCCCTGCTAAAACCTTTTTTTTTTTTTGCCAGTCCCGAGCTTGAACTCAGGGCCTGAGCACTGTCCTTGGGCTTTCTCAAGGCTAGAGCTCTACCACTTGAGCCACAGCATCACTTCTGGCTTTTTTTTTTCCTATGTATGTGGTTCCAAGGAATTGAACCTGGGTCTTTGTGCATGCTAGGCAAGTATTCTATCACTAGGCCAAACTCCCAGCCCCCTTCTTAATCTTAAGCCTTTTCTTCCCCCTCTGTTTCTGTCTGCCTTTCTCCTTTTTCCTTCCCGTTGGGTAATTGGATATCCTTATCCCTGCTCCTTCCAGCCTTTCTTCACTCACTGCTGCCTGACTCTCATTCACTTGACTCAGTTGTTAGCTCCTGGTTATAAAATCTAAAGTTCAGTATTGATCTTATTTATCTAAGTACAGCAAACGTTTCTGGCCAGAGAGGCCACAAGCTGAAACATTCTGGTATCTCTTCCTATATTGTCCTAAATTAATTTCTTTTATTTCTCTACCTCTGACCTTTTCTCTTTTTGCCCTTAAAACTTTTCCTTAGGATCTCTCTTAGACCATGTTCCAGCTCTGTACTCTTGGCCTTCTTGGCCCATCTTATTTCTACCATGTATGCTGGTAAAAAATGTATTTTTTTGTGAATCTGTGTTGATAACTGAAATCTGCACCTCCAGCCTAATTCATACAGCCTTAGAGCATATCTCTCTAAAATTCATGTTAGAACAAATGCAAAGCTTCCTTTCTGACTGTCTTTCAAGAGAGGCATAAGCTGCTGCCCTGCTCGTGCCCCTTCTCCTATCTTCCATTCTTACTCCAGTCTCTGAAGCACCAAGTCTGGTCTTCTGTGCCCCACATCACTACTGAGTCCTGTGTTTAATGAAACACCTTTTTGTATGACAACTAAAATATAATTCTGTTGTGCCTCTTTTATGGAAAATAGCAAGGGACCCTGGTTAACTGTCTTTTACATTTCTTCCTTCCTTTCTTTTTCTTGTGGGTCATGCAGCTTGAACTGAGACTGGGCACTGTCCCTGAGCTCTTCAGCTCAAGGCTACCACCCTACCCTTGAGCCAAGTCCCACTTCCTGTTTTTCTAGAGATTAATTGGAGATAAGAGTCTCACCTCCTTTTGTGTCCAGGCTGGCTTTGAAGCTTGATCATCAAATCCTAAGTAACTAGGATTACAGGCATGAGCCACCATGCTGCCTGCGATGCATTTCTTAGTAAAATTATAGATTTCTAATGGAGAGAAGCTACCTCACCCCTCCCTCCCCCACCTCTGGTATTTTTTAGTGGATTTTCAGAGTGCTTTGTATTAGTAGGTATAGTTAGGCTTAAGTGAAAGAATTTGAAGCTATTTAAAAAGGAGCTTAAATTTAAAAACTTACGTTTCTCTTAAGTCTCATAAAGTTAAGAAATAATGTGATTGCCAGTTGTGGGAGGCTGAAGTAGGAGGATCACTAGTTTGAGGCCAACCTGGGCTTCAGAGAGAGAGAGAGAGAGAGATTTGTCTCAAAAGGAATAAAAAGAAGTATTGTTATAATGAAGATTTGGTAGTTGAAACAGTTATTAAGATAAGTGGGAGTAAATTAGTGTCAGACTAAACAAAGTAACAATATAACTTGGCCTAGTTCAGTTAGTATTATATTTACTGTCAGGTTTCCAGGGAAGATCCCAAGTCAATATTAACAAGTTTTAAAGATCTGAAATAAACCCAAGGACTGGAGGAGTGTCTATCCCCCTGTCCCTAACTGTTCTCCCTCCCTAGCGAGCACCAGGCTCTTCAGTTTAAGCCCCAGTTCCAGCAAAAAATACCACCATTGTGGAACTATTGAAGAAAAAAACTTTTTCATAGTTAGTTTTTCAGTGTCTTAGTTTTTTTTGAATCCTCACTTCTAATTCATAGAAAACAAAATAGTATAATGTAATTAGAGAAGAAGTAGGGTTTTTGTTCTTGCCTTGTTGTGGTGTAGAGCCTTATACATGGCAGGCAAGCACTCTACCACCGAGCCACAACATGGTGTGATATGCAGTGTACAAAGAGATATGTGGTGTTTCTTGTCTTAACAAGCATACTTTAAAAAAAGTAATAAGTACATTAAAGATCTATAAAAATGCTGGGTACCAATGGCTCACAAATGTAATTCTAGCTACCCAGGAGGCTGTGATCTGATTGTGGTTCAAAGCCAGCCTGGGCACCAAAGTCTTTGAGACTGTTTGCTCCAATTAACTATGAAAGTGGCACTGTGTCTCAAAGTGGTAGAGCACTAGCCTTGAGCTGAAGAGCTCAGGGATAGTGCCCAGGCCCAGAGTTCAAGTCCTACAGCCTATCAAAAAAAAAAAAAATCTATGAAAATTGTCACATTCTAAATGGGAATCACTCATGAGGGTTTGGAGCTACTAATATGGCAAATTCATTACTGGTTGAATCTTTCTTAGCTGGTTCTGTTTTCAGATTTTAGAGTATTTATGTAAACTTCACTAATTAAGCATTCCTTTACTTGAAAATCCAAACTTTCTAAATGCTTAACCTATAAAAGACAGTTCATTCATGCAGCACTTTATGCTGACCACCAGATGGCACTGTCATTCCACACCATTTGGTTGCACAGATTGGTAGATAATTTTTTTTTTTTTTTTTGGTGGGACTTGAGCTCTGGGCCTGGGCATTGTCCTTGAGCTTTTCGGCTCAAGGCTACAGCCCTACTCCATGAGCCACAGCCCTACTTCTGGTTTTCTGATGGTTAATTGAAGAGTCTCACAGACTTTAGTGCCTGGGCTGGCTTTGAACCGCAATCCTCAGATCTCAGCCTCCTGAGTAGCTCAGATGACAGCCGTTAGCCACCATGTCCGATGATAATTCTTAAAATATGTGAAAGGATAAAGGAGGGACACATTCCAAAAAATAGGATGTTCTTTTTTCTTAGTTTTTAGCAACACTGTTAATTTGAAGTTGGCCTTGTACTTGCTAGACTGGCACAATACCATGGAGCCACTCCTCTAGCTGTTTTTTCACTGGTTATTTTTAGGATAGGGTCTTATTTCTGTGACTGCTTTTAATATTTTCCGTGTGTGTGTGTGATTCTCTGGGCTTGAACTCAGGGCCTGGGCACTGTCTCTGTGCTTTTTGCTCAAGGCTGGCTTTTTTTTTTTTTTTTTTTTTTGCCAGTCCTGGGGCCTGAGCACTGTCCTTGGACTTTCTTAAGGCTAGAGCTCTACCACTTTTTGAGCCACTGCACCATTTCTGGCTTTTTCTATATATGTGGTACCGATGAATCAAACCCAGGTCTCCATGCATGCTAGGCAAGCACTCTACCACTAGGCCAAACTCCCTACCCTCAGAGATGGCACTTTTATTACTTGAGCCACACCTCCACTTCCTGCTTTTCCTGCCTGGGCTGGCTTTGAGCCATAATCCTCAGATCTCAGCTTCCTGAATAGCTAGGATTATAGATGGAGCTACCATTTTTAGACTTTGATGAAAAACATATAACAACCTTATTTATGTAACTATGTATTTATGTAACTTTAACTGCTTGTTGCCTTTTTGATAAAAATACATTAAAAATATAGCACTGCATCTAGTTTTCCTTCCATAAAGGTGGAGTCTCACTGACTTTTCTGCCTGGGTTGCCTTGGCACTATGACTTCCCAATCTCAGCTTTCCATATAGCTTAGGATGACAGATACATGCTGCTGTATCCATTTGTCGATTGAGAAGGACCCAAACTTCTACCCTAGCTGGCCTTGAACCTTGATCCTCCTGTTTCAACCTTCTAGAGTGCCTGTCCTAGCAAGTGTAGGACCTGAGTTTAGTCCCCATTGTTTCCAAGAAAAAAATAAAAGTTTAAACTACTAGTATACAGTTAGGTCTGCCTCGTGTTCAGAATTATGTAGTAAGCTTCCTGGGATTTTTCCCCGTTTGAACTGACTGGGTCTTTCTGTTCTTTTTGAAACAGTGATCACATGGAAAATGTCTATGGCTACTTAATGAAGTACACCAACCTTGTCACAGGGTGGCAGTACAGGTAAGAGATTAATGTCATATCAGTCTCTTCCAAGAGATCAGGAAAACACAAGTGGTAAATTTATATCCTGGTATTTCCTTAGTACTGACATATGTAGGAACCTTTTAAAGAGGATTTACCACATTGTACAAAAGTATGATGACTTTCTTCCTAGAGGGTAGAGGAGATGAATTCTGTTCATATTGAAGCTCTAAATGCCTCATAAGTATTATTGGGATTAGAATCTCATGTTTTCCTGCCAAATATATATATTTTTTTGGGGGTGGGTGGGTGGGAGGTAGTCCTGGGCTTGAGCTCAGGGCCTGAGCACTGCCGTTGAACTTTCTCAAGGGTAGAGCTCTACTACTTGATCCTCAGCACCATTTCTGGCTTTTTCTATGTATGTGGTAACGAAGAATCGAACCCGGGTCTTTGTGCATGCTAGGCAAACACTCTTCCTCTAGGCTAAATTCCCTGCCTGCCATATATTTTTATGGTTTCAGAGATTGGGCAAGAAATTTTAGGGGAGAGAATAAGAGATTTTGAAACTTCTGAAACTTCCCTAGAAAATTGGAGAGGTTAAAAAGCCAGCCCAGCCAGATGCTGTGGCTCATGCCTGTAATCCTAACTACTCAGGAGGCTGAGATCTGAGGATCAAGGTTCAAAGCCAGCCCAAGCACAAAAGGACCTGAGATTCTTATCTCCAGTTAACCTCTAGAAAATGGAAAGTGGTACTTATCTCAAAGGTAGAGCTGTAGCCTTGAGCTAAAGAGCTCAGGGACAGTGCCCAGGCTGAGTTCAAGCCCCAGGACCCACCCTCCAAAATAAATAAAAAATAAAAAATCCAGCCCAAAGAAGCACATTAGTAAGTAGGGAAGCCAGCCTTCCCAGTATTTTATAGACTTGGTAACTGTGGGGCATAGGGTGTCCCCCCCAGCTCCTGGCAACTGATTTTTGACTACTCCTGGCATAATAATATGCAAGGGAATCACACAATATTTGTTCTTTTGTGATTTATTTAATCCACTTAGACTAATATCTTCAAGATTCATCTATATTGGGGCTGGGAGCATGGCCTAGTGGTAGAGTGCTCAGACCCTAAGTTCAAGCCCCAGAATTGGGGGTGGGGGAGAAGACTAGAAGCACTGAGGGGAAAAATAAAAAAATTGACCTAACATTCAAAGAGGTAGAACATGTAGAACATGTAGAATTAGGGGTTATACGAGAGAGGTTGAAGCCGGAGATGTGAAGTTCAAAAGGGGAAAATTTCTATTGCAGTGAGCAGTTCTCCAGGGTTCCTTTGTTTGGGCAGCACTAGCATCTGACTTGGCAGTGGTTCTTGTAAGGCAGGGTGATCTACCTCTTTGATTCTTGACCTCCTTATCCCTTTTACTTTAGTTATTTTTTCTCTTTCTTTTTTCCTCCCACCTCCCCCTTTCTGTCTCTTTTGTCCTGGGGCTTGAACTTAGGGCCTGGGCACTGTCCTTGAGCTTTTTCAACGCTAGTGCTCTGCCATTTCAGCCACAGCACCACTTTATCTGTGTTTGTAGCAACAAGGAATCAAATACAGGGCTTTGTGCATGCTAAGGCAAGCACTCTACCACTAGGCCACACTCCTGGCCTTTTTAATTTTTAGATAGGATCTCTTTACAATTTGTTTATATCATATTATTGTTGTTTAGGAAAGCTGGCAAATGGGACAGAATAGGAAAGTCCCCAACAGATGTAAGCATATGAGGTTTAGTATATGTTATAGATAGTATTTCAGGTTTTTGACAGCCTGAGAGACTGAGAAGGAGAGGCAGGCATTTGTATAATTGTACAAAGGGAATTACTAAAAGATCCATTAATCTTCTTTATGCTTGATGAGTTAGCCAGCAGACCCAAGCCAACACTTTAAGATGAGCTTGCTATGTAGGAGGCCAGTTTTAGCAATTTCAGGAAGTGTCAGGTGAAAGGCACCTATCCCTGTTTGTAACTGAGAAGAGTCCTTTACTAATTTGCCTCCTCATAGAAGTCTCAGCCTGTCAGTGTCACTACTACTGTTAGCCTACCTCAAAAGCAAAAAACAAAAAAATTAAAACTCCGTGTGTGTGTGTGTGTGTGTGTGTGTGTGTGTGTGTGTGTGTGTGTGTGTGTGTGTGTGCGGGTGTGTGCGTGCGCGCATGCATGCTGATACCAGGACTTGAACTCAGGGTCTCCTGTTCTCATTTGACTTTTCCCGCTCTTGGCTGATACTACAGCTGAAGCCACATCATATCTTCAGCTTGGCATTTTGCTAATTAATTGAAAGAGTCTTCTGCCCAGTTGACTTCAAACCCTGATTCTGCAGGTCTTAGCTTCCAAGCATGGTGGCCTGAACTACAGCACTGGGTTTGTCTTCTGGATGGAGGTCTTGAGGCACAGTATAGGTACACTGAGTCCTTAGCATGAAACAGCTAGACTGAATGATGAGAAAGGTACTAGGTTTCATAGCTTAGTCTCTTAAGTACCATCGAGGAAGCTTAACCAACGTGCAAGCAAGCCAGTTTCCCTGTAACCCATTTCTGTTTTGACTAAAGGTAATTTAGAGTAGCTTGAAGAAATCCAGAGTGGGCATACTCTATAAAGCATTGCTTGCACTACAACATAATGCTATACAAGAATACAAACCTGCCAGACTCATCCGAGTCTACCTCTTTCCATTTGGAACTCTTAGTAACTGAAGGTGAAAGATAAAATTGCACAACTTATATTGGAATTTTGTTTCTTAAGCTAGTTGATGTAGAACCAAATCAGGACATCAAATTCTTTTCTAAAGTTTATCAGTATTTCATCAAATTCTTTTCCTGAGTGTATCAGTATTTCATCATTCAGTTTCAAGTTCCTTATGTTTCTGCATCTCCAGTTGCAGCCTTTTCATTTTTAAACAGGATAAGTAATCTTCAGCTGTGACCTATTTAATGATATGTTCACAAAATCTTTCTACCTTAATATCATTCTCATTGTGTGTTTTTCACTGAATCTTAGATCATATTCATTTCTTACCTAACATTAGCTTGTCTCTGAGCTTGTATTTTGCCTTTTTTTTGTGTGTGAATTTTATTTTATTTTTTTGTCAGTCATGGGGCTTGAACTCAGATCCTGGGCATTGTCCCTGCGTTGTTTTGCTCAAGGTTAGTGCTATACTACTTTCAGCTACCGTGCCAGTTCCTTCAGTGAATTTTAAATAAAAATTCTTATTACCATTTGTGTTTCGTAGTTTAAGTACATGAGTTCCAGAGAGAAAACTCCCAAATCCCCTCCTCCTTTTGCTTTTGTGTTAGTTGACATTCCTCTTCCCTGCTAAGTGCTTTTCCCTAGGCTTGGGTACGTAGCTCTGGAACAAGACGTATCTACACTGCACAAAGTTCTGGGTTTAATTCCCAGCAGCACAAAAATTAATTAAAATGAGTGGCTCATGCCTATAATCCTATCTACTCAGAAGTCTGAGGTCTGAGAATTACAGTTTGAAGCCAGCTTGGGCAAAAAAGTGTGACACTCTTACCTGCAATTAACCACCAAAAAGTTGGAGTAGAGCTGTGTCTCAAAAAGATCACTAGCCTTGAACACACAAGCTTATGGATAGAACTGAACCCCAAGAGTGCAAACTTGTTCAAGCACTATAGAAAACAATATGGCAGTTCCTCAGAAGACTAAACATAGAGTTCCCCTATGACCCAGCAATTCCACTACTTGGCATTTACCCAACCATCCAGAAACGAGGGCATTCTATGCTACTGTCAGAAAGAAGGACATCGCCCCATTTGTAAGGAAATGGAAAGACTTAGAAAAAATCATATTAAGTGAAGTAAGCCAGACTCAAAGGAACATAGGCCCAATAGTCTCCCTCATTTGTCATAATCAGTAGAAACCTTGGGCTCTACTAGCAGAGATTTACAATAGAACAAAATCTAGAGACATTAGGCCAAATAGTATGACACTAAATGTAAGGACCTCCAGAACAAGGAAACAAAAGCCATATAATGAGTGACTGTTGTCCTTAATGTACTGTTTTCTCTCATCTCTTTTGCCATCCCTTGATTGTCTCATATTGCTACAATATTACACCTTGTTATCTGATAAAAAAAAAAAAGAGAACTGAACCCCCGAGTTCACGCCCCAGACGGACAGACACATACACACTCACATACATGCCCCTCAACTTTTCAGTAATTTAAGCATACATTAGATGGTACAATGGGGGCTCATTGTGACAGTTACACCTACGGACATAATGTATACACAACCACCTTGTCCCCTGTTCCTTTCCCTTTATCCCACTCCATCTTCTTAAAACAATGTCAGCAGATTGCACTGTTGTAATTTCATACATAAGACTAAACTAAGTTGATCATACTCTTCCTCATTTACCTCTTTTTTTTTTTTTTTTTTTTTTGCCAGTCCTGGGCTTGAGCTCAGGGCCTGAGCACTGTCCTTGGACTTTCTCAAGGCTAGAGCTCTACCACTTGAGCCTTATCATGACTTCTGGCTTTTTTCTATGTATGTGGTACTGAGGAAGCAAATCCGGGTCTTCATGCATGCTAGGCAAGCACTCTACCACTAGGCCAAACTCCCAGCCCTCATTCACCTCTTTTTTAGCCCTTCCCCCAATTCAGTAGTGCCAATCCCCATCAAAGCCTATTTTACTTTACTGTCATTAATTTTTTTTCAGTATATCTTAATTGCACAAAGGATTTTCACTACGGTATTTCAAATTTACACGTATGTTGCTCAGAATCGTATTGTATGTCGCTCAGAATAACAATGCAGGCATTGATTTTCAGCTGTCTGTCGTTTCATATATAGTTGTGTCTCAAAATTATTTACCCTCAGGGCCTGAGCACTGTCGTTGGGCTTTCTCAAGGCTAGAGCTCTACCACTTGAGCCATAGCATCACTTGAGGCATTTTCAGTGTATGTGGTACGGAGAAATGGAACCCGGGTCTTTGTGCTTGCTAGGCAAGCACTGTTACTACTAGGCCAAACTCCCGGCTCTCCATCCTTTTTCCTTTTCTCCTTCCCCTCATCCTCCATAGTTTCATAATGAGAATCATGTTTTATGTATAAAAGAACATATTTATATGGAAAGATATCCATGCATAGGTATGTCTTGTAGGTCTAGCTTCCATTCCATCTATTTTCCTTCAAATAACTTTTTAGTTTTCTTTATGTCTGTGTAATATTCCATGATGTATATATTTGTGTATATATCAATTTCAATTTCTGTATCGCATCTTTATCCATTTATCTGTTGTTGGGCACTTTGACTAATTTTTACCATTTGGCTGTTTTGCACAGCACTGTAATAAAGACAAGTGTACAAGCATATTCTTTTTTTTTTTTTTTTTGGTGGGTCATGGGTTGAACTCTGGGTTTGAGCACTGTCCCTGAGCTTTTCAGCTCAAGGTTACCATCCTGTCCCTGGTCCTGGACTCTGTCCTGGAGCTCTTTGGCTTAAGGCTATAGCCCTACCCTGAGCCTAGCCCCACTTCCTGTTTTCTGGAGGTTAATTGGAGATAAGAGTCCTTGATCCTTGAGCCTCAGATTTCAGCCTCCTGAGTAGCTAGGATTACAAATGTGAGCCACTGTGCCTGGCAGCATTTGTTATATTCTTGATGAAGCCCATTCTAATTTAGTAATTTTTATTGCTAAGATATTTAATTTTCCAAGTATTATGTTTTTGAATTTTACTTTGTTTTGTCGGTTGAACTCTGGGTCTGGGTCTGGGTGCTGTCCTTGAACTCTTCAGTGCTGTACCATTTGGAGCTACAGTGCCCCTTACAGTTTTCTCGTGGTTAATTGGAGGTAAGAATCTCATGGACTTTTCTGCCCAGGCTATCTTGAACTGTAATTCTCACATCTCAGCGTCCTTAGTAACTAGGATAACTGGCATGAGCTATGGACAGCTGGCTTGAATTTTACTTTTAGTAAGTGCTCCTAATTTGTTAGTGATTGATGTTTGCTTTGCTTTCCTTTGGCTGGGGAAAACGTTTAGAAAATTACAGCTTTCTTTCCATTATAGGTTTTTTGTTTTGAATAATGAGGCTGGGCTATTGGAGTACTTTGTGAATGAACAGTCTAGAAATCAGAAACCCAGAGGCACCTTGCAGCTTGCAGGCGCTGTGATATCACCCAGTGATGAAGACTCACACACCTTCACTGTGAATGCCGCTAGTGGGGAGCAGTATAAACTCAGAGGTATGACAGGGAAATGGTAATCCATATTGTGATTTTCTTCTTTCTTTTAGAAGTTGGGCCTGCTTTATTTGGGTTTTGGGAAAATAAACTCCTATGCTTGGGGATGTAGACACAAAATTATAAATCTCAAAACTGCTCTGAGAATTTATGGAGTCGATTTTAATAAATAACCTTTTTTGAATAGGACTAGGAACAATTTAGTTTAAGACTGCATCTCGGGGGAGGGAAATGGGGACCAAGACATGAGAAAGGGTATCAATGTATATGAAGTAATGCACCTTCTATCTGGCAAATGTAATGGAACCCTTCTATTAATTACAGTAAAAAAATATATGAAAAAAAAGGAAGAAAAAAAAAAAAGACTGCATCTTCCCCCTTCCATCCCCCCACTCTTGCCTTTGCTTTGCTTGCTTGCTCTTATGATGCTCTACCACTTGAGACATAACGTCCAGTCCTTGTGTTTTCCTGTTATTTTGGAGATGGAATTATTTGCAGAGTCTGGTATTTTGATGTGTGTTTGTGCTCAACCCTAAAATACAGACTTTTTCTTTTTGCCAGTCCTGGTGCTTGAACTCAGGGCATGGACACTGTCCCAGAGCTTCCATTGCTGAAGGCTAGTGCTCTAACTCTCAAGTCATAACAGCACTTCTGGCTCTTTCTGTTGATGTGATACTAAGGAATAGAATCCAGGGCTTCGTGCATGCTAGGCAAGCACTCTATCACTAAGTCATATTCCCAGTCCAAATATAGACTTCTTTAATACTTTTGGTATCTTCCATACAAATTACTTTTGTATCTTTACTTTATTTCTTTTGTATGTACACTATAGTTTTGAATGACTAATATATAACTTTCATTTAAATAAATTGTATTTGTGTAGAAATTTGTACTTTTTACTTAATAAATGCATATAAAGTATAATGTTTATCTCAGTGGGCCCTGCTGTCAGGTTCTCAAAGTGTGAATGATACATCATGCTCTTAATAAAAATAAAGGGACTGGGCACCAGTGGCTTACACCTGTAATCCTAACTACTCGGAAGCTAAGGTCTGAGGATCATAGTTTTAAGCCAGCTTGGGCATGACAGTCTATGAAACACTTATCCAGCTAATCTCAGTAAAAGCCAGAAGTGGAGCTATAGCTTAAGTGGTAGAGCCCTAGCCTTGACCACAAATGCTCAGGAACAGTACCCAGGCCCAGAGCTTAATTTCTAATAACAGCAATAAATACATAAATAAATAATACAGTTGTTTCTTTATGCAAGAACATATTGTTAGGAGAAAATGTGAGACGTGTGACCCTTAACTTCACCTGGCTACATGTAATACATCTTTTTAAACGTCCCTTCACACAGCACATTTGCCGTAGGAAGTGAGACCATTCTTTTCAGTCATCTGTTCCTCATTCTGTGGTCAGTTAATTTTATTCCTGAAATAGAGATAAATGTAAATAAGTCATGTTCTTTTTATCAGCCACAGATGCTAAAGAGCGACAACATTGGGTTAGCAGACTTCAGATATGTACACAACATCATACTGAAGCTATCGGAAAGGTATGTGGGTTCAAATGGGGAGAGAATGTTGTTTTTTATATTTTTAAGTGAGAAAATATTTACATAGCAGAAAATACATCTTTTTCAAATTTAGTATTCCATGGTTTTAGTGTATTAGCACAGTTATGCAGCCGTCTCAACCATATAATTCTAGAACATTTCATTATTTATAAAAGCTTGTACCCAAATGCAATCATTAATCTTTATTCTCTCCTGTCCAAGCTTTGACAAATAACCAATCTATGTTGCTAATCTACTGTCTTCATAGATTTTTCTATATCAATGGAATTATCCTAGAATATGATTTATGTGTCTGGGTTTTTTCACATGTTTTCAAGGGTCATTCACATTGTTGTCCATAACATTACTTTTTTTGCGTGTGGGGGGGCGATTTTTGTTGTTTTTTTTGAATTCAGGGCCTGGGCACTGTCCTTGAGCTTTCTCCCACTTGAGCCTCAGCGCCACTTCCAGCTTTTCTGTATATGTGGTTCCAAGGACTCAGATCCAGGACTTTGTGCATACTGGGTAAGCATTCTACCACTGAGCTACACTCCAGGTCCTACTTTTTTTTTCTTTTTTTTTTTTTTTGCCTGTCTTGGGGCTTGAACTCAGGGACCTCAGTGCTGTCCTTGGGCTTTCTCAAGGCTAGTGCTCTACCACTTGAGCCACGGCAACACTTCCAGCTTTTTCTATGTATGTGGTACCCAAGAATTGAACCTTGCATACTAGGCAAGCACTGTACCACTAGGCCAAGCTCCCATTTCCTCCAGGTCCTATTTTTTACGATTTAAGATGTACTATGTAGCCTAGTCTGGCCTCACATTTGTAGTTTTCCTGTAGCCTCCTGAAAGCTGGTATTGGACATGTATACTACCATAATCTGCGTGCGTGCGTGCGTGTGTGTTGTGTGTGTGTCTGTCTGTCTGTGTGCGCGCGTGCGCGTGTGCGTGTGCTTGCATGCACAAGTGTATGTGCACGTGTCAGTCCTGGAGCTTGAAGTAATAGCCTGAGCTCTGTCTCTAAGTACTTTTTTTTCCCTCAAGGCTAGCACTCTGCTACTTGAGCCACAGCTCCATTTCCAGCTTTTTGGTAGTTAATAGGAGGTAAGAGCCTCATGAACTTTCCAACCCAGATTGGCTTCAAATTGAGATCCTTAAATCTCACCCTCCTGAGTAGCTAGGCTTATAGGTAGGAGCTACTAGCAAGAGCTCCATTTCATAGATATTTTGAAGAAGGCTAATATGAACCTTCCTGTTCAGTATTTTGGGTGAACCTGTGTGTTTAGTTTTGTTTTTTGTTTTTTTTGCCAGTCCTGGACTTGAGCTCAGGGCTTGAGCACTGTCCTTGGACTTTGTCAAGGCTAGACCTCTACCACTTGAGCCTCAACACCACTTCTGGCTTTTTGCTATGTATATGGGGTACCGAGGAATCGAACCTGGGTCTTCATGAATGCTAGGCAAGCACTCTACCACTAGGCCAAACTCCCAGCCCCTGTTTTTAGTTTTTGAGACTGTATTTATGAGACTGTATTATGAGACTATATTATGCTGGATCATATGATAATTCTATTCAACAGCTTAAAGAAATGCTAAAAATGACTACATTATTGTACTTTATTTACTTATTTATTTATTTGGTTGGTTGTAGGGAGATAAAAATCTTAAGCTAGCTGGGCACTGGTGACTCATGCTTGTAATCCTAGCTACTCAGAGGCAGAAATCTGAGGATCACAGTTTAAAGTTAGCCTGTGCAGAGAAATCCCTATAAGACTTTTATCTCCAATAAACTACTCTAAAAAGCCAGAAGTGGTGCTGTGGCTCAAATGGTAGAGCGCTAGTCTTGAGCACAAAGAAGCTCAGGGATAACGTTCAGGCAGAAGATTTTTTTAAAAGTCTTAAAGACTTTAATGTTTGGGCTAGCTTCAAACTGTGGCCCTCAGATCACATCCTTCTGAGTAGCTAGGATTCAGAGATGAGCCATTATTGGTCAGCACTATTGTACATTTCTACCAAAAGTTTATTAGCATTCTAATTTCTTCACATCTTGCTAATATTTACTGATATCATTCATATATAAATATACTTTATAAATAATATGAATGTAGCTGAGTGCTGTGGCTCATGCCTGTAAACCTAGCTACTCAGGAGGCTGAGATCTGATGATCCAGGTTCAAAGCCAGCCTGGGCACAGAAGGACCTGAGACTTACCTCCAATTAACCTCTATAAATGGGAAGTGGGGCTTGGATCAAGGTTAGGGTGATAACCTTGAGCTGAAGAGCTCAGGGACAATGCCCAGACCCAGAGATAGTGTGGTAGCCTTGAACTGAAGAGCTCAAGGACAGCGGCCAGGCCAAGTTCAAGCCCCAGGACCTACCAAAAAAAATATGAATGCATTTGTATGTACACACACATCCATTAAAATACTCTTACTATGGGTTTGGTCTCATTTCCTTAATGACTAATCATAACATATTTTCATGTGCTCTTGGTCAAAGTGTACATATACTCTTTTTTGAGTGTGTATATGTACTTTAAAGTGAGAAAAAGTCTTAGCACTTGCAAAGTTGGAGATTTACAAAAAAAATGATAACACATGGGTATTTACATAGATTCCATATGTAAGTTATACTTTTTTTTGTTTCATTTTTTTTTGCCATGTTTTGCTCCACCTAGTCATTTTTAAAAGTTACACTATAGGCTGGGAGTTTGGCCTAGTGTAGAGTGCTTGCCAAGCATGCATGAAGACCTGGGTTTGATTCCTTGGTACCACATACATAGAAAAAAAACCAGAAGTGGTTCTGAGGCTCAAGTGGTAGATCTCTAGCCTTGAGAAAGTCCAAGGACAGTGCAAAAAAAAAAAAAAAAAAGTTACACTATAGATGTGATTGTACGCAACTGTAATAGCACTTGATAGACCAAGGCACGGGTTCAGGGTCAACCTGAGCTACATAGTTGGGTTTGTAGGGGAGTTTTTAGGAAAGTGGACAAAGAATATTTCTGTATTTCATTGGTAGATAAATCATATTGTATATTGCTAAATTCGGTTATTATGTTTAAAAATCTGAAATTAGAGGGGTTGGGAGTGTGGCCTAGTGGTAGAGTGCTTTTGTAACATGCACAAAGCCCTAAGTTTGATTCCTCAGTACCACATATGTAGAAAAAGCCAGAAGTGGCACTATGGCTCAAGTGACAGACCTCTAACCTTGAGCAAAGTTCTCCAGGACTGAGTTTAAGCCTAGGACTGGCAAAAAAAAAAAAATCTGAAGTTAGAAATATTGGGGCTGGGAGTTTGGCCTAGTGGTAGAGTATTTTCCTAGCATGTGGGAAGACATGGGTTTGATTCCTTGGTACCACATACATAGAAAAAGCCGGAAATGGTACTGTGGCTCAGGCCCAAGTACTAGAGCACTGGTCTTGAGAAAGCCCAAGGATAGCATTTAGGCCCTGAGTTCAATCCCCATGACTGGCAAGAAAAAAAAAAAAGAAATAGGGGGCCAGGAGTTTGGCCAAGTGGTAGAGTGCTTGCCTAGCATGCACGGAGGACCTGGGTTCGATTCCTCGGTACCACATACATAGAAAAAGCCAGAAGTGGTGCTGAGGCTCAAGTGGTAGAGTTCTAGGCTTGAGAAAGTCCAAGGACAAGGCTCAGGCCCTGAGCCCAAGCCCAGGACTGGCAAAAAAAAAAAAAAAAAAAAAAAAAAAGAAAGTATTTAGTTATTCTGGTATACTTGGTAAAATGTAAACATTTCCTTTGAGAAAGCTGGAACTTAATTTCTAAATAAAATTTTAGTTTATTATGGGGTAGGTGAAAAATTTAAGCTTCAAATCTTCAGGAATAGTGCATTTTGAGATTATTTCTCAAAATTGTACATATTTAAACCTCAACTATGTGGTAGTTTTGAGAAAAAGTTAATATTTTAAAAACAGAATGGAATGATTTTCTTTGTCTGACAGAATAATCCTCCTCTGAAGTCCCGGAGTTTCTCACTTGCATCGAGTGGTAATTCACCTATATCCCAGAGAAGACCAAGTCAAAATGCTATTTCTCTTTTTAATGTTGGACATTCCAAACTACAGTCAGTGAGTAAAAGAGCTCACATACCTCCAGACCATCTTGTGGAAGTCAGAGAAGTAAGTATGAAGTCAAGTTAAAATGCAAAAAATAATATCTTTCCCAGTTTTGTCACAAAAACGTTTTAAATGTATTTGTTTTCCCTGTTCTTCTTTATCTAGTCTGTTGGTGAGACTTTTTTTTTTTCTGGTTCCAGTGCTTGAGCTCTGGGCCTAGGCGCTGCTCCTGAGTTCTGTTTGCTCAAGGCTAGTGCTTTACAATGTGAGCCAAAGCTTTTCTGTGACTTTTTCTGAGATTAATTAGAGATAATTACTACTACTGATTTTTTCTGTGATTCATTAGAGATAAGAGTCTCCTGGACTTTCTTGCCTGGATTGGCTTTCTCAGATCTTAGCCTACTGAATAGCCTACAGATAGGAGCCACTGGTGTCTAGCTGTTGGAGAGGCTTTGTTTTCTTTTTTCTTTTTTTTTTTTTAATTTTTGCCAGTCCTGGTACTTGAACTCAGGGTCTGGGCACTGTCGTTGGGCCTTTTCAATGCTAGTGCTCTACCACAAGAGCCATAGCACTACTTCCAGCTTTTTCTGTGTATGTGGCACTGAGGAGTCAAACTTAGGGCTTCATGAATGCAAGTACTCTACCACTAGATCATGCTTCTGGCTCCATTTTTTTCCCCCATATATTTTTTTTTATTGTAATTAATAGAAGGGTTACATTATATTCACCAGATAAAAGGTGTATTACTTCACAAATATTGATACCCTTTCTCCTGTCTTGGTCCCCATTTCCCTTCCCCCACCCCCATCCATTTTTTTTTTTTTCTTTTATGGTTTGTGAGGCTTGAAATCAGGGCCTTGATGCTGTCCTTGAGCTTTTTCACTCAAGGCTAGCACTCCACAGCTTTGAAGCGCAGCACCAGTTCAGTTTTCTGTGCTTCATTGGAGATAAGAGTCTTAAGGATTTTCCTTCTCCAGGCTGGCTTTGAATTGCTGTCCTTAGTTCTCAGCCTCCTGAATAGTAGGATTACAGGCATGAGTTTCCAGCACCTGGTTGATAAATATTGTTTCGTATGATCAGATGTACATAGCTATTGAGCCTTTATGTTTCTTTCCTAAGAATATCCTCCTTTGCTCTATGTGTGAATGCCTACATTCCTGTATAGTTAGTTCATCATGTCCCAGTGTATTTTAGATCTAGCTTCCACATATGAAAGAAAACTAGGCCATTTTGTGTCTTTGATCTTGGCTTATCTCACTTAACATGATTTGGTCTTGGTCTATGCATTTTCTTGCAAGTAATATATTATTCTTCCTAATGACTGTGTAAAATTTCATTGTGTATAGATACTCTTTCTTTTGGATCCATTTATCTATTGGAAGGCACCTGGGCTGTTTCCTAGCTTGGCTATTGTGAATAGTGCAGCAGTGAACATGGAAATGCAAGTATCTTTACTTTGCATTTGGGTAGGTAGATGTCCAGGCAAATGCAATGGCTAGGAGCCTACAGATTTGCTGTCCAGAGTAGTTGTACTAGTTTTGTTTTGTTTTGTTTTGTTTTGCTAGTCCTGGCTTGAACTCAGGGCCTGAGCAGTGACACTGTCCTTGGCTTTCTCAAGGCTAGACCTCTACCACGTAAGCCACAGAACCCCTACAGCTTTTTTCTATGTATGTGGTACCAAGGAATCGAACCTGGGTCTTCGTGCTTGTTAGGCAAGCACTCTACCACTAGGCCAAACTCCCGGCCCAAGAGTAGTTGTACTAGCTTATATTCCTGTTAATGAGTTATCTTTCTTAATTCATTTTGCTGTTTATTTGTGTCCACATGGAATTCCTTGATTTTTTTTTCTTATTAAAAAAAAATCACTTGAAGCCAGGTGTGGTGGCTCACACCTGTAATCCTAGCTACTCAGGAGGCTGAGATCTGAGGATCCCGGTTCAAAGCCAGCCCAGGCACTAAAGTCCATAAGACTCTTATCTCCAATTAGCCACTAGAAAACCAGAAGTGGCACTGTGGCTGAAGGGGTATGGCAGTACCCCTGAGCTAAAGATCTTAGGGACAGCTCCCAGGGCCAGACTTCAAGCCCATGACTGACACCCCCCCCTTGAAAAAAAAAATTCACAAGTTCTTTTGCATTTTATCTACTGTGTTACCTTCAGAATCAGTTATAGAGGGTTCCTAACACGTCTACTAACTCCTGCTTTCCATATTTCTCCTGTGTCTGTTGAGATTGCATCTCTTGGGATGAGTATCTCCTCTACTTTCATGAAGGCTTTTTTGTGAGCTGCCTTCTCTTGACAGTATGCTCTGGGATATTGATTTGTTGTATAGTAATATAGTGTGCGCGCAACTAAGAGTATTATTTCTCTCTGTTACTGGAGTAAATACATAGGAGTGTGATTTCAGGCACCCCTACTTACACTTCCTTGTACCAGATCATTGGCTTGGGGCGTTTAACCTGTCCTGCTTTTTTTTCTTTTCTTTTAAAATACTTATTTTTGTATAAGTAGTTGTACTGAGGGGTTTCAAATTCCAGAAGTCATGTTATAAATGCATCTTGGTCAGTGTGTCACTCCTTCCTTCAGTCTCCCCTACTTTTTTTTTTTTGGCCAGTCCTGGGGCTTGAACTCAGGGCCTGAGCATTGTCCTCGGGCATTCCTTAAGGCTAATACTCTACCATTTGAGCCATGGCACCACTTTTGACTTTTTCTGTGTATATGGTATAAGAAGTCAAACCCAGGTCTTTATGCGTGTTAGGCAAGCACTCTACCACTAGGCCATGCTCCTGGTTCCCTACTTTTTGAGTCAACATATGCTTCAGAGTTCAAATGGAACTAGCTGGATCATGGCCAGAATAAAGCACAGTTTCTTTCAGTTGAACTGGAACTGTATCTCACTGGCCAAACACTTACATATAAGCTTGTATTACTAAGTATAGTCCCTGCCATTACAGAGAAAGAAGAAAATGACAACATAAAAATAAGCTATTGCCGGTGGCTCACACTTGTAATCCTAGCTACTCGGGAGGATGAGATCTGAGGATCAAGCTTCAAAGCCAGACAGGGGATGAAAATTCCACGAGAGTCTTATCTCCAATTACCCACCAGAAAACCAGCACTGTGGCTCAGGTAGTAGAGTGCTTGCCTTGAGCTGAAGAGCTCAGGGTCAATGTCCAGGCCCAGAGTTCAAGCCCCATGACTGACCGCCTCCCCTCCCCCAAAAAAGCCATTGTACCAAAAAGAGTAAAAAGTAATATGGAAAGCCAGGGCGGTGGCTCACACCTGTGATCCTAGTTACTCAGGAGGCTGAGATATGAGAATCAAGGTTCAAAGCTAGCCCAGGCACAAAAGGACCTGACACTCTTACCTCTAATTAATACCTAGAAAAGGGGAAATGGGGCTTGGCTCAAGGGTAGGTTGGTAGCCTGGAGCTGAAGAGATCTGAGCTCAAGCGCAAGCACTGTCCTTCGACTTTCTCAAGGCTAGAGCTCTACCACTTGAGCCTCAGCACCACTTCTAGCTTTTTTGCTATGTATGTGGTACCAAGGAATCAAACCCAGGCCTTCGTGCATGGTATAAGGCAAGCACTCTACTGCCAGGCCAAACTGCCAGCCCCTTATATTAATTTTTAAAATTTTTTTTGGATGTTGGATGTAGCAGTTCCTTTCTTTTTATTGCTACATAATAAATGCTGCATGAATATACAACATTTTTGTCTTTTTATAATGTTGGGCTTTGAGTATATGTGTATTGGTTAACATAGTTGAGAATAATTTTTGAATTGTGAGTTATATTTAGCTCTAATATATTTTCTAAACTATATTCCAGAGTGATTGTACCTATTTATATTATTAGAAATTAGTCCCACAATTTTTATTTATTTGTTTATTATGGTACAATACAGTGTTCAAACTTGGGCTTTCTGTGTGTGAGATAAGTTTTGTACCACCAATCCCTACCAGTCCCGAATTTGTATTCTAAATACACATACACATGCATGTATAAATGTGTTTATGTAAACATCTTTATACCTACATTTCCCTCTCTCCCTTTCTGTACTGTGGTTCAAACTCAGGGTTCCATGCTGGTGGTGGTTATTATTATTATTTTGCCAGTCTTGGGGCTTGAACTCAGTACCTGAGCACCTCTGTGGGCTTTCTCAAGGCCAGCGCCTACCACTTGAGCCAGAGCACCACTTCTCGCTTTTTCTGTGTGTGGTACTGAGGAATTGAACCCAGTGCTTTGTGCATGCTACCACTAGGGCACACTCTCCCGGCCCTCTGCTGGTTATTTTTTATATAGTGTCTTATTTTTCTGCCTGGCCAGCTTGGACCCTGATCTTCCTAGTTGTTTGTTGCCATAGCTGGGATAACAGAAGTACTCACCTCTGTTATCTGTGCCCAGCAGTGGGTTGGGATGGGATCTTGTGTATTCCTTTTTACGCTGGCTTCAAGCTGGCCACCTCCTGATTTTAGCCTCCCAATGAGTTAGGATTACAAGCATGAGCTGACCTGCTCATACTTTTCAAAAAAAATTTTTTTCCAGCTGGGCGTGTGGCTCATGTCTATAATCCTAGCTACTCAGGAAGCTGAGAGCTGAGGGTCAAGGTTCAAAGCCAGCCCAGGCACAAATGGACCTGAGACTCTTATCTCCAATAACCTCTAGAAAAGGGAAATGGGGCTTGGTTCTAGACTAGGGTGGTAGCCCTGAGCTAAAGAGCTCAGTGACAATGCCCAGGCCCAGGGGTAAGGTGGTAGCCTTGAGCTGAAGAGCTCAAGGACAATGCTCAGGCCAAGTTCAAGCTCCATGACCCCCCTCCCCCCCAAAAAAAGTCAGCCTTTCTGTACGCCAACAATACAGTCAGAAGGAGAAATCAAGAAAATGATCCCATTTTCAATAGCCCCCAAAAGAATAAAATATTTAGGAATTAACCTAACCAAGTATATAGAGAAATTACTTAATGAAAACTACAAAAGCCTAAAGAAAGAAATCAAAGAGGATACTAGGAAATGGAAAGACCTCCCATGCTCATGGATAGGGAGAATCAACATTGTGAAAATGGCCATACTGCCAAAATTGATAAACAGTTTCAATGCAATCCCCATCAAAATCCCAAGGACATTCTTTAATTCTTTACTGAAATAGAGGATGTAATCCAAAAGTTTATATGGAACAACAAAAAACCTAGAGTAGCCAAAGCAATTCTAGGCAAAAAGAGCAATGCAGGTGATATTACAATACTAGACTTCAAACTCTACTATAAAACCATAATAACAAAAACAACATGGTATTAACATAAAAATAGACCAGATGATCAGTGGAACAGAATAGAAGATCCAGAAATGAAACCACATACTTACAGTCAACTTATATTCGACAAAAGTGGAATAAACACAGCCTCTTTAATTATCGGTGCTGGAAAAACTGGGCAGCCACATGTAGAAAACTAAAAATTGATCCCAGCCTGTTGCCATACACAAATACTAACTCAAAATGGATCAAAGACCTCAATATCAGACCTGACACTCTGAAACTTCTATACAACAGAGTAGGAGAGACATTGGAACTCATAGGCACAGGCAAAATCTTCTTGAACAGAGTTCTAGGATTATAACAGATTGGAGAATGACTCGACAAATGGAACTACCTAAAAATAAAAGGTGCTGCACAGCCAAAGACATAGCTACTAAAATAGAAAAAATATTTACCAACAACACATCAGACAAAAGCTTAATATCCAGTATCTACAGGGAACTTAAGAAACTAATCCCCCCCACCCCAAACCCAGCAAACCAATCACTAAATGGACAAGGGAACTAAAGAGAGACTTATCAGAGGAAGAGGTTAAAAAATGGTAAAGAAACATGAGAAAATGCTCATCATCCATGGTCATAAAGGAAACGGAAATAAAAACAACCCTAAGATACCATCTTACCCCAATCAGAATGGCCAGTATTCTGAATTCAGACAAAATGGTAATAAAATGAAAAGAAAAAAAAAAAGGAAAGGAAAAGTAGATAAGAGTTCCTAACTAGAGCTGACTTTTGACCTGAAGGGCTTAGATCCATCTGGTCAAGCTAATAAGACGAGAAGCTAGATTAGGAAAGAAGACATCATGTTCTCAGTGTTGGTTCACATTAAGTCTGACAAAAGGATGAGGAGAAATTGCTTGAGAGCTGTAATTGGAAATTCTTCTGGGGAGTGAATTATTGCTATTAAAGATATCCTGGAACATTCTTTTTGATAACTTGTACACATTTTTGTTTAGTGAAAATTAGCAAGCTTTTTTGAGCTTTTTTGTTTCCAAAGGAAAAAAATATTACACTTTTTTGTTCAGTTGATAGGCATCATTAAATACTTAGTGAAAATAGTCTAAAAAAAGTTAAAATAAAATTACAAGCCAAATAAGTCTTTCTTACAATGGCTCTTAAAGTGACTGTGGTGATTATAGCAACTGAATATATATAAATATTATACAGGAATTGTGTGAGATCCATTGAATTCTTTTCCTTAGATGATGTCTCATGCTGAAGGACAACAGAGAGACTTAATTAGGCGGATTGAATGCCTTCCTGCTTCTGGCCTTCTAAGTTCCCTGGACCAGGATCTCTTAATGCTCAAAGCAACTTCAATGGCAACTATGAATTGCTTAAATGACTGCTTTCATATTCTCCAGCTGCAGCATGCATCACATCAGAAGGGCTCCTTGCCTTCAGGTAAGTTTTAGAGGAAAGGTAGGACTTAACATTGAGTGTGAAAACCTGAAACAGATTGCATGTGTTAAAATTAAGCTGAGGGTTTGTATGTCTTAGATACATATTAATAATGTAATAAAACATTGTGTCTATAGAGTACATAGTCCATCATAGATTTTTATGACTTTGTAGTTATGTTTATATCTCTATGACCATGTCCATAACCTTGGGTACCCCAAATTTTGAGTCATCGCTGTTTTACTGTTTGGGTCTAATATCCACATATTAAGGATACCATGTGCCTTTTGTTCCTTTTGTCTTGACTTCTCTCACTCAACATGATTCGCTCTAAAACCCACTTTCCAGCAAATGCCATTTTTCATTGTACACACACACACACACACACACACACACACACACACACACACACACACACACATATATATCACATTTTTTGTTTCCATTCATCTGCAGTAGGGCACCTGGATTGTTTCCATGACTTGGCAGTTGTGAATAGTGCAGCGATAAACATGGCTGAGCAGGTGTCCTTATCATATCCTGGGTTATGATGCTCAGGATGGATGTCCAGGAGTGGTATGGCGGGATTGTAGGGAAGGTCTATTTTCAAGGTTTTTTTGTTGTTATTGTTTTGTTTTGTTTTTGCCAGTCCTGGGCTTGAGCTCAGGGCCTGAGCACTGTCCTTGGACTTTCTCAAGGCCAGAGCTCAATCACTTGAGCCTCAGCACTACTTCTGGCTTTTTTTTTTTTTCTATGTATGTGGTACTGAGGAATCAGACCTGGGTCTTCGTGCATGCTAAGCAAACACTTAACACTAGGCCAAACTCCCGGCCCTATTTTCAGTTCTTTAAGAAATCTCCAAACTGGGCCAGGAGTTTGGCCTAGTGGTTAAAGTGCTTGCCTAGCATGCACGAAGACCCGGGTTCGATTCCTTGGTACCACATACATAGAAAAAAGCCGGAAGTGGTGCTGAGGCTCAAGTGGTAGAGTGCTAGCCTTGAGAATGTCCAAGGACAGTGCTCAGGCCCTGAGCTCAAGCCCAGGACTGGCAAAAAAAAGAAAAAAGAAAAAAAAAAAAAAAGAAATCTCCAAACTGCCTTCCAGAATGGCTGAACTAGTTGACATTCCCAACAACAGTGCAGCAGGGTTCCTCTTTCTCCATAGTCCCGCCAGCATTTGTCATTGTCTGAGTTCAGAATATTGGCTATTCTAATTAGGCTAAGGTGGTATCTTAGGGTTGTTTTTATTTGCATTTCCTTTATATCCATGGATGATGAACATTTTCTCATATGTTTTTCTGCCATTTTAACCTCTTCTTTTGATAAGTCTCTCTGTAATTCTTTGGCCATTTAGTGATTGGTTTGTTGGGTTTGGGGAATTAGTTTCTTGAGTTCCCTTAGATACTGGATATTAAGCATTTGTCTTGATATATTATTGGTAAATATCTTTTCCCATGTAGTTGGGTGTCTTTCTACTTTAGTAGCTGTGCTTTTATCTGTGCAGAACCTTTTATTTTTAGGTAGTCCCATTTGTCAAGTCTCTCCAATCTCCAACAAATTATTTTTAATTGCACTTATAAATGTAAGGACATAAACTGGCAAGTGAATTGTGCATAAACCCTTCAAGAACTCATAGTCCGATTAGTAAAGAAGGGCCGAGAGTTTAGCCTAGTGGTAGAGTGCTTGCCTAGCATGCACGAAGACCTGGGTTCAATTCCTTGGTACCACATACATAGAAAAAGCCAGAAATAGTGCTGAGGCTCAAGTGGTAGAGCTCTAGCCTTGAGAAAGTCCAAGGACAGTGCTCAGGCCCTGAGCTCAAGCCCTGGACCGGCAAAAAAAACAAACAAACAAAAAAAAACAATTAGTAAAGAAATTTGCAATTACTACTATAAAGATTAGGTAAAGTGGGGGCTGTGATAGTGGCTTAGTGGTAGGGTCCTTGCCTTGTATGCATGAAGCCCTGGGTTTGGTTCCTCAGTACCACATACCACATACACAGAAGAAAAAGAAAAAGTCAGAGTTAGGTGCAGTGACTCACTCATGTAATCCTAGCTACTCAGGAGGCCAAGATCTGAGGATCAAGGTTCAAAGCCAGCCCAGGCATAAAAAATCCTGAGACTCTTATCTCCAGTTAACCTCTAGAAAATGTGAAGTGGTTCTTGTCTCAAGGGTATGGCTGTAGCCTGGAGCTGAAGAGCTCAGGGACAGTGCCCAGGCCAAGTTTTAGCCCCATGACCCACCAAAAAAAAAAAGAAAGAAAAAGAAAAAGCCAGAAGTGGTGCTGTGGCTCAAGTGGTAGAGTGCTAGCCTTAAGAAAACCCAAGGACAGGCAGGGTTCAGTGGCTGAACCAGCCCTGCCACAAAAGGACCTGAGACTCATGTGAGCTGAAGACCTCAAGGACAGTGCCCAGGACGATTTTAAACCCCATGACCCCCCCCAAAAAAAAAGCCCAAGGACAGTACCCAGGGCCTGAATTCAAGCCCCAGGACTGGGGAGGGAAGGAAGGAGGGAGGGAGGGAGGGAAAGAGAAAGGAAGGCAGGCAGGCAGGCAGGCAGGCAGGCAGGCTGGCTGGAAGACTAGTACTAACTATAGGAGCAGAGCAGTATTGGATGGATGGATGATGGTTTTGCAGATTTTTCTGATGGGAAAAAGCCTGGTGGAAAACTATGTAGAAACTGAAGAAAAGAGAAAAAAGTTGGCAAGAAGTTGTTTGAAAGAGTTATAAGAGCCTACATTTGATTTGTGAACATGATTTGTACCTTGTAGGAAATGTTAAGTAGTTCCGTAAATTTTCTTTTGTTATAAAGTGTTACACGGGGGCCAGGAGTTTGGTCTAGTGATAGAGTGCTTTGCCTAGCATGTACGAAGACCCAGATTTGATTTCTCGGTACCACATACATAGAAAAAAATGGAAAGTGCTGCTGTAGCTCAAATGGTAGAGCTCTAGCCTTGAGGAAAGCCCAAGGACAGTGTTCAGGCTCTGAGTTCAAGCCCCAGAACTTGAAAAAATAAAATAAATAAAAACATAAAGTGATAAACTTGTTCTAGAAACCACCAAAACTACTATATAGTTGAAAGAAGCAAAAAACATCCATTGCCTATTAAGGAGAAATTACCACTATTAATATATTAGTGTTCTCCCTCTCCCTAAATTTTCCTTTGTATTTATCTTATTTTTAGAAAATAACATGTAAATTGGGGCTGAGAGTTTGGCCTAGTGGTAGAGTGCTTGCCTAGCATGCGCGAGGACCTGGGTTCAATTCCTTGGTACCGCATACATAAAAAAAGCTAGAAGTGATGCTGTAGCTCAAGTGGTAGAATGTTAGCCTTGAGAAAGCCCAAAGACAATGCTCAGACCCTGAGTTCAAGCCCCAGAACTGGCAAGGAAGAAAAAAGGAAATACATGTAAATGTATTTTTTCCAGTTCTCAAGTTTGAACTCAGGACTTTATACTTAGTAGGCAGGTGCTCTACTACTGAATCATACCTCCTTTTTTTCTTCCACTTTTTTAGTGAACACAGTTCATTATACAAGGGGCTTTCATTTTTTATTTGTCCATATATGCATAAAAGGTACCTTGATCAGACATCTCTTTCATCATTCTCTCATCCCCCCCCCCCCTCTGATCATTTTGCCACAGATTCTTGCATTATTTTTTTTTGCCTGGCCTGGCTGGCCTATGATCCTTTGGTAATATAATATCAAGAATATTTCCAGGTTATATACTTTTTAACAATACGCTTTTCATATAATTTCTATTGTCTGTGTTAAATTCCCTAGAGGACATCTACTTTGTCTTACTTAACTTTTTTATTAAATGTTAGATGTTAAGAAATTTGGGGAGTGTGGCCTAGTGGTAGAGTGCTTGCCTAGCTAGGTTTAATTCCTTGGTACCACATACACAGAAGATGCTGGAAGTAGTGCTGTAGCTCAAGTGGTAGAGCACTATCGTTGAGCAATAAGTGTCCAAAGACAGTGCCCAGGACCTAAGTTCAAGTCCCTGGATTAGCAGAAAGAAAGAAAGAAAGAAAGAAAGAAAGAAAGGGAGGGAGGGAGTGAGGGAAGGACAGAAGGAATACATTTGGGTTAATTCAAGTTAATAGTAATTTTGTGAAGGAAGTAAAGCAATTTATTTATCTGTGCTACTGTTTTGTCGGTTGTGGGATTTGAACTCTGGGCCTGTGTGCTGTCCCTGAGCTCTTCTGCTAAAGGCCACCACCCTACCCCTTGAGCCACAGTGCCCCTTCCAGTTTTCTGGTGGTTAATTGGAGACAAGAGTCTCACAGACTTTTTTAATGCTGGAGCTGGCTTTGAACCATGATACTCAGATCTCAGCTTCCTGAGTAGCTAGGATAACAGGCATGAGCCACCATGGCCAGTGGGGTCTTCATTTTTGTCATGTCTGATCTGGATTGTGGTCCTCCTATTTGTGCTTCCTTTTGTTGCTGGAATAACAGATGCTTTTTTACCACTCCCAATCCACTGATGGTGATGGAGTCTCATGGACTTTTTTTTTGCTGTGATGGCGTCAGACCTCTTTCCCCTGACCTCCATCTGCTAAGTAGCTAAGATTTACAGGCTTGACCATCATGCTTAGCCTACGTCTTTTTTTTTTTTTATGGCCAGTCCTGGGGCTTGAACCTAGGGCCTGAGCACTGTCTTTGAGCTTTCTCAAGGCTAGAGCTCTACAACTAAAGCCACAGCACCACTTCTGGCTTTTTCTATGTACTTGGTACCCAGGAATCAAATCAGGATCTTTGCGCATGCTAGACAAGCATTCCACCACTAGGGCCAAACTCCTGGCCCTTCCTAAGCTCTTTTGCTTAAGGCTAGCACTCTACCACTTTCACCACAGTACCACTTACCGGCATTTTCTTTTTATGTGGTACTGAGGAATTGAACCCAGGGCTTCCTGTGTGCTAGGCAAGCACTCCCAGCCCACATTCCCAGCCCTACCAATGTCATTTTTTAAATATGTAGAAATTTCATTTGTGTGGCTTAAATTAATAATATCTTATTTCTCTTCATAATAAAGGAAGTATGTTGAATACAAATTTACTTTTTTTAAGAATTTATTAATGTTGATTTTTACATCATATTTTAAATGACAAGTTTAACAAACAAGTGTTCAAGGAGGGAATCTCTATTTACAGTCACTGGGACTTAGTATTTAGAACTTAATCTAAATTAGGCTAATAGAAACATTAATTTAAGAAATAAAACATTATGTCTATAGAGTCATAGGTTTTCATGTCTATATAGTTATGTTTATATTTCCATTACCATGTCCATAGCTTTGGGTATACAGTTATTGAGTCCTCGCTCTTGTACAAATTTACTTTTAAGTAGTTGAAAGTTCTTCCAACATCACTATTTTTTGGATCATAGGCTTATGATATCTTGGAGAATTAATTACTATCTTTTCCAGGTTAAGCTTGTAGAGATACTTTTTTTTTTTTTTTTTTGCCTATCCTGGGCTTGAACTCAGGACCTGGGCACTGTCCTTGGACACTTTTTGCTCAGGTCTCTTGCTCTACCACTTCAGCCACAGTGCCACTTCTGGCTTTTGCTGTGTATGTGGTTCCAGGGAATTGAACTCAGGGCTTCATGCATGCTAGGCGAGCACTCTACCACAAGGCCACGCCCCCAGCCCCATGTGGAGATACTTTTTGTGTGTATGCTGTCCCTGGGCTTTTGTGTTCAAGGCTAGCACATTCTACCACTTGAGCCAAAGCACCACTTCCAGATAGAGGAGTGTCATGGACTCTCTTGCCCAGGCTGGCTTTGATCCGTGATCCTCAGATCTTAGCCTCCTGAGTAGCTATGGTTACAGGTGTGAGCCACTGGTACCCCACTGGGCCTCAGAATCTTCATCCTCAGTGCCTGGGCCTCCACTATAATACCTAACAAAAATTAGTCTTTTAATTAGTATTACATGCATTTTATTTTTGAAGAAATCTGAATACAGATATTTAAAAAACACATTTTAGGGTAGAAGCAGTGTGTTTCATTTCTTTGGAATTTATAAACAGCCAGGGCATTTCTATTCTCTCATCTTCCTAAGTGCCAAGTATAGCACGGTATGAAGAGTAAGGCCAGGTGGTTTGGTACCCTGGTTGGCACTTCGTAATTGAGTCTTCATTTGAAATCTAGAGTTTTATTGTAGACTGAGTAAATTCCTTTTATAAATTTCTACTTGTCAGAGCCCAGCATTCCTTATACTAGTACTGAATACCTAGCTTCTCTGAAACCTAGATCAGCCTCTGAAATCAAATGGAACATTTTCCATTATTGATTAGGCATAGATACACTTTGTTAAACTAGTTGAGGTAACAGGAGACTTTGAGTCATTAACTGAGAAGATGACAGGTCTCTAAATGTGACCACTGTCTTTCACTAGGTCAGCTATTATTTATTCAGTAGAAACGTTTTTCAGTTTATAAAATTGTGCTGTTTTTATGTTTGAAATAAGGAAAGACATTTAGAGCAATTTTTATTAAATAATTTATTAACACTGATTTTTACAGCATATTTCAAATGACATGTTCAACAAACAAGTGTTCAAGAAGGGAATCTGTATATGATCACTGGCATTTAGTTTTTAGAACATAATCAAAATTAGGCTAAGGGTTTATATATCATAGATACATATTAATTTATGAAATAAAACATTATATCTATAGAGTCATAGGTTTTTATGTCTATGTAGTTATGTTTATATTTCCAATACCACGTCCATAGTATGGAAATATTAAGTCCTCATTTAGAGCAATTTTTAAATTAGATCCTAGAAGTTACTTTGACTGTTGATAGAATTATAATCCCAATTTGGCACAAATTACAGCCTCATAGCCTGAGACACCTCTTGTAGTTGTGACCTTTAAAGCCTAATGCATACCTTTTGGTTGTTAAAAGGCATAGTTTATTCAGAGAGCACAGCAAATCAAATGAGTGAAAACACATTTCATGATTCAAACATACCCAAGAAGTGAGTTCAGGCCTATTCAGAGTTGATTTCTCTTAAATAGTGTCTCATTTCAAGTTGCCAGTTGCTCTGCTATAAAATACCCAATCACAGATCTTATGCTAATGAGATTCAGTGGCTGTCTTTCAGGTACATGTTGAGTTGCTTTTAGTGTTTTAGGCTCAAAACAAAATTGTTTAATAAAATCTGCATCTGCTGAACTTTCCAGATTATGAGCAAGTTTCAGCGCAAGTTTTCTCTTACTTCATCAGGAACGACAATCGAATGGTTAGAACCAAAGATACCTTTATCAAACCATTATAAAAATGGAGCCGAGCAGCCCTTCACAACTGAGCAGAGTAAGCCCGTGGCAGTCCCAGAAGAGCAGTCTGTTTCAGAATCTGGACTATTAGCAAGGGTAAGGTAATAAGAAAATGTTTTTGAAGTAAGTGAAAAATGCTAATTTTTTCATTGTAAGGATGTTGTGTGACACTAGAGCAACAGTTGTAGATTATAAGCATTTTTGGTCTACTTTCAACTTGATTGCTTTGAAGCGGTATCTTGTGTTAAACTCAAAATTTATTTCCTAGGTTGAATCATGTACCCTTTTTAGCTTTGGTTTAATTGTTCTGAATCTATTTTAATATGTGAAATGTGTAATTTTTTCTGGAAAATAATTTCTCTATTGGGTAGTAGGGCTGTGCCTCCAGGCGTAGGACAGTAGCCTTGAGCTGAAAAGCTAAGG
The DNA here is from genome assembly GCF_031878675.1 of Megascapheus bottae. Taxonomy (NCBI): domain Eukaryota; kingdom Metazoa; phylum Chordata; class Mammalia; order Rodentia; family Geomyidae; genus Megascapheus; species Megascapheus bottae. The sequence goes on from NC_143509.1 coordinate 54,862,619, forward strand.
GACAGTGCCCAGGCCCAGAGGTCTAGCCCCATGACTCACCCCCCAAAAAAGGAAATAACTTCTCTATTAAGATTATAGAAGTATATGCTTTTTTTTTTTGTCAATTTTAAGGCTAGAACTCTAGGCTTGGGCGCTGTTTTTAAGGTTTTTTTTTTTTGCTTAAGGCTAGTGCTCTACATTTTGAGCCATAGTACCACTTCCAGTTGGGGTTTTTTTGTTTGTTTGTTTTTGTTTTTGTGGGTCATGGGACTTGAACTCAGCCTGGGCACTGTCTCTGAGCTCTTCAGCTCAGGGCTACCACCCTACCCTTGAGCCAACCACAACTTCCTGTTTTCTAGAGGTTAATTGGAGATAAGAATCCCAGGTCCTTCTGTTCCTGGGCTGGCTTTGAACTTTGATCCTTAGATCTCAGTCTCCTGAGTAGTTAGTGCCTGGCTTGCAAATATTTATACCTAACCTCCCACTTTTTTTTTTTTTCCTTCTTTTTGGTGTCACTATGTAATCCGAGCTCACCTTGAACTCAGGATCTTTCTACTTTACCTCAAGTGCTAAAAGTATTTTATTCTGTTCATAGATCTACCGCTATTATAAATCATGTTTTTTTTTTTTTTTTTGGTTTTGTTTTTGCCTTTTTATGTTCATGTCTACCATTTTTATAGCCTCAGTAATTACATAGATAATTTTATTTTAAAACCCTTGGTACTCTGAGAAACATGTTTTGGCCTGTGTAATTCAAATTTAAAATTTTGAGGCAGGCTGTTAAGTTGATATCCTATTATTACTTTGTTTATTCTTTATTATTATAAATAGAATTGCATTATCTTATTTGCTGCTTTTTTCCTCCCTTTTCTTTGGATTGTTTCTTTAGTTTGTATCCCAACTAGAAATACTAAGTCAAAAGAAATACACAGTTTGTAATTATTTATGTGTTAGTAAATTACATCTTAAAAGATAAGACACAGGAGCTGGGAGCATAGTCTAGTGGTAGAGTACTTGCCTAGCATGCACCAAGCATGGGTTTGACTCCTCAGTACCATATACACAGAAAAACCCTGAAGTAGTACTGTGGCTCAAGTGGCAGAGCACTGGCCTTGAGCAAAAAGTGTCTAAGGACAGTGCTCAGGCCCTGAGTTCAAGCCCCATGACTGGCCACATGAAAACAAAAGAACGAAAGAAAAGAAAAATTATGGCACAGCAGCCAGGCACGCCAACCTCGCTACTCAGAAGACTGAGATCCGAGGATGTGATACAAAGCCAGCCGGGCACTAAAGTCCATGAGACTCTTACCTCCAATTAACTACCAGAAAAAAAGATGTGACCCATGGATTTTCAAAGCTGGCAGGTGGGTAATGGGGATAAGAGGCAGGAAGGTAGGGAAGGGCAGAGGAAAAGAAGTAATGTGTGACATAAATGAGATCCTTTTTTGTCTGTATATTTTTTTTTTTACTAGATTATAGAATCTAGCAATTAACAAGTTAAGAGAAGTCCAGCACTGAGAACTGAAGGAAAAAAAGTAATCTTTTACTACAGAGACTTAACAATCAGCTTGGAGTAATATACACCTGGAAATACTGAAATGTCATGATCATACAAAGCAATGTTTTTCCTTAGCTGATGTAGTTGAGACTCTTAGGAAATGAGCATTCAGAGAAAGAAGGGAGATACTGAGGACAGTGGATGAGAAATGCTTTAGAGACAAAGTGGAGCTAGAATTGGGCATCCACAGGAGATTTGCGAAGTAGACAAATGACAAAGGCAAGAATACTGTAACAACATACGTAAGAATACTACAACACATGATTATCGCCTAATCGTTTGAACTCTGGATGTGCCATTTCCTAACATATAGCCCACTTAATTCACTCTTAGTTTCAGTTTCCTCATTTGGAAAACAGTGACAACACATGAGATTATGATGAGGCATAGCATTTAGCTTACGAGAATAAAGATCCTAAGGTTGTTGAACAGTATTCATGTTGCACTTTATGTGGAATAATAATCCTTAAACATCGCTCCATGGACTACAAGTGTAAACTGCTTTCCCAAAAACCATAGTCCAATGAGACAAATTATTATTAGGATCATAAATGTAAAGAAGGACAGCAAATGTTTGTAGTATGACTTGGGATTAAAATGTGATCAAAGATTATTCAGCAAGAATAAAGTAGGCAAGCCAGGCATGGTGGCTCATGCCTGTAATCCTAGCTACTCATGAGGCTGAGATCTGAGAATCAAGGTTCAAAGCCAGCCCAGGACAAAAGGACTTGAGACTCTTAATTAACCTCTAGAAAATGAAATGGGGCTTGCTCAAGGGTAGGGCTGTAGCCTTGAGCTGAAGAACTTTGGGACAACGCCCAGGCCCAGTGGTAGGGCCATAGCCTTGAGCTAAAGAGCTCAGGGACAGCTTCAGGATCTGAGTTCAAGCCCCATCTCTCTCTCCCTCTCTCCCTCCCTCCCTCTCTCTCTCTCTCCTCTCTCTCTCTCTCTCTCTCTCTCTCTCTCTCTCTCTCTCTCGCACACACGCACACACGCACACACACACACACTAATAATAATCATCATCATCATCATAAATAAATAAAGTAGGCAGGGAACATTTCAAATGGAAAAAAAATCATGGGACTCTGTGAATGTAAGGTTGTTTTGAAGATGACTTCAAGTTTTGTTTTAGTTGGGGTGGAGGGTAGGGGCATGGTGGGAACTTAGGATTTCCAGACTTGCTAGGCAGGCACTTAATTACTAGCCACATCTTGGTCTCTTTTCAGTTTATTTTTTAGGCAGAGTCCTTTTGCTTGGGACCAGCCTCAGAACATAGCCCTTTTCCCTATAGCTTTATGTCTTCCTGATCGCAGGCATTCATCACCAAACCTTGTTCCATGGTTGAAATAGGGTCTCATTATCTTTTTGCCTGGACTGGCCCCAGACAGGCATCCTTCTGACCTCAATCTCCCAAGTAGCTGGATTTAGAGGAGTGAGCCACTGCACTCAGCTGAACTCAATTTTTTGAGCCTAAATGACAAGATAGAATTGTGTCACCATTTACAAAGCTGGGAGAATTAGGAAGAAAGAGCCTTTTGTGAGGAAAGACATGGTATAATTATCACTATGTTGAATTTACAGGAGGAAAAATGTGACCATGGGGCCGGGAGTTTGGCCTAGTGGTTAAAGTGCTTGCCTAGCATGCATGAAGACCCGGGTTCGATTCCTCGGTACCACATACATAGAAAAAAGCCAGAAGTGGTGCTGAGGCTCAAGGGGTAGAGCTCTAGCCTTGAGAAAGTCCAAGGACAGTGCTCAGGCCCTGAGCTCAAGCCCAGGACTGGCAAAAAAAAAAAAAAAAAAAAATGTGACCATGAGGTTTCTGAAAAGCAATTAAGATAGTTGAACCAAAATTTTAGTCAGAGATCAGATCTAGAGATAAAATTTATAAGTAAAGACAATAGACTCATATTAGAGATGAACCATAGAGGTCTTGCAAAGTAAGTACACTAGTACTTTATCTTGTATAAACACAAAACATGTAAATATATAGTTGGGTATTGTTTTTTTTTTATTTAAACTTCAAAAGCCATTAGACCTTACTTAAGCTCACAAGAATAACCTTTATTATCCATAAGGTTTACAGATACCTTCTCTGGAATGCAAGTTTAATGCAGACTAGAGACCTGTAGTATAATATCTTGCTGTCAGGTGAGGAAGAAAGTAAACCCCAGTGAGACTAGAAATGAAGCCCATAGCTCCTTCCTGCCCCAGGCTGAAATCAGCACAAAATGGGGTTAGGATGAGTTTTCCCTTTGCCATTCAATATTCATGATAGAATTAACTAAAAACTGAATAGGACATGCCATTGTATTTGCTAACCAGTTTATTTAATCACACCAAAAATTTGAATTTAGTGGGGCCAGGAGCATAGCCTACTGGTAAAGTGCTTGCCTAGCATACACAAAGCCCTGGGTTTAATTCCTTGGCACCACATACTGAGAAAAAGCTGAAAATAGTGCTGTGGCTCAAGTGGCAGAGTACTAGCCTTGAGCAGAAAGTGTCCAAGGACAGTGCCTACGCCCTGAGTTCAAGCCCTAGGACTGGCAGAAAAAGAAAGAATTTAAATTTAGTTAACATCATTGGGGCCGGGAGTTTGGCCTAGAGGTTAAAGTGCTTGCCTAGCATGCATGAAGACCCGGGTTCTATTCCTTGGCACCACATACATAGAAAAAAGCCGGAAGTGGTGCTGAGGCTCAAGTGGTAGAGCTCTAGCCTTGAGAAAGTCCAAGGACAGTGCCCAGGCCCTGAGCTCAAGCCCAGGACTGGCAAAAAAAAAAAAAAAATATTTAGTTAACATCATTTTTATTTTGTTCTTTTCAGTGTGAGGACATTCTCTAGATTGAACTCAGGAAGGCCCTCTACCGCTTGAGCCATACCTCTACCCCCTTGTGCATTATTATTATTTTTTTTTTTTTCTCAATCATGAGGCTTGAACTCTGGGCCTGGGCATTGTTCCAGCTGAGCTCTTCAGCTCAGGACTACCACCCTACTCCTTGAGCCACAGCATCACTTCCAATTTTCTAGTGTTTAATTGGAAATAAGAGTCTCATGAACTTTAGTGCCTGGACTAGCTTTGAAACGCAATCCTCAGATCTCAGCCTTCTGAGTAGCTAGGATTACAGGCATGAGCCACCATGTCCGGCTCTTTTGGATTATTTTAAAGTATTTTCTTGCTTTGTTGTTGGGCTGGCTTGGGCTATGATCCTCCTCCTTGTGCGTCTTTGTGTTGCTGAGGATGACAGGCATGTACCATTGCACCCAGCCATCACACTTTGCCTGTAGCTAGCAAACAGGCATGCACCACTATGCCCAGCCATTGAGAGGAATGTTGCAAACTTTTACATTGGGGCTGTCCTCTGAATCCACTAACGTCTGCCTTACAAAGAGCTAGAATTACAGGCTTGTCTCATTGTACCTAGCTCTTTTTATCCTGTTTGTTTGTACCAATCCTGGGGCTTGAACTCAGGATCTGGGCCACAGTCCCTGAACATTTTTGCTCAAGGCTAGCACTGTACTGCTTAAGCCACAGCTCCACTTCTGATTCTTTTTGGTGCTTCATTGGAAAGAAGTCTCAATGACTTTTCTGACTTGGCTGGATTTGAACCCCAATCTCAACCTCTTGAGTAGGCATGAGCCACTGGTGCCTGGTTTATCTTTTTGTCTTATCATGGTTTTTGTTGTTGTTAATGTTGTTGTTTTCAGTGATGGGGTTTGTAATCAGGGTCTCCAGTTACGGCACCTTGCTTCCAATACTTTTTCCCCTATTCTGAACAGTACTTTGCTTAGTCCTTTTTTTTTTTTTTTTTTGGTCAGTTGTGAGGCTTGTCCTTGAGCTCTTGATCACAAGGCTAGTACTGTACCACTTGAGACACAGCACCACTTCCTGTTTTCTGATGGCTGGTTGCAGCTAAGAGTCACCAACTTTAGGGAATGGGCTGGTTTTGAATTTTGACTCTCAGATCTCAGCGTTCTGAGTAGCTAAGATTTATAGGCGTTGGCCACTGTACCAGACTTGCCTTTTCTTTTTTTTTTTTTTTGCCTATCCTGGGCTTGACCTCAGGGCCTGAGCACTGTCCTTGGATTTTTCTCAAGGCTAGAGCTCTACCACCTGAGCCTCAGCACCACTTCCAGCTTTTGTCTATGTGTGTGATACCAAGGAATCAGACCTGGGTCTTTATGCATGCAAGGCAAGCACCCTACCACTAGGCCAAACTCCTGGCCCTTGCATATCCTTTTTAATTAATCATAACAATGAAATTATATTTAAGTATAGGACAGCAGGGTTACAATTCCATAAATCAGGTAATGACTACAGTTCTTCCTAGACAATGTTACCCTTCCTTCACTTTTCTACAGTTTTCCGCACTCATCCCTTCCCTCAAGTTACATTGTTTGTTTGTTTGTTTGCCAGTTCCAGGGCTTGAAATTAGGGCCTGGGACTTGAACATTGTCCTTGGGCTTTCTCAAGGCTAGAGCTCTACCACTTGAACCATAGGACCATTTCTGGCTTTTTCTTCTTGCTTTTTTTTGGTTTTTTGCCAGTCCTTGGCTTTAGCTCAGGGCCTGAGCACTGTCCTTGGACTTTCTCAAGGCTAGAGCTCTACCACTTGAGCCTCAGCACTACTTCTGGCTTTTTCTATGTATGTGGTACTGAGGAATCAAACCGGGGTCTTCATGCATGCTGGGCAAGCACTGTACCAGTAGGCCGAACTCTGAGCTGTGAGTTTTTGTTTTTGTTTTTTTAAATTAAGATTTTTTTTTTATAGGTTTACTTGATAGAAAGTAGAAAAAAAAGGAAAAGTTAATAGCAAAAATGTAGGGCCTGGAATGTGGCTTCATAGTAGAATGCTTGCCTAGCATGCATAAAGCCCTAGGTTCGATTCCTCACTACCATAAAAACAGAAAGAGTTGGAAGTGGCACTGTGACTCAAATGGTGGATTGCTAGCCTTGAGCAAATAAAGCTCAGGGACACTGCCCAGTCCCTGAGTACAAGCCCCAGGACTGGCAAAAAGAAAAAGAAAAAATGTGGTCAAAAATCTCTCTTTTATCCTTTAACTGTCCTTGTATGAATTATACAATGTAATAAAGGATAATATGTATCTGTTGTGTATGTGAACTCATCAGTGTCAATTATAGATTGATGGTATCCCCAGACAAGTGATCAAGTCTGAGAGTCAAATGAGATGGTTTTGCTCTTTTTGGAATTTTCTGTTTATATAAAACACACTTTATATGCAATGCATATGATAAACCCACAAAATGTTCACTAGCATTAGTAATAGACCCTTTGAAAGCTATTTTATACCATGGCCAAATGATCAAAATTATATTTTCAGAAAGATTTTCACCCTTCTAATTTGTTTAGGTCCAATGTATGTATCTTCAACGTTGAGTCATTTACTCTTTTTTTGTGTGTGTGTGGGGGTTATAGGGCTTGAATTCAGCCTGGGCGCTGTCCCTGAGCTCTTCAGCTCAAAGCTACCACTCTACCCTTGAGCCAAGCCCCACTTCCCATTTTCTAGAGATTAAGTGGAGATAAGAGCCGCAGGTCCTATTGTGCCCAGGCTGGCTTTAAACCTTGATCCTCAAATCTCAGCTTTCTGAGTAGCTAGGATTACAAGTGTGAGCCACCGCGCCCAGTGAATCATTCATTCTTGACATTAATTAGTACTTGTAACTCTAGACTTATACTTTGATTTCCTCCTAGGAACCAGAAGAAATCAACCCAGACGATGAGATTGAGGACACCTGTGATAATAAGGAGGCTGACCTGGGTGCTGTGGAAGAGCAACGCAGTGTTATTCTTCATCTTCTGTCACAACTCAAGCTGGGCATGGATTTAACCAGAGTTAGTGAAAGAACAAACTGACCATAGAAAATGTTAGAGCAGGACAGTACCTGAATGGTTTGGTTGGGGTTTTGGTTGTTTTTTGTCGGTCATGGGGCTTGAATTCTAGGCCTGGGAGCTTTCTCTGAGCTCTTCAGCTCAAGGCGAGTGCTGTCCCACTTTGAGTCACAGCACCCCTTCCAGTTTTCTAGTGGTTAATTGGAGATAAGAGTCTCATGGACTTCGTACCCAGGCTGGCTTTGAACCTTGATTCTCAGATCTCAGCCTCCTGAGTAGCTAGGATACAGGCATGAGCCACCAATGCCTGGTTGGGTTTCTTTCTTTCTTTTTTTTAATAGCTCATCATAGATTTTTATGTCTATGTAGTTATGTTTATTTCTCCAGGTTTCTTTTGTTTTTTTCTTTTTTTTTTAACCATACTACTGCCCCTGAAATTGTTAATGGTCAGGACTTTTTGTCGTTTGTGGTTTGCCTTCCCATCCTCATCAGCTCCTAGCTGCTGAGGCAGCAAGATCTTGAGTTTGTAGCCAGCCTGTGCTATGTGAAGAGTTCAGTGCCAGTATAGGACACACAGCTCACTTGGATCAAACAATCAAAAGTCTTAATTTTTATTACTGAATATATTTTTTATTATTTTTTTTATTTATTTATTTTTTTTGCCAGTCCTGTTGACTGAATTCAGGGGCCTGAGCACTGTCCTTGGGCTTTCCTCAAGGCTAGTGCTCTACCAGTTGAGCCACAGCACCACTTCTTGCTTTTCTGTGTGTGTGGTATTAAGGAATTGTACCCGGGTCTTTGTGCATGCCAGGCAAGCACTCTACCACTAGGCCAAACTCCAAGCCTTTTTATTTTTGTTTTGCACAATAAAAGTGATCCATTGATACACTACAATGGAAAAGCTAAAGAAAAGTTTTTATGCTCAAGATTAGTGCCCTATCACTTTGAGTTATAGCTCAATTTCTGCCTTTTTGGTAGTTAATTGAAATAGAATCTCATGGACTTTCCTATCTGGTTTAGCTTTGAATCATGATCCTCAGATCTCAGCCTCTTGAGTAGGATTACAGTCATGTGTCACTGTGCCCAGCATATCCCATTGCTTTTAGGCCCATGACAAAGCACAGCATGGAAGGAGCATGGTGGAAGAAAGTTGTTCACTTTACTTCATGAAAGCTAGAAATCAAAGAGGACACAGGCAGTAGAGGTCAGGGCAATAAAGTCATGGCCCTAGAAACCTACTTTCACTTCCACAGTTAAACTATCTCTCAGTACTCTGTTCAGATTTTTAACCTATTATTGGTTAATTAATTAACTCGAAGCACTTATGATCTAATCATCTCTGTAGACATATTCTGAGCAGTGAGTGGTCTCCCAAACCAATGATGTTAAAGTCAAAGCTAACATTGTATAGCCTTTTCTGGAAATCCATAATTTATGTTTAATTATAGTCATTTTGGCAGGCTTTCATTTTCTTTTTTTCTTTTCTTTTTTTTTTTTTTTTTTTTTTTTGGTGGGTCATGAGGCTTGAACTGTACGTGGGCGCTGTCCCTCAACTATTCAGCTCAAGGCTACTGCCCTACCCTTGAGCCAAGCCCCACTTCCCGTTTTCTAGAATTTAATTGGAAATAAGAGTCTCAGGTCCTATTGTGCTTGGGCTAGCTTTGAACCTTGATTCTCAGATCTCAGCCTCCTGAGTAGCTAGCATTTCAGGCGTGAGCCACTGCACCCTGCTTTCTAATTTTCTTTTAAGCATTTTTTTTTGTATGTGTTGTAAGTTAGAAGCCAGGTTGGGATACATAGTGACATTCTGTCTCTAAAAAATATATATACGTACATACATATGATTAATTTTCTTTTTGCTTTAGGTGGTGCTTCCTACATTTATCCTAGAGAAACGATCCTTGCTGGAAATGTATGCAGATTTTATGTCTCATCCAGACCTATTTATAGCCATCACTAATGGAGCCACAGCAGAAGACAGAATGATTCGCTTTGTTGAGTACTATCTTACCTCATTTCATGAAGGCCGAAAGGGCGCCATTGCTAAAAAACCCTACAATCCTATCATCGGAGAAACATTTCACTGTTCTTGGAAGATGCCAAAAAATGAGGTAGCATCCAGTATTGTTAGTGGCTCTTCTTCAACCCAGGCAGTCACAACTCATTCTCCTCTGTCAGAAGAACCTTTGGACCAGGTGGGATCAGACTATTACACAGTCAGATTTGTTGCTGAGCAGGTTTCCCATCATCCTCCAGTCTCAGGATTTTATGCAGAATGTGCAGAAAGGAAGATGTGTGTAAATGCCCATGTCTGGACTAAAAGCAAATTCTTAGGCATGTCAATAGGTGTGACAATGGTCGGAGAAGGTAAGTAAATACGTTGTTCTTCAGTTTTTAACATTAAACTGCAGTCAAATTTTTGGAAGCAATGTATATATTCATTTTGAAATATTTGGAATAATTGAAGATTTAAAATATTATGTGTGCTGCTTTCTTTGTTGCAATTTCTACTGTGTTCTACACAGTTGGAGATCAGGGAGATTGTAACTATGGACTAATTTACCTTTTAATATATTTATTCTGACTTCAAATATATATTTTATTGTTAAAAATTGAAGAAGAAAAAAAAAAAAAAAGCTGGGCACGGTTGCTCACTCCTATAACCCTAGCTACTCAGCGGGCTGAGATCTAAAGATGGCGGTTCAAAGCCAGCCCAGACACGAAAGACCGTTAATTCCACTAAACCACTAGAAATCTGGAAGTGGGGGTATGGCTCTAGGGGTGGGGCAATAGCATTGAGCTGAAGAGCTCAGGGACAACGCCCAGGCCCAGGGGTAGGATGGTAGCCTTGAGCTGAAGAGCTCAGGGTCAGCACCCAGGCCCAGAGTTCAAGCCCAATGACCCACAAAAAAAAAAAGATAAATTTAAAAATCATCTCTGATCCCTTAATCTATAGATGGGTACTTTGAGTTAGAATTTTATTGAGGTGGGTGAGGAATTAAACTCAGGGCCTGAGCACTGTCCTTGAGTACTTTTGCTCAAGGGTAGCACTCTGCCACTTGAGCCACAGTATCACCTCTGGCTTTTTCTGTGCATGTGATACCCAAGTATCAAACCCAGAGCTTTGTATATGCTAGGCAAACACTCTACCGCCAGGCCACAATTATATTTTTTACTTGGTAGATTTATTCATACTGTTAGTTTCAGAAAGTTAGTATCTTTTTTTTCTTTAATAAATATATTCATTTTTCTATGTTATTTGTAAAGCAAGTGGCTGGGAGCATGGACTAGCTAGCGGTAGAGCCCTTCCCTAGCATGCACGAAGCATTAGGTTAGATTCCTCATTACCACATGCACAGAAAAAGCCAGAAGTGGTGCTGTGGCTCAAGTGGTAGAGCGCTAGACTTGAGGGGGTGGGGGGAACGCCCAAGGAACAGTGCTCGGGCCCTGAGTTCAAGCCCCAGAACTGGCAAAAGAAAAAAAGAAACGATCATTACAACTGAAATGCTAGCTTTGTAGGAAGCCAAGACCTTGAAAACCTGGGTTCAAAGCCAGCCTTGCTCAGAAAAGTCCACATGAGGGCTGGGAATGTGGCTTAGTGGATATAGTCCTTATCTAGTACTCTGAGGCTTTGGGTTTGATTCCTTGGTACCACATAAACAAAAATAAATGAAAAAAACAATAATTTAAAAAAGAAAAAGAGCCGGGCACAGTGGCTCACGCCTGTAATCCTAGCTACAGAGTAGGCTGAGATCTGAGGATCTAGGTTCAGAGTGTGCCAGGCACTAAAAAGTCCGTGAGATTCTTATCTCTTAGTAATCACTAGGAAATTGCAAGTGACACTGTGGCTCAAGGGGTAGGATGGTGGCCTTGAGCTGAAGAGCTCAGGGACAACACCCAGGCCCAGAGTTCAAGTCCCACAACCTACCAAACAAAACAAAACAAGTAGTGTGGTAACCTCTAGTTTAGTGAGTGTGAGACCTTGTAGTTCAATCCATGGTACCAAAAAGAAAGCATAAACCCAATTTATAAAGACATGGGTTTTTTTCAAAAGTATTAAAAATAGTGTTTTTTCCAACTTTAAATTATTAATAATTCAGATATACCCAAGTGTGTTATCTGTCTTCCATTATATAAATAGATTATAACTAGAAACATGTTTCTTATGAAATGGCTTAATAGTTCTTTTGTTTATTATTTATTTATTTATTTGGTGGTATTTAGGATAGAACTGAGGTCCTTCGAAATGCTGTAGGCAAGCTGGGCAGCAGTGACTCATGCTTGTAGTCCTAGCTACTCAGGAGACTGAGATCTGAGTATCACAGTTCAAAGCCAGCCCAGGCATGAAAGTCTGTGAAAAACCAAAAGTGGCATTGTGGCTCAAGTGGTTAGAGTACTAGCCAAAAGAATACTTGACAGAACTTTGTGTACACTGCTTTTAAGATCTCTGTCTTGATTGATTTTCCTAAAATTTAAATGTAGTAAACTATTTACCCTAACTCTTTCCCTTGCTTGGAATATTAAAAACAGCAAACTTGTAGTTAGCATTTCATGGAAAGGCATCATAGCGTAAGCCTAGAAGTACATATCCAGTGCAGTGCTCGGTCTGATGATGACACAGCCTAGAAGGTTGGTACTGTGGCTTTTGTATGCTTTGTGTCCCTTCATTTCATTTTCCTATTGTTTATTCACAAAATTATTCCCGTTGTAAGCCATTTTAGTATAGCATCATTTAACATGGAAAAACTTGTTAGTGTATTATTTGTTTAAAGAAACAGCACTTAGTCAGGCATGGTGGCTCACGCCTGTAATCCTAGCTATTCTGGAGGCTGAGATCTGAGGATTTAACACCCCTGATAACTAAATATTTCAGAATTTGGCTTACAAAACTTATGACTAGTTTTCATGATAAAAGGACTTTTTTCTAGCAATGTCTGAGATTAAGGTCCTATGCCTTTTGTAACACTAGCTATCTAGTTATTCCCAGAGATTACTAGTACTAATGACCAAATCTTAACATGATCCAGTACAGCTAGTCTTCAACATTGTGTTATGGCTTTATTTTTAGAAGCATTAAATGTAGGAGTGGAGAACTTTTTTCCCCCCTGCCAAGAGCCATTTGGGTATTTATAATATCATTCACAGGCCATATGAAATGATCAGTATAACCAGATTGGCCTCAGACAGCCAAAACGAAGCATATATGTTTATCCTGCCAGGTACCAAACGATTTTAGGGGCTTTGTATAGCCTGCAGACTAGACATTCCCCCCCCCCTGAGAGGGAACTCAGACTGTTTCCACTGTAGCATTCACTGATCCCATGAACCCAAAGGGCAGTAAGGCCACAGCAACCCTGACTCACCAGGAAATGTCTACTGTAGTTGCAAATATAGCCAGTATCATCCATAGTGAAACAAAATAATGTTCACTACTAGACAGGGAAGCGACTGTCCATTTCTTTATAATGATGTTGACCTCATGCTTTTACACTCAGGTGTCCTCAGTCTGTTGGAGCATGGAGAAGAGTATACTTTCTCCCTACCTTGTGCATATGCGCGGTCAATTTTGACTGTTCCTTGGGTAGAACTAGGTGGTAAAGTCAGTGTCAACTGTGCAAAGACTGGGTATTCAGCAAGTATCACTTTCCATACGAAGCCATTTTATGGTGGCAAACTGCACCGGTAAGACCATTTTAATCATAAGTGACACTTCAGTATCCTTTTTTTAAAGTTCTATTTTTTTATATAATAGCTCATTAGTCTTTATCTACCTTGTTTTAAATGCATGGAAAGGAATTTTTATTCATATTATTTTTTGTTTACTATGCTTTGTGTGAAACAGTTTGAAGTCTGAGTTATGCTTTTGTTTTTGTTTTTTTCCCCAGTCCTGGGGCTTAAACTCAGGGCCTGGGCACTGTCCTTGAGCTTTCTCAAGGCTTGAGTTCTACCACTTGAGCCATGGTACCACTTCTGGCCTTTTCTGTATATGTGGTACTAAGGAATTGAACCCAGAGCTTCGTGCATGCTAGGCAAGCACTCTGCTCCTAGGCCACACTCCCAACCCTTGAAGTCTGAATTTTATGATAATGATTATAATTTTTTGTTGTTGTTGTTGTTAGTTGTGGGGCTTGAACTTGGGGCCTGGGAGCTGTCCCTGAGCCTCTTTATTCTCAAGACTAGTGTTCTACCACTTGAGTCACAATGCCACTTCTGGTTTTTGAGTGGTTAATTGTAGATAAAGAGTCTCAAGGGGACTTTTTTCCCTGTGCTGGCTTCGAACTGTGATCCTCAGAGCTCAAGTTTCTAAATAGCTAGGATTAGAGGCGTGAGCCACTAGTGACAGGTTGGTTATAGTCTTTATACAGAGGTGCTGTTTTTATTTGTCAGGTTTTTTTTGTTGTTGTTGTTTGTTTTCTTTTTGCCAGTCCTGGAGCTTGAACTCAGGGCTTTATCAAGGGAGTGCTTCACCACTTGAGCCACAGCATCATTTCCAGCTTTTTCTGTGTACGTGGTACCAAGGAATCGAACCAGGTCTTCATGCATACTGGGCAAGGACTCTTACCACTAGGTCAAACTCCTGGCCCATATTTTTTCAGTTTTATCCAGAGATTTTAAAAATACTTAATGTAGGCCGGGAGTTTGGCCTAGTGGTAGAGCGCTTGCTTAGCATGCATGACGACTCAGGTTCGATTCCTCAGTATCACGTACATAGAAAAAAGCCGGAAGTGGTGCTGAGGCTCAAGCGGTAGAGCTCCAGCCTTGAGAAAGTCCAAGGACAGTACAGTGCTCAGGCCCCGAGCTCAAGCCCAGCACTAGCAAAAAAACAAACAAACAAACAAAAAAAAAAAAAAAACCAACCTTAATGTAGCGTGGCATGGTAGCTCACGCCTGTAATCCTAGCTACTCAAGAGGCTGAGATCTGAGGATCAAGGTTCAAAGCCAGCCCTGGCACAAAAGGACCTGAGACTCATATCCAATTAACCTCTAGAAAAAGGGAAGTGGGGCTTGGCTCAAGGGTAGGGCGGTGATCTAGAGCGGAAGAGCTCAGGGACAGGGCCCAGGCCCAGAGTTCAAGCCCCATGCCCCCCCCCCACACACACACATAAAAAAATTAATGTGTTCTTTTGTCTCTCTGTCTTTCTTCTTTCTTTTCTTTTCTTTTTTTTTTTTTTCAGCCTTGAGCCGAAGAGCTCAGGGACAGTGCCTGGGCCCAGAGTTATCGGTGGTATGGTGGTAGTCTTGAGCTGAAGACTTCAGGGACAGTGCCCAGGCCCAGAGACTAAGCCCTATGACTGATAAAAAAACAAAAAAAAATTTAAAAAACAAAAACAAAAACAGATTGTAGTCCTTTCACACTTTTAGATTATAATCAAAAAGAAGATGTTGACTATTATACTTTTTTTGCAATAAATTCTAATTTAGTACCTAATATTCTCTCTAAAAAGTACAGTTGGGCCGGGAGTTTGGCCTAGTGGTAGAGTGCTTGACTAGCATGCACAAAGACCCAGGTTTGGTTCCTTGGTACCACATAGAAAAAACCGGAAGTGGTGCTGAGGCTCAAGTGGTTAGAGCTCTAGCCTTGAGAAAGTCCAAGGTCAGGAATCAGGCCCTGAGCTCAACTCAGGACTGGCAAAAAAAAAAAAAAAAAAAAAAAAAAACAAGTAAAGTTGATACTTAAAAATGGGCCAGGAGTTTGGCCTAGTGGTAGAGTGCTTGCCTAGCATGCACGAAGACCTGGGTTCAGAAATGGTGCTGTGGCTGAAGTGGTAGAGCTCTAGCCTTGAGAAAGTCCAAGGACAGTGCTCAGGCCCTGAGCTCAAGCCCAGGGCTGACAAAAAAAAAATTATTCAGGATACCGTCATGGGATTTTACAATGAATGATGGGTTTGCCACCGATGATTGAAGTAAGCGCTAGTATTCATTTTGTCTGGATTTGCAGAATGTGTTCTTAGTTTTAGAATTATAAATCAGGTATTAATAACGAGCTTCTATTTATTGTCTGCCCATGTCTAGGGTGACAGCAGAGGTAAAGCACAATAGTACCAACACCGTGGTGTGCAGGGTACAAGGGGAATGGAATAGTGTTCTAGAATTCATTTACAGCAATGGAGAGACAAAATATGTGGACCTGACTAAACTGACAGTGACAAAGAAGCGAGTAAGACCACTGGAGAAACAGGATCCATTTGAATCCAGGTATGCCATCTTTGCATATATCTAGCACAGCCAGAACCTGAGCCTTTTCACTATCTTATGGCATTCAACAAGTTAACTCACCCATTTGCACAGCTTTATCATTAATAACTTGATGGGGTTGATCTGATCTAATTCATTTCCTTGAGGCAGAAGAGTTGTTTTGTTGGCTGACTGGAGTTTTCTTGTTGTTGTTGTTGTTGTTGTTGTTGTTTTGTTTGTTTGGGTTTTTTTTGGTTTAAGCCTAGATGCTGTCCTTGAGCTTTTTTGCTCAAGGCTTACAGATTGTCCTACCAGGTTGGCTTTGAACTGTGATCCTTAAATCTCAGCCTCCTGAGTAGCTAAGATTATAGGCATGAGCCACTAGTATCTGCTTAAATATTTTTAGTAACTCTCCCAAATTGTGCAGACATTACTACATATCAGTTTTAGAATTTAGTTGGCATTTCTTTGCCTCTGTTTTCTAGGTAGTGGCAGTTTTCCTCGGTACCACATATGTAGCAAAAAGCCGGAAGTGGTGCTATGGCTCAAGTGGTAGAGCCCTAGCCCTGAGAAAAATCCAGGGACCGTGCTCAGGCCCTAAGCCCAAGCTCAGGACTGGCAAAAAAAAAAAAAAATGTTCATCAGTTTATTTGCTAATTCTTGTTTCCTGATAATGAAATTTTTTTATACCATGGAAAAGTTCAAATTAAATTTTATTTAAAAAGAAGTAGAAGCCTGCTCCAGTGGCCCAAGACTATAATCGCAGTCACTCAGGAGGCTGAGATCTGAGGATCGCTCTTTAAAGCCAGAGGAAGAAAGTCCTGAGACTGTTCAGTTAATCACAAAAAGCTGGCTATGTTGGTATGGCTCAAGTGCTAGCACACTGGCCGTAGGCACAAAACTCAAGGATCGCTTAGGCGTAGAATTCAAGCCCTAGTACTGGGGGTAGAGGGACAGTAAAAAGAAACAGCAGCATTTTGGGCATTTAGGACTTTGTGTCAATGCTCTTATAGTTCATAGGCATAAAATTATAGATCTGACTTAGAATATATAATTTTCAGCTGGGCTCTGTGGCTCATGCCTATGGTCCCAACTACTCATGAAGCTGAGATCTAAGATTCACAGTTCAAACCCAGTCCAGGCACAAAAGTCCATAAGGCTCTTATCTCCAGTTAACTACCAGAAATGCTGAAGTGGCGCTGTGGGCTCAAAGTGCTAGAGCAGTAGCCTTGAGCTGAAGAGCTCAGGAACAGTACCCAGGCCCAAAGTTCAAGTCCTACAACCAACAAAATGTAAAAAAAGCGGGGGGTGGGGAGGTGGGGGCAGTGGCTCATACCTATAATCCTAGCTTCTCACAAGGCTGAGATCTGAGGATCAAGGTTCAAAGTCAGCCCAGGCACAAAAGGACCAGAGATTCTTATCTCCAGTTAACCTCTAGAAAATGGGAAGTGGGACATGGCTCAAGGGTAGTTTGGTAGCCATGAGCCAAGAGCTCAGGGACAACACTAGGGCTGAATTCAAGCCCAATGACCCACCAAAAAAAAAAAAAAAAAAAAGGCCAGGCACTGACGCCTGTAATCCTAACTACTCATGAAGCTGAGATCTGAGGAGCTTAATTCAGAGCCAGCCCAGGCACTAAAGTTTGTGCGACTCTTAACTCCAGTTAACCACCAGAAAACCAGAAGTGGCACTGCAGTTCATAGTGGTAGAGCACTAACCTTGCTTGAGCTGAAGAGCTCAGGAACAGCGCCCAGGCCCAGAGCTCAAGCCCCATGATCAAGGGGAAAAGATAATAAGAAGAAAAAGAAAATAGAATAGACAGAAGTTAGTCTAGTGGTAGAGTACTTGCCTAGCACGTGCAAAGACCCACATTCAATTCCTCAGTACCACATACATAGAAAAAAAGAGGAAGTGGTACTTTGGTTCAAGTGGTAGAGCTCTAACCTTGTGAAAGCTCAGGCCCTGAGATAAACCCTGGGACTGGCAAAAAAAGAAAAATAAAAGAAAATATAACTTTCAGAAATGACTATTTTTTGTTGCTTGAACTCGGACTTGCTTGGCTGGTCCTCTACTGCTTAACCATTCCTTTACCTCTGCTTCTCACTTGTTATTTTTGGGATAAAGTGTAACTTCTTACCTAAGCATGCTTCTGGATTGCAGTCCACCTAGGCTTCCTGTACTTGCAGGGATCACAGGCATGCGCCAACACATCTAGGTTTCTGCCTAGAAATGGAGTTTTGCAGCTGTTTGCCCAAGGTGGAGTGAACCAAGATGTTTCTATTCTCAGTCTTTCAAATAGGATTTCAGGTGTGGGACACAGGCACCCTGCAGAAAGTACTATTTTTTTTTTTTTTTTTTTTTGCCAGTCCTGGGCTTGAGCTCAGGGCCTGAGCACTATCCCTGGACTTTCTCAAGGCTAGAGCTCTACCGCTTGCGCCTCAGCACCATTTCTGGCTTTTATCTATGTATGTGGTACCAAGAAATCGAACCCGGGTCTTCATGCATGCTAGGCAAGCACTTTAACCACTAGGCCAAACTCCCGGCCCCAGAAAGTACTATTTTGAGAATATAAATTCTGTACAGTTGGGGCCACGAGAGTAGCCTGGTGGTAGAATGCTCACCTAGCATGCATGAAGCCCTGGGTTTGATTCCTCAGTACTACATACACAGAAAAAGCCAGAAGTGGTACTGTGGCTCCAGTGGCAGGGCACTTGAGCAAAAGTGTCTGAGGACAGTGCTCAGGCCCTGAGTTCAAGCCCCAGAACTGGCCAAATAAAAAAATCTATACAGTTATCTTTTTTAAAAAAAATGTTTGTAAAATATGCAGTTTCTGGATTTCAGACGATTATGGAAAAATGTGACAGATTCGCTGAGGGAATCTGAAATTGATAAGGCCACTGAGCATAAACGTACTCTGGAAGAGCGCCAGAGGACTGAAGAGAGGCATCGTATTGAAACAGGAACACCCTGGAAAACCAAGTATTTTACTAAAGAGGTAAGTCTCACATATATTCAGGGTAAAACTCATTATTTGCTTAGTGAGAAGTTCAGCTTACCTAGGCATGGTTGAATTGCTATCACTTTTTTAAAAGTAGTCCAGCTTGGGCCAGGAATTTGGCCTACTGGTAGGGTGCTTGCCTATCATGCAGGAAGACCTAGGTTCAATTCCTTGTACCACATACAAAGAAAGAAGCCAGAAGTGGTGCTGAGGCTCAAGTGGTAGAGCTCTAGCCTTGGGAAAGTCCAAGGACAGTGCTCAGGCCCTGAGCTTAAGCCCAGGACTGGGAAAAAAAAAAAGTAGTCCAGCTTATGAATGAAAGGACCTCCAGTTTATAGAAACAAAAGCCATATAATAAATGACTGTTGTCCTTAATGTACTGTTATCTCTCATCTCTTTTGCTGTCCCTTGGTTATCTCATCATGCACGCTTCCCCAAATTCCTGGCCCACACGGGGATTTTTTTTAAATGTTTGTTCATTGGTTGATTGGTTCGTCATGGGCTTGAACTTAGGGCCTGGGTCCTGTCTCTGTGCTCTTTGTACTCAAGGCTAGCACTCTACCACTTTGAACAGCCCCACTCCCGACAGATGGTTTTAAACGGACCACAAATGAAAATGTCCTAATTTTCTCTCCACCCCCCCCCTTCCTTTCTTTTTTGGTTCGTCATAGGGCTTGAACTCTGGGCCTGAGCCCTGATGGTTAATTGGAGATAAGAGTCTCATGGATTTTTGTGCCTGACCTGGCTTTGAACTGTGATCCTCAGATCTCAGCTTCTTGAGTAGCTAGAATTATAGGTGTGAGTCATTAGCTCCCTGCTGTCCCAATTTTCAGTCACAGTAACTGTAAATGTACTGCCTTCTGTACCACACTTGAAACTCCTTGTTCACTTTCATTCTCAAGAGAAACAGGAGAAAGTTAACTGCTAATACCAAAGATAGTGAAGTAGAAAAATCTGGGGCCATTTAAAAGTTCCTTGGCAAGGCACAGTGCCTCATGCCTGTAATCCTAGCTACTCAGGAGACTGAGATCTGAGGATCAAGGTTCAAAGCCAGCCCAGGCACAAAAGGACCTGAAACTCTTATCTCCAGTTAACCTCTAGAAAATGGGAAGTGGGGCTTGGCTCAGGGTAGGGCGGTAGCCTTGAGCTGAAGAGCTCAGGGACAAGGCCCAGGCCCAGAGTTCAAGCCCTGTGACCCACAAACAAAGAAATATTTTCTTCATGGGGCTGGGAGTGTGGCCTACTGGTAGAGTGCTTGCCTAGCATGCATGAAGTCCTGGGTTTCATTCCTTGGTACCACATTACAGAAAAAACTGGAAGTTGTGCTGTGGCTCAAGTGGTAGAGGGCTAACCTTGAGTTGAAGAGCTCATAGACAGCTGCCCAGACCTAGAATTCAAGCCCCACAACTGACAAAAAAAAGTAATAATAATTATCAGTTCAAATAGTTAAATATAAGTTCATTAGAGTTAGGTCTAAATTAACAACAAGACAGTCTTGGAGTTAACATAAGAACAAATCATATGCCGATCAAGATACCCAAAAGCACTAAGTGTAGGACTTTTTTTTTTTTTTTTTTTGCCAGTCCTGGGCCTTGAACTGGGGCCTGAGCACTGTCCATGGGCTTTCTCAAGGCTGGAGCTCTACCACTAGTGCCACAGCACCATTTCCATCTTTTTTCTATATATATGGTACCGAGGAATCGAACCTGGGTCTTTGTGCATGCTAGGTAAGCACTCTTACCATTAGATCAAACTCCCGGCCCAAGTGTAAAGATTTTTAAAAGGTTTTGCTGGGCTGGAAGCATGTCCTAGCGGTAGAATGTTTACCTGGCATGCATAAAGTCCTGGGTTTGATTTCTACATACTACATGTACAGAAAAGGCTAAAAGTGGTGCTGTGGCTCAAGTGGTAGAATACTTAGCCTTGAGAAAGCCCGAGGATCGTGCCTAGGCCCTGATTTCAAGCCCCAGAACTGGCCAAATTAAAAAAAAAAAAAAAATAAAAATGGTTGTTCATTACTTTGTGGTAGATTCAGAGTAAGGTGAATGATGAACCAAAGTCAAAAAGAAAAATTATTTACCTATTATAACTATGTCTGAGAAAACTCACTGAATTTGAATTAACACATCATTATTGGGAAGGAATCTAGAACTAATCCAGTAGTGACTTTGGCTTAAAAATCTGTAACTTGCAGCAATAACTCCACTACTTTCATTTTTTCAATCTTTTACTTGCTAGTTTCATGATTGACAAATGAAATTTTTCATCTCTGTACTTCTATATGCAAAAATAACCATAGTAACTACTATTCAGATTTATATTGTGGTAATGTCAAGCTTATCTTGTCTTATCTGTGTGTGTATGTGTGCGCGCGTGCACATGCATATGCGTACATACATGCATGCATACCATCTTGGGGATTGGACTTAGGGCCTTAGCCCAGAGTTTTTTTTGCTCAATGCTGGCACGCCACCACTTGAGCCATATCTCTATTTCTGGCTTTTTGGTGGTAAGTTGAAGATAAAAGTCTCATGGGCTTTCCACCTAGGTTGGCTTTGAACTGCAGTCGTCAGATTTCAGACTCCTGAAAAGGTAGGATTATAGGTGTGAGTCACAAATAATTTAAAGCTCATTAAGGAAGCAGGTGCCAACCGGAACTGATTTCTGAGAGGAAAGTTTCGTCTTTTTTGTTACTAAAAAATATTACCCCTCCAAAAAAAAAATCTAAACTTGAGAACTTATATTCATTTTTTATTGCGTAAAAAAAGAAATTACAAGTGGAATAAATGTATGTTTTGGTTTGTGGGAAGTTCTGCCTTTTCTCAATGTCATTACATTATCACTGTTGAATATTAATATAAAACTTTTTTTTTTTTTGGTTGGTCATGGGGCTTGAACTTTAGGCCTGAGCACTGTCCCTGAGCTCTTCAGTTCAAGACTAGTGCTCCACTACTTTGAGACACAGTACCACTTCCAGTTTTCTGAGCGTTAATTGGTGATAGGAGACTCAAAACAGACTTTTGTGCCAGGCAGGCTTTAAATTACGATCCTCAGATCTCAGCCTCCTGAGTAGCTAGAATTACAGGTGTGACCCACCAGTGCCTGCCCAAAAAACAAACCTTTTGAAAAGTAAAGGACTTGCTGGACATGGTGGCTCATGCTTGTAATCCTAGCTACTCAGGAGGCTAAGATGTAATCCTAGCTACTCAGGAGGCAAAGCCAGCTGGGGTACTAAAGTCCTATTAGACTCTTATCTTCAGTTAACCACCAGAAAACCAGAAGTGGTGCTGTGGCTCAAGGATAGTGTACTAGCCTTGAGCTGAAGAGCTCAAGGGCAATGCCCACAGCCAGAGTTCAAGTCCCACAACTGACAAAAAAAGAAGTAAAGGACTTGCTAAATGTTGGCTCATGCCTAACTACTCAGGAGGTTGAGATCTGAAGATTGGGCCCTGTGCGAATCATATCTCCAATTAACCAGTCAAAAAACCAGAAATGAAGCTATGACTCAATGCTAGCATTGAGAGGTTATCGACAGTGCCCAAGATCTGAGTTCAAGCCCCACAACCAAAAAAAGTGAAGGGATTGAGCCAGACACTGGTGGCTCATGCCTCTCGTCCTGCTTACTCAGGAGGCTGAGATGGAAGGACCGCAGTTGGAAACCTTATGAGATTCTTAGTTGCTCATAAACTACTCAGAAAAAGCTAGAAGTGGCACTGTGGCTCAAGTGGTAGAGTACTAGCCTTGAGCAAAAAGAAGTTCGAGGACAGAGTCCAAGCCCAGGATTCAAGCCCCAGGACTGACAGCAAAAAAAAAAAAAAAAAAGCAGTTGCAGGGGAAGACTTAGGCAGTCACATCACTTAGTATGTGGTTTTATTATAATGGGTACTGTTACACACTGGAAGCACTTCAGGGAACCAGTAGAGTTGATGGGATGGCATCCTCTATGTAAAAGAGGTTTGCGCTACTGCTGTCATGAGTCATAGATACTTTGCTATGAAGAGTCCGTGCTGGGCATACAGTACATGTTTTATAAAAGCTGTTATGAACAGCAAGAGCTGTTGTGCTTTGGCTATTGCTCACAGGTAGATTACAGACTGCTTAGGAGCTGAGGGTAGTTAGATAAGAGTTCAGCTACACTGTAAGCTTTGTTTGAAAAAGTCTTAAGCACAGTCTCTATTTTTTTTTATGTACTTACAGAAACTTCTTTATATATGAAAATAGAAGAAATATATTTTAGTGAAGATGGATGTTGCTTCTAATTTTTTGAATGTTGCTTCTAATTTTGAAAATGTTGGAGGAATGGTTCTTTAATACATTTTTCAATTTGTTTCAGGGAGATGGCTGGCTTTATCACAAGCCCCTTTGGAAAGTCAATCCCATGATACAATCAGCAGAGTGACAGATGGTCTGTAAGACTTGACCAAATGAGGTCCTTCTCTGTTTACCCCAAACCCTCCCAGACTGGAAACCTTGCACTGAGTGACCTGTTTCCTGATTGTGCAGACTGACACTAGCTAAGCACGAATGTATCCACTAGGGCACCGTAACACTGCAGCAAGACCAAAGTGTTATTAACACAATACAACTGGCCTTCTGGCAACCTGTTCGTGTGATGTGAGCAATACCATCTTAAAATCTTACCTAAATTATTAGGTGGTTAATCAATCTTTTATCCAGTTCCTGGTCCTCAGGCTGTTTGAATCCCCTGTTTTGCACAGGGGCAGCAGATACACACAAGGTGAGAACTCAGTGACTTTGATTTCTTTGTAGTGAAAAGTGAAGTCTCTCTCAGAGTTTGTGTTTTTCTTTTTGTTCATAACTGAAGTACACTACTCTTATAAACCAAGCAAGAGGAGGAAGAACATGATCCAGAAGTGGATTCAGCCATTGTGCCTGAAAAAAAAAAATCAGTGTTTAAAAAATACATCACCAGGTTGTAGTAACAAGGCATTTTGTTTCTTCAAAGACTCTGTGCCTGTGTCTGAGGAACTCACCCAGCATCCACCTCTGTTGGAACTCTATTTTAAAAAGTATATTTATAAATCAATTAGAATTATAACCATGGAGAATTTTTTCTTCTGACCATTTTAATATACTTGAAAACAACATTGACTTGAAACGTTTCAGAACATTTTTCAATACCTAGTTTTATTAAATATTACACATAAGAGACAATTTTTTAAGATGTGTTCATGTCAATATGATGAGGTCTTGGCCTTTCTCAAGAACAAAGGCATTAAGGAAAATAGCAAATGATTTAAAATAGAAATGCTGTTTTTTTTTCCTTATCTTTTTTTTTCATTTGTAGGTTAATAGTCAGTATTATGTGTTATCCATCTGGATAAATTTGCTGTGTCTTACCTCTGTTCATTCAAAAATTAAACAAGTGGCTATTCATATTTGTCATTAATTGAGTTATATATGTGACTGAGCATATTTGTGGTAGTTTTTTTTTTTCAAGGAAATTTAAATTCAGAAGAAAGAGTATGGAAATAGATCAGAAAGTTGCATTCAGGTACAATTTTTTTAATCAGTATTTTATTGAGGTTGAAGAGTTGTTGACAGTTAAAAGAATAGTATGAATTAAGATTTCATCATTCATTCTAGTATTTATTGAGCACCTCTTTACGGTGTTCAACACCTGTTACTGCAAGCTACCTTAATTTCCCAAGCGTGGTGCCTTACTCTGTTTCTTCTGATGTGGTCTTCCAATCAGTGTACATAACTTGGACCTGTTAATAATCATCAGCCTGGATAGAAGGTTGTGTCTCTCGCACCATCATAAGAACTGTAAGCTTTCTGCTCTGAATTGTGTTTTGTTAGAGGGGCTAGTAGAACAAAAACAGCAAAACAAGTTTTCAACAAATTGTAAACTATAAGAAAAAGAATTGGTTTGTGTACAACCATTTTAATGATTTGCTATTCATTTTTGCTGTGAAATGCACTGAAAAATCTCAAAATGAGCTTTAGTTCATGTGTTGGAAAAATTGAAAATTAATAAAAGTAGAGAACATTGATGCCTTTGTCTGTGTTATGAATGAAGAGACATACATGCAAGGTTCTCAAAAACAAATGTAGCCAAGACTGAAATTAACAAAAGATATTTCCTAGCAAGTACAAGGCTGAGTTCAAACTCCAGTACTGGTGGGGGAAGGCTAGGTACAGTGATTCAAGTCTTTCACTCCCAGCTAGCTGCTCTGGAGGTAGAAATTAAAAGTACAGTCAAGGCAAAATAAAACGAAACAAACGAAAAAACCTTAATAACCCATCTGAAAAACGAAAGCAGAATGGGGAGGGGGTACAGCTCAAGTGGTAAAGTGCTTGCCTAGCACTTCAAGACCTTGAGTTCAAGCTATACACATACACACAAGTAAATGGTTTTTTTTTGGCCCCGCTCGCTCCGGCCCCGCTCGCTCCGGCCACCACTCCGCTTGCTTGCTTTCGCTCTCTGTCGCTTGTTGCAGTCTCGTCTCTGCCACTTCCGGCTTGGTTGTGTATGTGGGATACCGAGGAATCGAACCCGGGTCTTTGTGCATGCTAGGCAAGCACTTTATCCGCTAGGCCAAACTCCCGGGCCCAAGTAAATGGTTTTGTTTGGGTTTTTTTTGCCAGTCCTGGGCTTGAGCTCAGGGCCTGAGCACTGTCCTTGGATTTTCTTAAGGCTAGAGCTCTACCACTTGAGCCTCAGCACCACTTCTGGCTTTTTTTCTATGTATATGGTACCAAGGAATCGAACCCGGGTCTTCCTGCATGCTAGGCAAGCACTTTAACCACTAGGCCAAACTCCCTGCCCAGTAAATGGTTTTTCTACCATTTACTTGAGTATTTGAAGTTGTTGGGGTTTTTTTTGTTTTGGGGTTTTTTTTGTTTAACCCTCAATCCTGGAGTTTGAACTCAGGTCTCTGAGCTGCCTTTGTGAAGATTAGCACAGCGCCACTTCCAGCCTTTTCTGTTTATATAGTACTGAGGACTTGAACCCAGGGTTTCATGCACGCTAGAGCATCTGCCACTAAGCCACATTTGCAGCCCCATTTATTTATTATAATTATTATGACACCATCGGCATCTTTTGTGAAGTATTTGTATTTAAGCCTATAGTCATATCCTAAATTAATGCTCTGTTTTTTGAGGCAGGATCCCAGTGGATAGCTAAGGCCCATCTTGAACTGACAATCCTCCCGCCTCAGCCTCTAAATATTTAGTTTAAACGTCTGGGCTACCATACCCAGCTTTGCTTGTAGTTTTTCAGGGCATAGTGGTTTGAACTCAGGTACTATACCATTGAAGACATAACTCAACCCTTTAATTGCATTTTAAGCAATTTTAAAACTTCTTATGACAATTTTAGATTTTAA
Source organism: Megascapheus bottae (assembly GCF_031878675.1). Lineage (NCBI taxonomy): Eukaryota > Metazoa > Chordata > Mammalia > Rodentia > Geomyidae > Megascapheus > Megascapheus bottae. The sequence continues at coordinate 54,888,535 of NC_143509.1, forward strand.
ATTTCAATATGGCATATATGTATTTAATCCAATGACCTCTCATGACCACCATTACATCCAATAGCTGGTTGTCCTCAAAAATAGAAAAGTAAAAAAAAAAAAAAGAAAAAGAAAAAATGTGAATAAAATAATACTTTCACTAGTGTCTGTACTTGATAAACTAAGTTCTGTTTATTAATTAGTTCATTAATTATGTGATGTTGAAATTCTGTTAAATCTCTTATTGTCAGATGAGAGCTAACTTCTCTTCTGCGTCCTTCCCCAGAAAGAGGCAATCTGATGATGACTACATCATCTGCACTTGGAAGGAACCTTTCATACCCCTGTACTGCTTGAATCCTGAGTGCTCATTCACCAGGGATAGGAGGAAATGGAAGGGAACATTATTCTACCAGATGGAGACAAAGAAGACAGGTCTCAGAAACATGAAAACCAAAATTCTAATAAAATATTCATTCTAGCAGCATAGAATTCAAGCTTCATCAAAGTCAGCTGCAAAATAAATCCTAAGCATTACAAAACATTTCCACTTTTTTTTTTTTTTTTTTTGGATGGGTCATGGGGCCTGGGTGCTGTCCCTGAGCTCTTCAGCTCAAGGCTACCAACATAACCTTGAGCCAAGCCCCACTTCCTATTTTCTAGAGGTTAACTGGAGATAAGAGTCTCAGGTCCTTTTGTGTCTCAGCTGACTTTGAACCTTGATCCTCAGATCTCAGCCTCCTGAGTAGCTAGAATTATAGGTGTGAGCTACCATGCCCAGCTTCCCATGTTTTTATTTGATATTTGAAAACTCCTGTGAAGTTAGGACAGGAGGCGTGGATCAAGTGGTTCAAAGCTTTCCTACCAAGTATGAAGCCCTGAATTCAAATCCCAGTATCACCGGAAAAAAAAGAGAGACTGGGGTGGGAGGTGGCTGGCAGGAGTTTGCCCTAATGGACGAGTTTTGTCTAGCATGCATGAAGACCCAGGTTTGATTCCTTGGTACCATATACATAGAAAAGGCCACAAGTGGTGCCGTGGCTCAAGTAGTAGAGATCTAAGGCCCAAGGACAATGCTCAGGCTCTGAGTTCAAGCCCCAAGATTGGCAAGAAGAAGTAGAAAAAGAGATTACTGGAGAAAGAAAAGATGGTAGAATAGAAATGCCACCTACTGCGCTGGATGTGTTGACTCAGGGCAACTCATACCTGTAATCCTAGCTACACTGGAGGCTGAGATCTGAGGATTTCAGTTCAAAACCAGTGAGACTCTTTTTTGTTTTTTTTTTTTTTAAAGAAAGATTTATTTTATTTTATTTTATTTTTTGCCAGTCCTGGGCTTGAGCTCAGGGAATGAGCCCTGTCCTTGGACTTTCTCAAGCCTAGAGCTCTACCACTTGAGCCTCAGTACCACTTCCGGCTTTTTTCTATGTATGTGGTACCGAGGAATCGAACCCGGGTCTTCGTGCATGCTAGGCAAGCACTCTACCACTAGGCCAAACTCCCAGCCCACCAGTGAGACTCTTATCTCCAGGTAACTACTAGAAAACCCAGAAGAGGCACTGTGGCTCCAGTAGAGCGGTAGCCTTGAGCTGAAGAGCCCAGGGATGACACCCGGGCCCAGAGTTCAAGCTCCACAACCAACCCTCCCCTCCCCCCGTACTCTCCCCAAAAAAGAAGAAGAAATGCCACATACCAGCATATCTATGACCCTGAAATAAAACCTTAAGTACATGTCTAAAAGAAACAGCAGGTAAAGCCGGGCTCTGGTGGCTTATACTTGTACTCCTAGCTACTTAGGAGACTGAGGTCTGAGGATCACAGTTCAAAGCCAACCTGGGTACTAGTCTCCAATTAACCACCATTAAACTGAAAGTGGCACTGTGGCTCAAGGGGTAGGGCAGTAGCTTTGAGCTGAAGAACTCCTGAGATGGTGCCAAGGCCCAGAGTTTAAGTCCTATGACTGGGAAAAAGAGGGAGGGGAAAAAAAAGGAGGTAGACTGGTACTGGTGGTTCACATGCACATCTATACTACTAGCTACTCAGGAGACTGAGATCTGAGGATTACAGTTCAAAGCCAGCCTAGGCAGGAAAGTCTGAAAGACTCCTCTCCAGTTAACCACCAAAAAGCTGGAAGTGGAGCTGTAGCTCAAATGGTGGAAGGATAGCTTTGGACAAAAAGTTCAGGGAAGCCAGCCACTGGTGTCTGATGCCTGTAATCCTATCTACTTAAGAGGCTGAGATCTGAGGATCATGGCTCCAAACCACGCAGGCAGCAAAGTCTGTGAGACCCTTATCTCCAGTTAACCACCAAAAAAGCCAGAAGTTGAGCTATTGGCTCAAGTGGTAGAACACTAATTCTGAGCAAAAAGGTTCAGCAACAGCACCCAGGCTTTAAGTTCAAGTACCAGGATTGGCTCCAAAGAGATGTACCAATAGCTGCTTGTGACTGATACCTAAAATCCTCCTACTCTGGAGTCTGAGTTCTCAGAATTGCCGTTGAAAACCAACTAGAGCAGATAAAAACTGAAACTTGTCAGTTGCGGGACTAGCAGAAGGCAGCAAAACTGCCTCAGGTAGCACACTAAAGAGAGTGAGCAGAGTTCTTAACTCATCCCACTAGGTGATAAAGCACCTAAAGGAAGACAGCAACCTGGCTGCATATGGTCTAAAGCTAACCTGATTGAATCCAGGGTCTCCTACCTAGGACAAACCAGGCATACCACACACAGCCAAAGAGACCAAACCAACTGCTTCCTTCCTAAGTGAAACAAAACCGGCAGACACAGTCCTCAACAACCAGTACAGCTTTGGTTTCATTTTGGTTAGTTTTACTGGTTTTCTTAATTGTTGAGCTATTCCCCAATTCAGGGATGAGAAACTTCACATCAACAATACCATTACCAAGTCCTTCCAGAACATTAAAAATAATTCAGCTGAAAGACTCTGCTTTTCTGCTAACTCCTGAGAGAATATTAGCAATCAGATTTACAAGATTAGGGCTTTATTGCACATCCCCATAGAGGTTTGAGGCGCTTCCTCCATGAGCCTGCTGGAATTATAGAAGCTGAGCCCCTGAGAGTCCTATGTTTTGGCTGGGATTTTATTTTTGGGAAGGGGTTTCTTTTTCTTATCTCCCCACGCTGGTCCTGTTATGCCTCCTCCCTTAGCCAGTGGCAGCCAAGTTCAGGTGCCATATTATTACAAAGCAGAGTCCCACTGTATCTAGCTCCATATTTGAGGAGATTCTGCTTTCCAATCTGTAAGGAGGCTCTTGAAGACTTCCATTTTCTGAGCATGTGCAGGTTGTTCAGAACCAACTTCTCAGGTATAGTGGTTCAACAAAAATGGGACAACAAAAAAGATCTCATTTAGAGAATTAAGGACAAATTTGAAAAATCACAATAGATGAAAATTTAAGCTGGTCACTATAATCTTAGCAACTCAGGAGGCTGATACTGAAGATGAAGGTTCAAAGCCAGCCCAGGCTGCAAAGTTCATGAAATTTTTTTTGTTGTTGATCATGGGGCTTGAACTTTGGGCCAGGGTGCTGTCCCTGAGCTCTTTAGCTCAAGGCTACCACCCTACCCTTGAACCACAGTACCACTGCCCATTTTCTAGAGATTAACTGGAGATAAGAATCTCAGGCCCTGGGGCCGGGAGTTTGGCCTAGTGGTAAAGTGCTTGCCTAGCATGCATGAACACCTAGGTTTGATTCCTCGGTACCACATACATAGAAAAAAAAAAAAAAAAGCCAGAAATGGTGCTGAGGCTCAAGTGGTACAGCGCTAGCCTTGAGGGGGGGGAAAAACCCAAGGCCAGTGCTCAGGCCCTGAGTCCAAGCCCAGGACTGGCAATTTAAGGAAGGAAGGAAGGAAGGAAGGAAGGAAGGAAGGAAGAAAGAAAAAGAAAGCAAGCAAGCGAATCTCAGGTCCTTTTATGCCTTGGCTGGCTTTGAACCTTGATCCTCAGATCTCAGCATCCTGAGTAGCTAGGATTACAGACAAGAACTACCATGCCTGGCCATGAGATGGTTATCTCCAGTTAATCATCAGAAAACTGGAAGTGGTACTGTGGCTCAAGTGGTATAGCATTAGCCTTGATCTAAAGAGCTCTGGGGCAGTTCCAAAACCCAGAGTTCAAGCCCCATGACCAACGCCCCCCCCCAAAAAAAAAAGTGAAGCCTTTAGTTGAAGTTCCAGTATTTACCCCCATCACCACCACCAAATAAATGTTTGGCTTATGTAGACATGAAAAAAATAAAAAACAATTTTTCTTTTGGTGGCTCATCGGCTTGAACTCTCGGTGTGGGTGCTATCCCTGAATTGTTCAGCTCAAGGCTAGCACCCTACCCCTGGAGCCACAGCCCCACTTCCCATTTTATAGTGATTAATTGGAAATAAAGAGTCTTATGGTCTTTTGTGCTCAGGCTAGCTTTGAACTGTGGTCTTCAGATCTCAGCCTCCAGAGTAGCTAGGATTACAGATGTGAGCCACCACATACGGCAAAAGACAAAATTTTTTAAACAGCCAGACCCCAATGGCTCACCTGTAATCCTAGCTACACAGGAGGCTGAGATCAGAGGATTGTGGCTCAAAGCCTGAGAAGGAAAGTCCTTGAGACTCTTATCTCCTAGTCAACCAAAAAACTAGAAGTAGAAGTGTGGCTCAAGCTTTGAGCATAAAAGCTAAGTAACAGTGCTCAGGCCCAGAGTTCAGGACCAAATACTGCCAGTGCACACATACACACATCAAGAAATGAAAAAGGGCAGCTGAGTGCAGTTGCTTATGCCTGTAATCCTCACTACTCAGGATGCTGAGATTTGAAGATTGCGATTCAAAACCAGCTCGGCACTACAAAGCCAAGAGACTCTTATCTCTAATTAATCACTAGAAAAATGGCAAGTAGGGCTGTGGCTCAAGGATAGGGCAGTAGCCTTGAGCTGAAGACTTCAGGGATAGGCCCAGTTCAAGCCCCATGACACCTTTCTTCCACCCACCCCCAAAAAAGGCAAAGAGTTAAACCTGTCACTGCCCCAATCATGCTGTACTGAGGCTTCCCCGCCTTACAGGAAGTCTGGGATTTTAGCTCTCACTTTCTCTCAATGAGGCAGGCACTTCTAGATAGCAAGGTCTTTCCCACTTTCCTGCCAGGCTATCGCAGTTCTCAATCTGCCCAGTCTTCTCAGTCATCTCAAGCAGGAGGTTCCTCCTCTCCCTTGCCCTGCACCACTGTTAAAGCAGGCTCTACATCACACTGCACTTGTGGCTTCCTCTCCACCCTGAGTATCCGTGCCCACTTCTGGGCCTGTGTGGTGTTAAGGCAGTAGCCAGTAACAGCTGTTGTGGCTGAGCTCACCAGCAGGTGTCAGTGCTGACTTCTGGCAAGACTTTATTTCTTACGTGGGAGGGCACCTCACTGGAGACTGCTTGCCAGCCTCTGTGAGCTCAGCAGGCTGGGTGGCCCTCGGGAGAGGCTGAGTCAGGCTCTGCCCCCCCAGCTCTCAATCCTTTGGCACTTAAACTCTGTCCCAGTGGCTCTGCTACTAACAAGCTGTTAATGGGGACAGGCTTAACTCTCTAGATCAGCTAAACTTGAGGGGGTTGGACTAGAATGTGTCTGAGATAATTTATCTTACCTTGGGTTGTGAGAAAAATAGCTTTCCCAGGCCCCTCAGTTGATGATTCCTAGAATTAATCAGCTGACTCAGACTTCTGATGACTTACTTAACTTTTCTTACCTGAGGAGAGAACAATAAATGGTTCAGAGTAGCTACCTCTGAGATGGTGAAACTAAGGTGGAAACCTCAGTAAACCCTTTAGCTTTACTTGCTTTTAGTCAGCTTCAAAAATGCACCAGTTTTAGACGTCATGTAGCAAAGCAACGTATCACTAGACTCCTACTAGCCACGCTATTGATAATACCTCTGGTGAGTGGGTCAGGATAGTAAAGGCTGCTTAAATTGTTTTTCAGAATTTATAGGCAGTTGTGTAACCACCAACCCTTTACTGGGGCTCGCTCAAGGATCCAGTGAGTGGTTTTGTTGATGTCAGAGGGTCAGAACTCCACCCTCAGATCATGCTAATGACAGTGTTTTCTGTGATGACCATGGAATTAGATACACGTACGCAGATCACTGGTTAATTTTCCTTACCCACAATCACCTTCCCCATGCATTTGGAACACCCTGTTTCTTTATCCTATCAGTAACTCTTAGACTTGTTTTCCTGTCTCCTTGCTTGCCTCCTTAATGAAAACTTTTTCTTTTATAAAATTTGTTGACGTACTGCAATTACAAGTGTGGGTGGGGTGGGGTGGGGGGACTAGTCTGGTTTGGTAACAAATAGCTGACCAATTAAGACCACAGATGGGGCATAGTGGCCCTCACTGCTTGTCTGTCCTGAATGAAGGTTGCCTGCTTTGTTTTAAAGAATTGATGCTCAAATAAGGACCAAAATGGGAATCTGTTGAGAAAATGAAGAAAGAAAGGAAACAGGCTAGACTCGGTCTTAACAAACTAAGGACTGTTTCTTTCTTTTCTTTTCTTTTTTTCTTTTTTTTTTGTCAGTTGTGGGGCTTGAACTCAGGACCCTGGGCGCTGTCCCTGAGCTCTTCAATTCAAGGCTAGCACCCTACCCCTGGGCCTAGGCATTGCCCCCAAGCTTTTCTGCTCAAGGCTTCCACCCTACCCCTTGAGCCACAGTGCCACTTCCAGTTTTCAAGTGATTAATTGGGGATAAGAGTCTCATGGACTTTAGTGCTCAGGCTGGCTTTGAACCACGGTCCTCAGATCTCAGCCTACTGAGAAGCTAGGATTACAGATGTGAACCACCATGCCCAGCTAGACTGTTTCTTGAAGGACGGTGAGGGGCAGGAACCTTCCCACGGAAGCAGAGGCTGTACACAGGGGTACATTTGGGGGCAGGCTTATATAAGTTAACAAGGAAGCAGAAAAATAAAAATAGGCTGTCACTTAGGAGCTAAGGGCACTGTCTTAGGCCAGGACCAAAATGGACTGCCCCGCCTGGGGTGAGGGAGCTTGCAGCCGTCAAGGTTGAGTGACTTGCCTGCAGACAAGCAGGTAAGCCTGGTGTTGTGCTTGACCTAGGGGAATAAGGCGGGAATCAAAGTCCACAGTGAAAGGTCAGTAAAGCAGGATGGAGGGGCACTAAGGAGATGTACTGGCCCCCACTGTGTCATGTCTGTTATCCTTTCCTACAGTTCTGGAGAGGATACGAGTCTGAGAGATGTACAAGGATATGGAAAGGTTTTCCTTTGATCCTGACCTAAAGCAGCCAGGAAGACAGGAAGCTGACAATCTTGCCCAGCTTGAACAACTAAAATATTAATATTGGTTATTATTTGTTTTATTTATTTTTGTTTTAATCAGTTGTGGGGCTTGAAATTTGGGCCTGGACACTATTGCTTAAGGCTAGTGAGTGCCCTACCATTTTGAACCAGAGATAGTGTCTCACAGGTTTTCCTACCCAGGGTGGCTTGAGCCATCAACACCTGATTTTTTTTTTTTTTTTTGCCAGTCCTGGGCGTGGGCTCGGGGCCTGAGCACTGTCCCTGGATTTTCTCAAGGCTAGGGCTCTACCACTTGAGCCACAGCACCACTTCTGGCTTTTTGCTATGTATGTGGTACCTAGGAATCAAATCCGGATCTTCATGCATACTAGGCAAGTACTCTACCACTAGGCCAAACTCCTGGCCCCACTTCTAGCTTTTTGCTGGTGCATTGCAGGTAAGAGTCTCAATCTCCTATCTGGCTGACTTGAAACTGTGAGCCTCAGATTTCAGCCTCCTGAGTAGTAAGTATTACAGGTGTGAGCCCCTGGTTCCTGGCTTAGTCTATATTTTTGATGCTTTGCCATCTTAGCACCTTGTTCATCCTTGTTGGCTTTGTTGTCCAGTGTAGAACTGGTCAATTCTGATCAGTCCAGAAGAACAAATGAAAATCTCCCTTTCATAAGAAAAGCAAATAATCAAGAGTCCACACTCCCAAAGACATGCTTTACTTATACTAATTCAGATCTCAGTTCCTCTTATCAGATCACTGTGGGGCCAAGTTCCAGATCACAAGGATAGCCCCTGTACATATCCCCTACTGAAATGACCAAATCAGCCAATCCTGAATTCATCCTGCCTCATCCATTCTTCACATGAAAGCTAACATAAAGGCTTTTCCCCATGTTTTCGTTGTGATCTTTGCCTCCTGAATGACCCTCTCTCCTCCCAAAAAAGTTGTAAGATACTGCCTCACACCCAGGCTGTATCAAACACTGTATCAAACAATGTGTTAGTTTATAGGCATCCCCAAGAGTAAGGCATCTTATCTGGTGGGTACAAATATCAATTTTCTAGAAACTCATTGTTTTGAAATAGCACAACATCAATTCAGGCACTTTCAGAACTAAAATAAAAATTCACTCAGAAATATTCTAATGTGAGCCAGAAGGTTAGCCTAGTGGTAGAGTGCTTGCCTAGCATGCACTAAGACTTGGATTCAATTCTTTGGTACCACATACATAGAAAAGGTCACAAGTGGTGCTGTGGCCAAATGATAGAGCTCTAGCCTTTAGAAACTCCAAGGACAGTGCTCAGGCTCTGAGTTCAAGCCCTGGGGTGAGAGAGAGACAGAGACAGAGACAGGGACAGAGAGAGAGACAGAGAGACAGAGAGAGAGACAGATAGGGAGAGACAGAGAGAGAGAGACAGAGAGAGAGAGACAGAGAGAAATTAAGAATCCTAATGTTCAAGCCAGGTGTAGGTGGCTCACACCTGTAATCCTAGCTACTCAAGAGGTTTGAGATCTGAGGATCACAATTTAAAACCAGTGTTAGCAGGAAAGACTGTGAGACTCCAAATAATCACAGAAAAAGCCAGAAGTAGAGCTGTGGCTCAAGTGGTAGAATGCTAGCCTTGAGTTAAAAAAGCTCAGGAACAGTGCCCAAGCCCTGTGTGCAAGCCCCAGAATGAGCTCCAAAAGAAGGAAGAAGAGGAGGAGGAGGAAGAGGAAATCCTAATGTTTGGGCTGGAGGTAACAAGTAACAGCACTTACCTGGTTGGTTAGGCACACAAAAAAGTTAGGCAGTGAACCAACTTAAATCACAACTGTAAGGTTCATAGAAAAAAGACCACTGCATGGTTAAGACAAAAGAGTAAATTGGGGGCAAGGGAGAGGAGTTTGGCTTAGTGGTAGAGTGCTTGCCTAGCATGCACGAAGATCTAAGTTCAATTCCCTGGTACCACATACATAGAAGAAGCCAAAAGTGGTGCTATGGCTCAAGTGGTAGAGCTCTAGCCTTGAGAAAGCCCAAAGACAGTGCTAGGCCCTGAGTTCAAAGCCAGGACTAGCAAAAAAAAAAAAAAAGAGTGAGGAGGGCAGACCTAGCAAAATAGAAGATTATAGTATTAAGTGAATTATAGTATTTTTTTTTACAAAAGACTTCTACATAGCCATTAAGAAGAGCCTATAAAAATACATTTACTCACAACTTGATTGCTTAACTAAGATAAGGTCAATGAGAGATTTCACCATGGCATACCACAACCAGGGCCGAAAACCACAGAAGGTTAGAATATAGCTCATCAAACTCCTCTTTGGATGTTTACAAAATAGATGCTGGTTTGGGTGTGGTATGAGCAAGTAAATATGCAGATAGAAAGCAGCATTGTTGTTTTTTAATAAGGTCATGAACTCACATCAGATGGTGCTGAAGTTTACAGCATGCTAAAAGGTTATATGGACATTGCCCTCGAATTTTCTCAAGGCTAGCATTCTACCACTTGAGCCATAACACCACTTCCAGCTTTTTCACTGTATGTGGTACCAAGGAATCAAACCCTGGGCTTTGTAGGTGCTAGGCAAGCACTGACCACTAGGCCATGTTCCCAGCCCTCTCAAGGCCTCTTGTCCAAGGTAACCCCTTCCATCATCCTCTCCCACTTCCCCCCCATCTCTCTCATCTATCTATCTATCTATCTATCTATCTATCTATCTATCTACATATATATATATATACATATTTACTCAATGTTAAAGTGTTTGCTTAGCCATGTATAAGGCTCTGGGTTTAATGCACTATGCTGCAAATGAAGCCGAGGTGTATGGGGAGTCTGGGGATGTAGATCAGTGGTAGACAGCTTGTATTCCACTCTCTGGGTCTAGACTCCAGCCCCAAAGGAAGTTAGTAAGTTAGGAAGGGAGGGAAACAAAGCTGTTGGGAGCCGAGTGCAGGGTCAGGCTGGCCCATGAATCTGCATCACTGAGTAAGATAACCACACAAAGAAATGAGCTGTCATGTATGACGCCTTGCCTATGAACTTTGAGCTATATCATCGGTATTGTGAATCACTTTCTGCTGAGACTTGATTATCATTATGTACGAATGTGTTATTGCTTTATCACTCTCTGCTGAGACTGGATTATCAATGTAACACCTGACAGGTTCTTGTTCTGTAAAGACTATATAGGACCGGAATGGGAAATAAATGGGAGCTACAGTCTTAAGCTTAGTCTTGGACTGTAGCTCTCCGGACCCCATCTTTACTTGTCTTTTCTTTTTCTTTTCTCATCCTCACCCCCTAATCAGGTATCCCGCCTTGCTGCTGGCTTGCTCCTGCACAAAGCTATAAACAAAATTTCCTTGCTATATTAAATGGATAAAAAAAACTATAAAAGAGCATCATAGGGTGATGTATATTTGCATAGTATTTCAAGAAATATATATTAAGTAACTTTTTGTAGTTAATCAATTGTCAACTTGATTGAATTAAAAAATGCCTAAGAGATCATTAGATTATGAAGACTCTGACCTAATCAATGTTTCTCTCTCTAACACCACATTCTTTGTCTCTGTCTCTCTGTCTCTCTCTCTCTCTCTCTCTCTCATGCTCTTTGCTCTCGATCTCTGGAAGTATCTGTGTGTGTGTGTGTGTGTGTGTGTGTGTGTGTGTGTGTGTGTGTGTGTCCTGGGGCTTGAACTCGGGGTCTGGGCATCTATTTCTGAGCTTTTATGCTAGCTAGCTTTTATACCAGGCTAGCACTCTACCACTTGAGCAACAGTTCCACTTCCAGCTTTTTTGATGGTTAATTGGAGATAAGACTCTCATGAACTTTCCTGTCAGAGCTGGCTTCCTCCACAGATCTCAGCCTCCCGGGTAGCTAGGACTATCATGTGAACCATTAGGGTGGGGTATTTTTTTTTTAACTCTATTTCTAAACATGGAAGAAACTGACAAGACCACCAGCCACTGAACATTTGTAAAGTCCTGAGCTTCCTCCTGGCTCCCGTCACAGGTGAGATGCTGTGATACCAGCCCACACAACAATGAATCTAATGGCTTTAGGATCTAGCTTTTTGAGTATCTCAAAACAAAAAGGACATGAGGATAATGTATACAAAACTGCTCCCAGAAAGATAGCCTTCCTATGTAAAATAAATTGTCTTCTAATTTTTTGTTGTTGCCAGTTTTGGGCCTTGAACTCAGGGCCTAAGTCTGTGGGTTTTCTCAAGGCTAGAGCTCTACCACTTGAGCCACAGCACCATTTCCAGCTTTTACTGTGTATGTGGTACCGAGGAGTCAAACCTCAGTCTTTGTGCATGTTAGGCAAACACTCTTCCACTAGGCCAAACTCCCAGTCTAAATTGTCTTCTAATTTTTAAAAAAGTATTATGATAATTTGCTTGGTATGAATAATCCCTAATAAATGGATAAAATGTTTTTAAACAGTGATATGCTGTGTTGGGGGAGGGGAAAAGATAGGATCTTTGTATTAAAGGAGTCCAAGGTCTGGTTGGGTAGAACCTATAAGTAAATAACTATAAAATAATAAATCAAAAGGTCAGACTTAAGGCACTTTATCTTTTTTTGTTTTTTGAAGGGGAGGGTAGTACTGAGGTTATATTCAGAGCAGGGGCACAAAAGGACCTGAGACTCTTATCTCTAATTAACCTAGCAAATGGGAAGTGGGGCTTGGCTTAAGGGTAGGTTGCTAGCTTTAAGCTGAAGAGTTCTGGGACAAGGTCCAGGCCCAGGGATAGGGCCACAGCCCTGAGCTGAAGGGCTCAGGGACAGCACCCAGGCCTAGTTCAAGCCCCATAAGCCACACACACACACACACACACACACACACAAAATGGTATCTACTGTACAATAGTTTAATAATAAAGATAAAATTATATTTTAAAAATACTAAGTGCAACATAACAATGGCTCAAGTAGTAGACCACCTAGAATCATAAGGCTTGAGTTCAATCACTAATATATATATATATATACATATATATATACATTTGTGTGTGCATGTATATATATGTGTGTGTGTGTGTTTGTGTCTAGGGACCAGTTTTTAGCTGAGTAACTCCATCTTAGCCTGAGGAACTCCATCTTATTTGAACAGCCATTCTGTTATGTATGTAAAAGTATAAACTGACCTTGCCTGAAAACAAAACAAAACAAAACTTGTTATTTGAGCTGAAACCGACTTGACCATGAAGAGACTAAACATTACTTATAAAACAGTTCCAAAAACCAGTCAGTTTTCAATAACAAGGCCCAGTAACAAGGTCAGGTCGGGCCAGGTGGAGACATCCAATCAATAGAAGCACATATGTAACTATATTTTGATGTAACTATATTTTGTAACCAATCAGCCTTTAGCAGCCATATAAGTGTGGTAAACTTGTAGTTTGCAGTTTTGCCTGTGAGGCTGGGAGGGGTTGCTCTCTCCATAGAGAGGGGGCCCTGACTGTATAATTCTTGATGTTTGGTGCAAAATAAAGCTTTGCTTAACTTTCACTTTCTGTCAGTCTCGTTCCTTTGATCATGGACCCTAGCTAGCTAGCTAGCTATCTATCTGGGTCTGGGCACGGTCTCTGAGCCTCTCTTTGCTCAAGACTAGCACTCTACCACTTGAGCCAAGGTGCCACTTCAGGTGTTTTCTGTTTATGTGGTACTGAGAAATCAAACCCAGGGCTTCATTCATACCAGTAAGCCCGCTAGCACCATCAAAAAAAAAAAAAGTACTTTCTTAGCAGGGCGCAGTGACTCATGCCTGTAATCCTAGCTACTCAGAAGGCTGAGATCTAAGGATCAAGGTTCAAAGCCAGCCTGGGCACAAAAGGACCTGAGACTCTTGTCTCCAATTAACTGCTAGAAAATGGGAAGTGGTGCTTGAGCCGAAGAGCTTAAGGACAGTGCCCAGGCCATGTTAAAGCCCCATACCCCACCTGGCAACAACAACAAAAAGCACTTTCTTAAATGATACAATCTGCTACAGCCAGTGACCATGTCTCAATAAGTTGCCATGGCAAATGCTTGTTAAGAAAGTACATTCAGAAAATTAAGTAGGAAACTTTTAGAACTTGAACAGATTTCCAGTGCTTCAGTGTTTGAGGCATAAGCTCTAGATCAAGACTCAAATCCTACTTGTGCCAGAACGTGAAGGTTCCCTCTGCATCCCACATATTACCTTTGACGAATTCCACCCGCAGAAGGTTAATAGGTTGATAACTTCCTGGTGGCGGTGGTGGTGGTGGTGTATGTGCGAGCCGAGCACATACATACTATTCTGGGACTGGAACTCAGGACCTGGCTGCTGTCCCTGAGTTTTTATTGCTCAAGACTAGTGTTTTGCCATGGGAACCATAGTTTCTTTGTTTCTTTTTTTTTCTTTTTAAGCATTTTTTTTATTGTAATTAGTAAAAGGGTTACATGATATTTGCCAGATAGAAGGTACATTAACTCACATACATTGATACCCTTTCACATGTCATAGTTTCTTTCTTTTCTTTTTCTTTTTCTTTTTTTTTTGGCAGTCCTGGGCTTGAACTCAGGGCCTGGGCACTACCCTTGGGCTTTCTCAATGCTCTATCACTTGAACTACAGCACTACTTCTGGCTTTTTCTATGTATGTGGTTTCTGAGGACTTGAATCCTGGGTCTTCGTGCCTACTAAGCAAGCACTCTACCCCTAGGCCTGGTTCCCGGCCCTTGTTTTTTGTTTTTTGGTGGTTAATTGGAAATAAGAGTCTCATGGACATTCCTGCATGGGTAGCTTTGAACTGTGATCCTCCTATCTCAGCTTCACCTGGTTTTGAAAGAAATGTGAGCCTGTAACCTCTCTTACTATTCATAGGATCTAATGGTTCCAAGATAAATGTGGATGGCAGAAAGCCAAAGGGAACATGGCCAGGCTACAGCCTCCAATTCCTTTTGCCTTTAGCCGATTTTTTTTTTTTGCCAGTTGTGGAGCTTGAACTCAGGGCCTGAGCACTGTCCTTGGACTCTTTCCAAGGCTAGAGCTCCACCCTTGAGCCACAGCACCACTTCCAGCTTTTTTCTATGTATGTGGTACTGAGGAATTGAACCCGGGTCTCTGTGCATGCTAGGCAAGCACTTTAACCACTAGGCCAAACTCCCAGCCTTAGGCGATTTTCTTTAGGTGATCACCAACCAACCTGAACAGTTGCCGTACTTATTCCAGGTATTCGCTTCTCCAAACCTCTCCCCCAAATTTCTGGTTTTCCAGCCTAAACCTTCCCCCTCAGCCCTCCTAGAGGCCCGCCCCCTCATTCCTCCCTCAGCACCCCCAGCTCCACATCTAGCTCTGGCAGCCAGAGCCCGGGAGCCACAAGATCTCCACAGCTGGAGGTGGACGGAGGGGCGTGGCTCCCGCTGGTGGAGAGGCGGGACCCAGCTGACTAGAGGGCGTGGCTTATGCGGGCCGGGGGGGGGGGTCATGGCGCATGCGCCCTGGGTTTACAGCGCCGAGCTGCGGCTATGGAACAGGCAACTCTGGACCCGGAGAGGCAGCTGCTGCCTGCGCCCCTGGAGCCACTGGGTCACCCCGACACCAGGCCAGAGGCTGCCGTCCGTGAGGAGGCCGAGGGGGCCCAGGAAGACGGCCCTGGGTTGGGCACGGTGAGGTTCGGGGTGGCCGAGGCTGCGTCGGGGCCTACCGGGCCGGGCGGGCCGGGGCTGGGGCCGAGGGGCTCGGCCTGGGGGCCGCGGGAGATGAGGCGGAGGCCGCTGGTGCAGAGTGGGAGCTCTGCGAGCCGCGGGCATGCGGTCCGAGTGGGGCGTCTCGTCCGGCGCGGGGGACCCCGGGAAACCCCGGGGAGGCGCTTCCTGCCGGCCTGGCGGGCGGGCGGGCGAGGCGGGTCGGAGCGCGGCGGGTCAGGCCCGCCGGAGGGGCGCGGGCGTGCCCCGGGTCCGCCGCGGCGTCGGGGCCGGGGGAGGGAGGGCCGAGGGCTGCGCGCGCGGCTGGACCCGGTCCTCCGTGGGGAAGCGGGGCAGTGCGGGCGTGAGGACTCGGCGCGGACCGAGGCGCTCGGCTTGGACTTCTTGATTTGTGTAGTGTCTTTCCCGTGGCTGATTTGTTTCCCCTCCACGCCGCCTTGGTAGCCAGTGGTCTTCACGTGCCTGAGGACACGGAGGAAAACGACGCGCGTAACCAGCGTTTTCCTTCCGAAGTGCCCTCGCGCCGGGAGGCAGGCGCTCTGTCGACCAGGTGGATTAGAAGCGTGTCAGCATGTCAGAAGCATTTCACAGGTGTCCCTTCGGGTGCTGCTGCTCGTTTTTATTTCTGAACCGGTGTTAGCGCTAATATAAAACGCCTCATCTTTTTGATAGATGGATGAAGAAAAGTTAAAGTTCTCTGATTGTCACTGGGAAGACAGTAAGTTTAGAGACCAGCTATCTGGGGACTTCAACATAGGAGGTGAAGGTTTTACATACTTAGCAAAATATCAAGGTATTTAAATGAAGATTGTGTGTCTGTGCATTAATTTAGGGGCATGAATTGAGGGCCTTACACTCTTCTGGCTTTTCCTTCTGAAGGTTGAACTCTACCACTTGAGCCACAACTCCACACAAGACTTTTGGTGGTGAATTGTAGACAAGAGTCTCGGACTTTTCTGCCCAGGTTGTCTTTGAATCATAATCCTCCCATCTCAGCCTCCAGAATAGCTAGGTTTACAGGCAAGAGCATTGATGTAAAGCTTGTAGCATCTTTTTCATAGCCTTATTTGCCATTTGTATCTCTGTTTTGGTGATGTATCTATTAAGGCAGTTTGCCACTCCTGTCCTCCTTACAGTGTTGGGGATATGGTTCAGTGGTAAATGTGTATGCACTTAGCATGTGTGAGGCTTGAGTTCAATCCCCAGGAACATTAAAAATGAAACAAGCTGGGCCCCAATGGTTCACATTTGTGATTACAGCTACTTAGGCAACAGGAATTGGGAGGATCACGTTTGAGGCCAGCCTGAACAGTGAAATCTGTGACATTCTTACCTCCAATTAATCACATTAAAAAAAAAAAAGTGGAGGCTTGGCTCAAGTGGTAGAGCACTAACAACAACAAGAATGCTGAAGTTGAGGTGCCCTTCTCAACTGGGAGCTGGGAACAGAACAGTGATGCAGCCTGTCATTCTAGCTACACTGAGAAACAACACAGAGGGTTAAGTGTTCCAAGTGTACCCAGACAGGAAGTGAGAGACCCTATCGAAAAAAATATCCAAAGTACAGAAAAGGACTGATGTTGAGGCTCGGTGGCCTAGCAAGTACAAAGCTCTGAGCACAAACCCATTACTGTTATAAAAGCAGAACAAAGCCTGCAAGTATAAGCAGGCGTAACTCATTATAATCTGAATCAAAACATCACATTGTATGCCATAAATATGCATAGATATTGCGTGTAAAAATAAATTTAGAACTGGTTATGATGTCAGACACCTGTAATCATAGCACTATGGAGGCTGAGAAGGATGGATTGTGAGTCCAAGACCAGCTAGGGCTACATAGATTGGTCATGTCTCAGAACAACAACAACAACAAAAGACAACAGGTACTAAGTTTGGTTCTGTGGCTCACGCCTGTAATCCTACCTACTCAGGAGTCTGAGATCTGAGGATCGTAGTTCAAAGCCAGCCTGGACAATGAAGTCCATGAGATTCTTATCTCCAGTTAACCACCAGAAAACTGGAAGTGGTGCTGTGGCTCAAGGGGTAAGGTGGTAGCCTTGAGCTGAAGAGCTTAAATTATACAGGACTCTAGGCACTCGCAGAGTGAGATCAAAGGAGGATGCTCTTAGGAAAGGAGCACAGAGGCCTGCGATGCCTATGTGTTCTGGACACATAAAATAGTATGTATTGAAAGGAACTCCAGGGAATGGAAATAAAAGCTTTTCCCCTTTTTTGCTGTTTTTGTTTTCTTTTTTTTTTTTTTTTTGCCAGTCCTGGGCTTAAGCTCAGGGTCTGAGCACTGTCCTTGGACTTTTCTCAAGGCTAGAGCTCTACCACTTGAGCCTTAGCACCACTTCCGGCTCTTTCTAAGTATGTGGTACCAAGGAATCGAATCTAGGTCTTCATGCATGCTAGGCAAGCACTCTACCACTAGGCCAAACTCCAGGCCCTGTTTTTGTTTTCTTGTTTGTTTAATCTATCTTTGGAAGGGTAAGGAGGGACATAGAAATGGCGGACAAAAGATGAACAAATGCAGTAATGATACTCACTAGACATTGTACACTTATGGTGAGGATGGGAGGGAGAGCAAAGGAAAGGGTGATATTATCCAAAAAGAAATGTACTCTTTACCTAATGTATGTAACTGTAACCCCTCTACATATCATATTTATAATAACAATAAACAACAAACAACATCAGGGGAGCCAGACACTGGTGGCTATACGTGTAATCCTTGCTACTCAGGAGGCTGGTAATTGAAGATGAAGTTTGAAGCCACACCAGACAGGAAGGTCTGTGAGACTCTCATCTCCAATTACAATCACAAAAAGCCAGAAGAGGAGCTGTGGATCAAGTGGTTCAGGAGGACTAGCCTTAAGCAAAAGAAGTTCAGGGACAGTGCCCAGACCCTGATTCCAAGCCTGAGGACTGGAAAACAAAACAAAACAAAAAATAGTGGGGAAAAAGGTCTGAAGGAAAAGAACAAACCCCAGGACCACCAAGAAAAAAAATTAAAATATGAAGCCAGGTGCTGGTGGCTCACCCCTATAATCTTAGCTACTCAGAAGGCTGAGATCTGAGGATCCCAGTTTGAAGCCAGCTGGGGCAGGAAAGTCTGTGAGACTTATCTCCATTAAATTACTAAAAAAAAAGCCAGAAAGTGGAGATGTGGCTCAAGTAGTAGAGTGCTAGTCTGGAACAAAAGAAGCTCAGAGATAGTTCTTAGGCCCTGACTTCAAGCCCCAGGACTGGCACCAAAAATTGCAAAAAAAAAATGATGGAAATATATGTATTTTAGTAAAAAAAAATCCCACAATATATATTTTATTTAAGATATTGAAAAACCTGGAAATGTCACAAATATAATAAAGGTTGTACTTAGATATTATCACTTGGTGTTTTTGGAAAATATTTGTAACTGTGTTATGAGAGGCCATTCGTTAGCCACCAAAAGTATGGGGTTTCTTAACTCCCTAATTTAATGATTCATAGAGACACAAACCATTTGAACAGATATTTAAGAACCACATGGAGTTTAACCACACATTCAGTCTACTCTCTTCCCTCCTCATCCCTAAAAATAAACTCCTTTCTTTGAGGGCCATCCAGACCACCCATCTATCTCCTCTTCCACCCAGTCTGTCTGCAGTTGAGAATTTCTGCAGTGGCTCTAGCCTAGCAATAAGGTCTAGGCAGAAAGGTAAGTTAGACTTATGTCTGTGTGCTATGCCTAGGTCTCAAAACGAGGAATTAAGGTAGTAGCAGCAGCTGCTGCAGTAGTAGTAGTAGTAGTAATAGTAGTAGTAGTGTGACTGGGAATTGAGCCCAAGAAGACCTGGCATTGAATCCATTTTGTTTTGATATGTATACATATACTTACATGTATGTAGAGAGGGAATGGATTAAATAGTACTGTAAACTGTCCCAATACTTTTTTAAAAATTTTATTGTTGGGGTAACATGTACAGGGGTTACATCAGGTAGTGGGTGCATTACTTCTTGAACATTGATACTCCTCATGTTTTTCTCCCACTTTTCCTCCCCAAAATCTCTCCCAATATCTCTGGTACTTCTTTTTAAAATGTAATTATGAGAAGGGAAAAAGAGAAGTATTTTTTCCTCCTACCAAAATATCAGAGTGTTGGGGATTTAGCTCAATAGAAGGGCATTTGCCTAGGAAGTGTAAGGCCTTAAGTTTATTTTTAATTTATTTCAGCTTTACTTTTTTTTTTTTTGGTCATGGGGCTTGAACTCCTTTTGTTTTATTTAATCATTTGGAAAATGGAAGAAAAAGGTATGCATTCCCTCCCTCCCCCCGCTCCCCCCGCTCCCCCACGTCCCTGTCCTCATGCGGCTGGAACTGTCAAGACTACTGCCCTACCTCCTCTGGGCCTGGGTGTTGTCTCTGGCTTTGAACCTTGATCCTCAGATCTCAGCCTCCTGAGTAGCTAGATTACAGGTGTGAGTCCGGCTTGCATTCTCTTGAAAGTAGTGATTAGTACTAGTAGAAGGAAGGGGCTATGGCGAGGGAATGAGGCAAAGAATACTTGTTTTTAAACTGAAGGATTCCATTGAGTTTTCAGTTAAGAGAATCTGAAAGAGGGATATTGTTTTCCATGGAAAAAGCATTGCCTGAGAAATTTAGAAGTAGTTTTTTGTTTTTGTTGTTTTAATTCTGGGGAACTGGGCCTGGGCATTACCTCTGAATTTTTTTTTTCTCAAGGCTAGCACTCCACGAATTGAGCTATTTTCTGTTACTTCTGGCTTTTTTTAGTGCTTAATTGGAGAATATAACAGGTTTTCCTGCCCAGACCAGCTTCAAACCATAATCCTCAGATCTTAGCCTCCTGAGTAGCTAGGATTACAAGTGTGAGCCGCTCATGCCTGGTGCAGAAGTGACTTTAAAGGAAGAGTCCTTGAGTAACATAAAGCACAGTCCTTTAGCAGGACTGTGTTCTTGAGCACAAATAATACCTCCTCTCATTGGCAGCAGAGAACTGGAAGAAGCAGACCAGAATTAAGATTTGTGGTATTCTGTGGGTGAGGATTGTGTAAAAAAGGAAGATAAATATTTATAAGCATAGTACTACAGTTTGGATCTTGAATGTCTTCCCAAAGATCATGGGTTAGAGGCTTGCTGCCCTGCCTATGACACAGTTGAAGTGGAGCCTGGTTGATGGGAGTTGTCGAAAATAGTATTTGGTGCCACCCCGCCCCCCCTTCCTCTGTTTCCTGGCCACCGTAGGACATGAGAAGTTTCATGCGCCCTCCCAGTCATGTGATGTCTTACCCAAGGCATAGAAGTAGCAGAGCCAGCTGATCATGATCTTACAAACCTCTAGAACTGAGCCAAAGTAAGCCTTTCTCAGCCCCTTTGTTTCTATTTTGGTTTTGAGACAGAGTCTTACTGATTTTGTCCTAACTGGCCTCAGACCTTAATTTTCCTACCTCTCCATCCTGGTTACTTTTCCTACCTCTCCATCCTGGTTACTTTTCCTACCTCTGCCTCCTGGTTAGCTGGGCCCACAGTTATATGCCACCATGGTCCTTTTGGTTTTGAGACAGAATCCTTCTAGCTTTTGTCTTAGCTGACCTTAGACCAGTAACCTCCTGCTTCTATCCCATGTGCCACCGTGCCTGGCTTTATCACATTGTTTTACACTTACAAATCTGAGGCTTATAGATAATGTGCCAGGAAACAGTCCTACCTTCATATGGTGTTTATTCTCTTGAGGGAGGTGAGAACGGTGCTGTCCGTGCGCAGTAGGAACAGTATTTTTCTTTTGTGCTTCAGGGGATGCATCTTGAGTGATTAAGCCCTGGTAGACTTGCTCATGACTTCTTTCCTGAGTGGATGAGCATATACTGCGCCAGGCCACCGTAAAGCTCATTAAACACATAAGCTCATGTTCCCTCTGACCTCCTGAGTTAGGTATAGTCTTAGCTTAGACTCTATCAAGCAATAGACATTCGTTGTTCAATTCAGAAGTCCAGGATCAGGGCACTTGCAGGTTTAATGCCTATACTTCCCAGCCTGCTATAACTTGTCTTTACTGTCCTCACATGGTGGGGGGCAAAAGGATTTGAGTGTTGTTCATAAAACTACTGATCTACACTTGGGGAGGTCTCTACCTCATGATCAAATCACTTCCCAAAGGCTGCTGATTCTTTTTCTTTCTTTTTTTTTTTTTTTTTTTTTGTCAGTTGGGCTTGAACTTAGAGCCTGGGTGCTGTCCCTGTTTATTGCTCAATGCTAGCACTCTACCACTGTACCATAGCTCTACTTCTGATTTTTTGGTGATTAATTCATGATAAGACCTTCACAGACTGTCCTCCTTGGGCTGACTTTGAATTAAGTTGCTCAGATCTTAGCCTCCTGAGTAGCTAGGTTAGTGCCCCTGGCAAAAAGCCCCCTTTGTATTTATTGATTGACTGCCAGTCCTACTGCTCTGCCACTTGAACCACAGTGCCACTTGCAGCCTTTTCTGAGTAGTTTGTTAGAGAAGAGTCAAGGACTTTTCCTGTCTGGGCTAGCTTTGAACTACCATTATCAGATCTCAGCTTTGAACTACCATCTGAGTAACAGGATTATAGGTGTGAGCTGCTGGCACCTGGCTTCTAAGCCATATCAGGCTTTTGGTGGTTAATTGGTGATATAAAGAGTCTCACCGACTTTGCTGCCAAGTTTCTCAGATCTCAGCCTTTTCAGACGGATTACAGGTGAGAGACCACTGACCCAGTTCTCTCTCTCTCTCTTTTTGCTTGAACTCAGGACCTGAGCACTTTCCTTCGGTTTTCTTAAGGCTAGAGCTCTACCACTAGAGCCACAGTACCACTTTTGGCTTTTCCTATGTATGTAGTACTGGGGAATCAAACCTGGGTCTTCGTGCATGCTAGGCAAGCACTCTACCACTAGGCTAAACTCGCAAACCCTTCCCTTAGCTTTCTTTTCTCTCTCTCCTTGTCCTTCTCCCTCCCTCTCCCTCTCTCCCTCTCCCCCTCTCTCTTCCCTCTCTTTTTCCTTTCTTTTTTCCTTCCTTCCTTCCCTTTCCCTTTCTTTCTTCCTTCCTTCCTTCCTTCCTTTCTTCCTTTCTTCCTTTCTTCTTTTTTTTTTTTTTTTTTTTTTTTGTGGGTGCTGGGGCTTGAACTCTGTCTGAAGGCTGTCTGAGACCTCTTCATGGTAGAGCTACCACTGTATCCTTGAGCCCATTTCCCGTTTTCTAGAGATTAATTGGAGGTAAGAGTCTCAGGTCCTTTTGTGCACTGCAGCCTGCTCCGGGGCTGCTGCTGGATGGGAGAGTACTCTGTGCATCAAGTTAAAGATCTTCCTGCAGCTCCACTGTTCCCAGATATTGGTGTCAGAGTCTGCCATGCATTTGTTTTCTAACTGGGGGTGGGGTGGGCAGGAGAATGGATTCCTGGTGCCTCCCATCACTATCTTTATAGAATCCTATGTGTAGTATGTCCAAATCAAACCCAGGGCCTCACCTGTGCTAGGAAAGCACTCCCTAGCTCAAGATTTTTTCCCCCCTGGATGCATTTCTATGTAGATTTATTTGTGGTTACTTCCAAGAAATGTCTAAACTTTTTTTTTTGGGGGGGGGTGGTCATAGGGCTTGAATTCTGGGCCTGGGTATTGTCCCTGAGCTTTTCAGCTCAAGGCTACTTACTACTCTACCTCTTGAGCTACAGCAGCACTGCCACTTCAGTTTCTAGTGGTTAATTGGAGATAAGAGTTTCCTGGATTTTAGTACCCAGGCTGGCTTTGAACCATGATCCTCAGACCTTAGCCTCCTGAGTAGTTAGGATTACAAGGGAGAGCCACTGTACCTGGCTGAAATGTCTGAATTTTAATAATTAAATGTATGGTACCTGTTAAAATACCTTTGAAAAAATGAATATACTGTAGTGTGTGGATAGAGATTGCCATTTGCTGTCATTTAGCTACCCTAACAGTCAAATATACAAAATTATCTTGAAATCTGTACCAATATTGAGTTTTATTAAAATAGTTGTAGTTTTTTTCAAGTAGTATATGTTAATTGTACAAAATAGTGCATTTCATTATAAAAATTTTTACATGCCTATAATGAATAATATTTACCCCTCTCCCTATTATCTATACAGTAATTCCATCTTAAAGGGTTTTTCAATTTCATTTATTTTTGTCTAGATGACAGAAAATAATTTTTGGTTGAAGAAGATAGAAATCAGTGTTTCAGAAGCAGAAAAACGAACTGGAAGAAATGCCATGAACATGCAAGAAACCTATACTGCTTACCTCATTGAGACAAGGTAGGCAAGGGGAAGCAGGCTTATATTTAGGTGGGTACTGTACCACGTGAAGCAAGACACCTGGCCCTTTTGGTTTTAATTATTTTTCCAATACAGTCTTGTTCTGGACAAACCTGAACTACAATTCTCCTAGTCCACACCAGAATGGCTGGGATGACAGGGGATACCTCCACATCCAGCGTGTTGTTGTTGTTGTTTGTATTTTGGTAGGCCATGGAACTTGAACTCTGGGCCTGGGCTTTGTCCTTGAGTTCTTTAGCTCAAGGATAGCCCTTTAGACTTGAACCACAGTGCTACTTCCTAGGGGTCAATTGGAGATAAGAGTGTCACAGGCTTTTGTGTCCAGGCTGGCTTTGAACTGTGATCCTCAGATCTCAGCCTCCTGAGTAGCTAGTATTACACGAGTGAGCCACTGGTGCTGGATATGTCCAGCTTTTTTTTTTTTTTTTTTTTAAATTTTTTATTTATTTAGCCAGTTCTGGGCTTGAGCTCAAGGCTCAAGCACTGTCCTTGGACTTTCGCAAGTCCAAGGCTCTACCACTTGAGCCTCAGCTTCACTTCCGGCTTTTTTTTTTTATTGTAATTAGTAAAAGGGTTACATGATATTTGCCAGATAGAAGGTGCATTAATTCACATACATTGATACCCTTTCACGTGTCTTGGTACCCATTACCCTCCCCCCACTCCTCCCCCACCCGTCTTAGTTTTCCCCCCTTCCCTATCAAATTTCAAATAACCAAACCGGCTTTTTTTTTCCCCCATGTATGTGGTACTGAGGAATCGAACCCGGGTCTTCGTGCATGTTAGCAAGCACTCTACCGCTAGGCCAAACTCCTGGCACCATGTCCAGTTTTTTGTATTGGTTAAGATAGGGTCTAGAGGAAAACCAGGAGCCTTTTGATCTCCTGTATCTGGAGTGGCTAGGATTACAGATTTGAGTCACTGTGCCTGGCAAGAAAGCATTGGTCTGGTGGCTATTTACTGTAGTGTCATGACTTAGTAGAGTGAGACTGAGTAAGGCTAAAGTCACTGGCTTACCACCTCTAAGAGAGGCATACTAGGAAATGTATGTTTTAGAATAGGTAGAAATACTTTTATGGCTTGGGAGGCAGTATGATGTCATCACTTACTTATTTATTTATTTATTTTTTGTGGGTTAAAAGGCTTGAACTTGGTCTCTGGGTGCTGTCATTGAGATCTTCAGCTCAAGGCTACCACCGTACCCTTGAGCCAAACCCCACTTCCCGTTTTCTAGAGGTTAATTGGAGATAAGAGTCTCAGGTTCTTTTGTGCCCAGGCTGGCTTTGAACCTTGATTCTTAGATCTCAGCCTCCTGAGTAGCTAGGATTACAAGCATTAGCCACCACATTCTGCTTCATTACTTAATTCTAATTCATAAAGATAGGACTTATGCTCACATCTACTTACATATAAGAGTTAAATTACATATCGTGTAAAACCAATACATGCTATTACATATTTCCTGATAGATGATATAAATAAGATATTTTTATTAATAAGATATTTTGGAGTGCCAAGAAGTTTTTTTGTGTATGTCCAAATGAGACATGTGGGCCTTAAATCACAGCCTTATGCTTTTCCTTGGCTTTTTCACTGAAGGCTGGTGTTTTACCACTTAAGCCACACTTCTACTGATGGCATCTTGTTGGTTTATTGGAGGTAAAAGTCTGGACTTATATCTAGGCTGGCTATGAATCATGATCCTCAGATCTCAGCTTCTGAGTAGTTACGATTATAGGCAAGAGCCACCAACTGGAGGAATTTTTCTGGTAGATGTTCCGATACGGGTGGGGGAGGGAAATGGGGACAAAAACAGAAGGGATATCAATGTGGGAAAAGCAGTGCACCCACTACCTGATGAATGTAACTGTAACTCTTCTATACATTACCCCAATAATAAAATTTTAAAAGCATAAAAAAGAAAGATGCTCAGATAGACCAGTAACCAGTGGTTCACATCTGCAATCTTAGCCACTTGGGAAGTTGAGACTGAGAACTTAGGCATCTTTCTGTGTAGCTAGGATGTAGCGTGAATCACCGGCACTCAGCTTGTATTTTATTTCTTTTTTTTTTTTTTTTTTTTTTTGCCAGTCTTGGGCTTGGGCTCATGGCCTGAGCACTGTCCTTGGACTTTCTCAAGGATAGAGCTCTACCACTTGAGCCTCAGCACCACTTCCAGCTTTTTTCTATGTATGTGGTGCCGAGGAATCGAACCCGGGTATTTGTGCATGCTAGGAAAGCACTCTACCACTAGGCCAAACTCCCGGCCCCATTGTATTTTATTTCTAATGAGAGATGTAAGTGGTCTTTGATTCCTTTTCAGGTCAGTTGACCATGCTGAAGGACAGAGTGTCCTAACAGACTCACTGTGGAGGCGGTATAGTGAGTTCGAGTTGTTGAGAAATTACCTTTTGGTTTACTATCCACATATTGTTGTGCCACCTCTACCAGAAAAACGGGTAAGAATTGAAATGGGAGCAATGTAGAAGTTCTTACTACTGAGATTCTTCTTTTTTTTTTTTATTGCTGTTTTTTATTTTATTGCTATTTTTTATTTTATTTTATAGAGGGGTACAGTAGCATTCATCAGGTATTAGGTATGTCAGTTCTTGAACATTAATACTCCTTCCATGTTTTTCTCTTACTTTCCCTCCCCTACTTCCTCCCACTCATCTTGTTTGTCCCTTACCTTCCCTTTTTTCAAATAAACAAATAAATGTATATACAATATACCAGGTACCAAAGTCAGATACAGTAACAATATGAGAAAAACCACAAGGGGAAGATAACAATGGAATTCTATGCTGTTGTCAGAAAGAACAACATCGCCCGTTTGTAAGGAAATGGAAAGAGAAAACAAATCATATTAAGTGAAGTAAGCCAGACTCCTCATTTGTCATAATCAGTAGAAACCTTGGGCTCTCCTAGCAGAGATTTACAATAGAACAAAATCTAGAGACATTAGGCCAAATAGTACGACACTAAATGTAAGGACCTCCAGGATAAGGAAAAAAAAGCCATATAATGAGTGACTGTTGTCCTTAATGTACAATGTTATCGCTCATCTCTTTTGCCATCCCTTGGTTATCTCATATTGTTACAATTTTTCATCTTGTTATCTGATATATATATATGACATATATATATATATATATTTATTTATTTATTTTTTGCCAGTCCTGGGCTTGGGCTCAGGGCCTGAGCACCGTCCCTGGATTTTTTCAAGGCTAGGGCTCTACCACTTGAGCCACAGCACCACTTCTGGCTTTTTGGTATGTATGTGGTACCGAGGAATCGAACCCAGGTCTTCGTGCATGCTAGGCAAGCACTCTACCACTAGGCCAAACTCCCAGACCATGTCTGATATATTTTATATGTGCTTACTTGGTTATTTGAAATTGGATAGGGAAGGGGGGAAATCAAGATAAGCGGGGGGAGGGAAATGGGGACCATGTCATGAGAAAGGATATCAATGTTTGTGATGTTATGCACCTTCTGTCTGGTGAATGTAATTTAACCCTTCTATTAATCACAATAAAAATTATTTAATAAAGAAATATCTTCATATTACATTAAGAACAACAATCACAAAGTTAAACCTCTTGTTTCCATATCCTATAATTAATTTCACTTAGCCTCATTGCTATTTTTGTGATTGATCTTTTGAGTTCATTGAGATTTCATCCACTTCACTTTTGATTGCTTTGTGGTAGAATTGTTGGCCTTTTGTAGGAGTCATATTTTCTTTTTTCCTTTTTTTTTTTGGTGGGTCATGGGGCTTGAACTCTGCCTGGGTGCTGTCCCTGAGCTCTTCAGCTCAAGGCTACCACCCTGCTCTTGAGCCAAGCCCCACTTCCCCTTTTCTAGTGATGAATCAGAGATAAGAATCTCAGGTGCTTTTGTGCCCGGTCTGGCTTTGAATCTTGATCCTCAGATCTCAGCCTCCTAGTGGCTGGGATTACAGGCGTGAGCCATCTTGCCCTGCTAGGGGTCATATTTTCTTGTGTATTCAGTATACTAATATTGGTGCATTGGGACTTAAACATCTGAGTGTGAGTTTTTGGTCAGAGGAGGTGGGTGACTGACAGATGTTGGGTTTAGTCCAGTTTCACTCAGGGAGAGTAAGCTGTCTCCATAGTGTAGCGTATGCTGAGCTTTATACTGTGCCCTTCAGGTCTGGGTAGAATTGCTGGCATTCTCACAGTTCTACTGCCAGTACTCTCCAGTCCTGTTGGTCTCACTGCCTGCAGCTCACTTTCTCTTCATTCTCTGAGACTATTCTTAATGATCATTTTGTTTATGTAGGCAGAATTTGTTTGGCATAAACTCTCTGCTGACAACATGGATCCAGATTTTGTTGAGAGGCGGCGGATTGGCTTAGAAAACTTCCTCTTGAGAGTTGCTTCACATCCCATCCTTTGTAGAGACAAAATCTTCTATTTGTTTTTAACACAGGTAATTTTCTTTTGTGTTTTTTTAAAAATACTCAATTGGCTTTAGATTTTTTTTTTTTTTTTTGATCTTAAAAATAGAATGGTTGACTGGGATGTACTTAGTGGAAAAGTGCTTGCCTAGCAAGTGCAATGTCCTGGGTTTGATCTCCAGTACCAAAAAAGAAAGGACAAATACACATAGAATGCTTACCTTTTTTTGGTGTTAGTACTAAGGCTTGAACTCAGGGCCTTACATTCTTGCTTTGATTTTTTTAATCAAAACTGTCACTGTATCACTTGAGCCACAGCTCTACTTGTAGCTTTTTGCTATGTTTTCTTTTGGGGAGTGGGGGTTCATGGGGCTTGAACTGGACCTGGCACAGTCCCTGAGCTCTTCAGCTCAAAGCTACCACCCTACCCTGGAGCCAAGCCCCACCTCCCATTTTCTAGAGGTTAATTGGAAATAAGAGTCTCAGGTCCTTTTGTACCAGGACTGGCTTTGAGCCTTGATCCTCAGATCTCAGCCTCCTGAGTAGCTAGGATTACACAGGCAGCACTGTCTTGGAGCATTGTAGCACAAGGCTACCACCCTACCCCTTGAGCCACAGCCCCATTTCCTGTTTTCTAGTGATTAATTGGAGATAAGAGTCCCAGTTCTGTTCTTTAGTGCCCAGGCTGACTTTGAACCACGATCCTCAGATCACAGCTTCCTAAGTAGCTAGGATTACAGGTATAAGCCACTATGCCCAGCTCAGTCTTCAATTTTGAAGCTCCTATTTCTGAAATATTAGGCCCATGACTCTTGTGGAATCCACATTATATGTTTAAATTTAAAGTGAAATTTCCACTGTCTTCAACCTCCTTCGCAATAAGAACAGAATAATAGGTATTCAGTGTGTTTGGTTTTACAGTAATGATTTCTAAAACTAACTTTAATTTTTAGGAAGGTAACTGGAAGGAGACTGTGAATGAAACTGGGTTTCAGCTGAAGGTAAGACTGTAAAGTATGCCCCTTTATGGTTCTTAGCATGATACCATGCACTTCATGGGCACCTTTGATTGTTTTTTGAATGAATAAATATTGGAGTTCAGCTTTATGTCTACTATCATCTGTAAAGCTCTGTAAGAAACATTGCAATCCACTTTTGATTTGTGTGATTTTAGTTACTTGTTGGAGTATAAAGGGCACATTTGTTAATTCTACTTATGGAAATATTTTGAATCAGTAATTTAAACGTAGACTAGTCCCACAGTATGTGAATACTTTCTTTTATTCCTTCTGTCCTCCATCTTATTACCCCTATGCCTTACACAGTTATTACCTCTATCAGAAAAGAAGACACTCTGATGACCCATGTTGGATTTTCCAGCATTAGTAGACCAATGGTCTACTATTTCTTGGTAATGAAAAGTTGAATTACTCAACCTTACAACCTGTATATAATATGAGACAAAAAATGATTTACATAATACAGTAGATTCAGACATAAGAAACAAAATGTATTCAGTCATTTAAAAAATGTTCCCTATAGCTTATACATTAGCTTTGGGGTATTTGAATGTAGTACCAAAAAGAAAGAAAGAAAAAAACTGGGAAGAGAAAATTACTTTCCAGTAAGGAAACACAATTCATTCTTTAGTTCTATCCTTGAGTTATTCTGATTTGTTAAATATTTAACAAAGGACAGGTACACTTGAAAATAAGTTTTTTTATTGTAACTTATCATTTATGGCACTTAGAGAGAATGTTAAAATTTTATTTAGTTTAGGGCTGGATTTAAAATAAAACTTTTAGAAATGATTTATATTTTAATAGGGGTTGCTGTGAAATTAAGATATTTTAGAAGGTAATAGGGTAAAGAAAGTTAAAATATACATTTTGGTGAATTTTCTTTAATACACAATTTAAAAATTAGTCGGGGCTGGGAGTTTAGCTTAGTGGTACAGTGCTTGCCTATCTTGCACAAAGACCTGAGTTTGATTTCTCAGTACCACATACATAGAAAAAGCCAGAAGTAGTACTGTGGCTCAAGTGGTAGAGCTCTAGTCTTGAGAAAGCCCAAGGACAGTGCTCAGGCCTTGAGATCAAGCCCTGGGACTGCTAGGGGGAAAAAAAAAAAAGTAATCATTGATACTGGGCGCAGTGTCGAGGGTCTGTAACCCTAACTACTCAGAAGGCTGAGCCCGGAAGATCACTTGAGTCCAGCAGTTCTGGGCTACCATGTGCTATGCTGATTGAGTGTGCACACTAAGGTGGCATGAATACAGTGACCCTCTGGGAGAGGAGGAAGACCAGTACTGAGGAACCAGCTCAGCTTAGAAATGGAGCAGGTCAAAAAATTGTTAGCCAGCTACACTGGCTCACACCTGTAATCCTAGCTCCTCAGGAGGCTGAGATCTGAGGATCAAGGTTCAAAGCCAGCCTGGGCACAAAAGGACCTGAGAACCTGAGACTCTACCTCCAGGTAACCTTTAGAAAATGGGAAGTGGGGCTTGGCTCAATGGTAGGGCAGTAGCCTTGAGCTGAAGAGTTCAGGGACAGCTCCCAGGCCTAGTTCAAGCCCCTTGACCAACAAAAAAAAAGCGGGGGGGGGAGTGGGGTGGGGTGGCCGGGAGTTTAACTTCGTGGTAGAGTACTTGTCTAGCATGCATGAAGACCCCGGTTCGATTCCTCGGTACCACATACATAGAAAAAAAAAAAGCTGGAAGTGGTGCTGAGACTCAAGTGGTAAAGATCTAGGCTTGAGAAAGTTCAAGAACAGTGCTCAGGCCCTGACCTCAAGCCCAGGACTGGCAAAAAAAAAAAAAAGGTTGACTCAGTCATTAGTCACTTTATCTCAGATTTGTCATTGAATGTAGTTTTTGTGTGTTGGGAGGGAGGTCATGGGGCTGGCTTTGTACCAGGATCCTCAGATCTCAGCCTCCTGAGTAGCTCAGATTACAGGTGTGAGCCACCTGCCTGGCCTTGAATATAGTTTTGGGCCATCACTTCAGTTATCTTGTAAAAAAAAAACAACCTGAATTTCCCATTGTAATAGACTATACAATTGACAGTGCTTACAATCTCATGGATAGGTACTTTTCTGGGGCCATTCCTAGGGCTTGAACTCAGGGCCTGGGCACTGTCTCTAAGCTTTTTTTGCTCAAAGGTAGCATTCTATCACTTAAGTCATAGTGCCACTTCCGACTTTTTGAAAAATTGAACGTAGGGCTGTGTGCATGCTAGATACATACTCTACCATTAAGCCACATTCCTGGCCCAAATAGGTACTTTTTTTTTTTTTTTGTCGGGATGCTTGAACTGTGGGCCTGATTACTGTTTCTGAGCTCTTCAGCTCAAGGTTACCACCCTACCCTTGGGCCTGGGCATTGTCCCTGAGCTCTTTAGCGCAAGGCTACCACCCCACCCCTTGAGCTATAGTGCCACTTCCAGTTTTCTGGTCATTAATTGGAGATAAGAGTCTCATGGCCTTGCTTTGAACTGCAATCCTCAGATCTCAGCTTCCTGGGTAGCTAAGATTACAGGCATGAGCCACTGTGGGGCATGAATTGATATTTTTTAAGTGCTTAGGTACATCACTTTGTATTTGGGTAGCTGACCACTATAAATTTGGGTGTTTTTGTTTGTTTGTTTGTTTGTTTGTTTATTTATTGCCATTCCTGGGCTTGAGCTCAGGGCCTGAGCACTGTCCTTGGACTTTCTCAAGGCTAGAGCTCTACTACTTGAGCCTCAGCACCACTTCAAGCTTTTTTTTTGGTTCTAAATGTGAGGAATTGAACCTGGGTCTTCGTGCATGCTAGGCAAGCAGTCTACCACTAGGCCCAACTCCCTGCCGTGTTTGTTTTTGGTTTTTTGCCAGTGGTGGGCCTTGAACTCATGGCCTGAGCACTGTCCTTGGGCTTTCTCAAAGCTAGAGCTGCACCAATTGAGCCACAATACCAGTTCTGGCCTTTTCTATATATATGGTATTGAGAAATCAAACCTGGGTCTTCGTGCATGCTAGGCAAGCACTTTGCCACTAGGACTAACTCTGGTTCTCTGTATTTTTTTTTTATAACAAAAGTATTTAAAAAGTAATATTTATTATTTTTTTTTTTTTGCCAGTCGTGGGCCTTGAAGTCAGGGCCTGTCTGCTGTCCTTGGGCTTTCTCAAGGCTAAAGCTCTATCCCTTGAGCCACAGCACCATTTCTGGTTTTTTTCTACGTATGTGGTCCCAAAGAATCCATCCAGGGTCTTCGTGCATGGTAGGCAAGCACTCTAACACTAGGCTAAACTCTCAGCCCCATTAAAAAATTTTTTTAATGTACTATTTTTCATTATTTAATATAGTACATATGGAAATCAGAAATAAAATACATGGACAAAATTCAGAATCCAATTTGTCTTGCTTTATTCTTCATTTTGTTATAGTGTTTGTTGTTTCCAGTTTTTTCTACAGTCAAGGAAGTGGGCCCGTTTTGGACAACACCCACATATATTGTATGTATGTATGTTTACATATAGGGTTCTCTATTTACATATAATTATACATATATATTGTTACATTTTACTTATCAAGAGGTCATGGTTTTGGCAATTACAATTAATCTGATTATAGTGAAAAAATGAAATTTAAGCCAAATTGACTTCTGAGATGTTCAATTGAAGGTAATTATTGAGCGCTTAGTAATGCTTTAGTTCTCCAAGGTAGGCCCAGTCTTAATTTTTTAATAGTTATTTATACTATATTATGGTTACTTAGATAATGTATTTTGGTGGACATTTAAGAAGATAAGGACCAGCAGGGTTCTTGTGGCTTACACCTGTAATCCTAGTCACTTAGTAGGCTGAGATCTGAAGATCATGGTTCTAATCCAGCCTGGGCAGGAGTGTTTGTGAGACTTTTATCTCTAGTTAACCACCAAAAAGCCAGAAGTGGAGGTGTGGCTCAAGTGGTAGAGCACCAGCCTTGAATGAAAAAGCTCAGGGACACAGTCCAAGCCCTGAGTTCAAGCCCCAAACCTGTTGCCAAGAAAAAAAAAAAGTACCACTGTGGAGAGGCACAGTGTGGTATTAGTGACTGTGAGAACAGGTCCTAGAAGAATGTGAGGGCCGGACACAACGTCAGCTGTGCATGGCCCCCAGGGTCTTACTGCAGGGTAGATGGAGTCAATATTAATTGTTTATGTTAGTGATCTACAAATTACAAGAAGTAAAACTGCTGGGTCCTGGTAACTCACACATATAATGTTAGCTACTCAGGAGGCTGAGGTCCAGAGGATCACAGTTTGAGGACATTTTGGACAGAAATGTCCTCAGGATGCCATCTTGAATTCATCAGCTGATGGGCTGGAGGTGTGACTCAATTTGTGGAGTGCTAAATTGGAGGTAGCCCAGGCCCTGTGTTTAAACCTTGTAGCAGTAGGAAAAATACTGTGAAATTATACTTGCTGAATTTTCTTAATTCACTGTACATCTCAGATATCATGATTTGTTCCAAATATCAAACATTGATTTACCCTAAAACTGGACAGTTACTGCTCTGAAGAGGTAGAATCTCTTCTTAGGAAGATAACTTTTTAATGTTGTTGCTTTTGGCACAAGGATTTGAACCTAATTCCTATACATGCAAGGCATATGATACACATCTGTGATACACATACACCCCAGCCAGCAATTTTAAGATTGTCCAAAATGATAAAGACAAAAAAAAAAAACCCACAAAACTCACTTTTTTTGTGAGTGGGCATTTGAATATCATTACCATCATACATATTTACTATAAGCTTATTGTAACTATACTGTTTTATGTATTCCTTTAGTACCTTTATTTTAAAAATCATTACTACTGGCATTTCTTCCATTTTTGAATACTTAGGTAAATATTTGTTTAGTGGAACTAGAGCAGATTTATCCCTAGAGTACAAAGTAACGTTTTTGAACTCAACTCAGTTGACATGCTCAAACCTCAAATGAATGCAGGCTGACTCAGAAGGATCTAGAGCTCTATCTCTCCTTGAACTGCATTTGCCACACCCAAAGGTCTGATCCTGTAGGAGTTCTGCTGTCACACTCTCTATTGCATAAGAACGCCAAGAAAAACGATGTGAGGGTCCTAAATGCTGAGTGCCTGAAGAATGCCAAGTTCTCTCCTACTGTGGATATAGTCAGAAATGAGTTCAAAATAAAGTTAATCCCATGTTCTTACAGAGTTTATAATTCAGAAATTACTGGCTTGAGCGTATAATTTCAGCATACTTAAAAATACTAACAATTGGGCCCAGAGTTTGGCCTAGTGGTAGAGTGCTTGCCTAGCATGCATGAAGACCCGGGTTCAATTCCTCGGTACCACATACATAGAAAAAAAGCCAGAAATGGTGCTGAGGCTCAAGTGGTAGAGCTCTAGCCTTAAGAAAGTCCAAGGACAGTGCTCAGGCTCTGAGCTCAAGCGCAGGACTGGCAAAAATAAAAATAAAAATGAGACTAGGAGGGCCAGGAGTTTGTCTTAGTGGTAGCGTGCTTGCTTAGTATACATGAAGACCCAGTTTTGATTCCTCAGTACCACATACATAGAAAAGCCAAAAGTGGTGCTGTGGCTCAAGAGGTAGCATTCTAGGCTCGAGAAAACCCAAGGACATAAAGCATTAAACAGGACTGCTGTGGGTCCTGAGGTAACATTTCAGTTTAGATAGGAATGATAATAAGCCTACTGTGGGAGTCGACCTGCGGTGCCAAGAAAGAACAAAGAGAAGGAGGAGAGCCAGTAGCAATTTACTAGGCAAAATTTGGGGGAAGAGAAATAAAGCAGATTCAAGTATTGTCAGGCAGTCTTGTCCAGAGGCTTTTCTATCGCTCTGATGTGGTAACTGCTAGGCAAGAAACAGAAGAACATGTGATATTTCAGATAATGCTGGGTTTTTGTTTTTTTTTTTTTTTGTTTGTTTGTTTGTTTTGCCAGTCTTGGGCTTGCGCTCAGGGCCTGAGCACTGTCCTTGGACTTTCTCAAGGCCAGAGCTCTACCACTTGAGCCTCAGCACCACTTCTGGCTTTTTTCTATGTATGTGGTACCGAGGAATCGAACCGGGGTCTTCGTGCATGCTAGGCAAGCACTCTACCACTAGGCCAAACTCCCAGCCCCTAGATAATGCTGTTTTAAAGTAATAAAATGATGTAGTATGGAACAGTGACAGGTTAGAGGGTATATTTAGATGTTTAATAGTGAGAGGTTGTTGATAACCTATCAGGCTTGGAAGCCCCAGGTACTTTTTCAGACATCCAGCTTTGAGGGAAATTTCTAGTTTGATGGCATTTTAAAGCAGTTTTCCTTTTCTTTGAAATCTTGTAAAATAAGGAGCAGATTGAGTTGAGTGTGGTGATAGACCTAACTTGATATAATGTGTTTGGTAAGCAAAGGTTAGGGTACTTACCTTATGTATTTATGTGGCTTCTAAACTGGTGTTAAGAATCAAAAAACAACTGGTAGTATTAGAAAGTAGGTTTGAAAAAATATAGAAATGAGTTTTATTTTTGTGGGTCATGGGGCTTGAACTTGGCCTGGACTCTTCACTCAAGGCTACCACCCTACCCTTGAGCCAAGCCCCATTTCATATTTTCTAGAGGTTAATTGGAGATAAGAGTCACAGGTCCGTTTGTGTCTGGGCTGGCTTTGAACCTTGATCCTCATATCTCAGCCTCCTGAATAGTTAGGATTACAGGCGTGAGCCACTACACCCGTCTAAGCATTTTTTTTAATTTAATTTTATTTTATTTTAGTTTGCCAGTCCTGGGCTTAAGCTCAGGGCCTGAGCACTGTCCTTGGATTTTTCTCAAATCAAGAGCTCTACCACTTGAGTCTCAGCACCACTTCTGGCTTTTTCTAAGTATGTGGTACCAAGGAATCGAACCCGGGTCTTTGTGCATGCTAGGCAAGCGCTCTACCACTAGGCCAAACTCCCAGCCCAGCATTTTCTTTTTTAATGTACTTTCATCTTACTTAGAGAATCACATTTTCATGTGAATGAAGTCACTAACATTTGTGAGATTGTTGGCCATTGTGTGCCCTGAATTAATAGGTACTTTTATTTGGAAATTAGTTCACAAGCTCAGTTGTCCATAAGATATAAGAAGTAAAACATGTAAAATACTGATTTTAAAAATAAGATTGTTTGACCTAGTGGTAGAGTACTTTCCTAGCATGAATGAAGTCCTGGGTTTGATTCCTTGGTACCACGTACATAGAAAAAGCTGGAAGTGGTGCTATGGTTAAAAGTGGTAGAGCCCTTGCCATGAGAAAGCCTAAGGACAGTGCTCAGGCCCTAAGTTCAAGCCAAAGGACTGGCAAAAGAAAAAAAATAAGAGAAGCACCTAAAATCAGTGATAGAATATATGGAATACTAGGAGACTGGGTTTTTGGAGGAGTGTACTGATTTCATTTGATTTTATTTTTTTTAGTGGGAAGTGCTAGTTTATATTGTTTGCTTTGTATGTTTTGCTATTTGTAATTTTAAGTTATATTTGTAATTGTAAGCATATTTGTAGTTGTAAGTTGAAACTTAGAATAGTATGAAAGTTTGAAGTGGATCCTTTTTTTTTTTTGCAGGACTGGGGTTTGAACTCAGGGCATAAATCTTAGCTGTACCTTGAACCCACTGATGGAAATTTCTGAAACCAAATGTTTTGAAATTGACTCTTAGTTAAGCTAACTTTATAATGTACACTAATTCCTTTACTTTGGTTGGAAAAATTATTTGATTGGCTTTTTCTTTTTAAATAAGCTTTGAGTATAAGATTTATACAATCGAGTAATTATTTAATACAGACACTATTATATAGAAATAAGTCAAAATGTTAAAGGGATATGCTATTTCAACATTTTTTGCAAGCTAGAAATAATTTGATATCATTAGCCAGGCCCGGTAGCTCGCGCCTGTAATCCTAGCTACTCAGGAGGCTGAGATCTAAGGATCAAGGTTCAAAGCCAGCCCAGACACAAAAGAACCTGAAACTCTTATCTCCAGTTAACCTCTAGAAAAGGGAAGTGGGGCTTGTCTCAAGGGTAGGGCAGTAGCCTTGAGCTGAAGAGCTCAGGGACAGTGCCCAGGCCACGTTCAAGCCCCATGACCCATAAAACAAAAACAAAAAAAAGAAGAAAGAAATAATTTGATGTCATCTATGCTTGTTTGTGCAATACAATATTATTTTAGTGCAGGTACTTCCATATTAGTGGTATAAATCAGCTGTAATTTATAACATTTATGTAGTGTTCTCAAAACTAAGCCATTCTTTTTAGGTGTATTTGATGTGTTTATAACAGTTGATATGAAGAAACTGTACTTGAGTTTTAACTCTAAAGAGAACGTGAACTGTTTTGAATTTTATACCCTGAAATGTAAATGTATTAAGTAAAAAAAAATTATTTTTTCCAGGCAGACTCCAGGTTAAAAGCGCTTAATGCAACATTCAGAGTGAAAAACCCAGACAAGTAAGGTTTTGTTTTCATAACGGTTACAATGTTTTGAATGGTGCCTATCAGTCTATTTAATTTTTCATTTCTGAATGTATGCACTTGATTTGCTAAATATTTTATGTAGAAATTCACATTTAGTAAATCCTTTGAGTCTAAAACTGAATTTGGCATCTTAATTGGGTTTACGATTGTAAGTATTTGGAATTTTGGAATTTAAACCACCTTTTCCTAGTAGGGTTCATTAAGTGTTGAAGGTATCAGAAAAATGGGGAAAGTGATTTTAATTTTATAGTTTTTTTTCTATAATTTTGCTTGTCAAATATGTGCAGAACTTAAGAAAATTACATATTCTATATAATAACTATCTCCTTTGTATACTTGTATAATAATTTCATAGGACTTGCATAATAATGTGATTATAGGACATGTACCTGACTTCCCTATTGTCAGTTTGGTGTTTGTGGGAATATATCTTAATGGATGCCAGTATATTCAGAAATGACTCATTAGATAAACCTTAGATATTGGAGTTTTAGAGTTTACTTCTCTAAATTAGTTTGTGAGGTTAGGCTTTTTATTTATTTATTTTTGTCAGTTGTGAGGCTTGAGTTCTGGAAATGGGCACTATCCCTGAGCTCTTCAGCTCAAGGCTACTGCCCTTCTGGTTTTCTAGTGGTTAATTGAAGAGTCTCAGGTATGTATTGCCTGGGCTGGCTTTGAACCTTGATCCTCAGATCTGAGCCTCCTGAGTAGCTACAGTTACAGGTATAAGCCACTACACCCGATTAGGCTCTTTATTATACACTTCTTTAACTGGACAGTTTAGTTAGTGGAATTTTGTTTTGTTTTGGTTACCAAAGCTTAAACCCAGGACTTCTGAGCTGTGAGTGTGGCCTATTGGTAGAGTGCTCACCTAGCATGCACGAAGCCCTGGGTTAGATTCCCTGAAAGCACATACACAGAAAAAAAAAAAGCCAGAAGTGGTCCTGTGGCTCAAGTGGCAGAGTACTAGCCTTGAGTAAAAAGTGTCCAAGGATAGTGCCTAGGCCCTGAGTTCAAGCCCCAGGACTGGCAAAAACAAAAACCCAGGACTTCTGTGTTTTTTGTTTTTTCCACTCACAGATGTCATTCTACCACTCATACCACACCTCGAGTTCTGGCTTTTTACTGTTAATTGGAAATAAAACTTTCTCAGATTTGTTTGCCAGTACTGGCTTCAGACTGAGATTCTTAGATCTCAGCTTTTGAATAGCTAGCTAGAATTATAGTTGATTCACATGCACCAAGCCAAGTAAAGGAGGTTTTCTCTTAGAAATGTGCTTAGACAGGCCAGATACTAGTGGTTCACACTTGCAGTCCTTAGCTACTAGGGTGTGAGGATTGAAGTTCTAGACAAGTTCAGACAGAAAAGTTCAAGAGCCCTCTTCTCAATGAAGAGCTGGAGGAGATGACAAGTGCCTGTAGGAAGCCTCACATAGGCAGATCTCACCAAGGTGAGATGCTAGTTCAAAAATAATAAGCCAGTCAGGAGCTTGGCCCAGTGGTAGAATACTAGCCTAGCATGGACAAAACCCTGGGTTCAATTCCTTGGTTCCACATACACATAAAAAGATGGACATGGTGCTATGGCTCAAGTGGTAGAGGTGCTGGCCTTGAAAAAGCCCAAGGACAGTGCAGCACTGGCCCTGGGGCTGGGAGTTTGGCCTAGTGGTAGAGTGCTTGCCTAGCATGCCCAAAGACCCTGGTTCAATTTCCTCAGTACCATATACAAAAAGCCAGAAGTGGTGCTGAGGCTCAAGTGGTAGAGCTCTAGCCTTGAGAAAGTCCAAGGACAGTGCTCAGGCCCTAAGCTCCAGCCCAGAACTGGCAAAAAAAAAAAAAAAAAAAAAAAAAAAAAAAAAGCACTGGCCCAGCATTCAAGCCCTAGTAACACCCTTAGTTACATCTCCCTCCCACCCCCAAGAAATGTGCTTAAACATATGGGACATTTCTGTTTTCAGGGACCAAGTTTACCAAGTAGCTTTATTTATTTATTTATTGCTTGTTTGTTTGTTTGTTTGTTTGCTAGTCCTGAGGATTGAATGCAGGGCCTGTCCTTGGGCTTTTTCAAGGCTAGAGCTTTACCACTTGAGCCATAGCACCATTTCCAGCTTTTTTCCCCCCTATGTATGTGATACCGAGGAATTGAACCCAGGTTTTCATGCATGCCAGGCAAGCACTCTACCTCTAGGCCAAACTCCTGGCCCCCCCTAGTAGTTTTTCGTATCAAAAAAGCTAATGATGATCTGTCATGCCTGACTTTATGAACTGTAACATATTGACTTGTGTTTCAGATCCCCTGCCTACAGCCTCTCACATACTAGGCAAGTGCTCTAACACTGAACTCCTTTTTTTTTTTTTTGGTCAGTCCTGGGGCTTAAAACTCAGGGCATAAGCACTTTATTTAAGTTTCTTTTTGCTCAAGGCTAGCACTCTACCACTTGAGCCACAGCTCCACTTCCGGCTTTTTCTGTGTATATTGTACCAAGGAATCCATGTTTTTGGTCTCCTCCTTGATTTCTTTTTTTTTTTTTTTGCCAGTCCTGGGGTTTGAACCACAGCACCACTTTCAGCTTTTTCTATGTATATGTTACCGAGGAATTGAACCCCAGTCTTCATGTAAGCTAGGCAAGCACACTACCACTAGGCCAAACTCTGGGACCAAATAATTACTTTTTTTTTTTTTTTTGCCAGTCGTGGGCTTGGGCTCAGGGCCTGAGCACTGTCCTTGGACTTTCTCAAGGATAGCACTCTATCACTTGAGCCTCAGCACCACGTCCGGCTTTTTTCTATGTATGTGGTACCGAGGAATCGAACCCGGGTCTCTGTGCATGCTAGGCAAGCACTCCACCACTAAGCTAAACTCCCGGCCCCAAATAATTACTTTTTAAAGTTTTGGTAATTTGAAGTTGTGATAGTAAACATTGTTCTGTTTCATTACATTTTGTAATAGGCTTTAGTTAGAGAATTTTTATGTTCACAGCAGAAGTAAGCAGGAAGTAGAGTTCTGTACCCTCTTATCTCCTCTCTCTCACAGCTTCCCTTTCTATCCATATCCCAGACTTGAGTGCTGTATCTGTTGCATTCAATAAACTGTACATTGAAACAGAACGTTATTACTTAGTGCTCATCATGTTACAGTATACTCTTGTTTTGTTTTGTTTTTAAAACCAGTCCTGGGGCTTGAGCTAGAGCCTGG
Organism: Megascapheus bottae; assembly: GCF_031878675.1. Taxonomy (NCBI): domain Eukaryota; kingdom Metazoa; phylum Chordata; class Mammalia; order Rodentia; family Geomyidae; genus Megascapheus; species Megascapheus bottae. The sequence goes on from NC_143509.1 coordinate 54,928,917, forward strand.
GCACTGTCCCTGAGCTTCTTTTGCTTAAGGCTAGCATTTTACCATTTGAGCCACAGTGCTACTTCCAGTTTAATTGGAGATGAGTCTCACAGATTGCCAGGCTGGCTTTGAACCAGTGAAGTTCTCCCAGGGTGCAAGGCATCTCAGCTTCTCCTTGGGGATGTGTCTCGTCTCCACTTCAAACCCTCGCTGCTTCTCTGTGACTTAAATTTCTGTGCGGCCCCACAGGTCTGAAGGGGCCTCAGCAGCAGTCTTGGTAGCTGCCAACATCTTGTCTTTGGCACTCTGTGCCTTCTCCTGTAAAGTGCAACAGCAGCCACTGCAGCTCCTCCTTCTACTTCCCCTGAGACAACTAGTTGACACATTTGTCTTTCTCCCAATATAGTTCATTCAGGACTGACATCTGTTTTTTGGGGGGGTGAGGTGGGGGTCATGGCTCTTGAACCCTGGGCCTGGGCGTTGTCCCTGAGCTCTTGAGGTCAGGGCTACGGCCATACCCTGGAGCCACAGCCCCACTTCCCATTTTCTAGTAATTAATTGGAGATAAGAGTCTCTCAGCTTTGTATTTCCTGGGCTGGCTTTGAACCTCGATCTTCAGATCTCAGCCTCCTGAGTAGCTAGGATTACAGGCATGACCCACCCTGCCCAGCCTGCAGCTAGTTTTTTAAGTCTTGTTTGCATGTACATCCCAGTGCAGGGACAGTGAAGGTATGGAGGCCATATTCTCAGGTTTTCCAAAATCACCTCTATTCTCCCAATCACTACCCAACTATGTTTACTTCTTACTATATGTCCAAAATTACCTGATTATCTCACTGACCATTCAGCAGCTGTAGCTCCCTTAATTGCTGGTAGTGGTATAAGCCAACAGAGAGAATACCAATGCTACCAGGCAGCATGGAATGTGGGCATGGCCTCAGTTATTGTATCCCATTGGCCACAGAGAAATATGGAAAATAGGGGGTGTGGCCAGATTACTACAGGTAATTTATTAATCCACCTAATCGGAGGAGCAGCCTTGGCAATCTATTCTATCTCCCCACTTGGTTCTAAAATTGGCCAGAAATTTGTGATCTAGACAAAAAAGGTGGAGTCATGATAGCTACTCTTGTAACCCCTGCCCCATCCAACCTTGTCCAGTTTGGTTGGGAGAAGGGTAGGACCTGCTCTAGCTGAATAGAAGCATAGTTTCGTTTTGTCAGTTATGGGGCTTGAACTCAAGGCCTTGGTGCTGTCCCTGAGCTTTGGCTGAAGGCTAATACTCTACCATTGAGCATTTTTGTGGTTTAGTGGAGATAAGAACCTTACAGACTTTTTTTTTGCCCCAGTTGGCTTCAAACTATGATCCTCAGATCTCAGCCTCCTATGATTACAAGCAGTGCCCAGCTAGGTTTGTAGTTTTACAAGTTACCATTCCTGGCTTCCATCATACAACTGTAGTCACCAGAGTTTCCGCCAGACCACTTTCTGAAAGGTGCCAAGTGTCTGCCCATGTCTTCAGGTCTTCACCCCATGCAGAATTAGCTCTGATGCTCAAACTGTATTTGCTGACATTTATATTCTGATGAGAGAGCCACTGAAATTCTTAATGGCCCTGATATAATCTGTTCTTCTAGACGCTCTGGAATTGGAGGGTGCAGGGTCATCTTGGATCCGGGCTCCTCTCCATGAATACTGGCCATGATACATGCAGCACACCAAGACCATGCATGGCAGTTATTCCTAGACTAAGGAATTTGAGACGATGAAAATCCATCTTCTTTATACATTTCAGTGAAATTTCACTGCAGCAAATGTTCTACACACTTTGATGATCTTAGATGATTCAGAGAGATAATCACGAGAGGCTGATCTTATTTTTTAAATTATTATTATTATTATTATTTTTTTTTTTTGCTAGTCCTGAGCCTTAAACTCAGGACCTGGGCACTTGGGCCTTGTTCTTCTTTTTTTTTTTTTTTCTCTCTCTCTCTCTCTCTCTCTCTCAAAATTAGCACTCTACCACTTGAGCCATAGTACCACTTCTGGCTTTTTTTTTTCTTCTATGTATGTGTACCACTAGACCATGCTCCCAGCCCCGATCTTATTTTTTGTTGCAAATACACTAAACCATTAAAACAAAATATAGACCAACTATATTTAAGAAATAACATTTATATTGTTACATTGAAATCTACTCTTTTAGAAATAAGCAAGGTTAACTTCTCTTCTCCTGTGCTTTCTTGTCCAGTGGAGGTTTTATTTACTGTGGCTTTGAATTACATTGAAATCTACTCTTTTAGAAATAAGCAAGGTTAACTTCTCTTCTCCTGTGCTTTCTTGTCCAGTGGAGGTTTTATTTACTGTGGCTTTGAATTACCATTTGATCAAAAGAAATAAAAGTATGACTTTCATTAAATCACATATAGAATCATTGTTTTCTTTGAAAAGAAAGCCAGGCCTCATAGTCAGATACTTCAAATTATAATTTGGGACTGTGCTCTGATAGTGTGGTTCAAGTTTGTAATCCTAGCTACTCAGGAGGCTGAGATCTGATCATTCATGATTCAAAACCAACCTGGGCAGAAAAGTTTGTGAAACTATTTTTTCCAATTAATTACCAGAAAACCAGAACTGTAGCTTCATCTCAAAATAAGAGCTCAGGGGGCTGGGAGTTTGGCCTAATAGTAGAGTGCTTGCCTACCATGCACAAAGACCCAGGTTCAATTCCTCGGTACCGCATTCATAGCAAAAAGCCGGAAGTGGTATGAGGCTCAAGTGATAGAGTGCTAGCCTTGAGAAAATCCAAGGACAGTGCTGAGGCCCTGAGCCCAAGCCCAGGACTGGCCCCCCCAAAAAAGAGCTCAGGCACCACACCAGTGCTCTGAGTTAAAGCCTCAGGACCAACAAAACTAAATAAAATAGGGTCGGGCGTTTGGCCTAGTGGTAGAGTGCTTGCCTAGCATGCAGGAAAACCCAGGTTCAATTCCTTGGTACCACATACATAAAAAAGCCGGAAGTGGTGCTGAGGTTCAAGTGGTAGAGCTCTAGCCTTGAGAAAGTCCAAGGACAGTGCTCAGGCCCTGAGTTCACGCCCAGGACTGGAAAATTAATTAATTAATTGAATAACATAATCATTTGCTGGGAGCGATGGCTCACATCTATAATCAATCCTAGCTACTCAGGAGGCTGAGATCTGAGGATAAAGATTCAAAGCCATCCCGGGCACTAATGTCCCTGTGCCTCTTATCTCCAGTTAACCACTGGAAAACGGGAAATGGCACTGTGGCTCAAGGGGTAGGGTGGTAGACTTGAGCTGAAGAGCTCAAGGACAACGCCCAGGCCCAGAGTTGAAGTCCCATGGCCAACCCAAAACAAAACAAAACAAAAACAACTTAATCATTTGCTTTGGTTATTCCTTATTTCCAAACTTTCAGATTATATCACTTTTTTATGCTGATTTTGAGAGCAACAAGTATGGATACAGAATATGTATAAAATTCTCTTCAAGGAATTTAAGGTACCCTATTAAAATGGGCCACAGTTGGGCATAGAGGTCTGAAGAAGAGGGTTGGCTCTGATCGTTTTTTGCTTCCAACTCAGACTTTCAAGTTTATTGAGCTCCTTTTCTTTCAGCGTTTGATTTCAGGTAATAGTTGATTGTACCAGTTTTAGATGTATAAGAGATTTTGTGCGATTTAAAGTATTTATAGTTTAACAGGATAGAGAAAACAAAAGCCATAAGAAACTTTGAAAGCAATATGAAACATGAAACATAATACTTGGACCTTAAACTGTGTTTTTGCCTTTAAGCTGAGATGATAGAGAAACTTAAGGAAAAAGCCTTGATGGAGGTTCTTTTCAGGGAAAGTCTTGAATAATGAATATGACCTGATTAGGAGAGCCCCTATCTGTATTTAAAGGGAAAGATGACCACTAACAAAAAGCAAAAATAGAATATGGAGGACTGAGGATGTGGCTCCAGTGGTACAGTTCCAGTCTAAGTCTGAGCTCTGAATTGAAACCTCAGTGCTGCCAAAAAAAAAAAAAAGGCAATGGAACAAAAAAAGGAAGTGTGATCCTTTAAATGAGGAGTGTGGCCTAGTGGTAGAGTGCTTGCATGGTATGCATAGAGCCCTGGATTTGATTCCTCAGAACCACATACACAGAAAAAATTGGAAGTGACACTATGGCTTGAGCAAAAGAAGCTTAGGGGCAGTGCCCAGACCTTGAGTTCAAGCCCTAGGACTGCCCAAAAAACAGCAACAACACTAAACCAAAAAACAAAGAATGAAATGAGTTGGGCAATTTTAAGAAGGTAGAATTGACAGACTGGATGATTTGTAGAAGGTATGGAATGAAGAAGAGAAGGAACTACAGGTAGCACTCAAGTTTTATTCTTTATAGTATATAGAGCATAGGAGAAAGAGATTTGGAAATGGAAGAGAAAGGATGAGTTTTAGATATGTAAACAAGTACAAATCTCCACTAGTAAGTTGGATTTACAGATCTGGAGTTAGGAGCAAGATGGCTGAAAACCCAGAACTTAAACCTAGAGAAAACCAACACTGGAAGGATGTTTTCCAAAATGGAACCCTAGGGTTACCAGTAATTGAATCCTGTGGCAAGCAGAAACTGAATGCCAAATTAGTCTTCTGTGTGTGGTTATTCACTCTTCTCTAAGTCAGAAACCTTAATAGTAATTTTTTTTTTTTGGTCAGTCCTGGGCCTTGAGCTCAGGGCCTGAGCACTGTCCTTGGACTTTCTCAAGGCTAGAACTCTACCACTTAAGCCACAGCACCACTTCTGGCTTTTTTCTATGCATGTTAGGCAAGCACTCTACCACTAGGCCAAACCCGTAGCCCCTTAATAGTAATTTTAACACACACATTTTGGGAATTCTTTGCATGCTCAAGTTGAAATAAGAAAAATGAAGGGAATGAATATTATAAGAGAAACTTTAGGAGGGATCAAAGAGTTAAAGGAAAACCATAGAAAGTAACATTGATGTTACAGTGATACAATACGTTATTAGATTTTGGCAACATGAAAATAGTGGTAACTTTGTCAGGAATATTTCTTCACTTTAATGCAGAAGGTAAAGACAGATTCCAAGGTCAAGAATTGAATGGGAAGGAAAGTGTTTCTTTTTAGGCAGGTAACTATTAGTAGAAGGTGAAAAGTGTGAAATTGTGATTGTGAAAGTGGGTGTTGAGAGGTATTGGGTGTGTGGTCAGGAGGGGAATAGGCGGAGAGAATATTTTAATCTAAGTGATAAGGGCAGTTAGGAAATTGGAGTATGAGGTATAGCTAGAATTAAAATCTAGAGCAGGATGGGAAATGATTCCTAGAGAAAAGAAAAAATATGTAGATATGAGAAGTTTTTAAATTGGATGGCAGGAGGTGGAGACGGGAGGCATTCCATTCCCATGTCTTCTGGTTTGTCTGTAAAGGTTGTCTGTTTAGAGAGTGACAGAGCTTCAGGTCTTTATTATAAAGACTAGAGACACTGAAATGGAAAATTGAAATCAGACCATGATTTATGGCTGCACCATAGTTTTTTTAGTACCATAAACTTCTTTCCTTTGTTTTTTAATAAAGTAATTCTTCATACCAATTAATTTTATCTCTGTCTCAGTCCCGTTTTCATTATGCAGTCTGGCATCTTTTTTTTTTTACTTTGAAAATGTCAAAATGTTTTTTAGTTTTTTGCTGATTATGTTGATTTTTAAATGTTGATGCTCATTGTTCTCAGAACTGTTAGACTGCTTGTAGTCATAAAAAATGTTTTCTTTGTTTCCTGTTTCAGGAGATTTACTGAACTAAAACACTACAGTGATGAGCTCCAGTCTGTCATCTCACATCTTCTTCGAGTGAGAGCTGTAAGTGGTCACAAAGCTTTTTGACACATTTGCAAAGGGAGTGCTTGTCATATACTCACTGTGTTTCTAAGTAATGAGTGGAATTCATGACAACTGCTTTTATAATCACTTTATATTCACTATTCATACTGCCCCCCCCTTTTTTTTTTCCGCCAGTCCTGGGCTTGAGCTTAGGGCCTGAGCACTGTCCTTAAGTTTTCTCAAGGCTAGAGCCCTACCACTTGAGCCTCAGCACCACTTCTGACTTTTTGGCATGTGGTATCAAGGAATCGAAGCTGGGTCTTTGTGCATGCTAGGCAAGCACTCTACCACTAAGCCAAATTCCCGGCCCTTCATACTGCCTTTTAAAAGAAATATGAAGTTTTATTTTTATTATTATTATTATAAACTAGTTGATGAATCTTAGCTTATTTTTTGTTTTTTTTTTCTGGTCTGTAATAGTGTAGTTTTGACATCTTATCAAAAGGCATACCATTTCAGTGTTAGAATGTGAATGAGTATAGGATTTTAGACTACTATCCTCACAAGTTTTGTTTTGCTTTTAAGATCTGTGGAACTATGGAATAATTTATGAATGTGTCTGTACTTTTTTCCCCCCATAGGATTTGTTTTGCTTTTTTTCTGAGACAATGTCTGAGCATGTTGCCCAAGCTGGCCTCAATTCATAATCCTCCTGCCATAGTCTTCCAAGTGTTAGGATTAGTGGTGTGCCTCACTACGCCTGGCTCCATGTCTGTGTTCTTAAAGTTCCACTAAGTTAACTTGAGATGAAAGTCTTCTTTGACAAAAGGAACTAGAAATAGAGGAATAATCTTTGTACTTAACTATATACCTTGACTGTAAAGGCATGGAAATACTTTCGGTAAACTAATGTTCCTGGAAAATGTGTCCTCCATTTTGATCTTTTGAAAGAAGCTAGAAAGAACTTTGAACTTGCTGATGCTAAAGGTTTTGATAGTTGCTGTGTTATCAAGTCTAAGATTACGTCTTATAAAGATAGCAGTCTTATTGAAACAAAATAGATTGTTTTGGATTTGCTTTAATAAAAACAAAAAAAAGAGTCCACTGGTAACAAGCAGAAAGTAAGGCAGTTTTAGAGCTACATCCTTAAGCTCTTTGTTTTCTGTACTTTTTGTATATTTGAAGATTTCCGTAACACAGAAAAATAGGGAAGAGTACTTTCCTAACATGTTTGAAGTTTTGAGTTTAGTACTTAGCAACACACACACACACACACACACACACATACACACGCACACACATGCACACACACACACACACACACACACACACACCAGTATTTGGGTTTAGTACTTAGCAACACACACACGCGCACACACACACACACACCAGTATTTGGGTTTAGTACTTAGCAACACACACACACACACACACACCAGTATAGAGAAATAGACTAAGGGAAGAAAACTTTCCTGATGATCTGTATTCGCCAGTCTCTATGCTCTGTATTAGTCCATTTGCTGCTGCTTTAACGAAATACTTTTAGCTTTGTAAAGAAAAGAGGTTTATTTAGCTCTTTAGTTTGGGAGGTTCAGGCTTTGGTGAGAATAGGCTTATCATACTATGATAGACAGCACATGTGAAAGGGCAAGATCACATGGCAAGACAGGAAAGCAGTCTTGTTGTTTTTATGAGAACGCATTCTTTCGTTGTCTCATGAGAACTATATTATCACCATTACTAATTGAAATACTTGCCACAAAGCCCCACATCCTAAAGGTTCTCCATCACCCTATCGAGGACTTGTCTCCCAACATACAAACCCTTAGGTGACAAAGAACATGCACACGAAAGGCAGGAAGATCATGAGGTCAAGGCCAGCCTTGGCTCCATAGTGTAACCCTGTCTCAAAAAAGAAACTTTCATATTTGAGATTCACAAAAAATTTTTTCTTGAACTTTTTATTTCCTTTGAGACATGATCTATGTAGTTCAGGCTTGTGACACCTTTGCTTCATCCTCCTGAGAACTGGGATTATGTACCATCATGCCAGACTTGAACATTTATTTGTGGTTTTACATTGTGTGCTTACATTGCTTCTAGTTCATGTTCTTAACTGGTTGGTTAATGAGTTCTCTCCCAGGCGTAAGATTGTAAAATGACAAAAGTACAGTTTTTAAGAAGGTGACTGAATCAGTAAAAGTGTAAAGTCTGGAAAAATTAGTAGCCTAAAGTCATATTTTCCATCTTGTACTCTTTGGAGTATCAACTAGTTCTGTATGACATTTCTTACAGCAAGTCACTGTTCTTTCAAACAGTCATTATTTATTTATTTATTTTGGCCAGCCTAGTCTTGAGTTCAGGGCCTGAGCACTGTCCTTGGGCTTTCTCAAGGCTAGAGCTCTACCACTTGAGCCATAGCACCACTTCCAGCTTTTTCTACGTACCTGGTACCAAGGAATCAAGTCCAGGTCTTACTGCATGTGAGGTAAGCACTATACCACTAGGCCAAACTCCCAGCCCTAGAGTACACTTTTTTTTGAGCAGTGTCATTCCCTCCCTTATTTTCTCCCAGCATTTTCCCTCCTGACCTCCTTTCCCCTTATATGAGATGTTAAAAACCCTGCTAGAATTTTTAAGTAGCCTGCTGGGCTACTTTCTGTAATCCTAGCTACTCAGGAGGCTGAGATCTGAGGAGCATGGTTCAAAGCCACCCGGTGCACAAAAGTCTGTGAGACTTTTATCCAGTTAACCACCAGAAATCTGGAAGTGATGCTGTGGCTCTGGGAGTAGGTAAGGTGGTAGCCTTGAGCTGAAGACCTTAGGAACAGTGCCCAGGCTCAAAGTTCAAGCCCCTTAACGGATGAAAGAAAGAAAGAAGGAAGGAAGGAAGGAGGGAAGGAAGGGAAAGAAAAAGAAAATCCAAAAAGTGTTCCAGGAAAAGAACTTGTTAAACTCTAGTATCTACTGTATCCCAAATGTATTTCTTGATGGAACCACTTCCAAAAAGGAAATGAAAAAAATAATAGTATAAAGCAATAAGAACCTAATTAGCTAATAACACGGTAGAGAAATTTGCATAGCAATCTGAGGACAATGCTGAAGAGTTTGGGGTGGGATAAGGCTAGGAGCTTTGTCCCAAGAGCAAACTCTTCATGCATATCAGGTAGTAAATGTTTCCAGCTTAGCTTGCTGTATGGTCCTTGTTGCGTCTCTGCAGTGTAAGTGGCTATAGTCTAATGGTGACATGAATGAACAAAAAGTAACTGTACAAAACAAGCAGCCGAAGTGAGGGCTGCTGACCTAGTGCCGTGTGCACATGTGTTCCCTCAAAGCAGGCAGATAGGTGGACAATGTTCTCCACCCCAGACCTATACAAGTATTCACAACAGTATTCTTTTACCAAGAGCTGAAGTCTTGAGAGGTAAGGATTTATTATATAATTAATACACAATTACTAAATTTACTCATGTTTGTGTGAAAGAATCAAGAAAGTAAGCCATGAAGTGATGGTTTATGTTTGTAATCCTAGCTACTCAGGAGGCTGAGATCGGAGGATTGCAGTTTAAAGCCAGTCTAGGCAGGAAGTCTGTGAGACTTTATTTTATTTTTTTGCCAGTCCTGGGCCTTGAACTCAGGGCCTGAGTACTGACCTTGGGCTTTATCGAGGGTAGAGCTCTACCACTGGAGCCACAGCACCATTTCGAGCTTTTTTTCTATATATGTGGTACTGAGGAATCAAACCTGGGTCTTTGTGCATGCTAGGCAAGCATTCTTACCACTAGGCCAAACTCCTGGCCCGAGACTTTTTTTTTAGTGGGTCTTGGGGACTTGAACTTACCTGGATGCTCTCCCTGAGCTCTTCAGCTCAAGGCTATCGACCTACCCTTGAGCAAAGCTCTATTTCCCATTTTTCTAGAGGTTAATTGAAGAGTCTCAAGTCTTTTTTGCAGCTAGGATTACAGGCAAGAGCCACCTAGCCCAGGCTTTGAGACTCTTATTTACAATTAACTACCAAAAGGCAGAGCTGAAGTTGAATTCAAGGTGTAGAGCACTAGCCTTGAGGGGGAAAACAAGCTCAAGAACAGCACCCAGGCCCTGAAGTCAAGCTCCAGGATTGGCACAAAAAAAAAAAGAAAAGAAAAAGGAAAAAAATATTCAGGGAAGTGATTTATCCTCTGATCTTTAGAAACTGTACAGCAGAAAAGTTTTTAGGCATTTATGTGGTATTGACATTTGTTCTTGTAGTTCATATCCATAGTATTTGGGGATATAATATTTTAATTCCTGCCAGCACACAGTAGCTCATGCCTGTAATCCTAGCTGCTCAGGAGGCTGAGATCTGAGGATCAAGGTTCAAAGCCAACCCGGACAAAAAAGGACCCGGACACAAAAGGACCCGAGACTCCTATCTCCTCCAATTAACCTCTAGAACATGGGAAGTGGTGCTTGGCTCAAGAGTAGGGCGGTAGCATTGAGCTGAAGAGCTTAGGGACAGTGCCCAGGCCAAGTTCAAGCCCCATGACTCACCAAAAAATAAAAAAATCCGTAGGTGACAATTTTTTTTTGAAAATATATGTGAATGGGTGGAATGAATAGTTAGCCCTTTTTCTTAATGATGTAAATGAAATTCTGTTCAAAAAATATCTACTTTGTTTCTTGGTTAGAAGGATTTACCTTTTGGTTTTGGTTTTGTTGTTGTTTTTGTTGTTTTAGGGCTGGAATTTAGAGCCTGGGTGCATTCCCTGAGCTCTTTTGCTCAAGGCTAGCTCTCTACCATTTTGAGCCACAGCTCTGCTTCCAGTTTTCAGGGCTTAATTGGAGATAAGAGTCTCCTGGATTTTCCTGCCTAGGCTAGATCCTCAGATCTCAGCCTTTTTAAGTAGCTTAGGATCACAGTTATGAGCCACCAGAGCCAGGTGGAAGGCTTTATTTTTTGACAAAATATTATGGAACTATATTGAAACTGTTCAGCCTTTATGTATAAAACTATAAGAGTTTGGCCTAGTAGTAGAGTGTTTGCCTAACATGCACAAAGCCCATGGTTCGATTCTGGATAGTCTACCTTGTTGTAGGAAATTTGAAGGTATTAATAGAAACTATGCATGAAAGGAAGTAAAGAAATGTAATATAGCTCTGTTTATGTTTATGGTTGTGGGGTTTTTTTTGGTTTTTTTTTGCCAATCCTGGGGCTTGAATTCAGGGCCTACGCACTGTTCCTGAGTCTCTTTTTGCTCAAGACTAATACTCTACAACTTGATCTGCAGCACCACTTCTGGCTTTTTTCTGTTTATGTGGTACTGAGAAATTGAACCCAGGCTTCACGAATGCTAGGCAAGCAATCCCACACTCCCAGCCCTTTTTTTTTTTTTTTGCCAGTCCTGGGCTTGAGCTCAGGGCCTGAGCACTGTCCTTGGACTTTCTCAAGTCTAGAGCTCTACCACTTGAGCCTCAGCACCACTTCCGGCTTTTTTCTATGTATGTGGTACCAAGGAATCGAACCCGGGTCTTCATGCATGCTAGGCAGGCACTTTAACCACTAGGCCAAACTCCCAGCCCTTTTTTTTTGGTGCTGGGGAGGGTGGGTACTGAGGCTGGAACTGAGGGCCTAAGCACCATCCCTAAGCTGTTTTGTTCTGGTTAGTGCTTTATCATTTGTGCCACAGTTCCAATTGAGCTTTTGGGTTAATTGGAGATAAGAGTGTCATAGACTTTCCTGCAGAGACTGGCTTCTAATTGTGATTCTTATGACTCAGCGATCTGAGTAGGTGAAATTACAAGCATGAACCATGAGCAGTGGCCTGTTTTTAAGGATTTTTTTTCTTAATAAATAGTATTTTTAATGTATATTTCAAGTTTATTACACTAAGCAAGAGTTTTGGGTTTTGTTTGTTTGTATGTTTTTTGTGTTGTTGATATTTTCATTGTTTTCTCCAGTCATGGGGCTTGAGCTCTGGGCTTGGGTTTTGTCTCTGTTCTTCAGCTCAAGGCTACCATCCTACCCCTGGGCCTGGGCCTTGTCCCTGAGCTCTTCAGCTCAAGGCTGTTGCCCTACCCCTTGAACTACTGCACCACTTCCAGTTTTCTGGCAGTTAATTGGAGATAAGAGTCTCACAATCTTTAGGGCTGGCTTTGAACCACAATCCTCAAAACTCAGCCTCCCGAGTAACTAGGATTACAGGCATGAGCCAACGAGCCCAGTGAGTTTTAGGGTTTTGCTGTGTTTTTCTTATGATGATTTTGTTTAACTGAACTTCAACCTAATGTAATTTTTGCTATTTATTTCAGAGAGTAGCAGATCGACTCTATGGTGTATACAAAGTACATGGGAATTATGGGCGAGTTTTTAGGTAAGTATTAGATAAACATTTGGCTCTTATTTTACCTCAAAATTCATGAAATATCTGAAAATTTATGTCTAGAAAGCAGAATATTAAAAAAGAGCCCAGTGCTGGTGGCACACGCCTATAATTCTAGCTACTCAGGAGGCTGAGATCTGAGGATTGCATTTCAAAGCCAGCCCAGGCACAAAACTCCTTACCTCCAAGTAGCCACCAGAAAACTGGAAGTGGCACGCTCAAGTAGTAGACTGCTAGACTTGAGCCGAAGAGCTCAGGGACAGAGCCTAGGCCCAGACTTCAGCCCCCACCAACAACCAAAAAAAAAAAGTCTCTGATTTATCTACCCAGACTAGCTTTAAACTGCGATCCTCAAATCTCAGCCTCCTGGGTAGCTAAGATTACAGGTATGCTACCTGTGTCTGAAACAAAGGAAAAGGTTTTAAGTGCCAAAAGCTATGCATTTGCAGCTAATGAGAGTTGTCAGAAGCTGCTAGAGTCTCTTCATTAAACATTGAAAAATACCTATCTAAAAGAACATTTCTCCCAGATTCATTGTTACAGTTTCTTCTAACCATTTCCAGGAAAATACACAAGCAAATTTCTTCAAAAAAGCCATGTACAAAAGGCATATAACCAGGCCTGGCCGGATGGCTCACGCCTATAATCCTAGCTACTCAGGAGGCTGCGATCTGAGGATCTTAGTTCAAAGCCAGGCCCGGCACTAAAGTCCGTGAAACTCTTATGTCTAATTAGCCACCAGAAAACTAGAAGTGGTGCTATGTCTCAAGGGATAGGGTGATAGCCCTGAGCTGAAGAGCTCAGGGACAGTACCCAGGCCCAGAGTGACAGCCCTATGACCAAAAAAAAAAAAAAAAGGCATATAACCAGAGACCAAATTAAAGTAGAAATGTCTATGGGATGTGACTTACATGGCAGAACACCTGCCTAGCAAGTGTAAAAGCTCTTGAGTTAAAAGCTCAGTTCCACCAAAAACAAAACAAAGCAAAAAAAAAAACAGTGTCAGGTGTGTCAGCCTTTTAGATTAGGATTGCTTCATCTGTTTTGGGCTTGCAGATCCCCTTCCCCTAGTTTACGATAGTAATGTATAATTCCTATGTGTGCTTTCTCAAAGAGCTATTTTAGCAAAATGACAATCAAGTGCGTTATTCTCCTAATAGGTTTTCTCCAACATGTTAATGGTTACTAGGGTTTTACTGCATACTTGATGGTTCTATACAATCATCTTTTTTATGAATTGTAATCATGTGTATTCATGAGAGCTATTATAGATTATGATTAAGTAGATGCAGAGAAGTAGTGGTATCTGGATTAGCCAAAAGCTTCATAATTGCTTTAAATGAACATCACAAGAAAGTTTACTTACCTTGGACTTAACGACAAGTAGCCACTTTATTTTATTTTTTTATTTTATTTTATTTTTTTGCCAGTCCTGGGCTTGAGCTCAGGGCCTGAGCACTGTCCTTGGACTTTTCTCAAGGCTAGAGCTTTATCACTTGAGCCTCAGCACCATTTCTGGCTTTTTTCTATGTATATGGTACTGAGGAATCGAACCCGGGTCTTCATGCATGCTAGGCAAGCACTCTACCACTAGGCCGAATTCCCAGCCCGACAAGTAGCCACTTTAGAAACTTACATTTTGCTTTTAGTTTTAAATTTAGGAAAAAATAGCAAATTTGACTCAAAATCTAAATATAGCTATTAAGCAACATTTAAAGGCTGGCTCTACTTAATAATTTTCTTACTGCTAGTCTCTGATGCTTTGGTGTTGTCCTTCTCTTCCTAGTGAATGGAGTGCCATAGAGAAAGAAATGGGTGATGGATTGCAGAGTGCCGGTCACCATATGGACGTGTGAGTCCCTAGATGCTTCATGAAGGCCTGAGGGGAAGCTCAGTGGGGGCTGTAGAGGCACACATCTGTTCTTCTGCTTTATCACTATTTACCTATGTGTTTTTTGCTTTTTGTGTACAGATCTGACCAAAGTTGGTCTCAGGAAAGCAGTTCAGTATACATACATAGAAAAGTTATTGGTATAAAATCTAGTAGAACTAACAACTGAATTTAGTAAGTTCTAGATATCAGTTTAAAATAAAATAATGAGCTATTTTTACATACAACAATATTTGGAAAATACAGGTTTTAAGACAATACTGTTTACAATGACATCAAAACCTGATACTTACGCCAACAACTGTGGCTCATGCATCTAATCCCAGGTACTTAAGAAGCTGAGATTTGAAGATCCCTGTTCAAAGTCAGCCCAGGCAGGAAAAATCCATGAGACTTTTTTTTTTGTGAGTCTTGGGGCATGAACACTGGGTCTGGGTGCTGCCCCGAACTCTTCAGCTCAAGGTTATAACACTACCTCTGGACAGCGCCACTTCTGGTTTTCTAGTGGTTAATTGGAGAAAGAGTGCCCAGGCTGGCTCTGAACAGTGATCCTCAGATCTCAGCCTCCTGAGTAGCTAGGATTACAAGTATGAGCTACTGGTAGATATATATATGACATTTATATATGGCTGGGAGTTTGGCCTAGCATGCACAAAGACCTGGGTTCGATTCCTCGGTACCACATACATAGAAAAAAGCCGGAAATGGTGATGAGGCTCAAGTGGTAGAGCTCTAGCCTTGAGAAAGTCCAAGGACAGTGCTCAGGCCCTGAGCTCAAGCCCAGGACTGGCCAAAAAAAAAAAAAAAAAATATATATATATATATTAATTTTTTCCAGATGTTGGTGGTTCATGTCTGTAATGAGATCTGAGGAGTATGGTTCAAAGCCAGCCTAAGCAGGACTCAACTCCAGGTTAATAAAGTAATAAAGCAAGTCAATAAAAATCATTGAGGACCTGAGCACTGTCCTTGGACACTTTTTGTTCAAGGCTAGCACTCTGCCTCTGCCGGGGCTTACCGGCAGCAAATTGGGGTTCCTGAAATAGGGGGCAGGGACTGGAAAAAATAGAAGAGAGACAAACACATCGGTCCGGGAGGTCTGCAGCCCAGGTAAAAACTGCAGCTTCGTTTATTCTCAACTCCAGGCTTATATCCCTTCTTGAAACCAGGGAACTTCCAGGTGTTACATTCATATGGTAAATCTCAGGTCATTTAAACAGAATAAGGCCAGAAAACAATAAGACAATAAAGCAATTGTCTGATGCAAATTAAGGTACAGTTTGATTCTACTCTGGCTCCCAACATACCTCTTGAGCTACAGAGCCACTTCTGGCTTTTTCTGTGTATGTGATATTGAGGAATCGAACCCAGGGCTTCCTGCATGCTAGGCAGGCAAGCATTCTGCCACTAGGCCACACTCTTGGCTCTTGGTCCATATAAATAAATGAATATATATGTGTGTGTGTGTGTGTATATATATATATATATATATATATATATATATATATATATATATATATTTCTAAATGTAGATTCTAACGTTCCATACTAAGCACTTCTTTAAAATGTTAATTTTTCTTCATCACAGCAAAAATTTTATGCAGTATTTTTAAAATAGGTATGCATCTTCTATTGATGATATTTTAGAAGATGAAGAACATTATGCAGACCAATTAAAAGAATATCTTTTCTATGCAGAAGCGCTGAGGTGAGTATTTACTAAAGTTCCAAGTGTGATGTCAGCTGATTCCTAATCTGTAAACTATAGGCAGTAAGGTACTTTTACACTGAGTTAATTCTTTCAAATCCTAAATGGGCTCTTTATAGCAGAGTGCCAGGCATACAAATGTAAGACAAGGTCTGCTTTTGAAACCTAATGTTATAAAAACTACCAGAGCAGGTTTCAGGTTGTTCTGTGTATCCTTCTTTCTCTACTTTATCCAGTGTGAAGTTACAGATATGGCAATCAAGATACAGATATGGCAATCTCTGTCACAAGATTGCATATTAACATTTTTATTATGTATTTTTCTCATATGTACGTGTTTTGTCTGCTCAGTTGTTTTAAACTTACTGTTAACATCAAGGACATTCAGTGTATCTACTGTATATCCAAACAATTTTGTGCTAGATAACTCTAATTCAATAAGAAAAGGTTTCTTTCTGTATATTTCCTCTTCCATTTAGAGAAATAGGTTCTTTTCCTAGTATTGGTGTCTTTAAGAGACATTTTTTTTTTTTTTGGAGGGTCATGGGGGATGAACTGACTGGGAGCTGCTGTCCCTGAGTTCTTCAGCTCAAGGCTACCACCCTGCCCTTGAGCCAAGCCCCACTTCCCATTTCCTAGAGGTTAATTGGAGAAAGAGTCTCTGGTCCTTTTGTGCCTGGGCTGGCTTTGAACCTTGATCCTCAGATCTCAGCTTCCTGAGTAGCTAGGATTGCAAGTGTGAGCCACTGTGCCTGGCAAAAATCACTTTTAAAAACAGTCTAAGAATTCTCTTAAGAAAATTTAAGAGTGACGTTTCTCTAGTTCTACCTTGTGAACACTACTGCACTATATCAGCCTTTTTTCTTGTGGCACTTTGAGAACGGTAAGTTTCACCAAGATATAATCAAGTCACCTTGTAAAAGAACATTGTGGGCACAGGGAATTCTGTGCAAATCCTAAAAATAACACAAATGATAAATGTATATTGGCATGAAGTGATGTCCAGGGTAGACAGCTACGATGTAGAACCAATGGCTAGCTGGTTGTGTGTATTTGTAAGTGCCTAGCAGAATTCTGGCAGGATCTGGTAACATGGTTTAGGTCTGCAGAGTTGGACTAGAGAAAAGAAGGGGTTCTTAAAACCTCATTTTGTACATTAGAATAATTTTTATGCCATATATAGATACTATTAGAAAAAGCAGTAAACACAAGTGCAGTAATAGCTCACACTGGAATCCCAGCTCCTTGCAGGATGGAGATGAGAAGGGGAGGGTCCCATTGAGAGATACTCAAGGCCAGCCTGGGTAAAAAGGTAGAAGGACCCAATTTCACCAAAAAACTTTGGTTTAGTTGTACATACAGACATCAGACAGAGGTTTGTTTTTTGTTTTTTGTTTTTTAAAGTTAACTGGAGATACTCTTTCAAAGAATACTCAATTACCATGTGAGATAACATCCTAAATTCTTAAATTTTTAAAGTTTAGCCAGGCGAGGTGGCGTATGCCTGTAATCCTAGCTACTTAAGAGGCTGAGATCTGAGGATCAAGGTTCAAAGCCAGCCCGGGCACTAAAGGACCTGAGACTCTGATCTCCAAGTAACCCCTAGAAAATGGGAAATGGGGCTTGGTTTGAGGATGGTAGCCTCGAGCTGAAGAACTAAGGGACAAACACCCAAGCCCAGGGGTAGGACGGTAGCCTTGAGTTGAAGAGCTCAGTGACAGCAGCCCAAGCTGAGTTCAAGCCCCATGACCCACAATAAATAAATGAATAAATAAACAAAATTATGTGGTCATGGTATGTTTATTGAAAAATTGATGCAAAAATAAATCTCTATATATACTTTTGCTAGATTTAATTCTTTTTCCTATTTGGCTACAATATTTCCAACTTGAAAGTTATGAACACATAGTTCTGGCCTTAGTGAGATGTGTGACTGCCTCCTCTGAAAGCCCCTTGTGCACAGAGAGGCTGGGAAGGCATAATGCCAACATTTGTGTCCAGGGCTGTGTGCAGGAAGCATGAGCTTATGCAGTATGACTTGGAGATGGCGGCACAGGACCTGGCATCAAAGAAGCAGCAGTGTGAGGAGCTGGCCACCGGGGTGAGTAGTCTTCTGTGGGACTCTGCTCAGTCCAGGCAGGCAGCCTGCCTGTGCCTCTCACAGGAGAAGTTGTGGCTGACTTTACAATTCTGTGGGTCTTTTTGAAATTGTATCCCCTTTCTCTTTGTTTGCATGTACTGGGGGTTTAAACTCAGGGCTTCGTAGACATTTGTGAGGCTAGCATTCCACAGTTGAGCACACTTGACGCTCTGCCTGGTGTCATTTGGCTCAGTATCTTAAAGAAGTTTTAGTTTCTTTTGAAGAGATTTTCTCAGCTAGAATCCCTCTTACAAAGTCTAAAGCTGGCAGTGCAGTTTAGACTTTTCTTGCTTACAGTGAGAACTTGGGAAGAAAATGTCCTGTCCTGCTAGACTTCAGTCATAATCAGCTGTATACTCCTGCTCCTTCTTTGGAGCACAGTAACCGACACAATGAGAGATGCATTGTGCACGTAGTGGATCTGTCGCATATTTGTTAATTAATAAGCATCATTCACATCCATGCTGTCTCATTAACTAAGGTGCTGCCATGTGTCAGTACACAGTGCCGCAGCTCCATCTGTGAGAAGTTATAGACATATGTGGGGAAAGACCTGTGAGCATGGTCGTGCATCAAGTCAGACCTCCACTTCTTTCTGAACCTCAGAAGAAACCCGAGGACATTACCCAGGCCAGGCAGAGTGGTGTGTGCCTGCCAGCACAGTTGTGCTGCAAGCTGTAGGTTGGGGGATTGTGGAGGACCCCAGGCAACAACTTGAGACTTTACCTAACCAATAGAGAGCATCACAGGGCTGGGGGTATAGTTTAACTGTTAGAGCCTTTAACTAGCAAGTACAGGGCCCTGAGTTCAAACCCCAGTGTGGCAAAAAAAATAATAAAAAATAAAATAAAAAGTGACATTTGGATTTTCTTTTCTTGACTGTTTTGCATCCTTCCATTGGTAAAAATCGTATTAGGAGTGTCCTGGTGGTGCTTCTGTCTCAGCAAAGGACGTGGCTGTGTTTTAGTTTTCCTGTAGGGATTGTTGTACAGCCAGTCTCTAGAGCTCTTTTCACCCTCAGAATGGAAACTTCCCATCCTGCATCCCTATTCTCTGGAAACAACCATTCTACTTACTTCCTTTTGTTTGTTTTGTTCTGATACTGGGGCTTGAACTCAGAGGCCTGCAGTTTTGCTCGGCTTTCTTACTCTTGCTATAACTCTACCCACCAAGCCCCAGCTCCAGTCTGGCATTTTACTGGTAACTGGAGGTAAACTTTTGTAGACTTTCCTGCTTAGGCTATCTCCAAACTGAAATCCTCAGATCGCAACTTCCTAAATACCTAGGATGACAATGTGAACCACTGGCAATGTGAAACCAGGGATTCATTCTACTTTATAGTTATGTGGCTTTGACTGTATTCTACTCTGTGTATCTCATTTAAATAGAATCTCACAGTATTACATCTTTGTGATCAGCATGTTTTATTTAACAATATCCTCAAGGTTTATCCTTATGATGTGTCATAATTTACTGCTGTTTTGTTTTTGATAACGGTTTGAACTTAAGGCCTTACACTTGCTAGGCAGGGACTATACCACTTGAGCCATTGTCCACACATTTTATAGTATTTTCTAGATGAGATGTTCTATTTTTGCTTTAACTATAATCCTTTTATGCCTCCTATATAGCTTTGATGATGAGTACCAACCACTAGCTTATTGGTTGATCTGAGGTCTCCCTAACTTTTTATTTGGCCTACCTGTAAAGCACAGGCCCCTGGATATCTGCCTCCAGGTAGCAGGCTTGTCCTGTCAACCTGGAAGAATTAACTTCCCTTGAAAGGTTGGATGAAATTTCACTTCATATATCAATCACACTTTGTTTATCCATGCATCTGTTTCTGTTTCCTTTTAGACTGTGAAGACATTCTCTCTGAAAGGAATGACAACGAAGCTCTTTGGTCAAGAGACTCCAGAGCAAAGAGAAGCCAGAATAAAGATGCTAGAGGAGCAAATAAATGAAGGAGAACAGCAGCTGAAGTCTAAAAATCTGGAAGGCAGGTAAAAATGCTGAGATGTTGAACAGAGATAGACTAGATAGCTGGGCACGGGTGGCTCATGCATGAGGAACTCAGGATGGAGGGAGGTTCAAAGCTAGCTGTGGAGAAAATTCTAGTAAACAGAAAACCAGAAATAGAGCTGTGGCTCAAAATGGTATAGGGCTAGCCTGAGCAAAAGATCTTAGGGACAGCACCCAGGCACTGAGTTCAAATTCCATACCCCCCCACCCCGCAAAAAGACATGATGGATGATATATACATATATTCTTTTGGGGGGGGTGTGCACAGGCAAGGTGGTCTCGGGTCTTGGATTCAGAGCCTGGACTCTGTCCCTGTGCCTCTCTTACTCAAGGTTAGCATTCTACCATTTGAGCTATGGTGCCACTTCCAACTTTTTCTGAATAGTTTATTGGAGATCAGTGTCTCACAGATTTTCCTGGCTTGGAAATGTGATCCTCAGATCTCAGCTAAGCTTAGCTACTCTTCTAAATAGCTAATATTACAGGCATGAACCAAGATCCAAGCATATATTCTTTTTTGTTTGTTTGTTTGTTTGTCAGTCATGGGGCTTGAACTTTGGGCTGGGCACTTCCCTGAGCACTTCAGCTCAAGGCTAGAGCTCTATCACTTTGAGCCACAGTGCCACTTCTGATTTTCTAGTGGTTAATTGGAGATAAGAGTCACAGTCTTGGGGCCGGGAGTTTGGCCTAGTGGTAGAGTGCTTGCCTAGCATGCACAAAGACTGGGGTTCCATTCCTCAGTACCACATACATAGGAAAAGCCAGAAGTGGTGCTGTGGCTTAAATGGCAGAGCTCTAGCCTTGAGAAAGCTCAAGGTCAGTGCTCAGGCCCTGAGTTCAAGCCCCAGGACTGGCAAAAAAAAAAAAAAAGTCTCACAGTCTTTCATGCCCCAGCTGTCTTTGAACCACAATCCTCAGATACCATCCTCCTGAGTAGCTAGAATTACAGATGTGAGCCACTGGCACCCGGTCCAAGCATATATATCATAAAAAAAATATTTTCCCAACTTCCTGTGAACATCCTCAGGAATAAACTGAGGATATATTTATTCTTCTAAAATGAAGTGATTTTAACAAAAATCTCGTTATGGAAGTAACTCTGTTAATGTGGGAAAATAGGAAGACAGATGGCATTTGAGGTTTCTAACACTGTGTCCCTGCACAATCTCTACCTTTCCTTTTCCCCATTTGCCACAAGCCAGTCATTTGGCTGTCCCCTGCTCAGGTGTTCCTTCACTGTGGGGACACCCCTCCCGTGCCCCAAGCTGTCCTAGCCCTCCCTCCATGCCACACTAGACCACAGACTTGAAGTAAGTAGCTGCTGTTGTGCAGGACTAGTCTTGGTGAGGTACTAGCCAGTGGGCCTCTTCTCCGTCTCCCCACCCTGTGCCTGGAGATGGGTTCTCCCAGAGCTTTTGTTGCTGTTTCCATCTGAGTGGACACCACTACACCAAACCTATATCATTGGTTTCAAGGTGGTTTGGTTAATTTTTAGAATTGCTGCCATCAAATAAGTCAAAGTAAATTTTTGTAAATGTAATTTAAAAGAAAAGCACCTGTCTTTTTTTTCCTTTTCCTTTCTTGAGTCATACTCAGTGTTGCTCAGCTGCTCTGAACTCTTGGGCTCAAGCAGTCCTCATGCCTCAGTTATCTAAGTAACTGCCATTGCATTGCTGTGCCTGCTCCCACCTGGCAGAATTTTTTAAAATCTTAGTTATCTTGTAAGCCACATAGGTGCTAGATGTGTGGTGAGTGTACTTTTCCAGTGGCCATGGGAGGCCACTTCCTTCCTTACAGCATGTGTGGTGCAGCTACGTGTGCCTGTGGTAGTAACCTGAGTAATCTGGAGGCAGAGTTCTTGGGCTGAGGCACATATTATCAATAAGTAGAAGAAAATAAATAGAAAAATGTAGACCTAATATATCTTAACTTTTAGCTCTCCACTTTTTCCTTAGCAATAAGTTTGAGGAAATGGAAAAAATAGAACCATCTTACATAAGCAGTAGCATTTTCTTCTATGTAGACAACCAAAACTCAACTCAGAGCTGGGGGCAGGTGGTTCACAGCTGTAATCCTAGCTATTCACAGAACTGAGGCCTGGAGGTTCTCAGTACAAAACCACCCCAAGGCTGGGAGTGTGGCTTAGTGGTAGAGTGTTTGCCTAGCATGTACAAAGACCCAGGTTCAATTCCTCAGTACCGCATACATAGAAAAAGCCAGAAGTGGTGCTGTGGCTCAAGTGGTAGAGCTTTAGCCTTGAGAAAGCTCAAGGACTGTGCTCAGGCCCTAAGTTCAAGCCCCAGAATGGCAATTAATTAATTAATTAAAATAAAAATAACAAAAGGTAGGATAGAGGCATAGCTTAAATGGTAGAACATCAGCCAAACAAGCCAGCTAAATAAACACCCTGATAATGGCCAATAAAAACTAAAGACTCAGAAACTCAGTACTGGTTATAGAATTTATAGTATATAGTAAGTTTCACTTAAATAACAACAATAATAATTTTACCTTTTATTTCAGAGAATTTGTGAAAAATGCATGGGCTGATATTGAACGCTTCAAAGAACAAAAGAACCGAGACTTAAAAGAGGCCCTTATAAGCTATGCCATTATGCAGATCAGTATGTGCAAAAAGGTAGGCTTCGGTTCCAGTGGAGCTATAGCTCTGCTGTATCTTTGAAAACTCTCTCTTAAAAGAGTTATTTAAAGTTCTTTTTTTGGTGGTACTAGAGTTTGAACTCAGGGCCTTACGCAGATATTTTTCAGATGTTTTTCAGATAGAATGTCACACTTTTTGTCCAGTCCAGTCTCAGACCCTGATCCTCCTGCCTACATTAGCTGTCTTGCTAGTTGAGACTAGGTTATGCTAACTTTTTGCTTAGGCTAGCTTCAAGCTGTGATCCTCATTTCCTTAGATATGTACCATTGCATTTGGACATATCAAAATATTACTTGTTGCCATGAAGGTCCCACATTTGTGTGCCCCATTTATAACTCGCCTCCGCTAAGATGAGTAAACACGGCTTATTAACCGGCATGTTCTTTGTTTTCTAAGAAATTTAAGTAGATGGGGCCGGGAGTTTGGCCTAGTGGTAGAGTGCTTGCCTAGCATGCACGAAGACCTGGGTTCAATTCCTCGGTAACCCACATACATAGCAAAAAGCCGGAAGTGGTGCTGAGGCTCGAGTGATAGAGCTCTAGCCTTGAGAAAGTCCAAGGACAGTGCTCAAGCCCTGAGCCCGAGCCCAGGACTGGCAAAAAAAAAAAAAAAAAAAAATAAGTAGAATAGACATTTATATCTGAAGTTCAATAAAGTCTTTTTTTTCTTTAAACCCAGTTTGGGGGCATGTTCATACCATACAAACACTCGGCTACACCCCCAACTCCATTATTTACTTACTTATTTCTTTTGCTTAAACAGTCTTGCTGTGTAGCCTAGGCTGGGCCTTGAATGCTCAGTTGTCCTTGCCTCTGCTCTCATGCACTGGGGACTACAGGCATGTACGATTATATCCAGTGCCTGACATGTTTCTTTTATTTAGAAAGTTAAAATTAAATGCCAGAAGTCAAAATTGACACATTTTTTTTTCTTGGAAAAAATGAGTGCCGATATTTTACTTGTGTATTAAAATATATCAGGCTTTCTGACAACGTAAGTGCTAATTGAATATAATTCAAATATTACTTTAATCAGATGACTAAATTGCAGTAGTAAAAAACAAAAGCAAAAATCATAAATAACAAAGCATGCTAAAAATAAATAGCATTTCTTAGTGGTTATTTTTGGTCAACTGTTTGGTAGTAAATTGTCTAATTTATTGAACCAAGCAGACTGAAGCTTTTTTTTGGTCATGGGACTTGAACTCTGGGTCTGTCTCTGAGCTCTTCACCTCAAGGCTACCACCCTGCCCCTTGAGCCACAGAGCCACTTTTGGTTTTCTAGCGGTTAATTGGAGATAAGAGTCTCATGGTCTTCAATGCCCTGGCTGGCTTTGAACTGGGATCCTCAGATCTCAGCCTTCTGAGTAGCTAGAATTACAGGCCATGAGCTATTGCACCCAGCAAAATGTACTAATTGATTCTTAAGTTGCTTTATCTTTGTTGTTGTTAGAATAACACACCCAGTGCAAAAATACTTGTAGGTGAAATACTTGGCTTTTCAGAATTCTTCAAAAATCATATTAGTATATATAGAAAAGGCTCTGATTTTTCCATTTTGATTTCCTTTATTTTTGCTAATCCTGGGGCTTGAACTCAGGGCCTGGCACTCTACCACTTGAGCCATGGCACCACTTCTGGCATTTTTCTGTGTATGTGGTACTGAAGAATCAAACCCAAGTCTTCGTGCATGCTAGGTGAGCACTCTACCACTAGGCCAAACTCCCGGCCCCTCAATATTGATGATTTTTTTTTTTTTTTGTCCTGTTGTCCTGGGCTTGGGCTCCAGATAAGAGCACCACCCTTGGGTTTTCTCAAGGCTAGAGCTCTACCTTGAGCCACAGCACCACTTCTGGCTTTTTTTTTTTTTTCTATGTATATGGTATTGAAGAATCAAACCCGGGTCTTTGTGCATGCTAGGCAAGCACTCCACCACTGGGCCAAACTCCCAGCCCTGTGTCTGCTCTTCAGCTCAAGGCTACTGCCCTACCCCTGGGCCTGGATGTTGTCCCTGAGCTCTTCTGCACAAGACTACCTCCGTACCCTTGTTCCAAGCCCCACTTCCCATTTTCTTTTTCTATTCTTTTTTTTTTTTTTTTCTTTGTGTGTCATGGGGCTTAAACTCTAGGCCTGGGTGCTGTCTTTGAGCTCTTTAGCTCAAGCCTACTGCCCTACCTTGAGCCAAGCCCCACTTCCCTTTTCTAGAGGTTAAATGGAGATAAGAATCTCAAGTTGTGGGCTGGGAGTTTGGCCTAGTGGTAGAGTGCTTGCCTAGCATGCACGAAAACCTGGGTTTGATTCCTCAGTACCACATAATATAGGAAAAATGTCAGAAATGGTCCTGTGGCTCAAGTGGTAGAGCTCTCACCTTGAGAAAACCCAAAGAGAAGGCTCAGGCCCTGAGTCCAAGCCCAGGACTGGCGCAAAAAAAGAAAAAAGAAAAAAAAAGTCTCAGGTCCTTTTGTGCCTGGGCTGGCTTTGAACCTTGATCCTCAGATCTCAGCCTCCTGAGGGGCTAGGATTACAGGTGTGAGCCACTGTACCCAGCTTCCTGTTGGAGTCTTCAGGGTCTTTAAAGTGTAGGATCCTATCTTCTGCAAATAGGGATAATTAACTTGTTCTTTTTTCCTTCTTTCTCTTGCCCTGCTGCCCTACGATTTCAAACATTATATTGAATGACAGTGGAGAGAGGGGTCACCCTTGATCCCTTCCTGACTTTAAAGGAAATGCTTTCACGATTTCCTCGCTTCATGTAATGTAGGTTGTAAGTCTGTCATTCAGGAAGAATTATGTTTTAAAGTTGGTTTTGTTTTTAGGGAATTCAAGTTTGGACCAATGCTAAGGAATGCTTTAGCAAGATGTAATCCTGTGAAATGAATTTCTCTTCAATCAAAGTGCCCCAAAACAGAAGCACAAATAAAGGAAATTTAAGTTGCTAACTGGTATACATAAGAATACATAAGTTGAATAAATTCAGCTTCTTTAACCTGATTATAGTTGTGTTCATATAGCACAAATGGATGTATTTTAATGAAAATTAAATATTATGATTTGGGATTTGGGGGACTGGTGCTGATTCTAAAAATTTAATTTAGTAATATATACCAACAAATAGTCTGTCATAGTCTTGTGCAGTGACTCTCCATGCTCTGCTCATGGCCAGCTGTGTCTGTGTGGGGAGTTCCCTGTCCTTCCACTCACTAGCCACTGGGACAGCCCCTGCCGCTCACGCGAGGCGGCTTTCTTTTTTCCCTCTTGCCCTATAGCTATTTGGTTTGACAAAGCTCAGCAGAAATTTCTTGTGAAATGGAATATTTTTCTTCACATTCACCAAGGCCCCTCTAACATCTGCAAGTCTTAGAAAATGCTTACAGTTTATGTTTTACCAGTATTTTGATACTGCTCAGAACTTTTGTACTGCCAACAAAGAAGTCACAACTTCTCAGATACAGACTGGAGTGTGTTGCCCTGACCCAGCAGTTGCTGGATGGGAAGTTTTAATGAGTATTCTTACCCTCAGATACTCTCTACCTGTCAGGACCCTCAGTTTCCTGTGCTTGGCTCCGCACGTGGCATTCCAGGGTATAAGCGTAACATTCCCGAGTATAGCTGTGTGGGGGACACTCATGCTGCACCTTCATCCTTGGTGTCCTTTTTTGTCTGTCGCCTGGCTATGAATTTTTGTAAAGATAAATTATATTTCTTTTTTATGTATGTGTTTGTGATAAATGTTGGGAAGCCAAGCATTTTTATTTTGCTAGCTTTGCAGAATCTTAAGTGTGTACTCATTATTTCTAATGATGTTTTAAAACAAAACAATACTGTTTAACATTTGACTTTTTTATATGTTTAAAATGTTGCTGAATTTTGTGCTGTTTGCCAAAATGATATGATAAATAAATGAAGTATTGTGCCGATTTACAGATTTTTGTTATTTTTGACAAGACAATGCATGCAAATTAATATCTGGTATTCTGGCAAAAAAAAATAATACATACCACATGAGGTTTTTAAAAGTGTTCAATTTTATAATTTTATCTTTTTTTTTTTTTTTTTTTTTTGCCAATCCTGGGCTTAAGCTCAGGGCCTGAGCACTGTCCTTGGACTTTCTCAAGGCTAGAGCTCTACCACTTGAGCCTCAGCACCACTTCCGGCTTTTTTCTATGTATGTGGTACCGAGGAATCGAACCCGGGTCTTCATGCATGCTAGACAAGCACTTTAACCACTAGGCCAAACTCCCAGCCCTATAATTTTATCTTACACCCAAGTGTTTATTTTCAAAATGAGGATATTGAAATGAAATAAGATTTTTAATTTTTATTTATTTATTTATTTGTTGTGGGGGTGGGGGGACATGGATCTTGGCCTGGGTACTGTCTCTGATCTCTTCAGCTCAAGGCTACCACCCTGCCCTTGAGCCAAGCTCCATTTTCCATTTTTTAGAAGATAATTGGAGATGAGCCTCAGGTCCTTTTGTGCCTGGGCTGGCTTTGAACCTTGATCCTCAGATCTCAGTCTTCTGAGTAGCTAGGATTACAGGCGTGAGCCACTATGCCTGACCAAGGTTTTTAATTTTTTACTGTTTTTTTTCCTTCTGTATGTTTTATTCCCTTGAATCTTGGCTAATAATAACTTTCCCGTTTGGCATTTAAAAATCAAAAGCTTGGGGCTAGAGGTGTGGTTTAATTGTAAGTTTAAGGGATATTGTGGCCCAAGGCTAGTTTCAGGCAAAAGCATTTTTATTTTGTGAACAAGACATTTTGGGGGCTAGGGGTGTAGCCTAGTGGTAGAGTGCTTGCCTAGAATGCATGAAGCCCATTGTGCCATTCTTCAGTACCACATACACAGAAAAAGCTAGACGTGGTTCTGTGACTCAAGTGGCAGAGGACTAGCTTTGAGAAAGCTCAAGGACGGTGCCCGGGCTGAGTCCAAGCCCCAGGACTGCCCCCCCCCCAAAAAAAGACATTTTTTCTGGGTGCTGCTGGGCACCGGTGGTTCATACCTGTAACCCTCACTACTTAGGAGGCTAAGATCTGAAGGTTGTGATTCAAAGCCATCCCAGGCAGGAAAGTCTGGGATTCTTATCTGTTTATACTACCTTAAAACTAGAAGTAGAGCTATGGCTCAAAAGTAGTAGAAGCTGGGTGCCTGTGGTTCACGCCTGTAATCCCAGCTACTCAGGAAGAACACAGTTCAAACCAAGCCCAGGAAGGAAAGTCCATGAGATTCTTCTCTAACCACCAGAAAACCAGAAATGGTACTGTAACTCAAAGTGGTTGAGTACTAGCCTTGAGCAGAGTTCTAGCCTTGGGACAGTACGCAGACCCTGAGTTCAAGCTTCATAACCAACAAATAAAAACAAGCATATATTTTTTCATATCTGAAAAATAAACCAAAAAAGGCCTATGGGTATAGTTCAAGTGGTAGAGAACACGAAATGATTGTTTGCCTCTGGGTACTAGTGAAAGTAGGATAAATTTGATGAAATAAAAAAAGAAGAGTTCATTTCTGATAGGAAATGGTACATAATATATTTGCAGTAGTGTTGCGTGATCTTTGTGTTTTCGTTCTGCTCTGAGCATGTGGCTCTTTCGATTTTCCACGATAACACCCAAGGTTTTCATATAGAGACTGGCTGGGCCTCCTGCTGCACCCTCAGTCAGTATGGAGTTTGAGAGGGGAATAGTGTGGGTCCGTGGGTTAGCAGGAAGGGATGGGTACATTTTAGCACATGTATGTCCAATTACATTCCTTTGCAAATCTTAAAAATATCTTACCAGTAACCTACCATTTGCAGTCGCCTACATCTTACCCACCCACTTGAAGGAGCTGAGCTTGACCATATTTTGTTTGTTCAAGTGGAAAAGCTATGAGATACCCAGCAAAGTATTGCTTCACATACCAGACGTGAACTTCAGGGCCACATGCAAACTAAGGGACTACATTGAGACTGGCAAAAGCCAGTGTGACGTTAGGACCTTCAGTTGCAGTCCAGATGCCTGGTTCATTCATTCTCAGCCCCTGAGCTCCCACCATGAAAAGAAAAAACTGAACAGGGTGTTGGTAATTTGTGCCTGTTGGCCTAGCTACTCAAGAGGCTGCAGTCTGACGATCCAGATTTAGAACCAACCCAGGCAGACAAATCTGAGCGACTCTTCAGTGAACCAGCATTAAAAAACAAAAACAAAAAACCTGAATGTAGAGGTGAGGCATTGGTAGAACATCAACCTTGAGTGAAAAAGCTAAAGGACAACTAACTCCCAAGCCTGAGTTTTAAGTCCCAGCACTGGTACACAACAAAATGATCCCCTTGTCTAAGACGAAGAGGCAGATGGTGATGATTTAATTGTTGGGGTAACGTTTAGAGGGGTTACAGTTACATTCGTCAGGTGTTGGGTACATTACTTCTTGAACACTGATACCTCTTCTCATGTTTTTCTCCAGTGATCTTTTTACGTTATTTTGGATGTATTTAATATCATTGAACTTTATACTTAAGATGGTTAAAATAGTGAATTTGGCATTATGTATATTTCACAAGGAAGTTACTGGGATTCTGACTCATGAGTGTGGAGCAGTGGCTAGTTTCTTTTCTTTTTCTGCCAGTCCTGGGCTTGAACTCAGGGCCTGAACACTGTCCTTGGGCTTTCTCAAGGCTAGAGCTCTGCCACTTGAGCCACAACACCATATTCAGCATTTTTTTTTTCTGTGTATGTGGTACCGAGGAATCAAACCTGGGTGTTTGTGCATGCTACCACCAGGCCAAACTCCCGGCCCCAGTGACTAGATTTTTTTAATTTATTCATTTATTTTTGCTGGTCCTGGGTCTTGAACACTGGGCCTGGGAACTGTCCCTGAGGTTTTTTTTGTTTTTGTTTTTTTTTGCCAGTCCTGGGCTTGAGCTCAGGGCCTGAGCACTGTCCTTGGACTTTCTCAAGGCTAGAGCTCTACCACTTGAGCCTCAGCACCACTTCCGGCTTTTTTCTATGTATGTGGTACCAAGGAATCGAACCCGGGTCTTCATGCATGCTAGGCAAGCACTTTAACCACTAGGCCAAACTCCCGGCCCTGTCCCTGAGTTTTTGCTCAAGGCTTGAGCTCAACCACTTGAGCCTTAGTTACTGAAGATAAAGAGTTTCAAGGACTTTCCTGCCGGGTCTCGCTTTAAACCACGATCCTCAAATCTCAGCCTCCTGAGCACCTAGGATTGCAGGCATGAGCCAGTGGTGCCCAGCCTAAAATGTACACTCTTAACGATTAACCAACTGCCACCCCTTCATATAAGAGCAGAGAACTGCTCTTAAATGGAAACTACCCTGTGCTCTGGATGCTACCTTCCTGCATAGTGATCACACGTGGGCTGGAGGGTTGAAAGCCTTCTCAACAGAGCCCCCAGCTAGGGATGTGGCTGAGATCCTTCGGAGGTGTTGAGCTTAGTGAACACGAGAACTCGGTGGACAAATCTGAAGCTCAGAAAATCTTGGCTAAAGATACCTTCTGGGAGAGATCTGACAAGTGAATCCTTCATGTGATCAGAGACATGAGGGGGTGGTGGTGTTTGAATAGACAGAGACCCCGGATGAGGCCAGATGTGGGGGTATGGGTGTCACTATTGCATCTAATGTTTCTTGTACTTTGTGGTGAAAATCCAGCTGTTTCTATCCTTACTCACATGTCCCTTGCCTTTCTGTGCTCCACTTCTGCCTTCTTTTCTCTCTTCCCTTGTCCACGTCTGCTCTTCCCAGTTTCTTTAGCCATCATGCCTTCAGAGTCTTTCCTTCATAAGCTGATATTAAGAACTTCAAGTTTAAAAGATCCTTCTCAGACTCATCCCCTAGGATTGGTGTGGCTTCCAGAGGTCAGCCCAGAGTGCGTGCTAGGAACCTCTGCTCCCTGGTGCTTCTTTCTGCACACTGCACTTTTCTTCCGACAAGCCAGGGACCCCACCATGTGAGCTAACGTATCTCAACGATTCCCTTACACTCTTAAAAATGCTCAAGCAGGGGCTGGGAGTTTGGCCTAGTGGTAGAGTGCTTGCCTAGCATGCATGAAGACCTGGGTTCGATTCCTCGGTACCACATATATAGAAAAAAGCTGGAAGTGGTGCTGAGGCTCAAGTGGTAGAGCTCTAGCCTTGAGAAAGTCTAAGGACAGTGCTCAGACCCTGAGCTGAAGACCAAGACTGGCAAAAAAAAAAAAAATGCTCAAGCATTTCTTACTTTTTTACATAATTCTCCCATCTTTGACTCACAATGTATGTATATAAAGAGAAAGATACTCATTTTCTTTATGCGTATCTATGTCTGTGTTTATAATAGTGAGTTCAGCTTCATGTATAGTTACATGTGCACATACGTTTCTCATTAGGATTTACTAGAACATCCAAAACATGGAGAGGGTTGGGAATGTGGCTTAGTGGTAGAATGATTGCCTAACGTGCATGAAACCCTTGGTACACATAAACAAAAAAAAAAACCCAAAATCATTAAATCATAATTTAAAAAAATTGATGGACGTGGAGCTGTAGTTCTAATGGAGCACCAGCCATGCGCAGAAAAAAAAGCCAAGCAAGAGCTTGAGGACTTAAGTTCAAGCCTGAATACCTACAAACACACACACACACACACACACACACACACACACACACACACACACACACACACACAAACACACATTGATTGTAAAGCTACTTGGGTAATACTCAAAATGTCTCCTACCCTTAGGAGGTCAACAGTATAGACCCTTGTTATGGCATTGAAGCTTATGTCTTATCCTCAGTCTCGGCTTTGCTAGGTGTGAGACTGAGGAAAAAAACAGAGCAGTGATAGGAGCATTTGTTGGGGAAAGTGTAGCAGATTATGGGCTAGGTGCTCCATAATCCTGAGATGAACATAATCCTGAGTATTACTGGGTTTAGAGTTTCGATTTGAAGTGTCCCTAAAAGGCTGATGTCCTAGCTGAGGGCACTAGCAACTTGCCTGGTGTAACACCCTACTTGAGGAGGTGGGGAGGGTAGGCGGTCCTGTTCCTGGCTCCCACCCCTTCTGCTATCTGCTTCCTGTCCACCATGAGGTAAATAGCCTTCCTCCACCCTGTGGACTGAACCCTCAGCAACCATGAGCCAAAATAATTCCTCCCTTTTGTTAGTATTTGCATACAGCAACACAAAAGTGACTAACAGCCGTCGTCCCTCCCGCCCCTCAACACTGCCTTTCAGTTAACTGAGGACTTGGAGCAGTTATGGTGCAGATTCCTCTAGAGTTGCATTCTGAACATGAGCGTGTCTGTGTGACACCCTGGCACCAGCATAAGCCTGTGATTGCTGAGTTACCATGCGCCCCGAGCCAGATGAAACTTGTTGTCAGCTCGCGTGGGCTGGACTGGGCCTCCCGGAGCTTGCTTGGCGCACTGTGCAGGCTTCTTCCAGCATGGAGCTGGCAGGGTCTCTAGAGTCCTGTGTCCTCCTGTCTGCAGGAGCTCATTGCCTGCCTGACACCCAAGCTGGGGCAGCTCCTGTCTGCTCCTCGGGATGTGTCCGGGGGTGTTCCCTGAGGGATGGAAACTGAACCACAGCTATTGGTGGGGCTGGGGGCTACTCATGACAGGGCCACTGCCTGGAAGTAAGCCATCGAAGACGTGAGGGGTGCTGTGCTGACATCACCAGGTAGCCCATGGTTCAGCGTTCAACAGGAGCCAACTAGGTAGGAGAGTGCTTTTTACTTGGTCTTTATTTTTTTTGTACATCCAGACAGTCCTCACCTAGTACTTGAACACCTGGCAGGCTTTACATGTAATTGAGAATTAGGAGGATGACAAATCTCCAGTAATCAAATCTAGGAAGTAACATTAAACAGGAGTAGTGTAATCTCAAGTGTCTGTACCCATGTGGAGATAGACAAATGGGTAGACAAGGAAATTAATGAATATTTAAAGTGTCCGATTTAGACTTGAAACCAACAAATAAGAACTGAAGCAGACGCTGGCGGCTCACATCTGTGATTCTAGCTACTCAGGAGACTGAGATCTGCGGATCGTGGTTCAAAGCCAGCCCGGACACAAAAAGTCCGAGAAACTCTTATCTCCAATTAACCACTAGAAAATCAGAAGTGGTGCTCTGGCTCAATTGGTAGAACACTAGAATTGAGCCGAGGAGCTCAAGGACAACACCTAGGCCCAGAGTTCAAACTTTATGACCGACAAGGAAAAAAAAAACTGAACCAACTCCCCTCTCACCACACCTACTCTTTGACATTGAGCTACAAGAATAGAAGGCAGAAAGGCTAGGATTTGCCTTGGCCTTGAAGAGAGTAAAAGCTGTAAACTAACTTTCTTTTTCTTTCTTTCTTTCTCTCTTTCTTTCTGCCAGTTCTGGGCCTTGAACCTTTCCCTGAGCTTCGGTTGCTCAAGACTAGTGCTCTACCACTTGAACTGAAGCTCCACTGCAGTTTTTTGTCGATTAGTTGGAGATGAGAGTCATGGCCTTTCCTGTCTGGGATGGCTCTGAACTGTAAGCCTCAGATCTCAGCCTCATGAGTAGCTCGGATTGCAGGTGGGAGCCACTAACACCCAGAAAAAGCTGTGAACTATTGAAAACGGGTGACGGGAAAAGAAAACGAGAAGGCCTGCCTGGCAAGGGAGGAGTCCTAAGTCACCCGCTGGCTGCATTTTGGGAAGGCCTCCAGCATATCTACCCGGCTTTCTCTCCCCAAACCATTGTGTAACTTTTAGGATATAGTCAATTAGCTCAGAATGCATAAACACTGCAATTTGCATCTTTAACTCCTATTTCCTACATGGAAAGCAGAAAATGTTTCTCTGTGTCCGTGTCTCCTTATTTTAACTCTGTTATACGAAAATAAATCCTTACTAACACTTTGACCTTGTAAGACTCTCTCTTGTCTGTGTGACACATTGAAATTCATTTTCTATGTGAATCACAGGGATCTGCAGTTTTGTGTCGACGCTAGAAGGCTAAAAGGCCCCTCATCCATCATCTAGTGACAGGCCAGGTCTTAGACAGGAACTATGAAACTGGAAATACCAAGTTATTAATCATTATTTCCAGTTATTAAACATTCACAGTTCCTGTACTAGGTATTACATATATGCTAATTCATTTCATTGCCCCTCCCCCCACCCCATAGACTCTATTGTCTCTGTTTGAGATCTAGGAATTAGCTATGTGCTGGAAGCTCACATTTGTTATCCTAGCTACTCAGGAGGCTGAGATCTGAGGATCAAGGTTCAAACCTTTAACGGCAAAGAAAACTCTGTGATACTCTTATCTCCAATTAACCAGCCAAATAAGCCAGAAATAGAGCTGTGGCTCAAGAGGTAGAATGTCAACATTGACAGAAAAAGCCAAGTGATAATGCTCAGCCTAGTACTGGAACAAACTAAGATCTAAGAATTGGAATTCTGAGGGAAACTCCATCTAACTGGCCACCCTGGGCCTACGCCAGCAGATCCAGGATTTCCACCCTGGCCTGAGGCTGTGGCTTCTACCCGGAAATGGATAGCCCTGCTCTATCTGAGTCTGCCACCAGGTGGCAGAAGAGCCATCAGGCCCAGGAAGAACCTGATTTGAGATATAATTAGCTGTCAGGTACATTTTTTTTTTCTTATAAAAATAACACTGACTTTTATTGACATGGCTAAAACTAGATTATTCAACAAAATAAACATTAACCAAATAGGCACATTCCTCAGGGTAAAAAGATAATAAAGTAAACAGACCTTTGAACTTGGACTTTTCCACTTAGATTTCATCAATATAATTCCTCAGAGGAAAATCCCTCTTTTTGGAATTCATCCAGCCTGGATGGTGACCATGACCTTTTGCCTCTGTATGTCACCTCCGTCCCTGGCATTGGCATTTCTAGTGACAATCCAGGACCACCCTCTGCTGGGGTGCCCATAACCCGGGACCAGGAGTGGTCAGTGGAGCCCTACCACTAAGGGTTCCCCAAGGTGCCCTTCTTGGGGGGGGTCTTCCCATTTGGAGAGTGAATTCCTGACTCACCTGGCGCCCAGGTCCCCTGCCCATGCCTCTGTGTACTAGGGGACAACAGAACCATCTTGTGTCTTTACTCTCCAATCACAATTTGAGGGTTCTTTTTTTTCCTTTATACTACTTTGAAAACAGAGCTAACTATGACAATCCACACACACAGCTACCAGAGGCTGAAGCAGGAGTTCAAGGCCAGTCAAGGCAACATAATAAGATGAGAGCCCCGAGTTCAATCTCCAGCACTCAAATACGAAAAAAAACAACACTTCTCTCTCTCTCTTTTTTTTTAAGCATGAAGTTTTATTTGATATGCCATCTCTTGGTTGGCCGTAGATTTTCAAATCATTTGTACTTGTATTTTAGTATTGTGTGTGTGTGTGTGTGTGTGTGTGTGTGTGTGTGTGTGTGTGTGTGTGCTGGTCCTGGGGTTTGAACTCAGGGCCTGAGCACCATCCTTTGGCTTTTTTTGCTCAAGAATAGCACTCTCCATTTGAGCCATAGCTCCACTTCTAGCTTTTGGATTTTTTTTCCTGCCAGTCGTGGGGCTTGAATTCAGGACATGGGCATTGTTCTTGGGCTTTCTCTAGGCTAGTGCTCTACCCTTGAACCACAGCCTCATTTCTAGCTTCTTTTTTTTTTTTTCTGTGTATATGGCACCAAGGAGTTGAAGGCTTTGTGCATGCTAGGCAAGCACTTTACCACGAGGCCATGCTCCTGGGCTTGAACTCAAGGCCTGAGCACCGTCCTTGGGCTTTCTCAAGGCTAGAGCTCTACTTGAGGTACAGCACCATTTCCAGACTTTTCTATGTTTGTGGTACTGAGGAATCAAACCCAGGTCTTTGTGCATACTAGGCCAAACTCCTGGCCCTGTTTGTTTGTTTGTTTGTTTTCCTAAGTGATGAATTTGAGATAAGTCTCACAGACTTTCTGTAGAGTCTGGCTTTGAGCTGGGGTCCTCAGAGCTCAACCTCCAGAGCAGCTAAGGTTACAGGTATATGCCACCAGTGCCCAGTTTTGTATTTGAATTTTTGAACTGCACTGTATTTCTACAAAAGTAGGACACAGAAAGGACTTGTGAACATTAAGCCTTGGTCTCAGCTGGACGGTCCATTAGGTATAACACTAACCCATTATTCCCAGCATGTCCCAGCCAGTCTTCCTGCTTATGAGATAGTCTCTGTGCTCCCAGGATGGAGGGGATCCAGTACTGGCCCCAGTGAGAGGCCTCCAGATGGAATTGGTCCTAGAGAAGCAAGATGGGAGTGGGGACCAGGTTGCAAATCAAGAGATTCTAAAGTCAAGTGTAGACTTGGTTTGAGTCCTGGCTCTACTTCTTTTGAGTCATGTGATTTTTAAGTTCTGTTTGCTGAGCCTTAGATTCCTCAGGACAAAGTGGATGTAAACACAGTCCCTGTTGTACAGCAAAGTTGTGTTAGATACACTCCATCACATAGGGCCAGCATGCCAGGCACAGGGTGAGGGGCACAGAGCCTGGCACTCAGTCATACTGGTGATCCGTTAACCAGGGGTTAGGAGCCATGAGACAGAAGGCCAGAGTCTACTTCTCTCAGGTACCCAGACTTTTTTGTTTACTACATTTTGCTCAAGCTTTTGATCTACCATTTTGAGACACAGCACCACCTCCAGTTTTCTGGTGGTTAATTGGAGATAAGAGTCTCCCGGACTTTCCTGCCTAGGCTGGCTTCAAAGGACAATCCTCAGATCTCAGCCTCTTGAGTAGCTAGGATTACAGGTGTGAGCCACCGCTGTCTGGCCAAAACCATTTTTTTTTTTTGCCAGTTCTAGGGCTTGAACTCAGAGGCTGGGCATTGTCCTTGGACACTTTTTGCTCAAAGCTAGCACTCTGCCACTTGAGCCATAGCGCCATTTCTGGCTTTTTCTGTGAATGTGGTTCTGGGGAATTGAACCCAGGGATTCGTGCATGCTAGGCAAGCACTCTACCACTAGGCCACAGTCCCAGCCTCAAAAACAACCCCAGTTTGGGGTTGGTGGCTCGAATGTGTAAACTTTAGCTATTCAGGAAGTTGAGACCTGAGAATCACTGTTTGAAGCCAGCCTAGGCAGAAAAGTCTGAGACGCTTATCTCTCATTAACCAGCAAGAAGCTAGAAGTAGAAGTATGGTCCAAGCGGTCGAGTGCCATCCCTGAGCAAAAAAAAGCCCCGCTTTCAAGCTCAGTTCCAGTGCATACATGTGAGCTGCTATGACCTTGTAGAGACCTGGTTGGGGCCCTAATATGGCACCCATAGGCTGTACACTCAGGACCGGTACTAAAGGAGGGAGCAGGGAGGGCCTGGGAACGTTAAGATGAGCTTCTTTTCCCCGTAGACACGCAAGTGTGGCACACAACATGCAGTGAGAAGCCTTTGAACAGCAGGTAAGAGTCCCACAGAGGAGGTAGGATGTGCTCATCTTTGTAAGGACTGATTTCCGCCTGCTAGCAAGTCTTAGGCTTTTTTCCTACGTTCTTTATTTAATGTAGTTTAGAACCCTACACTAAGGTGCTGAGAGCAGGGAGCCATGGCAACATGAACTCAAAAATCACCACTTGCTAAGACTACCTCACCACTGATATGCAGAGAATGGGTCCCTTCTTTTACCTGTTATGGTTTGAATCCTAAATATTCCCCAAGGCCCAGGTATTGAAGGCTTGGTTGCTCCTCTCTGTGCTGTTGGGTAATAGTGGAACTTTTCATGTAGCTTTCTTTGGTACTGGTTCTGAGGCTTGAACTCGGGGCTTTAAGTTCTCATTTGGCTTTTCCACTCAAGACTGGTGTTCTGCCACTCGAGCCTTACCTCCGCTTTTAGCTTTTTGGTGGTTAATTGGAGATATATAACTTGTGGATTGTTCGGTCTGGACTAGCTTTGGACCTCTATCCTTAGATCTCAGTCCCCTGTGCAGTTATAAGCATATAATTGTGAGCCACCAGCACCTGGCCGATGGTGTAACTTTCATGGTTGAGGGCTAGTGGGAGGAGGGGAGGTCATGGAGAGAGGGCCTTTCAAGGGGACATTGGTACTGGATTCCTTCTTCTCTTTTTTCCCCACCTGCCTTGTTTCTGCAGCCTAATGGGTGATGCTGTCACAGGTCCCAGAGCATGAGAAAAAGTGACCACAGGAACATCTGAAACTCTCAGTCAAAATTAGTCTTCCTTCCTTATTTGTCTCAAGAGTTTTGTCAGGACCACGCCAACACACGCTTGAAGGTGGTGAATCAACTCTGAAGTGTGGCGCATGAACCAGCACTGACCCACGCAGGGTCTCCTTGGAGAGGATTCTCAGCCCGCCCATTTCCAAATGGGAAGGGAGGGTGCTGTCGCAGGCACCTTTATCCTTCATCCTGTGACGTGTCCACAGGGCTTTTTTTTTTCCCTACCAAGTCTTCAAGTTACCAAGTATGGCAAAGAGGAGCTTTGCTTAGATATGCAACTCAGGGCGGGGACTGTGGCTTAGTGGTAGAGTAATTGCCAAGCATGCATGAAGCCCTGAGTTCTATTCCTCAGTACCACATGAACAGAAAAAGCTGGAAGTGGCATTGTTGCTTAAATGGCAGAGTGCTAGCACTCTGCGCAAAAGCTCAGGGACAGTGCTCAGGCCCTGAGTTCAAGCCCCAGGACTGGCAAAAAAAAAAACAAAACAAAACAACAACAAAAAAACCCAACTCTCATCCTGGGCTTGGTGGGGACTATTTGTCTTTATCCCTTATAGTGTGGCTCCAAAATGGCGCACTCCCATTTTGTCTATAAGGTCAGTTGGGAATTGTCAGTTAGAAAGCTTGATTTTCATCCATGTGGCTTCTAGGACTGCCTTACAGCATGGAGGTGAGGCTCCAACAGGGAGGGAAAACGAAGCTGCCAGCCCTCTGAAAGTCTAGAACTGGTTCAGTGTCACTTGCACCCCATGCAGAGGATTAAACAGCCCCAGGCTAGCATGGGTGCAGCACTAGACTGTTAAAAGCTGAGTGGTATGGGGTCTGAAAAGGCTCACTGGCGGCCATCTTGGCCAATAGTTAACGGCACCTCAGTACTGCTAGAGTGACAGCAGATGTATAGAGGGATAAACAGGAGTCTGGGGGTTGAACCTCTTCTCCAGCGTATTACCAACAGATAAATGGATTTAAGGCTTTGAAGGACAGCCAGGATCTTGCTGGTATGTGAGGTTCATTCCAGGTGTCACTGGAAGGAAGCAAAAGAGCAAGCCTATGAGGCCTGAAATTCCAAGAAGTTACAAGTAAAGATGTCGCAAGAGACCACCTTCCTCCACCCTCCTCCTGCCCCTCCTCAGCTCAAGGCAACTGTGAGAGAGCCTGGTGTCATGAGGCGAGACTACAGAGAAGCCACATTTTGAGAGGTCGAATCTTGGAGTCTTTATTAGAAGGCCAGTGACCACATGATGACCAGCAGTCAGCAAATACAGCCAGGAGACAGGACACAGGATATGGATGTGGAGACATGTGGTGTGGCATAATGGCACCGGAGCTAGTTTTGGCCTAAATAGGGTCATGACTGCCAGGGGGCAGGATCACAGGAAATTCCCAGTCCAGGCATTGGACTGACAGGTTTTGTAACCTATCAGCCAAGCTTCCAGGGATTCAGGCATGCCACTCACCTGGGAGGAGGTGGGTCACCTTTCCGCAGCATGGAGACAAGATGCCAGATCCTACCAGGCAACATGTAGCCAAGATGGCACCAGCCAGACCTGACCTCCTTACTTCACTAGAGACTGGAGTTTCTGAAGAATCCACAAAGCACCACAACAGAAACTCAGCTGTAATATTCTGCCAACCAGAGAGAGCAATACCATCGGACCAAGTAGTGAGTGATAACCTCTTACCCTATTTCCTGTCCTTTCCTCCTTCTCTCGTCTCTTGTCTTCACCCTTCTCCTCCCCTCCTGGGAAACCATGGTGTCTTAAATATTGGTTAGGCCAAAAAGGTACTGAAAGGTTCAACCTAAATCTTCATGCTCTTTAGGGATGCAATTTGTAGCTTACTCATTCTGATGACTTTCCAGGGGGAAGTCTTCCTAAAATAGCTGCACTGCTGAGGTCATTCAGAGGCTCTTCTGGGGAAGAGGTGGCCAGCCTTTGCTTTAGATGCTTTCCACAGTGAAGTGTTTCCTTTCTCATTAGACAGAGCTTTCTGGAAGTCTCCTGATCGCCCCCATAGCCTGCATTCTCAGAGTTTCACTCCTCATGGTTATCAGCTCAAATTTCAGGTGGACACATCCTTTTACCAACCTTGATCTCCACCATACACACCTGTGGAGAGCCCAGGTCAGCCCTGATTCAGCCAGAAGATATGTACAGTATATCCTCCCTTTAAAGCTCTTTTTGTTTTGTTTTGCCAGTTCTGGGGTTTGAACTCAGGGCCTAGACACTGTCCTTGGGCTTTCTCAAGGCTAGAGCTCTACCACTTGAGCTACAGCATCACTTTCAGCTTTTTCTATATATGTGGTACTGAGGAATCAAACCAGGGTCTTTGTGCATGCTAGGCAAGCACTCTACCACTAGGCCACACTGCTGGCCCCTTAAAGCTGTTTTAACCTATCCTCTATTTTCTTTCTTTCTTTCTCTTTCTTTTTCTGGTCCTCGGCTTGAACTCAGGGTCTGGGTGCTGTCCCTGAGCTTCTTTTGGCCCAAGGCTCCTGCTCTACCACTTGAGCTACTTCCAGTTTTTGAGGGATTAATTGGTGATAAGATTCTTATAGACTTTTGTGCCCAGTCTACTGAGTAGCTAGGATTATAGGCATAGCCCCTGATGAGGGGCTCCAGCCCTCTAACTTTTAAACCCTAAAAGTCCTGCCTGGAGAGAGAGTCCACGTTATAGGGAATGAATACACAGGAGTCCTTGGGGCATGTTGCTGTCACGGGGCCTGAGCCAATTTGGTGTAGGGGTAGGGGAGAACAATTCTCTCATTAGACACTTGTTAACTAAGTGAGGTCAAACATGTTCAGGGCCACTGGACATGTTCTCCATGGGACACAAGCGGGTCCAATGAGAAGGTGAGAACTTAGTAGGTCCTTCTTGAGTAATAAGTATTGGCTCTTGCTTAATGTGGTCACCTGGATGTTTGTAGTAGGGTGAAAGAGTGACTCTCTGCTGCCTAACTCATAAGTGTTCACAAGGTACTATAAGTGTGTAAGTGTGTGTGTGTGTGTGTGTGTGTGTGTGTGTGTGTGTGTGGTAGGGGGTGCCTGAACCCAAGGCCTGATTGCTCTCTGGGAGTTTTTGTGCTCAAGGCTAGTACTGTACTATTTGTGCAACATTTCCACCTCTGGCTTTTTTTTTTTCTTGTATAGTTTGTTGAAGACAAGAGTCTTAGAGTTGGACCAGGTGGCTCAGTCAGGAGGCTGAGATCTGAAGATCATAGTTCAAAGCCAGCACAAAAGTCTATGAGACTCTTATCTCCGATTAATCACTCAAAAACTGGAAGTGATATTGTGGCTCAGCTCAGAGACAGGGCTGAGTTCAAGACTCAGTACTGGCACACATACAAAAATAAAACAAGCACAGGGCTGGGAGTTTGGCCTAGTGGTTGAGTGTTTGTCTAGCATGTACGAAGACCTGGGTTTGATTCCTTGGAACCACATACATAGAAAACCTGAAAGTGGTGCTGTGCCTCAAGTGGTAGGGCTCTAGCCTTGAGGAAAGCCCAAGGACAGTGCTCAGGCCCTGAGTTCAGTTCCCAGGACTGGCTAAATAAATAAACAAATAAAGCAACAACAACAAAAAGTCCCAGGGCTTCCTGTCCAGGCTGGCATTGAACCATAATCCTAACATTTCAGCCTAGGATTAGAAGTGTGATCCACCAGCATGCAGCCAGGTACTTTCTAAAAAGAAAATGCCATCTGGGCACTGGTGGCTCACGCCTGTAACTCTAGCTACTCAAGAGGCTGAGTTCTGAGGAATGCATTCAAAGGCAGCTGGGCAGGAAAGTTGATGAGACTCCTATCTCCAGTTAACCACCAGGAAACTGCAAAGTGCCACTGTGGCTCAAAGTGGTAGAGCACTAGCCTTGAGCAAAAAGCATTCAGCCTCTAAGTTCAAGCCCCACAGCAATTACAAAAAAAAAAGAAAATGGAAAAGAAGATCATACCTAAGCCCTGATGGCTCATGCCTATAATCCCAGCTACTCAGGCCCCTGAGATCTGAGAATCGTGGTTCAAAGCCAGCCTGAGCAGACAAATCCAAAAGACCGAGGCTATGAGTTCAAGCCCTAATTCCTAATACAAGAAAAAAAAACACCTGCCAGCCAAATCCTATGTAACCCCCTTGGTTTTTGTTGTTGGTCATGGGGCCTGAGAGCTGTCCCTGAGCTCTTCAGCTCAAGGTCACCACTCTACCCCTTGGGCCACAGTCCCACTTCCTGTTTGTTTTAGTGATTAATTGGAGATAAGAATCTCATGGACTTCAGTGTCCAAGCTGGCTTTGAGCCTCGATCCTCAGATCTCAGCCTCCTGAACAGCTAGGATTACAGGTGTGAGCTACCGAGCGTGGCATAACCCCCTTCTTTATACTTAGAAGAGTTCTGTTCCAAGATACTCTGTGGAGAAGAAGCCTGGGCGGGTGTTGAGTGTAGCTTTGCTCAGGGTGAACACAGCCTATGCCTCTCTAGCATCAGTTTTGTTCAAAGTTTCAAGGAGGAAAACACATTTTTTTCAGATAAACATATTATGAAACAGACTGTAAAATTCACATGCATTTTAAAATATAAATTGCAAATTTCCAAAGAAATTTTTAGCTTTACAGCTGGCCTTTTTGGGCTACAACCTCTTCTCACCCGCCCCCAGCGTGGATTCACGTGAGTGTGCTTCGGTGGTGAAGCTGAAGAAGCCGGGAGTGTGAAACGGTTTTGTTGGAGATGGGGCCCCACGGATGAACCACGTGCCCAGAAGACGAAGGTCCAACCCCCACCTCAGCTGGTTGCATAAACAGGGCTTCCTTGCGTAGGAGCCGATGTCTCGCTGTGAGCTATTGTGGCAGCTTCATAGAGAGCTTTCCAGGCGAATGGCTTGAAGAGGATGTCTTGATAAACTGTTAAAGGTAGTCTTCAGTGCCCCTCGACACCCTTCCTAGGAAGATTCACAGAATAAATTCTTGCTTGAGTTTAGAGCTCAGGGAACGAGGCCTGCGCAAGAGAATTCGGTAAAGTTCTTTGTCTTACTGGACAATGTAAATGTAGGTAACTTATTGTTTGCTTTCTGCTTCATTACCACACAGCTTAGACCCAAGTTCTCAGTCATGGTATGTTCCATTCTGGTGCCAAAAATGCCTGTCCTGTGCCATCTTCAGGGAGATTCTGAGCTGTTCAGTCCCCGAGGGTTCCGTCCTGTTGTGTCTATGGAGAGTGCAGGAAGCAAGCACTCACTCACCTCAGTGTAAATATTTTTCAATTAATTTCTAATTGTGATCCATTTACAACTAGAATCTGGATCTCAGACCCCAAACTATGAAGGAACACTAATAAAGAAGTCAAGTCCTGTAAAGGAAAATTTGATTTTTTTTAAAGCTGGTAGCTCACACCTGTATTCAGCCCGGGCAGTAGAGTCTGTGAGACTCTTATTTCAATCAACCACCAGAAAACTGGAAGTGGAGCTGTGGCTCAAAGTGGCAGAGCAGTCGTCTTGAACATAAAAGCGTCCAGACTGAGGTAAGCCTCATGACAGAGTGGGGGAAGAAAAGGAAAGTGATACAAATTTACAATGTTTTACTTACGGCACAATTTTTGTTTCATTTTTGAAAAAGAGATATTTCTAGTCACCTGCTGGTGGCTCACACCTATAACCCCAACTACTCAGGAGGCTGAGGATCATGGTTCAAAGCCAGCCTGGGCAGGAAACTTCATGAGACTCTTTAGTTAACTAGCAAAAAGCTGGAAGTGGAAATGTGACTCAGGTGATAGAGCCTTCAGTGAAAAAGCCAAATTAGAGGATTAAGCCCTGAGTTCAAGCCATAAAAACAGCTGCCCTCCTCCAAATAGATACTACTCTTTTTTTTTTTCTTTTTGCCCTTCCTGGGGCTTGAACTCAGGACCTTTGGGGCTGTCCCAGTGTTTCTTTTGCTCAAGGCTAACACTTTACCATT
Source organism: Megascapheus bottae (assembly GCF_031878675.1). Taxonomy (NCBI): domain Eukaryota; kingdom Metazoa; phylum Chordata; class Mammalia; order Rodentia; family Geomyidae; genus Megascapheus; species Megascapheus bottae. The sequence goes on from NC_143509.1 coordinate 54,972,636, forward strand.
TGAGCCACAGCTTCACTTCTAGCTTTTTGGGTAGTTTATTGCAGATTAGAGTTTCACGATCTTTCCTGCCTAGCCTGGCTTCCAACTGTGATTCTCAGATCTCAGTCTCCTGAGTAGCTAGAATTACAAGCTTGAGCCATCAGTACTCAGATATTTCTAGAAGGGACATTCTTGTCAATGTGGTCTGTTTTCAAAAAGTGTGCTATGTCTGTTAGGATCTGCGGGTCACAAGAAAGGCAGCACCCAACAGTGATTTGTGTAGACTGTGGTCAGTCTGGGTTTAGATTCTGGTTCCACTGTGGAATAGAATTATTAGCAGGGGCTCCGAGTGTGGTTCAAGTGATAAAAGTGCTGAGCAAGCAAACTAAACAAATCCAAAGTCCTAAGATCAAACCTATATACTGTTATGAAAAGAAATGTCAATGAGTTAAATGTGTCTAGTAAAAGACAATGATTCTCCAGTTTTCTGAAGGCCAATGCGAGGTGGAAGATGAGCTCCCCATTTAGCCTGCCACCCGCTCCCCATGAACTCCCTACATCCAACGCGCCACAAATACCATTCCCTCTTCACAACAGCCACGGTCTCTCCATCTTTCTTCATCTCTTGGACATCTGTGAGACTGTTAGCCACAGTATTTTAGGAAAAGAGAACACCACGTTCAAAGACAGCTGTGAATGAGGAGGCACAGTGAAGATGAGAGGAGTCATGGAAGTTCACACAGCTGATACAACTCTGCCCATGGCTTCTGTCCAGATGTGCTTTTTCTGTCGTCTATTTTTTCTTTTCCCTACCTCTCTGGCTACTTCTAAGTTTTGTTTTGTTTTCTCCTTTATGTCCCTTAACTGTTGACACTTCCCTCATGGTTCAGTTCTAGATGCTTTCTCTTTTCCCTCTGTATGGTCTTTCCAGACAATTTCATTTTTTTCCCCAAAGCTTCCATTATAACTCTTATGCTGATCAACTCCAAATTCTTGCCCAGACTTATCTTTTCACATGGAAATCTCATAGGAACCTCCAGGTTGCCATTATAATGAACTGATTTTTCCTATATTTTATGGTGTCAATGACACCATAGTCAGAAACCAAGGAGTGAGTTTTATTTCCTACTCCCCCACCACCCACATCCCATGAATCTGCCTCTCCAAAATAGATGCTTCAAGTCTATCCTCACTGGAAACAGCCTCTTCTAGCCTTCCACCCTTTCTTGCTGGGCTATGGAACGGTTTCCCTACTTTCAATCATGATAGGCTCCAATCTGGTCAACATCCATTGGCTCCAGACTTTGTCTTCTAGAGCAAAAAGTGAATTCACATGTTGAATTATCCATGCAACTCAAAGTCATGGAAACCCATGGGGAAAAAAGTTAATGACAGGTGAGATGTTTCTTATCTATTGTGAGGTGAAAGCAGTATGTGTATGTGTTCTCTGTCTCTGTCTCTCTCTGTCTCTGTCTCTCTCTCGCTCTCTCTCTGTCTGTCTCTGTCTGTCTCTCTGTCTCTGTCTCTGTCTCTTTGTCTCTGTCTCTGTCTCTCGATATATAGATGGTGGTAGCTCAAGGCTACCGCCCTACCTTTGATCCAAGCCCCACTTCCCATTTTCTAGGGGTTAATTGGAGATAAGAGGCCCAGGTCCCATTGTGCCCAGGCTGGCTTTGAACCTTGATCCTCAGATCTCAGCCTCCTGAGTAGCTAGGATTACAGGTATGAGCCACCTCACCTTGCCCAGCTTTTTTTTTTTTTTTTTTTTTTTTTTGTAAAACTACTTAAACTGCTCGACCACCTGCCTGGGTGTTTTCCTTGTGACACCTGAATGTGGTATTTTCCTGGTGAACAAGACCACCTGTGTGTGGTGCTCTCCTTTAAAAGCTCAGCTCTCTGGAACGTCGGGGCAGCTTGCTCACAGCCCAAAGGTGGACAGTAGCTGCTGCTCTGCTATTAAACTGATTCCTAGCTGGTGACGAGTGCTGGTGACTCTATTACTGGGGGGTTCTCCCCCCCCACCAAAAATGGCTGGGATATAACATTAAGAACTTCAACTGAACTTCTTTCTTGAGTATGCCTTGCTCTTTCAGGTCTTTCAACATGCTAGTGTCTCTTCCTAAAGAGTTTTTTCCTTTCTTTCTCCTTCCTTTCCTTCTTCCCTCCTTCCTCCCTTTCTCCCTTCCTTCCTTTCTTCCTTCTCCTCCCCCCCTCCCTGTTTTATTTCTTCTTTCTTCTCAAGTGCTCTTCCACTTGAGCCATGCTCAAGTCCTTGCTTTCATTATTTTCCAGGTAGAGTCTAACTTTTTTCCCAGGCTTGCCAGAACCATGATCCTCCTACCATGCCTGGACTTGTTGTTGTTGAGATGGAATCTTACAAACCTTTTGGCCCGTGCAGGCCTTGAACCATAATCCTCCCCAATCTCAGCCTCTCGAGTAGCTGGGATTGTATGTCTAAACTACCACCCTTGGGTTTGATTTTTCTTTTCTTGGTTTAGCTCTTCTAATTCTGTAGATTCAATTTTAATGTTGCTTTATCAAATTAGACTTTCTGGCCATATGCTTTCTTATTACCGTGTATTTCTTTTCTCTACCACTTATCACAGAAGTGGAAATTTCATGCTTCCCTTGTTTCCTTGTTGAACAATATTACCTGTGAAAATAGAAACTGTGTCAGTCTTACTACCTTGTCGTTTAGCGCCTATCATTGGCCCGCAATCATTTGGAGCTCAATTAGTAGACGATATGGGCAGACATCCAAACATGTGCTCTCTCTGCATTGCTCATAAGAAAACTAGAAAACACATAATTTTCTAACAGGAGAAAATATGTCAAAGTGTGACCCTTATGTCAATTACTTACGCACTCTAATCATAGGAATATCATGGAAAGGAGTTCATGACATGTGGGAGGGTGTTACATGAAAACAACCACAGCTCATGTGTGTATTTATAGGCTGGTCATATTTTCTCTTGAGGATTGTTTTATTTTATGGTGAAAAACATCTTTAGAATTAGCCAGCTGGACTTAGTTTAGATGATCCTAATTTTTTTGTCTGTATGCTTTTGCAGTTTGAATTCCCCGTGATTTCTTCATTGCTTTTTACCTGTCTCTTTTTTATTTCTGTCTCTTGTCAACATTTGTTATGAGCAATACATCTTCCATTTGAACTATTGTTGAACAATTTTCCATTGTTTTCCTTCTTAGATCATATAGTAGTCTTTCTTTTCAGAGTTTTCCTCTTCTCGGTCTTAAAGAAAGTAAAGAATTATTCTTTTACTTTTATTTCTTTTTTGCCAGTCACAGGACTTGAACTCAGGGCCTGGGCAAGGCTAGCACTCTACCACTTGAGCTACAGCACCACTTCTGGTTTCTCCTGTGTATGTGGTACTGAGGAATTGAACCCAAGCACTCAACCATATCCCCAGGCCATTCTTTTTGTTGTTGTTTGTGAGACTTGAACTCAGGGACTGGGCACTCTCTCTAAGCTCTTCAAGACTAGCACTCTACCACTTCAAGCCATAGCACCACTTCCAATTTTCTGGTGGTTAACTGAAGATAAGAATCTCATGGATTTTGGTCTTGGGCTGGCTTTGAACTGCCATCCTTAGATTTCAGCCTCTTGAGTAGCTAGGGTTTACAGGCATAAGCCACCATTACCCAGTTTCCAGCTCGTTCTTTTTCTTATTCAATAGTATTTTCATGGGCTTCAGTCTCTGTTCCCCCTACACACACACACACACACACACACACACACACACACACACACACACACCTTTTTTTTTTTAATGGAACTGGATCTTGAACTTGCTAGCCAGATGTTCTGCCATTTGATCCACACTCCCACACCCCCTTCCCATTTGACATAAATGAAACGAATAAGAAAAGGCATCTAACTCCTTGTTATCTGCGTCTAATAATCCCTTTCTTTCCCAGATGAACAACTGGAAAGGAAGTTGGTATGAATGCTTTCCAGTCAAGTTCTCTCTGAATTATGTTGTAATCTAATTTCCTGAGGCATCACCTTTGACATCTTTGTCATCTTCCCACTATTCTTTGATTCTACAACCTCACATAATTGTTTCAGTTCCTTTTTCATTAGGGAAAGGAGCCAGAGTTTCTAGGGACATGACTAAGTCCAAGTGTGATTACAGGAATTGTACCAGGCAAACTGAGATACCCCCCTTTTTTTGCCAGTCCTGGGGCTTGAACTTGGGGTCTGGGCACTGTCCTTGAGCTTCCTCAAGGCTGGAACTCTACCACTTGAGCCACAGTAGCCCTTCTGGCTTTTTCTGTGTATGTAGTACTGAGGAATAGAACCCAGGGTTTGTGCAATGCTAGGTGAGCACTCTACCACTAGGCCAGGCCCCCTCCTTCCCCCCAGATACCTTCTTATACCAGATAGGAAGACTTAGGCATCATAAGTACTTGGGAACCAGCACACAGGGCCTAGCTGGGCCAGTTATTTGAGCATCCATAAAAATAACTAGAGTGGATTGAGAATACATCTGATACCTGAAATCATGTGTTGTAATTTCCCCTCACCAAGTCCTAACTGGTTTCTGTATGAGAATGCTAGAGACCAACTCTTCATTATAAAAGTATCACCCACTTTTCCTGTTTAGGCTGGCTTAGAACAGTGATCTTCAGAGCTCAACCTCATGTTAGCTAGGATCTCAGGTGTAAGCTACCAGCACCAGGCCAGTCCTCCTACTCTTAAACTAGACACAAAATCCAGGCACTCTGTACCATATCCTCTGGTTGTCTCAAGGATTTAGAGAGCCAGTATCTTTGGCCTGGATTTTTTCCAATGTTTTCCAGCTGTTCTCTGGGCTTCCCTGGGAAAGTTTGCCTTCCCAAACTTCTCAAACCTTGCAACCCCAGGCGCTCCCTTCTGATCATATTTTTCCTCTTCCCTGTGTCTGCCCCTGTGCCCCATCTGAAAGAAACCTCCAAAGGCCAGAAATGGCTCACAAAGCCCACCAACCTCTCATTTTAACTTAACTGAAGTTTTCTTATTTGCTGTGATAAGACTTGAACCCAGGGCCTCATAAACGTCATATAAATGCCCTATCACTGGGCTATCCCCAGTTCCTGTCAACTTACTAAGAAGTCACCCCACAACTCCCCATTAGTACCCTTCTGTATGTCTGATTATTTTGCTGCTGTCCCCCAAACACTTTCACACAAAAACCTCTGTCTTCTTTATGACCCTGCTCAAAATCTACCTCAAGCTATCTCCCTCTGTGTGCTTACCACTCAAGTACCTCTCAAACTTCTCAGAACTTCCTTATCATGTCTTTTTTTGCCAATCCCAGGGCTTGAAGTCAGGGTGTAAGCACTACCCTAGGACTTTTTCAAGGCTAGACTCTACCACTTGAGCCACAGCACCATTTCCAGCTTTTTTCTACATATGTGATACTGAGGAATTGAACCCGGGTCTTCATGCATGCTAGGCAAACACTCTACCACTAGGCCAAACTCCTGGCCCCATCTTTCTTTCTTTTTTTTTTTTTTTTAATAAGACTTCTGAGTCTTATTAAAAAGTCTTATGTGGTAGCTCATGCTATAATCCTAGCTACTCAGGAGGCTGAGGTCTAAGGATCAAAGTTTGAAGGCATCTTAGGCAGAAAAAAAAATAATTCTAGAAATTTTTTTTTCCCCAGTCTTGGGCCTTGAACTCAGGGTTTGAGCACTATCCTTGGGCTTTCTCAAGGTTAGAGCTCTACCACTTGAGCTACTGGATTTTTTCTATGTATGTGGTATGGAGGAATCGAACCCAAGTTTTCATGCACACTAGACAAGCACTCTGCCAGTAGGCCAAACTCCCGACCCTAATTCTGGAGATTCTTGTCTCCAGTTAACCAGCAAAAAAGCACCCAGAAGTGATGTTGTGGCTCAAGCTCTAGTACCAGCATACATATACACACCCAGAAAGGACTATTATTACTGTATTATATATTTTTGTTTATGAAATAATCTTCTTACTTGGATTTTAAACTTCCTACTATAATTTCTTGTGTATGGGTGTACCTATCCTGGAGATTGAACTCAGAGCTGGGTCACTGTCCCTGAGATTCTTTAAGACTAGCACTCTACCAGTTGAGCCACACCTCCACTTCTATCTTTTTTGGGTGCTTAATTGGAAATAAGATCTCATGAATTGATCTAGTGTGGCCTAGTGGTAGAGCACTTGCCTAGCATGCATGGAGTCCTGGGTTTGATTCCTCAGTACTATATACTCAGAAAAAGCTGGAAGTGGTGCTGTGGCTCAAGTAGTAGAGCACTAGCCTTGAGCAAAAGAAGCTCAGGGACAGTGCCCAGGCCCTGAATTCAAGCCCCAGGACTAGCCAAAAACAAAAAAGTCTCATAGACTTTCTTGCCTGAGCTAGCTTTGAACCATGATCCTCAGATCTCAGCCTCCTGAGTAGCTAGGAATACAGGTATGAACCACCAATGTTGGGTGATTTCCTTCTTTTCTTTCTTTCTTTCTTTCTTTCTTTCTTTCTTTCTTTCTTTCTTTTTCTCTTTCTTTCTCTCTTTCTTTCCTTCCTTCCTTTTCTTCTTTTTCTTCCTTCCTTACCTTTTCTTTTCACTGCTGTGTTCCTTCTACCCAAAATAGTGCTTAGCCCCAGAACAGAGCCTCAAATGGATAAATCATGAAGGAAAAGGAAGAAACCTTATATGCAGATATGTAGATATTGAACACAAGACACTTGTGAAATCCTTGCATTGTGTAGAGGTGGTAGAGAATTTGGAAGCATCCCTATCTATCTGCAGGTTTCATTGCCATGGTATGATTTGTTCTATGATGAGGCCCATAAAAATCCTCCGTCCTACAAGCCTGTAGAACCAAGCTTTGTGAGAAAACAAGATAGTGAGGAAGGAAGACCTGGTTTTCCCAGTTGTGCTTAGCGTTAACTCACTTTATGAGGAATCCAAAGCCAGGACACATAGTTAAGTGTCCAGAAGTTGTGAGATAACAACGGCATTTTTTTGGTGCCACTATTGGGACTTGAAGTAGGGCCCCTCACTCTCACTTGGTGTTTTTACTCCAGGCTGGAATTCTACCACTTGAGCCACATCTCCATGTCTGACTAATTGCTGGTTAAGTAGAGTAAAGAATCTCTGGGCTGACTTTGAACTGTGACACTCACTTTCAGTATCCTGAGTATCTAGGATTACAGGCACGAGGCACTAGAGCATTGCCTTTTTTTTTTTTTTTTTTTTTTTTTTGGTGTGGGGGGTTCTTGATCTCAGGGCCTGAGCACTGTCCTTGGGCTTTCTCAAGGCTAGAGCTCTATCACTTGAGCCACAGGACCACTTCTGGCTTTTTTCTATGTAAGTGGTACCAAGGAATCAAACCCATGTTTTCGTGCATGCTAGGCAAGCACTGTTAACACCAGGCCAAACTCCTGGCCCTGAACATTGCTTTAAGTTGCTAAGTTTAGGGGTACTTTGTTATTCCATGCCAGTTGAGTATATCAGAGTTTGGTCTAGTGACTGGACTCTTGGCTTCTTAAATGCAGTGACTGTTTATTCAGCATTTGTCAGATGTACATTCTTTGAATGTCTGAGTGACTTGAAGTTTAATCATTTTCTGCATCTGCATGCATTTTAAGGCTCCACCAGACGGTGCCAGCCCTGATAGGACTTGGGGTTTTAAAGAACAGGGTGACATTTTCTAAACACATGATCACTTTCCACCAGAGTAAGATGGTATTTTTAAAGTCAGCAGCAAGAAGGGAGAGGTCATTATTTTTTTTTATTGTAATTAGTAAAAGGGTTACATGATATTTGCCAGATAGAAGGTGCATTAATTCACATACATTGATACCCTTTCACATGTCTTGGTACCCGTTTCCCTCCCCCCCCCACACCCCCCACCCGTCTTGGTTTTCCCCCCTTCCCTATCAAATTTCAAATATCCAAATACAAATAAATTCAATATATCAGATAACAAAGTGAGATACTATACCAATATGAGATAACCAAGGGACAGCAAAGAAGGTGAGAGACAACATAGTACATTAAGGACAACAATCATTCATTATATGGCTTTTGTTTCACTATCCTGGAGGTCCTTTCAATTAGCTTCACATTATATGGCCTTATGTATCAAGATTTTGCTCTATTGCAGATCTCTGCTAGTAGAGCCCAAGGTTTCTACTGATTATGACGAATGAGCGAAACCATTGAGCCTAAGTTCCTTTGAGTCTGGCTTACTTCACTTAATATGATTTTTTCTAAGTCTTTCCATTTCCTAACAAATGGGGCGATGTCATTCTTTCTGACAGCAGCATAGAATTCCATTGTGTACAAATACCACAACTTGTTGATCCACTCATCAACTGAGGGACATCTAGGTTGGTTCCATATCTTTGCTATGGTGAATAGTGCTGCAATGAACATTGTTGTGCTAGTGGGTTTAGTATGTCCTTGTTTCTGGGTGGTTGGGTAAATGCCAAGTAGTGGAATTGCTGGGTCATAGGGGAGTTCTATGTTTAGCCTTTTGAGGCACTGCCACACTGCTTTCCATAGTGGTTGAACGAGTTTGCACTCCCACCAACAGTGTAGTAGTGATCCCTCCTGGCCACATCCCCTCCAGCATCTGTTGTTATTCGTTTTCCTGATCCTGGCCATTCTAACTGGAGTGAGGTGGAATCTTAGAGTTGTTTTGATTTGCATTTCTTTTATGACCAGAGATGTTGAGCATTTCTTCATGTGTCTATAGGCCATTTTTGTTTCTTCTTCAGAGAAGACTCTCTTTAAGTCTTTGGCCCATTTTTTAATGGGATAGTTGTTACTTTGGAGGTTAGTTTTGGAGTGATTCAATTTTTTGAGTTGTTGATAGGAGAGGTCATTATTATTACTATTTTTGTTGTTGTTGGTCATGAGGCTTGAACTATGAGCTTGGGCTCTGTCCCTGAGCTCTGCAGCTCAAGGTTTCTACTCTACCCCTTGAGCCACAGCACCACTTCAGTTTTCTAGTGGTTAATTGGAAACAAGAATCTCATGGACTTTAATGCTCAGGCTGGCTTTGAACCTCGATCCTCAAATCTCAGCCTCCTGAGTATTGGCTAGGATTACAGGTAATTATTATCTAGAACAATGCCCCCCGATTAGAATCCTCCCAACACAAGCCTGTGTTCCCAATCACCGGTTACTGTTGCACTTTCCCTTCCTTCACAACGCACATCCGAAGAGGTGTAGTCTAGTGAGAACAATCTTTCCTCTCTCAATGATGCAGAGCTGAGACGTCCACTCATGAATCTGACCCTTGGCTCACCAGTATGGAATCCCTTATTTAAAATCTCAGCTGGAGGATAGGATTAATACAAAAGTCCAGCATATTGACCACTGCTCCAAGCATCAGATTCCCGCCTCTGACCATGGACACATACATTGCCACATCTTAGATTCCTTTTGAGCAGAAAGGCTCCTGAGTAGCCAGAATGACAAGTGTGACCCACTGGCATGAGGCAACAAGACCCTATCTTAAAATAAGGGCTGGAGATGAAAGAAGGTATGGTTCAGCGGTATAGCTCCTGTCTAGCAAGTGTGAAGCCCTGAGTTCAAACTCCAGTAGCACCAACAAAGAAAGAAGGAAGAAAGAAAAGGAAGAAGTGGAGGGGAAGATCTCCTTGTTTTAGAGAAGAATCCTCTAGAACCTGAGAAAAGTGGTCATTTGAAATGATTTCTGAGAGGAGCCCGGGTCAAATAGTATCTCCTGAAGCAGTGAACAGAACTTCTGGATGCACATTCACAATCCCCCAGGGGCCCTGCTCTGCTCAGTTAAGGCAGCACTGAGCAGGGCGAGCGTGGACCTGGGCCTGGGAAGAGCTTGTGGTAAGGTTGCTGTACAGGCAGGAACTGGAGTTCTAGACTGCTCTAGATTAGAGGCAGGCCTCATCTTCCAGAGGGGGGAAGGTAGGTTAACCATACATTTCAGAGGGACTTTCAAGCTAACCAGTAAGTTGTCAATTTCCAAAGTTCAAGACACTTTTTCCGTGGCTAAGAACATTTGAGAAAATCAAAGCAAAGCTTGATGCTCTGAAGCAGCTTTGAAGTTTCAAATGTAAAACACCCAGGCCATGCCACCCTGCAGAAGGGAACATTTGAAATTCCCAGAGAGCATGTCAGAATTTCAAAAGCTTGTAATAATAGGTGGAAGCTGACTGATGTCTGGAGCCAAGCAGGTGGCAAGAATGAATAGGATCACAGTCACCAGAAGCCTCTGGACCTCTCTGCCTTCTACATAGAAATAGACACCAATGGACTTGGAGGAAGAGCCACAGCCACCAAAAGAATCCTGTCCAGAACATCTCTGCCAGAGGGCAGCTCATCACAGCTGGAATAATCTCAGAGAAGAGGCTCTTATTGTCTTTCTAGAACAGTCTATACCACTTCAGCGGAACTGGATTCGTGTAAGAAAGGTATCCTGTTAGTTTGGCTGTGAACATCACGTGGATGTATCTCACCATGCAGGCTCTGACTCTCCCCAGGTCAGGCATCCTTACCAGCCATTCCCTCCACACCCCCTCCCTTCTCTGGCCTGGGTTCACAGTTTCTCTTGTTTTTGATGGAAAATGCTTTCCAGATTCCTGACCCCCTGGCTGCCCTCTTTGATCTGTCAGTGTGTTTCTTTAAAATTGGACACCAGAACCAAACACGTGGTAAATATCAGGTGCACTGGAAATGCCGAGCATGGATTCACACATACAGCACCTGGGCTTGGTTCCCTGTCATTAGAAGAGGGAGCCAGGCCCAGGCAGGTTGAGCTTCGGACAGTGGTGTGAGTGAAAGACATCTTTCCCAGAAGTCTTATCTTCAAGTAACAACCCCAAAAAGCTGGCATTGGAGCTGGAGCTCAAGTGGTAAGAGTGTTATCCTTGAACAAAAAGAAGCACACGGACAGCATCCACACTCTAAGTTCAGTCCTCAGGACTGGCACTCAAGTGCCACTCTTGTGCATGCACACACACACACACACACACACACACTGCAGGCAGGGAATGGCCGACAGCACTGTTCTGGGGAGCAGAGGAGTTAATGCCCCAAAAGGCACTTCCTTTGAAGCAGGAGGGATGGTTGTCTCCCTTGTCTGTCCATTTTTGTCTTGTGCGAGAGAGTCAGGACTCTCAAGAGTATTCTAGAAAATGTCTTGTCTGGCAAGACAGGGAGACCCACACAGGTAGCAGGTCAGAGGCAGCTGTGCCCTTCAGCCGGCGAAGGCTGCCTGGGGAGCTGGTAGTCTGAAGGTGGGAGCTGGCAGCCTGAAGGTGAGAGCTGCTTCAGGTCAGAGCCAGACAGAGAATGGTAATGAGAAATGATGTCATCCTCTGCCTCCTCGTGGTCTCTGTGCTTGTGAGGGTTGAACCTGGAGACTCTCCCTCTTCACGAAGATCTCTGTGTCTTACAGCAGAACAAGTGGTCTCAGGGCAGGGGCTGGCCCACAGAAGGGGCCTGATGTGGCAGTGCCCACCAGCTCTTTGGCAGTTTGCTTGGTCTTCAGCACTTGTCACAATGATTTTCTTTCCTTCCTCCCTTCCTCCTTTCTTCTCTCTTTCCCTCTTCCTTCCTTCTCTCTCCCCCCTCCCTCCTGCCCTCGCTTCCTTCTTTTCTTTTCTTTTTTTTTGTGCCAGTACTGGGGCTTGAACTCAGGGTGTGAACACTGTCCTTGGGCTTTCTCAAAACTAGAGCTCTATCACTGAGCCACAGCACTATTTCCAGCTTTTTCTTTTCTTTTTTTAAAACCAGTCCTGGGCTTGAGCTCAGGGCCTGAGCACTGTCTTTGGGCTTTCTCAAGGCTAGAACTCTACCACTTGAGCCTCAGCACCACTTCTGGCTTTTTTTTTATGTATGTGGTACTGAGGAATCAAACCCTGGTCTTCATACATGGTAGGCAAGCACTCTACCACTAGGCCAAACTCCTGGTCCTTTCCTTCTTTCTTTTCTCCTTCCCTCCCCTCCACCCTTCCTCTCTCCCTCCCTTCCTTCCATCCTGTGGCTTGTAATCAGGGTCTTGTGCTCTCAGTTGGCTTGTTTTGCTCAAGGCTTATGCACTACCATTTGAACCACACCTCCCACTTCCAGATTTTGGCTGGTTAAATAGAGATGAGAGTCTCTCAAGCTTTTCTGCCTAGGCTGGCTTCAGACCATGATTTTTGGATTTTAGTCTTTTATGTAGCTAGAATTACAGGTTTGAGACACTGGCACCTGACTTACAGTGACTTTCCAATAGAAGTCTTTCTGGGGCCTGGAGTGTGGCTTAGTGGTAGAGTGCTTACCTTGTATGCATCAAGTCCTGGGTTCAATTCCTTAGTACCATATACACAGAAAAAGCCAGAAGTGGTCATGTGGCTCAAGTGGTAGAGCACTCACCTTGAGAAAGCTCAAGGACAATGCCCAGGCCCTAACTTTGAGCACCAGGACTAGAAAAAAAGTCTTTCTAGTTTTGTGGGTGGTTGTTGAATGATAAGACTGTATCCAATCTGAGTTTCTCTTAATTCCAGCCTTCTCTAGAAACAGTCTTCTGTTGAACAAACCATAGATAAAAAAACATATAAACTAGGGCAGGAGAGGGCTTGCTGGGTTGTTTCTGGAATATCCAGATGCTTGAGTTGTCTCATAGAGTAGCTAACATCTGCAATGACGTCACATTGTACTAGTTGGAAATCAATATACAGAGAATAGATGCTTTCCTTTTAAGGGTACAGCAACAAAAAACCCACACAACAAAGAAGCAAATCAAACCAAGGATCATTAAATTATTGTTTTGGTGTTTTGGGTTTTTTTCTGTATTGGGTATCAACCCGCCCTCTAGTGTAGACCAGGCAAGTATTCTGCCACAGAGCTACATTCCCTGCCCTGCCAACTTATTATTGATGATTGCCCTTTAAACTGGAGGAAGTCAACACATATGGTTTGACTGGATCCTCAGAAACAGCTCTAGCAACTCAAACATAAGACCTTAAGATTGCCTAATACAATCTGCAACATCTCAGAAATTCCAGAGAACATGGACTACTCACATTTGAGAGGAAAAGGAAACAGGTTTGGAAATGCAATCTGTGACATGTCAGGCCGCAAGGAACTGCAGTTGTTGAAGAGGAATTTAAATGTGCTGAACATGTGCAACTATCCAAAGTGAGAAAGTAGGAAAACATGTTTGTTCATTCATTGATGCATTCACTTCCCAAATATTTACTGAGGGCAACTCTGCATTCACAGAGTTTGCTTGGCTTTCCAGGTTAGAAGCAGCTCTGCCACAGGTTTCTAACTCCGCACGGAAGCAGGTGCTGCATATTCATTCATCTAGGAGAGGCAGCAGGGCCTTAGGCAGGGCTGGCCGAGACGGCATCTTTCCTCCATTTCACAAACGCCAGCAGTCTTCACCAGAGGAAGCAGTTTATGGAGGAAGATGGTCTCACCCACATGGCGGTGATGAGGCCTCTTCAGTCAAGCTTGCTCAACTTTCCTACTCTTTTCATTAAAGTGTCTGCTGCCATCTCTCCTGTTCAAGGAAAGAAGTACCCAAGGCTATCTTTTCCAAACTCACCTCAAGCACTTATTCTAGTTTCTTTGGAGCCTTGTTCCACCAACCGTCCTCACCCTCACCAGCTGCTGACCTCTCTCCTTTCTTGATTTTTCTTCTTCTCTGCATATATGTCCAATCACTCATGATTCCAGTCCTTTCTTTAGACTTTACTAGCACTGCCTTGCCCCAGCTCCTAGACCCAGCACAGCAGTCTGACTTGAGGTTTAAGAGCCCCACTAGAATCCCATCTCTACCAAAGACACCGTGGGATTCAAGGCAAGTTATTTAACCCCTCTGCTTCCATTTCCTTGTCTATAAGAAGGGTACACATAATAAGAGTACTTGTCCCAGGGGGCTGTGTTGAAGATGAAATGAGTGAATGGCTGTACAGCACTCAGAGAGGCTGGCACCTGGAAAGGACCATGTAGTCTTAGCTCTTGTTGTTGGCATTCATAGCCGAGTATGCAGGTCTGCGTCTGTGATCATGGCCGGCCCAGACATTACCTCAGAGTCACAGTCACATCAGTATGTTTTGGTGGCTGGAAACATGATCAGCTTTCCCTGCCTGCCTGGACTCTGGAGCGCCTCCCTGCTTTGGCCTCTGGCGATTACAGGATAGCTATGCTTCCCTTTGGGATGACATCAGTCTTTAGTCCTGACCCCTCTATCAAGCCCCAGTGCTGCTCTCTTCTTTTTGTTCCAGTCCTGAGGCTTGAACTCTGGGCCTGGACCTATCCCCTGAGGTGCTTTGTTTTGTTTTTCCTTTAGGCTAGTGCGCTACCACTTGAGCTTCAGTCACAGCTCTACTTTCAGCTTTTTGGTAGTTCATTGGAGCTAAGAGACTTTCCTGCCTGGATTGGCTTTGAACCCCTTGATCCTCAGATCTGAGCCTCCTGAGTGGCTAGGATTACAGGTGTGAACCACTGGTACTGAGACAATTTTGCTTTTTAAACAACCCCGGGCCACAGGATTTCAGGCCTATCCTTCTCAGCACTGTGGTGCTGCTACAGTGAGTGCTATGTGGTTGGGGGAATTATAGGCTGTGTGCATGGGGTGGACCCAGTGTGAAAATTCCCACATGCTGCTGAGTGTTCTTACTGGGGAATTTTTCCTGCCCTCTGGATGACTGTGGTGTTGGACTTGCATGGGTGAGGAGGGAGACCTTGAGCTCAGAAGCAGGCTGATCCTATTTCAGACCTAAGCTACTCAACTGGCCTTGGACAAACCCCTGAACTATTCAGTTTTCTAACAGACAACTCACTAGTATGCTAGGTAAAATCAGATAAATTTAAATAATGCACATAGAAAATTCCACACATAGAAAGCACTCAAGTATTTTTTTTCTCTTATTTGAAAAGTTATTTGGTTTACTGTGTGTGTGCCTGTGCGTGCACACTCCAGCTCCTACAGTGTGTGCTTGTGTGTGTGTGTGTGTGTGTGTGTGTGTGTGTGTGTGTGTGAGAGAGAGAGAGAGAGAGAGAGAGAGAGAGAGAGAGAGAGAGAGAGAGAGAGAGAGAGAGAGAGAGAGAGAGAGAAACACCAGGGCTTGAACTCAGGGTCTCCCATTGTTACTCAGCTTCCTTTCTTATCTTTCTTTCTTTTTTTGGGGGGGGGGTGCTAGCTAGGCATCGTCCCTGAGCTCCTCAGCTCAAGGCTATTGCTCTACTAAATGACCACTTCTGTTTTTCTGGTGGTTAATTGGAGCTAAGAGTTTCATGGACTTTACTGACTGGGCTAGCTTTGAACTGTGATCCTCAGATCGCAGCCTCTGAATAGCTAGGATTACAGGTATGAGCCACCAGTGCCCAGCTTTTTTTGGCTAGTCCTGGGGCTTAAACTCAGGGCCTGGGCACAGTTCTTGGGCTTTCTTGAGGCTAGCAGTCTACCACTAGGCCATCCTTCTGGCCCAGAAATGTAACACAAGTGAATGTGATTTTGTTATTGTTGTTGTTGATCTTGGGATTTGATGGAACTCTGGGCCTGGACATTGTCCCTGAGCTCTTCAGTTCTACTAATTGAGCCACAATGCCACTCCTGATTTTCTGGTGGTTAATTGGAGCTAAGAGCCTCAGGGACTTTAGTGCTTGGGCTGGCTTTGAACTGTGATCCTCAGATCTCAGCTGCTGAGTAGCTAGGATTACAGGTGTGAGCCACTGGTGCCCAGCTGTTTTTGTACCATATTGAGCCACAACACCATATCCTCAGCTTCCTTTCTTATGGGTGATACTCCAACCATCAAGCCATACCTCCTGCCAGCGATTCTGTTGGTTCATTAGAGTTGAGTCTCAGAGACTTTTTTGCTCAGGCTGGCTTTGAACATAATCTTCCAGGTATCAGACCCCTGAGTCGCCAGGATTACAAGTGTAAGCTACTGGCTCCCAGCTTCTGTTTACTTTCTTTCTATTTCGCATTTACTTTCCTGTGGACCTAACATGTGAGGCCCGAGAATTTCAATGTGTTCACACCTCTTCACTCCAGAAGCTTAGCAGGTTTGCTAGCTAGTGCAATGACTCAGAAATATGAAAACCCAGCAGATAAATTTGCAGCAGGCTGGCTCCAGAAATGAGTTGAAGTCGAATTTGAGGAAAGGAGAGCTTGCTTCCTTCCTTGGCTGTGTCATGTGGTCAGTTTCCTCTGACTCTCCATGGAGTCAGCTACAAGGAGCTTGTCTTTATTAGATTTTTTTAAACACAGATTATTCCCATAAGGTAGGTTACTGCCATGCAGCTTTATGTCCTTTTTGCTTCTAAAGTCTCTTGGCAGGTGCACTAGTGGGAAAAATTCGTAGCTGTCTATGACTTGTATCTCTGAAAATACACACACCTGGGTATAAAAGATACCAGGTGGGTTCTTGTCTCTACTCAGGTGTGAGAGAATTTGACTACCTTAATTAAAAAAAAATGCCACATCTTCCCTCTCTCCCCTACTTGCCCAAGCACTGGAGGCAGCCTCCGAGTCACTGCATGGAATATACCTATACTAAGAATGGGGGGTGGGGGAGGCTGGATTGTGATCTAATGATAGAGTGCTTGCCTAGCATACATGAAGCCCTGGGTTTGATTCCTTGGTACCACATGCACAGAAAAAGCTGAAAGAGGTGCCTCAAAGGGTAGGGCATTAGCTTTGAGAAAGCTCAAGTACCTTTCCCAGGCCCTAAGTTCAAACACCAAAACTGACAAAAAAAGAGTTGGGATTGGGGGGATAGCTCAGTGGCAGAGTATATGCTTAGCCCACCCCCCCCCCCAGTTTAGTCCAAGCAGCAATAGGTAAATACATCTTCATCTATATCGTTGTGCATAATGTAAGTGTTTGTCCCTGTTATTCCTTCCTTTCCTTGCCTGTGGATGGGAAATGCGCATGCTCCTGGCCGGGCTGGAGGCGCTCTTGCAGGCATGCGCAGTAAGCAGGGCAGAGCGGAGCTGGGTCGGCTGTGTGGGAGCGTGGAGGAGGAAAGGAGGCTGTCCTGATGCGAGCAGGACCAGCGCCCACTTGTGACACAGACAGGATTTTTGTGGATGGACTATTTTAGCAAGCCTAGCTGTTGGAGCCATTGAAGGCTGCTGGGTTCTGTGTCTTTCCTTTCCTGGCCAAGGCCTCTAGCACCCTCCTGTCCTCAGAGAATGGAATCCTGAACCGCCTAGCTCCCCTGGCTCTTTGAAGCGCCTTCTGAGAAAGAGAACACCGAGGAGGGGAGAGGAGACAGAGCGCACGCACGGAGAAGCCTAAAGTATAGCCTAATCTGGGCCAAATGTAGCCCACAGGATCCTAAAAATGAGACACGTGGGCACCTCCAGCCTCTAATTACACCTCGGGGATGACGCAGATGGGCTGAGGACGCAGAGCCAGACGGCTCTGCCCGGACCGAGATGGGGCGCAGACAGCAGGCGCGCGCTTCACGCCTGGCAGGACAAACCTGCTGGTTATTTCCACCTACCAGCGGTAGTCTCGTGGAGATTTTTACCCACTCAGAATGGCCTATGTGTGGAACACAGGAGCTTCCGATTGCTAGATATTAGGCAAGATGCAAATTGGAAACGCAACGAAAGGGCAGTATGGCGTGCGTGTGTGGTGCCAGCACTGGAGGACACCTTGAGCCCAGGAGTTCAAGACCAAAGCCAGGGGCCGTGGCTCACGCCTGTGATCCTAGCTACTCAGGAGGCTGAGATCTGAGGATCAAGGTTCAAAGCCAGCCCGGGCACAAAAGGACCTGAGACTCTTACCTCCAATTAACCTCTGGAAAACGGGAAATGGGGCTTGGCTTAAGGGTAGGGTGGTAGCCTTGAGCTGAAGAGCACAGGGACAACGCCCAGGCTCAGAGTTCAAGCCTCATGACCCATTAAAAAAGGAACAAAGGAAAAAAAGGTCAAGACTAGCTTGAGCAACATAGTGAGATTCTTTCACAAATAAAACTATAAATAAATGGCGGGGCACTGGTAGTTAACTCCTGCAATCCCAGCTACTCAGGAGGCTGAGATCTGAAGATTGTGGGGCAAATCTGCCCAGGTAGGAAACATCCATGAGATTCTTATCTCCAATTAACCACAGAATGCCAGAAACGGAGTTGTGGTTCCCGTGGTAGATCATGAATCTTGGGGCAAAAGAGCTCAGGGACAGCACCCAGGTCCTAAGTCAAACAACAGAAAATGTAAAACACACACACACACACACACACAACCCAGATGCTAAAAAAAAAAAATCCAGGGCTAGAAATGTGGTTTAGTGGTAGAATGCTAACCTTCAGTACAAAGAGACTCAGGAGGAGAGCCAGGTTCTGAGTTCAAGCCCCAGGAACAGCAACAAAAATAAATCAACAAAAAATACCAACCAAACACACTGCTCCCTGCCATCCAGAGTAACTACAATTACAATAGATGAAAGCAACAGCACCAAGTACCAGCAAGGATTTAGATAATAGGAAGTGGTGGTCACTCTGAAAACAATGTGTCACTTTTCCCCCCTTTTGCTTGTAGTTGAGCTTGAAATCAGAGGCCTACTGCTCTTCAGGTCTGGTGCTCTATCACTTGAACCATGCCCCCAGGTTAGCTTTTTGCTAGTTATTTTGGACATGGAGTCTTGGGGACTTTTCTGCCCTACGTGGCTTTGACCCTCACTACTACTGATCTCAGCCTCCTGAGAGGCTAACGTAAGTATGAACCACTAGTGCCTTTCAGTTTCTTAAAAAATTAAATAGCCCTTCCCACAGGACCAAGCAACGCTCCTCCTGGCAAATCAAGTCAAAAGTCTGTACCTGGAAAGTAAACTTTACTAATTCAAATAATAAAATATTGCACAAATAACCCTTATTACTCAGGAGGCTGAGATCTGAGGATTGTGATTCAAAGCCAGCTCAGGCAGAAAAGTCCTTAAGAGTTCATCTTCATCTTCAATTAACTAGCAAAAAATGCAGGGTTGGAGTTGTGGTTCAGTATAAAAAAGCCAATCAAGATAAAGAGGCACTGAATTCAAGCCCTGGTCCCAGCACACTAACAGAAATTGAAGGTATTGTTTTTGTTAGAATATTGCTAGCACTTTGTTTGATGCAAGATGATTCTATAAGCATGTGGCCAGCCACAGTGGCACATATTAGGTGATGTTTATATACATGTGTATAGATGTTAGGATGATTATCAGATGAAGGAGCCAGAGTTAGAGACTTGCTCAAGGTCATGGTTCCAGGTCTGTCTGATCCTTGCTGCCTTAAATCAAAGTTAAGCAGAGACAACTTACAATGGATATCCTCTGGGTTTCACTATACCATCACTGGGCTTATTTTGGGCTGGCATTCTGTTTTGTTGTGGGGGTCTTTCTGTTGGATGTTTGACAGTGCCTTTGTCCTCTGCCCACAGGGTTCTAGCATTTGCCCCCTTAGCTGTGATCACCCAGTGTATCTTCAGATATTGCTAAGTAAACTCTGAAGGCAAAATGCCCCCACTATAAACAGAAAACACCCGAGATTTCAGCAAAGACAAACCCAAGAAGGAGTCCTATGGAATTGCCATGGGACTACTAAGATCCACAGAGAAAATATGGCATATTTGGGTGTCTATAACATTAACTTAATGGAGTTTCTGGTGAAAATTTTATAATTTAACGTATGTGTGTGTGTGTGTGTGTGTGTGTGTGCGCGCGCGCGTGGGTGCACACTCATAGAGAATACAAAAGAAGAGTTTCTTGGTATTTCATGGCATAGGTTCCTCATAATTTAATAATTTCATCTTGTCTTTGTTTGGACTGTTGTCTAACAACCATGAGTTACTTTACTATGATAGATAAAATGGTTTAAAAACAACAGAATTAGGGCTGGGAGTTTGGCCTCCTGGTAGAGTGCTTGCCTCGCATGCATGAAGACCTGGATTTGATTCCTTGGTTCAACATGCATAGAAAAAAAAAGCTGGAAGTAGTGCTGTGACTCAAGTAGTAGAGCTCTAGCCTTGAGAAAAGTCCAAGGACAGTGCTTAGGCCCTGAGTTCAAACCCCACAACTGGCAAAAAAACAAATGAACAGAAATAAAAAAACAGAATTATTTCTCACAGTGTTGGAAGTTGAGATTTCAGGCTGTGGTGAGGACCATTTGTGGAGTTCCAGAATGCTGCCTTCTCATTGTTTTCTCACCCTGAGGAAAGCCCATGAACTGTTCAGCACCAGCCTTCAAGAGGGCGCTAGCCCCATAGCCTAACTATCTCCCAAAGGCCCCATCTCCAGATGCCATCGCACTGAAGGCTACATCTTGATCTGTGAATTCTGTGGGCACATACCATTCAGCTCTTCACATCCCTCTTCGTGTAACTACAACCCTTTCATTCTGGAGACATTGTTTTGACTTCCAGCATCACATCTTTGTTGGCTCATTCTCTTCCTACTACCACCTGCTCTTCCTGGATCATCCATCTCTCATCATCCACTCTTATGTGATCCCTAGAAATGGTGCTGACTCAGTAGTTTGTGGGGGCATTGTGAGGTCTGGGCACTGTCCCTCAGCTTTTTTTGCTCAAGGCTTGAGCTCTATCACTGTGACTCACAGCTCTACTTCCAATTTTCTGGTGGCTAATTGCAGATAAGAGTCTCATGGATTTTCCTTCCCAGACTGGTTTCAAACCACGATCCTCAGATCTCAGCCTCAAGAGTAGCTAGGATTACAGAGGTGAGCCACTAGTGCCTAGATCACTATTTAGATCTAGACCTCAAGTGTATTCCAGATGTCCCTGCATAGCAAACATGTCACTGTAAATGAGCTGAGACCACTCAGGTACCTCTTGTTCTCAGCATATAGTGAGATCAGTCTCTCTTCTGCCCAATGACTAAGTTGTCTTGTGATTCACTCTTACTTTATTCCTGTTAAGTAGATACTGTTAACTATTTACTACAGTTGTACAGAATGGCTGAGAAACATTTTGTAATATTTAATAAGAATATTGTGTTAATTATGTTCTAAAATCTATGTGCCAGTGATTGCATATAGAGATTCCTTTCCTGAATAATTGCTTGTTAAACATGATATTTGAAATATGATGGCTGGGTGTGATAGCTCACACCTGTAATCCTAGCCACTCAGAAGGCTAAGATCTGAGGATCAAGGTTCAAAGCCAGTCCGGGCACAAAAGGACCTGAGACTCTTATCTCCAATTAACCATAGAAAATGGGAAGTGGGGCTTGGCTCAAGGGTAGGGTAGTAGCCTTGAGCTGAAGAGCCCAGGGACAGTGCCCAGGCCAAGGTCAAGCCCCATGACCCACCAGAAAAAAAATAAGATGTAAAAATCAGTGTTAATAAAATCTTTCAAGAAAGAATATTGTTAATTACATATAAGATTATCTTGTATTTTGTTATAATTTAGTTATTTATGATATCTTATTGATTCCTCAGTATCTTCAGGGGAAATAGTTTCAAGAAACCCCATTGATTCCATAATCTATGGATATTCAAATCCTTTACATAAATCGGTATAAGGGCTGGGGATGTGTCTCAGTAGCAGAACAGGTACCTCCCATATATGAAACCCTAGGTTTGATCTCAAGCAGAGTGCCTATGTGCGCGCGCGCGCACACACACACACACACACACACACACACACACACACACACACACAGAAAACAGATCTGGGGCCGGGAGTTTGTCCTAGTGGTAGAGTGCTTGCCTAGCATGCATGAAGACCCGGGTTCAATTCATCGGTACCATATACATAGAAAAAAGCCAGAAGTGGTGCTGAGGCTCAAGTGGTAGAGTGCTAGCCTTGAGAAAGTCCAAGGACAGTGCTCAGGCCCTGAGCTTAAGCCCAGGACTGGCAAAAAAAAAAAAAAGAAAAAAGAAAACTGAACATGTATCTGGGTATAGTAGCACACACTTTTAGTGCCAACTATTTGGGAGGTTGAGATGGAACGATCTCTTGAGCCCAGGAGTTCAAACCACGTAACAAGACTTATCTCAAAAATGACAGCAACAACAACAAAAAAGTGTAGTATTTGTATTGAACTCATGTACATAGTCTGGATTTTTTGCAATATCTAATACAATTTACAGTGTAGATTGTTTCTAGATTATTTAGGAGTTAACAACAAGAAAAATGTTTGTAAGGGTGTAGCACAGTTTTGTTTTCTTGCTTGGTTTTGGAGGCAAAGTCTCACTATATAGTTCAATAAATGCCACCATACCTGACCAAAAAAAAGTTTTGAGTGTGTGTGTGCCATTACTGGGGCTTGAATGCAGAACCTCATGCTCTTAGTTGACGTTTGTGCTCACATGATACCCGACCATTTGGGCTATGCCTCTAATATGGCATTTTGATTATTAATTCCAGAAACAGTCTTCAAGACTTTTCTGCCCTGGCTGGTGTCTATGTGTGATCCTTAGATCTCAGTCTCCTGAAGAGCTAGGGTTGCAGTCATGAGACATCTTCATGCTGGGCAAGACAATTTTTTTCAGAAATATTTTTATGTTCCATAATAGTTTATCTGTGGATACTGAGGTCTAATTATGTGTATAGTTCTAGCATGCAATATTTGAAGCATATAATCAATTCTTTTTCTTTTCTTTTTCCTTTTTCTTTTTTCTTTTTTTTTCTTTTTGCCAGTCCTGGAGGTTGAATTCAGAGTCTGGGCACTGTCCTTGGACACTTTTTTTTTTTAAAGAATTTATTAACATTGATTTTTACATCATATTTCAAATGTCATGTTTAAGAAACAAGTATTCAAGAAGGGAATTTCTTTTTTTTTTTTTTTTTGCCAGTTATGGGCTTAAGCTCAGGGCCTGACCACTGTCCTTGGACTTTCTCAAGGCTAGCACCCTACCACTTGAGCCTCAGCACCACTTCCGGCTTTTTTCTATGTATGTGGTGCCGATGAATCGAACCCTGGTCTTCGTGCATGCTAGGCAAGCACTTTAACCACTAGGCCAAACTCCCAGCCCCATTTTTTTTTTTTTTTTGCCAGTCTTGGGCTTGAGCTCAGGGCCTGAGCACTGTCCTTGGACTTTCTCAAGGCTAGAGTTCTAGCTCTTGAGCCTCAGAACCACTTCTGGCTTTTTTCTATGTATGTGGTACCAAGGAATTGAAGCCGGGTCTTCGTGCATGCTAGGCAAGCATTTTAACCAGTAGGCCAAACTCCTGGCCCTCAAGAAGGGAATTTCTATATATGATCACTGGCACTTAGATTTTAGAACATAATTAAAATTAAGCTGAGGGTTTCTATGTCATAGACTTTTTTTTTTTTTTGCTTAAGGCTAGTGTTCTGCCACTTGAGCCACAGAGCCACTTCTGACTTTTTCTGTGTATGTGGTACTGAGGAATTGAACGCATGGCTTCATGCACACTAGACAAGCATTCTACCACTAGTCCACACTTCTGGCCCTAAACTAATCAATTCTTTTTTTTTCTTTTTTTTATTGTAATTAGTAAAAGGGTTACATGATATTTGCCAGATAGAAGGTGCATTAATTCACATACATTGATACCCTTTCACATGTCTTGGTACCCATTTCCCTCCCCCCCCAAAATCCCCCTAAACTAATCAATTCTTTAAATTGTTTTATGTTAGTTGTAGGGCTTGAACTCAGGACTTGGGTGCTGTCCCTGAGCTTTTCCACTCAAGGCTAGTGCTCTACCATTGAGAGCCACAGCTCCACTGCTAGTTTTCTGATGGTTACTTGGAGATAAGATTCTCACAGACTTTCATGGTTGGACTGACTTTGAACCATGATCATCAGATCTCAGCCTCTTGAGTAACTAGGTGCCATGAGCCACCGTTGCTCAGCTAACTAATCATTTCTTTATATTGCAACCTGAAGGACTGAAATGGTGTTTGCAAACAATGTTTAGCTATAAAGTTCTATGGTATGTAGTTAATTGTACTCATCCTACAAATGACAGGAGTAAGCCTGTCTCCAAGGCCTTTCTTTCATATTCTAGGGCATATATTCATTTGCCTAATCACTCTACTTGTTTACCTAGAAGAGTTCAGAACTCTTCTTGGTCTTGTCCAAGATTAAATTTATCACCTTTCTTTTTGAAAGCTCATCCTCTTCTGGTGATATTAGTCACCATTCTAGAATTCATCCTGAGTCCCTCTACCCAGTTACCTTCCAAAGAATTCTATCACAGGGGACTGGTAACTCACACCTGTAATCCTAGCTACTCAAGAGGCTGAGATCTCAGAATCATGGTTCAAAGCTAGCGAGAGCTGGAAAGTCTGTGACTCTCATCACCAATTAATCTTGGCAGAAAATCAGAAGTGGTGCTGTAACTCTAAGTGGTAGAGTGCTGGCCTTGAGCAAAACAAAACAAAACAAAAAAAACCCTCAGATACAGTACTCAGGCCCAAAGTTCTCTCATCTATCTTTCTTTTCCTTCTTTCTGTCTTTTTTTTTTTTTTTTTTTGCCAGTCCTAGGCTTGAGCTCAGGGCCTGAGCACTGTCCTTGGGTTTTCTCAAGGCTAGAGCTCTACCACTTGAGTCTCAGTACCACTTCTAGCTTTTATCTATGTATGTGGTACTGAGGAATCGAACCCGGGTCTTTGTGCATGCTAAGCAAGCACTTTAACCACTAGGCCCAACTTCGGCCCCAGTTCTCTCATCTTGATCACACTCTTGCTGACGTGGACCCTGAGAGCTGTCATCACCTGCCAGCTCATGACTGCTCAGGCATCTTCAGCTTCAGTCACCTGCAAGGTACATTGAAAACTGTGTGTTCAGTGCTACCTGCTTAGTTGCACTTCTCCCATATTGCCAAGATACGTCCATGCGACTAACCAGGGCTATACTCTTGAGACATGTGACTTAGAGGTTGATTTCAAATTTTGCCTTTTCCTTCCTGTATGACCTTGGGCAAGCTACTTTGGTTCTCTTGCCTTTTTTTCTGGTCTAGTAATGATAATAAAAAGTGTTACCTTGTTGGGTACTGGTTTTTTATGCCTGTAATCCTAGCTACTTGGGAGACTGAGATTTGAGGATCACAGTTTGAAGCCAGTCTTGGCAGGAAATTCTGTGAGACACTTATCTCCATTAAACTACTCAGAAAAAGCTGGAAGTGGCACTGTGGCTCAAGTGTGTCTTTTTTTTTTTTTTTTAATTTTCCAGTCCTGAGGCTTGAACTCAGGGCCCAAGCATTATCCCTGACCTTTTTTCTTTCTTTTTTTTCCTTCCAAAACTGGCACTCCACCTACCACCACTTGAGCCACAGCATCACTTCCACCTTTTTCTGTTTATGTGGTGCTGAGGAATTGAACCCAGGGCTTCATACATGCTACGCAAACACTCTACTGCTATGCCACATTCCCAGCCTCTAGTGTGCTAGTCTTGAGCACAGAGAGGCTCAGGGAAACAGCCCATGCTCTGAGTTCTATAAATAAAGCTTAAGCACAGTGAGGCCAGACAGGTAATATATGGCAGCTATTTAAGTTCTCACTATCTTTGCTCATAGATTCCCTACTGGTAACACAATGATGCTACTACAACTTCAGGGGTTCTGATCTCAAAGGGTCTCCAAAACTGTCTGTAATTTCCAGTTTGGTGTGAGTGCACTAATTTTATGTTCTCCAAATGCCTGTAATTTATTCCCACATCACCTCCCACTTTTTCTGGAGAAATGATCTCGTCACTTAAGCATGAAATAAATTTCCCCCTCTCTTGCCTCCCCTCCCATCCTCTTACCCCTTCTCCTTCTTCCATCCTTTTTTCTCTTCTTCCTTCCTTTCTTCCTCCTTCCCTTCTCCCTTCTTTTCCCTCCCTCCCTCCATCCCTTCCTCCTTCCCTTCCTCTTTCTATTCATGGCTACCCAGTAACTTCAACTCATTTACCTCTCTTAATTTTTTTTAATGGTATTGAATTTTAAATTCAGGACCTCATCCCTTCTTTTTTTTTTTTGCCAGTCCTGGGCTTGAGCTCAGGGCCTGAACACTGTCCTTGGACTTTCTCAAGGCTAGAGCTCTACCACTTGAGCCTCAGCACCACTTCTGGCTTTTTTTCTATGTATGTGGTACCGATGAATTGAACCCGGGTCTTCATGCATGCTAGGCAAGCACTTTAACCACTAGGCCAAACTCCCGGCCCCACCTCATCCCTTCTTAGACAGGAGCTCTACCACTTCCACCCATGTTCCTGGTCCTTTTTGTGTTTATTATCTTGGAAATCATATCACAGTTTATGCTTGGGCAGGCCTGGATTGTGATCCTCCTATTGGTGTTTCCCTGAGTAGCTGGAATGATAAGCACATGCCATTGAACCAAGCCATTGGTTGAGATGGAGTCTCTTGATCTTTTTCGCCCAAACTGGCTTTGAACCATGATCTCCCAATTTCTGCCTTCCAAGTAGCTAGGATTACAGGACACACACACACACACACACACACACACACACACAATTTGGCTCTGATGGCGTTCATTCCTCCTATCTCTATTTTTTGGTTTATACCTAAATCATCTTGAAAAAAATTTCCTGTACTATCTTTATTCTTTCCCCTCCTGACTCATTCTTCACTACATCACAGGCTGACCTTTGCCCCCACACTCTCCTAAATCCAGCTCTCTGCAAAATGATAAATGGCTTCTCCTTATTGCCTCGTCTCTGAGACACTACACCCTAAGACTTTTACCATCATTGATGAATCTTTCATAAAAGGCTGTTTCACAATGGCTCCCACTTAGTTCATTCCCTTCACAATCCCTTCCCTGTGAATTGGCTAAGCCTTATAACATCTATGTAAGGAACAGAGGAAGGCAAAAGTGGGACGGGATGATCTAGCCCTACTGAGAGGCCTTAGGAGATTTTCCTGCATATTTTCTCTCATCCTTGCATTTGTTTTCATGAGTCCAAGTCCCAGGCTGAGATCTTTTTGAGAGAGACCCACAGGAGGAGGATCCAATGCCCTCAAACTTTCCCAATTCTGCCAACAGTTTGGAGGAGAATCCACTTCCCATCAGGCCTAAAGATGAGATCACAGCCATCGCCAACATTTTGAATATGGCCTTGTAAGAGACCCAGAAAGTATAGCTAAGCAGTGCGTGTATTCCACTGAAATTGTGTATGAAATATTAAGAAATGGGTTTGATCTTTGTCCCAGGTTCCTGCTACAGAGCTCCTAAAATCCTTGGAACTTACTGAAGGATAAGAGTCTTTCCTTTCTTTTTCACTGTTGGTTGTCAAATTTAAGTCCTAGTGTATGCCCGGTAAACACTATACCACTGAACTAAATCCCAATCCTCTTTTATTAATTTATAATGAGTTCCTTTTAACCACACCTGAGTTTATGCTCATGAAGTAACAATCCCTCCACCCTAGATAGCCTCAGGATAGAACTGGTCTCCAGAAGTAACAACTGATTGCAGGGTTGGAGCTTTCAATTTTACCTGCTCACTTTCCAGAAGGGGTTGGAAACTAAGACTTATAAAAATTCCTGCAAGAGCAGAGTTGATGAGCATGTGGATGCTAGATGAGTCCACAGTCCAGGATGGAGCACATTCTTTCTCTATAGGGATAGAAGTTTCTGCACTCCAGACTCCTCCAGGCCTCTCTCTCTTCTTCACCTGGCTGTTTGTCTGGATTCTTTATAATAAACTGGCCAACTGTAAGGGAAACCTTTCTCTGAGATCTGTGAGTCATCTAGCAAATTGGCATATTTGAAGCTAGAGCTGTGAGAAACTCTGCTCAGTCAGAAAGTACCAGAAATCTGGAATTGCAATTGGCATGTGGAGGGGTCATTCTTGCTACGTTGAGTCCCTAGCTTGTGAGACCTGACTCTAACCTTAGGACAATAAAGTGTTCATTAAATGTAGGGCAATTACCTGGTATCAGAGAATAAATTTGGGGGGTGCAAATCTAGACAGTTGGTGTTAGCAGTCATTTGTGTGACAATGTATAGTGAAAATGAAACAATGTTGTATCAGTTCAGTAAGGTAATAAATGTGTTTCGTCTTAAGCCAGTGAGTTTTAGTATACACTTTTTTTTTTTGAGGTAGGGTCTTACTATGTATTTCAGGCTGGCTTTGAATTTGCAATCTTTCTGCCTCAGCCTCTTTAGTGCTAGGATTACAGGAGTACAGCACCATGCCTAGTTATTTTAGGGCACTATCTATCTACTATCTATCCATCTATATCTAATCTATCTATCCACCTATATCTATCTATCTATCTATCTATCTATCTATCTATCTATCTATCTATCTATCTATCTATCTACATATCTATCTGTCTGTCTGTCTGTCTGTCTGCCTGTTTGCTTGCTTGCCTGCCTGCCTATCTATCATGTGTACCAACCCTGGGGCTTGAACTCAAGGTCTGGTCACTGTCCCTGATACTATTTTTGTTCATGTCTAGGGCTCTACTACTTGAGTCACAGCTCTACTTCCAGTTTCTTTGGGTAGTTAAGTGAAGATAAGTGTCTCATGGACTTCCCAGCATAGGCTGGTTTCAAACTGTGATCCTCATATCTCAGCCTCTTGAGAAGCTTCGATTATAGGCATGGACTACCAGCACCTGTCCATTTTAGGGTAATTTTTATACAGAAAAAACTACTTTCCCATGGACTCACAACTTTTTCCCATCTTAACTCCCTGACTATTTCTCCTCTTTTTCCTTAGGGCTCTTCTGCTTTTGCTGTTTTGTACAGATCACTGTTTTCAGGGTTCTCTTTTCATTCTCTTTAAATCAGTTTTCTTGCCAGTCTCACTCACTCAAATGCCATCTGTATGCCAGTGTTCCCTAAATGTATAGTGGTCCTTTGATTACCATACCCAGATATTTAACTGCCTTCTAGGCATTCCCACCTGGACAAGAGTCTCATAAGACATTATCTCAGCATATCCAAACCTGAACTCATCATTTCCCACTATGTTTTAGATCCTCTCAAGTTTTCTGGGTCTCTGTGGGTTGTTCAAGCTAGAAATCTGCCAGTTGTTTACTCCAAAACTTTTATTGAGCACTTACAAAGTACCATGTAGTGCTCTAGGCTCAAGGACTCACATTTTTATGGTGAGGGAGACAATGAGGATAATAAATAAGTTACATAGCATATTGGAGTGCTATTTATCTATCTTACAGTAAGGGCCAGGGAGGGAGCTGAGCAGGCAGAGGAGTGAATGAGTTATTATCAAGGAGTATAAGTTATTATATTAGGCAGGATGATGAGAATAGGCCTCTTCCAGAAGAAGATGTTCAAGTGGAGTTGTGGCTCAAGTGCTAGCCTGGAGCCTTGAGTTCAAACTCCAGCATTGGCACGCGCGTGCACACACACACACACACACACACAATCAGGAAAAAAGGGACACATTCATTCAGCTAGGAATGATAATATGTGCCTGTAATTCCAGCCTAAGGAGGCTGAGGCAGGAGAAGCATTAGTTTAAGGCTATACAGGACTACTCCCTACTTCCTGCTCTAAGTAAAACTTAATGAAGGTTGTGCCCTGTGAATATTTGAGGAAAGAGCCAGCAGTTAGTACCACGGTCTTGCTTGAAAGCTTGTGGACCAGCAATAGTAGTAACAGTCCAGACAAGAGGGGAGTATTAGAAAGACTGCCAGAGAGGTATCCAACCACAGATCACATATAGCCTTAATTATTGGAAAGATTTTGTGTCTTACTCTGAGTACAACAGAGACCTGTGGGAGGGTTAGAGCTGAGCAATCATGTGATCACACTAGTTACTATGTTTAGAATAGGCATTAACTGTTCTTTTTTTATCACTCAGTCTCCAAATCTATTTTTCTCACTAAACCCGGTTTATTCATTCCACCTTTTAAACACACATCCAAGTCCTCCACTTCTCTTAACTTGTACTGCCAACCTACCCACCTCCCTCAATCCTTCTTTCATTCAACTCACACTGATAGCGATGACATTCTGGCCACCACTCTTCATCTCTGGGTGTGGGACATGGCAGCGTGAAAACACCAGTACAATGCCCATCTTTGTCCCATGGGTTTATTACTGATCTGGGACTTGAACTCAGGGCTAGGATGCTGTCCATGAGCTTTTTTTCTCAAGACTAGTACTCTACTACTACTCTATTTCTGGCTTTTTTTGGTGGTTAATTGGGAATAGCACTCTCATGGACTTTCTTGCCCTGGTGGCTTTGAACCATGATCCTCAGACCTCAGCCTCGTTAGTAGCTAGGATTAATGGTGTGAGCCACTGGTGCCTAGCTGGGTTAATCACTTTTTAAGAACTTTTCATCTCTTACATTGTCTAAAGTATTTATTTACTTACTCATTGTCCTATTCTAGGAGAAATGGAAACATGTGGGCTGAGGCTGTAGCTCAGTGGTAGAGTCTGTGCTTTGCACCTGTGAGGCTGTCAATTAATTCCCAGCACTTAGAAGACACACCCATAAATTTTGTGAGATATCATATTATTCTGTTTTGTTCACCAACTATATTCTTGATGCCTAGAATGATATTTTTAAATAGCATATTCTCAGTGAATATAAGCTGAATTAGGAAATGAAATACTGTGTCAGCCTTCTCCTCAGTCTATTTCTGGGAGTTTTGTTTTGTTTTGGTTGGTCATAAGTCTTGAACTCTGGGCCTGGGCGCTGTCCCTGAGCTCTTCAGCTCAAAGCTATCATCCTACTCCTTGAGCTGCAGCTCCACTTCCAGTTTTCTGGTGGTTAATTGGAGATAAGAGTCTCATGGACTTTCAACTTTTGTGCCCAGGCTGGTTTTGAACCCCAATCCTCAGATCTCAGCCTTCTGAGTAGCTAGAATTACAGGCATGAGCCACCAGCACCTGGCTATTTACTAGATGCATTTCCTTGGAGGTGTATTTGGGGACCTACTCCTTCCTACTTTCCCTCTTTTGCATTCTGGCTATAGGTAAGTGGCTTTACCACAGTATCCTGACTCACCCCAAGCCCAAATGCAAAATGATCAACCAACCATGGATTGAAACCTCCATAACCGTGAACCATAATAAACCTTTTATCTTGTTTTTTTTTTTCCAGTCCTGGGCTTGAAGCTCAGGGCCTGAGCACTGTCCTTGGACTTTGTCAAGGCTAGAGCTCTACCACTTGAGCCTCAGCACCACTTCCAGCCTTTTCTATATATGTGGTGCCAAGGAATCGAACCCGGGTCTTCATGCATGCTAGGCAAGCACTTTAACAACTAGGCCAAACTCCCCGCCCCTAAACCTTTTATCTTTATAAGCAGATTAGCCAAGGCATTTGTTACAGTAATGAAAAACACACCCCACTCAAAATATTGTGTAATGCCATTGGATTACATGTGGAACTATTTAATTATCTGGTCCTATGATGGTTTATTGAAAAACTGCTTCTTTTTATGACTTTAGATTTGATTTCAAAGATATAAGTAGGCCTTAATAGGGAGTATACCAAATGCTGCTAGTCATGGATTGAATGGACCCCTGAAAATTCTTGTATTTACAACATATAATCCCCAATACACTTTTTTTTTTGTAAAAATGAAACCTAAAAACATCATGAGGCTGAATGGATTAACGTTGTTTTGGTGCGAATAAGTTAGTTACTGTGAGTGTGATTGTTACAAAAGTGAACCTGAGCCAGGCACTGGGGGCTCATGCTTATAATCCTAGCTACTTAGGAGATAGTAAAGTTGGAGGGCCAGGAGTTTGGTCTCATGATAAGAGTGCTTGCCTAACATGCATGAAGTCTGGGGTTTGATTCCTTGGTACCACATACATAGAAAAAAGCTGGAAGTAATGGGGCTCAAGTGGTAGGGCTCAGCCTTGAGAAAACCCAAGGATAGTGCTTTGGCCCTGAGCTCAAACCCAGGACTGCAAAAAAAAAAAAAAAAAAAAAAAATTAGAGTTGGAGGTTTGGCTCCAGTGGTAGAAAATTAGCAGATAAAGCAAGTTGTGTAAATATGAAGCTTTGAATTCAAACCCCAGTATTTTCACAAAATAAAAGATAGTTGGATTCTCTTCTCCCACTTTATGCTCTCTTGCCCTTTTTCCTTTTGCCATGGGACGACTGAGGATAAAGGCCCTCATCTCCTGATGCCACCCAGATCTTGGGTCTCCTATCATCCAGAACCATGAACCAAATCAAATTCTATTGTTCAATTACTCATTCTCAAGCATTCTGTTTTAGGAGCAGAAAATGGGATTCTCTGTCCCAGTGAATTCTCTATAAGCACAATGTTCTTTCTAACCCAGACGTCTTGTCATATTACTTCTCAGTCAGTAGCAATCTGTTGGCCCCCAGCAGATCTTCTGAAACAGTGCTTGCACACCAAATGTAACATCACACATTTAACATTTGGTCTGTAAGTTGGATGGGTTTTGTTGCTTGGCCTCTTCCTAAGAAATGATGCATCAGAAATAATATGTAGCAGGGCCAGGAGTTTGGCCTAGTGGTAGAGTGCTTGCCTAGCATGCACGAAGAGCCGGGTTCAATTCCTCAGTACCACATACATAGGAAAAGCCAGAAGTGCCAGGCATGGTGGCTCACATCTGTAATCCTAGCTACTCAGGAGGCTGAGATCTGAGGATCAAAGTTAGCCCAGGCACAAAAGGACCTGAGACTCTTATCTCCAATTAACCTCTAGAAAAATGGGAAGTGGGGCTTGGCTCAAGGGTAGGGCGACAGCCTTGAGCTGAAGAGCTCAGAGACAGCACCCAGGCCAAGAGGTAGGGTGGTAGCTTTGAGCTGAAGACCTCAAGGACAGTGCCCAGGCTGAGTTCAATTCCCATGACCCACAAAAGAGAGAGAGAGAGAGAGACAGAGAGAGAGAGAGAGAGAGGGAGGGAGGGAGGGAGGGAGGGAGGGAGGGAGGGAGGGAGAGAGAGAGAGAGAGAGAGAGAGAGAGAGAGAGAGAGAGAGAGAGAGAGAGAGAGAGAGAGAGCGCGCGCATGCGCGCGCGTGCCAGAAGAAGTGGTGTTATGGCTCAAGTGGTAGGGCTCTAGCCTTGGGCTCTCCCAAGGATGATGTTCAGGCCCTGAGTTCAAGCCCCAGGACTGACATAAAAAATAAAAAGAGGGGGCCAGGAGTTTGGTCTAGTGGTAGAATGCTTGCCCAGCATGCATGAAGGCCTGGATTTGATTTCTTGGTAGCACATACATAGAAAAAAGCCAAAAGTGGTGCTGTGGCTCAAATGGTAGAGCTCTAGCTTTGAGAAAAACCCAAGGACAGTGCTCAGGTCCTGAGCCCAAGCGCAGGACTGGCAAAAAAAAAAAAAAAGGACAAAAAATTATGTAGCATGTAGAACTGATAAAAATTTTTAATAATGCATACTAAATACATTAACTAAGAAAGAAAAAATTAAATAAAACAATAACAAAAACTTTAGTCCATATGCCGTCTAAAATCTTATGGGGTTGGGGTATAGTTTATGTGGTAGAGCACTGACCTGACATTCAGGAAGCCTGGTTTAATCACCTAGAACCAGGATGAAAAAAAATTATATTGCTTACCACTTACTTAAGACTTTAAGGAAACTTGTGTATATATCTATATCTATATCTATGGGCGTACATATATATGTATTATATATGATATATAGTATATATCAGCAGAAAGTCTGATATATATCCTTTTTATATCATAATACAATATTATTTATTATAGACTATATATAATTGTTAACCACCTCCCGACTGTATTCATTCTGAACAACTTGTGAGTTGCTGAACCTTCTGATTTCTCGGTGGCCCTTGGTCTCTCTGCACATGCCATCCCCTTCCTCTGCCTTCCTTTTCGGTGTCAGCTAGAATGTCACCTGGAGGAAGCCATCTTACCACTGGTCTGGACTGCATCCTCCCCCAGCATCCTGTGCTCATCCCTGTGTTGGAGTG
This sequence comes from Megascapheus bottae, assembly GCF_031878675.1. Taxonomy (NCBI): domain Eukaryota; kingdom Metazoa; phylum Chordata; class Mammalia; order Rodentia; family Geomyidae; genus Megascapheus; species Megascapheus bottae. The sequence continues at coordinate 55,006,404 of NC_143509.1, forward strand.
TACTTCCTAAACTGAAGCAGTCTGTTCAGATTTCACTCCTCCTCCAACTCTTTTGGGAGTAGAAAAATATTTTTTTTTTTTTGCCAGTTCTGGGCTTGAGCTCAGGGCCTGAGCACTGCCCCTGGACTTTCTCAAGGCTAGAGCTCTAACACTTGCGCCTCAGCACCACTTCTGGCTTTTTTCTATGTATGTGGTACCGAGGAATTGAACCCGGGTCTTCATGCATGCTAGGCAAGCACTTTAACCACTAGGCCAAACTCTCGGCCCCTAGAAAAATATTTTTATTTGCTCTAATATTTCTAGTATCTAGTATAGTACTAGATATTCACACAAACAATTTGTTCCATGAATAAAAGAATGTCTGGATTTCTCCATGGATTAAGGATCCCTAACACTCAGGATGACACATATTGTCTAGTGGATAATAGAACTAAGGCCTAATTCCCACCCAAGTAATACTCTGTGTGTGTGTGTGTGTGTGTGTGTGTGTGTGTGTGTGTGTGTGTGTGTATTTGTATGGAACTGGGTGCTGGTGGCCCATGCTTAAAATCCCAGCTATTCAGGAAGCTAAGATTGAGGGAAAATCATGGCTCAAGGCAAAAAATTCAGGAGACTACCTCAACTGAAAAAGATGAGCATGGCAGGCAGTGCACACATCTCATCTCAGCTATGGGGTGTATATAGGAGGACCAGCAGGAGGGAAACACAATAACAGCAGGTAAACAGGAACTTGTAGGAACCCAGAGAAGCCTGAGATAGCTTGGGCTGGTAAAGGAAAGTTCCAAGGATCACAGAAATTTCCCACAAGCCTGGGCCCCCAGGAGCTGACAATCTGGTTGAGCAGATTATAAAATACTTATGCAACCAAATCCAGTCCTGAGCAAGGTCATTTCTATGACCAAACATGTGGGCTTTGCTCTCTTTCTCCTCTCTCTCATATATTCCCCCCCCCCTCTTTCCCACAACTACTCTTTTTGTTCCTTGGCAGCCAGGGTGGGAAAAGGACTGGAGTCGTTAGCTTGTTGATGGAGAACTGGCCACTCTATCCTTCATCCACTGTCCTCTCAGGCGTCAAGGGCGATGCTCTGTTTTTCCAGATGGAAATGGCTCTGGAAGGACACACTTTCTGCCCCCTTTCATCCTAGGGTTTGGGAAACACTTGGCCTAGCACACATTAAGGGGACACCTTACTTCCCACTAATCTGGATTCTTTTGTATTTTTCTGTTTTGTTTGAGACAAGGTCTCCAAAATATTGAGACTACATATACGCACTAACACACCCAGAAAGCCTGGGATTCTTGATGCCTCCTATGGAAATCGTTTAGAAATGTAGTGTCAGTCTGGTTGTGGTTGAGACCAGGTCACAGAACCATCTTAATGTCACTGAAGCTCTCCCAGCACTTCTAATACCTTCAAACATCATTTCTCATTTTTTCCTCTGGCTTAAATTTAGGGCCTCACACTTACTTGGCTTTTTTGCTCAAGGCTAGGGCTCTACCATCTGAGTCACACCTTTGCCAGCTTTTTGCTAGTTAATGGAATTGAGGCTTTGAATCGACTCAGATCTCAGCCTCCTGAGTGGTTGCCATTGCAGGTGTGAGCCACACGGCCCATCAGCAGGGCCTTCTTCACCTTACCTTCCTCCTTCATTTATTCACGTATGCCTATCTGTGAAGCAACTTAATGTTCTGTAAGCGAAATGTTTGCAAGAAACTTACAAATGAATCCAGGGGTTGCCCAATCATCTTTTTCCAAATGGGCAATTAGGTCTGAATTTTCCTGAAATCACCATACTAAAACACCTAAGTAAATCTAACCTACATGAAGCAGAATCACATGCTGTGTTAGTTCTGTGTGCATGTACCTGTGATGGCCCACATGCAGTTGTTCAGAAAGACAAAAGCACAGAAATTAGCAAAGAATAGTGAGTCATGATGAAAAGAATTAAAGCCCACACCTCCTGTGTGTTTTCAGCACATTTAATATTATAGTTACTGTATTACCAGCTTTTTATTCTATTTTTTTTTGCCAGTCCTGAGCCTTGAACTCAGGGCCTGTGCACTATCCTTGGGCTTTCTCAAGGCTGTGCTCTACCACTTGAGTTACAGTACCATTTCTAGCTTTTTTCTGTGTATGTGGTACCAAGGAATCAAACCCAGGTTTTTGTGCATGCAAGGCATGCACTCTACCAGCCCTTCTAGTAATCTCTCTAGACCTTTAAAACAGGTGATAGGACCATAGGATACCAATGTGGGCCACAGGGAAATAGAATAAGGATTTTACAGTAACTAGGTTGTACTCAAAGATTTATGTTCTAGGGGCCAGGAGTTTGGTCTAGTGGTAGAGTGCTTGCCTAGCATACGACTGGCAAAAAAAAAAGATTTATATTCTACTGTTGATAGTTATCTGATACCAAGGGAATGAGAAATTTGGAATTAATGATTCCACATAACTGTTGTTAAATTTTATAAATACCAAAACATAAATAAAACAAAAAGATAATTTTCCCCAACAGAACTCACTTTTCCTGACTTTTAAGACAAATGCTCATTTTTTTGTTAAACAGAATTTATTTTCTTTTTACTATTATTTTTAAGTGGTTAACAAAGCAGTTTATGAAAACAATATTTCTTGATCAGTGTCAACATTTTCAACTGGCCGCCCTACCCACCCATTCCCTCTCTCATCTCAGTTCTATAGGATATATGTTGGATGCTTGACTGCAATCTCGCCCTTTTCCTATTTGTCTATCCTTTTCCCCTTTACTTCACTCCATCCCCTTGAAATAACCGGTTCCAGGTGTTTGCTTCTGACTTCCTAAGAAATTACACTATTTGAAATCTACTTGAATCTACTATATTTCAGTTAATACATTTGTATATACTTGCATACTACCCAGTGCAAATTAATAAGCTAAATCTAGTTCCCACATATAAAACATGCATCTTTTGTCTTTCTGGTCCTGTCTTACTTCAATTAACATAAGTTTTTCAAGTCTTTCCATTTTATAGAAATGGTAAAATTTCACTCATTCTATTGTGTGTGTATGTATCACATTTTCCTGATCCATCTATTAAGGGGAAAAAATGCTCCATCAAAAAATTATTTTATTAGCTGGGTGTGGTGGCTCACACCTGTAATCCTAGCTACAGGAGGCTGAGATCTGAGGATAGAGGTTCAAAACCAGCCTGGGCACAAAAGGACCTGAGACTCTTTATCTCCAATTAACCTCTAGAAAACAGGAAGTAGGGCTTGGCTCAAGGGTAGGGTGGTAGCCTTGAGCTAAAGAGCTCAGGGACAGTGCCCAGGCAGAGATCAAACCCCATGACCATATATATATATATATATATATATATATATTATTGGGGCTGGGAATGTTGCTTAGTGGTAGAGTGCTAGAGTGCAGTAGTAGAGTGCTTGCTTAACCTGCCTGAGGTCCTGGGTTCACTTCTTCAATATCACATAAACAAGAAATAGAGGAAATAAAATTAAAGAGAAAAACACTAAAAGTTTTTTATTTTTTAAAAAGTTTGCCAATTGGGCCTTGAGCTCAGGGCCTGAGCACTGTCTTTGGGCTAGAGCTCTACCACTTGAGCCACAGCACCACTTCCAGCTTTTTCTATGTATGTGGTACAAAGGAATTGAACCCAGGTCTTCATGCATGCTAGGCAAGCACTCTACCACTAGGCCAAAAATTTATTTTATTATTATAAAGGTGATGTACACAGAATTGTTACACTTCCATAAACCAGGTAATGAATACATTTCTTTTTGTACAGTGTCACACCTTCCCTTACTTTCTCCCAGCTTTTCCCTCTCATCCCTACTTACAAGTTGTATAATGCATTTTCGACATAGTGTTGAAACACTGCTTCATTTGTTTACCCTTTTTACCTCCATTTCTGTGAAAATGCTCCACTAAAAATTTCTTAAATAACTGTACAATGTTTCAACTTATCAATGTGTGAGTCCAGTGTGCCTAGAACTGCTTCCATTGTTCTCCTAGCCCATCTGTCCAACTTCATTCATCTTCCTTGCTCATTCCATTTTCACCCTTTGACTGTATTTGCCAGCTATTCCAAAGCATTAATAAAACAAAGAAGATGGAAACTTTCTTGATGGATTTCACCCTTTCTTGACTTTTGAAACAAAATGCCCCAAATATTAACCATCCTTGCTGACCTGGGGGTGTCCTTATGGACTCTGGCTGTTTGGATGTCATATCTGTCTGTTAGAAGGGAGACACTGGGTGGAGATGGGCATAAGGTGATATGTGGCCTGAGGCTGGATGGATAATGACTCTCAGTCACACTGAAGCTTATTGTTTTACAAAGCCCCAAACCAGCTGAGTTTTTCTCTGTAGCCCTCTTCCTTTTCTTCTTTTTTTTTTCTTTTTTGTTGGTGGTCATGGTGGTGAACTCTGGGCCTGGGCCTGTCCCTGAGCTTTTCAGCTCAAGCTCTACCACTTGAGCCACAGCACCACTTCCGGTTTCCCAATGGTTAATTGTAGACAGTCTCACGGGTGGACTTTGAACTCCCATCCTCAGTTGTTAGCCTCTTGAGTAGCTAGGATTATAGGCTTGAGCCAGTGGCATCTGGCTCCCCTATTCTTTTCTAAGGGAAGAATAGAGCTTATATATTTCTGTGGGAAAAAAAACAGCTGTTTTGGGAAACATTAAAAACAAGGTAGAATAAGCCAGGTGGGGTGGCTCACGCCTATGATCCTAGCTACCCAGGAGGCTGAGAGCTGAGGATCACGGTTCAAAGCTAGCCCAGGCACTAAAGTCCATGAGACTCTTATCTCCAATTAACCACCAGAAAACAGGAAATGGCGCTGCAGCTCAAGGGGTAAGGTGGTAGCCTTGAGCTGAAGAGCTCAGGGACAGTGTCTAGGCCCATAGTTCAAGCCTCACAATGGACAAAACAATAAAAAAAAATGAGGTAGGGCGGGGAGTTTGGCCTAGTGGTAGAGTGCTTGCCTAGCATGCACGAAGACCCAGGTTCGATTCCTTGGTACCACATAGATAGAAAAAAGCCAGAAGTGGTGCTGAGGCTCAAGTGGTAGAGCTCTAGCCTTGAGAAAGTCCAAGGACAGTGCTCAGGCCCTGAGCTCAAGCCCAAAATTGGCAAAAAAAAAAAAAAAAAAAAAGAGGTAAAACTGCTAGAAAGTTACTTCTTTTGTCACTGATACTATAGTTTCAGCTCACAAGTGTTGTCACTTTCATCTGATTTTAATTTGTGTGTGTGTGTGTGTGTGTTTGTGTGTATCAGTGCTGGGGTTTGAACTCAGGGCCTAAATCTCTCACTTGGCTTTCCTGATCATGGCTGTACCACTTGAGCCACCACTCCACTTCTGGTTTTTTGGTAGTTAATTAGAGATGAAAGTTTCATAGACATTTCTGCTTAAACTGGCTTCAAACTTTGAGCCCCAGATCCTAGCCTCCTGAAAAGCTAGGATTACAGGTGTGACCCACCAGCACCTGGCCAAATGTTTCTCTCAATGTGAAATGAGGTTGTGCGCAAGGTTTGAAATCTAAAGAATTTAGCCTTTGAGGTTCCAAATGTATAATAAGCAAAATGGAAAGTTTTTTGTTTTTTTTTTTTCCGGTCCTGGGCTTGAGCTCAGGGCCTGAGCACTGTCCTTAGATTTTCTCAAAGCTAGAGCTCTACCACTTAAGCCACAGCACCATTTCCAGCTTTTTCTATGTATATGTGGTACTGAGGAATTGAACCCATGTCTTCGTGCATGCTAGGCAAGCACTCTACCACTAGGCCAAACTCCCGGCCTGCAAGGTGGAAAGTTTTGTTTGAATATCAGAATGATATATCAGTTTGTAGGTGCCATCTGTTTTGGAACCCCCAAATATTCTCAATATTCTTCTGCTATCAGTATATGATGCTGAAATTATCTCACCTTTGATGTGTCTCCCCCACTAGTCTAGGAGCTCCTATGGAGCTTAGTCCAACTATTCTTTTACCCTAGCACTTGGGGGAGTGGTGACATTGGGTGGAAGACTGAGCCTTGGTGGCTCACAACCATTGGGCTCAGGCCTAGCCCAGCTCTCATGCTCAGATGTAGCTATGCAATCCTCTTTAGGAAAGTGAAAAGTGGTTGCCTTTATGAAAAATCAGTGAACGGAAAGGTGTAGCAGCTTTAAGCTGCTGGCAAAAAAAAAAAATAAATAAAAATTAAAAAAAGCCAGATGTCCAAATTTGTCAAATAAATGTGTGTGCGTGCGTGCGTGCGTGCGTGCGTGTGTGTTGTGGGGCTTAAACTCAGGGCCTGAGTACTGTCCTTGGGCTTTCTCAAGCTAGAGCTCTACTACTTGAGCCACAACACCACTTCCAACTTTTTTTATGTATGTGGTACTGAGGAATAGAACCCCAGTCTTCCTACATGCTATGCAAGCACTCTACCACTAGGCCAAACTCCCTGCCCCTTGACATGTTTTTACATCGAAATTATATGAAGACTAGAAAAAAGTGGGAAAAAACAATTTCTGTATTATATTACAATATTTCATCAATATGCAAAGTGTGTGAAATCCCTTTTTTTCCCCCCAAGATCATTTTTCCAGGCAGGTCAGGACTGATTGATAAAGTCTTTATGACAAGGAACCAAAACTATCCCTAAGGAACTGATAAACATCTGGGATAGACAGTGACAGCTCACTCCCTGAAAGTGATAAGCAGTAACTTCTTCAGAATCTCTCCAAGAACAGGCCTGAAATGATAAGCCAAGACCCTTTGACTAGGAATGTTCAATAATTATGGATACCACTTTTGCCTATTCCCCATTTTTTCATTTGTGTAATCTAAAGCTTGGGTCTATACCCAAGAAGGTAGCTGAGGTGAACTGAAATATGTCTTTCTGTGGCTGTCATATAACAAATCTCTTTGCTAAAAAAAAAAAAAAAAAACCCACACATACACACACAGCAGGTCATTTTCCTGGGATGGGCCTCAAGCTGCTAGGCTCAAGCAATCATTTTGTCTCAGCCTTTCCAGTAGAACCTGCCAGGCATGCTCCATTGTGCAGAGCTTAAACATGTAAAATCTCCAGTGATAAAAATGCCTAATTGCCATTATTTTTATAAAATGAAACCCACAGATTTTACTTTTTCTAAAATGGTTATTAGGTAGTTGTACAAAGGGGTTACAATTCCATAAGTCAGGTTATGAGTACAATGCTTCTTGATCAAAGTTATCCCTTTCTATGTTTGCCTCTATCTTCCCCCTCCTGTCCCAAACCCACAAATTATATAGTTCATTAAAAAATAAATAATATAATTAGTAAATTGTATGGAGGAGTTACCATTTCATAAGTTAGGTATTAAATACACTTCTTTTTTTTTTTTTTGGACAGTGTCACTCTTTCCTTCATTTTTCCTCAGTTTCCCACTCCTGACCCTGCCCATAAGTTGCATAGTTCATTTTCTATGTAGTGAATACTATGATTGCATTTGTTTACTTGCCTCCCTCTCTTTCTGTTCTTCCCCTTTTCCACTCTAAAAAAGGCACACACTGGGCTGCAAGTTTGGCTTAGTCATAGAGTACTTGCCTAGCATGAATGAAGACGTGGGTTCAATTCCTCAATACCACAGACATAGAAAAAAGCTGGAAGTGCTGCTGAGGCTTAAGTGGTAGAGCTCTAGTCTTGAGAAAGTCCAAGGACAGTGCTCAGGCCCTGAGCTCAAGCCCAGGACTGGCAAAAAATAAAAAAATAAAATAAAAAAGGCACACACATGTACAACTAAAACAAACACAATCAGTGCTACCACTACCACCAAAAGCACCACCATGTTTCAATTTCCTGGAATTTGTTACGCCTTTGGGTTCTTCCCCTAAGGGCATCTTTCTTTAGTCTACGTTTAAATGCCTAGAGTCCTGCTGTAGCAAGGACTAGCAGGAGCTAGCCTAGGGTCAGTTGTAATTTACATCCAGCTTCTCCATATACGAGAAAACATGTGCTGTTTGTCTCTAGGTGCTTGGCTTACTTCACTTAACATGATCTGCTCTAAGTCCATCCCTATAAACAACATAGTATTCTAATGGATCAGTAAAATTTCATTGTGTATATGTACCATGTGGTTTTTATTGTTCCACTTATTGATTGTAGGTCATCTGGGCTGTTTCCATAACTGGGATTAGAGGTGTGAGCCATCAGTGTGCAGCTAAACTTAATATTAGAAAAGACTTCATATGCCAGAGAGGGTTGTTTCTCTAGTGACTTGTAATGACAAAGGGACTGTGTGTTTATAAGTAGGAGTTGGAAAGTTAGAATGTATCTTACTTAAGTCAGTTTTGAGAGAAGCCTCTTTTTTTTGGTGCCAGTCTTAGGGCTTGAACTCAGGGCCTAGCCTCTGTCCTTGAGCTTCTTTTGCTCAAAGCTAGTTCTTTACCACTTGAACTACAGCCCCACTTCTAGCTTTTTGGTAGTTTAGTGGAGATAAGTCTCACAGACATTTCTGGCTTCAAACTGCAAGCTTCAGATCTTAACCTTCTCAGTAGCTAGGATTATAGGTGTGAGCTACTGGTGCCCAGCTGCCCTTTTTCTTTTCTTAAAGGAAATAAAATATATACCTATCAGCAAAACCAACAAACGGAATTCAAGTGATCATGCTGGTAAAGATGGAAAGAATCTGGACTTCTCATACATTACTGGTAGAAACTTGCACATAAAGATTCATAGAAGCTCTTATTTGTGATAGCAAACAACAAAACCTTGGAAACAACCTATGATTGGAGAAATGGATGAACAAACTGGTATATCCACACACAAAAAACCCCAATGTTTTCTATGTGGAACAACTTAGATAATAGAGACAATGCATTCAGTGAAAAGCCTCACGCTCAAAAAAATTGTTATATGAATGCGTTTTTTTTTTTTGTCAGTCGTGGGGCTTGAACTCAGGGCCTGAGCACTGTTCTTGGGCTTTTTCCTCAAGCTTTCACTCTGCCACTTGAGCCACAGTACCACTTATGACTTTTCTATATATGTGGTACTAAGGAATCAAACAACCTGGATCTACGTGCATGCTAGGTAGTCTAGCGCTAGGCCAAACTCCCTGCCTATATGAATGCTTTTTATGTAAGATCTGAAATGACAAACCTATACATAGAGAGATGACTGGTGGTTAGTAGAAGATAGGGTTGGAGTGGCAGCAGGAATTCATGAATGTTGTTCAGTGTTATGTCACTGTGAGAAGATACCTGAGACCAAAGAGGAAAGATTTACTTTACTTATGGTTTCAGAGGGTCTGTTGTCTCATGGGCTTGTGGTGAGGCAGTGAATGTGTAGGGGAGCACAGCTGTTTACCCTCATGGCAGCAAAAGGCTGAAATGGCCAAGAACCTTTCAAAGAGATATCCCCAGTAACCTAATTTTTCTACCACCTTCCAACAGTGCATCACAGAAGCCAATGAAGAGGGCAGATCTAATCTCTTCCCACAGGCCCCACTTTGGAACACTGCTGTATTGACTGGGGTCTAGCCTTCAACATATATGCTTTATATAAGCTTTTGAGGGACATTTCAGATGCAAACTATAGCAGGTAGTATGAGAGAGTTTTGTTGCAATGGAACAGTTCAGTGTGGGATGATTATCTAAGTCTGTAAGTGGGATAAAGTTGCATTACACTATATCTAACACATATGAAGGTTAAGTATGAAGTTTATGAAGGTTAAGTATGAAGTTTATGAAGGTTAAGAGGGTGAATGTGCCACACCCAGTTACCTGCAATATGCCATTGTCAGTTGCCTGGGGCCAGTGTTTTCTGAGGAAATAAGTAGAAAACAAACTGGAGTTAAGAAATAGTTCTAAAGATATAACTTATAAAGGGTCTAAGCTTGCTAGGTGCTGGTAGCTCATGCCTAGATAGTAATCCTAGATAGCAGGCTAGGATTGCAGCTTACAGAAGGCTGAAATCTGAGAATTGTGGTTCAAAGCCATCCTGGGCAGGCAAGTCCATTAGACACTTTTCTCCTATTAGCCAGGAAAAATGTGGAAGTGAGGGTGTGGCTCAAGTGGTAGAGTACTATTCTTGTGTGAATAAATTCAAGCGAGTATGAGCCATGAGTTCAAGTCCCGGTACTTGCACACATACCCACACACAAAAGGGTCTAGGCTTGCCTCTCACTAGCACTCCTGTTGTCACTGTCCATTTTAGGTTGTTGAATTTCTTTTGTTTCTCAGTTATGACTAAGAGCAAGGAACCAGGTCTATTTCTAGTGGCGAACCAATAAACTACCCCATTGGGTGTAATCTCCACACCTTCAGTCCTTTTCAGTTTTTGGTTTCCTCACTGCTGAATAGTGAGCTTGTGTTTTTTTTTTTTTTTTTTTTTTGCCAGGGGTATTAAAAAATTTTTTTTTTTACATCTGAATTTTATGCCATTGCAGATGCTAGAAGTTGCCAGAAGGCTGCCCTCCAGACACTTGTCCCTTGCTGTAGCCTCTATCACCATTTCGTTGCAATTAGCATTCAGAATATGCAGTCATCTTGTTAAAATTTATGCTTTTTAATGGTGAGAGCTTGTGGAGAGTTGATTGTGGAGCTGTGGCTTATCCTTGCGCTTCTTAGTTACCTGTGTCTAAATTAAGCTGAACTTCTGGGCCTCAGCTATTTCTAAACAGGAATCACGATTTACTAAGGCTAATGCCTGGGGGCACATTAACCTTGCAGACAGTAATCTAATTCAGTGTCATCAGAAGTGCATAATGCCGGGAGTTTGGAGTTTTGCCAAAAAGCACTATTCAAATGAACATTCAGTCCGCATGGGGTGGGGAAGGTGGGTGTGGACTAGGGGAAGGAGAATTCCAGAATGCTTGTGTAGATACTGTCATGCTCTCTCCCCTCAAGGGTTATGTTTAAATATTGCAAAAAGGTGCTAAATAAAACCTTCAGATTGTTATGAAGAAACCATAATGGAGGTGTTTCATCTCACCTAACAATCCTTGAGCATCACCTTTTGTGCTAACTGGCTGACCTTGTTCCACAGTGGGGGGGGCAAAGCCGAGTACCAGCAAGCCACTGCAGAATTCACGGGTGCCCTGGGGTCACGTAAGGTTAGTGAGATCGAGGCCCCTAAAGGAGCTTGGGGTCAGGCGGAGGTCACTTAAAGGGCTCCCAGAGGACAAGTGTGCGGCCGTTCTCCGCTCTATATAGCTCACTAGTAAGTCTTGGCTGCCATACAGCCCGAAGTGTGGGCTCCGGGTGAACTTAAAACTACCTTGGAGTCCCGCCTGGCGGGCTGCAGGGCCTGACCGGGGATCTTTCTCGGTGCTCGCTGCGGGCCATCTGTGCGCAGACACTAACCGAGCCGACGAGTTTCAAGGGCGCGGGGTGGTGTCTTCCGGGGGAAGAGGGCTAGGTAAGGGAGAATTAAAACCTTTCCCCCAGGTTCCCGCCCTCGCCGCGCTCCCCGGGGCGGCGGGCCGCGGCCCGGAGCGCAGGGGCGGGCGGGGGGGGGGGCGTACCCGCCTCTCCACCGAGGGCTTCCGCAGACCTCGTCTCTTCCTTCAGGGGCCCGCGGCGGGCGGGGGAGGCCGCGGCACCGGGCCAGCTTCCCCGGCCACGCCGACCTGGTGACACGCAGGCACCGGAACCGGTGCCACGCTGGGTCTCGCGGTCGGGTCGCCGAGCCGGGTGAGGACGAGGGCGAGGGCGAGGGCGAGGGCGGGCGCCGCGGCGCGCTTCTCGTGTGCGGGGCTTCCCACCGTGCACCGCGCGGCGACGGCGGCGGCGGCGGCGGCGGCGGCGGCGCTCTAGCCACGGCATGTCTGCCTCTCGACTGCTCTGGGAGGAGGAAGAGAAGGAGGAAGAGGAGGAGGAGGAGGAGGAGGGGGAGGAGGAAGAGGAGAAAGGCGCAGGGGTGGGAGCTGTTGCCGAAGCTGCCACAACCAAAGTTCTCCCCCCTCCCCCCTTCCCCTCCTCTCCAGGCCTCGTAGGAAGGTGGGAGCTGCCGTCGGCTGCCGTTGGTGACCGCGCGACTCGGCGCCCGTCCGCCCGGCGGCCCGCGGTAAACGCTGGGCCTGGCAGGCCCGGGCCCGGGGGAGGGCGGGGAGGGGGCGGCGGGAGGTGGGAGCGCGCGGCGGTAACGGCCTGAGTGGAGAGGGGGGGCCGCCGCGAAGCGGGGCGCGGGGTGGGGGGGGGAGGAGGCGGCCGAGGAGCGGCCGGCCGAGGCCCAGGGCCACGCCGGGCTGGCCGTGGTGGGGGCCGGGAGGAAGCCGGGCGAGGATGGTGGGTTGCGGGGATTGCGAGCGGAGCGTGACGGGGGGTGGCGGAGGCGTGCGGGCGGCCTCCGCGGCCTGACGGGGTGTGTGTGCGTGTGTGTGTGTGTGTGCGTGTGCGCGCGCGCGTGTGCGCGGGGTGACCGGCTGCGGAGGGCGGCGGGCGCCGGCCCGGGGAGGCCCGCGGTGCCGCCCGCGGGCGTGAGCAGGCCGGGAGACCCCAGGCGCGCCGCCCGGCCGGCCGCCGAGCCCGGCGCCGGGCTGCGGGCTTCGCAGGCCGCAGTCCCCGCGGCGGCGGCGGCCCCCCGAGTGCGCTCCCGGGGAGAAGGGGAGGGAGGGCCGGGGTTTGGAGGAAAGATGCGGGCTCGGTGGAGGAATGCAGGGGGCGGCCGTGGCGAGGAGCCCTGAGAACGAGGACGGGTGTTCATTGTGCGGATCTGTGCAGGGACTTGATTCTGGAAAGAGCCGGGAAAGAAGGGATCGAGGACTTGCCGCGGATCGCTAGGAGAGCGTTGGAAGCCGGAGGGAGGGCGAAATAGTAGAGAAGATGCAGGGGATGCATAATAGAATAGACAGATGTGGCATAATGAACACATGCTGGCCCAAGGACTAAAGAGTTATTCCAGATGGGCCAGCGTGGCCTAGTTTCGAACCTGCTTGGGATCCTCCGTAGATGGCATCTGGTAAGTGTGTGGGACCGGGCCGAGGTTGATTTTGGGGGTGTGCGGGGAGGAGGGGGTGTCTCTGAGTATTCAGACTTGATTCTGACTCATTTCAGGCCTGCACTGTTGAGTATAAAAACCTCTGAGACGGACCTTGAGAAAGAGCCATGGGCCATGGGAATTCTCGAAGCCATGGAGTTTAGCAAAATTTGAAGTATTGTCACTTATCAAAGGCTGCAAGAACCCTATGCTGGCCATGGGAATTACTTGGATGGTCCGGGGGAGCCCTGCCATGCCTAGATTGCAGTCGATGGTGTTGGGGGAAGTTTATGCACCACAACCCTTTTTTGTAAGGCTCCATTTGGAGCTAGACTCAAACAAGTCTAAATTTACTGGGCTGGTTCTGTACTCCTGAGGTTGGCGGGAGATCTTTCACCATTCACAGTTCTCCTTGTACTCTCTCACTGAGGCATGGTGGTGGTGAGGAAAATAAAGCTGTAAGCATGTGGAATGGGGGAGCTACAGAATCTGTTTTGGTCTTAGGTTTGAAGAAGTTAGGATCAGTTATCTGAGGTCTAGGGGAATCTTAAAGAGACCAAGGACTGGAAGATTGTAGATCCAGATTGGAGGGACAGTTAACATCTGTCAGGAAATGAACTAAGCTCTGGTCTGTTGGATTTACCAAGCCCATACCAGACCTAATTTCCAGGAGGGAATTCTGAGTGAGGACTACACTTTAAAAATTTACCTAGGTATTATTTACCTTTTTGTATTAAGAGAACCTATATTCACATTATGTTGTAGTTTTTTTTTCCAGCTCGAGGGTAATAAATATGTTAAGCATGAAAATATTTTTATGGTTATCGAAGGTGAAGCGACATTAATGGGGAAGATGGAGTGAATATGTCATTTAGCAAATAGCGCTATAGAAGATGCTAATTTATCATTAGAGTACAGGGGATTTCTTTAATAACAGATTTTTTTTTTTTTTTTTTACAGAAATGATCCAGGTTTGTGTTATTTGAACACTTGGGGAAACTTTCTATCAGTATATTTAGATTCAATGACTTTTTAAAAGGTCTTGCTTGTTTTACATAGACTGACAAACACATTTTTATTGTTAGCCATAGTTTGAGAGCCATTTTTCTTTCTCTTCACCAGTACTGAATGAATGTTATCTTCCTTTTATTGTAGGTATATTACCCTTAAATATAGCATGACATTTTACACTCATCTCCCTTTAAAAATATCATGAAATAATAATACATGGATATAATTTTAAATGAAAATGTTGGAGGGACTTGGGATAAAAAGCGATAATTCTCTCTGTACCTGTTCTTTGCAGTTCTGCTTTCCAGAAGCTGCAACTTCTAAACGCTAATATTTTAGTTCTTTTCATGTTGTGGGCCAGGCTGGCCTCAAACTCTATTCTCCTGCTTCAGCCACCCCAGTGCTGGGATCATAGGCATATACTACCATGCCTGGCTCCATCACTTCAGTCTTATTTATTTATTATTTATTTATTTATTTTTAGTGGTACTGGGGTTTGAACTCTAGGATAGTGCCTTACCACTTGCACCATGCCTCCAGCCCTGCATTTAGCTGGTTATTTTGGGGATGGAATCTAGTGAACTTTTCTGCCCAGCTCGCTAATCTTCTAGACCTTTTTTTTTTTTTTTTTTTTTTTTTTTTTTTTTTTTGCCAGTCCTGGGGCTTGAACTCGGCCTGGGCATTGTCAGGGGCTTTCTCAAGGCTAGAGCTCTTACCACTTGCATCACAAGAGCACCTCCAGCATTTTCTGTGTATGTTGTACCAAGGAATTGAACCAGAATTTTGTGCATGTTAGGCAAGCACTCTGCCACTAGGCCATATTCCTAGCCTTAATCTTCTAGACTTTTATAAGCGAGAAAGATTGATATGGTTTACACTATCCTTCCTTTCTCTCATTCCTCTGTGATAGTATTTTTACCTTTATTTGATGTTTATGTCTTTAAATATTATTCTTACACTTATTTTAGAGCCTAACAGTTTTAGTCTATATCTCTTGACTTCCTCACTATGTTAAGTTTTTGAGTCTGAAGGCTTTGTTGAAGTGGAGAGAAGCATTTAAGTAGGCTGGATACTAAATCCTATTCTATCTAGTAATAAAGGGAAGTTTGATGAATCCAAGGAAAAGTATGGGAAACAGCATCTTTGCAGCATTAGATTTGCTCTTTAGAAATGAGGCATGCTTGACAATGATGATTGTACATTTTGGAATTAGTTAAGAGGCCGTATTCTTTGATAGTTTTCTAGAGAATTTTATAGTACATAGATTCTGGGAGGGCATTAAAATGGCTCCTGGATATTTGCTGGCTTTTTCTCCCTCTTTTCCTTTCTCCCTATTTGGTGGCATTGGGATTTGAATTTAGGACCTTGCACTTGCCAGGCAGGTGCTATACCACTTGATCCTTTTTTGCTTTTGTTATTTTTAAAAAAGCTTTTGCATTTATGCTTAGGTTGTCCTGAACCCAAATCCTTCTTTTTTTTTTTTTTTTGCCAGTCCTGGGCATGAGCTCAGGGCATGAACTCTGTCCTTGGATTTTCTCAAGGTTAGAGCTCTACCACTTGAGCCTCAGCACCACTTCCGGCTTTTTTCTATGTATGTGGTACCAAGGAATTGAACCCAGGTCTTCGTGCATGCTAGGCAAGCACTCTACCACTAGGCCAAACTCCTGGCCCCGAACCCAAATCCTTCTATTTATGCTTGTGGAGGAGTTGGGATGACAGAAGTTGGTTCTTGGCCTCTTATTGGTTGATAAGGAGTACCCCCCTCACTAACTTCAGTTTTCCTGTCTTTGCCTATCATGTAGCTAGGATTATAGGTGTATGCCACTGAGCCCAACTTTTTTTTTTTTTTTCCTAGTCCTTGGCCTTGAACTCAGGGCCTGGCACTGTCCTTGGGCTTTCTCAAGGCTAATACTCTACCATTTGAACCACAGTTCCACTTCTGGCCTTTTCTCTATATGTGGTACTGAGGAATTGAACACAGGGCTTTGTGCATGCTAGGCAAGCACTCTACCACTAGGCCACACTCCCAGCTCTGAGCCCAACTTCTTGCTCCATTTTTATTTCCTCCCTGAGGTGGTGGGGTAAGGAAGAAATATATAAGGTGATGAGGAGAGGAAGAAAAAGAGCAATAAGAGTTTAATGGATGTGCTGATAACATTATATATATATTCTTTTCCTTGCCAATCCTAGGTTTTTAACTCTGGGCCTGGATGCTGTCTCTGAGATTTTTTTTCCTCCTCAAGGATAGTGCCATTTGAGCCACATCACCACTTCCTACTTTTTCTGAGTAGTTTATTGGAGGTAATAGTCTCATGGACTTTCCTACCCCTGCTGACGTTGAACCACAGTCATCAGATCTCAACCTCCTAAGTAGCTAGGATTATGGGTGGGAGGCATCAGTGCCCAGGGGAGACTTTTAATCTCTGGTGAAATACAACAATTTGGTTCTTTGTGCATGTTTGCCCGCACATGTTCCTGTGCATGTACCTCAGGATCTGGGTGCTGCCCTTAGCTCGTTTGATTAAGACAGGCACTCTACCATTTCAGCGCCGCCCCCCCCGCCCCCCCCCCAGCTGACTTTGAACTGATGACTTCAGATCTCAGCAGTTTCCTAGGTAGCTAGGATTACAGACATGAGCCATTGATGCTCAACTCAGATTGATTCTTAATTTTTAATTAATACCTCTTTAATTACGAGAAAATAGTGGTGCTAGTGGGACTGTATGTCATTGCTGACTCTGTAGGGATATTATGTCTATATAGTGAAAAAGTGAAGAATAAAAGGAATATCTTAACTTCGTACTCAGGGCCAGAGCAAATGTTCCTGAGCTTTTCTGCTCAAAGCCAGCACTCTACCACTTTGAGCTATAGTCCCACTTCAGTTTTCTAGTGATTAGTTGGAGATAAGAATGTGGGGGTGGGGGTGCGAGTGTGGTCTAGTGGTAGAGTGCTGGCCTAGCATGCATGAAGTTCTCTGTTCGATTCCTTGGTACCACATACATAGAAAAAGCCAGAAGTGGTGCTGTGGCTCAAATGGTAAAGCACTAGCCTTGAGAAAGCTCAAGGATAATGCCCAAGCCTTGAGTTTAAGCCCCAGGACTGACAAAAACAAAAACAAAACAAGTCTCAGGGCCGGGAGTTTGGCCTAGTGGTTAAAGGGCTTGCCTAGCATGCATGAAGACCTGGGTTTGATTCCTCATTACCACATACATAGAAAAAAGCCGGAAGTGGTGCTGAGGCTCAAGTGGTAGAGCTCTAGCCTTGAGAAAGTCCAAGGACAGTGCTCAGGCCCTGAGCTCAAGCCCAGGACTGGGGAAAAAAAAAAAACAAAAAACAAAAAAAAACCCCAAGTCTCAGGGACTTAGCTTCAGGTCTGAGCCTACTGAGTAGCTAGGATTACAGGTCTTAGCCATTAGTGCCTGGCTAGTGGGCTTTTTGGTTAAGGGAAGAAGAAGAGAATGAATTAGAGGGGGATTCATAATCTGCAAAAACATTGAAGGGGTGAGATCAAAGACCTAACTGTTGTTTAATCTGGGGATATTTGGGGTGAGTTGGTCTGGATTAGGACACTAGTTGTTGTGTTGTTTTTTTAGTAGTCAATCCTGGACCTTGAACTCATGGCCTGGGTGCTGTCCTTTAGCTTTTTTTTTTTTTTTCTTTTTTTTCCTCAAGGCTAGTGCTCTGTCACTTGAGTCACAACTCTATTTTTGGCTTCTTGGTGGTAAATTGGAGCCTTATGGACTGCTCAGGATGGCTTCAAACTGTGATTATCAGGTCTTAGTTTCCTGAGTAGTTAGGATTACAGGTGTAAGCCACTGGTTCAAAGTCAGCTAGGACAGGAAAAGTCTCAGACTTTTACCTACAATTAACCACAAAAATCTGGAAGTGGAGCTGTGACTCAAGTGGTAGAGGGCTAGCCTTGAGTAAAACTTCTTGGGGACAGTGCACAGGCCATATATTCAAGCCAGGATTGGTACCACCACCAACAACAAAAAGCAACCAACTTCAGATGCAAATTGTAATTTTTTTTTCTTTTGCCAGTCCTGGGGCTTGAACTCAGGGCCTGAGCATTGTCCTTGGGCTTTCTCAAGGTTAGAGTTCTACCACTTAAGCCACAGCACCACTTCCGGCTTTTTCTATGTATGTAGTACTGAGGAATTGAACTTAGGTCTTCATGTATGCCAGGCAAGCACTCTACCACTAGGCCAAACTCCTGGCCCCAATTTTTGTTAAAAAAAAATTTTTTTTTTCAAATTTGGGTCTCATTCATGCTGGGTGTACAATCTATCATTCATCTTTTTAAATTAGTGTTATTCAAGGTAGGGTCTTACTTTATGCCTCCACAGGCCTGAGCTTCAATTCTTCCAACTGCAGGCTTACTGGTGTTCCTGTGGGATAACATCGCTGTATTTAACTGTCTACTGGAGCTGACCTTAAACCTCTAGTCCTTGATCTCTGCCTCCCAAGTACCTGGGATTACAGACTTGAGCCACAACACCAGGCTGAACATTTGAATAGTTTTGTGGTCATTTTCAGTGGTGTTTGTGACTTTTTGTAACATCTTATTTTAATTACCTTTGCGCCTCTAGTACCATGTTATACAATTACTTATTGAGTATCTATTGTGTACTATTGGGAGAAGGACTTACAAAAGTAAGACATCCTCTTTATTCTTTAGGAGTTCAGGAATCCTCCAAGGTGATACATTTTGTTTGCATTCTTTCTACTTTATTCTTTTTGTGTGCTTTTAAATTTTATTGTTATCTTTAAGTAGTTGTGCAATGGAGTTGCCATTTAACAAAATAAATTTATGAATACAATATATCTTGACCTTTATGAACACAATATATCTGGGTCAGTGTCACCCCTTTCAGCATTCTCACCCATCCCTCCACAAGATGGAACATTTATAAATAATACAAGACAGGTTAGCTTGCATAGTCTTTGTTGACAAGTATTTGTCCTCTGAAAAATTTGGCTTTTAGAAATGGTGAAGGTCAATTGATATCAACCTGTGTAAATAAGGAATAGTTTTGCTTTAATTTAAGAAATGAGAATGATTTTCTTAGTTGAAATATTAACTGACTTTGGAAAAGCTAGTCAGATACTAGCTAAATGTTGATTTATTGTATCAGAAAGTTGAATGGGTGGAAAGGATAGATAAACAATTACCTCAAGATTAACTTACTTTTAAGAGGATCACACTGACTTAAATATGTAGATAATTTTGGGGGCATATTTGTTTACAAACACACTTTGAGCAAGACAGCGTAGGGGTACGTTCACCACAAATGGAAAAATGGAGAATAGTGGATAAGATGAGTAAGGATTTATATGGATCATACTTCAGGTGGATATCTGAAAGAATTGCTTAGAGATTTCAGAGAAAAACTAAGTGGCTCCAAATTTTTGTTACAGTCCTAGAATAAACATACAGTCAGGATCTATGTTTGTAAGAATGTTTTCCTGCATTTTTCGTTTTAGCTACTTTTACTGGTTTCTTTTCTTTTTTTTTCCCCCCTTTTTTCTTTCTTTCTTTCTTTTTTTTTTTGGCCAGTCCTGGGGCTTGAACTCATCTCTGAACTTCTTTTGCTCAAGGCTAGCACTCTTATCACTTTAGCTACAACACCATTTCTGGCTCATTCTGTTTGTGTGGTACAGAGGAATCAAACCCAGGGCTTCATGTATGCAAGGCCAGCACTCTACCATTATCCAACATTCCCAGGTCTTTTTTTTTTTTTTTTTCTTCCCGTTCTGGGCCTTGAGCTCAGGGCCCGAGCACTGTCCTTGGGCTTTCTCAAGGCTAGAGCTCTACCACTTGAGACACAGCACCATTTCCAGCTTTTTCTATGTGGTACCAAGAAATAGAACCCCAGTCTTCATGTATGCTAGGCAAGCACTCTACCACTAGACCAAACTCCCGGCCTGTCTGTTTTCTTTTTAAATTCACATTTTATTTATTTATTTGTTTTGCCAGTTGTGGGCTTATGCTCAGGGCCTGAGCACTGTCCTTGAACTTTCTCAAGGCTAGAGATCTACCACGTGGGCCTCAACACCACTTTTGGCTTTTTCCCCCCCATGTATGTGATACCAAGGAATCAAACCGGGTCTTTGTGCATGCTAGAAAAGCACTCTACTGCTAGGCCAAACTCCTGGCCCCCAAATATGAATTTGGGTGAATTTTGAGCCGCTTGCAACAGTTGTATGGTCTGCATCAATTTATGACCAGTGTAACTTCTAGTTTGTTCTTTTCTGAATCTGTACCCTACATATTCCTTCGTCTCTGTGAATGAAGAGCACAAGTCAACTTGCCCCATTTATCTTTTTTTTTTTTTTTTTTGCCAGTCGTGGGCTTGAGCTCAGGGCCTGAGTACTATCCTTGGACTTTCTCAAGTCTAGAACTCTACCACTTGAGCCTCAGCACCACTTCCGGCTTTTTCCTATGTATGTGGTACCGAGGAATCGAACCCGGGTCTTCATGCATGCTAGGCAAGCACTTTAACCACTAGGCCAAACTCCCGGCCTGCCCCATTTATCTTGATATTTTCCTGTATACTTGTCTCAAAGCTACTTTCTGAATTACAGAATAGAAAGAACTGAGGGTATGTATGTGTCCAGTGGGATGCATGTTTGCTGAGTGGGTTAGAAGGTCTTTGAGATAATTTAAGCGATTTATATATTTTCTATTTGTCTTATTGATCTATCTATAATGTGCCCTTTTATACATGGGGTGTAATGGCGCTGGCAAAAATATATGTGCTAGAAATAGAAGTAATTTGAGGAGATCTAGTTGAAGAGAAGATGAAGAAGGAAAATTTTGTTTAAAGAACATAAGATCAATCAGTGTGGATGCTAGAGAACTAAGAATAAGGTGGTAGATAAGCCCACAGGGAAGAAAAGTGATACCTGGAAGTAATGATTCTTCTGAAAAATTATTAAAATATGACAGGTTATATTTAGAGAAAAGTATAGGATGGAAATAAAAGATTATTTGAAATGGTTATATCAAGGAGAGAGATGGCAGAAGTTTGGAATGTGGTAGAAATTAATTTGTAGTTGAGGACTTCAGAAAATGATTGGATGAGTTGCCTTTGACAGATAATATACATTTTATTATATAGAAAAGTATCATTAGATGCTTCTAGGAATAAGTGCTTTGCCATTTATATTCTGGTAAGGGGGTTTAGATTACAAGTGTATCTAAGAAAAATACTACTCTTATACTCCCCTTGGCTGTGGGAGGATATGGGAGATCATTTTAGTGATATAAATGTGTAATTTTAAAGCTAGGTATAGAGTTACATGCCAACATTCAGGAGGCTGAGGTAGGAGGATCTCATTCATGGCCAGTTTGGGGGCATCTCATAGACACTGTATTTTTAAAAATGGGGAATTTTTACTAGTTTTTGAAGGGATAGGTACATCCCATGGAGTGGCAAAAGTTACTGAAAAAGCATTCCAACTTGAGGAAGTTTAGTATAAACTGAGACATGGAATTAAGAATCCTACAAACTATGGGGTAAGGCCAGTTAGGTTTTTTTTTGTTTTTTGTTTTTGTTTTTGGTGGGTCATGGGGTTTGATCTCGGCCTGGGCACTGTCCCTGAGCTCTTCAGCTCAAGCCTGCCATCCTGCCCCTTGAGCCAATCCCCACTTGCGTTTTCTTGAGGTTAATTGGAAATAAAAGTCTCAGGTCCTTTTGTGCCCGGGCTGGCTTTGAACCTTGATCCTCAGATCTTAGCCTCCTGAGTAGCTAGGATTACAGGCGTAAGCCACCATGCTCTGCACCCGGCCAGTTTTTTATTTGTGCTGTATGACCCATATTAAAGAATATAGCTGAGCTGGACGTGGCTGGGTTTATTTTTAATGTTTCCTACAGGCAGCCATTTTTCACAGAAATATATAAGCTCTATTCTTCACTTAGAAAAGAAAAGGGGAGTGGGGTGTCAGTGTCTCATGCTATTCAGGAGGCTGAGATCTGAGTATTTCAGTTCAAAGCCAGCTCCGGCACAAAATATCCCGGAGATTCTTTTCTCCAATTAACTGCTAAAAAAACGAAGTGGCACTGTGGCTTAAGTGGTATAGCGGTAGCCTTGAGCTGAAGACCTCAGGGATAGCCTCTAGGTCCAGACAGAGTTCAAGCCCCACAACTGGAGGGGAAAAAAAAAAATTTTATATATGTATATATATATATATATATATATATATATATACCATTCCATTCCTTTATGTAAGAAGTGTGTATAAACATATGTACAAAGGTTAATACAATGACAATCCTTTCCATACCCACTGAGTTGTTGGATATGCTTGGATGTTATATTTTCTAAATAAAAGCAATAAGCAAAGCTGGCTGGGTTAGTCATGAAGAGAAGCTATATGTCATTTAGTAAACTGATTTCATAAGTAACTAATTCATCTCAATCTATATTTTGGAACAATAAGTTCATGATTAGGGTAAAATGTGATAGAGAACAGGAAGTCAGTTTGAATTGGCAGAAAATGGATGACCTTGAGAGCTAAGCTAAGTAGCTTGTATTTGATTTGATGTAGTATGCTTAGGAAACAAACAGAAGCTAGATTTTAGTCTTGGCCCTTCAGTTTATCTACTCTTACCATTATAGAGAATCACTTCCTTTCTGAGGCTCAGTTTTTTTATCAAGAAATTGATAATATACCTTCTGCCAAGGGTTGTTTTGAGTAGATAAGTAAGCCAAGGGATGTATATTATATTTATCTATATATATGTGTGTGTATATATGTACATATATTTTTCTTTAGTAGCACTATGGATTGGACCCAGAGTCTTGTAGATGCTAGTCGAGTGCCCTACCACCTAGATATATCCCTCTGCCTTAGATAATTTAAACTGACAGTAGCTGTGCCATATAGAATTGTGGCAGTGTGATTAGAGAAAGATTGGAAGTAATAGGAGTAGGAGGCTTCTAGTAGAAAAGAAGACAAGCTTGAATTAATTAAGTAGCCATAGGATTACAAGTGAAGGGGTGGGATGTGATCGGAGGTACGGAGACTGAATGATTGGAAAGATTCAGTTGGCAACATCTGCAATTGGATTTCATTTTGGGGTAGTGTACTGGGTTGTACATTAGAGTAGATGGTATAGTTTCATGTAATATGTGTGTATGTAAACTGAAAAGAATAGTGAGTAGAAAATGACAAATGAGTATGAGAAGGGTTAGATTAATTACAGGGTACTTTTTTTTGCCAGTCCTGGGCCTTGAACTCAGGGCCTGGGCACTGTCCTTGGGTGTTCTTAAAGCTAGAGCTCTGCCACTTGAGCCACAGCACCATTTCTGGCTTTTTTCTATGTACGTGGTACCGAGGAATCTAACCCAGGTCCTTGTGTATGCTAGGCAAATACTCTACCACTAGGCTAAACTCTCGGCCCCACAGGATACTTTTTGATAGATTACTGGAATTTACTGACTTAGGGAATGTTTTGTATATCTACTGTGTGCAAGGTTCTATGGGAAGGAATGTGAAAGCTCTATAAAGAATGAATATATGTTTATATGTGGCAGTCAAGTTCTTTTTTTTTTTTTTTTTTGCCAGTCCTGGGGCTTGAACTCAGGGCCTGGACACTGTCCTTGGGCTTCCTCAAGGCTTGCGCTCTACCACTTGAGTCACAGCATCACTTCTGGTTTTTTTTTTGTTGTTGTTGCTTTTGTTGGTCATGGGGCTTGAATGCTGGTCCTTGGTGCCATCCCTGAACTCTTCAGCTCAAGGCTACTGCCTTACCCCTAGAGCCTCAGCAAGCCACAGCACCACTTTTGGTTTTTTACTGGTTTATTGGAGATTAGAATCTCAGATGCCTGGATTGGCTTTGAACCCCAATCCTCAGATGATCTCAGCCTCTTCAGTAGCTAGGGTTGCTGGTGTGAGTCACCTACTTTTTCTACATAAGTGGTACTAAGGAATCCAACCCAGGGCCTGAACTCCGGGCCTGGGCACTGTCCTTGAGCTCTTTAGTGCAAGGCTGGTGTTCTACCACTTTGAGCACTATTTTCAGCATGCATCCGTCTTTGACCTAAGTATAACTGCTTTGGTCAGACTGGGCTTTGTGGAGAAATTGACCTGTAGTTTAGAACCTGAATAAGCACGGTGATAGTAGGCAGGATAGTTAAGTCATATGACTGAGAAAAGTTCTGGGTATGTTTAGGGGTTGGTAGTTTAGATTAGCTATGATTTAGAGTTCATGTTGAGGAGTGGAGAGAAATAAAATTAAAAAGTAGTAGTAGTAAGATCTTAAAATGCAGACCAAATTGGTTGTTAAAATTTTATATTATGTACATGTATGAAGCTGTATATATGTATATGTGTGTATATTTGCTATATATACATACATATATACATACATACATACATACATACATACATACATATATAAAAGTACTCTACCATGGAGTTACAAGATCATGAATTTTTCTTTTTCTTTTTTGCCAGTCCTGGGGCTTGAACTCAGGACCTGAGCACTGTCCTTGTGTTTTCTCAAGTCTAGAGCTCTACTAGTTGAGCCACAGTACCACTTCTAGCTTTTTTGTATGTGGTACTGAGGACTCAAACCTGGGTCTTTGTGCATGCTAGGCAAGCACATTACCACTAGACAGAGTCCCAGCCCCATGAATTTTTTTATGAATACATTTATGTATTTATTATCAGCTCATACATAGAACATTTCTAGACTTAGAAGGCTCCGTATGTGTTACCTTCAGGCTGTTTCCTCCCACCCACAGTAACTATCAAACAATTTCTATTTTAATAGTAGTTCTATGTGTTTTTGACCTTCAGAGAAGTGAAATTATACTTTTTTTGTTCTTGCCTATGAGATTCATCCAGGTTACATATAGCAGGTGTTCTTTTTTTCATATCTTGTGTTTCCATTATGTGAATATACCATTTCTAAATAATATTTCAGGTTTGTTAAACAACTGACTAATTTTTATTTTGGAAGTATAAGGAGTTGTAACTTGATATGTAGTGGGGAATGTTTGTTTGTTTTTGCCAGTCCTGGGGCTTGAACTCAGGACCTGAGCACTGTCCTTGAGCACTTTTGCTCAAGGTTAGCACTCTGCTGCTTGAGTCACAGCACCACTTCTCGCTTTTACTGTGTATGTGATACTGAGGAATTGAACCCAGGGCTTTGTGCATGCTAAGCAAGCACTCTACCACTAGGCCTGGGTACAGTTCCTGAGCTCTTCAGCTCAGGGCTACTGCTCTACCTCTGAGCCATAGTGCTACTTCCTGTAGGGTTGTTTTGTTTTTGTTTTTGTTTTTTTGCCACTCCTGGGCTTGGGCTCAGGGCCTGAGCACTGCCCTTGGACTTTCTCAAGGCTTAGCACTCTACCACTTCAGCCTCAGCACCACTTCCAGCTTTTCTCTATGTATGTATTACCAAGGAATCGAACCCGGGTCTTCGTGCATGCTAGGCAAGCACTGTACCACTAGGCCAAACTCCCGGCCCCACTTCCTGTAGTTTTTGAATAAGAAAATAATGAGGTGGCTTATCAAGCTAAGCTGGTGATTTTTTTTTTTTTTTTTTTTTGTAATGGAGGAGGAATTGATAACTGGAAGACAAGAGTTAGAAGAGGGCTAGGAGCATGGCGTAGTGGTAGAGTGCTTGCCTAGCATGCATGAAGCCCTGGGTTTGATTCCTTGGTAACTACATACACTGAAAAGGCTGGAAGTGTTGCTGTGGCTCAAATGGTAGAGTGCTAGTCTTGAGGAAAAGTACAAGGCCAGTGCTCAGGCCTTGTTCAAGCCCTAGGACTGGCAAAAGAAAAGAAAGTGAAAACTGGTAGAATTATTTAGTGTTGAAGATCAAAGTTGGCCATTTATGGTAGTAGGAATAAAGGAAAGGGGTAGTGAGAAAAAAGAATGGAAATGGTATGATGTAGTAACATACATTCCTAATTCCAGTTTCTCAGAGATTATGGATGAAGTAGGAAGATAGGAGTTGAGGCTAGCCTGGGCTGCATGGTGAGTTGAAGATTTCCTAAAATGAGAGTAGTAGAGTGAGTGCTTTTGAGTGCATGTGTAAGGCCCTGAATTTGTTCATCAGTAACACACACACTCACAGAGTTTAAGAAGGAAGAGCAACAGTTGGTCACTGGGACTCACGCCTGTAATTCTAGCCCCTTAGAACACTGAAGATGTAAGGATCAAGGTTCAAAGCCAGTCTGGGCAGGAAACTCCAAGAGACTTATCCAATTAATCACCAAAAAGCTGGAAGTGGAGATCAAGTGGTAGACCACTAGCCATCAGCAGAAAAAGCACAGAAACAGTGCCCAGGCTCTGAGTTAAAAACAAAAAGAATAACTCTTACTCCAAAATGAGACAGGAAGTAACAGATGAATGAAGATACAGCATTTTATAAGAGGATTACAGGTGTGATTTGAGGGGGATTTATGGAAGGAATTGAGAGTTTGCTGAGATTAAGAATTTAAAAAAGAGGGCCGGGAGTTTGGCCTAGTGGTTAAAGTGCTTACCTAGCATGCACGAAGACCCGGGTTCGATTCCTTGGTACCACATACATACAAAAAAGCTGGAAGTGGTGCTGAGGCTCAAGTGGTAGAGCTCTAGCCTTGAGAAAGTCCAAGGACAGTGCTCAGGCCCTGAGCTCAAGCCCAGGACTGGCAAAAAAAAAAAAAAATTTAAAAAAGAAAATGATTTAGATTAGTTAATGAGATAGAAAGTTGTATTTAGAATAAATCTGTTGTGGAAAATTTCTACCTCTGTGGTGGTACTTAATGTCCATGTGGATGCACAGAGTATCTTGGAAGGTCAGAGGGTAGTACCGAAGTAGCTGATGCACAGACAGATTATATTGAGAATATGTGAAACTACATGACATTAAAGAGCAAGTGTATAACTAGAATATATATAATTGTGGTTTTAAAAAGGCATGTCTGAAGTTACAGCACTTCCAATCGATGGCCTTGTTTTCAGTATGTATGGGTGACTGAAGTGTAAGATGAATATTTCCTAGGCTCCTAGGAAGATTAGGTATTGTTGAGTCGGTTGAGAATATGGGACAAATCAGAATTGATTAGAGATAAATGATCTGAGAGTATGTTTAAGTGAATAATGTGCACTGCAAAGCTGTTTTTTTTTTTTTTAAGTGATAGAATAAGAGTGGGAAGAGTGGGAGTGACTCTGGGAAGCAGGCAGCTGTAAGACTTTTTTAATGAGCTGGCGGAGTAGGAGAATGACAGAGCTGACAGAAGACCAGGGCACAAAAAAGTTGTCCAGGAAGTGTCCAGTTTGAGATGAGAGGAATAGTTATAACAGTCCCAGCAAGAGATGATAAAATCACAAGTTGTTTTTGAGGCATGAATACTGAGAAAATAGATGGATTTGTTACTTTTAATAGTGCTTTCCCTCCTCCCCTCCCTGCCCTCCCCTCCTCTCTTGCCAGTCCTGGTGCTTGAACTCAGGGGCTGGGCACTGTCCTTGAGTTTACTTCCGGCTTTTTCTGTGTATGTGGTATTTGTTGTTTAACCCAAGGCTTCGTGCCTGTAGGCTAGCACTCTACCATGAGACCACACTTCATTTTCTTTGTAAAATAAATAACATGCTGAATCATAGTCATTCACATGGAGAATTACTGATACAAATTCTACTGAGAGATATCTGTTGATGAGAAATGAGACATTGAAAAAAGTATTAAAGATTAGGTAGATTAGAAATGCAAAAGATGTAATGTAGTTGGTTGACAATAGAACATTCACAACCTCATAGACACTTATAAATGGATGGACTGGAAATGAACAAGGAGGTAGGAGTGGACCTGAATGTGAGTAAACATGGTTGAAAAGGGGAAGGAGGAGTACCTGGTAGTAAGCATACTACTCAGGAGATAATTACTATACATAATGAGTTCTGGTGAAAAGTGGAATGGATGACAGGTGGTAAGAATAAATATCTTTTTTAGATCTTAAGGGATCTTAAGGGATCTTTCTTTTTTCCTCTATTATGACTTTAGCTCATGTTCTTCCTTTACATTTGCCACATAGTAGGTACATTATTTCTCACACATTGATACCGTTTCTCATGTTTTTCTCCCCATTTCCCTCCCCCTGCCT
The DNA here is from genome assembly GCF_031878675.1 of Megascapheus bottae. Classification (NCBI taxonomy): domain Eukaryota; kingdom Metazoa; phylum Chordata; class Mammalia; order Rodentia; family Geomyidae; genus Megascapheus; species Megascapheus bottae. The sequence goes on from NC_143509.1 coordinate 55,034,447, forward strand.
CATCCCCCATTCTTTTTATTATTTCTTTATTTTGCCAGTCCCGGGGCTTGAACTCAGGGCCTGAGGGCTGTCTTTGGGCTTTCCTCAAGGTTAGTGCTCTATTACTTGACCTTTTCTGTATATGTTGTTCTGAGGAATCGAACCTAGGCCTTCATGCATGCTAGGCAAGCTCACCACCATTAGGCTACACTCCCCCCCCCCATTATTTTTATTTCTATTTCACTTTTCCACAGTTGTAAAGTATTAGTATTTAGTAAAGAGAAAGTATACGCCCCTCAAGAGAGTGGGCAGTGCGACCCAGAAACCAGTTGTCCAGATTATTTTTAAATAAAAAAGATGCTATGTTGTCCCAGAGTGGTCTCAGACTTGCAATTCTCTAGCTTCTGCTGCCTGTTCCTGATGCTTTTCCCAGTGGCTGGTTTATTTCATGTATTAGTGTTCTCAGTTCTCTTTGTCTTTCCATTTTACCTGTATATCGATTCCTTCCAGACACATAATTCAAAATATAATTTCTCAGCTGATTTCTAGTCTGACTTATCATTTAGTCAACATTTCCAAAGGTGTTTTGCCAGTTTCAGAAACAAATATAGCTTAAATTGAAACTTTGCTAGCTTAAAAATATCATGTTCTATATACTTACTTGATTGATATTAAGACTTAGACTAACTTCTTATTCTTTTATTTATTTATTTATTTATTTTTACCAGTCCTGGGCTTGAGCTCAGGGCCTGAACACACTGTCCTTGGACTTTCTCAAGGCTCTACCACTTGAGCCTCAGCACCACTTCTGGCTTTTTTCTATGTATGTGGTACTGAGGAATCGAACCTGGGTCTTCATGCATGCTAGGCAAGCACTTTAACCACTAGGCCAAACTCCCGGCCCTAACTTATTATTCTTTTGCTTCTGACTCTGCTTCCAACTTTTAGCTTGCCATGTTCTGTAGTAGTATCTATTTTGTCACTTTGTTTTCCACCACTTTTTTTCTTGTATTATCAAGCACTTTTTTTTTCTTTTGCTAGTCCTGGGCTTGAGCTCAGGGCCCAAGTGCTGTTCTTGGACTTTCTCAAGGCTAGAGCTCTACCACTCGAGCCTCAGCACCACTTCTGACTTTTTTCTATGTATGTAGTACCGAGGAATTGAACCCCTGTCTTTGTGCGTGCTAGGCTAGCACTCTACCACTAGGCCAAACTCCCGGCCCTTGATGTGGTTTTTTTTTTTTTGTTTGTTTGTTTGTTTTTTTGCTAGTCCTGAGCTTGAACTCAGGGCCTGAGCCCTGTCCTTGGATTTTCTCAAGACTAGAGCTCTACCACATGAGTCTCAGCACCACTCCCAGCTTTTTTCTGTGTATGTGGTACCAAGGAATCGAACCCGGGTCTTTGTGCATGCTAGGCAAGCACTAGGCCTAACTCCCGGCTCCCTTGATGTGGTTTTTGAGATTGTTTTTCAGTGCCTTGCTGTGGTCCCAGCAACTGACATTTTTGTATCATTAGGGTATTAATGCTGTATTTTTTTTTATAAAATTTTTTATTGTAATTAATAAAAGGGTTACATGATATTTGCCCTATAGAAGGTGCATTAATTCGCATACATTGATACCCTTTCATATGTCTTGGTACCCTTTACCCTCCCCCCCAATGCTGTATTTTTCTAACATAATTTAGACTATATTTCTCATATGGCTAACTTTTTTAGTCTCCTACCTTTCCTTTTTAGATCAGTTTTTGATGTGAGTTTGTATTTCAAAGAACATGTATTAGGGCAGAAACATGAAGTGACAAAAATGTGACAGAAGCATGTGTGTGGGTAGTTTGTCCTAGTGCAGCTTCCTTTCAGGATTAAGTTTAGTTTCTTGTGCCTTGGTGATTATCACTTTTTTCCTTCTCTAACTTCTAGTGATTCACCAGAGTTAGGAAGGCAAAATTTGAATCCCAGGACTGGCAATAAATAAATGATAAATGAATGAATGAATAAGTAGATGAAAGGAGAGGGTTATCATTTTGGTTAGCCTACGTTTGTGTGTGATGCTAAGAATCAAATTTAGGACAAAGTTATTGGGTCTGGAGTTCTGTAGTGGAGCTCTTCTTGTCTTTTGGGAGGCTCTGGGTTTGACAGGCTCTGGTTTTGACAGAGTTTTGAGAGATTTTGTGAATGGACTAGAGACAAATATGAATTGATTGGGTAGGACTGATCAAAGACATTCGCTTTGGACAGATTACTTAAGTAGTTGTATAGAGTTTTGGAGAGATTTGAATAGCTATATGAGAGCTGGCATGGAATTGATTTATGAAGTCGGTATTCAAAGTAAGTTTTAAGGGACCTGGAGTTTGGCCTAGTGGTAGAGTGCTTGCCTAGCATGCACAAAGACCCGGGTTTGATTCCCCGGTACCACATACATAAAAGTGTCCAGAGTTCAGTCTGCAGGACTGGGAAGAAAAAAATAAAAAGAATATAAACCATTTCTTCATCTAACAAGTGAGTATACACACATGAACAAAAGTTAACACAAAACGGAAAGGTGGTTTGGAGAAGAGTTACAGAAAACTACAGTGAGTAAGGAAGAATGAATAATGGAGAACAAGGAAGGATTAGGGAAGTAGTACTAAACTCATTCTCATGGTAAGACTGGTATTTACAAGTCTGTTCTGTTGTGTTGGATACTACTTTTTTTTGTTTTTTGGTTTTTTTTTTTTTTGCCAGTCCTGGGCTTGAACTCAGGGCCTGAGCACTGTCCTTGGGCTTTCTCAAGGCTAGAGCTCTACCACCTGAGCCTCCGCACCACTTCTGGCTTTTTCTGTGTATGTGCTAGGCAAGCACTCTACCAGTAGGCCAAACTCCCGGCCCCTGCATAGTACTTTTGATGCGTGGTTAGTACGGAGAAGAGACATCAACTGGCCGTGGTTGTCAGGGAGTAAGGACTCTCGTGGGTTCTGGGGCTCCCACAGCGAAGCCGGGTCTGCCCAGAGGATCTTGTTGCTAGTTTGGACGGCGGCCCCAGCGAAGCTGGAGCTGCCCAGGTGTGGGTTGTCTGGCCAGGCTGGGCCAGACCCGGGCCTCGCGGACCTGAGCGCTCACTGGCCGCGTGGGGGCGCCGCTTTAATTGAGCGGGGTGGGACAGGAGGAGGCCTCAGACCGCATGCGGCTCCCACGGCTCCTTTTGTTGTGTGTGGGAGCGGGTGCGCGCGCAGGCGAACGTCTGCGTGCCGGAGGGCGAGCGAGTAAGCAAGCGAGCGGCGTCCTGAGAGCCTGCGCTTGCGCTTTCCTGAGCGCAGACGGCCCGGGGCCCCGCCGGCCCGCCGGCCGCTGCCCCAGGACGGGGAACCCTGCCAATGCTCCTCTGTGGCTAACGGGAGCCTGCCTGGCAGCGGGCGCCCGGGCTAAGGGATTTCCCCTTTCCCCAGGCGGTTTTACAAATCTGCGGTGGAATTGCTCTGTGCTTTACAGCTCTACAAGGTCAGGCTCCGAACGTGGGTTACCAGACAAGTCGTTCTATGAAATAAGAGCAAATCGTGAGCCTCTGGCCTTGCCCTGGGAGCCCTAATAAAAATGCCCTGTTTTGGAGTGAGAATTGGTCCGAAGGGCTTTGCAGAATTAGGCTGTGGGGCAAATTTTGCGAAGCACTCTCCAGTGGGACCAGTAGATAATTCTATAGTGGACTAAAAGCTAAAGTTAGGACATGCGAAGTTGAAGTTCTTTCCTACAGCTTGAATTTAAAACAACCTCTTTGTTTTACATAAGTAGGACTTAGTTTGCAGATGTTTTGCAAAATCAGGCATATGTGATTTAAAAATACATTAAAAAGATTAATTTTGTAAAGAGCAATGATAAAGACGTCTGCAGTTTCAAGTGTACTAAACGTTGCTATAAATAAAATCCCGTTCAGATTCTTAGATTTATTTGTTTGCTGTTATCCTTTAGATGTGGGAGGTAGTCTTCTACTTCTGTCTGGGCAGATTTTCAGTATTGTCAGCATGATATGAGTGTAGAACCTTACCCTGAGTGAATAATTTGCTTGAGATTACTGGTCTGTTTTGCAGCTGGATATAGACTCTGGGTCTCTCCCAGTCTGATGACCTATCCAAGAATAGACTAATGAAACTGGGTATTTGTCTGTTTGGTTTTATAGGCAGTAGTAGAGAGCTATAAACTGAGTGTGGCAACGTTTAATTTTCTGTTCCAATGTTTTAGCTTAAATGTTACTTCTGTTCTGGATTTCTTTGACCTTTAAAAAGCATAAAGGCTATTCCTTAGTGTTAGTTGCTTTTAATAGGATTTATACCATATATTTTATTAAAATAGTTGCTATGATATATAACCGAGTGAATATGGTTTTCATTCAGGTGTTTTTAGTAGTTAGAAAGTAACAAGTAATGTGAGAATGTTTTGTCTCCACAAAGTACTAGGTAGATGTAGAATTAACCTCAGTTCTTTGGACCTGGAGTGGTGGTGCAGACCTGTAATCTCAACACTTGGAGGTTGAGGCAGGAGAATCTCTGCAGTTTGGACTCCAAACAAAACCAAAACCTTTGCACCTCTTTATGAAGGATGCTTATCAAAAGTAAAGATAGAAAATACCCATAAATTTCCTCTATAGTGCTGGGTACTGTTCTCATTATTACTACAGTAGTAACACACAACAGTATTTGGTTAATTTTTTTTTTTGTCAGCTCCATAGAGAAGAGCACCATGCCTTTTATGATAAGAGTTGCAGTTGGGCCTTTCTGTTGTATAAGAAAACACTCTGAAGCCATTCCTTTATATCTTAAACCAGTCTTCCTCCCCATTTTCAATTAAAAAAAAAACTATAGTGCATTTTGGCCCAATATAGTGAGTTCTTAAACTAGAGAGGGTCTGGAATTTACTTATTTTATTTTGGTTGTCTTGCTGGGAAATTTACTGGTTTTTGGTTGATAGATGCTCACTATCCTGCAGTGTACATGACAGCCTTTATAAGAAACAAGCTATCTAGGGCAGAATGTCAGTAGTACTGATTTTGAGAAACCCTGAAAGTGATATGGAATGCAGTTGATAGCTCTGTATAATGTATTATAAATATTTCCCCATAGTTCTTTGTTAGAATGATCATAGGTCAAAGTATGTTTAAATACAAGATAGATATGAAAGCTTAACAAATTGAGTTAGTTCAGTTTGTAGGTGAGGTAAGTGAGTTTGAGAGAGATTGTGACTTAGGGTTTCATATGTAATAGAGTTCAAATGAACTTAAACAGTAATTTGATGTTAGTTTATGTACTTGAAATTGATTTTAATCATATTAATCAGGGAAAATATTATATCATTTATTCTTTTTTTTTTTTTTTTTTTGGCCAGTCCTTGGCTTGGGCTCAGGGCTTGAGCACTGTCCTTGGATTTTCTCAAGGCTAGCACTCTACCACTTGAACCTCAGCACCACTTCCAGCTTTTTGCTATGTATGTGGGGTACTGAGGAATCGAACCCGGGTCTTCATGCATGCTAGGCAAGCACTCTACCACTAGGCCAAACTCCCGGCCCCTATATCATTTACTCTTGATACAGTTAATGTTTGTTTCTTTAAACAATTTTTATATTGTACAAAGCGGTTCATTGTGATATTTACAACATAGACATTTTATGTACGATGTTCACATTTGTTCCATCTATGTAACTTGCAATCACACTCTCCTTTATTTTAATTTTATTTATTTTTTCATACTCTCATTTATAATAGGTTCTATTTTATTGTTGTTGTTGACATTGGGAACTTTCATTAAGGTACCACCTGGCCATAAGCACTTTCTTCCTTGGCAATCCAGTTTTTCTTTTTCTTTTTTTGTGGGTCATGGGGCTTGTACTCAGCCTGGATGCTGTCCCTGAGCCCTTCAGCTCAAGGCTACTGCCCTACCCCTGGGCCTGGGTGTTGTCCCTGAGCTCTTCAGCTCAAGGCTACTGTCCTACCTTTGAGCCAAGCCCCACTTCCCATTTTCTAGAGGTTAATTGGAGATCAGACTCTCAGGTCATTTTGTGCCTGGGCTGGCTTTGAACCTTGATCCTCAGATCTCAGCCTCCTGAGTAGCACCGCACCCTGGCTCGGTTTTTCTTTTCTTTTTCCTCCCCTCTCTCCCTCCCTCCCTCTCTCCCTCCCTCCCTCCCTCCCTCCCTCCCTCCCTGTTCCTTCCCCCCTCTCTCTCTCCCTCCCTCTCTCCCTCCCTCTCTCCCTCCCTCCCTCCCTCCCTCCCTCCCTTCCTCTCTCTCTTTCTCTCCTCTTTCTTTCTTTCTTTCTTTCTTGTGGGTCAGGGGACTTGAACTCAGCCTGGGTGCTGAAGTCTGGCTCAAGTGGTAGAGTACCTGCACAGCAAACACAAGGCCCTGAGTTCATCCTCAGAACTGGCGTACTGACCTACATACATACACATGTACATACATGCACACATATGTACGCACATGAATACTTGCATATATGCAAAATCTTACAATGGTTTTATTGTAATGCCATGTTGCAGATTTCAGCAAATATGTATGAATCTGAAAAAGTAGTTATTCATTTAAAAATACTTCTCACAATACTTTCCTAAATTTTGATTTAATTACTTAAATGTTTTTTTTGGGGGGGGGGTTGGTGGTGCTAGAGTAGGAGGAACTCAAGGGCAGGAGCCCTACTTGAGCCACACCACTAGCCCTGGAAATCGTTAAGCAAAATAAACCAAGCTCAGAAAGATAAATATGGCAAGTTTTTGCTTATATGCAGAATCTATACCTAAAAAGTAGTATGATATGATGGTAAAAAGCTGGATCGTTTGTAAGGGCGTACTAGCTGGTGGGAGGAAGGGGAAAGGGAGATAATATGGGGATATTATGGAAATATAATACATGCATGTATGAAAAATAGAAGAATGAAGCCCAATAGGCCATCATGGGATCACTTAAGAAAGACCGGACAGCTCCAGGCCTAGTTCAAGCCCCTATACCCACAGAAACTCTTGGACCATGTACATTTGCTCTGTCGTGTGAGGATTATTGTTGTGACTTTACTGTTTGTAGTATTGCTCTAGTAAGGTCTGGTGGTTAATTATAGAAAAAGTTTTTGAAAGCCAGATACTGAAGGTTCACACCAGTATTAATCCTAGGTACTCAGAAGGCTGAGATCTGAGGCTAGAGATTCAAAACTAGCCTGGTATAGAAAGTCCATGAGATTCCTATCTACAATTAACCACAAAAAGCCTGAAGTGGAGCTATGGCTCCACTGTGGCTCTCATGGTAGAGCATTAGCCTTGAGTAAAAAAGCTCAGGGACAGAGCTCAGGCCCAGAGTTCAAGCCTTAGGATTGGTACATATATTAAAGGAAAAAAGACTTTGGAGCTGTCAGGTGAGATGTAATGTAAGATAGGTTGGAATTGAGCTCACTGTGTAGTTTAGTCTGAGCTCAAACTCAAGATTCTGGTAAAACTGTTGGTAGGATTACAGACATGTACCACCATACCTGGTATAAAAATAGCTTTTAAGACGGTGTAATCCTAGCTACTCAGGAGGCTGAGATCTGAGGATCAAGATTCAAAGCCAACCCCAGGCACAAAAGGACCCGAGACTCTTATCTTCAATTAACCTCTAGAAAACGAGAAGTGGGGCTTGGCTCAAGGGTAGGACAGTAGCTTTGAGCTGAAGAGCTCAGGGACAATGCCCAGGCCCAGTGGTAGGGTGGTAGGTAGCCTTGAGCTGAAGAGCTCAGGGACAGCACCCAGGCTGAGCTCCATGACCCACAAATAAAGGCTTTTTATAGGATGGAAGAGTATGTTAGCAAAAGAAAAATAAATTCACCAAAGCTAGTGCTGGTGACTCATACCTGTAATCCTACCAATTTAGGAGGCTGAGATCTGAGGATTGCAGTTTGAAGCCAGCCCAGGGAGAAAAGTTTGAGCTGTGGCTCAAATGACAGAATGCCAGCCTTTGAGGGATAAAGTTAAGAGATAGTACTCAGGCTCTGGGTTCAAGCCTCAAGGCTGTTTCCCATCCCCTCCCCCCAAAAAAAGAGAAGAGAAACTTCTTGGGCTTTCTTTAAGGCTAGAGCTCTACCACTTGAGCCACAATACCATTTCTGGCTTTTTTCTATGTATGTGGCACTGAGGAATCGAACCCAGGTCTTCGTGCATCCTAGGCGAGCACACTACCGCTAGGCTAAACTCCTGGCCTACACTATTGCTGTCCTGATTTCACTTTTGGTGAAATGTTTGTATTTTTCGTACTCATTTTCTATATTTTTGGGGGTCTGTTGTAGGACTTGAACTCTGGGCCTTGGCGCAGAGCTCTTCAGCTCAAGGCTTCCACCCTACCCCTTGAGCCACAGAGCCACTTCTGGTTTTCTAGTGGTTATTTGGAGGTAAGAGTCTCACAGACTTTAGTGCCCGAGCTGGCTTTGCACCATGATCCTCAGCTCTTGGTCTCCTGAGTAGCTGGGATTACAGGTGTGAGCCATCACACCTGGCTTTGTGACTATTTTCTAACCAGAATCAATTATTTCCTAATAAATCAATCCCTGGGGATTGAACTCAGGGCCTTGTACTTGATAGGCAAGCACTGTACCACTTGATTCACAGCTCTAGTTTTTTATTTTGGTGCCGCTATTGGGGCTTGAATTTAAGATTTTACTCTCTTGCTTTGCTTTTTGGCTTATGACTGTCACTTGAGCCAAACCTCCAGTTCCAGCTTGTTGTTTGCTAATTAGAGGTAATAGTCTCAATGATTGTCTCAGTGGTTGTTTTTTTGAACTAGGATTGTCAGATCTCAACCTCTTGAGTAGCTAGGATTATAGGTATGAGCCATTGATGCCCAGCACAGATTTAAGACTTTTTGTTAATTTTTTTTAGCTTTATTTTTTTTATTGTAATTAGTAAAAGGGTTACATGATATTTGCCAGATAGAAGCTGCATTAATTCACATACATTGATACCCTTTCACATGTCTTGGTACCCATTTCCCTCCCCCCCCACACCCCTCACCCGTCTTGTTAATTTTTTTTGTTGAATATTTTCATACATGTCTCTCAGTTTCTAAGTAGTTTAGATAGCTCATCTTTAATTTCTTTCCTTTTCTTTCTTTCTCTATCATCTATCTATCTATCTATCTATCTATCTATCTATCTATCTATCTATCTAGCCATTCTGGGACTTGAACTTTGAGCCTGGGCATTGTCCTCTTGTTCAAGGCTAGTACTCTACCTCTTGAGTCGCAGCACTGTTTCTGACTTTTTCTGTGATTTCTAGGAAATGAGAATCTCAAGGGCTTCTTGCTCCAGCTGCCTTTTAAGTGCAATCTTCAGATCTCAGTCTCCTGAGTAGCCAGGATTACAGGCATGAGTCACTAATGCCCGGCTCATCATTATAACAAATTCTTTTGCAAAGAAATATTTTTTAATATATTTTTTATTGTAATTAATAGAAGGGTTACATGATATTTGCCAGATAAATGGTGCCTTAATTCCCTCACATTGATACCCTTTCACATGTCATGGAAAGAAATATTTTTAATTTTGTTTAACTTCAGTTTTGTTGCTTTTATGGAGCCTGCTTTTGATGTCAAATCCAACACCCTTTGCTTCAAAGATGACATCTGTGTCTACAAGTTCTACAGTTTATTTATACCTTCTTTTTTTTTCTTTTGCCAGTCCTGGGGCTTGAACTCAGGGCCTAAGCACTGTCCGTAGACTTTCTTCAAGGCTGGAGCTCTACCATTTGAGCCACAGCACCTTTATTTATACCTTCTTAAACTCATAATTTGTTTGAATTAATTTTTGGTTATAGCTGTGCGAGGTGAAGTCTCTTCTTTTTTTCCTATGTTCAGCACTGTTTGTTAAAACACTGCCCTTACTCAATTGAATAGTTTTTGTTCCTTTGTTAAATATCACTTGAACCTATTTGTGTTGGTCTGTTTTGGGGTTCTCCTGTTTCATTGATGTATGTGTTTTATGATTCTTCTATGATCACACTTAAATTTGATTACTATAGTTCATAGTAAGTATTGTTTTTAAAACTTTATTTTTAATTCTTACAAAGGTGACATACAGAGGGGTTACAGGTATGTAAGTCAGGTAAAGAGTTCATTTTGTTACAATGTCATCCCTTTTACTGTTTTCCAGTTTTTCCTTCCCATCCCCACATAGTAAGCCTTAAAGGGGTAGAGTGCTTTCTCCTACTTAATTCTTGGTCAGAATTGTTCTTGCTCTTTTGGTTCTGGTTCTTCTCCTTCACTGGCATTCCCTATAAATTTTAGGATAATCTTGTTTATGTTTGTACTTAATTAGAATTAGTAAGCTTATACATAGTTCAACTTGGGTTGAATTGTTCATTATCCAAGAATTTTTTTTTTTTTTCATTGTTAGTTGTGGAGCTTGAACTCTAGGCCTGAGTGCTGTCCTTGAGCTCTTCAGCTCAAGGCTTTCTACCACTTTAGCTAAGTGCTACTTAAAGTTTTTTGGTGGTTAATTGGAGATAAGAGTCTTAACAGACTTTGGTGCCTGGGCTGGCTTTGAACCACGATTCTCAGATCTCAGCCTCCTGAGTAGCTAGGATTACAGGTGTGAGCCACCAATGCCCGGATTTATAAAAGAATTTATGGACAAGCTTTGGTGGCTCGTATCTGTAATCCTACTTACTCAGGTGTCTGAGATCTGAGGATCGAAATTTAAAGGCAGCTCAGGCAAGAAAGTTCATGAGACTTTAATTAACCACCTACAAACTGGAAGTAGAGCTGTGGCTTAAAGTGTATAGTACTAGACTAGCAATAAAAGCTCAGGGATAGCATCCAGGCCCCGAGTTCAAGCCACACACACAAACTGTGTGTGTGTGTGATTTATATATAGATCATATGTAACGCATATAATACAAATACCATATAAATGCCCATGAGATATTGTTCTACAATATATGTAGATCCTTCATATTATTATTATTTGTATTTATTTATTTTTTTGCCAGTTGTAGGGCTTGAACTCAGCGCCAGAACACTGTCATTGGGCTTTCTCAAGACTAGAGCTCTACCACTTGAGCCACAGTACCACTTCTAGCTTTTTCTATGTATGTGGTACCCAGGAATTGAACCTGGGTCTTCATGCATGCTAGGCAAGCAGTCTACCACTAGGCCAAATTCTTGGCCTCTTCCATATTATATTGAAGCAAATTTCAAGCATCAATTATTTTTACTTAGGTACTTTGTTTGGATAATATATGTGTAAGTATTATATATTTAATTATCACTGTTGTTGGCTGATTAAGAAATGTCTTTACTGATGCAGTAGATGGGATGATTATGTATTTATGTATTTATGTATTTATGTCTGTCTGTCTGTCTGTCTGTCTGTCTGTCTGTCTGTCTGTCTGTTGTGGGGCTTGAGCTCAGGGGCTAGTTGCTCTGCCACTTGAGCCATGGTGCCACTTTTGGGTTTTTGGTGGTTAATTGGAGATAAGAGTCTTATAGACTTTTGACCTGGGCTGGCTTTGAGCCTCAGTCCTCAGATCTCAGCCTTCTGAGTGGCTAGAATTACAGGTATGAGTCATCAGTACCTGGCATGGAATGATATTTTTACTCTTAATATCCTTGTATCTTCACAAGTATAATAATCAAAGAATATTTAATTAGCAGAATCTTTAATCAAATAATTGCCAAGAGTCTGTGATCAAATTCTTGAAGTGTTGATGTGGGAGAATTGGGCAGGAGAAGGAAGATATCTAAGCTTTAGTATAGGGAGTGAGTGGTTGTTCTTGTAACATTATAGTTTTGTTTTGTTTTTGTTTTTTTCTAAAATACCTGTAAAGATTTAGTTTCCACTTTAGTAGATTCTTCTCATTCTTGGAGAAGAGTAGAAGAGAGAAGAAGAGATTAAAGGGAGAACTGAAATTGTCAGAATGATAATGAATTAGGTGTTTAGGGAGACTAGTGGTAGATAGTTTAGAATGGTTGTGAGTAAAGGTAAGTTTGTGATTGCAAAATACAGTAAAAAATGTGTTTGAACAACACTTGAGTAAATTATTTTGTGTTCTGCGTAGCATGTTTTCCTTTTTGTGTCATTTCTTACTTTTTAACATACCAATTTATATTCCTTGATAACGTATAGGATGAGATATGTCATAATGTCTTGGTTGAGGAGTGGATAACATCAAATTAGCTTTTGGAAAGATTCTTAAGATGTGTTATTTGATGGTAACTTTTTATCTCTTGTGCCTTCTTGTTTGATGTTATTTCTGCAGCTTTGTAACACTTGTAAAAGTCAAATATAGTGGGGTAGGGAGTTTGGCCTAGTGGTAAGAGTGCTTGCCTAGCATGCATGAAGACCTGGGTTCGATTCCTCAGCACCTCACATACATAGAAAAAGCCAGAAGTGGTGCTGTGGCTCAAGTGGTAGAGTGCTAGCCTTGAGAAAGCCCAAGGACAGTGCTCAGGCCCTGAGCTCAAGCCACAGGACTGGCCAAAAAAAAAAGAAAGTCAAATATAGTGATATATAGAGAGAAATAGATAGAAAACATGTAATATTGAAAAAAGAAAGTGTAATCTCATAAAATAGAATAGTGAATAGCAGTGTAAAGCAGGTGCAGTTTAAATCTCATGACTTCTGTTGCTATAGAAACATTTAAAATAATTTTGAGTGTAGCATAGTACATGTACTTGCAGTTGCCCCAGCTTCGTGGGATAGTGGAGCCAGACCGTTGTCTGAACCCAGGAATTCAAGATCAACCTGAGTAACATAGACTTTGTGTCAGTAATAACACCACACACATAATTGAGAGGAAATGCATTTATGCTCTTTTAAATGCTAGAATAGATGTCTAGGCAGTCAACTGCTTGATAGAAATGGATTATTTTAAAGATTTTTTTGTTTAAGCTAGTTTAGCAACTACTAACTAGGGACTAGACAATGCTAACTATAAAAAACTAATATTGATAAAATAATCTAATTTTGAATTACTGTTTTTCATTATTTTCAAGAGAATTTGAAATTCTCATTTCACTTTTTGCATTTTGTGACTTCTTTGTGCTTAGTGATAGAGCTCTACTACTCGAGCCATAGCACCGCTTCTGACTTTTTCTTAGAAATTTATTGGTGATAAGAATCTCATCGACTTTTCTGCTCAGGCTGCCTTTGAGCCATGATCTTCAGATCTCAGCTTTTGAATAGCTAGAATTATTGGCGTTAGTCACCAGTGCCCAGCCTGTGGCTTCTTATGATTTGTAGGATACTTATTCAACCCTAAAAATGTACTTGAACTGATAATATAAAATGCCTTATTATTTGTAAATAAAAATTTACTTGGTATATCTTTGTTTATGATAATTATGCTCCTGGGGTTTATTACCGCCATCTCAAACTTGGACATTGACCTCATTAAGGTGAATAAAATGATGTGTCCAGTGTCAATGTAATACTTGCAGGGAGTGTTAAAATTTTCTGTGTTACAATAGCCAAGCGATGGAAACAATCCAGATGCCCTACTGCAGATGAATGGATACAAAATATGTGTGTGTGTGTGTGTGTGTGTGTGTGTGTGTGTAATGGAATTCTTCATAGCCAACAGACAAGATAAAATAATGGCATTCGCTGGGAAGTGGATGTAATTAGAGCGAATCATGTTGAGTGAGATAAGTCAAGACCAAAGGAACAAAAGGCTCGTATCCTTAATATGTGGATATTAAATCCAAACAGTACAAGAGTAATGACTCAGTATTTGGGTACCCACTGTTATGGACATGGTCTTGGAGATATAAACATAACTACATAGACATCAAAATCTGTGATGGACTATATACTCTATAGACATAATGTTTTATTACGTATATTAATATGTATCTATGACATGCAAACCCTCAGCTTAATTTAATTATGTTCTAAAATCTATATGCCAGTGATTGTTTATAGAGAGTTCCTTTTTGAATACTTGTTTGTTAAACATGAGATTTGAAATATGATGTAAAAATCAATGCTAATAAATTCTTTAATAAAAATAAAATAAAATGGAAAACATTTTCTGTGTTAGTTTTTGCTAAAAGGTTGACTATACAGCATGCTATTAAAAAGTCAGTGGAGCATTTTTGGCATTATTAAATACTAATTATTAAAATTTAAAATTTGAAATACTTTTTTTGTATTTTCGAAGTGACATTTTCCTTCTTTTGGTTATTCTGAAACAATACTGTGTTGCTCAGTCTGACCTTAAACTCACTGTGTGACCCAGTTTGGCTTTGAACTTGTGATTCTCTTGGTTCAGCCTCCTAAATGCTAGAATTACAGATATATGCCTCTGTATACAGGGAAAACTACATTATACTTTTTAAGTTAAGAGAACCATCACTATGGGATTTCATTAAGAAATAGTACAATTTGATAGCCGGGGTCAGAGGCTCATGCCTGTAATCCTAGCTATTCAGGATACTGAGATCTGAGGATCAAGGTTCAAAGCCAGCCAGGCACAAAAGGACCTTGAGACTCTTATCTCCAATTAATTTCTACAAAACAGGAAGTAGGGCTTGGCTCAAGGGTAGGGCGACAGCCTTGATCTGAAGAGCTCAGGGACAGCACCCAGGCCCAGTGGTAGGGTGATATCCTTGAGCTGAAGGGCTCAGGGACAGTGTGCAGGCAGATTTCAAGCCCCATGACCCACCAAAAAAACCCAAACAAAAACAAAAAAAACCCAGTACAGTTTGAATATGGAAGCCATCCATGTTGGAAACAGTATATGATTTTTTTATTTTAATTTTTTTGAGACAGTGTTTACTGTTGACTAGGTTAGTCTTGAATTCAGTGATCATTGAATCTTACCAGGCTCTAGAGTACAAGAATTGCAGGCAGGTGACACTGTTTGACATCACCATTTGGTTGGAATGAAACACATGTACCTTTTCTTCTTACTTACGATGATTCAGAATTATTGTCCTGGCTTTAAAGAAAGTTTTCTAAACTCAGGGCCTGGGTGCAATCTCTGAGCTTTTTTGCACAGGGCTTGTGCTCTACCACTTGAGCCACAGCACCACTAGTTTCACAGTGTTTCCTGCCTAGGCTGGCCTTGAGCCGTGATCCTGAGATCTCAGCTTCCTGAGTAGTTAGGATTACAGGCGTGAACCACCTTCACGTGGCTAAAGAAATCTTTATACTTAATTAGAAACTAGTTTGAAAACCTGATAAATCTGATGTATTAGCTTTGTGATAATTATTTACCACTGTAGGTCATTAGAGTTGGGGGAAGTATTAATTAGTAATTGTTTCTAATTTAGTATCTACTGTGAAAAGAATTTTGCTTGACTTTAAGACAGTATCTAATTCAACTTCTTTAGAGAATAACCTGTAGTTTTATTTTCATAGGACAGGGAGGAAGCAGCAGCTTGGAACTTTCAACTAAGTTATCTGGCGGGATGGGCATTTGCCTCACATATTTTATAGAGGTAACTCAACATTATTTTACTCAGTCTTTGTTACTTCTTGTAGCAGATCACCCATGTCCTCGCATGGGAACACTCATACTCAGAACTGTTGGGTAGGACTCTGCCAGACTATCCCTTTTATTTTTATACTATTTATATATTTCATGGACATATTTATAGCATATTACTAGAGCTTACATTTATAAACTGAAAAGAACCAGTGTTACTAGTAATAAAGACTAAAGTCCATTATCTTTCCTCTTCTTTCCATGTCATTCCTTCTAATTTCAGAGCAGTGGCCTAGTATTTAGATGTACCGTAACTGCTTTGATTATATATATATATATAGATGCGTATGTATGCATATGTATTTATATCTGTCTTTATAATTTCAGAGCAGTGTCCTAGTATTTGGATGTACTGTAATTGCTTTGTTTATATATATGCATATATATGCATATATTTATATCTATCTATCTATCTATCTATCTATCTATCTATCTATCTATCTATATTTCTTTTGTCAGTCGTGGGACTTGAACTCTGGGCCTGGGCATTGTCCCTGAGCTCTTCAGCTCAAGGCTACCACACTACCCCTTGAGCCACAGCTCCACTTCCTGTCTTCTGGTGTTAACTGGACTTTAGTGCCTTGACTGGTTTTGAACTGCAATCCTCAGAGCTCAGCCTTCTTAGTAGCTAGGATTATAGGCATGAGCCTATTATACATGGTCACATATTGAATATTCTTTTTTTGGTGCCAATACTGGTGCTCAGGGCCTGTGTGTCCCTGAGGTTTTTTGCTCAAAGCTGGCACTCAACTATTTGAGCTGCAGTTCTGCTTCTAGCTTTTTGATGGTTAATTGGAAATGAGTCTCATAGACTTTCCTCCCCAGAATGGCTTCAAACCACAGACCTCGGATCTGTTTCCCGAGTAGCTAGTATTAACAGCTATGAGCTATTGCTGCCCACCTTCCATGTTTGTTCTTGGGATATGTATTTTGAATTATATCAGTAGTTTAAATTCTTAAGGGAAAAATTATTGGGCCAAATAGTGTGTACATCAAATAGGGTGGTGGATAAATTACTTATGTTTAAAAAAATAAAGCCAATATAAATAGTTTTATCACAACGAGCATTTATTTTCACTTTGACAGTACTAGCTATTGCTAAAAATTTCATATAGAACACCGTTTTTTGTTGATAACCTTTTTTTAATCAGTGAGTTTGAACTTTTCCATTATTTTGACCATGTATTTTTTCAGCCATCTATTTGTTTATGTGATCTTTTATGTATACTATTTGCCCTCTTTGTATTAATGTGCTAGGAAAAATTCAGAGCTGCTTATCATTGTTAGGCAAATTATCATCAGCTTTGCTTATCTTTTGATTTTTGGTTTTGTTTTTACCCCTGAGCAGGTAAATTAAATTTTTATTTTCTCTCAGATCTCATCATCCTAAGTAGCTAGGATTACAGGATCACTCATTGCTCCTGGCTTTAGTTACTATACTCTTTAATTCAGAATTAACATTTGATTCTTTTGCATACTTTTTGTGCCTTTATTGAAAGTTTTATTTGTATCTTATTTGTTAACTGATTGCTTTCATATTTTAAAAATATTTGAAACATGGTTTCCTTTATTAAAATGATATGTTTCAAATAACCTAAACTTTTATATGGGACATACTCCAAAACAGTTTGTATAAACTGCTACTTTTCACAAATATGGGTCACATTTTTGTTATCTCTTGTAATTGTTAAAAGTGGCATTTTATTAAGTATGCAGTTCTTATTATTTCTTCCTACTCCCAGAATACTATATGACTTTTATACATTACAGTTTTGGTGAAAATAACATTTTATTTTGAACAAAAGTTTTTGTGCATATCCGCGAAAATTCTAAAATGGAAGGATATTGATGGATAAATAGCTCTTACCAGAAATTAAACTTGTAAATGTTGAAGTATTATTTTAAAAAATAAATTAATTTTGTACTTTCAATAGTACATATATGATGAGTTGGGCATTGGTGACTCATGCCTGTAATCCTTAGGAAGCTGAGATCTGAGATTGCAGTTTGAAGCCAGCCTAGGCAGAAAAGCCTATGAGACTCTTACCTGAAAAATCCCACCTCCCACCCCCAAGAAAGCGGGAAGCTGAGGTCCAGCTCAAAAAGCAGAACACTAGCAATAAAGCTAAGGGTCAGAACCCAAGCTTTGAGTTGAAGTCTCAGGTCTGGCACAAAATCAAAAGTTCATACACTTGAAGTTCATGCTACTTGGTTTGGGATGACTATTCTAGTTTTTGTACTATTGTGCAAAAATCTGATGTAAAAATATAAGATATTTCATCTCCAAGCTTGCAGTGAAAGAGTGAATAGAAGTCTCTCTTTCTCTCCCCCCCCCCCCCCATCCTGGGATTTGAATTCAGGCCCTTATGCTTGTCAGGGAGGGTCTTTACCATTACGTCACATTTCTAGCCCTTTTTGCCTTTATTTCTTTTCTTTTTCTTTTTTTTTTTTGCCAGTCCTGGGCTTGAACTTAGGGTCTGAACACTGTCGGTCTTTCTCTAGAGCTCTATATCACTTGAGCCTCAGCACGACACTTCTGGCTTTTTCTTTTTTTTTTTTTTTTGCCAGTCCTGGGCTTGAGCTCAGGGCCTAAGCACTGTCCTTGGACTTTCTCAAGGCTAGAGCTCTACCACTTGAGCCTCAGCACCACTTCTGGCTTTTTTCTATGTATGTGGTACCGAGGAATCGAACCCGGGTCTTCGTGCATGCTAGGCAAGCACTTTAACCACTGGGCCAAACTCCCGGCCCCACTTCTGGCTTTTTCTATGTATGTGGTACCAAGGAATCAAACTCGGGTCTTTGTGCATGTTAGGCAGGCACTCTACCACTAGGCCAAACTCCCAGCCCACTTTTATTGTTTTTTGAATAGGGTTTTGCCTTTTGCCAGATTGTCCTGGAGTGGGATCTTATTAACCAGTGATAACAAATACCTGCCATTTAATTTAGTTGAAGATGGAATCTCAGACTCTTTGCCAAAGCTGGCCTTACACTGTGATTTTCTTAATTTTAGCCTCACAAAGAACTAGGATTGTAAGTGTAGGCCAAACTCTTCTACCCCCCATCCCCAGGTTCCCCCGTCCTGGGGCTTGAACTCTGGTCCTGGAGCTGTCCCTGAGCTTCTTTTGCTCAAGAAAAATGCTCTGCAATTTGGGTCACAGCACACTTCTGGCTTTTTAGAACAGTTATTGGAGATAAGTCTCAGACTTTCCTGCCTGGGGTGGCTCTGAACTTATCCTCAGATCTCAGCCTCCAGAGTAGGTAGGATTACAGTCATGAGCCACTGGCTCCTGGCTCCAAGCCATTCTTCATAGATTAATGTTTTTGAGGCCCTTCAGGAGAAGAAATCTTATAAAATCTTTAATTTGATACTTGCTCAGAAATGCTTAATGTCAGGAGATGTTCTTATGTACAGCCCATGTTCTTGGTGTCTTGTTTTGCGTTTTGGTTGTAATGGGGTAGAAATCAGGGCCTCAGACTTGTTAGCTAAGTTCTCTACTGTTTGAGTCACACCTTCTATTTTGTTTTAGTTTTTTTGGGTAGAATCTGTGCTTTTTCTTTGGCTAGCCTCAGACTGTTAATCCTTGTATACATGTCTACTTTGTAGCTGTGATTACATCTACAACACTGTAGCATGGTTTGTTCTTACCTTATGCTTGGTTTGTTCTGTTAGGTTGAGCTTACTAACTTTTGGGGGGGGTGGTCATGGGGCTTGAACTCTTGGACTGGGTGCTGTCCAAGTTCTTCAGCTCAAGGTTGACCACTTTGAGCCACAATGTCACTTCCAGTATTCTGATGGCTAACTGGAGATAAGAGCTTCACTTTGTGTCTGGATTGGCTTTGAATCTCGATCATCAGATCTCAGCTTCCCGAGTAGCTAGGATTACAGGCACCTCATCTGGCAGAGCTCACTAACTTTTTGCTGGAGTCGGCCTCTCAAAGAGTGATCCTCTTAACTTCGCCTCCTAAATAGCTGTCATTACAGGTAGAAGTCACCACATCTGTTAAGAAAAATAATAATCTTTATTTCTATTTAATGCCAGCTTTTCGTATACATAACTTTGCATGTGTAGGGGGGGGGGGAGAGAGAGAAACAAACACAAACGAACATGTGCTTGCACATTCACAGGCTACCAGCCAGTCCTGGAACTTGATGGGTCTTGTCCCTGAGCTGTCTTAGTTAAGACTTGAGCCATAGCTCCACTTCTGGCTTTTTCACGAATTTTTCTGGCTAGGCTAGCATTGAACCACAGTCCTTAGATTCAAGGCCTCCTGAGTCTCTAGGTATGAGCCATTGGTGCCTGGCTGCTGACTAAGTTTTTTTTTTGGGGGGGGGGTGGTTTTTTTGGCCAGTCCTGGGGCTTGAACCCAGGGTCAGGCACTGCCCTTGGGTTTTCCTCAAGGCTAGCACCCTACCACTTGAGCCACAGCATCGCTTCTGGCTTTTTCCGTGTATGTGGTACCAAGGAAAAGGAATCGAGCACTCTACCACTAGGCCAAAGTTTTTATTTTTGTATGCTGGTACTGGGTTTGAACTTGGGGTCTGGGCACAGTTCTTGAACTTTTGTGCTCAAGCCTTCTACCACTGTAAACCACTTTGAGATAAAAAGTCTTACTGCCTTTCCTGCCCAGGTTATCTTTAAACTGTGATCTTCAGATCTCTGCCCTCTTGAGAAGTTAGGATTACAGGTGTGAGCCACCAACACCTGATTGACCAGGTTTTTATATTTACATATTCAACATGGTTTTAAAGACTAATCTTTATATGAGGAATAGCTATACATCTTTGAATGTTACTAATAGTTGGCTTTGTTATTTTGTTGGCTTCTTTTTGCTTTGTAGATTTCACAGAGCAGATAACAATAGTGATTTTTTAAATGGTTGCTTAATTCTTTCTATTTTCTAATCAAAGCCCCTGTAACTGTGAATTCTTTAATATTTCATATCCCTGAGTCTGGGACTCCATGTCTATGCAAAGAATTCCTTAAAATGCCAGAGGTTTTTTTGTTTTGTTTTTTTTGTCTTTGCCAGTCCTGGGTTTGAGCTCAGGGCCTGAGCACTGTCCTTGGACTTTCTCAAGGCTAGCGCTCTACCATTTGAGCCTCAGCACTACTTCCAGCTTTTTTCTATGTATGTGGTACCGAGGAATCGAACCGGGGTCTTCATGCTTGCTAGGCAAGCACTTTAACCACTAGGCCAAACTCCCGGCCCAATGCCAGAGGTTTTGTTTTAAATCATTTATTTCCTTCTACTATTTTTCCCACTATCCCACCTAAAAACCAAGTTAGTGCACATGTTATTCACACAAACTTACTAAATTTACAGAGTGATCACTTGAATATTAATACTCATTTGCTGATACTATATTTGTATAGCATTTTTCTCCCTCTAATATGTTTTATGTGTTTTGAATGTGCTTTATTATAGGAACTGAATGTCATAATTGGTTGAAGTGGTATAAAGGTTTTTGAAGCCTGTGAAAGGTAGAAACCCAACCATGGTTTCTTTCTCAACTCGACAGCTTTCCCTTCCTTGAAGTCTTCGTTTGTTACCTTAGGCTCAGGTAATTTTAATACTTTTCATAATATTAAGTAAATTTTTTCTAATATGAAAGCATTTTGTTTTTGCTGTTATAATTTTATGTTTGGTTTGTATAATAGTTTCTGTTTTGCTTTTTACTTTCAAAAAAGTTTTTTACTTAATTTATTTCTTGAGTTTTTAGTCAAAATTAATGAAAGATTCTGTTTAAGATTTCAGTTTAACACAAAATACATTCAGTAATATAAGTGAGATTATGAGATGTTTTCTTTTTTGTAATATTTAAAATTTGATTGTTTTCTTCAAATAGTTATACAAAAGGTTTTGGTTTAATATCAACATCTTGATCAGTCAGCCCTTGCATCATTCTCTGACTTGTTTTCTTATTTAACCTTTTTCTTAAACAAAATGCATATTTGTCCTCCTGGCCTTACATTTCTCAGAATTTCCATTGAAATTAGTTTAGTACTTGAAAGAAGTAGACTTATTAAATCTAAATTAGTATGTAATTTTAGTAATATGAAAAAGCATACTACTGTACATTTGTACTTATTATATTTGCCTATATTATGAAAAGCAATCTTACAGATGATTCAAGAATCATTTATAGGGGGGGTGGGGGGAGGGTAATGGGTACCAAGATATGTGAAAGGGTATCAATGTATGTGAATTAACGCACCTTCTATCTGGCAAATATCATGTA
Source organism: Megascapheus bottae (assembly GCF_031878675.1). NCBI lineage: Eukaryota > Metazoa > Chordata > Mammalia > Rodentia > Geomyidae > Megascapheus > Megascapheus bottae. The sequence goes on from NC_143509.1 coordinate 55,056,124, forward strand.
ACCCTTTTACTAATTACAATAAAAAAAAAGAATCATTTATAGTCGAAATGTTAGTATTTAATTATCTTATAGACTTGGCTGTTGCTATAAGCTAATAAAAGTATACTTGTATTTGTCTGTAAACTTGTTCGGTTGTATGAGGCTCCAGAATTAATCTGATCCAGGCTTAGCTTTTTTTGTTTGATTTACAGTTGTTACAGGCAGTTTAGTATTTTTATACATGCACACAGTAGTCTTTGATCAAACTCACCTCCTCTGTCAATCTCGCTCTGATTTTCTTTTTCTTTTATTTGGTGCTAGTGAGTGAACCCAGGGCATTATTCATACTAAGCGTGCTTTTCTGTACCACCAGAGAGTATTTGTATTCTTCCTGTCTTGTTGCCTTAGATGGCAACTATATTGTCTATAACTTTGTCACATGACTATAACTAATTAAATGGAAGGCTAGGTCTTACCTTAGGCAGTTATGTGTCTTACATAGTTTTTATTATTAGGGCTGAAGGGGAGAACATTTTCTAGGAAGACAGTTACCTGGCTTGTCATGCTAGGTTTGTGTCATTTTGAAAATAAATTGATAATCATTTAAATAGCTATCATTTTATTATGAAATGAACCTTGGTTGTTATAACATAGTATATATATTTGGGGGGGGGGCTCATGGGGCTTGAACTCTTGTCTGCGCACTGTCCCTGAGCTCTTCAGCTCAAGGCTACTGCCCTACCTAGAGCCAAGCCCCACTTTCCATTTTCTAGAGGCTAATTGGAGATAAGAGCCTCAGGTCCTTTTGTGTGGGGCTGGTTTTGAACCTTGATCCTCAGATCTCAGCCTCCTGAGTAGCTAGGATTACAGGCATGAGCCACCATGCCTGGCGAAATAGAGTGAATATATATATATACACACTCACCATTTGATACTGTCTGTTTATAGTATATGTAGGAAATTCTATTTGGCTGTACTTGTGTGCATTACTAGAGTTTGAACTTAGGGTCTTATGCTTGCTAGGTAGGTACTTTGCCACTTGAGCCATACCCCTAGTCCTTTTGGTGTTAGTTTTAGTTGTTTTCCAAATGGTGTCTCACTTTTTTGCCCAGGCTGACTTGGGCCATGGTCCTTCTGGTTTTCTTTTCCTTTCCCCTCCCTCTCCCCTCTTTTCTTTTTTCATGCTAGTTTTGGGGCTTGAACTCTGGGCCTGGGTTCTGTCTGTAGGCTTTTTTGCTCAACACTAGCTTCCTACCACTTTAGCTAGAGCTCCACTTTGGACCATTTTTAGTAGTTCAGTGAAGTCTCATAGACATTTCCTGCCCAGGCTGTCTTGGAGTCATGATCCTCATGTCTCAACCTTCTGAGGAGCTAGGATTATAAACATGAGTCATCAGCACCTGGCTTATTTATACTTGCTGTGTAGTTGGGATGACAGACATATGCCACTTCACACAGAAATGCCTGTTAAGGAAGTGGCCCTGTGGCTCAAGTGGTACAGTGCTAGCCTTGAGCTGAGGAGCTTAGGGATAGCGCCCAGGCCCAGAATTCAAGCCACATGACCTACCGTCTCCCCCATTTCCCCCCCCCCCAAAAAAAAAGAAAAAGAAAGAAAAAGAAATGACTCGTAACTTTAGTCTGAATATTTATACATTTATTTTTCTCTGGTTAAGAAATCATTGTATTTTCATCTGGTTGTTATACTGTATATTTTCTGGTTCATAATTGTGCTAGCAACTACTTAAATCTTGTGTTGTTAATGTCAATAATCACGAAGACAGTGTATCTGGTTGACATTATTGCAAACAATTATCCTATTAGGAATTTTTGACTGGTAACTCTTTAAAAATGAACATCCCCCCAAAAAACACCAAAAAGAAAGAAAGAAAGGAAAGATAAGCCACAAAATGGGGAAAGAGGGGTTGGAAGTTTGGTCTAGTAGTAGAGTGCTTGCCTAGCATGCACAAAGACCCAGGTTTGATTCCCTGGAACCACATACATAGAAAAAAGCCAGAAGAGGTGCTGCGGCTCAAGTGGTAGAACACTAGCCTTGAGAAAGTTCAAGGACAGTGCTCCAGCCCTGAGCTCAAGCCCAAGACTGGCTAAAAAAAAAGAAGCCAGTGCTCTATCACTTTGAACCACAGCACCACTTCTGATTTTCTGGTGATTGCTTGGAGATGAGTCTCATGGACTTTCCTGCGTGGGCTGGCTTTGAACCAGATCCTCAGATGTTAGCCTGATGAGTAAGTTGGATTATAGGTATGAGTCACTAGTACCTGGCAAAATAATATGTGTATAGTGTCTGGTTCATAATTTTTTACCACCACATTTGATGAAATTAGTTTAATAATGTACAGCTAAGAATATTAATAGTAATGATGTTTGACATGTCATTTTAGGGATAGCAGTGAGGTGAAAGTGATGAGTTTTTGCCTAAGAAGCATGGGGCCCCTATTTCAACCCCAATAGTACCCCCTCAAAAAATAACACTATCAAGAACATTTGTAAAAGTAATAATTTAGTATAGAAAATTTTGACATCAGAGTTAAATATGAGGAGAAAAACCTGTAATTTTACTAGTCTCTGGTTGCTCTTGTCTGTAATCCTAGCTACTCAGGAAGATGGATCATGGTTCAAAGCCAACTCAGGCAGGAAAGTTCTTGAGGCTTATTATATCCACTTAACCACTAAATAGCCAGAATCAGAGGTATGGTTGAGTGATAGCCTTGAGAAAGCTCAAGGACAGCGTTTAAGAAAAAAAAAATCTCACAAATCATATATGGTTATATATTTTAATATATTTGGGTTCTGTTTTTGGGTCTGTTGTGAGGCTTGAACTCTGGGCCTGGGTGCTGTCCCTGAGCTCTTCATTTCAAGGCTAGTCCTCTACCACTTGAACCATACAACACTACTTCCATGTATTTTTTTTTGCCAGTCCTGGGACTTGAACTCAGGACCAAGGCACTTTCCTTAGACACTTTTTGGGTATGTGGTACTGAGGAATCAAACCCAGGGCTTTGAGCATCCTAGATGAGCACTCAACCACTAGGCTACATTCCCAGCCCCCATGTATTTGTTTGTTTTATTCATTCATTCATTCATTCATTCATTCATTCATTTTTTGCCAGGCTTAAGCTCAGGGCCTGAGCACTGTCCTTGGACTTTCTCAAGGCTAGAGCTCTACCACTTGAGCCTCAGCACCACTTCTGGCTTTGTTCTATGTATGTGGTACTGAGGAATTGACCCGGGTTTTCATGCATGCTAAGGAAAGCACTTTAAACCCTAGGCCAAACTCCCGGCCCCATTTTATTTATATCTTTGTGTATGTTTCTAGGATACATAAAGAATAAATTTCACCAAGATTGCCACATGCCATGCTCATGCCTGTAATCATTAGCTACTCAGGAGACTGAGATCTGCACATCACAGTTCAGAGCCAGGGCAGGAAAACCCATGAGACTCTTTATCTCCAATTAACCACCAGAAAGTCAGAGGTAGAACTATGGCTCAAGTGGTAGAGAAGTAACTTTGAATGAAAAATCTCAGGGATAGTGTCCAGACCCTGAGTTCAAGGCCTAGATCTAGCACTCCCCCAAAATAAAAAGAAAGTTTCACCAAGATACATTTCTAAGTGAAGCTGGGCACTGGTGGCTCACATTTGTAATCCTAGCTACTCAGGAGGCTGAGATCTGAGAATTGTAGTTCAAAGCCATCCCAGGCACTGAAGTCTGTGAGCCTCTTGTCTCCAATTAACCACCAGAAAACTGGAAGTGGCGCTGTGGCTCAAGTGGGACAGTACTAGCATTGAGCTGAGAAGATTAGGGACAGCACTCAGGCCCAAAGTTGAAGCCCCACAACTGACTAAAAAAAAATTTCTAAGTACAGACTAGAAGAATGTGTACATCTTTGAAACTTCATACATTACTAAAATGGCCTTTGAAAAATAGTTTAATTTCTATGCCTTATCTATAGATGACTGTTTTTCTTTTACTATCTCAATGTTAGATCTGTTTTTAAAAATTCACAACTTTGTATTTTGAGACAAGGTATTACTAGAGCCCACACTGACCAGGAATGTATTATCCTCTAATTCCTGAGTGCTAGAATCATAGACATGTACTATCTTATGGCTCCTCTATATATATATAGGGCTTTTTTTTCCTTTAAAAAAAATATTGTTTGTACTATGTTGTCTCTCATCTCCTTTGCTGTCCCTTGGGTATCTCATATTGTTACAGTATCTCTTTGTTATCTGATATATTGAATTTATTTGTATTTGGTTATTTGAAATTTGATAGGGAAGGGGGGAAAACCAAGACGGGTGGGGGGAGGGTAATGGGTACCAAGACATGTGAAAGGGTATCAATGTATGTGAACTAATGCACCTTCTATCTGGCAAATATCATGTAACCCTTTTACTAATTACAATAAAAAAACAGCATGACAAAACAAAAAAATATTGTTGTCTGGCTAATGTATAGAGGGGTTACAGCTACATTTGTCAGGTATTGGGTGAATTACTTCTTGCACATTGATACCACTTCTCATGTTTTTGTCCCCATTGCCCACTTCTTACCCCTTTCAATCATCTTGTCTTTATATATAATTTTAAGAAAAACTTACTACCTGTGGTGGTAGGTGAAATATGATAACAGTTTCAAATGGTGACTTTTTGGATCCCTACTTGACTTGTCTGACAGTATATGTTTTACTGAATTCATCTCTTTACTTTTTATTTTAAGGTACTGAATCCTGCTGGGCTCAGTGGCTTATACCTGTAATCCTAGCTACTCAGGAGGCTGGGATCTGAGGATTATGGTTCAAAGCCAGCCCAGGCACTAAAGTCTATGAGACTCATATCTCTGTTTAACCTCTAGAAAACCAAAACTGGCACTGTGACTCAAGGGGTAGGGTAGCAGCCTTGAGCTGAATAGCTCAGGTACATTGCCCAGGCTTAGAATTCAAGTCCCACAACCAATAAAAAAACAAAAATAATTTGAATCCTTTAAATTATTAAAATTACAAATACTTTTTTGCAGTTTTTAAAACCTGCTTATATACTTATTTGCCAGTCCTGAGGTTTGAACTCAGGGTCTGAGCACTGTCCTTGAGCTTTTTCAAGGATTGTGCTCTACCACTTGAGCCACAGCACCATTTCTGGCCTTTTCTGTGTATGTGGTGCCGGGGAATCGAACCCAATGCATTGTGCATGCTAGGCAAGCCCTCTACCCCTAGACCAAACTCCCATCTTGTCATTTGTTTTATGTGAGTTGGTTTTGGGGGTAGCAGGACAATACTAAAGTTTGAACTCAGGACTTTGTGCTTGCTAGTCTGGTAACTTGAGCCATATCTCTAGCCCTTCTTACTTTCTTTTGAAAATAGTGTCTTGCATTTTGCTGGGGTTGACCTGGATTGTAGTCCTTTTCTCTATGCCTTTTCTATCACTGGGATAACAGATGTGCTACCATTCTCATCTCTTTACTGGTTGAAATTGTTCCCATATCCCCATCCCTACTCAGAGCCCTCCTGGTCTTGAATATATTGATTCTCCCAGTCTCTCTCTCTTGAGTATCTAAGATTACAAAAATGAGCCCGTGGGACCAGCCATTTTTCACTAATAAAGCAGGTTAAAATTTAGTGCCTTAATATCAAAAGGATACAAAACTAACTTTTGTTGCCAAACTTGGTCTTTCTAGGCAGTTATACTTAAGCATGAACATTGACGACAAACTGGAAGGATTATTTCTTAAATGTGGCGGCATAGACGAAATGCAGTCTTCCAGGGCAATGGTTGTAATGGGAGGAGTGTCTGGCCAGTCTACCGTGTCTGGAGAACTGCAGGAGTCAGTACTTCAAGATCGAAGTCTGCCTCACCAGGAAATCCTTGCTGCAGAGGAAGTGTTACAAGAAAGTGAGATGAGACAGCAGGATATGATATCACATGATGAACTCATGGTCCATGAGGAGACAGTGAAAAATGATGAAGAGCAGATGGAAACACATGAACGACTTCCTCAAGGACTACAATATGCACTTAATGTCCCTGTAAGTAATCCTTTTATCAGATATTGAAGTTACAGTTAGAAATGATATTAATTTTGTGTTAATATTGCATGTCTTTAAAAGAAATTTGGTTTTATCCTTCAGTAGTTAAAGGATAGTGCTCCTGAATAGACTTACTAAAATACTGACTAATATTTGAAACATGAAATTAAGTTTTTATGTTATATTATTTTAGAAGTTTATATTTTCCAAGATAACATTTTTTCTGTCAGAATTGTGTGCATTCATAGTTTAAATGTTTATTTTATTTATTTATTTTTTTTGGTGGGGGGGAGTCATGGGCTTAAACTCTGGGCCTGGGTGTTATCCCTGAGCTCTTCAGCTCAGGGTAGGTACTGCCCTACCCCTTGAGCCATGTCCCCACTTCCCATTTTCTAGTGGTTAATAGGAGATAAGATCTCAGGTTCTTTAGTGCCTGGACTGGCTTTGAACCTTGATCCTCAGATCTCAGCCTCCTGAGTAGCTAGGATTATAGGAGAGAGCCACCACATCTGGCTTAAGTGCTTATTTGAAAGATACTTCATAATTTCTGGATTCTTCTGAAAGTGCAGAGAATTTGAAAGTCCTAAGCATAAATTAGGAAACATCTAGGAGTTTTCCTGGTAGTTTTTCCTCACTACCCCCCACCCTTCTTTTTCTTAAAATTTTGGGTGGCCAGGTAGGGGATGAGGGAAGTCTTGGTTGAACTCAGAACCTCATACATGCTAAGAACACAGTCTACAATGTATGTGCTAAGGATACACTACAATTCAACTGCCTTCCTTTCTTTAATTTTTCTTGGTACACTCCTGTCTTCTCTGACTTCTCTACTTGCTTGAGGTCTGTTTTCTTTAAAATATGTATCATAGGGGCTGGGAGTTTGGCCTAGTGGTAGAGTGCTTGCCTAGCATGCATGAAGACCCGGGTTTGATTCCTCGGTACAACATACATAGCAAAAAGCCAGAAGTGGTGCCTTGTCACACGTGATAGAGCCCTATCCTTGAGAAAATCCAGGGACAGTGTTCAGGCCCTGAGCTCATGCCCAGGACTGGCAAAAAAAAAAAAAAAAAAAAAAAAAAAGAAAAAGATCATACCAGGTGTTGGTAGTTCACTTCTGTAACCCTAGCTACTCAGGGGGCTGAAACCCTGAGGACTGCATTTTGAAGCCAGTCCTTGTAACAAAGTCTATGAGACTTTTATTTCCATCTAAAACACCACCACCAAAAAAAAAGTCAAGTGGCGCTGTGGCTCAAGTAGTAGAGAGCTAGATTTGAGCAAAAAAAAATTTTGTGAACAGTGCTTAGGCCCTGAGTTCAAACCCCAGGACCAACACACACATACATCTTATATATAATGCATATCACTATTTACCTAACTACCCTATACAAAGGTTTTTATCTTTCTTTTTTTAAATTTTTTATTGTAATTAATAGAAGGGTTACATTATATTCACCAGACAGAAGGTGCATTACTTCATAAACATTGATACCCTTTCTCTTGTTTGGTTTTTGTCTTTTTTATATCCATCCTGCCTGCCTGCCTGCCTGCCTGCCTACTGTCAGTTCATCCGTCCGTCCATCCATCCATCCATCCATCCATCCATCCATCCATTCATCCATTCTGCCTGTTACCCATCCATCTATCTCTGTCATCTGTCTATCTATCTGTCCATCCATGTATTCATCTATCAATTTGGTCTCACTGTATAGCCCAAGCAGGCTTCCTCTGAGTGCCAGGATTACAGGTGTGCACCACCCTTCTCAACCTTATTCCCTTATTTTTATACCATGTTCAGTAAAATCACAACTATAATGTAGTAAACCTGCTTCCTTTCAGTTTATTTAATAAGACAGACATTTTGCTTTTCAGCTTAGTATATTCCCTAAAACCATTCCCCATCACTTTTTTTTTTTTTTTTTGGTACTGGGGTTTGAACTCAAAGTCTTATACTTGGGAAGTGTGCAGTCTACTGTTTGAGACACATTTCCAGTTCTTTCAGTATTAGGGGTTTTTCTTTGTTTTTAGTCTCCTGTTTATACTGGTCTGGATCACTGTACTCCATTTTAACCATTCTTAAATTTATAGTCCTGCTGGGCACTGATGGCTCATGCCTGTAATCCTAGCTACTCAGGAGGTTGAGATCTGAGGATTAAGGTTCAAAGCCAAACTGGGCATTAAAATCCATAAGGCTCTTATCTCCAATTAATCACTAGAAAACTGGAGTTGGTGCTGTGGCTCAAGGGGTAGAGCTGTCCTTGAGCTCAGGGACAGTGTTCAGGCCCAGAGTTGAAGCCCCACAACCAACAACAACTATGGACTGTTAACTCTATTTGCAGTGCTCTTCAAAAGATCTGTAGAACTTCTCAGTCTTAGAATTGGGACTCTCTATCAGTGAACAACTTCTCCCCTTTCTACACACAGGTTTACTAATTTTATTAAAACAGTTTTTGGTTTCACTGATTTTTCTGTTGATTTCTTGCTTTCAGATAATCCATTTCTCCTCTAATTTTTATTGTTTCTTTTTTTATATTTAGATTTAATTTGTTCTTTTCTCTGACAAGTGTAATAATCTTAGAGGTTATGAAATTTTAGATCTTTGTTTTAAAATATATGCATTCAATACCTCTAAGCACTGATTCAGTTGTATTACACAGGATATTGATATGTTGACTTTTTATTTTCATTTAGTTCAGTATATCTTAATTTTAAGTCTTGAGATTTCTTCTTTGGACTTTGTGTTATTAGAAGTACATTATTGTCAGTCTTATGGTGAATCTTCCATGTGATCTTAAGAACATTCATCCTGTTTTTTGGATGAAATAGTCTATAGATTGCAGTAGCTGGAGCCTTATTTTTTAGATGGTCTATCTAAAATATGTGAAATATGTAACTTTTTTCCTTATTAAAATTTCTTTAACCGGGCGTGTTGGCTCACACCTCTAATCCTAGCTACTCAGGAGGCTGAGATCTGAGGGTCTAAGTTCAAAGCACTAAAGACCTTGAGACTCTTATCTCTAATCACTAGAAAAGGAGAAGTAAGGCTCAGGGACAGTGCCCAGACCCAGAGTACAAGCTCCATAACCCACCAAAAAATTTAAAAAAAATAATAATCTTTAGTAATTCTTCATTATCAAAGACTTTTGTTTGTTTGTTTGTTTGTTTGTTTATGCATGCCAGTCATGGGCTTGAGCTTAGGGCCTGAGCACTATCCTTGGACTTTCTCAAGGCTATAGCTCTACCACTTAAGCCTTAGCACCACTTCCAGCTTTTTTCTACGTATGTGGCACCGAGGAATTGAACGTGGGTCTTCATGCATGTTAGACAAGCACTATACCACTAGGCCAAGCTCCCGGCCCCATTTTTTTTTTTGACCAGTTGTAGGGTTTGAACTCAGGGCCTGAGCACTGTCCTTGAGTTTTTCTCAAGGATGGAGTTCTATCACTCGAGCCACAGCATCATTTCCTGCTTTTTTCTATGTATGTGGTACCAAGGAATTAAACTTCATGCATGCTAGGTGAACACTTGACCACTAGGCCATGCTCCTGTCTCTCCAAGTCTGTTTTATAATCAGACCTCTCTTAGTTATCTCCTTCTGGAGTAGTTTAACCCTATACCCTGTATCATACTTTAGGCATTTCAGGTTAGTTGCCCAACTCCACTGTTTTTCTATTGTTTTTCATTTTTGGTTGGTACTGGAGCTTGAACTTAGGACCTCACAGAGCTACTTTGGCTTTTTCTCTCAAGGCTGGTTCTTCTACCACTTTAGCCACACCTTCAGCTCTGGCCTTTTGCTGGTTTCTTGGAAGTAAAATTCCCTTGAACCCTCAGATTGTGGTAGGTAGGATTACAGGAACGATTTACCAGAGCCTGGCTTGTATTTTTCTGCATATTGCCTATGCTTATATTTTTTTTTGTTGGCAATCGCCTGTTGCTCACTTTGCAACTTTATTTTTTGTGTGATTTCCACTATAGTTAATCAATCTTTCTTTTCTTTCCTCCCTACCCTCTTTTTCTTTCCTTTCGCGTCCTGGGGCTTGAACTCAGGACTTGGGCTCACTCCCTGCTGTCCCTGAGCCTTTCTATGCTCAAGGCCAGTGCTCTAGCACTGGAGCCACAGCAAAACTTCTGGCCTTTTCTGGCCTTTTCTGTTTATATGGTACTGACAAATCCAACCCAGAGCTTCATGCATGCTAGGCAAGCATCTACCACTAAGCCACATTTCAGCCCTAACTTACTTCTTTGCTTCAAAGATTGTTGTCATTGTGCTTTAAGGTATATACTTTTCCTCACCCCTACCCCCCCCCAAAATAATGTTGGCTACAAGTTCTTGTAGGAGGGGATGGAGAGTGTGCTTGCATGTTGGTCCTGAGGCTTAAATTATGTGCCTCAGACTTTAGCTGGGTTTTTTCATTGGTGCTTTACCACTTGAGCTACTTACTCATCATCTGATTCTGGCTTTTTGCTGACCAATTGGATATTTGTCTGCTCAAACTGGCTTCAAAACTCAGTCCTCAAATTTCGGCTTCATGTTTGCTAAGATTATAGGAATGAGCCAAAGTGGGCATACTGTAGACCCTTAGTTGTAGAGCCTTTTCTGCCTTGATTAGTTTCAGGTGGGGGTCTTACTTTACTCCCTAGGCTGCAATCCTATTTGTGCTTCCCATCACAGGCCAACCATTAGTTGAGATGGAATTGCAAAAACTTGGAACTGGGTTAATCCTGACCCATTATCTCGTAGTCTTTGCTCCCCCAAGTAGCTAGAATTACTACTGCATCTAGCCTTAGTTGACATTTCTTAGGTTGAAATTATTTTCTTCTTCATTTGCTTAGAATATTTTTTTTAAGTGCAAAAGGATTTACTTATTTATTTTTGTGGTTCATGGAGCTTGAAGTTGGCCTGGGCACTGTCCCTGAGGTCTTCAGCTCAAGGCTACCGCCCTACCCTGAACCAAGCCCCATTTCCTTTTCTAGAGGTTAATTGGAGAGAAGAGTCTCCAGGTTCTTTTGTGCCGGGGCTGGCTTTGAACCTTTATCCTCAGATCTCAGCCTCCTGAGTAGCTAGGATTACAGGCGTGCTAAGCCACTGTGCCTGTGCTGGGCAAAGGGATTATTAAGTGCCTCTTCTGCATCAGTTGAGATGATTACAAGATTATTTTTTTATTCTCTCAGTATGGTGAATTGTACTGATTGATTTTCACAAATGTTAAACCTTGGTCATGTGATAAACCACACTTCATCATGATATCATTTTTATGTTGCTGTATATAGATTATCTGATAGATATTAATCAGTATCTTTTTTTTTCATTACCTTTGACTGTATGTTGGTATATCTGTCTCATTGAAAGAGTGTTGGTATAATTATTTCTATCCTGCAGATTTGACAGGATTCCCCACTAAGGCGATGGTGATCTTTTTGGAGAAAAGTTTTTTTTTCTTCTTCTTTTGCCTGTCCTGGGACTTGAATTCAAGGCCTGAGCACTTGTCCTTGGGCTTTCCTCAAGGGTTGTGCTCTACCTCTTGAGTCACAGTGCCACTTCCAGCTTTTTCTTTGTATGTGGTACCAAGGAATTGAACCCAGGGCTTTGTGCATGCTAGGCAAGCATTCTGCCACTAGGCCATGCTCCCGACCTCCTGTAGAAAAATTTTAAATTACAAATTTAATTTTGAAAAAACTTACTTACATAAGGTTATTTATATTATTTCTTTTCTTTTTCTTGTGTGCATGTGTGCACGTGCACTGTTTCTGTGCACGCATAGCCTGGGTGCTGTCCCTTAGCTTTTTCACTCAAGGCTGACACTCTTCCATTTGAGCCACAGCTGTACTTCTGGTTTTTTGCTGCTTTCTTAGAAGTAAAGAGTCTCGGGATAGGAGTGTGTCCTAGTGGTAGAGTGCTTGCCTAGCATGCATGAAGACCCCAGTTCGATTCCTTGGTGCCATATACATAGAAAAAGCCAGAAGTAGTGCTGTAGCTCAGGTGGTAGAGCTATGGCCTTGAGAAAGCCCTAAAACAGTGCTCAGGCCCTGAGTTCAAGCCCTGGGACTGGCAAAAAAAAAAAAGCCAGATGCAGTGACTTACTAGCTACTCAGGAGGCTGAGATCTGAGGATCACAGTTCAAAGCCAGCCCGGGCACTGAAAATGAAAACCAGAAGTGGCACTGTGGCTCAAGGGTCGGGCTGTATGTAGCCTTGAGCTGAAGAGCTCAGGGACAGCATCCAGTCCCAGAGTTCAATCTCCACGACTGACAAAACAATAGAATAGTCTCCCAGACTTTCCTGTCAGGGCAGGCTTTGAATGGTGATATTCAGAGTAGCTAGGATTATAGGTGTGAGCCATCAGAGCCGAGGCTTAAAATTCTTAACTTTGAGTAAGTGTTGATAAATTGTATCTTTCAAGAAATGTGTCTATTTTTTCTTGACTATTTACTTGACAAATTCTTGCCAGTTTCTTGAATTGTCTAGGGATCTCTGGTGATCTTTCTTTTTCTCCTTTTCTCTCTCCTTCCCCCTTCCTTCCTATATTATCTGGAGTTGTAGGCCAGGCTATGAATAGTCAAACTGTCTCCACTCCTCTCCTCTAACCTTCCTCTTCCCCCAGAACTTAGCTTTACAGTTGCAGAATTTTTTTTTCTTCAGTTTACATTTGTTTTTAAAGTGATACTGGAGTTGGAATTCAGATCCTCATGCTTGTTAGGCAGGTCCTCTTTAACACTGAGCTGCTGCACTGAGCCATACCTCTATTCCTTGTGGTGGTGATATTGCTCTTATTGTTGATATTGGAATTTGTCTTTTTCTTTCGGTAGACCTGTTGGTTTTTCTGGTCTGTTTTCATAAGGTAGAGATTTATCAATTTTCCTAGTTTCTTTCATAAATCAAAATTTTCACTTTTGATAGGATTAAACTCATTTATTGTTGCCTTATTTATCTTTCATTTGTTTTCATTTTCTTACTTTTTAAAGTACAAGATGGGATAACTAATTCTTGAATTTTCTTCCTTTCTTCTGTGTGTGTGTGTGTGTGTGTGTGTGTGGCAGTACTGAGGACTAAATATAGGGCGTTGTACATGCTAGATGAGTGTTTTTCTATTTGAGTCAAGCCCCTAGCCCTTTTGTTTACATATTGGTTTAGAAATAAGTCTCACTAATTTTGCCTTCTAAGTAACTGGAATACTGCATAGCCCACTATGCTTGGCTCACTTTCTTCATTTTTTGTTACAGACACTTGAAATCTTAAATTCTAAGTTGCTTTTGATGTTAATTTCATTAGCATAATTCAAAATACTTGTAAATTTCCTCGATTTTTTTTTCTTTGACCCATGAGACAATATTTTGTCACTCATAACTTGTTATTTTGGTCAGAGAATACATATAATGAATTCAGTCCTTTAAAAAAGCCTTTCATTTCAGTGCTTTGTAGTTGAGCTAATTGGTTAATATTCTGTGTTTGCTTGAAAAAAAATATATCTGGATTTTTTGTTCTATAGTTTATTTTGTAATTGCCAATTAGGTCAAATTGTATAACTATATTGCTTGATTCTTTCATAGTTTTTACTTATCTACTTATTCTCTTCCATTATGTACTGTTGAAGTCTCTTAATAGCTGATTTGTAAGATCACCCTATGTTGCATTTAATTGTAATTAGTTAGGGTTATTCCTCATGTCTTGAGAATGTTCATTGGGCTTACCTGATTTTATTTTTTTCCCTACAAAGTTAAGCATTTTTGGCAGGATTTTTGTTTGGTTTTGGTGGAGGTAGTGGTGATGGTGGTGGTTATGGGCTTGAGCTCTGGGCCTTATCACTGTCTCTGAGCTCTTCAGCTCAAGGCTATGGTTCTACCATTTGAGCCACAGCACCACTTCCTTTTGGCGAGTCCTGGGGCTTGAACTCAGTGCCTGAACACTTTCCATGGGCTTTCTAGAGGCTAGAGTTCTACCACTTGAGCCACAGCACCATTTTCGACTTTTTCTATGTATTTGGTACTGAGGAATCAAACTGGGGTCTTCATGCATGCTAGGCAAGCATTCTACCACTAGGCCAAGCTCTTGGCCTTTGGCAGGATTTTTATGGAAGTGTTGCCAGTTTGGTTGATTGGTTCAGATAGTAGCTGTTAGGCTTTGCTGCTGTATATTATTACTCTTACTGTTGCCCCCCTTCTTTCTCCTTGTCCTTCTCCTCTTTCTCCTCCCTTTTTCCTCTTCCTCCCTCCTCTCTCCTTTCCCCTATCCTCTCTTTCTTGTTCCAAGAGTTGAACCCAGAACCTCGTGCACTGGATGCTAGGCAAATTCTTTACATTGAGCTATAGTTCCAGCCTTCCCTATTACATTAACTTTTTTTTTTTTTTTTAGATCTTTTTTTTTGCCAGTCCTGGGCTTGAGCTCAGGGCCTGAGCACTGTCCTTGGACTTTCTCAAGGCTAGAGCTCTACCACTTGAGCCTCAGCACCACTTCCGGATTTTTTGTATGTATGTGGTACCAAGGAATCGAACCCGGGTCTTCGTGCATGCTAGGCAAGCACTTTAACCACTAGGCCAAACTCCCGGCCCTACATTAACATTTTTTTACTCATTTATTTATGTGGATCAATATAGACTTAGGATTTTTACTTTAGGTTAAAAATGCATATTGCTAATGTTATCTTAGTGCTCTATTAAGATTTGTCCAGTAGAGGATATAACAATACCTTGGTCTCAGTCCTGAAGTCAGCCATTTCTCTAAAGAGTTCTAGTTCACATTAGTAGAGAATTATATTTAGAGACTAAGATTTTGATGCTTACTATGCTGTTCAGATTTTGTTTTTCTTTTTTCCTACCTAGAAATAAACTTCCTTGACTCATATGTATCTTTACCTCGTCCCTTGTTCTCTCAATACCCTTATGTAGGTACCCTCCAACATTAACATTTTTAGTTATTAAAATTAATAATTTTTAGTATTAAAATTTCACCAAAGGTTTTACTGTGACACTTCAGATGTGCATATACTGTATTTTGCTGAGAATAACTTACTCATTTAATTAATTAATTATTTATTTATTTAGTGGGTTATTGGAGCTTGAAGTAGGCCTGCACGCTGTCGCTCAGCAATTCAGCTCAAGGCTACTGCCCTACCCCTGGGCCTGGGCATTGTCCCTTAGCTCTTCAGCCCAAGGCTACCACCCTTGAGCCAAGCCTCATCTCCATTTTCTAGAGATAAGAACCTCTGGTCCTTTTGTGCCCTGACTGGCTTTGAACCTTGACCCTCAGATCTCAGCCTCCTGAGTAGCTAGGGTTACAGGTGTGAGCCACCACGCCCAGCCAACCCTTTTATTTTCTATTTCCCCATCCCCTAAACCTCTGCTGATCAACAGCTTTTATTGAGACTATGTCTTTACGTACATTTTTGTAGTACATTACAAAATTCACCCTTTTTCCCTTCTTTCCTTTTCTTCCATCTCCTATCTAGTCATATAGTTACTCATGTATGTATACACATATTCGGTCTGGCTTCTTTATCCTTTATTTACTTATTAAATACTTTGTCATCATCCATAGACATGAGTCTAGGATTCTGTTTCCTCATCAGTACTTGCTGTCCCATTCCAGCATGGATGCCTTTCCCTCCTTACATGTTCTTTGACATCTTGAACTGGGCCTTCAGACCACATCTCCCACCTTTTATAGAATTCTGCTTTGCGGGCCGGGAGTTTGGCCTAGTGGTAAAGTGCTTGCCTAGCATGCATGAAGACCTGGGTTCCATTCCTTGGCACCACATACATAGAAAAAAGCTGGAAGTGGTACTGTGGCTCAAGAGTAGTTCTCTAACTCTACCTGAACACTATCCAAGGACAGTGCTCGTGCCCTGAGTTCAAGCCCCCAACTGGCAAAAAAAAAAAAAAAAAAAAAAAAAAAGATAGATCATGCTGGTCCACATCTACTTAATTACTTTCTTCACCTCACTCTTTTCTCATACCTAGCTTCTAGGCTGTTTGTCCTTCCACTATAACACAAACCCTTCATATTATGTCTGGACTCCAATATCTTCTGCTTAACTTAACTTTCATATGGAAAACCTTCTTATTGTGCTTGGGCTTTGACATTTTAAAAGAAGTTTTATTTTGTTTGTTGACTGTGCTCCTCTTGAGGCCCTCATTCACTTCTAGGTAAACAATCTACTACTGGGCTACAGCCTCAGCTCTTTTCTGACATCTTCTATGGGCAGCCTTCCCATGCACAAGTTTCTTCATCCTGACTCTGATTGGACACATTGTTTTGCTCTGTCTTAAGGCTATAGGGCTAAGTGGTTCATAGACAAAAAGAGGATAGGGAGCAAGAAGTGACAAAGACAAAATATGTCCCTTTATAATCACATCTTCCTTCCCCCATGCCTAACTTGTACCCGTCTCAAATCTGTTTTCACATCACTGTTGTTCAATGTGGAGATGTCTTATTAATGACATCGTATAACATGAATTTCTGAGATTGACTCTTTTATTCAATGTAGTGCTCTTAAGAACCATCCAAGTTTTGTATATCAATAACTTGTTCCTTTTTATTTTTTACTGATGTTGTTGTATTTATTTGGAGTAGTTGGTTGATTCTCCATCATCTAAGCTACCTTCCCATGGTAATTTGGTTATGTTTGGAAAAAAAGATTGGTGAACAAGGAGTTTAAAAGAGTTTTTTTCAAGTGTCTCATACATAAACACATTTTATGAAATTAAAGTATATTAGCTCTAACTGTGAGGTTTTGGCTTCTTCTGGGGCTTGAACTCAGGACCCGAGCACTGTCCTTGCTCTCTCTCTCAAGACTAGCACTCTTCCACTTGAGCCACAATACCATTTCTGGCTTTTTCTGTGTATGTGGTACCAAGGAATTGAACCCAGAGCTTTGTGCATGCTAGGCAATCGCTCTACACTAGGGCCACACTCCTGCCCCCTCCCCCTAGATTTTTTTAATTTAAAAATTTTAATTGGCTTTTCTTGGATATGGGATGGGGGGAGGTTTCATTGTTACATTGCCATACTTTTACACTATATCTCAATCATTTTTCAGTCTTATTATTTACTGCCTTTTTATTTTAGTGTATTCTATGATATAACTGTACCACAGAATAATAATTCTCTTACTGAGGGACATTAAGGTTATTTTAAGACATTGGTTATTACAGTAAAGATTCTGTGAACATTGGTGTGTAGATTTTATGTGGGCAAAGGTGATCATAGTCCCAAGATCCATGTGACATACATGTAACCACTTACAACATATTTTATGCTATTTTCATATGTATTGTTACATATAGAATTATGGTAGGCTTTTAAAAATCTACTGTTCTTAACTTAATTATTCTTCTATAGTTTCTTCAGCGTCTGCTTAAAACTTTATCTTTTTTTTTTTTTTTTTTTTTTGCCAGTCCTGGGCTTGAGCTCAGGGCCTGAGCACTGTCTTTGGACTTTCTCAAGGCTAGAGCTCAACCACTTGAGCCTCAGCACCACCTCTGGCTTTTTTCTATGTACGTGGTACCGAGGAATCGAACCCAGGTCTTTGTGCATGCTAGGCAAGCACTCTACCACTAGGCCAAACTCCTAACAAACAATAAATAATACATGATGAATCTATGAAAAGCTGGATCATGCCACGTAGCAGATGGGTAGAACTAAGGGATTTGTATAACATTGCTTCAAAATGGAACATAGTAGACATGAGAAGTTTTATCCTTTACTTTTTGCTCATGTATCACTGATAATAAGGCAGAGTGAGACAGTAGGCTAGTGGCTCAAGCCTGTGACCTTACTTACTCAGGATGCTGAGTTTGGAGAATCAAGGCCTGAAGCCACCCTGGACAGGGTAAATCCAAAGATTCTGTCTCTTGTTAGCCATCACAAAGCCAGAAGTGGAAGTTTGGCTCAAGTGGTAGATACCACTGTGAGTAAAGAAAAGTTGAACAAGATTATAAAACCTGGGGCTTAATCCCAGTATCTATATTTTTTTTTTTTAAAGAAAGGAGAGTGGTAAGAGGTAGTCTTGGAGACAAAGTTATGCACATATTTTTTAATTGAAAAATTAAAACCAAGCACTGGTGGCTTATGCCTATAATTGTAGCTATTCGGGGAGTTATCTGAAGATTGCAGTTTGACCAGCCTACTCTGGAAAGTCTATGACGTGTTCCTGTGGTTAAGTAGTAGAGTGCCTTGAGCAAAAGAAACGCAGGAACAATGCCCAGGCCCAGAGTTCAAGTCTGTCTCCCCTCCCCCCAAAAAAGTCAAAGAAGAATGTGAAACCTCGAGTTCAGTCTCTGGTGTACGAGTTCAGTCTCTGGTGCGTACACACACACACACACACACACACACACACGCGCGCACGCGTGCGCACATGCGCACGCAGAATTATAAGAGCCAAGTTTTGGAGACATATGTACATAAAACCAGGTGTGGGGACCAGGAACATGGCCTAGTGGTAGAGTGCTTGCCTAGCATTCATGAAGCCCTGGATGGGATTCCTGAGTACCACATACACAGAAAAAGCCACAAGTAGTGCTGTGGCTCAAGTGGTAGAGCAGCCTTGAGAAAGCTCAAGGACAGTGCCCAACCCATACATTCTCAAGTCCCACGACTGGTAAAACAAACAAAAAAACCAGGTTGATGCCTTATGCTTGCTGCTCAGGAGGCTGTTTACTTCCATCCTTTTTAGGTTATTCTAAAGCCTTTTAAAAATTGATTTTGATAGCTGAACACTGTTGGCTCAAGCTTGCAATCACCCTAGCTACTAAGTAAAGCAAGATTTCAGAATTGGAGTTTGAAGCCAGCACTGGCAGCAAAGTCCTTGAGTCTCATCTCATTAACTAACATAAAGCTGGAAGTGAAGTTGTGGTTCAAGTGGTAGAGTACCATCCTTGAACAAAAGAAAAGCTAAGGGCCAGTGTATAAACCCTGATTTTGGCCTCCAGTACTAGTGTATACACACACACACTCACTCACACTGTGGATTTTGAACCACATCAATGGTTTTCTTTCTTCAGAAGTTGCTTATTCTTGCTTATTCATTATGCTTATTCATAACTCTTATGGTAACTTTTTTATTGTTGATTCGGAACAAGAATTTGAGTTATCAATCAGTTAATAATTTTAGGTTCTGTCCCCTAGGAAAAATCTTTCTTAGTGTTTGGTGACAATTTAAAGTTCTTTATTATGGTAGTTGTTAGTGTTCAGAATGTATCTTGACCCTTTACTCTAAATCAATATGAAGTAAGTCTTAGACCATAGACCCAAGCTTCTACGATTCCACATATCCATTCTGGCAGTTGCCCCTATATGACAAATAAGGATAATATAAAAGGTAGAGAAAAGAAATTTGATTATTGGTACTGATAGCCACGGGAAGACTAATTATTTTCAGCTGTCTTCAGGGTAGAAACAATCTAGAGATTTAAAAAGGCAAAAAAATGGAAGTAGTCTGAGAGATGGGCATGATTATTAAATAATCTTGGTCTTACAGTTGATTGTCTCAGAACTGGTCAAGTTGGGTCTGGTTGTACACATCAATTGTACACTCAATTTAGGTTTAGAAATGTTGTTAGCTCATCACTTACGGAGAATGTTCTGCTTTCCATGAGATATTTATTCCTGTTTCAGGAAGAAGCCTTAGCGTGGTAGATATTTGTTCTCACTTGAGAGAATTATTTGTCCTGTTAGACTTTGCTGTTTCTTAGAAGTAATTTCAATCCATTGTATAAAGATGATTCTTTCTTTTTGCCAGTCTTGTGCCTTGAACTCTGGGCCTGAGCACTGTCCTTGGGCTTTCTCAAGGTGAGAGCTCTACCACTTGAGTCATAGCACTACCAGCTTTTTTCTATGTGTGTGGGACTGAGGAATCGAATCCGGGTCTTAGTGCATGCTAGGCAAGCACTCTACCACTAGGCCAAACTCCCGGCCCTTAAAATGTTTATGTTTTCTAACATGTTAGCTATTTGAAATTAAGAAACATAAAATTTTCAGTTTCTTAATCTCACTGAACACATTTTTTTCATAGCTCCTTTTTTCTCATGGCGTCAGTGCTGGACAATAAAGATGCAGATAACACTGTGTTAGAAAGCTTCTCAGTTATTGTTGGTCCTGGGGTTTGAACTTGGTCTAGGTGCCCTACCCGTCCCCCAACTTCTTTTGCTTAATTTCCTTTTTACCTATATATCTAGTCTGAAGATAATTTGTGCTGTATTTTTATGGTGTTTAGACCACAGTCTGCTATATGAGATCATTCATTGTAACTTTCAACTTATCATGGAAACATTTAAACTTGTTTCTAGATTTTGAAGCATTTTGGTACCAGGGATATGGCTCAGAGCCTCACATGTATTGTACAAGTACTCTTCCACTTGAGCCATGTCTCTAGCTAGATTTCAGATTTATGGGTGAAGAATGCTCAACTATATAGATAGAGTCTGTATGGCATGGTGTTTTTTTTTCACTATTTTTCTTTGCTCTTAATGTAGTACGTCAGTTTTCCTTTTTTTTTTAAGTTAGGTAACTGTAATTTGTTAGATTTCTTTTTTAAAGACTGATAACTTCTGTCTTGTCTTTGATGTTTTATTGATCTGGAATTGTGAAACAATGGTACTGAATAAGAGTCATGCTCTCTTGGGATAGGAATGCACAAATTGGAAATGATTTAGGATGCGGTTGTATAAGGTGAGCTCATCTAGATGTGATTCAGAGATACCTGCTATTTTTTTCATAGTTGCCTTATGTAGTTTATTATGAGAGGACTACATAGTCATTATGAAAGCTAAAATAAAACAAGAGAGAATAGTTCAAGTGTTAGAGTGCAGGTCTATTAAGTAGGAACCCTAGATCCAAACTCCAGTACTACCAAAATCAAATCTATCACTATCACCAAGACTAAACTAAAACAATATGGAAGAGAACAATAAAGAAAAAGGTAAAAGATTCTTGGGCTGCACTCTAGCTAAGTGGTATGTTTTCATAAAATGTTAGACTTTGACCTTCAGCATCACAAAACAAATAGAACTTTCCTTTTTTTAACCTTGCCTACTTTAATTCCCAAGAGAGCACTGATGGTATCCTATAAAATTCTAATTCATAAGCAAACACTGTATGTTGCTGTCAAGTTTTTATATTATAATACATATATTCTCTGTAAATGTTCAAGTATGTATACATTTAAATTTTGCATATGACATTTATTAGAGATTTTCATGTTTTTATCTTTAAAACTGCCTTATTTATTCTGTACCTGATTAAATGGTATGCTGTCATTTATTTAGCCACCCTTTATAGATTGATATGTCATTGCTGGGTTGCCTAATTTGAGTGAAATAATGGTACATGAATGCTTATTTGTGCACATTTTTAGCATTTTTCTCTCTGTGTGTTTTTTTATTGTGAAATAAGTCACATAGAAAAATACACAAATTGCAAAGTGTGCATCTTGATGGATTTATTTAAAAGTAAATACCCCATGTGTCCAGATCAAGACATAGAACATCACTAGCATTTCAGAAATCTCTAGTCTTCTATCTTTGTCACAACTCACCTTCAGTAGTCTATTAGCTTTCTTAAATTTTAATTTGATATGGATTGGACATAAACAATGTATTCTAATGTCTGATTTCTTTGTTTTTCATTGTTGAAAATATATCATCTATGTTTATTCTCCTTTCTATGTAATCATCAGTTGTATTAATGTACCATTTGTATAATTTAGTATAATGACATTTAGATTGCTTTTTCTTCAGTGGTCTGGAGGTGTGACTCAATGCAGAATGCTTGCTTAGACTAACTAAGGCATTCCCTTTGTTACCAGGAGAGAGATTAAGGACAGGTTTCTAGGTATTAGCCACTGTGAAAAGTGTTTCTGTACATATTCTTGGATATATCTTTTGATGTATGTTTGTACTCAATACAGCTAGTTATTTCCTTAGGATTGAATTTGTTAGGTTGGCATATGTAGTTTTAGTATTTGTTGCCAAAAGTATTTGGTTGTTTTTGACATTTTATGACAGCTGTTCTATATCTTTGCTTTTGGATATTGTCAAATACTGAATTTTCATTTTAGTCATAGTGCACAATGGAATTGCAGTATGGTAACTTGCTTCCTCTGCCCCCAACTTCTTGTCCTCTCCTTTTTTCTCTTACAGTTTTGAACGTAGGGCCTCACATTTGCTAGGCAAATGCTCTACCAGAGTCATGCATTAGCCCTCATATTTCTTTCTTTCTTTTTTTTTTGCCAGTCCTGGGCTTGAGCTCAGGGCCTGAGCACTGTCCTTGGACTTTCTCAAGGCTAGAGCTCTATCGCTTGAGCCTCAGCACCACTTCCAGCTTTTTTTTCTATGTATGTGGTACCGAGGAATCAAACCCGGATCTTCATGCATGCGAGGCAAGCACTTTAACCACTAGGCAAAATTCCTGGCCCAGCCCTCATATTTCTTAATAGTATATAATTCATTTGTGAGGACATATCCTTCTTTTGCTCTATTTTTGACTATGCTGCTCCTTCTCTTGTCTGTAGTCATTTTAAGAAAGAAAACTATTGTATATATGTATTGCAATTTTTATTTCCTACTGTGACTTGCCTTTTATCCTTTTAAGTTTCAGTTTATAATCCTTATGTTTTTGATTTGTGTCTTGTTTGTTTAAAACTATTTAAGAATTTTTTTGCCTCACTTAATAGCATAAAAATATTTTCCTTTGTGAACATCTAAAAAGGTTTACAATTTTCCTGTCTCCCCCTCCTTTTTCATTTAGATTGAAATTCATTTAGAATTGATTTTTGCTGGTGATACGAGGATCAAGACTTATTTGATGGTGTAAAGATTTTCAGTTCTATGTTGTTGGCATAATGTTTTAGTCTTTAACAATTTGGTATGTTAAGATAATGATAAATATTTTCTCTGATTAATACTAGGGATTTGTACTGATTTTAAGATTATATGTCATTTTAAGATGATAAAGTAATACATACTTGTTGAGAAAGTGTAGATTTTTAAAGCTACAAATACCCTAAAAATCGCTATAATTACTACTATAGGATAAATACTATTATAGTGTGCTTTAGTCAGCAGTTTAGCACTTTTTTGTTGTTTTTTTGTGTAGATATTTGTGTAGAACCATGAATTAATATGTCATTAAAATGTGATATTTATTACCAATTATATAACTTGCTATTTATTATTAGGTGTAGAAAGTTGTACTTATTTGTCATTAAATATTCTTCTGTGGGTGTTGTTGTAATGTGAGGTTACTTGGTATAGATTTCTTTCTTTTTTTGGCCAGTCCTGAGTCTTGAACTCAGGGCCTGAGCATAGTCCTTGGGCTTTCTCAAGGTTAGCACTCTACCACTTGAGCCACAGCATCACTTCCAGTCTTTTCTATGTATGTGGTACCAAGGAAACAAACCCAGAGCTGAGTACATGTTAGGTAAGCCCTCTATCACTAGGCCAAACTCCCAAGCAAGGAATTTGGCATCTTTTGGAAGTGTATGAAAATCCCAATATAATATTGTTATATTTTATCTAGAAAAGAAAATCTGAAATATAATTTCTAGATTTATATATGATATATTGAGATAGTAAGAGGGCACAGAAAGATGTGTGAAATGCACAGAAAAAAATGAAAAATGAGAAGTTCAAAGGATGATGATGATCTAGGGAAAGATTATTTTTAGCTGTTTTAAACAAAAATGTTGATGTAGAGATGTTTTGTAGCACTTGATAATTGTATCTAAGTCATTATATACTTGCAATTGTATGGTAAAGTAACTATTTCATTTGTTTTTTCTGAATGTAAGGTGGCTGTTAAACTAGAAGTTGACAGATAAGGAAATGGTTATTATTATCAAGAATTTATTATATACTTATATATAACTACATATATTACATAGTTTTGTTGCTTTACATATGTATAATCTTATTTAATGCTACAGAAATCTCATGAGGATTTTTCTTTATTTTACCAGTGAACAATGTTGTTCAGCTTTATATTGCTAATATTACTATTTGGAATTAGATTGCATTTCTCTTTTTCCCTTTTCTTCTTCTTTGTTTTTTTTTTGCCAGTCCTGGGCTTAAGCTCAGGGCCTAAAGACTGTCCTTGGATTTTTCTCAAGGCAGAACTCTATCACTTGAGCCTCAGCACCACTTCTGGCTTTTTCTAAGTATGTGGTACCTAGGAATTGAACCTGGGTCTTTGTGCATGCTAGGAAAGCACTCTACCACTAGGCCAAACTCCCAGCCCTCTTTTTCTTTTTTTTGCCAGTCCTGGGGAAATGAACTTAGGGCCTGAGCACTGTTCTTGGGCTTTCTTCAAGGCTAGCGCTGTACCACTTGAGCTACAGCACCACTTCCAGCTTTTCTATGTATGTGATACTGAAGAATCAAACCCAGGCTTCATGCATGCTAGGCAAGCACTCTACCACTAGGCCAAACTCCTGGTCCCATATATTGCATTTATTTTAACTCAAAACCTGTGTCCAGTTCACTTTGCTAATTGCTTAAAGCATTTAAATAAGTTGGCACTTATCCACTTTATTTATTTTTTTAATATCCACTAGGTGTCCCATGGTCAGTAGAAACTTATTCTTGTTCCTGAAGAATAGACTGTAGTACATATGTGGAAACACATATTGGGTAACTTAATCTACTTTATCTGTAGTTACCTAAATATATAGTAAGAAATATAATAGGAAAGTAGATCAGAATTTGTACTGTGGATCCTTTGATCTTTTCAAAAATGAAAGTTCAGTTATCTACTTCCCTTGATAAATGTAATTCCTTAGATTTGGAGTTGAGCAGGGGAGCAGAGGGTAATGCTTCATGACTCACAAAGGCCTGTCAGTATGCTGCTTTACTTCTCAACCCTCTACCCTAGTTTTTGTGGCCCTATAGGCCAGCTCCGCCTAACTGTTCTTGTCTAAACCATCCTTTAAATGACACATCTTTAAATGACTTCTGTATTTCATAAGCACCCCAAATATTTCTAACTTCTTTAGCTAATGTATAGTATACTCAGTACAGTTAACTGTGTTACATCTTGTCTTTTGCAGTTAAACACTTGTTATACTGTGGTCATCTTGATTAAATTTGAGAGTTTTCTGCTCAATATTTTGGAACCAATTTATTTTTGGTGATAATTAAACATCCTTGTGTATGGTTATATACTACTTTTATTGTAAAGAAATTTTCCAAATTTGGGGACAGTTTTGTCTCTACATGCTAAGTACAGATTCTTTTTTCAAAATGTTTGACTTGTTGAGTATATTGCACAAGGTCCTGGGCTCAGTCCCTAGCACTGGAAAAGAAATGTTTGACCATAAGAAAATAATAATTGGAAAAATTTACGTTCCCAGTCATTTTATAGAGGATATGTACTTTTAGGGAGATATAGGGTTGGTGTTTTAGTGAAACAATAGGTCCTTTTGCAAGGGGTGGGGGAGAAGATTCATTTGACACAAAATAAAATGGAAAGCTACCTTCTTTTTTTCTCAGTGACTGGGGAAGGGTAAATGAGAATCCACAAACTGAAATTGAAAAAGAGTAGGTATGGTTTCAGATACAGAGATATGGTAAGAACAAATCCCTTCCCCCAAGAACTTAGGTCTTTTCTTAAAAGTAGATTATACAAACTTTTAAAATGGAGGTCACAAGGTTATACTTGATACTGTTGGTAACCAGGCAGTTTTGCCCCATTCCTTACTAGATAAGCAGCAAACGAAGTTTTATATTAATTTACTTGTAGAAGACTACATTTTGAGATGATACCCTAAAGTTAAGAGTGAAACACATGTTGCTGGTATGCATGTAGGAAGGATGTTGGTAATGTAAGGAAGGTAGAGTTCACTATCATTCTAGTGAGTCAGATATTCCCAGTTTTACAAACCAGATGACATGCTTATTCCTCATTACTATGTCTAGTGACGTATTTGTTGTATCACTTATTAGCATTACTGAGTCTAAAAGAAAGCAGGTGATACAGTAAAAGAAGCAGATTTGGGAGAAAAAATAAGAGGAACTATCTAATGTTATATTTCCAGTTATTTCATCTGCAAAGCTTATTGCACTTATTTCAAATCTTTATTTCCCAGTTCTACCTTTAAATTTCTGCCTTTTTTCTCTATACCATGCATTGTAGTAAGAATGTGACATGTGTCTTGGATTACAAATTGTTGTAGTCTTCCCCCCTATACCTCTTTTTTTTTTTTTTTAAGTTCTGTAATGCATCAGAACTTTGTACTCTAAATTTTAAGGCCTTGGTAAAAGAGAATTTATATTTCCAATGTGTTCTCAACATCTAGAATGGTACTTTGCATATATTAAAATCTCAATAAGGCTGTTTTTTTTTTTTTTTTGAGTCAGTCATGGTGCTTGAACTTTGGGCCTGGGTGCTGTCTCTGAGCTCTTCAGCTCAAGGCTCTACCACTTGAGCCTCTTTCAGTTTTCTGGTAGTTAACTAGAGTTAAGAGTCTCACAGACTTTCCTGCCTAGCTGGCTTTGAAATGCAATCCTCAGATCTCAACCTCCTGAATAACTAGGATTACAGGCTTGAACTACCAGTCCCCAGCTCAGTAAGGCCTTTTGTTTTTACATTAGCATTACTAAATTTAGCTTAGAGTAGGCATTTACTTTTTAGTGAATGAATAAAAGTAAGTTGGTTGGTTTATTTTGAGGGGCAAAAATGAAACATATTAGAAAAGAGTCATTCTAAGAAATGAAGATGTATGGCTCAAATGTTAGAGCACTAACCTTGGGTGAAAAAGCCAAGCAAGAGCAAGAGCCCCTGAGTTCAAGCTTCTAGTATCAGCTCAAAAGGCGAGAGACAGATAGAAAATGAGTGAGTGAGATAGACTCCAATTGGGATTTGAGAATCAGAGAGAAAGATTTTTTTCAGTATAGTTAGGCCTTTTTGCCTTCATTGTTGGGAGATTAAAGAGGAGGTGTATTTTAAATTTTTTAAGAAAGAAGCAGATGGGCAAAAACGAGGCGGTGAGAAAGTGTGAGACTGTAGGACCTACTTCTATTTTGGAGGGAACTTAGATTGGGATGAGCAAAGGTCTTGAGTTATAGAAGGTGAAATTCTTGGATTCCCCCTACCCCTTTCTCACTGTGTTGGGAGGCTTGAACCGGGGCTTGAGAACTGTCCCTGAGCTCAAGGCTAATGTTCTATGACTTTGAGTCACAGCATCATTTACTGTTTTCTGATAGTTGATTAGAGATGAGTACCATAGACTTTATTGCCCAGGCTGGCTTTGAACCACAGTCCTCAGATCTCAGCCTCCTGAGTAGTTAGGATTACAGTAGTCAGGTACCAGCACCCTACAATTCTTGGATTTCTAAAGAAAGAAGGATATGTTTGGTGATAGTGATATTTGTAGATAATGAGAGAGCAGAGCTTTGAGATTAAGGCTTTCAAATAGGCATAAGGATGCTCATGGGACTGGGTAAAAAGGTTAAATTTAAAAGACCAGGAGGAAACCAGAGGTTTTTTCCTACACATATTTTCTATACTTTTGACTTTTTTCATATGTACTTTATTGGGTCTTGAAGCTCCGGGCCTTGTACTGTTGCTTGGCTTCTACCATTTGAGCTACATTTTCAGTCTAACATTTTTGCTTATTAATTGGAAACGGAGATTTAAGAATTTTTCTACCCAGGCTGGCTTCAAACTGTGATCCTCAGATTTCAGCTTCCTTGAGTAGCTAGAATTGTAGACATGAGCCACCAGTGCCCTGCTAGAGTTATCAAGGTAAGAGTGAGGTGTATCTCTGCTGTGCTTAAAGATTTTCTGTTGTGGTAGTTTTTATAGATCTCTACTATAGTCTTCCTGGGGTGAAAGGAGGCTTAAGTTGTTTACTTTTTCTGTACTACTCCTTGTTTGTAGCTGTCATTTCATTATCATATTTGTAATTTCTTGTTCTTGAATTTACCGGCTTTTTGAGTACTTTAAGATGGGCTATGCACTCTTTAGAGTATACTTAGAGGTTATAATAGGGAGGAGGTCATTCCATTTATGAATGATAAGCCTATTGGAGCCTTCTGAAAGCATAAATTATTGTGTGTCTATTGATAATCACTATGCTTATACTCATTGAAACTTGTCGGTTTATGTTCATGGTTTTTATCACATTAAAAGTATATTTTATATTAGAAAATACCACATTTCATGCAGTGGATGTAACTGAAAAGTTCCATTGTTTGTATTAGTCTTTTTAAATGGTTTACATATGTAATTCTTTGGTTTGTCGATAGCTACTAATTGCAGGGCTTATTTACAAATCAGTTCTATACTGTACCTGACACTTTTACCAAAAGGGCTTTCTCTGTTTCTATGCGTTGTATGCTGTATTTCCACAGATTATTTGCAATTTATAAATTGGCAAAAATGTTTGGATTAATCTGTGGAACATACACATAATAGGACAGAGCAGTTCCACCATGCTTAAAGCTTCTTTATCCTTTGTCTTACATGTAGCATGAGTACATAGTTGCATTTTAGTAAACATCTGTGCACTGTTGGTAAGATGTTTACTTTCTAAAGCCATGGTAGTAGTGACTTTTTGTGTGTGTGGGGGGGGGGGTATGGGGCATTGTCCCTGAGCTCTTCAGCTCAAGGCTACTACCCGTTTTCTAGCGGTTATTTGGAGGTTAGAGTCTCGGGTCCTTTTGTGCCAAGGCTGGCTTTGAACCTTGATCCTCAGATCTCAGCCTCCTGAGTAGCTAGGACTACAGGTAGTGTGAGCCACCACACCCAACTGGTGGTAGTGATGTTATCATTCTGTGTTGTGCTCCAAATAATTGATGCCAAAAGAAACTGTTAGAACAGTCATTGTTCTATAAGTCACTAGGTAAAAATCATATAAGATTTTCCCCCCTTAGCTTCTTGATTTATGATTTATAACAGTGCTCCCATTTCAAGAATTCATGAAAACTGTCTTTTCATTTTGTCAGAAATCTTTGACATAGGTTTAACATTTTATGCACAAACCCTTTCTACATAGCTGTCTTCCAACTTAACACCAGAAATCTATAAAATGCTCATAATCTTTCGATATATATATGCTGTATATATGTATATATATGCTGATATGTGCATGTATATATATCTATATCTATATATATATATCCATTTGTGAGACTTGAACTCAAGGCCTAAGCACTGTCCCTGAGCCACTCTATATATAAGGCTAGCACTCTACTACTTGAGCCTCAGTACCACTTCCAGTCATTTCTGTTTATGTGGTGCTGAGGAACCCAGGGCTTCATGCATGCTAGACAAACACTCAACCATTAAGCCACATTCCCAGCTTCCTGCACCATAGTTTTTTATCTGGTTTCCAGATTTGTAATCATTAGCACATTCTGCTTATTAATGTTTCTTAACAAGTTTTTATCATTTCATAGTCTGTTGAGTTGAATATTTATTTTAAGATACTTGTATGTTTTCGTTTCAAGGATAAATTGAAAATGTATCAGTGAAGGGTGAAGAATGAGAATTAGCAAATCTGATGAAAGTTGACTAGACTCTTAGGGACCTTAGAATTCTGGTATATTTCTTTTAAGACAAGCAACTCTGAAGAACTGAGAGCTAAAGATGGGATAGCAATGTTGAAATTTTCATGTGCACTGGAATATTTCTCTATTATAAGTATTGTGTCTGGTACAAAGTAGTGATCTAAAACCTCATTCACTTTCATGGTAGTTAATTGTAAAGATGAGGAAAATGTTGAGTACTGTTTTGTAAAGAACATTGAGCAAGTTTTCATTGTTAGTCTTTTGTTTGGATCTTTTAGAATTTTGTCCTGTTTTCTTCCCCTCTCCCCTCTTCTCTCTCTTCTTCCTTCCCACCTCCCCTGTCCCTCCTCCTTCCCTCCCTCCTCTCTCTCCTTTTTCTTTCCTTCTTTCTTCCCTTCTTTCTTTCTTTTCTTTTCCTCCCTCCTTTTTTGTTTTTCCTCCCTTCCTCCCCTCCTTCCTCTTTTCCTCCCTCCCTCCCTTCCTTCCTTTCTGTGCCAGTCCTAGGGCTTGAACTCAGGACCTAGACTCTGTCCCTAAGCTTCTTTTGCTCAAGCCTAGTCCTCTCTATCACTTGAGCGGCAGCTCTATTTCTGGCTTTTTTTGGTAGTTTAGGGGAGATAAGAATCTCCTGGGATGTACAGCTGGCTTATGCCTGTAATCCCAGCTACTTAGGAGGCTGAGACCTGAGGATCATGTTCAAAGCCAGCCAGGACAGAAAAGTTCCCATGAAATTCTTACCTCCCTCCAATTAACCACTGGAAAACCTGGAATTAGCAGTGTGGCTCCAGTAATGGAGAACTAATCTTTAGCACAAATTGGCTCAGAAGCAGTGCCCAAATCCTGAGTTCAAGCCCCACAACCCACCAAAAGAAAAGAGTCTCATGGACTTTTGTGCCTGACTGGCTTTAAACTGCAATCCTCAGATCTCAATCTCCTGAACGATTAGGATTGCAGATGTGAGACACCAACTCCCACCTCTATTTTGTTGGTATGAAAGAGCACACTGGCATATTTAATTATCCCATTTGTCTTTCAATATTATATTCACTTTTGAAACTCATCTTTTTGTGTATGTGTGAGTGTGGTCCCTGAGCTCTTCACCTCAAGGCTACCCCTTGAGCCAAGCCCTGCTACCCATTTTCTAAAGGTCAATTGGAGATAAGAGTCTCAGGTCCTTTTGTTCTCTGGCTGGCTTTGAACATTGATTCTCAGATCTCAGCCTCCTGAGTAGCTAGGATTACTGGCATGAGCTACCATTTGGCTTCAATCCTTTTTTTTTTTTTTGCAAGGGGGGTAGGGGTGGGAGTGTGGAGGGTGGGGGTGCAGCTTGAGCTGGGCCCTGGCGGTATCTCTGAGCTCTTCAGCTCGAGGTTACCACTCTACCATTGGAGCTACAGCGCCACTTCCAGTTTTTCCGTGGTTAATTGGTGATAAAAATCTCACGGACTTTGGTGCCGGGCTTGCTTTGAACCTTGATCCTCAGATCTCAGCCTTCTGAGTAGCTGGGATTACAGGCATGCACTACGGCACCCAGCTATGGCTTACTTTTGGATAAAGTCTCAATGCTTGTCTAGTTTGGCTCTGAAATGAATTCCCCTACTTTGGCCTCCTCAATAGCTGGAATTTCCCAACTTTTTGGTGGGGATAAAGGTGGTGTGATACTGGGACTTGAACTCAGGGTCTTTTGCTCTACTGCTTTAGCCACCCTCCAGTGTTTTTCCTTACCCCCCCCCCTTTTTTTTTAAGGCCTCAGACTTTTGACCTTGCTAGAATTGGATTATAATTTTCTTAACTCCTTATTACCTGAGGTACCAGGTGTGAGCTACCTGACTAGCTTATGGTTTTGTTTCAGACTTCTGGAGATTGAATTTAGGACCTTACATTTGCTAGGCAGATGCTGTACCTGCCCCTGGAATCATGTATCTCCAGCAACTTTTTAGGTAGAGTGTTGCTTTAATATCATTCTGGCCTGGTCTATACTCCCATGTCCGAGGATAACAGGCTCATACCACTGCATCTAGTATTGTGCTTCCCCTGTTACTGGGATAACAGGCCTGTGCCACTATGCCCAGTAGTTTGTTTTTGAGGTAGTCTCACTGACTTTTTGCCCAGCCTGGCTTCAAACCAAGATTCTTTTCTCTCTGACTTCTAAATAGTTTGGATTACAGGTATGCATTGCCATTTCCAGTCTTCCACTGGACCTTGTAATCGTCATTCCTCAGTACATTTTTAATCTGTTTTTAAGGTAGATTTAAAACAACGAATCTTATTCTCCCTTAGTTTATATATTCATCATTTTTATTTCTTAACTGCCTTTAATATGAAATCTATTATTTAGTTGGTACACACACACACACACACACACACACACACGCACATACACACCCCTGATAGGCATTGTAGAGATCTTCCATGTAGTCTTTGACAAGGATTAAGCATACAATGGCTTTTTTTTTTTGTCACAATGAACTTTTTATGCATTTCTAAAATCAGCTTTTTGTTTTTAAACAGATAAGTGTAAAACAGGAAATTACTTTTACTGATGTATCTGAGCAACTGATGAGAGACAAAAAAATCAGAGAGCCAGTAGACTTACAGAAAAAGAAGAAGCGGAAACAACGGTCTCCTGCAAAAGTAAGAGAATATATTAAGGTGGTGGTCACTAATCATTTAATCGCAAACTTTTATCTATGAGCAAGAACCTTCCTGATTGGACTTTAAGGCAAATGTAAATGTTTCCTGTAATTTAGTAAAGTTCATTTTTGTGTCAGCTTCCACCAAGAGGTAGAAGTGAAAAGGGATGCAGGGATGCATGCCTGTTCAGAGCTGGTGGGCCTCGGCTTTCAATTTTTCTGCCTTTTTTTTTTAATCCTTCACTTCTCTATGAATGTAATTTTCTTTTGCCATGTGTCTATTTTCTCTAAAAACTAATAATATCTAGGGCTTTTGCTTCTCATTCAAATTAGATTAACTTATTTTAATACTAAGGTTTTGTACAAATTTAATATCACTTGTTCATAAAAAAAGATTGTGGAATATCTTTAACAGAATGTAAGCTCTATGAGAGCAGGGTCTGCATTTGACTCACGACTGTACGATATAGCCTGGACTAGGAGACATAAATGGGACTCTTAACATTTTATGGTCAATGAATAGATAATAAATGCAATAATTACTATTAGAAGATGTCTGCTTAATATTTTTTCTCTATTACACGGTAGTTGACTATGCAGAATTTGTGGTATTGCTAGTAAATCTGAACTCTACAGTACATTTGTATATCTGTAGTTATTTTTCATCTTTTTTTCTTACCTCATGTAGTAAGACTGTTTTCTCAATTAAAAATCACATCATAATCATCATTTATTTTGAATACTTTGGAATGTGATGTAACTGGAGCTACCTTGGGCTTGAACAGCTCAGACTGGCTTGCAGGAACTTACTGCTAAAATTTCAGGAATTTTGTTGGTCAGTAGCCAAAACCATTGGTAGCTTGTAATTAGCCATAAGGGGAATGTATATACCATGGAAATTAACAAACTTTTTCTATATTGTAAGCACTTGTTGAATAGTTTATTAGTTAATCACTGTTTGGGGATACAGAGTATTCCTATTACAGCAAATAATAAAACTTTGAAAAATTTTAGAGGCTAAAATAACCCATAGTAACATTTCTTAGAGATAACTATTTTGATTTCCTGCTGTATTCCCTTTCTATCAAATTTGTGAATAAATTTAGTTTACTGACATAAAACCCTTCAAGTATGTGTAAATTATTTTTGCATTTGAAGCTAGTAATCATTTTTCCCCTTCTTTTTAACAGTGTTGTGAATCAAAACCAAACCAATGCCTTGCAAATTCTAAGCACTCTACCGCCGAGCTATATTCTCAGTGCAGTAATTGTTTTTGTAAACATTTTTATTAGTTTTTACTAATAAAATATTTAGTCTTATAAATCATGTTATTTAATGATTGCCGTGTTGGAAAGTTTTTTTTTAAGTCATGCCGAACTTGAAATATTTGTGCATTTAATACATTTTGCTATTGAATCAAAGAACATAAACTTAAAAATACCACTCCTTCCAAAAGTGTTGTATGTGTCATATTCCTACTCAAGTGGACCTGAGGGATTTAGTCCTCACCAGCCTTGAGTTTTTTTACTTTGCTTGATGTAGCTTTCAGTGGGAGTCTCATTGTTGTGTAAGTTGGAATTTCTTTAGTGTCTGGCTATATTAAATTTGTTTTTCTCATTTGTACTGATACTTTATTTTTTTATGTTTTATGAAATTCTCCTCTCCTTCCTTTCTTTGGTGTCTTACGTTTTTCTCAATGATTTTTAGGATACATCTTTTTGTTGTTGTTCTATAGTGGTTGAGTTCCTCATATATAGACTATTTCCAAGCTTTGAGTAAAAGTAGTAATTTCTAAAATCTTAATAGTAATTGTTTTACTTTGGGTTTGATCTATAGAGAATGTAATTTAAGATTTTAAATTATGATGTATATAGATTTTCTGTTTTCCTAGGTGTTGTACAATATTTTTCTGATTCTGTTCTGAAGTAAAATGTCTATGAAATTTGAACTAAGAATATGTTGAGTGTTTGATAACATGGTCTAGGTGTTTCAAAATATAGATCAGATGCTTAGAGTTGTTTTCTTATTAAATTGAGA
Source organism: Megascapheus bottae (assembly GCF_031878675.1). Classification (NCBI taxonomy): domain Eukaryota; kingdom Metazoa; phylum Chordata; class Mammalia; order Rodentia; family Geomyidae; genus Megascapheus; species Megascapheus bottae. The sequence continues at coordinate 55,090,307 of NC_143509.1, forward strand.
TCATCTCATTAGTATTTTATTATTTTGTATTTCCTTTGTGTTTGTATATGCACATTCTAGCAGAGGTGTGTGCATGTACCACTACCTGGGCTTAAACTCAGGGCCTCTGGTTGTTGCTTAATTTTTTTCCTTCAAGGCTGCTGTTCTCCCACTGAGCCACACCACCTCTTCTGACTTATTTCTATACTTCCTGCTTGAGCTCATTTTTGAACTGCAGTTCTCAGATCTCAGCCTCCTTTTTAGCTAGGGTTACAGGTATAAGCCACCAGCACTGGACTGGTTTGTATTCTAAAGATAATATTTATTAATCTACATAGTGGGAAGATGAAAGGCATGATGTAACTAAGTGTACTGTATATATCTTGCCATATGAGGTGGCACCTGTCTGTGATCCTGGCATTTAAGAGGCTGAGGCAGGAATTGTGAGTTTGAGGCCAGCCCAGGCTAATCAAAGCCAGCATGGTGAACCACTGTCTCAAAACAAAAATGAAAACAAAATGACTCGATCTATTCTTTTTTTGTGAGGGCAAGGGGTCATGGGGCTTGAACTCTGGTTGCTGTCCCTGAGCTCTTCAGCTTAAGGCTACCCACCTACCCTTGAGCCAATCCCCACTTCCCATTTTCTAGAGGTTAATCGGAGATAAGAGTCTCAGGTCCTTTTGTGCCAGGCTGGTTTTGTACCTTGATCCTCAGATCTCAGCCTGAGTAGCTAGGATTACAGGCGTGAGCCACCGCGCCCTGCCACTATGAATATTTGTATATGTGGTCATCATTGTATTGGATTCAGATTCTATACAGGAAATACAAATTTCTTTAGGACTGAGTGTTGTTTTCTTTTTCAACAAAGTAAGTCAGAATTTAGTGGTGTTTTTGTTTGTTTTAGGTTCCTCTTTGTGATTTTTGCCTTTAGTTATCAAATCTTAGGGGTACATAATTTGCAAATTATTCTCCCCTCTACTTAATCTTTCTAGTAAGTTGGCTAAAAGCACAACTACCAATAGTTAATGGTTTGTTTTTGGTCTGTCATGGGGCTTGAACTCAGAGCTTGGGCGCTGTCCCTGAGCTCCTTTAGCTCAAGGTTAGTGCTCTACCAGTTAAGCCACAGGGCCATTTCTGATCTATTTTCCTGTGATTAATTGGAGATAAAAGTCTCATGGAATTTCTTGCCTCAGCTGACTTCGAACCATGATTCTTAGATATAAGCCTCCTGAGTAGGATTACAAGTGAGAGCTACCAGCTAGCCTTAAATAGCTTTTTGAAGGCAATCCTGAATTACAACTTAGTCTGTTCTTTTTTTGTTGTTTTAACTTAAAATGCTTACAGAAGGGATTATAATTTAACATGTCTGTTTCTTCTTGGTGAATCTCTCCTACCACTGTTTATCCTTATCCCTCACTGCCCTTGACCCCAGACCCATTTTACTTGGTCTGTTTCCTTTATCACACAGGTACATTGAATATTCTGCCATTTTTTGCCCTTTATTTTTTTTATTCATCTATCCCTTCTTCCTCTAGCAATTCTGCCACCCTTCAAGATTGTTAAACGTGTTTTATCCTCTTGATATTTCTTTTGTGAAATACTGTGTTAATTGTTTGAAGTGTTTACTTCATGGAGTTTTATTCCTGTATATGGTATACTTTAATCAACATAATTGTGTATATATGCAAATGCCACTCATTTTTAGCTTCTGGTGCTTATGTTATAAATATTTTAAAAAATAATATGTACTATACTATAACTTTGAGAAAGGGCTGTCATTTTAGAGCTTTTTGCCCCTCACCATACAATCTGTTAGACTTCAAAGTTGTCATTTTCTTGACTGCTTATAATTGCTTGTGTCTCATATATGTATGGATATGCTATGCACATTTGCATTATTTTATTATTTTCTCTTAACATCACTTTACTTTGCCCTTATGAAGCTCTTTTTGTTTTATATTAGCACGACAAATATCTAAAGTTTCTAGAAGTGTTTAAAACATGTCAAGCTTAGTTCAGTCTCACTGCATTTGTGTCTGTGATTCTCCCTTCTGGCAAGTCGTCAGGACATTTTCTAGATACAGATGTAGAGGCCCCATCCCAGGAGAGTCTTTCTTCAGGGTTTTTATACTTTTAAAGCACAAATAATGAGTATAATACACATTTAAACTTGAGACCCTCAAGTCTTGATACTAGAAGTTTATGAATGGCTTACATACCTTAGGAGTTAGAAAGGCTTTATCCAGATTTAGACATTAACATTAGTGAATCCTAAAAATCTGTTCAGTAAAATATAAATGGTCCTATTTTAGTGAGATGTTGTGTACAACAACTTCTTTTTTCTTCTTCTTCAGTTGTGGGGCTTGAACTCTGGGCCTTGGTGCTGTCCCTCAGCTCTTCAGCTCAAGGCTACTACCCTACCCCTGGAGCCTCAGTGCCACTTCTGGTATGGTAATGGTTATTTGGAGATAAGAGTCTCACGGTCTTCAGTGCCTGGGCTGGTTTTGACCCGAGATCCTCAGATGTTAGTCTCTTAACTGGCTAGGATTACAGACCTGAGTCACCACGCCAGTTCTACAACATTTTTTTATATACATTTTATAGGTTTTTTTTTTTTTCATTAGTGTGTGTGTGTGTGTGTGTGTGTCTGTCTGTCTGTCTGTTTGTCTTGGAGCTTGAGCTCTGGGCCTGAGTGCTGTCCCTGAGCTCTTCGGCTCAAGGCTGCCACCATACCACTTGAGACTCAAGCCTCACTTCCTGTTTTCTAGTAGTTAATTGGAGATAAGAGTTTCATATTCTTCAGTGCCCAGGCTGGCTTTGAACCTTGATCCTCAGATCTCATCCTCCTGAGTAGCTAGGATTACAGGCGTGAACCACCACATCCGCAGTCTTTTCAAACTCTTTCATAAATTGAACAATAATTTGAGTGCCAGATAGATAGATAGATAGATAGATAGATATCCCATCAATTATCAGTTATTGATTTTAGAACAAGTACATTTTTTCTAAAACTCTTTAAGCCAGCTGACCACCGTGGCTCATGCCTGTAATCCTAGCTACTCAGGAGGATGAGATCTGAGGATCAAGGTTCAAAGCCAGCCCCGCACAAAAGGACCTGAAACTTTACTCTCCAGTTTACCCCCTAGGAAATGGGAAATGAAGCTTGGCTCAAGGGAAGGGCGATAGCCTGAGCTGAAGAGCTCAGGGACAATGCCCAGGCCCATGGGTAGGGTGGTAGACTTGAGCTGAAGAGCTCAGGGACAGAACCCAGGCTGAGTTCAAGCCCCATGACCCACCAAAAAAAAGCTCTATATCTTGAGCTTCACTTTTAACTTAGCAAATCTTCTCTATTGTAATTGATGAGAATTTAAGTTCTGTCCTCTATGTTATCTTTGGAGTTTTAGGAGATTAGAAGTCAATCTTAACATAGGAATGTATAATAAAGCTTACTATTAGTTTAAAATGTATTTTAATAATTTCAGTATATACATAAAATACAGACAAACATGTTTGCCTTTTAATAGTACATCATTTTTTTCTCATTGAAGGCTATCAGGTTTTAATCATTCAGTGACAGTGATCTGTAAGTTCCTTGGGTTGAATAGACCTTTGTCTGAAAATGAGTATTAATTTTTAAGATAACATTTGTATAGGTCTGTCTCTGTGTCTATCTGGGTAAGAGGAGAATCTGTTTACTTGGTCTTTAACTACTGTATTTCTGCTGAAGCAACAGTGACAGATGACTAGATAAAGAATCTAGAAACTGGGTGTTAGTGGCTCGCACCTGTAATTCTAACTACTCAGGAGACAGAGATCTGAGGATCGTGGTCCAAAGTCAGCCAGGGTCCACTCCATGAGACTCTTACCTCCGGTTAGCCACCAGACAGCTGGAAGTGAAACTGTGGCTCAAGGGATAGCACCCAGGCCCAGAGTTTAAGCCCTATGACGTACAAAAGGAAAGAAGAAGGAGAAGGATAAGAAGAAGACGACGAGGATGAAGAGGAAGAAGAGGAGGAACGGGGGGGAGGAGGAAGAGGAAGAAGATTCTAGAGATGGTACAGCAGGCATTTTAAGATTAAAAAATTGAAACTTCAGATGTCTGTTGCAGTGGTATTTGAAAATTGTTAGGGGAAAAAGCAAAAATACTTTAAAAATTCAGTATTTGGTTAGACTGCTAATCTCTAGGGCAACCATCCTGAACAGGTAAATCATTTTCTACTAAAAGAGGATGAAACAAGAAAGCCAAGTCTGTATCTATGAAGGAAGAATGGTTTGCCTATATTAATATGTTTGTTCCTTTTGTTCCATTAAGGGGCTTTGCTCTTTGCATAATCACCTCTATCATCTACTTAGTAATCTGATGACTAAGAGATTGAAAAGTATTTATTTCTTTTAGTAAAGATACATTTTTGTTGTTAATTAAGTGGTATAGGAGTGGATAAAAGGCAGCAATGTTAGTAGCTTTCTATAGATATCACTATGTTCCACACTCAGGTTTAATTTTGGACATTTGGACATGAAACAAAGACAAAAACATGTAGATACATTTAAAAGTTACACATCAGAAAAGATCATTGGTGCTTGTTTTAGGTGAGACAGATACTTGTTGGTCTGATCTAACAATAGGAAAGGAAAAGAATATTATAAAAGGTTCAGGAATTCAATGTTTCTACTTTTGAATTTTTTTCCTTTTTTTTTTTTTTTTTTTTTTGCCAGTCCTGGGCTTGAGCTCAGGGCCTGAGCACTGTCCTTGGGCTTTCTCAAGGTTAGAGCTCTGCCACTTGAGCTTCAGCACCACTTCCGGCTTTTTTCTATGTATGTGGTACCAAGGAATCAAACCCGGGCCTTCATGCATACTAGGCAAGCACTTTAACCACTAGGCCAAACTCCCAGCCCCCATATATTTTTTATTGTAATTAATAGAAGTTACATTATATTCATCAGAGAGAAGGTGCATTACTTCACAAACATTGATACCGTTTCTCATATCTTGGTCCCCATTTCCCTCCTCCCACCCTACTTTTGAATTTTTGTGCTGGATTTTTTTGTTGTTGTTTCTACCCACAAGTCAGTAATAGCTGTATTATTCAGAAAATTTTACCTTCTAGCTTCTGATGGCTCATGCCTGAAATCCTGGCTGTTCAGTAGGCTGAGATAGATCAAAATTCAGAGATAGCCTGGACCTGGAATTCTTATCTCCAATTAATCACACACACACACACACACACACACTCTCTCTCTCTCTCTCTCTCTCTCTCTCTCTCTCTCTCTCTCTCTCTCTCTCTCTCTCTCTCTCTCTGTAACTGAACATAAAGGGCTTTGTGCAGTCACCATTAACCAGACTTGTTCCTTAAAAAGCCTTTCCTTGCAGTTACTATGCCACAAAAGTGATTGAACTGCCATGGTTTTTGGGACTTAATCTTGATCTTATTAACATATCTAAAAGAAAAAAAAAAGCTGGTGCATTTCAATTCTGCTTTGTGTATATTACTTATTATCTTTTTGTTACATGTTTTATGTAAGAAATTTTTGAACCATTTTAAAAGATTTTGTTTTTCTTTTCACAGTGTTAATTTACATATTATTATGTGACTTGGAGGAGTTGAAAAAAAATTTTAACTGGCCAGAGATGAAACTTTATATTCTCACTGACTGTTCAGGAAACTGTGACACCCATTTTCATTCTTCTGTTTCCCTTGTAGGACTTGGGTGCATAGACTTTGAAGCATTGTTAACCATATTGGCAGTTCGCCCAGAGCCCAAATGCCCTTTATAATTTGCATAATAATTGTTACTGATTTGCATATAGTATAGGTGGAACTGTTTTCCTCTGTTTCAAGTAAAAAAAACGTATATTGCAAAGATTACAACCTGTTTTTCTCACTGACTCTAACCCTTTTCAAGTTTGGAGGGGTCATAGTTGGATATTTGCAAGCCTAATCAGTTTCCATAGTCTTTTATATTTCTTCCCATGCTTCTCTTCCCTATAAAGGATCATTTCTTAACTTGTATTCTGTGTGCTTCCCTTCCAGTCTTATTTTCTTCAAAGTGACCATCCTCTTCCTGATCTTATATTCTAGTGTTCTTTGCTTCATCATACCATTTTTTGGCCATCTTTTCTCTGTCTTCAGTAATAAGAAAGCCATCTTTGACTATTTTTCTTTGCCTCTTGTCTAATGAGAAGCAGTTTAAAATTGCATGTTGAAAGTTGTCAATAAATTAGACTACATGAGGTATTCTCATGAGGCTGAGCTAAGCTTCTCTCTTGTAATTATCCTTATCAGAAAAATTTCCTCAATCCCAAGAAGTCCAAGAAGATAAGATTAATTTCTTTCTGTCTCATCTTATCTCTTATTTAACAGATACTTTTGGAAATAAGTTTATGGTAGCTCTAGAATAATCTTAGAGATATAGATCGAAAATTCCAGGTTCTACTTTTGAAACTTTTTTTTCCATTTTAAAAAGCAAAATAGTATAATCACGCATTTTATGGTTCTCAAAAAATGTTTTTAAGTATAAGTGTAAAGTCTCCCAGCTTTATCTCTTTATTTTTCCAATTCAACAACCATTACAACGAAGTTTATATACATTAAATAGAAATATATAATGTCTGTACATATACATATATCTTTCTGAAATAGTTTTATGTATATATAAACATATCTTCCTATGTATATACTTTTGTATACAGAAAGTAATAAAAATTATACATGGATTGTAAGCCTCACTTTTTAAAAACAAAACTTGGTCTTCTTTCCATGTAAGTATATAGTTTTCTCAAAGTATTTCACAGCCTCCTTTTATTAAATTATATTTGTTGTTATTTTATTTATACCATAACTAAAATGTAAGACATATATATGTGAATTTGACTGGAGCTATAGTTATGTTTATTAGAGAATATGCTTGACAGAGAATACCTAGGGAGGAACTCTGGTCAGAGTGGTGAAATGTTACTTAATAAGCTTCCAGGGTTTTATTAATGATTTTTACTTATTCTGTTGTTTTCCTTTCCTAAAATTAAAGATAAGTTCTAATGGTCTTTTGAATATTTTTTATGGAAAAATACTTTATAGTCTCTGGTGACCATTGTTTATATATTATAATATTTTTTAAATTAGTGTTTAATTTTTAAAACTTCTTTTTTTGTTGTTTTGCCTTTAAAAAAAATACTAGATCCTTACAATTAATGAGGATGGATCTCTTGGTTTGAAAACCCCTAAATCTCATGTTTGTGAGCACTGCAATGCTGCCTTTAGAACGAACTATCACTTACAGAGACATGTCTTCATTCATACAGGTATTATGGCCATTAAAATTATTGTCTTTGTTTTATTGATCTCTGTGTAAATATGATCTGAAGAATGTAGCTAACCTGGTGTTGCTAATCATTTCAGAGTTGAAAGGAAGTCAGAAAAACCTTTAAATAAGAAATCAATGAGCATGATCTATAAAATTAGGCTTACTTGTCTTAGAGTGCTCCTTTGAGCTAGGGAAATGCTTAAAAACTGTATTATTAAAAAGCTGTTAATGTTCGTATTTCTGTGCATGATAATATGAATTTGGAAGTCAAAAAATAACTGAGTTTATAAAGTTGTTGAGAATAGAACTAAAGACTGATCACAGACCTCGGTAAGCAAGTTAGGCATATTAAATGAATTGAAGGGGGTAAGTAGGAGATGGTATTAATAAAGGTAGAAGAGGTATAGTGGTAGGCCCAGAGTTGTGTAGAGTGCTTACTTAACATGTGCGAAGGTCCATGTTTGATTCCTCGGTACCACATATATAGAAAACGCCAGAAGTGGTGCTGTGTGTGGGTCAAGAGCTAGAGCTCTAACCTTGACAGTGCTCAAAGACAGTGCTCAGGCCCGAGTTCAAGCCCTAGGACAATAAAAAAAGAAAAAAGGAAAAGCCAAAAAATACAGACAATACCAAAGAGGCTGTGATCAACAGTGTCATATTTTCAGGGGGCAAAATGTGTCATGGGTGGTTACTTGAGTAGGCCATTTTTTCCCCTCTCTCTCTTTTCTTAATTTCTTCCCTCCCTCCCTCCTTCCCTCCCTTTCTCCCTTTCTCTCTTTCTCTTTCCTTTCTTTTCTTTCTTTTCCCTCCCTCCCTCCCTCCCTCCCTCCCTCCCTTCCTTCCTTCCTTCCTTTCTTCCTTTCTTCCCTTCCTTCCCTTCCTTCCCTTCCTTCCCTTCCTTCCCTTCCTTCCCTTCCTTCCCTTCCTTCCCTTCCTTGTCCTAGGGCTTAAGCTCAGGATCTGAGTACTATCCCTGAGCCCTTTTGCTCAAAGCAGGTGTATTGAGTCACAGCTCTTACTTTTGGCTTTTTTTTTTTTTTTTTTTTTTTTGGTAGTAATTTATTGGAGATAGGGTCTCATGGACTTTGCTGCCCCAGCTGGTTTCAAAATGTGATACTCAGATCTCAGCCTACTGAGTAGCTAGGATTACAGGCATGAGCCACCAGCATCCTGTGAGTAAAACTACTCTTTTAAAGAAAGCTTGTTGGTCAAAAGGGAGGAGAATGAAGATTAGAGTATTTCAAGATTGAAGTAAGGTTTCTCAGAATGGAATAAACCCAAACAGTACTGCCCTTTAAAAGAAAGACTTTATTAGGGAGGGAACATTTGGAAAAGCAAATATGATTATTTTTCTAAAGGGATGTTTTAGGATGGTTCTGAAGAAAAATGTTGAAAGGGCAAAAAGACCTGGTTAGCCATCAGAATGGGATGGCCACACTTCCTCCAGATAGGAACAAGAGACAGTTACAGTCTCGCACACTAATCAGTGCAAGTGCTTTCTCAGCCTGTGATTTTTAAATTCTATTTTAAATTATTTTCTTCTTTTTCTCATTTTGTGACTGTAAGAAAATGAACTTTTTTTATCCTGGAGGAAAAATTCACAAGCAAATATCTATATATATTTTTAATATATGAATGTTGTAAAATCTAAGCTTCTAAGATTTATATTTCCTTAGAAATAGTAACTTAAAACTCTTTATTTTATCCATTAACTAATTTATGGATGTGAAATTATTTTAAGGTGAAAAACCATTTCAATGTAGTCAATGTGACATGCGTTTCATACAGAAGTACCTGCTGCAGAGACATGAGAAGATCCATACTGGTGAGTGTTGCTATATGTACAGAGGTCATTAAAACTAGTATTTCAGAAGAGGGAAGAATTTTCAGTAAGTTGCAACAACTTGGTGCCAATAAAATGTATTGTTTCTTAAGATCATCACAGCTTAACTTTTTCTTCTGTAAATCACTGTTAAATTTTTGGAGTCGGTTCTTTAATGTCTATGCCCAATAAATTAACTTCAAGTAGTTTTACAGTTACCTAATATGTATGTTTTCAGTAACAAAAGGAAGGAACTTCTCTGAAATAACTGTTTCCATAAGCCTTTAACAAATTCAGGGTGAACAAGTGACATTTTCAGGCTGTGGACTAATTACTGTGAGCCCTAAGGACAGTAGTACTGTTTTCCTTTTTCCCCATTTTCCTGCACATAGCTTACCTTATCTACAGAGATAATATCTTAAAAGATTTACGAGGTTCCAACCTCTCAGTCATGTTGTTAAAGAATTAAAACATTGGAGGCTGGGAGTGTGGCCTAGTGATAGCGTCCTTGCCTAGCATGCATGAAGCCCTGGAGTCGATTCCTTGGTGCCACAGACACAGAAAAAAAGCTGAAAGTGATGCCATGGCTCAAGTGGTAGAGCTCTAGCCTTAAGAAAGCCCAAGGACAGTGCTCAAGCCCTGAATTTAAGCAAGACTGGCCAAAAAAAAAGGCCTTAAAAATTGTTTAAAAATTAAGGTAGGCCAGGAGTTTGTGGCCTAGTTGTAGAATGCTTACCCCAGATGCAGGAAGCCCCGCGTTTAATTCCTAAGTACCGCAGAAACAAAGAAAACCAGAAGTGGTGCTGTTGCTCAAGTGGTAGAGCACTAGCTCAAGGGCAGTGCCCTAGACTGGCCCAAAAGATTAAGTTGCTGGGCATGGTAGCTCACACCTATAACCCTAAGCTACTCAGAAGTCTGAGACCTGAGGATCATGCTTCAAAGCCACCCTGCATCTTATGGACCATCAGACTCTTAACTCAAATTAATCACTAGAAAATGGAAAGTGGGGGACCGGGAGTTTGGCCTAGTGGTAGAGTGCTTGCCTAGTATGCACGAAGGCTAGGGTGTGATTCCTCAGTACCACATACATAGAAAAAGACCAGGAATGGTGCTATGGCTCAAGTGGTAAGAGTGCTAGCCTTGAGAAAAACCCAAGAACAGTGCTTAGGTCCTGAGCTCAAGGCCCAGGACTGGCCCTCCCAAAGAGAGAGTGGGGAGGAGAGGCGGAGAGAGAGGAGAGGAGAAGAAAAGAAAAGAAAACAGGAAATGGGGCTGTGGCTCCAGGGATAGGGTGGTAGCCTTGAGCTGAAGAGCTCAGAAACAGCGCCCAGGCGCAGAGTTGTTGAAGCCCCATGACCCACCAAAAAAAAAATAATAATAATAAGATTGATTTTAGAAGACTGGATGCCTCTAAGCATAATAGAGGGTATTTCTTGGGTGTTTCCTTTCCTTCTGTTCTTTTGTGCCCTTCTCATTTGGAAGTGCTAGCATGTTTGAATTCAGGGCCTTGCATTGCTGAGCAGGTGATTGTTTCTATTGTTTCTTTAGGCTTGGTGTACAGTATTTTTTTTTTTTTTTTTGCTATTTTGAGATAGAAGGAAAGCAGAGTTAGTGAAATTTTAAAGTTCTATTTTTTGTTGATGTTGGTTATTTTTGTTTTGTTTTATTTTTCATTGGTTCTAGGGCTTGAACTTTGGGCCTGGGTGTTCACTGAGCTTTTCAGCTAAAGGTTAGCACTGTACTACTTGAGCCACAGTACTACTTCCCATTTTCTGGTGGGTAATTGGGTTTGATCTTCAATCCTTAGATCTCAGCTTTCTGAGTAGCTAGGATTACAGGCAGGAGCCAAGGATATCTGGCTAGTTTCAGTTTTTAAGTGAATGTTCATCACCTTCAGATAGAAGGGAATATACTGTGGGAGAAAGAATAATTTTATGTGAATATTGCAGCTAAATTTAAATGTACAATAATAAAACCTTACCAGATAAAAGTAATTAAATACTTTCTTCTGTTAATACCTGTTAAGTTTTAGTGTTTTATTCATTTATTCAACAAAAATATCCAGATCCTGGCCGGGACTTTGGCCTAGTGGTAGAGTGCTTGCCTAGTGTGTATGAAGACCTGAGTTCAATCCTCGGTACCACATACATAGAAAACAGCCAGAAGTGGTGTTAAGGCTCAAGTGGTAGAGCGCTAGCCTTGAGAAAGTCCAAGGACAGTGCTCAGGCCCTGAGCTCAAGCCCACGACTGGGGGGAAAAAAAAAATCCAGATCCTCTAGTGTTTTTTAGGTACCAGGAATACAGAGGGAGAACGTAAGTCAATTTCTTTAGGGATATAGCTACATAAACAAGTTCAGTGTAATTAAGTGTTGCAGGTCCTGTACAAAGTCCTCCAAATATGATACTCTGTGAAAGCCACTTAGGAAAGGCAGCACAGTAAAGTAGCATCACAGTTAAAAATACAGTCAATGGGGAGCTGGGAGTTTGGCCTAGTGGTCGAGTGCTTTACCTAGCTTGCATGAAGACCTGGGTTCCATTCTTTGGTACCACATATGTGCAAAAAAGCTAAAAGTGGTGCTGGGGCTCAAGTGGTAAAGCTCTAGCCTTGAGAAAGTCCAAGAACAGTATTCAGGCCCTGAGTATAAGCCTCAGGACAGGCAAAAAGGAAAGAAAAAAAAATACAGTCAGTGGGCTAGGAGGTTTGGCCTAGTGGTAGAGTGCTTGCATGCCATGCACAAAGACCTGGGAGTTCGGTTTCTCCGTACTACATACATAGATAAAAGCTGGAAATGGTGCTGTGGCTCAAGTGGTAGAGTCTAGCCTTGAGAAAAGTCCAAGGATAGTACTCAGGCCCTGAGCTCAAGCCCCACTGGCAAAAAAAAAAAAAAAAAAATACAGTGTGTGTGAGCAATGAGTAAGTGATTTTGGATCTGAAAAAAGCTTTTTGAGACTACTACTAGACTCTTGAGTTTTTTATTGTGGTGAAGTCTTATGTGCATAGTGGGGAAAAGGTATTGTGTATATGTAATTGTGGTTGTGGTGAGAAGACTGCGTTCTGTTATTTGAGACAGAATCTCCATGTAACCTAGGCTGGCCTGGAACCTGGGATCCTCCTGCCTCAGCCTCCTGAATGTTGGAATTACAGATATCTACCACCATGCCAAGCCATTTATTCTTTTTTGTTTTAATGCCACTCTCTTGTAATTCCACTGAATTTAAAAATAATGCTATTAGACTGTGGGAGAATCTTTAAGCAGAGTAGGCAACATTTAATAAGAAAAATTTCCAAGTACTGAGTTAAATGTTTTCTTAAATAATATCACATTAGTCCTATAGGGCAGAAGTTATTAGTGTTCCATTTTATAGTGAGGTAGGAGAAGCACATAGAAGTAGAAAACTTTATATATTCTAGTAAATGCTGAGCCAAAATTACAGCTCAAGGCTCTGTGTACAATCATTGAAAAAAATGGGTCCAGAAGTAAAAACATACAGTTTTTTACCTCTGAGTGTTTTTCTTTTCTTTTTCTTGTCTTTTTGCTCTAGCAATAATCTAAGTCTGGCTCTGCCTTTCTATTTGTTTTAGTAACCTTTAAAAAGGAGACTGGAGCTCTCATATTACAGAGATTATTTTAGAAGAAGATATAAACTTAAGTGGAATGATAGCAAAGCAGTCACTGGGATTTTGTGGCAATGAAAAGTTTCTTTTGAAGACAGACTGGATTCTGCTCAAGCATCTTGCTCCTTTCCCCACATCTCCCAGTCAGAGGCTTTATATTTTTTGCTCCCTTTATAGATTATTTCTAAAGACATTAAGGTGCTACCTGTCAAATGACCTATAAATTGGGATTATATATGTAGAACCAGAAATAACTTTTTTTTTCCCCTGTTCCAGTCCTGGGGCTTGAACTCAGAGCCTGTGGATTGTCCCTGGGCACTTTTTTCTTTTACCCCCTCAAGGCTAGTGCTCTGCCACTTGAGCCACAACACCACTTCTTATATGTGTTACCAAGAAATTGAGCCCAGGGTTTCCTGCATGCTAGGCAAGAAGTCTACTACTAGGCTTCATTCCCAGAAATAACATTCTTTGTCACCTTTATTATTCTGTTCTTACTGTTTTTCTCTCTCTCTCTCTCCTTCCTTCCTTCCTTCCTTCCTTCCTTCCTTCCTTCCTTCCTTCCTTCCTTCTTCCCTCCCTCCCTCCCTCCCTCCCTCCCTTCTTTCTTTTTCTTTCTTTCTTTCTTTCTTTCTTTCTTTCTTTCTTTCTTTCTTTCTTTCTTTCTCTTTCTCTCTCTCGCTCTTTCTTTCTTTCTCTCTCTCGCTCTTTCTCTCGCTCTTTCTCTCTTTCTCTCTCTCGCTCCTTTCTTTCTTTCTTTCTTTCTTTCTTTCTTTCTTTCTTTCTTTCTTTCTTTCTTTCTTTCTTTCTTTCTTTCTTTCTTTCTTTCTTTCTTCTAAATGGCTTTTCTTTGGAGGAGGTAGTGCCCTAAATTTTGTCCACGTCAAAGTGCATGCACCCCCACCCTTCCCATTTTAAATTCTTTTTTTTTATTCTTTTTTTTAAAACTTTTTATTGTAATTAATAAAAGGGTTACATGATATTTGCCAGATAGAAGGTGCATTAATTCACATACATTGATACCCTTTCACATGTCTTGGTACCCATTACCCTCCCCCCCACCCATTTTAAATTCTTAAGCCAGTAACAGGCTACCTAGCCACAGATCCCTCCTCTAAGATTGTAGTGAGGAAAGCCCTCTCTCTGAAAGGCCTCATTTTCTTTATGTTCTTCTGCATCTCCTTAGCTCTTGTTCTAGTATTTCCCACTCCTTCATCCCCAAACCCATTCTCTGCTCCATTTTCAATATAGATGCAAATCATTACCTGCTTGACTGATCTGAGCAGTACAAAGAAGTCTTTTGTGGCTTTTAAAAACCAAGAACATAACCTAATTTGGTTTTGGTTCATTGTTTCCATTTTTGTAGGTTGTGGGGCTTGAACTCTGGGCCTGGACACTGTCTCTGAATTCTTGAGCCACAGCCCCGCTTCCAGTTTTCTTCTGGTTAATTGAAGATAACTGTCTCATGGACTTTAGTGCCTGGGCTGGCTTTGAACTGTGATCCTCAGATCCTGAGTAGCTAGGATTATAGGTGTGAGCCACCACGCCCAGCTAGCAGTATTGTTTTTTATTAATTGGATGGGCTATAGGGGTGGGGTTAGAGAGAATGTTTTTTCACCTTTGACTAACTTAATTCTGCAGTTTCTATTTCTTCCAATATAGGTCAGTTACTGATTAGAGAGAAAAAAAACAAACTAGCTTTCTCTTCATGTTCTTCAAAGCCCTGGGTTTTAGTTCTGTCATCATTAATAAGGAAAGGTCGTTGATATTGTGAGAGTTCAACTCTTCGTGAGGTGAATCTAGTCCACATGGTTGAGATGGTATCTGCAGTGGGAGCCCTTGGCGTTATGATTGCTAAAGCCAGATAGCACTGGCACAGACAGCTTGCCAAGGAGATCACGTTTTCAGAAGTTTTACTCTACAAAACTATTAATAATTCATGCTGAAATATTCAGTTACATAAAACTTCACACAAGGCTACCACTGTGACAAGACATGTCAGTAAAACCCACAAAAGTATCATTTATGTCTACAATTACAATTTTTTCTTGTTTCAAGACAGCTCTAACTGTAATCCAGGCAGGCCTCATATTCTTTATCCTTATCCTCCTTTTGCTAGGATTACAGGTATATATCACTATGCTTGGTCTGTAGCATACTTCTAAAAACAATTCTGTTTAAAGCGGGGGGCAGAAATAGCAAGCACTTAACTGCCATATTTGGAAGAATTTTGCTTTGTGAGGAACGTTGAAAATTTGAAACATAAGTGTGTATGCATGCATGTTGGTACTGAGGCTGAACTCAGGGCCTCATGCTTTTACTTAGCTTCTTTTTGCTCAAAGTTGGCACTTTACTACTTGAACCATAGCTTTGCTTCAAGTTTTTTTGCTGGTTAGTTGGAATTACTATCTCCTGGACTTATCTGTTTGGACTGGCTTAAAACTGCTATTATCTGATCTCAGCCTCTTGAGTAGCTAGAATTAAAGGCATGAGCCACTGGTGGTTTTGTTTTGATAGTAATATGAAGTTTCTATGTAGTTTTAATACTTTCACCTTAGATATAATTTATTCAGATAATTTGAAGTAGATTAATCAAATTATTTTTTAAACATGTAACAATGTTTCTCAACCAAATGAAACAACAATCTTAACCTTCAAGTAGCTTAGGATTGTTTCAATTTTAAGCCAGTTTGGAAAGTAGAAAAAATGGGAAGCCATAGACTATTATAGCAAAACAGGAAAGTTAGTTATGTTTTTCATCTTGAGAGCCTTTCCATGCATAAACATTATAGGAAGCACTGGTTTTCAGAAGAAGGGCTATATATAATCCCTCATTTAACTTACTAAATTATTTTTAAAGTTTCTGGTGATTATATTCACTTTTTCAATTTCTTTATAAGGTTTTTCAATGACCTTAGAAAATATAGTTCACAGCAAGATCAGTTTCTCTACCTTTTTTCTTTGCGGGGGTCGGGAGTATGGCTTGAACTCAGTGCCTTGGCAATGTCTCTGAGCTCTTTTGGTCAAGGCTAGTACTTTACCACTTTGAGCCGCAGTGCCAGTTCTGGTTTTTGTGTGGTTAATTGGAGATAAGAGTCTCATGGGGACTTTTCTGCCCAGGCTGGCTTTGGACTGTGATCCACCAGTTTGCTAGTCTTTTTTCAAAGTTAATTTTTCCCATATAACTTTACCAGTGTGTGTGTGTGTGTGTGTGTTGTGTGTGTGTGTGTGTGTGTGTGTGTGTGTGTGTGTGTGTGTGTGTTTGGTTGTTGTTTTGGTTTTTGGTTGTTGTTGTTTTGGTTTTTGTTTTTGTCGGTCATGGGGCCTGAACTCTAGGCTTGGGCACTCTTCCTGAGCTCTTCAGCTCAAGGCTACTGCCCTATCCCTTGAGCCACAGTGCCACTTCCAGTTTTCCGGTGTTAATTAGAGATAAAAGTCTCATGTACTTTAGTGCTGGGGCTGGCTTTGAACCTGGATCCTCAGATCTCAGCCTCCTGAATAGCTAGGATTACAGGCATGAGCCACTATGCCTGTCTCCCTGTATAATTTCTTTACTGGATGTAACTCATTCTTCTTTACTGATTTCCAGTATTGCAGGGGAATGGAGAGTTTGAGTCCAGACTGTGCTGTATAGTGAAATGCCATCCTAAAAGAATAGAAAAAGAAATATGAAAATTGCCTTTTTAAAAAAATCATCATTATAGCAGCACTGAGATTTGAATTTTTGGTATTATATTGCTAGGCCGATGCTCTAGCCATGCTCTGAACCATATTTTTACTCCTTTTTTGTATTTGCAGGGTTTTTTGTTGTTGTTGTTTTTAACACAAAGCGTTTCATTTCCTGACCAGGTGTATGTCTTTACTGTGATCTGATCTGCCAATTTGAGGCTTCCATTACAGCTTGGATAACAGTGTATACCACTTTACTCTACTTCTTTCCCTGGGATGCAGTCACTTGGACTGTTTTTCCTGGACCGTGATCCTCTTTATGTCATTCAAATCTTCTGTCTGGCTAGGATGACAGGTGTGGAGCCACTAGTACTTGGCAGAAGTGGCTATTTCATCTTTAGTTGACTTCTTACAGGGTCAGTGATCTTTGTTTTGTTCTCTTCCCACATGATTCCTAGATACTCTTGAGTCTTTAAAACTATGAATAATGTTTTTCTACAATTTTGCTATTACTATAGGTAATTTTTATTTTTCAGTGCTGCCTAACTTATAAACCAGAAGTCTAAACCCTAATGTTCAAAAGCCAAGAAATAAGTTCTCCCATTAGCTTTTTATTCTAAGATCTTTTTGATTAAACCACTTTAACTAGTCATTGTGTTTATGTGTGTGTGTGTGTGTGTGTGTGCAAAAATAAAATTAGAGAAACCAGAAATACTCTTTACTTCTTACAGGAAGTAATAAGGTAATATCCCCAGTCTGTTTTATTTATTCATTTTATTTATTTGTTTGTTTGTTTATTGGTCGGTTGTGGGACTTGGTGTTGAGCCTGGGTGTGGTCCCTGTGCTCTTCAGCTGAAGGCTAGCACTCTACCACTTGAGCCATAGTACCACTTCTGGTATTCTGGTAATTAAATTGGAGATAAGAGTCTCACAGACTTTAGTGCCCAAGCTGGCTTTGTAGTAAGGATTATAGGTGTGAGCCACCACACCCAGCCTTATTTTTATTTTTAAATGACTGGCCTTTGCTGTGTAACCCAGAATGGTCCCAAACTTCTGATCCTTCCGTCTCAGCCTCTTGAGTACTAGGATTACAGGTATACTTTCATCATGACTGACTTCAACCTGTTTTTTAATGGACAAGCATTGAGTTTCTAAAAGATATTTTTTTGTTGCTCTTGATTTTGGGGAAAGAAAGCAATTTGTACAGCCAGGTGTGGTGGCTCATGCCCATAATCCTACCTATTCAGGAGGCTGAGATCTGAAGATCTCAGTTCAAAGCCAGTCCCTGCACCAAAGACCTTGAGACTCTTATCTCCAATAAACCACTAGAAAACTGTAAGTGGTGCTATGGCTAAGGGGTAGGGCAGTAGCCTTGAGCTGAAGAGCTTCCTAACAGTACCCAGTCCCAGAGTTCAAAGCTCCATGACCCACCAAAAAAAAGAAAGAAAAGAAAGCGAGAAGAGCAAAGAAAGAAAGAGTGAGTGAAATTTATACTACAAAAGTGGGTTTTAAATTTTTTTCTGGGACCGGGAGTCTGGCCTAGTGGTAAAGTGCTTGCCTAGCATGCATAAAGACCAGGGTTCAATTCCTCGGTACCACATACATAGAAAAAAGCTAGAAGTGATGCTGTAGCTCAAGTGGTAGAGCGCTAGCCTTGAGGAAAGCCCAAGAACAGTACTCAGGCCCTGAGCTCAAGCCCAACACTGGCAAAATAATAATAATAATAACAATAACAATAATAATAATGTAATAATTTCTTTAGACTTTTGGAATTTTTGTCCATTTGTTTAATTAGCATTGATCTGTTGTTATGTTACTGGGTCAGCTTACAATTATGTTTAAAATCTGTTTGTGACTTCATCAGTTGGAATTTGGTATCAGATGATTTCCTATAGAATGTAATTTCCTGTCTGTCTGATATCTGAGTCAAACCTAAGATAGTCTCATGTTCTTTAAAGTTCTGAGCAAAATTATAGGATATTAAATTACTAATCTTTACATTTGCTCAAATTTATTATTAAGTGTAAGGACATTTTCATTTTAGATGAATAACCTAATCACTGGGTTATAAGTGCAACCAATATGTAAATATTATTATTGTCGTTTACTATTCTCTTCATTTCTGTTAATTGCTAAATTTTACTGAACCTAGTATATTGTGTTATACTTCATTCTTTATATGAACTATCTCATCTAAACTTTGTTTCTGAGATCTCTATTTTATAGATAGAAAATCAAATCAAAGAAGTTTATATAACATAAATAGAACACAGTTTCTCGCAGGAAAAAAATATTGAGGGCCAGAAACGGTAGATTCCTCGGTACCACATACACAAAAAAAAGCAGAAGTGGTGCTGTGGCTCAAGTGGTAGAGCACTAGCCTTGAAGAAAGCTCAAGGACAGTGCTCAGGCCTTGAGTTCAAGCCCAGGACTGCCCTCTCCCCCCAAAAAAGGTAGAAAAGAAATACCGAAATCAGATGTGGTATCTTATACCTATAATCCTGGCTATCCAGGAGGCTGAGATCTGAGCACCTTCTTGCCAATTCTATCAAGAACGCCCATGAGGTTCTTATCTCCAAGTAATCACTAAAAAGCCAAATGTGGGGCCAGGAATATGGCCTGGTTATAGATTGCTTGCCTAGCACGCACAAAGCCCTGTGTTCGATTCCCTGATTCCACATACACAGAAAAAGCCGAAAGTGGAGCTGTGGTTCAAATGGTGAAGTACTTGCTTTGAGCAAAAAAACTCAGGGACAACATTCAAGCCCTTGAGTTTAAGCCCTAGGATCACTGCTCCCCCTCTTTTTGCTCAAAGCTGGCACTCTACTACTTGAATCACAGCTTTGTTTCCAGCTTTTTTGCTGGTTAATTGGAATTACTGTCTCCTGGACTTATCTGGCTGGGCTGGCTTTAAACTGCTATTATCTGATCTCAGCCTCTTAAGTAGCAAGCTGGATTAAAGCCAAGTAAGAGTGTGATGCCCAAAGCCAGCTTGGCATAAAAGGACTTGAGACTTCTATCTCCAGTTAACCTCTAGAAAAGGACTTTAGACTCTTACCTCCAATTAACCTCTAGAAAACATTCTGGGGCTTAGCTCCAGGGTAGGTGGAAGCCTACAGCTAAAGAGCTCTGGGACAATGCCCGGACCCAGAGGTAGGTGGTAGCCTTGAGCTGAAGAGCTCAGGGGCAGCACCTAGGCCAAGTTCAAGCCCCATGACCCACCAAAAAAAAAAGTGTGATGCCTAAGTTCAAACCCTAGTACAACACACACACACACACATTTCCTCCTTTGGTTTCCTCTTATACCTTGGATGATGGGCACTGTGCTCAGCTTCTTCTGTTGAGGAGGAGTCTCAAGAACCTTTGTATAGCCAGACATAGTGGCTCACACTTGGAATCTTAGCTACTCAGGAGGCTGAGATCTGAGGATCTAGGTTCAAAGCCAGCCTGGGCACTAAAGACTGAGAGTCATATCTCCAGTTAACCACTTGAAAACCAAAAATGATGCTGTGGCTCTAGGGGTAGGAGAGTAGCCTTGAGCTGAAGAGCTCAAGGACAGCGCCCAGGCCCAGAGTTCAAGCCCCAGGACCAACAAACACAAATGTCAGAAGTGGTGCTGTAACTCAAGTGGTAGAGCCTTGAGAAAGCTCACGAACAGTGCTCAGGCCCTGAGTTCAGTCCCCAGGACTGGCAAAAAAAAAAAAAAAAAAAGATACGTTTGGTATGACCAAAAAAAGGGTGGGCAGGAATACCAGGTGCTGAATGGGAAGAATGTCTGTATTACTCTGGTATGTGCTTGTCTCCAGAAGAGTATTTTGTGTGTTTACATGACAGAAGGGAAGAAAGGTGGGTATTCCTGCATTCATGCTTTACTATAGGAAAGATTTTTGTCATTTAAAAAGAGCAGCCATGTGCCAGTGGTTCATGCCTATAATCCTAACTACTCTGGAAGCTGAGATCTATGGATCACAGTTCAAAGCCAGCTTGGGCACAAAGGTCCATGAAACTCTTATCTTCATTTACGCACCAGAAGATCGGAAGTGGTGCTGTGACTCAAAGTAGTAGGGTACTGACCTTGAGCTGAAGAGCTCAGGGATAACGTCCAGGTCCAGAATTCAAGTTCATGACCTCCACCCCACCCACCAAAAAAGTAATTATAATTGTCAAGAAGCTATTGATTTAAGAGAGTCTGTGGCAAATGAATTCATTGTTTTATAATATTTGCTTTTTTTAAAACCTTTTATCATATACTAGGTGAAAAACCATTTCGCTGTGATGAATGTGGTATGAGATTCATACAAAAATATCATATGGAAAGGCATAAGAGAACTCATAGTGGAGAGAAACCCTACCAGTGTGAATACTGTTTACAGGTAAAGGGGGGAGTGGCTGGAAATTATTTTGTTTTATCTGTATAATCAAATAATTCTAATAAATAGAAGATATTTACTAGTAGAAGTATTTGAAAAGATTTTAAATTTTACTAGCTAGATTTATAATAGAAAATTATTTTGGAATTATTTACATTAATATACTTATTGTTTGTATCTTTTTTCTTTTTCTTGTTGACAAAAACCTACTTCCAACATCTGATTTCGACAGTATTTTTCCAGAACAGATCGTGTCTTGAAACATAAACGTATGTGCCATGAAAATCATGACAAAAAACTTAGCAGATGTGCCATCAAAGGTGGCCTTCTGACATCTGAGGAAGATTCTGGCTTTTCTACATCACCAAAAGATAACTCACTGCCAAAAAAGAAAAGGCAGAAAACTGAAAAGAAGTCATCTGGAATGGACAAGGATAATGCTTTGGACAAATCTGACCTGAAGAAAGACAAAAACGATTATTTGCCTCTTTATTCTTCTAGTACTAAGGTAAAAGATGAATACATGGTAGCAGAGTATGCTGTTGAAATGCCACATTCTTCAGTTGGAGGATCGCATTTAGAAGATGCATCAGGAGAAATACATCCACCAAAGTTGGTTCTCAAAAAAATTAATAGTAAGAGAAGTCTGAAACAACCACTAGAGCAAAATCAAACAATTTCACCTTTGTCCACTTATGAAGAGAGCAAAGTTTCGAAGTATGCTTTTGAACTTGTGGATAAACAAGCTCTACTGGACTCAGAAGGCAATGCCGACATTGATCAGGTAGATACCTTGCAAGAGGGCCCTAGTAAACCGGTGCATAGCAGCACTAATTACGATGATGCCATGCAGTTTTTGAAGAAGAAGCGGTATCTTCAAGCAGCAAGTAACAATAGCAGGGAGTATGCTCTGAATGTGGGTACTATAGCTTCTCAGCCTTCTGTAACACAAGCTGCGGTGGCAAGCGTCATTGATGAAAGTACCACAGCATCCATATTGGATTCACAGGCTCTGAATGTGGAGATTAAAAGTAATCATGACAAAAATGTTATTCCAGATGAGGTACTACAGACTCTGTTGGATCATTATTCCCATAAAGCTAATGGACAGCATGAGATTTCTTTCAGTGTTGCAGATACTGAAGTGACTTCTAGCATATCAATTAATTCTTCAGAAGTACCTGAAGTTACCCAGTCAGAGAATGTTGGATCAAGCTCCCAAGCATCCTCATCAGACAAAGCCAACATGTTGCAGGAATACTCAAAGTTTCTGCAGCAGGCTTTGGACAGAACTAGCCAAAATGATGCCTATTTGAATAGCCCAAGCCTTAACTTTGTGACTGATAACCAGACCCTTCCAAATCAGCCAGCATTCTCTTCCATAGACAAACAAGTCTATGCAGCCATGCCCATCAATAGCTTTCGATCAGGAATGAATTCTCCACTAAGAACAACTCCAGATAAATCCCACTTTGGACTAATAGTTGGTGATTCACAGCACTCATTTCCCTTTTCAGGTGATGAGACAAACCATGCTTCTGCCACATCAACACAGGACTTTTTGGATCAGGTGACTTCTCAGAAGAAAGCTGAGGCTCAGCCTGTCCATCAAGCTTACCAAATGAGCTCCTTTGAACAGCCCTTTCGTGCTCCATATCATGGATCCAGAGTTGGAATAGCTACTCAATTTAGCACTGCCAATGGACAGGTGAACCTTCGGGGACCAGGGACAAGTGCTGAATTTTCAGAATTTCCCTTGGTGAATGTAAATGATAATAGAGCTGGGATGACGTCTTCACCAGATGCCACAACTGGCCAGACTTTTGGCTAAAAAAAAAAAAATGTAAATAATACTGGCACTTTAGAACAGATTAATCAAGAGTGGGGTTACTCTGTGTAAAATGGAGTGCTGTACAGAGTTAAGAGCAATGCGTTATAATAAGTTAAGCTGATATGAATAGCAAGATAATCCAATAACTGCATTTTGTTTGGTTAGTCAGCATTTTTTTGAACTGCCTTACATGTCACCTTTATAGAAGCAATGCATTATTTGTTTTAGATCAGAAACTTGCTATTCCACCTACACCCAAGTTCAAAAGGAAAAAAAAAAAGACACACAATTGTTTCCTAACTGACAACATTGTACATTCTTAGGAGATTAGTGATTGTGTGAAATTTATTCATACTTGTTTTTAAGTTTTCAGCATAGTCATTGCACTTCAGCAGGGAATCCGAGTATACTTTATAGACAGAGTAAACTTAAAAGTTTAAATGTCAAGAGAGTATGGCTTAAATAAACTAGTTTGTCCTATGGGGGGAAAGAAACCAAGAAACCACCTTTTAAAAAGAATGATATGCCATATACCCTTGATTTTCATTTTGCATTATATTGACGTGTTTTTTTAAGAAAAAAGTAATAAAAACCTGATAGTCTAAGACTCCACTATTTAAAAGCCTAATTACTTTTAAAATATGCATACTTTCAAAACTTTTACCAAAACACACAACTGTTGAAGCATTCACTTCTCTATGAAAGTATGTATATTAGTGTCAGTTTCTTTGTACAGTTGTACCTAGATATTTTTTATGATTTTTCATGTGCAAGTATCAAGGTTTCGAAGGTTTAGTAAAAAATATTCTGTAGATTACATTCCCAAGAACATAATGCTTACACAAATGTATATTCCATGTTTTAAAGCTCAATTGTATTTTACTTTACATATATACTTCAGTTAACATAGAGCACTTAGAATCTATTTGGTATTTTTGATCTCTCAAAGGAAATAATTAGATTTTTAGGTTTGAAATGGTTGTGTCATAATCATCTCATAATTGACTTTTAATTTTTGGCAATAAAAAGAAATTGGGGTATCTTTGGAACTGTTAAACCTGGTTTAATCCTCTTTCTAGACTCTTGATAGATTGGATAACTAAGCTATCCTAAAAACTAAAGTGGGCATTTTAATTGCTTATTTTATTTTGAGTTACTTTTTAATGAACACTGCTCATTACAATTTTACAAAACCAAAAGTGTTTACTAATTCCAGTAACTACAATTTCTTTTTCAGCTAGATGAGTGATCGGAAATTTTTGTTGCATTTCAAAATCTAAATAAACTACAGCCTTTATCCTTATATCACGAATGTTTTTTTTTTATATTTTGTCTTAAAATAATACAGCATGGTACAATGAATAGTGCTTTTAATATATATATATATATTAACACACACACACACACACACATATATACTTTTCTGAAGAGCCATGGTTTGATTTATACATTGGAGAGTTTTGATTTTTGAAGAGTAACATTAGTTATATTGAATCTATCCTCTTTGTTTAAGTTTCTGCCATCTTTATCACAGTGCACTTAGTGATAAATTAAAATTAGTACCCTGGAAGATGAAATTTTTACTTTGTTAATTTTGTCATTTTAACCTTTATACTGGCCCTGTAGGTCTTCATTCTTCATTATAGTATAGACTGTGTTGTCCATTTAAATTATTTTTTCTCTTATTTAATGTTATCCAAGGTTGTTCCCACTTCACATCATTTATTTTGCATATATTGACGTTTTGGTAATAAGGAATATAAATTAAGTTTAATGTGGTTTCCTATACCTTCATTATTAAGCTTGTCTTGAAATACTTGTTTTCACATTTGATGGCTTTGTTAGCTATCAAGTTTTTCAAGAATTTTAGACTTCTTTGAAGTAAACATTTAAATTCTGCCATTATTGATCTTAAGGTTGATGTGTGTTATATTGTACATCACATAATTGCAGGAAGACTTCATCCAAGTGAGGTGTTAGTGGAACTGTGCTCTCCCTAGATAGGGATTTGTATTTTCCTCAGAGTACTTTTGATGAGTGTAGGCATTTATTTCCTGAGTTGAGCCTGATTAAACAATTATTTTGTTGAAAACTTGATTCAGTTCTTGGTACAAGTGTAAAGCTTTCTGTTTACTATCACCAGCACAGTTTTGAGAATGTGACTGTTGCTAAGCAGTTTGGGTAAGCTTAGGATGGAAGGCCTTTAAAAATGGGAGTATGCAAACAATTTCAGGTGTCGTATTCCTGTCTTAAACACATTTCTTTAAATCTATATAATGGCAGACTTTCCTACCAGGTTATAAGCATCTTTTAGATAACTGATACTTAGCCAGCATAACTTATTGACTTACCTTTTAAATATAGTCATCACTTACTGTGAAATTTTAAATGCCTACCAGAGTTACCTTGTATTATCATCATAAACATCTCAACAGTTTGGGTTTCCCCACTTTGGTTCAGAAAATTATGTTAATGTCTGTTTGGGCATTAGTAGAGAAAGTAAGCAGCCCTCTGTGCTGCTTTTGGTTGAAACATGGAGGATATGAGATATCCTTTTCAGTCCATGTTTCTCATCTCTCTCAGTGAGCAAATCGCTCTATAATAATGTGTTCTCGCACCTTTTAAACCTTTGCTCAGTGTGAGTGAGGTGTGCTTTTTCACTTGGTCCTTACTTATGTTTGAAGATGGAAGCAGTCACTTCAGATGAAATAGTGTCTCAAACATCATCTCAAAGGTGTTGGCGTGGTTCACTTAAATTCTTACATTGTACATATGTTTTATTTGGTTTGGAATAGTTGAGTGGCTCCCAAATATTTTGAATCTACGTACAAACATGCTACCTAATAAGGTAGGAATCCATCTCCTTAGCTCTGGCTGAGGATGCCAGCAGTTGGGTCCTTTTATCTCTCGAGAGGTAGAAAGTCCTTATGCTCAGGGCAGGCTTTCATTTCCACAGATGAGAGACACTTGTAAAAGTGCCAGCCAGGTTAGATCTTTTGCCACTTGTTTCATTTTATTAATTTGGATTTTTAAAGGGCTGTTTAAAAAAAAAAAAAAAAGCCGGGAAACTTTAAAACTAGGCATTATTGTAGTACTAAATTTCATAGTAGTACTAACCTCTTAAACTACAACTTGTGTTTTCACAGTACCTTTACTTGAAAAAGTACTATTATAACCAGTGAGAAAAATTTTTGAGTCTGCAATTTAATTTAAGTATTTTCTGTTTCAAGTTGCTTTATTTCAGGGAAATAATTTTCCAGTTGTGTTTGCTATATTCTGCAAATAAAAACGGTGTGTTTCCTTTTTTCACGTAAACTTTGGTAGGAAACAAATTAAAGCAGACAAACATTTCTTGTTATGTTTGTTGCTTTCTTTAATCCAATGGATAAAAAAGTAAAACCCTGTAAACATTATTTTATTTTTTTATGCAATGCCATGCTGTAAATACGGTTCATCAAGTAAGGATGTACCTATGATTGAATCTTTAATTCTGCACAGTTAGAGTTTATATATAAACGTGTCTTGACAATCAAGGACTTTCATGTGAGTCTTCCTTTATGATGTTTATTAATGTTATGCATTCCATTTGTTTTGAAGTGAGTACCAATGTGCTAATTTGTATTGTCTGAAAGTATGTAAAGTTTTTACAGCTTGTTTTTAAGAATCTGTAAATAATGTACAAACAAATCACAGTACTGCTTTATGTTAGAAGGCATATGATGTTGTACTGTATGTAAGCAATAATACATAGCAGTGCTAACTTTACAAGTAGCATCAGGAAAGTTCTAAAAACATTTCAGAGTTATTATCCTTATTTCATTTAATGATTTTCTCTAATCAGTTTTTATAAGCAAATTCCATTGTTCCTCCTATTGGAACGTAACACTGTTTACACAGCATAATTGAAGTTGCAGGGGAGACAGGCTATATCTGGCTTCATCTGTACTCACTTTCACTAAGCATTGAATGGCCTTACCACTCTTCTGCAAGATGGAGGAAGATCGCAAATCTTAGTGCCCATCACACTGAAGGAAGGGATGTGGTTTGGGTTGTTTTTTTTTTCCTTTTTCTTGCTTCTGTACTCCTTTCTAACTTTGTGCTTTGCTTTGGATTTTAATATTTGTGTATGTTTTAGACTCAAGCCCGTAAGTTTTGAGGTGACTTCAGCTTCATTATGAAATAGGTAGTTCTCTTCATACTTCATAGTAGCTGTATTTCAACAATTCTGAACTTTCTACTTTGATTTTTAGATACTTATTTTTCAAGCTTGGTTTCTCAGCTGAACAGATGAATTTATTTAACTTCAATACAAAGAAAGACAAACTTATTGTAGTTTGAATTGAGTAGATACTATACTGTACAGAACAGTTATTTAAACACATCACTGCTTTAGACATAAAAACGCCAATTTATAAATGTATATGACCTACATTTTATAGGAGAAATGTTTTTAAATGCTAGTCATTTATATAATGTGCTTTGAAGGATTTGCTAGTCCACTTCTGTCACTTTTTAGTACACTGGTATCTTTTATATGTAATGTATGCTTTTTATTATTGTAGCAAAGCATTTCAGTAGAAAGAATTTTGCAACAAAATGGGGGAAATTTTTTCATTGCTGGATTTGAATTATACTGGATTCTATCTGTGTAGTCTTACTTGTCTTTATTTTAATGCTGTCTGGAAGGGAACTTGGTATCCAAATAAAGCAGGTAACCTCATTGTACTTCAAGGGCATACTGTGTAGTGCTGAATTTGATCTGGAAGTCTGATGAATTTTTGAAAAGAAAAACAAGTTTATAAAAATTGTACAGAAGAAATTAAATGTGTGATGGAAATCCTGATGGTGGAGCACGTTGAATTTTCTGATAGATAGTGTTATTTTCCTGGGACCCCCCCTACAACTTCTTTGTGTTTCAGCTAATAAAAGAGAAATTCTTGTCATTGGAACCAGTAGGCTTACTAGGATATTCTGATTATACAGTATTACTCTTCCTAGCCCACTTTCTGACCTTTTCTCAATCACTGTAATTTTTTATTTTCTACTTCCTATTGATAAGTAAACATGTACATAATATAGACACTATTGTATAGAATTGAATGAATTGAGTTGCTATGTTTGAATGAGTAGCTAAGTGGAAATATTTGACAGATACTGAAAGTTCATAAGATGCCAGAACAAGTCTGTGATGGTGTGTTATGTGTCTTGCTAACATCACGGGGATTGTCTTTGCCCCTTTGAAGATCAGTTTGAAAGGATCAACTGCAAGCTCAGTGTCAGATAAAAAGTGGGTCCTTTTTCTCCTCCCCTGCCCCCCGCAGCAAAATACAAGCACTAAATTTTAAAATCAACTCAGGTGAAAATCACTTTGCAATGAAACCACATTGAAATTTTCACTGTTACATAAGATATTTGTGATATTTTTAAATACAAACTTTTACATTAGTAGTCAGCAACCTGACAGTGAAATTTAGTAAGTCAATGTATTTTAAATATATTTTGCCTTCCAAACATAATTGTTTTTAAACAGTTGGGAGGGTTTTCTGTTTGTTTAATACATTTGTATTGTTACTGTAAAAAAAGAAAATCTTGTTTGACCCCGTCTCATGCCATGAATGGACTGCTGAGCCTTTATAAACAGTGAGAGATGGTTTCATGCATAGTCATGGAACATGGAAGTGTTCTGTAAACTGACCTCGGCATTAGGAGGTTTACTGAGTGTCACATCTTTTGGCACTATTGTCATATAGATAACCTTGCCATTGGAGTTTATAATACCATTTTATGTATTGTGATACTACAGGAAGTTGTTTTATTTTAAATTGACTTATTAGATTAACTTATATTTGCAAATTCTGCATTTTAAATGTGGATACTGGCTGTTTGAAAAATAAAATACAGTATACAGTTTTATGAATAATTTTCTAGCTGAGTTTTTCACAGTTCTCTGAACCAAATCACTGATAGCAAATATGCAAAACTCGTGGTACACGTATAATTAATAGTAGAAATGTACATTTATATAGAACTAAGAGAACACGGGTTGGGTAACAATTATCAGGGTCTTTACTAGAGTTTTGTGTACAGTGTTATTAGACAATTCATAAACACAAGAGTCAGGTGTTGCTGTTGTGATTATTTTAGACTTGAAATGTGCTTAACACAGAGCTAAGACTAGTTTCTTTTTTCTTTACATATACAATTTTACTTAGCCACCAATAGTAGGGCACATGAGAGGATTTTTTTCTTTTTCCATTAGTGTAGATAGATTTGTTTTCCTTCATCTACCATTTTGCCAGTACCTTATCTTGTGACAGAGGGATGCATGTGAGAAATGGATCTCTAGTTAGGAATGTTGCCTGGGTCCATAGAACAATTTAAACTGGTTCGTCCCTGCCAAGGTCAGCCCTAGGACCTTGGCTTAGTAGCATGGTGCTGTAAATCCAGTTGTACAAGTAATACCACTGATAGTCTCCTAATACATTTTCTAGATCCCAGTTCATCTTGTGGAGTCAAACTGGTGGGGAGAGAAGGGTGGGAAGAGCTACAGGACATTTCTTCCACCTTCTGAAGATTATTTGGGGGGAAAAAAAACAATAAAATTGAAGTCACTTGAATTAATATGTTGTCATTGAGTCTTACTTGACAATATCCCATGCACAAAATGAATATGAAGATTTTAGTTACATGTTTGGATAGACTTAGTGTTTTTTATGCTGTAGTGTTGGCTTTTGTACTACCACTGATTTTTGGTGAGCCCAACACGAGTAGATTATATCTATATGATGTGAAGAGGTGAAGTAAAACTGAAATGTGAGGTTCCTAAGTCCTGAGTCCTTTTTTTTTTGTCATTTTTTGAAATAAAACTGGCATTTACATTAAACTCTTTGCATGCACTTGTGCAGACATATAATTTGTTTGTGTAAGGATGACAAAATATAGTACTGTAAAAAAGTTGCTGGAAATACCCAAATTTTAAAATGGTCTTGAATTAGAGACTTGCTTTTTTACCCACTTACCAGTTATAAAGTTGTAACCATAATCTTCCCTACCCTAGCTTTAACTATGGTATCCCTGTTAGGATGGGGAGGGGAGCCATAGAAGTTCATTGCCTGTGATAGTGATTGTGTTTCCAATATTGACCTGATTCTTTTGCCTGGGGTCCTGCATTAATTCAACATTGAGCACCTACATTAGTAATAGGCACTGTGCTAGACACAAGTAACAGGTGGTTGAAGCTATAGCGTCTTTATTTGAGCATCTGAAAGGCAATGATTGGTATTGTATATGGGTTGTAGTGTTGTACTTTAGAATTAAGACCAATATTATTGGATACTGATCTAAGTAATTTATATCTCAACAGATTGCTAAGTAGGTAGAGTTGTCCCCTGTTTTAAGATAGTTTTAGAGAAAATACGGTTGTAGTAGATTTCCAAAAGACAGAAAATATGTACAGACCAACAATACAGTTGGAACAGAGACAATGATAAAAAAAATTAACTTATAATCCAAAGTTTATGAATAAAATTCAAACTTGGAGAGTGGAGTGGGAAATGATGTTTTGTGGAGATTCACAGGCCTGAAGTTAATAGACCAGGGAATCCCTGGTCCCCACAGCATAGTCTCAAAGGGCAGGTTGGTATTTTTAAATCCCCTGAAATTACACACTGTTGATTAGTCCTTCCAGACTGTGTTTTGGTTACTTCCCCCTTCATTAGATTTTTGGGCAACGGTAAAACTTAACCTTTAAATCTTGTATGTAGTTATTTTCTTCTATTCCTAAGCAACTTCTGTCAGCAACAATATGAGGGCCAACACCAATTGCTAGGGCACAGAAGAAGTGACAGAGAATGTAATAGAGTGAACATGGACAGACAGTTGAGGACCTCATGGAAGGTGATGTGGTGAGTACTTGTGTGTGTGTCACCAGCTGCTCCTCGTGATTTAAGTACTGAAAGCATGAGCGATATGAGTAGAATGTACAGTAATGGGTACAGAGTCCTTGGGGAGGTACTTCCAAGGCAGCATGGCTAGCTTTAATCACGTGGCTTGTTGAGGGCCTTACACCATAAAATTGAATGCTGTTCTACATGCTGCTCAGGCAAATACGAAATCATAAAATGAGGGTTAAAGTCTGTCTTTTTCTCTGTAACCTTGTTCAAGTTATCCTTTCTGAACTTCAGTTGTTCCCATCTGCAAAATGATAATAGAAATGGAGTAGCTGTAAATGCCAGATTATTTGAGAGAGCAATGTGTAAACTAAAACAATAAGTTCAGATTTAAGTTTCAAAAAGGCATGGTAGAGTAGACTCAGACAAGTGTTAAAATACTTGTTTGTTATAAAGCATGTCATACAATAAAGTTCTGATTTGTAGACAAGGCAAGTTGAACATCTCTAAAACATGTTCTAACACTTAAAAAAAAGTAATGCAACTTAAAAAAATAACGCCAATACTAAAGCTTAAATTCAGCTTCACACTCACTGGGCTTTTTCCACTCTGAGCTGGCACTCTTACCTCTTGAGCCAATCCTCCAGTTCAGTCTTTGCTGGTTATATGGAAATGGAGTGTCTCAGACTTAGACTTCAGATTTTGGGGGGGGGGGCAGTCTTGGACTTGAACTCAGAACCTGGGCACTGTCCTTGGGCTTTTGTCTCAAGGCTAGCTCCCAGCCCAGACTGGTTTTTAACTACACCCTCTGATCTCAGCTAAGCCTCCTTTTAGTTGCTAGCCACCAGCACCTGGCAAAACCCGCATTTTAAGTACAAATACATCACCACGAGTGGAAAATTCCACACCTGACCTTACGTAATAGGTTACTGACAAAATGCAAACACACTAAAAGTGTATGTTACCTTCAGACTATGTATGTTATAAAACATGAATTTAGAATTGAGTTCCATCCACAAGATACCTCAATTAGGTAAATATTCACAATCCAAAATATTTCTGACTTGCAAGCATTTTGGATAAGGGATACTCAACATGTATATTGATGATAAGAAAAAAGTAGCCTGCCTTTAATTGACAGCAAGAAGTGAAGTGAAAGAGATGGGAATTGTACCTCATTTATGTCTGCTGACAAATAGACACTTTCAAAATAAACTTAGAATCACACTTCAAAAACTTGATTTAAAAAAAAAATCAAGGCTGGACAGAATGGCTCACGCCTGTAATCCTAGCTACTCAGGAGGCTGAGATCTGAAGATCAAGGTTCAAAGCCAGCCCAGGCACAAAAGGACCTGAGACTCTTATTTCCAGTTAACCTCTAGAAAATGGGAAGTGGGGCTTGGCTCAAGGGTAGGGTGGTAGCCTTGGGCTGAAGAGCTCAGAGACAGTACCCAAGCAGAGTACAAGCCCCATGACCCACTCAAAAAAAAAAAATCAGTTATTAGCTGGGCATGTTGGCTCACACCTATAATTCTAGCTACTCAGAGGCTGAGATCTGAAGATCAAAGCCAGCCTTGGCACAAAAGGACCTGAGACTTATCTCCAATTAACCTCTAAAAGAAACAAAACAAAACAAAAAACGGGAAATGGGGCTTGGTTCAAGGGTAGGGCAGTAGCCTTGAGCTGAAGAGCTCAAGGACAGCTCCCAGGCCAAGTTCAAGCCCCATGACCCCCCCCCAAAAAAATCGGTTATTGGCTGAGTGCAGTGACTCATGCCTGTAATCCTAGCTACTCAGGAGGCTGAAATCTAAGGATCATAGTTCAAAACCAGCCGAGGCAGAAAAGTCTGTAAGACTCATCTCCAGTAAACCACCAGAAAACTGGAGTAGTGCTGTAACAAAGTGGTAGAATGCTGGTCTTAGGCAAAAAGGTCAGGGACAGCACCCAAATTCAAGCCCCACAACTGACAAAAACAAAACCAACAGCAAAAAACCTAGAGACTTGAAAAGTATGGAACAGGGGTCAGGAGCATAGCCGAATGGTAGAATGCTCACCTAGCATGCATTGGGTTGGATTCCTCGGTACCACATACTCAGGAAAAGCCGTGTAAGTGGCAGTATAACTCAAGTGACAGAGCACTAGCCTTGAGCAAAAGTGTCCAAGGATAGTGCCCAGGCCCTGAGTTCAAGCCCCAGGACTGGCAAAGAAAGGAAAGGAGGAAGAAATGAAGGAAGGAAAAAGTATGGAACATTCTAGAGAAAAATCGTAATACTGTAATAAATTGTAGCACATGAGAAAAAAAGGCATCATGTAAAGGGAATATACTTGAGATTGAAGCCCCCAGTTTCTATGCACATCAGCACAGAGGTGGTGGGTGTTTTCTATATGCTTGTATTCTTTCACCATGATCCTCTGTTCTTTGCTAGTTCCTATGCTTTTGCATGTGCACCATCACAGGTATGTGAGTGCAAGCAGAATTAACATGGCATGTGATACCCTGCTTGTGTGAGTTAGGTTTACCTAGGTGTTTTTAGTATGGAGATTTTAGGAGATTTCAGCGTTAATTGCCCACAGGGAGAAGATTGGGCAACTCCTGGGTCTGTTTGTAAGCTTAGTTTAGCTCACATAACTGCCAGTGTGAATAAGTGATGGAGCAAAGGTAAAGAAGACTTTAGGGCCAGGCATTGGTGGCTCAAACCTATAATCTGAACTGTTCCAAAGGCTGAAATCTAAGGTTCTCGGTTCGAAGCCACCTTAGGAAAGTATAAGATATTTATGTCCAATTAACCAGCCAAAAGCAAAAATAGAGGTGTGGCTTGAATCATAGAGCACCCAGCTTTGAACAAAAAAGCCAAGTAATAAGTGTGAAGCCCAGAGTTCAAGCTCCAGTACTGGCACACACACACACACTCACTTTAAAGTGATGTTTGAAGGTATTAGAAATTATTTTAGCAGTGATGTCTGTAGATATTAAAAGTCCTGATGGAGCTTCAATGACATTGAGATGATGCTGTGACCTGTTGGAAATGCTGCAGTTCCAGGCTGCATGTGATGACACATAGAGATCATTTGGAAGGCTAAAGTAAGAACAAGACTATGAGGCCAGGCTAGCCTAGACTATTGAGTAGAGACCCTGTCCCCTCACAAAAAAACAAAACAAACAAAAAAACCCCACAAAACTCTGGGCCTGGGTGCTGTCCCTTGAGCTCTTCAGCTCAAGGTTACCACCCTACTCCTGGGCCTGGGCATTGTCCCTGAGCTCTTCAGCTCAAGGCTACCACCCTACTCCTGGGCCTGGGCATTGTCCCTTGAGGTCTTCAGCTCAAGGCTACCACCCTACTCCTGGGCCTGGGCATTGTCCCTGAGCTCTTCAGCTCAAGGCTGCCACACTACCCCCTGAGCCCAGCACCACCTGGGCTGTGATCCTCAGATCTCAGCCTCCTAAGGAGTTAAGTTTACAGGTGTGAGCCACCATGCCCGATTGTGATGTATTCTTAATATTTACTGGGCAAAGTGTGTCCTTCCAAAGGCATTTCCATCCCTGTGCCACCATCTGGAAAACCAGAGCTTAGCTCTTGATACATGGGATGACAGTGAATGAAAGGTAAGAGTGGCCAGTTCTCCATCCCTTTTCCTGCCCTGGCTGCCAAGGAACAAAGAAAGCAGAGGTAGGGAGTAGAAAGAGAGTGGAGTCCACATGTCTGGTCATAGAAATGACCTTGCTCAGGACTGGATTTGGTTGCATAAGTATTCTATAATCTGCTCAACCAGATTGTCAGCTCCTGGAGGCCCAGGCTTGTGAGCAATTTCTGTGATCTTTGGAACTTTCCTTTCCTTTTCCAGCCCAAGCCAACTCAGTCTCCTCTTACTTACCTAACTCTAGTGGGTCCTTGCTATCTTCCAGCTCCAGACAACCACCAGATGAAAGCCCCCAGGTGTGTTTGGGTAAGCCATGAGACTTTTCACCTTGGCCCTGTATAGACATCTGCTAGGTGACAGTAACCTCTCCCCCATCCCATCCCCCCCCTCTCCTCTCACTGCACACTTGCAGTTCCCAATGTTTGGGCCCTATCCTTTCTTTGTCACCAAAGTACTGTTTTCTTTCTCCCACTCTTAAAATCCCCAAGCCCCACCTTGTCCTTCACATCTCAACCCTAGCAACACTTCCTCGGAAAAGCTGATCCCATTGTTTCTGGCAAAATCATTCTAACTATCTCAGTAATTTCCAACATGGCTAGCTGCAGTGCTGTGCTTATTAGTGTGGGAAACTGATTAATGGCTGTTTTCACTGCAGTCTTCTGCTGATGTATATTCTGTGTTGGTTCCAGGGTTGCTGATCCACAGCTGCTTTTGTGGGTGTCGCTGAAGAAGACAGGCCTGATGCTGTGAGTTATATGTAAGGTGACAAAGAGAGCTCCCATTTCCTGTGGAAGAAGCAGGGCCAGGGCCTTTGACCTGGGATACCTGCAGTAGGACCCCAAAACTGGTTATGTGAGTTTCAAAATGGAAAAGATAATAGATTCTGAAAACGGATTTCTATCCCCAGCAGAATTCCAGAAGGTTTAAAAGTCTGGCAGATAGACTTGGCAGATCTTACCTTCACATTATGAAGGAAAATAAAATTTTAAAACCTCAAGCCTCAGCCAAGCTCCAGTGGCTCATGCCTGTAATCCTAGCCACTCTGAGATCTGAGGATGATGGTTTAAAACCAGCCCTGGCAGGTTGGTTTTAATTCAAGTCTCAGTACTGGCAAACGAAAACAAAAAATACTGAAAGAGAACCAGGACTCCAATTCAGACCTAACTCCCTGCAGATCTGCCTCTGTGACTTCCGTACATGATATTTAAGGAAATGCTGAGGGTCAGTCACCTTTCTGTCCCAGTCCACAAGAGCTGCCATTGTGGTCCTAAAACAAACAGGACCCTACTTTTTAAGCTACCCTCTGCATCACATACTTTCTCTTGCTTCTACCAGGTCATAACCTGTGCCAGGTGCCAGGTGGCTGATATAGGGAAAATAACTTTCCTTTGTTACATGGCAAACTTCCAACGTCAACAAATACTTTAGATCCTGAAGAGAAACTTGCTACAGGAGCTGGGAACATCTGACAGCAGGACATCAGTGGCCTCTCCCTCTCTTCTGGCCCCACCCAGGAAGCCAGAGCAGGATTCTGGTCTCCCCAGAGTTCTACCCCTACTCTGGGGTCCACAGCTCTCTGACTGTATAAGGGGCTTGTGTCAGGCTTGCACCTCTTGAGCCCTCCTCTTGCAACCCCCAGGAATGCTTGGCAGCTTTTTTTGTGGGGGGGGGGGGCTGGGGGAAGGTCATGGGGCTTGATCTCCGCCAGGGTGCTGTCCCTTAGCTCAAGGCAACCACCCTACCCCTGAGCCTGGGCATTGTCCCTGAGCTCTTCAGCTCAAGGCTACTGCCCTACCCTTAAGTCAAGCCCCACTTCCTGTTTTCTAGAGGTTAATTGGAGATAAGAGTCTCAGGTCCTTTTGTGCTGGGCTGGCTTTGAACCTTGATGCTCAGATCTCAGCCTCCTGAGTAGCTAGGATTACAGTGGCATGAGCCACTGTGCCCAGCTTGGCAACTTTTCTTAAAGACTTCCTCCTTGAATCTGGAACACATTTCAGTCTTATCTCTTCCCCTGGCTACATAATATAGTGAACCTGGTATGCCAACTAGACTGAGGTTCAAGTCCTACTTCCACACTTAAGGCCAGCAACTTTTTCTAGTGTGTATAGAGTTCTTGTGACTTTTTTTTTTTTTTTTTGTCGATCATGGGTCTTGAATTTAGGGTCTAAGCACTGTCCCTAAGAAGTTCATCTTAAGGCTAGCACTCTACCACTTGAGCCACAGTGCCACTTCCAGTTTTCTGGTGGTTGATGAGATAAGAGTCTCACGGACTTTTTGTGCCTGAGCTGGCTTTGAACCATGATCCTCACATCTCAGCTTCCTGAATAGCTAGGATTACAGGCATGAGCCACCATGCCTAGCTTGTATTTGTATTTTTTTAATTTTTTTATTGTAATTAGTAAAAGGGTTACATGATATTTGCCAGATAGAAGGTATTTTTTTTTTTTGCAGGTGGGAGGAAAGGGTGGGTCATGGGGCTTGAACTCAGCCTGGGCACTGTCCCTGAGCTCTTCAGTTCAAGGCTACCACCCTGCCCTCAAGCCAAGCCCCACTTCCCATTTTCTAGAGGTTAACTGGAGATAAGAGTCTCAGGTCCTTTTGTGCCTAAGCTGGCTTTGAACCTTGATCCTCAGATCTCAGCCTCCGGAATAGCTAAGATTACAGGCTTGGGCCACTGCGCCCCGGCTTGCATTTTTTAATTTATATATTTATTTATTGAATTCTTGTGACTTTTAAAAAAGTTTTTTGTCTTTTCTAATTTTTGGTATTGGGAGTCAAATGCAGGACATTGTGCAAGCACATTGCCACTGAGCTACATCTTGATCCTGACTCTTCTGTTTTGTTTTTTTTTAGTAGGCAGTTCTTGGGAGGTGAATCACAATGACTAAATATTATCATGTGGTTTAATACCTGTGGCTCTCTCAGGGACAGCTTTCACATTTTTTTTCTTTTTTTTTTTTTTTTGCCAGTCCTGGAGCTTGAAGTCAGGAACTAAGCATTATCCTTGGACTTTCTCAAGGCTAGAGTTCCACCACTTGAACCACAGCACCACTTCCAGCTTTTTCTATGTACGTGGTACTAAGGATTCAAACCCAGATCTTATTATGCTAGGCAAGCACTCTACTACTAGGCCAAACTCCCAGCCCCAGCTTTAACATTTTTCTCAAACATTGCAACTCAAATGAGATACCATTGCCAACAGGATGTTTCGTTTTGTTTTATCTCTTTAGGTATATATGGAAAAGGAGGAAACCTGTAGAGTTAGCGATTCCATAATTTGCAAACAGCTCCACATTGAATGTACTGGAGAACTTAAAGAAAATGTTGAAGTCCAGGCCTCACTCCAGATAAATTAAGTAAGGAATGGGTGTGCTGGTCTTGGTATTGAACCACTTGATGACTGCAGCATGGCCAGGGATTTAAAGTTCATACCTAGCAAGCAATTTCTTTGTTTTTCCCCTCTGAATCTTTATTTTATTTATTTTTTTTTATTTTTTACTGTTGTGGTAATGTATAGAGGGGTTACAGTTACATTCACCAGATAGTAGGTGCATTACTTCTCACACATTGATACCCCTTCTCATGGTTTTTGTCCCTATTTCCCTCCCCCCACCCCAGGCAAGCAGATTCTTGAGCTCTCTGGCTTGTTCTGGGGCCCAGGTGGTGGCACATACTTTTGTATACATACATACTTATAGGATAATTTAATGCGTTCACATTTCTCTGCTGCTCAATTCTGTCCAAGCTCTGTCCTTCCTCTGGATTCAGACTTTCTGGACAAATAAGGTTATCTGTCAAGACATGGGTTCTTTGCCAATCTTCATACAAAGGCAACTCTGTGTGTGTGTGTGTGTGTGTGTGTGTGTGTGTGTGTGATGGGGCTTGAACTCAGCCTGATCACTATCCCTAAACTCTTCAGCTCAAGGCTACCACCCTACCCTTGAGCTAAGCCCACTCCCTGTTTTCTTTTAATTATAATTAATTGAAGAGTTACATTCTATTTGCCAGATAGAAGGTGCATCATTTTACAAACATTGCTACCCTTTCTCATGTCACTTCCTGTTTTCTAGAGGTTAATTGGAGATAAGAGTCTGAGGTCCTTTCGTGCCCCTGGCTTTGAACCTTAATCCTCAGATCTCAGCCTCCTGAGTAGCTAGGATTGAGGGCCTGAGCCACCATGCCCACCTATACAGAGGCGACTCAACACCAACTATTGGAAGAAATGTGGTGAAAGATGTCTGTAGTAGAGCAGGGTAAGCCTAGTGATAGAGTGCCCGCTTCCCATGCACAGTCCTGGGTTGGATTCCTCTGTACTACATACATAGGAACAGCTGTGGCGCTGTGGTTCAAGTGGTAGAGCTCTAGCCTTGAGCAAAAAGTGTCCAAGGACAGTGCCCAGGCCCTGAGTTCAAGCCTCACAAGGAAGAAGAAGGAGGAGGAGAAGGAGGAGGAGGAAGAGGAAGAGGAGACAGAGGAGAAAAAAAAAAAGGAGGAGGAGGAGGAAGAGAAAGAAAGAAAAGGTGAAGCCTTGTAATCATCTACTTGGAAGTGAAGAGATCCGTGGGTGTCTTGGGGCAGCCCAAGTTATATAAAATTTCACAAGTTTCTATCTCAACCAGTGGCTAGATGCAGTGGTGTGGGCCTGTTACCCCAGATATAGGGAAAGCACAATAGCTTGGCGGGTGGTTCATGCCTTTCATCCAGATGACTCTGAACAGCACAAACAGGAAGATTACAGTCCAGCTGACTCCATGTATAAAAGCGGCAACAACCATGAAGTGGCTGCCAACAGTGAAATGGATAAAAAAAAAAAACTTAGAATGAATCCCATGATTGTTACCTTGATGGGACGTGTTAAATACTGACTGTCTGTTGCTGCATAACAGATTTTCAAAACTTAGAAACTTAAGGCCAAACCCAGCAAGCAGAGGCTGGTATCTCTTTGTTGGACCTCTGTTGGCACCTAGAATCATCTGAAAGCCTATTTTTCTATGTCACTGTTTGGTGGTTGAAAATGGCTGTTGCCTGGACTGCTCAGGGAGGCAGGCATCTTTGTGTTGCCTAGGTTCCCACAATGAAGAAGTCAGATGGGCTTCTTGGTGCTTTTGTGATCAAGCCTATGAAGACAGGCAGGGCCATTCATTTCTTTCATCTCTGCTGCTAGTCAAAGCACTTACACTCACTGAGACCAAACACAGATATCTTCACTTCATAAAACAAGAATCTCTACTTCTCATTGTAAGATGGGCCACCTTTGGGAAATACAATCTGCCCCCCATCATTTGACTTTATTTTTTTATTGCTTCCTCACTTTCCTTTAGATTTCAAAGTAATATGTGCTGATTGTAAGGAAAAAGTCAATAAAAATCCAGAATTTGGGGCCAGGAGTTTGGCCTAGTGGTTGAGTTCTTGCTTCGTGCTTAGCATGCACCTGGGCTCGATTCCTCGGTACCACATACATAGAAAAAGCCAGAAGTGGTGGTGTGGCCCAAGTGGAAGAGCGCTAACCTTGAGAAAGTCCAAGAACAGTGCTCAGGCCCTAATTCAAGCTCCAGGACTGGCAAAAAAAAAAAAAAAAATCCAGAATATTCTTTCCAACTTGACTCTTGACTCAGTTCCACCTCCTAGAGATACACTATGAATATATTAGTACCATTATTATTCTATATATACTCTACCTATATAAATATACAAATGATAACACAGCACACATACTTGCTGTTTTTATTCAATATTATAGGACAGAGTTCCACGTAAATATATACAAAACCACCAAATTCTTTCACTGTTGGCTCACCTCAGTCTTCTAGAGTGGATGGACTTTTAGA
The DNA here is from genome assembly GCF_031878675.1 of Megascapheus bottae. Taxonomy (NCBI): domain Eukaryota; kingdom Metazoa; phylum Chordata; class Mammalia; order Rodentia; family Geomyidae; genus Megascapheus; species Megascapheus bottae. Next base: position 55,130,249 of record NC_143509.1, read on the forward strand.
TTGTTTTCATTTTTCATCTATTACCAACTCATGAACATCCTGGTATGGAAGTGTTCTGAGGATATACAAGATACTGTTTTCACAAGAATGTTTTTTAGAGACCAGCATCACTATTATAATTTAAATCCACCCTAAGCAGGATACACATTTATCTTTGCAAATGAATGGGTTTCTCTGTTTAGACTTAACATGAGAGAAACAAGCACATTTGTTCCAAGGCATAGGTGATGCTGATAAGCTTTGAAGGGAACATCTCACCTATTTAGATGATGAGTGGCAAAAGGTAGGTGGCAATGTAGAGTGGTGAATTTCCCTTTGTAATTTTTTTTTTAAACTCAAGGTAATATGGATTTGAAGAATGTGGATTCTTCAAACTTCACACTGATGCTTAGAGGGAGGTGGTGTTTTTCGGTGACAGCAATCAGGAAGACAGCTTAAAGAAAAAGTGTCATACATAGACCCAAAACCAGAAAGGTGACTTTTCTGGACACATAGGTAAATATAAGGACACATGGTGGATTTTTTTTTTTTTTTTTTTTTTTTGCCAGTCTTGGGCTTGAGCTCAGGGCCTGAGCACTGTCCTTGGTCTTTCTCAAGGCTAGAGCTCTACCAGTTGAGCCTCAGCACCACTTCCAGCATTTTTCTATGTATGTGGTACTGAGGAATCGAACCCAGGTCTTTGTGCATGCTAGGCAAGCACTCTACCACTAGGCCAAACTCCAGGCCCCACATGGTGGATTTGAATAATACAGCTTACCCATCCTGCGTTCACAGATGGCTACTCTACAATTTGTCCTGGGATTCTTTTCTTTTGCAGAGATGGGATGTTAACAACCTCTTAATATGTTGTGGACAGGAGAAGTTGCTCCACAGGGAAGTCCTAGCCTAGCAGACACAAAGTCCTGGATTCACTTCCCAGCACTGAAAAAAGCAAACAAAACTCAGGAACAAATGAAAACCTCTTTGCTGGGACTGTTTCTGAAGTGTCATATGATGGATTCACCTTGGGAGGTATACACTAAGAGCAATAAGGCACACACAAAATGACAGATATTGTATGAACCCACTTACAAATAAGTTTTAAATAAAGACAGAGAAAACACAGGGGCCTGGAGTTTGGCCTCGTGGTAGAGGGCTTGCCTAGCATGCACAAAGACCCTGGTTCAATTCCTCGGTACCGCATACATAGAAAAAGTAGTGGTTGGGCCGGGAGTTTGGCCTAGTGGTAGAGTGCTTGCCTAGCATGCATGAAGACCCGGGTTCGATTCCTTGGTACCACATACATAGAAAAAAGCCGGAAGTGGTGCTAAGGCTCAAGTGGTAGAGCTCTAGCCTTGAGAAAGTCCAAGGACAGTGCTCAGGCCCTGAGCTCAAGCCCAGGACTGGCAAACAAACAAAAAAAAAAAAAAGAAAGAAAAATAAAATGGGTGGACGGGGATGGGAGGAGTCGTGGTGTTGGTTGCATAACATGGAGAAAGCGTACCTGCACACATGGCCTGACTTCTTTGCTGGGGCAGAGGCGGCTCTGGCAGCCTTGCACGGGTCCCTTTTGTTTTTACCAGAACAACCTCTATTTTTAGGGACCTCGCACAAAGGCCTGTGGGCGTGGGAAGTACTCCCAGCTGCCCTCCTGTTTCTCTGAAGCCCACGTGGAAGCCTAGCAGCAAGTTATTTAAAGTTTAGGAATTCTGCCAGCTTGGAACTGGAGATAATTTAATCTTTCTGTGTGGTAGTTTGGTTTTTCTTTTCCCCTCCCTGCAACCGGAAGCCCTGGAAACCTTACTTCACGCCTACTGAGAGCGGGTGTGGGTCTGGGGGAGGTGAGGGCTGGGGGGGCGTGGAGGAGGGTACAGGGCAGGGAGGGGGCGGCGCTTTCCTGGTAGGAAAATGTCCTCGGGGGTCCCGGGGGTCCCGGGGGTCAGGGCTTTCCCTGGCACCTGAGGGGAGCCTCTGTCTGTGTTGCCCCCCTCCCCCCGATGATCCATGGCGGGTCGGTGGAGTGTCTGTACCCCTCACGCCGGGCCGGGCACCGTGTCCAGGACCTTACCCCGCCGGCAGACTTCACCCACCGGTGCGGGCTCCCCAGTCCTCCCCATCCAGGCGGGCCCGCCTTGGGGAGCGGAGGGGTCTGGTCACCCTCCTCCCTTTGGAACCAAAGCTGGGATGAGCTATCGGAGCGGACACCCTGCCAGACAGACGCACAGGATCCTCGGGGAGATCCGACCAGCCACGTGGCGGTGGGCGTGGCCGGGATGGGCCGGGGCGTGGTCACGAGGGGGCGTGGTCGCGAGGGGGCGTGGCGGGTCGGGCCACGCCGCGTGCGTGGAGCTCCCAGTCCTGGAGCAGGTGAGGGCTGCGGGCCCCGGGCTGATGCGGGGTGTGAGGGTGCTTCTCGTGGCCGCTCTTAGGAGGAGCCCCGGCTCGCAGCGAGAGGGCAGGCCTGGGGTTTCCCTTCTCCCAGCTCGGCTCCGGTAGGCGCGGCCACCTGAGCTGCGCTTGTTCGGGGTCCGCCCCTCAGGTGTCCGGAGGGCTTGAGGTGGCGGTCAGGTCACGGGAGGTCCTTCGAGGCCCAGGCCTCGGGCCGTCTCGTGGCTCCGCTTCCGAGCCCGCTGGGGTGGGGAAGGGTGGGCTTAAGTTAGGATCCCAGGCAGCGAGCAGGGAGGGGGTGGACCTGGCCCCGCCTCCACCCCGCCCCGCCCCGCCCCGCTTCTGGCAGAGCGCAGCCCACCCCCATCCCCCATTTTATTTTATTTTTTGCCAGTCCTGGGTTTGAGCCCAGGGCCTGAGCGCTGTCCTTGGACTTTCTCAAGGCTAGAGCTCTACCACTTGAGCCTCAGCACTACTTCCGGCTTTTTTCTATGCGTGTGGTACCCAGGAATCTTCATGCATGCTAGGCAAGCACTCTTCCATTAGGCCAAAGTCCCGGCCCATCACCCCTTATTTTGAGTTTTGCTCTTTGTTGTGCTTTCCCTGCCCTGTCAATGGCCGCTGTCTTTGGTCTCAGTCTCCTTCGGGACAGCCAGCTCTAGTGCCTCACCCCTTCTTCCATCTTCTCCATACCTCTTTCCACGAAGGTGTCGTGGTCCCTGGCTCAGCCCGGAGACAAGGAAAGCCAGGGAAGACGTTTTGGGCAGGGGAGGACAGGGCCTTTAAGAGGATGCGATGATATCCTTTTCTACTGGCCCTCTCCATCCCCTATCTGGCCCTGCTCCCGGGAGCGCCTAAGACAGCCCCCAGTGTTTCCAGTCTAGATCCAGGCTGCTCACATTCACTAGTTGCCATCGGTTCACCTGAGTCCATGGTGTCTTTACTCTAGTACTTTACATGAATCCTTCGGTTTCCAAGGCCCCTTGGGGTGGCGGAGGAGTGAAGAAGCAACTCCTCCAGGACTGAGCAGTGAGGCTCCTGTCTGTGCCCTCCACAAACTGAAGGGATTCAGGAAAGGGGGGTGGTGCTGTGGCCTTAGGAAAACAGCCTGTGTGCAGAGTTGGGAGTTTTGTGGATACTGAAGAGGCCATAGATAAGTAGATCAAGATCTCTTCCTCACCCCGGGCCTTACCTAATGTAGAGGAAGGATAGACAGAGTAGTAAGGGAAGGAGGAGCCAGGGCTGACCCAGGATGGTGTTTACTTTCCAGAAGTGTCTCCCCACCCAGAACACTTCCAGGAGACTGACTCAGATGGCTTCCTCACTCGAGCTCTTCCATGAGGCAGTCCAGCAGGTAGGAGGGATATGTGGGGTGGCCTTCCAGTTGCTAAGAGGCCTATGAGCCAAGGGTCACCAGACAGCATCATGGGAACTTGACGATGTTACAAGTGATTATCTCAGAAGTTTATTTTGGCATTGGGATTTAGCTGAGGAAATGTTACAATTCTTCATCTGTGTGCAGGAATTTGGGGGGCATCGTTTATAGTGGATTATGTCTTAGGCTCTCACCTTCCTACTTCATTGTGGGAAGTTTGTCCATGTACAGAATGGAGAGGCAGATACTATTAATCCTTTGAACACTGAATCAATGTGAGATGCAAAATATTGTCTCTGGAAAAACTCATGGGTACTGAAGATAAGTAGGTTCTGTGTTTCCCTGATGTCTTCTAGGTTCTTAGTTGGTTTTCCCTATATTTATATCTAATTAGATTCAGTAAATATTCATCCAGTAGGTATGGAATTGATGTGGCTCTTCCCAGAAATAGTTAATCCCTGTAGAAATGAAAACTATATTTACTTGTTTATCATAAGACTGCTTTCTCACAGGTTATCTACCGTCATGATCACTCAAAGTTTTAATTGCTCTTTGGGTTTCTCCCATGTTTTATGGACAGGGCAGGAGGGTTTCCCAGTATGAAACAGAGACCTACCAAGAGAAGAGAACAAGGTCTGGAAGTGTCTTATGCCAAAGAACTGGGAATAGTGAAGCAGATAGAGCTAGGTGTGGTGGGGGAGTCCAAATCGGCTAGTAACTCCTTTTATGTGCACACATACATGTGAAAAAATGCGCCATGCTGGCTGATAGGCAGTAAGTGCTCACTGCCGTGTCTTCTTCCCCTTTCCCTGTCAGCTCAGTTATGCTCCTGTACACTCAGCTCTTAGCCTCTCCCAGGCTGCCCAGGAAGTAGTTAAGCGGCTTAGAAATGAATAACTGGCCATTTGGAATTGCTCCTTGGAGATTCGTCAATACTCCTGCCATCCTGGGTGAAAAAACCTTACACCAGGTTCTTTAGGTGACTGGAGACCCTCAGAGAGCTTCATTTGTCAAAGGACTTATATTTGAGCTTAGCCAGTCTCTCATACTTCCCATGTGTTTTCTTTGGATATTTAGACTTGACAAGATTGTTTATGCTTTCAACATATCTCAACCTATATTTATTGACTAATTGTGTGGTGTGTGTGTGTGTGTGTGTGTGTGTGTGTGTGTGTGTGTTTAGTGGGGGGATCGGTCTAAGTGATATTTCTGATGAAAGCTAGCATTCTATCTCTTGAGCCACAGTTCTATTTCTGGCTTTGTGGTGGTTAATTGGAGATAAAAGTCTTATGGACTTTCCTTCCCAGCTAGCTTTGAGTCATAGTCCTCACATCTCAGCCTCCTGAGTAGCTAGATAAAGGTGCCCAGTTATTGATTAGATCTTAACAATGCTAAGCATTAATAGTGCTACATATGATAAAGAATTCTAGGTGGAAAGTGTGAGGTCCTGAGTTTCTAAAAGGGGATATTAGATCCTCTCTCCTCTGTTTAAACTTTCAGTGGCTCCTTTTGTCCTCCACTCAGAACTCAAAGTCCTTAGCCCTGCCCTGTGTTGGCTGACCTAGCCTGCATTTCTCCCATTTTCCTCTTCATACCCATGTTCCCCACCTGTCAGTCAAACCACACCCTGCCTCAGTGCTTGTATCTTCTTTGTTCCTTGCTGAATCTTAGCACAAAACAGGTTTGTCACTGGAACCTTTCCAGTACCTAAGGTAGCATCTGGCATTTAGGTGGACAATGAGTGTAGCTGACTGACCAAATGAACAAACCACAAACAGCTGCAGAGCACATTTGTCTGTTATACAGTGAGAAAACAGAGAAGCCATATTTTGAGAGGTTGAATCGGGAGTCTATTGGAAAACTGCTGAATGCTGGTGGGCTCTTGTTGCAAAGACCTGCAGCCCCGCAAAGACACTTAACACTGTCAGAAAACTAAAGCATGAGAGCAGGAGAGAAAAGAAAGAACAGAAAAACCAGACCAACTCCAAAGGAGAGCTGAAGTGGGATGCCTTGGTGACTAGAGAAGAGCCAAGAGAAAGGACACAAGAGTCAGGACAGGGGACAGAGGATACAAGGCATGGCGTTCCAGTGCCTGAGATAAACTATGCCTAATTAGGGCCAGATCAGGGGGCCAGGGTCATAGAAAGCTGAGAGTTCACAACTCAAGACTGGTAGGTCTTATCCAAATCCTCCTCTAGGAATTCAGACATACCCATCACCTGAGAGGTAGGACTTCCCTGCCTGCCACCATGAAGACAAGATGTTTGTTGCCAATTAAACCCAATATCCCATCATCCACCATGTGGCCAAGATAGTGTCTGTTAGATTCGGCATCCCTACTGTGCCTAAGAGAATATTGACTTTTCAAATGTGACGTGGCAGGTGCCTCTGTGTTTCCTCCTCCTTCAGTATCTAAACACTGAGAGACAGAGCAGTGTCAATGAGACCTGTGGTGCTGTTTGGACACATTGAAATCCATCTCTTCCCATTGCTAATACAGTGATCCTTTCCTAAGGCCTTTAAAAGCTTTTAAAGTCACTGCCCTGTTCCCACAGCCTGGTCAGCACTGCCCTCACTGTGAGGCCAGGCCTGTCAGTGAGCTGCATCTTCTCCATCTCCTTCCATTCAGATGCATGGTTTAACCAAGTCACATCCCCCAACCTGGCCTAGTACTCAGGATATAGAAGGTATTCATCATGGCTGGCTCTAGAAGACTTGGTGAAGGGCTGTGCATGGTGGATCTCAGAAGTATAACTTAGATGGGAGGGTAAGAAAGTGATCACAGCTACAAATTGATGGGAACTTTCTGTGTTCTGGACATTTTGTATATGTGTTCTCTTCACAAAGGTTGTTTTAGTCTGATAAATACTAAAGCACTTTGAATGTAGGCATGTTTGGGGCTTTTTTCTTTTTTTTTTTTCTCGTGTTGTATGTCTCCTGCTCCAGTGGTGTAAGCCAAACCCCCCAGATTGTAGATCAGAGGTAACTAGTGTGTTAGGAATTAAATTGTGGAGCAACTGGCCTTCAACAAGTTTCCAGTGAACCTTTTTTTTCATGTTTACTCTAGATTTAGGTGTCAGGAATGCTATTGAGAGCTTGGGGCCTGAAGAACAGGGAATTAAATAGGCAGTGCCCATAGCTGAGTGGTATCATACCAGATCCTTCAGTCTTCACCTGTGTATTGCTCATGCTCTTGGCTCTCCAAGAACTACTGGAGTCACAACAATAAACATGAAAATAAAGACCTCAAAGTAAGATCTGAAATTTTAAATCTAGTACAGGAAAATACTAGAATATGTAAGCACAGGTAAATTTTTCCTGAATAAGGCTACAGATGCTCAGAGGATGGGAGCCAAAACTACTAACTTATTTTTTTATTTAAAGAAGAATTATCACAGGCTGGTAATGTGGCTAGTGGTAGAGTCCTTGTTGAACATATAGTAAATCTTGGGTTCAATTCTTCAGTACTATATAAACAAAAAAAGTGAGAAGTGAGGGGCCGGGAGTTTGGCCTAGTGGTTAAAGTGCTTGCCTAGCATGCACGAAGACCCGGGTTCGATTCCTTGGTACCACATACATAGAAAAAAGCCAGAAGTGGTGCTGAGGCTCAAGTGGTAGAGCTCTAACCTTGAGAAAGTCCAAGGACAGTGCTCAGGACCTGAGCTGAAGACCAGGACTGGCAAAAAAAAAAAGTGAGAAGTGGCACCATGGTTCCCAATAGTAGAGTGTTAGCCTTAAGCAAAAGAAGCTCAGGGACAGTGCCCAGGCCCCGAGTTCAAGCCCCAGGACTAGAGGGGTTTGAAGTACCATACTATTAGCATTTTAAAAAATATATCAGGGAGGCCGGGAGTTTGGCCTAGTGGTAGAGTGCTTGCCTAGCATGCACAAAGACCCAGGTTCAATTCCTTGGTACCACATACATAGAAAAAGCCAGAAATGGTGCTGTGGCTCAAGTGGTCGAGTTCTAGCCTTGAGAAAGCCCAAGAACAGTCCTCAGGCCCTGAGCTCAAGCCAAGGACTGGCAAAATAAATAAACAAACAAATAAATAAATAAAAATTAAAAAAATACATCAGCTTTTTCTTTTTCCCTCTGATGACCTCTTGTTAATAACTATTGATACATATATTAGGTGGAAAGATTTACCAGGAGGTCTGGGATCTGAGAAACGTTTTCAATGCATGATCAAGTGGGATGCGGGAGATGGAGAATGAAATTTTTTGTGAAATTAATGCCTGCCCCAGATTTTGTTTTTGTTTGTTTGGTCTTTTCTGGTACTGGGGATGGAACTCAGGACATTGCACTTGCTAGGCAAGCACTTTGCCACTGAGCTGCATCCCAGCCCTGCCCTAGGTTTTTGTACCTTTTTTCTTTTTTAGATCTCTTTTTTTCTTTTTTCTTTTTTCTTTTTTTTTTTTTTTTGCCAGTCCTGGACTTGAGCTCAGGGCCTGAGCACTGTCCTTGGACTTTCTCAAGGCTAGAGCTCTACCACTTGAGCCTCAGCAGCACTTCCGGCTTTTTTTCTATGTATGTGGTACCGAGGAATCAAACCCAGGTATTCGTGCATGCTAGGCAAGCACTCTACCACTAGGCCAAACTCTCGGCCCCTTTTTTCTTTTTTCTACATTACTGGTAGAAGGGTGTCCATCTGTGTCTGACACTCCTGCAGTCTTCTACCCCACTGTCCGCTCAGTTATGCATTTCTTGCGCGTTGAACCCGGTCATTTATATCACTATCTCACAGACTAATCCATGGTGCCTAACTTAGATGTATTCCTGGCCATCATGGACTGTCTAGAATAGACTCTGTCATTGTAGCCATTTTATAGGTGAGGTCACAAGACGTTAAAGCCAGAATTTGAACACAGGTGACACACATATCCTTGGCCACCAGGCCATTGAGCTTTAGATATATAGTCTGTTCAACTAAGCGAGTCCATTTGTGACTGACTAACCTATATACACAGGGATATAGAGATAGAGATGACAGAGAGACAAAAGCAGAGAATGTCTCTATACTATATGTGTGTGTGTGTGTGTGTGTGTGTGTGTGTGTGTGTGTGTGTGTGTGTGTATCTATCTATCTGGATAGTGTCTGATCCTAAAATAATTAAAGCAAAACTCGAATCCATCCATCTATCCACTAATGGCTCTCCACTTAAGGCTTCTAGCTTTTTGCTAGTTAATTGGAGCTAAAGGTCTACTGGACTTTTCTGTCCAAGCTGGCTTTGATCCATGAGCTTCATATTTCAGCCTCTTGAGTAACTAGGATTACAAGTGTGATCCACTGGTTCCTGACAGATACATAGTATTTATAATGGTCAGTGTGTGTGTGTATGTAACTGCCTAACACGGTAAGGTACAATAATCAGAAAACAGTCACGTCATTAAAGCCTTAAATTCTCTTAGGTTTTCTTTAATTTTGGTTCATGTACTGCTTTCACTATTTCTTTTATCCTATTCTCTGGAGATTTTTTCCCCCACCTTTCTCTGTACTAATTTTTTTCTACAATAAATGAAGAGTGGTAAATGGCTCTTTCCTTTTCTAACTGAAAAACTGTGGGAGTTGCTGGGAGCTGGTGGCTGACACCTGTAATCCTAGCTACTCAGGAGGTTGAGATCTGAGGATCCAGCTTCAGAGCCAGCCTGGACACTGAAATGTCTATGAGACTCTTATCTCCAATTAACCATTAGAAAACTGGAAGTGGCGCTGTGGCTCAAGGGGTAGGATGGGCTCAGGGATAGTACCCAGCCCAGAGCTCAAGCCCCATGACTGAAGGAAAAAAAAAGCCATAAGTGTTGCTGTGGTTCAGGTGATAAGTGTTTATCTTGAGCAAGAGAAGCTCAGGGACATGCCCAGGCCCTGAGTTCAAGCCCCAGAAATGGCATATATATATATATATATATATATATATATATATATATATATATAATATGTATTGTGGGAAGTTGGATTTCTTCATGTAGTTTAAAAATGCCATTTTGCAGCAGATTGAATGCAAAGGAGAGCTGAGAACCCAGCTGTCTCCTATCAGGCTAGACATTAAGAAAATCTGCACAATGCTTTTCACAAAGAGAAAATTATTTCATTTTGGAAAATCATTATTCTTTCATGAAAATGTCATTTGTCTTAACAAAATATGGATTTAATGGTGTTCTATTAAAATAAATAATTTTATATATCCTGATAAAGTATTTGGGGCATCCAATAATTTTTTATTTATTTATTTATTTTTGCCAGTCCTGGGCTTGAGCTCAGGGCCCGAGCACTGTCCTTGGACTTTCTCAAGGTTAGAGCTCTACCATTTGAGCCTCAGCACCGCTTCCAGCTTTTTTCTATGTATGTGGTACCGAGGAATCGAACCTGGGTCTTCGTGCATGCTAGGCAAGCACTCTACCACTAGGCCAAACTCCCAGCCCCACAGCCAATAATTTTTAAGAATGCAAAGAGGGCTGGGATTTAATGACATTATAGAGCACTTGCCTAGCATGTGAGAAGCCCTGGGATTCACAGCAGTTTGTGCAAAACTAAAGAGAGCCTAAGACTGAGAAGTTTGCAAGTGGCTTTTCTAGGGATTTAATATACATTTTTAACTTTCTACTGTTTATTCATTTATAGTTAGTATTGTACTAGCATTCACACTACCAGCCCTCCCACCTTTTCACTGTGTCACATGGGGTTCTTCAGAATGACAGTACTTCTGTGCCATTGTCTGGGTCCACGTGTACCACTGGAAGAGCTAGCTTTGAACTTGGGAGTTTCTCATCTTTTTTTTTTTTTTTTTTTTTTTGCCAATCCTGGGCTTGAGCTCAGGGCCTGAGCACTGTCCTTGGACTTTCTCAAGGCTAGAGCTCTACCACTTAGCCTCAGCACCACATCCGGCTTTTTTTATTTTTCTATATGTGGTACCGAGGAATCGAACCCAGGTCTTCATGCATGCTGGGCAAGCACTTTAACCACTAGGCCAAACTCCCAGGCTCGGGAGTTTCTCATCTTGAAGACAGCTGTCACTGTTCTCAGCTCCCTGCATTATTTCATCTTTCCCTTTCCCTTTTCTATCTGCAAGAATGCCTCTAAATGTTGCCTTTGCTGCTGGCATTTGTTTTCTCGCTTTTAGTTATAATTAATTACAGCTGTGTGGTGTGTGTGTGTGTGTGTGTGTGTGTGTGTGTGTGTGTGTGTGTGTGTGTGCATGTGCATGCCAGTTCTGGGGCTTGATCTCAGGACCCTTTGCTTTTTCACTCAAGAAGCCACTGCCTCACTTTTGGCTTTTTTTCCCCTGATTAATTGGACGTAAGAGTCGCATGGACTTTTTCCTGCCTCGACTAGATTTGGACCACAGTTCTTAGATCTCAGACTCCTGGGTAGCTAGGATTATGGGTGTGAGCCATGGGCACCTGGTTCATTGACTCACACTAAAAAGAAACCTCACATCTTACCTGTCATTTCATGATCCTTGGGAAGGCGGGAAAGTACCTACCCTGTCACTTTAGAAGAGAAGCCCAATGCTCCTTTCTGAAGCATGTTTCATGCAGTATTGTCTGTTTATTCTGTAGTGCTGTGGATCACACCTACGGACTCGTGCCTGCTAGGCCAGGAGACACTCACTGAGCTACATTAGTAGCGTTCATTCACTTATACATTCATTCAGTTACTCGCAGTTAGCTACAGTTGTCTTCCACTGCCCTTGGGTATATCCCCAGACCTCCATTTGGTGCTTGAACTTATGGGTAGCACTGAGTCCTATGTTTATTTTGTTTTCCTATACATCTATGCTTGTGATAAAGTTTAATGGCTAAATTAGGCATAGTAAAAGATTAATAACTATAACAATGAAATAGGACAATTAGTGGTAAAAGCTATGTGAATGTGGTCTCTCCTGAAAGAGACATGGCAAATATTAATAGTCCCTTGCTGCTGTTGACTGTATGCGACTGACTAGTGGGAGGGAAACTAGAGCTAAGAGGTACCGCCATACCAGGTCCATGGCAGTGAGGAAGCTGAGGTGGGCAGGGTTGTTATTGCATCTGGGATCCTTTTATGAAAGAGCTTTCGTTGAAGTTTTTTTTATTTATTCACTCCATGTTTTATTGTGATAACTTGTGTGTAACATACAATTTATCATCTTAGCCATTCATACTGTGCAAACTGTTTTGTTTTGTGTTGCTGTTCCTGGCTTACATTCAGGAGCTGGGTACTCTCCCTGAGCTTTTGCTCAAGGCTAGCACTCTACCACTTGAGCCACAGTGCCACTTCTGGCTTTTTCTGTTTATGTGGTACTGAGGAATCAAACCCAGGGCTTCATGCATGCTAGCACTAAGCCACATTTCCAGGCCAAACTGTGTATTTTTTAAGCTCTATTTTGATAAGATTTCATATCCATAAGAATCTTGCAGGGGCTGGGAATTTGGCCTAGTGGTAGAGTGTTTGCCTAGCATGCACAAAGACCCGGGTTCAATTCCTTGGTACCACATACATAGAAAAAAGCTGGAAGTGGTGCTGAGGCTCAAGTGGTAGAGTTGTAACCTTGAGAAAAATCCAAGGACAGTGCTCAGGCCCTGAGCTTAAGGCCAGGACTGGCAGAAAGAAAAAAAAAAGAATCTTGCAGGCCGGGAGTTTGGCCTAATGGTACAGTGCTTGCCTTAGCATGCAGGTTCAATTCCTCTGCACCACATACATAGAAAAAGCTGGAAGTGGTGCTGTGGCTCAAGGGTAGAGCCCTAGCCTTGAGGAAAGTCCAAGGACAGTGCTCCGGCCCTGAGTTCAAGCCCCATAACTGGCAAAGAAATAAAAATGATGTCAGCGCATACTCAGATTAAAAAAAAAAAGAATCTTGCAATAGTATAAATCACTCTCCTGCAAATCCATTCATTATTGACACATTTGCACTTAACATTTTGCTTTTTTGCTTTACTATTATCTGTCTCTCTTTCTCTTTCTCCCTCTTCCAACATATTTATCCTAGCCATTTGAAAGTAATTTGTAGACATGTCTCTTTATTCATAAAAGTCAAAAATAATTCAGAGTGGGCCAGGAGTTTGGCCTAATGGTAGAGCACTTGCCTAGCATGCATGAAGACCTGGGTTCAAATTGTCAGTGCTACATACATAGAAAGAGCTGAAAGTAATGCTCTGGCTCAAGTGGTAGAGCTCTACATTGAAAAAGCCCAAGGACAGTGCTCAAGCCCTGAGTTCAAGCCCCAGGACTGGCCAAATAAATAAATAATTCAGTGTATATTTCCTAAGAACAAGAATTTTTCCCCCAACAATGGTATATCTGTAAACACCATGAAATATGATAGTTGTATAGTTCTATATGCAAAATTTTCCAGTGATCTCACTAAAGGGCTGTGGCTCCTTCTTCCCTTCCCCGCCTCCCTGGTTCAGGTTCGGTCAAGGATCACACATTACATTTAGGTCACTCAGATCTCTTCCCTGTCTTCTAAGCTGGAACCATTCTTGGCCTTTCTTTGCCTTTCCTGACCTTGACTTTTCTTTTTTTGAGCATGAAGGCCAATTCTTTAGAATGTTTGGAACCTGTTTTCTCAGGTGTATTTCTTGACAGACAGCCCATATAGAGCAATGTGATCTTCTTCTCAAAGAGACTGTTGCCATGGAGTTGAAAGGGCAGGCTTGGCTCTTGCTTAGGTGGCCCTGGCTTTTCTGCTGGAGATTCTGTCACTTGTGGGATGGCACCAAGTGTGCAGAGAGGATGTCCATGGGCTCCAAGTGCTGAGGGAGGAGTGACAGTGTGGCTGCTGGTCCTGGGAGACAGAACACTCCTGGTTCTACATTGGTCTTGGCATTTTTCCAACCCCTGAGGGTCTTGCCAGTCCTGGGACTGTGCTCCTGTGGCTAGCTTGTGCCCTTGAGAGAGTCACAGCCTTGGGCAGGGCTAGGCATGAACAGCTTGGAAGGGAAACAGATCAAGTAAAAGACACCACTAGCCAGGTGCTAGTGGCTCAAGCCTGTAATCCTGGCCACTCGGGCTGAGATCTGAGGATTACAGTTCAAAGCTAACCCATGCAAGAAAATCCTTGAAACTCTTATCTCCAATAAACCACCAGAAAACTGGAAGTGATGCTGTGGTTCAAATTCGTAGAGTGCTAGCCTTGAGCAGAAAAGCTCAGGGACAGTACCCTGAGTTCAAGTTCTGTGACCACCACCTTTACCAACAAACCCCCACAGATTTGAGCACTGGATTTCTAGCTAGTTCCATGGCAAATGAGATGAAGGGTAGGGTACTACCTAGACCCCCAGGCCAGGGCAACTGGACTTCTGCCATATTAGCACCAAGGTGCTCGCCTGCAGAGCCCAGCAATGTCCACGCGAGAACTCGGTGCCTCAACAAGGATTGGCTGCCTTACCTGGCCCAGGCAGCTTCCAGGGATCCCAGCTTCATTGCCAGGACAAGCTAGCTTCAAGGGTTTCCAACTAGACATCTTCCAAGCTCCCTGAAGAAATCCCCGCTTTCAGTGAGACCCATCTGTGCTACAGAAGCTTACAGAAGGCTTTCAGAAGTAATGTCTGCTTGAACTTTACAACCCCCCATGAGGCAGGTGTGTAGCCATGTGTCTGTCAGACAGACTCCTTCCCTGCAGCAATTGGTGGGTCAGCCTGCTGTCCCTGTCTTGGCACTGTAGTTCACAGCCAGGAGAAAGCATTGAGGCCCTCCAGTCTGCCCACTGGCTCCCCAGTCCAGTAGCAGCTAGGACACATTCTTTGAAGTCTAATTAGCAGTTAATCGTCCAAACAGCAAGCTGCTGGCTCATGGGTAGAAGGTATGAATAGGGTTAGAACCCACCTCTACAGGAGGTCTCTAAAGGGGAGAGGCAGACCACATCTTGCTTTGCTACATCCTTGACCTAAGTGGGCAAAAGTAGAATTTCTCACCTGGCTTGTTTTCCCCCTTCACCCACCAGAAGAAAGAAAAGATGTCACGTCATATTTCATTAATGCTGGCAGGTGGTGCTTAGAGGCAAAAGGCTCCAGTCTCCAAGCTCAACTTGCTGGGGGCAGGAAGACAAGGATTCCTTTCTGGATTCATTTCTCACATTTAGACAGAGCTCACATTTGGGGATGCTCTATTCCCAGGAGAAAATCACCTGATAGGGAGCTTAAGCACCCAACATCCATAGTGCTGCGAGTGTCAGTGCAGGCTGCTACACACAGAGGACAGGGCCTGCTTCTTGCCCTAAGAGCAGCTTGCCTGATAATCAGCTCCCTTCACTCCAGCCATCTGGCTCCCTGTTCTCCCAGGCAATAGAAACTTCTAGGGAATTGGGTGTGGGTGGCTCACATTTGTAATCCTAGCTACTCAGGATGCTGAGATTTGAGGATCGAGGTTCAAACCCAGCCTGGGTACTAATGAACATGAGATTCTTATCTCCATTTAACCACCAGAAAAACCAGAAGTGGCACTGTGGCTCAAGAGGGATGGTGGTAGCCTTGAGCTGAAGAGCTCAGGGACAGCACCCAGGCCCAGAGTTCAAGTCCCACGACTGACAAAAATAAACAAATAAATAAATAATTAAAGTTAGAGCCAGGTACTGGGAATAAGGATCAGTTCAAGGCCAACCCTGGCAGTTAAGTCTGTGAGATTCTGATCTCCAATTTAAAAAAAATATGCCAGAAGTAGAGCTGTGGTTTAAGTAGTAGGGCACTAGCCTTAAGCATAAAAGTTTAGGTAAAACACCTAGGCCCTGAGTTCAAGCCCCATGACCGGCACAAAAATAAATATATAAATACAAGTCATCTTTAGTTAAGAGGGGTGCAGTGGGGCTCCCACTGCGAGACTTTGGACAGCCAAGTGTCATCTCAGCTCCCAGTCCACCCTGTCTCCCAGCTGCCTCTCAGAACAAAGGATGAGATGGCTGTAGAAACCCGGCATACTCCAACTCCCCCCTTTTCTGACTGAGCACGGCTGTTGTTGCTGTGTCTAAAATCGTGGGCCTCTACCAAGCCCTGATGGGAAGTGGGAAGTTCAACACTGGCGGCCAGGGAGTAGGCTGTGTCCTGAAATCTGAGATGAGGATCCTGGAAAACCATGGCAAGTCTACAGTCACCTGACAGGTTCCTTGGTGCGTTTGCTCCACGACAAGCATAGATTGGCAGTCTCTGCTCTGAGTCATGACGACTGTTGTCACGATTGTTGACTTTCTGGAGTTTGTTGACTTTGTGGTTTGTGAAAGATGGATGAATAATAATGTACACACACACACACACACACACAAATAGAAGTTCCAGCTGGAGCTGAGACCTCGCAGTCAGGACTCTATCAGGGACACTGAGGAGTCCACACACTGCCTGTCCCACGTGCCTTGGTGTGTGACCCCAGTTCTCCCCCTTCTCTTCTTTTCCTTCTTTTTTTTTTTTTTTCAGTACTGAAGTTTGAATTCATACTCTTACAGTTGGTAGACAGACACTCTACCACTTGAGCTATGCCTTCAGCCCTTTTTACTTTGGTTTATTTTTAGCTAGGGTGTCCTGTTTATGCCCCAGCTGGTCTGCACTAGCATCATGTTAATTGTGTTTTTATTGTAGCTGGGGTGACAGATGCATGCCACTATGATGACCTCTTCATTGGTTAAGCCCCATGAACCTTTTTCCAAGGCTGGCTTTGAACCAAGATCTTCCCATTCTCTCCTGAGTAACTGGAATTCATTAGATGTCAGCCACTGTGCCTGGACATTTTGGGTTTTGTTTTTTTTGAAACTGAATCTTGCTATGGAGCTTAGGAGTGCTTCAGACTCTCAGTCTTGCCACAGGGTCCTTGAGTAATAGAATTATAGCATGTATACCACATCCAGCTCCAGTTATTTCTTAACTGCCCATCTCCCTCCCTCCTTCCTTCCCTCTCTCCCTCCTCTTCTCTCTTCTCCTTTCTTCCCTATCTCCTTCTTTCTCTCCCTTTTCCTGATGTACCTTTTAAAAAGTAAGAATTTTTTAATTAAACCCAGGTGCTGGTGGCTCATGCCTGTAATCTTAACTCTTTAGTAGGCTGAGATCTAGGGATCTCAAAAGCCAGCCCAGGCAGACAAATCCAAGAGCCTTTTCTCTCCAATTAACCAGCTATAAGTGGAAGCAGTGAATAGTTCACCAGTCCTGAGCAAAAAAGCTAAAGAGCAGCGAGTAGCCTTGAGTTAAAGCCCTAGGACCAGCACATAGAAGCCTTAATTAACAATAAAGTTTGTACATATTTATGGGGTATAGTGTGCCAATTGGATACATGTATATAATGTGCAATGATCATGTCAGGTTGTTAGCATCTTCTTAATTATCTGCCATTTCTTTGTTTGGGGAATATTTGAGCTCCTCTCTTGTAGTTATTTTTGGGATGTATAAGTTATTGTACACCATAGTCACCCTATATGCTGTAAACCACTAGGACTGGTTACTCCTACCTAAATGCATGTTGGTACCCACTCTTAGCCGCCTTCCATTCCCTTCTCAGCCTTTAGTGACCACTTTCTTGATCTGAGTAAGTGGTGGGAGATGAGAACTGATAGGATCTCCTCTCTCTCTCTCTCTCTCTCTCTCTCTCTCTCTCTCTCTCTCTCTCTCTCTCTCTCTCTCTCTCTCTCTCCCCACCCCCTTTTTTCTTTTCCTCTCTTACTGGGTTTGATCTCAAAGCCTCAAGCTTGCTTGGCTGATGCTTTACCATATGAGCCATACCTCCAATCTGCCTTTTTGCAGATTAACAGGATAGAGTCTCATGGACTTACCTGCTCTGAGGTTGGCTTTGAACTGTGATTCTCTAGGTCTCTGCCTCCTGAGTAGCATCCTCTTGTTCTGATTAAGTGTAGCTTTGCCCCTTGGTCATGAGTACATCTTTCTTTTTTCCTGCCAGTCCTGGACTTGAACTCAGGGCCTGAGCACTGTCCTTGGATTTTTCTCAAGGCTAGAGCTCTACCACTTGAGCCTCAGCACCACTTCTGGCTTTTTTATATGTGTGTGGTACCAAGGAATCGAACCTGGGTCTTCATGTATGCTAGACAGGCACTCTACCACTAGGCCAAACTCCTGCCCCTTATGAGTACATCTTTGACTTCAGCATCAAGAAGATTTTATTTCCTGTTGTTTTAGAATTTTTCTTGGTTGTTTTTATTTTTTCTGTGTTGATAGATAACACATACTCACCAGTTACAGACTCACTGCACATAGTGAGTCTAAGATGGGCATTTTCCATTCGCACCCATTCAGCCCGGCTAGGAATCATTCATCACTGCTGCATAGTTCCAGGGGACTGGAAGAATCTACTAATGCCTAAATTTAGATTAAGTTCACAGCACGAATTGCTAGTAGTTTTGTTTATGATCATTTTAGTATTCTCAAACATTTCATCTTTTTAGTAAAGGGTTTTCATTTAAGTGTTTATAAATACTTGGTTTTTAAACTGAAAAAAAATGAATAAGCTCTGGTTTTCAAAAAATTAGCCAGTGATGCTTTAAAATCCTACAGTGCCAGAAGAGAAGGATGGATAGAAGTCACAGTCTCAGTGTTCAAGAACAGAAAAACAGAAATTATGGTAGCTGTGTGTGTGTGTGTGTGTGTGTGTGTGTGTGTGTGTGTGTGTGTGTGTGTGTGAAGCTGGGAAATGTAGTCTACCCAAGCATCCAGAAGGAAAAGGGGCTGAGTTTATTTTATTACTAATCTCTTCTACTTAGAGGTATACCAATCCTTGTTGCTAGGAGAGAAACAAGGATCCTTTTGTAGTATCATAGTCTTCAACTTTGTGCATGCATGTGTGTGTGCGTGCATGCGTGTGTGTGTGTGTGTGTGTGTGTGTGTGTGTGTGTGTGTGTTTCACACTCATAATCTAGGCACATACATGGCTGCCCTGGCACAATTCGGTAGGGTTGGGTTTTTGTTTTGTTGTTGGGTCTCGTATCTCTTCCTGTACTACTCCTGACTCCTTTTTTCCTTCTTTGGCCCTCCAGTGGCCACCTAGCTGTCTTCCCTGTGTTCTGTTTTCAGGGGGCCCTGGCCCAACCCCAGCCCTGGTGGAAGATCCAGCTATTCATGTGGGAGCCAGTGCTGTTCGGAACCTGGGATGGTGTGTTCACATCCTGCATGATCAACATTTTTGGGGTTGTCCTTTTCTTGAGGACTGGCTGGCTGGTGGTGAGTGACAAGCTGGTGGCTCAGGAGCCTTTGGTAGGCTGCTGGCATGGAGAGGCCATGTTTGGCCTTCCACATGTAGGCAACAGATTCTCCTGAAATGAAAGACAGTATGCAACACAGGGCATAGCTAGTATTGATTTTCAGATGAATATGCTGTGAACTGCAAACTCCCAGATGGGAGCCCCCCCTGTGGATTTAACTCCAGGAAGTCAGGGTTCATAATGGGTGGGACTAGAGCTAGATTAAAAGAGAAGCAAGCTCTCTGCCTCCCCTGGTATTCTTCATATCCTCACCTGTAGCATTCTATACCCCTTTCTCACGCTGTGGCACTGTGTGGCATGGGGCAGAAGAATGCTTGGTCATAGCTGTAGGTGCTCTACCACTTAAAGACTGATTGTCTAAGGCTGATATTCCTGCACAAGATCCCAGAGATCAACTTGTCTTTGCATGGAAAATAAGAGATCCCCCTTTACATATTAGACAAAAGTGTAAAGAGTGTCCTGGAGCCTTCCAGACAGATGTGTTCCCTGAGCAGGTTCCAGATCCTCCCACTGTGACTTCTCTCACTTGAGGCGTCAATAGACCAAACAAGCTGCCTAGAACAAAAGGTGAACCAGAAAAAAAAAAAAAAGGTGAACCAGTCAAGAATTTAACACGGGTGAATGATCAGGTAAATCTTGAGTCTGAAGGTAGAAAATTCAGAATGCTTCTATGTTACATTCTAAAGACAGAATTTACTCTTTGGAAAACAGAAGTCTCTGCTCTAAAGACCTTCAACGGATTGATCGAGGTAGATCTGAATTGTGGAGGATAATCTCCTTTTCCTAAAGCCACCTGATTCTACATTAATCATATCCAAAGAGTATCCTTACAAGGCTTACAAGGGCTGGGAATGTGCTTAGTGGTAGAGTGCTTGCTTGGCATACATCAAAACCTGGGTTCGATTCCTCAGTACCACATAAACAGAAAAGGCTGGAAATGGTGCTGGGTTCAGGTGATAGAAGGCTAGCTCCGAGCAAAAGAAGCTCAAGGATAGTGCTCAGGTCATGAGTTCAAGCCCCAAGACTGCCCCCCCCCAAAAAAAACCCAAAAACAGAGGGCCGGGAGTTTGGCCTAGTGGTAGAGTGCTTGCCTAGCATGCACGAAAACCTGGGTTCGATTCCTCAGTACCACATACATAGAAAAAAGCTGGAAGTGGTGCTGAGGCTCAAGTGGTAGAGCTCTAGCCTTGAGAAAGTCCAATAACAGTGCTCAGGTCCTGAGCTCAAACCCAGGACTGGCACAAAAAAAAAAAAGAAAGAAAGAAAGAAAGAAAAATGGAAGGAAAGAAAGAAAGAAAGAAAGAAAGAAAGAAAGAAAAGAATATCCTCACAAGACAGATGTGATTGAACATACCTATTATCCCAGAACTTATGTGGCTTAGGCAAGAGGATCTAGAGTTCCAGGGCAGCCTGAGTTACATAGTGAATGCTTATTACTAGTCAAAGCAATTAAAAAAAACCCTTTATAGTCATATCTAAGCCTGTATTTTACTAAACCACTGGTTATTGTGGTCTAGTAAGTATCTCATGGGCACATTACAGGTCACTGAAACTCCACGGAGGTGGGAAGGACAGTTTTTCGCAACTGCTGGAGACCAGGGTTTCTCAGCTCATTCTCCTCCATATCCCGCCCTTAGCTTAGGGTTTAGCTCTAGACATAAACTGGGTGATGCTGAAATTTTTTTTGATAAGTGGATGGGTAGAGTATGCTGTGAATTAATAGTTCTTATAATCCTTCTTTCAAATACAAAGGGTCCCTAGACTTATAAAAACACAAAAGTGCCAGTGGCTCATGCCTATAATCCTAGCTACTCAGGAGGCTGATATATGAGTATCAGGGTTCAAAGCTAGCCCAGGCAAGAAAGTGACAGTGCCCAGCCCCTGAGTTAAGACCCAGGACTGGCAAGAAAACAAAACAACAATAAAACAAAAAAAATCCATAAAGCCAAGCCTCTAATTCAGCCCCCCCCCCACCCCTGTCCTGGCAGGTAGTCTCAGGCTTCTGACACCTACACTGCTTTTCTCCTTCTCTGGGACCACCTTACTGCCAAGCTTGTATCCAAGGGAGACCTATCAGCCTGACCCAAGGCAGAAGAGATCTGGCTAGTGATGGCACGGACTTTCCAGGCTCTGCTCTGTTTAGAGATGCTTATAGAAAGACAGGAAGAAAGACAGTAGCTCTCTACATTTAATTTTACTAGTAGTACTATTATAATTATTATTATTTTAGAAATGGCCACCAGAAGTATTAGTTTGGTCCTTGAGAGTACAAGTTGTATTAGCTATCTGTTGCTGCATAATAAATTACTCTAATACTTAGCAGATAAAGGCAACAAATTTGTATTCTTTCACAGTATTCATGGTTCAGGAATCCATGTGTTCAAAGTCTGTCATGAGGCTGCAGTCAAGCATTCAGTAGGGGCTGCAGTCTCATCTGAAGTTTCCACTGGCAACAAGCCTATAGCCAAGACCCAGAAGTAGTGGTTGAGGAGTCTTGATTCTCATCTACAGGGTTACCTCATTATAAGGCAGCGGACTTCCACTAGGGTAAGGGAGAGGATGAGAACATGCACCTGCTGGGTAAAGAAGCCACACCTGATCTCAGAGGTGATATCCCATCACTACTGCAATATTCCAGTCATTAAAAGTAGGCTACTTAAGCTGGGCACAGTGGCTCAGGCCTGTAATCCTAGCTACTCAGGAGGCTGAGATCTGAGGATAGAAATTCAAAGCCAGACTGGGCACTAAAGACCCTGGGACTCTTATCTTCAATTAACCACTAGAAAACCGGAAGTGAGACTGTGGCTCCAGGGGTAGGGCAGTAGCCCTGAGCTGAAGAGCTCAGAGACAGCACCCAGGCCCACAGTTCAAGCCCCATGACCAACAACAACAACAAAAAATAGGTCACGAGGCCAGGAGTTTAGCCTAGTGGTAGAGTGCTTGCCTAGCATGCACGAAGGCCTGAGTTCAATTCCTCGGTAACGCCATACATAGAAAAAAAAGTGGTGGTGGGATGAGAGTTTGGCCAATTGGTAGAGTGCTTGCCTGGCATGCACAAAGATCTGAGTTTGATTCCTTGGTACCACATACATAGAAAAAGCCAGATGTGGTATAGTGGCACAAGTGGTAGAGCTGTAGCCTTGAGAAAATCCAAGGACAGTGCTCAGGTTCTGAGCTCAAGCCTAGGACTGGCCAAAAAAAAAAAAAAAAAAAAAGGAGGTCACTTACATCACTAAAACAAGAAACATAAAAGGAAAGTATGGGCATGTTTAATGTTTAATGTTACGTTGCAACAATGAATCATCTGTTGGAGATATGGATCAAGTGGTAGATTGCCTGCCTAGAAAGCACAAGGTCCTCAGAACCACCAGAATTACCAAAAGAAACAAACATGGAAACCTTTTAAGCTAGACTTTTTTGCTTTGGTAGCTTATTAATTTTGCCTTCTCTGTGGGATTGAGGGGGAAGATTTTGTGTGTGTGTGTGTGTGTGTGTGTGTGTGTGTGTGTGTGTGTGTGTGTGTGTGTGGTGTGTGCATGCACCAGAACTGGGGCTTTAACTTAGGGTTTAGGTATTATCCCTTAGCTCAAGGCTAATTCTCTACCACTTGAGTCACAGCTCCACTTCTGACTTTTTGTTGGTTAGTTAGAGATGAGTCTCCTGGACTTCTTTGCTTGAAATAAAGATCTTCAGGTCTAAGCCTCAAGAGTAACTGGGGTTACAAGCGTGAGCCACCAGTGCCTGTCTCCTGTGGGAAATTATTTCTCAAATAATTTCTTAAAACTCTAAAGTAGGGTGGCCAGGAGTTTGGCCTAGTGGTAGAGTGCTTGCCTAGCACACATGAAGACCCGGGTTCAATTCCTCGGTACCACATACATAGCAAAAAGCCGTAAGGGTGCTGAGGCTCAAGTGGTAGAGTGCTAGCCTTGAGAAAGTCCAAGGACAGTGCTCAGGCTCTGAGCCCAAGCCCAGGACTGACAAAAAAAAAAAAACAAAAACAAAACCAAAACCTCTAAAGTAGGAAAGACTGTGATAATGTAACATTGCCTGCGTTAAGGTATATGCCTCTTGGTTTCGGGATGCCCAACCTGTGACAGTCTAGCTAATCTGATATGCTTTCCTTGCTCTACAGCTTATTGTGGAGAACTGAATGGAGACCTTTCCACTTAGAAACTCTAAGATCATCTGTCACTAGGGGTCATCAAACATTTTGGTCAGTGTTCTGCTATAGTGATGGAAGAAGGGAAAAGAGAGACTGGGAGAATGTTCTAGACAGTTGGGAGGATGACAGAAAAGTGAGTCTGCAGTACCAAAGTGTTGATCATGTGCCAGTTACTTTGTCCTTTGGGATGATGACAGTTCTGTCCCTTGTATTTTCATAGAATTTTAAGTTAGTATGACTTTGAAGTCTTAGTTTCAGATAAACAAGCTTTGATGCATAAAAATAAATGTAAGGACAATCATAGCTTATAGTGACAGAGAAATTTATGATGCTAGTATACACTTTTGCCATTGGAATTATAAATCTTTTCAGTTAAGACATTTGTGGCAGTGTATGTGAACTTTGAATGGCTTGAGATAAAGGGAGGGTATTAAGCAAATTGGCTTTTCAGCAGATTTCATTAGAACAATGAACTTTAATTCAGCTTTTTAATGTTTGAGGTGTTACAAAAGTGAAGACAAAAAAATCCTATTAAGTAAATTGCAACTAATGTGATCATTTGAATGACTAATGGAAGATTCACATTCTTAAAAAAAAAAGTGAGTTACAAGGCACAGGACATACTCAAAGGTGAGGGAATCATACAAAGACGGAATTTGAGGAGGTGATAGTGGGGCCATCTTTGAGGCTGTCTGCCCCACAAACACATCCCTTTGCCTTTGAATGATCTCTAGTTTTAGCCCTGTCATTAGTTTCAAGAAAATAAAGGTAAATGAGAAATCTTCCAATATAAGATAGAGCTTCTAGGTAATGGCATGAAATTAAAATTGGGAGAATTTATGCCAAAATAATAATTATTACTATAATTATTATTTTTCTACTCTTGGGGCTTAAACTCAGGGCCTGAGCATCATTCTGGCTTTTTCAAGGCTAGAGCTCCACCACTTAAGCCATGGCACCACTTCTGGCTTTTTCTATGTATGTGGTAGTGAGAATTGAACCTGGGTCCTCACGCATGCTAGACAAGCACTGTACCACTAGGCCAAACTCCTGGTCCTCCCCCCCCAAAATTATTTTTTAAATAGAAAATATTAATTCCAAACAATAATGGAGAGGGGCTGGGAGTTTGGCCTAGGGTAGAGTGATTGACTAGTATGCATGAAAATCCAGATTCAATTCCTTGGTACCACATACATAGAAAAAAAGTCAGCCGTGGTGCTGAGGCTCAAGTGGTAGAGCTCTAGCCTTGAGAAAGTCCAAGGACAGTGCTCAGGCCCTGAGCTCAAGCCCAGGACTGGCAAAAAAAATAATAATAATAGGGAAAGTTGGGCCTGGTGGCTCATGCCTATAATCCTAGCTACTCAGGAGGCTGAGATCTAAGGATCAAGGTTCAAAGCCAGCCTGGGCACAAAAGGACCTGAGACTCTTATCTCCAGTTAACCTCTAGAAAGCAGGATGTAGGGCTTGGCTCAAGGGTAGGGCAGTAGCCTTGAGCTGAAGGACAGCACCCAGGCCCAGGGGTAGGATGGTAGCCTTGAGCTGAAGAGCTCAGGGACAGTGCCCAGGCCAAGTTCAAGCCCCATGACTCACACATACACACACACACACACACACACACACACACACACACACACACACACACAAATAATAATAATGCGGAAAAGTACTTTTGTGTGTGTGTGTGTGCCAGTCCTGGGACTTGAAATAAGGGCCTGAGCACTGTCTCTGAGCTTCTTTTGCTCAAGGTTAATACTTTATCAGTTGAGCCACAGCACCACTTCTGGCTTTTCTCTTTAGGTGGTACTGAGGAATGGAACCCAGGGCTTCACCCATGCTAAGTAAGCACTCTACCACTAAGCCATTTTCTCAGCCCCAAGACATATATCAAAAAAGAGGGTAACATAACAGTTCTGGTATGAAAACTTAAAAGATACTGTTATAGGCAGATGCCATTGACTCACACCAATAATCCTAGCTATTCAGGAGACTAAAGATTGAGCAGGAAAGTGTGATTCTCTTACCTCTAGGTAACTCGCAAAAGCCAGAAGCGGAGCTGTAGTTCAAGCAGTAGAGCACTAGTCTTGAGCAAAAAAGCAAAGGGTCAATACCCAGCCCTTTAGTTCAAACCCTAGTAACTAAGACACACATAAAAAAAGATATTGCTATATAGAGTATTTTCTTTGTTTTTTTTTTTTTTTGGCCAGTCCTGGGGCTTGAACTCAGGGCCTGAGCACTGTCCTTGGACTTTCTCAAGGCTAGAGCTCTACCACTTGAGCCTCAGCACCACTTCCAGCTTTTTTCTATGTATGTGGTACCGAGGAATCGAACCTGGGTCTTCATGAATGCTAGGCAAGCACTTTAACCACTAGGCCAAACTCCCAGCCCCTAGAGTATTTTCTTTGTATACATAAGCAGTTTGCAAGCTTGAACACAGGAAGAAGAGAAAGGCATTGAAGTCTTACAAAACCAATAGCATACATGCTTAGATGCCATGTGGAAGGGTGTTTGTGTTCTGGGGAGCCAGAGCTGGGCTGATGGGTGGAGTGGCAAGGAAACTGGGCACTTTGGTTGGCTCCTGTCAGTTGTTCTGCCCTTGGTTTCTCCAACCCTCATTCATTGCTGCCACCCCTAGCAATCTCATCAGTATGATGGGCCATCAGCTGGAAGATATCAGATTTTGTGTACATTCACACAAGGCCATTGACACCCCTTCTCTCGAGAGAACTCACTCATAGCCTTGTACTCCAGTATAGCATCAAGGAGGAGACCAAGTAGGTACAATATTTATAAGCCGCACAATCACAATCATTAGCATTAGTAGTAGCAACATAAGATTTACAGCAAAATAAGAATAGGGCAAATAAGATATATCAAGCATGTGTGTGACAGATGGCATTCAAAGTGCATTCCGTGTCTTCAGTCTGCCTAAACTGTAGTATTTCCTGACAACCTGTGAGATAAATATTATCATCATCTCTATTTCCTGGAAGACAAAAATGAGTCCAGGGTGGTAGAGTCTGTGCAACTGCAGCTGGAGGCGTTCCCTGGTCTGCTCATTTCAAGGCTGCTACACCTCTGAGCTCCTGCCTGTCTTGTATTCATTCACATACTCTGCCTTCAGTACACATTCTACACGGATTGGTCTTTCTCAATGCATGCACATGTCCCTTGCTGGACTTCCTGTCCTCTGGGCTACCCTCTCCTCTCTCCTGTCTTCCATGCTGGGTCAGACAGAGACCCTCCTCTTGGTTGAAGATATATTTGTGTAAGTAATATGAAGCACTTCCACATGGTCTCGGCTCCTTCAAATTCTCATAAATCTACATTGTACTCTGCATGCATGCATCTATCTATCTATCTATCTATCTATCTATCTATCTATCTATCTATCGCTATCTCTCTCTCTATCTATCTATCATTCTATCTATCTATCATTCTATCTATCTATCTATCTATCTATCTATCTATCTATCTACCTACCTACCTACCTATCTGTCTTTATGCTGACATTGGGGTTTGAACTCAGGGCCTCAGACTCTCCCCTGGGCTTTTTTTTTTTTTTTTTTTTTGCCAGTCCTGGGCTTGAGCTCAGGGCCTGAGCTCCGTCCTTGTGATTTCTCAAGTCTAGAGCTCTACCACTTGAGCCTCAGCACCATTTCCGGCTTTTTCCTGTGTATGTGGTACCAAGGAATCAAACCCGGGTCTTCGTGCATGCTAGGCAGGCACTCTACCACTAGGCCAAACTCCCGGCCCTCCCCTGGGCTTTTTTACCCAAAGCTAGTGCTCTACCACTTGAGCCACAGCTCCACTTCTGGCTTTTTGCTGGGTCCTTTAAGTAAGAACCTTAAGGACTTTTCTGCCTGGGCTGGCTTTGAGCCTTCATCCTTAGATCTCAGCTTTCTGATTAGCTAGGATTACTGGGATGAGCTAAGGGCTCCCAGCTACATTGTATTTCTGTTCTTCTCTTATATCTGGCTCTCTTTCCCTCTCTCCCCTTCTGACTCTTTCTCTAGTGCAGGAGATAGGACCCAGAAGCAAGCACTCTTACCACTGAACCATACTCCCAACCCTACCTTCTACTTCCATACTGTCTTATTCCCCCCATACATCTGATATGGCTGACTGAGATCCAGAACACTGCAAGCTAAATAATAAGTGAAAAACTCCTGAGAGTGAGAAGGCACTGGTATCTACCAGCACAGGGGAAGGCAACTTGCTCTCTCCCAGGGCCTGGGGAGCACTTTCCACCAGCCAGCTCCTCCTGTAGGCCATCCAAAGCCAGAGGAACTTCACACCCCAGGACTTGGTCTCTGAGGGGACAGTGAGCAGAAGCAATTCTTCCCCTGGGTCTACTAGCTAATAAATGAGTTAAAATTCAAATATCCCTGAGTATTTATAACAATCGGCAGAAATTAGTAGGGCTGGAGTAGCAAAATGTTGGGAGTAGAAATGGGGAGAAGAGCAGAAAGCTGTTCAGCTTTGACTCAGACTGGCAGTAGAGCCTGAGCATCGCCCATACAGAACAGAACAGAGTAGAATGGAACAGAGCATCTCCAGCCCTAGAGCTGGCTCTACCCACTCCGCAGTCTCTCCCTGCACCCACCAGCCTGGAGTCTCACCTTCCAGAATGTCCTGCCCCTGCCCATATGAAACAGGTGGTACTGCATCACCCAAAAGCAGAATCCATTTCCTCTATAGGACTCTGGCTTTGCATATTGAAGAGAGAGAGAGAAAGAGAAAGAGAGAGAATATTCTCTTTGCAAGCATTTAATGATCACTCAGTGTGCAGAGGCTGTGCTCAGTGGAGGAGAATAAAACCTATTCCTGCTTTCAGAGGGCTAATCTGCAAAGAAACTTGGTACAGCAAGAACTGTGATAAGTTTTAAGCCCTGGGTACTGGGGGAGGCCAGAGGAAGGGTGACAGGAATGGTCTTGGGGGAGGAAACCCTAATTCCTAAGCTTTTAAGGTATGCCTACAATCCTAGTTTCTCAGGAGGCTGGGATCTGAAGAAGAAAGTTCCCATGAGACTTTTGTCTCCAATTAATCATTCAAAAACCGGAAGTGAAGCTGTGGCTCAAAGTGGTAGAGGACTAACCTCTAGTCAAAGGACATAGGGACAGCACCCAGGAACTGAGTTCAAGCCCCACATCTTCCCCATACCTCCCCACACACAAGAAAAATGCACTGAAATTCACACGTGGAGTTCCAGCCAAATGAGCAGGAAAGGCATTCCAGGCAAGGAGGCCAGGCAGGTAGCAGGGCAGCAAGGGGAAAGACTGTCCTTGCATGCCAGGCCTCCAGCAACAGATGAGAAGGTGCCCTGTGAGTCCTGATGTTGCTCTGACTTTCTGCCATAGGCACTGAAAAGTCACTGGAGAGATGGAAGGGTGGCGTGTGTTCCATTCATACAGAATTTCTTATAGGCTATAACCTGTGGCACTTTCTGTGTCCTTTCCTGGCTGGTCCTGGGTGGGTTTGGATGGGCAGGGTGTCCACGACTCCCAGCGGGGTCCCGCTCTGGCTGGCTGCTCCTAACCCAGGTCATGCTCTTTGCTGTTCCACTGCAGGGCAACACAGGCGTGCTCCTGGGCATGCTGCTGGTGTCCTTTGTCATCCTTGTGGCTCTTGTCACTGTGCTGTCTGGGATTGGCCTCGGGGAACATGGCGGCGTGGGCAGTGGTGGCGTCTACTCCATGGTCTCCTCTGTCCTCGGAGGGCAGACAGGAGGCACCATTGGGCTGCTTTATGTATTTGGACAGGTGAGCCAACAGCGCCTTTTGCTCTGTCTCCAGCCTCTCTTCCCCTTCCTCGTTATACCTGGTTCCAGGCAAAGGTAAGCATGGTGGCCCCACTATAATGACGAGCAGGGAAGCAGGCAGAGTCAAAGGGCATAGCCCTGTGCCCTTTATCCAAAACTCCTGTGCCCCACTTGACCTGCTGCATGGAGCCATGAGTTGACAAGTTCCATTCCTGCTGTCTTTCTAGACCCCAGAGAGTAGCCAGTTGGCCTGGGCCACAGCCCTAAGAGGAGGGCATTGTCCCTGTGCCCAAGGACTGTCTTGGGAGTACGTCCTGGCCACCTGAGCTAACACACACCTGAGGGCTTGTGGTGGGGCTTGGTAGTGAAGTCGAAAGTCCTTTTGTGGATATTCATCTGAGGTGGAGAAGATCAGTGAGGACGTGCCTCACGGTCATGGGCAAAAGCAACCAGAACACCAGTGAGCAAGGAGAAATCCTAAGGTGTATTTATCTAAGGTACAGGGACAGCGACTCTGTGCTGGAGAGACAAAGTGCAGACATAAACAAGTGGTTCTCTGTGGGCATTTCTTGAATTGAAAGTGCTTTTATGGTGGCACAGGCTTGTGAATGGTTGAAAATAATTTTAAAAAAGGAATGTGGGGGCCAGGAGTTTGGCCTAGTGGTAAAGTGCTTGCCTAGCATGCACGAAGGCCCGGGTTGGATTCCTTGTTACCACATATATAGAAAAGCCAGAACTGGTTCTGTGGCTCAAGTGGTAGAGTACTAGCCTTGAGGAAAGCCCAAGGACAGGGCTCAGGCCCTGAGTTCAGTCCCCAGGACTGGCAACACAAACAAAAGGAATGTGTTCAATTCAGAGTACAAGTCTCCCAAGAAGAAGGAAGGGGGCCAGGTGCTGGTGGCTCACACCTGTAATCCTAGCTACTCAGGAGGCTGGGATCTGAGAATCACAGTTCAAAGCCAGCCCAGGCAGAATAGTCTGTAAGACTCTTATTTCCAATTAACCACCATCCTTAAGCAAAATGAGGTCAGGGACAGTGCCCAGGCCCAAGCCCCACAACTGACAAAAAAAAAAAAAAAAGGTACAGGATTTGTTTCAGGTAGCAGAGCAGGGGATTTTAGCATAGAGGTATCACATGTTCTAATGGTTCAAACTTGTGATGTGCACACACACACACACACACACACACACACACACACACACACACACACACACATACGTGCACATGCCCCAATCCTCAGACTTGAACTCAGTCTGGGAGCTGTCCCTGAACTTTGTTTGATCAGGGTTAGCACTCTACCACTAGAGCCACAGCTCTGCTTCTGTTTTTTTAGTGGTTAATTGGAAATGAGTCTCATGGATCTGCCTGGGCTGGCTTTGAACCTCAATCCTGAGATCTCAGCCTTCTGAGTAGCTAGGATCACAAGTGTAAACCTCTGGCACCCAACTGTATCACACTTGAATAGTTCTTTCATTGATCTGGGGATGTAGCTCCATGCAGAAAGTTTGTCTTATATACACTGAGGCCTGGATCCATCCCCACTACTACAAGAAAACAAAAGGTGTCTGCCTCGTTTTGGAAAAAGGTCTCTTAAGTACAGTATAGTTTGAGCATTCCTAATCTAAGAACCTTGAAACCTACAAAACTTGAAAGCATCATATTGCATGGGGCTCAACCATTTTTGATTCTGGAGCCAGGTGTAGGTAGCAAATGCCTTTACTCCTAGCACTTGGGGAGCCATAGCAGAAAGATCTCAAATTCAAGCCAGAGTGGGCTACTGTTATCAAGACCTTAACAATGGGCCAGGAGTGTGACCTAGTGGTAAAGTGTTTGCCTAGCATGCACGAAGCCCTGTGTTCAGTTCCTCAGTACCACATACACAGCAAAAGCTGGAAGGGATACTCTGGCTCAAGTGGTAGAGCACTAGCCTTGAGAAATCCCAAGAACAGTGCCCAGGCCCTGAATTCAAGCCCTAGGCCTGCAAAAAACAAAACAAAACAAAACAGAAAACCTTATCAACAACAACAAAACCTATCCAGCAAATAAATAAAAATTTTATATGAAAAGATGTACCTCACGCTTGCATTTCTATTTCCAAATATTAGATATTTAAGATATTAATAGCATTCTACAATGAAATGAAAAGGCCTGTTTGCTGCAGCTCTCTTCTTGGGCTCTGAGATCCACATGTGTTCTTGGTCTAGACTTAGATTTTGTTTATGAAGACAGCAGGCAGAGCAGCCCAAAGTCCTCTTCTGCCTCTTGTACATCCCTTTTTCTTCTTCCCATGAACTTTTCCTCCTGCTACCACTGACAGCTTTCAGTTTGATGTAGCAAGCATTCCCCCCTCCATCAAGATAGAGCCAGGCAGCTAAGTGCAGGTGGCTCACACCTCTAATCCTAACTACTTAGGAGGCTGAGATCTGAAGATGATGGCTCAAAGCCTGTTTGGGCAGGAAGGCTCATGAGACTTCTCTCTCCCATTAACCACCAAAAAATAAAAAGGTAGAAGTAGAGGTGTGGCTCACATGGTAGAGTACCTCCCTTGAATGAAAAAGCTAAAGGGTCATACCCTGAGTACACACACACACACACACACACACACACACACACACACACACACGCAGATGCAGTTTCCTAAGTGTCTATAGTGGGTGTTGGATGCACAGGTTTTGCCCACAGGCTTGTAATGCTTTTCTGTCTCACCCGCTTTTTCTGCTTGGACTGGCGGGGCAGTGTGTTGCAGGAGCGATGTACATCACCGGCTTTGCTGAATCCATCTCTGACCTGCTGGGTCTCAGGAATATCTGGGCAGTGCGAGGGATTTCGGTTGCCGTACTTGTGGCCTTGCTGGGGATCAACCTAGCAGGTGTCAAATGGATAATCCGCCTCCAGCTACTGCTGCTGTTCCTGCTGGCTGTGTCCACACTGGACTTTGTAGTGGGCTCTTTCACACACCTGGACCAAGGTAAGCCTTGTGGAGTTCAGTGTATGACTTATGGCCCATAGATCTGCACTGCTTTGTAATATTTAAAGGAGTGGATTGGCAGAGTTCGCTCCCCTGCCCATAGGCTTTACCTACCATTCAGGGTGTGGGATGACTTAGTGTGGCTTTGAGGGCCCCAAAGCCTTCTGTAACCCTACATTTTCACTCTAGACATTTCCATATTTTTTTGGCTTTGCTTTCAATGTAAAACACCACTCAGGAACTGGAGATGTATCTCAATGGGGTAGAGCTCTTGCCTAGCCTGCAGAACGCCTTATATTCAATCCTAGTACTGCAAAAAAAAAAAAAATAAATAAATAAAGTAACTTCTTTTCTAATTGTTGTCTGTTTCCCTGCCCTATCTTCTTCCTCTTTAGAATTCTAATTCTAAAGCCAGGGACTGTGGCTCACGCTTTTAATCCTAGCTACTCAGGAGGCTGAGATCTGAGAGTCAAGGTTCAAAGCCAGCCCCAGCACAAAAGGACCTGAGACTCTTATCTCCAATTAACATCCAGAAAACAGGAAGTGGGGCTTGGCTCAAGGGTGGGGCATTAGCCTTGAGCTGAAGAGCTCAGGGACAGTGCCCAGGCCAAGTTCAAATCCCATGACCCACAAAAAAAAAGAAAGAAAGAAAGAAAAAAATTCTAATTCTAAGCTCCTCAGGAGGCTTAAGATCAGAAGATCATAGTTTGAAACCAGCCTGGGCAGAAAAGTCTTGAAAAATTCTTATCTTCAATTAATCAGCAAGAAGCTAGGCTGGAGACATGGCTCAAGTGATAAGAGTACCAGCTTAATAAACAAAACTGAGAGTAATGCTTCTGGTATCAGTACAAACACAACAATAAGAATCCTAGTAAAAATAAATAAATACTACAAAGCCCAGAAAATTTATGTAAAATAATAATCCCTTCCTAAAAAGATGAGATTCTTAACAGTGATAGGAGACTGGGAAAGCAATAAATGAGGTTAGAGAAGAAAAATATACTGTTTATGTGGGGGTGGACTTGATATAAATGTAACAAATGTTGACAGTATTTTGATTATTTGCATTTATAATTTTCTGTAGTCAATTATTTTTCAAAATGAAAATATGAATCCTTTGAAAATGATTAAAGGATTTAAAAACACACCATCTGGATATAGTTGTTTTTTGTTGTTGTTGTTTTTTGCCAGTCAGGCTCAGGGCCTGAGCACTGTCCTTGGACTTTCTCAAGGCTGGAGCTCTACTACTTGAGGCACAGCACCACTTCTGGCTTTTTTTTTTTTTCCTATGTATGTGGTACTGAGGAACTGAACCTGGGTCTTCATGCATGCTAGGCAAGCACTGTACCAGTAGGCCAAACTCCCAGCCCTGGGTATAGTTTTTTGTTTCTGTTTTTGCTTTTTTTTACCTTATCATATATGTGGAATGGAGTGGTGCTGGGAGCCGAGTAACGCCATGTCTAATAACTTTCTGCTGAGACAAGACAAGACAAGAGGCAGGGCGCAAGACTTGATTACCATTGGTTACCCATGTGCTGAGATCTAGAGTGAGGGTATATTAGCTGGAGGGACTTCCTCAGGAGGGGGGTTTTGGGGGGAGAGAGATTCCTGCCTTGACAACCTGGCTGACGAGTCTGCTTGTCCTCTGGGAAAGGAGGACTGTGTACAGGTGGACAGTGAGCCCTCTCCTCGCTTGGCTCGTTTGGCTTGTCCTGGTTGGGGCGTGTTTTCCCTATCCCTCCTGCTGCTTGAGAGGGACCAGGGAAGAAGGACCCCGACAGAGCCACAGTGTACTGGAGCCATGGGTCTCTTTAGTCTGAGGAGACTGGGCCAGTCCAGCCCTTCATCCTTCCACTCTGTGAGCACCTCCCCTCCAAACTGTCTGTAGTTTTGTAGCTTTCTAGTTTGCCATTCAAGGCATCTTTGCTTTTATCCTGAGGGCAGAGCTGTTCCTGGAATGTTGTAGAAAATAGACAATTGCCTGAAAGTTCCCATTTCAAGGACTCTGTCTTGATGTGACTGTAGTGAGTGGGCATTGGCCTTACAATACAGACCAGGAAAGGGAGATAGGGCTGGCAACTGTGGTTAAGAAAATCTGCCCCTTGGGCAGCTATGATGTGCCCGTGTTGTCTTTAACATTTTGCATGGCTTACCTTACTGAAGCCTTATCATCACTCCTTGAGATAAGAGCAGTTTGCCCATTTTATAGATGAAGAAACCGTGGCTCACAGATACTGTCACTTTGGAAAATTTATGGCTGAAATGGGATTTGAAACTAGATATTTGACTTAATAGCTGAGTTGCTAAGCCATTTCCCAAATTGGGAAGTAGGCCTGGTTTATTTTTTGTTAAGTCTCCTTGTAATAGTAATTCTGCCCCTCCACTCCCAAGATGCCCTTGATTATGTGCTCTGAGCAAGTTGGTGTGTATATTGGTACTGGAGGATTGAACTCAGGGTCTCATATTCTCACTCAGCTTTTTTTGTTTGTTTTTTTGCTAGTTGTGGGGCTTGAACTCAGGGCCTGAGCACTGTCCTTGGGCTTTTCTCAAGTCTACCACTCTGCCACTTGAGCCACAGCACCACTTCTAGCTTTTTCTATGTATGTGGAACTGAGGAATTGAACCCGGGTCTTAGTGCATGCTTGGCAAGCACTCTTACCACTAGGCCAAACTCCCGGCCCTCTCACTCAGCTTTTTTAATAACAGCAAAAACTCTCTCACTTGGACCACTCCTCCAGTTCAGCATTTTATTAGTCAATTGGAGATGATTTCTTGCAGACGTTTCTGCCCAACCTGGTTTTGAATTGTGATCTTGCAGGACTCAGCCGCCTATGTAGCTAGGATTACAGGTGTGAACCACCAACACCTGGCTTTGCACACTCTTGTTGATTGTAATCATGTTGGCTGTAGATGGTCAGAAGTCAACTCTGGCTGTACTGCTTCTTTATATGTTATAATTATTTTGTTGGAAAATTGTGATTACTCTGAATTCCCTTAATATCCTCTACCTCTGGCATTCTAGATCTGTACCCTGAGTCCCCAGACTATGCCATTATCCTACACTTACAGCTCAAATCCTGCACTGAAGGCATCCCCACACCTCTCCAGCACTAAGGGTCAGGGTGTATCTACATGGATTCTGTGTCAGGGTGCTAGCTCTTTGTAGCATCTCCACTGGAGAGAAAGTATGTGCATGCACACACGCACGAGAGCATGCATATTTAGGGCCCAGGCACTGTCTCTGAGCTTTTATGCTCTAGAGCTCTACCACTTGAACCATAGATCCATAGATCTCCTGGCTTTTTTTTTTTTTTTTTTTTTTTGCCAGTCCTGGGCTTGAGCTGAGGGCCTGAGCACTGTCCTTGGACTTTTTCTCAAGTCTAGAGCTCTACCACTTGAGCCTCAGCACCACTTCCGGCTTTTTTTTGATGTGTGTGGTACCTAGGAATTGAACCCGGGTCTTCACGCATGCTAGGCAAGCACTCTACCACTAGGCCAAACTCCAGGCCCCTGGCTTTTTTTTTTTTTTTCAAGTTCACTGGTGAGAAGAGTCTCTGGACTTTGCTGCTCAAGCTGGCTTTGAACTGCAAGCCTCAGATCTGAGCCACATGAGTAGCTAGAACTGCAAGCATTGAGTTACTGGCAGCTGGCTGAAAGAGGAAAGAGGTTTTTGTTGTTGTTGTTTTAACCTGGTCTTGTATGATCTTGCAGAGATCATACAAGTTTGAATGCCAAACTATGAGTGAAGGTGAGACAGAGTCTACTGTAGTCCTCAATTCCTGGGTCCTCTCCCTTCTGTCCACACAGTCCCTGAAAGAGCATATTAGTTAAAATGCAGGTTGACACTGCTGGTTCCTTTGAAGCCTTACTAGACTCATGTGTTTTCCTTCTAGTTGAATAGAACTGTTCTTAGCTGGTCTTCTGAGTGACTCCAAACATCCCCCTTTCCTTCTGGTCTGTATATGAGCAAGGTATAGTGTGAGCCAAAATTTATTTTCGCTATTTTGCATAGCTACAAGGCCCTTCTAGAATCTGTGTTTAGAATCATGGATTTTTTTTTTTTTTTTTTTTTTTTTTTTGCCAGTCCTGGGCTTGAGCTCAGGGCCTGAGCACTGTCCTTGGACTTTCTCAAGGCTAGAGCTCTACCCCTTGAGCCTCATCACCACTTCCAGCTTTTTTCTATGTATGTGGTACCGAGGAATCGAACCCGGGTCTTCATGCATGCTAGGCAAGCACTTTAACCACTAGGCCAAACTCCCGGCCCGAATCATGGATATTTTATATGCTGTTTTCTTTGTGGTTAAAACTTCAGACTGAAACCACACCATAAACCTTCAGAATGAATGTAGCAGACTGATTTCAACTACTTGAAAAAAACAAGCAAACAGACATGTCTCTATACATAGACATTTGAAAAAAAACTGGAAGGAACTCTACTTAAGTCTTTTTTTTAATTTTTTATTGTAATTAATAAAAGGGTTACATGATATTTGCCTGATAGAAGGTGCATTAATTCACATACATTGATACCCTTTCACATGTCTTGGTACCCATTACCCTCTCCCCCACCCCCCTCACTCTACTTAAGTCTTAACAGTGTTTGTTAATTGAGATCATGTGTACCTGTATTACTTTACTTCGACTTACTTTTCCCTTCAATTGACTAGTGTTACTGTTTAAAAATTAGTAATGGGTGTTTTTGGAGCAGTTGAGCAGGTGGTTTTTCCTCTTCCCACCACTGCTTCCCTTACTATGAAAAGGGTGCATTAGTACTGGACGCTTGTGACAAGTGACAAGTAAGGCCTACAGTTCAGGGCCATGCTTGGCATTGTACATGCTGTTTGTGTGACCGGGGGTTCACATTGTGTATCCACCATCACCACATCATACAGAATAGTTTTTATTTGCCCTAAAAACAAACCACCAAAAACCATGGAGTCATCCCCATCCCTGCAAATGCCTGGCAACACTCCCCATCCTCACTGTCTCCAGAGCTTTCTTTGCCTTTTCTCAAGTCTCCTGAAGCTAGAATCATATCATCTGTAGCCTTCTCAGTGTAATACCTCAAGCATATTGGGGTTCCCAAACCCCCCAGCAATAGAGTCACCAGCACTCAGTGAATGGAGCTAGGAGTCAGTTTAATAGCACAGTGGCTACTCTCCACCTTTGGGCTGATGGAGAGCAGCCCTGACCTTCCATAGGACCGAGCTTTAAAAGGAGAGCGCCATATGCAGGGAGGTGGGCCTGTTCACCAGGAAAATACCACACGCAGCTGGTCAGGCAGTTTAAGCATTTAAAAAAAAACAAAATTAGATGGCTAATCCTGACAGGTTACTACTCCTTCCTTCCTTCCTTCCTTCCTTCCTTCCTTCCTTCCTTCCTTCCTTCCTTCCTTCTTTCTTTCTTCCTTTCTTTCTTTCTTTCTTTCTCTCTTTCTTTCTGCCAGCCCTGGGGCTTGAACTCAGGAGCTAGGCACTGTCCCTGAGCTCTCTCAAGGCTAGCACACTACCATTTGAGCCACAGCACCACTTCTGGCTTTTTCTGTGTATGTGGTACCAAGGAATTGAACCCAGGGCTTCCTGCATGCTAGACAGGCACTCTAACACTAGGTCACACTGTAAGCCTCTTTCTTTTCCTCAATCACTGAAGTAATACATTCTCCTGTCCGGATGGTCTTGGTGGTATATATCTAGTTCCCAGCCCTTGGGAGGCTGAGGCAGGAGCATTGTAAATTGAAGGCCCTGGTGCCTGAGCTGTATAGTGAGCAAGCAAGATAAAACACAAACATGAAATATTCTGTTGTCTGGAAGTGTGTGACATGGGTTATCCATTCATCTTTCAGAAGACATCTTGCTGGCTTCCGCTTTAGTCCAATTATCAATAAAAGTGTTAATAAACATCCTTACTGGGCTTGTGGGAGAGCATGGGTTTTTAGCTCCTTTGGGTAAATGGCTTGAAGCATGACTACCAGGACTAAGTGGAAAGACTGTGTTCACCTTTGAAAGATACTCTCTCCAAGGTTGCCTTTCCTGAGTCACAAGGATGATGGGCCTATAGCGTGTGCCTACCATTCCTTGAGATAGTCTTGAGAACTTTTTATGCCTAGACTGGCCTTGAAGCTCCTAAATAGCTAGGATTATAGGCTTAGGCTTTTTATTTGTATTTTAAAAGCCAAAAAATAATATAAAATGTGTTTTGTGTAATAACAAAATCCTGACATCTGTAAAAACAAAACCAAAAAAAAAAATCCAACCCAGAAAATTTCGCCCTTTACTCCATTCTCCAACTCCTAAACCCTCTGAAGGAGATGGATCCATATTTTTTTCTTCTTCTTTTGGTCATGGTGCTTGAACTGTGGGCCTAGGCACTGTCCCTGAGCTCTTTAGCTCGAGGCTAACACTCTGCCACTTTGAACACTTTTGGTTTTCTGTTGGTTAACCAAAAATAAAAAGTCTCACATACTTTCTTGCCCATGCTGGCTTTGAACCGCAATCCTCAGATCTTAGTCTCTTAAGTAGATAGGATTACAGCCGAGCTACCAGTGGCCAGCTGATCATATCTTTTGCAGTTGATTTCCTACCTGTACATGCACAGGGGCAGGCACATGAACATATAAGGCATAGCTCTTTGTAAAAATATACTTAAATTCTTTTTTTCCATATATTTTTATTGTGATCAATAGAAGGGTTACATTACATTCACCAGATAGAACATGCATTACTTCACATACATTGATACCTTTCTCATGTCTTGGTCCCCATTTACCTCCCTCCCACCCCCGCCCCTCATCTTGTTTCCCCCCCTTCCCTATCTGATTTCAAATAACCAAATACACATATATCCGGTATATCAGATAACAAGGTGAAATACTGTAACAATATGAGATAACTAAGGGACAGCAAAAGACATGAGAGATAGTACATTAAGGACAACAATCACTCATTATATGGCTTTTGTTTCTATATCCTGGAGGTCCTTTCGTTTAGTGTCATACTATATGGCCTTATGTATCTAGGTTTTGTTCTATTGTAAATCTCTGCTAGGAGAGCCCAAGGTTTCTACTGATTATGACAAATGAGGAAACCATTGAGTCTATGTTCCTTTGAGTCTGGCTTACTTCACTTAATATGATTTTTTCCAAGTCTTTCCATTTCCTTACAAATGGAGCCATGTCGTTCTTTCTGACAGCAGCATAGAATTCCATTGTGTATAAATACCACATCTTGTTGATCCACGAAACTGAGGGGCATCTGGGTTGGTTCCATATCTTTGCTATGGTAAATAGTGCTGCAGTGAACATGGTTGTGCTAGTGGGTTTAGTATGTCCTTGTTTCTGGGTGGTTGGGTAAATGCCAAGTAGTGGAATTGCTGGGTCATAGGGGAGCTCTATGTTTAGTCTTTTGAGGAACTGCCATACTGCTTTCCATAGTGAATATACTTAAATTCTACATTGTTTTCTCCCAACCCTTATATTCTATAATGTATCACAGGCATCTTTACTTGTCAGTACATTAGCATTCACTCATTTTTCCCCCACCACCTGTATAGCATTCTATACTGCAGATCTTAGAATGCTTTATGTTTATTACTAGATATTGGACATTTTCCAGCATCTGATCATTACAGATAAGGTTGTTGTGACTATCATATATAAAAAGTTCAAGCTTGTTTCTGTAGCATCAAGTCTTAGAAATAGAATTCATAGGACTATAGAACAAGCATATTTCAAGTTTTGTTAGGTTCTGCCAAATTACTTTCCGATAAGGTTGTTCCATCTTGAATTCCCACAAACAACAGATAAAAGCTATTTATTCCTAAACTAGGTGTTGATGGCATATACATAT
This sequence comes from Megascapheus bottae, assembly GCF_031878675.1. NCBI lineage: Eukaryota > Metazoa > Chordata > Mammalia > Rodentia > Geomyidae > Megascapheus > Megascapheus bottae. The sequence goes on from NC_143509.1 coordinate 55,169,887, forward strand.
AATCATAATGTCTCAGGATGCTGAGATTCAAGGATCACAATTTATATCCAGCCTGAGCAAGAAAGTCTGTGAGACTTTTATCTCCAATTAATCAGTAAAAGGCCAGAAGTGGAGCTACGACTCATGCTATAGAGCACCAGCTTTGAGTCAAAAAGCTGAGTTCAAGCCCTTGTATTACAAAAGAAAAAAGTTATTGTGTCTTCATTTATTGGGAAATATTGGGAAGGCTTAATCTCTGCTAGATGGGTAAAAAAAAACCCTGAATATTTACTTTAAATTTACTCTTTTCTTTTTTTTTAAATTTTCATCTCTCTCTACTTTTTGTGTGGCAGCCCTGGAACTTGAATTCAGGGCCTAGGTACTGTCCTTGAGCTTTATTTCTTTTTCTTGTTTTGCCAGTCTGGGGCTTGCACTCAGGGCCTGGTCACTTTTTGCTCAAGGTTAGTACTCTGCCATTTGAATCACAGCACCATTTCCAGCTTTTTCTGTGTATGTGGTACCGAAAAATTGAACTCAGGGCTTCATGCATGCTAGGCAAGTACTATACCACTAGGTCATACTCCTAATTTGCTTTTCTTAAATCATTAATGAGGATTATTTTCTCATATTTTATTACAGTTTGCATTACAATTTTGATCTATGAATTATCTATGTAATCATCTAATTTTTCCTGAGGCTGTCTTATTCTTTAATGATTAAAACAGACCCTCTTCTATTTTAGCAATGACTCCAACATAAAACAAATATTTGTTTGGCTTGTATTAGTGTTAGGCATTTGTTATACATGTTGAAATATTTCTCACAGTGTCATTTGTCCTTGTGAAATTAATTTTGTAATTGAGGATCCAGTGACTCATACCTGTAACTCTAGTTTACTAAGATACTGGGCTCTAGATGATTTACGTTCAAAGTTAGCCTAAACAGATCTAGGTTCAAGAGATTCCACTTCTAAAATAACCAGCAAAAATCTGGTCTAGAGACTTAGCTCATGTGGTAGAGTGTCAGCAGAGCAAGTATAAGATAGGAGTTCAGGGCCAGGAGTTTGGCCTAGTGGTTAAAGTGTTCGCCTAGCATGCACGAAGACCCGGGTTCAATTCCTTGGTACCACATATATAGAAAAAAGCCAGAAGTGGTGCTGAGGCTCAAGGGGTAGAGCTCTAGCCTTGAGAAAGTCCAAGGACAGTGCTCAGGCCCTGAGCTCAAGCCCAGGACTGGCAAAAAAAAAAAAAAAAAGATATGAGTTCAAACCTGGTACTGGCAAAAAAAAAAAAAAAAACCCACAAACAACAACAACAAAACCTTAGCCGGGTTCTGGCTCCGTTGCAGTGCTAGGTGAGGGCTGAATTCACCTGTGGCTTGTTTGGAAGTTGGTTTTCTAAAGGGGTGGAGGGGGAATGTAGGTACCGGTTCTCAATACTCCCTAGCCTTGTGTCTTGAGGGGATGTGGATGGGGAAGTTCCCACCAATTATGTGGAAACAACGCCTTCACATGGATTACTGCCTTTTACTTGTTTTGCCACTCTTTCTTCCTACTCTCACTTTTGGCTTCTTTTTCCCACTTAGCTTTTCTGCTCATTGTAATGCAAACGGATTCCTCTCTCTCCATTTTCCCCCTTTCAAAAGGGTCTTGCGGCTGGGCTCTGGTGTCTCACACCTGCAACCCCTGCAAGCTGAGATCAGAAGATCACGGTTCAAATCCATCACTGACAAGCAAGTCCATGAGACTCATCTTCAATTAATCACACCCGCCCCTCCCCCCCAAAAAAAGAAATGATGGTGGAGAAATGGTTCAAGTGGTAGAGCATTAGCCTTGAGCAAAAAAAGCTCTGCAGTAATGCTCACACCCTGAATTCAAGCCCCAGTTCAGGGGGAGCAGGAGAATATGTGGTGACTTGTAGCCATCATCATGATACAAATATTTTTACTGATTTCTGAATCCTTTTTGTTCCTACTGGAAACAAGGACGAGAATTATTTTGGAATTGTTAGGTTCGAAGGACCATAGTAGCTCTAGAGGCCATAGACCAGTTATTTGTTTGGGACACATTCCACCTTGCCACCCCCACCCACTAAATGTGGACTGTTTTGGGTAAGCATGTGATCAATAAAGATACCTTGAAAGAGATTATAAGAACAAAAAACCTTAGCTGGGTGCAGTGGCTCATGCCTGTAAATCCTAGCTACTTTGGAGGCTGAGATATGAGGATCAAGGTACAAGGGGTAGGGTGGTAGCCTTGAGCTAAAGAGCTCAAGGACAGGACCCAGGCACAGAGTTCAAGCCCCATGATCCACAAAAAAGCAAACAGCAACAACAACAAAAACCCCAAACCCTGCCACGACTATTGGACTTAAAACAACAGAAATGTTTTCTCTTACAGTTCTGTAGCCAGAAACTTTAAATCAGAAGTGTGAGCAGGGCCACTTCTGCTGGAAACTCTTAGAGGAGAGTTCTTCCTCGCTTCTTCCTGCTTCTGGTGGCCCCAGATGCTTTTTAGCTTGGCTTGTGGATGCTTCTTAGCTTGGCTTGTTGCTGCAGTATTCCGGTTTTTGCTTCTGTCTTTGTCATTGTTTTTGAGCAACTTGTCACTGCACATAGGTCTGACTTGGATAGTCCAACCTGATTTCTCCTAGCAGTCCTTAAGGTCATCTGCAAAAATGCTTTCTCCAAATGGCACAGCATCATAGGTTCTTGCAGAGGACATATCTTTTGAAGTCACCATTCTATATACTCTTGAATTTTTTTTTTTTTTTTTTTTTTTTTTTTTTGCTAGTCCTGGGCTTGAGCTCAGGGCCTGAGCACTGTCCTTGGACTTTCTCAAAGCCAGAGCTCTATCATTTGAGCCTCATCTCCACTTCCAGCGTTTTTCTTTGTATGTGGTACCGAGCATGCTAGGCAAGCACTCTACCACTAGACCAAACTCCTGGCTCCAAAAACTATGTAGGGTTTTTTTTTTTTTTTGGTTGGATATTGGATTTGAACTCTGGGCCTGGGCATTGTTCCTGAGCTCTTCAGCTCAAGGCTACTGACCTACCTCTTGAGCCACAGTGCCACTTCTATTGCATTTTTAAGAATTTGCTCCATTTTCTAGAATATGAGTACCATTTGAAAATGGTCAGTAGAGCTTTCCACTACTTCCTAATATTTCTCTAGTGCTCTGGAGTTAGGTTCTACTTGGTGAAATCTGTCATTGGCCTGTTTCTCCTACACGGAGGATCTCCATGCCTGAGTCCTGGCTGCTGGGCAGTGTTGGACTTACTGTGTCCAGAGACCCCCACACATCCTCTTTGCCTACAACAGAAATGTCCCCTGCTCTGCCCTGCTCCTCTTTTTTCTTTCCTGGAGCTTGGGGCCTCCTGCTCTTGCTTGGCTTTTTTGTTCAAGGCTTGTACTCTACCACCTGAGCCACAGCTCTACTTCTGGCTTAAAAATTATAATTTTATTTGAAAATGCTAAAGTTATATGTTACAGTTATATGTTAGACCAAAGAGTATATTTCTTTTTGGACGATGTCATCCTTTCCCTTCCTGTCTCCCAGTTTTTCCTCTCTCCTCCCACCCACAAATTGTATAGTTCATTTTCAACATAGTGTTCAGTGAATACCACTACAGCATTTGTTCACTCTTTTCCCCTCCATTTCTGTGCCTTCCTTTGCCCACCCAAAGGTGTAAAGACAAATAAGACTGGTTAATGGGAGTTAAGAGTCTCATGGTCTTTTCTGCCTAGCCAGCTTTGAACCTGGATCCTCAGATCTCAGCCTCCTTTGAATTACAGGTGTGAGCGACCAGTGACTTACATGTCACTTTTCTCTCTTTTCCTCTGAGTGTCAGGAGAAGTCATTTTTTCCTTCATCCGCTAGCATTTGGTGCATCAGGAGTTCAGTGTTAATCTGATTCCAGATTCCTGACAGGTAACTGTTTCTCCTCCTCTAAGTTGAGTTCGTCCCTTTATCATGCTGTTTGACAGAGTGATAATTTCTATTCTTTGGTCTGGATACTTTCAGTCTGGGGTTTTCAATTCTTTCTTTGATACGTTCATCTCCTTTGTTTATTATGTGTTTTTTTGTTTATTTGTTTGGGGGGTCTCATAAAGTAGCCCAAGCCTCAAACTCAAAATCCTCTTGCCTTAGCCTCCCAAGTAGCTGAGATTACAGGTATGCATCACCATGCCCTCTCACACCTGTGCTTTCCATTGCTCCCTCTCTATTTCTGCACCATGTGTGATCTAGTCTTGGAGACCCTTAACAGAGGCTGAGCTGATGGAACCATGTCTTGGATTTTTCAGCTCCAAAACTGTGAGCTAAGTAAAAACCAACTTTTTCTTTCTTCCTTCCTTCCTTCCTTCCTTCCTTCCTTCCTTCCTTCCTTCCTTCCTTCCTTCCTTTCTTTCTTTCTTTCTTTCTTTCTTTCTTTCCTTCCTTCCTTCCTTCCTTCCTTCTTTCCTTCCTTCCTTCCTTCTTTCTTTTTTTCTTTCTTTCCTCCCTCCTTCCTCTCCTCCCCCACATCTCTCTCTCTCTTTGCTGATCCTAGGGCTTGAACTCAGGCCCTGGGTGCTGTTCCTGAGGCTCTACATGCTCAAAGCTAGTGCTCTACCACTTGAGCCACATCGCCACTTCCAGCTGTTTTGAATCATTTATTGGAGATACGAGTCTTACAGAGACTTTTTTGCCCCGGATGGCTTTGACCTAGGATCCTCAGATCTCAGCCTCTTGAGTAGCTAGAATTACACGCATGAGCCTCTGGTTCTGGCACCTCTTTCCTTTTGAAGTATCTAACCTCAGGTATTTTGTTGTAGCAAAAATATAGTCAGTTTCTAGAGGTCATTCTTAGGATACAGTACATATTTTCCAGGGAAGAACTCTCCCATTTTCTTCCAGGAACTTGGCTGGCTGATGCAATTCTGAGATTACCAAGGGTGGAGATTGAGGAGGAGCTGGAGCCTCACAATTAGGGCAGAGACTCTTTTAGTCCTTATCTGGTCGATCCTCTCTTTCACTGTGTCCAGTCTCAAGCTCTTTCTGTCTGTCATCCTCTCTGTGTCTTGTCTATTTTTTCCCCCAAATCCCCATAACCATGGATTGTCTTCATCACCCCTGTTTCCTCATCTCCCAGCTTCTTGCCCTGCAGGCTGGCAGCATGGGCTCCTCTTCCTTTCTTTCATCTTCTGTCCTGTCTGCCAAAATAAGTATTGTGGCAGAAGATTCTGCAGATCCAGAGCTGCACTACTGTGAAAAGCTACATGGCATGATAGTTTAAAGGAGACACTTTCAAGTATGTTTAGCTTAATACTCTGAAAAACGTCTGTTTCTCTCCTTGGCTTAAATATATTTTTTCATTTATGTAAGATGAGTGTCATGCCAAAATGATCTTATTGCTACAAAAGTCAGGCGACTATAGAGAACACATTTTAGAAAACAAAGCGCCATGTGACTCTGTTCTGCATTTGAGTCATGAATCTCGGATCATAATCCTTTGGTTCTCTAGGAAAGTGAGTGCCTTGTCCCCTGTCCCTTGTGCCCTCTACTCCACAGCCTGGTCTGAGCCATCTGCTCTACCTTGAAGCTCTGCTTAACCCCTGCCAATAGAGCCACAGACAACTCCTACAGGTGAGGGACTGGTACTTGGGAGATATAAAATGGGCTTCCCCGCAAGAGGGACAGTACAATCAGAAAGAGAACTGACAGAGTACAGTGTTGCCAAAGAAGCATCCAGCACTTGGAAAGCTAAGGCTGGAGGATCATGAGTTCAAGGCCAGTCTAGCAAGACCTTGATTCAAGAAAAAAAAAAGAAAGAGGCTGGGAGGTTTGGCCTAGTGGAAAGAGTATGCCTAGCATTCATGGAGACCTGGGTTTGATTCCTAGGTACCACATACATAGAAAAAAGCCAGAAGTAGTGTTGAGGTTCAAGTGGTAGAGCTCTAGCCTTGAGAAAGTCCAAGGACAGTGCTCAGACCCTGAGTTCAAGCCCAGGACTGGCAAAAAAAAAAATGAGCAAAGGTCCTAGATTTGGAGATAAAGAGGCAAGAGGAACCTCAGCCAGAGAGAAGAGACAAGCTGGCTTTCTTCGCCATGAATTTTTTATATTGTTATTATAAAGTTGATATATAGAGGGGTTGCAGATAATGAGTATTTCTTTTTGAACAATGTAACTCCTTCTTTAACTCTCTCCCAGTTTTTCCCTTGGGAAAACACCTTTTTTTTTTTCCCTTCCATCTTAGACCTTCTTATCCAATTCTCTTAGTGCTGCATGTGATCAAAAGTGATTCCTTTTCTTTTTCTTTCTTCTTTCCTTTTTTTTTTTCCACTATGGACTGAGGATGGGCAGTTGCTCAGGGCATTTGTCACTGATTCCTTGTTAAAAATCTTTTTGGATGTAATGATGAATATTTCAAATATAAAGGAAATAATGTGACAGATACTCACTTATCCACCACCCAAATTTAGTGGATAATATTTTGCTGGTTTTGCTTCAGAGCTTAACAAAAGAAAAAAAATTTTTTTGGTCAGTTGCGAGGCTTGAACTCTGAGCTGGGCACTGTTCCTGAGCTCTGCAGCTCAAGGCTACCCTACCCTTAGCCACAATGTCACTTCTGGTTTTCTGGTGGTTAATTGGAGATAAGAGTCTCACAGACTTCAGTGCCGAGCTGGTACTGAACTGCAATCCTCAGATCCCAGCTTACTGATTAACTAGGATTACAGGCTTGAGCCACTGCACCTAGCTAGAGCTTAACAAAAATCTTAAAGGAGAGCCCTGCTTTCTCTATTTCCATTTCAGTGCTGTCTGCCAACCTCATGCACTCTATTTCTTCTTTTTCTTTTTTTTATTAAAGAATTTATTAACATTGATTTTACATCATATTTCAAATGATATGGTTAACAAACAGGTATTCAAGAAGGGGATCTCCACATACAATCACTGGCACTTAGGTTTTAGAACACAATTAAAATTAAGCTGAGGGTTTCTGTAAGTCATAGGTGTATATTAATCTATCTAATAAAACATCATATCTATAGAGCATATAGCCCATCATAGATTTTATGACTATGTAGTCCAAAACCATGCCCATAACTTTGGGTACCCAAATAATGAGTCCTCGTTCTTGTACTGTTTAGATCTGACAGCCACATATCAAGGATACCATGCGTCTTTTGTTGCTTTGGTCTTGACGTGTCTCACTCAACGTAATTCGCTGTAGGTTCATCCACTTCCCATTGCCATTATTCCCAAATGCCATTATTTTATTTTGTCTGTTGCTATGTATAATTCCATTGTGTATATACACTACACACACACACACACACACACACACACACACACACACATCACATTTTTTGTATCCATTCATCCTCAGTAGGGCATCTAGGTTGTTTTCATCGCCTGGCTATTGTGAATAGTGCAGAGATGAACATTGCTGAGTAGGTCCTTATCATATCCTGGGTTATGATGTCCAAGATAGATGCCCAGCAGTGGTATGGCGGGGTCGTAGGGAAGGTTTATTTTCAGTTCTTTGAGAAACTTCCACACTGCTTTCCAGAGTGGCTGAACTAGCTTACAATCCCATCAGCAGTGTAGTAGGGTTCCTTTTTCTCCACAACCCCGCCAGCATCTGTCATTGTCTGAGTTCAAAATCTTGCCTATTCTTATTGGAGTAAGGTGGTATCTTACTTAGGGTGGTCTTTATTTGCATTTCCTTTATGACCATGGATGATGAGCATTTTCTCATATGTTTTTCTGCCATTTTAAACTCTTCTTTTGATAAGTCTCTGTTTAGTTCCCTTGCCCATTTAGTGATTGGTTTGTTGGGTTTGGGGGGAATTAGTTTCTTGAGTTCCCTGTAAATACTAGATATTAAGCATTTGTCTGATGTATTATTGGTAAATACCTTTTCCCAGTTGGTTGGCTGTCTTTCTACTTTAGTAGCTATGCTATTATCTGTGTAAAACCTTTTTATTTTTAGGTAGTCCCATTTGTCGAGTCTCTCTTCAATCTGTTGTGACCCTGGGACTCTGTTCATGAAGTTTTTGCCTATGCCTATGAGTTCCAGTGTCTCTCCTACTCTATCATGTAACAGTTTCAAGGTTTCAGGTCTGATACAGAGCTCTTTGAGCCATTTTGAGTTAATGCTTGTGCATGGTGAAGGGCTAGGGTCAATTTTTAGTTTTCTGCATGTGGCTGCTCAGTTTTGCCAGCACCAATAATTGAACAGACTGTGTTTGTTCCACTGTATATCTTTGGCTCCTTTGTCAAATGTAAGATGACTATAGGTATGTGGGTTTTATTTCTGGATCTTCTATTCTGTTCCATTGATCTTCTGGTCTATTTTTGTGTCAATACCGTGCTGTTTTTGTTATTATGGCTGTATAGTAGAGTTTGAAGTCTGGTATTGTAATATCACCTGCATTGGTCTTTTTGCCTAGAATTGTTTTGGCTATTCTAGGTCTTTTCTTGTTCCATATGAACCTTTGGATTACATTTTCTATTTCAGTAAATAGATTGGGATTTTGATGGGGATTGCATTGAATTTGTATATCAGTTTTGGCCATTTTCAGTATATTGGTTCTCCCTACCCATGAACATGGCATGTCTTTCCATTTCCTGGTGTCCTCTTTAATTTATTTTATTAAGCTTTTATAATTTTCATTAAATAATTCATTTACATCTTTGGTTAAGTTAATTCCTCAATATTTTATTCTTTTGGGGACTATTGCAAATGGGATCATTTTCTTGATTTCGCCTTCTGTTTGCGTATTGTTGGCATACAAGAAGGCTACTGACTTTTGCAGGTTAATTTTGTATCCCGCCACTTTGCTAAAGTGCTTTACTAATTCTAGGAGTTTGGGAGTGGAGTTTATTGGGTCGTTCGGGTGTAGGGTCATGTCATCTATGAATAGGGATAGTTTAATTTCTTCTTTCCCTATGTGGATCTCTTTGATGTTCTTCTCTTGCCTTATTGTTCTAGCTCAGAGTTCCAGCACTATATTGAAGAGAAGTGGAGAGAGTGGGCATCCCTGTCTAGTTCCTGATTTTAAGATAAACGGTTCTAGTCTTTCTCCATTTAGTATGATACTGGCGGTAGGTTTGTCATATATGGCTTAAATTATTTTAAGGAATGTACCTCCTATTCCTATTTTTTTGAGTGCTTTCAACATGAATGGATGTTGTGTTCTGTCAAATGCCTTCTCAGTGTCCAAAGAAATTATCATGATTCTCATCCTTAACTCTATTGATATGATGAATTACATTAATTGATTTGCGAATGTTAAACCAGCCTTGCATCTGTGGGATGAAGCCTACTTGATTGTAGTGTATAATTTTTAAAATTTGTTTCTGGACTCTGTTGGCTAGTATTTTATTGAGGAGCTTTGCGTTTGTGTTCATTAGAGAGATAGGTCTGTAGTACTCTTTTTTGTTGGGTCTTTCCCTGGTTTGTAGATGAGTGTTACTAGGGCTTGAACTCAGGGCTTGAGCACTGTCCGTGGGCTTTCTCAAGGCTAGAGATCTACCACTTGAGCCACAGTGATCATTTCCAGCTTTTTCTATGTATGTGGTACCAAGGAATCAAACTTGGGTCTCCATGCGTGCTAAGCAAGCACTCTACCACCATGCCAAACTCTTGCCCCAAGTGTTTCTATTTTTCTACCACATGCAGATGGCCTCAAGCAATCACCTCTATTGTCTCATGCTTGAAAGTTTTATCATCCATAACATTTAATCATGAGCATGGATTCTAGATAAGACATTCAATGGGAAATGAATCAATGAGTTTGCCATTTGTGTTTTTCAGCCAGTAAATTTTTAGATAAATCCGTGTTACTGCATGCTGTTGTATTTCCTTCATTTTGACTGCCTAGCCTGTCATGAGAGACCCAGACAAGGATGGGTGCTGAGACAGATATTGGCGTGGGACACTTGGGACTCCTCTGGAGGGTTCATAACATCGCTGGAGGATCAGGGTAAGGAAGGCAAAGATCTGAGAGCCCTGGGATGAGAGGGGCACAGGCAGGTTCAGAGGCCTGGAGTCGGCTCAGGAGAGACCTCATCTGCTGCTTTATATTGGGCCAGTGGGAAATACCACATCAGACTTGTATTTCAGAAAGGTTGCTCTGGCCCCATTGTGGAAAATGGCTGGGAACAGGGACATAGAACGGCTGTTGAGGTTATTTGGAGAGCCTATGTGATGCTGTGACCCAGCAGGTGAGAGAGGGGGGGTGGATTAGAGAGAGATGGGACAGGGGTGGCACAAGGAAAGACAGGGCTGACATTTGGCTAGTTGGCTGTGGCCTGGGGCTCTGGGATCTAGGAGGAACATGGCAGTAGTGACAGGTGTGGAAATGGCAAGGTACTGAGAGTGTGAACAAGGTGGCAAAGACAGGTAGATGTAGGGGCTTAGAGCTGGGATAAAGTCTGGTGAAGCAGTGAAGTGGGATTAAATTGCCTAGGGGGAGAGTCTACTGATTTTGAAGAAGTAAGAACCATATTAAGATGGAATTGTAATTTCCAGAAGGGAAAGAGGGAGGGACAGTGGGAGGGAAAGAGGACAAAAAGAGGGGTGGCGGGGAGAACCCATGTGTGTTCTGGTGGTTCTGGTGATTGAACCCAGGGCTCTGTGTATGCTAGGCAAAATGCTATGCCACTAAGCCATATTCCTAGCTGGATGGGGCATTTTCTCCTGTTCTGCATTTTTTTTCATTACTTCAAAATTCCCTGGGCATAGCTGGGTGCCAGTGGCTTGCACCTGTAATTCTAGCCACTTAGGAGGCTGAAATCTGAGGGTGGTGGTTCAAAGCCAGCCCAGGCACAAAAGTCTGTGAGACTCTTATCTCCAGTTAACCACCAGAAAACCAGAAGTAGTGTGTGACTCAAGTGCTCAAGTGGTAGAGCACTAGCCTTGAGCAGAAGAGCTTAGGGACAGAGCCCAGGCCCTATGTTCAAGCCCCACAACTGTCCAAAAAAAATCCATGCATACAAAGTGGTTAAATATGAAAGTGAGAAAGTAAGGAAGGCTCTGCACCCAAGCATCGCCACAGAATCTGCTCAGTGGCCCCTGGGTGCAAGGCAGACATCATGGCCGCTCCTTACAATTTAAATCAGGCTGCATGGAGACTAAGGAGGATGAAGCCTGCGTTTCTTTGGAATGCATAGTGCCTGGCCATAGAGACACTCCTGAATATCTGTACAAGGGATGAGGAGAAAGACTCACAGACCGCATGGCCTTTTCTTCCCTGTCCCCTTCTCTGGACTCTGCTATTTTGAGATGGCCGCAGTAGCTGAGGCTCTGGCAGCATCTTGTATCTCTTTATCTGCTGTGGTAGGTGGCTCCTCTAAGCCTTTGCAGGAAGAACTTTCCAGGCAGACCTGGGGCCTGCTGGGCCTTGCAGTGCCCACCATGGCCTCTGAGTGGAGTCACAGTTCTGACAGTTCGTTTTGTGTCTTGTGCTGGCTGGAGAGCCTTGACCAGGGCAGTTGGCTCAGTCCCTCCTTGCTGCCCATAGAGAACCAGGGAGGAAGCTTGGACCCCCCTGTATGGAAAGGTTTGTGTGTCTGGCACGTACATCATTTGTGGTTTGTGCAGGACAGGAATATAAAGCAAAGGTTCCCACAGGTACCCTCAGGTGACCCCACAACCCATCCCATGACAGGGGCCAAGTGAAGTAATTTCTCCCATACCAGAGGCATGAGAACCACCACCTAGAGGCAAAGGAGTCCTTTGCAAAATCTCAGCTATAACTATGAGACCAAGCTGTACTCAGATTTATAAGCTTCCTGCCTCAGCCTCCTGTGTGCTGGGATTGCAGGCATGTACCACCATGCCTGCCCATTTGCTTTGTTTGGGTAACATCATTTAAGGCACCCTGCTGGGGGCAGCAGTGTTGCTGGATTGTTCCAGAGTATGTGTTACCATAACATGAGTGCTTGAGTGTAGGGTAGGCCCTGGGCTTTACCTGTGTCACCTCTGGTTCCCTGGCATCAGTCCAGGGCTTAGTTTGAACATATACTGATACATTGTTGAATGAATTCATGAAGAAGGAATCAAACAGAGCAGAGATAGACCTGTGGCCCGCAGTCACCATGGATGTGTGGAGATCCCTTACCCCTGGCTTCTTATCTGCAGGCCCGGGCCCTGGGTTCTCTCCAGGCTCCCTTCCTGGGGGTGCCAACCTTCCTCTTTTGGCAGCAGTTCTCAGGCATTCTGTCTGCACAGGCCAAAGCTGGCAGGGATCGGAGGGCCCAGCCCAGGGTGAGGTCTGGTTGTAAGTTCAGTCAGGCCTTCTTGGGAAAAAGAAAGGAAAAGAAAGGAAGGAAGGAAGGAAGGAAGAAAGGAAGGAAGGAAGGAAAGCAGGCAGGCAGGCAAAACATTGCAACTGAGAAGAAGCTATGGCTTTGAAAGCTTTCTTCCTGGGTTTTCTTGTGTGTGTTGAGTTGCGTAGGAGGGATGGAACACTCACTGGTGAACTGGACTGCATGTCTGACCTACCTCAGGTCAGCGGGGATAGTCTTGTCTGGGAATGCCTGGGTGGCCATGCATCTGTTGGTAACATGGCCATTGTGTTCCTCAGAGCCCTCCCCTGCTTTCCTTTCAATCCACATGCTCCCTGCATCTATGGGTTGTATGTGAATCAATTATGCAAGAATCCAGACAAAGGTGTCTCCTGGCTTGCTCACTCCAGCTGTGCAGGTTTGAAAAGAAGACCAGGTATCTGGCCATGACAGCCAGCATTTCCTCAATCAGCTAGAATCTGATTCGGGGCTTGCTGATGCACAACAAAAATTCAGGGGGGATAGACTATAGACTGCTGTTCCTTAAAAACAAGGTCATTGCTTCTCATCAGGCTCTCCAGTTCCAGCACATAGGACCACAGTGATCTCATTCTTGACCAATGGCCAATGCATTCAACTGTCTGGTGGAATAATCTATTAACTGGGCACCTGCCAATTGTCTGGAATAGGAATGAGTTTAGGCATATGTTTTAAAAAGTGATAACATTGTTACAGGCCCTGCCCAGACAAGGAGATGGGAAACCTAAACCCGCCAACATGTGCTGAAGTCAGATTTGGACCACTGGACTGTGTTTTGAGCAGACACGTTGCCCCTGGACTGACCTCTATTCCCTGTTGTTTATTAATCATATGAGATTTAAGGGAAGTAATGTATACTTCAAGCCCCAGATCTAGTCTCCTAGAATCTGCATCGCCTATCTGATTCTGTGTATGAGGAACTGAGGCCCAGGGATGTCCAGTGACCTTTGCTCCCAACTCCCAGCCTGAACTACCAGGAGCCCCGAGTCCCTCCTGCCTACTTAGGTTTGTAGGTGAATCAAGAGGGCCAGCTCTATTTCAAGGTGGTCTTTTGATACAGGCAGCTACAACATTCCATGTCCCAGTAGGCCAAGCCTCTGACTTTTAGGGGTCCATGTTTTAATCCTGAGTGAGAAAGGGCTTACAAATTGCTACAGATACCACCTGTTTCATCCAAGCTCCGCACCTAGCTCAGTGGACGTTGGTGGCTGCTGTGGGCACAGGCAGCCATGAGGAGAAGTACTGGGCACATAGCCCAGCCCAGAACTGGTGGACCTATGAATGGAAAGAATTTTTGTGAGAAGATAGTTGTCATGAGTGGTCAGACAGCTGGTTATTGGCGACAGTGGTGATATTAACAGCTAATGTATCCTGAAGTGGGTAGGCTAGCCATTATTATCCTGATTCACATATTTTCATTCACTTAATTCTGTCATCCTAATGTGAAGGCAGAAAGAACACGAGTTCAAGGCCAACCTGGGCTATGGAGTGAGACTTCTCAAGAAGTTGCATTTTTCCATCTATTAATGGGGATTAGTAAGTCTTTCTGTAAGACATTATCTTTCTTGCTAAGAAATACCTAAATGTCCTATATTTAGTTAGGGCTGCCATCCCCTCTGTGGCTTAGAGCTCAGATTCTGGGGTCATTTGTGAAAACCTGAATGAAACTTTGTAAATCAAAGCTTTTTGGGCCTTTCTGGAAGTCCTTTGGGATGATGTTATAGAAGTGACAAGAATATTTTCTCCTGGTGGATTGCTGCGATATGCTTTCTGACAGAAACATGTTAGATAATATTTGTCATGTGACTTTGTAGGCTGATAATCATAGTAGTCAGGAACTGTGAGTTAGGGTTGTATAAACCTTTCTAATGATTGTAGGAGCATCTCTCTCCCACTGGCAGGTTACAGAGAAACAAGTTTTAGGTGTTGCTCTGGGGAAAATATACTTAAAATAGAAATAGTATCTAAGGGAAGGGAGGAAGAAGCTTAAGTTGGCTAAACAGTTATGTCTAAAAGTGTTGAATACATTATGATTATAAAAATCCAGTAGGCCTGAGGTCTCACTGGGAATAAAAATAAGCTGAGAAATGATCTACTTAGAAATGAAAATTTAGGACTGACTGTGATGGCACACATCTGCAATCCCAGCCCCGTTTAGTAGTGGCAGCATAAGAGTAAAGAGTTTAAGGCAAGCTGGGTGCAGTAGCTCACACCTGTAATCCTAGCCACTCAGGAGGCTGAGATCTGAGGGTCTTGGTTCAAAGCCAGCCCAGGCACTAAAGTTTGTGAGACTCTTATCTCCAATTAACCACCAGAAAACCAGAAGTGGTGTTGTGGCTCAAGGGGTAGCATGATAGCCTTGAGCTGAAGAGCTCAGGGACAGCGCCCAGGCTGAGTTCAAGCCCCTTGAATCACCAAAAAAAAAAAAAAAAAAAAAAAAGGGCCGGGAGTGCTTGCCTAGCAGGCATGAGGACCCAGGCTCGATTCCTTGGTACCACATACATAGAAAAAAGCCGGAAATGGTGTTGTGGCTCAAGTGGTAGAGTTCTAGCCTTGAGAAAGTCCAAGGAAGTGCATGGGCTCTGAGCTCAAGCCCAGGACTGGCAAAAAAAAAAAAAAAAAAAGAGTTCAAGGCAAGTCTGGGCTATATGAGACCTATCTCTAATCCCACCACAGTTGCCAAAAAATTAGGTTAAGAGGGAAATAAATTTATAACTGAAAAGGTTTTTTTGTTGTTGTTGTTGTTGATACCGGAATTTGGACTTAGGGCCCCATGCTTGTTAGGCAGGCACTGAATCACTTGAGCCATGCTTCAACACCTAAAAGTTCCACATTCCCACCTCTGTGTATCTGTCTCTCTTTTCTTTCTGCCGGTCCTGGAGTTTGAACCCGCTTGGCTTGCTGACTTGGCTGGTGCTTTACAACTTGAGCGAGACTTCCTACCCTACTTTTTTTTTTCTTTTACAGACTTTCCTCCATACCTCAGCCTCCTGAGTAGCAAGGATTATAGGTGTCATCTACCAGTGCCCCAGCTTGTCTCATCATTCTTTCCCTGGCTCCTTCATGTCTACCTTGTTCTTTCATGACCCCTTTGTTTCTGTTGTCCCAACCCCACCTTCATTTCCTTCTCCTTTCCACTTAATCAGTTATAAAAGCATTTTATTGAGTGCCACTCTGTGCAAACCTATAGGTAGATATTTAAGATCTATTCAAGGCATGCTATCTCCCTTGAGTATCCTGATTAAATGTTATAAAGGAGAGTACAATCATTTTTGGTGGCAGAGAATGAAAGGACCTTGATCTTAAGGAGATCTAGTGGGTTGGCGAGAGCGATTTCTGCAGGTAAACACTCTTGAGAAGAGAAAGTGCAAGAAATCAGGTGTGTGGCACTTGGGCATGGGGCAGGGTGGGGGGAGTAAGAGAGGGAAAGAAGAAAGTCAGGTTCTGTGGGGTTCGAGGAGACTCATAGCCAGTTTCCTGAGAAGGCCTAGCAGCACAGGAAGCTCCCAGCTGTGTACCTCAGCGGGCTTGCCAGGCTTCCTAGGTCTTCTAGCAAGGCTTCTGGGAGAAATGGAAGGTTTGCCTGTGTCTACTCAGATCCCAGTTGAGCTGGCACCAGTTGTCTCCTGCTGCTTTCTCTCAGGGGCTCCCCTTCATTTTCAGTCAAAGAGGCCTGATTGGACAGGGGCTCAGGAGAAATGGCTTGGCTGGTGGGCTCCCTTGGGAACAACCTGTGTGCAGTCATGTGGAAATCATCACATGGTCGGGACAGTACAGTCAGGTCACAGGTCAGCACCTCATGAGCCAGAGGGAGTTGGCCACCTTGGAACATGGACCCCAAATCGCGTTCCTGAAAACAATAGATGCTCGTCTCAGAAAAATGAAGAAAAGGGCCAGGAGTGTGGTCTAGTGGTAGAGTGCTTGCCTAGCATGCATGAAGCCCTGGGTTTGATTCCTTCATACCACAAACACAAAAGAAGCCAGAAGTGGTACTGTGGTTAGTGGTCGAGTGCTAGCCTTGAGAATGCTCAAGGACAGCACGGGGTTCAAGCACTAGGACTGGCAAAACAAACAAATGAAAAAAAACCCAACATAATTAGCTCACATAGTATATAGAATGTTTAAGGTTAAATCTGAAATAGCAACATTCAGAGGCCTAGCTAGACCCAATATAAACAGAGGCTTGAGGACATGTCTTATCTTGAGGATTTTCTTAATCTTTCTAGTTTGAAAAGCAAATAAACAAAATAAGGATGAATGCCAATGGTCAGTGGGCTTTTCTTTTCTTTTCTTTTTCTTTTTTTATTGTAATTAGTAAAAGGGTTACATGATATTTGCCAGATAGAAGGTGCATTAATTCACATACATTGATACCCTTTCACATGTCTTGGTACCCATTTCCCTCCCCCCCCCCCCGGGCTTTTCTTTTATGTGGGTAAGTGTTGGTATAGGAGTTGTTTGCAAACCTTTCCTGGACTGGGCTTAATTGTGGGTATGGAATGGTGAGAGACTAAAGAGACAAAGGGATCTTGAGCAGAAAGAAGAAGATAGCCTGAACTGGTGTGTGTGTGTGTAAGAGAATCATTTTGTGATTTCTTGTTTCCAATTAACCTAGGGGAAAAAGCCAAAAGTGTAGCTGTGGTTCAAGTGATACCCAGCCTTGAGCAAAAAAGCTAAGGAATAGCACCTAGGGCCTGAGTTCAAGCACTAGTATCCTCTCTCTCTCTCTCTCTCTCTCTCTCTCTCTCTCTCTCTCTCTCTCTCTCTCTCTCTCTCTCTCTCTCCTCTCTCTCTTTTTCTCCCTCCCTCCCTCTCCTTCTCCCCCAGCACAGTATCTGGCACATGAACCAGAGCACTTCATTTCTTCCAGGAACTCCTAGCCAGCCCTCCCTGTGATCCAGTGAGTGTTTTCCTTCTAGTGCAATTCATCTGCACAGGCTCCAGTGTGCTTTGTGTTTTTTATCCTGCTCACCCATGTCACTCACTGTCTCCCATCAATTGGCTGGTTCCCTAAACTCAGGGCTGCAGCTTGCTATGCACACATACATATGCACTGTACTACGACAGCAGGACAGACAGCTGGGGTCTCTGTTTGGCCCAGAGCCATAATTTATCCTGCATGTAGCCATCATTTACATGTGAAAATAGTGTCTGGCTCACAAGTCTTCCCTTTCACTGTGAATACAAGCCTGGAAGGAGAAAAAAACAAACTTGAAAACACTATTATAAAGGTGTGTGTGTGTGTGTGTGAGAGAGAGAGAGAGAGAGAGAGAGAGAGAGAGAGAGAGAGAGAGAGAGAGAGAGAGAGAGAGAGAGAGAGGAGAGAAAGGGACACATAATGGTTAAGACAAGTGGTTCATAAACTGTTACTCAGTTCTTAATATTTTCAAACCAATTTCTCGTGTGACATCAGGTGTTTGCGTCAGATATCTGAATGGGTTAGTATGCTCAAATCCCCCAGTGCCCTTGTCAGACCTCTTTACCAAATGGCCCAGACTGAATTAATTACTTTCTGTAACAGTAAGTACTGCCTATTCCTGCTTGTCACTAAAGAATAAAATGAAGTAGAATAATTTATTAAGAAGAGGAAAGTGCCAGGTGCTGGGGGTTCGTGCTACTCATTAGGCTAAGGTTACAGAGATCTCAGTTCAAAGTCAGTTGGGCAGAAAACTCTGAGAGACTCCAAGTCCAAAATATCTTTCAAAAAGCTGGGCTGGGGCTGGGAGTTTGGCCTAGGGGTAGAGTGCTTGCCTAGCATGCACGAAGACCCAGGTTCGATTCCTTGGTACCACATGCATAGAAAAAGCCAGAAATGGTGCTGTGGCTCAAGTGGCAGAGTGCTAGCCTTGAGGAAAAAGCCCAACGACAGTGCTCAGGCCCTGAGTTCAAGCCCCAGGACTGGCAAAAAAAAAAAGCTAGGCTGCAGATTTGGCTCAAGGGATAGCTGCAAACCAAACAAGCAAGCAACTGAGTGCAAGGGTCCTGAATTCAAATCCCAATACCTAGGGGGAAAAAAAGGAGGGGGAGCACCATAAGTAATTCATATGTCTGTTATATTTCTTTGGCTTTCCTTGGAAAGACTGGGGTTTAAATCCAGAGCCTTGAACTCTCAGTTTTCCTCCTTTGTCTCAAAGCACAAGGATTGCAGGCGTGTACCACTATGACTGGCACTATATATTTCCTTTCTTTCTTTCTTTCTTTCTTTCTTTCTTTCTTTCTTTCTTTCTTTCTTTCTCTCTTTCTCTCTTTCTTTTTTCTTTCTGTCATGGGGCTTGGACTCTGGGCTTGGGCTCTGTCCATGAGCTCTTCAGCTCAAGGCTACTGCTCTACCCCTTGAGCCACAGCACCACTTCCTATTTTCTAGTGGTTAACTGGAGATAAGAGTCTCAATGTCTTTAGTGTCCAGGCTGGCTTTGAACTGCCACCCTCAGATCTCAGCCTCCTGAGTAGCTATGATTACAGGCATGAGCCACCGCGCCCTGTTCACTATATATTTCTTGAATTGATGTTTGAAAATGGTGTAGTGACCAAGGAAGGGTCATAGCTGACGTTTCATGAGCATTCTTTATGTGCCTGGCATCTTATTTATTCCTCACAGTATCCACAATGTCACTGTTCTGTAATTGTGACTATGATGAAGAGAAGAAGACAGATTTAGGGGAAGTGTTTTGCCTAAGGTCACACAGCTAGTCAGAAATGAACCCAGCATTTGAACTTTACCTGTCTAACTCCTAGATCCCTATACTGTACCACCAAGTCCTCATTATTCCTAGCCGTAGGTGCCAGTTCTACTTATCTCCTTTCTCTCGCCCCATCCAGGAAATTACTTACACAGATTTTTTTTTGTGCAACATTTAAATAGAACTTAGACATATAGCTTTACCTAATTCTATCATTGGGATATATATATATATATATATCAGTTAAAAACAAAACAAAACAAAAAACAGTTGTTTGGCTCCAGTGGCTCATACCTCGAATCCTAGCTACTCAGAAAGCTGAGGTCTGAGGACCTGAGATCAGACCAGGCAGCAAAGTCCCTGAGATGGGTGCTTCCAATTAGCTACTCGAAAAAGCCAGAAGGGGAGCTGTGGCTCAGAGGGTAAAACACTAGCTGTAAGCAAAAGAGCTTAGGGAAAAAGCTTAGGGCTGAGTTCAAGCCCTAGGACCCACCCCAAATCCCCACACATAAAGTTGTTTGTTTTGCATGTTTATTTTTTACTATGTGTTTATTTTATATTTTTTGATGCCAGTACTGTGATTTGAAATCTGGGCTTCTTATTTAAGATTTTCACTAGGGACTGTTACTCTACCACTTAGATAAGAGGCTTGGGACTTTCTGCCTAAGATGGCTTTCTCTTATTTCTCAGATCTCTGCCTCCTGCGTGGTAGTAGGGTTAAAGATATGAACCACCCAAGCCCAGCCCCAAAGCTTCCTCTCCCTTACATTGTCCCTTTGCCGACTCATAGGTGCTTATATATGACGAGGCAGCTTGTATATGCTGAGCAAAACACTTTCAAGAAGCTTACAAACTAGTCCAGGGGAACTATCCCACCAAGATGGATGGACCTGCTACCCATGGAACTCCCCAGTGATTGCATTCATCTTGGGACAAGGTGGGGAGCCAGAAGCGGGAGAAAATATCTCTGATCTCAGGGCCCTCGCTTCTCACAAAGACACCAGAAGGCTAGCAAAAGAACCCATGGAGGGGTGGGTCAGACAGACATTTCTGGCCAAGTGGGGGGCGGGGGAACGAAAGAAGGGGGAGGTGGAGGGGAGGGAGAGGCAGACAGACTGACAGACACAGACATACAGACAGACAGACACACACACACACACACACACACACACACACACAGAGAAATGTTCACACACAAAGAAATGTTTTATACTTTTTTGAGTACATCCTGGGGCTGAGCACTGGAGTCACCGAGAAAATAAGAGAGCAGGTTCCCTGCCCCTGCACTGCCCACAATCTAGTGGAAAAACCAGCAGACAGCTACATAGCATTGGAGATGAACGCCATAGGCCCCACAGCTCATGGTGGATGGAGGCTTGGACCTGACTAAGTAGCCACTAAATTTAGGATATGTGTATCTTTTTTCTTGGTGCTCAGCCTTCCTAACTATAAAATGAATTTGAGGCTGAAGATTCCTGGAATGCTAACATATAAAATTCTATGATACTGAACCTTTTTTGGGAGGGGGGAGGGGGTTGGTCATAGTGCTTGAACTCAGGGCTTGGGCACTGTCCCTGAGCTCTTTTGCTCAAAGCTAGTGCTCTACCACGTTGAACCACAGCACCCACTTCCGCTTTTTGAGTGGTTAATTGGAGATAAGAGTCTCCTAGATGGGGCCAGAGTTTGGCCTAGTGGTAGAGTGCTTGCCAAGCATGCACGATGACCAGGGTTCGATTCCTTGGTACCACATACATAGAAAAAAGCCGGAAGTGGTGCTGAGGCTCAAGTGGTAGAGCTCTAGCCTTGAGAAAGTCCAGGGCAGTGCTCAGGCCCTGAGTTCAAGCCCAGTGCTGGCAAAAAAAAAAAAAGTTTCCTGGAGACTTCAAAGAGCAGTCCTCATACCTCAGCCTCCTGAATAGCTAGGATTAGAGACATGAGCCACTGGCACCTGGCTGATACTGAATCTTTAGCCACGTGATTCTTTTGTGCTGTTTGCGTTATGTTGGGAATTGAACCCAGGGCCTTGTGAATGCTGCACACACACTCATTCACCAGCCCTCTGCTATGGTATTTCAAGAGAGCTTCTGCTTTGCTTTCTGGTTAGGTCTTGGGTTGGAGAGGGAGAGAGGCTCATGGCAGCAGGCCTGGGTGTTGGAATATTTTCAGCCTGATCCTTGGCAGGAAGGTGGCCCTGCTTACATCACAGCTGCTGCTGCTGCTCTCTGCCAGGCCCCTTGGCCTCCTCAGCTGCTGCCTGTGGAGGGTGTCCAGGCAAGAGCCTGGCAGGCCATGACTCCCAGGTCAGAACTTCTGACCATCATGGACCTGCTCAGGGATAGCTGTTTAAAGAGAGGAAGGAGGAAAGGGAGAGGGAGATAGGGGGGATCAAGTTGGCTTGGGATTATTTTGGGGGTATCAAGGTCAGAAAGTTAAGCATAGGAAGTGAATGCCAGAGGCAGGGACAGCCAGAAAGAGTGAGTTGTGGCTGGGAGGGCCCCACAGCCAGGGTGGAGATTTCCTGTCAAAACAGCCCCTTATCCTGGCAGGAGAGAGCATTCCTTTCCCCCTGGAGATAAGAGGCCAGATTTTCCTTTCTCCAGGCTCCTTTGAGCTGAGAGCTGGCAGGCCCATCCTCTGGAGGCTCTGTGGGCCTGGGCAGGGTGGAGCCTCCAGCATTACACCCCAGCTTGACCCCTTGAGTTCCTGGCTTCAGTCCTAGTTACCATGCATCCTTGGGCAAGCTAGGAGCCAGCAGCACAAGGTCAAAATCCCAGGCACCTCCCTATCTCCCTTTCTTGTCCTGAGAAAATGCACATTCTTTACAGGGGCTTTAAGGAGGCTTTAGTAAGTTAATTCAGGAAACCCTTTATATCTGGCTGTTTGTTACCTGGGTCCAGGTGAACCCTGAGTCAGGCTTTCCCCGTGCCTGCCGTTTGCCTGTCTTTTCCACAGTTGGCCTCTGGAGGCAGAAATCTCTTCTCATCTGACCCCAAGGCCATTGTTCAGAAGGGGTTCACTGAGTATTTAAACTAGAGCCCAGATAGAAAGGGCCATCCTGCAATGTGGACAGGAGTTGACAGGAGCCATTCTTGTCACTGGACACTTCCAGCTAAAGAGCTGACCTGACATCTCCAGCACAGGGGTCTTTTCCAGCTGTTTCCCAGCAGCCACCGGATGGAGGCCTTCCCCAGAGCCAGAGGCTGCCCCTCACTGAGCGGTCTGGGTGGGACTCCCTGGGCTCTGGACCTGCCCAGCTTCACATCACATTTCCCCCTTAGCCATGGCTGCTGTGCCCTGCCTTCTCTGTGTATTTTCTCTGTGGGTGGGGGTTCGGCCATGGAAGTCTGGCTAACATCCTCTCTCCACCCTCTCCTTGGAAGACCAAAGTTACCAGACCTGAGGTCAGCAAGGAGACTGTGGTCTGGGGAAAGTGCCCAGGTCAATGCCCAGAAGTTTGTGGGAGCCTCTTCTAAACCTAACAGGACTTCTTCTTCTCAAAGCCATGATTGGCACAGGCAGTACAGCCCAATCCAACCGCATTCCTTTTCATAAAACTTTTTTTTTTTTTTTTTTTTTTTTTGTGAAACATGGGACTTGAACTCAGCTTGTGCGCTGTCCCTGAGTTCTCCAGCTCAAGGCTACCAGCCTATCCCTGGGCCTGGGCCTTGTCCCTGAGCTCTTCAGCTCAAGGGTATCACTCTACCCTTGAGCCAAGCTCCACTTCCCATTTTCTAGAGTTTAATTGGAGATAAGAGACTCAGGTCCTTTTGTGCCCAGCTGGCTTTGAACCTTGAGCCTTAGATCTCAGCCTCCTGAGTAGCTAGGATTTTTTTTTCCAGTCCTGGGGCTTGAACTCAGAGCCTGGGCGCTGTCCTTGGACACTTTTTTTGTTGTTGTTGTTCAAGGCTAGTGTTCTGCCACTTGAGCCACAGTACCACTTCCAGCTTTTTCTGAGTATGTGGTACTGATGACTCAAACCCAGGGCTTTGTGCATGCTAGGCAAGCACTCTACCACTAGGCTTGCTCCTGGCCTGTTTTGTTTTTGCTTTTGTTTTGTGGGTTATGGGGCTTGAACTCCAGCCTGGGCACTGTCCCTGAGCTCTTCAACTCAAGGCTACCACCCTACCCTTGAGCCAAGCCCCATTTCCCATTTTCTAGAGGCTAATTGAAGATAAGAGTCTCAGGCCCTTTTGTGCTCTGGCTGGCTTTGAACCTTGATCCTCAGATCTTAGCCTCCTGAGTAGCTAGGATTACAAGCACGAGCCACTGCAGCTGGCTTGTTTTGTTTATTTTAGACATCCTCGACAATAACAACAGAAAACCAATGTCTTACTCTTCAGTCTCAGCTGACCTGATTTCATGATCCTCCTGTCTTAGCCTGGGATTATGGGCTATACCTAACTTCATTTTATTGAACACCTCTGGTTGTACTAAGATCGTTAAGACCCAAATCAGTGGGAGAGTTCAGAAAATTGACACTTCACACTGGACAGAATTGGAGTTGGCACTTGAAAGAATTGACTCCCACCTTATTCCCCGAGGTCAAACACCAAGTGCCTGCTAATATGCTTGTCCACAGGCAGGTCATTCTGACCTTGGTCCCCAGGACACAATAGTACTGACACCCCAGGAGAGCATTCCACTCTGAACTTGGCCAAGGACACTGCCGTTGGCCCTCAAAACACCCTAGTCCATTTTTATTATCTACTTCCTTGTTAAGGCCTATATAAACCTACCTCAAAATCTAGTCCCGTGAACAAATTCCAAACCCATGGGAGGCTCTGTGTCCCTTGCTGCCAGTAAACAGTCCTCTTGACAAATCCTGCCTATTTCTTTTCTGTTCTCCATGTTTCTAACAGTGTTCCTTAGCATTTCCCACTCAAGGCTGGCATTCTATCACTTGAGCCACTGCTCCACTTCCTCTTAGATATTCCTTTTCTCTTCCTTCTCCCTGTCAGGCAGTTTCAGGTTTGCTGCAGCTCTTTGTTCCTGTGCAGCAGTGTAGGCCCTTGTGGATGCCAGGATAGCTGCTCGAGGAGTGGGGTGTCTTGAGGCCCAGGCACTGCAGAAGGTACACTAGTGGCCTTCCCTAGCCCCTGCCCCTCAGGCAGGTCCCTTCCCAGAACTTGGCCTCTCCTTTCCTTTTCCTTGTATAGTTGTTCTTCCTGTGATCTCCCAGGCCCCACCCTCCCTTGATCTGGTCTGGGCCCTTCCCTCCCTTCCTCTCTCCAGGCCCTTCCTCCACTCTTTCTATTCCTGGTGGAACCAGCCTCTCCCATTGTCCATTCCCAGGAAAGGGCTGTCTGGCCTGTGGCTTGGGGGATGGTGGTTGGGTGTGGACCCAAGCCTGAAAGCAAGCATTCCAGCCCTCAGCAGCCCTTGGGCCTTCATCATTTTCAGAAATCTCACTTGCTAAGTTTGTCAGAGTTGCAACCCCACACCCAGATAGAGACTGGTGACTTCCCAACTGCTTCTTCTAATTTCAGCTGTACCCTCATGGCAGCGGGTGGCGAGGACACCATAGGTGCCATGGAATTTCCCAGCAGCCACCTCACCAGAAAAAACTGGATCCTTGGTGAACCTGAGTTGCCTCCACACAGTCCTGTTAGCGGTTCCTTGTCCCTCTTTGTAGCTAGAGCTTTCTGCGTTTGTTGGTGGTGTAAGGTAGTACAGGGACTGGAGGGTCATTCCCATGAGCACCCCTGGAGAGCTGATGGTAGATTCTGAAGAACTGCGGTCCACCGGCAGGAGCCTGAGAGACAGAGATCTGGGGGGGAGGTATCAGGCCTTCCTGCACTCAGACCTTCACAGACTCCCCATGTGCCTGTTCTTTCCTTGGGCGTAATGGTGATTTGTTCTCTTTCCCTCTGTTTTTGTTCTTTCTAAAAGCACACAGCTCAAAGGGGACCAGAGTATTTTTATTCTGTAGATACACAAGCAGATGTTCAGGTCAAGGCCAGATACATTCATACCCAGCAGCTGCAGGCCCTGGGCATCTGGGCCTTTCAGAGCTTGAAGGCATCAGCTGACAAGGTTCCAATCCAGTGACCTGGTTTTTCTAGCAGTGGAACCCACTGCTAGAAGCCCCACTGAGGCAAAGAGACACTTAGAGATCAAGAAACAAGTTTAAGGCTGGGAGTGTAGTTCAAGGGTAGAGTGCTTGCCTAGCACCACAAAACAAAAACAAAACAAAACAAAACCCTCTGGGATAAATTACAGACAGTATGGTGGGTGGAAAACTTTTAATTCAGCCATGCATCTTCTCAACTGAGCATTTCACAAGATGGGTTCCTGCCTCCCCTCCCATGATACAGCTCCACAAAGGCAGGTTTGGGGTGTTTCCTGAGCTAAAGGGGATGTGTGCCACCTGAGTCTTTGTGAAAAGGCTGCTACAGGGGCCTGTGGCCATCTCCTGGAGAGAGAGGCCTGGTCCTCTGCGCAGGTAGAGGCCATGGTGAATGCAGGTTATGTGACAATGGAAAAGTGTCCCGTAAAGAAATGAAGCCTCGCACGTTCAGTGGTGCACACCTGTAATCCCAGCTACTCAGGATGCTGAGATCTGAGAATCAAGGTTCAAAGCCAGCTCAAAGGACCTGAGACTTATTTCCAGTTAACCTCCAGAAAATGGGAAGTGGGTCTTGGCTCAAGGGTAGGGTGGTAGCCTTGAGCTGTAGAGTTTTGGGACAGCACCCAGGCTGAGTGCTGTCCCCCCACCACACACACAAAGAAATGAAGCCTGAACGTCTGCCCTCTTAGCTGCCTGGTGGTTGTGAGAGTCAGGGGGACCATGTAAGGACTTGTTGAGCAGTAAACAATTGTCAGGTTGCCCTATAATGTCTTTGGTGGCTCTGTACAAACTGTGCATCCAACCTTACTGCCTGAGGAAGGACTGAAGTATGACCATCCGAAAACCAGAAGTGAAGATGTGGTTCAATTGGTAGAGAGCTAGCCTGGAATAGAAAAGCAGAGTGTGAAAACGCCAAGTAAGAGTGCAGGACCCTGAGTTCAAGCGCAGTCTGAGCACAAAAATAAAAATTAACAGCAGGGGCTGGGAGTTTGGCCTAGTGGTAGAGTGCTTGCCTAGCATACACGAAGACCTGGGTATGATTCCTTGGTACTACATACATAGAAAAAGCCACAGGTGGGGCTGTGGCTCAATTGGTAGAGCTCTATTCTTGAGAAAGCCCGAGGACAATGCTCAGGCCCTGAGTTCAAGGCCCAGGACTGGCAGAAAAAAAAATTAAAGGCAAACACAAACAAAAGAACCCAGTTGTAAAATATCTCCCTAGGCTCCAGAGAGATTCTACAGAGTCAGTGTGTGTCAGGGTGATTGCTCTCTCAGTTCCTTTTTTTGGTTTTGTTGGTGTTTTGGGGTTTGGTTTCTTGCTTATGGTTTTCTCATAAAGCATTCTAATCATTCTGGGAAGTAGGAAGAGTGCAAGAAAATAGAGAAGATATTTATATATGGAGATGCTCACAGGAGACAGTGGCTTTCAGTTTTAGGATCTGTTGTTGGTTTTCCTAAAGATACTTTTTAAAAAATAGGTTAACTTACATCATACTGTTCTAAATACCTAACCTGCTCATTGTCACCGAGCTTATAAAACTGCCAATGACAGTGGCTTAAGTCTCTGATTAAGCCTGGGGCAGTCTTGTAGAAGGTAGCAGGGAGGGTCTTTTTTGTGGAGCTCTAAGAATGGGAGAAATGAATAAAGAAAAAAACAAAGGGCCTTAAAAAAATAGGTTATGCTCCTCTGACATACAGAAATTTTGTGCAAATCAAAGAAAACAGGATTTCCAGTGAGATGGGATGCACTTGTAATTCCAGCACTTGGGAGGCTGAGGCAGAAGGGCTGAAAGTTCAAGGCCTTAGCTATGTAGTAAGATCTTGTCTTTAAAATTTTTTAAAAGCTAGGCCAGGGGTTTGGCCTAGTGCAAAGATTGCTTGCCTAGCATGCACGAAGACCTGGGTTTGATTCCTCATTGCCACATACATAGAAAAAGCCACAAGTGGTGCTGTGGCTCAAGTGGTAGAGCTCTATCCTTAAGAAAGACCAAGGACAGTGCTCAGGTCCTGAGCTCAAGCCCAGGACTGGCAAAAAAAAAAATAATTTTTTTTTTTTTAAGGACTGGGCACAGTGGCTCATGCCTATAATCCTAGCTACTCAAGAGGCTGAGATCTGAGGATTGCATTTGAAAGTCAGCCCTGGCATTAAAGACTGTGAGGCTCTTATCTCCAATTAATCACTAGGAAACAGAAAGTGGTGCTATGGCTCAAGGGGTAGGGTGGTATCCTTGAGCTGAAGAGCTCAGGAACAGAGCCCAGGTCCAGAGTTCAAGTCCCGTAACCCACAAATAAAATAAAAGCCCATAATTATTTATGCAGATGAAGCCAGAATTAGTATTTTGATATTTCCTTCTACACTTTCCTTGAATGTGTAAATTTTCTTTTTGTATTTAAACTATATCTTGTTTCTTGCTTAACATATATCAAAATGGTTTTCTATGATAATACACATCTCTATAAATACCTAAATCTATAAATTCCTAAAACATCTGGCTGGGTGTTGGTGACTCCTATCTACAATCCTATCTCTTCAAGAGACTGAAATCGGAGGATCATTGTTCAAAGCCTGCCTGGGCAGAAAAGTTTGAAATATATCTCCAATTAACTAGCAGAAAGCCAGAAATGATAGAGGGCTAGCCTTAGGTGCAAAAGCTAGAGGACAGTGCCCAGAGCACCAGTGCCAGTATTGGCATACAAACACACACAAAAGATTCAAATATCTCAGTTCGAGGTTTGCTAGGGTGTTTGCTATGTCTGTAAGAGTAGGGGTGAGTGTGTTTGTGAGTGCATCACTGGATGTGTTCATGCATGCTTGTGCCTGGGATGTGCCACTGTGTGCCTGTGTGTCTGTGTGGGCTTGTGAGTGCCTCGCTGTAAGTTGGCACTGGAATGTTGGCTTGTGCATATATCAGAGTTGCATTCCTCCTTGGCCCTGCAGAAGAGGAATGAAGACAGGTATCTTTTTAGACCCATCCCCTAAGCCTTTGGGTGGAGTAGAGAGATGAAATAGAGAAAGGGCTTCCCCAGTGCCATGATAGGCCTAAAATCTCTCTAAACCTGCCAGCTGATCTTCTAAACCCTCCCTCCTGGTCAGGGCGGCCTTTGGGCTGTGGAGGTAAGTGGGATCTGATGAGGTGTTTATGGGATGCAGGCCAGAGGGAGCCCGCAGCCCTCACTCAGCTGTGCTTCTAGACCTGGTCCTCATTTTAGCTTGGCTCAGCTGAGTTCCAAGGCAGGCTGGGCTGGTTTTCTCCTTAGAAAGACTAGTGAGTGGGGTCAGCCAGCGGATACGCTAAAGTTAACTTAGCTGTTATTGCTTTTTTGTTAATGAAGGGAAGACCAGTTGCAATGGGGCCAAATCATTCAGAAATGTAGTGTGCTACTTGGGACTTCATATGCCAGGATGAATTCTGTATCCAGGCCAAAAAATAAAAAAGCAATTGTCAATATCTTTTAAGACCCGACTGCACTTTTCAACCACCCTTGTGCTTCACTGAGCTTTCATTTATTATTATTTTGAAGGGGGGGAAATATTTTTCCTATGAAGTTATGGCTCTTGGAAGCTGGGAGGAGTATGGCCAGCTCGCTGAGTCTGAGTTCCAAGAGCTGGTGTGTGGAGAGAGGCTGTGAGGAGGATGGAGGCGCCAGGGTGCTGGTTGAGTGATGGCTGGCTATCCATCTTATGTGATTGTGGGGCTGAGGGGAGAGGAACAGAGACTGGCTTCTCCTGGACCACAATTCATAGGAACAAAGCAACTCATTCTCAGATGAGATTGAAAGGCAGAACGAACTGTCCTAGGTTTCCCGGGCCAAGAATACTTGACTTGGCTTCACATTTCATGGTCCACCAGCAAGTTCACAGATACTGTTCAAAGTGACTCCTTCAACTAACCAGCAAGCTTCCTGTGGGAGTTAAGCCACTTGAAAGTCTCTGTTAAGGTCAATGTCCTAATATGTATAAAATGCTCAGAAGAATTCAGATCTTAGATAATTCTGCTATGAAGTTGGTCGGTGAATAAGTCTAATGGGAAGCAGGGAGATGGAATATGCCCATCAGCTAAGAGATAAGAGAGAATCTTTTCATTATAATACCTACATAGGATACAAACACATCTGGTTACACTGATGGATAAGTTGAGGAGAGACCTGATGTGCCTAATGTTAGTATAAGAGCAGCATGGAGGAGATTAGATTCTCATCAGGGAGACATTGTGAAACCAAAGAAATGAACATCTGGGGCTTGAACTCAGGGCCTGGGCACTATTCTTAACATTTTCTGTGGAAGCTGGTGCTCTACTACTTGAGTCACCATTCCACATTGGACTTTTTTGGTGGTGAATTAGAGTTGAGTCTCACAGAGTTTTGCTTTTTTTTTTTTTTTGCTAGTTTCAAACAATAATCCTTTTATTTCAGCCTCCTAAACAGCTAAGATCATAGGCATGAGCCACTGCCCCCTAGTTAAGAATGAAATGTGTGTGTGTGTGGCCTAGGGCTTGAATTCAAGGCCTGGGCACTATCCCTGAGGTTCTTTTGCTCAAGGTTAGCACTCTATCACTCGAGTCACAGTTCCATTTTTGGCTTTTTGTGAGCAATTTGTTGGACATAAGAGTCTTGGGGTCTTTGCTGCCTGGGCTGGCTTTGAACTGCAGTTCTCAGATCCCAGCTTCCTGAGTAGCTAGGATTATAGGTATGAGCCACCAGTGCCCTATTAGTGAGGTGTTTGGAAAGCAAGATCTGATGGGCAGGGGGCTTGGCTCAAATAGATGGATACTTGTGGTCCTCTGGGAAGAGGAGCTTTGGGAGAATGGAGGTGAGAAAGAAGAGGACAAGATGGGCTTCTGCCAGGTTGATGAGAGCTTGATCTTCATGAAGGAATTTGGACATTATTATTATTATTGTTATTATGATTTGCCAGTCCTGGGGCTTGAACTCAGGACTTGGGTGCTGTCCTTGGACACTTTTTGCTCAAGGATAACACTCTGCCACTTGAGTCACAGAACCACTTCCAGCTTTTTCAAGTATCTGGTTCCAGGGAATTGAACCCAGGGGTTTGTGCATGCTAGGTGAGCAAGCTACCACTAGGCCATGCTCCTGGCCCTGGACTTTATTTTGTAGCTCACCGGGATTCATGGGAGATTTTGGAGCAGGAAATAACTTGAAAATATCAATTTTGTTTCAGTGTAAACAAATTACATAACTATGGGCTCATCAAAAGGCACTGCAACTATAATGAATGCAGTCTAGAAAGGAAAAATGTAACTTCCCCTTCCTAGAAACCTAGCTTTAAAACCTAAAGATAGGTATCTCTAACCTAGAAGTATGGATACCCAAAAGTCTACCTTTATAGGTAGGAAGATGGTTCCCACCCCTTCTTATTCCTTGCTCTTCCTTTCCTTTGCTTCTGACACATACATCAAACCTCTTAATTTACCTCTTAACATATATTTTATTGTGTGAGCCAGTTTTGAGGCATGAATTCAGGGCCGGTGTTATCCCTTAGCTTTTTTCACTAAAAGCTAGTGCTCTACCACATAAGCCACAGTTCTTCTTTGGACTTTTGTTTTTTGGACTGGAGATAGGAGTCTCATGAGCCAGGTGCAGTGGCTCATGTCTGTAATCCTAGCTACTCAGGATGCTAAGATCTGAGGATCAAGATTCAAAGCCAGCCCTGGCACAAAAGGACCTGAGACACTTTTTAAAAAAATTATATATATGTCAGTCCTGGGCTTGAGTTCGGGGCCTGAGCACTATCCTTGGACTTTCTCAAGACTAGAACTCTACCACTCTACCACTTGAGCCTCAGCACCACTTCCAGCTTTTTTCTACGTATGTAGTACTGAGGAATCGAACCCAGGTCTTCATGCGTGCTAGGCAAGCACTCTACCACTAGGCCACTCTTTTTTTTTTTTTTTTTTTTGCCAGTCCTGGGCATAAGCTCAGGGCCTGAGCACTGTCCTTGGATTTTTTTTCTCTCAAGGATAGAACTCTCCCACTTGAGCCTCAGCACCACTTCTGGCTTTTTCTAAGTATGTGGTACCAAGGAATCAAACCCAGGTCTTCGTGCATGCTAGGCAAGCACTCTACCACTAGGCCAAACTCCCAGCCCCACTAGGCCACTCTTATCTCCAATTACTGGGAAGTGGGGCTTGGCTCAAGGGTAAGATGGTGGCCTTGAAAAAAAAAAAGAGTCTCATAAACCTCCCTGCCTAGGCTGGTTTCAAACCATGATCTTCAGATGTCAGCCTCCTGAATAGCTAGGACTATAAGCACATGCCATCAATGCCTAGCTCCTCTTAATATGTCAAGTAGGGGGCCTGGAGTTTGGCCTAGTGGTAGAGTGCTTGCCTAGCATGCATGAAGACCCAGGTTCAATTCCTTGCTATTGTATACATAGGAAAAGCTGGAAGTGGTGCTGAGGCTCAACTGGTAGAGCTCTAGCCTTGAGAAAGTCCAAGGACAGTGCTCAGGCCCTGAGCTCAAGCCCAGGACTGGCAAAAAAAAAATTTTTTTTTAAGTAGCTTCATGACGCCTGTGCATATTTCACTCAGCTCATCTTCTCTCCTTCTTTCAGAACACGGTTTTATTGGCTATTCTCCAGAACTTCTACAGAACAATACTCTGCCAGACTACAGTCCCGGAGAGTCTTTTTCCACTGTGTTTGGGGTGTTCTTCCCAGCAGCTACTGGTATGGTAATTTGAATTGTCTTACATTCCTTCATTAGGGGCCTAAGTGTTTGTTTCCCCAAATTCAGTGCTATAATTGCCCTATATATGCTTTTAAGATGTCAATCTGACTTTAGGGCTGGCATTTGCTTTGAGTAAAAATGCATTGTTTTCATATTGTTTTACTTGTTCATAATTCCTGTAGGCCCCAACATGATTCCATCCTCCTTACCCCTTATGTTTACACATTGATAAGTGTTGGCCATACTAACAGGGGGGTCCATATTTCTCTTAAGGCAGGGCAAGGTTGTTTCTTTAGCAGGACAAGCTGCCTTCCTCATACCAGGAATGAGATTTAGAAACTCCTTCCCCACTCCTCCTCACATCTTCTCTCGGGACACAGAAAGGCTCTTTTCTTTTCTTACTCTCCTGGATACAGGCTAAATTGAGCTTTCAAGAGCAGTGGATGAGCTCCCTTACCTTACTCTTCTCCACATCCCTGCTACAGTGGCCACAGAGGAGCCTTCCAACCCAGTGAGTGCTCATACCCAGGCCTGAAGGGCAGTAAGCTAGTATGGCTTCAGTAAAATTGGTAGAAACACATTTGCTAGGGACTTGGCTTGTGTACAGGGTACAGACTGAGGAAAATATGTCACCTTTCTGTCACTGGGGTTTAAACTTAGCGCCTTGAGCTCTTGCTTAGCTCAAAGCTGGTACTCTCCTACTTGAGCCATCCTTCCAGTTCTGGCTTTGGCTGGTTCATTGGAGATAAGAGTCTCTTGTCTGCCTGGGCTGGCTTTGGACCGCAATCTTCAGATCTCAGCTTCCTGAGTTGTTGGGATTACAGGTGTGTATCACTATCATCTGGCAAACACATCACTCTTGATCCAGAGAATGTGGCTGAGTGTGGCTGAGGTCATCTCCTTATCTTCTACCCTTATTTATTCTGCCTTCTTACTTGTGCTGTGTTCCTGTTTTTGTTTTTGTTTTTGTTTTTGGTGGGTCCTGGGACTTGAACTCAGCCTGGGCACTGTCCTTGAGCACTGTAGCTCAAGGCTATTGCCCTACCCCAGAGTCTGGGCGTTGTTCCTGAACTCTTCAGCTTCAGGATACCACCGTACCCTTAAGTCAAGTCCCACTTCCTGTTTTCTTTCACTGGAGATAAGAGTCTCAGGTCCTTTTGTGCCCAGGCTGGCTTTGAACCTTGATCCTCAAATCTCAGCCTCCTGAGCAGCTAGGATTACAGGTGTAAGCTACCATGCCTGGCCATGTTTCTATTCTTTACCTTCTTCCCAAACAGGAGTAGGAAAAGGAGACTTTATTAGATGAGATATCTACTAGCTGTCTAAAATGAGAAATATTGTCCATAAAAGTATTGGCAAGGATATGGGAAAAAAAAGAAAAACAAAAGAAAAAGAAACCAGATGCTGGTGGCAAACTTCTGTAATCTGAATTACTGAACCATTCAGGATTCTGAGATCCATGGATTGTAGTTTGAAGCCAGATTAGACAGGAAAGTCCATGAAACTCCCATCTCTAATTAAACAGTCCCCTCCTCCACCCCCCAAAACCCCCTGGAAGTGTGATTGTGCCTGAAATGGTAGAGAGTGCCAACCTTGAGTGAATAAGCTCAGGGTCAGTACCCAGGCCCTGGGATTTAAGTTCCAGGAGTGGTGAGTATGTGTGTGTATACATACATACATACATACATACATACATACATACATACATACATGTATACATACATGTATACACCCATACATACACACACAGAGCAGTCTGATGTTAGTTATATTTCAACAAAACAGGTAAAATGAAAATAGTGTTGATCAGCTTTCCTCTGTCTCAGCAAGGACCCCCTTTCTTTTTTGCCTGCCTGCCTGACTCCTTCCTTCCTTCCTTCCTTCCATTCTTCCTTCCTTCCATTCTTCCTTCCTTCCATTCTTCCTTCCTTCCTTCCTTCCTTCCTTCCTTCCTTCCTTCCTTCCTTCCTTCCTTCCTTCCTCTCTTCTTTCTTTCTTTCTTCCTCTCTTCTTTCTTTCTTTCTTTCTTTCTTTCTTTCTTTCTTTCTTTCTTTCTTTCTTGCTTGCTTGCTTGCTTGCTTGCTTGCTTGCTTTCTTTCCTCCCTTTCTCTCTCCCTCCCTCCTTCCTACTTTTTTTTTTGGCTGGATAGGGTGGGGGAGGCGGTGTCTGAGACTAGAACTGAAACGGAGTACCTGATGTTTTCATTAATTTACTTGGTTCTCTGTCTCCCTTTCCCACCTCCTATGTACCCCCTCCACACTTGCCTTTGGTATTCCAAACCTGCCTTCTCAGTGAACATACCTTCCAAGGTTATTGGTGACCTGCACTGTACTGAATTCTATGAGCAGTTTTGATTTCACACTTGATTTGATTTCACATTCCTCTTGTCTGTTATGGACAGCAACCTCCACCAGCTCTCACCTCCCTGTATGGGTCTATTCTCTCCTGCCCATCCTTAGATGATAAGATTTTGAAAGCTTACTCCAAGTCTCTCCTTTATCTGATCTCTCCATCTCTCTGTCACTCTGTTTCTCCCCCCCTCCTTCTCCCTCTCTCTCTGGCTCTGGGGCTTGAACTCAGGTCCTGGGGCACTGAACTGTTTTGCTCAAGGTGAGTACTTTGCCAGTTGGGCCACAGATCTGCTTCTGATTTTTTTTTTCTGGTTAATTAGATATAAGAATCTCACATACTTTTCTGACTGGGCTGGTTCAAATCTCAGTCCTCAGATCTCAGTCTACTAAGTAGCTAGGATTACAGAAGTGAGCCACCTACTCTGATTTATTGATTTTTTTCCTTTTTTTTTTTTTTGCTGGCCCTGGGGCTTGAACTCAGGTCCTAGGGTATTGTCCCTGAACTATTTTGCTCAAGGTCAGCACTTTGCCACTTGGGCCACAGCTCCAGCTTTACTGATTTCTTTTCATTTTCTTCTTTCGCTGCTTCCCTTTCCCTCCCGCCCCCCTGCCCACACACACACCCAGTTACTCATGGGGCTTGAACTCTGGGCCCGGGCACAGTCCCTGAGCTTTTCAGCTCAAGGCTAGCTAGCCCTCTACCACTTTAGCCACAGCACCACTTCTCTTTACATTTTTTTCTAAAACCATTATGCACTTTTCACCCAAAAAGCTGAAGACTCCCACATTCGGACTCCCAGCCCAGATTCTTCTCAAAACCTCTTGCCACTTATTCAGTGGCCTTTCTGATATCTTATCTTAGATCCCTAGAATTCAATAGATTCAGAACTGAACCCATCTCACCTGCCCCTACCTGGCGATTCTCCAGGACTTTTGGTCTCAGCAAATGGCACTCTATCCAGTTGGTTAGTTATGTGAGCCTCAGGGACCTCCCACTCATCATCCTTTACTCTTTCTTCCTACTACTCTCCAGTACTGAATTCTCTATTTTTCATCTCCACCACTTCAGCGCTGAGGACTAAGCTACGTCTCTCCCTTGGATCATTATTTAACCTCCCTTAGCCATGGGTATGTGCCTGGAATTAGGGCTCACTAGTAGTAGGCAGAGTCCTGGTCCACAAATTCAAAAGTAATATATCTTTTTCATTTCTCCCCCCCCCCTCCATCTCCCCCACCTTCCCTTCTTCTCCCTCCATCTGTGGGGCTTGAACTTTGAACTCTGGGCTTGGACGTTGTCCCTGAACACTTCAGCTCAGGGCTTCGGCCCTACCCCTTAAGCCACAGTGCCATTTCTGGTTTTCTAGTGGTTAATTGGAGATAAGAGTGTCATGGACTTTAGTGCCTAGGCTAGCTTTGAACTGTGATCCTCAGATCTCAGCCTCCATTGTAGTTAGGATTACAGGTGTGAGCCACCTCAGCCAGCTTACATATTTCTTATTAGCATGTTCAGAAGAATTGATTTCATGAGCTGTTTTGATGAGATATTTCTATGGAATGAAAAAAAATCATTTTGCTGACTCTAAGCCTTCTAGTAGAATGGCTGAAAACCCCTGCCAGTCACTCGTGATGTCCCCGTGGCCCTGCCCTGTTCGCACGGTTCCAGTGTCTTAGGATCTTACATTGTACCAGGCCTATGAGAAGGCCTGGGGCTCCTCCCCATCTGTGTATAGCTAGGTACTCACACTGAACTGTCTGTACAGCCTTCAGGTTTGTGTTGCCTCCAAGTCATTTTGGAGATCAGAATTTGGCTGGACATAGGAATCCTATACTTAGGGTCTTCATACTTCCTCAACCCTCCTTTCTAGGGTCTTTCTAGATTCCTACTATTGCTGCCTGAGAGTGAGTCTTATATTCCAATTGCCCCCAAACCTTTGGTTCTCTCATCTGACCCCCAACTCTTAGGAGCACATGAAAGACACTGCTTATACAGGGGTTTGATCAATGTATTCACACTAGGCCCTTGGAAGAGAAGGGCCTCACTCATAATGCTTCGCTGTTGCTAAGACTCTCCTTTGAACAATGGATCCTATGATTTTATTTGACTGGGCCCATGTAGTGGGCCTGTTCCCCACTGTTCCCCATGCTGCTTCCCTCCCAAACCATTCCCATAGTTCTTTTTTTTTTTTTTTTACTTTATTGATCCTCTAAGATCTCCCAAGGAGAGTCACCCAAATCTAGGTCAGCTTCCTCTTGAGTGAATAGAGAAATAAAGGAGAAAAAGAGATAGATTGAGAAAAGCTGATTGAAAATGCTTCCCAGCACCTCTCTTCCCATACACTAATGTTCAAGAGGCTCCTAGCCCAGGATACTCGGGCCTGAATAGAGAGTCTCTGCCAAGGAAGGATCCTGGGCTGACCTACCAGTTGTCCTTGGGCACCCCAAGAGGTTGTCTCAATAATATGACCCTGATGTGTCCTCTCCAGATCCCAAGTCTTGGTAAGAGAGGGGTATCAAGACTTTTTTAGGGGGGAGCTAGAGGCTTGGGAATGCTACCTAGCAGCCCAGAGTTGGAGGTGGATTGATTTTGAGATCAGGTGGTCCATCAGTTCACAGCCTGGCTGCCATTTTTGTTCTCCATGCTGGGGATGGAAGCCAGGGATGGAAGCACTTGCTAGGTAAGTGTTCTAACGCTGAGCTCTACTCTAAGCCTCTTGGAGATATTGTCTTGTAGATCTTTATTCCTTCTTGGCAATCATTCTCAAAACCTCATAGGTACCAGAAATTCTGCTCCAGTGAGCATTTTCTTTGAGAATTGTGACTACCTGATTTCCAGTCACGATTTATAGTCTGTGGTTTAAGTTATGCAAGCATTTTGTAAGTAGTCCAAACAGAAAATGAGACTGTTGAATAGATTGTCAAATACAGGCTTCCTTAGTCCATCCTTCTAGCAGATGGGGTTTTCTGTTCCTTCTCTTCCTCAATGAGTTTGTTTTGTTAACTGGGATGGAGGGGCCCAGAGAAGCTTAGGAAGCCCCTGATAAAGGTCACACAAGTAACTAGTGAGCAGAGCTGGGCTATCACCTTGCTGTGGAGGGTTGCCTGCCTCTGGTTCACTTTGTAAATCACGGATCCCAATGTAAGCCTGGTAGGCAGAATGAATGGGTTGTACCATTTGTTGTTCCCCTGGCAGATGTTCTGTGATGCTATGAAAAGCATGGATGATTGGCAGTTTCCATGGCAATAGTTTTGCTAAGGATTAGCTATGAGTGAGTCATGGCTGGGGCTCCCTCCAACATCATGATCTGGAACAAGAGAAGCTCCAGGAAGTGGAGAGGGAAGAAGAGAATGAAGAACAAACTCTTACACCACCTCAGATGTTTTATCCCCAGAGCAGGCAATTTCCAAAGAGTTGCTAAGATGAGGTGTTGGTGGCCTGTGTGGTTTAGGAAGCTAGTCCTTTTCTTCCCCTTCACTTCCCTGGGGTCTGCCACACCCTGCTACATAGTTGGGGTTGGTGCTGGTTTGGTGTGGTCTCTGCATTTGCTTTGTCTTTCAAAGCACTTTCCTCCATGCTACCACATTAGACTCTCCCCAACAACAACAAAACAAGCGTCTCTCCCTTTAGAGGTTTCATTAAATTCCCCTCAAATACAGCTACTTTAGGGAACAGGAACACAATTCATAGAGAAACTAGGAAATGGAAACTCACTGAGAAAAATACCAGTGATGTGAAGTCACATAACCCTTGTCCCCAAATGCTGAAGTCTTACTGGAAGGAATAAGAAACCTTTGGCCACAGTCAGCACTTGGGCCTGTGGTCGACCACACCCAGCCTAACAAATTTGGTAGGGAAACCAACAGCTTTTACCAAAATATCCACAATCATCTTCTTTTGTTAAAAGCCCTGCTATTTCTACGATGACCTTTGACCTCCAAAGCTTGACTTCCTCCCACTGCTTGCACAGACCTGCTAGGACACTCTGGGAGAGGGGAGGGAGGGGGGACCCTTGAATTGGCTGTCTGTCTACAAGATCCTCTGCCCTCCCACATCCCAATCCACTCTCAGAATGAGGATGTGGTGAAGTCACTCGCCTCCTCCACCCAGGCCTAGAGCACCAACCCCACCCTCCATCCCATCCCCCCTCTTCCAGACAGCCTCCTGTCAAGTTCTAGGTCCTGTGGGGAAAATGACAAGCGCCCACTGGACAAGGATGGCCATCTCGAGTGTAATGCATGGAGAGATCAAGAAAGAATAAATGTCTATAATTATTGTATAATCTACTATTCTGAGCCATGTGATGATCACTGTTTATATCGTCTTTCATTTAAATGTCAGAACCACTTTGATTCTATCAGAAGAAAGTCTGCTTAGTGCATTTTCTGCCACTATCACAAAATACCTGGGACTGGGTAATTTATAAAATATAGAAGCTTATTTGGATTATGATTCTGGAGGCTAGAAAGTCTCAAAGTATGATACAAACATGCCAGCCTGAGTCTCCTTTTCCTTTCCCTTCTCTTCCTTTTCTTTCTCTTGTCTCTTTCTCTACCCCGCCCCCCCACCCCTTTTCTCTCTGTCTTTTCTTTTTTTGCCAGTCCTGAGGCTTGAACTCAGGGCCTGGACAGTGTCCCTGAGTTTCTTTTGCTCAAGATTAGCACTCTACCACTTGAGCCACAGAACAACTTGTGGCATTTTCTGTGTATGTGGTACTGAGGGATTGAACCCAGGGCTTCGAGCATGATAGGCAAGTACTCTATCACTAAGCCACATTCCCAGCTTCTCTTTCCTTTCTTTCTCTTTTTCTCTCCTTTTTCTCTTTGTATCCTTCTTTTTCTCTTTCTTTGTATAGGATCTTCCTATATAAGTCCAGCCTGGCCTTGAACTCAAGATCCTCTTAACTCCTGAGGGCTGAAATTATCAGCCTCTACCATCATGCCTAGCTAGGTAGTTGGGGGGCTGTGTGTGTGTGTGTGTGTGTGTGTGTGTGTGTGTGTGCATGCATGCATGCTTACATGCATGTGTATGGTATTGGGGATCAAACCCAGAGCCTTGTTCATGCTAGGCAAGTCCTCTGCCCCTGAGCCTCATCCCCAGCTCTTGCTTCTTCTTTTAAAGTCACCAATGTCATCATGGGTCCCCATTCTTGTGACTTCAGCTAATTCTTTTTCTTTTTTCTTTTTTTTTTTTGTGGGTCATAGGGCTTGAACTCTGGGCCTGGGCGTTGTCCCTGAGCTCTTCAGCTCAAGGCTACCACCCTACCCCTGGAGCCACAGTGCCACTTCCCGTTTTCTAGTTTTCTAGTGGTTAATTGGAGATAAGAGTTTCACAGTCTTTAGTACCCAACCTGGCTTTGAACAGCAATCCTCAGATCTCAGCTTCCATAGTAGCTAGGATTACAGGCATGAGCCACTACGCCTGGCTTTAACATGAACTTTTGATTTGAATTTCCAACACATAAAGTCAAATTCCAACCATGACATCTGCCAGGAAGCTAATGAAGTCTAGACTTCAAGGCCCACACTCATGTGAACACCTTCCAAAGCCCTGATTCTAATTTCATGCTCAGAATATTAGGTTTAAAAAAACAATTTTAAATATGATATAAAAATCAATGTTAATACATTCTTTAAAAAATAGCTTCATAGAAGTAGATTATTAACCTGTTTTATAGAATGGGGAAGAAAGATGCAGAGAAGTTATTTCTCCAAGGACACCCCTACAGTAAGTGGGTAGCCCCATTGCTTTTTGTGTACTTTGGAGAGGATGCTGGGTACATGGTGTCTAAGGCATCCCAACTAGAAGCCAGCAAGTCTTCCTGGCGTCCTGACATTTGAAAGTGCCCCCATGGTTGATGCAGTCTCTACGCAGAATCCCTACAAGGAAATGGAAGATTGAACAGTTCTGCCTTAATAAAAACAAGGAGGAAGATTTCTGTAGCAACTACTAAGGAATTCAGCCAGTAAGCCAGTGTGAGGAAGAGGCAGGTCTGGACAGGCAGGTTTCAGACTCTATCATAACATGTTCATTAAAATAAAATCAAAACCAAAAAACAATTGAAAATGCTGAGCTCCGCCAGGAGTTTGGCCTAGTGGTAGAATGCTTGCCTAGCATGCACCAAGACCCAGGTTGATTCCTCGGTACCACATATATAGAAAAAGCCGGAAGTGGTGCTGAGGCTCAAGTGGTAGAGCTCTAGCCTTGAGAAAGTCCAAGAATAATGCTCAGGCCCTGAGTTCACAAACCAAAAAAGAAAATGCTAGGCTCCAGTGGCTCATGTCTATAATACTAGCTGCTCAAGAGGTTGAGACCCGGCCAGGAGTTTGGCCTAGTGGTAGAGTGCTTGCCTACTATGCATG
The DNA here is from genome assembly GCF_031878675.1 of Megascapheus bottae. Classification (NCBI taxonomy): domain Eukaryota; kingdom Metazoa; phylum Chordata; class Mammalia; order Rodentia; family Geomyidae; genus Megascapheus; species Megascapheus bottae. The sequence continues at coordinate 55,210,322 of NC_143509.1, forward strand.
AAAACCCAGGTTCGATTCCTGGGTACCACATACATAAAAGAAAGCCAGGAATGGTGGCTCAAGTGGTAGAGCTCTAGCATTGAGAAAGTCAAGGACAGTGCTCAGGCCCTAAGCCCAAGCACAGGACTGGCAAAAAAAAAATAAAAGGATAAAAAAAAAGAGGGTGAGACCCGAGAGTCTCAGTTTGAAGCCAGCCTGGGCAGGAAAGTCTTTGAGCCTCTTATCTCCGTTTAACCACCCAATCCTCTAAAAGTACAGTTTGGGCTCAAGGGGTAGAATACTAGCTTTGAACACAAAAGTTCAGGGACAAGAATGCCCAGGCTCTGAGTTCAAGCCTCAGGACCAGTACCAAAATACAAGTGTTCATGGCACTAGATTTTGGTGGCTCCTGTCAGTTCATGGGAGCCTAAGCATGGAAGAATGACCTCATTTCAAAAAATAAGTCAGCCCCCAAAAGGGCTGAAGGTATAGTCCTGTAGTAAAGTGCCTGAGTAGCAAGCTTAAGACCCTGTCCTGCTGGAGAAAATGGTAATCATTGTCAGAGAAGTTTGAAGAAACTCTGAGCTGTATTTCTCTTCTTAATATATTACAGACTCTAGTAAATTTGGTAGGAAAAACCTGGAAATCTTTTTTTTTTTGTTTTAAGGTTTGCTGAACATTTATCATTTATCAGGCACTTAACTTTTCAACAAAGAATAAAACAAAAAATGAATAAAGCAAAGAAATGCTACAAACATTGTTTTGACTGTGATAACCAAAGGATATGGAAGCCAGTCGTAATTGTCTACAATAATCCTATGCACTATATTATTCATCATTTGTAGTTGAAAAGTGTTACATATCCAAGTTTACAAAGCAAGTTATTGACCTAGGATTATAACTAATTTGAAGGCTCAAGTTCAAGAGCCAAATCCTTCTGTGACACTGTCCCACAGGGCAGAGTCACCAACACACTCATAAGTGGGGCCTAGGACTCTGAATTTCTTTCTCTTTTCTTTTCGGGTTTTTTTTTGTTTTTGTTTTTGTTTTTTTGTGGGTCATGGGGCTTGAACTCTGGGCCTGGGCATTGTCCCTGAGCTCTTCAGCTCAAGGCTACCACTCTATCCCTGGAGCTACAGCCCCATTTACCACATTCTTTTTTTTTTTTTTTTTCTTGCCAGTCCTGAGCTTGAGCTCAGGGCCTGAGCACTGTCCTTGGACTTTCTCAAGGCTAGAGCTCTACCACTTGAGCCTCAGCACCACTTCCGGCTTTTTTCTATGTATGTGGTACCGAGGAATCGAACCCAGGTCTTCATGCATGCTAGGCAAGCACTTTAACCACTAGGCAAAACTCCCGGCCCCTTCTTTTTTTTTTTTTTTTTTTTCTTTTTCTTTTGTTTGTCTGTCGTGGGGCTTGGACTCTGGGCCTGAGTGCTGTCTCTGTGCTCTTCAGCTCAAGACCATCACCCTACTTCCTTGAGCCTCAGCACCACTTCTGGGTTTCTAGTAGTCAATTGGAGATAAAGTCTCACAGTCCTTAGTGCCCCTGCTGGCTTTGAACCTGTGATCCTCATCTCTGCCTCCTCAATAGCTAGGATTACAGGCATGAGCCCCCACGCCCAGCTAAGAGTCTCAAGTTCTTTAGTGCCCAGGCTGGCTTTGAACTATGATCCTCAGATCTCAGCCGCCTGAGTAGGTAGGATTTATAGGCATGAGCCACCTCTCTTGGCTCACTTCTGTCTTTGCTATATATGTGGTAACGAGGCCTCAATCCCGGGTCTTCATGCATGTAAGGTAAGTACTCTAACACTAGGCCAAACTCCCAGCCTTGTTTTTATTTTATTGCCATCTTTTTTGGGGGGAGGTGGGGGTTATGGGGCTTGAACTTGGCCTGGGCACTATCCCTGAGCTCTTCAGCTAAAGTCTATGGCCTTACCCTTGAGCCAACCCTGGCTTACAGTTTTCTAGAGTTAATTGGAGATAAGTGTCTCAGGTCCTTTTGTGCCTGGATTACAGATGTGAGCTGCCACATCTGGTTTTATTATTATCTTTAAGTACTTATATGAAGGAGCTGCCATTCAACAAAGATCTTTATCAATGTCACATTCTCATCCACCCCTTCTCAACCCTCCCCATCCTCATTCTTCTTTCTTTCTTTCTCTTTCTTTCTTTCTTTCTTTCTTTCTTTCTTTCTTTCTTTCTTTCTTTCTTTCTTTCTTTCTTTCTTTCTTTCATTCTTTCCTCCTCCTCCTCCTCTTCCTCCTCCTCCTCCTTCTCTTCTCCTTCTCTCCTTCCCTCCTCCTCCTCCTCCTCCTCCTCCTCCTCCTCTTCCTCCTCCTCCTCTTCTTCCTCCTCCTCCTCCTTCTTCTTCTTTTGCCAGTCCAGCTGCTTGAATTCAGGGCCTGAGCACTGTTCTTGGGCTTTCTCAAGGCTAGAGCTCTAGCACTTGAGCCACAGCACCACTTTTTCTATGTATGTGCTACCAAGTGCATGCTAGGCAAGCACTTTACCACTAGACCAAGCTCCTGGTCCATCGGTCTTCTTAATTTTGTAGGATATACATTGAATTTTTAACTGCATTATTATCCCTTCTTTTCCTTTGTCTGGCAATCTTATTTAATCAAAGCTTTCTCAACCTTCAGTTGTGGGACATTAAAAAATTATAATATTTATAAGACATTTGGATATGAAATCTGTACTTCTGTACCAAGTATAGATCAAGCTCTGACATTAACAGTGACATTTTCAAATTGCACCGGAAGCAGAAAGAAAACGAAGAATCTTCTGTAACATTTGACAACAATGGGCAAAAAACACACTGAATCAAAATAATTTCTCTAGATCTAGCTGCCAAGCAAGACATTTATAATTAACTCCCAGCAAGTAGAGAACATCTGCCTAAGAACTGCATAGAAATACAAGAATAAAAATCTGCAAGTGGCAGCCAGAACGTGCAAGCCTGCCCACCAAACGCATGCTTTGCCAGCAGAAACACAGGCATCCATGCTGGCCCACCAGGCCTCATCCCTCAGCCATCTCTCTGGAGCAAGGATTTTCCTCATGTCCTTGTCTGTGGCCTCTCCTGTCCGATTCTAACCATCTACTTTGTGGCTTTTCTGCTTTGTCTCAGAAGTCAGCTGTCTGGCTACATCCGGGCTGCATCTGTCTGTCCATCCCTGCACCCCTTCTCACCATCCCTCCCTGGCCAGCGAGGGCCCTGGGAGCAGGATGTGAGGAAATGTAAGAGAATTTGTGATGGATTCAGAATTTCACTCTTTGATAAAAGCAACAACTTAGGTTTTTGTTTTGTTTTGTTTTGCTTTCTTTACCAGTCCTGGGGCTTGAACTCAGGGCCTGGGCACTGGTCCCCGAGCTTCTGTTGCTCAAGGCTAGAGCTTTACCACTTGAGCCACAGCACCACTTCTGACTTTTTCTGTTCATGTGCTACTGTGGAATTGAACCCAGGGCTTCATGCATGCTATGGAAGCACTCTACCATTAAGGTACCTTAAATTCCCAGCCTAGGGTTTTTGTTTGTTTGTTTTCCTTTTCTTTTCTTTTTTGTTGGTTGTGGGGCTTGAACTCTGGGCCTGGACACTGTCCCTGAGCTCCTCAGCTCAACGCTAGCTAGGGCCCTAGCCCTCAAGCCATAGCGCCACCTCCTGTTTTCTAGTGGTGAATTGGAAATAAGAGACTCACGGACTTTAGTACCCAGGCTGGCTTTGAACTGCTGTCCTCAGATCTCAGGATAGCTAGTATTACAGATGTGACCCACTGCGCCCCGATAGGTTTTTGTTTTGAATGCATAATTCATGTGCAGTTATAGAAACAATACAAGAGTTCTCATGAGTTTTAGCCCATTTCTGAGCCCCTGTGGCTCAGAACATCTTTCAAATAATAGTTGAACAGTAACATATGGAACATACAGAACAAGTTGGTAAGTGCAAAGGCCTAGTGCCGAGCTGACTATTTTGCCCCCTCCTCCCAGCCCTCTCTACTAGTGTTCGTCAATACTAAAGTCAAGATAAAGTTTTATCTTTTAATTTTTTATTTTTTTGTTAGTCTTGGGCCTTGAACTTGGCCTGGGTGCTGTCCCTCAAGGCTACTGCCTCACGCTTGAGCCAAGCCCCACTTCCTGTTTTCTAGAGGTTAATTGGAGATAAGAGTCTCAGGTCCTTTGTACCCGGGCTGGCTTTGAACCTTGATCCTCAGATCTCAGCCTCCTGAGTAGCTAGGATTACAGGCGTGAGTCACCACACCCAGCTTCTTTTTATTTTTTATTGTTAATATAAAGGTGACTATATGCCAATGATTGTATGTAGAGAATCCCTTCTTGAATGCTTGTTTGTTAAACATGACATTTGAAATATAATGTAAAAATCAGTGTTAATAAAATCTTAAAAATTATGAAGGTGATATACAGAGGGGTTACAATTATATGAGTCAGGAAAATAGTACATCTCCTTTTGGACATTATCCCCCCATCTCATGCTCTCCCAGTGTTTCCCTCCTGGCCTCACCCACAGATTGTATAGTTCATTTTCAGCATAATGACTAGTAAGTGTCACTGCTGCACTTGCTGTTTTTATTCTTTGTATAAAATATTTTTAAGCCAGGCATGTTGGCTCACGCCTATAATACTAGCTACGCAGGAAGCTGAGATCTGAGGATCACTGTTCAAAGCCAGCCTTAGCACTAAAGTCTGTGGGACTCATATCTCTAATTACCCACTAGAAAACAGGAAGTGGGGCTGTGGCTCAAGGGGTAGGGTGGTAGCCTTGAGCTGAAGAGCTCAGGAACAGTGCCCAGGCCCAGATATATATTTGTTTTACTAGGACTGCTTCAGGTACTGTCCCATATTATTTTTTGTTGTTTTTTTTTTTAACTGTATTTTTTTTTTTTGTCTTTTCTTTTTTGGCACTGGGGATCGAACCCAGGACGTTGTACTTGCTAGGCAAGCGCTTTGCCACTGAGCTACATCTCAGCCCTGTCCCATATTATTTTATTTGTTTTATGCAGTGCTAAGGTTTGAACTCAGGGTCTGGGCACTGTTCCTCAGCTTTTTCACTTAAGGGTAGTAATACTCTACCACCTGAGCCACAGCTCTACTTTCCAGTTTCAGTTAGTGTGTGTGTGTGTGTGTGTGTGTGTGTGTGTGTGTGTGTGTGTGCATGCACGGATAGATGTGATTAATTGGAGGTAGTCTCACCGAATTCTTGCTGTCATCCTCAGATGTCACCTTCCTAAGTAGCTAAAATTACAGGCAGGAGCCACTGACACCGCCTGCCACTGTCTTCATTTTAAATATGTGTAATCATTTTTCTTCTGGTACTAGGAATACATAATCTTTTCATATTTGAGTTTTTAGGGCAATAGCAGTAAAGCTATAGAAAGTGGATGATGAGCAGGTGAGTGGAGCAAAAACCCCGTGAAACTTAAAGGGATGCAGTTGCATACTCACTCCACTCTCTCTTCTCAACCACTGTGTCTCATGGTTTCAAGACAGCAGCCTTCGAGAGGATGAAGGCAAACAACCCATTCCAGAGCATTAGAGATTTCTTTTCTCTTCTTAATAAAAACTTAGAAACTCATTTTTTTCCCCAATTCTGGGGTTTGAACTCAAGGCCTGGGCTCTATCCCTGGTCCTCTCTGTGCTCAAGGCTAGCCCTCTACTACTTGAGTCACCATGCCACGACCAGCTTTTTCTAAGTAGTTTATTGGAGAGAAGAATCCACAGACTTTTCTATCCAGGCTAGCTTGGAACCATAACCCTCAGATCGCAGTCTCCTGAGTAGCTAAGATTATAGGCGTCAGCCACTGGTGCCTGATGAAACTCAACTTTTTGAGATTAAGATACAATATAAACAAAAAGTTACCTTACACGTTGTTGTAACTGCTATAAAAATATTTGCTAGTGATTTCTGTGTCTGGTCAATAAATTTAATGGCTAGCTCAAATGACATTGCTTGGATTGATTTTTAAATTTAAAAAAACATTTTTTTTTATTACAATCACCTGATTGGCTATTTGGTAACTCAAACCACTGGTCGAATCAGAGCTCAGGTGTCTAATCACTGAGCACCAAGCTGTTGCCACCTGGGGTTCAAGTACATGGGCCCTAAGCAAGGGGGGAGGGTGCCATTCCCAAAACATGGGACAATCTTGGCACAACATTCCCCCCTTTTCCATGATACTTTTAGAGCCAATCTTGGATCTATATAGTTAAAATCACACAAGGGCCTAAGGGTCCAGCTAAGACAAAAGAACAGGCGCATGGTATCCTTAATATGTGGCTATTAAATCCAAAGAGTACAAGAGCGAGGACTCAATAACTGCATACCCAAAGCTATGGACATGGTAATGGAAATATAAACATAACTATATAGACATAAAACCTATGACTCTATAGACATAATGTTTTATTTCATAAATTAATATGTTTCTATGACATACAAACCCTTAGCCTAATTTTGATTAAGTTCTAAATACTAAGTCCCATGATTGTAAATAGAGATTCCCTCCTTGAAAAAAAAAAAAAAAAGACCAAGTCTTTATATAGAGATGGCATTAAATGGTTAAATGGTGTGCCTCCTTAGGCTAATTTGATGAATTATTCTCAATCTCTGTATAACTCACTGTTATTACACTATCATTTTATTTCCCAAATAAATGCACCTGACTAAATATAAAAAAAAACAAAACATTTTTTTATTGTCAGGATAATGTATAAAGGGGGTTACGGTTACACTGGTCAAGTAGCAGGTACATTACTTCTCACACATTGGTACGCTTTCTCATGTTTTTGTCCCCATTTCTCTCCCCCAACCTCTCCCAAGTCAGGTTTTCTTATTCGACTAATTGCAGCCTGTGACATTACAGTCATTATACTTTTGAAGAGAAAAATTATAGCGTTTATGTTTTTATTTTCTACATTACTACATTGGAGATTTTAGTGCTTTTTCTACTCTTTAATTATTTTTCTCTTTTAACTTCCAAATATCAGTTAATTTTGGGCTGACTTTTAACATGGTTAAGGTAAATAATATTCCCACTCTGCTTTCTAAGTATAGTTACATTCTCTATTTCTTTAAATCAGTTTCAGACATTTAGACCAATAAAACCTTAGGACTCTTTTTTTTTTTTTTTTGGTGGATCATATGGCTTGAACTCAGGACCTGGGCTCTGTCCCTGAGCTCTTCAGCTCAAGGCTACTGTCCTGCCTCTGGACCTGGGCATTGTCCCTCAGCTCTTCAGCTAAAGGCTACCACCCTACCTCTACCCCTTGAGCCACAGCCCTACTTCCTGTTTTGTTTTGTTTTGTTTTTAGTGATTAATTGGAGATAAGACTCTCACAGTCTTTAGTGCCTGGGCTAGCTTTGAACCTGATCCTCAGATCTCAGCCTCCTGAGTAGATAGGATTACAGGCAGGAGCCATCATATCTGGCTAATCTTAGGACTTTGTAGTAGTTTTTCCCTGAAGAAAAGAGTAGTGAGTCAGAATTCCTTCCATTAATGTTACTCCCATGTGGTTATGTGGCATTTAGGACATAGTCAACTGAATGGATAAATGAATGATTTATTTATTTTTGTGATACTGTGGCTTGAACCCAGGACCTACAGCTGACTGAATCATTAGGATCATAGACAGTGCCTGGCTAACAAAGAACTTAAAAGGTATTTTCCTGCATTCCAAAATGATTATTGCAGAAAATAATCAAGTAATTTAAAAAAGATATGTTGTTTGATCACCCAGAAATAACATTGTTAACATTTTAGAATATGTTTTTGCTCTTCTTTATTTGCTTCTGTGGATTTTTTCTTATTTTTTTTTTGAAACAGTGGGATCTTACCATATGTTCCACTTTCTAATAGGATTCCTAAAACTAAACAATGGCTTTAAATATCTTCCAATGTCACAGCATATCCCTGGCAATATTTGAGATATGCTATCTATTGAATGACATATCATCATGTTCACAGCCAAGCCTCCTTTTTTAAAAAAAAATATTAGGCTGTTTGTAATATTCACTACTGTAAGCAAGAACTTGTAAACATGTTGGGCTAAATCTACTCAGATGGTGAGTGTTTACTTTGGATAAAAATCCTAGTAATTGGGGCTGGGAGTTTGGCCTAGTGGTTAAAGTGCTTGCCTAGCATGCATGAAGACCCGGGTTCAATTCCTCGGCACCACATACATAGAAAAAAGCCGGAAGTGGTGCTGAGGCTCAAGTGGTAGAGCTCTAGCCTTGAGAAAGTCTAAGGACAGTGCTCAGGCCCTGGGCTCAAGCCCAAGACTGGCAAAAAAAAAAAAAAATCCTAGTAATGGGATCACTGCAGGCCTATCATCTTAAGGCTCCATCATAGTAAGGCTCCATCATCTTCAGGCTCATTTTGAAGCAGCTGAACTGTAACTTCCTGGCACTAAAAGTTTCTCTTTCTCTCACTTCCCCTAACAAAGGCATCAAAAACAGAGTTAACATACTTCAGGCAGACTAGGCTTGAATCCTAGCTTTGCCACTTACAGATTGCAGGACTACTGGTCATAATAAGGCCCTTTGAGATCTTTTCTAGAGTGAGGAAATAACCCTTTTCTAGCTCTGTGGCCATTGGCATTGATGGCTAGAACCTCTGTGTGTGGGCCCTCCTTCTACCTCAGAACACCTCCTTTTGTTGCTTTCACTTGGATGTGTAAAGAAGAGCTGGCCACTTGGTGCGGGGAGTGTGGCCTAGTGGTAAAGTGCTTGCCTAGCATGCATGAAGCCCTGGGTTGGATTCCTCAGTAACACATACACAGAAAAAGCCAGAAGTGGTGCTGTAGCTCAAGTGCTAGAGCTCTAGCCTTGAGAAAGCCCAAGGGCAGTGGTCAGGCCCTGAGTTCAAGCCCCTGGACTGGCAAAGAGAGGGGTGAGGGGAGGAGAGTGGGTCACATCTCTCCCCACTAGTCTTGCTGCTAGTTTCTCACCAAGATGGCTTGATTCATTTTCACTAGTGCTCTTGGGGATTAGAGGTGACAATGAAAAGGAGATTGTGACATAGTGCTGACAGCAACTGGATTGCCTTTTGGAGTTTTGTTAGCTCAGGAGCCCTACATATTGTTTTAATCCTGGCTTTGGATGGCACCTAATCCTAAGGATCCTTGAGCCCCAGTGAGCAGCAGAGACCAGGGAATCTGCTGATGCTGAAGTATTCCAATGTTTTGTCCTAGCCTAGCAGGCTGAGCTCTGCAGGCCTTAGCAGGACCTTTGAGTGGCTTGTCAATTCCCTCTCCCTGGTTCTTTGCACTGGGTGATGCTTTTCTAGTTGTTAAAGCTTTACCAAACCCACAAAGATCCCTTTCGCTATCATGCAGATATCTCCCCAGCTGCCAGGTCTATTTTCAGAGCTGAGATGGGAGGACTTCCGGGACCTAGCTTCCAGGAGAGGGCGGAGAGAGGAGAGGCGAGCAATGGTGGCCCTGCATCACTCTGTTCCCCACCTGGGTGTCTTTCAGGAGTCATGGCCGGCTTCAACATGGGAGGTGACCTCAGGGAGCCTATCACCAGCATCCCCCTGGGCTCGCTAGCAGCTGTTGGCATCTCGTGAGTTCCCTGCCAAGTCAGTCAAGCTGGAGGGAGAGTGGAGAGAAAAACCCCAGGCAAAAGAGGGGATTGCCCCTATTGTTCCAAGACAGCCCGACTGTGACCAATCTGTTTCACATTCGGATTCTCCTTTTAGCACTCGGTGGGCTGGAAAATTCACGTCTGGTGGGCTCAGACACTGCCCTTTCATACCCCTTGCCTGGGAATGCTCCTAGGAAGGAGGGGAGGAGGGACACAAAAACACCACACACCAGTCCTTTCTTTCCTTTTTCCCTCGGCCTCGTCTCTGTGCCTTCCTCATCCTTCTTTTGAACCTGGGGTTTTGTGGTTTGTTTTTTTTTTTTTTGCCAGTCCTGGGCTTAAGCTCAGGGCCTGAGCACTGTCCTTGGACTTTCTCAAGGCTAGAGCTCTACCACTTGAGCCTTAGCACCACTTCCGGCTTTTTTCTATGTATGTGGTACCAAGGAATCGAACCCGGGTCTTCCTGCATGCTAGGCAAGCACTCTACCACTAGGCCAAACTCCCAGCCCGGTTTTTGTGTTTTTAACCAGTGAGTGTCCAGGTAGCATGAAGGTGAAGAGTTTTAGGTTAGACAGATCAGGGTTCAGATCCAGGAGGCCCATTTAGCCCATCCTGTCGCTACTCAGATTGGGATGGGGGCCCCTCAGGACCCCATGTGACTTTCTCACGGTCACCAGACAGCTTAGGGACAGAGATAGGCCACTGCTTTGCTTTTTCTCACCTGGCTTCCCTCTGTGAGCTGTGAGAGTCTCGCAGGCCTCAGAGGCCTGGAAGATGAAGTAGTACTGTTGGTGTGAGGCTGTAGGCCACCCTCGCCTCAGTCTTGGCAACCTAGGGACCAACTGGGCTTCCCACTTCTTCACCCCAACAAGCTTTACATATCTTTTTTTTCTTAACCCAAGAAACAAACAACAACAACAAAACCCCATAAAGGATACATAAAATACCTTCCCAGGCTGGCTGGACAGAGCTCATGGTTGGCCTTTCCGTTTCGTTTTGAGGAAACCCAGGGCTGAGGAGGACGGGGCTGGGGGAGGTTGGAGCAGGGTGGGTGGCACCTCTGCCCTCTGTTGAGTTCTGCAGGTGGTTTCTGTACATCATCTTCACCTTCTTGCTTGGCGCCACCTGCACCCGAGACGCCCTTCGCTCTGACTTCCTCATAGCCCAAAAGGTAAGTGCCCTGCCTGTGCTCTGAGGGCTCAGTCTGAGGACGTTTATTTCTTTGCCCTAACAAATGGCCACCTCTCCCCTTGCGGTGTTGTCTAGAGTCTATATGATCCCAAGTCCATTTGGGGATGAAGGAGGGGGGCTGGAAGAAATATGGAAAAGGCACAGGGTATGTATCTAGAAAGGCACGTAAATGCAGGTGCCAGGTGATGACAGTATCCCTTCCCATGGGAAATCAAGGTAGAGGCAGAAGAATGTGGTCACCTTGAGTTCCCACTTCCACAGCTCTGCAGTTTTGCCATGAACAGAAAGTTCCAACTGCTCACAAGAAACAAGTGAGGGATGGGAAGGATGCCAAGAGGCAGAGAATAGGCAGGGCAGTGGGAGATGGAGTGGCAGGGCAGGGTTTCCATGGATCTCAATGACTCTAGGTTTGTCTGGCATCTTTGTGCCCCAGCTCCCTTAGGCAGTAAAGCCCGATGCTTTCTGGGAAGGAGCCTGTGCCTGTCATGTGCATCCACAGGTGTGCGTGCATGCTCACCTTGAGTTTCTTCCCCAAGGTCCCTTCCTGCTCCTGCCTGAGGGGAATGGAAGGCCGCAGGGAGCAGCTGGAGTGAAAAGCATGGAGAAGGATCTTGAAGGACCCTTTCACAAGGGGGACTACTTATTATTTATTCCTGGTGCTGGCTAAGTCTTCCTGCTTTAAAGTTGGACCTCTCTAGTGGCTCCTTTTAACCATTAGAGACTCTGATATGGGAGAGAGAGAGAGAGAGAGAGAGAGAGAGGGAGGGAGGGAGAGAGGGAGGGAGGGAGGGAGGGAGGGAGGGAGGGAGGGAGAGAGAATTATCGCCTGTGATGAGGCTCCTCTTACCTCTCCCCTCTTCTTTGCAAGGAAAATGCAGAGTGGGAGAGCAGGCAGCTTTGTAAAGCCAAGAGTAAAAACACCTCCAGACACAGGACATTAGAGCTTTTGTGGGCAGAAATTCTATAGCCAACGATAGAAATACCTACAGAAGGAGCCTTTTTCAGAAGGCCACCTGTCCCAGACAATGAGACAGTGGGCCAGTCCTGGCCACTTGGGAGTATTTACTAGACAAACATTCTCTGGCCATAACCTGTGGGAATTTACACATTTATGCACACACTCAGGTGAAGGGTTGAGATGAAGGTTTTGGAGAGAATGAGAGATTTTCTTTTTTCTAGAATAAGTAACTGTAAGGCCTAGAAAGGGGGGGGGGAAGCATCAGTTCTTGGTTCTCAGTAGTAAATAGGCTGGTGCAGTAAGTGCATGGATGGTGGCAGAACCAACCAGCCAATTGCAAACTCATCACACTCCAGTGTTCTGCTGGCCCACTGGCTCCTCTGCCAGAGACCACCAGGATATGTCCCCCTGACACTCCATTCTTGCTCTTGAATGTCCCTCTTTGAGTCTGACTCAACTACAGATGCAGGCAGTCAATTGGGCTGCAACCTATAAAGTTGGAAAGGGCAAGCAAAGCTGCCACCTTCCACCTGGATGTGGCCTAACATTTTTGTTGGTGCTTAAAATTGAATTTAGGGCCTTGTACATGCTAGATAAGCATTCTACCACCGAGCTGCATCCCTAACTCAGTGTATATGTATGTGTGTGTTCACGTACATGCAGGTGCATAAAACCCAGGGTCTCAAGCATGGTAGGCAACCACTCTACCACTAAGCCGCACACACAGCCCCTGTGTGATTTTAATAAACCACTTAGTTCAGGTTCACCCACCTCTGAGCTCTCTTGGGCTCAGAAGAAGCAAGACTGCATTTGTTTGGGTGCCATGACCTTTACCATGTCCTTCACAGAGGCCAGGCAGCCTCTTTATTCCCAGCCCATAGTTTCTCTCAGAAGTTCTTCTTACTTTTTATACTCACTCCAGTAGAACTATTTTCCAGGTTGCAATCTCATTAATGTTATATTTTCTTAAAAATCTTTACTACGTTGCAGTGACTCTGGGATAATCTATGAAATACCATACTATCTGGCACGTAGAAGATGCTTATTAAAACTGCTCTTCGCCTCTTATGAGGACACTCTGACAGATGAAGCTGTTTATTATTTCCCTTGTCTCAGGTCCATCCTGTTTCATTGAATAGAAAAGTAGATAATGCTAATATTATTTAGCAATAGAGTAATTATACAAGGAACAGTATTAATGGGAATTAAGCAGATCAAGTAATGTTTCAAAATAAACTTGTATACAAACTAGGAAATAAATAGCTGTTTATTACAAATCCAAAAGACCAAATACCTAAGGAGTCTTGGGACATGCAGACTAGCAGAATAAAACAAATGACAGAACAAACATCCCTGAAGTATCTCCCTTCAAATTGAGAAATCCCCAGGAGTATGTGTTAATCCTTCCTGGACTTCACAGTGGTGATTTCACGCATCCAAGAGGAACCCAGAAAGCCCACAGTACAGCTGTGCAGGGGGAGGGACGGACAGGGCAGAGGTCTGGGCTGGTGAGTGCTCCCACTCACCTGCTCAGCTCCTGCCCTCAGCCCAGCAAGTGTCCTCCGGCTCGGCACAGTGGCTCACACCTGTAATCCTAACTACGCAGGAGGCTGAGATCTAAGGATCGAGGTTCAAAGCCAGCCTAGGCTCGAAAGACCAGGAGACTTATCTCCAATTAATCACTACAAAACGGGAAGTGAGCCTGTGGCTCCAGGGGTATGGCAGCAGCCTTGAACTGAAGAGCTCAGGGACAACGCCCAGGCCCAGAGTTCAAACCCCATGACTCAGAAATAAAAGTGTCCTCTGCTTCTGTCAGGGGCACAATGCTTCCTCTCAGGAGGTGAGAAGTAAAAGCGGACTGAAAACTGAGGTCCTGGCTGCTCCGTGGTAGAGGGAGAGTCTTAGGGGGGAAACAAAACAAACAAAAAATGTGTCTCTATGGGAATGTGAATGTGGAAGTGGAAACTATTGAGGCATTGCCTCATTCATACTCCTGGGGTTGTAAGGGTTGCAGGAGGTCCTTCCTTAGTAATATCTAGGGGCCACAGGAACTAGATGAGTCTCTTGCTAGTAATTGTTGGGCAAGTCCTTCACCGGAAGGAAGCAAGTGGGTACCAGTAGCTTACACCTATAATCCTAGCTACTCAGGCGGCTGAGATCTGAGGTTGTGGTTTGAAGCCACCCTGAGAAGAAAAATCCGTGAGACTTTTTATCTCCAATTAACCACCAGAAAATGGGAAGCAGAGGTGTAGCTCAAAGTGGTAGAGCACTAGCTTTGAGCAGAAAAATTCAGAGACAGGTCTCAGGTCCTGAGTTCAAGCCTATGCCCAACAGAGAGCAGGGAGTGGGGTAGGTGTGATAGAGAAGTAGCCCCGTGGCCAGTGGTGGTGGAGTCCCTCAGTGGTGGAGTCTCTCAGTGGTGGAAGCTCAAGTTAAAAGCTGGAAAAAAAATACCATTTTGGTATTTTTTGGTAACTGTTGACACACATCTGCTCAGATAAATTCTCACTCTTTCTTCCACTAGCCTTGTTAGCAAGTTTCCAATTAACTACTCAAAAAATTGGAAGTGGCACTGTGGCTCAAAGTGGTAGAGCGTTCATCTTGAGCAAAAGAGCTCTGGGACAGTGCCCAGGCCCTGAGCTCAAGCCCCATGGCAGAAAAACAAAAGCAAAGCAAAAACCAAGATAAGGGCTGGGAGTTCGGCCTAGTGGTAGAGTGCATGCCTAGCATGCACAAAGACCGGGGTTCAATTCCTCAGTACCACATACATAGAAAAAAATGCCAGAAGTGGTGTTGCAGCTCTGATGGTAGAGCTCTAGCTTTGAGAAAATCCAAGGGTAAAGCTCAAGCCCTGAGCCCAAGCCCAGGACAGGCAAAAAAAAAAAAGCAAAAAGCCAAGATTAAATAATTGTGTTGTTAGCCTTTAGTCACTACAACTACAACAAAATTTATAAAGTAAGGTTTTTTGTTGTTGTTGTTGGGGTTTTTTTTGTAGGTCACATGGCTTGAACTTGGCTCAGCACTGTCCCTGAGTTCTTCAGCTCAAGGCTACTGCCCTACCCCTGGGCCTGGTATTGTCTCTGAGCTCTTCAGCTCAAGGATACTGCCCTATCCTTGAGCTAAGCCCCACTCCCACTTCCCTTTTTTTTTTTTTTGCCAGTCCTGGGCTTGAGCTCAGGGCCTGAGCACTGTCCTTGGACTTTCTCAAGGCCAGAGCTCTACCACTTGAGCCTCAGCACCACTTCTGGCTTTTTTCTATGTATGTGGTACCGAGGAATCGAACCCGGATCTTCATGCATGCTAGGCAAGCACTTTAACCACTAGGCCAAACTCCTGGCCCCCACTTCCCTTTTCTATAAGTTAATTGGAGATAAGAGTCTCAGGTCCTTTTGTGCTCTGGATGGCTTTGAACCTTGATTCTCAGATCTCAGCCTCCTGAGTAGCTAGGATTATAGGTGTGAGTCACCATGCCTGGTTTTCCTTTGGTTTAAAGCTTTAGGGGGTTCAGATCATGATTGAGTAGAATCATTTACATCCCATAGGGATGATGAAGGGAAATGGCCAGAAATGTGGTGGAGCAAAACTGCTTACATTATGTCCCCAAGAAACAAAAGAGAGACTGGGTGGGAAGTCCTTTGAAGCCAAGTCCACCATAATCTGAAGACCTTCCACCAGATTCCAACTAAAAGTCTCACCCCAATAAAGCATCCCTGGGGACCAAATCTTTAACACCTGAGGACCTGAGGGACATTTAGGGTTCAGCTTCTGGCAATGATGAAACTGTTTTCTCATATAGGTGTCCCTAGTGGGCTTCCTGTTCCTTTTGGGCTTGTACATCTCATCCCTGGCCTCCTGTATGGGGGGACTCTATGGCGCCCCCCGGATCCTACAGTGCATTGCCAGGGAGAAAGTGATTCCTGCACTTGCCAGTCTGGGGCAAGGGGTGAGTAATTTTCTATCTATCTATCTATCTATCTATCTATCTATCTATCTATCTATCTATTTATTTAGAAATATAAGACCCTTCGGTCTTGTACTCTGTACTCTGGATAAGACAAAGGGAAGTACAGAGGTAATGTTTTGTAGCCCCTCTATCCTTTGACTAGCTTGGACTAGGCCAGGTGTGGGGTTAGGTGTGGGGGATTAGATGAAGCTAGCTCTGGAATGGAAGTATCTTGTTCTCCAAGAACAGTGAAATGGTTCATCCCCTCTGTTAACAAAGACAAATTCAGGATCCTCTGAGTTTATCATACTCTCTGGACCTCACCGCTTTAATTCCCCCTCCAGGCTGCTGTGCTTGGCAGGTGGTATTTAATGGTTCCCCCACCCTGGCTCCAAGCTTCCTGTATACCATCATCCCATCACTCATGGTGCCTTAAGTGTTACTGAGTAGCTTGGTTGTGTCATGGCTGGGACAGAAATCAAGGGAAACTTTCCTGAAACCTAGGGAATGACAACAGAGAAATACACAGAGAATCCCATCCCTTTCAAAAGTATCAAAGGGTTCAACGATACTGAGATACCAGGCAGCTATGAAATGAAGATAGCAAAATAAAGTTCACTGAAAGCCAGGGGTAGGGAAAGGGAGCTGTCAATCTCTTCAAAATAGATGCTTGTGTGAATTGCCACCTGAAACTCCTTTAAACAATCAGCATAGACTGAAAAAAATAGTGGACAGTAATGTAAAGCAGGTTCTATCTGGGGTGTGGTTACTAGTAGGAGGGAAGGAGGAGGGCAAACATGGCAAAGGAGATGATGATGAGCAGAATACTTTATGTAGATGTGTGGAGGGGAAACAAGGAAGATTGTTGAACCTGGATTGGAAAGGGAGTGCCAGTTTCAAAATAAAATTTTAAAAAAGCCTGGAGTATAGCTGTCTAGCTCAGTGGAAGAGCACTTACTTAGCATCCGAAAAATACCATTTAATCCCCAAAAACAGAATTAAATAAGAAATTAAGTATCTGCAGTCCTAGTGATTGAGGAGGCTGAGAACTGAGGATAGAGATTTGAAGCCAGCCTGGGCAGACAAAATCATGAGATTTTTATCTCCAATTAACCAAGAAAAAAAGCCAGAAGTAGAGGTATGGCTCCAGTGATACTGCCAGCCTTGAGTGACAAAGCCTAGTGAGATCATGAGGTAATGGCACACACACACTCACCTTCCAAATCACCCCCTCCCATGAATTGTGACCACAGAGAATACCTGCTTTTCCATAGATAGCATTTCTCTTAGCCTCAGGCCAAAGGTCCTGTTTTATTGGTGTGTAAGACTTCTTTTGTCTGGAGGGAAGGTTTGCTTTAACAGGTTATTGGCTTGGTTTGTAAGGTTAATCTTTAGACACAAGACATATGGAACCCTTTCACTCTTGGTGGTGAAGAGTGGGGCAACAAGTAACATTAGAAAGGGATGTAAATGTTTTTTGCTCATGTAGTGAAAAATGGCCCCTCAAGTTACTGAGGTTTTCTTTTTTCTTTTTATTTATTTATTTTTGGTGGGTCGTGGGACTTGAACGCAGCCTGAGCTCTGTCACTGAGCTCTTCAGCTCAAGACTACGGCCCTACCCCTGGGTTTGGGTGTTGTCCCTGAGCCCTTCAGCTCAAGGGTACCACCCTATCCTTGAGCTAAGCCCCACTTCCCATTTTCTAGAGGTTAATTGGAGATGAGTCTCAGGTCCTTTTGTGCCCAGGCTGGTTTTGAGCCTTGATCCTCAGATCTCAGCCTCCTGAACAGCTAGGATTTTAGGTGTGAGCCACCATGCTCGGCTTCTTTTTTTGCTTTTGTTTGTTAGTCATGGAGCTTGAACTCTGGGCCTAGGTGCTGTCCCTGAACTCTTCAGGTCAAGGCTACTGCTCTACCTCTTGAGCCACAGTGCCACTTCCTGTTTTCTAGTGGTTTATTGGCAATAAGAGTCTCAGGGTGTTTAGTGCCCAGAGGCTGGCTTTGAACTGCAATCCTCAGATCTCAGCCTCCTGAATAATTAGGATTACTGGTGTGAGCCACCATGCCTGGTTGTTACTGAGATTTTTATTCCTTTAAAAAATGATAGCTTTCAGGCCAGGAGTGTAGCCGAGTGGTAAAGTGCTTCCTAGCATGCACAAAGAGCCGGGTTCGATTCCTCGGTACCACATAAATAGAAAAGCCAGAAGTGGTGCTGTGGCTCAAGTGGTAAAGCACTAGCCATGAGGAAAGCCCAAGGACAGTGCTCAGGCCCTGAGTTCAAGGCCCAGGACCGGCAAAAAAAAAAATTATCAGTTTAGCCAGGCACCGTAATCCTAGGTCTTTGTGCATGCTAGGCAAGCACTCTTCCACTAGGCCAAGCTCCCAGCCCCCAAATCACTTTATTTTTGAGACAAGGATGTCATTATATAGCCCAGTCTGATCATAGTCTGTCCCTCTTGTGTGATGGAATTATGGGCATACACTACCACAGTCAGCTTTGCAGTTCTTTTATTGTGAATTTATTTGAACATCTTTTACTGTATGCAAGATTGTGCTTTTTCCCCCTGTTATTAATAGAGTCATTGTTTTTTCAATGGAATTGTTAGGAAAATTAACTCTTTCTTATACATTCTATATAACTTTTTTGTTATGTACTATAAATATTTCTCCTAGCTTGTCACTTGTCTTTTTTTTTTTTTTTGTCAGTCCTGGGCTGAGCTCAGGGCCTGAGCACTGTCTTTGGGTTTTCTCAAGGCTAGAGCTCTACCACTTGAGCCACAGCACCATTTCCAGCTTTTTTTTTCTGTGTATGTGGTACCGAGGAATCAAACCTGGTCTTCGTGCATGCTAGGCAAGCACTAGGCCAAACTCCCAGCCCTCATTTGTCTTTTTTTTTTTTTTTTTTTTTTTTTGCCAGTCCTGGGCTTGAGCTCAGGGCCTGAGCACTGTCCTTGGACTTTCTCAAGGCTAGAGCTCTACCACTTGAGCCGCAGCACCACTTCTGGGTTTTTTTCTATATGTGGTACCGAGGAATCGAACCCGGGTCTTCATGCATGCTAGGCAAGCACTTTAACCACTAGGCTAAACTCCCGGTCCCCTCATTTGTCTTTAACTTTGGGAAACATTGTTGTGCCCTAAGGCTTTTTTTGTTGTTGTTGTCCAACACCGGGATTCAAATCCTTGATTTGACACTTTCGCTTGTTGGTTTATAGATGGCAAGCCATGTATAAACCATAATCCTCAGATCTCAGTTTCCTGAGATTACAAGCATGAGCCACAAGTACCTGGCTACAGTTAAGTTTTTTATTTTATTTTATTTATTTTTATTGTCAGGGTAATGTATACAGGGGTTACAGTTACATTCACCAGGTAGTAGGTGCCTTACTTCTCACACATGGATACTCCTCATGTTTTTGTCCCCGTTTCCCTCCCTCTGCCCCCTCCCAGTCATCTTGTTCCCCCTCCCACTACAAGTTTTATTAGCACTTTCTTTTTAGTGGGGGAAAAAAGAGAAAATTTTAAAAATGAGATTATTCAATATATAAAAAAGGGCATAAAAACCAATTGAAAAGTTTTCAGAACACCATGCTTAGAGCCTCCACCCAGAAACCCTGTGTGCTTCCACACACCACTCCGTAGCGCCTCCTGCGACAGCCTTTCCTCTCCTCCCACAGGCTCAGAGATCCTCATATCACTGCTTCAGCTTTAGATGTTGTCTGCACACTTTCTGGAAAGCATCAGGTAGTACATACTTAGGGATTACAGGACTGTGATCTCCATCACTACTGCGCTTTGCTGTTGTCACTCAGAAGTATTCACCAGCAACAAGCACCACCCAATGCTTTGTTCATGAACCCAAATGTAAATACCATGTAATTCTCAGGAATCATCAAAATTCTTCTTTTGATCCCCAGTAGCTTAAAAATGTAGAGCCATTCTTAGCTCACGACACATAAAGAACTCATATTTGGCCCAGCAGCCATAGTGTACAACCCATTCCTTAGTTCCTATCTCTGCCTCTCTTAAACATTTGTTGCCTGTTTTTGAACTTTAAACTCTGGGTGAGTATCCCCTATCTTAAATACTTGGACCCAGAGTGTCTCACATTTGGCTTTTTTGTAGTTTAGATTATTTTCTTATACATAATTAGAAATGCCGGGGATGGGATCCAAGTATGAATAAAATTGATTTACATTTCATATACAATTTTATTCAAATTAGCCTGAAGGTAATTTTATGCAACATTCTCCATAATTTCACACATGAAAAAAGTTTCATGTATGTGTGGGATTTTCTACTTGTCATACGTTGATAAGACTCACAAAGTCATATCACAAAGATAAAAACCTCACAAAATGTCAGATTTGGGAGCCTTTCCGATATGGAGTTTTGCACTGCAGTATTCAGACTGTGAACGGAAACACACCACGCCTTTGCATATGTGATGTTGGCTCCTGTGTGCACACTTCTTACTCGTCCTTCTGTTGGTGAGAGTCCTTGCTCTGGTTTGAAGCCGAGGCCTGCTTAAGGTAGTATTTGGAAGTTCTATGGCTGTGTGCAGAGCATAGTGTACCACCTGTGACCAGACTTCCTCCAGCCTGCATCCATTAGAGGCCTTGCTAAATGAAAGGGGGTATTCATCTATTTATTACGTAATGCCACATTCTTTTCAAAAATATAATTGTATTGTTATTATGAAGGTATGTACAGAAGGGTTATGAGTCCATGAGTCAGGTAATGAGTACACTTCTTCTTGGACAATGTCACCTCTTTCTTTGCTTTCCCTCAGTTTCCCTAACTGTGTCCCAACCACAAGTTGCAAAGTTCATTTTATACGTAGTGTATACTGAATACCATAACTACATTTGTTCACATGGATTCTTTTTTTTAAGGTAGTTATCCTGATTTACCTTCCTCTTGGCAGTGGACAAAACTTCCTGAACTTCTTTCTGTATTTTGCCAACACAGGATATAATCATACTAAAATTTGTACCAATCTGTGAGTGCCTCATGGTATCTTATTTTGGTGTTTGTTTACTTAGTGAGTGCTGGTATTCAGGGCCTCATATAGATCTTCTTTACTCAAGAATAGTGCTCTATCACTTACTTTTAGCTGTTTAGTGGTTAATTGGAGATCAAAGTCTCACACTTTCCTGACAAGGCTGGCAATTTTCAGATCTAAGCCACTGAGTAGCTATAGAGTTACAGGTATGAGCCACCAGTACCTGACTATGGCTTTAATTCATATTTCTCTAGTTACTATATGTCTATCTTTTCAAGTATCTAATGGTCTTCATTTCTAAAGTACTTATTCAAAACATTTATTTATTTTGCTTAAGGGCTGTCTTTTTCCAATTACTTTGTACGGTTATTAGTATAGTTTAGGGATCTTTTGTCCATTATGTGTATTGAAAATGTCTTTCTCCATTTTTTTTTTTTTTGCCAGCACTGGGTTTGAGCTCAGGGCCTGAGCACTGTCCTTGGACTTTCTCAAAGCTAGAACTCTACTACTTGAGCCTCAGCACCACTTCTGGCTTTTCTCTGTGTATGTGTTACTGAAGAATCGAAGGTCTTTGTGCGTGCACTCTACCACTAGGCCAAACTCCCGGCCCCTTTTTCCCCATGTTGTGCTTTATCTTTTCCTCCACCTCCACTTATCACCTCCTCCTTCTCCTCTTCCTCTTCCTCCTCCTCCTCCTCTTCCTCCTCCTCCTCTTCCTCTTTTTCTTCTTCTTCCTCTTTTTCTCCTTCTTCCTCTTTTTCTCCTTCCTCCTCCTCTTCTTCTTCTTCTTCTTCTTCTTCTTCTTCTTCTTCTTCTTCTTCTTCTTCTTCTTCTTCTTCTTCTCCTTCTCCTTCTCTTCCTCCTCCTCCTCTTCCTCCTCCTCCTCCTTCTTCTTCTTTTTTTGTATCTGTGTGTGGTTTTTTTTTTGGGGGGGTGTATCTTTTAGCAAAGAGAAGTTTATGTTGGTATCACTTCACAAACCATCCTTATCAAGTTCTGAGCCTGGACTAGCATTTTCTTCAGTGTGTCCAAGACCTTCCTTCAAAAAGTCACTTGAGAATTAACTTTATTTGTAGTAGTTTCATTGTTAGAACTTTTTTTTTTTTTTTTTTTTGACAATCATGGGGACTGGACTTAGGGCCTGAGCCCTGTCCTTGGGCTTTTCTCAAGTCTAGAGCTCTACCACTTGAGCCACAGCACTACTTCCAGCTTTTTTCTATGTATGTGGTACCAAGGAATTGAACCCAGGTCTTCCTGCATGCTAGGCAAGAATCTACCATGAGGCCAAATTCCTGGTCCCTACAATTTTTTATATAGTTCAAATGAGTATATCCCAAAATGTAATTGAGACACAATAAAAGTGCCTCTTTTTTTTTTCTTCTTCCCCACCCCCTCCCTCTTCTTCTCAGCCTCCTTTCCACATTCTTGAAACAAAAAGGATAGAACTAAGAGGTGAATAATGTCAGATTCAGGGGTTATATCTTTATAGTTTCTAGAAGTGGTAATTCTTTTTTTTTTGGTTGTTGTTGGTGGTGGTCATGGAGGTTGAATTCAGGGCCTGGGCATTGTCCTTGAGCTCTTTTGTTCAAAGCTAGTGCTCTACCACTTTGAGCCACAGTGCCACTTCCTGCTTTCTGGTGGTTAACTGGAGATAAGGTTTCATGGATTTTCCAGACCAGTCTTTGAACTGTGATCCTCAGCTTCCTGAGTATCTAGGATTTCAGGAGTGAGTCACTAGCATCCTGCTGGCAGTTCACACCTTCCCTGCCCCTCCCCCACCACTCTGTCCATCCAAAGGTCACCTATCCCCTTTTCCACCAAGACTGGGTAGGTGAGTATGCACAGGAGTCTGTGCAGATGTGCACTTTGTTTTTTTGGTGCAAGTCCTGGGACTTGAACTCAGGGTCTGGGTGCTGTCTTTTAGTTTTACTACTCAAGGCTGGCACTCTATCACTTGAGCCACAGCTCCACTTCTGGCTTTTTTGATGGTTAATTGGACATGATAACTTCTTTTGGATTTTTCTGTCTAGGTTGGCTTTGAACTATGATCCCTACATTTCAGCTTTCGAGTAGCTAGGATTACAGGCCTGAGCTAATTAGCACCTGGCAGATGTGCAGATTTATAATCAGAACCCTACCTCCCCTCTAGTCACCAGTGACTTTGTGGTCCTTCCAGGCTCTACCATTCTGTATGTATGTAGTTGCGGAATCAATTTTGCGTCTATTTGATTTCCAAGGCTGGTATGCATACATATTCAAAAACAAAAGGAGCAACTATTTGGGAAGTCAAAGCTCTCCAGAGCTGTTCAAGTTGATAGTTAAAAATACAGCTACCACACATGATCTCTGTGGAGGCTCTGTGCATCCCCGGTGCTGGCTTGCTAGGTATCCTGGAACTCTGCTCGCACATGAACCTGTGTGCTGGATGTCCTTATCTTAAGTAGACAGATGAGCACCTCATAGGGAAAAGTGGGCGAGCCATTCGTTATGAGTTGAGTTTTCTATCATAGAAATTCTTAAACTTCAGAAATATTCCTTTGAACATTACTTTTGTTTCTGCAGAGAGGGCCAAATAAAACACCTGTAGCAGCCATCTGCCTGACCAGCGTGGTGACCTTGGCCTTTGTCCTTGTGGGTCAGGTGAATGTGCTGGCACCCATCGTCACTGTCAACTTCATGATGACGTACATAGCGGTGGACTACTCTTACTTCTCCCTGTCCATGGGTGGCTGCAGCTTCCCTCAGGGACCCAAGCCAGGGCTCAGAGAGAGCTCAGAACATCTCCACTGCTCTGAGCATCTGCTGTTGGAGAAAGCTCCCAAGTATGACTCTGGAAGTGTGTCTGAGGGCACTCTGCTCGAATTCACCAAGGACATGGATCAGCTTCTCCACCTGAACAGAACACTTGAGAGTAGCCAGGCTCAACTGGGAGGGGATAATAAGATGCCAGAGAATCAGAAGAGGAAAAGTAAGAAGGCCATCAAACAAACCCTACAAGAAAGCTTTCTCTTGGATGTCAAGTCCTCTCCTTCCTTCCCTGTAGACAACTCTAGTGTGTCACCCATTCCTTCTTGGGAAGGGCCAGAGCCCTACCAGAACAAGCAGGCTCCCAGGAACAAAGGAACTTGTCTTGAAGAAGAACCTGGCCAGCAGCCTGAGCCTGAGCTGTGCAGCCAGACCAGGACGAGCAGAGGTGAGTGTTTTGGAATCACACAAGCTGCCTTTGAGTTCCTGTGGCCACTGGTTGGCTCACCTACCTGATCAAACAGTGTTTTTACACCAGAGATTCTCCCTTTCTTCAGTCCTGGATTGTGTGCGTGCGTGCGATATGTGGTGTGTGTGTGTGTGTGTGTGTGTGTGTGTGTGTGTGTGTGTGTCTGTGTCTGTGTCTGTGTCTGTGTCTGTGTCTGTGTGTGTTCTTAACGTCTTGAATTCAGGACCTGGGCCTGTCCCTGAACTTTTTTGTTCAAGGCTAGTCCTCTACCACCTGAGCCACAGCTTTATTTCAGGCTTTTTGTCATTTGATAAGAGTTAAATTCTTAGGGATTTTGCTGCCTGAGATGGCTTCAAATTGCAATCCTTAGATCTCATCCTCCTGAGCAGTTGGGATTACTGGCCAGAGCCACTGGTGCCAATAAGTCCTACAACATTTTGTTGTCGATCATAAATGAAGAGGGTGGAAAATTATACAATTCAGTTTATAGCACATACACAAACACATACACACTTGTCAGGCTTTTAGTTCTTTTATGTAGATAACCAAGAGTAGGATTGCTAGATCAGCTAAGGATAGATTCTGACCAGGGCCTTTTTCTCCTTGATTTATTTCATACTGCTGTGTTTTGCTAAAGCACATATAGCATCTTGCTAAGAAAGGAATAAGTATATATTTAAGTCTTTTGAGTTCTGAAAATTTCTAGTCTCACATTTGGTTTTTAGTTGAATGTAAAGCATTGTTGAAAATAGTTGGTCCATAGGGCCAGGAGTGTAGCCTAGTGACAGAATGCTTGTCTAGCTTGCACGAAGCCCTGGGTTCCATTCCTTGGTGCCACAGTTAAGAAAAGGCTGGAAATGATGCTGTGGCTCAAGTGGCAGAGCTCTAGCCCTGAGCAAAAAGGACAAAGCCCAGGCCCTGAGTTCAAGCCCTAGGACTGGCAAACAACAACAACAAAAAAATTAAAAACAATGACCCCAAACCAAACAACAAACAAAAAGTATGTACACAATTGTCACAGCTACATTGTATGCGACTTGGAAATTACTGGAAAGCAGTTAAGCATCAACATAGTGAAATATCATGTAGATGTAAACACCATTTTGTACAACACACATCTTCAGTTTTTACATGCTATTTAGAATGATTTATTCTTCTAAAAATATAGAGAAGATTTTTCAGAGATGGTTTCTTATTGACTTTAAGTAATCTGTATAAAAGTACTTAAATTAAACCAGGAGCTGCTGACTCATTCCTGTAATTCTAGCTCTCAGGAGGCTGAGATTGAGGATCAGTATTCAAAGCCACCAGGGAGGAATGCCAATGAGACTCTTAACGTCAATTAACCAGTAAAAAGCCAGAAGTGGGGGTGTGGCTCAAGTGGTAGAGTGCCACTCATGAGGAAAAAAGTGAGAATGTGAGGCCCTGAATTCCAACCTCAGTACAGATACCAATTTTAAGTTAATAATATGCATTATTTATTATTTTATGTGTTTACCATAAATAATGCCTAGATTTATTGATTGATTGATTGTTTCATAACTATGGGCTAGACAATGTGAATTGGTAATAATTGTCACTAGTATTTCCAGCTTAAGAAATTATCCCCTTAAGCCAGGCGCATTTACTCATGCTTATAATCCTAACTACTCAGGAGGCTGAGATCTGAGGATCAAGGTTTAAAGTCAGCCCGGGCACAAAAGGACCTGAGACTCTTATCTCCAGTTAACCTCTAGAAAACTGAAAGTGCGGCTTGGCTCAGGGTAGGGCTGTAGCCCTGAGCTGAAGAGCTCAGAGACAGCACCCAGGCTGAGTTCAAGCCCCAAACCCACAAAAAAAGAAAAAAGAAAAAAAAAAAAGAAAAGAAAAGAAATTATCTCCTTAGCTGAGTGCAGTTGCTCATGCCTGTAATCCTAGCTACTCAGCTACTCAGGAGGCTGAGATCAAAGATCACGGTTCAAAGCCAATCTGTTCATGAGACTCATCTCCAATTAACCACAGACCACTGTGGCTCAGGGATAGGGTGGTGGCCTTGAGCTCAAGAGCTAAGGGACATGGGGCCGGGAGTTTGGCCTAGTGGTTAAAGTGCTTGCCTAGCATGCATGAAGACCCGGGTTCAATTCCTCAGTACCACATACATAGAAAAAAGCCAGAAGTGGTGCTGAGGCTCAAGTGGTAGAGCTCTAGCCTTGAGAAAGTCCAAGGACAGTGCTCAGGCCCTGAGCTCAAGCCCAGGACTGGCAAAAAAAAAAAAAAAAAAAAAGAGCTAAGGGACAGCGCCCAGGCCCAGTGTTCAAGTCCCATGACCAACAACAACAACAAAAAAGAAAAAGAAAAAGAAAAAGAAAAGAAATTATCCCTTTCCTCAGCAGGTGTATAAATGTTGTTTCTTCTAGCAAAATCCTTCAAGAGGAAACTGTTCTTTCATTCAGTTTGTAAGGATATTGGAACCATAGCCACTCTGAATTATGAATAATCTCCAGCCTCTGTTGTTGTCCCTAGGCAATGTCATTAAGGATCCATTTTCAAATTCTTCCTGCCATGTATAAAAGTACATTGTTTTTTCGGGAAAGACAAACTCTTCCTACTGTTCCTTCTGAAGTTTCACTGGTGACAGACAGATAGACAGACAGACAGACAGACAGACAGACACACACACACACACACACACACACACACACACACACACACACTTGAGCTCCTCTGGTTTTGATGGAGTTATATCTTAATAAAACCCATTGCAAATTGAAGGTGTGCTAAGTTAACAGTGCGTTGCTGGTGACTACAGCTTAGCAACACAAGACCTGTGGAATGTCTGTTGTTTGTCTGATGACTGTGGGGTGACTGGGAGTCATGGCTTGTTGCCACTGCCCAGTATCACAAGAAAATATCAGATCCATGGTGCTAGCCTAAGACCGGAATCCACACAAAGAGAGAGGTACAATGTCTACTCACTGTCTATCACTTTTGCACCTGCATAAACTGGGAAAAACTAAGTGGAAACATCCAAAAATCTGGGACCATGTTGAACCCCAACTGAAGTTGTAAAAAGGGTGAACTTCACAATGGATGATGCTGGGTGCTGGTGGCTGATGCCTATAATCCTAGCTACTCAGCAGACTGAGATCTGACCATCATGTTTCAAATCTAGCCCAGGAATGAAAGTCCATGAGGCACCAGAAACCCATAAGCGGCACAGTGGTTCATGTGGTAGAGCACTAGCCTTGAGCTGACAGTGCACAGGAGCATATTTCAAGTCCCACAACTGACAAAAACAAAAAAGGCTGGGAGTTTGGCCTAGTGTTGGAGTGCCTGCCTAGCCTTCATGAAAACCCGGGTTGTATTCCTCAGTACCACATACATAGAAAAAGCTGGAAATGGTGCTGTGGCTCAAGTGATAGAGCTCTAGCCTTGAGAAAGCTCAAGGAAAGTGCCCAGGCTCCAGGAACAGCAAAACAAAACAAAACAAAACAAAAACATTTGATGAATCTTAGGCAAAAATACAAGTTTTTAACCAATAGTGTTCTTAACAATCAAAAGAGCAACTCTCTCATTATGACTATGATGAAAAAAGTGACTCACCCATTGAGTCTGTTAAACTTAGAAAATTTAATCAATGACAATCATAACAGAATTCCTTTTTGAGGTGGGGGGGGATCATGGGGCTTGAACTCTGGGCCTTGGTGCTGTCTCTGAGCAATCTTTAGCTCAAGCCTACCACCCTACCCCTGGAACCACAGCCCCACTTCCCATTTTCTAGTTTTCTAGTGATTAATTAAAGATAAGAGTCTCTCACTCTTTAGTCTCTTTAGTGCCCGGCCTGGCTTTGAACCCTGATCCTCAGATCTCAGCCTCCTGAGTAGCTAGGATTACAGGCATGAACCACCATGCCTGCTGATAAGAAGTCTTTTCTGTCATGGGTCTTACATTCTAATATGGGAAATTACATAAGAAATAAGAAAATAAGGGGTAGGAGTTTGACCTAGTGGTAGAGTGCTTGCCTAGCATGCAGGAAGACTCAGGTTCGATTCCTTGGTACCACATACATAGAAAAAGCCAGAAGTAAAAAGAAAGAAAGAAAAGAAAGGGAGAGAGAGAGAGAGAGAGAGAGAGAGAGAGAGAGAGAGAGAGAGAGAGAGAGAGAGAGAGAAGGAGGAAGGAGGAAAGAGAAAGAAAGAAAGAAAGAAAGAAAGAAAGAAAGAAAGAAAGAAAGAAAGAAAGAAAGAAAGAAAGAAAGAAAGCCAGAAGTGGTGCTTTGGCTCAAGTGATAGAGCTCTAACCTTGAGAAAGCCCAAGGATAGTGCTCAGGCCCTGAGTTCAAGTCCCAGGATTGGCAGGAAAAAGGGGGAAAAAAAGAAAGAAAAAATGACTAGAGGATCCCAGCTGAATTCCAAGGCTCAACCCAGCAGAAGCAGATGAAATTGGGAAGAAAAGACTGTCTTAAGACAGGATCAAGACACAGAGCAAGTAGAAAAGTCTAGGCAGAGGAGATGGCTTGTTTATTATGGTTTGATGGAAGCAAGTCTTTGGTACTGGAGAGGAGAGAGTTAAAAAAGCTGTCAGAAATAGTTCCTGAGCAATACATTATGACAGTTTTATGTTGAAATGATATATAAACTTACAGCAAAGTTAATACAACATACCATTTGTTTAAATCACCACAGTGGTGTTTGTGGTGATTAGACCACATTATTAAACCATCTGTATGCATTTTCATGGTTAGATTGAGCAAGTCTGGATTGGGTAAGCTGAGAAAGCAGAGACAACTAAAACATCATATGGCTTTGAGGCACTCTGGTGTGCTGAAATTAATGGAGGGTGAGGTAGGCACATGCATGTGTTTGCAGCCAGATCTTGCTTTTCCCCTCAGCCCTCTCAACTGCCAAAAGAAGAAATCAGAGTAGAAGTTCTCTCTCCCTCTTCCTCCCTCAACAGCTTCAGGTCTATTACCTGAGATAAGGCTAATCTGAGCTGCCCTTTACAGTTAGCGATGAAAGCTACCTTGCAGTAGACAAAAGCCAACTCCACTTTTCATTCTAGTGGCTGTCTAATTCCACCATTCTCTGAACATCAAGTTCCCACAAACAACAAATCTAGACAGATGTACTGCAGGCTTTGAGAGAGCTTCATCTTTACACAGCTGGCTTTTCAATCCTTGGCTAGTGGACCAAGAGCTAAGAATTGTCTTTAGGCTGAATTACAAAATCAAGAGAGAGGAGCTAATAGGTAGTTGTTCATTAAAAAAAAAAAGCACAAAAAACCCAGAAGAAAGTTGATCATCAAAGATTTGGATAATTTACTTTTTAGATTTCTTCCTGAAATCCAGACTCCAGGAACAAGAGATCCAGAGGAGATCAATTTCTTCCTACACCCGAATATGTAACCCATGGGTCTCTCTGTT
Source organism: Megascapheus bottae (assembly GCF_031878675.1). NCBI lineage: Eukaryota > Metazoa > Chordata > Mammalia > Rodentia > Geomyidae > Megascapheus > Megascapheus bottae. The sequence continues at coordinate 55,239,605 of NC_143509.1, forward strand.
AGGGGTAAGTAACTTTGTCTCAGTTGTCACTGAGATATAATTCAGGTATTGGTATGAGTGATTTGATAAGGAAGAGATCTTAATTAGGAACACTGTGATTAATTTGCTTGCTGTATTAGAATTTAAATGAGACTACATCTTTAAATTTTATGTTTAATAAACCTTATTTTAATCTTATTTAATTCTTAAATAATTTTATCTGATAACCTTTGGGTTATCAAATTTCATGCTAATTTGTTGCTTTGGGAAGAGAATTTGATAAATTGTCTGCTTATTAGGTATGTTTTTGTTATTGTTTGTCATGGGGCTTGGACCTAGGGCACTGTCCCTGAGCTTTTTTGCTCAAGGCTAGTGCTCTACCACAGCTTTACTTTTGATTTTTGGGTGGTTAATTGGAGTTAAGAGTCTCACATACTTTTCTGCCCAGGCTGGCTTTGAATCATGATCCCCAGATCTCGGCCTCCTGAGTAGCTAGGATTCCTGGCATGGGCATCAGAATCTGGCTATTAAGTAGTTTTGATTAAAGTTACTTGTTATACAGACTTCAGTTATGCAGACTTTTAACACAGAATAGAAGTTGAAGACAGAGTTTGGGTTTTTTGTTTTTGTTTTTTTTCAGTCATGGGGCTTGAACTCTGAGCCTGGGCACTGTCCCTGAGCTCTTCAGCTTAAAGCGACTGCCTTACCCCTTGAGCCACAGCACCAGTTCTAGTTTTCTAGTGGTTAATTGGAGATAAGAATCTCATGGTGTTTAGTGCCCGGGCTGGCTTTGAACCTGGATCCTCATATCTCAGCCTCTTGAGTAGCTAGGATTAGAGGCGTGAGCCACCTTGCCCAGCTAAGGCCATAGTCTTGTATTATGTTTCCCGTGCAGGAAACCATTAGGTGACTTGCCCTTCCTATGTGTTTGCACAGGCTGTTGGATCTCTCCTCATCATACTTGTGACTCAATGGGTCTATACCCTGGTCAGCATTGGTGTTGCTGCCATCGTGTATTTCTACATTGGCCAGGCCAGTCCAGGGCTATACCTTGGTAAGTGGCTGAACCATTTTTCCATCATTCCTTTTTCTCTGTAGGTTTTGTTGGAAATTTTTGTTTTGAACACAATGTAAGTGTCAGTGCTGACGAAGCAATGTGTAAATCACATTTCTAAGTAGCTTGTATTCTAGGAAGAGGAGAAATATGATATAACATAAATAGTGAAGATGAAAAATAAGTTTATCATAAGGTTGTTAGACATAGAGAAGTAAAATGAATGACAACAAGAGCACAGGGCCAAAAGGGAGGAAATACATGGTTGAAATGAAATATACAGTTTTAAATTTCTAATTATATTTGTGAAATAATGTATCACTTGAAGGTAGGTTATGGTGAATTTAAAATATATAGACTATAAATCCTATTATAACCACTCAAGAGGATAGTGAAGAATGACAGCCAATAAGGCAATCAAGGAGTTGAAGTGAAAGGGAAAAAAAATACTCCAATCAAAATAAGATAGAAAAAGAGTAAAAATAATGCTAGATATTTGCACAAACAGAAAACAAACAGGCTATAGTGGAACATATATGTAAGTCTAGCCTTGGGAAACCCAGACAGAAGGCTCATGAGCTTGACACTAGCCTGGGCTACATGATGCATTTAGATCAGCTAGCCTACACATAGCAAGTCCTTGTCTGAAACACAAACACACCTAAATGACAGAGGGTGGGGGGAGGAAGGAAAGGGGGGAGGGAGAGGGAAAGATGAGTTGCTATTGTTTGCTTTGGTTTTGTTTTAATCTATAGCCCACTCTGGCCTTGAACGAGCAATCCATGCCTTGGACCACCAAGGCAAGGGGAACTAAAAGGCATATGTCATTATACTAGACAAAAAAGATGGTTATATGAATCTTACCATATCAAATAAATGTAGGTAATCTACCCAACTAAATCACACCCAACTAAATGGCAAGGATGTCAGTGCAGTAAAAATGTGTGATCCACTGGGTGCTAGTGGCTCACACCTGTAATCCTAGTTACTTAGGAGGCTGAGGTCTGAGGATCACTGAAGTCAGCCTTACCGAAAAGTCCATGAGACTCTCCTTTCCTCCCCCCTTCCACCCCTTCCCCTTTCTCTGTCAATCCTGGGACTTGAACTGTGCGTGTTGTCTCTGAGCTCCTCAGCTCCAGGCTAGTGCTCTACCACTTGGATCCCCAGTACCACTTCTGGTTTTCTGGTGGTTAATTGGAGACAAGTCTCATGGGCTTTCATAACCTGGCTGGCTTTGAACTGTGATCCTCAGATCTCAGCCGCTTGAGTAGCTAGGATTAAAGGCGTGAAGCACCGGTACCCAGCTTGGCTCTATTAACATAGAACAGACTTCAGAAAATCTTCAGATAAAGAGAATCATTTTATAAAGATGAAGTGAAAAATTCATCAACAGGACTAATAAATTTTAACAGCAGTGAAAAATTCATCAAGAAGACTAAGAAGTCTTAACACATACTTAAAAGCAGAGCTCTGAAATACTTGAAGCAAATTCAGACAGAACTGCAAGAAGAAATAGAAAAGTTTATCACAGCCAGATATTTCAAGGCCTTTGTCCCACTAGTGGATACAAGGATGCATAAAATCAGTAAGGCTATGCAAGCCTGGCCTCGAGAGCATTTATAGAAGAACACTGTCCCCAACAACAGAAGAACATATTTTTCAGAGTTACCGAGGGAAAATTTACAGAATAGACCATAGTGCAAAACTTTTTTTTTATTTTTTTTCCAGTTCTGGGGCTTGAACTCAGGGCCTGGGCACTGTCCTTGGACACTTTTTACTCAACTCAAGTCTAGTGTCCTGCCAGTTGAACCACAGCACCACTTCTGGCTTTTTTCTATGTATATGGTACAGAGGAATTGAACCCAGGGCTTCATGCATGCTAGGCAAGCACTCTACCACTAGGCTAAACTCCCGGCTCTAAAACATTTTTCTTTTTTTTGCCAGTCCTGAGCATTGTCCTTGGACTTTCTCAAAGCTAGAGCTCTACCACTTGAGCCTCAGCACCATTTCCGGCTTTTTTCTATGTATGTGTGTTGGGGGCCAAGTAACCCCATGTCTAATAACTTTCTGCTGAGACCTGTAGTAGGGGTAAACACGTGGACTTTTGTTCTGCCCACCTTTTGTGCTGATAGGCTAAGGCACCACGGAATATAAGGAGGAGGGATTTGAGGAATAGAGAGAGAGATTTTCCTGCCTTGATGAAGCTGCGTGGCATCTCTATTCATGCCCAGGGAAAAAAGGCTGAGTAAGGGAGGACAAAGGCCCTCTCCTCTCGAGGCTCTTCCTGGTCGGGGCGTGTTTTCCCTATCCCTCCTGCTGATCGAGAGGGACCGGGGAAGAAGGACCCCGACATATGTGGTACCAAGGAATCAAACCCAAGTCTTCGTGCATGCAAGGCAAGCCCTCTACAACTAGGTCAAACTCCCCGCCCTCTAAAACATTTTTGTAAAGAGCCTCAGTAAGTTCAAAAGTATTCAGGTTAATTGAAGAATAAAATAGTTCTCTGACCAAAGAAGGAAGTAATTAGAAATAAGTAACAAAAATACTGAAAAATCCTCAAATATAGGTGCCAAAGAACACTGGACAACTAAGAACCCTGAAGAACACTCAATGAACTGCAGAAACTGATAACCCCTGGTTCAGTGGAAAAAAATCAAATTACAAGTTATTTCTACCTGAATGAAAATGAAACATATTGAAATTGTGAGATGCAAGTTAGCTTACCATTAAATGTTTAAATTACCAAGCAGAGTTCTCCAATCAATGGCCCCAGCTTTAAACTTAAGGTATTATAAAAAGAAGAGTGAATTAAACCCTCCAAAAAGAAGAAAACAAAATAAAAATCATGACAGAAATGAATAAAATATAAAATGGAAAAAAATGGGAATACCGATGGGGAAAAATTATTGTTTTTATGGTTAAAAAAATTGGCAAGGCAACAGTAGGCAAATTGAGTGAGATTAGAATTGAATAATGAGAATAATTTTGGCACACTCTGAACTAGAGAGGTGGTCTCTATTTGTCCAGTCCTCATATGATTTAGACCAGGGAAAATATTGGTTTGATGTGTGAGAATTTGAAAGAAAACAATATTGTGGTTATTGTATCTGGATTATTGGGTCAATATATTGATAGACATTGAAGCTGGGTCAAAGGCATGTCCATGGTGAGTTGTTTGCTATATCTGGGAATTAGTTAGATCCTCTAAAGATCAAGGTCTGAAATGTCAGAGGATCAAGAATACAGAAGATGTGAAGATTGTGGTTCAAATCCAGCCCAGTCATTAAAGAATGTGAGACTCTTATCTCCAATTAATCTCTAGAAAATGGGAAGTGGCACTGTGGCTCAGGGGTAGGGCTGTAGCCTTGAGCTGAAGAGCTCAGGGGCAGCGCCCAGGCCCAAAGTTCAAGCCCCATGACCCAATCCAAGATTGAAGGGCTGTTTGTAGCCAGGGTCTTTTAACTGCATCGAAACATGGAGGAACACATGACATGGCAGGGAGAGAGGAAAAAGAAGAGGGAGGGAGAAAGTGGAACAGAAAGGAGAAGGAAAGGGAGAGGGATAAGAAGAGAGAAGAGAGTTGACCTCGTCCTTCACTCTAGTGGTAACTGACATGTTCTTAGAATAACAGCATTAATTCCTTCATGGGGATTAATAACTTAAAAACCTCTGCCTTGAACATTGTTACATTGTGGACTCAGTTCCCAGCACATGAATTTTCGAACACGTTCAAACCATAACACATCATTTAATGTTTATTTTCCTCAAAAGTAGAGCTGTTTTGAAAATACATTAGAGAACCTATTTGAGAAAGTTCTGTGGTTCAGCTTAGAGTTGTTTTAAATCTAAATTATATGAACCAGAACAATATTAGTATACCAGAATTAGAACCAGCTTGATGTATATTTTTTGTAAGGTTTTTTTTTTTGTTTTTTTGTTTTTGTTTTTTTGGCCAGTCCTGGGCTTGAGCTCAGAGTCTGAGCATTGTCCTTGGACTTTATTTTGCTCCAAGGCTAGCACTCTACCACTTGAGCCTCAGCGCCACTTCCAGCTTTTTTTCGATGTATATGGTACTGAGGAATCAAACCCAGGTCTTCGTGCATGCTAGGCAAGCACTCTACCACTAGGCCAAACTCCCAGCCCTTGATGTATATTTTTGAAGGAAATCTACTCCAATACTTAAAGCTGCATGGATTAAAAACAATGGTTTTATGAAAATAATCTAGGAGAGGCCCTTATACCAGCTAGTTTCATGGGTTGAATGTGTTTTGTGGTGTGTGTGTGTGTGTGTGTGTGTGTGTGTGTGTGTGTGTGTGTGTGTGTGTGTTTATGGTCATGGGGCTTGAACTCAGGGCCTGGGCCTTGTCCCTGAGCTTTTCAGCTCAAGGCTCCTGCCCTACCCTTGAGCCACAGTGCCACTTCCCATTTTCTAGAGATTAATGGGAGATAAGAGTCTCAGGTCCTTTTGTGCCCTAGATGGCTTTGAACTGTGACCCTCAGATCTCAGCCTCCTGAGTAGCTAGGATTACAGGTGTGAGCCACCTCACTCAGCTGGGTTGAAAGTATTTTAATTGACATAGTGATTACATCAATGTTTATTTGTGAGATTTTAATTGTTTGGGTTTTTTTTTTTTTTTGCTAGAAATAAATCCGATTTTAAGAAATTTAAGTTTCCCAGAAACCTGGTTCCATAAAGTATGAAATAAAATTACAGGCCAATGCTCAACCAACATTTATATAATTTAGAATCTAAATGGAATCAGTCCGTAAAAATGTAACATTTTAATGTACATTTTACTTTCTGATTTCTGACAGTATATATTGATTCTCTAAATACATTAGAAATCTTTTCTTCGCAATTGCAGATAGAGTAAATCTAAAATTTATGTCTCCTTTAGTAAGAACCTTAAATGAAACTGAGTAAACATGCTGTCAGCTTCATATGTTGAACATGATCAAATCAATTTCTTTCTTTCCTTTTTTCTTCTTTTTCCTTAAGTCTCCAGCACTTGAGCTGCAGCTCCACTTCCTGCCTTTTGCTGGTTGATTGGAGACAGGCATCTCCTCAGTCTCTCCTGTCTGGGATGCCTTAACTGGGATCCTCAGATCTCAGCTTCTGAGTAGCTACGATTATAGGATTATAGGGATGAGCCACTAGTGCTTGGTTTAAAAAATTTTTTTGGTGTGTTGTTTGGTGTTGGTACTGGGGCTTGAACTCAGGGCCTGAGCACTGTTCTTAAGCTTTTGTTGCTCAGGGGTAACATTCTACCACTCAAATCTCCATCTCCAGCTTTTATGGTGATTATTTGGAGATAAGAGTCTCTGGAGCATGCACGAAGCACACACACACACACACACACACACACACACACACACACACACACACACACACACACACACACACACAGAGAGAAAAAGCCGGAAGTGGTGCTGTGGCTTAGTAGCCCTGAGAAAGCCCAAGGATAGTATCCAGGCTCTGAGTTCAAGCAAGACTGGCAAAAACAGAAAAGAGTCTCACAGATTTTCCTTGCCCTGGCTAGCTTTGACTCAGAGCTAAAATTATAGGGATGACCATCAATACCCAATTCAAAAAACTTTTTTTTTTTTACTATATTTGTGTGTTTAATTTAGAGAAAAGATTTTCTAAAATTGTATTTATTTTTTCTAAAGCTATTGTATAAAGTGGGTTGTTGATTTTTTTTTAAATAAGGGTTTTTTTCCTTTTTTTTTTTTTTTTTTTTGCCAGTCCTGGGCTTGTGCTCAAAGGCTTGAGCACTGTCCTTGGACTTTCTCAAGGCTAGCGCTCTACCACTTGAGCCTCATCATCACTTCCGGCTTTTTTCTAGGAATTGAACCTAAGTCTTTGTGCATGCTAGGCAAGCACTCTACCACTAGGCCAGACTCTTGGCCCGGTTTTTTTCCTTTTTTAAAAAATTAATAATTTCCATTCAAATCAGCAAGTCTGATATTAGGATCATTTGGCCAATATTAATAACAACCTCATTTTACACTTCACCTCTAACAATTCTACATGTTAAACTATTTGATTGGCTTAATACTGTTGAAAACTTCCTTCCTGTGAGATTTATAAGGATAAAAGCAACCATATTTCTTCTCTTAGAGCCTGTGTTCCAATGGGGGATTTAATACCATGTGTTTGATACAAGTGTGAATCTAAGAATTAATATCATTGCAATTTTTGTATGGGTCATGGGGCTTGAACTCTGGCCCTGGGTGTTGTCCCTGAGCATATCAGCTCAAAGCTACTGCCCTAATCCTTGAGCCACAGCCCTACTTCCCCTTTTTTTAGTGATTAATTGGCAATAAGAATCTCATGGTCTTTAGTGCTGGGGCTGGCTTTGAACCAGGATCCTCAGATCTCAGTCTCCTGAGTAGCTAGGATTACAGGTATGAGCCACTGCATCCAGCTCATCACATTATTTTAAATTACTAAAATAGAAGTTTTCTGTTAGTTTGTTTTTTGCCAGTTCTGGGGCTTGAACTCATGGCCTGGGCACTGTCCTTGGACACTTTTTGCTCAAGGCTAGCATTCTGCCTCTTGAGCCACAGCACCACTTCTGGCTTTTTCTATGTGTGTGGTTCTGGGTAATCGAATCCAGGGCTTTGTACATTCTCTGTAAGCACTCTACTACTGGGCCACAATCCCAGCCCCAAAATAGAAGGTTTTTCTTTGTTTGTTTGTTTTTAATAGCACTTTATTCAGTCTCTTTCTTGAAATTTTTGGAATTAAAAATTGGGGGGAGCGGGGAGGCTGGGCAATGGTAGCTCATAATTCTAGTCTATAATTCTAGTTACTCAGGATAAGAATTAAGGTTCAGAGAGCTGGACAGGGTAGCTCAGGACCTGAGACTCTTATCTCCAGTTAACCTCTAGAAAACGGGGAAGTGGGGCTTGGTTCAAGGGATAGGGCGGTAGCCTTGAGCTGAAGAACTCAGTTCAAGCCCCATGACCCACAAAAATGTGGGTCATGGATACAAAATGGATACAAAAAATGGACATAAAAAAGTGGTAGATATAAACAATGAAATTCTACATAGCCAATAGATAAGATAAAATAATGGCATTCACAGGAAAGTGGATGAAATTAGAGCAAGTTATGTTGAGTGAGATAAGGCGAAAGGAACCAAAAAAATGCATGGAATCCTTAATATATGGATATTAGATCCAAACAATACAAGAGCGATGACTCAATATTTGGGTACTTAAGGTTATGGACATAGTCTTGGAGTTATAAACATAACTATATAGACATAAAAATCTATGATGGGCTACATGCTCTATAGACATAATGTTCTATTACATATATTAATATGTACCTATAACATACAAACCCTCAGCTTAATTTTAATTATGTTCTAAAATCTATGTGCCAGTGATTCTATATAGATTCCCTTCTTGAATACTTGTTTGTTAAACATGACATTTGAAATATGCTGTAAAAATCAGTGTTAATAAATTCTTTAATAAAAAAAAAAGAATTAAGGTTCAGGGCCAGCCTACACAGACAAATTCCTGAGGCTTTTATCTGAACAAACAAAATCAGTAAAAAGATGAAAGTGAGGTCATGGCTGAAACAATAGTGTACCACAGCAAGAGCTCCAGGCCTTGAGTTCACGTCGTAGTACTGGCACACTATAACAGTTTTGCAAACGATATATGGGTACAAAATATTTGGTAAGCTATTAGGGAATATAACAATGAATATTGTTTCATTAGATTGAAAAAAAATTTAATGTGCTTATTCTTTGTATGCGCACGCACTTACTTGTATATGTCTACTTGGGTGTGTGCTAAGATCACACATTTGCCCGATAATGATTTCAATTCAGGGTGCCTATGTAGAGCCTTTATAAACATTTATTTTTATGTCCCTCTTGCAGGATCAGCTTCTAACTTCAGCTTTTTCCAGTGGATGAAGTCTCTTCTGATCCCTTCCTGCAGGTATATGCCCACCTGGTGCTGGTACCTGTCTGAATGAGTGCCCCAGAGTCCTGGGAAGTGTGAAGCATTACCCATCCCAGATAGCCTTGGGCCTCAACTGTGGTGTGGGAACTGACAAGGGAACACTTCCTGGATGCTCACCTTTTGCTCCTTATTGTCCTCCACCACACCCTATGCCCAGCTTTAGCTCCTCAAAGCTTCTTCTGGCTCATGTCTGCTTCCCTTCTTATCCTTAGTCATCAGGGGCAGAGGCTTTGTCTAGAACCTGATTGCTCCAGTCCCAGGTCAAGAGAATCACAGGTCTAAGACACGTTAATGTCAATACTTAATCATATGCAAGGTGAAGGGCCCATGAAATCTAAGACCAGAGCCAATTCTTCTGTCTGAAGTCAGAGGAAGCTGACATCACTGTATTGACATCAGGCTAAGTATGGAAATAAAATAGAAACCCGGGAGGATTGCTATGGAACGTCCATCTTCAAATACACAGGCAAGGGAGAGCCTCATAGAGAAGGGAAGTTTTATGTGGCCCTAAGAGTCAGTACTTCCTCACCTCCTTTTCCTTCCTTCTTTCCTCCTTTCTTTTTCTTTCATCCTTCTTTCCTCCCTCCCTTCCCCTCTCTTCTTCCTTCCTCCCCCCCACCCTTTCTCTCTCAACAATATGGGAGTTTGAATTCTGAGCTTCATGTTTGCTAGATAGATATTTTACCATTGAGCCACACCTCTGGCTATGTTTTTGGCACTGTTGGCTTGAGTTGTTTTTTTTTTTGAGACCAAATCTTGCTTCCTAGTCAGGCGCCTAGGCTCACGCCTGTAATCCTAGCTACTCAGGAGGCTGAGATCTGAGGATCTAGGTCAAAGCCAGCCTGGGCACTAAAGACCGTGAGTCTCTTACCTCTAATTAAACACTAGAAAATGGGAAGTGGCACTGAAGCTCTAGGGGTAGGGCAGTAGTCTTGAGCTGAAGAGCTCAGGGACAGCACCCAGGCCTAGAGTTCAAGCCTCATGACTCACACAAAAAAGTCTTACTTCCTGTCTGGAAATGCACCTGAGCTGAGATCCACCATTTTTAGGCTTTCCATCATAGATAAGATAACAGGTGTTCACCTCTAGTCTCAGCTCCGCTGTGATGAAGTCCTGTGAACTTTTCTCAAAGCATGACCCCCCCATACACACACCCAAAGCTGGGCACGGTGGCTCATGCCTATAATCCTAGCTACTTAGGAGGTTGAGATCTGAGGATCAAATTTCAAAATCAGCCCCAGCACTAAAGTCTATGAGACTCTTATCTCAAATTAACCACCAGAAAACCGGAATGAGTTGAAGAGCTCAGGGACAGCACCCAGGCCCACAGTTCAAGCCCTATGACCCACCCCCCACTCACACTAGAAAACAGATATGGTGGGGTACACCTATAATCCTAGCACATAAGCTGAAGCAAGCTATCCTAGGACATGCAGTAAGACCTGTCTCAACCCTACTCCTTGAAAAAGTATCAATGTTTCCTCCTCAGGAAAGAATTAGTAAAAAACATATATCAAGTGCCTCCTGCCTATAATCCTAGTAACCCATGAGGTTAAGGCCTGAGGATTGTGGTTCAAACCTAGCCTGGGCAGGAAAGTTCTTGAAACTTATATATCCAATTAACTACCAAAAAGCTAGACGTGGAGGTGTGGCTCTAGTGGTAGAGTACTAGTCTTGAGTAAAAAGCTCAAGGACAGCACCCAGGTCCTAAGTTCAAGTGCCAGGACTAGCACAAACACACAACAACAATAGCAACAAAAGTATGTGAATTGATTGGTTTAGAAGTTTGGTCATTTCTGCTTTTTGAAAGTTCAGCCCATATAGCAGTTAATTCAGTTTTTAGGACTGTTACTCTAGGCAATTTATATATGGTCTCAACAAATGGCTCTACTGCCTTCGCCATGCGACCCAAACCTCGATATAGACACGTTTTTCAGTGAATCAGTTGAAGTTTCTATTTTAGAAACTTGTTTCTGACATAGTAATGACATTAGATTTCTACTTTTTTTTTTTTTACAATTCTCAAATATATTAGTGATTTGAACAATTAAACCTTAATCTGAGCACAATAGCTGGTTTTGATGGCGGTAGAGTTACTGGGGTTTGAATTCAGGGCCTCGTATTTGCTCAGCTGATATTCTGCATCTTGAGCTGCTATCAGCCCTTTCTGTGTTGGATATTTTCTAGATGGGGTCTTGCTTTATACCCAGGTAGCCTGGACTATGATCCGCTTGTTGGTGTTTGCCTTTGTCTCTGGAATGACAAGTGTTCACCACTGTACCCAGCCATTGATCAAGATGGAATCTTACAAATTTTATGCCCAGTTTGGCCTTGAACTACCATCCCCAGTCTCTGCCTTCTGAGTCTCTAGGATTGCAGGTTTGAGTCACTGATAACTGATTGTCTTAAAGATTTTAAGAGATCTGTGCCTCAGAGAAAGACTTAAGAACGTAGAGGCACTAGAGACACAGTTTCAGGAGACCACTTACTACTCTGATTAGGGACAGGGTTGGGATTAGATCTGTGTTATAGCTTCCTTGGCTGTTGGCCTGAGCTCTTCTTACTCTAGTGTGTCTCATATATTCTTAATATTTGTTTTTACCAGTGCATTCCAGCCATGTGCAAAGAGTTCAGCGACTGTGGATCTATACTGGAACTCACTGTTTGTCTTGAGGCTACTTTAGCATCCAAAGCTTTTGTGCTTTTCTGCTTAGCTACTTGCTGAATAAATCTTAGCTCTCTAGAAATCATTCCTCATTCAACTTGCTTTCCGATGAATCTGTGTGTATGCACACATGTGTATGTGCATGCGGGTACTGGGGCTTGAACTTTGCACTCTTCAATTCTCCAACTTCATTCTGTTAGTTCCTTTGACAAAAAAGATCAAGCCAGGCATGGTGGCTCACGCCTGTAATCCTAGCTACCCTGGAGGCTGAGTTCTGAGGATCAGTTTAAAGCCAGCCCAGGCAAAAAAGTCCATGAGATTCTTATCTCCAATTAACCTCCAGAAAACAGGAAGTGGCAGCTATGGCTCAAGAGGTAGGGCAGTAGCCCAGGGACAATGCCCAGGCCCAGAGTTCAAGTCCAACAACTGACAAAAACAAACAAACAAACAAAAAACAAGCCATAGAGCCCTCAAATGACACCATTTGAAAGGGGAAAACTCCATTTGTGTGTATCTCCTATCATGAAGCACAGTTTTCTACTTTTCTTTTGCCAGTTCTGGGGCTTGAACTCCAGGCCTGGACACTGCCTTTGGGCTTTCCTCAAAGCTAGAGCTCTACCACTTGAGCCACAGCACCACTTGCGGCTTTTCTATGTATACGGTATCCAGGATTTTGTGCATGCTAGGCCACACTCCTGGCCCAGTTTTATACTTTTTTACTCTCCTTGCCTTGATACTCTGTTTCTCCCACTCTGAGATCACAGACTTTTGCACATGTAGGTCTCAATAGGTGATTAAAGATTTTAACGAGCACTTGTGGCATGGGTACAGATGATGTGTATCCAGAGCAGACTGGCATCCACGGTAGAGTCCTTCTCACTTGTCCTGTCTCACTGAAGGAGTGTGCAGTTCCCCCGGGAGCAGATCATTGTGGCACCATCGCCGGCCAGGGTTGACATGGCGATGACTCAGCTTACCCAGGAGAATGCAGACTTCGCCTCCCGGGACCGCTACCACCACTCCTCCCTCGTGAGTCGGGAACAGCTTATGCCTCCTTTTTAGAAGCTGCCCTGGGCACGGTGGTGGAAGCAATTCGACCAACCTGCTTCTACTCCATAAGAAATTCCATGGCATGTCCTCCCACTGGCTCATTGGACTGCAGAAATTGCCTCTGGTCTGCAGTGCCACCTCCAACTGAGGGCAGGCAGCATTCTGAATGGCAGTGGCACCTAACCTGAAGAGTTCCACCTGGAGTGCCAGGAGGATCACACATGGAGAACCAGAACTAGATTGTTTGTACAGAAGGCCACAATAAATGTTATGTTTTAATTTTATTGTATATTAATTTCTGCCTATCCAGTCATCTGGCCACTGCCCAGAACAGGAAATTTTTCCTAAACACACACACACACACACACACACACACACACACACACACACACGAGTGACCCCACCATCCTCTTTTCAACTAAGGTTTACACTAGAGCAAACAAACCACAGGTGGCCCGTCTTACACCTTTGCCCTCTCTTGACCTGCCTTAATTCCTGTGTGCTATATAGGAACCTGAGCAGGGAGGATTGCACTGGAGTTTTCCTACTCATTACACTCCTCGGTAGACAGGAAATGTAGAAATGTGCTCACTGAACACTGCTCAGCATCCCTGCAGCAGAGGAGACATGCGGGGCCGCTTTGAGGGAAGCTCACAAGCAGAAACAGATGCCGGTTTGTCAGCTCAAGAGACAAAGTAGAGGCTTGATGAGGCACCCTTCTTAGTAAGCAGGTCCTATTCAACTAAGAGACAGAGCAGATGGCAAGAAAGACCCACCGTGCTTCTGGGAATGTCGCCCATCTCATAATACCAGGGCTGGCCCTTTCTCTGCCCCCTGGATTTGATGGGCTGGGGTGGATTCTCTTCTCCTGTGCTGAAGTAGAGGTGAGGATCGGGGAAGGAGCAGCCACCTTCTAAAAGAGGCAGAGCTATTCTCTAAATGGGGTATAAAATAATGGCCAGCCTGAATTTTTTTTTTAATTTTGTTTAAAAAGTGTGTGTGTGTGTGTATATGTGTGCTTTACTGATTAATTCTACTGAAAAAAGCACCGTGTTAAAAGAGCTGGACTCAGCAAATGTGGAGTCTGTCTTAAAACATGGGCCATGTGGTATACATCAGATTCACTTTGGGAGGCCTGTGTGCAGGGGGGAAAAGGATTAATAATCATCTCCCAGTAGCCAGCAGGAGGGCTTGGTGAGTGCTGATTGGTGAGATGTGAAATAAAACATATGTATTAAATAGCCAAAGATGGAGGAAATAACACTGACTTCGAATATGAACACTTGCCCCCTCCTCTAACTGGAGGTCACAAGGCAGGTGTGCCAGATAGCAGTGTCAACTTCTAATTGAGCTGCTTCTCAAGTGAGCAACTCTATGTTCTGTATCAATTCAGGGTAGACTTGCTGCTGTAACAAACATCCCCAAATCTCAGTGACTTAACACTGTAAATCGATTTCTAGTCCACGTAACAATCCGAAACAAGTCAGAAGAGAATGAGGAGCTTTTTGCAACAGCATCATCAGTCTTCCTTAGCATGCAGCTAGCTGCTGGTTAGAGAAGAGAGGATCCTCCAGGAGGTTTCAGGGCCAGAACTGAAAGGGCTTATGTTACTTCTTTCTGCATTCATTTGATCAGGACTGGGACAAAGGTAAATATAGGCCAGCCAGGCATTAAGAGAGAAGGAACTGGGTTTATAGGGCATCTGGCCTGGCCTGCCACTGTGTGGAGGGGTACAAACAGATGGATCAAGTGTTTTACTAAGGGCAAATGAAGAGTCTGGTGAGTTTGCTGAGTAGGTTTGTGGGTTTTCGAGCCCTGACTCCTGCGGTAAAAATCGCACATTCTGTCCAAGGATGCTTCCATCTTGGAATTCGATTTTCAGAACTCTGTTCGGAGCCTTTTGATATTCTAATGAATGTCAAGTGTTGATCCTTGACAGTTCCTTTGACTTCTGGAAGAGCCAGAAATCATTTGGAACCAAGTCTGGGGATACTCTTATTTAATCAGGGTCACATCATCTTTGGAAAAAAAAAGAAAGAAAATGACCCAAAGGATATAGCTCTGAAGCTGACCCTTGTACAAATTTCAGAGATGGGATCCCAACACATGTTGAAGACTAACAGTTTAATCAGAGTAATTGCATAAGGCCTCCTAAGGTGCTGAAGGGACATCATTTATTTAGATGCATACTTTTCAGTAAGTTGGGGAGAGTAATGAGTGACTTGTACCTGTGGTTTATATGCTCTCATTCATTGTGCTGGCTGTATTTGCCCAAAGTCATACCTACTGTAAGAAAGTATTCCTGTGCCCTGTGAACCTGCTCGGCCCACCGTGGATTCATCCAGTCACTTAATCAGGGTGGGCTTGCTGCTGTAACTAGTGTCCCAAGTCACAAAGCCTTCATACCATACATTTATTTCTAAGCATGTTAGTCTGATACAGGTCAAAAGAGAGTGAGAATTACTGAATGTCCATGTGTGCCAAGCTGTTTTTCTCGGTTCCGAATCTATGGTACTACATGACAGCAATTGCTTTCTAGTAGTCTGAGACTCAATATGCCAGTGCTGCCAGCAGCAGAGTCTCAGATGAAGTGAACTGGGCCACCACCCTTTTGTATAGCTAGGAAGCTAGGCTCTGTACAGCTGCATTGGGTGGTGGCCCCAAAAGTTTGTTTTCTTTTCTTTTTGGGGGGGGTCATAGGGCTTGAGCTTGGCCTGGGAGCTATCCCTAAGCTCTTCAGCTCAAGGCTATAGCCCTACCCTTGAGCCAAGCTCCACTTCCCCTTTTCTGGAGATTAGATGGAGATAAAAGTCTCAGTCCTTTTGTGCCCAAAGGCAACACCAAAACTTTCTAAGAGTGACTGTTAGAAAATTTTCTTCTGAGCTTGAGAACAGAGGTTCAGCTCTTCTCTAGCTTGATGTTCTATGTTTCTGGATAAAGTCAGTACCTTGGGAAGTCCTGATGATTGTTTCAGAATGATTCATGTTCTCCTCAGATGCCCAACTCAGGTGATTTCCTCCTCATGGCAGTGAAGAGGAGGAAGAGGCAGGTGAGATGGGACCTATTTCACACCTCAGTTTGGGGAAGGGATGTGAGAAACCCACCGCTCCCGCATATAGAGAAATTCAGAGAGGAAGGAGTAGAACTTCGTTTTGAGATTAGGGACCAGGGGTGACCGATGGAAAGAAGTCACCTGGAATGCTTGCTACTGGTAATTCCAGACCGACTATCTAGGCTGGTACCTAGGCACACATTGTAAGCAAGAGATTCCCTGAAGTGTGCGAGGCACAGGTAGAAGGCTTTGGGTTATGGAGTCTTTAGTTCTCATCAGCTCCAAGCTGTGGTGAAGCACTTCCAACCCAGAGCCGTTGTGCTAGGGGCTGGTCAGTATGCAGTTCCAATTGGAGCCTGGTAAACTAAGTCCCCCACCATCTCCCTGATGAGCTAGTGACAAAGCCCTTCAGATCTCCCTTCCACTGAGAACCAGGGAGTTGGGCTGCATGCCCTGGTGTCCATGTATGAGTGCAGTTGAGTTTGTACTTGCTCCTCGCTTTAATGATAGGCCTATAGGTGTACATGTGTGCACACAAGGACATCTGATGGATGGTGAGGCCCATCTCAGACCCCACCTCTTCCCTCCCAATCCCACATCTCAGACTATTGGGACTCCATGCGCCGTCCCCCTCCCCCCACTCCGCCCCGCCAATCTGGTCCTAGCTCCTTTTTGCAGTGGGGCGGGGCGGGGTGTCTTCCTTAAAAATCAAATATAGACATCTTTATTGAGCCTTATTCTTAGACACTCATCACATTTTATCCTCACAACTCAGTGAGGTAGGTTCTGTTATTTCTCCTATTGTATAGATGAGGAAACTGAGACTTAGAAAAGTTAAATATGGAGATGTGCCTCATTATTCATGGGGAGTTGGTTTTTGGACACCCCAAGGGTAATGAAATCCAAGATTGTTCAAATGTCTTCTGTGCAGTGGCATGTTTACATATAACTTACAGATAGAACTCACAGAGGAACCGTTCAAACTTACTCAAGGATCCATAGCTAGTAAGTGGCAGAATCAGATTTGAACTCAGTTCATTCATGGAAGCCAGCGAGGACGTCATCCTCTTAAGTGCTCTCTTCTCCCTCTGCCCCTCCATCCTAACCCCCCGCTAGCGCAGACATTGGCATGCTGCAGCCTGGTAGACCAAGTTAAGCACAGGGAAGGGTTCTGTTTTGTCTTAATTGAGGCAAAATTTGCATAGCATAAAATTAAGTGTTGTAATTAAGTG
This sequence comes from Megascapheus bottae, assembly GCF_031878675.1. NCBI lineage: Eukaryota > Metazoa > Chordata > Mammalia > Rodentia > Geomyidae > Megascapheus > Megascapheus bottae. Next base: position 55,256,623 of record NC_143509.1, read on the forward strand.
TCTGTCTTTGAAATACAGTTTTAACGGAACACACACCATTCATTCGGGCTCCAGACCTTGGCAGACATCGTAAGTGAGCTAGCAGGGAACACATGCAGGGCAGAGCCTGAACTATTTAGTTTGTGCCTTTACAAATGTTTACTCTGCTTGTTGTAGAGGATTTTGATCTGAGCTCTTTGAAAAGGAACAAGGCCCTTGAGAATGAGTTTTTTCAGACCTCCTCTCCCCTCTTCCCTTCTCTCACTCTTCCCCTCTGCTCTCCTCTCCTCTTCCCTCCTCTCCTCTCTTTCTCCCCCTACCGCTCTTTCTTTCTCTTTCTCTTCCTCTCTCTCACCTCCCCCTTTCTCTTTCTGATACCATTGCTGGGGCTTGAACTCAGGTGCTAAGCACTGGTCCCTTAGCTTTTATTCACTTAAGGCTGGTCCTTTACCACTTGACCCAAGGTTCCACTTGGCCTTTTCCTGCATGGGCTGGCTGGGGTAGTGGTCACTGGTACGGGGGAGACGGGGCTGCCCTGCCTCACTCAGGGAGTAAGTGGCTGGAGTGTGGCACATGTGAACCCCCCCCACCAAGGACTTCACAGTAATACACATTTTTAAATAGTTACATATGCTCTTGTAGGAAATTCAGACAACAGAAATCTTCAACCAATTTTAAAAGATTAAAACCAGAGACTATGAAAAATATCTTCCACAAACTTAAGAAAAATAAATTTAGTTCCGTGTCAACAGTTAATTAAGGAGAAGATACAGAAAGGAAAGGGGTAAAAACTGGGGGCTGAGTTGCTGGAAAGAAAGGAGGAAGGGAGAAGAAAAGAGACTGATAAAGAGGTGGACAGGAGACATGGAGGGTCGGGCTCAGTGGTATGGAGACCTAAAGGAAAAATGAGCTGCCTGGACACAGACTGATGGAAGAGGCTGCTGGGCATAGAAAGCAAGCCTGTGGGAAAATGCCAGTGGAGTAATTCCTCTGAACAACTAATAAAAAGTTTTAACAAAATGAATGCCAGGAAGCTGAAGCATGTTGTGTTGGGCAGGGGTGGGGTGAGGAGAGGAAGGCAGGGCGAATACAGACACGGTATTCAACTCACTTTATGCAATAAATGGGACTATGTAACCTGAGGGTATGGATGGGTCTGAGAAAGAGGAGGGAGGATGTTTGAAGGTTGACATTGATCAAGATACGTTGTACTCATAACCTAATTTGTTGAATTGAAAACCCCTTTGTACAACTACTTAAAAGAAAAAGAAGAACTCTGTGGACAGGATGGGGGTCCAGAGAGCGAGCTGAATGGAGGAGTGGCTCTGGGGCATTGATAGGATGGGCTCACTGCTAACCTGGCCCAGGTGAGTAGAGGCAGTGTTTGCTTCCACTTATGGAGAGCCAGAGGGGCTCTGAGGTAGCAAGGAGACAGGACATTCCCCATGACCAACTGGCACTTGGGAAGTGCTCAGCAAGTCCACTCAGGGCCAGATGTTGCAACCTTAGTGCCCACAGTGGGAACTTAGCATTCTGGGTTCTCTGCTCCTTCCCTGGAGCCCTGGCCCCTCTGCCCCACATCAAGGCATCCCAGGAATTTCCTTGCCTGTTGAAGGAGGATGTTACTTGCTGGAGGTGTTGCCAAATAAGATGGACTTTATCAGAATTCGGGTGCACAAGAGAATGTTCCTGGCTCCCTGACATTTATAGTGTGTAACCGATATTTATCGGAGGAATGTTGTTTGGAATGGACTGGTGCTCTCTGACGGGCAGACAAGAAACGGAAGGTCATCTGAGGACCCACCCCAAGCTGCGGAAGTTGGAGCTCTGGGCCACTATACATGAGAGTTGGGAGGCTGGCCAAGGTATGAGCAGGCCTTCCTCCCCAGGGGATCCCGGCCAGTTTCCAGAGGGACTGTGCTCTCACGTGGGCCCTGCAGGGAAGCCACTCTAGTATCCAGGTCAGCATCACTGAGCAGAGAATAGAAAGAAGGGCCCTGAGCCTGGACCCCAGCAAGCAGCCCAACCCCCCTGGACAAAAGCAGATCATTGCTGACACTCCAGAGAAAGGACAAATGAGGCTTCTTATGGAGGAATTTAAAACAAGGAAAAGGATGTATCCTTCTAGTCTTTTGCTCAAAATCACAAGGCCTTCTGCTTCCCGAAGCTCTGATCAGAACAGCATGCATGCCCTGGGGCCTGCAGTTCTGTCTCATCTAGTCCAACCCCTGTGCAAGCAGGCCTGCTGTGCAGCTGGATGCCAAGGTTCTCCATGTAACTCTGGGGTAGAGAAAGAGGCCCAGTGGGATGCAGAGACCATGCCTAGGTTGAGAAGGAGAAGGAAAACAGAGGATCAGAAGTTTGGCTTCCTGGAAAACCTTCTTGGGATGAAGAGATGTCCAGCTCCAAACTGCAACTCCACAATGGAGCAAGCTGGGATCTGCTGGGGCGGTGGATGACTCCTTTTTATCACCGGTGACAGGGCCTAGGTCATGTCTACCACTCCTAAACTTATCATTGTAGAAGAAAAGTAGACTCTCTGCCCAGCACTCCAAGACAAGTTCAGAGTCTAACCCATGGTATCTATGAATGTGATCTTATTTGAAGACAGGAACTTTGCAGATGCAATCAAGTTACAGCCTCCTCTTCTCACCCATACTGGATTGTAGTAGGCCTGAAATGCACTGAATGGGTCCTTAGAGGAAAACAGAGAAAGAGGGGCGGGGGGGGGGTTGGGGAGAGAGATCCAGCTATGCCTAGTTCTTCACTCTCCATTCTCACCAAGGCTAGTTCCTCCACTTGGGTCACAGATTCTTTCCCCTCCTCCTGTCACCATCTTTTTGACTCTCTGAGATCTTTGACTTTATTCATCCCAAGCAGATCTTCTCCATGTCCAAATTATCCCGTGAAGTTAGTAAGAACTTCCTTATTCTCAATCTTTCATAATTACCATCTTCACTCACTCTTGAAACCCAACATCTTGATAGTTCTCTTCACCATCTGGCCTCCATCATCTCTCCCTCCTCCCCACAGTCTTCCAATATGGTATGTGCTCAGTAGAGTCACTGGTCATCAATGTGGCTATACCAGTGGGTATTTTCAGTCTTCACCTCGCTTGACCTTGGGCAGCCTTGCGCTCTGTTGACCACACCCTCCTTCCCTTTGCTGTGATGACGCATGCTCTCCCTGGCTTTGCTCTCCATTTCCAGGGCTCCTTTCCAGGCTCCTTTCTGGCTCTGCTTCTCTCCCCAGCGTGTCATGTTAGGTTCTCTGGGGCTTATTTGCAGGCCTCTTCTTAGACTAGAACTTTCTTCCCTAAGGTGATCTCATCTCCCTGTACGTAGATCGAAACCTCAAACTCTTCTCAGCTCTTCTCTTAGCTCCAAGTCTGCAGACTCAAATTGGATGTCTCAATGCTACCACAGACCCAAGTCCAAAACCACGCCAGTGATTTCTGACCACAAAAACCTAGTTCTCACACATGCTTCCCCTTCCCTGTGAACGGAACTCCTCCCTTCCCTCTAGCCAATCACACAACCCAGAAACTCAGGAAATCTTCACCTCTTTCCCCTTCAACCTCCACATTCACCAACACCACTGGTGGATTTTACCTCCTATAATCTCTTAGATCCATTCTCCCTAAGCACTCCGCTATAACTCCTATCCAAGAACTATAATTCAAGCATCATCCCTTTCTGATGATGACTCTTACCACAGTTAGAAGGATGGTTTCCAGTTGCTTTCTTTTCCCTCTCTACTGCCTACCCGTCCCCATTTTCCCGACTCAAAGCCTTAAAATGTCTCTCCAGAACTCTTATAAAAATGAAGCACGCATGCTTAATGAGCTGCTGGTGTCTACCTAACCTGGATGGAATCCATGTCTCCACCATCACCTCCTTCCCTGCCATTCTCTGCTCTTCTGGCTTTCTTCCAGTCCTTTATATTTACCCCAACCCCTCTGCCTCCAGGGCCTTGAGCCTACTCTCTCCATTCTCCTTGGCTTGATGAGAAGCCTCTATAGCTTTCAGATCAGAGCTCAATTCTTTGCCTGTAGGAAGTCTTATGCTTTCCTGAGTTCTCTCCTTTCACAGGGACAAGTTACACTGGTACTCTTTTTTTGTTTTATTATCTTTAGTCTTAGGAGAGAATTGTCATTTAACAAAGTAGTTTAAGAATATAATGGAGGCATTATATTCAGTTAGTAGAGTGCTAGCCAGTGAGTGAAAGTGTCAGGTACTAAGTTCAGATCCTTATCTTGGACCAAAATAAACAACAACAGAAAAGAAATTTACACTGATCCTCTACTGATGACTGTTTCTTCCAAATCACAACCCTATGAGATCAGAGACCTACCCACACCCACCACATTGCCTGGCACAGTGGAATCTCAGAGGAAATATTTATTGAATGACTAAGTTGAAAGAAAGGAAGAAAGAGAGAAAGAGAGAGAAAGAAAGAGAGAGAGAGAGAGAGAGAGAGAGAGAGAGAGAGAGAGAGAGAGAGAAGGAAGGAATATGGCCTAGTGGTAGAGTGTGTGCCTACCATACACAAAGCCCTGGGCTTGATTCCTCATTACCACATACACAGAAAAAGCCAGAAGTGGTGCTGTGGCTCAAGTGGTAGAGTGCTAGCCTTGAGAAAACTTAAGGATAGTGCCCAGACCCTGAGTTTCAGTCCCAGGACTGGCAAAAGTAAAAGAAGAAAGGAACTATGTTGGATTTCAGGCATACAAAGGCACATAAGGCTCAGAAAGCAGCTCCTAGATTGGGAAAGGAGGAACAAGCAAGAACAGAAGATAAGTAGACAGGCCCAGCATGTACAGGGTGAGGTGTAGCTGCTGAAGTAGCTGGCTCACCAGAGGAGGTGGCTTTGCCTCAATCCCATTCACCTGCCCCAGGTGAAGTTCAATCAAGATGGCAGGTGACGGGTATCTACTAACCCTCTGCAACTCTAGTCTTCCAGAGTCTGGAGCATTCCTGGGATTTTCTGCCATGCAGACATCACAGCCATGTAGAGCAGCATTGCCTCACACCCTGCAGAGGCACACTTGGGGGCCTGTTCAGAATGCAGCCTTATGGCAGGGTCTGGCTGCACTAAAAACATTACATGGGGTGTTTCAGTCAGAAACCTCCCGGTGCCTTTGGACTGTGATCACATCATAGCCTCAGACCAACCCTAGAGAGGCAGCAAAGGGCAATTGTTTTGCTTCCCACTGGTCCACGGGGGACACTGAGGTCAATAGAGATCACTCGGAGTGGCTGGGGAATGAGAGCAGCTCAGGGACAGAACTTGGAGAAAACCCACGGTCCTCTCTGCTGGGTCCCCCAGGCCCAGCAGTGAGTGGAGGAGCTCTGGAGCTGAGTGTGCAGCAGCAGGAGCTCAGGCTGCTCCCCGCTTTGCTGCAGGGCATCACGTTCCCTCAGAAATCAGAGTGGACGGACCCTGAGCTTATCTTGCTGTACAAAGAAGGAAACTGAGGCAAGTAAGATGAATCTCCTTTATTTTCCCTTCCATGCCCTCTTGCTATCAAGCGGCAGAGTAGAAATTTTCATCTGCCTACCTTACCTCTACCTCCACTGCCTACATGTCTAGGCTACATTTACCAGCCATCTTTGCAGATTGGTGAACCCCTTTGCCATTGTTCAGTGAAATGTACGAGAACAGGAAGTATGCTGCTGCCAGGCCCTCTCAACAAAGCCTCTCCCGCTCACAATTCCCTGCTCCTTTTACCTCTGATGAGAATGACAATTCACAGGAAAACTTTGAAAGACATATATCATAGAACGGATGCGCCACCATATTCGACATAGGTTCAGAACATCAATGCTTAAGGCAATTAAGTGAACAAGAATGAAATTGGAGTGTTAAACCGTAGCAGTTGAGGGTCCTATTTGTTACTGCAGCATAACATAATCCTAATCTAACTAGAGTAAATAAGGGAAGGAAAGCCTCTGAAAAGGCAACAAGTCCATGCAGTGTTCATGTCACATGCACCGCACTCCTGCTGCTTCCACTGTCAACGTTAGGAAGGCCCCCACTCCTCTGCAGAGGTTAAGAATGCCTGACTCCTCACACGCTCAACCCAGGGATTGGACTGAGCTCTCTTCTGTTTTATTTTGGATCAACAGACTCCCAGAGCTGGAATGGATCTGAGCGGGTCATCTGATCTCTTCTGGCTCCAGAAAGGAGCTTTTCTCAGCCATCTGAGGTGATCAGGAATCTTGTCTGAATTTCCACATCCCTGAAAAAGGAACATTACCAATGTCTTTGAGACACGTGTTTCATACCTCCGTGCTCCTCTGCCAAAACAGGGTTCTTTTCTAAACCTTAAAACATCAGGGCTAGAGAGCTCCATAGTTGATCATTTAGACCTCTCTCTCTCTCTCTCTCTCTCTCTCTCTCTCTCTCTCTCTCTCTCTCTCGCACACACACACACACACACAAAGAAATAGGCCCAGATCACAATTAAAGAGTGGTACAGTAAGAGAAAGAGGCACTAAGACCAAGCTGACTGATCTTACCTAGGTTCTTCCTGCCTCACCCTGCCTTGCTATTGCTCTTGTTGAGTCCTAGGAGATGACAACTGCTGGGAGCATATCGGCTTCCAGCAACATTTGCAGATTTGCCCTGTCTCCCTCTCCTAATGCTCTATGTAGGCCTATCCTGGCAGCTAGCTGGTTATCCTGAACTTGCTCATTGACTTAAAAGGCGGAGAGAAGATTACAGAGAAATAAATCCATGGTGCTTAAAGGAGAGGAGCAGGTGCAAGTTTGCCTCTTGGGGCTTGTCAAGAAAGGCGAGATTCTCTAAATAAGATCTTTGCATCCATATGGGAAACCAGAGGGTCATGGAATCCTTCAAACATTCCTGGCTCTGGAGGGGCAACTAGTGTGAGATATGTTCTCTGCGGAAATAAGAGTGGAAGGGGCAGGGCCTCTGAGCCGGTATACTGGGCTGTCGGGGCTTGTCTGGCTGAGTCTGGGCAGCTGTGTGTTCCTGCATATTAATAAGAGAACAAATGTCTAGAAAACTTAAGCTGGGACAGGAGAGCAAACCAAGTTCTCTGTGGAGTCCCTGTGGGGAATCACTGGAGACTGCTGCTTGGTACTTTTTTGGAAAGATCTGGGAATTCTATATGCAAGCTGAAAAGTTTGATCTATCTTTCTTTTTCTTTCTCTTTCTTTCTTTCTTTCTTTCTTTCTTTCTTTCTTTCTTTCTTTCTTTCTTTCTTTCCTCCTCTTCCTCCTCCTCCTCCTCTTCTTCCTCCTCCTCCTCCTTCTTCTTCTCTTGTCCTAAGGCTTGAACTCAGGGCCTGGACACTGTCCTTGGGCTTTCTCAAGGCTAGTGCTCTACCACTTAAGCCACAGCACCATTTCCATCTTTTTCTGTGTATGTGGTAGCCAGGAATCAAACTCAGGGTTTTGCGCATGCTAGGCAAGCACTCTACCATCAGGCCACACTCCTGGCCCTTTGTTTTCTTATTATTTTAAAAAGCAAGATAAAAGTAAACTGAGTCTTTCTTCCTTCATTTAAGGTGAGCTTGTTTACTGATCCTCGGGTCCAAACAGCTTTGGTATATGTTGCCTGCCAAATGCCCCACTTGTACTGAGTCAGCAGAGAGCAGGCGCGGGCCTGTCTGTAGCTGGCGGACATCATGACCGGCTCATTCTCCTGGAGGTGGGTCAGTAAGGTCTAGAGGAGAGACAGAGCAGAGCAGAGAAGTGGGAGGGAGAGAGGGACCATCCTGATGTGCAGTCCAGCCTCAGATACTACTGAGTATTTGACAGTTAAGAGACCCCAACATGCCTGACAGGAACCTTGAGGAACTACCATATTTATTTCATTGAGAATTATCACAAATTCTGAATGGGGAGATGAGGATGAGTGGTGACATACAGTCATTCACAAATAAGTCACTTCATTCTTGAGTCTAGCCTTAGAATGTTGGGAGTATAACTGTGGTTCGGCTCAGGGCCTTGGGTTTCTCAGGTGCTTTACCACATGAGAAACATCCTCAGCCTTTTTGACTTTCCTTATTTTTCAGATAAGGTCTGGTATTTTTGCCCAGGACTAGCCTGGACAAAGATTCTTCTAATTGGCTTCAGCATAGCTGGAATGACAGACGCAGGCCACCACACCCTGATTTTTTTTTTTTTTTTTTGCCAGTCCTGGGCTTGAGCTCAGGGCCTGAGCACTGTCCTTGGACTTTCTCAAGGCTAGAGCTGTACCATTTGAGCCTCAGCACCACTTCCGGCCTTTTGCTATGAATGTGGTACCGAGGACTCGAACCCGGGTCTTCCTGTATGATAAACAAGCACTCTATCACTAGGCCGAACTCCTGGCCCCCACACCCTGCTTTTTATTGGATGAGATGCAGGTTGAGACTCACCTAGGGACCACGGATCCCCCAGACCTCTAGAGCCTTCAGAGCAGCCGGGATTCCAGGTGTAAGCCACTGTGTAGGGTCTGGTTTTGGAAACTTGAACTGTTTTTCCGTTTTTACCCTCTCCTTTCTTCGTTTGCAAACGAAGTGATTGCAATTAGGCCCTTCATTATTCGTTTGCTGGGAGGGGATTGTGGACACCATGGGCTTTGATTTACCAAATTTATTTAACTGTGTCTTTTGAACCCCTCCTTTGAAGCTTTCGCGTGATTCGGGGGTGTCCCTGCATTCTAGCGTCCACTTTGTTAAGTCTGCAGCACCCCCTCTTCTTTTTCTCCCGATAGCGAGTTAGCCGGAGCCCAGTCTGAGTTCACAGTTTTCTTTTCCCCGCGGCCTGCCGGGGTGTCCAGGCGGGGACATCTCTAGACCTCCGGTGTGAGCCAAAGGCCGGGGCGAGGTGGGAAGGGAATCCGGGGCTGGGAGGGCGGGGGGAGATGCGGACTCCGGCCGTCTGCCAGGGCGTGAGGAGGGAAAGCGAGCCCAGCCCAGGGCGGGAGACCAGGGCGAGGCCGGGTGGTGGGGCTGGGGCCCGGGGCTCCGGGCTCCCCTTCCCGCTCAAAGCGCCCGATTCCACCGCGGGACCCGCCGGCCCGCGGCCCTGCGGTGCGCTGGGGGAGCTGGCGGAGGGGGATCCGATTTCCGACCCCCTCTTCATGTTTCCAGCCGGACTCTGCCTGCCAAGCCCGAGCAAACAAGCGATGCTCCGGGCGTGTGCGTGCGCTGCAAGTGGCGCCGAGGCTCGGTGGACCTCAGCCCGCGGATCCCGGGCCGCCCCGCCCCCTTCCTGCCCTCTCTCCGCCCCCCGGGGCCCGGCGCGGGGCGGGTGATGTCAACCGAGGCGGAGCCGCCCGCCCCGCCGCCCGCCCGGGCTCATTAGCCGGAGGCGGCGCCGCGGGCCGCCCCCGCCCGCCCTCCCGCGGCTCCCACAACTTTTGAGGCGGGGAAGCGAGCGCGCTCGCCGTCCCACTTGGGTCCTCGCGCCGCGGCTCGCCCGGCCCTCGACGCCCGCGTCCCGCGCCCCGGGCATGTGAGCGCGGGCTGGGTGCCGCCACCATGGCCTCGCCGCGCGCCTCGCGGTGGCCGCCGCCGCTCCTGCTGCTGCTGCTGCTGCTGCTGCTGCCGCCGCCCGCCGTCCCCCGGACGCGGGACCGGCCGCCCTCCCCGGCCCGCCGTGCGCCCCCGGCCGACGCGGGCCCACCGTCCCCGCCCTGGGAACGCCACGCGCCCCCGCGGCCCGGCGTCGCCACCAGGCGGGGACGCTCCAGCGGGGACCCCCGAGGCGGGGGCGCGGGTGAGTGAGCGCCGGAGCCCCCGGCCCGGGGCGCTGCCTTCCCCGCGCGGGCGGGACCTTCCCGGGGCCTGCGTGGGGAGGTGTAGGCGTCGCGTCTCCTCACCAGCTTTGCAAGAAAACTTAGATCTCCCGTGGGGCCCTGTGACCCTGCGTTCACGCGACGGGAGCACACGTGAAACGAGGAGGAGGAGGAGGAGGAGGAGGAGGGGGCCTCCTGACCGCCTCCGCCCCCCACCGGGTGAGACCTTCGGCCGCCGCCCCGCGCTCCACGCGCATTCCCCCTGCGGCGTGGAGCCGATCCTCCACGCACGCGGCCCGAGGTTCAGACTGAAGGACGGGTTTCCCAGGGGGCTCGCCGCGCTTGGGATGTCGGAAGGGACAAAGGATGTAGTTTGAAACAAAACGTCCCACTGGTGTAAAAACGTCCCACTGGTGCAAAAGCAGAGGAACCTGGGGCTGGCGCGGTGGTGGCGGTGGTGGCGGTGGTGGCGGTGGTGGCGGTGGTGGCCGTGGCGATGGTGGTGAGGGGTTCCAGGGTTGAGCCTCTGCCAGGCAATCTCTGACCCAGGCAGGTTTGGTGGTGGTGGTGGTGGTGGTGAGGGGGGGAGGTTCCAGGGTTGAGCCTCTGCCAGGCAATCTCTGACCCAGGCAGGTTCCTGACCCTTTCCCCTGCCCTTTCCTGTCCCCGTCAGAGGCAGGGAACTGACCTCTCGTGGCTGCCTTTGTGTCCAACTCTTTTTTTTTTTTCCTGGTCTGGAAGAAAATGCCAAGGACTGTGTAATCGGAACATAATGCCATTGTAAGTGTGGGGATGGCCTCTTTAAAAAAAAAAAAAACTGGGTTTCTCCATCTGTGACCGGGAAGTCAGGACCCGCCTCTCAATGTCCTGGTGATGATGTGACAAAATGAAAGTAAAAAATAACCGAAAGTGCTCTGGACAAAGTCAGCAGCGTGGTCTGTGAGCCTTTGTCCCTGTGCAGTGACACAGGCCACCCACCCGCAGGGTGTCCCAGAAGAGGCTCCCTGGCTGCTGCGCTGAACATTGGAGTTTGGGTGGCCGGTGATGAGATTTTTGCCTAATTTTCAATTCATTTACTTTCTCTTATCTCACAAACTTTTCAGCCTATCAGGTAGCTAGCTTCCCCCAACCTAGGATGTTTTTCTAGAGATAGTAAGAAAAGTCCCTTTCTGCCAGACTCCATATGGGCAAGATGCCATCCTTGCAAACTGTCAAATCCTTGGAGGAATAATAAGGAAAGGAAAAGGGGGGAAAAGTGACCATCATCTTTAGAAAACTGTAAGTGATCTTATGGATTTGTAAGGGATTAATAGATCAACTAGATCACTTGTTTCCCTAAATTACAGGGGAAGAAAGCAAGATCTTAAAAGAGTACATTTCCCAACTGTTTTGAAGTGGAAAAGCATCCAAGGATCACTCACTGTAGGAGCAGTTCGTGGGTTTTCTAGACAGAATAGTGCTGGGAATTGAGGACATCTCAAGGAGTCACTTGGGAAAGAGAAGCATGTGTTTCTGGCTGGTACTCAGACCTTCTTAACCTCGTGACCTAGGGAGGAGACATTCTGACTTGTGGGAGCCTGATCAGAGGAGGCTGGCACTAGAATCTTCCTCCTCTGGCAGGCAGTGCCCACAGATGGCAGAGATAGATACTGTAGGGAGAGGGCCCATGGAGAGAATTGAGCTGGTGTAAAATAAGGTAAGCCTTGTGTGATCCATGCTTACCTTTTCAGGTAACACTTTCTTCTTGGGTTCATTTGGGGAGGTGAGTGTGATGAAGGCTTCAGGTAGGGGAGTTCCAAAAGCAATCTTATTTCAGATGGTCTTTCAGATCTCCTAGTACTCCTTGCCCCTCCTGAGACCACTTGAATAGTGCCTACTCTTTCTCTGGCCTAAGGTGTGATCTTGGGGTTGGGGGTGTTCAAAGGTGGGACGAGAGGAGATGATCTGTGGAAATGGCAGGGGAGTCCAGGCATGACCCGGGCTTGTTTTCTGATGGTGGTTCAGTGTTACTTGAGGAAGGAGAGAGAAACCACCACGCTAATCAGGACTGGACGATCTCTGCCTGTCTTCTCCAGCACCCTGCCAGATGGTCACCCAGCCTCTAAATCCTTGCCTTTGTGTTTGAGGGGATGGGGGGGTACTCTTGGTTATGTGCCCAGAGTCTAACAAATCATGTGCTTCTTGTGGTAGGGGGAGAAATTCTGTGCAGCCACTTCTGCAGGTGGTTTGGGCTTTCAAATACACTCATCTCAGCATCCAGGACCAGCGGTGTTCTTTTCCTCCCATTGACCTATCTAGCCCTTCACCTCATGCCAGAGTTCAAGGTTCTTATTGTTAGGGTGACTATGCTTACATGTGCATATGTGTTTGATTTGTCTGTGTCACATTGCAAGTCCCTGCAGGGCGGCCCTTGTTTGTGTAGCCATTGTTAGGTTCTAGTGCCCACCTGCCACCCTGCTGTCGATCGATCTTTGCTGCTGTTTAGCCAGTGGTGACAGGAGGCTGAGACCTAGAGATTTTCCTCTTTGTGCACATTTCCTACCACTCCAGGCCTCAAAGCCACAGTACTAACCTGGAGACTTACTTGATAGGTTTGCGTTTTCCATCCATAGACTGGATCTTCATTATGAGATTGGCAGAAAGGGAGGTTAGGAGGGTGGGTGGGAAAAGGCTGAAATCATAATAAAAATCCTTAAAAAAAAAAAAAAAGAGCTTTCCCACCCAAAGGGGAAATGACGCTGAGGAGCCCAACAGCCAGTCCAAGGAATAATAATCTTAGAAAAATGTGGCTCCCTAGAGTAAAGGAAGCGCTTTGAACCAGCCCCTTCTGAGCTGTTAAATAGCTGTCGCCTGAACTGCTCTAACTTGTGGTCCAATTTCGTCATTCAGCTTGGCTTCCATGAGCACCACTACAAGGTGCACTGATGACTGCCTTGAGCCAGAAGTAGCCCCTCAGGGAGTGGCATTCCCCAGGAATGTGGTTTCGGTCCTGGGGGTGAGAGTTCCCTGGAAGCCTGCTTGCTTTGCTGTAGAGTGCCCCACATGGAAGGAGGGTGGTGGGGAAGGACTTGTGTGTTTAAAAGCCACATCCTCTTAAACTTGCAAGAACCCGTTTATTGCTTCCCTTGGCTTGTATGTGAATGCTGAGCTGAGATTTTCTGCCCAGGAGCTTGAGTGTTGGGAGCACAGGGAGGTTGGACATTGCTTGATGCCAGCTGAGCAGTTACTGTCTCTAGTAAGCTTTGCCCGCCAGGTGATCCCTTTGCCTTGCAGTGGCCTTGCCAGCTGGCTGGCAACTCGTCCTGGAGTTAATGCTAAGTCCTGCTCAGAAAGAAAGCAAAGAGCAGATGGAGCTGCAGTTTCCTTAGCTAATCTTGCTGCCTTCTTCAGCGACTTCCCTCTGTCTCTGGAGCCCATGTCATTGACCAGGAGGTTTGAGCTGTCTCTGGAGCAAATGTCTTTGTCAAAAAAAAAAAAAAAACTCCTGGAGAGGCAACTGGGAAGGAGGCTAATTTTACTCCCTCTTTTGAGCCCCTGGCCTTTGAGTGGCTTTATATGGCTCTCCACTTTGCATGCTTATTACTCCATTTCTCCCCACTGACAAGAGCCTCGAAAGGGTAATGATCTCCTTTTACAGAATGGCATGGTGGTTACATGGGAAATACAAGAGGGATAGCCAAATCCATTTGCTCATTGAACAAAAGCATAAAGTCTTGGTTTTCTCATCTGTACAATGGGGTCACAGATATTTTAAGTCTTCAGCACATTCTGCAATTTAGAATCATTCTTTCCCCCTTCTGCAGTCCTTTGCTTTTGCCTTTTCTGTAGATATTGGAGACCAAAATTGGAAGATGGCAGTGGCAACTGGGAAGAAAGATGAGAGAAAACATCTCAAGTCTTTCAAATGCATAAGGTATAAGGTAGTGTTTCATGTGGATACTATGACGTAGGTTCTCACTATACCCCACACCATAGCACACCAAAGGGTTTTTTTTCCCCCCCAGAGGTATCCTTGTCTGTTGTCATCCTAAAGGCCTTATGGGTGTTAGGCAGTTGCTCCATCACTTGAACCATGCCCCTAGCTCTTTTTGCTTTAGATATGTTTTTGGATAGAGCATCATGTTTTTGCCTCAAATTTGGACCCTCCTACTTATGCTTCCTGAGTAGCTAAGGCTATAGTGTATACTGCCATATTCTACTTGTTTCTAAAGAGGGGCCTTTTTTTTTTCTTTTTAACTTGGCTGACCTCAAACCATGATTCTTCTGAGTATGTGAAAAGAATTGTTGAGTTTTTACTGGTTTCTCCTGGGAATGAAGAGCAGTGGTTGACATAATGAGCCATTGTTAGTTCTTATGAATGCCTATTCAGTGGGAGGAAAGGTTAACTTCAGGTACTCTAAAATCTTGTAATATCTGTGCCTTCTTGTACCCACTCGTGCTCATCTTTCAAAAAAGTAGAAACAGGGGCCAGGAGTTTGGCCTAGTGGTTAAAAGTGCTTGCCTAGCATTCACGAAGACCCGGATTCGATTCCTTGGTGCCACATACATAGAAAAAAGCTGGAAGTGGTGCTGAGGCTCAAGTGGTAGAGCTCTAGCCTTGAGAAAGTCCAAGGACAGTGCTCAGTCCCTGAGCTCAAGCCCAGGACTGGCAAAAAAAAAAAAAAAAGTAGAAACAAAGATGCTTCTGCCACGTATTCACCCCTCCCCCCTTTTATTGGAACATCTCTATCAGAATCCCATTTGGTTTATAAACCAGGAAATATTTACTACGGCCGTTCTCTGTGGTGTGTGTGCCAGGTGATACTGTAGGTTATAGGCATCTTCATGATGCCCCAGGGAGCATCTTGTTGAAACCCAAGCATCAACAGTGTACACAGGGGAGTAAGGATGCATTGCTGATTCATAACCAGAGAAGTCACCAGGAGACCATGGGGAATGGTGTGGATAGCTGCCTGCAGCATCAGAGGGGAGACTACAGGGAGCACTGGAGAGTAGGGTTAGAGAGCAGGAGAGCACTAGCAGGTGGGGAAGGATGGAGTCCACTTAGCTTGGGCCTGTTGACCAGGATGTGGGGAGGCTATTGGCATTAGCAGATTCCAACTAGTTGGATGGAAAAAGACAAAACAGGCACAGTCAATAACGGAATGGTGGACATTGAAAGAGAGAGATGCTTGCTGGGCAGGAGGACCTAGAAGAACCACCTAAGGGGCGCTGGGGAGGGGACATGTTGAGAATTGGCCCCTGCTAGGAAGGCAGCTTCTGCCTTAGCGTTTCATTGTTAAGTCTGCAGCAGGCCCTGTAGAGCAATTCTGTGACCATTGGGAATGTGGAACTGGGTCTCTGATAACTGAGACATCTGCACCAGGTTCAACCTGGACAGATGCGGTGGCGGATAAAAAAAAGCCATGGAGGGGAGGGAACAAGTTCTACGTGGATACTGGACATCCAGTGTCGATGATGAGAGCAAGAGGCTGTGCTTGGTCACATGGGACCTGGGGCTGTGCTTGGTCACATGGGACCTGGGCAGTTCGGTAGCATTTGAATACAGCTCACAGTTTTAATTTACCTACGGAAGTAAATGAATGCTTCCTGCCTGGATTTGTCCTTGCCCAGTTCCAAGGCGCAGGGAAGCTGGATGTGTTGGTTCTTCCTGTCATCCCAGCTATTCAGGAGGCTGAAGCAGGAGCATTGCTAAGTTTGAGGCCAGTCTGGGCTGCATAAGGAAATCCTGTCTCAATAAGAAACAAAAAGGAGCAGGGAGGTGAGGAAGAATAAGGCCCTAGGAAAGGCGGCTTGATGTGATGCTGAGCTGTTTAGCAGGACGCTCTAGAGGGCAGGGTGGGATCTGTCTGCAGAGTGAAACACAGCAGATATTGGCCTCCTTGTGGCAAAGTTTAACATTGGGAGGAAGAAAGGAAGCCAGAGAACCAACATCCCTCATTCCTACCCCCATCCCTGTCCCCAGCTGGATCAGTTCCCAGCTCTTCCCAGGTCAGGAACTGGCAGCACCACCCACTCAGCCAGGATCCCAGCCCCCCACCCCCATCAGCTCCTTTCCTCCTCCTCTAAATCTTTGGGTGGATGGAGATTCTTTTTATTTTGAATACAAAATACCCACAATCCTGCACTGTTTCTTTCTGTCCTCTCACCCACTTTTGTTCTCTCTGTTTTCCAGAGTGATCTCCTTAAGATGTAATTAAGGTCACCTCACTGTCAGGCTTCAAAGCCCCCAAGAACTTAGTAGTCTATTCATAATAAGGCTTCCCTCCGCCCCTCATTGGAATACAGGTCTGGGAGGCCTAGCACTGCCAGTCACCTGTCTGGACCTTCTGCTCCCCATTTGTTCTGCTTCTCATAAATAGCAAGAATCTATGCCAGTTTTTGTTTCCTTTTTGAAGCAGGAAACCTAGTTGGTCCTTGAATTTACCATCTTCCTGCCTCAGCCTCCCACGTGCTGGAATTATAGGCCTATGTCACTTGTATCCAACATATATATATATGCATATTCAGCATGCATATTTATTTTGTCTTAGAGGACTATGGCAGAGAGGTCCTTCTAGAGGGTAGCAGAATAAATGTCATGACACAGGACAAGCTGGCTTATCCAGGGGAGCCAGCTCATGGAGGGACATGAGAAGCGATGGATACTGCAGCAGGCCCCAAGCTGCACATGTCTCAGTACTGTGGTTATTAGATCCCATAAAGGGGCTGGAAGACATCTGCCAAACCTATCAAAACTGCTAAAAATGGATGCATCGTTTTGCTTTATATTTAACTGAGTTATTTGAACTTCTCTGACATAAAGGGTCAAATGCTAGCAGATCCTGTGTTTCTAGTTCCTAGGTTGCTGGAAGGCTGGGCACTAGAAAGGCTCTGGTCTCCTAAGAGACCCTAAATAACACGAGGCTTATGACCCTGGGAACACATGACATTTGTCGCTGTTGTGTGCTGCGATTTCGTGGGGTGGGGAAATTACCTTTTGCTAGAGTGTGACTGAGAGCCCTGTTGGCTTTGTAGTCACAGTCCCTGGGCTGGCAGGGAGGGGGACATCATATGGCTTCAGTTCAACTCCCAACGTTGCCTTCCACCAGCGGTAGGCCTTTGGTAAGTTATTTAGCCATTCTGTGCCACTGGGTTCTCACTAATTCCTGAGGGATTGTAAACGCACGCACACACGTGTGCACGCGAGCATACACACACACACATACACACACACACAAACACACACACCTCATTTGCCCTCCAGGCAATTTATTGGAATGGGAACATATTTTTTTTTTTTTTAATTTTCTTTGTTTGCCAAGTATGGCAAACAGAGGACCTTGTTGCTCTGCCTCTGGAGTCACCACCCCACCCTCACCCCACCCAGCTAGAGACTTAGTTCTGAAAACAGAGAGCTCAAGTCCATTTCAGGGACCATGGTTGCATTGCAGCCTTCCATCCATATCCTTACCCTATCCTACCCTACCCCTCTTTCTCTTTCTTGACTGATTTTGGGGGTTCAATTGAGGGCTTCCCCTTGCTTGGTTTGATTGGCTAGTGCTCTACCACTTGAGCTATGACTCTAGTCTGGCTTTAGGCCGGCTGTTTTGGAAATGGAGTCTTGCAACCGTTTTTGCATAGGATGGCTTTGGCCCCAATCCTCTGGATCTCAGCCTCCAGAATGGGTAGGAGTAAGGCGTGAACGGCTGGTACTTCAGTAGTGTTTGAAGGAATCAGAGTGTGTTGGGGCCCACAAATCACTCACTGGCTGTTTACAGTGGACCACTCCTGTATAGAAAATGGGTTGTTTCTCTCCATCTTCTGCATCACTCTTCAGTCTGAGTCTTTGTCCCCCACCGCTCCTCCCATAAATGATCTAATTCCATTATCAAGGGAGTAAACTGCTGTCATTATTCAGGAGTGAAGAGAATCTTTTGGATGTTCTATTGAAAATCAGTAAAATTTAAAACTATGAGCCATGATGGGATCATTGGAATAAGCATTTTCTAATAAAAGCTCTTTAAAGAGGACTGCACTCACTTGGGAAGGACAATTCTTGTGGTTTTGTAGGTATTATTTATGCCTAGCTACCCTCTGGTCTTGGACTGCTGCTGGAGGTAGCTACTGTAGAGTCTGGGCAGAGGGAGCTCAGAAGCTCTGAGGGTCAGAACACCTTTGGTCTTACCTGTTACTTTCTAGATTGGTGGCATGAAGCAAGCTCAAAATGGAAATAATAGTGTCTCTCTTCTTAAGGTTTTTGAAGCAGGACGAATATAATTGTGACTGTGGAGGCATTCATAGACATAACAAGTGATTGCAGTTATGACATCATGAGCTAACAGTGACCTCAGGCAAATCCTGTGCACTTACCTGCTCCCCTATCTGTAAAGTGGAGATGATAAAAACCAGTTCTGTTAAGCAGAGTGCCAGTGGCTCATTCCTGTAGCCCTCACTGCTCAGGAGGCTGAGATCTGAGGATTGTGGTTTGAAGCCAGCCTCAGGAGGAAAGTCTGAGACTCTTATCTCCAGTTAATCACCAAAATGCCAAAAAATGGAAGCTGCAACTCAAGTGGTAGAGTGCTAGTCTTGAGCAAAAGAAGCTCATGGTCAGTGCCTAAGCCCTGCGTTCGAGCCTCAGGACCGGCACCAAACCAAAACAAAAAATCAATTCTGATGACTTCATCTTGTTATAAGGATGAAATCAGTAAATCCATAGGCATGCTTTGTAAAGATGACTGGGTTCAGTTTGTGTTCGTCATTAATGCTTCTGAGATATGTCTACTACTTTGGGTGAGGCAGAGCTTCATGAGGAAAGCCAACCGGGAAAGATGAGTAGAAAGTTGGAGAAAGGGAGGTCATTTTTAGGAAATCCCATTGGGCTTTATTCTCCATCTTGTCTTTGGTTTCTGTGACTAAACCTTTCCATTTCTTCTGTTCTACCCCATGGGATATTCCTCATAGTTCTGCCCTTGGCCTTTACTTCCAACTCAGTTATATGATTGTGTGTGGAGCCAGAGAGCTAGGGATATAGTCAGATAAGTCAAAGTTGTCTAGCAGAATAAATTCAAGAACTGAGCAGAAAGAGATGTCTCTGGAGAAGACTTCTTAGAGCTGGTGGTCTTTGTTCTGGTTCTAAGGGGGAGGAGAGGAGCAGGACAACCTAGATCTGGAGGGAGGAAGGAGGACTCCACCAGCTTTTTGTCTAGAAACAGCTTTTTGTTCCTTCAGCAATCCAGTTCTGAGCCTTCAGCTATCTGCCAAATGATCACACATTTATGATGCTTTGCTTTAAACCAAACAGTTTCCTCTAGCAATCCTGTCCTCCCTCTCCTCATTTCTGGCCCATTCATCTCCATTCACCACTCATACTTCCATGGTCTGTTGTCTCCTCATGTCTCTAGCACATAGAAAGCCATCACCACCAAATCTTCCGTCTTCATTGCTTCTAAATCCTTCAGAACTCTGAGCTATACTTGACTGTGGCTGCACAGGATGTCAACATGTAATATTCATATCTAGACTGTAAACCTGGTGTTTGGATCCCTGTCCTTAGTGAGGTGGCCTCCTAGAAAGGCCTTCCTTCTGCAGCAAGCCTGGCTCTGGCCTTTTTGGCTTTCATTTTTAGTATGGGTTCGGACTCCTTTTTAGCTCTATTTCTTTATCTTTCATTCTTTTTCCATTTTATATAATCTTTCTTTTCCTTCCTTCCCTCCCTCCCTCCCTCCCTCCCTCCCTCCCTCCCTCCCTCCCTCCCTCCCTCCCTCCCTCCCTCCCTCCCTCCCTCCTTTCTTTCTTTCTTTCTTTCTTTCTTTCTTTCTTTCTTTCTTTCTTTCTTTCTTTCTTTCTTTCTTTCTTTCTTTCTTTCTTTCTTTCTTTCTTTCTTTCGGGTCATAGGGCTTGAACGCAGCCTGGGCACTGTCCCTGAGCTCAAGGCTACCACCCTACCCCTGGGCCTGGGAGTTATCTCTGAGCTCTTCAGCTCAAGGCTATCACACTACCCTTGAGCCAGGTCCTACTTTCCATTTTCTAGAGGTTAATTGGAGGTAAGAGTCCCAGGTCCTTTTGTGCCTGGGCTGGCTTTGAACCTTGATACTCAGATCTCAGCCTCCTGAGTAGCTAGGATTACAGGCGTGAGCCACCGCACCCTGCTGCTTCCTTTCCTTTCCTTTCCTTTCCTTTCCTTTCCTTTCCTTTCCTTTCCTTTCCTTTCCTTTCCTTTCCTTTCCTTCCTTCCTTCCTTCCTTCCTTCCTTCCTTCCTTCCTCTTTTTCTCTTTCTGTGTGTGTGTGTGTATGTGTGTGTGTGCGCGCGTGCACGTGCGTGTGCTCGCGTGTGTGTTGGTCCTGCAGCTTGCATTCATGGATGCTGTTCCTTAGCTTTTTGTTTTCTCATGCCCGTCCTGCGGCTTGAGCTCAGGGCCTGAGCACTGTTCTTGGGCTTTCTCAGAGCTAGCCACAGCACCATTTCCAGCTTTTTTTATGTATATGGTACCAAGGAATTGAACCCTGGTCTTTGTGCATGCTAGGCAAGCACTCTACCACTAGGCCAAACTCCTGGTCCCTCCCTTAGTTTTTTAGGTAACTACTATACTACTTGAGCTATACCTCCACTTCTAGAATTCTGGTGGTTGAGATAAATCTCACAGATACCTACCTGGGCCGCATTTGGGTTGCAATTTTTAGATCTCAGCTTCCTGAATAGCTAGGATTACAGGAGAGAGCCATTGTGCTCAGCTGTATAATTTTTCTATCTTTTGGGGGGTGCTGAGGGTGATCCCAGGGCATTATGAGTGCCAGGTAAGCACTCGACCACTGAGACTCATGTGTGGCCCTGATTTCCTTATTTTCTTCCTTTTTAGCCAGGCTCTGGTGGCTCATAGCTGTAATCTTAGCTATTTAGGAGACTGAAATTTGAAGATCATGGGTCAAAGCCAGCTCTGACAGAAAAGTCTGTGGTACCCTCATCTCTAGTTAGCCAGCAAAAAGCTGGAAGTGGAGGTATGGTTCAAGTGGTAGAGGACTATTGAGCAAAAATAAAGCCAAGTCAAGAGTACAGGGCTTTGAGTTCAAGCCCTAGAACCAGCATGCATGCATACATACATAATACATACATACATTAGGATTTAAAAAAATCAGAGCTGGATCTAATTTTACTATTTTCTTCGTAACTGTGGGAAAATTACTCAATATAATTATACTGAGGTCCCTTTTTAGGAAAACAGGATAATAATGAGATCATCTTTCATGAAAATAAGTTGAGATAACTCATGGGAAATGCAGGGGGCCTGGTCTAGAGCAAATGATACCCAGATTACAATATAATGTAACTCTATTATAATATTTCTAAATATATATAAAGTAGTATAATATATACCTATATCATAACATTATTTAAATGTATTATAATCCTGCTCTGGTATATCTTTTGGTCTTTTTTTTTTTTGCCTGTCCTTAGGCTTGAACTCAGGGCCTGAGCATTTTCCTTGGGCTTTCTTAAGGCTAGTACTCCACCATTAGAGCCACAGCACCACTTGCAGCTTTTCTTTTTATGTGGTATTGGGGAATGGAACCTAGGACTTGATGCATGCTAGGCAAGCTTTCTATCACCAGGCCATGCTCTTGGCCCCTATCTTTTGCTTTTTAATTTCCTAGTTTTATTTCCCCCTCTCTCTGTAAGTTTCTCTTTTTGTTCTCTCTTTTCAACCTTATTTTATTCTTCTGCTATGCTAACTGAATTAAAACACCACACACACACACACACACACACACGCACGCACGCACGCATGCACGCACGCACGCACGCACGCACACACACAGAGGTTATATTTCAAAAGAGCCTGAGCTTCCTAGTCTAAGTCTACTGACATGTTAGTAAATGTTTCATTTCTCCCTCTGTCTGGATATGACTTAGTTACCCCCTGAAGGCGCCTCCATGGTGAAGCCACCCAGAGGTGCCGGTGACCAGGGCCCCTTCTCCAGCCCAGACTCTTTCATCTCCTCCATTTTCAAGTCTCAAACCATCCAGACAAATGATGCTTCTGGGGTTTTCTTTGAGTCTGGGGCCACCTCACAGAGGTCTGTAGAAGAGATTAATGGCAGAACTTAGAAAAGCCAGCTGCCTGTTCTAGTGGAGAGATTTAAAGCCCAGGACCCTCCAGGGTTGCAGTCTGCACTCAGTGGTTTATCCTCTTCTTCCTGCCCCGCCTCAGCGCCTCCTCTTCTGCTCTTCCTCCTCAGAACCAGGATGTTTTTCCTTGCCTTTTTATTGTTTCACTAACCTGGCAGGTCTCCTTTGGTGGGGCCCCGCCACTGGCTTCCTCTGGGGGTGTGAGGGAGGGCTCCACTGACCAGGGCCCTGCAGGCCTGCTCCCTCACCCTGTGTCCTCTGCCTCTCAGCCAAGCCTGGCATAGCCACTGACCTCTGCTGCTTGACCAAAGTTTCCCGTAGGTACAGGAGCCCCTCCTCAGCTGCTCAGTTGGGTGTTTATTTCTCAAAGGATAGAGGTAAAGAAAATGGAGGCACCTAGAAATAAGGCAGACCACCTCGTAGCAGGGAGCAGTGTGTACATACTAGTAACCTTCTGACCTTCCACCCTGGAGCTTTTTCTCAAGACCTTCCAAACAAAGAAGAGCCCTGTGGAGTTATTTTTAAAAAGAGCTCAGGGTTCCCTCTAGGTCCTTCATCTGTCCCTCTTGCCTGAGTAGTGTCCCTGAGACAACTTCAGGGCCAGTAATGTTTCTAGAAGGCTGACCTCAGGGCTCCAGGCCAACCCCTGGCTCAGTCCTGCAGGTCTGCAGGGGAGGGGATGGGAGGATACCCCTCTGACCAAAGGCTGGCCCCCACACAGGGAGGGAAGACAGTGTGTGTTTCATAAAAGTTCGCCGTCTTCATTATTAATGTCTGCCTGGAGGGGAAGCTGTTGAAAAGTCCAAATACTTCATTGTGTGATTTTTTTTTAAAGGTGGTGGTGGAGGGGGAGGATGTGCTCCTTTTAAGGTAAGAACTAGGAAGGAAATTAAACTCCCACTGAGCCCTGGACCGTCCAGATCTAAGACCTAGTCTTTTGTTCACACTAACTTATTTGGCTCCTAAATGTTCTCCACCCAAAATCATTACATCCGCCGCAGCCTTTCAAAACACATCTCAGAGTTGTGGAGCCTAGTGGGCGGCTGCCTTTCTGGAGAGATTACAGCCACCTTCCTCTAATGCCCCAGAAAATCCCACCAGGGACCATCCGGCCTGAAATCTCCCTCCTGTGGAGGACTGGGGAGGGGGAGGTCATGTCCCACTCCCAGCTTTTGGCCTTGTACACTCCAGGGCACTCACAGCTTTTGCCTCTCTGGGCCTCTTCCCCAGAGGGATTCTGGGGATTTATTTCCATAGTTCAGCTCCCTTGGAAGCAGAAAGTTCCTAGAGGCAGTTTTTCTGAGTCACTCTTGTAGCTCTCCCAGTGTCTTGCTGTGGGTGGTGCCCAGTAAGTCTATTTATTTATTTTTTTATGGCTAAATACACAACAATATTTACCATTTTAACCATTTCTAAGTGTATGATCCTTGTCATTGGGTAATCCCAATCCCTCCCTGCCCGCAGCCCTTGATGAACACTATCTTATGAATTTCCTATTGTAAGAATGTCACATATATACAATTATATGATATTTATCCTTTCGTGTCTGGCGCATTTCATTTGTTTTCAGAGTGTTACCATATTAGTAGCCTAGGTTAGGGTGTCACTCATTCCTAAGGCTATGTAATATCTACATATATTAAATGTATATGCATTATGAATATATATTCATAATCCATTCATTCACTAATGGACATGTTCATTACTTTCATCTTTTATCCATTGTGAATAATGCTGCTGTGAGAGTGGCATACAAAAATCGATTTGGGTCTTTGCTCTCAGTTCTTTTGGATATCTATGCAAGAGTTTAAAGTTTTTCAGGGACTGCTATATTGTTTTCTGTGGTGGTTGTACCATTTTACATTCTTTTTTTTTTTTTTTTTTTTTGCCAGTCCTGGGCTGAGCACTGTTCTTGGACTTTCTCAAGGCTAGAGCTCTACCACTTGAGCCTCAGCACCACTTCCGGCTTTTTTCTATGTTTGTGGTACTGAGTGATTGAACCTGGGTCTTCATGCATGCTAGGCAAGCACTTTACCACCAGGCCAAACTCCCAGCCCCCCATTTTACATTTCTGTCGGCAATGCATGATGGCTCCATTTTCTCTATGTCCTTATTGTTCCTTCCTTCCTTTCTTCCTTCCTTCCTTCCTTCCTTCCTTCCTTCCTTCCTTCCTTCCTTCCTTCCTTCTTCTTTCTCTGTCTCTCTCTGGCAGCATTGAGGTTTGAGTTACAGTTTTGTGTTAATTTTGTGCTTGCTATGCAGATGTTCTGCTGCTTCCAATCAGGGCTCCTTTTTTGCTTTGATTAATTGTGAAATATGGTCTCAATTTTGCCCAAGGCTGGTGTGGTCAATGATTCTCGTATTTAAGCTTTTTGCCATAGCTAGGATGACATGCATTCACCACCATAGTCAACTATTGGTTGAGGTAGGATCTCATGAAATTTTTGCCTGGGCTGAGAAACACAATCCTCTCAGTCTGTGCTTCCCAAGTAGCAGGAATTATAGACGTGAGCTACCAGTGTCCAGGTGTTCTCTTTAATAATAGCTATTTTAATGGGTATAAAGGTAGATCTTTCTTTAATTCATAAATGCCACTCACTGTCTATATTGTGGATTTAGAGTTGTTTCTTCCCCTCATGGGTCTTAATTCTGACATCTGAGGGTTTCTGTGGTCCTTGTGAATGGTTGCCATCTATGGAGGGCATAGGCATCAATGACACACCAGCTAGAATGAATGGTGCAAGCATCATGGGTGTAAGAGCAGGGGAAGCATGGCACACTTCATGAATTGGAGTGGCTAAAAGAACTGGCGGAACATAAAAGAAATGCAAATCAAAACAACTCTAAGATTCCACCTCACTCCAGTTAGAATGGCCAGGATCAAGAAATCTAATAACAACAGATGCTGGAGGGGATGTGGCCAGGAGGGATCACTACTACACTGTTGGTGGGAGTGCAAACTCGTTCAACCACTATGGAAAGCAGTATGGCAGTTCCTCAAAAGACTAAACATAGAGCTCCCCTATGACCCAGCAATTCTACTACTTGGCATTTACCCAATCATCCAGAAGCAAGGACATACTAAATCCACTAGCACATGTTCATTGCAGCACTATTTACCATAGCAAAGATATGGAACCAACCCAGATGCCCCTCAGTTGATGAGTGGATCAACAAGATGTGGTATTTATACACAATGGAATTACATGCTGCAGTCAGAAAGAATGACATCGCCCTATTTGTAAGGAAATGGAAAGACTTGGAAAAAATCATATTAAGTGAAGTAAGCCAGACTCAAAGGAACATAGGCTCAATGGTTTCCCTCATTTGTCATAATCAGTAGAAACCTTGGGGCTCTCCTAGCAGAGATTTACAATAGAACAAAATGTAGATTCATAAAGCCAGATAGAATGACGCTAAATGAGAGGACCTCCAGGATATAGAAATAAAAGCCATATAATGAGTGATTGTTGTCCTTAATGTACCATGTTATCTCTCATCTCTTTTGCTGTCCCTTGGTTATCTCATATTGTTACAGTATTTCTCCTGGTTGTCTGATAGATTCTATATATGCGTATTTGGTTATTTGAAGTCGGATAGGGAAGGGAGGAAAACAAGATGAGGGGCTGGGTTGGGGGGAGGAAAATGGGGACCAAGACATGAGAAAGGGTATCAATGTATGTGAAGTAATGCACCGTCTATCTGGCGAATATAATGTAACCCTTCTATTAATTACAATAAAAAACATATAAAAAAAGAACTGGCTGAACTTTGATCTTCACAGCCACCACTGACCCACCCCACTTTTTTTGTTGTTGTGGGGCTTGAACTTAGGGTCCACTTCCAGTTTTCTGGTGGTTAATTGGGGATAAGAGTCTCCTGGAGGGCTGGCAGTGTGCCCTAGGGGCAGAGTGCTTGCCTAGCATTCACAAAGACCCAGGTTCCTCAGTACCACATACATAGAAAAAGCTGGAAGTGGTGCTGTGGCTCAAATGGTAGGGCTCTAGCCTTGAGAAAGCCCAAGGATAGTGCTCAGGCCCCGAGTTCAAGCCCCAGGATGGGCAAAAAAAAAAAAAAAGTCTCCTGGACTTTCCTGTTCCTGCTGGCTTTATATCCAGAACCTCAGCTGAGTAGCTAGGATTACAAGCATGAGCCATTGGCAGCTGGGTCCCCAACTGGTTTTTATCTGAATGTGATTCATGGGGCAAGAAACTGAAGAGTCAATCTCTAGTCTTTTCTCTGCCACCTATTTTCTAGGTTAATCTGGGCAGGCGACTTTAGTGCTAAGACTCATTCTTCTCTTTCATAAGAGAGCAAGCATACCTTTGTGTCTGCTACTCAAAATGTCAGGATCTAAAAGGATAATTTAGGACCCCTAAAATTATCCTGTAAAAAGCACTTTGCAGATTGGAAAATGTGTGGGATTTCTTAATTGGATCTCTGTGAACAGAAGTACAGTTTCATTCTCCTGGAAAGCACCTGTAAAAACCTCCCCTCCTTTGCAGTCTAAGGCTATACCCGTTATACTAAAAGGAACCTAAAAGGGAGGGGGTTCAAAGTCTGCCTCCCACCTTTTAATACTTTTCTCTATCTCTGTGTCTCTTTCTCTGCCTCTGTCTCTGTCTCTCTCTTTTGGTACCAGTCCTTGGGCTCACATCAAGGCCTGGGTGAGCTAGCACTCACTCTACCACTTTGAGCACAGCTCCATTTCTAGTTTTGTGGTGGTTAAATGGAGATAAGAGTCTCATGGACTTTTGTGCCCAGGCTGGCTTCAAACTGAGATCCTCAGATCTCAACCTCTTGAGTAGCTAAGAATACAGATGTTAGCCTCTAACACCCAGCTGGCCCTCCTCTTAATCTTGCCTTATCCTTCCCTTGTCACCTGCGGTCATGTTTCTGGTTCTGCCTCTTCCTCCAAATTTCAGTTCCCCCTTACAGTCAGTCCTTGATCCTCGAATAGTCCTTCCCAGGCTATCTTCTCTTCTTCCTCCTAGCCAACAACCTGAAACCCTTCGGTGATACTACATGTTTTCACTTGAAAAGTCTAATAATCCACCTTCACCACCGGTAAACAGACTTTTCTTGTTTCTCTCAAATTCATTCTCCATTCTGCTTTCCTCTCATTACCATTCTCTTCAGGATGCATAAAAATTATATCTGCCTTAGAAGCTGATTTAGAAGTCCTTTTGCTCAGTCTAATGATGTGCAGCTGGTGCCCGACCGACGCTGCCAGGCTCCCAAGCCCATGTGCTTGGCGGCCCCTTTCCTCTGAGGGAGATCACGGACAAGGACAGTGCACTTGTGTTTAAGGCAGAAGTTTCAAGGCCAGTGGGACTTTTGTGGCTCTGCCTTAGTAGTCAGTGCCCTGAAGCCTCCCGAGGAAGTGTGATGGACCCAGACCTGGTTCTGATCATGTCTGTTGATGGTAGTCCTTGACCCTGCGGCATCACTTCAGTCTTTCGGACCCTCGGTTTCCCCATCCACCACAGCTGTCACAAGCATTAAATGAGATAATTTATGCGAAAACTTTCACCAGATGGTAAGCACTGGGTAGATGGCTGGTGAAATCTGAATCGAGTGGAAGGACATGAACATAAAGGCCTATTCTTCAACTCTGTGCCTGAGACACACAAGCTGGCAGCTGGCAGCACTTGACATTTGGTCCCTTCACAGCTTGATGGCCAGGGTAGGGTGGGGCTGGTCTTCCAGGAGGAAATTGCCTCTTTGAATGACTCCTGGTACACTCCCTCTGCACCACTCAGAAACAATGGGAGCTGAAAACCCCCAGTCACTGGAGAGGAGCTGTGGTAAGCAGCTGCTCATTAAGAAATCCTATCCTGGGCTGGGCCAGCATCCCTTATGATGCTGGCTCCCAAACAGATGTTTTAGAACATTTAGACTATGCCACAGTAGTGGAAGTTGTCTACTTGAAGGAATAAAAAACAAGCAAAGCAATAAAACTCTATTGTTAATCTTCCTTCATGATGGAAAGGGAGGGTGTGTCCTGACTTAGGGGATCAAGTAAAGAAAGAAGGATGACATTTCCTGCTTAAAAGATATCCTGAAACTCGTCACCAGTTCCCTGTAATCCTAGCTCCTCGGAAGGATGAGATCTAAGGATCATGATTCAAAGCCAGCCTAGGCAGGAAAGTCCATGATACTCTTTATTTCCTGTTAACCAGCAAAAAGGCTGGAAATGGAGCTGTGGCTCAAGTGTTAGAACACTAGCCTTGAGGAAAAAAAAAAAAAGCTCAAGGACAGGGCTCAGGCCCTGAATTCAAGTCTCAGGACTTCACGTGTGCGCACGTGTGCACACACACACAACCTGAAAAATGGGATGTGCCAATTGTGTGTGATTTACTGCTCAGTGGCCATAAAGACTGAATCATTAAGATGATTGGTTGATTCTTTTTTTTTTTTTGTGGGTCGTGGGGCTTGAACTCTGGGCCTAGGTGCTGACCCTGAGCTCTTCAGCTCAAGGCTAGCGCCCTACCCCTGGAGCCACAGAGCCATTTCCGATTTTTCTAGTGATTAACTGGAAATAAGAGTCTCCGGGTCTTTAGTGCCCCAGCTGGCTTAGAACTGTGATCCTCAGATATCTCAGCTCCTGAGTATCTAAGATTACAGATGTGAGCCACTATGCCAGGTTTGGCCAATTTTTTTTGGGGGGGGGTGGTCATGGGGCTTGAACTCTGCTGGGCACTGACCCTGAGCTCTTCAGCTCACGGATACCACCCTACCCTTGAGCCAAGCCCCACTTCCCTTTTTCTAGAGGTTAATTGGAGAGAAGAGTCTCAGATCATTTTGTGCCCGGGCTGGCTTTGAACCTTGATCCTCAGATCTCAGCCTCCTGAGTAGCTAGGATTTTAGGTGTGAGCCATCTGCACTTGGCTGGCCAATTCTCTAAAGTTTTTTTTTTTTTTTCTTCTTTCTGTAGTCCTGGGGCTTGAACTGAGGGACTCTCACTCTCAATTGGCTTTTTCTGCTCAAGTCTGGCACTCTACCATTTGAGCCATACCTCCATTTCTAGCCTTTTACTGGTTAATTAGAAATAAAAATCTTGGTCTGGGCTGACTTCAAATCATTATCCTCAGATCTCAGCCTCTCGAGCAGCTAAGATTACAGGTGTGAGTCACCAGCACTCAGCTTAAATCATTCTTCTAGAGTTTCAGTCATTTTCAGTATGTTCAGCTTTAAAACCTCTTGTACCTACATGCTGAACTTGAGGTTCCCACCATCATAGTCATGGTGAATTTGTGCTGAGCACTCACTCTGGGCCTGGGCGCTGTCCCTCAATTCTTCAGCTCAAGGCTACCGCCCTACCCCTGAAGCCATAGCCCCCCTTTCCCAATTTCTAGTGATTAATTGGAGATAAGAGTCTCACAGTCTTTAGTGCCTGGGCTGGCTTTGAACCGTGATCCCCAGATCTCAGCCTCCTGAGTAGCTAGAATTATAGGCGTGAGCCACCGTGCCCTGCTAGAAATATTAAAAAACAAAACAAAACAACTGTTTTCTTCAGCACTTTTAGCTGTTGGTCATGCAGGATTCTGGAGGGTACTGCAGGACTGCCATCAGCCTTTTAGTTTTGTTTGTAGTGTACTTTTTTAAAAATTCCTTTCGGCCATCCTTGATCTACCCTCCAGGAAAGAGCAGGGTTCAAGGTGAGCCACACCTGTGTTCATGTGGCCATTTGTTTCCACAATGGGGCTCCTTGACCTGACTGGATGAGGACTTCCACTGTTCCCAAGGCCATCGTGCTTTGTCCAAGGCTAGCCACACTCCTCAGTGGCTGGGTCTCACACTGTCCTAAGTTCTAACAGAGTTAAGTTCATTATTTTCTCTTATAGTTTGTCACTTTGTTCATGGTTTTTTACAGTCATTGTGTGTGTGTGTGTGTGTGTGTGTGTGTGTGTGTGTGTGTGTGTGTGCACGCACGCACGCATATGTGTGCTCATACTGGGGCTTGAACTTAGGGTCTGGGTGCTGTCCCTTAGCTTTTTCATTTAAGGATGACACCTTACAGCTTGAGCTGTGTCTGTCTTTTTGTCTTTTTTTTTTTTTTTTTGCTAGTCCTGTTGTTTAAACTCAGGGCCTGGATGCTGTCCCTGAGCTTTTTTTGTGTGTTCAAGGCTGGTGTTTTACCAGTTGAGCCACAGTGCCACTTCTGGCTTTTGTGGTAATTGGGTTTTTCTACCCAAGCTGGCTTTGAACTGTGATCTTCAGATCTCAACTTCCTAAGAAGGTAGGATCATAGGCAGGAGCTACCAGTGCCAGGCTCAGTTTTGACTTTTTGGTGGCTGATTGGAGATAAGAGTTTCAGGGACTCTCCTGCCTAGACTGGCTTCCAGCTACAGTCCTTAGATCTCAGACTTTTTGAGTAGTAGGGGTTACAGGAATGAGCTGCAGTGCTCTGTCATAAGCTCTTCTCTGGTTTTCCCTCCCTCCCTTCCTCCTTGCTTGCTTCTCTCTCTCTCTCTCTCTCTCTCTCTCTCTCTCTCTCTCTCTCTCTCTCTCTCTTTCACTCTCTCTCTTTCACTCTCTCTCTCTCTTTCACTCTTTCTCTCTCTCTCTCTCTCTTTCTTTCTCTCTCTTTCTTTCTTTCTTTCTTTCTTTCTTTCTTTCTTTCTTTCTTTCTCTCTCTCTCTCTCTCTCTTTCCTTCTTTCTTTCTTTCTTTCTTTCTTTCTTTCTTTCTTTCTTTCTTTCTTTCTTTCTTTCTTTCTTTCTTTCTTTCTTTCTTTCTTTCTTTCTTTCTTTCTTTCTTTCTTTCGCCAGTCCTAGAGCTTCAACTCAGGGCCTGGGCACTGACCCTGAGCTTCTTTTGCTCAAGGATAGCGCTCTACCGCTTTAGCCACAAGGCCACTTCCGGCTTTTTCTGTTTATGTGGTGTTGAGGAATTGAACCTAGGGATTCATGCATGCTAGGCAAGCACTCTACCACTAAGCACATTCCCAGGCCTTCTCTGGTTTTCTTTGAGAATAATTTCCTCCACATTGGGCCCAGTTCCTCAAAAGTGTCTTTCTCTTCATCCAGCTAGGCCAGCTTGCCTTTGTATCTCAGACAGGAAGAACAAAGGGAACGTGCTTGATGTGTCATTGCTGTCCATGACTTAAGAGTCTCAAGTTCAGCGTTCAACGTGGGGACGTTGAGGCTGCCCCTGCAGACACCCTCCCCGGCCCCCTTTCTAGTGTAATCCTTGCCTGGGTGGGGTTGGGTCCAGAGAAGCTCAGATGCCTGGGCAACTTCCCTCCCTCTACAGGAAGCCTCTGCTAATTATCACCTCCAGGAAACAGAATTGAAGGCTTAAAAACAGTAATCCTCAAAGGATTTGAGGGAGGAAATGATTCCCTCAGGAAAGTTTGTCTGAATCTCTTGTGGAAGTTTTTATAATCTCCACCCAACCCACCTCAAATAAGGGAGTTACAGCTTGTGGTGCCACTGGTCCAGAACTGCCCTTGCTCGGTAAACCAGCCACATGGTTACTCGACTGTCCATATAGCTTGCAAAAATCTGCACTGGATTCCAGAGGTTTAACGCAGAAAGTATAGTGATATCTTGGATATTCTTTACATGAAATGTATATTGAAATGATAATGTGTTCTACATGTTAAATGAGATAAAACATTAATTTCATGTTTTAATTATTTAAAGTATGTGACTATTAAAGTTATGCACAGGCAGGCAGTAATGGCTCACACCTGTATTCTTAGCTGTTCAGGGAGCTGAGATCTGAAAATCAAGGTTTGAAGCCAGTTTGGGCAGAAAAGTCCATGGGACTCTCATTGCCATTTAACTATCAAAAAGCCAGAACTGGAGCTGTGGTTCAAGTGGTAGAGTGCTAGCCTCAAGCAGAAGAAGCTCAGAGACAGTGCTTAGGTCCTGAATTCAAGCCCCCAAATACCTCTTCAAAATAAAGTTATACCCAAGTGGGTTTTGTTTGTTTCTTGCTATGTTCTAGACAAGCACTAATCTACAAGACAACTTACTCCTTCTGTGTGTGTTGGTGCGTGACAGTTACATACAAACCATAGTCCCGCCTGCCTGCAGTCTCTGTCTACCGGATGGTGTGACATTATTACCTCACTCATAAATATAGCGGTGACTTCATTCATCCCCACGGAGGTTTTCCCACAGTGCCCACATCCCCTCCTTCCCTGAGCAGAAAGAGAATTGTTTCCAGTTAGAAATGGGACTTTCGAGGAGAGCTTCATTCAGCAGTTACCTCAAGTGGCCTGCTGGTGATGGTAAATGGGCTTCTCTGAAGGTTTATTTTTCAGAACCAGCAAATCTCCCTCATGCCATTTCTCATCGTTTTAGCTGCTGTAAGCAACTATGGGCCAGGAAGGAGCAACACTGAGCCCCCCGGTGACAACACTGCCTTCCACCAGGATCTAAAGGACCTTTCCACGGCGGTCTCCAGAGAGGGTATGATGACCCCGACCTCCGTAACAAGCCATCTTCCTTCAGAATCTCCAGAAAACCTCCCTTTCCTTACTGAAATGGCAAGTGCTCAGGGAAGGAACGAGTCTTCAAGGCAAACAGATTTCACCATTGTACCTGCTGGGCACTTGTCTGAGATGGCCACAGCCCTAACCTCCCAGGACAGCACTTTATGTGAGTGTGCGTGATGGTGTTCATTATATTTGTATATGTTCAGTGCTAGAAGCAGAATTTCCTCCACACTCCTGTTCCCCAATCCAGAACAGCTGTACCCACCTCGAGGGTCCTGGCTAGCGTGCATCAGACCTGAGAGGTATGCACCCCAGCTGTGGCAGGCCAGATGAGGGTGTGGATTGGTTGAGCATCCTGGTTGCTCTGTGGCATCTCTGTTTCATGGCTGATCTGAACCGAAAGGGGTCTTATTACACACTCCAACCTCAGAGGCACAGGTCTGATGGGATGTGTGGTCAGGTTGTCTTCGTATGTGTTGATGGGGTTTAGATGGGTGTTCTAGTTACACAGTTTGGTGGTTTCCTTTTTTTTCTTTTTCTTTTTGTGTCAGTCCTAGGCCTTGAACTCAGAGCCTGGGCATTGTCTCTGAGTCTGTTTTGTTCAAGGCTAGTGCTCTTCCACTTGAGCGATAGCTCCACTTCCAGATTTTTTTAATGGTTAATTGGAGAGAAGAGTTTCATAGACTTTTCCAGCTTCAGAGTACTATCCAGTGATCCCAGCCTCCTGAGTAGCTAGGATTACAAGAGTGAGCCGCTGGTGTCTGGCTTGATTTGCTATTTTTAGCAGAGGATTTCAGGAAGGGAGTAGGGCTCCATGGGTAAGATTTGATTGAAGCCCAGAAGGCAGAGAAGAGTAATGGTTTAGATATCTACTGCATACCAGCATGTCTATTCTAGCAATCCTTGCCAGAAGCTGGTGAGGGCATGTTATTCTCACAGGAATATGAGAACTGAAGCTCAGAGACTCTAATGAGCCCAGTGTGTGAAGGACAGTTAGCAGCTAGCTGAAAGCGAGGCAGTCTGTGTGTCCGAGTGAGGCAGGGTAGGGTGGGGTGAGGAGGGGGACGCCCAGTGTGTGAGGGCACATGTGGCCTCTGGGTGGGGCAGCAGGACATCCTGTCTGGGAAAAGGCCTAAGTTGTACACAGAGCAGCAAGTAGGACAGTGATGAAGAGCTTTTGTAGTTTGAACTTGGTGTGTTGGGAAGAGTGGCTGTCAGGTTCTGCATAATGGAGTGATACTGTTAGGCAGATGTGTTAAGGAGTCATCTAGCAGCCCTTCTCTAATCTGTGATATGGAGGGAAGAAGATGAAAGGAATGTAGAGTGAGGGAAACAACCAAGCTAGACAAAGACATTCAGACACCAGGAGCTGACGAGGTGACAGGCGCTGGAGAGGTAGGGCTTGGTGAAAACTTCACAAAGGAAAGGTACTTGTTGAGGACCTGAAGGATGAGCCATCCAAGATGACCCCACGGCTTCATGCCACAGGGACAAGGCTGACTACAAGTCTGATTGGTGGCCCTCAGTACCGTAAGGGAAATATACGAGGGTAATTTCTGCGTTTCATCAGTGCATACTGGCTAAGGAGCTTAGGAATGCTACACATATTGCCTGGTTTTGTTGATGATCCAGATATTCTGGAAATTCTGTTTGTGATGGATTCCAATAAGTTCCAACTTTGTGGGATGAGGGTGGTGAGTTATGATGATACGACCCTGGTTTCTAATTCCATAGTCTAATCTAACCTTCATTCTGCACCCAATACTGATCATTTTGCTATACTTCTGCCTTCCCCTCCCCCCATATACAAAGTGGGGGGGCCGGGGAAGCAGACTGTGAGGTCAAAAAAAACTTGTCTTGCTTAGTGGCTTTTCTTTCAGAAGTTTATGTTTTGGGTGCTACTGAGTTTAAACTCAGGGTTTTATACTGCTTAGATAGGCATTCTACCACTTGAATCATTCTACCAGTCCTTTTTGTTTAGTTATTTTTCAAATAGGGTCTTGTGCTTATGCCTGGGCTAGCTTTGATCGCAATCTTGTTTGTGCCTTCTCTATGGTTAAGTAACAGGCACATACTATCAAAGCTCACCTCTTTTTTGTTGAGATGGGGTCTTGTGAACTGCTTTCCCCAGGCTGGTCTTTTTTTTTTTCTTTTTTTGCCAGTCATGGGGACTGACCTCAGGACCTATGCACTGTCCTTGGGCTTTCTCAAGACTAGTGCTCTACCACTTGAGCCAGCTTTTTTCTATGTATGTGGTACCAAGAAATCAAACTCAGGTCTTTGTGCATGCTAGGCAAGCACTCTTACCACTAGGCTAAATTCTTGGCCTCCCAGTCTGGTCTTGAAATGTAGTTTTCTTAATCTCTGCCTCCTGAATAGCTAGGTTTATATATGTGTGCCACTGTTCCTGGCTCAGGAGTTAATATTTTCATAGAATGAACAATTGATCCTTATTTCTTAACACTCATATTTCATAGAGAGAGCTGATCCCATTAAAAATTAATGGGAAGGGGTGTGTGTGTGTGTTTGGTCCTGGAGTTTGAACTCAAGGCCTTGGCGTTGTCCCTGAGCTTTTGTGCTCAGGGCTAGCAAGTATACATTTATCACTTGAGCCATGGCTCCATTTCTGGAGTTTTGGTGGTTAATTGGAGATTGAGTCTCACAGACTTTCCTGTCCAGGCTGGCATTGAACCAGGATCCTCAGATCTCAGCCTCCTGAGTGGCTAAGATTACAGGTGTGAACCATGGGCACTCAGCCATGCTGGTAGAATTTTAATTATTGCTATCTTTTTTTCAGCCTCAGAAAGGCTTCACCTGCCCCCCAGCATTTCAAGTTCAGAAGAAAAAAGTTCCCCTTCTCAAACTGAGAGTGAAACATCTACAGTATCCCTGGAGAAGGGGAAGGAGCTCTCAGGAGCGGGAACTGTACACACCCAAGTAGCGGACATGTCAGCTTCTGTCCTGTCCTCCCTTACTTCTGAGCCCAGAGAAGGGGCCATTCTCTCCAGGAGGAAAAATTCCTCGGAATCAGAGCTCATCTTACAGCACTTTTCCAGGACACCGGCTTACTCTCCTTCCTCAGGCCACCCTTCATGTGAGTACTTCTGTTTAGCTCACCCCCTCCACAGCCATTGAGAACAGCTGTAACTACAGGTGTACAGCCAGCTGCAACGGGATAAGGTGTGGGTGGGAGGGTGGGGAAGGACAGCCATTCCTGTAATGCCAAGCAGCATCTGGAATACAAGTACAACCTATGTAAACAGTTTACCTCAGTATTGAAGTTTCTGTTTCAAATACTTTTATTTTATTTTTGGGTGAGGTCTTGAACTCAGTGCCTGAGTGCTGTCCCTTGGTTTTTTTCTGCTTAAGGCTATGCTTGAGCCATCTTCACTTCCAGCTTGTTGGTGGTTAATTGGAGATAAGAGTCTCGTGGAATTTTCTCTCCAGTCCCCCTTCTAATTGTGGTCCTCAGGTATCAACCTCCCAAGTAGCTAGGCCTACAGGTGTGAACTTGCCAGTGCCCAGCTCAAATATATTTAAATTGTATAAGGAAGAAAAGGATTATTGGCTGCTGTGGGTTATCTGTTCAATGTTTTCTGCCTCTTCCCTCCCCGACTCTCCTTTCTCCATACCCACACACAAATACTAAGAGTTGTGAGGCTGGTGTGTGGAGCTAGCAGGACTTGAGCTAATGCAGAGCTTGAGTTTCCTGTCCTAGCTGTTTAGCTCTGTGAAGAAAGAGAAGTAGACAAATGGGATGGAGGCTTGTGTCTTTTGATACTTGGCGACCCCATCCTCTAGTTAATATAATGCTCTCAGCTCAGTTAGTCAGATTAGTGATGCTCCTTGCAAGGGTGTACAAAGTGGGGAGTTCAAGCGTCTCAGGGAAATGGTCATATCATCTGAAGGGTTCTCTGCAGTTTCATCATTTGGTACCCTCCTCCACCCACACTTGCATTCGTACACTCAGCCTTTGTAGCTGGGACCTCATCTGCTCCTCCCCAGCTTCACAGAAACATGAATGAGCCCAGCATCCAAGGCTGGGAAGCCAGGAGTTACCTACTCCTGGAAACGAATCCTATGCCTCACAGAATTAAATCAGGCATAGGCCCATGTAGCACAATCAGACTTCAGCAAAGAAATTCTTCTTGGCTGGGTACCAGTGGCTCACTCATGTAATCCTAGCTAATCAGGAGGCTGAGATCTAAGGGTTGCAGTTAGAAGCTGGGAAAGTCCATGAGACTCTTATCTCATGGACTGCCAGAGAACCAGAAGTGACCCTGTGGCTGCAAGTGGTAGAGTACTACCCTTGAGCAAAAGATCTCAAGGGCAGTGCCCAGGCCTGGAGTTCAAGCCCCACAACTGACAAAAAAAGAATCTTGCTGCTTTACCACCTCTACTACTATATACCTTTCTACACATTCCATATTTTCTATCATGATCATGCAGCTATTTGATCATTGTGGGGGAAAGTAAACAAAGAAAGAAGCAGAGAAGAAAAGCTCTCTTTTGAAGGCGGAAAGAGATATGTGTATGTTGAATTGTGTGAGTGGCTACAATTGAGCACTAAATTTAGTCTAAGCTTCCTGGAAGCCAGGGCACAAAGGGAAATTGGGGTGGAGCATGAGATTGTTGTCAGATAAAGTAAGCATACAATTTAGTCCATAGGCGTGCATGGTTAGGGGCTGTAGATTCTATGAGAAGTATTTTTATGTAGCAATGTTGAAGATTGTTAAATGTCTTCACTTGCTGTTTTGTGGAAATTGTGCTCGTGTTCTTTAAGAGGTGATATTTGATATAGATTCCAATAGCAGGGTTTAATAATATATCTCAACTTATAAAAATATTTCTGTGGTTAGCTGAACTAATGTGGTCCAGGTAAATTGCTTTGTGGTGACCTCACTATGTAAAAGGAGAGGACATAAATGG
Source organism: Megascapheus bottae (assembly GCF_031878675.1). Lineage (NCBI taxonomy): Eukaryota > Metazoa > Chordata > Mammalia > Rodentia > Geomyidae > Megascapheus > Megascapheus bottae. The sequence continues at coordinate 55,293,840 of NC_143509.1, forward strand.
CTCAGGAGATTTTAGATTCTTTCTCAAATATCAGCTACTTCAGCCCTACTTCTGGCAAGTTCTGGACAGTAGTCAGGTCAAGGTTGACATTCTGAAGTGTGTCTGAGGTCTACTGTGTTTGTACTGATTGGAGAGTGATCTATATATTAGATCAAATAAGTGGTATAAAGGTCTTCCTCCTTTTACAAAGGCAAGGAACTTGGTTTGTGTCTGAGCCTATTGGTACTAGGATTTGAACTTGCTTTCATGCTTGCTTGTACTGAGCCATGCCTCCAGCTGGTTATTTCCTGCCCCCACCCCATGCTTGTTCTGTCTGCTTTTAGGCTTCCCACTTGGCTCCATCTCCCTTCATGGACACAGAGCTTTGCAGGCTTCTCTATCCAGGTTGGCCTGACATTGGGGGTCTTCCCAATCTCAGCCTCCATGGCACTCAGGGTGACTGGTTAGCCAGTATACTTAGCTAGGAATTGAAAAGAAGTATCACTCATTTTTCTGCCCAGGCTGACAAACTACAATTCTCCATTCTCAAGCTGTATTCTTATTTTTGAATGGTTATTTGAGGAATGGAAAGACAATTATTAAATAATCATTAGCTCTACTGATAGAAATGGTAGTACATTTTCCCTTAGATCAATGTAGCAGGTGTTTGGTTTGTTTGGTTAGTAATATAACTAGTGACTACAGATTAGGTTGGACCAAATATTTTCTCTAATCTACAGGAGCATTCACATGCATATCATTGTTTTGCTGTGAGTTAGGAGATAAAGTGCTTAGCACAGTGCCTGACACATTGCAATTGGTCAAGTAATGGTAGTGTTTTGTTTGTGACAGAGTCTTACCATGTAATTCAGGTTGGCCCAGGTTGACCTATATAGTTCAGACTCTAATCCTCTAATCCATGATCTTCCTGCCTCCTGAGTGCTGGGATTATGTGTACAAACCACCATGTCTATCCATGGTAGCTTTAATGAAGTGGGGTTGAGATGAAGAAACAGTGTTCTCTACATAGTGCTTAGATCTGAGAAAACAGCTATTTTTCTTTTTTGACGTGTCTTCGTGACTTTTGTGATTGTTATTTCTGTGGCTAATTAGTTGCTAAAACTACCAAGATGAAAAGGCCAGGGCTATCAAAGCAGAATCCAGTAAAATCAACACTATTTTCAATGAGAAGATTGTATGAGTAGGAATAAAATTGAAATTGCTGTGTGTGTGTGTGTGTGTGTGTGTGTGCGCGCGCGCGCGCGCATGTGCGCGCGCGTGTGCGCGTGCACGCGCTCACCCACCCACTGTAGGTATTAGGGCTTGAGCTCAGAGCCTGAACACTGTCCCTTAACTTTTCATTCAAGGCAGGCACTCTACTACTTAAGCCACAGCTCCATGTCTGATTTTTTTTGTTGATTAATTTGGAGATAAGAGTCCCATGGACTTTCCTGCTACATTCAAACCTCTATCTTAGATCTCAGTCTCTGAGTGGCTAGGATTACAAGCATGAGACACAGGGGCTTAGCTAAAATTGTTTTAAAAGTATTTTAAAACAGTGGAGCTAATGAATTGGGACATGTGTATATTATACTTTTCATTTTTTATACTAAAGTGCTTTTTATTGTTACTGTTTTTAAGCCATGTGGGGCTTAAATAGTCTCTCTGATTCCTCCACACCTTTCTGTTTTTTTATTTCAATTACTGTTGATCCACACCTTTCTATTCTTTCCTATCAATTGCTTTTCTGGAGTGCTTGTGCCTTCATTTTGTTTTTATTAAGGTCCAATAACTAGCATGGCAGGTTATGTTGGGTTATGTTGGGTGTGTGGTTTTCTGTAAAAGTAAAGGGAACCCTTTGTTTCCTGTGTTTTCTCTTTCTTTTATCATCATCATCATCTTCTTCTTCTTCATCTTCTTCTTTTTTTTTTTTTTTTTTGCCAGTCCTGGGCTTGGGCTTTCTCAAGGCTAGATCTCTACCACTTGAGCCCCAGCACCATTTCTAGCTTTTCTCTATGTATGTGGTACCAAGGAATCAAACCTGGGTCTTTGTGCATGCTAGGCAAGCACTCTACCGCTAGGCCAAACTCCAGGCCTCTGTGTTTTCTGTCTTTATTTAAAACTTATTTGTTTGGTCACCACTGCCCTTAAGAATGATCTTCAAGGAACATTTATAATAACAACTTCCTTTTCTAGGAGAAAACGCCTTAAAGTCATTGTATAGGTATAGAGCACTTTTTACTATATTTAGCTTATTAAAATTTATTCTCTTCTCTTGCATGATGTTTCTTTGTATTCACCAAGCTTTCCTGCACTTTGTTTTTGTTTGGAGTAAAATTTTTAATTTCCTTGTGTGTGTGTGTGTGTGTGTGTGTGTGTGTGTGTTTGGTACTGGAGATTGAACCCAGGACTTGGCATGTGCTAAGTACTAGGCAAGTGCTCTACCACTGAGCTACATCAACACCTTTAGAATTCAGTTTTAATGTACCCTTTTGGAGGTCAGTTCCTACCCTTTGGAGAGTTGTTTGTGGAAGAGAGTTATTAGCGAACCACCTATAAAATGTGAACAGACAATGCATTTTAACCTGTGGAGTACAATTTAATCCTTGAGGCTCTGGACAGCTACTCAGTTGTCAATACTGTCAATTTGACAGAAAAACTGTTCTGAGCCTGGAGTCCTTGATGTTCTAGAGGACTCAGTGGAGTAGTCTGTCGGTTTGTGAGCTAGTCTCTAAAGCTTAGTAAAACTAAGTAATTAAAATACTGAAGACTGTCACTTTTTAGATAAAACTACATAAAATTCACAGGGGGGTGGGGGGGTAAGAATAAATACCTCCTACTGGTTAGAAGCCCAGGTTCAGTGTTGACAGTGGCCAGCAGTTGAGGAACAGTGAAGAACCTTTGATGGGGATACGGCTGGGAGTTACAGCCTTAGGCCAGGAGTATCCTGACTGCTCTGTAGAACCCTAGGCCTGGGTGGAGGGAGACTGGCATCTTAAGTGGCGCAACTCTTCATTGTCTTTTTGGACTGCATTTAAATCCATAATAGTATTTGAATAAAGAGACCACACAACTAAAACAAAACAGCACTTCTCAATAGTATGTAAAGCAGTTTTCTTTTCCTCTATAAAAATCACAGTAAAAAGCTGGGCAGTACCTATGACTCAGGCCTGAATTCCTAACTAATCTGGAGCCTTGATATGAGGATTGAGGTTGAAACCAGCCAGGGCAGGAAAGTCCATTAGATTCTTACCTCCAGTTAACCACCAGAAATCTTTAAGTGGAGCTATTGCTTAAGTGGTAGCTTTCAGTTAAAAAAAAAAAAAATAGCTCAGGGACAGTGCCCATGTCCTGAGTTTAAGTATCAAGACTGATGCCAAAAAAAAAAAAAAAAGTCAAGGTAAATAATGTATTTGTGCTGCTTTTGTCTTGCTTTTTACTACATTTCTTTCAGCTTGCACATAAAGTGCTTCCTTGTGCTTGATAAGGGACCCCTGTAATCTGTGTGTGTGTGTGTGTGTGTGTGTATAGATACATACATATATATATATGTATATATATATATATTGCTGAATTGGTAAGTAAAGAATCAAATCTTCTGAGTTCAGGGGCCGGGAGTTTGGCCTAGTGGTAGAGTGTGCCCTGCTTGCACATGTGTGTGTAAATACATGCAAATGTCATCTATTAGGTCCATAGTATATGCCAAAATGTGGTAAAACAAAACTATTTCTACCTAGATGCATCCCTGATATTGTTTGCTTCTGTTTCAGCCTCTGAGAGGATGGAGGGGTTTCATGGTGACGTCACCGGTGTCCAGAGCCCATCAGGCAGCCACACAAAGAGCTTGCATGCTGCCTCCACACTCACTGTTGGGGTTCTAAGGGTGCTTCGGTCTTTGGCTGTCAGCCTGGCACCTGTAAATGAGACAGAAGGTTTCCCTGAACACTTCAGAACTGCTACGACTTCTGTCTCACCCACCGTGGAAGAATCTGGAACTAACAGTAAAGTAACTGAAAATCCAGGCGATGAAGAATTCCTTGAGCCATCCACAGAAAATGAATTTGGATTTACATCATTACATGTGCAAAATGATTCCTTAAGTAAGCATTCCATTTAGATCAGCTAGAATATTTTTGAATAATTAAATTCTCTCCAGGGGCTTCTTCAAGACGATCTGAAGTCTCTGAAGTAAAAGTTTACTCTCTGATGACAGGAAGTCCTTTATGTGGCCTGTCATATTACTGCATTGTTTATTTTCATCTCATGACAACACTGAAGTTGGCTTGGGCCAGTATCACCCGCCTCTTGACCTCTTAGAGGCCTAGAGCAGGGGTGAGGATCCTCTCTGTTCCGCACTGTAGAAGGCCCAAAGAGTCATCTGCTACATAGGGGAACAGACCTGTCTACTTATCAGCTGTCTATATTGATAATTTTCTATGGACTGCAAATAATGTTACAAACGTCCAGATGGCTCTTATCAGAGGAAAAGGTTCCACTTCCCTAGGCACGGATTGAACTGAAGCCTGCCAGCCTGGTAGCTCACTCAGCAGATTGGAGGGGCTCTCAGAGTTGGTTCCACATTTCATTCAGTTTACTGTATCAACTTCAGAGTGACATTCTTCTTTCCTCAGAGATTGGGCACTGTCCTTTGATTTCTTTTGCTTACAGCTAGCACCCTACCACTTAAGCCAGATCTCCACTTCTGGCTTTATTGATCATTTACTGGAGGGAAAGAGACTCTGGACTTTCCTGCCTGGGCTAGCTTTGAACCATGATCATCAAATTATCTCTGCCTCCTGAGTAACTAGGATTACAGGTGTGAGCTACTGGTTCTGGGACCTATAGTTCATTTTTAACTAGTCAGAATTAGGATGTTCATTAGTATTGTAACTGTTTTAGAAAAGTGCTTTGACTGTGAACTGTGTAATTATGCACGTTGTACTAATTGCACTACTTTTCAGGGGGAAAGAGATTGAAACACTCAGTCCTATAACTTGTTCTTATTTACATATGTGCTGTTTAATAGTGCCATTCACCAGCCTTTACTTTCAGTGTTGCTATCTTACTGACACTCAAATAACTTTATTTAGAAAACGAGAGTGTTTGTTAGGTGGTAGATACAATAAACACTAGGTAAGATTCCTTACAAAAGGAGCTTTCCTTCGAGAGAACTCACTTGTTAAGTCATTGAGGATCTTTTTCATACCTGTGTCTGACTGTTCCCCTCTAATATCTGACAGCCCTTGGAGGACATCAGCTTGCCAGCCTCTCTGAAACAGAAAATGAAAGACTCAGGCCGCAAACGGAGATAGTTTATAGGTCAGTTCCTGCCATGGGAGTTGGAGAAAGCACAGCACGCTGGTTCTTGACCAACAGCAAGACATATGCAGATGTGAGAGAAAGCTCTGCTTCCTATCCTGAGGTTGTGAACACTTTAGTTTTGACCCAGTTCTCAGACTCTGCTCAACAGTCCAAAGAAGGAAACTCAGTGCTGGGTGAGAGAAGTTACTCGGAATCTTCGTCTACATCTTCCTTTAAAAGCCTAGATTCCTCAGCGCCACGTGGAGAGCGCTCAAGTAAGTTTTCATTTCACTAAAGTGTATTCTGGGAGTGGGGAATGGAGGGGATTAATGATATGTATGATCTTCCTAGCACTCAATTTTATTAATTATTTTATTAATGCATACCAAAGCATGCACTAATAATTCTGCTAGAAACTATTTTTATTGACAGGCTCACAGCTGTAATCCTAGCTACCCAGGAAGCTGAGACCTAAGGATTTCAAAGCCAGCTGAGGCAGAAAAGTCTGTGAGACTCTTATCTCTAGCTAATTAGTAAAATGCTGGAAGATGTGGCATAAGTGGTAAAATGCTAGATTTGAGCAAAACAATCTCAGGGTTCTGAGCTTAAGCATTAGAACCAGCGTGCACGCACGCGCGCGCACACACACACACACACACACACACACACACACACTCTTCCTAGCCAGGGGCTGGTGGTTCACACCTGTAATCCTAGCTATTCAGAATAATGAGATCTGAGGACCACAGTTTGAAACTAGACAAGGCAGGAAAGTCTGATGGACTTATCTCCAGTAAACCACCAAAAAGCTGGAATTGGAGCCTTGAGTAAAAAAAGTGAGGGACAGTGTCCAGGCCCTGAGTTCAAGCCTAGTACAGGAAAAAAATCCTTATGGACCATTAGTTTCATTATTTCCAGGCCATTTTTCTACACTGCTGATACAGGTATATCTGTATATTCCATCTATTTAATTTTCTGCTACATATGAGAAAGTTAATTCCGCCTCACCCAGTAACCCAGGGATTTCTGTGTCCATATCTTCCCGTTTTCTGTTGCTCATATCGTACCCCAGCAACTCCTTCTGTCACAGAGCTTCTAGAAAGTGAAGGTTAGGAAGCTACAAGTCACTGTTAACTCCAGATCATTCGGCAAAGGCATCAAAAAGAAACCCCTCCTCCTTTTAAGGCAGCTTGGAGATATGATTCCTGTTCCAGGCAATTTTCCCATGTAAAGGGTACAATAATTTTTAGTTGTGCAATTTTCATTACTGTATTAATTCTTAAACATTTTTATCACTCCACTCTAGTAAAAACCCATATACAACAGCACTTGCTTCCTGGTCTATCTTTTCGTTTGTTTGTTTTGCCAGTTGTGAGGCTTGAACTCCTTCTAGGCCTTGTCCTTGAACCTCTTTGTGCTCAGGTTCTACCACTTGAGCCAGAGCACCACTTTCTGACTTTTTTTGTTTAATGTGGTGCTGAGGAATCGAACCCAGGGCTAGGCAAGCACTCTGCCACTAAGCCACATCCCCAGACCCTGGCCTATCTTCTTTTTAGCCCCTGGCAACCAGTTAATTTCCTTTCTGTGGATGTGCTTATTCTAGACATTACTTTAAAATGGAAACACATGCCAGGTGCTGGTGGCTCCCCACCTGTAATCCTAGCTACTCAGGAAGCTGAGATCTGAGGATTACAGTTTGAAGTCACCAAGGGCAGGGAAGTCCATGAGACTCTTACCTCTAAACTACCAAAAAGTCAGAAGTGGAACCCTGGCTCTAGTGGAAGAGTGCTAGCCTTGAGAAAAAACAAACAAAACAAACAAACAAAAAACCCAAGGACTGTGCTGGGGCCAGGACTGGCACACATACAAAAGAAATCATATAATACGTGGGCTTTTGTGGCTTTGTTCTTATGATGTTCATCTATGCTTAGCATATATCTTCATTCCTTTTTGTAGTTATGTACTTTCACCATTTGATAGATGTTTATGATGTTCTTTCCTTTTGGCTAGTATTAATAATGTTCCCATGAACATTCATGTATGGACGTTTTGTTTTTGCCAGTCCTGGGGCTTGAACTCAGGGCCTGAGCACTGTCCTTGGGCTTTTTCCTCAGAGCTAGCACTCTGCCACTTGAGCCACAGCACCACTTCTGGCTTTTTCTATGTATGTGATGCCAAGGAATCAAATTTGGGTCTTTGTGCATGCCAGGCAAGCACTCTGCAACTAGGCCAAACTCCTGGCCCTGTATGAATGTTTCACAGAGACATGTTCTCGCCTAGAACTTCCAGATGTATGACAGCACCATTTTTAAGCTTTTGAAACATACCAATCTGTTTGTTAGTGTGGCTGCACCATATTATGTTCCTATTGGTGATGTACAGCTGTTCCCATGTCCCCTATCTTCACAGATACTTGTTGTTCACCTTTTTAAATATAGCCATCTTAGAGGATGAAGTGATATCTCATTGATTTTGATTTACATTTCTCAGCTGACTAATGATGCTCATTTGTATCTTCTTCATTTGTGCTTCTTCTTCCTACCATATCTAGCCAATTGGGCTATCTTTTTATTATAGAGTATAAGAGTTCTTTGTGAGTAGTGCTGTGGCTCAAGGGGTAGGGTGGTAGCCTTGGGCTGAAGAGCTCACAGACAATATCCAGGCCCAGAGTTCAGATCCCACGACCCACACAAAAAGAGTTCTTTGCGTGTTCTGAATACTCATCTCTTCGTTGATGTGTAATTCCAGGTGTTTTCTCTTAGTCTATAGTGTGTCTTTTTACTTTTTTGACAGATTTAACCTTTAGTAGATTTCAATTCTTACTTCTCAACTACTAATAACAGCAACTTTATTTTCTCCATATTAGAATCCCTATTGTTCAGGAAATGACCACATATTACTCCTCCTGTGGCATGAAAAAGCACATGCTGGTCATGAAAGTGACACACATCTAAGTAGAGGACACTCACACTTTTCTCTGAAGTCTGTGCATGGAGAAAATGTGATTTTTAATGTGACTTGGGGTTCAGTTTTTAAAACAAGGAGTAGGTCTGCTTCTTGAAATGATCTCAATATAATGGATACCCTGATTTATCTCCTTTCCTCTGAATCACACAAAACTGACTAATAATGCAGTCTGGCCTTTTAGAGTTGATTCCTTTTTCTAGATTCAGATTTGGATCCTCTGTCTCAGGTCATGATTCTGTTAAGCCTACAACTCTGATGATGTGTTGTTCACTTAAAATTTCACAGTATTTAAGATCTTCTTCTCCAAGGTCCCTTTCTCTCTGTCTAGAGAAATTATGCTCAGAGTCTCTCCTGCTTGACTTCCCAATGGTCTCTGAGCTCTTGGGCCTCAAGTCACCTCCTGTGGTTCCTGGCTTGCTATTGCTCTGGGTCACTGCATGTCCTATCCCCATGTTCATCCCTGATTCTCAATATAAATGCATCCTGAAATGAATTTACTGAACACTCCACTTTACATCCATTTTCCGTCAACACATGTCCTTTATTCCTTATAGGAAATAAGAACTAGGAAGAGTTCCTTTTCTCATAGACAGACTGTGACGAGTCCAGGCCAAGAAGAGGACTTCACTTTGGTGAAGTCTCTGAAAAGAAGGATTTATTTGAAAATGTAATATAATGGTCTAGGCTAATATTTTTGGTGGCAGTACTGGAGCTTGAACCTATGGCCTTGTGCTCTCCTTTAGCTTTTTTGCCCGTCAGGTCCCCTTCCCACTTGAGCCATTCCTCTACTTCTAACTTCTTTTTTTTTTTTTTGCCAGTCTTGGGCTTGAGCCCAGGGCCTGAGCACTGTCCTTGGACTTTCTCAGGGCTAGAGCTCTACCACTTGAGCCTCAGCACCACTTCCGGCTTTTTTCTATGTATGTGGTGCCGAGGAATTGAACCCGGGTCTTCATGCATGCTAGGCAAGCACTTTAACCACTAGGCCAAACTCCCAGCCCCTACTTCTAACTTCTTGCTCGTTAATTACAGTCAAGAGTCTCACAGACTTCCTCCTAGCCTGGCTTTGAACTGTAATCTTCAGATCCCACACTTCTGAGTAGCTTGGATTATAGGCATGAGCCACTTGCCCAGGGAAGTCTGGGCTAATTTTAAGGTTTACTTTTAAAGTTTATAGTATTCAACATATAACCACGAAAGAAGGAAAAGGATATTTATTCATGTGTCACTTTAGTCAATAAAACAAATGCATAACCAGGCACTGGTGCTCATGCCTGTAATCCTAACTACACAGGAGGCTGAGATCTGAGGATGGCAGCCAGTTCAAAACCAGCACTTAAGTCTGTGAGACTCTTCGCTCCAATTAACCACCAGAAAAACCAGAAGTGGAGTTGTGGCTTAAGTGGTAGAACACTAGCTTTGAGCTGAAGAGCTTAGAGACAGCACCCAAACTCAGAGTTCAAGCTCCACACCTAACCCGCCGCCCCTCACCCCCCCCAAAAAAGCATAAAAACACACATATCTTTTAGCCTCCACTTCCAATCACACTTTACTTCTTGGCCCTGTGCTAACACTATAGGACAAGCCCCAGAGAGGTCTGGGTGACTTCCCCCTAGGCCTTAGCCAACTATCTAAACCTCTAACATCGTTGTCTTTCCCCTTTTACCACGAATGGCTCTAATATAAACTCTTAAGGTATCACCAAGCAGAAATCCAGACGTGGTTCTGTATGCTGTCTAGTAAACCTTCCCATTCATCCAGGCCACCCGAACAGGGGCATTCATTCATCTGTAGGTCTCACTGCAAATACAGACTCCGAAGAAACGTTTTGTGTGTGTGTGTGTGTGTGTGTGTGTGTATGTGTGTATGTGTGCGTGCGCACGCATGCGCGTGCGCATGAGTCCTGAGGCTTGAACTTAGTCAGAATCTGGGTGCTATCCCTGAGCTTTTTTCACTTAAGATTGCTCATCTACCACTTGAACCACAACTCCACTTCCGGCTTTGTGATGGTTATAACTGGAGATGAATCTCATGGATTTTTCTTGCCTGGGCTGACTTCGAACCCGGGTCTGGAGATCTCAACCTCTAGAGTCGCTAGCATTACAGGCTTAATAAGGCACCAGCGCCCTGTGCTTGGCGTCCACAGTCCAGCACGCCAGGCCCTGTGTAAGAGACCCCTCACTTACCCACCACCGCCTCTCCTTGTTTTGCAGCTCAGGGCCATGGGCCCCAGGCAGGTGAAAGCACTTCTGGATCACACCCCGGCAGCGTGCACACCTCAGCAAATCTCCCTGGAAGTGGGGAGCAGCGCACACTGCGCTCTCTCAGCCTCCCGGATGCTGGCTCCGCTGCCACCTCAGCTGAAGTGCGAGCTCGCGCAGAGCTTCGAGGGAGCGTGACTGACCACGCAGGCCTGCTATCGCGCCCGCCTGCCGCCATGCCTGCTCTGGAAGGTGGAGTGTCTCCTTCCTCACAGTAACTCCATTTCCCAGCCCTGGAGACATGAAGTTGCCAGGCGACCCAGGGAGAACCCTAAAACTCTTGCGAGGCCCCACCTCAGGAAGACTGCAGTCCTAACCTCCCTTCACCTTGGCCCCAGGCCCCAGTCATGCTCTGGTGAAGGCCAGTCTCCTGGAACAGAGAAAGACATCATTGTGAAATCCGGAGGGTTTTCCTTTTGCCACTTGAGTGTAACAGTTATTTGAGGACTTAAGAGCGTTTCCAGTGCTTAGTTTGCTTTTATTGGGAAAGGGATCTGCACCTCTTCCTTAATTTTAGGCCCCTGCTCCTCCCAAGGTAGAGCTACTCAAAGCCAACACCGATTGTGCTTAGCCTTCCCATGTTGTCTCTGCCCAGAGTGCTCACATTTGGAAATCACCTTCCCAAAGCAAACTTTTCACCTGCTTGAGTTGGTGGATAGATTGCTGCAAGTCTTGTTTTATAACACATGTTTCAAAAATGTTTACTTGATCTAACTTTGTCTCTTTTCCCTTGTAGTCACTGGACTTAGCTATGGTGGTATGAGTGGCACAGCTACTGAACAAAGGACTTCCAGTGATCGCACAGACCATACCTATGTCTCATCTACTTTCACCAAAGGAGAACGTACATTACTATCCATTACAGATAATGGTTCATCCAAAGACATTAGAGAGAGTTCAACCTCTTATATTAAGATCTCAGACTCTCCATACTTAGACCATACGTCCTCTTCTCAGACACAGACTGAGAGAAATAACATCTCATCCTCTGATGGAGAGTATGCTCAGTCCTCCACTGAGCCAATCGTTCTGGGTACATCTAATCTTCCACCCTACACATCCACCATTAATATGCCAAATACTTTGGTTCGTCTGGATGCCAGGACTGAATCTATTGGTGACTCATCTTCTTCAGGGTCCCCTTTGCCTCTGCCCTCAGTGTCACAATCCCACCAGTTGGACTTATCTACCAGGGCCTCTACACATCAACTGAAGTCTACCTCAGAGGTGTCCATACCTTTGGCTTCCTCAACACCACCTTTACCAATAGCATCTACTCATGTCCCACTTTCTTTCTCACAAACAACCTTATCACATTCATCTTCAACTCCAGTTCTACCTGGAACAAAGGAGACACCTGTGACTTTAGTCCAGACATCAACAATAGCATCATCCTTAGCAATGTCTCATAGTAGTGGAACAGCAGACCCCAAGAACCAGAGCACCCAAGAGAAAATCATCACCGAAGGAAAGTCACCGAGCCTGGTGACGCTGCCTACAGAGATCACCAAAACTGTAACAGTGAGCTCTCCTTCAGGGGTCCCTTTGCCCCCAGGCTTGACAGAATTCTCCACCAATCCAACCCTTCCAGCCATGAGCACCAGCTTAGTCCAACTGTCTCCAGCATTAACAACCACCACTCTTCAGTCTGCTCACCCACCTATGACTAGTCCCAGAACCCTGTCAAACAGAGAAGTGATGATCCCTGGCCTTGTAACTGTTCACACTACAACTGGAAGACAGCTCTTACCAACCCATCCTATCACTCCAGTGCCACAAATCTCAACAGAAGGTACCATCACAACAGAAAGAAACAAAGTGCATATAGGTGATACCACAAGATTGATCCCTGTGACCAGTGTACCCATGTCAACAAAAGAATTGACCACAAGGCCTGACCTTATGGATAAGCACAGCCCAGCTTCCCATCTCCTCAGAACATCTCCTCAAACCACAGATGTTTCTACAGCTAAAGAGTTGACTCCTAAATCTACGACCTTCACTGCTCAGAGCACCACAGAGTCACCAATAGCATTGCCACTTCCAACCTCCGGTAAAATGCATCTCATAAATACGTGTTGGTTGCTAAGCCTTGTCAAACTGAGAATTCTATGAGGCTTGGGATTCAAGTGAATGTGTGGAAATGGCTTGTGTTTGAATAGTTACTGGGCTTTTTGTTTGGTTTTTGATTTTGTGGGTGTTAATTTTTGTGCTAGTACTCATGGCTGATGTTATTTACTTACATAGATGATGTGCTTTTATGATGTGCTTTTATAGGTGATTTGGGGTAATATTAAAAGTAGAATATTACCATATTTCGGTTAGTTCGTTTTCAGAGTTATTCTTTTGGAATGAGGATTCTTGACTTTGTCTGACTTTTCTTATTCTTTCATGGCTTTATGAAGAGGTATTACATAACTAGAATGTGCCACCACCAACTACAATAGAATAAAACAGTTCTGGACATTGCTCCTGGGGCTGCCAGTCCAAGATGGCAAAGTCTTTGTGTCATAAGGGCTTTGATGGATTTATGTAGGGCACATTTTTTATATTATATAAAGAGAAGAGGACATTACAGTGCTCAACTCTGACCATTTTCTAAATGATATATGAAAGTTTAGTTATATTTAGAGATTTTTTTGGATCAGAGTTACTATGTTTTTTCCTCTCTCCTCCTCCTCTTCCTCCTCCTCCTCTTCCTCCTCCTCCTCCTCTTCTTCTTTTGATTGATCATAGGGCTTGAATTCATGATCTAGGCACTGTCCCTGAGCTTATTTTACTCCGGCCTAGTACTCATCACTTTGAGCCACAGCACCACTTCTGGGTTTTTTGGTGATTAATTGGAAATAAGAGTCTCATGTACTTTTCTGCCTGGGCTACATTTGAGCTGTGATCATCAAATCTTAGCCACCCAAGTAGCTAGAAATACAGGCATAAGTCACTGATGCCCAGCAACTATGATTTTAATATAGAAAGCCCAAGAGAAAAGGCAAAGCAGATCATACATACATAAACACACAGTACAGTGAATCTTGCAGTTTCTATAATTGAAATGATCTTTGATTCAAGTAGAACTTACTAAGTAGCACAAGGGCAATGTAATCATCAATTCTGAGCTGAATGACCTGTATACTGCATTTGATTTGAACCAGTGCTTGTATTCAAGGATCCCGTTGTCTAATACATACACAATCACAAACTAAAACCAATACCTAGTCTCATTGCCCTGTCTCCTTAACCTTTTGGAGCCTTGTTTTATTTTAGTAGTGTGTTTTTTCAGGGAAAGTAAACAGAAGTAAGCAAGAATCAAATATTAGCTCAGAGAATTAAATATTTACCTAGAGCTGTCTTTAACATTGCCTGTGTGATTAATTGTGTTATTCATGGGGTGTGTTTTTAGTTAACAGCTGTGCCACAAATCCTTGTCTTCATGATGGTGAATGTGTTGATGACCTTACTGATCGTGGCTATCGATGCGTGTGTCCACCTTCCTGGAAAGGGGACAACTGTAGTGTGGGTAAGAGAAAAACAAATGTCTAGTGACGTATTGTCTCATGGGATTATTCAGTAAGCTACTTTCTCCTCCAATATGGAAAATAATATGCCTTTTTAATTGATACTCTGCTTACTTAGAACTACTGACCTGCCCTTACTGAGGCACCCACAGACTTCCCGATTTGGATCCATTCTCCAGGCCCCCTCACCCTCTACTCCGATCTCCACTGGAGTACCTATGGCTTCCTAAAGGCACAGCAGGCACATCTGAACTGTTGGCATTTACTGTGTTGGTTCCTTCGCCTGGATTACCCCACCTAAATCTGTTTATTGAAGTCCTTCCCGTCTAGTCCAAGTGTTATTTGAAACTCCCCATAGGTACCTGAAGTTTGCAACTAGTATATCCAAATAATGCATTGTATTTATAATGAGTTGTTTATGAGCTGCCTGTGCCTCAATAAGTAGTCAACCTCTTGAGGATAGTGGTGATCTCTTACTCATCTTTGGGACTGCACTGCACCTAATGCCACAGGTCCTTGGTAAATACTCTCCTAGATTATGACTTGATGTGTGCCATGGACTCAATATGGCTTTAATTTATCTCCTCTGCAGATGTGGATGAATGCCTGTCAAACCCCTGCCCACCCCTGGCCATGTGCAACAATACTCAGGGATCTTTCATCTGCAGATGCCCTGTTGGGTATCAACTGGAAAAAGGAATATGCAATTTAGGTAAGACAGGAATTGGTTCTGTATCACAATATATTTAGTAACATTATGTGTATTATTTATTTCCTAACCATAATAAACACTTGTCCAAGAAGTAAAGCTAAGGAATATAGAGGAAGAAGACATTTCCTATTATTTTAAGGAATATAGAGGAAGAAGACATTTCCTATTATTTTATCTCCTTTTATTGGAGCCATGCAACTTTGTGGGGTGGTTTTTTTTTGGTTTGTTTGTTTGTTTCTTTTGAATCATGGGACTTGAATGCTGTCCCTAAGCTCTTCAAATCAAGGCTAGTGCTCTGTCACTTTGAGCTTCAGTGCCACTTCTGGTTTTCTGGTGGTTAATTAGAGATAAGAATTTCACAGACTTTAGTGCCCAGGCTGGCTTTGAACCAAGATTTTCAGATTTCACCCTCCCGAGTAGCTAGGATTACAGATATGAGCCACCAGCACCCAGCCAACTTTGTATTTTTTCATGTGCATTATGTTTTCACATAATTTGAATTATATATTTTCATAAACTTTATCTTTAATGTCTTCCAAAATTATAAAAATATTATGTAATTTTTAAAAACTGAGTGCTTCGTGCTTACTTAGCTTTCTTGTGAGGCTGGCACTCTACTCCTTGAGCCACATCTCTAGTATGGGTGTTTTTGCTGATTAATGTGGATATGAAGTCTCGTAGACTTTTTCCTTCAGCTAGGTTTGAACTATGGTCCTCTACATCCCAGCATCCTGAGCAGCTAGGATTATAAGCATGGCCTAGTGACACCCAGCTTATACAAGTATCTTAATGACTACATAAATAATATGCTGTCTTTTTTGTATAACTTCATTTGCTTAACTAATCTATTCTGTAGTTGTGGGGGGAAGGATATTCTAACTACAGTTGTTTTTTTTCTCTCTAATACGTCCATCATCATTCTTCTCATTTTGAAAAAAGATCTTCATGTTGTTACCCACAGACTAATACATTTCGACCAAGCTGTTACTGTAATTGTATGGTAGGCTGTTTGTCATATTTTGTTCCTAGTTTGGTATATTCATGAAGCTTTTTGATTTTAAATACAAACTTTATTAACCTTAAGGCTAAAAAGCAGGCAAATCAAATGAAAACTGAGACCCTTGACAAAGTGCTGAGTAGTCAAGTTTCTGTAAGGGGGTGATGAGAACCCTAGCTTCTAGCTAGTTCTTTGTATTATACAGCAATTTGTTTAGAACAGCTTTCTTGCATACTCCAGCATGGTCCTTGCTCAGATGCTGAATTTAATACCTAATTTGATGAAGAAATTAAACTGAGAAATAGACGTTTTATGCTGGCTAAGGAAACTGGCAGGTAACATGGCTCATCTTGACTCAAATTACCCAGTACATACCACACAAAAAGTGCTCAGTGAGGTGGCTGGGAGTGTAGCTTAGTGGTAGAGTTCTTGTCTAGTATACATGAAGCCCTGGGTTCAATTCCTTGGCACCACATACACAGTAAAAGTTGGAAGTGGTTCTATGGCCCAAGTGGCAGAGTGCTATCCTTGAGCAAAAAGTGTTCAAGGACACTGCCCAAAAAAGAAAAAAAAAAAAAGTGCTCAGCGAATTTGTGTGTGTGTGTGTGTGTGTGTGTGTGTCACTTGTGAGGCTTGAATTCTGTGTCTGGGCACTGTGCTATCCCTGAGCTCTTCAGCTCAAGGCTACCACCCTACCCTTGGGCCTAGATGTTATCCCTGAGCTCTTCAGCACAAGGCTACCACCCTGCCTTTTAAGCCACAGTACCACTTCCCGTTTTCTAATGGTTAACTGGAGATAAGTGTCTCAAGGTCTTTAGTGCTGGGGCTGGCTTTGAACCATGATCCTTAGATCTCAGCCTCTGGACTAGCTAGGATTACAGGCGTAAGCCACAGAGCCCAGCTCTTTGTTTTTGAGAGCAGTATCTGCATAAATTCTTATTACTGGTAAGTGGGAAGAACTTTTTGGGAAGGTTGGCATCCTACTAAAATAACAGAATTTTGAAAGTTGTTTTGAAATACAAGAATTGAGCTCTGTTTTACGAAGAATAATCTAGAAATGTATTAGTCAAGATCATGAATTATTGTAATAATGTACTTACATTTAGACAAGTATAAGACAGTGTATCTGTTTCATTTAGACACACTCCATAAAAATTAGTCAAGAATTTCCATTTTTGTTTGGATTCCTTTGTTTGGTAGCTTTTGTTTGTTTATGTTCTTTTGTTTATTTTATAGTTTTGAGTCAGGGTTTTACTGTATAACCGTAGCTGATCTCCAACTTATAATCCTCCTGTCGCAGCCATTTGTACTGGACTTAAATGCCTGTGACTGACTGACTTAAATGTAATTTTTTCCAAGTCTTTCCATTTCTTTTTTTTTTTTTTTTTTTTGCCGGTCCTGGGCTTGAGCTCAGGGCCTGAGCACTGTCCTTGGACTTTCTCAAGGCTAGAGCTCTACCACTTGAGCCTCAGCACCACTTCCGACTTTTTTCTATGTATGTGGTACCGAGGAATCGAACCTGGGTCTTCATGCATGCTAGGCAAGCACTTTAACCACTAGGCCAAACTCCCGGCCCGTCTTTCCATTTCTTTACAAATGGTACAATATCTTTGTAATGGATGAGTAAAATTCCATTGTGTATATATACCACATTTTCTTATCCATTCGTCCATTGAGGGCATCTGGGCTGATTCCATACTGCAGCGATGGTGATTAGCACTGCGATAAACATAGTTTTGCTGGTGGCTTTCCTGTAATCTTTTGGGTAAATGTCCAAGAGTAGAATTGCTGGATCATAAGGTAGTTCATGTACTTTTTGAGGAATCGCTACACTGCTTTCCAGAGTGGTCGAACATGTGTACCTTACCCCCAGCAGTATATTAGGGTTTCTTTGGCTGTATCCTCATGAGCATGTTTGTTTGTTTTCTTAATAATAGCCTTTCTAACTGTTGAGATAGAATCTTAATATTGTTCTGATTTGCATCTCCTTTATGACCAGAGATGTTGAGCACATCTTTTATGTGCTATTGGCCATTTTTACTTCTTAGAAACAGTAGGGCTCCTGGGCACAGATAGGAATTTTCTGAGTAAAGATCCAGAAGCACAGCAAATCAAAGAAAGACTTGAGAAATAGGACTGCATCAAACTAACAAGTTTCTTCATGGCAAGGGATATAACTAACAAGCTAAAAAGATAGCCTACAGAATGGAATAAGGTTTTTTTTCCAACAATACATCAGACAATGCCTAATATCCAGTGAACTTAAAATTAAACCCTCAAAAAACCAACAACTAATCTGGGCACCAGTGGCTCATAATCTATAATCCTCTGATCCTAGCTACTGAAGAGGCTGAGATACGAGGATTGCAGTTCAAAGCCAGTGGGGCAGGAAAGTCTGTGAGATTCTTTTATCTCCAATTAACCACTGGGAAACCAGAAGTGGTATTGTGGCTCAATGTGGTAGAACACTAGTCTTGAGCAAGCTCAGGGACAGAGCCCAGGCTATGAGTTCAAGCCCCATGACCAACATAAACATAAAATATATGCACAGCAAAACAAAACAATATACCAATTACTAAATTGGCTAATGAGTTAAGAAAATCTCAGAAAAAATAACAAATGACCAATAGACCCATCAAATGCCTGGCTTCTGCCATACTTCCAATAGGTGACCCTGAGTTTCGGTTTCACCTGTATAGTCAGAAGGAGGTATCATTTAGCATTGGTCTTCAAATTCTTAGATCAGATTGAAAACTATGAAAATAAACACTGAATACAAAATTAATAATGAGTCTCTCCAAAATTTATTTAGCTGGTACAGAGAAATTTGAAGTAAAACTGTTTTCCAATGTTATATAACCACAAGCATCAGGATACAAATGTCTTCAGAAAATTCCCTGCCTGAAAAGAGGGCAGGATTTAGGAGGAGACTGATGCTCTTTCATGCTAAAAACCTAACAGCTGTCATGATTCGGAAAACATATATGTACTTAATGTTTATCCTACTGGTGCATCTCAATATAGAGGGTCTGGGATAGAAGCTAGGTATGTGAGGTAAAGATGAACTAGTTGAGTAACTGTTCTGTGTGACTGTGTGCAATGTCTCACAAGGTAGCACAGATTTAGAAGAGAGCAGCTCTACTGTTAATAATCATCTTTCCCTTTTCAAGTCATTTAGCTTCATTGTTCATAAACATCAGAGGAACATGCAAATTAGAGCATGCTGAAATGCTTTTATTTGTCCAAGAATGTTTTCAAAGAGCACCCTGCTGTTCAGAAAGAGTCCTAAGCAGCTGGCTTCCCTGAACTGTAGAACAAGCAAAAAGATGTTAAATAAGGATTAAGGGCTTTAGACAGCTAACTAGAAGATGTTAAATGTTTTCCCTAGCTCATTTGTGGGCCTTTTTCTTAATTCCACATGCAAGCTTCCCATGAAAGAGCAGCTTCATGGGCTTCTGTGTTTTGGGTTAATTTTCTTCTGTCCAGAAGGAAAGATAAAAATTTAATATAATGGAAGATAAGAGCCAGATATAAAGCAGGCTGTGCTAATTTTTGGTTGTCTGCCCATTTGTAAATCCCATTCCCCTCAGGCCCAATCAGCACAAATTGGTGTTAACTAGAACCTTATTTTATGAGTGAAATGGGCCTTGAAAATAGGGCTACATTTCCCCCCCGCCATTTCTGAACTCAACAATGTCTTAAATATGGATTGCTTTCATTATGTGGCCTATAATCACGAAATCTGGCAGCCCCCTAGAGCATATGCCCATGACAAATGTTTGGCAAATTTCGGAGTAATTTTTTGGTTGTCTTCAGAATAACAGATGCCTTAGGAGCAGTGGCTATAGTGGAAGCTTCTTTAAAGGTGAATGCATATGAATTTGACTATTGATTTTGGCCCTTCGGAGCTGGATGATCTTTCTTGGGACTTACCTGATTTGTAGAAGTCTCTTTTATCAGTGATAAAATGGACAATTCCTGTGAGCAAGGAGAATCAGGTGTTTGGGGAGTTTGGCCTAGTGGTAAAGTGCTTGTCTAAGACCTGGGTTCGGTTCCTCAGTCTCACATACATAGTAAAAGCTGGAAGTGGTGCTGTAGCTCAAGTGGTAGAGCCTTGAGAAAGCCCCAGGACCGTGCTCAGGCCTGGAGTTCAAGCCCCAGAACTGGCGAAAGAAAAACAAAGAAAGAATCAGGTGTTCTAAGAAAGTGGCTTTAAAGAGGAAGGAAACTGAAGCACTTCCTTGAAGCCCAGGGCTTCACTTGGTTAAAGGTTTTGGGAAATAAGTGCGTTCCTTGGTTTAAAGTCTTAAAAATGCTGACAAGCAATTTTAGTGTCTGATACCATTATCTCCTTCCCTTCATGCTAGGATTATATTGTTTAGGCCAACTCATCTTCTTTGTCACATTGTCACTGAGTATCAGTTACCTCAGGCCGTTTGAGGGACATTAGAGAACATTAGTGCTCCTCTCAGGAGCATTTGCACATAGACAGAAAGCCCTAGGAATCTCTCCCTCTCGATTGCTTGCTCAGTATGAAGCTCACTCTACCAGGGGATCCTTTTATTGTTTCTAGAATCTAGTAGAGGCAGAGGGCATTTGAGATTGTTCTGTGGGGAAAGTAAATGTAGGTAGGCCAGAGTTTACAAGCACCTAGCCATGTGTAGGTTGATTTGTTGCGTAGCCTAACACATAGTTGTTTTCATTTTCAGTTAGAACCTTCGTGACAGAGTTTAAATTAAAGAAAACTTTTTTCAACACTACTGTGGAAAAACATTCAGACCTACATGAAGCTGCAAATGAGATCACCAAAACGGTGAGTTTCCTAGAAGACCTCTTCATGCCAATCCTTTGTTTCCAAGATTCATTCAGAGTTAGGAAGTACTTATGGTCACCCATATTTCCAGGGCTCCTTTCCTTTATGTTTGGAAAGGAAACTTATAAAAAGCCGTGGAAACAGAGGTATCCAGAAGTATTTCTTTAGATGCATCCTCACATGCAGGCTATAATTATCTGTTAGGTGTTTCTTTTCCATATACAAACTCATAGCCATAGCTAGATGACATGCACCAACAAAGACTGTGGGTGAGAGGAAAGAACCTGAAAATCTTAGTGTCCTACCTGCTGTTGACCTGCAGTGT
Organism: Megascapheus bottae; assembly: GCF_031878675.1. Classification (NCBI taxonomy): domain Eukaryota; kingdom Metazoa; phylum Chordata; class Mammalia; order Rodentia; family Geomyidae; genus Megascapheus; species Megascapheus bottae. The sequence goes on from NC_143509.1 coordinate 55,314,707, forward strand.
GAATTCCTCTCTATGTTTAAGGATTTTGGAATGCCAGAGTTTAACATTAATGTTAATTATCAAGGGCTGAAGAACTCACTTTATAGATTATCTAAGGTCTTTAACTCTGCTTCCTCCTTCCCCCTGACATTTTTTATGATGGGGTTTGAAACCAGGGCCTCAAACTTTTTGAACAGATATGCTATCACCTTGAGTTGTTCTATCAGTGCCTTTTTGCATTGGTTATTTTCAAAATAAGGCTGGCAGTCCTATTTATGTACAGCACTATGCCTAGCTACTGATTAAGACAGAATTTTCTGAACTTTTGTATTCAGGCTGGCCTCAGCCCATCGTCCCTCAATTTCTGCCTTCTAAGTAGCTAGGATTACAGGCTTGAGCCACAGCGCCAGGCTACTCTGTCTTTTCCAGTGTGTGTGTTTTTTAATAGGGAAAAATGGAGAAAAAAGAAAAATTACAGTCAAACTCAGATAATACATCTTGTTTTCAACTATTACCCAAGTCAAAGATTTGATGTTCAGAAAATTAAAATTTGCTATTAATTAATGGATAGGGGGTGGGGTGATAGGTGGAAATTGGTCTTGCTACATAGCCACTCCAGATTAATTGATTTGTAATTTCTGTATTACTTGTCCTTTGTGAATTAGATTTAAGTATTAACCATGAATTATATTCCTATAGGAGTGTGAATTTTATTTGTATGAAGGACAGAGTCCAATTCCATTTCTTTTTTTGTCAGTCCAATTCCCTTCCTTTCTTTCTTTCTTTCTTTCTTTCTTTCTTTCTTTCTTTCTTTCTTTCTTTCTTTCTTTCTTTCTTTCTTTCTTTCTTTCTTTCTTTCTTTGTCGTCACTCAGGAGTCAGGGCTAAGCGCTGTCCTTGAGCATTCCTCAAGGTTAGCACTCTACCACTTGATCCATAGCACCACTTCCGGCTTTTTCTGTGTATGTGGTATTGAGGAATCGAACCCAGGGCTTCATGCATGCTAGGCAAGCACTCTACCACTAGGCCACGCTCCTAGCCCCTCCATTTCTTTATCTATGAAGCATCTACTCTATGACAGGGACCATGCCAGCTGGCTTACTCCTGTATGACCTTTATAGGCAGCTAACTGGCAGGTACTAGAAGCTAATGACATCACCTGAACTCTACAGAGAAGATGCACAGTTGTGGAATGGTCTATTAAGTCACTTTTACTTCTAGTGCCTGTTACAAATATGAGGCTTCCTGAGACCACTGTTTCAGTAACTCACTTGGATGACTCACTGAACTAACTGAAAGTTAGTATCTTCATAGTTGACTTTATTGCAGCAAAAAGTTACAGGTTAAATCAGACTAATGGCGGGGCACTGGTGACTCACACCTGTATTCCTAGCTACGTAGGAGGCTGAGATCTGAGGATTACAGTTCACAGCCAGCCTGGGCACTAAAGCCCATGAGACTCTTATCTTCAATTAATCACCTGAAAACCGAAAGTGGTGCTGTGGCTCAAGTGGTAAAGCACTAGTCTTGAGCTGAAGAGCTCAGGCTCAGAGTTCAAGCCCTGTGACTGACCAAAAAAAAATTACAAATTCAGATATGCATGGAAGTGAGTCTGTGATGATTCCAAATGCAGAGCTTCTTTTTTGACGTTTTGGGGCTTGAACTCTGGGCCTGGGCCTTGTACCTGAGCTCTTTCTCAAGGCTACCGCCCCTCCCCCTGGGCCTAGGGGTTATCCCTGAGCTCTTCAGCTCAAGGCTACTGCCCTAACCCTTGAGCTACAGCCCACTTCCCGTTTTCTAGTGGTTAATTGGAGATAAGAGTCTCGGGTTGGCTTTGAACCTGGATCCTCAGATCTCAGCCTCCTAAAGTAGCTATGATTATAGGCGTGAGCCACCACGCCCAGCTGTACTCAGAGCTTCTAGTTGGTCTTTCCTGGAGAGCAATAATGCTTCTCAGCAACAATGTGTGATATGTGCCGCGTGTTGCCAACATGGAGCTTACCTGGGCATTGGTGTCTGAAGCCTTTATTTGGCCTCTGTCTCATAGGCACAGCTGACCTCAAAATCCTCTAGTGGCTGAGCCCATCCCACATTGCCCAAACAGATCACATGGTTACGCTTTCCAGCATGGCTGACAATCCCATTTGTTCTTAGCAGGCTTACTTAAGGGTTAAGAAATTATCTTGCTAAGGGCAAAGGCATAGCTTCTCTTTGGGCAAGGTTACAATTTATATCGACTAGATCTGTGCCAAATATTCTTGTCTTTGTACTACTGCTGCCTGTTGACTATGCTATAGCTAGATACTTCATTCCACATTCGTCTGTAGGGATTTGGATACCTAATGCAGAGGTATACAAAAAGTCACATTACCAAAAGTGCAGTAACTTGCTTGACTCAGTTGCTTTTTGTCTTGTTTCCAGTATTACCATATAATGTATTGGTGAGGTGACATACCTGCTCCCAAGAAACAATGAAAAATAAGCAGCAGCTAGGAAACCCTCTCATAGGATAGGGTCTTCTCTGAGATGTCCTTCTGTTCAGCAAGACCCGAAAATGTTAATAATGAAGGAAGAATAATAAATCTTTGCTGTCAGACTATAAAACAATGTTGTAAAAAGCTAAAAAAAAAAGCCTTTGATAACATTCTGTGCTTGACTTCATTCTTTGAAGAGTCAGAGGGCTTTGAAGACAGGTGGGTTATCATGGTCAAGATATTGAGTCTCTCTCCTCCATAGAAGAGGTCTGTCTCTAGCCACAATACTGGAGAGAGGGGATAAGGAAGCAGGCATGATACTTTGTGCTTCTCAGGTATTCTCTGATCACTCTGAGGGCAAAAAGCAAACACAAGAGAATTGCTCTTAATTTGTTTTCAACAAAAGGGCGCTTGACCCATGTAATGTAATTTCTCATGGAGAGTTTTTTTTGAGGAAGACCTATCTTTGAATGAGGTCAATACATTGTAGATTATGAGGGGTCTGTGTAGGGCTCAGACCTGTGAGAGCCAAAAGAAGCTATGCTTTCAGTGAACTTATTCACTATGCAGAGTCCAAATAAACAGCTATCCCTTTGTGTTTTGAAACCCTGGGTCTTAGGAGAGATCTCCTTTGAAGATGTTTTGCATCCACGGTGCTGTTCTGAACATCACTTCCTGCCAAGATTTCCCCATTATTTCTTTCCCCGTGTCCCCGGACCCGCTTTGTAGTCAGTGAACAACAAAAAGGCATTTAAAAAGGGAACAAAAAAGTGGCATTGGTTCTATCTAAAGCTGCCTGCTGATAACTTGATGGCTGGAGATTGCCTATTTTATCCTGAAATAAGGAATCAGTTTTTAGTCCAAGGCTTTTGTCTAACTATCAGTTAATGACAGTCCTGTTCTTCTTTGCAGTTAAATATGTGTTTTTCAACATTACCTGGTTATATCCGATCTACAGTTCATGCCTCTAGGTAAGAAATAGAATTACATTTGCTTGTGAACCAGCCTGTGGAAAGCGGCGGCTGCTCTGACATGGGTGATAATAAAACCGGGCTCTATTTTGACGAAACCACTGGGTAACCCAGGACCAAGGTCACTGGACCTTTATGCCCTCATATTCCCTCACTAGAGAATGGCAGTGACACTTTCCAAAATCCTGGAGGACTGAACATCAATTTAGGTCAACTAAAATCTCACAAACTTTTCCCTTAGGGAGTCTAGTGTGGTGACGATGTCAGTGCAAGCCACGTTTTCCCTGGCCTCCAATGTGACATTGTTTGACCTGGCTGATGGCATCCAGAAGTGTCTCAACTCCTGCAGGTCCTCTGCTGAGGTCTGCCAGCTCTTGGGGTCTCAAAAGAGGATCTTTAGAGGTAAGAAAGGAACTCTCCCTTATGGTCAGGTACAAACCTAGAGAGAAACGTAAGACATTCAAAAGTCAGGCCCAGGCTCACATAGGAGCTTGTGTTTGGAATGAATGTGTGTGAAACACAGGCTTTGTGACACATAGGCACACACAGTTTTGTATGTATATGGCCTTGAAGGGACCTGATCCTTGACACTCAGCTTCTGTTTCTTCTGTACCGTATAGACTATATGAACTGTTAGAACAAAGAGAAGCTACTCTCTTTCCTGTGCACAGGAACTCAAACATGGTGTGGCTATGCTTCTAACTGACCCCCAAACCATCATCCTGGTCATTACTAACCAATTTTTTTTTTCTTTTTGCCAGTCCTGGGCTTAAGCTCAGGGCCTGAGCACTGTCCTTGGATTTTTCTCAAGGCTAGAGCTCTATCACTTGAGCCTTAGCACCACTTCCGGCTTTTTCTAAGTATATGGTACCAAGGAATTGAACCTGGGTCTTCGTGCATGCTAGACAAGCACTGTACCACTAGGCCAAACTCCCGGCCCCCCCAATTTTTTTTAAATAGTAATGTATAGAGGGGTTACAGTTATATTCGCCAGATTGAAGGTGCATTACTTCTCACACATTGATACCCCTTCTTATGTTACTAACCAAAAATTTTAACTAGTTCCTTTTTAAGCTCATTTAAAAATTATAAAGTCAGGGCTGGGAGTTTGGCCTAGTGGTAGAGTGAGTGCTTGCCTAGCATTCACAAAGACCCAGGTCCGATTCCTCGGTACCACATAAATAGAAAAAAAGCCAGTAGTGGTGTTGTGGTTCAAGTAGTAGAGCTCTAGCCTTGAGAAAGCCCAAGGACAGTGGACCAAGGCCCATGACTGGCAAAAAAAAAAAAATGATGTCATATAATAGGACTAGAGAATGTAGGGCTGAATGCTCCCGCTGGTATCAATAATGATGAAAACTTTCCTATTCTATTGCTTCTTTAATTTGTTTTTAATTTTTAAATTAAAAATTTTACAGAGGGGTTGCAATTACATAAATCAGGTAGAGTATATTTCTTTTTCGACAGTGTCATCCATCCCTTCCCTAGTGGCTCCCATTTTTTTTTTCCTCCCGCCCCCACCCATAAGTTGTACAGTTTATTTTCAACATGTTTGTTGCTTCTTGTCAAAAGCTTCTGTGCTGCATCTAGGGTAAGGTAATGGAAGAAAGAGCTTAGAGACAAGTTAGGAAAGCAGACTTGGATTTTAGGATTGGGGGTTTGCAGCTATGGTGGGAAACTATACTGGAATCAAAAATGCTCATTTTTTTTTCTTACAAAGGGTCCAATCCCATTTGTAGCATCATAAGTGATGAAAGTGGGTTCATTTTACCATATCACTAGAGCTGGCAAAAGTCTAGAATCTAGTCTACATATCCCATCTGGTAGCCAGATGCTGGATATAAATTGAAGGTATCAGGTTTCGGCAGTCTGTCTGCTGATTGGTTACAGACATTCTGGTTGGGTCATGATTTTGTAACTCCTGGTCCACAGAGCTTTGCACATGGGCCAGTATATTACAGAGCTTGGGATCTAGATAGTTAACATTTCACTTACAAGGTTGGCTAGTTTAATGTATTTGAAAAAATCGGGCTAAACCTTTTGCAGTTGAAGTAGCTATGATTTGGTAAATTGGTTAAAAAATTCATTGTGAAGCTGGAGTACTGTGGTTCACGCCTGTAATCCTAGCTACTCAGGAAGCTGATATCTGAAGATCGCAGTTCAAAGCCAGCCCAGGCACGTCTGTGAGACTCTTATTTCCAGTTAATCACCAGAAAAACAGAAGTGGCACTGTGGCTCAAGGGGTTAAGATGTTAGGTAGGATTGAGCTGAAGAGCTCAAGAGCAATGCCCAAGCACAGAGTTCAAGTCCCATGACTGACAAAAAAAAGTTCATTATTCATTATGATAAACTACATTGTGCTGAAAACAAGGCTTTGTAGGTTTACTGTTTCATTTCTCTTGCTGAAGTCCCAAAAGTGCCCATTTTTCCTCCCCAGTGAGAATGCTATCAATTATTTATGGACTACATTCTACATGATCCCCATTATACCAAGATACATTTTTTTTTGTCTCCAACAATTGATTGTGTGCCTTGCATTTCAAATGGCCGAATATTTGGATTTATAAAAGTCTTTTTTATAGCAACCCTGTCTATTTCTTCTTCAGACTGCTTGGATATAGCTTCTAAGAAACTTCTGTGATCCTTGCTTCCTTGCGGAGACCTTCATTCTTTGTTTTTCTTTTTTTAAGAACAAAGATAGGCCTAATGGCTGAAAATGGGCTCACATTCCTGATTTTCTTCTTGGGCCTCCTCCATGTTTTTTTGTTTGTTTGTTTTTTGGCTGGTCTGGGGCTTGAGCTCTGGGACTGAGCACTATCCTTGGACTTTCTCAAGGCTAGTGCTTTACCACTTGAGCCACAGCACCATTCCCAGCATTTTTCTATGTATGTGGTACCGAGGAATCAAACCTAGGTCTTTGTGCATGCTAGGCAAGTATTCTACCACTAGGTCAAACTCCTGGCCCCCCTTCTCCAGGTTTTACCCACCACCCACCTTTGTCTTTTGCAAACTTTTCTGAGTGCTAATGAAGTGGACTCCTGCTTATGCGCATATGAGTATTTTTTAGCTTCTGGGCAGTACTGGGCCACTCTGAATACCTCTGTTGGCATAGAGAGGTTTTTTTCTTTTAATTCACAAAATGTCCACCTCCCTGCCTCCCTGTAGGGGGACAGGGAGCAAACTCTAGTGGTAGACTAGACACACACACAGACAAACACATATATATCTATATATAATAAAAGAAACTGTAGGTCATGGCCTCCAAAAGCTTAGAGAACTTGGAAATCCCCCATGGAATGTCTCAGCTCTAGATTTACTTAAGTGTTCATTGTCTGTTTTGGCGGATGTTGTGCCTAGGAAAGACCATGGGAATTGTGAACATAGAAAAATCACATCACTGGGCTTAAAGTGAACTTGAGATTATGTGTGGTTCTGTTTGATGGATTTGTGACAGAATGCTCTTTGGCAGTTTTTAGGAAACAACTCATAGCTGAAGTGGGGTCTATTCTCCCTGCTTTTTCATGAAGCTGCTTCTATGCAGGGAACTATTACTTTAGCACAGCAATAAACATTTGCCAGTAGCCTGCATCAGTGGTCAGGATAGAAGGAAAACATCACTGATTTCTAGAAAATATCTAATCAGGCCAGCCAGGTCTGGCTTCTAGATGAGGCTGTCGCAGCCTAGGTCACTTTGCTGTCCTATATGTGTTAAGGCTAAGTGACTAACAAGATTTTGCAACGAGTTTAAATGAGGAATTGGGGACGTTCAGTAGCTCCCTAGTGCCAGCTTTACAATGTTTGGCTGGTGAGATTTTCCATTTTAAATTCTTTCCCCTTTAAATACAAACTTTTTACAATAAACAAAAGAAATTTTATCACACACACAAATGGGGCTCTGATTTAGCACGTCAACTTCCACTGATAAAGGCAGGAAATTCAGTGTTGAGAATGAATTGTGTCCTAAATTTACCTCACTGCACCCAGGCTGTCCACCAGCCCCAGTTCTGAGAACTCACAGAAGGGGAAGAGGCTGGGGATCCTGTGTGCCCTGCTCTCATCACTAGAACCAGCCTGGGCAAGGGGCAGTTTTGCAGTGATATTAGCTGATCTAGCTGATACGAGATTTCTTTTTCTTTCTTTCTTTCTTTTGCCAGTCCTGGGCTTGAGCTCAGGGACTGAGCGCTGTCTTTGGGCATTCTCAAGGCTAGAGCTCTACCACTTGAACCACAATACCACTTTCAGCTTTTTCTATGTATATGGTATGGAGGAATTGAATCTAGGTCTTTGTGCATGTTAGGCAAGCACTGGGCCAAACTACCCATTATACTAGGTTTCTCACTAGGGTGGAGTTTAAGGAAGAAAATGAGCAATCACTCCTCATTGCACAGCATTCTCATTGCCTTCCCATTGCAGCTCTCTTCCCAAGTTGAACTAGCTCTTGCTTCTTGCACATTTCTGTCTTACCTTGTCCCATATGGGGTGGAGCTCAGTTACTAGTCATTATCCACTTGGTTGCATATTTTTTGTTCTACCGCCTCTTTCATATGCCTCTTTGCTAGGCCTGTCTCAGATGAACTGCACCCTCTTGTCTGCTGTCTAAAACCTTGTAAGGATCATATGCCCAACTGTGAATGGTTTTTTTGTAAGAATGGACTGATTTTTTGTCGTCCATGAATTAACAAGATCCTGAAGTGAATATGAAAGCAGCCTGAATGATCCACTTCCTGCTTAATCACTTGGTGGTGGTATGGTTGCTGATCTGCTGACAGCATCTTTGTCACATACACACTTTGTACAAAATCCCAAAGACCCAGAGATGAATAAACCTCAAAGAACCGTCACTGGAATTAGGGGACAACTGGGTAAACATACATACTCCAGCACTCCAGTTCTTTCTCATACCTTTCCTTCCAATAAGGAAAGGAAGCATGCCGATGCTGCTCCTCCACCAGAACATGTGGTTTGGGCCTCTCTAGGATAGAAGTAGGGAATGTATGGCTCATGGACCATGAAATCATTTGGTACCAGGCCAGGCAGATGCTTATGCTTCTCATACACTCCTCGGTGGCTACCCATGGCCACCTGCTTACGCTGATGATCCTGCGTGGCCTGTGAATGATGTTATAAATATCCAATGGCTCTTGGCCAAAAAAGAAAAGAAAAGAAAAAAATGTCCCCCTTAAGCTGGGTTCTGGTGGCTTATGCCTGTAATCATAGCTATTTAGGAAGCAAGCACATCTGACAAACTCTTTATCTCCAATTTACCAGCAAAAATCTGGGAATGGAGGTATGATTCAAATGATATGGTTTGGTTCAAATAGCTCAAGGCAGGCTTTGAGCAGAAAAAACTAAACAAAATCCTGAGGACCTGAATTTAATCCTCAGTACTGGCATAAAAAGGGGATGGTAGAATCCACTCCCTACCCCCACAAGGCCATGCAATACACAGACCAAGACATACTTTTTCACCTGAGGTATGAGTTGGTTTTGGTCCTACCTCAACTGATCTCAACCCAGAAAATGGTCTCATTTTTTGAGTTTTCTTTGACTCCTCAGCTTGCACTTTGCACACAGTCCTTTCGCATGAAGCAACAGAACATTTCAAGTTGAGGCCATCATTTGCAGTGGGCATCAGAGAAGATGCAATGTCCTGTTTCTTTCCAGCTTGATTTCTCTGTGGGGAATAGTAGATTCTGTAAATGGTTCCGGGGCTGACACAGAGCAATAGCAGAAGGCTTTGCAGAGAAGACCTGGGAGAGGAATATGCTTTTCAGAGACCCTGTGGGAAACCCTTTCCAGCACCTCCTGAAATAGCAGATCAAGAGTCTTGAGGTGTGAAGTAAAGAAGGTTTTGTTCGTTTCATTGTCTTTTTTTTTTTTTTTTTCTCATTCCAGCGGGCAGCTTGTGCAAGCGGAAGAGTCCAGAATGTGACAAAGAGACCTCCATCTGCACGGACCTGGATGGTGTTGCCCTGTGCCAGTGCAAGTCAGGCTACTTCCAGTTTAATAAGATGGATCACTCCTGCCGAGGTACAGACAGGTTTACCCATCATTCCCAGCCCTATTTCAGGATAGGGGTGCCTATATCCACCTGCTTCTCTCTCTGCTTCACCCTCCCCATCCCCCTTTGCCTCTCTCTGGCCCTCCCTTTTCTTTTCTGAGTATATTCTTCCAAACTGAGGGTGACTGTTCTTGTTATTTTGTTCACAGAAGAATAAGTTATCTCTTTGGAATAATAGCATTATTTCTGTCTGGTGCATGCTAGCTTGGCCAGTTTGATTCAACAGAGGAAAAAAAAAAAGAAGAGAATGGAATGCTTATGTTAAGACCTTTTCTTATTTTGATTTGGAGGAAGTTAGAAAAATATTATTTTATTTCCCCAAAATTTATCTGTTGCCTGCTAATCTTCTAAGTTGGAAAGACAAACATGGAGTCGAGTCTGGCCTGGATCTTTTAGGGTCAGCTGTGGCTTAGGAGTCAGTATGCTCGGCTGAAGCTCAGAGGACCTAATCAGAGCCCCACCCTTCCTCACTGAACAAGTTTTATCTGAGGCAAGCATTTCATGTCTCTGCACCTCAGTTTTCTCTTCTTTAAGATGAGTGTAACGGTAGGTCATTATGTATTATAAGAATTGAGGAAGGCAATTAGATGTAGGTGCTTAGTAAGTTTATAAGCATTTACTCATATTTTCCGCAGGTGGTTGTTTAATGAATGAGTTACAGCTTTAAAGCTTTCACATCGTATTTGAAAGTGGAAATCTAATTCTACTAACCATTTGAATAAGGCTTACATTTTTTTTTCAATTTGAGATAAAGACTGCTCAGTGAATATAGCTCAAGAATATAGCTTTAAAATAAAAACTGATTCACATCAGACACTGTGTACCCTGACATTAAGGACTCCTGCTCTTGTGATCATCAGAAAAACTGGCAAATACTTAGACTGGTCTTTTATGGAGCTTTAAGCATTATCTCCCATTAGAATCTTGGATGACACAGATTTCCTGCTCAGTCAACACCTTGCTGGTGACAGATGTACTGGGATCTGAGTACAAATCACCTACTGGGGAAGGTGACATGCCGCTTATTTCTGTCAGGACTTCCCATTAGAGGACTCATCAAAAGAAGACAAAATCATATTGTAGGTCTGTTCTCATCTTGAGCTTTAGACCCTCTGACCTTCTCAGGTTTAGATAGAAAGTTATTTTAAAGTGGACATTGGCAACTCTCGGGTGAGACCTGTGGTCGTTTTGAAGAGGAAGGCCAGTTCTCCGAGTTGGGCCTCTGTCCCAGTACGTGCCTGGAATACAGCATTTCTCAGTACCATTCCAGGCTGCTGCTTTGCTACAGAGATAATGATTCCTAATTCCCTTTTATCTGGCTTAATGCAAATGTTCCGTGCCCTTCTTAGAATTGAGGATTCTACCCTGGCTTCATGCAGGAAGGTGATGGCACTAAAATCTAAATGTGTGGAGTGATGTGCAGATGGGGTCAGAGGATACAGAATAGATTGTGGTTGTGTGGAAGTGTCCCTGTGTGTCATTCTTTAAGAATGGCCCTCACTGCCTGCTTTTAGCTGGCTTGACCTGCTTCCATATATTTCCAAGTCCACGGTTTCATAATTAAGCCCCTCACATGCTACCTTTAGTGAAAGCAGATTGCATTTGATTTTGATTTTATAGGTAACTTTGAAAGTCCAGCAAAGATAGTGTATGTTTGTATGTAACAGAGCAATATAAAAACTTGCTAAGATACAGCTTTGTTGTAATGATTTAGAAAATATATACAAGCTCTATTCTCTATTTCTATAGAGGATTGGCCAAAGGTTATATCTATATACACATGCTTTATCTGTGTGCATGCTGTAAATGATATGGACATTAACATTATGTTTTCCATCTGGCTATCCAAGAAGTATGAGGAGCTCTTGAATAGCTTTTGTCTTGTTGCTGAGGCCCAGTGCAGCTTCTTCTCGGTAGTATGTGTGGCCATGAGGCCTCCAATAGTGGGATTTTGGAGCTTCACAGGCCACAGTCCTGTCGCTAGGTTCTCATAGGTCAGTGCTGACATCTTCTGGTCATGAGTGCTGGAACACAGGCATATTTAAAATTCAAATAGGTGCTTTTCCTATAAGGTTTATAGTTTCTTTCCATCATGTAGGTTTCATGAGCCACAAAGTAGAAGAAAAATACCAAGGCACAAATTTAAATTCTAAACATCTTTTTATATGTCATCAGAGGACGGGTGCCTTAGGAGTCAGAATCATGTCTAGAACAGTGCTCATCATATTTTGAGGCTCAGATGTCTATTAAATAAAGGAACACACATCATAGGGCAGCCATTTTGACAGGAAGAGATCCGCACTTCTTGATTTAGTTTGCTGCAACGATCAAAAGAACAATTAAATCCACCATTTGGTGTTTTTTTTTTTTTTCCTCTCTCTTTTTCAAGTCTTGAATTTGCTTCTTTTTCATAGCAGTAGAAGAAGTCCACTTTGGGCATATTTGTAAACTGGGCATGTTTGGTTCATCTTTTGTAGTCAGTCCCCTGGGTATGTAGGGAGAAGCTGTCCTAGTGAGCACCCGGGCTTCCCCCCAAGAGCTGCCAGCACAGCCCTAAGCATGCAGTAGCACTCTGTTGAAATATCACCCAATCTTTGGTGAAAGACTGAGCCTGTGTGAGTGAGTGAGTGTGTGTGTGTGTGTGTGTGTGTGTGTGTGTGTGTGTGTGTGTGTGTGTGAATTGACCCTGAGCTTCTTTGGCACAAGGCTAGCACTCTGCCACTTGAGCTACAGTTCCACTCCTGGCCTTTTTTTTTTTTTTTGGCGTTGTTTGTTGGAGATAAAGTGTCCTACCTGGGCTGGCTTCTAACCATGATCCTCAGATCTCAACCTCCTGAATAGCTAGGACCACAGGTGAGAGCTACCAGCACCCAGCTTGACTGAGTCCTTTTAAAATTAAAATATATCATTACATCATGGAGTCAGACTACTTCTGAAGCTAAATGAAAACAGTCTAACCCATGAGCTCTCAGGCAGGACAACAGATGGAATTTATGCATGACTGGAAAATTCTTTGGGCATTGTGACATCTATGACATCCCGTAACAAGCACCATCGAGATTTCCAGTGTCTGCTTCTTATAATAAATTGCCCTTCATACAAGACAGAAAGGATGACTCTGGATCTCAAACATTACAGTTCACGTTTTCAGCCCTTAAATGATCTGCCATGAGATAAATTACAGATTACTTATTTACGTGTTTATGTGTTATTTAGTGGCACTGAACTTGAAATTCAGGATCTTGTACTTGCTAGCACTCATTTGAGCCATGCTCTTGCCCCTTTCAAGCTTTTGTTAAGTTTTCAGGAAGGATTTTGTATTTTTTTTTTTTTTTTGCCAGTCCTGGGCTTGGGCTCAGGGCCTGAGCACTGTCCCTGGATTTTCTCAAGGCTAGGGCTCTACCACTTGAGCCTCAACACCACTTCTGGCTTTTTCTATGTATATGGTACCGAGGAATCGAACCCGGGTCTTCGTGCATGCTAGGCAAGCACTCTACCACTAGGCCAAACTCCCAGCCCCAGGATTTTGTATTTTTGCCTGAGTCTACCTTGGACCGTGATCTTCTTACCTCTACCTCCCCAGTAGCTGGGATTATAGGCTTGCACCACCATGCCCAGCTTATTTTATGTGTACCCTTAGTACTCAGGTTTGAATTTTAGGGTGTTGTGTTTGCTGAACTGCCACTCTACCACTTGAGCCACACCTCCAGCTGAACTAGGCCTGTGTGCTGTTCCTGAGCTCTTCAGCTCAAGGCTACTGCCCTACCCTGGAGCCAAGCCCCCCTTCCTGTTTTCTAGAGGTTAATTGGAGATGAGTCTCAGGTCCTTTTGTGTCCAGGCTGGCTTTGGACCTTGATCCTCAGCTTACTGAGTAGCTAGGATTACAGGCATGAGCCACCGAGTCGTTCAATGCTGGTTTTTGATAGTTATCTTGCAGAGGCAGTCCAGCCAACTTTTCTGCCTGACACATCCTTGAGCTCTCAGCCTCCTGCACTTAGCTCTAGATTATTTTTTAGACAGGATTGCAATAGTGTTTTTGTGTGGTCTGGCCCCAAACTATGATCTTCCTATCTGTGCTTTGTACATGTGCCACTATCTTTAAATTAGAGATTATTTGGAACAGTGTTTTCAGACACTCTTCTACAAAACTAGTGATAAAGTAATAGATGGTTTACGATAGTAACATAGGTTAAAAAGTAGAAAGGGAAAAATATTAACCACATCTACAAAGGTAATACTATTATACACAAGTCTGTAACAGGATGCTGGGAAGTATTTGTGAAAGACCTCCAGACCCAGCCTGCAGGGAATTCACCTACCCTGCCTCTGACCTCACTGCCTATGCACTTTGGGCTGTCACAGCTCGCCCTCATCGTGTCTGCTCTCTGGTCACAGATGCCAGCTCTGTGCTCTGCCTCGTTTCTTGTGTCTTACACAGTTGTATCTGACATACAGTAATCATAAATCAAAATTTCACCTCATTTCTTCTAGCAACAAATTTGTCTACAAGACTGTTTTTCATTGCTTTCATCCAAGCATGGACTATATAGCATATAGTGTTTGGTTGAAAGTATTCAGAGTATTATGTGATCAGATAAATTTGAGAACTGCTCGTGCAAGAGACTAGCTAGGCCTTAGCACTTCAGATGAAGCAGCCTCCCTGGAGCTGCACTATCAGAGGCTCAAAGTCATGTGCTTGGGCAGAGGACTATTTAGGCACTTCTACATATACTCAGAGTCCTTGCCAAAACTATATGGTAAGCCTTCTTTTATGAAATCCTAGGCATTCACCAAGACCATGACCTACTGAGTGTCACCCACAGCTTCCACTTGCATGTGAAATAGTGATAAGTGTACCATGTCATGTTGAAGGCTTGATGTATATCACAGTGGGTGAAACTTTAGTCTTTCTGTATATGGATGGATCCACAGGAGGCATTCATTTTTTTTTTCCAGTCCTGGGGCTTGAACTCAGAGCTTGAGCACTATCCTTGTGCTTTCTCAAGGCTTGAGCTCTACCACTCGAGCCATAGCACCATTTTCAGCTTTGGTTGTGTATCTAGTACCCGAGAAATCAAACCTAGGGTTTCATGCATGCTAGGCAAGCACTCTACCACTAGGCCACGCTCATGTTCCCACAGGAGACATTCTTCATCTTCATAGGGAACTTCCAAAAGCAATTATAACTACAAACATTCATATATTCATTCAGGTGTTTATTAATCTTGCATAATTTTATTATATCTTTATTACCATTTCTTTTATTATCATTATATCATTTTATTATTCTTTTATTATCATTTCTTTTTAAAATTTTTACTTTGAGGGGGAGGTCATGGGGCTTGAACTCTGGGCCTGGGTGCTGTCCCTGAGCTCTTCAGCTCAAGACTACTGCCCTACCCTTGAGCCACAGTCCCACTTCCCATTTTCTAGATGTTAATTGGAGATAAGAGTCTCAGGTCCTTTTGTACCCTGGCTGGCTTTGAACCTCGATCCTCAGATCTCAGTCTCTTGAGTAGCTAGGATTACAGGCATGAGCCACCGCACCTAGTGAAAAGTTTACATTTTATGTGCAAATAGTTTTAAACAATAGTACTGGACTTGAACTCAGGGCCTATTCTTTTTTTTTGGAGGAGGGTTATGGGGCTTGAATTTGGCGTGGGCACTGTCTTTGAGCTCTTTAGCTCAAGACAACCACCCTATTCCTGGGCCTGGACATTGCCCCTGAGCTCTTCAGCTCAAGGCTACCAGCCTTACCCTTGAGCCAGCCCCACTTCCTGTTTTCTGGAGGTTAATTGGAGATAAGAGTCTCAGGTCCTTTTGTGCCCAGGCTGGCTTTCAACCTCGATCCTCATATCTCAGCCTCCTGAGTAGCTAGGATTACAGGTGAGAGCCACTGTGCCTGACTTAGGGCCTACTCTTAATAGCAGGTGCTCTACCACTTATACCAGGCTGGTGCTGACTCATTTGCATGCATTATTTTATTCAATCTGTTTTATTAAAACACTATGTAGTAGATATTATTATCCCTTTCTTATCTTCTGCGTATAGATGGGAAACTGAAATCAACAAAGAGGTTAAGAAATGTTTCTTGATAAGGCTACGAGGTGAGCTGGCAATATTGTTTAGGCCCTATAACATTTTAAAGCTATTTGCTACCTTCAGTTTCTAGAATGCTCTTTTGTAGACTTCAGGGTAACCAGCAGTTAATTATACATGAGTTAGAAAAATTGACGTTAACAAACACATTTATGGGTTTTTCCTTTCTATTACAGCATGTGAAGATGGATATAGACTTGAAAATGAAACCTGTATGAGGTAGGTGTCATGGTCATTTACTCTGATGAAGTTGTTGCAGTTCCTGTTATAAAAACTATCCCGGGGCTGGGAATGTGGCGTAGTAGTAGAGTGCTTTCCCAGTACGCATGAAGTCCTGGGTTCGATTCCTCAGTATCACATAAACAGAAAAAACAGAAGTGGTGCTGTGGCTCAAGTGGTAGAATGCTAGCCTTAAACCAAAGAAGCTCAGGAATAGTGCCTAGGCCCTGAATTCAAGCCCCAGGACTGATTAAAAAGAAAAAAAACTGTCATAAAATAAAGACATATCCTAATAAAGAATAGGTGCTAAATAATGACATTCCTTAACTTCTTTTGAGATTCGAGGCTAATTCTTTTTTGTTTTTGTTTGTTGTCTCTTGATCTGCAGTTGTCCATTTGGCCTTGGTGGTCTCAACTGTGGAAACCGTAAGTATAACAAAATGCACAGGACCTGGTCGGGGTGGTGGGTAATCTCCTATTTTCCCCCATGTAATTCCAGGCTCAGTGCTGGGCAGCATGGGGAAAACAAGGAGAAAGACTTGTCCTGGATCTCTGTAGCACTCAGGGTCTGAAAGGGGAAGATGAGTTTACCCAAAAGGCCCTGCCTGTGGAGAGTCAGCATGAGAAAGTGAACACAAGTGGGAGTCAGGGCAGAGACCACACCTTTGTGTATTGGAAGGAGATCTGGAGAGACTTTGATCCCCAAGTATGGAAGGAGAAAGATAGATGACAGCCATGGAGCCCACAGTTTGTTCTGAGCAGTTTTTGAGCAAGTATGCCAGGAATATAAACAGAGAAAATGGCAGATGGTAGGGATTAGTTGGCAAAGTATATGGAGACTCAACTGTTGGAGTTTGATGGCTAGTATGAGAAGTTTAGACTGTAATGAGACACTGGGTTTACTAGCAAGACTCATAGCTTAGGAAAAGAGCATGGAGAGTACATGGAGGAGAATTTGGGGGCAGTGTGGAGACTTGAGTGTAGTGCCAGCCAGGGGTCACGCCTACAAGGTGGAATCTGCACCTCTGAATTAGAGAGTAAAATACAAAGCAATCAAGAATGCTGGTGCTGACATGTGAACTTGCTTTTCAAAGACCAGCTGTAATTCTTTAAAGTCAATATTTGAGACATTAGAAATTAAAATTCAAAATATGAAACAATTTTTGAATCAATAACAATTAAGATTTTATTTTAGAATATCTTTGCCTTTTACTCTGTAGATAAGTGTGCTAATGATATGTATTTTAAGTGTACGAGATTGGATGTATAATTGTGTAAAGGTTCCAAGTTTCCTTTTTATGTCCTCAGTGATGTTTTATCTATAAAACTTGCTTATTAGGAAAGTTTATTATTTAAGTTTGAGCACAAATAAAAATCAAATAAAACAAAAAATAAAGTAAGACCTAAGACATACTGCTATAAACCCAGCACAGAGCCTCTCTTAGGCCAGAGTGTAGGAACCTGAGATTGCATACTCAATTAGGATTATTGATGTGACTCATTATTCAATTTCTTTTGACTGAAAACTAGCAAGAAGTTAGAGTAGGGAGCCTATGGGAAGTAGGGAAGCACTTTTGGAAGCAAGCATATAATCAATGAATAGAAAGAGATAGTCATAGAAATAATGCTTTGTGTGTGTGTATGTGTGTGTGTTTGTTGAGCTACTTGAGCCACATCTCCATGTTTTGTTTTGTTTTGTTTTGTTTTTTCTGGCTATTTGGAGAGATAAAAGTCTTGTCAGTTTGTCTACCCAGGCTGGCACTGAACTGAAATTCCCAGATCTTAACCAACTTAACCAACTGAGTAGAAAGGATTATTGATATAACCAACTAGCTTCAGCTCTAATGTTTGGTTTTTAGAAAGAATGAGAGGGGCTGGGAGTAAAACTCAGTAGAGTACATACTTACCGTGCACAAGACCTTAGGTTTGAGCCTCAGCACAAAACAAAAAAAAAAAAGAAAAGAAAGAAAGAAAGAAAAAGTTTTTAAAAATCACCTTTTAGAAACCAGTTTTTGAGCTGTATGGATCCTGGCTCTTTCTGCATGTGTATTCCAGAGGATATCTTTGCTTCGAAGGGGCTTCCTGAGATGCAGAATTCTACTGTTCACTTTCTAGTGCTCTCAGATCATTAACATTTGTTATGCGTAGAGATACTGAATGCTTATATTCTATTCCCTTCATTTTCTGAAAGCTCTTACTTCAAGAAAAAAAGGTTTATCATTTCCATGATGTTTGTGGGTCCTGAAAGTAGCCAGGATTCCCCTGATTCTCAGATCCCCAGACTTATTTTTCTACCACACTTACTCAGTCACCATTACTATGTCCAGCAGAGGGCAGCATCTGCTTAGATTGTTGGTTTACAGTTATAGCTGCTATTGACAGTTTATCATTAGAGTAGTGTGGAATATCATTTTATATTTTTTGAAACAAGATCTCACTTATATAGCCCAGGCTGGCTTCTTACCTCGTCCTCCTTCTACTTCAGCTGCAGAGTGCTGGGATTCTAGAGATTCATCACGCCTGACTTTCATTTTATGATTTTGATATCTATATTACGTGGGTACTATAAAACAATTAATAATGGCTGAATACTATCATTACTTATAATAATACATAAAGACACAGATGGTGTTCTTGCTTCAACTGCATATACACTTGCCACCTGCCTCCTTATCTGAGTTCTAGGCCCACTCCTGGGTGTTGGTTAAGGAGTCAGGAATTCATCTCTGTGATGATAGCACCTCGAGGGCATATATAACTCATCACCCAATGTTTTGTGCCAAAATAGTGAAGACAGTAGTTACCTTCCAGGGGGGGCTATGAATCAGGCTGGAGTTTCCATAAGCAAGAAATGCTTCTTCTGTGTACAGACTTTCTTGGGTACACACTTTCCCAAGTCCAGTGAGACAGTGAAGGCTAGTATTATCCACTCTTGTATCTGGCCTGAAGATTCCCTTATTCCTAAGTTCTTTTTTTTGGTCGGTCATGGTGCTTGAACTCTATGTCTAGATGCTGTTCCTGAGCTCTTCAGCTAAAGGCTAGTGCTCTACCACTTTGAGCCACAGAGCCACTTCCGGTTTTCTGGTGGTTGAGTCCATGACGTTTCTGGGTCCTGAAAGTAGCCAGGATTCTCAGACCCCCAGACTCATTTTTCTGCCATACTTCTGCAGTCACCATTACTATCTCCAGCAGAAAGCTAGATTGTTGGTTTCCAGTTATAACTGGTAGTGACAGTTTATCATTAGTAAATGGACTCATGGACTTTCCTGCCTGAGCTGGCTTTGAACTTGATCCTTAGGTCTTAGCCTCCTGAGTTGTTAGAATTGCAAGCATGAGCCACCAGCACCTGATTTCATTCCTAAGTTCTTCATAGTCATCCAGCCGAATAATCTCATCATGCATGTCATACCATGTGTTCCTGCTGCTAAATGTGGTCCTCGGGACCAGCAGCATTCGTGTTACCCAGAAGCTTGTTAGAAGCACATAATACCAGGCCTCTCACTTCAGTCCTACGGAATCAGAATTTGACTTTTTAAATTATATTTTTATTGTAATTAATAGAAGGGTTACATTATATTCACCAGATAGAAGGTGCATTACTTTACAAACATTGATACCCTTTCTCATGCTTTTGTCCCCATTTCTCTCCCCTCACCTCCTCCCTCAGAATTTGACTTTTAAAGGAAGCATTGTAATTGTCCGTCTTCCCCGGGGTATACATGTATGTCTTTTTGTAAAAGGAATTTGATATCACTGAACATATCATTTTTAAACCTAGTGCATGAAAATACTTCCATTTTCGTAATTTCATAAGGGCATTTTCATAATTCTATACTATTTTGTAATATACTTAACTATCCACCTACAATTGCCTTTAAGAACCACTTCTTCTTAAAAAAAGTTCTTGTTTCCATTTTCTGGAGTTCATTTCAACAAGTATCAAAAGAATCACTTTTTGAAAAATATTCTCATCCTCTAATGATTTTTGTTGGTTTTATAGTTTTCTGTTGGTGTGGCTATAGAACTACCTAATTTCCTCAGATTTTGGATCTCCTGAGTGGAGTGCCTTCCCAGCAGACCTCACTGTGGCCAGGGAGGAGTTAGACACCATCGTCTCTATTTACAGCCCCTTTCTGCTAAAACCAGAACGTTCCACTTAAGGATATTCCCAGTCCTCCCACCCCTTCCCACAGTTGAGTGGCAAGTGTATAAAATACCTTTTAATTGTGTTTACCCTGTTCTTGCGTGGAAGCTATAAAGAGATTTATAGCAGTGGGAAATACTTTGTTAGCAGGCATTACTCAGAACAAATATCCAGGAAGGCGGCACTAAACTGCTTAGAAAGGAGAGGTCACTCATTACCCAGAAGTTAGCTGGGTGCCTCATGTAGCTAAAAGTAGTCATCTCACACGTCTTCACTGGCCTCTGTCAGAACCGCAGGGAACCAGGGCTGAGGGGGAGAGAACTGCTTGTCTGATATTGCCACTAGGGAGGACCATTGGTGAGACAGAACATGCAGAACCCTCAGGAGAGAGCACCAGAATCACCAGAGAAGTTTTCATAGTGGAGGGCAGGGAGCACTGGGCATGTTTACACATAGTCTGTGTACCTGATAAAGGTCAATTTTGGAAGGTGCCAAGAGAATAAAAGAATACAGTAGACAGAGAAGAATGAGACTATTTAAAAGGTAAAATTCTGGGCTGGAGGATTGCCTGAAGTGATAGAGCACTTGCCTTGCAGTGGTAGGCCTTAAGTTCAAGCTTTAGTACTGCCAAATTAAGAACAATAAAAGGTGAAATTATAACCATGAATCGCTAAGGGAAAACGTAGAAGGAACCAAGTGAACTTTGAAGTAACACTCATAAGGCTACTCCTTTTGCCTATATTATAATTATTTTTGTTTGGTTTTGGCCGACCATGGGATCGTTCTGAATTCAGGGGATACTGTCCCTGAGCCATTTTTGCTTAAGGCTAGTGCTCTTCCACTTTGAGCCACAGATCCACTTCTGATTTTTAGAAATGAGTCTTACAGACTTCCTTGCCTAAGCTGGCTTTGAACTGCAATTCTCAGGTATTAGCCTCCTGAGAAGCTAAGATTACAGGCGTGAGCCACCATCACCTGACTATAATACAGTATTAATGGAAGTTGTGTTGGTTGGCTAAAATCCCTCTAGAGTTTTGTTTTTTTTTAACCAAACCTGAGCCATGAACTCAAGGCCTGGGCACTGACTGTCCTTGGGCTTTCTCAAGGCTAGAGCTGTGCCACTGGATCCATAGCACCATTCCCAGTTGTTTTTCTATGTATGGGGTACCGAGAAACCTGGGTCTTTGTGCATGCTAGGCAAGCGCTCTACCACTAGGCCAAACTCCCGGCCCCATTTTTTTTTTAAGGGTTAGAGTGTATACCATGGTATTCCAGCATCAGCAATGGCAGCAAAGTGGACACTAAGAGCTCTGACAGCTGCTAGGCGAGCCTTCTTTTCAGAACACATGCTGATGTGCTTCATCTTCCTATCCCCTTTGCTGTTTGTCTGGTGTGTTTGTGGACACACAAAAGATGGAATGTCCACAGAAGATGGATTTTTCTCTCCTTCTTAGACAACCTGATGGAAAATAGAATTCTCATGCAGCTTTTAAGTATATAGCACTGGTTTAGCCATTTTGAGAGCAAAGGGCTTCTCTTTTTACCAGTCTTAAGATTCCTAGAACCAATTGATCCAGTTTGGACCAGGTGTTTATACCTAACCAGCTGTGGTCAGAGGAAAGCTGATGCCTCTACATGTATAAATAAGCATCATCGCCCTCACTGCCCATGGAAGGGAGTAAACTTCCCAGAAGGCAAGTGGCTTACGGGCGCAGTAGGTATCTTCTAAATAAGCATATAAGCAAAGACAACTAGAGCTTCTGGGAAAGATGAAGGCCCAGAGTGGGATGAAAGATGCTATCACAGTGCTGAGCTATGAAGATCAGGGAGAGAACCATTGCTTATGAAATACTGAAGTGTCTGTGAGAAGGTAGGCCTAAAAACTCCAAGTTTTTTATTCTGGAGACTCTAGAGAGGCTCAGACTAGGAAAAAGGATGGATGAACAGTTGCATATAGATTATATTACTATATTCAGTTCACAGTCTGCTTTACTGTCCTCTCTTACAAACAGCACCTGCTGCAGGAGCTTAGCAAAAGGGGGCTTACACAGAAGGGATGGTTTACCATAATACCTAGAGAGCAGTTGTACCAATTTCCTTCGCTTTTCTTTTTCTTTTTTCTTTTTGCCAGTCCTGGGGTTTTAACTCAGGGCCTGAGCACTGTCCTTGGGCTTTTCTCAAGGCTAGCACTCTACCACTTGAGCCACAACATCACTTCTAGCTTTTCTATGTATGCGGTACCAAGGAATTGAACCCAGGTCTTCATGCATGCAAGGCAAGCACTCTACCACTAGGCCAAACTCCCGGCCCCAACCAGTTTTCTTTACCTACATAAAATCGGGTCATTGGCTTTTTATCCCAGTCTCTCTTATTTCTGCTTGTTTGTTTGTTTTCCATAATTTAGCCTATCAGCTTATCACCGTGGTGATTGCCGCTGCGGGAGGTGGGCTTCTCCTCATCCTCGGCATTGCCCTCATTATTACCTGTTGCAGGTAAGTGATGAGAATTTACATCCTAATTCTGTTTTTTGGCCTGTTGCAAAGGGCCTGTTTCCACTCTTAAAGAATACTTGAGATGGTTTGTAGCATTTAATCATAATGTGTAGCTGAACAGTTAAAAAGGAAATTCACAATAGTTGGTGCCTGAGAAAAATTTAAAAGAGAGTAGATGGAACTTTATTTTCTTTATTTAAAAATAAAATATTCTCAAGTAAATACATACATATATACATACATACAAGCTGGAAGTGGAGGTGCAGCTCAATTGGTAATGCACTAGCACCCAGACCCTGAATTCAAGCCCCAGGACCAGCACAAAATAATCCCAAAATCACAATCAACCAAAAAAAAGACAGTCTAGATTTCAATAGAATTAAGAACTTTAGATCTCCAGAGCTGAAGTTCTGAGGTAGAGGCTTGTTTAGAATGTGTAGTCGCTTGGGTTCAATCCCAGTCCTTTAGCATGCCAGAACATTTGTGCTCCAAAGGACAGTAACAAGAAAGTAAACCGGACATGATGTTGCATGCTTGTAATTCCAGAACTTGCTGAGGCAGGAGAATTAGGAATTTAAATTGAGGCTAACCTGGACTATATAATGGTCTGCCTCAAAACACAAAGAAGAACGGAAAGAAGGAAGACAGCCCACAGAATGGCAGCAGGAGTATTTGAAGGTGAAGGGATTTAAAGTATGATAGATGGATGGATGGATGGATGGATGGATGGATGGATAGATAGATCTCAATACCATCTATATATCACATATATATACAGACAATGTATGTATATATGAGAGCATAATGAACCCCTCCAAATCAAAAAATGGTATTATACCTATATCTAGACAGATAGATGGATGGCTGTAGACAGAGCATGATGAAAGGGATTATCCAGAATATTTTAGCACTAGAGAAACTGTTGCCACAATGGGGATGAGCAGTAAATTTGACTCTAGGTTTCCTGAAGCCAGTGAAATTGAGTTTGTACTGGGAAAGGAAGAGAAAGGAGGAACTTTGTTAAGGTGCAGGAAAAATCTGGCCTTTGATGTAGAGGTAAGATTTTTTTTTTTCTGCCACTGACAAGGAGGGTATTTTAAGAATTCCTCTGTCTCTAATAGAGATAAGACAGACCTTTGCCTCGGATTCACCAAATTGCTATCGGAGACAAGCCTTGTGTGGAGAGGAACATCTAGTTATAAGACTAGCTATCCCAAGGGCCAAAGCTCAAGGTTGGTGGAGGCCTCATATTTTTCAACATGTTCTGGGCCAAATTATGTAGGCATAACCTGAGAAGGGAAGTTAGTTATGAACAAGAAAGTCATTGTTTGAGACCGGATGTTCCACCCACCAGGACAGTAGCAGGTGTGCTTTTCACTAGCATACAGGAGAGCAGCTCCCAAGCCATAGGCAAAAATTTGATCCCATAAACCTGAGTCAGATTGTACTTTTCCCATACATTTTACTTTCAGGGAAGCGATTGGGAAGGAAGAAACTTCAGGTTGTTTTACCCAAGGCAAATATTTAAGTTTTCAGTTCTAGGTTCAGGTGTAGAGCTACATACTTCAACAGTAAACTAACAGTGAACCTCAAAGTCACTTTTACTCTTGTGTTGAAATGAGAATATGGATAGCCCATAGCTTTTTTGTAACTATCCTGCTTTTGCTATTAATGAAGTTATGTGGTGATGAGATACTTGATTCCAGTCCCAGCTTTTCTAGTAGTACAATGTGACCCAGGAGCCAAGTTAGCTGTCTTCACTAAGCCTCAATTGCCCACAGAGCACTTGATGCAGTAAATCTGGGTGAGACCTAGACTCTTCCCATGTTTGTTTGTGTTTTTTGTTTTTATTTTTGTTTTTTTGTGTGTCATGGGGCTTGAACTCGGCCTGGGCGCTGTCCCTGAGCTCTTCAGCTCAAGGCTTCCACCCGACCCTTGAGCCAAGCCCCATTTCCCATTTTCTAGAGGTTTATTGGAGATAAGAGTCCCAGGTCCTTTTGTGCCCCGGCTGGCTTTGAATCTCGATCCTCAGATCTCAGCCTCCTGAGTAGCTAGGATTACAGGCGTGAACCATCGCACCCAGCTGACTCTTCCCATGTTTTTCCTGATGTTCAGGCCTGGTGGGGATGGTTGTATCTTACGGCTCAAGCAGTCTGTGCACTTTTTTTTGTTTGGTCTTTGCCAGTCCTAAGGCTTGAGCTCATGGCCTGGGCTTTGCCCCTGAGCCTCTCTCTGCTGAAGGCTAGAGCTCTACCACTTGAGCCATATCACTACATCTGGCTTTTTCTGAGTATTTTATTGCAAATAAGAGTCTCATGGACTTTCCTACCCAGGCTGGCTTTGAACCATGATCCTCAGATCCTCAGCCTCTTGAGTAGCTAGGATTGTCCAGTAGTCCATGCACTTTCAACTGTTGTTTCCCTGGCATCCCCCCAAAAAGTGCCCTCTCCCACAGATGAGTCTAACAGCTCTATGGCAGCTGCCAGTCCTTCTCTTTCAAGCCCTTGTAGATGGGATATCTTTTTGCATCTTGGTTTTGTACCTAATTTCATTTTTACTTGTTTAGGCAAATACTAACATTCCCCAGTGAGCACCCACACAGAAATTATAGTCTAATTTACATTGCAAAATAATGGTTGGTATTTACATAGATAACATTTCTTTGTGTGGGGGGGGGGAGGGGTCATCGGGCTTGAACTCTGGCCTGGGCACTGTCCCTGAGCTCTTCAGCTCAAGGCTTCAGCCCTACCCTTGAGCCAAGCCCCATTTCACGTTTTCTAGAGGTTTATTGGAGATAAGAGTCTCTGGTCCTTTTGTGCCCGGGCTGTCTTTGATAACATTTCTTTACATAAGTTACTCACAGAGGTTTTCAAAATTTTGTTTTTAATCACACAGAAAGAGTAAAAATGACATAAGCAAACTCATCTTCAAAAGTGGGGATTTCCAAATGTCCCCCTATGCCGAGTACCCCAAGAATCCTCGTTCACAAGAGTGGGGCCGAGAAGCCATTGAAATGCATGAGAATGGAAGCACCAAAAACCTCCTCCAGATGACGGATGTGTATTATTCGGTGTGTATTGCACTCTCCTGTGCCCAGCATAGCCACATGCTCCCACCTGGTCAGGGAAGAAAACAATTCTATTTGGCTATAAATAAAGCATTACAGGGCTGGGCGTTTGGCCTAGTGGTAGAGTGCTTGCCTGACATGCATGAAGACCTGGATTCCATTCCTTGGTCCCACATACATAGAAAAAAAGCCGGAAGTGGTGCTGAGGCTCAAGTGGTAGAGCTCTAGCCTTGAGAAAGTCCAAGGACAGTGCTCAGGCCCTGAGCTCATGCACAGGACTGGCAAAAAAAAAAAAAAAAAAAAGCAAAAAACGAAAAGCATTACAGCTAGCTAAAAGGTTCAAGAGAGTGGTAGCACAGAGATTGCTGCTTAGGTATTTTCACACACATTTATTTATGACATGTTTGCATGCTGGTGTTTATTAGTTTGGGTACTAAAATATGGAGGATATTTCCAAGTAGCACTTTATGGGAACAATAATTGACAAACCTATTTTTTTTTTTGGTGGGTCATGGGGCTTGAACTCAGCCTGGGCACGGTCCTGAGTTCTTCAGCTCAAGGCTACTGCTCTACCCTTGAGCCAATTACCACTTCCCATTTTCTAGAAGCTAATTGGATATAAGAGTCTCAGGTCCTTTTGTGCCCAGGCTGGCTTTGAACCTTGATCCTCAGATCTCAGCCTCCTGCATAGCTAAGCCACCATACCCGGCTCCACAAACCTACTCTTAAAAGTTATAAGAATGGCGCCGGGAGTTTGGCCTAGTGATAGAGTGCTTGCCTAGCATGCACAAAGACCCGGGTTCAATTCCTCAGTACCACATACATAGAAAAAAGCCGGAAGTGGTGCTGAGGCTCAAGTGGTAGAGCTCTAGTCTTGAGAAAGTCCAAGGACAGTGCTCAGGCCCTGAGCTCAAGCCCAGGACCGGCAAAAAAAAAAAAAGTTATAAGAATGGAAACTGTAAGATTAACAATTTAGTGATATTCATCCCTTGTCCCTTGCTTTCATTTTTATGTCTAAACCGACATTTACCTAATCTGGTTTGGTCAAATAGTTAAAATTTGGACTGGAAAAGACATGAGAAGAATATTTCATCAAGCACTTTTCAGAGATTTAGTAGAGACTATTCATTCAACAGTTTTTTCATAATTTTCTCTGTCTAGTCCAGGACTGTTATTCATAAAGACAGGAGAGCACTCTGAGCCCCAGATTCTTCTGTCCCATATTAAATTTAACCCAAGTCTTACTCTTCTACCCTGCATGGTTCCCTTTGCTTTATGCTGTGTCCGCCATAAAGCAAACATAAACCAGGATATCTGAACCAAAGAGTAAACCGATGTCAGGTGACTTCTCATCATTTCAAGGTGTAGCAATAAACGTGCGACCTTGCCCTGTGGGGCCTTAATGGCACTAGACAGTCTCAAAGAAATCACCATCCCTTTGGTTGCTACAGAATTGGCGATGGTGATCAGACTTTGGATGGGAGGGGCAGCTTTCTTCATGCTAGGGAGCTGTTTGTTGTCATGTGCTTACTGGAACATCTGAACCTGAGAGACTGAGAAATGAGAGTGATAAATGTAGACACAAACTTGGTTCTAGTTAAAATGTTTTAGTTCCTATTTTTGCATAAGACGTATATGCTTTGCTAGGAAAATCCTTTTTCTTTCATAATTGACACCATAATTAGGCAAATATTTCCCCCAGGTGTGCCCCAGTACCTTTGCCCCAGTGTGGTAGGGTCACTAGCCACAAGCAGGTGGGTGGCGTTCATGAAGGCCCAACTTCACCACATGTTTCCATGGCATTAGCTAAGAAGTTGCTTAAAAGACATCTAGTTAACAACTTCAGTTGGGGCCGGGCTCACAAATAGGAGAGGATTGCAAAGTTGTCATGACATTTCCATTTTGCCAAAGTCATCCAGAGATCCCTTAGGAGACCTGTGTGTGTCACTATGTTTTGTTCCTTTTCAGAGAACTGTACAGCAGATGCCGAAGTGTCCCGCAGACTATGTCGAGGGACCACACTTATTTTGAGGGCAGGGAGGGGAAAGGCAAGATCTATTTATAATATTGGTAACCCCTGCCCTCCCTGAGCCCTCCTCACAGTCTGAAAGGCTTTGCACTTCCCCCACTCCAGTAGAAATCTGGGTGTACCTTCAGGACGACTTCTCCCCTGTTCCTCTCCCCAGTGACCGCTACCACTCAACCAGGGACCTGTATTGTAAGAACTGAGGGGCAATTTTTCTGAGACTGACAGGCTAGAATTTCCGTATGACACCGTCCAATCTCTGTCCTCACTATGCAGTCCACACATTGGACTCCGCAGTACTCCTCATGGGGTCCCCTGCCCTGGAACTATCTCAGTGTGCCCCAGGACAAACATCCCCCCATGCCATCTTCTTTCTTCTGATGGGTAAAAAAACAAAAAACAAAAAACTGCACTTCTCAGCCCCATACCAGTCTTGTATTTTGTTTTGTTTTGTTTTTGCCAGTCCTGGGGCTTCAACTCAGGACCTGAGCACTGTCCCTGAGCATCTTTTGCTCAAGGCTAGCACTCTACCACCACACCACTTCTGGCATTTTCTATGTATGTGGTACTAAGGAATCAAACACAGGGCTTCATGCAGGCAAGGCAAGCACTCTACCACTAAGCCTCATTCCTAGCCCACCAGCCTTGTATTTTATGTCTGAACAGTGTCTAAAACCAAGCTGCAAGCCTTATGTGCCTTAGCTATTATCCTCATCGCCTGTGGTGTGGTGTGTGACAGCTGGGAGCACAGCAAGGAGACTGGGTTCCCCAGCCCACAGTCGGCCACTGTCACTACTATATAGGCCCTTTATGCATCCTGGAACCCGACAGCCTTTACCACACCCCCTTATTTTAAGTTGAAGATATCTCTAAGAATTCAGATATAATTTTTTTTAAAAGAAGAACCCCATCTTCATTTCAAAAGCAGTAGGCTGAATAGTCTGTAGAAGCAGCGCCCAAAATTACAAAGTACAGCTCACCTGAGTGGATAAGATGGTCCTCGCAGGAGGCACAGGTGGGGCCCAGGTGAGTCCCACCTTTGGCTCTTGTAGATTTATGTTGATAATGCACAGCTCCTGTGTTTTATTTCTGCCAAGAGAACATTTTTATTTCTGAAGCTATTAGAAAGAACTTCTCAGAGTAGCCACCCTGCTGTACCCCCTGGGACCTGCACCGGAGAGATTTTTTTTGTTGTTTCTGTTTTCTGTGCCAGTCCTGGGGCTTGAATTCAGGGCTTTAACAGTGTACATGAGTTTTTTTGCTCACGACACTCTTATCACTGGAACTACAGCTCCACCTTTGGCTTTTGAGTGGTTAGTTGGAGATAAGAGTCTCCTGGACTTGGGGCCGGGAGTTTGGCCTAGTGGTTAAAGTGCTTGCCTAGCATGCATGAAGACCCAGGTTCAATTTCTCGGTACCACATACATAGAAAAAAGCTGGAAGTGGTGCTGAGACTCAAGTGGTAGAGCTTTAGCCTTGAGAAAGTCCAAGGACAGTGCTCTGGCCCTAAGCTCAAGCCCAGGACTGGCAAAAAAAAAAAAAAGAAAAAAAGAAAAAGAGTCTCCTGGACTTTTCTGCTCCTGGACTTTCCTGCTGCCTCTGATTCAGTATATAGATAGATCTCAGCCTCCTGAGTAGTTAGGATTACAGGCGCAAACCACCAATTAATTCCACACCGTTGTTTTTTTTTTAGTCATAGGGCTTGAACTCTGGGCCAGAGCACTGTCCCTGAGCTCTTCAGCTCAAGGCTACCACCCTACCCCTTGAGCCCCTTTTCTAGAGATTAACTGGATATGAGTTTCATTGTCTTTAGTGTTCTGGCTGGCTTTAAACCTAGATCATCAAATCTCAGCCTCCTGTGCTAGGATTGCAGGTGTGAGCCACCATATCTGGCAACACCTCCCTTTTTTTTGTGCCAATCCTGGAGTTTGAACTCAGAACCTAGGTGCTATCCCTGAGCTTCGTTTGCTCAAGGCTAACAAGCTACCACTTATGCCATAGCACCACTTCTGGCTTTTCTTTTTTTTTTTTGTCGGGGTAATTTATTGGGGATCAGAGTCTCATGAGTTTTTGCCTGGGGTGGCTTTGAACCTCAGTCTTCACATATCAGCCTCCTGAGTGGCTAGGATTGCAGGTCTGGACTATCAACACCGGCTCTTAATCCTCTTTTAAAAATAAGGACAAATTAGAAAGTTTGGGCTCAGCCTGGGACACAAGTAGAACCTTGTCTCAAAAAATCAAAACGGAAGGAAGGTAGGAGACAGACCTGTGAGGATCCTGTCTTCTAGGTCAGATCTTGCTGTGCTAGTTACAGCTATTGCCAGTGTAAGTTTACTAAAATGTATAATTCTCTTATGCTTAAATTTAAATCCAAGAATAATTGGCTTTTCATTTTTTTTCCCCTTTGACAACAGCCCACAAATGTAAGGAATCCTGAACTTGAACGGAACGGTCTGTACCCGGCCTACACTGGATTGCCTGGCTCACGGCATTCTTGCATTTTCCCTGGACAGTATAACCCATCTTTCATCGGTGATGAGAGCAGGAGGAGAGACTACTTCTGAGTCAGGGAAGAGGTCCGTTGCCCTCAGCCAGTTCCTGGACCTCTGTGGTTCAGAGCACTGGCTACTCCCAGGACTTGTCAGAGCCACCAGTAGGTGGCAAACAGAAAGAGGGACTGGTGTGACCACAGTGGATGGGAAGGGATGAGTGTGGAGTGGCAGGCTGCTCACTTGGCACCTTCATTGTTACTGTGAACCGACCGTGGACAGTACCACGAGAGTTTCTGAGCGCTGCCGCGTGCCACTAGCACTAGGGAGTAGCCACAGTGCGCCAGGAGGTATCATTGCAAGGACCCGGGTTTTTTGGTTGGCACTTTAGTACATTGGGCAGGGAGGTTTCCTTTTGGTTTGAGAGTGTTCCAGAAAGAGGGCTTCTTTTCGTGGGACACTTTTCTGGGCCACCATGTGGTGATTCTTTGCAGCCAGGTGCACACGCTGTTTTCCTGCCCCGTTGCTTGTGTGTGAAACAGGGAGAGGGATGTACCACTGTGACCCAGAGGTGCTGCAACCAACAGTGCTTTACTTCTAGGTGGCCTTATGCTCATTGCCAGGCCATTCCCCTCAGTGAGAAATGGATGCTGGTAACAAGTTGAGGTGACCAGTGGGTTTTTCCACCTTCCAATTCAGTCTCACTTCTTTAAGCAAGTGCAAATCAGGACAAAACAACTTACACTTGATTTGAGTTAGAGGCATCCAGCTGCCTCAGTGATGAGGCTAATGCCTCAGTGATGAGGCAGGTGGGGGCGGGAAGGTGGCTGGTCCTGCCTTGCGTGGAGGCACTTCTCACCACAAGGAAAGCCATGGCTCCTGCTCTTCTGACCACTGTGGCAGAAGCCAGAGGCCCCTGTGGATGGAGTTAGAAAGGAAAGCAGAAGTAGGAAAAGCAGCCTGCTGTAGTCCCTGCAGCTGAGCATGGTTAGAGGAATGGGCTAATAAATTAGATGTTAGATTTCCGTGGGTGTTCCTGAGGAAAAGTAGGGAGCCGGGATGGAGCGAGAGGTAAGTGTGCCGACCTGCTAATCTTTGTGTTTCTAAAGGTGTCCACAAACTCAGAGTATAAACCACCCAGAGCCACATATTCGCTGCAGAAATAACTTACGTTTTCTCACCCGGTCACTGCTGCCTCTTCGGCCCCTGTGTAGCGCCCTCTGGGAACAGGTGTGGCTGAGCACTGGTTAAGGCCTGGGAGTGTGCTTGGGAAGGAAATGTCCTGTGTCTTGTTGGTTGTGCCTGTGACTGGGTCCTGCAAGGGGGTTGTGTTCAGTACTCCATGTCTAACTGTGGACTGTGGTCAGTGTCTGCCTGTTGGCCGTCCCCATGGAGGGAGGGAGCCCAGAGGGGCTCAGTGGCCCACACTTCTGGACATTGAGCTGTGCTGGGGACAGTCTCCCCCGACGTGTGCTTCTTCAAGATGTCCTCTTCAGAATGCGCAGTCCCCCCACGCGAAGCCTGAGCTCCCGAGGCCACCCTCACCATGCTCCCGTCACCTCGTAGAGACAGGTAGTCAGGTGCATGGATTTCAGCAGTTAAGCTGTGCTCACCTCACAAGTATTAGAAGAGTCGTGTTGTCCATGAATATTAACTTCCAGAATCAAACTCGTCACTGTCTTGATAGCTCTCTGGAACCAAATGGCCCTTGGTGCCTCATGTCTAGCTAAAGAACTCAGAGCTCCTGGCCTCGGCTCACCTGAGCCAACAGGCTCAGCGGCCTGCTCCAACTCCTTATGCAGCATATCTGCCCCGCTCCCGACCACCAAGGGCCCGTGTCCAGACACAGGATGCTGTGTGCAGCCGCCGTCACAGCTGGAAGACCGTCCACAGTATCTGGGCCGGAAGCTGTAAGCCCCACAAAACAAGGTGTTCTGCTTGGAAGTATTCTTAGGAAGAACCCACAGCCTAGAAAAGAGTGTCGTGTGAGTTCTTAAAATGCTTGCCTGCTCATATACGTTGTCTAAGTAGAGTGGATTTAGCATTTTATTTTGTTTTCTACTGTGAAAAAAGAGGGCACCAAGCAAAGTGCTCATAGCATGGCCAGTTTCCAGGAAGCCTGTGGCGTACAGAAAGCATCGTGAGGGTGGAGAAGCTTGAAAAGGGCACAATAGCAACCCAGTGTACCCTGTGCAGCATGGGAGAGAAGCTGGGGTTACACCTGCTAGGGCTACGACCCCTAAATGGCTTGCCTAGGCCCAGAGGAAACAGCTGGTAGGATGTCAGCAGCCTGCAGACAAGGGGCTCAGGGCTGAGTGAACTACACTTGCCACTCAAGATCTCAGCTGGGGCACAGTGGTCAGTGAGATGCCTCTGTGGGGAAGAGTCACTACAGGTTCCACCTGTGTCCTGCAGCATGCGGCTAGGGGAGGGGCGAGGCCTTCCCAGGTTCCTTCCTGGAATTGAAGCTCTGGGCTGGGGTGAGGTTTTATTTTATTTTCTATTTTCTTTTTCTCCAATGAGCCCTAGGGTACTGGAACATGTTTCTTTTCTTTCTTCCTTTCTTCCCTCCCCCCCTCCCTCTTCCAGTCCTGGGGCTTGAACTCAGGGCCTAAGCGCTGTCCTTTCGCTTTCCTCAAGGCTGGAGCTCTGCTACTTGAGCCACAGCACCACTTCTGGCTTTTTCTACGTATGTGATACCAAGGAATCGAACCTGGGTCTTCATGCATGCGAGGCAAGCACTTTAACCACTAGGCCAAACTCAGCCCTCAGAGCATGTTTCTTTAGAAGGATAAACAAGAAACATCTCATGTCCTTCTCATGTTCTTCCCATGATCAGGCTGTGCACAGGAGACTTTGTCTTGCAGCATCCTTGTTGGCTGTGAAAGGGCTTATTTCTCAGATTTCAAAACCTCCAAGGATAAATAGTTTGAGGTAGACTTCAAGCCCAGCCCCAGTCACCGCCCTGCGGCTGGGCGGTGGAGATGGCTCCGCTCGCTTTCCTGGCAGACATCTTGCCTTCAATTGAAAGAGGGCAACTGGAGCTCACAGTTTGGTTTGGGTTTTTTTTTTTTTTTTTAAGAAATTTAATATTAAGCAATAACTAATGATGAGAAATGCAGAAACAGTCCGATACCCTTTTTCAAAGTGCCCTTTCAGGTATGTTTTGTTGTTTTTTGCCTATTTTTCTTGGACACTCATCACTAAGAAAATGGTGCTGGCTGCGTTAAGTATACGTTGGTATGTGGCTGTGGCTGGAGGAGATGGAAGACGGCTCCAGTGGGTTTCTGACAAGTGCAGGCAGACACATGCATCCATGGAGGGCTGCCTGCCTTGTTCCCAGTGTGGAACCTTCACCCCCCACATCTGGGGGCAGTATTTTTGTGAGCCGTCAGAGTGGGCCATGTAGTTGAATAGCTTCAAAGGCTGATAGGACTCTAGAAAACCAGAAGTAGTGCTGTGGCTCAAATGGTAGAGCACTAACCTTGAGCTGAAGAGCTCAGGGACAGTGCCCAGGTCACATTTCAAGCCCCATGGCTTGAGTGGCTGATGCAGTCAAGCTGGCAGATAGCATTTGAGGTCAAAACCTAAGATGTGACTGTTGATTTCTTGCAGTGGTAGCGCTTAAATGTTGGCGCACAAGAGGGAATGGTAGCACCTTTGGAAAATGAGTCTGGATGACTTCCTAGGAAGAAGTCTTGGATGGGCAGTATACAGAAAGTTCCAGGGCATTAGGTTCACACCTTCACGGTGCTTTTGGGTGTCGAATTAAGCTACTTGTCCCAGTGAAGCAGCTAGATGCCCAGTAACTATGAAACCACATGAAGAAGTGGAGCAAGAGAATTATGTTGCCCTTAGCTAAATTTAGCATAACTCCAAACTAGAGTTTGACTCACATTTCTAAAATGGTCTTTGATTTTAGATGGGTCGAGAGAGGAAGTATGCAGAGCCTGATATATCAGTAATACATGCTCTTTACAATTGCCATTGGTATCAGAGGGATTTTTGTTTTTAGTCTAGAAGTTTTTTGGTGCATTTTTGCTTTTTTGTTTTTGAAGAAAGGTCTCCTAAGTAGCTCAGGCAGGCCTCAAACTCATTCTCCTCCCACCTCTGCTTCCCATTTCCTGAGATCACTGACAGCTTTAGTACCACACCCAGTCATGGCTTTTTTTTTCTTAAGTATCATTCCAAAGTTCTCCTATGCATTTTTTTTTTGTTGTGGTTGTTGTTGTTTTTGCCAGTCCTGGGCTTGAGCTCAGGGCCTGAGCACTGTCTGGACTTTCACAAGGCTAGAGCTCTACCACTTGAGCCTCAGCACCACTTCTGGCTTTTTTTTCTAAGTATGTGGTACCAAGGAATCCAACCCAGGTCTTCATGCATGCCAGGCAAGCATTCTACACTAGGCCAAACTCCCAGCCCTCCTGTGCATTTTTTTTTAAAACAAATATGCTTCTAAGAATGTAGGGTTTTTTTTTTTTTGTTCTTTTCTCACCTCCCCTAAGAAGAAAACTGGCTAAAATAGAAGGAACAATCAACTATTAAATGTCAATTCATCTTTTGAGCTTAAATATCTCTAATGTTACACTCCTTCACATTTAATAGAAATTTTAAGTTACAGAAAAGTCTGTGAAAGTAAAAGGGGCTTTTTCTTTATATCTAAAGAGAGAGGGCCCAGACTGGATCTGCCCCATGGGTATTTTAAAAGACGACATTTCAAAGGAGTTGCTGTTTAGATTCTGTTCTATTGTTTTTATGGTGTGTTTAATGCATTTTGTTGCAGAAGGTGTGGGTAAGAAATAGGAGCAGCCAGGGAGGGGTGGAAGCAGTTTGTGTTGGAAACTGACCTAGTACACTTAACCCTTCTGTCCCAGGCCTGGTCTAAAAAGCACATGATTGTTTCACAGTGCATTGCTGTGAGTTTCGGTAATGTTTTTGTTGCTGCATTTGCAA
Organism: Megascapheus bottae; assembly: GCF_031878675.1. Classification (NCBI taxonomy): domain Eukaryota; kingdom Metazoa; phylum Chordata; class Mammalia; order Rodentia; family Geomyidae; genus Megascapheus; species Megascapheus bottae. The sequence goes on from NC_143509.1 coordinate 55,349,674, forward strand.
TTATGGCTAAGTGGAGCTTGAAGTATGAACTGTTTGAGTTTTCACATTCTTAGATTTCCCTTTTGTAAACCTTTGCCCTTAGATCCTGGTTGATTGTGTTAAGTCCACTATGAGAATGTTATTTAAAGTTGTATTATAATTACAGTCTCCACTAATTATTTAGTACTGTAGCAGCAAAATATTATTTGTAAGAATTTGGTTATTTTTATACTTATATCCACTATAAGTCTGGCGTTCTAGTCAGTTAAATGATGCAATAAAATTAATGTTTTCACTGTGTTTTTGCTCTTTGCTTTATACCAAACAAACTATACCAGAGTCCAGCAGTTAGTTTGCATAAAATCCTTCTTACAATGATCCTGGGAAAATGTGGGTATCTGTCATTTGCCTAGTGTGTGTACCTGGATGAGCCTAAGTGATAACAGATCCAACTCAAACATAACACCTGCTTCTGTTTACTTTTCTCTGAACTAGAGGGCATAAGTGACTGGTTGAGACACTGTTAATTGCCTCCTGGTTACTTCCTGCTACCACTCCAGGAGAACATTCCTTCTGGGGGGAGGACAGGAAGCCCTGTTCAAGGCAGAGAATCTGAAGGACCTTCAGACAGTACTGACACCTTCCCCCATGCATGCGTGCAGGGCACACACACACACGCACACACACACACATACACACACTCAGTTGGTACAGTCAGTAGCCATGCGATTTAGTTGCCTGGAATGGCAGATCTCCAACTGCTTGAGGGAGCAGCCATAGCCCTGGGGCGGCCAGTCACAATAGATGGAACACAAAGACAACATTTTTTTTTTCCAATCCTAGAGATTGAACTTTGGGCCTGGGCACTACCCCTGGGCACTTTTTGCTCAAGGCTAGCACTCTGCCACTTGAGCCACAATGCCATGTCCAGCCTTTTCTGTGTGTGTAGTTCTGGAGAATTGAACCCAGGGCTTCATGCATGCTAGACAAACATGCTACTACTAGGTCATGCTTCCAGCCCACAAAGACTTTTTAGCGGATGAGATCAGGCTGTGGCCCTGTCAGAAATTCCAAGCGTAAAACCTTTCTGATCAGCTCCCCAGCTTCGGGTCCTGCCTCCTTGTTTGCGAGATCTCATCTTGACTCCTGTTGCTACTCATCCAGACACAAATGTACCATTTCCAGACCTCACCACGGGCAAGTTTTTGTTGTATTTTAAAAGTATATATACTTAAAGTGTAGAATATGATGTTCCCATATAGACAGCTCATGAAATGGTTATAATTGGCATATCATGTCACAGTATGTGTGTTTGTGCATGCATGTGTTTATGCATGCTCATAAGATTGCCTAAATATTATTTGCCTAAATTTTTTTGATTGTGGGGCTTTAACTCAGGACCTGGGCACTGCCCCTGAGCTTTTTCACTCAAGACTAGTGCTCTACCACCTTGAGCCACAGCACCACTTCCTGTTTTCTGGTGGTTGATTGGAGATAAGAGTCTCCCAGACTTTGCTGCCCAGGTTGGCTTTGAACCACAAACTTCAGATGCCAGCTTCCTGAGTAGCTAGGTTTACATGCATAAGCCACTGGCACCCAGCACCTAACATTTGTTTAAATTTGTTTTGTTTTCATAAAGGTTATGTATAGAGGGGTTACAGTTCTATAAGTTAGGTCTAAATTTTTTAAGTACAAGGTTTTGAACTCAAGACATTGCACTTGGTAGACAAGCACTCTACCATTTGAACTCTGCTCCCAGATCTGTTTTGTTTTTCTTTTTTAATTGTTGGTATAATGTATAGAAGGGTTATAGTTACATTTGTCAGGTAGTATGTGCATTACTTCTCAAACATTGATGCCCCTTCTCATATTTTTGTCTTGTCCCCAACAGATCTGTTTTGCTTTAGTCATTTTCTGAAATGGTTATCATGGTTTTTTTTTGCCTTGAGCCAGCCTTGTACTAGGGCTCTTTTACCTTTTGCTCCAATTAGCTGGATTACAGCTATGTGACATCATGCCAAGACCTCTAAACTTTTTAAACAAAAAGTTTCAGCACCCAGGCTGTACGTTAGTTCTCTAGACTTATTCATCCTACATAACTAAGTTCATACTCTTTTTGTTGTTGGTGGTGGTGGACCTGGGCACTGTCCCTGAGCCCTTCAGCTCAAAGCTATAGCTCCACCACTTGAGTCACAGCACCTTTTCTGGTTTTCTGGAGGTTTAATTGGAGCAAAGAGTCTCACGGGCCTGGGCTGGCTTTGAAGCATGATCCTCAAATCTCAGCCTCTTGATTAGCTTGGATTACAAGCATGAGCCACAGTGCCCAGCTTGAAGTTTGTACTTTTTAGCCCACTTCTCTCCACTGTCTTCCCCTTTACCCATTCTCTTCTCTGTTTCTCTTTTTAAGATTCCCCCCCCCCCCCCGCATTTAGCTATGGTTTGGAGATGGTTTGCCCAAGTTTGAGTGTTGGAGTTTGGTCCTTGTGTCAGTGTTTGGGACTGGCATAACCTTTTATAGGTGGGACCTAGAAGAAAGTCCTTAGGTCAGCTGGGGGATTGGGTGTTCCCTGTTTTCTCTGCCTTCCTGTTTTGCAAAATGATCACTTCCTCACACACGGACTCTTGATTGATTTTCCATAATGTGAAACAGCTGGGGGGTGTTTTCCAGCGCTGTGCTGTACCAATGCTGTGCTGCCAGGGTTCGGACAGGCAGACTGTAAGCTAACTAGACTAAATCCAAGGTCCTGAGCCCTTAGATTCCAGAGACTGTTTCACCATGTAGCTCAACCTACACCTAAACTCAGTAACATAATCCATGCTGGCTTTGAACTCACTATCACTCTGCCTTTGCCTCCAGAATGTCAGGTCATGCCTTACATATTTGTTTATTCCACTTAGCATAATGACCTCCAAGTTCCATGCTGTCTTCAGAGCGAAACTATCTCCTTTATAACTGCTTAATAATTATAATCTCCTTTATCATTGCTAGATATTGTCTCCAGCAATTGTATATACAAATAGCACAATTTCTTCAGTCAATCATCTGTCAAGGACTATTTAGGTAATTTCCATATCTTAGCTAGTGTGAATAATCCCCAGTAATTTTTCAGAGCTTAAACAGGGGAACTCTGCTATAAACATGAGATTAGCCTGAATGTTTATCGTACTTGTACATGTGGCCTGGCTGAACCTCTGCCAGGATGTGTCTCGTCAACAACATGGGAAGATGTCAGAAGTATTTTTAGACTCTTAGACTTGCACAGTTGTTAGGCAGTAGAGGTGAGGTGAGTCATCTAGAGCTCTCTGGGTGGAGTCCGCACACACGGCAGGTTGAAAGTCCATGGCAGCTTTCTGTCTCAGAACCAGATGGTAACATCACGCAGCTTCCTGGCACAGTGAGCAGGAGCCTTAGGATTCAAGAAAGATGCTAGGGGGTCAGGTGGCAGAGTGCTTGCCTCGCAAGCATGAAGACCCAGGTTCAATTCCTCAGTACCACACACAGAAAAAGCCAGACGTGGTGCTGTGGATCAACTGGTAGAGATCTAGCTTTGAGAAAGCTCAAGGACAGTGCTCAGGCCCAGAGTTCAAGCCCCAAGACTGTAAAAAAAAAAAAAAAAAAAAGCAGTGCTAGGAATAAAGATGCTGATTTTTACTGGTCTCACAAAACCCTACCTCACTATCCATTGGTATAAGACAATAGTCTCTGGCTGTTTTTCTCAAGTCATGTCAGGCCCAAGAGTCTGCCACTTGTCTGAGTCTCTGTCCTCATCAGTAAAGGGGGGGCTAATATTTATTGCCTCTCAGAGTAGTAGATGAAGACACTATAGACTATGATAGAAACAATGCACATCAGTTCTCATGTCTCCTGTCACCAGCAGAAGTGAAGGCAATTTGACAGGCTTCACTAGTGATTTCCCCTGGCTTGTGAAAGTGCTGTGGACATTTCCCCTTCACTTCTGTGGCCTTCCCTCTGTAACAGTAATCCTAACTCTATGAGGGCCAAAACCAGTGCTGACTGCCCCATTAAACATTAAGCTGGCGGCTGTCACTCAGTAGGAATTCACTGAAACAGAGTAAGTGGGAGAGCGAGTTACCTGCTCTACTAGCTCAAGGCTGAGACCTGGCTGCTGATGAATGGATACGGAGCTAGACTGATTACGTTACTTGAACTGAAACCTTTGTAAAGATCTCTGATAACAGGGCTCACACAGGCATGGGGAAGGACTCATTCCCTTTCTCCCTGTACCTGCAGAACAGTTTCAATGAAAGAACACCGTGTGGATGAGTCTCAAAAGCATTGTTCTAAGTGAAAAAGCTGGACATTGAAGACTAGGCAGACTAAGTCCATTTCTATTGCATTCTGGAAAAGATAGAACTGCAAGAAAAGAAAACAGAAGAGCAGCTGTCTGGAGATGGGAAAGTGACTTCTTCCAGCTTTCTTCCTTCTAGGCACACAGTAGGGTGAACCTCCCCACTCCCTTTGAAGTGTAACCATGAGACTAGCTTTGGCCAAAGAAATGTGATTGAGAGCAAAATGTCTGCCATCTGGAATGACCCTTTAAGCACCAATGTATTGGTTGGAAGCATGGTTCAGTTGGTAGAGAGCTAGCCAATGAGTGAAAGCGTCAAGTGCCAAATTTCAGATTTTAAAAACTCATGGCAATGTATGTTGGGACTCAAGTGGCTAAGGTGAATAGAATCCCTTGCTGGCTATGTCTGGCCATAAGTAAGGAATAAGCTTCCTCACTTGTTGAGCAAAAGCACCACTTGTTATTGCAGCATTACTTAGCCCATCCTGACCAGCTCAGTTCCCAGAAGCACTAGTCACTGAAGTTCATTGAAATTGCTTGATTGATTCCAAGGTTTAGAAGCATGGAAGCATGTACTATCATTAAAAATTCTTCAGCTTATTGGCGGCCATACTATAAACTAAAGTGTCTGATAAAAATCAGAAACTTGTATTGCATGGTCATACTTGTCAAGCTTGGTATGTGAAGCTGGGTGATAAGGATGGACTTTTGAATCAGAATGACCTAGGATTGAAATGTACCTCTACCGCGTATTAGCTGTGTGACCTTGCTGACTTTCTTAACCATCCCAACCTTTGGTTTCTTCCTCCACAACCCAGCAGAAATGAAAATACTTCATCTAATCTAAGTTGAAGGATTTTAATTACAATGTCACTCAATATAAAATGCTTTTAAGGCTCTGGGTCTGGGATGAAGCAAATTTTTTTAATGCTTAGTCTCCATAGTAGGCTTGCTTGAAACAGCTGTCTTGCAATAAAGAGTAAAATCTAGACTATTGATCTGCCCTCTCCTACTTAGTTCATAGTTGGGGAAATCCTACTGTGATAGTATAATTGCTAGCGAGTGTTGTATTGGACCATATACCATAGTTTTTTTTGTTGTTGTTTTTGTTTGTTTCTGGTCATGGGGCTTGGACTCTAGGCCTGGGCACTGTCCCTGAGTGCTCAATGCTACCACCCTACCCCTTGAGCCACAGCTACACTTCTGGTTTTCTAGTGGCTAATTGGAGAAAGAGTCTCACAGACTTTAGTGCCGAGGCTGGCTTTGAACCTCGATCCTCAGATATCTCAGTCTCCTGAGTAGCTAAGATTACAGGCTTGAGCTACCACTGGGCTTGAGCCCAGCTCATACACCGTTGCTGGAGCCAGCCGGCAGCAAATTGAGATTCCTGAAATAGGGAGCAGGGACTAGGAAAAAATAGAAGAGAGACAAACAGATGGGGTCCGGGAGGTCTGCAGCCCAGGTAAAGACTGCAGCCCAGTTTATTTCAAGTTCTGACCTTAAATACACTTCTTTAAACTCGGGAACTGCCAGGGGTTACATTCATACAAACAGTATTAAGTCACAAATAGGTTAAATGAGAAGCTATCAAGTCCCAAACAGGTTAAATGAGAAGCTATTGACACAGCCCAAAATCTTAAAGAGCTACTTCTTTGTGTACATAATTGTGTGGATCCAAGGTCACTAACCCCACAGTCACGGTCACTGACCCCACAGTCGGTCTCCAATACACCATAATTTGATTATCCACATAGAACTCAATCTGTATTTAGCCTGGCGGTAACTACAGTAATTGAGAGATCCATCTTTCTTGTTTCTCAACTCCCTTCACTCGCAACCTGGAATATCTTGTTCCTTATTTCCTGATTGGTTGGCTCACCTGTCATAGGCTATCCTTCCTAGAGACAGGGAGCCTGGTTGTGGTCATTTTACCCTGAGAATGAAAGCAGGATTTACTGGTAGCTGTAGTAGCACAGTGCTTATAAATCCTAGCCATACCTATAATCCTACTTAAGAAGCTGAGATCTGAGAATTGTGGTTCAAAGCCCACCTGGGCAAGAAAGTTCATGAGATTCTTATCTCCTGTTAATCACAGAAAATGTTGGAAGTGGTACTGTGGTTCAGGTGGTAAAGCACTAGCCTCAAGCAAAAGGAGCTCAGGGGTAGTACCCAGGCCCAGAGTTCAAGCCCCAGGACTAACAAAAAGAAAAAAGAAAATCCTGTCAGAGCTTATAAAAGCCAGTGCTTATAAAATCTGCCTGTTCTGGGGGCTGGGACAGGAAGAAGTGATCAAATATATATATATGGAACTAGTGGAAGAGTTTTTCAAAAGTAAAAATGTCCTCAATTTAAATGCTATCTCATTATTAGAAAAATGACATCCTTTCTGCTCTTTTAGTTATATATAAAAAAATTGTAGTTGAGCACGGTGGCTCACACCTGTAATCCTAGCTACTCAGGACTCTGAGATCAGAGAATCGCAGCCCAAAGTCAGCCCGGGCACAAAAGTCCATGAGACTGTTATCTTCACCACCGGAAAATCAGAAGTGGCATTGTGGCACAAAGTTATAGAGCGCTAGCCTTGAGCTAAACAGCTCAGGAACAGAGCCCAGGCCAGAGTTCAAGGACCCCCTCAAAAAAAAAATCTTATTTTTTTAAATGTAAAGGTAGTAGGATACGGTAGTTGTTTGTTTTCTCAAAATATCTATTCCCGATCAGCAGCCCTGTCACTTTTTCCCTCAATAATCAATTTTTTTTAGGTTAGACACCAATGGCTTTCACCTGTAACCCTAGCTACTCAGGAGGCTGAGATCTGAGGATTCCTGTTCAAAACCAGCCCAGTCAAAAAGGTCTATGAGACTCTCTCCAATTAGCCACTAAAAAGTCAAAAAGTGTAGGTGTCACCTAACTGGTAGAGTGCCAGCCTTGAGTGAAAAAGCTAAGGGATAATGCCCAGACTCTTAGTTTAAACCCCAACACACACACACACACACACACACACACACACACACACACACACACACACACACACGCACGCACGCACGCACGCACGCACGCACGCACGCGCGCGCGCGCTCAATGCTTACATTTCCTTTCCTCTGAGGACCAAGAAGCTCATTTGCCCTGAAGAAGGCCCCTGCATTTCTGAGGAATCCACCTCAAGGAACCATCTGCCTACTTTCAGTTCAGTTACCCCTGCTCCAAACAAAAGTCCTAACCTAAGGCTGGAGATGTGGTTCAAGTGACAGAAGACCTGCCTAGCAAGCATGACACCCCAACTTTGATGAATTTAATCCCTAGGACCAAACAGAAGCAAAAGAAAAAAAAATACCCACAGAGTTTTCAGTGTCATCATTAATCTGCTTGCTTTGTTATCAACTCCTAACCCCTTATGTGAACTCATAATAGATACTTAATACATATTTATGAAATGAGCTTTCCTTTCCATAATGCCTCTTTTCTGCCTCCTTCGTGCATTTGGCTAAAACTTGGCTAAAAACCAAGTTGGCATCTTTGGTGAACTTATTCTCAAATGTCCTTGTGAATATGCCAGCTATTGTCGTGGGTGTGGTGTCTATTAATAGTGTGTTATGTCATTGTCTACTAATAGTGTATTATGTCGTGTACCTCAAGGTTGAGGGTCCATACTTCCCATTGCTCTTACCAATAAAGGAATGTAACAATACATGGGTAATAAAACCTAGTCAGAGGCTAAATCTGGATGATATAATGATGGTGTCACTCAGGCCCCATTTGTAATTTATAAACAAGGAGCCTGGAAACGAAAGGGGAGATTCTTAAGGTTATGTAAATGGCTCATGAAGAACTATACTAAGTGACCAAGGGCTACACATCCAGTTTATTGCACTTAACAAAGGCATGTGTTGTCACCCAAAGTATATGTCATAAAAGCACATGGGCTTCAGGTGCAGTTCAGCATCTTGCCCAAATAGTCATAAATAAGCTTTGAGTACTTTTGAATCAATTTCTTTCCAATGGACACATATTTTGTTTTTGTTTGTTTTGGTTTGGGCCAGTAGTAAATTTAAAAACAAGACACCCTGGGCTGGGAGTTTGGCCTAGTGGTAGAGTGCTTGCCTAGCATGCACGAAGACCTGGGTTCAATTCCTCAGTACCATATACTCAGAAAAAAAAAAAAGCCATAAGTGATGCTGTGGCTCAGTGGTAGAGTGCTAGCCCTGAGAATGCCCAGACCCTGAGTTCATGCCCCAGAACTGACAAAAAAAAAAAAAAAAAAGAGAGACCCATGTTGTAGTGATTCACCTGGAATGCTAGCTTCTCAGGAGACTTAGTTCCAAGGATTGCAATTCAAAGCCAACCTGGGCAATATAGTCCATGAGACTCTAATCTCCAATTAACTACCAAAAAAAAAGCCAGAAGTGGGCTGGGAGTTTGGCCTAGTGGTAGAGTGCTTGCCTAGCATGCACAAAACCCAGGTTCAATTCCTTGGTACCACATACATAGAAAAAAGCCAGAATGGTGCTGAGGCTCAAGTGGTAGAGCTCTAGCCTTGAGAAAAAGACCAAGGACAGTGCTCAGGCCTTGAGTCCAAGCCTAGGACTGGCAAAAAAAAAAAAAAAAAAAAAAGGCCAGAAGTAGAGCCATGGCTCAAGTGGTAGAGTGCTAGCCTTAAGCCATAAAGTTCCAGGATGGTGTCCAGGCCCAGATTTTGAATGGTTGTCTTTGTGTGGTGTGGACATGCTAGCCACGTGATTATTCAAAGAGCCAATGACCAGTCTGAATGACTGCTCCAGCCTGTGAGCAGGAACTAAATACCAAAGAGGTTGCTCATATTCAGAACAGTAAATAAATCCCTCAATATAAGCAAAAGTGATGGATGTATTTTCTCAGAAAACCAACCAGGAGGGGCTGGGAGTGTGGCCTAATGGTAGAGTGCTGGCCTATCATGTCCAAAGCCCTGGGTTCAATTTCTTGGTATCACATACACAGAAAAAGCCAAAAGTGGTGCTGTGGTTATAAACCTTGAAAAAGCTCAAGGACAGGGCTCATGCACTGAGTTCAAGCCCCAGGACTGGCAAAACATAACAAAACAAACAGAGCAAAAACAACAACAAAAAAACCCCAGGAAACCCACTCCCGTATTTCCACTAATACACGAGAAAGAAAATGTCTTCCATAGACTTCTCAAACTTGAAACCTCCATATATGGATAGTTTTTCTTTTCTTTCCTTCCCTCTCCCTCTCCCTCTCCCTCTCCCTCTCCCTCTCCCTCTCCCTCTCCCTCTCCCTCTCCCTCTCCCTCTCCCTCTCCCTCTCCCTCTCCCTCTCCCTCTCCCTCTCCCTCTCTCTCTCTCTCTCTCTCTCTCTCTCTCTCTCTCTCTCTCTCTCTCTCTCTCTCTCTCTCTTTTTCTCTTTCTATCTTTCTTTTTTTTTTCCTGCCCCAGCACAGACAGGATTTATAAGCACTGGCTTTTATAAGAACTGACAGGATTTTCTATTTTCTTTTTGTCCCTGAGCTCTTTTTGCTCAAGGCTAGCACTCTACCGCTTGAGCCACAGTGCCACGTCTGGCTTTTTTCTGTGTATGTGATACTAAAGAATCAAACCCAGGGCTTCATGTATGCTAGGCAAGCATTCTACCAGTAGGCCACATTTCTAGCCCCTATTTCTTTTCTTTTTAAAACTACTTTTCCTCACAGTTCCTTTTCGGGGATCATCACCACGTCTGAGTTCTCAGAGGAGAATCTGAAGTAACAAATGGGGGCGCAGCAGTTCCCTTCTAGTGATGCACAAGAGGATCTCTGTCCTGACTGCTCTCCAAACACATTTCTAGCGCCTCCTCCTGAGCTCTCCTAAACAAACTCCCAGGCCAGTCCTTGCATTGAACACCTTTTAGAAGGCTCATCAGGTTGGCAGAAGTGTCTTGGAAAAGATGAGCCATTTCATGACATGTCACAGGGCCTGTGTGTGCATTCGTCCATGTGCATTTCACTTTCATAGAGACAGCCAGGCTGCTGGAAACATCTTTCCTCGGTATCCCCAGAGGCAAACCAGTGACAGGAGCTCATGTGCTCGTTGGCCCTGGGGCTTTAACTCCGAGCCTGGGTGCTGTTCTTGAGCTTTTTTGCTCAGGAGTAGCTCTCTGTCACTTGAGCCACAACTCCAATTCCAGTGTTTCAGTGGTTAATTTAACAAATAAGATTCTTGGGCCAGGAGTTTGGCCTAGTGGTAGAGCGCTTGCCTAGCACGCTTGAAGACCTGGGTTCAATTCTTCATTACCACATACACAGAAAAAGCTAGAAGTGGTGCTATGGCTCAAGTGGCAGAACTCTAGCCTTGAGAAACCCTAAGGACAGTACTCAGACCCTGAGTTTAAGCAACAGGACTGACAATAATAATAATAGTTAATAATATTCTTCTAGACTTTCCCATCCAGACTGGCCTTGAACCAAATCCTGAGATCTCAGCCCCCTGAGTAGCTGGGATTATAGGCATAAGCCACCACTACCTGGCTTTAAATGCATTTTTAAACTTTTTAAAAAATGATAGGTCATCGGGGCCGGGAGTTTGGCCTAGTGGCAGAGTGCTTGCCTAGCATGCACAAAGGCCCTGGTTCGATTCCTTGGTACCACATACATAGAAAAAAGCCGGAATGGTGCTGAGGCTCAAGTGGTAGAGCTCTAGCCTTGAGAAAGTCCAAGGACAGTGCTCAGGCCCTGAGCTCAAGCCCAGACTGGCAAAAAAAAAATAATAGGTCATATTTCATAAGCTCGGACACTAATTGGAAAGCATAGCTAGGAGAATGAAACCTGTATTTTTTAAAACATGAATGTCAATTTCCTGGGCATTTGAACTTGTTCTACCAGGAGAGACTGGTGTGCTCTAAGGAAAAGCATCTGTAGAAGGTATATGTGTTGAGTGCAGGCTAAAATTATTATTTTTTGCCAGTGTTGGAGCTTGAACTCAGGGCCTGAGCACTGTCCCTGAGGTTTTTGCTCAAGGCCAGTGTTCTACCACTTGAGCTACCATTTCATTTCCAGCTTTTTGATGATTAATTGAAGATAAGAGTCTCACAGACTTTCTTGCCTGAACTGGCATCAGACAGTGATCTTAAGAGCTCAGCCTCCTGAGTAGCCAAGATTACAGGTATAAGCCACTAGCACACAGCTTAGTTTCTTTTCTGAAAAGAAAATTCCTATTATCAAATACTGGATAGACATTTTTTGAGACCTCTATATTTAAAAATCTGTTTTATGACTACCAAAGGATTATGGATCACAGAGGGAGGCTGCCTCTGAGTAGAAATTTCCATTTTGGCAACCCTCTCTAAAAGTTGCCCTAGACCTTCCTAATCCCAGCCACTTTTAAAATTCATTTTCTTCCTTCTTCCTCCTGCCCTTCCTTTTTTAGCTTTATTGAGATACAATTCACAGCTCATATAACCCAGGCACTAATCACATGTCCACCATCATTGCCATAATCAACACCGGTTCCATCATCCTGACAAGAAACCTGTCCTTCTTAGCCCTAGCAACTTCTAACTGATTTGTTTTTTCTCTATAGGTTTGCCTATTTTAGATAAATTTAATAACTCTGCTTAATATAAGTAGAATTATATAATAGAACTATATAATACATAATGTTTTGCACCAATTTCTTTCACTTGCTAATGTTTTCAAGGCCCATCCACGTTACAATACTCTATTTCTCTTTGGAGATTATCTTTTTGTGTGTATGGCATTAGGGTTTGAACTTAAGGTCTTCCACTTGAGAAGGTCCTTTACCCCTTGAGCCATGCTTCCAGTCCTCTATTCCTTTTATTTTTTTTTTTGCCAGTCCTGGGCTTGGGCTCAGGGCCTGAGCACTGTCCTTGGACTTTCTCAAGGCTAGAGCTCTACCACTTGAGCCTCAGCACCATTTCTGGCTTTTTTCTATGTATATGGTACCAAGGAATTGAACCCGGGTCCTTGTGCATGCTAGGCAAGCACTCTACCACTAGGCTAAACTCCAGGCCCCTCTATTCCTTTTAATGGTCAAATAATATTCCATTGCCTTGATATACTACATGTGCTTATTCATTCAGGGACACTGGATTGTTCTGCCTTTTCCTATTATGAATAATGCTGCTATGAGCATTTGTGTATGACTTCTGTGTGGATATATTTTCATGTCTCTTGAAGACCTTATACCTAGACATGATATAATTACTGAATCAAAGAATAACTTGGTGACCAGCTTTCTAAGGAACTATCATATTGTGTTCCAGACTAGCCACCATTTTATGTTAACACTACCAGTATGCGACACAGAATTTCTCCAATGTCCTCACCAACAGACTGCAACTGATCTGATGGTTAATAGCTAATCCAATGGCTGTAGCATGTTAGCCAGCTCACTTTTATTTTCTGGCTGGAGTGATAGGGAAACCATCCCCTGCTGGGTCTTGTGCTTCATGGACATTGTATGATTCCAGGTGAGGCTTTTCTGCTGTGTGTGCTGTCAGTAAACCCTGACTGTGACCTTCATAGAAGCACTCTGAACAAGTCAATGATAAGGAATGCTGTCTTCAGGTCATTGCTATAGCCTTAGAGTACCTTGGATATGTAACATTTGTGGAGAAGGAAGGAAGAGAGGAAGAGAGAAATGGAAGAAGGGAGGAATGGAGGGAAGGAAGCAAAGGAAGGGAGAAGAAGGGAAGGAGAGAGGAAAGGAAGAAAGAGAAGGAGGGGGAGGGGAAGAGAAGGCAGGCAGGCAGGCAGGCAGGCTAAACCCAATACTGGCTGGTGGGATCCAAATATTGTATGTCATTATGGAAAGTTTTATAGTTTGCTTCCATTTAATAAAATAGTGTTGAATTTTCCTCTGTTTTCAGTTCTAAGCTGAGTTTTGAAGGCTATTACTCTTTTCATAAATTAACCGAACCTGTCTTACTTTTAATCGTTTGTAAATGACAATGATATATTTGCGCAAATGTTTGGGCACCTGCTTGGCTATTTCCTCAGGATAAATTCCTGAGGAAAAGACAAGGGATCTGTTTGTATTTTAAACAGTGGTCAGCTTTCAAGGACCGTGTAAATGCCCTTCCCACCATGCCCCAGGATGCCTGTCACATGCATGGCAGGGTGCATAGCAAGCATGGTGGACCACTTTTTCTTTGCCAGTTGACGTCTTAACACTGGAGGGCTGAGTTGATTACAGGTGCCAAAGCATCCTCTCAGGAAATGGCTTCAGTTTTGTGTATCCACATTTTCTGGTTTCCACCCCCCCAAAAAAAAAATTGGTCCTAAAGAAAAAGATTCCTGGCAGGAGGGGTTGGGGGGGGCTGGATTTGCCTGAGAAAATCAAAGATTTCCTCTCAGAAAAAAAATTTTTTTTTTTTTTTTGCCAGTCCTAGGGACTGAACTCAGGGCTTGGGAACTGCCCCTGGGCTTTCTCAAGGCTAGAGCTCTACCACTACTTCCAACTTTTTCTGTGTATGTGATACCAAGGAATGGAACCCCAGTCTTCTTGTATGCTAGGCAAGCCCTCCTGCCACTAGGCCAAACTCCCAGCCCAGAAAAGAACTTTTATGGTGACTTGGTATTACAATTACAAAAGGCCTAGTTAACAATTATCAGGATAGTTACTGGTTGAGTTTAATCTTTGAATATCAATTTACATAGCATTTTATTTTCCTAAAATAGACAGCTGGAGGGAGAGAAGAAGGGAGGGAGCAAGAGAGAGAAAAAGAGTCTTTCTTGGACCACAGTCTTCCTCCATTAGAACTGAGCAGAAATGAGTTCAAAGTTGAGTTGTAGCTCTTGATGAATTTTATCTTTTATTGGTGATAGGACATTCATTGTGGGGTTGGAAATTCTTAGATCTTTCTGGTTTGAGTTTCTGTTTGTTTCCCTGCCCCCACCACTTGGAGCCCCTTTCTCTGCCATTCCCTCTGCACAAGGCCCCAGCCCCATGTTTCCCCACCTCCAGGCCACTCTCTGTCATCCTTGAGATTCTTCACTCACCCTCCTCCACTCTATTCTTTCTTACAAAATATTTACATTTTGGCTCATGCCTCAGGAAGCCCAGCACCAAGTCCATGAGACTCTTATCTCCAATGAACCACAGAAACCCAGAAGTGGAGTTGTGGCTGAAGTGGTAGAGTGCTAACCTTTAGTACAAAAGCTCTGGGACAATGCCCAGGCCTGGAGTTCAAGCCCCAGGACCCACAAAAAAAAAAATAACTCATTTTTTTAATAGTCGAAATGAATTCACCTCTACGTCACCACTGCACATAGAAAAGAAGTTTCTATGAGCATAAACAGAAAGTAATCACTAAATAAATATAATAAAACTAAGGCTGATTCCAGGGGAGTATCCTTGACTGCCAAGGTCTTTCTTGGTCAGGGAAGCCCACTCATGCTGGGAAACAGTGAAAGATCCCCTGGGGCCCCTCAGATTGTCTTCTTATGTATCAGAACCGCTAAAATAAACTTGAGAAGGCATCGCTTTTCTGGTCTTGGAGTCAGTGTGACACTTAAAACGGCCCATGGGCCTTGAGGACAGGCAGCCACAAATCTGCCACAGACAGGCATGGGAGGCTTGTAAAAAATCACCGGGCCCATGCCCTTCCCTATCGCAGAGATAACCCACTGGGGAAGGAAGACAGGTGCAGGCCAAAGTCACTGCTGATCCTAGACAGAGGCAGGTACAAACCTATTCCCAACCAGGCTTCCTAACTTCCCTTCCCAAGAGCCATCGCCCAGCCATCTCCAGGAAACCAGGAGCACTGGTTTCCCCCAGAGAAGATCTGCCTTACACCTGTGGACTCCCCTCTTCACTGTCTGACCTTGGCCCAGCTCCCATGATTCCAGCTGGCTGGCAGAGAAGGAAGTCCAGGGAAGTGCAATTCAGCCCTGGGGAAAGACCCTTCACACACTTCCCCAAGAACTTAATCCCAAGAGACCTGTGATAAAACGTAATTAGGAAGTGCATAAGTCATGACGTGACTTTCAAAAATAGCTCTTTTGTTATACAAAGGTTTGAACTCAGGTCATGCACTAGCTAGGGAAGATACTAGGTGGTTTTTTGGATGTGGGGTGTGTGTGTGTGCGTGTGCGTGTGCGCGCGAGCGCATGCGCGCGTTCATGTGTGCACCAGTACTGGGGCTTGAATTCAGGGCCTAAGTGCCATCCCTTAGCTTTTTCACTCAAGGCTGGTGCTCTACCACTTGAGCTACAACTCCATTTCTTGCTTTATGGTGGCCAATTAGAGATAAAAGCTTCATGGCCTTCCCTGGCCAGAGCTAGCTTTAAACCAAGATCCTCAGGGCTTCAGCCCATCTTCTGCTTCACACTCCTGTTCCGCTTCACGCAGCCCTGCTCCTGCCAGCAAGGACCAATGGAATCCTCTGTGGTTGACTACAGTTGGCTGAAATTTTGTTTTATCATACACGATGTGGCAGCAAACATGTCTGAACACATCATTTTCCCTTCATTTGCATTTATTTCCTTAAGATAAAGTCTAAGACTGTGAACTTCTCGGCCAAAGGGCAAGAATATTGTTTTACCAATCTAAGATCTACTGCCGAATAGATTTGAGTGTGTGTAGCATCTCCCTGGAGCTGGATGTTATCAAAAGACGTAAAATAGAGTACTGGCTCACACCTGTAATCCTAGCTACTCAAGAGGCTGAGATCTGAAGATCATGGTTTGAAGACAACCTGGGCAGGAAAGTCCCTGAGACTTTTAGCCTCAATTAATCACTAAGAAGCTGTAAGTAAAGCTGTGACCTAGTGATAGAGCAAGAACCTTGAGCAGAAAAGCTAAGGGAGAATGTCCTGGCCCTGAGTTCAAGCCCTAGTACTGGCACAAAATAAATCAAACAATAAATAGATGTAAAATAATATCTCATTCCTGTTTTTATTTGTCCTTGCTCTTCTGCTCCACCAATATTTATGGAACACCTGCCATATGCCAGCTGCTCTGGGCACCAGGGATATGGGAGGGAGGAGGGGGTATAGCAGACAACTAAACCAGGAAAAAGACTCCAATTCTTCCTAGGAAACCTAGGAAGGAAGCTGGCCTGGGCTGGATAGATCCAGGTGGGTAGAGCAGCTTCTTTAGATGAGGGGACTAAGAGGAGATGCCATCCTGAGGCAGAGCAGGGGGTGCAGTGCTTCCTGCTGCTACAGGGCCTAAAGAGTCCTATGGGGTCAGGCTCAGACTTCCCTTCTGATGTCCTCTGCTCCCATTTTCCTCTTAGCCACAATGTGCCTCATGCACATCAGATCTGTTCTCACCACGGGGCTTTTGCATGACCCATCCTTCTTCCTGGAATGTGTGTGTGTGTGTGTGTGTGTGTGTGTGCGCACACGCGCGCGCGCGTGCCAGTCCTGGTGCTTGAACTCAAGGCTAACACTCTAGCCACGGTGCCACTTCTAGCTTTTTTGATGCTTAATTGGAGATAAGAGTCTCACCCCCAACTTTCCTGCCTGGACTGAATTTGAACTGAGATCCTCAGGTCTCAGACTCCCGAATAGCTAAGCGTGAGCCACGGCACTTGGCTCTAGAATGTTCTTGGTCTAATAGTTGAATGTTAGGATTCTTCTCAATATCAGATGACCTTCAGATATCAGCTCCTGAGAGAATGTTCTGTTGACCATCGTATTTAAAGTACTATCTCCTAGATGGGTAGCTGGATTATAAATTATTTAGGGCTAGGAAGGTGGTAGAGTGCCTGCCTACCATGCATAAAGCTCTGGGTTTGATTCCTCAGTTTGATTCCACATAAACAGAAAAGACTGGAAGTAACACTGTGGTTCAAGGGGTAGAGTGCTAGCCTTGAGCAAAAAGAAGCTCAGGAACAGTGCCCAGGCCCTGAGTTCAAGCCCCAGGATGGGCAAAAAGTTATTTAGAAGAGTTGTGCTCATAAATATTATATCTATCCATATCTATATATATATATATATCTACTTGGGTTTGAACTCAGGACCTTGTGCTTGCTACACAAGCACTCTGCCCCTGAGTCACATCCCCCAACCTTCTTGGGTCTCACTTTCTGTGCAAGCACACCTGGACTAACTTGTTTTAGCTCTCCTGTTGTAGCCAGGGGGAGGCGTGTGTTTCCTCGCCGGCTAGTGTTGAGAGGGGATCTTGCAAACTTCTGGGCTGTTCAAACTATAATCCTCCCCATCCCAGGGGCCATGATTACAAGCACGCGAGAGCCGCCGGTCCCCTCCCCCTTCCCTCCTTCCCTCCCTCCCTCCTTCCTTCTTCTAATTCTCCCTCTCTCCTCCCTTCTCTCTTTTTAGAATAAGGCTTAGAGCGTCCTGGTACCAAATTCTTACCTTTCTTGGTACTAGAGTCCTAAACACACAAGGTCCTTGTGTCCTAAGATCTGAGGACTGCAGTTCTAAACCAGGTAGGGCAGAAAAGTCCATGGGACTCTTCATTTCCATTTAACCGCTAGAAAAGCACAAGTGGAGCTGTGGCTCAGAGTGGTAGAAAGCTAACCTTGAGCAAAAAAGCTCAGGGACACAGCCCAGGCCCTGAGTTCAACTCCCATAACCAACACCAACACCCAAAATAGTCCTGAACACAGGTTCTCTCCCTATAAAGAAAAACGCAAGCTCCGAGATGACTTTGCTTTTCTGACCTACATGCAACCCCTCACCTAAGGTAACTGCACAGAGAAATGCACCCAGATATACACCGACGCATCCTTTTCCCATCCTCCGAGTAATTCCACAGTTTTCAAGTCCGCTGTGGGGAGAGGCAGAGGGAAGAGTGAGCACTGACTCGAGCATTCAGGCTTTCCTCTTCACCGTGTTCTTCCAGAGACGCTGAGGGAAGGGTTGGGAGGCCGTGAACATGGTGGTCTGCAAATGTCATGTGGTTCCACCAGCAGGTACTGGTGATGGACCGATGGATGGACTGTTATAAATAAGATTACTTTGATATCCAGAGCTCAAGACAGGAAACAGCACTTGGCTCTTCCTCCTTACGAGACAGAATTTGAAACCCTGCAACTAATGATAGTCCTTAACACACTTTTTCAATTTTCCTACCTTCCTGATTTTTGTCTTTTATGAAGAAAATGTCATTGAAAATGTATTTAAAAGAGACAGAAAAGCCAGGGGTTGGTGGCTAATACTTGAAATCCTAGCACTTGAGAGGCTGAGAGATTTAATGATCAAAGTTCAAAGCCACCTGGGACAAAAACCAAGATACTCTTATCTCTAACTAACCCACAAAAATCCAGAAGGAGAGATGTGGCCCAAGAGGTGGAGCCCCAAGCCAGGCACCTGTTATCCTAGCTGCTCAGGAGGCTGAGATCTGGGGATCTGGCTGGCAACCTGAACAGGAATGTTTGTGAGATACTTACCTTCAACTAACCAGCAAAAGGCTAGAGTTGTGGCTCACATGGTAGAGCACCAGCCTTAAGTAGAAAATCTACAGGACAGTAAACCAAGCCCTGAGCTTTCAAGCCCTGTTACCAGCACACACACACACACACACACACACACACACACACACACACACACGCACGCAAGTATAAAAATATTCTAACAAATCATTAGTCCTACAAATGACCCCCTAATTCTATTCTTGAATGGAGACTTTTGTCCTGTAAGTGCAAGTAAGTACAATAAGATCAGAGTTCAAACTCTGGCAGACATTCCACAGTGTTATTGCTTTCATTTCTCTAGTTGAGGCTCGAGACAGTGTTGGGATCTTTGGGCCATAAGAAGTGAGGACTGGATTAAGATGACCCGAGTTGAGGTAAACAGAGCTGGTTCCTGGAACAGCAAGAGAGAGGTGGGGTAAGAGAACTAGGCGAGACCATTTACAGCAAAGTCCCCGCATGGAGTCATCTGACTCAAATCTCTTCCACTTCTCTACTGCCTTTCCTCCTCCTTGACCCCGTCACCTATGAGACTTCGACAACATTGCATTAAAAGGTGTGATTTATGTTCAGTGTCTGGAAGCATCCTATGACTGCCATCTTTGTCTAGGGAGAGTGAAATGTGGAGCCGTGGAAGCTCAGAAGAGTGATGACATGGTTTCCACAATCCTAGCTCCTCAGGAGGCTAAGATCCAAGGATCACGGTTCAATGCCAGCTGGGGCAGGAAATTGAGAAAGACTCTTTTCTTTTTTTTCCAGTCCTGGGCTTGAGCTCAGGGCCTGAGCACTGTCCTTGAACTTTCTCAAGGCTAGAGCTCTACCACTTGAGCCTCAGCACCACTTCCAGCTTTTCCTATGTATACAATAGCAAGGAATTGAACCTGGGTCTCCATGCATGCTAGGCAAACACTCTACCACTAGGCCAAACTCCTCACCCAAGAGAAAGACTCATCTTCAATTAATTAGCAAAAAGTCAGAGATGGAGTTGTGATTCAAGTGGTAAAACACTAGCCTTGAGTCATAAAGGTAAGGAACGGCACCCAGGTCCTGAGATCAAATCCCAGTATACCCTCTCTCTCTCTCCCTCTCTCTCTCTCTCTCTCTCTCTCTCTCTCTCTCTCTCTCTCTCTCATACAGTTTCTAGAAGCAACCATCAGAGGCCCAGTGTTGTGATCTACAGCAAAAGGTAACAAAAGTCAGGCAACAAACACTCCAAGAAAACATGGGAATACAACCCAGGGGTTGATCGTCAGAACTACAGCTGGAAGAAACTGGACTTCATGCACTCCCATGGCTCCAGGAAGATGACATCTGATTGTTTCAGGAGGAAGTACCCCCAGCAGGGCGATCATTGAGTGACAATAAGGATGTAAGACATTCATCACATCCACCGTATTGTAAGAACTTTGAAATCAGTTTTAGACTATAGTAGACTTTATTCTGGACTTTGTTTCATGGCTTAGATCTCAAAGCTGGACGAGCACTGTCCTCGATGATCAAGTCCTGACAACTAATAGCTTTTGGCTGCTTTGACGTCAGTTCATGACTGGACTTTGGACCTGAAGGAGAGTTAAAACTCAAGGCCATCAGCGAGGGAGACCATTTCCTTCTTGGATTACCAAGCAAGAGCAATTAAGATGAAGGTCTCCTGGCGTCTCCTTCTTCTCCTCCTGGTGATTTTAGGTAAGAGACATTTGAATTTTAATTCTTCTAATCATGTTTTGGTCTATGAAACAGAATCAGTGGGCTAGCAGCTACCAGTGGCCCCTACATGGAGACCATTTTGCATATGAGGTGTTCAGTCTCGCTCAGCTCAAAAACACAAGCTGTTTTGTCTGTGACGAGGGGAGACAGAGTAGCAGTAAAAGAGGTCTGTGGACTCAGACTTTGGGGGTTCCACAAGCCGGGGTTTGTCTGAGGCCAGATATGAACAACTTAGAGCCAGGCAACAGTGGCTCACACCTGAAATCCTAGCTATTCCAGAGACTGATACCTGAAGGATCACAGTTTGAAGTGAGCCTGGACAGAAGAGTCCATGAGATTCTAACTCCAATTAACAGGCAAAATGCTGCAGATTGGGGTCATGGCTCAGGTAAGCCCAGTGCCTACTCTTGTAGAGAGTTAAAAAAGAAAAACAGAAACAGCCAGCCAAGCTCATGATTGTAATCCTAGTTACTCAAGAGGCTCAGATCTGAGGATCGGGGTTCAAAATCAGACTAAGCAGGAAGACCCATGAAACTCTTGTCTCCAACTAGCCACCAAAATCTAGAAGTGGAACTGTGGCCTGGAGAAAAAAGCTAAGGGACAGCACCCAGGCCCTGAAGTCCAGCTCTAATACCAGTACTCCCCCGCCACCCCCACACACGTTCTTTTTATCAATATACTTGAATTTGAGAAGGGATCACCAAGGTGACGAGCCTTCTGACACTAGGTGCTCCGGTTCTGAGCTGGGAAAAGTCATCGGATGAGATGCTTAGCTGTGTGTCTGAGGAATGAGAGCTGACAGGGGCGAGTGTGTGTGTAAAATAAAAAGTGAACATTAGCTGAGTGTAGTTGCTGAAACCTGGAATCCTAACCACTTGGAGGCAGGGATTGGCAGAGGGGTCATAGTTCCAGGCCAGCACAGCTATAAAAGTTCACAATGTTCCATCTCACTTAGTGGCTGGGTGTGGTGGGGCACGCCTGCCGTCCCCAGTGACAACACGGAAGCAGAAGTTGGAGGATCGGGGCCTAGGCTGGCCTGGGCATAAAGGAGACCTCATCTCAAAAATAACTAGTGCAAAAAAAAAAAAAAAAAAGGCCCGAGGCCTGGCTTTTAATATGGATTTCAATCTGGAAGTGAAAAAGATCCATATTATCTGCCGTGGTTCCAATGAGCCCTTATTAGTTATATAACTTTTATTAATCCAATGCAAACTTATTTATTTATTTATTTTTGCCAGTCTTGGTGCTTGAACTCAGGGCCCAGGCACTGTCCTTGAACACTTTTGGTCAAGGCTAGCCCTCTGCCACTTGAGCCACAGCACCACTTCCAGCTTTTTCTGTATATATGGTACCAAGGAATTGAACCCAGGGCTTCATACATGCTTGACAAGCACTCTACCACTAGGCCACACTCCTGGCCCCTCTAAGTTTTTATAAATTGGATGGAAGAGCAGACAGGAGGAAAAGTGGGCAGGCAGACCATTGATGAGGTGCATTTTGCTTCTTATTTAAACAGATTGTTTTACCCTTTTGGACGTTGTGTTTGGACCATTGTGTTGAGTAAAAGTTCTAGGACCAAGGGAATAAAATGATTAAGCAACTTTTATTATGCTAATGCTTTCACATATTTCTATTAAACATAGCTTGAACCAAAGAAATTATTTTATAATTCCTCTTGGGTATTTTTACTAGATAATGTAAGCTAAGTATTTCAGCTCTAAACTGCTCCAAACTATCTTCCTTGAGATCCATACAATCCTACATACATGTAGATCTATATTTATATTTTAGTTCGAAAAACAGCCCAAACAATCACAGTAGGGCTAGGTATTATAGCTCAGGGCTAAAGCACCTACCTAGCATTGTGTGAGACCAGAGAAGCCCTAGACAGGATCCCCAACATTGCAAATAATAGATTACTATTATTTAATTTAATACAATTAAACATTATGGCTAGTCAGAGCAATGAATCTTGGAGTATGGCTCCTTTATTAAGACTGTGCATTCCTGAATGCAGTCTCCCTAGTTAACAAACCACTGTAGTGCACAAAACCCCTCCAGGTGTGCCATTCCTTTGTGTCTGTCTACAAGAGTATAGGTTATTTGGTATCAGCAGAGCGCCAACCTTTGTGAAGCATTGGGCACAGGGGGAAGTCACAGGAGAGGGGTAGCAGTCACACTGCCAGCCAGCCGTTGACTGTCTTCTTGCCCCTGGAGAAATCAGGTATCTCCTGTACTTAACCCTTCTGAATAACTGTTTACCAAGCCCTGTCCAAGGTACAGGAGGGTCTGTGCTGAAGTTGCTTACAGACTCACAGAGGAGTCAGGTAGCAAGGCTAGCATTCTACCACTTGAGCCACAGCACCACTTCTGGCTTTTTCTGAGTAGTATTGGAGATAAGAGTCTCATGGACTTTCCAGGATGGCTTTGAACTGCAATCCTCAGTTCTTAGCCTCCTGAGAAGCAAGGATTATAGGTATCAGTGAGCACTGGTGCCAGCTAGCTGTCTATGTTCTAGGGCTTATGCATTACTTCCTCTATAAACCTTTTCTTGTTTGTTTTGGTTTTTTGTTTTTGCTTTTTTTGGTCGGTCTGGGGCTTGAATCTGGGCCTGGGCACTGTTCCTGAGCTTTTCAGCTCAAGGCTACCGCCCTACTCCTTGAGCCACAGCCCCACATCCCGATACACCTTTTCTTTAATAATTTGTATAACTGTCAATACCAGAATTCCTAGAGACAATTAGGAGATGGATCCCTGGATTTTTTTTTTTTTTTTGCCAGTCCTGGGCTTGAGCTCAGGGCCTGAGCACTGTCCTTGGACTTTCTCAAGGCTAGAGCTCTACCACTTGAGCCTCAGCACCACTTCCGGCTTTTTTCTATATATGTGGTACCGAGGAATGGAACCCGGGTCTTCATGCATGCTAGGCAAGCACTTTAACCACTAGGCCAAACTCCCAGCCCGGATCCCTGGATTATTAAGAGATGATTAATGCCACGTGCTAGTGGCTCACACCTGTAATCCGAGCTATTCAGGAGGCTGAGATCTGAGGATCCAGTTTAAAGTCAACCTGGGCAGGAAAGTTAGACTCTTATCTCCAGTTAACCACAGAATACCAGAAATAGTACTGTGACTCAAAAATGGTAGACTGCTGCTCTTGAACCAAAAAGCTCAGGGATAGCACCTAGGCCCCAAGTTCAAGTCTCAGGCCCAACAACAACAACAAAAAGAGGTTATTATTCCAAATGTAAGTGTGCAGCACTTTCTAAGAGCTATAAAAAAAATGGTGTTTTTTTTTTTCAGAACTAGTCATGGGGCTTGAACTCAGGGTGTTGGCACTGTCCTTTAGTTTAGTTTTGTTTTGTTTTTTGGCTGGGTCTTGAACTCAGGGCCTGAGCACTGTCCTGTCTTTCAGCTTTCTCAAGACTAGAGCTCTACCACTTGAGCCACAGCACCACTCTGGCTTTTTTTCTGTGTATGTGGTACCAAGGAATCGAGGAATGTGGTACCAGGTCATCACGTACTCTAGGCAGGCACTCTACCATGAGGCCAAACTCCCAGCCCCTGTCCTTTAGCTTTTTCACTCAAGGCTGGTACTGTACCACTTGAGCCACACAGCTCTATTCTACCTTTTTGCTGGTTAGTTGGAGATGAGAGTCTCTTGGATTTGTTTGTGTGGGATGGCTTCAAATGTGATCCTCATATTGCAGCGTCCTGAGCAGCTAGGATTACAGGCATGAGCCACCCGTGCCTGGCTTCAAAATGCAACTTTGATGAACACTGTGGTCCTTTGGGAAAACATTACTTATTTATCTTATCCTTTAAAAGGTCCTTGTGGCCTGCTGCTGGTGGCTCATACCTATAATCCTAGCTACTCAGGAGGCTGAGATCTAAGGATCTCGGTTCAAAGCCAGCTCAAGCAAGCATCCCTATGCACCTCTTCTCTAATTAATCTCCCGGAAAGCAGAAGTGGTGCTGTGGCTCAAGGTGGTAGTAGTACTAGCCTTGAGCAAAAAGCTCAGGGACATTGGGAGGGCATGGGGGAGGGAAATGAGACAAAAACAGGAGGAGGGGTGTCAATGTGTGAGAAGTAATGCACCTACTACCTGGTGAATGTAGCTGCAACCACTCTATACATTACAAGAAAAGAAAAACTGGAGCAAAACAAAACAAAAAGAACTCAGTGACAGTGCCCAGACTCTGAGTTCAATCAAGCCCTACAACCAAGTAAATAAATACAAGGTCCTTGTATTTAGAATTATTAATAGGGAAACTTACTAGAAAAATTTTGGTCCCAGTACTTTGTTGGCTGACTTACAAAGATCACGAGACTGTGAAAAAAAAATTACTAAGGTTTTAATCAAGTTTTTTTGTTTTTGTTTTTGTTTTGTTTTGTTTCCAGGCCCGGAGCACTGTCCTTGGATTTTATCAAGGCTAGTGTTCTACCACTTGCTTTTTTCTATGTATGTGGTGTGGAGGAATGGAACCCGGGTCTTTGTGCATGCTAGGCAAGCACTCTACCATTAGGCCAAACTTGCGGCTCACCTAAATCAAGTATTTTTAATCAAGTATTTTTAATGTAATTATTTTTTTACTTTGCCAAATTTTCCATCCCTCTGTCAGCAGAGAATACTGCTCTATAGTGGAAAATTGGGGCAGTTGCCTTAGTGTTAGACTTCCTGGTGGCAACAGCGCTGTCTGGTGGTATTTTGAATTAACTGCACTGATTGCTGCTGAGGACTACAAACCCAGACTGACAAATTGACAGGGCAACTATGAGCATGTGATGTTAGTTCTTGGCATTGATGTTGATAAATATTAAATCCTGATTTGGCATATTTTCAATAACCTTCATTTTTACGTGTTTCATTTTATTTTTTTGTGTATTTAGTAATCAGATATTTCCATTTTTAACATAGGCATATGTATATTCCTTTTTCTGGAAAATAAAAGCTGAGTACCAACTAGTATCAGGTAACAGTGACTGCTGTTACTGATTCAATTATGTTGTCTTCTGAAATTTGTTGTCATCTGAAACATGGCGTCTTTGTTCCTTCACCATAAGAGTCTGTTGCTTCTTAATTCATAGCTGCAATTATTCCTTCCTCAGTTACTGAAAATACAACTGTTGTAATTTCAGCAAGCAGTACTTCCACATCCAAGCCTTATGCAAATGATCAAGACGAAAGTTCAGGTGATGGTAGCCCCACATCAGATCCCACCACATCTACAGAGACTTTACCTACTGCTGTCATCACCGAAAATACTTTAACTAGTCCTAGCAATGGGATCGATTCAACAACAACTGTACCACAAGGTAACTATGGAACAACCCCCAATCCAGGAAACAGTACTGTGGAGAATACCACTTTGGTACCTTCCCCAGGAGGGTCTTCCAGCAGTGGGCTAGTCATCCACAGCTTAGGCTGTGGTTCTGCAGCCAGATGGACGCTGTCAGGGTCATTCCCGCCCAAGGCTCCTCACTGGGTGCATGGGTGTAGACTTCTGGTCCAGTCTGTGTCCTGAAGACCTGTGGCAATGGAAGAGATCCTAAAACTGCTTCCCTTCTTCTCTTCTGCTCTTTCCTTCCCTACCATCCAACCTCAAGCCATTTGCCACATGTGAAATCTATTTTGTGAATGTGGACTAGGAGATTTTTGAAAATAGCTCCAGCTTCTCTAAGTGTGTATAGGCATGGGCTATGCTATCCTGCTCAGGTGAAGTCGTTTCGACACTGAGGTTAATGTAATGAGCTGATTACAGTGCAGAAATCAAGCCAGTGGAATCTGAACACGAGAGATAAGAAGGCAAATAGAGCAGGGCTGGCCAGTCCTGGGCATGATCAGGGCTATTGTCCAAAGGCCAGACGTTTGGGGGACACTAGGAGATCTGATGAACATTAAGGTAGAGGTATTGGGACAAACATCTTCCACAACTTTGGTTTCAAGTAATGGTTGACAAACTTTATCAGTAAAGACTAAAAGGTAAATAGAGTCAATATATAAATGAACTTGGCTGTTTTCCAATAAAACTTTGTTGACAAACATAGAGTACATCTAATGCATGGCTTTTTTAAAAAGAATTTATTAACATTGATTTTTACATCATATTTTAAATGACAAGTTTAACAAACAAGTGTTCAAGGGGGGAATCTCTAATTACAATCACTGGGACTTAGTATTTAGAACTTAATCACAATTAGGCTAAGGGTTTGTATGTCATAGAAACATTAAATTATGAAATAAAACATTATGTCTATAGAGTCATAGGTTTTTATGTCTATATAGTTATAGTTTATATTTCCATTACCATGTCCATAGCTTTGGGTATGCAGTTATTGAGTCCTCGCTCTTGTACTCATTGGATATAATAGCCGCATATTAAGGATACCATGCGCCTTTTGTTCCTTAGGTCTTGACTTGTCTCACTCAGCATGATTCGCTCTAGATTCATCCACTTCCCTGCAAATGCCATTATTTTATCTTGTTAATGCATGGCTTTTTAAAGAAATCAACCATCTCTACTTTTCTAGTACATAGGACTCTCAAGGCAGTTCAGAAGGTTGTCAAGCATTTAAGCTAATATAAACACAAAGCCTAAAATCATTTTGTCTGACAGATGTGATGACAATTACAACAAAGATAACCATTTGGCCAATTGCTACACTTCTGTCCTCAGGTTCTAGGACAGAGAAAAGATTTTACCCCTTGTCTGGCCCAGGAATCTAGGCCAGTGCCGTGGAAACCATTGTAATGCTATTCCCACCATTTATTCAGTCTGTCCAATGAGAACCAGAGGCTGGAATATTCCTCAGGCTTCCCTTAGAACAGTCACTGTGTTGATCCACATCTCTCTCTCTTCCTTTTCTTCCTATGGGTATGTAAACCAGATTTGTTCGTCAGAAAATGATGCATAGCTTCTTTTAGGAACTTCTTGGCTATCCTTTCTCTTAAGATGATTGCTCAGACATCCTAAAAAATAGCCTTTTCTTCTAAAAGCTTTTAGGGGCTCCAGACATTGAACTTCTGGAACACCCAGAAAATCTGAAGAATTTTGATTCCTTGGAGTTAGAAAAAAAAAATTCTATATGTGTGCTAGTTCTGGAGCATGAACTCAGAGCCTGGGCACTATCTCTTCACTTTTTCACTCACGCTGGTGCTCTACCACTTGAACCATAGCTCCACTTCTGGAAATTTTGGTTGGTAGTTGGAGATAAGAGTATCACAGACTTTTCTGCTCAGATTTGCTTTGAACTGTGATTCTCAGATCTCAGCTTTCTAAATAACAGATTTCGGGGTGAGCCACCAGTGCCTGCCTAGCTGGGGTGTGTGTGTGTGTGTGTGTGTGTGTGTGTGTGTGTGTGTGTGTGTGTGTGTGTTTTAAACCTCTTTCTCAGCAGGCCTTTATCCATTTATCTCTAGCCTTCATTGTCAATGAGGATTTGGCTTCAGCGTTTCAACAGTAGGCTTTCTGGAGACTTAAGAAAGCCTGGGCTTGTTTCTAGGTCAGCTAAGGTATGTTGTAGAAGCACATGGCTCGGGAATGGGGAGGGCTCAGGAGAGAGGCAGGGAGGTTGGAAAAAAATATGTTTTTACTGTTCTTTGTTATCAAAGATTTCTAAACTTTTCTTTCTCTATCCAAGGTGCCAGCGACCCTTGCAAAGATGGCACCTGTGGGGATGCTTCCTGCATTAGTCTGAATACCACGCATTTCTGCCTATGTATAGAGGGATATTATTATGACAGTGGCAGTTGCACAAGAGGTGAGTTACAAGGGCTGACGTAGCAGAGCCCCACAGCTCATACCTAAAGTGGCCTTTAGAGAAAACTTGAGAGGATGGTGAAGAGACTCTGGAATGTGAGAAGCAGAAGAAAATGTAGCCACAGGCCAGCCATATGAGGCAAAGGCTGCTATTACCCTTGCCCAGGACAAACCCAGTGGGAAAGGAGGTGGACAAAGGCAGAACTGCAGACTGGGCTGAAAGTCTGGGGGTAGATGAGGTCCTTTCCTCCCAGGCTTCAGGGGAGGGGTGACAGAAACTGTCAAAGACCACGTGGCCATAAAAGCTGTCTGTACTGTACTACTGACTCATGGAACATGTGTGGACTGGGAGCTTGGCTTTCCTTTCTTTCTTTTCTTTCTTTTTTGTGGGTCATAGGGCTTGGACTAAGCCTAGGCACTGTCCCCGAGCTCTTCAGCTCAAGCTACTGCTCTACCCCTGGGCCTGGGTGCTGTCCCTGAGCTCTTCAGCTCATGGCTACCCGCCCTACCCTTGAGCCAAGCCACATTTCTCATTTTCTAGAGGTAAAATGGAGATAAAAGTCTCAGGTCCTTTTGTGCCCAGGCTGGTTTTGAATCTTGATCTTCAGATCTCAGCCTCATGAGTAGCTAGGATTACATGTGTGAGCCACTGTGCCTGCCTGAGAGTTTGGCTATTCTTTCTTTTTAAATTTTTTTCTGAGACTTGAGCTCAGGGGCTTGTGTTCTTGCTTAACTTTTTTTTCAGTCTTGGGACTTGAACTCAGGCCCTGGGCACTATCCTTGAGTTTTTTCACTGAAGGCTAGCATGCTACCACTTTGAGCCACAGCACCACTTCTGGCTTTTGAGTAGTTAATTGGAGATAATCATGAACTGGCATTGAACCATGATCCTCAGATCTCACCCTCTTGAGTAGCTAGAATTACAAGCATGGGCCTCTGGTGCCTGGCTATTAGCTTGGCTTTTTTTTTTTTTTTTGCCAGTCCTGGGCTTGAGCTCAGGGCCTCAGCACTGTTCTTGGACTTTCTCAAGCCTAGAGCTCTACCACTTGAGCCTCAGCATCATTTCTGGCTTTTTTCTATGTATATGGTACCTAGGAATCGAACCCAGGTCTTCATGCATGCTAGGCAAGCACTCTACCACTAGGCCAAATTCCCGGACATAGCTTGGCTTTTTTATTCATGGCTGGCATTCTACCACTTGTGCTACAGCATTTCTGCTTCTAAATTTTTGGTGGTTAATTGGAGAAAAGAGTCTTACAGACTTTTCTGCCTGAACTGGCTTCCAATTGTGATCCTCAGATATCAGCCTCCTGAGGTAAGATGACAGGCTGAGCCGCTAGCACCTGCCTAATACTGGGAAACAGTCTATGTTTTAAATGAAAATGATTTCCATGAGCTAGTACAGAAATGTTCTGCTTGACTTTCAGGAAAGACGTTTCCTGGAGACATTACAGTACAAATAGATAAAACATCTAACTTGAATGATGAAAATTCTCCGGATTATCAACAGTTACATGCTACTGTACTGGAATTTGTAAGTATAGCCCCATCTTGCTTTCTCTAGGCGTGTGTTGGTTTTCCTCTGGAGCTGGAGAGTGTGGGGTCTTAGGGTGGGCACACCAACTCAGTTGTATCAGTGGCTCATGAAGTAAAAGGCTCCCCTCCCTCCACTTTGCCCATGCACAGGGCTTCCCCATGTTTCTATCTAGAGCAGAGCTCTTGGCATAGCAGAGGCCCTAGGATTCTTACTTCAACCATCCCACACCTACTGTTGTATAAACCATTAGCATAGTTTTAAATGAATAAGAAACACAACACTAGGAGTTTGGCCCCAGTGGTAGTGTCCTTGCCTAGTATGCACAAAGACCCAGGTTCCATTCCTCAGAACCATATACATTAGAAAAAGTCAGAAGTGGTGCTGTGG
This sequence comes from Megascapheus bottae, assembly GCF_031878675.1. Taxonomy (NCBI): domain Eukaryota; kingdom Metazoa; phylum Chordata; class Mammalia; order Rodentia; family Geomyidae; genus Megascapheus; species Megascapheus bottae. The sequence goes on from NC_143509.1 coordinate 55,379,715, forward strand.
GTCAAGTGGTAGAGCTCTAGCCTTGAGATAGCTCAAGGAAAGTGCTCGGGTTCTGAGTTCAAGCAATAGGACTGCAGAAAGAAGAGAGGGGGGAGGGAGGGAGGGAGGGAGAAAGGAAGGAAGGAAGGAAGGAAGGAAGGAAGGAAGGAAGGAAGGAAACACTATTGTAAACTAAATTATTTCAGGGGATGCAGCTCAGTGGGGATGTAGAGCCCTGGCTTAGGGTTCACAGGGCCCTGGGTTCAACTTCTCCCATAAGGGTGGAGCTCGATGTTAGAGTGCCTGCTTAGCACGCACAAGCTTTGAGATGAATCTCAAGCACTGCAATAAGTAAATAAATAAGCAAATAAATAAATAAAATAGCTGGGCCCTGGAGGCTCATGCTTATAATTAACTACTTAAATAAGTAAAATATTTCTCCAACATGGAAGAGTGCTGATGACTCAGGTGGCTCATGTCCGTAGACTTAGCCATGCAGGAGACTGAGATCTAAGGACTACAATTCGAAGCCAGCCCAAGCAAGAAAGTCTGGGAGCCTTCATCTCCAATTAACCACCAAAAAGCCAGAATTGGAGCTATGGCTCAAGTAGTAAAACACTAGCCTTGAATAAAAAAGCTCAGGGACAGTGCTCAGGCCCTGAGTTCATATTTCAGTACCAGCAGAATAGTACTAAAAAATAATTTGTTGCCATGAACCAGATATATTTATATAAACAAACTTAGAAATTTATGTTCAAAATCTAGAAGATAATCATGTTTTTTCCACATTTTTATTATATCTACTCTTTTCCACAGTTTAAAGGTGTACTGCGTGATGCTGATTACAAACAGACTGTAATCAATAAAGTAAGGTAAGTCTGGTCGGGACTGCTGGGTGCTTTGGAAATCAGGGTGTTTGCTTCTCTTCCAGTCTTCCTTTGAGTTGCCCCATGTGACAAGGAGGCTCTCTCGTGACAAGGCTCATGTCAAAAACAGGTGGTTAGAGTGGGCATTGCAGAGGGGACTGTGTATGCCAGCCCCACTAAGGTGTCACTGTGTGGCCAGGATGGGTGGGGTGTGGCCTGGAGAAGACAAGAGGCTAATGGTTGCAAAGCAACTTGTGCATTATGGTCCAGAGCATCAGAGTATTCAGCGAGTAAGAACAAGTGAATTCTCAGGGAGAGGGAAAGTGGGAGAAAATCATGGAAAGAAATAACAATGTTCAAGAAGTAACTACTCACTGCCTCATGAATGTAACCCCAGTTAAAAAAACAAACAAAAACAAAAACAGAGCCAGGCGTGGTAGCTCATGCCTGTAATTCTAGCTACTCAGAAGACTGAGATCTGAGGATCAAGGCTCAAAGCCAGCTGGGGCATAAAAGGACCTGAGAAGTGGGGCTTGGCTCAAGGGTAGGATGGTAGCCTTGAGCTGAAGAGCTTAGGGACAACACCCAGGCCCAGGGGTAGGGCAGTAGCCTTAAGCTGAAGAGCTCAGGGACAGTGCCCAGGCCAATTCAAGCCCCATGACCTATCAAAAAAAAAAAATAAGTGAATTATTTTGAAGTTAGCAATTCCATCTCAGCCTTTTGTGAAGCAGATTAATACACAACTTTCAGGCCCAAAATGTACAAAGATGAATAGAGCTGGGGGACCGGGAGTTTGGCCTAGGGGTTAAAGTGCTTGCCTAGCATGCATGAAGACCTGGGTTCGATTCCCCGGTGCCACATACATAGAAAAAAGCCGGAAGTGGTGCTGAGGCTCAAGTGGTAGAGCTCTAGCCTTGAGAAAGTCCAAGGACAGTGCTCAGGCCCTGAGCTCAAGCCCAGGACTGGCAAAAACAAACAAAAAAAAGATGAATAGAGCTGGACAGAAAAGCAGCACGTGGAATGTGTACATTTTCAGGTCTATTGTTGTATTTATTCCTAAAGGTTGTGTCAAATCCTTTGTGGGTCAGGATAAGGCATAAGAATATACAATTGGCCTTCTGTATCGATGGGTTTCACATCAGATAATTCAACTGCTCAGAGAAAATACTTCACAGCTAAGACCTATTCTTACAGGTGTGATGACTCACACCTGTAATACAAGCTACTCAGGAAACAAAGACTGGGAGAATCATGGTTCTTTAATGGCCCAAGCCAAAATTTAGTGAGAACCCCTCCCCATCTCAATCAAGCTGGTTGTGGTGGTATGCTCCTGCAACCTCAGCTATATGGAAGACTGTAGAGAGGAGGACCCTGGTTCAAGGCTAACCACAGGTCAGAATATGAGATCCTATCTAAAAGGAAAAAAAAAAAAAGGCTGAGGTTGTATCTCAAGAAATGAGAGAGAGGGGCCTGGAGATTGGCTTAATGGTAGAGTGTTTGCCTAGCATGCACGAAGACCCAGGTTCGATTCCTCGGTACCACATACATAGAAAAAAGCCGGAAGTGGTGCTGAGGCTCAAGTGGTAGAGCTCTAGCCTTGAGAAAGTCCAAGGACAGTGCTCAGGCCCTGAGCTCAAGCCCAGGACTGGCAAAAAAAAAAAAAAAAAAAAAAAAAAAAGAGAAAGAAAGAAAAACTAATATCCTAATTGTCCTGCTGAAAGTGGCAGCTGTTACGTCAGATATTCCTTCACGTGCTTCTGGTTAATTCTAAGCTCCTATATCTAACAAAGATTATCCTCAACTTCCCCCAAAATGAGTACCCACAATTTTGCTAAGGCCAAAACTCAACAGGGCATTGTTGATTCCCGCCCCCGCCCCCCCTCCCCACAGACGTCCTCTCAGTACACATGAAAGTGAAAAACACATACTGAAAGATGAATATCTTTCAGCTCTCGGCCTCCATATCTGGACCCCTGTTACAGGTCAGGACTTGTGTGTCAGGACGAGGGCTGAGAGATCTGAAGTCCTGTTCAGCTCATCAAGTGACAGGTTCTTCTCCTTTCCAGCACAAGCACTCCGTCAGCAAGATCCCTAGTGCGTGCTGCTGACCCCGTGCACGTTTCTGTAGTCAACATTCTTTCATATAATACAAAGCAAACTGAGACTGATGTGTCCAACTTAATTAAAGCGGCAGTAGAAAATGATGCAAGATTTAAAGACTATAGTGGTAAGTATAATTTGGGTAAATAACTTGATCCAACGGTCTACCTGACTCTTTGTAAGCCTTTACATTATAGGTCAGAAGGAACAGGACTACATTATCAGAACTGATGGCTGTCTTTGGATGTCCAATCTCTTCCTTCCTTTCCTCTCTCACTTGCCTTCTGTTCCATTCTAGCCATGTCCCATGTCAACATATTGAAGCATTTAGCATGTTCCTGGAAAGTACAAACCAGACACATCACCTCTGGGCAAGGAAATAGGAGGAGATGAGAAATCAGAGGGCTCACACCAACCTACAGCTTTCCAGACAGTTGTAGAAAATCTCACCCTCCTCAGGCTGACACTCCAGCCACAGTGTAGCTGCAACCACTCACATTTATACTGTATTAGGGACCATACCAAAACTTAGCAGCCTAACATCAATATTTCCTTATTGTGATTTCAGTGGGTCAGATTTTGACATGGCTCAAGTTGGAAAAGGCCAGGCTTGACTGATCTCCACAGTATGTGGTTAAACACACACACACATACATGTACACGTACATACACATACATACATGTACACACACACGCACATAGTTGGGGTCTGGCCTCTCTCAGATGGCTTAGCCAGATGGCTCGATCTGGGCTCTACACAGTGTCTCCTCCTCCAGCAGGCTAAAGACTTTCAAGAGCAGCAAAAAGATAGACTTGAATGTGCAGGGCTCCTCCAGCCTGTTCTATCACTTGCATTACTCTCCTAAGCAGCCAGCCTAGTTGGTGTGAGGAAGTCCTGCACCACGGGCCCTGCCAAAGGGCATCGGCCCAGAAATGTATGAATGAGATGATGTTATTTCCCCAGACATCATCAGAAGCTTTTCACCTTAGTATAATTTTCCAGCAAAAGGCACTGGAGATGCATACATGCACACATACATGTATACACATACACATGTGTATGCACACACAAGCACACACATCCACATTTTTCTCACTTTTCATTTGAGCCCTTTTTTCTTCTTTCCTGGAGCTTTTTGATGGTGTTATTTAGAGTTTTGTTTGTGGCACACTAAGGCTCACTGGGGCTTGACCTTCTCTGCTATATTTTAAAGAGTCCATCTTTGAAAATGGAGTCCTCTTTCTACACTTTGGTTTCTCCTCTAAGAGTTCCTCCTCTCTCAGGTTTTCAATTCCCTGGCCCTCCCCCGAGATTTCTTACAACTCAGGTTTGCATTCTTGAAGTTAGAGCTTCTCACCTTCTTGAACTATTTTCATCCTCCAGAGTTTCACAGTGGAATTAACACCTATTCATTCCTGACAGGTTCAGTATTTGCTCTCTCTGTGCCCTCTCAGGATGTCCTTTTGTCCTTGCCTGCTAAGGGCCTGTCACTTCTAAAGGAGCAGACAGAACTCCTGGCACCCCCCTCCTTCCACCATCTCTCCCACCCCCCTCTTATCATACACTCTGCTTTTGATTAGCTCAGACTTTGAGCACATGTGAGGAAGCAGAGTCTTCATCAGCTGGCTAGTCAGGTAGTTGCCAGCCAAGAACAACTTGTACATTCCTCGAGATATTAACAAGAAAACTGGACACTGGTGGTTCATAACCGTAATCCTAACTACTCAGGAGACTGAGATCTGAAGATCATGGTTCAAAGCCAGTCTGGGCAGGAAATTTCATGAGAATTTTTATTTCCAGTTAGCCAACAAAAAGCTTGGAGTGAAGCTGACTTGAGTGGTAGAGTACCAGTCTTAAGTGAAAAACCTAAGAGACCCACCCGGGCCCCTGAGTTGAAGTCTCAGTAGTCCCCTCCCCTCAAAATGGACAATATTGATAGTCCCTCCATGAATGCTCGGTGTTGCTCCTGTGAGTAATTGCTATGGCTGCTGGAAACCATTTGATGCATGCTCTGAATATTACTTTTTGGTCAATGCCTCTCAACATCTCCTTCTGATCTGAGACTCAGCATGTGCCACAAAAACACAAACCAGCCAAGCGCGGTGGCTCACACCTGTAATCCTACTACACAGGAGGCTAGAGGATCAGGGTTCAAAGCCAGCCAGGCACTAAAGTCTGTGAGACTCTCATCTCCACTTAACCACCAGAAAACCAGAAGTGGTGCTGTGGCTCAAGGGGTAAGGTGGTGGCCTTGAGCTGAAGAGCTTAGGGACAATGCCCAGGCCCAGAGTTCAAAGCTCACAACCAACAAACAAAACCACACAAACCACCCTGATATGGAGATCACAGACTCAAAGCTCGGAGGATAGCACCTTTCCTGCTGTCCAGCCTCAGTGGCAAAATATATTTTTCCTTCCTTCCTTTCTTATTTTCTTTCTCTCCTTTCTCTTTCTCTCTTATTCTTTCTCTCTCTCCCTTCTTCCCTGCCTCCTTTCCTTCTTTCCTCTCATCCTTCTTTCTTTCTTTCCTTCCTTTTTTTTCTTGTGCCAATACTAGACTTCAGCTCAGAACCCTAAGCTCTGACTTAGATTTTTCACTTAAGACTAGCACCCTACCACTTGAGCCACTCCTCTACTTCTGGTTATTTACTAATTAATTGATGTTAATAGTCCCTCTGAATGTTCTGCCCAAGCTGGCTTTGAATCTCAGTCCTGAGAGCTCAGCCTCCTGTGAAGCTAGAATGACGAGCCTGAACCACCAGCACTTGAGCGGCTAGTCTATTGTCTTGCTGAATGTATTTTTTACTTATTTGTGCCTCTCACAGGCCAGGACCGATGTGGATATTATGGTTGTGAAAGTGATAGTAATGGCTGCAATGATTTTTTAAACTGTAAATGCAAATCTGGGCTGCAAAGACCTAGCCCACAGTATCCTTGTTCTGGTAAGTGTTTTAAATGTTCTTTGCAACTCATTCCCTCAACTTTTTTGCATTTGCAAAATATAGACCTTACTGCTTGTACTTGGGGTACATTTCCAAGACTGAGTGGTATGAACTTTGGCTTTAGATGCCCGTACCAGGGCGGGATCTGGGCTAGGAGATGACTTATGTGCATCTTTGTAGGGAGTATGTCTTGTGTGGAGGTAATGGACATCTAATGATACTTAGAAAAAAGCAATGTGGAGGGGCCGGGAGTTTGGCCTAGTGGTTAAAGTGCTTGCCTAGCATGCATGAAGACCCGGGTTCAATTCCTCGGTACCACATACTAGAAAAAAGCCGGAAGTGGTGCTGAGGCTCAAGTGGTAGAGTTCTAGCCTTGAGAAAGTCCAAGGACAGTGCTCAGGCCCTGAGCTCAAGCCCACGACTGGCAAAAAAAAAAAAAAAAAAGAAAAAAGCAATGTGGAAAAACCCTGCACTCTGCACTTTGGGGTTAAACAGATTGAGCAGAAAAAGCTAAAGGATAGTCCCCAGTACTCAGTTCAAGGTCTAGTACCAGCACACACACACACACACACACACACACACACACACACACACACACACACACACACACACACACAGATTGTTTTTGAAAGTTCCTCAGAAATCATTCTGCCTTGAAGCTCTAGGTCTAAATTGTGCCTCATGCGATGCTAAGGACAAACGGCAATGTGTAAGCGATGGCAGTGGGACCCTCCAGTGTGTATGTCTGCCAGGCTACAAAAACACCGATGGGAAGTGCGAAGAGTAAGAGAAATCACCCTGTTTTTATCTTACTATAGCTGGAGCTGGGCTGCAACTTACAAGCAACTCACAGGGTAGAGCCAGGAAGCTGTGAGCTGGCAGAGACGGCAGGTGGGGAGAGTGCCTTCCTCTTCTTCCCCAGTGGTTTCTGAGCATTCTCTATGTTCAGGAACTACATGAGGGAAGCAAGCAATCACACATTGTGGGAAACGGATTAGCTGTGCAATTTCAGCGGAGGAAATGGAAGCTCCATTCGGATGCTATGTGGTGCAGATGGGAAGAACAAGTGGCAGGACCATCACCCTCGAGAGGGTCTTGATGCCTCCTGGGATCTTTGTCACCTGGGTGGCTGAGTCATCCTGGAGGAGCAAAAGACCTCCTAGGACTGGCTAGAAGGTGTTTTCTTAGAAAAAAAAAATGGAGCATAAGGAAAGCAAGAGAGAGAAGGAGCTGGGGAGGATAAAAGAAAAGGAGTAGAAAAGGAGAAAGTGGGAAGGAGAGTGCAGCACAGTCTTTCATGTATTTTCTCATTCTTTGCTCTCTTGCAGGTGTCCATTTGGGTACAGTGGCAATAACTGTGAAGACCGTGAGTACAGATGCTGTGCTATTATGAATAAGGCCCTGGTGGCTCAGGCCTGCAACCCCAGCTACTCAGCAGGCTGAGATCTGAGGATCAGGGTTTGATACTAGCTCAGGCAGAAAAATCCACACACCTCATATCTCCAATTAATCACCAAAAAAGTTGGAGGTAGAGCTGTGGCCCTAAGCAAAAAGGCTCAGGGACAGCACACAGGCCCTGAGTTCAAGTCCCAGGACTTACACAAAATAAAATAAGTTGCTAAACATCTGGAGAATGGAACATGGACCCCAGTTAATATCTGGGTTGGTCTGGTTTCCTTCATCAGAAAAATTTGTCTGTAACTTGTCTTCTGGGCCTGGCATTTTACACTCTCCTTAGGTTCTGGGTGCTAGCTCTGCATTGGAAATCACAGAACTCATGCTCAGGGTGGCCTCGAGCCTCGGGGCCCATTTCAATCCAGAGAAGAACATCCTAAATCATGATTACAATAGCCTACATCCGTTAAAATATGGATGCTCTGCTACTAGAGAGGACAAAAGATCCATGTATTCAAAAAATGGTTGTTGTGGGAGAGCAGGACAGGAAAGCAGATATTAGTTCCAAAATCTTCTTGCCTTCATTATTTACTGGTTTAGATGTAGTCTCGCAAATTCAATTGCTTCATCCTATAGCCATCTCTCAGCCAGTCTGGGACAATGCAAACTTTAAACTGCTTTGTGATTTAGACAGTGCATTCAACAGAGCTCAGTGGTCTGAAGTTCGGGACCCGTGGCCACCAGCTTTGTAGCAGCACGGATGGTGCTGGCATCAGGTTGGAGGGCTTGGTTGCTAGGGCAGATAGGTGACGTCATTCCTTCCTTACATCTCCTTTGGGCTCTCAGTTTCCACATGAATAAAATGATAGACTTGGAACCTGTGGCCTTTCATCTCCTTTGAGACTTCACCAGGAGTGATCCCGTGAGCCCGGGATGCAGGAGGGGCTTTTGTGGCAGAGATGTGGCAGAGAGAGAGGAGTAGGGTGTGAGCAGAGGGCTTCATTGTATGTTTTTAAAAGTGCATTGGTTGGCTTGGTTTGACTGACATTCATTTCAGTATGTAATCTGTGTAACACTAGGAATGCGCCCTTTCGCTGCTTTTTCATGCGAGCTTTTGGAACCTGTGAGCGTGTACACTCACAGATGAGCATGTACACTCACAGATGAGCGTGTACACTCGCAGATGAGCGTGTTCACTCACAGATGAGTGTGTTCACTCACAGATGAGCATGTACACTCGCAGATGAGCGTGTTCACTCACAGATGAGCGCGTACACTCGCAGATGAGCGTGTACACTCGCAGATGAGCGTGTACACTCGCAGATGAGCTCATGGCCACCAGTCAAGGTGCAGGAGCAGAGTGGGTGTAAGGGACCTCCAGGCTCCTTCCCCTCCGAGGCTGCCACAACCTCAGCTCCAGTCTTATCCCTGTGCTTGTGGATAGGCGAGGCGTGGAGCACAGGTAAGGCAGGGAGATAACAAGGGGAGAGTGGGGCTCAGATGTAGTCCCAGCTCCCACGAAGCCCAGGGTCGGTGACTGGGCTGCCACAGCTGATGAGCACCTACCCAGCCCGGCCCTGCGGGATCAAAGAGCACAGCGTGAGCAGAGTCACCCGTGGAGTGGCCGGGAGTCCACGGACCTGTGTGGTGGACAGGTGGAGGTCGGCTGGAGGGAGTCTAATCCGTTCGTCTCCTTTCAGAATTTCAGCTGATCCTCACCATCGTGGGCACCATTGCTGGCTTCCTCATCCTCTCCTTGGTGATTGCCCTCATCGTCTCAGCAAGGTAAGAGGACGGGGTGCCACCCCCGTAGCACACAATGCTTGCTTGCTTTCTCTCCCCCCCCCTCTTTATTTATTTATTTCTTTTTTCTTTCTTTTTGTGGGTCATGGGGCTTGAACTCTGGGCCCGGCATTGTCCCTGGGATCTTCAGTTCAAGGCTACCACCCTACCCCTAGAGCCACAGCACCACTTCCCATTTTCTAGTGATTAATTGGAGATAAGAGTCCCAGGGTCTTTAGTGCCGGGGCTGGCTTTGAATCTCGATCCTCAGATCTCTGCCTCCTGAGTAGCTAGGATTACAAGTGTGAGCCACCACTCCCGGCTTAGACACTAACTGGTTTTCTCCTGTGGACAAGGGAGGGGACTTGCGGGAGAAGATCTCTACTACCCTGACTCGTCTCTTTGTCATACCTTCATTTTCCTCTGAATGTCTAAGTATATGTGATCCTGGAAGTAGAACAGAATCTAATAATCACTGTAAAGGTGGTGCCAGTGGCTCTCACCTGCAATCCTAGCTACTCAGATGGCTGAGGTCTGAAGTTTGTGGCTAGAACGTGTGTGAGGCTCTTATTCTCTAATTAACCACCCAAAAGCTGGAAGTGGAGGTATGGCTCAAGTAGTAGGGTGTTAGCCTTGAGGAAAAACAAACAAAACAAAAACAAAAACAACGTGAGGGACATTACCCAGGCTGCCTGAGTTCAAGCCTCAGTACTGGTACCCCTCCCCCCCAACATGTACACACACAAAAGAGAGGAACTGTTTGTTTTGAAAAATAGCATTTATGTCAAGGAGCCTTCTGCCAATGTCACATCCTAATTCTTGTCCTAATTGCTTTCAGATCAAAGAACAAACACAAAAAAGTAGAAGAACAGCACTTGGTCAACAACGACTTTCAGAGCCTGCGTCTGCAGCACACTGGCTTCAGCAACGCGGGGGCAGAAGGGAACATATTCCCCAAAGTCAGAACCTCGGCCACCAGAGACGGCCCCTCACAGAACCCCTACATCAGCCAGAGGAAAATCCCGCGCCCCGACTACTAAGTGAGCCCCTCTGTTTGGCTTTGCGAAGTGAAGTGCTTAGGACAGAAATGGCACACACACACACACGCACACACACACGCACACATGTGCACACACGCGCGCACATACATACACACACGCGCGCGCACACACACACGATGTTTGTCTACATCCATCCATCACTAGCCCAAAGTTTTTTTTGTTGGTACTAGAATGGGAACTCAGGCCTCACACTCAGTACTCAAATGAAAATGCAAAAAAGTATAAAACAAATGAACAAAAAACTCAAAACCAAACAACAAAAAACCGTCCCTAAGGAAGAATAGGGAGAACGCTGAAGAAGACAAAAATAATGTTGAGAACTCACAGATCTAAATTATCTCATGTGTGCCTGTTGGGAGTGATTTTTCTGAGACCTATCTCTGTTAATCTCTCTGTCTAGAATGGGGAAAAAATGTGGATGCCTCCATCTCCCCAGCCATCTCCACCATGATTTTGAGATACAGGACAGTGATCAGCATGAAGCCCTGGCCTCTGGTATTTCCCTTGGTCAGCACCCATTGATCCCTCTAAATGCTGACGAGAAGCACAGCTTGTTAAAGTGCCTATGAAATTAAATGTGCATATGTGCTATCAGCACTTGTAAGATAATTGATTTTCTCCAATCTGTCCCCAGTACTAAGACGGTGGCTGGGTTTTCTTCTTTTCCTGATGGCAACACAATCATTTCCAGTGTGGAGGACAGTCGCAGCATTCCTCAAGCCTAGCAGATGGCTGCTCTATAGAGGCACAACTACAGAGATGGATGCGTGGCCCGATCCTTCTGGGAGCCTGGCACACCAGCCCTGCAGGGGGGGAATGAAGGCATGACATTTCTTAGGGTCCAATCCTTTCAAGGATTTAGCCATCCATGAATCGCCAGGAGTTTGTGATAGGGTTTCACCTCAAGAATGGGAAAGAAGTCTTCAACCTTTTCAAGAGGATTTACTGAGACTGTAAGAACTTTTGGATGTTAATGAGAAGGTTCAGACTAGAAATATTCTCCAGGAGTATGACATGGAGTTTGTGAAATCCTAGTGGGCCTGAGAGGCAGAGAGAGAAGAGCCTGATCTGGGCCAGCAGGGATTGCTGTGGTGGGAAAGTGAGTAAGGTACCAGGCTAGAGACTCTCCTGGGAGCAGATGGGCCCACCTGAGTGCTGTTCTGCACAGACACAGAGCCTGGGAACTAGGTAAGGGCCAGAAGCTATCAGCAATCAGTATGAACCCCCCTGACATCACAGCCTTTGTGTGGCTCAGGGTCAGAGCTGTGTCCACAAGTCCAGATACCCAGCCTCGTGACACAAATTCCATCCATGCTTCACCCAGGCCCCATTCTGCTCTGGTGACACAGGCTAGCTATAACCACCAACACACACAAGCACATCTACACACTAATGGGGCAACCACATCCAGCAAGTTGTTTTTGTTGTTGTTAATAGTATCCTATATTTATATCTGATATTTGGTCCTCTTGTAAGGTATTTTTATCTGCTATTGTTATTTGTTCGTGATTGTCAATTGTGGAAGAAAATGCAATAAAAGTCTTTGATAGGGGTTGTCCTTTGTTGAGGGCGTTGGTAATACACCGTCAGTTTCATTTTAAATAGCAAATGAGGCGTGCCGCACTGGAATGACTGAATGGACTGTCCTCATTAGGGGAAACACCAGGATAATACTGTAATATGTTGTAGATACAGCCCACTCCCGCTCTATGACCAAGCAGCCTAAGCAGGCTAAGTAGGCTGAGCCTACTCCCAGGCGGCCCCTGGTGGGCTCAAGCTAATCAGTGGATTCCTGTCCATTGTTTCCACAAAGTGGTTGACTTAGGCACGAGTTCCTGGAGATGAGGATACAACGGCTCATCACCGACACAGAGGCTCAGAATCGAGAGCCCCAACCTTCCAGTTATCTAGGTTACAGAATTAGGTCTAGGGGATTTCCAGCTAAGTCACTACATAATTGGCTAATGTTTTGCAAGCTAGTCTTATCACAATCTTATTGTAAAGAATGTTAACAATGCCATCTTTGGGCAACATCTGGAGCTCTGGGGCTTGTCAAGGCACCTGGTGACTGGCTGTTGCTGAGGCGGTTTGGGGGAAAACATAATTGAGACACTAAAGTTCCAGGAACTTTAGTCTGTATCTTTGGTAACAGGCCCTCCTGTAAAATGGAGCCTGAGTTCAAAATGGCTTCATCGTGGTTAAGGCTCCATATGGCTTAAGTGGTAGAGGTCTAGTCTTGAGAAAGCCCAAGGGCAGTGCTCAGGCCCTGAGTTCAAGCTCCAGGACTGGCAGAAAGAAAAAGAAAGAGAGAAAGAAGAAAGAAAGAAAGAAAGAAAGAAAGAAAGAAAGAAAGAAAGAAAGAAAGAAAGAAAGAAAGAAAGAGAGAGAGAGAAAGAGAGAGAGAAAAAGAGAGAAAGAGAGAAAGAGAGAGAAAGGAAAGGGCAGAACCAGAAGAACCACAGAGAGATGGAGCTTCATCTTGATTGAACTGTACCAGATGCCTCTGAATCTCTTTTGCCGTCAGGCCGGTTTGAGTATCTGCCTGTTGTTTGTTGCTGAAAGCATCCTCACTGATACTGCATGTGTTTACTCTTGTGTTCTCAAAGGCAAATGGAATAAAACAAAAGTGGAATAAAACACACTTTTAGGAGCTGAAGTTGTTAATGCAGAAGTAACTTTATAATGGATTTGTGGGGGGGGGGGGAGGCGATGCTGGCATTAAAGCCAGGACAATTGCCTAGGCTGGAGAAGTGCTCTACCACTGAGCTACACCCTTGGTCACAGACATAACTAAACCGGCCAACCTGTGCAACTTGCCGTCACAGACTATCTCCTTCCTATTTGGAGGTGGGTTAGGATTTGGGCCTAGCAGTAGGCTGTGAAGCCGTTTTCTAACAAGCGCCCCCTGCTGTCCCTCTGACCCACAGCTTGCCTGTCGCTTCTCAAAGACCCTGAACTACACAAACCCTGGGCTTCCTGAACCATTACTCTTCAGAGGCATTCATTGCTCTCCTTTGAATAAGAATAATGTTCCAAACCTGTATGTATAAAATATTGGTGAGAATGCCTTCTGTGTTCACAGTTGTTTAGGTTCTTATATTCATCCTTCGCATCTCCCCCTTTGCTTTTGCAAAGGTTTTCTAACATTGTTTGGCAATTTTGTAGGATAGGCAGAGTGAACTTTCTAAGAAGCAGATCAGATTCCTGACATTCCCTTGCAGGAGCCTGGAGAGACTAGAGCTCATACTATTGGCTGGACTCCAGTGGCCTGTCTCTTCTGGACACACACACACACACACACCCCACACCTGCTGTTCCCCCGACACATCTCTACCTTCAACATATGATGTCCTTCCATCCGAATGCCCCTTCCCTTCAAATGTCTAATGTCTCAGCCTGTTTGGATGGCTGTTGACTGAGGAGCTTGTAAAAAACAACAAAAAACAATTTCTCAGCTGTGAAGATCGGAAGATTTGGTGCTGAAAGATTTGGTGTTTGCTGGAGGCCTATTTCCCCACTACATGACTTTCGTGATCTCACAGGTAGGGAAAGGGTCTCTCTGGGCCTCTTCTATGTGGGCGCTAATCTCATTCATAAGGGCTCCATCCTTATGACCTAATCACCTCCCAAAGGTCCTCCCTCTTTTTTGGGTTGGGGGACAGAGTTTCAGTATAGAGCCCAGGTTGGGCCTGAACTCACTATGTAGCCACAGGTGGGCCTTGAACTGGTAATCTTCCTGTTTCTGCTTCCAAATACTGGGATGATAGGTGTGTACCACCACAACTGACAGTGGCAGTGGCAGACAAGCCCCATTTTCTAGGACCTTCATCTTTAACACATAAATCGAGGAGCTATAATTTGGATCTTGTGGTCTCACATGTTTGTTAAAGGTTTGATTGCCAGCTAGGGACAGTTGTAGGGAGGTACTTGAATCTTCAGGAGGTGGGGCCTGGCAGAAGGAAGTGAGGTCACTGGGGGTGGGCTCTTGGAAGGGATATTAGGATCCTAGCCCTCCTCTGTTCTTTGCTTCCTGGCTGCCATAAGATGCTCCCATGATTTACTCCATAGGTCAAGCACAGAAGAGCCACATTCTCATGGACTGAAACTTCTGAAATTGTGAGTGAGAATAAAGTTTTCCTCTTAAGTTGATTTATTTCTGCTATTTGTTTTGGTAATTTGGGTGGAGAACCAAACATTTAGGCCACGGCATCTAATAAATACCTCCACCTGATTAACCAGCAAAGCCATGTTCTCCTCTGCCAGCTTTTCCCATCCTCCCCTTCTCTCATGTCCCCAGCTGGGCCTGGGAATGTCCAGGAAAGAGGTTGTGTACTGGTGACTCTGCTCCCTTCTTGCCAACACCATGTCTGCAGTAGAATGAACATATAAGCCAGGCATGCATGCCTGTAATCGTAGTTACTCAGGATGCTGAGATCTGAGGAGCAAGGTTCAAAGCCAGTCACGACAGAAAAGTTCATAAGTCTCTTATGTCCAATTAACCAGCAAAAGTCCAGGAATGGGGCTGTGGCTCAAGTGCTAGAGCACTAGTCCTGAGGGAGGAAGCTAAGGGAAAGAGCCCAGGCTCCTGAGTGCCACCGTGCTCACAAAAAGAAACCAGGATACCAGAGTAGAAGACTAGACTCCTCCAGCTCAGGCCTGAGCACTGTGGACACGATCCTGACTGTGGCGATGGTTTTATCTCCAGATTGTCTTCTTTATACATGTAGCATATTGTGTGTCCATGCAACCGCAACCAAGCCCTGTTCTTGACGTTGGGACTGGAGTAGCATTTAGGGGCCTCTCTGATCTTGGGGGAGACATCCTTCTGGCACACCCCTAAGGCAGGATTGAGAGAGGGCAGGCCCAGATCATTCTGCTGGAACTACCATTGAGCTACAAAGCCCACCCAAATAAAGGTGATTTCTCCTTCCTCCCAGTACTTACGCGTTCCAGGCCTGGATACTGTCCCTTAGCTTTTTTTACTCATTGTTGGCACTCTACCACTTGAGTCACAACTACACATATGGCTTTTTTTGACGGGGGGTTAATGGGAAATAAGAATCTCACAGACCTTCCTGTACAGGCTTGCTTTAAATCTCAATCCTCAGATCTCTGCCTCCTGAGGCTAGTATTATTCGGGTGAGCCATTAGCGTCCAGTGATTTGTTCTTGTTTTGTTTTATTGACATACTGTCTGGCTGTGTATTTCTGGCCAATCTTGAGTTCACAATTTCTGATTCAGCCTCTTGACAGCTGGGATTGCAGGTATGTGCCACCATGCCTGGTGTAAAACCACTGCGTTAGACCAGGGGCTTGGCCCCTCACAGCCAAGACCAAGCTCACACCAGTTTCTATGCTTCCCTTGAGAATCTAGAAGTCAAATCTGTTATGGATGAGAAGCACTGGTGAGTCACACCTCTAATCCTAGCTACTCAGGAGGCTGAGATCTGAGGATGGAGTTTTGAAGGCAGATAAGAGTCTTCACCGCAAGAAAAGCCAGAAATGGAGCTGTGGCTCAAGTTGGGGAGTGCTAGCCTTGAGCACAAAAGCTCAGGCTCTGAGTTCAAGCCCCAGAATTGAGAAAGGGCTGGGGAGAGCCCTAGTGGATTCCAAGCTCCCCCAAAGAGAAACTGATTAATTATCCGGGTGTGTCAACACCAAAGCCACCTGAGACTGTAAATCTTGGAGGCAGTTTTAACACCCTCATCCTCCGATCCCTCCATTAGCATCCTTTCCTTTTTTGTAGCTGGGCAAATTCAGTGATCACCAGGTGGCGCTGTCTCCTATGGCTTGTAGAAAACTGTGGGACACTTTTTTTCCCCCCAGGGTAGGGTGGGGTGGGGTGGGGTGTGAGGTGCCAGGTACCAGTCCTAGGGCTTGAACTAAGAGCCTCGGTACTTGCATCCCTGAGCTTTTGTGCTAAAGACGAGCACACTTTGCCACTTGAACCACACCTCCACTTTTGGTATTTAGTTGGAGATAAGTCGCACAAATTTTCCTGCCTAGTCTGGCTTTGAATCTTGATTCTCAGATCTCAGTGTCCTGAGTAGCTAGGATTATAGGAATCTGACTAGACCCATTCTTTAAAAAAACAAACAAAACCCAAAACAAAAATCAACCCCAAGCTGTGATAAATGGCTTTTAATGTAACAGTTCTAAACAATTTCACCCTTGGATTCTACAATTCTTGCTCTGGTGCCAGGGGAGCACAAATAAAACTCAGCTCAGTGCTGGCGAAATAGTTAATCATTCTTACCTGCATATACATTGTCCTTTTGTCACTTACGCCACACTTGTAAACATGGCTTTTTGCTGGCTATTTTGGAGATGGAGTGTTTTCCCTGTCGTAGTACTGGGGCTTGAACTCAGGGCATCAAGTACTTACTTGGCTCTTTCTTTCTTTCTTTCTTTCTTTCCTTCCTTCCTTCCTTCCTTCCTTCCTTCCTTCCTTCCTTCCTTTCTTCCTTTCTTTTGCCAGTCATGGGGCTTGAACTCAGGGCCTGAGCACTGTCCTTGGACTTTTCTCAAGGCTAGAGCTCTACCACTTGAGCCACAGCACCACTTCCAGCTTTTTTTCTATGCATGTGGTACTGAGGAATTGAACCTAGGCCTTTGTGCATGCTAGGCAAACCCTCTATCACTAGGCCAAACTCCCAGCCCACATTGTCCTTTTTACTAGTTTTAGAACTATGTGTTTTCATGTAATGGAATTTCAGATGGAACCAGGGCCTGGCACATGTTGGGCACAGCGTTTGTATACTCAGCCTCTGTAACTGCATGAAATGCTAGTGTCTTGTCGCATGAGACTTGGTACAATTGTTCAGATAATCAACATTTTATTTAGTGGCCATTTTATAAAACAAACTCATTGTCATGGAAACAAAATGAAACAGAAGCAGCTAGTGGAGTGGGTCATGTGGCAGAGTGGCAGAGTACCTGCCTAGCCTGCGTGAGGTCCTGAGTTCAAGCCCCCAAATCATCGTGATAAGAAACAAAAGGTTATCATGAGCAGGAGGCTTCTGTCTGCCATCAGCTTTCATGAAGGCTGTAAGGTGTGGCAGGGATTTCTCCCCCCAAGCACTGAGATTTCTGAGTCCTCCCCTTGGACGAAGCTGGGGAGCGCAGGATCCTGCAGGGGAGAATGGGGTGTCCTCAGACCTCAGGGCTGAGATATGGATTTTTGGTTCAAAGACAGAATCCTGGGACAAACCATCAAAGGCCTCATCTCTCCTGCCCGGATGGGATTGTCTTCTGAGGTTGTGTGGTCCCTGGGGGCAGAGGTGGGGAGGCCATTGCTTGCAGAGGGGAGGGCCCGGCCTAAACCCTGCAGCATCCCTCTGCTCATGGTAGATGCTCAGTTAGAGCTTCTGCCTGGCACAGATGAACCCCTTTCCTCATCATGCTAATGAGCCTGGCAGCACAAGGACTTAAAACTCAAGGGCTCACAATTTCTAGCATGAGCTTCAGCACTTGGGCCAGACCTCCAGCATAGGTACTGTGAGCCAGGCAGCTCCAGAGTTGCCTGTGTGTCAGTGAGTGACAGTTCCCCCCTCCCCACTCCCCTGCCATGCTGGTGTTTGGACCCAGGGCCTTGCACTTACTAAGTAGGCATTCAACTACTTTGAATCACTTGCAGCACTTTTTGCTTGCTTGCTTGCTTACTTGCTTATTTATTTATTTATTTAATTTATTTATTTATTTATTTATTTATTTATTTATTTTGTGGGTCGTGGGGCTTGAACTCGGCCTGGGCACTGTCCCTGAGCTCTTCAGCTCAAGGCTAATGCCCCACCCTTGAGCCAAGCCCCATTTCTTGTTTCTAGAGGTTAATTGGAGATAAGAGTCTCAGGTCCTTTAGTGCCTGGGGTGGCTTTGAACCTTGATCCTCAGATCTCAGCCTCTTGAGTAGGTAGGATTACAGGCGTGAGCCACTGACCCTGGCTGCGTTCTACCATCTGAGTCTCAGCTCTACTTTTTGGTGATTAATTAGAGATGAGTCTCATAGACCCTTATGTGGTGGATGGCTTTGAACCTCAATCCTTGCCTCTTGAGTAGCATTATAGGCATGAACCCCCAGCACCCCATCACACCTGCCATTTTTTTAAGGATGTTTAACTTGTTCTTTGATTCTCAAGAGAAGTGAAAAAGAATCCTGAAAGTGTGAATTCAAATAGACATTTGGACAGTGGACCCCATCTGACTATTATAAGCAAGCAGTGTCTGTTTTTGATCAGACATGTTTCTGATGACTGCCTCCCTGGCAGATGCAGGCTCCTTCCTGTGACGTTGTTGGTCTCAGTCCAGTACTGGGTCAGGATGGGAATTCTGGGGACAGCTGACCAGGCTCTGTCCTCTCTTCCTTCGTGACTCAGTACTTATTTCTGAGGACTGGATATACGCACCTGTACTTCCCCGTGTCCCCCACTGTGGGGCGCTGTGATAGAATTACCACAGATGGCCCTGCTGATAGTAGAAAAGCTGGCAGGGATTTGTAGATGGCAGAATAAGTGGCTAAACCCAAACCAGCCTGACAAAGAAACGGGCGTTGGGGCTACACAAGAACAAGAAAGTAGGCCAAAAGAATGAAGAAATAAGGACGGAACATTAAACCTTTTCATCACATCCTTATAAGAAACAGAAAGGAGATTCATCAGTCAGAAAGCCTTCAAGGACACCAATTCTCCCTAGGCCAAGTTCAGTAAGGAGGAAGAAGGCCAAGATGGGTTGAACTGCTATCTTCCCCATGGCGCGCCTCTCTCTCTCTCTCTCTCTCTCTCTCTCTCTCTCTCTCTCTCTCTCTCTCTTCTCTTCTCTTCTCTTCTCTTCCCTTCCCTTCCCTTCCCTTCCCTTCCCTTCCCTTCCCTTCCCTTCCCTTCTCTTCTCTTTTCTCTTCTCTTCTCTTCTCTTCTAATATACTTTTGCATTATCTTTACTTATCTTGCATCTTACACGTTTTCTCTTGCCAGACACAAGAACTGAAGTTGTTTAACGACCCTAAACTTTCTGGTAACATATTGGTTCACTAGCCAGGACGTTAGGGTTTCAGAGTCCTTTTCTGACTTGGACTCACTGAATAGCTTACACTGTCATCAGCAGGTATGTCCAACCTCAGCTCGTCCCTTGCAAGACTCATGGCCTTTGTAAACTTCCTGTCAGCCGGGGCTCTGGAAGGCTTCACAAGGGAGGCAACACTGGAGCTGGGTAAGGAAAGATAAGTAAGGGTTTACCAGTCAGACTGAGTCTGGTGGCTCATGCCTATAATCCTAATTACTCTGGAGGCTGAAATCTGAGAATCACAGTTCAAAGCTAGCCTAGGCAGAGAAGACTACGAGTCTCTTATTTCCAGTTAACCATCAGAGAGTTGCCCCCTCCGCCCTGGATTCCTGGGCTACTGCTTTTTCCGTTGTACCGGGTGTTCTGAGCATCTGTAATTAGTAAGGCATTCTTTAAGCCCGTCTTCCTGTGTGTGGGCCTCTCAGGTGCTCTGGGGACAGCCATGAGTCTAGTTGTCTCAAGTTAGTGCTTGTGAACATCCTGCCTCAGGACTTGCTTGGCTCCACCTTCCGCTGTGTTTGGAAAACATCTCTTTCTTTAGGTCTGAGACGGGGACTGAAACTTAGTCTTTGAAACTTTTGCCCACTGACTGGTACTCTACCAACTAAGCATGCCTCCAGCCCCATCTCTTTTCTTTTTTTCGCTATGTAGCTCAGCTAGCCTCGCTCTCATGATCCATCTGGGATTAGAAGTGTTGGGATTACAGGCTTGTATCTCCACACCAGATTTGAAAAACCAGTGGTGACTTATTTGGGGATATCCAGAAATCTCCCCATCATTTCCTAATTTTTTTTTTTTTTTGGCTACTACTCTTGAGAGGCACTCAAGGTAGGCCCTCAGTGATGACTTAACTGTGGTTTAGTAATGAATGCTGTCAGCCCCGTGGAACAAAAGTTTACCTTGCTTCCGAGTCCCACCACTTTGAAGATTAGTGGTAGTAACAGGTCAGCCCTAAGAAATCATCAGAGTTCACATTCCATTTTCGGAAATACAAGGTAGATTTTCTGAACACCTACTGTGTGCTAGGTAGTTTTAAATTCATCTGCCAATTTCACCTCACTTATTTTCTGAAAAAAAAAATCACAAGTAGAGAAATGCCATTGTACTTTAGAAATTATGACAATATGTCCTCAAACCCACTCCTATGATTTTAAGACAGAAATTCCTTCCCAACTAAAGCAGAGAACAATGGATCCTGGAGTCAGGAGATGTGGCGCTTGCTTTATTACCACTTCTCTGAATCATGTCTGTGTGTGGATGTTGAGCTGTATGAACTAGACATGTCTGGAGTTTGGGCAGTGGCACCCATCTTTTGGGCCTCTCTGAGAGTGGTGATTCAGCTCTGTTTGTCTTTTATGAGGATCTTGGGAACTCTGCACCTGGAGTTATTACAGGAGACATTGGCTGGATGCAGTGGCAAATGTCAGCCATCCCTACCTACATAGAAGGCTGAGACTGGGGGGATCGTGGTTCCAGGAAAAGTTGGGTGTAAACGTGAGATGCCATCTCAGTCAGCAGCTTGACGCAGCAGTGAGGTGCTGTGCACCTGTCTTCCTAACAACGTGGGAAGCACAGATAGACAGACCATGGTCCAGGCTGGACATACATATAAGACTGTACTTGAAAAATAGCAAGATATGGGGCCGGGAGTTTGGCCTAGTGGTTAAAGTGCTTGCCTAGCATGCATGAAGACCCGGGTTCGATTCCTCGGTACCACATACATAGAAAAAAGCTGGAAGTGGTGCTGAGGCTCAAGTGGTAGAGCTCTAGCCTTGAGAAAGTCCAAGGACAGTGCTCAGGCCCTGAGCTCAAGCCCAGGACTGGCAAAAAAAAGAAAGAAAAATAGCAAGATATAAAAAATCTCGGGGTGTAGCTCAAGAGGTAGAGTGCCTGCCTAGCAATCACAGGGCCTTGAGATCAACCCCATTAGCTTCCAAACCAGGGAGAGTCTGCTGTCTGCCATGCTTCACTGAACACCTCTCATGAGATAAACTTTGCACTTTTTAATCTCCTTACTTGGTTTTTAATTGACTCATGAAATTATACATGTTTATGGGATACCATGAATGTTTGGATACATACATCCATTGTATGGAGATAAACTCTTTTTTATTTCTCATATTTTTCTTGTCTGTTGTGGGATTTGACCTCAGGCCCGGGCACTGTACCTGAGCTTTTCTACTTAAGGCTAGTGCACTTCCGTTTTGAGCCATAGTGCCACTTCTGGTTTTCTGGTGGTTAATTGGAGGTAAGAGTCTCATGGACTTTCTTATCTAGGCTGGCTTTGAGTTGCTATCCTCAGCTCTCAGCCTCCTGAGTAGCTAGCATTGCAGACGTGAACCCCTAGCACCCAGAAGATAGACTTTTTTTTTTTTTTTTTTTTTGCCAGTCCTGGGGCTTGAGCTCAGGGCCTGAACACTGTCCTTGGGCTTTTTCCTCAAGGCTTGCACTCTGCCACTTGAGCCACAGCACCATTTCTGGCTTTTGCTGTGTATGTGGTACGGAGGAATTGAACCCCGGTCTTCATGCATGCTAGGCAAGCACTCTACCACTAGGCCAAACTCCCAGCTTACTTTTTTTTTTTTTTAACAGATAAATGTTTTTTTTTGTTTTGTTTTGTTTTGTTTTCCACCAGTCCTAGGCCTTGAGCTCAGAGCATGAGCACTGTCCTTGGGCTTTCTCAAGGCTAGAGCTCTACCACTTGAGCCACAGCACCATTTCTGGCTTTTTTCTATGTATGTGGTACCAAGGAATCGAACCTGGGTCCTCGTGCATGCTAGGCAAGCACTCTACCACTAGGCAAAACTCCTGGCCCAGATAAATGTTTTTAAAACTTACTTTTGGTAGTACTAAGGCTTAAACTGAAGATCTGATGCTTCTAAATAAACCCTCTACTATTTGAGCCATGGTCTCCATTGTGCAGAAATAATCTTTAATGCTGGCATGCAGACTTGTGATAGTTATTTTGACATCCTTGAAGCTTGAACTCAGAGCCTTAGCTTTTTTTTTATCCAGGCTAGTTCTCTCCTATTTGAGCTGTACTTTCACTTCTGACTTTTTGGTAGTTAATTGGACTTTTTTGCCTAATTTCAAACTGCAGTCCTCAGAACTGAAGATTATAGGCCCAAGCCATTGGTGATTTGTGACATCCTTTGGAGTGTCTAAGGCTGAGTGTAGTTTCTAGGAGGCTAAATGTGATGGTGAACCTGAGAAGAAGCTCTGGTGGTTACTGCATGCTTCGTATTTAGTTGTTTCTGGAATATCGAAGCGGGCAATGACAGATCTCCATCAACACTGGGAAAAAATCATCAAAGACCCCAAGGTTCCATGGACCAAAGCTGTGCTGCTATTGGTGGTGTTCGCCCTGGGGAGAGATGAGAGACTGAGTGTCTCCCCTGCAAACAGGCTCTGCCACCTTCTACCTAGGGTGTGTTCAAGGCTCCAGGCCTCCTCTAGGGCAGTGGTTTTTCCTGCAGAATGGTTTCTAGTGGGTAGATCAGCTTGTAGACACCAGAGCAGCTGCCTGGCACTGAACACTTTTGAGTCCCCATTTAGTGATTGTAGAGCCAGCTCTGGCAGGGACAGAGCGGTCGCCACCCCTAGCAGCCGGCTGAGGTCTAGAGAACAGGCGGTTGCATCACTGCTTGCCTAGCTGATGACTTGAGGATCAGACGTCAGTTCTTCTGCATCTGATCCTTCCATGGAAATGAAATGGCTCTACTGATGCTTAAGAGGATGAGATCTGAGGACTGTGGTTCAAAGCCAACCCAGGCAAGAAAGTCCGGGCAAGAGACTAATATCTCTAATTAACCACACACTGTGACGAGAGATGTGGTTCAAGTGCTAGCTAGCCTTGAACAATAAAAAGCTCAGGACAGCACTTAGGCTCTGAGTTCAAGCCTCAGCACAAGCACCAAAAAAGAAAATCAAATGTGAAGGTCAGGTTCTATTTAAAGGGGGTGAGGTAGGGCAGCGGCCAGAGAAACAGGTCAAAGTCAGGCCCCAGCTGGTGGCTACCCTTGGCCTAGTCTGCTTCCTGCAGACCTGCTCTCCAGCGGTTGTTCAAGTCTCCATTCTTTATTCCCCACCCCACCCCAAAACATGGCCTCCAAGAAGGATAGGGAGGGGGTCTAGCCTGCTTTGTCATTTTGTTGTTGATGTTGCTTATACTGGGGCTTGAACTCAGGGCCTCGTGGTCTTGTTTAGCTTTTTTGCTTTGACAGCTTTTTGAAAGGCTTTCAAATGACTATGAATCACTGTCTTAGGAACACTGGTGTACTCAAGACAAGACACCAGAGAGAAGGTGGGGTGACAAAGGGAGTGTGGGGTGAAGGCAAGGAGGAGAATAAAGACAGTGGTCCTCAGGTGGCCTGGGGGGGCGGGCGGGGAGGGGTGAAGCCCAGCCTCCTGGAGCATTCCTGCTATTGCTTTCTTTCCTCGGGTCTTTCCTCTATGGCTGTGGGTTCAGGACCTCTGTTGTACCCCTCTGTTTCTGTGGCAGTTCCCCACAGGCCAAATCTGTGTGGACTATTCCTGGGCTGTGTCCCTCCCCCATTTCCTGCCCACATCTTTGTCCATAGCACTTACTCAAGAAGACTCTGAGCATGACTGGTATTTTTCTCTTTCTCCCTCTCCGTCTCTCTCCCCTCCCCACTTGTTTTCATTCATTGTACTTGACTGGAAAACAATCTCTAACCTTCAGGCAATGTGAAGTAACTTCTAGAAAAAGACAGGCAAGGGCCGGGAGTTTGGCCTAGTGGTAGAGTGCTTGCCTAGCATACATGAAGACCCCGAGTTTGATTCCTTGGTACCACATACCTAGAAAAAGCTGGAAGTAGTGCTGAGGCTCAAGTGGTAGAGCTCTAGCCTTGAGAAAGTCTAAGGACAGCAATCAGGCCCTGAGCTCAGGGCCAGGACTGGCAAGAAAAAAAAAAAAAAAAAAAAGACAGGCTTTCCTGGACTGGAAAAGGGGAATTCAGAGACTTCAGCAGAGACTTTCCTCAGGTCTAAGGCCTACTGACAATTTTAAAGGAGTGCTTCTAAAAAGAAAACAAGCATGGTAAGTATCACAAGACTACTATAATTCTATTAATAGATGCTATTTAAAAATACTTTGGTTTATGAGAGCTGGAAAATATACATTCCCTCTGGAATATGTCATCTTAAAAGTATTTTTCAAACCTTTGAAAAATTGCGCTCAGAAGGAAATAAACCACAATGAATATTTCCAGAATTGATAATTACATGATTAGAGAGGTCAGGAACCCCACCACTTATTTACTAAGGGTGTACTAAGTACTACATAAATACATTTAAAATGTTTATGTGGGCTTCTTCACAGACTCAGAAATACGGCATTTCTATAACTAACAACTATGTTTATGCATGAAAAGCAGCAACAATCCAGGCACCAGTGGCTCACACCTGCAATCCTACCTCCTGAAACTAGAAAGATCAAGGTTCAAAACCAGCTTGGGCAGGAAAGTTAGACTCCATTTCAGTGGAAGACACTGGGCATAGTGATAACACCTGTTATCCTAGCAGTGGGCTTGCTCAACAAGTAGAAGGCCCTGAATTTTAACTCCACTATAGATCTCAAAAAAAAAAAAAAGTTACAACAAACAGAAACATTTTCCCTTTGTTGACATTTGCTGTCAAGACCTGTTTGATACTCTGTCTCCTAAAGTAAAATTTCAAATTCCACACACCTCACTCAACATCCCAATTGTTCATGCTTAAGCTAAAAACAAGCGAGCAATCAACCAATTAGTCAACCAGCCTACCAATCAGCTAACCACCTAACTAAACTACTAATCAACCAACCTACCAACTAACCAAACAACCCACCCACCAATCAGCCAACCAATCAACCAACCAGCCAACCGAATGGCTAATGATCACTGAGGATCTACTACAGGGCAGTTGACAACCAGGGAACCTAGTGTGTGCCATCCCCTGGGATCATCTGTCATCCAGGTGTCTCTTTTACTTTTAGGTCAGTCCTCAGCTTCTCTCTACTGGCCCATAGCTGGTGCCGTGTTAGTTTTTCCTAACAATGACCATGGTATACACAAGGAGAGAAAATTTTATGGTGGAACATTTTCCTGTGAAAAAGAATATAATTTTTCAAATAAAAAACCTCAAAAGAAAATTATATCTATATTTCATGTCTTTTATGTCAGACTTTTTTTTACTGAGGTCATTACCCAGGTAATGACCATCAAGAGTGGAATAAACTAAGCATGTGACCTAAGCGAGGATGAGCTGGGCTATCCTTGTTTCCCCCTGCTGTAAATTTCCCCTGCATATTAAACTGCAACTATGGATCATAGTTGGGGGGAGGGTTGTTGGAAGAGGGACAGTCCTGGGGCTTGAACTCAGGGTCTAGACACTGTCCCTTTTTTAATCAAGGTTGATACCCTACCACTTAAGCCACAGCTTCACCTCTGGCCTTTCGGTGATTAATTGTAGCTAAGGGTCCTATGGACTTTCCTGCAGAGATGGCTTTGAACTATGGTCCTCATATCTCAGCCTCCTGAGTAGTTAGGATTACAAGTATGGGTCACTGGTGCAGGCTATGAATCTGACCTGGATTATAGGCAGAATTGTCCGATCTGAGAACTCACTATGGGAATGAGCACACAAACCTGAACTGTGACATAGGAAAACTTTAAGCGATTTGACTTTAAAGTCTTTTTATTGTTTGTGCAGTACTGGGTCTTAAATGTAGGGATTGGCATATACTAGACAAGCACTCGACCACTAAATGGTATCCCTTGCCCTAAGTGGTCTTTTTGTAATATAAAATTTATCATTTTAAGTGTACCATTTGGTGGCACTAGTGTCTTCATCATGTTGTGCAACCATTCCAGGACTTTTTCATTATCCCCAACTGAAACTCTTCACCTATTAACTGGTAACTGTCTTCTTTCTCCTGCCTCTGGTAACTTCTGTTCTACTTGCTGTCAGTTTGCTGACTCTAGAGATTTCACATAAGTTGAATTATACAATATATGCCCCATTGAGTCTGACTCATTTCACCTAGCAAGTTTTCAAGGTTCATCTGTATTGTAGCAGGTGCTGGCATTTCATTCCTTCCTAAGGCTGAATAATAAGCCACTGTATGTACATGGCATTTTCTTTATTTTTCTCATTTATCTTTGGATAGTCAGGTAAAGGCTTGTGCACAGGAACAAAGGCACAAGTCTTTGTCAAAATCCAGCTTTCTGATCATGGAATGTGGGCCACTTAGAATTCAGGGGTGAGTGGCAGGTCTGGGCAGGAAGCACCTGGAGAGGAGTGGGGGCTGGACAGAGGAAGAGTAGGGGCAAGTTGGATCATGGCCCCTTCCCAGGTGCAGTTCAGGGAACTGGTGGTCTGCTCTGGGTGTGGGATAACACTGGATATTCATAGGTATAAGCATCCAGATTGGGGTAGAGAAATGCCCAGAAGATTGGACCCTGCGAAGCCTACACTATACTTAAGTTATAGTGGTATTTACTAATGTGTTATTTCCCCAGATCCAGACTCTACTTTCCTCCCATCTTTTAAAGTTGCCCCTGGCACAAGATCTCTCCCTGTTCAAACCCACTCACAAACTCTCATTATTTATAATCACTGCCCTGCAGGTCAGGCAATCCCCCCCCCCAAAAAAAGTTGGGCCCTAAAAGGAAGTGTTTGAGGAGAAAGAGACGTTTACAGCAGAACAATCAGGAGAATGGTGTAGAATACAATATTTTGCACGTGCTTGGGACACAGCCTGGCTTTGGTGCAGTGTGATCTTCGTGATGGCTTCGTTTTTCCCTCAGGTACACTCCACTACAAGCCTGAGTTCGTGCCCTGCCCCTGGGTAGCGTTTGAGAGGTGGGCCTGAGGAGGCCCCAAGTCCTTAGCATGGCTTCCAGTTCCGTGTGCTGAGGGGCTGGCCTTCTAGCCCCTTCCAGATCGTTTCAAACCTGCAGAGGCAAGCCGGACAGACAGACTTGCTCTTTCTCCCCCATGGCTCTTTGAAGCCAAGCCATCTGGGCATTCCTGCTATCAGTGCTGCTAACAGGTTAGCGGATCTGTGCCTCAGTTTCCTCATCTGTCAGGAGAAATTAGTAAGTTCACATGGGCATGGGGAGTAGCATTTTGCATAGAGAGTTAGGTGATTATAGGTGATTCTATCTGAATAAGGCTTCTCCTTCGCTGGCCTTTTCCACCTTTCCTCTTTCCACCCATTCGTCGTGGCCCTGCCAAATCCAGGGCCTCACCGGCCATCTGAGAAGTTCCCCACCTCACCCTTCATGGGCGAGCTCACATCCAGCTCAGGTGTGAACCCTCTGCCCAGTCCGTCAGACGGCGAAGACCAGCGGGGAAGAGAGGCTCGTGTGGAGTCCTGAGAGGGGCAAAAGGTCCCCGAGTGAACGGTGAGCTTTCCCCGGGTCTCCACGCCCTTCCCGGGGCAGGGCGTCCCGTGGGGGTCTCCGTCCCGGGGCTGCGGGGCGCACCGCAGGACCTCCCCACACCTCCTCTCCCACTCGAAGTCCTGCCGGGTGGGGGGAGAGCCCCCCCCCGAGGGGGACGGGCAGCCCCGACGGGGCGGGGGGAGGGCGCGGGAGGTGATCTAATCATCTGGAGCCGTCCCACTCCTTAAGTGCCCGGGAACGGACTTCCACCTGGGCGCCCCGCGGCCTCTGGGTCCCAGCCCAGTCCCTGCACTGGGCGGAGCCGGCCGGACCGGAGCTCGCCCCGCCCCGCCCCGCCCCGCTGTAAACTGACCGTGTGCGGCGGGGCGGGGGCCTGGCTGGGGAGAGGGGGTGGAGAAAGGAGCGGGAGGAAAGTGGAGCTCAGAGGGCGGAGAGGAGGGGCGGAAGCCGAGGGCTTAGGGTCCCCGAGCGCGGCCCGGAACCCCCGTCGCAGCCTCCCGCGCGCGGCCAGCCCCCTCACCTGCCCATTGCCGCCGGCCGGGGCCAGCCGGAGCGGCGGCCCCATCGGGCATCCCGGGATGGTGGCGGCGGGGCGCAGGCCGGCGCGGGCGGCGTGAGTTGGAGACGCGCGCCGGGCAGGGGGCTGCAGCCGCCGCCACCCCCGTCCTCGGCCCCCGCCGCGCGCCCCACCATGCCGCGGGGCCCCGCGCCCGTCTACGCCTGCCTCCTGGGGCTCTGCGCGCTGGTGCCGCGCCTCGCAGGTAAGCTGAGCCCCACGCCAACCCCAGGAAACTTTACTGCGCACGCGGGGCGCACGGCCGAGGGCGGAGGGCGCCCCGGGGCGCTCCAGGTGGGCCAGTCCGCTCTGCAAGCGCCGCCCCGCCGGCCCGCCGCGCGGCCGCGTCCCTTCCTGTGTAAACAGCCCGGCGCGTCTGCTGACCCTGCCCGGGCCGGCGGCGGGGCTCAGGGCGCGGGGCAGGCCCGCCCGCCCTCGTCCCGGCACTGCGGCCAGCCTCGCTCTCCCTTCTCGGGCACAAAGCGTCCCTTGTGGCCCCGCGGAGGCGCGCGGGGAGGCGCTGGGCGATGCCAGGGTGTCCCGCCCCGGGGAGAGGCGGAGGGCGGCGCGAGGCGCGGGACCCCAAGTGTGGCGCCCCGGGACCACTGGACCCAGAAGAGCGGGTGCCCGGGACCCACGGCGAACCCAAGACGTGCCCCGCGCCCGGGCCTTCCTTTACAGATGAACCCCAGCCCCTCCGACACCCCCCGCCAGCCCCCGAAACCCCGACAGCCGACCGCTTCCGGAGGATCGCATTGCTCTGCCTGCCTCCTTTCCGAGATGCCCGGGCACCGAGAGCCGCGCCGCACTAACGGCGGACGGTCGGGCGCTCCGGGGCTGCCGGGGGCCGGTGCGTTCCCCGCTGGGAGGTTTCGAAGCCCCCGCGGGGCGCACGCCGCCGCCTCTGCCCCGGGGCACCCCTGATGCTGGAGTCGCCAAACTTTCTCCTTTCCCTAGGGGGCGGTTGTAAGTGGGGAAGGGACTGCGTTCCCTCAGAGCCAGGAGGTCGCCTGTCGTGGGGGGAGCCCCCGGGCCCCCCGCGGCCTCGCATTTACCCGGAGGTGAGGGACGTTTCCCTCCCTGCGCTGAGCCGGGGTCTGAGCAGACCAAGTGTGCTCCAGCTCCAACTAACCGAATACTGGGGCGAGCTCTCTTCTGTGGGAAGACAGTCACTCCAGGGCTCCAGGTACCTCTGTGGGTTCCACTACCCCTCTGCCACCCCGTGTCCCCCAGTGACGTGTCAACGGAGGGGGGCCAGGAGAGCGCACTCACACACTCACTCACGCGACTGTGTCTGCGTCCTCCGACTCGCTCTGCCTGAGGATTCTCCCTCAGTTTGAAGTGACGCCTGACACTTTTCCTGTCCTGGGGCTTGAGCTCTGGGCCTCCGGCCTCTGTCCCTGAGCTCAAGGCTGGCGCTCTACTGCGTAAGCACAGGTGGTTTCGAATCCAGAGCCTCACGTCTGAGCCTCCTGAGTGGCTAGGATTTCCAGGCGTGAGCTGTCGGCTCCCGGCTCACTTTCTATTATTATGTATTATTGGAGTATTTTTGTTTTCATGAACTATTTTGGTAGTGATGGTATTTTTTTTTAAAATATTTTGGCAGAATCAAAAGAAATCCAGCAACCTTGTATTAATTTCTCTTTTTCCTTCTTCTTTTATTTTTCTTTCCTACTTTTTGTTTCCTGTGGAATTCAAAAGTTTGAGAACTCTAGTCCGGTTTGACATTTCTGTGATTCTAAGGATTAAAAAAAACTTCAAATATTTCCAGTCGCAAAAAAAAAAAAAGAAAAAAAATGGAAAGGCATCATTTTCTGTTGTGTATTGTGGATTTCCCTTTTCACCATTTCATATGTGGCCTCACAAGGATGGTTATCTGGCAGATAGGCCCAGAGGGCCAGTGATGCCCCCCCCCTCCCGGCCTGGGCTGGAAAAGTAAATTTGGTGTTCACCTGGTGCTCTATGTCCTGTGCAGCTCACTGCAGACAGACAGAAAGCGGAGGTGGCTTATTTTCAGTGTGTTCAGAGTTCTCTCTCTCTCTCTCTCTCTCTCTCTCTCTCTCTCTCTCTCTCTCTCTCTCTCTCTCTCTCTCTCTCTCTCTCTCTCTCTCTCTCTCTCTCTCTCTTCCTCCATTACCTATCTCTTGACCACAGGTTTGCCTCTGCCATTTCCTGTTGAGAGTTCTGCCAGCCCCCTGGAATCTGCAGAACCATGGCCTTCAGACTCGCCCCCCCCCCCCCATCTGTGTGACCTGTCTTAATGACCCAATGTTGCTAAGCCAACTTGGATTTTTTTTCTCTCCCCTCTCCTCCCCTCCCCTTGGGCTGCAGGTCCTTTTCTCCCCCCCCCCCCCCAGAATTCTTTCTGCATGGATGTAAAAGAGAAGCCTTAGTTACCTAGAAAGGTTCTGTGTAGGGTCATGCCTGCATAGCTGTTCCCAAACAGGTGGAGGAAACAGTCAGGGACCTTAAGTTTAGAGGATCTTGGTGGAGTCTTGCTAAGTTTAGCCTTGAACCAGGATCCTCCCCATCTACTATAAACAAGTGTGTGCTAGGGTGCTTTCCACCCCATCACCAGGGTTCTCTCCTCTTTCTATTCTTTGGCCAAGAGTGATAGACTGGACCCTTACACATGCTCTACCCACAAAGCCTGGAAAGGGTCTCTCTGGGGCAGGTCTTTCCATGCCCCTTCCCCCTTCAGACAGAGAGAGGAGTGTACTCTGAATCCTGCTGCATGACTAGAGCTGTGTTTGCTATCTTAGTTCATTTTTTTTTCAAAGCAATCAAATGTTCTTTTAGTAAATGTGCTACAAATTAGAATGCTCTGAATACTGAGAGCCCTTTGTTTTAGGTAGAGGACTCCTGGTGGCAGCCCCCTTCGTCTCCCCTCCAGCCCCACCTACCATGGGGGAGCCTGCTGGTTTGTTGTGGGTCTGGTAGAACTAGATGGGGTTTGCAGCGCCCTTCAGGTAACCAGGCCCCGCTTGGCAGTGCCTGGACACTCGAGATGCCAAGGGTGGGCCTGGTTTATACGCTGCTGTTTACCCTATGGATTTACATCTTAATTCCATCATCCTTGGTCAGGGGATGGGCTTTTTATAAAGGAGACTGAGGCAGAAGAGGGCAGGGTGTAATTAGCTCTAATTAATATTCCTCTCCTGTTTGTTCTCCATGCTTATTTAGCTACTGAGGCAACAGAGAATTAAAATATCTAAGTAGCTTGGCAAAAGGCCCCCTGTGCCCGCCTGCCCTGGTAACAACGTTTTCTTCAGCCTGCTCATGGAAGTAGTCTGAGAAGTTGGAACAATATCAGCGATGTGGGATAATTGTACAGTCCTTCAGTCATGGCCTTGTAAAGCTGGGGTTCCCTTTCACAGGTACCTTTGATTGGCCGCACCTAGGACTTTGAGCATAGTTTGTTTAAGGAAATGTAAAGCACTGCTTCTTTTATGAGGTGTCTAGCTTACTGAGATTTCTTTCTCTTTTTCTTTGGTGACAGTACTGGGACTTGAACTCAGGACCTTTCACTCGTAGCTTTTTTCTACTTAAGGCTGGCACTCTACTACTTAATTATACCTCCATTTCTGGCCTTACGGTGGCTAACTGGAGGTAAAAATCTTCAGATTATCTGCCTGGGCTGGCTTTGAACAAGAATCCTCAGAGCTCAGCTTCCTGAGTAGTTAGACTTATAAGCGTGAGCCACCTGCACCCAGAGAAGTTTCTGGATTCCATCCCATGCAGGGTTTGATTCTAGGGCCCCTGGGGAAGATCTGCTCTGGGGCAGGTTGGCTCATTACTGGGGCCTGAATGCTTAAGGCAGTTGTGGTGTGGTATCCTTTTCTCCACAGATTCCCTCTCCAGCCGTTACATTTGTTGCTTGGCTGTCTTTTGTTCTTGTAGACTGGGGCCTACTTTTGCATATAGTGAGACTATAATAGAGTGCCTTTATTCTCTACACTCAGTCTCTCCTGTGATGAACGTCCTACTTTTGTGTGGCATGTTTGTTATAGTTGATGAGCTGTTTGGCCTAGGTGCTGTCCTTGACCTTTCTCAAGGGTAGCGCTCTACCACTTGAGCCACAGACCACTTCCAGTTTTTTTTTTTTTCTGTGTATGTGGTACCAAGGAATCAAATCCAGGGCTTCGTGCATGCTAGGCAACACTCCCGGCCCAATGAGCTGTTTTGATATGCTATCATTAACCAAAAACCACACTTTACTCAGATCTGCTAAGTTTTCACCATTCTCTGTTCTGGGGTCCCCATGTGGGACACCCTATTCCTGAAAGTTGTCATGTTTCCTAGGGTTCCTCTTGGCTGGCCCAGTTTCCCTGTCTCTTCTTGTTTCTAATGGTCTTGACAGTTTTGTGGAGCACTAGGCTCTGTACATCCTGTCCCAGTAGCGGATTCTGCTCATATATTTCTTTTCTTGATTAGATGGAGGTAGTGGTTTTTAGAGAAGACCAGTTATTTCTTTTAGAAGGAATTTTTGATGCTGGGCGCCAGTGGCTTACTTCTGTAATCCTAGTGACTCAGGAGGCTGAGCATTGAGGATCATGGTTTGAAGCCAGCCTGGGCAGTTTGTGAATCTTTTAGCTCTAGTTAACCACAAAAAGCCAGAAGTGGAGCTGTGCCTCTCAGTGGTAGAGTGCTAACCTTAAGCACAGAAGATCAGAGACAGCTCCCAGACCCTGAGTTCAAGCCCCAGGATCTGCCAAAAGGAAAAAAAAAAGAAATGGAATTTTTGAGTAGGTAATACACTCACACAATTTTCTTACCTATAAGCAGAATACCCTTACGCTTTTTTTGTTTGTTTGTTTTGTTTTTGCCAGTGTTGGGCTTGAGCTCAGGGCCTGAACACTGTCCTTGGACTTTCTCAAGGGTAGAGCTCTACCTCTTGAGCCACAGCACCGTTTCAGGCTTTTTTCTATGTATGTGGTACTGAGGAATCGAACCTGGGTCTCCGTGCATGCTAGGCAAGCACTCTACCACTAGGCCCAACTCCAGGTCCCTCCCTTTGTCCTTTCTTGTTGCATATTACCCACGATAATAACCTCTGGTAGCCTATTTCACACACAATTGTTTCCTGTTAAGTTCCTGTATATCAGGGTTTCTATGCATATATTAGAAACACCTCTCCCTTAATTCTATTCAAAAATAGCCCTAAACATACAGTTCTGCTTCTTTTTTTCAGGGCCTGGAAGCTCTCTGTGAGCATTTTGATCTATCACTTGAGCCATAGTTCTACTTACACCTTTTTGATAGTTATTTGGAGATAAGAGTATAAAGGACTTTCTGGTTCAGGCTGGCTTCTGGGACCCTCAGGTCTCAAATTCTTGAGTAGCTAGGATTATAGTGCTCAGCTTGCTTTTCTTTTTCTTTTTTCTAGGTCATGGAGCTGGAACTCTGGGCCTGGGTGTTGTCCCTGATCTCTTCAGCTCAAGGCCCACCTACCCCTGAGCTACAACCCCACTTCCCATTTTCAAGTGATTAAATGGAGATAAGAGTCTCTTGGTCTTTAGTGCCTAGCCTGGCTTTGAACCGAGATCCTCAGAGCTCAGCCTCCTGAGTAGCTAGGATTACAGGCGTGAACCACCAAGCCCGGCTTCGCTTTTCATTTTTTAATTTAGCAAAAATGGTGTAAGCTTCCTATCAATATATAAAGAGCAAGCCAGGCATGCATACTCACAGCCCTTGGCTGAGGCTGAGGAGCTTGGGTTTGAATCCATCCAGAGCTTTATAGGGAAACCCTGTCTCAAGAAGCAAACAAACAGCTTCTCATTTATTTATTTTACAGCCATAGTACTCTATTACACAAATTGCTGTTTTAAAGATAGAAGGCTTACCTGTAAAGGTGTAATTGTTGAGTGTGGAGAAGCATCTGGTATTTAAAAAGACAAACTAAGGTGGGAAATAAGGTAGAACCTTGCTGGGGCAAACTTGGATTTCATGGTGACTTCTTTAGACATGTGTTTGTTTAGGTGCTAGATTCCAAACTGGACATGTTTTGTCTATTTGGGGCCGGTATGGGGCCTAGTTTAGCTGTAGGGAGAAATCCTCTAGCCAGTTTCCAGCCAGCGTGCTGCCCACTTTTGTACCCAAATCTGTTGTACCCCTGAATGTTTTGAATCGGGTGATTCCAACTGCTGCACATCAGCTTTAGGGACAGTTGTAGGACCTGAACACCCCTGGGAGAGATGGGCTAGCCAGGAGGCTCCTGGAGAAAACCAGTCCAGAGGGCCTGGCTTGGGGACAGAAAGGAAGCAGTTGGATTAGGAGAAGCATTTCATCCACGGAGAAGGAAGGACTAGCCAGTCATGGTGGCTGGCTGGTTATGTTTGGTGAGGGAGTCCAGTGAGTCAGTGAGTTTGGAAATGGCATATTTTTAGATTATAGTCTGCAGTAAACCCTGGATCTCAGAGACCCAGAACTTCAAGGCTGGAGCTGTTGAAGTTGTACCAGGCCAAGTCACTCTGCAAACAGCAACCAAGATAAGAGGCGGCCACTGGATAGGCCAGTAGTGCCTGTCTCGATGATCTGGACATGCTACCCACATTTGTGACCCGAGCTGCTTGGCTTTTTATTCATTGCTTCCTTCTTTTTCGAAATGCTTACTGAAATATTAATATGCGGAGAGAGAGGAGATGCCCAGGGCATAACTGGCACTGTGACTCACTCATCCACACAGCCTGTGGTTTTGGTGTCCTGGGGCTCCTGCTACCTGGTGAGTTACCTTGTAAGCTCAGGAGCAGGACTTGGGGTGTCCTCTCTGGGTCTCTTAGTCTCCCTTAGTCTGGGACCAGGACCTGCTCAGTGCTGGTTCTCTTGAATTTGTCCCAACCACAACTTAATTTTAGAGCAGTCATTTTAAGTGCAATAAAACTTGTTTATTGTTGGCCAGGCGCCGGTAGTTCAGGCCTGTAATCCTAGCACTTAGGAGGCTAAGATCTGAGGATTGCAGGGAAGTCTGTAAGACTCTTGTCAAAGGCTGAAAGTGGAGTTGTGGCTC
Source organism: Megascapheus bottae (assembly GCF_031878675.1). NCBI lineage: Eukaryota > Metazoa > Chordata > Mammalia > Rodentia > Geomyidae > Megascapheus > Megascapheus bottae. The sequence continues at coordinate 55,414,863 of NC_143509.1, forward strand.
AAGTGGTAGAGCACAAATTGTGAGTGGGAAAAGCTAAGAGGGAGCACGCAGGTCCTGAGTTCAAGTCCTAGTGTAGGCACAAACAACAACATCAGAACTTTATTATTGCATGTGAGTATGGAATAATAATAAAATAGTAATGCAGCATCAGTTAATGTTTTTATGTTTGATAGGTTTTATGTATCTGTCCTCTGCATGGAGCCCTTGCAGTTTTGCCACTGAGGACATTTAGGCTGGTACACTGGAAGGCTAGCGGCCAGCCCTTACCTCTTGAGCCCAGGTTTCACGAGCTCAGACATAAGGCTCTGGGGATTAGGAAGTGTCAGTGAACTTATGTGATTTTGGGCAAAGTCTTAAGTGAGGCCTCTGACTAAATTCCTTTCGAATCCCATGCTGGGATTCCATCTCACCCCAGGCCCCGCATTTGGGAGCTGAGAGACCCCCAGTGGTGTCTCACCTGGCCCTACTTCCTGTTGACTCCTTTCAACTCAGCTTTCTTCCTTTTATTTTCCCCCTATAAAATGGGGCAACTTAACTGAGTCCATGTTCAACACTTCTAGCTCCAAGGCTTTGGCATTTTATTACAAGAGTGGTTGTGTGTGGTTGTTTGCATGCGTGTGTATCTAATGTATATAGGTGTAACATATGACACATGTACACATATACACATATGTATAAAATGCCACAAGGACTTGAGTTTGTACTTGGAATTTATTTGTGACAATATCTCTCAGGCAGTTCTAAAACTAGGATTGTAGACATGTGCCACTGTGAAGCATTTTTGGTGTTATGTGCCTGTTTGGAAATCTCCTAAGTGGATCTGTTTTGAGAGTAGAAAGGAGGTTGTCAGGGAGGGGTGGCAGTGGCGGGTCTGGCCTGGGATTAGGACCTTGGCCTGGCTGAGGAAGCTCCTCCTGAGGGTCATGCACTGGGGCCCCCAGTGCAATCTGACAGTGAGAGGGAGCTTTGGAATGTCCGCACTGGGGCCCAGTTCCCTGAACCAGCAGCAGGGCAACCTCTGTGGGGAGGGGAGGGGAGGGTCTAGGGCTGGAGTTAGGCTCCTGGCTGGCAGGAGCCATTGTTCTTATCCCGGCGGGCGGTCCCAGCCCTTTCCTCTTCCAGCTGTACCCAGCTTTGGTACCTCTCCTTCTCTCTAGCCCTCTGTCTGGGCTGGTGTTTTCTTCTGATGTCCCAGGATGAGCCTGTGGCTTCCTAGCACGCCCCATCCATCCACCACTCCTTTGCTGTTATGACTTCTATGAGGTCTTATTGCTTGCAGTAAAAGGATGGCTGCAAAATTAGGGAACTAGGGGAGTTTCAAGATGTCTTTCCCCATCTGTTTTAATACTTGTACTTTTTTTTTTTTTTAAATCTTGATTTGTGTTCCCTGGTTTTGGAGGGATAATTGACAGATATATAAAAGGAAGTGTAAGCTGGGTGCCTGCAATCCTACCTACTGTGGAGGTTGAGATCTGAGGATTGTGGCTGGAAGCCAGCTGAGGCAGGTTAAGTCTGTGAGACTCTTACGTCCAGTTAATCACAAAAAGCTAGAAGTGGGGTGGGGTGCAAGTGGTAGTATACTAGTTCTGAGCAAAAAAAGGGGCTCAGGCACAACGTGCAAATTTGAGACCTAAGACTGCAAAAAACCACCACCGCCACCACCACCAACAAAAACTTCGATATATTTATAGAATGCATGCAATGCTTTGGGGTGTGTGTGTGTGTGTGTGTGTACATCGTGGAAGTGTTACCACAAGGTAATTAGCAGTTTTCTGGTGTTCAGTGCATTATGATTGCCTGTAGTCGTTACACCACACCTCACCTCTAGATTTACTCCTCCTGTCTAAAATTCTGCACTGACGGCTCCCATTCCCTATCCCCCTCAGCCTTTTATAAATTTGGCTCTTTTTTAAAGAGGGCACAGATAAAAGATGATACACTGTTTGACTTAGCTTTTTTTTTTCACTTTAATAACTTTCAAATTCATCCACACCATCACCAATGACAGGATTTCCTTCATTTTTAGTAATATTCCATTTCTGTGTATAACCTGTTTCCTTTGCCAATATTCATCAATCATGGTTTCTTGGCTGTTGTGACTATTGCCTCAGTGGGTGTCAACATACTCCTTTCATTCCCTTTGCTTATACCTCCTGGGTAGAATTGCTGGATCCAGTGGAAGCTCTGCTGGGTTTTTTTTGAGGTTTTTCCGTACTGGCTGCGCTAATTTACACTCTCACCAACAATGTGTAAATATACAAGGGCTCTCCTTTCCCCACATCATTGTTCACAATTGTTAGTGAATACATGTGTATGTACACACATGCATATGTGTGTGCATTCATATAAGCATATATATGTATATATAGTGCTGGGGATCAAACTCAAGGGCTTTCTTATGCCAGGCAAGCACTCTACCACTAAGTTATGACCCTACCTCCCCCATTTTTATTTATTTTGAGACGAGGCCTTACTAACTTTGCACTAGCTTTGAACTCATAATCTTTCTGCCTCCATCTCTACACTAGCTGGAGGTACAGCCATCAAGAATGGCTCTTTTTTTTTGGCCAGTCCTGGGCTTGAACTCAGGGCCTGAACACTGTTCTTGCACTTTCTTAAGCCTATAGCTCTAGCACTTGAGCCACAGTGTCACTTCTGGCTTTTTCTATATATGTGGTACCAAGGAATTGAAGCTGGGTCTTCGTGCATGTTAGGCAAGCTCTCTTCCACTAGGCCAAACTCCCAGCCCTAATTCCTTTTTTTCTTCTCTCTCTCTAATTCCTTTTTTTCCTCCCTCTCTCTCTCTCTCTCTCTCTCTCTCTCTCTCTCTCTCTCTCTCTCTCTCTCCCTCCCTCTCTCTCTCTCTCTCTCTCTCCCTCTCTCTCTCTCTGTGTACTTAGGTGGCTTTGCTCTGTGTGTGTATATGTGTAGCTCAGGTGGGCCTTCAACTTCCCTGTCTTAATCTCAGTGTTAAGTATTGGTATTACAGGAATGGCCACCACACCCAGGTCCATTTGTATGGTTTTTTTTTTTTTTTTTTTTTTTTGCCAGTCTTGGGTCTTGAACACAGGGCCTGAGCATTTTCCTTGGGCTTTCTCAAAGCTAGAGCTCTACCACTTGAGCCACAGCACCACTTTTGGCTTTTTCTAATGTATCTGGTACCGAGGAATCGAACCTGGGTCTTCGTGCATGCTAGATAAGCACTCTATCACTAGGTCAAACTCCCGGCCCCTTTTTTTTTTCTTCCTGAAAAATGTCTTTTTTTTTTTTTTCCTTTGGTAATTCTGAGAACTGAACTCTGTACTTAGGCAAGTGCTCTTCCACTGAGGTAAATTCCCAACACCCTGAAAAATAGCTATGTAGAGAGTCTCTGCCCATTTTTTAGAAAAATATTTTAAAAAATTATTACTATTTTTTGGTCAGCCATGGGACTTGAACTCTGGGCCTGTGCGCTGCCCCTGAGCTCTTCAGCTCAAGGCTGCCGCCCTACCTTTTGAGCCACCCCCCTAAAAATGTTTATTAATAGTTGTACGAGGAGTTGCAGTTTTGGAAGACAAGTTTAAGAGTGCCGTGCATCTGGATCAGTGTGACCTTTTCCACTGCGCTCTGCCATTTTTCCCCTCCCATTCCTGCCCTCAAGTTACACAGCTTGATTTTCACACATTGCACGTGGAATATAAGGATTGCATTTGCCTGTCCTTCTCTGTTCCCAGGCCCCTTCCTCATTGATCTCTTCTCCATAGAATATGTTTCCGCTTCCTGGTGTTCAGTTGTTAAATGGTTAGTGGTTGAGAGGTGTCACACCATTGAACTCCTCCCCTAAGGACATCATCCTTTAGTCATCTTGTTCATGTGTATATGTAAAAGACATAGATACTTTTTTTTTGCCATCCTGGGTCTTGAACTCAGAGCCTGAGTGTGTGTGTGTGTGTATTTATTATATATTTATTTATATTTTTGTGGGTCATGGGGCTCGAACTCTGGGCCTGGGCATTGTCTCTGAGCTCTTCATCTCAAGGCTACCACCCTACCCCTGGGCTTGGGTGTTGACCCTGAGCTCTTCAGTTCTGAACTACAGCCCCACTTCCAGTAGTTAACTGGAGATAAGGGTCTCATGTTCTTTAGTGCCTGGGATGGCTTTGAACCATGATCGTTAGATCTCAGCCTCCTAAGTAGCCAGGATTACAGGCGTGAGCCACCATGCCCAGTTGACACAATATTGTTATTACTTTTTGCTAGTCCTGGGGCTTGAACTCAGGGCCTGACCACTGTCCTTGGGCTTTTTCTTCAAGGCTAACACTCTGCCACTTGAGCCACAGCACCATTTCTAGCTTTTTCTATGTATGTTGTAACGAGGAATCGAACCTGGGTCTTCATGCATGCTAGGCAAGCACTCTACCACTAGGCCAAACTCCCAGCCCATGATAGAGAAGTAAAATTCCATTGTGTATAAGTACCACATTTTCTCTCTCTCTCTCTCTCTCTCTCTCTCTCTCTCTCTCTCTCTCTCTCTCTCTCTCTCTCTCTCTCTCTCTCTCTCTCTCTCTCTTTTTGCCAGTCCTGGGCTTGAGCTCAGGGCCCGAGCCCTGTCCTTGGACTTTCTCAAGGCTAGAGCTCTACCACTTGAGCCTTAGCACCACTTCCGGCTTTTTTCTATGTATGTGGTACCAAGGAATCGAACCCAGGTGATTGTGCATGCTAGGCAAGCACTCTACTACTAGGCCAAATTCCCGGCCCGAAGTGCCACATTTTCTTGATTCATTTATCCATTGTAGGGCATCTGGGCTGTTTCCTTCACTTGACTGTTGTGAATAGTATAGTAGTGAAAGTGAACACAGTTGTGCAAGTGTCTGTACCACACTCTGACTCGCAGTCATCTCTTTAGATGCACAAGAGTGATATGGCTGGATCATATGTTCTCCATTTAGTTTTCTTGAGGCATCTCCTAACCACCATCCAGAGTGGTTGTACTAGGTTTTATTCCCATCAGTAGAGTAGTGCAGTGGGGCTCCTTTTTCCCCGCATCCCCACTAGCCTTTGTTGTTTGAATTTTCCATGTTGGCCAATCTTACTGGGGTGAGATGAAATCTCAGTGTTATTTTAATTTTCCTTATGGCCAGGGATGTTGAGCATTTTCTCATGCATTTATTTGCCATTCGTCTGAGATGTCTCTCCTTTAATTATTAAAGTTCCTTTATTAATTGAGTTATTGATTTTATTTTTTTAGTGTTTTTTGAACTCCTTGTATATTTTGGATAGTAGATCCTTGTCTGATTCATAGGTTCTAAAGATCTTCCATTCTAGTAACTGTGTCCTTAGCTATGCAGAAACCTTTTAGTTTAATGAAATCCCATTTGTCAGTTCCCTCTCCAATTTGCTGAGCCTCAGAAACTCAACTCAGAAAGTTCCTGGCTATGCTGATAAGTTCTTCTTTCCTGAAGTACTTTTAAGGTTTCGGTTCTGATGTTGAGGTCTCTCTCAAATTGGGTTGTTTTCTTATTAATGTTTTGAATTCCCTATGTATTTTGGATATGAACTCCTTATCAGATGTATGTCTTCAAATATTCTCTCCCATTCTGTTGATTTTCTCTTCAGTTTTCATGATTTCCTTTTCTGTTTAGAAGGTTTTTTGTTTTTTTTTTCATTTTTTTGGTTGGTTGTGGGGCTTAACTCTGGGCCTGGGCGCTATCCCTGAGCTCTTTAGCTCAAGGCTACTGCTCTACCCCTTGAACTACAGCCCCACTTCCAGTTTTCTAGCTGTTACATTGGAGGTAAGAATTTCATGGCCTTTAACAAAGATATGGAACCAAACCAGGTGCCCCTCAGTAGATGATTGGATTAAGAAGATGTGGTATTTATACACAATGGAATTTTATGTTGCCATCAGAAAGAATGACATCGCCCCATTTGTAAGGAAATGGAGAGACTTGGAAAAAATCATATTAAGTGAAGTAAGCCAGAGGAACATAGGCTCAATGGTTTCCCTTATTTGTAATAATTAGTACAAACCTTGGACTCTCTTAGCAGAGGATTACAATAGCTCAAAACCTAGATACTTAAGGTCATATAGGATGAGGCCAAATGAAAGGACCTCCAGTATATGGAAACAAGAATCATATAATGTGTGATTATTGTTCTTAATGTACTATGTTGTTTCTCATCTCTTTTGTTGTCCCTTCGTTATTCTCATATTGTTATAGTATCTTACTTGGTTATCTGCTATATTGTATATATGATTATTTGTTTATGTGAAATAGGAAAGGGGAGGGGGTGGGGGGGAAATGGCGATAAAAACATGAGAAGGGGTATCAACATGTGTGAAGTAATGCACCTTCTATCTGGTGAATATAACTGTAATTCTTCTATTAATTACAATAAATATAAAATTAAAAAAAAAAGAATTTCATGGTCTTTCTGCTAGGGCTGGCTTTGAACCTTGATCCTCAGATCTCAGCCTCTTGAGTAGCTAGGATTACAGACACGAGCCATGAGTGCCCAGCTTGTGCAGAAGCTTTTTAGTTTGGTGCAATCTCATTTATGAAGATTATTATTATCTTTCTGTATAGGATAATATCTAAAAAAAAATACTGGATGGACCAATAGCAAGAGCTTTTTTTTGCCTGTGTTGTCTTCTGGTAATTGTACAGTTTCAGGTTTTAATGTTCCAATTTTATATTCATTTTGAGTTAATGTTTGCCTGTGGGGTAAGATTAGGGACTACATTTAATTGATGGCACATGGTATCCCTTTGTCCCAGCACCCTGTAATGGAGAGCCTAGCCCGTGTCCTTGGTATGTGTGTCCTTGGTATACAGTTGGCTATAAGTGTGTGGACTTATTTCTAAACTTTCTGTTTTGTTCTGTTGATTGGTCTATTTTTCTTTTCTTTTTCCTAGTACCATGATGCTTTGATTGACTGTATGAGGTCTTCTGTGGTTCTATAGGATTTTTTTTCACTTTTTTGGTGTGAAAACAGCATTGTTTCAGTAGGGATTACTCTGCATCTGGGTACTGCTTTGTATACTGTATACTGCAAGTGTGGACATTTCAACAGTATGAATTCTTCCAGATCATGAGTACAAGATATCTTTCCATTGGAGAGTATTATTCAATTTCTTCAAAAATTATAAAAGGAGGTGGGCTCTGGTGGCTCATGCCTGTAATCCTAGCTACTCTAGAGCCTGAGATGCGAGGATCTAAATGAGTAGGATGGAGAAAATGGAGAAGCTAGCCATGCACTTATCCCCTCCCCCATAGCTAACATTTGACCCCCACCACCCACACTGGGGTAGAGGAGGAAGGCCGGCCTGGGCTTCAGATAAGTAATCTTTCCAATGAAAAGACAGTTTCCTTTTAATCTCAGTTTCTGATTTTTTAAAAAGCCATTGGGGATTTTTTTTTGGGGGGGTGCATTTATTTACTTTTTTTGAGCTAGCCTGGAGCTGTGTATTCCAGGCTTGCCTCAAATTTGCCATCCTCCTGGGATTACAGGTACGAGCTACTAGACCTAGCTTTTGTATTGCCTTTCAGGCATGATTTTTCCTATTTTATCTGTTAGTAGATTTACTTTATTCCAGCATTGTATTTCTTCAGTGCTGTGTAGACTTGACAAGAGCATGTGCTGTTTAGTCAGAGTATTTGACATATGGTAAATTAGACTTTTGTTATCCTGTCTCTTCTTTTTCTCTTTCAGTTTTGTTTGTACCTTTTCGGTGCCTACACTAAGGCTTGAACTCAGGGCCAGGATATGGTTCCTTAACTTTATCTCTCAAGGCTGATGTTCCCTGTCTCCATTTCTGGCTTTTGTTCTTTTTGGTAGTGAATTGAAGATAAGAGTCTCAGGCTGTTGTTTTGTTTTGAAACTTTGTTTCTCAGATGTCAGTCTACTGAGTAGCTAGGATTATGGATGTGAGCCACCAGAGCCTGCTATTCCCCCCCCCCCCACTTTTGGATAGACTAAAGAAAGCCCTCTTCTCCCATAGTGGGGAACATCTGATTATGGGGAAAAAGATGGGACCAAGTGGGCCCAGCAGAGGAAATGGGTGTTGCTTTAACACAAGTGTGTGAGCCTGGTAGAGACTCAATGTTTGACTTCCACAAATGAGCTGTCATCTGCAGTCAACACTGGGGTGCCCTATTGACACAGGAAGGAATAGGAAGAAATACCCTAACCATCCAACCCCCTCTCCCCCCCACGGCTCAAAGGCCTCAGCAATAACATTGATAGCCAAGAGTAACGAATCAACTAATCCCTGCATCTTCATCTTGCTTTGAAGGACTCAACATATGCACCAGTGGAAGTGCCACCTCTTGCGAAGAATGTCTGCTAATCCACCCAAAATGTGCCTGGTGCTCCAAAGAGGTATGTGGGGGGAGGGTGAGGGAAGGGGAGGGGCCCACACCAGGGCACACAGATTGACTGTGTGTAAAAAGTGACTGGCTGGAATCCTAGCCCCTCAGGAGGCTGAAAGCTGAAGCTTGTGGCTCAAAGCTAGCCGGGGGAGGAAAATGTGCAAGCAAGACTTATCTCCAGTTAACCATCCAAAAGCCAGGAAGAGGAGCCGTGGCATAAACTGTAGGGCAAGAGCCTTGAGCAAAAAAACCCCTCAGGGACAGCACTCAGGGCTTGAGTTTAAGCTTCAGAACTAGTACAACAACAGGAAACAGAAAGACAGGAGTAAAAGAAATAATGTGTGCAGAGTTCCCAGCTGCTTCCAGGATGAAGACAGATGCAAGTTTATGATAAATTGGGCTGCCTCCTTGGTCATATGAGGCTTGTGATTTATTGGTGAGCTACCTCCTAGCTCACAAACTGGGTCACTCGGTAGCGTTGGATGATAATCATGTTTTGGGGTGAGTAGAGTTTTCCTCCCTTTCTGAGTAGGAACTGATTAGAACTCTCCCTGTAGTTTCTGTTTTTTGGGTAAGATCAGAACACCTGAACTTGTCAAGTATGTTCACCACATCAAACAAAGCATATCTTGGATGAGTAGCATTGATGTAAAATCATGACTCTTGTTTTTAAAGGAAATAAGAAAATCATTTATTCTGAGCCAAATTTGAGTGACTTTGGATAGAGGGCATAGATCCAGGTTGCTGTGAATGACAGGGTCCACTGTGGAACATTCACTTTTAGTCATTGTAAAGCCAAGGTCATAAATCAATCTGGTTGCATTGATGGGCGGGTGAGGAGGCCAGCCAGGCCACAGCAATGTGGGAAGGGTGCCATATGTTTTAGATGTTACAGCATTTACAACTTTAGGGCTGGTAGAGGCTAGGTCTACTGAGATGAGTGATGATACGCCACGAGACTTATTGGTTATGAGAATGTTAAGTCAGACACAGAAGATAAAGTAAATATTTATCAAGGAGCCAATATAGCCCAAGATAATTTTGGTTCTCCATCTTCCCACAGTCCTGATGTTTTGGTACATCCGCAGGATTTTTATACTAGAGATGACATTCTCCAGAGATTTCCAGTTCATTGGGGCATGTTATCTTAGTATGGCTTATTGGCATTAATTGTAGGAATTGGCTTTTGGGATGGAATGATTTTATTTGACAATAATGATTGTAATGATTATGGTGATACCCTCTTTATAATCCTAGCATTTGAAAAACAGACAGGAAGATCTTGAGTTCAAGTCTAGTCTGGGATATATAGCTAGGCCCTGTCCAAAAACAAAATAGACAACCCCTCCCCCCAACAAACAAATGGCTGCCGTTTCTTTAAGCCCTGTAGGGAACGGTATAAATGTAATTTATGTTCTGCTAGGCATGCTACCAAGAGAAAGCAACTCAAATACTAGAGCTTGAGTGCTTAACCAAGAAATGATCAGTTTCTAAGTTGCTGGTCTTAAAAATTTTTCTTTTTAGATTACTGTATATTGATTGTACAGCAGGATTTTGTTGTGATTTTCATACATGCATGTAATGTGTTTTGATCAAATTCACCTCTGTTACTCTTTATCTCCCATTTTAAAACAGCTTTTAACAGTTTGTGTTATCCTGTTGTCATACATGTATACATGTATATACAGTATTTGGGTCATATTTACTGTCTCCCCCCCCCCCCCCGTTTCCCTTCATCTTCCTACCTCCCACTGAGTCTCCCCTGAAACAGTTCCATTTTACGCTGCTGTCATTCCTTTTCTAAGGTCTAGCTTTTTGTATATTAGAGAATGCATGTGATATTTATCTTTTGAATCTGATTTATTTTACTTCACATCATGATCTCCTGTTTCATCCATTTTCCTACAAGTAACATAATTTCATAGTATGGGGAAGGGGGAAGAGAGCGAGAGGGAGGGAAAAGGAGGGGAGGGGAGGGAAGGGGGAAGATACGCCAGGTGTATGTTACCTCATCCAGACACTGTACTTCCCCTGTAGCTGAGATAACAGATGTGAGTCAGAGGTGGCCTCAAACTGTAGTCTCCTGACCTCTGCCTGCCAAGTAGCTACAATTATAAGATTGTGGCTGATTCTTTGTGTCTTTTTTCAGTTTATTTATCTGTTTATTTATATTCTCCTTGAATTCATTGAGGCATTCTATATGCCTTCTTTAATTTCATTTGACATTCTTATTATTCCTTTAGATTTGACATTTGAGATTTTCTTCACTTGAGTATCATTCAAATCCTTCTAGAGAGATAGTTGATTTTTATTTATTTATTTATTTATTATTATTTTGCCAGGCCTGGGGACCGAACTGGGGGCCTGCACACTGTCCTTAGGCTTTCTCAAGGCTAGAGTCCTACCACTTGAGCCACGTCACCACTTCCAGCTTTTTCTATATATGTGGTGCCTAGAAATCGAACCCAGGTCTTTGTGCATGCTAGGCCAGCAATCTACTACTAGGCCAAACTCCCAGGCCAGTAGTTGATTTTTCTGAGGTGTCAAGTTGACTAAATTCTTCTGTGTGTATATTGAAATTTACTACATCTGAAGTCCACCTGTTGGCATTTTAACCACCTGCAGTGCCAGCTGGATCACTCTTCATGTTCTGGCAGGTGTGGGTATGCAGGACAGCCCTGTTCACCCAGGCTTCTTTGCCTTTGCTTCAAGATGGTGGTTTGCTGGGGATCTTCACACCCTCTGCCTTCAAGAATGGACTCACCCATTCCCTGTTCTGACCCCGGCTGTGTGGCCTGCTGTCTGCACTGCCCCTCTACTGTCTGCACAGCACATTCTCCTGCCTTGTCTGGCCTTCCTAGTGTGCCTCTCAGCCACCAACACCTCTGGTGCTGCCTGTCCTGTAAAGAGCAGAGCACCTAGCTGGCTCCAGCAGTCTATCACCTAGCTTGTCCGTCACTCTGGGTGCGTGTGCGTGTGTGTGTGTGTGCGTGTCTGTTTGTAGATGTATGTACTGGGGTTTGAACTCAGGGCCTAGGTGCTGTCCCTTACCATTCCACCACTTGTGCCACACCTCTGTTTCTGGCTTTTTGTTAGTTAGAGATAAGAGTCTTACAGATCTTTCCTCCCCAGGTTGGCTTCAAACTGTGATCCTTCAATCTCATCCTTCTGAGTAATTAGGCCTACAGGCATGAGCTGTCAGTACCTGGCTAGAAATGCATTTCAGTCATGAGGTCTGTGGTCTGTTTAGTTTCCTGCTGCAGAACTTGTTAGTGACCTTAGCAGAGATGGAGACCAATGCTTCCAAGCCAGAGGAAGCCAGACTTGCTGGGTGCACTGGTGCCCGCATCTCTGATTGCTTGTGGAAAAACTAACCTGTGGAAAGACTGTGCCAGTGCTGCATTTCCAGGCTCTTCTGGCAAGTCCTGTGGTGTGACCTTTGCCAAGAGAACTGTAGGCATCTGGGATAGTGCACAGTACAGGGGGAGGGGATTTTCCTAATCATAAATCTTTTTTCCAGAGGTTCGTAATTTGAGACATCTGGATTCGTTGAGTTTGGAGCTGAGGCATGGGGATGGTTGACATTTTTCTTTCTTCTTTTTTGGTGGTGGTGGGAAGTGGTGCTAAGTTTTGGATTCAGGGACATGCTCTCCCGCTTGACTCCTTCCCCTCAAGACTTCAGCCCAGGATCTTTTTTTTTGGTTTATATTCTTCCCCCATCTAGAAGGTGATAAGCATCAGAAGGTCCACCCCTGCTCTCTGGCTTTTGTTTACTCTTTTTGAACATGTATCTGACCTTGTTCAGATTTAAAATATCTAGAAAGGAACTCAGTCAGAGAGGAGATATGTGGGTCTGGGGGCTACACTGCTTGCGGGGTATCTGAGCATTCTCTATCCCTTTGTGAGCAGCAAGATCTCATGGCCAGGCATAAGTGATGGCTCTTTTCAAACCAGCCAGAGAGAAGATCCCCTGTTTGGGGGTCCCATTGTCTTCTTCCTTCAAGTTCATGAGACCTGCCTTGCCTGCTAGAGTCTCAACAGGTGTCTATAAGGCCCTGAGGCTCTGTGACACTAACAAGATTTCATAGGTTGGCAAAGATGTCTCAAAGGCCAGGTCAGTGACACTGTCCCACCCAGAGCAATATTCTGGACTGTGTGAAAGAGAATGTCGACCCTGGGGCTGGGGTGGATGGCACCCATGTCTCAGTTTGGCCTGTATGGATCTAGGGCATTCCTTACTATCTGCAAAGTAGAAGCTTCTAAGAAGGGAACTCCCCTGTTCTGTCCCATTGCTGACATGGTTGGCACTTCCTGTCACCCTGCAAGTGATCGGTGGTGCTTCTCTCCCTGGCAGCCAGGGATGTGCAGGCTTCCATGGTGCTGCTGTGGCATGGCCAGATGCCTTGACAGGGGTGCTGCCTGCACGCTAGAGAATGAGGAAGCCTCTGAGAAGCTAGAAAGTGCAGTGATGTGTGTGTGTGTGTGCGTGTGTTTGTGTGTGCGTGTGTGCACGTGCGTGCGTGTGCGCATGCATGTGTGTGTATGTGTAAGGGTGTGTGTGAGAGAGAGAGAGCGGGGGGAATTGCGGAGGGGGGGGCAGCTACACTACTAAACTTGTCACTGGCACAGGTGTGCCTCTCCCTGCATAGAACTGGGTAGACTGGGGCTGGGAGTTTGGCCTAGTGGTAGAGTGCTTGTGTAGCATGCATGAAGATCCTGGTTCGATTCCTCTGTACCACTTACATAGAAAAAGCCGGAAGTGATGCTGAGGCTCAAATGGTAGAGCTCTAGCCTTGAGAAAGTCCAAGGATGGTGCTCGAGCGCTGAGCTCAAGCCAAGGACTGGCAAAAAAAAAAAAAAAAAAAAAAAAGAACTGGGTGGACTAGACTTTAACCTCCTATAGTCCCAGCAGGTACATTTTCCTTGGTCAGCAGGTGCCCTGCATGAGACCTTCGTCACGGGCTATAGTGTCCATCAAGAATCCTATTGAGCTGGTGGCTCATATCTGTAACCCTAGCTACTCAGGAGGTTGAGACCCGAGAATCACAGTTCAAAGCCACACTGGGCGGGAAAGTCTGTGCAACTCATATCCCCAATTAACTACCAAAAACAGAAGTGGAGCTGTGAGTTACATGGTAGAACACTAGCCATGAGCAAAATTAGCTCAGGGACAGTGCTCAGGATCTGTGTTCAAGTCCCAGGACCACTACCGAAAAATAAAAATAAAATGTTCCTGTGGAGCATATCCTTTTAGCATGATCTTGATCAATGCAAGCAGATTGCTGAGGCTGTGGAAGAGGAATTGTCACCTGCTCCCTGTGAGAGCCAGCCAGTCCTAGCTGCTCCAGACCAATGGGAGGTTTATATTCACATCAGCTGGAAAGAGAGTAGGTGCTTTCTTGGCCAGCCTGATGGTAGGACTGCTCTGGACTGATGCAGACAGTTCCCTTTGGCAATGAGAACTATTCTAAGCCCAGCTAGCTCTTTAGGCTGACAGCTGAACACCAAGATGTTGAGAAATGCTTTTTTTTTTTTTTTTTTGGAAGCTTGGGGTTTGTGACTTAGGTTCAGAGGCCATTTCCATTTAGACTCTGTCTCAGACACAGACACTCAGGACAGTAGACCAGTCTTTGGGTAGAAATGCTTTCCCCTACCCCTGTGTTGCACTCATTGCTTTGTTAAAACTCTTCAGAGTCAAGTCTTGACTGCCCAGACCCAGTTTGAAAACCCTAGGATTGAAATCTGGGATCACCAGAATAATTACATCATTCTACAGCAAGTGTTTCTGGAATCACTCACATTTACAGTACAGTCCCCAGCCCTGTTGGTAGGCAAGATACCCAGGGGTGCAGTGCACCCTCCAAAAACCCACTCAGTGTTTACCAAGATACCCAGGGGTGCAGTGCGCCCTCCAAAAACCCACTCAGTATTTACCAAGATACCCAGGGGTGCAGTGCGCCCTCCAAAAACCTACTCAGTATTTACTAAGCTGAGAAAACAAAAAATCATCACGAAGGCCTCGGACAGGGTATCTGGTTTTACTTATGTAAAAGTACTGCAAAATCTTCACGAAATGTTAGTCTTGAATTCTGAATGTTGATCTTGATTCTGAAGAGTGCTGAGCTGTTGTGGGGTGGCAGGGCCTGGAGAAAGGGTGTGTCCCGCTGGGGCTTGTGCTTCTGCCAGCAGGCTGGCAGTCTGGCAGTCCAGGACCCCACTCATGAGAGGCTTTCTGGCAATATTGTGGAGGGGCAAGAGAAAGGGAGAGCAAGGCACCAGCACCCTCCTTCTTCCCGCCCCCTCCAGCATCCAGCTGGCTGCCAGGGGGAACTTACTTTCCACATTTGCCCGGGACAGGGTGTTTAGAAAGGAATCCGGGCTAGCTTTACAATAAAAAACCCCTTTCCCTAAAAAGGATCCACACTTATAGACCTCTTCAGTGTCTGTCTTAGTACTGGGGAGGGAACTCAGAAGCTTGCACACAGGCCAAACATTGTACCACTGTGCCATAACCCAGCCAGATTGCTTGCCCTCCCTCCCTCCCTCCCTCTCTCCCTCCCTCCCTCCCTCCCTCCCTTCCTTCCTTCCTTCCTCTCTCTATCCCTCCCTCCTTTTGTGCTCGTACTAGGGCTTGAACTTTGGACTTCTTGTTCTTCCTTAGCTTTTTTGCTGGTGTTCTACCACTTGAATCATACCTCCACCTTTGGTATTTTGCTCTCCCATTTTCCTCCCCCACGTTCCCCAGCTGATCTCCGCTTCCTGATGAGCTAGGATTGCAGGCATTACCCATTGGCACTCTGCTACTTTTTCTTGCCGACACAGGTAGACAATAACATTTGACCATCAAAATAACAATGACACCAGGTAATTTTCCTCTGTCATTTACAGTTTCCACAGTGCTCTCACATCCAGCACCTCAGGTAGTGGGGATGCTCACTGCCTCCTCTTCAGGAAATGAGCTGGGTTGGAGAGCAGAAGGCTTCTGGCCCGGTGTTTGGGGCCTCTTCTGACCACTGGCTGCCTCTCTTTCTCCATCTAGTACTTTGGCAGCCCACGGTCAGTCACCTCGCGGTGTGACTTGAGGGCAAACCTCATCCGAAATGGCTGTGACAGTGAGATCGAGAACCCAACCAGCAGCACCCACATCCTGCGGAGCCTGCCGCTTAGCAACCAGGGCTCCAGCACCGTGGGCTCCGACGTCATTCAGATGACGCCGCAGGAAGTCGCCGTGAACCTCCGGCCTGGTGAGTCTCCCGAGTCCTTCACGGTGGGCTGGTGCTGTGTGTTCAGAGACGTCCTCCGGGAGTGGACCCTGTTAATGTGGAAATGACCCAGGCCAGGCAGGGGGTAGAGCCAGGAGATGCTGTGGGAGGCAAGGCTCGGGTCCCAGGAAGCAGAGGATGAAGCGAATAGCTTTGCTGTCTATATTTTCTAGCAGTTCTGGAGTGTAAATCCAGGGCATCATGGCTTGCTAAGCTAGTGCTGTGCCACTTGAGCCATACCTGGGTCTTGCTTGCCACCCAGGTGACACCTGAGCATGCCTATGGCACTTGCTTTTAGGCTTCGCATCGTTGCTGGGACGTCAGGCACACACCACAGTATCCAGCTTACTTTGGTGGAAATAGCCCCATAGTCTTTTCTGCCTGGGTTGGCTTGGCATTGTGATCCTGCCAGGCTCATGTATCTTGGGAAGACAGGCCCATGCAACTCTGCCTAGCAGTCGGTTGGAAGGGGTGCAAACTTTTCTACCTGAGCTGACTGCAAGCCACAATCAAACCTTCAGAACTCAGCCTCCCAAATAGCATGGATTACAGGTGTGAGCTTTTGTTGTCATTTTTTTTTATGTGGTGTAGGATAATTTTCTAGCGGATAAGAGACTCTGGGTTTAGTCCTTAGCTCTGCTAAAAATCAAGCCAAAACAAACAATAACCGAAACCCCTATAAAAGATCTAGAACATAAAACATACTATTCTAACTAGCTCAAGTGTTCAGTTTACTGTGCTCTGTGTCATCTCCATTACCTGCCTCCAGGACTTGCCCATCATCTTGCAGAGCTCTAACCATTGGGCAATAGTCCTCATTCCCTTAGAGTAGGTGGTGGTAATACCAGGAAATGACTCACTTTTGCACCCCCACTATTTGGTAAATGTCTGTGGTACCCAGGGAGCGAATCCCATTGTGTGTTTTGGGAGCATATGTGTTTGATCCTACTGCTCTGGGACCCTCAGCCCCTGGCAGGTCCTCATTCATGACTCTGCCGCTGAATTCTGTTCTGCACATCACACTCCACTGCCAAGGGCGTCTGTGGGTATGGATCAACTGGAAGGTAGCACTTTGGGGACAAGGCAGATTTTTTTCCCTGTAAATTTCATTGATCTTTTTTATTTTTGCGCTTTCATCTATCCTAGTGTCTAGGGAGCTAATGGCATTAATGATTTCTAGCAGGCCTGGGTTCTTCTCTGGATCCCTGCTTAGCTTGGGGGCTCTGGGTAAGTTATTTCAACTCTTGAATACAAAGGTTTTGCAGCCCGCATTCTTCACAGGCACACATAGAGGCTTGTGTGGCATTCTGGTCAAGTGTTGGTGTGGGATGGACCTCACTGAATGTGGCTGGCACTCTGTTTGCTCCTTGTTGTTGTAACTATTATTAATCCATAGTTCTCCTCCCCCTTCCCTCCCTCCCTTCCTTCCTTCTTCCTATTTGCTGCTTGAACTTAGGGCCTAGGCACTGTCCTTTAAGCATTTTATTTTATATTTTTGTTCTAGGCAGTTATTCTACCACTTGAGCCATGGATCTCCTTTTGGCTTTTTGGTGGTTAATTGGAACTAAGAGTCTAACAGACTTACCTCCTGAGTTGCTGGGATTATGAGCATGAGCCTCCAGTGCCCAGCTTATATGTTAATTTTAAGAGTGAACTCTGAGAAATACAATTTTTTTAGAAGTGTCTGGTCTTGTCTGTTTGTATTGTCATGAGACTAAGAGACAGAAGAAGGATGTAATTAGGCTTTGCTAAGTAGAAGAGCCCTGCAAAATATCGGATGGCAGCCCTACCTCCTGCTATGTAAGCATAGTTTCCAATCTTGGAAATAAAATGGAAACACGATCCTGTGCTTTCCATGGTGTGGTGCTGTGTGCAGGTCAGTCCAGTATGAGTGTGGCCTGGAGACCCGGTGCTGGAGGCCTGGTGCTGGAGCTGCTGCTTCAACCCACCCTGTGCTCAAGGCACACCCTTTTGAATCACCACCCCTTTGGGCCTGTGGACCCCAGGAGAGCCAATAAAATGGAAATGATTATTTTTTTTACTATAATAATCTTTTACTTAACTAGTTATACTTACAGTTCCATGAGTCAGATTGTAACCGCAATGCTTCTTGGTGAGTGTCACCCTTTCCGTCAGTTTCCCCTTCCGTCCCTACCCTCAAGGCTACATAGTTCAGCTTTTATATAATGTACACTGAGGTCATGACAGCATTTGCTCATCCTTTCTCCGTTCCTGTGTCTCCCCATTCCCATAGCCTTCTTCTTCCAAAACATGTCTCCACTTCCTAGTTTCAGTTTTGTTAACCAGTTCAGAGGAGTTACACCTTTGGACTTCTCCCCGAAGTATCCCATCCTTTAGTCAGTTCATATGTACAGGCATAAGCCCTGAATGTGTTACCATGCATGCTTGCATTTTAGCTCTAGCTTCCACATATGAGAGAAAATGTGTATAACTTAACACAATTTTGGCCTAGACCTATGAAATGGGAATTCTTAAAAGTTCTAGAACTATTGTGAATTTAAAAAAATGTTTTATTGTTATTATAGAGATGATGTACAGAAGAGGGGATATAGTTACATAAGTCAGATAAAGAGCACATTTCTTTTTAGACAGTGGAATTTTTTGTTGTTGTTGTTTAGGTCTCCGCGACCCCCCAAGTTGTAGGGCTTGAATTCAGGACCTGGGTGCTGTCCCTGAGCCTCTTTGTGCTCAAGGCTAGCATTCTACCACTTGGAGATCAGAGGCCTTCTCTGCCCTGTTGGCTTCAAACTTCATTCTCAGATCTCAGCCTCCTGAGTAAGCTAGGTAATTACATCAGTGAGCCACTGGCGTCCAGTTTATGAATATGTTTTAAAATATAGAAATACTCAAAACTGGAAGTGGCTCTGTGGCACAGTGACAGAGCATTAACCTTGAGCTGAATCGCTCAGGGACAGGACCCAAGCCCAGAGAGTTCAAGCCCCATGACCAACAACAACAACAAAAAGAAAGTAAATATGGCCCAGGAGTTTTGCCTATTGGTAGAGTGCATGCCTAGAATGCATAAAGACCCAGGTCTGATTGCTCAGTACCGCATGCATAGAAAAAGCCAGAAGTGGTGCTGTGGTTCAAGTGTTAGTGCTCTATCCTTGAGAAGCCCAAGGACAGTGCTCAGGCCCTGAGTTCAAGCCCCAGGAATGGCAAAAAAAAAAAAAAAAGAAAAAAAGAGAGAAACCAAAATAATAAAAAATTAAAAAAAAGAAGTACTCAAAAGCAATAGTGTTTCTTCAAATTGAAAAAAAAATAATTTTAGTAGTTACAAGTTGGAGTGCAGGTACATGTTTGTTAGTAGAGAAAGGCTGAGGTGAAGGGGAAAGTGGTATGTTGCAGTTAGCAAGAATTTCAGTTTACCAACTGTGAGCCTTTACCTCAGGGAAATTCCCCGATTCTGGGGAGCGGTGTGAAGGAATTGCTTTTCTCATAATAGACTTTGAGAAATGCTTTTATGTCCTCTCCCCTGCCCCTCCCCCCATGCTTCATAATTGGTGTTTGTGGAGTGAAATAGAGCACTTGCCAGCCTTACACAAGCCTAATCAGGGACAAGCCTCAGCAGAACATGAGAGATGCATCCAGAAGGCTAAATTTCCATCCCAGGATAAGTCTGAAATATGAAAGGAGAGAACAGGGAAGGAGGGAGGAAAGGATGGAAGAGAGAGGGACGGGCAGGGAAAGACAAAAGGAGGGAAAAGGCAGTCCTTTTTTTAATTATAGAATTTATTAACATTGATTTTTACATCATATTTCAAATGTCGTGTTCAAGAAGGGAATCTATATACAATCACTGGCACTTAGATTTTAGAACATAATTAAAATTAGGCTGAGGGTTTGTATTTCATATATACATATTAATCTATGTATTAAAACATTATTTTTATAGAGTCATAAGTTTTTATGTCTATGTAGTTGTGTTTATATTTCCAATACCATGTCCATAGCATTGGGCATGCAAATATTGAATCCTCGCTCTTGTACTGTTTGGATCTAATAGCCACATACTAAGGATACCATGCGCCTTCTTTCTTTCCTTTTGTTTTTTGAGAGAGAGAGAGAGAGAGAGAGAGAGAGAGAGAGAGAGAGAGAGAGAGAGAGAGAGAGTGTGTGTGTGTGTGTGTGTGTGTCTGTGTTTTGGGACTTGAACACTGGGCCTTGCATTCTCTTGATTATTTTGCTCAAGGCTGGCACTCTACCACTTGAGCCACAGTTCTACTTCTAGCTTTTTGCTGGTTACTTGGAGATAAGAGCCTCACAGTTTTGTCTTCTCCAGCCGGCTTTGCACCTTAATCCTCGTATCTCAGCCTCCTGTGTAGCTAGAATCACAGGTGTGAGCCATAAGGATCTAGCTCCTTCCCTGTCCTCCCCGTCCTTCCGATCCTTCTAGTCCTCCTCCCCAGTCAGCCGCTGGCAACCATAGCTCCACTCTCTATTTATGATTTTGCCTCTGCTAAACATTTTCTGCGGGTCATATAACGTGACGATTTTTTCATTGATGTAGAATGTACTTCGTCTCATTTTTATGGCCATATAATATTCCATTGTATGTAGGTAGGTAGTTAGGACATGTTTTAGTTTGAAGGACTGTTTCTACTCTTGGGCAGTTAGGAGTACTTTTGTATAAGTTTTTTTAATTTTTACTGTACATTAATTATATAAGATAATGGATTTTGTTATGTCATTTTCATAAACATACAAGTTTTTATGGGGACATATGTTTTCAATAATCTTGGGTATATAGCTAGGAGTAGAATTGCTTGGTCCTATGGTAATTCTATGTTTAACTTTTTGAAGAACTGCCAAACTTTAAGCAGGCTTTTGTGTAAACATAGGATCATGTTTTTCATTTTATTCAGGATAAGAATTAAAAAAAAAAAAACTAAGAAAAGTCATAAGATCCTTAAGAAAGGACATAAACTTCAAAGCAAACCTTTTGGAGATAGTCCAAAACTAGAGATGGCTTTAAAACACTGGGTTAATTAGGAAGATTTTTTTCAAGTTATTATCGGCTTCAGTCCCTGAACTTTAAAAAAATTAAAAAAAAAAAAAAGATCTGTTAGCTGCTTCTTTTTGTGCTGGGGGCCCTTGAACTTGGGGACTGGCTCTGTTCTTTAGCCTCTTTCTCTGTATGCTCAAGGCTAGTGCTCTACCACTTTGAGCCACAGCACCACTTCCAGTTTTATGGTGGTTTATTGGAGATAAGAGTCTCACTGACTTTACTCAGTTCTCAACCCCTGAATGGTACAGGCTTGAGCAATTGATGCCCAGCCACTTTTTGTTGTTGTTGTTGTTGTTGTTGTTTGGTGGGTCATGGGGCTTGATCTTGGCCTGGGCACGCTGTCCCTGAGCTCTTCAGCTCAAGGCTACTGCTCCACCCTTGAACCAAGCCCCAGTTCCCATTTTCTAGAGGTTAATTGGACATAAGTCTGGGGTCCTTTTGTGCCTGGGCTGGCTGTTTGAACCTTCATCCTCAGATTTCATCCTCCTGCGTAGCTAGGATTCCAGGTATGAGCCACCTAGCCCTGCTGAGATACTCTTTATCTCCAATAAACCAGCAAAATATAGAGGTGTGGCTCAAGTTAGAGAGTATCAAAGCCTTGAGCTTATGGGGATGGGGGAGCTAAGGCAAAATGGGAGGTTCTGAGGTCAAACTGTGTATATGCACACTTCAGGCAATCTTGAAAGTTCTCCTGGGAGTTCTCAGCCCACTCTCTAGCAATGCTTGTCTTTTGACACTGGTCCCTAAGGGAAGGTTCTCTCTGCTCTGGATTGCTAGTTGCTACTGGTGGGTAGCAGGAGAACCAGAGCTTTGGAATCAGGAAGGGCCAGGGGTTCTCTGTGGAGAAGCTTGTCTGTGAAGTTTGTTTTATTCCGCTCCTGGATCCTGAGCTGATGTGTGGATTCTGAGGACCAGCTGTGGAGAGAAGAACTATGTAAACCCGCTGGGACGTGTGCAGAAGGAGGTGGCTGTGGACAGATCTGGGCATGTAGGATAGTGTCACCTGTGCACGACAGGCACTGACCAGCCATATGTGGGGATGGTGAGAAGGCCTTTGTACCCTACTGGGTATGTGGCAGGGCACCAGGTGAAAGTCTCAAGTGTGTGAGACTTTGCAGATGCCACAGACACTTTGGAGAGTGCCGTGTGGCTATGGAGGAGGAGGAAGGGAGGAGTGTGTCCAGACAAAGCGCACCACAGGTGGGAAGTGTGCCCAGACCTTGACCTGGCAGGGCGAGCTCCACACCTGAGCTGGGCTGCCTCGCTGGGGGGCAGATTTGCCGCTGCCCAGGGTCCACAATGGGAAATGGGGAGGAAAGTCCGGCTGACCTGTCCTGTTAGTGCCAGAGCCGAGCTAGGAGTTTGTGGAATTTCAAATCAAACATGTCACTAACTGTGATAATAAAGCCTCATTCCAAGCATGAATATTATCGACTTTCTTAGACTTTTTCTTTCTGGAAAACTTGGAGCCTTCCGGTGGTAAGGGGTGTGTGTGTGTGTGTGTGTGTGTGTGTGTGTGTGTGTGTGTGTGTATCAGTTTCTCTTAGAATTTAATGTCAAGAGATTCCTTATACTGGACATTGGTGTCTCATGCCTGTAACCCTAGCTACTCAGGAGGCTGAGATCTGAGGATGTGGTTCAAAGCCAGCCTGGGCTCTTATCTCCATCAAACTACCAAAAAGCCAAAAGTGGAACTGTGGCACAAGTGGTAGAGTGCTAGCCTTGAGCTCAAAGCTCAGGGACAGCCCAGGCACTGAGTTCAAGCCCCAAGAGCAGCAGCGAAAGAAACCCTGCAAAGAAGCTATGGAATTGAACAGAGAGCCAGTCTGTCTATGGAGAGACCAAGGGGGTTCTCCTCCAGTCAACTCCCCTCCCCCCTGCTGCAGACATCCAAGAAACAGGCTCTGTGGAGGGACCTGCCCCGTCTGTCTGACAGGAGCCAGAGACTCTGCAGCAGTCCAGAAACTTATTCTGAAAGAAATCTTGAACATTCTTTGTCTGAGTCAGACTCAGATGGTTTTTTTAAAAATAGACTCATACCAACAAGGAACTCAAAGGGCATCAGTCTTGAGAGGTCCCTAGAATGGTACAGGCTAAAGCAAATCAGAGGAAGCAGGCTTCCTCTGGCTGTTCATAGTAATTACCATAATCCTGTGTCATCTGCATCTGGAAACCGAGGCACAGGTTGTACACCTAGTTAAGGGAGAAAGCTGGAACTTCATCGTTGGGCTCCTCTTGGTCTGGTTCATGAAACAGCCCTTGCTTTTAGGGGAAAGGGATGGGGTGGAGGGTAGAGCTGGAGCTCAGGAGAATGACTCCTGTGTCCTACAGGCACAGCCAGCTGTAGTGTTTGGGATCCCAAGCAAAGTGTAAGATTGGCTGCTCTCATTGTCCATGGCTTCTGGACATTTGAACACACAGGATCTACCTTGATTTCAATGTGTATGGACAGTTCTGGGATAAGTAGGATATTTTCTCATATACCCAGTAAGCCCAAGGCAGATTCAGTTATCTGGTATTAATGGAAACTAAGCAATTTGTCTTTAGAAATTCTGAAAGGATTGAGGGAGCATTATCTTGGCTTGTATTCCCCAAGTTATTGCCTTTGATTTGGCCTTCTTTGCAAGTCTTGGAGGCGAGGTAGCAGAGGCCACACAGCTAGGTCCTGATTTCTTTCCTTGCTTCATTTCTCTGAATCGATCCTCCTTCATCTTTTGGCTGTCTAGAGCCAAAAACTATTTTCCTTGCAGCTGATAGACAGATATAGCAGTGTTTGACTTTTCTCTTTCAACTTTTTCCCCTCCCATTTTTCTTTTCATTTCTTTTATTGACAGTACTGGGGTTTGAACTCAAGGACACATGCTTACTAAGCAGAAGCTTTCCAGATACTTTTTGTACTGTTTTTTCCAGGCCTGTGTCTGAATCATGATTTTCCTATTTTAGGTTTTCCATTGTCGCTAACATGATTATTCCATTATAAGAGTCCTACCAGGCCAGTGGCTCACACCTGTAATCCTAGCTACTCAGTAGGCTGAGATCTGAGGACTGTGGTACAAAGCCAGCCTGGCACTAAAGTCTGTGAGACTCTTACCTCCAATTAACCAGAAAATTGGAAGTGGTGCTGTGGCTCAAGTGTAGGGTAGTAGCCTTGAGCTGAAAAACTCAGGGACAGCACCCAGGCCCTGAGTTCAAGTCCCACAACCCCCCCCTCCCAAAAAAAAGATCTTACCATTTCAAACTGGCCTCAAACAAAAGTCCTTCTGATCTCAGCTTCCTAAACAGCCAGGTTTATAAGCATAAGCTACTGAGGCTCAGCTATGACGTTAAAAAAAATGAAGCTGAAATTTGAAACTTAGTTTTATACCCGTAGTTTCTGATGATGAGTTGTGTCTGGGTTGTCCCCAGATATATTTAAGAACAGAGTAGTAAATCAAATGGTTAGGGAAAGAAATAGAGACTGTCCTTTGGGATGTTTTAAGTGACTGTCTTCGTCACTTGCCTCCCTTGTCATGTTCATCTCCCCGCTCTCAATTCGGCTCTTAACTTTTGCTCATAGCTTCTTTATTAATTCTGTCCCTGCTTTTTTCTGTTTCTTTCCATCTGGGGCTAGAGAAGCTAGGGCTTCAGCCTCAGTGCCATATTCCCTTCTGGCACTCTCTAAGAAAGTAGTTTCTTCTTGAAGGCACACCATCACTAAAACAAAGAGGTGGGTAGATCCGTTTTGAAAGGGTAGAAATGCACCCTTCCTGCCCCCCCCCCCCCCGCAAGCCCTGTGACATGCCTGGCATTCTGTTGTTGGCACAGGTGACCAGACCACCATCCATCTCCAAGTGCGCCAGGTGGAGGACTACCCCGTGGACCTGTACTACCTGATGGACCTCTCCCTCTCCATGAAGGATGACTTGGACAGCATCCGTAACCTGGGCACCAAGCTCGCCGACGAGATGAGGAAGCTCACTAGCAACTTCCGGTTGGGTTTTGGGTCCTTCGTTGACAAGGACATCTCTCCTTTCTCCTACACAGCACCGAGGTACCAGACTAATCCATGCATTGGGTAAGTGGTCCGCTGTCTTTCTGTTTGGTATTTCAGGGTGTTGAAATGGAGCAGGAGGAAAACTTAGTCTCAAGAGTAAGGGAGCTGTTTGAGGCCTGTGAGCCCGCCTCTCCCCACCGCTCGTCTTTGGCAGCCTTAGTAGCTCTTAGCTCCCCTTTGGACTGCATGGGGCTGGGTGATCAGCAAAGTGGAAGTGTTTTGGTGGCCTGTGTTCTTCAGAATTCTTCCTGGACTGTTGTCTACTCTCCTAGGTCTTGGCCAGGGGTGGGAAACCAACGTAGTGATGGAATCATAGTAAGATAGGGAAAGGTTTTAAATACAAATGGCCTGTCTCTAAGAGGAGCTAGGTGTCACTATTTACTATGGAGTGTGGCTTCTTCCTGCCCACAGGTCTCATTGACATTCTTATCACTTGATCCTGTCTCCATGGCCTTACCAGTGGAGTCAGCCAAGTCCAGGCCAGATGTCGACTTTTTTTTTTTTTTTTGACGGGGCCAAAGATTGGACTCAAGACTTTGCCACTTGCTGAGCAGACACTGTACTATTGGAGCCACACGCCACATTCCCATCCTCTAGTTGGACTCTTATTACTTATCAAGAACTTTGGCCTCCTAACCAAAACATTTATCATTTGGTCTGTGCTAGACTGTATTTCTTCCTTGCTCTTCAGTTTATTTGGCTGTATCTCCGGACAGATGGGGTGTGTCTCCACTAGCTGAGATGCTGGTTGGAAGCTGGCAGAGGATCAAGGACTGGCTGTAGGCACTGCCCAGCGTGTGAATACCCGAGGCCATTCAGAGCTTATTCAGAGCTGGCTCTCTAAGCTCTCCAAGGCAGAGCCAGTTGCAGACAGTGAGATTCTTGACAGTGAATACGAGGCATCCTGAAAAGCTGCTTGTAGCACAGGAAATCGAGTGAAGAATAGGAGTTTTGAAGGAAGCATCAGGTCTAAGTTATGTAAATTTCTCTAAGCTGAGAAGACACAAAGGGAGTCACTGTGTAGCTCTGTGAGCAGGCCGAGATTTCTTTGCCCTCGCAGGCTGGGTGTCCAGGCCATGTGGTATCCTGTGTTTTCTGAGAGTCCCCACTGCTTTCTTGGGGAAAACAGTATCTGTAGTATACAGATAAGCAGCAAGACCACCACTCATGGAGACGGAAAAGAAAAAGTTAATTTCTTCCACATAGGGGGCTGAGTCTTAAGATCTAGACTGTAGCCTCTGACTGCGTCTCTGTGGCTCAGGGTTTTTAAGCACAAAAGCCACACATACCATATGCATGTGATGAAGCAAGTTAAAAACAAGTTAAATCATTTACAGAAGTGGAATTCAGCAGTTAGATTAACAGAATATTGGCTCATTTTTTACATTGTCACCATGTGTCCTAGGGCACCATAATTACACGTCAGAATCTTTGCAATTTTCCTTGATCATAAGGCCATTACACCGGAGCTGATATCTCCCTATTTAAGCAAGCATGTAGTCACAGAAGCAGACCTAGCAGTTAGTAAGTAGAAGGAGCACATATCACCTGTATAACTGTTCTCTTAGCTGTCTGACTGTCCCTTTCTTCCAACTGATGTGGAGGAATAAATGAGAGCCCTTCCCAAGCTCTAGGCGCTCTTGAGTTAGGTGTTTCTCTCCCAGGATTGTGGGAGCAGCAGTGGCAGCCATCAGGGTATATGGGGGCTGGGAAGCCAGGGAAAGTGATATCACCACCACAGGACATCTTAGAGGAAAGCGATGCACTGGGACTTTCTTTAGACCTGTCCCTCCTTTCTCTGCTCCAGATGTTTCTGCATGGATGGAAATGGTGGGTTTGTAATATCCTATTGTAGATTGTACCAGAAGTGCCAAGTCTGAAGTACAATGGCTGCCATGGAAATTGGAATAGAGGAAAACTTGCTATAATCCTAGCTACTAAAGGAAGCTGAGATCTGAGGATTCTGTTTTTCAGCTTTGCCAGGAAAGTTTGTGAGAATCTCATTTTTTAAATTAACCACCAAAAGGCCTAGAGTTCAAGCCCCAGTATACCCCCCCCCCCCACACACAAAGAAGACATAGATTAACTTCAGTATTAGATTAAGGAATTGTTTAGGTGAGAGGGTGATTCTTTTGTCTCTGGCTTCTTTGTGGCTGATATAAAGTCAGCTGTTGCTGGGTTAGAACCTAGCTTGGGTAGACAAATCCTAGAGACTTACTCTAACCAGCAAAAAGTCAGAAGGTGGCTTAAGTGGTAGACTGCCAGCCAAGTAAAAGTGTGAGGTCCTGAGTTCAAGCCCTGGTACTGGCACAAAAACTAATAAAATCTGTCTCTTTGTCTAACTGTTGTGCTTCTCTCTAGAGGCTTTTGACCTATTCTGTAATATGTACTCCCTTATGTCTACGCTGATTTACTATCAATTATATTGTTCAGAACTTTTAAGAATATATCTTTAATCTTGAAAATTCTGAGTTTCTCTTGTTATTTTCTTCTGTTCTTTCCATTTTCATCTGTTTCCATTGCATCTGTTAGGTGTCTATGGAAGCTTCTCATTTAAATGTCATATGTTAAAGTTTTTATCCTGTAGTTTTTACTTCTCTGTCTTTTCATCTATCTTTTCGTAGTAGGAAATGTCTTCCAGTTTGCCATTTCATTCTACAGTTTTAGTGTAACTCATATGCAAAAATTGTATTTCTAAACTTCAGCGACCATATTTTTTGTTTTTCTAATTTGCATTTAGTTTGTTTTTAGACTCTTCCTCCTCCTCCTTCTCCTCTTTTCTCTTTTTCCTTTTTAATTCTAGACTTTTGTTTTGGTTTCCATTTTGTTTGCTTTATTTTTCTAACATTCTGTCTGGCCTTTGGCTTCTGTTTCTTCTAGATGTTTTAAATACCCTTGTAAGCATTTTAGATCATTCCGTTCTGTTTCCTTCAGGGTGTTGGGTTTGCTGACATTCTTGCATGGTGGTTTGTTTCTCCTGGGGTTTATGATGTTTTTATTAGCTCATCTTCGTCAGAGGCTGTTTCCCATCTGAAGCTCAAGTACCCTGGTGTTCTGGCTTCCTGCGGAACAACTGTACAGTTTTCTACTGCTGGGAACTTTACGTGCTCACTATGGGACTCCTTTTTTTTAATTTCACAGTTGGGGATTCCTTCACCATTAAAAGTTGTGAATTCTGATTGCCCAGCCCGGGAGTACGTGTGGTTCTTACTGCTCTAGCCTGGAGTGGTGCTAAGCTTTGTTGGCTCTTTCCCAGGCCGTGCTGGAGAATTTCTGCTTCTGGTTTTGTGAGTGCAGGTCTTTGAGCTCAACTGTATACAGAGAGTCCTGTTCTAGCTCCGGGCCTTCTTTGGGTTGGGGGTTATCGTCTGCTTCTGGTAGATCCCTGCTGTACATGGTGTGGCCCCACGTACTGTGGACACTTACCTGAGCTGATCTGGAACTTTACTCTTCCTCATCTCAGCCTCCCGCATAGCTTGGGGTGACAGATGCCTGCCAGTGCTGTGGGTTGAGAGGAGTTTTGTGAACTTTTCTCTGCAGGGTGCCCTTCCAGCCTCAGCCTCCTAAGTAGTGAATACACTATAGAGATTCTGATCACATAACAGCCCCTCTCCACAGTGAAAACCTGCCCATATTGCTCTTCTGGGAGTGAAAGAGAAGATGGGGGAAAGACTGAGCTGTAGCCACATTTCTTGCAGCCTCCCTGGTTTTCTTATTTAACTGGTTTCTTTCTCCACTCCCTTTCCATAACCAATCTGACCAGCTGTGACAAACACACATGAAGTTCTAAATCATAGTGCCTAGGAGGGTGTGGGAGTTTGGTGGAAGATAGGCCAGGTGTACGTGTGTGTTTACAAATGTGGGTGTGTTTACTTGTCTCTGGACCTGTCCTTAGGTCAGCTGGGAGCCTTGGTTCTTTCAGCGGGAATGTGATTTCTACCACTGTGACTGATCCACTGAGGAGGTCATGAAATGCCAGAGTGGCCTGAGTTGCCAATTCAGAAAGAATCCGATGGGTCTGAGAATAGGATATTTGTGAGTGTGTGGAGAAGGGAGACAGAGGAGAGGCAGGCAGGTAAGGTGTAGCTTCTGTTGCTTGTCTGCAGAGAACTATGGCTGTCATGGGAAGAGGTAGTGAAGGTTCTGGTGTGGTATTGTAACTGTAGTGGGTGCTGGGATTGGCAAAGATTGGCCTTTCCCAGAGGAAGGGAGCCTGTCCAAACCTGCCCTGGCTGGGCTAGTTGGGGCAGCAGTGAAAGCGGGCTCGCTAGCAGTTGCTAAGCCTGTTGCTTTTCCCAGGCACAGGCAGATTTTGAAGGCTTTCCTTCCCTGAGGCTTTTCTGATGGTTGTTATTTCTAATCGCATCCTTTTCAGGGCTGAAGATGCTGCCTGCCTGGGCCAAGCTACTGCCCTACTCCCTTTTGCCTGTCCACCCTTGCCCTCTGCCTGCAGACCCACCGGCCTGCATAGTCTCCTGCCACAGGCTCTCATGTGCTGTTCTTCTCTGGCTGCCATACTCTTCTTTCCTTTTCTGTCCCTTCTGCACCCATCTATAAATAAGTGAGGAAAAATAGAAAAACAATAGAGATCATCAATGAAACTAAATGTTGACTCTTTGAAAAGCTAGACAAAAACAATAAGCCTCTAACAGAGTGGGGGTAAAACCCCAGAAAGCCTTTCTTCCTATTTTATAGCTATTTAGCCAGCGCAAGCTTCTAGAACTATTGCTAGGAACTAACTTCCTCCAGAAACAGAGCCTCCTGGAGTATCTGCAGAAGACTGAAAAGAGGAACTTGCTCAATATTTTAGGGGAAAAGATCAGAAAGTAATCTACTATTGAATGTAGTAGTTCCTTCTTTCCAAATTTCAGATACCATTTCCTATTCACTAATGTTTAGTTACTAAATGATAGCTATGGCATTTAAAAGAATGCACATGTAGTTTCACTGGCTTCTGGTGGCTCAATCTCAGTAAGCTGAGATCTAAGGATAATACTTCAGAGTCAACCCAGGCAGGTAAGTCTGTGAGATTTTTTTATTTTCAGTTAACAGGTAAAGCTGGAAGCGGGCGGTACTCAAGTGGTAGAGTACCAGCCTTGAGCAAAATGTCCAATGGACAGCACTCAGACCCTGAGTTCAGACCCCAGTACCAGCCGTGTATGCATTAAAAACGACAGTTACTAGGTATAAACTAGTGAAGCAGAATGAATATTTTCATTCTGGTTTCTGTGCTGTCACGTCTTGTTGGTCACTGAGTAGATCAGGTTGTGGGATCACTTGTCTCATGCGGTAGTACAGATAGAGGCTCAGTTCCTAGAGCAAGTCTGCTCACATTTGCAAGCTCTAGACATGGCCAGCCTTCTCAGACCGTTGTCCTCACTTAATGTTTGTTTGTTTGTTTGTTTGTTTATTTATTTTTGACAGTCCCAGGCTTGAACTCATGGCTTGCGCACTGTCCTTGGGCTTTCTCGAGGCTAAAACTCCACCACTTGAGCTACAACATCACTTCCAGCTTTTTCTGTATATGTGGTACTGAGGAATTGAAGCCAGGTCTTCATGCATGCTAGCCTTGCACTCTATCAAACTCCTGGTCCCTCACTTAACCTTTTGAGGCTGTCTCCAGGTCTTCCTCTATTTATAGGAGTCTGTTTCATACCCATGACCACACCATGCATTTCTATGATATGTGAAATAGACTCACTGTTAGGACTGGAGGGAAGTGATTGGGTTGTTTATGTCCTTCGCTGTATCTGTCTAGGGCAGGTGGTACATACTGGGTAAATTCTGGTGCCTCCCACGATACTCATTAAATGCACAAAACACTTGCCTAAGGCTATAGAGACAAGCTGGGCATCAGTGGCTCATGCCTGGAATCCTAGTTATTCAGGAGGCTGAGATCTAAGGATTGTGGTTCAAAACCAGCCCACGCAGGAAAAATCCATGAGATTCTTATCTCTGGTTAGCCACCAACAAGCCAGAAGTGGAGCTGTAACTCAAGTGGTAGAATGCTAGCCTTAAGAAAGAAAAAAAAACACAGAAAAACAATTTACAAAAATTTTCCAACAACAACAATAAAGCACCTTAGTGCCTAGGTCCCAGTTCAGCCCCAGGACTAGCAAAAAAAATAAATAAAGGATGTAGAGACAATATTGGAAAAATGACTCTTCTCTTCTTTCTTGATAGTTACAAGTTGTTTCCAAACTGCGTCCCATCCTTTGGGTTCCGCCATCTGCTACCTCTCACAGACAGAGTGGACAGCTTCAATGAGGAAGTTCGGAAACAGCGAGTGTCCAGGAACCGAGATGCCCCGGAGGGGGGCTTTGATGCAGTCCTCCAGGCTGCTGTCTGCAAGGTAACTTTTCTTTCTGGACCTGGGTCTTTACAGGAGGTCAAGGTACAGAGAGCCTCAGGGTGGGTGTGGCATTTCCTGCAGGAGGTGACAGATTGTGAGTCACCTCGACATGTGGTGTTGGTCTACTCAGGCATCAGAGGGTGAGCTTAGTGACCTGGAGAGATGTCCAGCTTTCAGGTCAGCTGGAGTGGAGGCATAGCTTGAGCTGGGGTGTGCCCTCCATGTCAGGATAACCTGTTCAGGGGGACACTGTCTTTGCTACAGAATGGTTGTTTTGTGGTAATAAACTTGGCTTTTTGGGGGGGATTCTTTTCAGGAGAAAAGAGCAAAAGTCAGGTCATAGAACCTCACAGAATTTTCTAGCCTAATTTTGTTATACTTACAGGATTGTCCTGTTGGATAGCCCAGCTGGAAAAAAGGAATTGTGTGACCCCTCTGATTGCCTGTCTATATATTGCTTTCTTCTGCTTCTCTGTGATACATAAATCCAGAGGAATGACATAGACAGGTTAGAGATGAACTCATGCTTTAAAAAGTTCTGATTAGAGAAATATATGAATGGAATATTGCTATTAACTTACCCTTAAAATAATTTTCAGAGGGGCCGGGAGTTTGACCTAGTGGTTACAGTGCTTGCCTAGCATGCACGAAGACCCGGGTTCGATTCCTTGGTACCACATATATAGAAAAAAGCCAGAAGTGGTGCTGAGGCTCAAGTGGTAGAGTTCTAGCCTTGAGAAAGTCCAAGGACAGTGCTCAGGCCCTGAGCTCAAGCCCAGGACTGGCAAAAAAAAAAAAAAAAAAAAAGAAAAAAAAATAATTTTCAGAGGCTGTGAATTTGGCCTAGTGGTAGAGTGCTTGCCTAGCATGCATGAAGACCTGGGTTTGATTCCTTAGTACCACATACATAGAAAAAGCTGAAAGTGGTGCTGTGTGGCTCAAGTGGACAGAGCTCTACCCTTGAAAAAGCCCAAGGACAGTGCTCAGACCTGAGTTCAAGCCCCAGAACTGGAAAAAAAAAATTTCACCATGTGCCAGTGGTTCATGCCTGTAATCCTAGCCATTCAAGAAGCTGAGATCTGAGAATTGAGATTCAAAGCCAGGCAGTAAAGTTCATGAGATTTTTTTTTTTTTGGCCCTAAATTCAAGCTCCAAGGCGCGCGCACATGCGCGCGTGCGCACACACACACACACACACACACACACACACACACACAGAGTCAAAACAATGCAGTTGACAACAAAAGGTGTAAAAATAACCAGTCAAGTTCCTTATAACACATACTTTGCAAGTTTTGCAATCTTTCTAGTCTTTGTGCATATACTTAGCATTTTTCCGTCAACTCATCATATTTTCTTTAAAAATGGTAATGCTTTCTTGAAAGTCCAGGCAAGTTCAGTGAGGTGGTTAGGAATGCTGCTGTTTGGGGAGGGCAGGAAAAGAGATTAGACTCTAGTTGAGAGGTTGCACAACTATTCAGTGAACAGCTCTGAATTGTATGCACTACGAGTTTCTGAGCTCAGCAAGCAGTATGCATGCACTTTTCTTCTCCAGTCTTTGGTACAGATGAGAATGGAGCTACAGAGTACTTTCTAAAATAAGAAACCCCACATGGTAGTCAGAGATGCGGAAGGGGAGAGAAAAGGCAGAGGATGCAGCAAATGCCCTGCAGTCTTCTTGAGGTCCCTCCATCCTGCCGTCACTGTCACTGAGTCTTGGCATTGCTCCTGGAGTGGGAGTCCCAGTGGCTCTTCACCCAGGATTTGGTTCACATGCTTTTTTTTTTTTTTTTTTTTTTAGCAGTCTGGAAACCAGTTGAAACACAGCTTAGAACATGTTTGTCTCCGAGCCCTTTTTTTTTTGCCAGTCCTGGGCCTTGAGCTCAGGGCCTGGGTACTGTCCTTGGGCTTTCTCAAGGCTAGAGCTCTACCACTGAGCCACAGCACCATTTCTGGCTTTTTTTTTCTATGTATGTGATACTGAGGAATCGAACCTGGGTCATTGTGCATGCTTGGCAAGCACTCTTATCATTAGGCTAAACTCCCGGCCCATGTCTCTGAGGTTTTTATGTCACAAAATAGCTTATGGATGTATTCTAGAAAGACATTTTTGATTATTTATTTTTGCCAGTCCTGAAACTTGAACTCTAGGCCTGGGCGCTTCTTTTGCTGAAGGCTAGCACTCTACCACTTGAGCCAAACAGCACTTCTCTCCTTTTCTGAGTGGTTTATTGGACATGAAATCTCACGCTTTGAACCACAATCCTCAGAACTCAGCCTCCTGAATAGATAGGATTATAGAGTGATATTTTTACGGGCATTCAGATAACTAGTTTTAAGAGATGATATCTTCACAGACCTCTAGTCAGTTTCTACATGTTAGCCTGGCAGAAAATAGCTTGAGGAAAATACAAGATTCCTCTCATCTACCTACCTGGATAATTTTGTAGGTTTTTCTTCTTTTGGGCTTCTTTGAAGCCTTTAAATAAAGTCTTCTTGGGTGTGGGGAAGGGAACCTAGTTAGAGGCATAGGCAAGTCCTACTGTATTACTTCTACCAGATTAATTGGAACAACTTGATTGCTTGGACCATAGTTATCTAGTGGACCAGCGGGTCTGCTCTCATGCCTGAAAAATCTCCCTGCCCTCTCTCAGATGGATGGAATACTTCCACCCTTTGAAATTGAGTATTTCAGGGGATTCTAGCAGATAGTTTGAATTCATCGCCAGGACCCGGTGAATTATTGTTGACTGAGAGGCGTTTTTAATGAACATGTTGATTTCTGCCTTATACCATTTGAGGTTTTTGCTGAGGCTTTTGCCATTGGTAATGCATGGGAGGTTAATGACAGCTTTGAATCATGCAGTCTGCTAACCACCTTTTCCTTTCCTTTTCCTTTGTGCTGTCACACACTATACTTACACAGAAATCACTTCTTGGTCACTTGAAACCACTTGTTTACAATAAATGCTGTCTTTCTTGGTTCATGGAAGCCTTATTTATGCTAGCAAAAAATTGGGAATTTGTTGGGTACTACCTTTTGGTAAAAGACTAGAATAACTGTGCTATTAAAACAATTTAAAGACTTGAATAATACTTGAGACAATTAAGGCAGGGGCATGGAAAGCAAGGCATAAAGCAGTATGAACAAGATGATTCTGTTTAGCAAATAAAAGAAAAAAATATGGAACATATTTACAGCCAGGAGCTTGTGGCTCATACCTGTAATCCTACCTACTAAGGAGAGTAAGACCTGTGAACCAAGCCTGAACAAGAGAGTCCTTGAGACTTATCTCCAATTAGGCACCAAAAACTGGGAAGTGGAGGTGTGGCTCAAGTAGTATAATGTCAACTTAGAGAGGAAAACCTAACTAAGAACACAAGGCCCAAGTTCAAGCCCCAGCTCTTGACCCAAGTCAAGTCATTTTCTTAGGAGATAGAATTATATGTGTTGGGGCCAAGAGTTTGGCCTAGTAGTAGAGTGCTTGCCTAGCATGCACGAAGTCCCGGGTTTGATTCCTCA
This sequence comes from Megascapheus bottae, assembly GCF_031878675.1. Lineage (NCBI taxonomy): Eukaryota > Metazoa > Chordata > Mammalia > Rodentia > Geomyidae > Megascapheus > Megascapheus bottae. The sequence continues at coordinate 55,449,413 of NC_143509.1, forward strand.
GTACCACATGTATAGAAAAAAGCTGAAAGGGAAATTATATGTGTTACTTAATTTTTAAAAATTTACCTAAGTTTTCATTATGAACATTATGATTTTTAATTTTTTTTAAATTTAATTAAAAAAATTTTTTTTAACCAGTCCTGGGCTTACACTCAGGGCGGGAGCACTCTCCTTGGACTTTCTCAAGGCTAGAGCTCTACCACTTGAGCCTCAGCACTTCTGGCTTTTTTCTATGTATGTGGTACTGAGGAATTGAACCCAGATGCATGCTAGACAAGCACTCTACCACTAGGCCACACTCCCGGCCCCTATGATTTTTTAAAGTATGGAGTATTTTGAACTTTCTAAAGTGGGAAGAATAGTGAAATTTAACCTCGTGTATCCATTGTTTATCCCTAAGGATTACCACTCAGATGTCATTTGAAATGAAGCATTCCTTACTTTGTTAAAGAGTTTTCTGCCTATCCCTGATCACCCAGATTCCAGGCCCTTCCACGTAATGCTGCAGACTGGTGTGACAGAGGGGACAGGGAAGGCCTGGAATCCCCAGCACTGCTGGACACTTCTTAAGGAATTGCCTGGACAGTCCCTGCTGCAGCTGCCCTCTCTTTGTCTTCTTTCCCTGGCCCCATGGAGATGGACCTGATCTCACAGCACCATGAGGAGCCTTTGGCTCTCATTTTGTTCTCACCCTGCTCTCCTTGGGTTGGAGTACGTGTCATTGGTTTGTGTGACTTAGGGAAATGAAACCAGCCATTCACATGACTGACTTAACTCTTGTCTCGACAGCCTGCTCCGTGTTTCTTAGAAAACTGTGTTTTTTTGCAAGAAGGACACTACCTGCTTCTATTTAGGATTTTTGTTTTGTAGAAATAAAATGAGTGGCAGCTTTGAGTTGTTTTATTGCCCCCCACCCCCACCCTAGGTGCCCCCATTTCTGTGAGAAGCAGTTTTTCAGCTTCCATAGCTAAAGGATGGCTTTCTCACCCAGGCAGGCATTTTTGGTAGTGCCCTATTCCCAAAGAGTTTAGAGATGAATGCCATCACCCTAATTTCTTATCTTTCCCAGAAGCCTAAGGTTGACCTTGTTTATACTTTGTCTTGGTCTGAGTAATGGCTTTTCCCAGCACTAGCTTTATTCCCATAGGACTTCTGCAAGTTGACCCTCAGATTGCACAGGAGGTACAATCGCATTGAGTGTTAAATTTCTGCATCATTTCTGTCCTCTCAAAATTAGATGAACAAATCTGAAATGAAGTCGCTTTGTTGAGTGAAAACATTTTGTTTTCCAATGTGGATGAAGTCCTTTATTCCTTTGCTGGTGAGAACATTCTAGTCTAAAATAGAGACCACATCTTCTGAGGGCTGGTGGGACCACTCTGTGTAGGAGTACAAGTGAGCTGGGCCTCACGAAACCAAAGCAATTATTCTGTTCACTTGACTCCATCTAGTTTATTCCAAAGCCCATTCTCTTTCTGGTCCCAGAGATCAGGCACATTGGGAGGTGGCAGTGGTACAGTGTAGAGGAAGGGCACTGGGTTTATTTTATTTCATTCATTCATTCATTCATTTATTTATTTATTTTTGCCAGTTGTGGAGACAGAACTCAGGCCTGAGCAATGTCCTTGGGCTTTCTCAAGGCTAGAACTCTACCACTTCAGCCACAGCACCACTTCCAGCTTTTTGCTGGAATCAAACCTGGGTCTTCATGCATTCTAGGCAAGCGCTCTTACCATTAGGCCAAACTCCTGGCTCCAGCACTGCGTTTAGAGTCCTTTTATCCTACCTTGAGCTCCAGTTCTTTGGCTGACTACTGGCTCTGTAGGTGCTGGTAGGCTCTCCTTGGGAAAAGGCAGCGGGTGGAGTTGGAAGGGAAGAGAAAGGCCTTTCACCTGTGCTGATCAGTACAGCTTACCACAAAGGACTAGATCACAGCGACTCCACCTTTCCTTGGAGTCTGTGTGTATGTGTGTCTGTGTTTGCTTGTGTGTTTGCACGTGTATGCCACTACTTGGGCTTGAACTTGTGGCTTAGGCACTGTCCCTTCACTTTTTACTCAAGACTGGCACTCTACCATGTGTACTATAGTTCCTTTTCTGCCTTTTTTTCTGGGTTTAATTGGTGATGAGTCTTGACAGACTTTTCTGACCAGCCTGGCTTCCAGCCTTGATCTTCAGATCTCAGTGACCAGGGCTCACCAGTGGTCATCCTTTTCTGTCCCTTACAGTAAGGCATGGCTGGCTGTGAGGAGTTCCTTTCTGCACCCTGCTGCTCCCATTTTCCACAGTGTTAACTTGGTGTCTTTGGACTTGTTGTCTGGTGTCTACTACACTTTAGATCTGTGTCATTTGTTTTAAGCATGCATGAATTCCCTGAAGCAACACATCGAGGGCCGTAGTATCTTCCAAGAGAGCCTTTCCTGTGCTGTCTGTTCTGGCTGGCTCTTGCTGCTTCTGTGGATGATCTCATCCTAAGTCTACTTGTCTCTGCTCTGCTCCAGCATCTCCAGAAAACACCATGCAAGTACTGGATTTCCTGAGAGGGTGTGTGCAGGTCAGGTGTGCAGAGCCTCCACCTGTGCCGGCTGCTGTCTGATGATGGTTCTCCTTGGCTCTCTGTGTTGCAGTCAGTGGTGATGTAACACGGGCTTTTGAATCATTCCACCAGCATTGTCTCTGAGGTGACAGCTCTCACCTGTGACACAGAGGTTCCCTATGCTGCTGGCTTCATTGCCTTGCCAACAGCTGTCTGCCCTCCTGTAGTGTCAGGAACCAGCTGGATTATTCCTCAGTGTTGTCAGCTAGGCATGGTGAGTGTGTATCCTTTTACCCTGGAGGTAAATCAGCTGCTCTCCATCTTGCCTCTGCCCTAGAAGACAGCTGCACAGGCGGGTGGCTCCACTCACTGACCGTGGCAGCCAAGAGTAGGCCTGGGGCAAGGTGTTCTCCCAGCCTCCGCCCAGCGACCTCTGCGTTCCAACTTGAATGACCGCTGGTCAGCTGGCCGACTCCTGCCAAGCCCTTGCACAATGTTTCCTCTGCTTGGAGTACTCCACCCTTGGATTCCCTCTTTCCTGTCTCTTTTTTGACTAGCCTAATTTTTTTAGAGCTGGTCTGCTCCTCCAGCCTCCTGCCCCATCAGCCTCCCTCACCAGTGTGGGATACTGCTCCCACTCACTGAGCAGTGTTGATCAGTCAGAACCTATGATTTATTTAGGGTTCATTGACCTTGGTGGCGGGTGTCCATCCTGTAGATTTAATCAAATGGATAACTAAGTGTGTCCCATTGTGTGCAGGGTGGTTCCCCTGCCCTGAGAGCACCCAGTGCTTAGGTTTTCATCCCTCCCTTCTTCCTCCAGTTCTGTGGGTTTCCCACCCTACCACACACATCCAACCTCTGCCTCCTGGTGCAGACCTCGGCTTAATTGGGTCAGGAAACCTCTCTGACTGGGCATCTAGACTAGGCCTGGGTCCTTGGGGCCGGGTCCTTGATCATGTCTACCCAAGGTGTGATTTTTTTTTTTTTTTTATGGGTCATGGGCCTTGAACTCAGCCTGGGCATTATCCCTGGGCATTGTCTTCAGCTCAAGGCTACCACCCTACCCTTGAGCCAAGCCTCACTTCCCATTTTTTCTAGAGGTTAATTGGAGATAAGAGTCTCGGGTCCTTTTGTGCCCAGGCTGGCTTTGAACCTTGATCCTCAGATCTCAGCCTCCTGAGTAGCTAGGATTACAGGTGTGAGCCATCACGCCCGGCATACTAGGTATGATCTTATTTATTTATTTATTTATTTATTTATTTATTTATTGCCAGTCCTGGAGCTTGAACTCAAGGCCTGGGCACTGTTCTTAGACACTTTTTGTTCAAGGCTAGCACTCTGCCACTTGAGCTACAGCACCACTTCTGGCCTTTTCTGTGTATGTGGTCCAATGACTCGAACCCAGGGCTTCATACATCGGGCATCCTAGGTATGATCTTGTTTCTTTCTTTCTCTTTCTTTTTCTTTCTCTCTTTCTTTCTCTTTCTTTTTCTTTCTCTCTTTCTTTCTTTCTTTCTTTCTTGCTTGCTTGCTTGCTTGCTTGCTTGCCAGTCCTAGAGCTTGAACTCAGGGCCTGGGCACTGTCCTTAGACACTTTTTGCTCAAGGCTAGCACTCTGCCACTTGAGCTACAGCACCACTTCTGGCTTTTTCTGTGTATGTGGTCCAGGGACTCGAACCCAGGGCTTCGTACATGCTAGGCGAGCATTCTATTACTAGGCTATGCTCCAGGCCCATGATCATATTTTTATTTGTGTGCTTTTTCACAGAGACAGTAAAATCCCCCAAAGGCAAGGACTGTATCTTTTTTTCTTATAAATCTGAGTCCCAGCACCGAGCTCCCTGTCTATCTGGTGAATAAGACATGCCTTTGTGCTTTTGAAGTTAAAGAGCTCCCAGGACCTCTTGCTGTGCACTGTCCACCCTCCCATCATGCTTGCTGTCTTGCCTAAGTTTTTTTTTTTTTGTGTGCCAGTCCTGGGCTAGAGCTCAGGGCCTGAGCACCGTCCTTGGACTTTCTCAAGGCTACAGCTCTACCACTTGAGTCTCAGCATCACTTCCAGCTTTTTTCTATGCATGTGGTACCAAGGAATTGAACCCAGGTCTTCATGCATGCTAGGCAAGCACTCTACCACTAGGCCAAACTCCGGGCCTGTCTTGCCTAACTTTTATATGCATCTTTTGACTTCAAACTCAGCATGCTGTTTCTAGGTTTATCTCAGTAGCAAGAATAGTGTAAATGGAAAAAAAAAAAGTCCCTGTCCTTCGGATTTGATTTGAGCCTGCAGATTCAATAGGAAGGAGGTAAAGCAACCTATTTGTAAACATTACATTGACTCATATAATACTATTGACAATTAACTGTTAACGGCATATGATATTTGCCTATTGGTATTTTTCTTCTATAAAATAGACTTCTCGTCTCTTCCTCCATACTTTCCTCCATTCTTTCTTTCCTTCCTTATGTAATGCTAGAATCCAAACCCAGGGCCTTACACATGGTAGAAAGGAGCTCTATCTTCTGCTACATCCTTATGTGCCCCTCCATAGAAAATTCATATGGCTCAACCTTATATATGTTGGGCTTGAACTGGGGGTTTAGATGCTGCCCCTTTTTCTCATGGATCGTACTATACCATTTTAACCACAGCTCCATTTTTGGCTTTTTGTGGTTAATTAGAGCCAAGAATCTCAGACTTTCCTACCTGAGCTGGCTTCAAACTGTGATCCTCAGATCTCAGCCTCCTGAGGAATTTAGGACTATTTCAAGCCCCTAGTGCTTGTCTTCTTAACATTTTGAAATTTTCTTCAGTTCATATTGAACCCTGCTCACACTAGAAATGTCTTGAGTTATGCCAGGAGCCTGGTGGTGTCTCACGCCTATAATCCTAGCTACTCAGGAGGCTGAGATCTGAGAATCAAGGTTCAGCCCCGGGCACAAAAGGACCTGAGACTCTTATCTCCAATTAATCATTAGAAAACAGGAAGTGGGGCTTGACTCAAGGGTAGGGCGGTAGCCTTGAGCTGAAAAGCTCAGGGACAGCGCAGAGTTCAAGCCCCATGACCCACCAAAAAAAAAAAAAAAAATGTCTTGAGTTTAAGCTTGAGGAGGATGTGTTCATCCCTGAGTCACAGAACAAAATTTTTTTTTCCCAAGCAAAGAAATCCTACATTTTTGTCCTCATTAAATTTAACCACAACAAGTATGGGTAGAAACAGGAAAAAACAAACTACTAATGTCAACGTGTTTATTGGTATAAAGTAATGGAAACAGGCTTGAATGTGAGTATAATTTAGGAAGCCAATCTCAAATAGTCTTGGTTTCCCTTGTATGGAATTATGACTCATTGGTTCCTCAAGCTCAGATCTTTTTTTTTTTTTTTGAGTTGTGGTGCTGGAACCTAGGGCCTGGGCACTGTCCCTGAGCTTTTGTGTTCAAGATTAGCACTCCACCACTTTGGGCCACAGCTCCGCTTCCAGTTTTCTGGTGGTTAATTAGAGATAGGAACCTCATAGACCTTCCTGTTCAGGCTGGCTTTGAACCTGGATCTTCAGATTTCAGCCTCTGGAGTAGCTAGGATTACAGGTATGACCACTAGTGCCCAGGACAAACTCAGATTTTGATGTAAAATCTGCCACTAGCTGCGTAGGTTAGCCTCTCTTCCTTCCCCAACACCTGTTCTCTCTTAAAAGGCTTACTTTAAATGTCTTATTGTTACATTGGAAAAGTATTAATTCATTGTTTACAAGGCTCCCCTCCAGTAAGGTGGAATGAGGGGTACACAGTTGAGTAACCACAGTTCCTGCCTCCAAGACCTCTCCAGATGGAAGAGTGATGTGTGAAGTGGACAGAATTGAGGGTGTAGGCTGTGGGCAGCCTCTGGGAGGTCCACAGGAGCCTGAGGTTGAAATGGTAGTTGATAGTGCTCCTGGCCTACCCTGGACTCAGTCCCCCTTCCCTGAGGTGACCATTAACATTCTCTGTCTGCTGAATGTGTTACAGGGCTGAGCTCTATGCCAAGAAACAGGCTTAATTCACTAAGTCCCCGAAATTGGCTGTACTGTCCCCTTATGACAAGGAACAAGCTTAGGAAGGTTCTATATAACTTTTCCAGGGTTTTACAGCTAGAAATGACCAGCCAGAGATGGAAGCTGGACCCATGTCCATAAGTTAAGTGTGCTTCCCCTAGATATTAGAGGGTCTGCTCTTGAGAGTGTGTGTGTGTGCGTGTGTGTGTGTGTGTGTGTGGTACTGGAGCTAGAACTTGGGACCTAGGTGCTGTCCTTCAGCTTTTTTCCTCAAGATGGATTCTCTACCACCCGTACCAAAGCTCTACTTCTGACTTTTTGGTGGTTAATTGGAGATAAGAGCCTCACAGACTTTCTGGCACAGGCAGGCTTTGAACCGTGATCCTTACACCTTAGCCTCCTGATCAGCTAGGATTGCAGGTGTGTGCCCTGGGTACCCGGCACCTCTGTCTTTTGAAGTCCCGAAGGAAGAGAAGTGAGGGGTGATTTTTCAAGTACATCCACTCCTCGTCCAGAGGACCATCCCAGTTCCCCTCCTGCCCCTATTTGCCAACTGTAGCACAGGCTGAAATAATCCTAAGGAAAGGCAGTTGGCAAATGCCATTTGTCTCTGGGGCCAGGACTTCCCTGTTTATTAAACACAGTTGTACTGTGACCGACAGTCATTAGGACTTCAGGGAGCCATGGACTGCCCGAGGTCGGTGTGCTGCTGGAGAGCAGCCCTTGGTTTCCCTATCTGTGAGATGGGCTCCCTGATTTCTGCCTCATCTTCTCCAGATACCGTTGTTCATGCAGCAGAGAGGAAACCTGGGCCAGGAAACATGTGTCAGGTGACTCTCTAGTGACAGGCCCGTGGGCTGTGTTGATAGCTGTCTTGACCCCTTCATTTGGGTGACTGCTAATTTAATTACAGTGAGTTAGAGATGGGAGTAACATAGAGTGAATATTCCTCACGGGAGCTGCACCTGGGCCTCTGATCAGGACCCCTTGCATGTCAGTGGGAGCATCATCTCTGTATATGTGAGTCAGGTCACATTAGCCTACTGAACCTGGTGCCTGGGTCTTTCCTGCCCTCTCCACTCTCCGCTGTCCCACCCCTGCCTTCCTCTGTGTCGGTCATACCACGTGGAGGGAAGGGGTCTGTCCTAGCAAAGCTGGGGGTGAGTGGGTGGTGCCGGGTATGGAAACCATGTTGTCTCGGGATGGATACCATAAGAAGGATGTCAGTCGGCAGAGGCTGTCATCTCAGAAGATGGAGTGCACCTTTCTGCCTGGTCCAGGAGATGGACAAGGATGGCCGTAGAAAAGTAGCTCAGAGTCTAAGGAAAGGAAGACTTGCACACAGGGCAGCTCGGCATCAGAGCAGCTACCTAACGTGGCAGGCAGTGTACTGGCCCTATACCACCAGTGCATGCCACAGAAACAAGCCTGCTCTCCAGGGAAGTTAATTGAGAAGCTCCTGGGCTTCCTTCCAAACTCCAGATGTTACTTATTTCGTTCTCTTCTGCCTCCCTCCCCTCCCAGTCCTGGGGCTTGAACTCAGGGCCTAGGTACTATCCCTGAGTGTCCTTTGCCCAAGTCTAGCACTTTACCTCTTGAGCCACAGCACTACTTGTGGCCTTTTCTATTTATGTGGTACTGAGGAATCGAACCCAGGGCTTCATGCATGCTAGGTGAGCACTCTACCACTAAGCCACATTCCCAGACCTGTTTCCCCCAAGTCTGTTTTTCTGCCTAGTGACCACCATGGAGCTTTGCCTGCCTTATCCCTTTCCAGCCTGTCTATGGTTCTTGCCCTGCTATCCTCTTCGCTACATTTGGATCTGGCCTCTGTGACCATGAACTCTCACAAGCTTGCTGTAGCTGGTGTCCAGGAAAATCTCTCCCTGGCTCCTGCCAGTTTCCCATGGAGTCGTCCTCCTAACAGGGGAGCTGCTCGGTGTCCAGGGCCACTGCGGGGCTGGGGCAGGGGGTTCAAGCCTTTTAGGGACCTTTCTCTCCTGTCAGAACTTAGAGCTCCTCCCATCTCCAGGAAACCAAACTGCTCTACTGTTGGAAACTGGTGTCCTCAAACTAGAGCCGCATGGCTTCTGTCCCCTTGCCATATATTCCTCTGTCCTCAGGGCCCCACATTCTCTGGGGCCAGCTGTGGAGACCAACAGTCAGCACATCCATCTGTACCTTTGGGAAGAGGCAGGTTTTGTTTAATTTCTCAGACTTGGAAGGGTTTGATCCCCCTTTTAGTTCTTAATTCTTTTTTAGGGGGTGACAGAGAATGGCCAGATTTTAAGAAACAGAGGGGAAGAAATAGAGGCAACAGGCTACTAGCTTTAAAAGGAAGGGGAGAGATAAGGGCTGAGAGTCTGGGAGTCTGCGAGTAGCAGGGTCAAGGGAAGGGCTAGGGTAACTAGGCCAAGATCTTATTTTTAAGACATGGGAAGGAACTGGGGAGACACTGACCAGTGGAACGTTCTCCACAGAGGGTGGGACTAGCCTGGCTGTATTTGTTGAGGGAGGGAGGAGCTGTCCTTCCTCGGAGACACTGAGATCAGAGGAGGGGGAGGAAGACTGGCAAACTTGTTCAGGAAAGAGGAGGACATTGGCTGGAAGGCATTCTCACAGAGTAGGGGAGATTAGGAGCAGGTGAGGTAGGGTCTTGTCTCTCTGGGGTCTTGTCACTTGAAAGCAGCAAGGCCACCCTCTAGCAATCATGGGACAGGAAGGAGGAAGGGTAAAACCAACCTGGAGATAAATTAGATACATATCTGCCCAGCAGACACAGAGGAGTTAGTGAACTTCAATCTTGGATTTCTTGTTTCAGACCAGCTAGTTTCTGTCTTGAGGGCTGGCCTCTGTCATATTTAACAAAATGAAATTTACCTGTTGCTTTTACTCTGAGACCTAAATAAATAAGTCTTCCTTTCCATTTAAAAGCTTTTAATAAAGAAGACATAAGCACCAATTTTTTAAGGAGATAAATATCCATCCTATCTTATAATCCAAATATGAGCTCATGTGCTTCTGAATTATAGATGTAAGAGGTTTTGTGGAAACACTAAGGCTTACAAACACCAGTTATTGAATGTTTACTACATTCCTGAGCACGCACAAGTTGCCAGGCTCCATGCTTCCTGTGTGTCATTTTGTTGAATTCCCTTAATAGCCCTATTTGATCAGACTGGTTATTATCTCCTTTGTACAGATGAGGAAAGTGAGATTGGTAAAGATGAAATAACTTGCCCAAGAACACAAAGACAAAGCACATGTGGGGCTGACTTGCCAGTGATCTGAGCCCAAACACATGGTGACTGGATAGTGGTCAGATACTCCTGCCAAGTAAGAGAATGTTTATATCTGCTGTTCCCAGCACATTCCTGACTGCAAGTTCATGCAACATACTGTATTTAACTGACATTCTGAGCAGATCAAACCCTCCTTAAAAAACAAAGGACTGGGAGTGTGGCCTAGTGGTGAAAGGCTTACCTAGCATACACGAAGCCCTGGGTTCAATTCCTTGGTACCACATACACAGAAAAAAGCTGGAAGTGGTGCTGTGACAGAGCACTAGCCTTGAGCAAAAAACATCTGAGGACAGTGCTCAGGCCCTGAGTTCAAGCCCCAGGACTGGAAATAAAGTAGGATGCCAGTGGCTTGTGCTTGTAATCCAAGCTACTCAGGAGGCTGAGAGATGAGGATTGTGCTTCAAAGCCAGTCTTGGCAGAAAAGTCTCTGTAAGGGTCTTATCTCAAATTAATTACTCAAAAAATGGAAATGGTGCTGAGGCTCAAAGTGGTAAAGGACACTAGCCTTGAGCAAACAAGCTCAGAGACAGCTCCCATGCCCTGAGTTCAAGTCCCATGACCAAGAAAAAAATGTAAATTAAATGAAAAGAAACTTGATTAAGATATAATTGGTGTCTGTGTGTGTATATTACACACATCAAAAGTGTACAGTTTAATTTGCTTTTAGACAGTCTTGTTTTATAGCCTACTCTGCTCTTAAACTTGAGATCCTCTTGCCACAACTTTCTGATAGCTGGGATCACAGGCATGCATCTCCATGACTGGGTAACTTTGGTAAATTTGGACATACATGTACACTCAAACCATCAACACAACCAAGAGAACGAGCGTCTCATCCTTGACCCTCCCCCAAAGTGTGCTTGTGCCCCTTGTCAGTTCTCCTTCCCCACTGCCCAGGCAACCACGCATTTACTTTCTGTCACTGCACATTAGACTGTATTTGCTAAGGTTTTCTATGCCTGGCTTATTTTACTCCCATTCAATTATTGTGAGGAAATTCCTCCATGTAGTTAAGTGCTCCATCCTTTTTTTTTTTTTTTGCCATTCCTGGGCTTGAGCTCAGGGCCTGAGCACTGTCCTTGGACTTTCTCAAGGCTAGAGCTCTACCACTTGAGCCACAGCACCACTTCTGGCTTTTTTCTATGCATGTGGTACCGAGGAATTGAACCTGGGTCTTCGTGCATGCTAGGCAAGCACTCTACCACTAGGCCAAACTCCCGGCTCCATCCATCCTTTTTTATTTATTTATTTATTTATTTATTTATTTATTTATTTATTTATTTATTTTTTTGCCAAGGAATACTGCATAGATACTGTAGCATGTGTAGAACTGTATAGTGGAGAGCAGGTATTTGTCTACCTGCTGATGGGCTTTGGGGTTGCTTTATACCTGTTCCGAGAGAGCTACTATAAAGGCTAAGTAAGGGGTGCTATGGCTCAAGTGGTAGAGCACTGGCCTTGATAAAGCCCAAGGACAGTGTTCAGGCATTGAGATCAAGCCCAGGACTGGCAAAAAAAAAAAAAGAAAAAGCTGGAAATGGAGCTTTGGCTCAAGTGGTAAAGTGCCTGAACAAAAAAGCTAAGAGATAGTGTTCAGGTCTTGAGTTCAAGGTCAAGGACATACATACATACATATATATATATATATTTATTCTTTTCCCTCTCCTTCCCCCTCCTTTCCTCCTCTCTCTCCCTCTTTCCCTCTCTCCTCTTCCCTTCTTTTCTCTCCTCCCTTTCAACTATCGCTCCCAGAACTTGAAATGGTTAACATTTCCAGCACTCAGTAGGGAAGTCACCATATGAAATCTAGCTGTGGGTGTGAATGGTGAATGGGTAAGCATGTCATGGCTCTTTCCAGCAGCTCAGCCTCTGGGCCAAGTTTGTTGCTCCGTTGACAACCGTTGGCAGAACAACAGCTCACTTCAGAGAAAACAAAATTACTATTCTGCTGTGGCACTCTTCACTTGTGGAGCGCTTTCCATTTCATATGCAGCCTTCCATTCCACAAACATTGGTTTTGGATCCTGCAGTCATGAGTGGAAGGCCTACCATGTGCCAGCTCTCCACTGAATTATCTCACTTAGGATGTAGACTTACAGCCTCCTCTCCCTTTATGACTCTGTGCTTCATGAACGGGTAGTTTAGCTCTGGGTATAAGATACTGGCCAGCACACTCTGTCTTCTCTGACCCTTACTGGTTGGGTGGGCTGGTTACTTCATCTTGCTGAGCATCTGATCAATTGTAAGATGTAATCTATGCTCTGGCTCTGGAGTCTGGAGGCTAAAAAGAATGTCCAAACAGGAAGTATCAGTAAAACAAGAGTTAGACCATCTTGACAGGGCTGGTAGGATTTGGGGCCTCTCAGGCACATGTAATTGATCATTCAGGTTGCCTGGGGTTGAAGGAGTGAAAGTTGGCTTGGCAGCAGCTACCATCCTACATGCTTCCTGCCCCTTCATGGCCTCACTCTGATTTGAAATGTTCTATCCAGGTGGCTTTTTCTAGTGATTTTACATGTGTGAAAGCTAGAGATCATTGTATAGAGAAGTAATATCAACACTGTTGATCCTGTTAATCATGAAAATGGTTTCTCTGCCCATTAATTTAAATTTGATTTTTCTCTAAGTTTCTTAATATGTTTGGTCTTCTACTTTCTGGCTACAGTGTTTAGCAGATGGCTGAATTGTGGTTGCAAAATACAGCTAATTTATGCACCCATACTTGAGCCACAGCTCTACTTGTAGCTTTTTTGGTAGTTTACTGGAGATGAGGCTTATAGACTTCCTGTCTTGGCTGGCTTTGAATGGTGATCCTCAAATCTCAGCCTCCTGAGTAGCTAAGAATACAGGTGTGAGCCACCACTGGCCTGCTATGCACTCTCTCAAGTGGGCATGGTCCCTAAGCCTCTCACCTTCTCACTCCTTCGCTTAACATACTCCATGGTTTATGATGTATTGCTTTATTTTAAGCTTTCAAACTCTTATCAAACTGTAATGTGAACACAGAAACCTGTATCAGAGATCATCATAAAAATGTTCAGAACACAAATATATTTATCATGTAAAGAAACAGCAGTATCAGCTGGACATGGTGGCTCACACCTGTAATCCTAGCTGTTCAAGAGGCTGAGATCTGAGGATGCGGTTCAAAGTCAGTCTGGGCACTAAAGATCATGAGACTCTTATCTCCAGTTAGTCAGTAGAAGATGGGAAGTGGGGCTGTGGCTCAAGGGGTAGGTTGGTAGCCTTGAGCTGAAGAGATCAGGGATAGCGCCCAGGCCCAGAGCTCAAGCCCCCTGACCCCCCCACACACAAAAAAGAAAGAAAAGAAAAAGAAACAGCAATATCAGCATTTGAAAGCTTCCTGAGACTCTTCTAGTCCTGTTAAGACAAACTACTGTCCCAATTTCTACACTATAAGTGGTTTTTTTACTCTCTGTTTGTCTAGTTTGTGTATGTGTATGTGTGTTCATTTTGTGTTGGGTAAAGTTAGGATTTGGATAGGGTTAGGATTAAATGAGGGTTAGGGTTAAGAGTAAGGTTATGATTAGGATTTGGGCTAGATGTAGGAATAAGGCTAGGAATAGGGTTTTGGTTAGTCATTGGGTTGGAGGTTGGATTAAGGGTATGATAGATTTAGGGGTTGGAATTGGAGAGGTTTGGGATTAGGCACAATTTGGATTAGGAATAGGGTTAGAGTCTGAGTTAGGGTCAGGGCTGGTATCTGGTTTAGGAGTAGGGTTTTGTTAAGGGTTTGGGATTGGGATAGAGGATTTGGTTTAATGATAGGGTTAGATTTATGGCTAGGCTTTGTGCATTGTTTTAGTTAGGGATAGGGTCATGGTTATAGGCGTATGGTTATTATTTCAATTAGGGTTGAAGTCCACCGTAATTTTATCATCTCTTATTTGTGTGGACCTTCTTTGTTTTTCATTCTAGATTTGTGCATATCTTATGTGCCTTTTTCTCCTTATGTGCCCAGAACTTCCCTTTCTCAAGAGTTCACTCTAGGAGGAAAACAGAGAACTAAAGCAAAGGGGAAACCTTTGACACAGACCCTGAGCACTAGTTCCTTCCCTCATCCACTTTTTCAAGCAACGTCCTCATTTTTCCACCTTAACATGTTTCCTGTAAGCCTCGAAGTCCCCATCACTTCCTCCCTCAGCATTGTTTGTGAGATCGCAAACAAGCTTAAAAAAAAAGGTTTTTTGGGTTTTTTTTTTAAATAGATACTTAACCTTTCATGGGCCTGGCATACAGTTGGAGACTAGTTGTATGTTGGGTGAACGTTGTTTGTCTAGAAAACTGATTCCCCAAAAGATGAAGATTCATTCTCACAGTAGATCTCTGGGTTTTCAGGCCCAATTGACTTCATGTCAAACCTCTTTTTTTCTCCCTTGTTGATCTGATTTATTTTTCTCGGTCCGTTCTGCTTCCAGAGCAGCTGAGACAATATCATAGTTGGCTAGGTTGCTGTATCCGTCTCCAAGATGATGAATCCGGGGAAATGATGCCTTTACACTCACTCCTACCATCAAGGGACTGAGAGGCCTGTGAACCCAGCTCCTCGCTCGGTAGCAAATATGCACATTGAACACTGTTGAAATCCTTTCTGTAAGCTGGGCACTAGTGGCTTATGCCTGTAATCCTAGCTGTTCAGGGAGCTGAGATCTGAGGATTCTGGCTCAGAGCCAGCTGGGCAGAGAAATCCCTGAGGCTCTTGTCTCTAGTTAACCAACAAAAAACAGAAATAGAGTTATAGCTCAAGTGGTAGATCTCTAGCCTTGAACAAAAAAGTTAAAGGAGAGTGTGAGGCCTTGAGTTTAAGCCCTAGTACCAGAACAAAATAAAACAAAATAAATTCTTTCTCTAGTTACTCCATTGCCAACATATGTAAAAAGGTTTATTATACCCCAGTTGGTTTTGTGTGTGTGTGTGTGTGTGTGTGTCTGAGTCTCCCTCCTATCCTTATTACTAATTATTGGGAATGTTTTTTGTTTTATTTATTTTGTTAGTTGTGGGGTAGGCCTGGCAGTCTGTGAGCTTTTGCTCAAGGCTAGTGAGCCACAGCATCACTTCTGGTTTTCTGGTGGTTAATTGAAGATAAGCATCTCACGGATTTTCTTACCCAGGCTGTTTTTAAACCACAATTCTCAGATCTTAGCCTCCTGAGTAGCTAGGGTTACAAATGTGAGCCACCAATGCCCAGCTTGTTTGGGCCACAGTGATGGACTATGAGAAATACAGTCCTTCTTTGCCACACGGATTGCATTTACCTGAGCCTCAGTCTGTGGACTGGCAAGTGCCTTAGTGTGAAGCAAGAAGGAGAACAAGGTTGATCTAATGGACTGGACCCTAAAAAGGGGTTCTGTTTGTAATCAGACTCTACCAGAATGCAGCCCTTAACCAAATCCTTGCAAGACAGATCCAGCTGAGCACTGTGACTGCAGTGAGTTATGTCTCATGAGGGCCTGGAGTGCTCACTTAACCATCATCTTCATTGAGCTCAGCCACATCAGTTCGAGTGGGCTCAAGGTTATTGTGGGGGAAGGAATAACAGGTAGAACAGCCCTGAGATGTACCCGAAAGGAGCAGGGAAGGCAGAGGTGGCAGGTAGGGAAAGGGTCCAGGCACATGAGCCTGTGTGACGAAAGGCTCAGAGATTCGTGTCTGTACATCCCGGTGTCCCCATTTGGGGCCGGGGATTTGGGGGCCTTTGTGGAAACTTTCTCCAGGGTTCAGTGAGTTGGCCCCAGGAACGTAGGGCAGCGGGGAAGCCTCTTACACAAATGTGGAGCCCTGGAGACAGCTGTGGTCTTGTCTGATGCCCCCCCAGGGCGGGGCGGACTTGGACAGGAATACTGCTGACTCTCCCGTCTTCTGTCCTTCAGGAGAAGATTGGCTGGCGGAAGGATGCATTGCACCTGCTGGTGTTTACGACAGATGACGTGCCCCACATCGCCCTGGATGGAAAACTAGGAGGGCTGGTGCAGCCCCACGATGGCCGGTGCCACTTGAATGAGGCCAATGAGTACACCGCATCCAACCAGATGGTGAGGGCCTGGGTGGGTTCCCCGCTCCTGTCCTTGTGACACCCACATCTGGTCTGTCTCACTGAAGCCGCCTTTGGCCCTCTGCACTCACTGACTTTTGGTGTCATTCTTGGGAATAGGGATCCTTCATCATTCTGTCTTCCCCAACTGGGTTTCCAGAACTCTTTGTTGACTTGGAGCATTTCCTGTAGCTGAGGTCTCTCTCCCTCCCTCCCTCCCTCCCTCCCTCCTTCTCTCTCTCTGTCTCTGTGTGTGTGTGTGTATGTCTGTATGTCTGTCTGTCTGTCTCTCTGTCTCTCTCTCTCTCTCTCTCACACACACACACACACACACACACACACACACACACACACACACACACGTTACAGGCCAAGACTTCCTCTTAGCAGTGGCTCTCAGAGGCAGTGACCCCCCCGTGTCAGGAGAGGATAGCAGGAGTGGGAGGCCCCAGGGACCTTTCACTTCCAGTAGTCCATGACTGTGACCATAGACTCCAGGACCAGTCCATGCGTCCTACCTGCCTGTCATCTAGCCCCAACAATTACTCTAAGGTCCTGCACACTGACTGTACAAACTTTTTTAGGAATGTATATCCTCTTTGCTCTCAAATTCATTCAGTATCTAGGCAGAAAGGCTTTGTTGGTCAAACACATTGTCTCTACCTTTCAAATCATCGAGTCATACAGCAGCCTGGAGAAAGGTGTCATGTTATAGGACCTTACCTGACCGTGACCCTGAACCAGTCAGTAGCCCTTAAAAGCCATAAGGACCCTGTGAAGCTGCCTCCCACCTCCTCTCTCCTTCCTTGCTCACAGTTCATGCCCAACTTTTAGTTCCGAGAATGGTAGCCTCCTCCACCCATTCTGAACTTGAGCAGGATAGGGGGTGGGAATTGACAGCCAAAACCCATTGAGTACAGGAAAAGGAAAATAAGGTAAAAGCCACAGGAAAGATAACAGGTGCTGAACGACAGTAGTAGGATATTATGGCCATTCTCTCTGAGCCCTCATCTCTCCTTGCTGAATGCACAGACACCTGGAGCCAGGAACTCCAGTATTCACTCCCTCTCTCTGGGGTGTCTGGTAGGCACCTGAGGGCAAGTTCTATAAGAGTCTTTCCATGCAGTCCTTTAGTTCAAGAACTGTGAATGGAGGTTGGTTCTTGAAGGGCTCTCCCAGGATACCTAAGAAAATCTTACTTTCCCTCTTCTTGGCAAGTACTGATTGGCTAGGTGTGTGTTAGGGCTATTGCTGATGTCTTAATGTATTGCAAGTGTTACATCCTTAACCTTTGCCTTGGCCCTAGGACTACCCATCCCTTGCCCTGCTTGGGGAGAAGTTGGCAGAGAATAACATCAATCTCATCTTTGCTGTGACAAAAAACCACTATATGCTCTATAAGGTATGCCTGGAGGAACAGAGGGAGGCTGGTGGCTGGTTGTGGAGACTGTTCCTGGGCACTAAGATGAATGGGAGGTTAGATAGGTGGTGGGAGGCGAGGAATATTCACAGCACTGCTCTGGGTGTGAGAATGAGACAAGGAGTACAAGATTGGTTATAGTAGAAAAGATCACTAAGAAAATGTAAGTGTTCACACGGCCAACACTTGGTATCTAGTCTGATTGTGAGGAAACCATGGAAAGGCCTACCCATTTCAGATGGTGAAATGAAAACACAGGGATGCACTCTTACTAGGGAAGGAAAAATTAAAATGTAACACACAGAAAGAAAACTGAGGCATCTGGACACCTGCACAGGGAATCCAAGATTTCAGTTTGATGTCTTGCTGTAGAGGATGGGAGACCAGGAGTGGCTGTGGCCAAGAATCCCCCTAAGAAAAGAGCCATTGCCCTGAGGATAGAAGGGCCTGCATATGTCTGTTCCGTCTAACTTTTTACCCCATGGAGCAGCCTCTTGGGTTCCCCTGTGAACATGTGGTCCCTGTACCCGGGGAGTAGGGCGGGAGGGGGGGGGCGGCTGAGTCATTCCATAGCTGAATCTGGGATTACTTGCAGAGACAGGGAATGAGGATGGACTGTGAAAAGTTGTCTGTTGCACACCTGAGGAGACGTATTCCCCTAGGACTTTTCACTTGGGGGCAGGTCTTGCCAGTTCTTCCTCTCCCATCCACAGGGGTGGGTGTTAGGGGGCCGCTGCAGCAGCTCTGCCTTATGCTGGTTCTTCTCACTTCTCCTGGAGGCATCTTCTCCCATGAGTGGTGCAGGGGAATGGCAGAATTTCGTGCTGGCCCTTAGGCTTCTCATTTGTTCAGCACAGTTCATCCTGGTAGAATAGAAGGCAAAATGGAGTGATTTCCTTCCTTTTGTTTTTTCAAGAATTTTACTGCTCTGATACCTGGAACCACAGTGGAGATTTTACATGGAGACTCCAAAAATATCATTCAACTGATTATCAATGCATACAATGTAAGTCATTGGCTGTCACCTACTGCTACCTCTTTCTTGCCCTCTCCCAGCAAGGCCCTGGGTGCAGTTGTGAGGTTGGGTAGGCAGAGCACTGGGTTTGTGGATTTGACTGTGTCCCATCACTCACATTTAGGGGAACCCTAAAGCTTGGAGTATGGCTAGCCATGTACTCTGAGCCTCTGTGTCAGTGAGATGAGCTGTAGGGAGGCAAGTTTGCCTTCCTCTCTCTGTTCCACATTCTTCTCCATCTTTCGCTGTTCTTCAGCCCCCTCCTCTCATGAATGTTGATATTTCCCATTTCTTTCTGGAACTTTCTGCAGAGAGAAGCTAGCACCTTCCTTCTCTTCTACTCTTTTTCCCTTCCCCAGACACAAAGCTCCTCTGACCTTTAAATTCTTACCAGATCCAATGGCCAACCCAGAGCCTGGGGCTTTGTAAGACAAATTAGCTGCTACTTTAGTGATTTTCCAACTCTTCATTGAGAAATTTAGTTTAGGTCTCAGCTATTATGCCTGGTTATATGGTGCCGAGAGGGGGTTTGAGGGGGGCCAGGCCTGCCACAGTTACCTCGTTCTGAGAGCCACTCCTTCTTTTCTAGGGTGTGTTTTTTTTTTTTTCTTTTTTTTTTCTTTTTGCCAGTCCTGAGCTCAGGGCCTGAGCACTGTCCTTGGACTTTCTAAAGGCTAGAACTCTATCACTTGAGCCTCAGTACCACTTCTGACCTTTTTCTGTGTGTGGTACCAAGGAATAGAACCAGGGTCTTTGTGCATGCTAGGCAAGCATTCTACCACTAGGCCAAACTCCTGGCCCTAGATAATGGTCTTATTTATTTATTTATTTATTTTGCCAGCCTTGGGGCTTGAGCTCAGGGCCTGAGCACTGTCCTTGGACTTTCTCAAGGCTAGAGCTCTGCCAGTTGAGCCACAGCACCACTTCCGGCTTGTGTGCCAAGGAATCAAATCCGGGTCTTCGTGCATGCTAGGCAAGCACTCTACCACTAGGCCAAACTCCTGGTCCATTCCTTCTTTACTCACTGTGAGCCTTCTGGGGCTCAAGCTGTGGACACTGAACTCAAAGGTATCAGTGAGCAAGCTGCCCCCTTCCCAGCACTCTTCTTCCTCCTTCCAAGGAGATTATAGCCTGGAGTCCTCTGGAGTCAAAAGGTGTTGAGGTTGCTGCTGAACTTGCTTTCACAAGCAGGGGTGGCCATGGCATGTCTCCTGCTGAGTCAGGCCTTTGGGGAAGACATGGCTGAGAATTGGCCTCGTCTGGGCTCTGCCAGGTGGTGTGAGGATGTTCTGGGTTTCCACAGGAGCTATTTTCTAGCATGTCCATCCTCAACTGGCTCCTGGTTCAGATCCTACCAGCTCCCTGAGGAGACCCAGGATCTCTGCTCCATTATGATAGAGCATAATGGCACTCAGTTCCATAGAGCTGGCTGGATGTATTTGCCAGAAATGGCCCACTCTGCTCACTGGCATTCTGTGTGATGCAGTGGTTCTGTTTATCTGTGCTTACATGTGGGACCTGTCTAAACCAAAGCCCAGTGGGATCTCAAATATTTCTCCCAGTTCATGGCATTGGCCTTGGGCAGTATTAGTTGTATACACATTTGTTTTCTTAGTGGACATCCAAGGACTTGGGGTCGGGGAACTGGAGGAGTCATGAGCCCTTTCTGCCCTTTCTGAGGAGTTGGTATCCGGGGTGAGTGGGGAAAGTGAACTTTCCAGTGGGAGCTGTATTATGTTAAGAATCTGGGGTGACTCTCCTGAGGAATTGTGGGGCTGTAATACCAGTCCTTGACTCTATTAAGTCAAACTGGCTTCTGTAGAAAACATGTTAAGAAAGTAAGTATATGATTTAGGAATGAACATTGGGAAACTACACTTTGAAAAAAATTCACAGAATTACTAGGTCATTATCAACAGCATTTAAATTTAGTGGAAGGGGTTTATTTAAAAAAGCTGTATTCAGGCTTGATGAATGTACAACAAAGCATGAAGATTTAAATTGTGCTGGGTTCACGCTTACAGTCCTAGCTGAGATCAGGAAGGTGAGATCTGAGGATTATTGTTCAAAGCCACTCCAGACAGGAAAATCCATAAAACTCGTTATCTCTAATTAACCACCAAAAAACCAGAAGTGGGACTGTGGCTCAAGTGGTATAGTATTAGCCTTGAGCAAAAAAGACTCCAGGAACAGTGTCCTATCCCTGAGTTCAAACCCCAAAAAAGGGAAGAAAAAGAAGATAGAAGAGGAGGAAGAAGAAGGAGAAGGAGGAGAAGAAAGAGGAGATGGAGAGGGGTGTGGGAGCAAGAGGAAGAGATGATGCTGATCTGAACTCTGGGTTTCAATCATCATATACTTTTCCTGGCTTCAAGCCTACATGGTCCTCTGTTGAGTGAGGTGAGCTTTGCCAGCAGAAGTGGCTCTAGTTAGCCTTCTACCTGTTTCTCTACCTGGCCTGCATCCATCACGGTTCTGCATTCTGGTTGCCTTCCAGTTGGAGAGGTTTCTTGGTAGATTTCCTATGAATCATGCAACAAACACATGACTAAGTGTGGGTGTTGATGTCTTACCTCCCCTGGAGTGCTGGCAATGGAACCAGGAGGATATTCTGGAAAGATTCATGGTTGGTTGGAGAACATGTCACAGTTGAAATGACTGTGGTATTTTACACAGCTGAGGAGGGAGCACATGGAAAGAAAATATGTAACTTCAAATCTTGGGGAATTCTTCTGTTTCTGTATGTATCCTTTATAATGTGAAGTTGTTAGCTTCCTGGAGTTAGGATTTTTTTTTTCTTACTGTGTCAAGAGTGTCCAGTTTGAGAACTCACCAATACCTCCCGAGGGTGTCTGGCTGGATGGAGCCTTACCCAGCCTCAGTACTGATGAGTGGTTTTTTTTTTTCAGGGCTCAGTCTCGGGCCTGGGTCCACACATAGATGCTAGCATCTCCTTGCATTGACAAATGGTGGGGAGGGCAGCCCAGACAGAAACCACAGGGGCCTCTTGGCAGCGTGGGAGAGAGCAGGACGAGCTGGAAACCGCTGGCTTTGCATGTGGAAGGTGATGTCAGAGCCTGTGGTGCCTGCTCCCCCCGCAGAGCACATGTTTCTCCTTTGGTTGTTGCCATAAAGTCTGCTCTTCCCACTTCACAGCCAGCCCGGCTTAGAGCAATTGCAGATGTGACCTGCGCTGACCAAGGATATAAGAGAATAGCCTTTAAGATCTTCTAACATTGTTGACATTGAGTCCTTTTCTTAGGATGGGGAGTAAAAAAAGCATCTTCAGGGATAAATCAGGTAGGGATTTATTGAAATTTCAGAATCATTCATTGTCTTCGTGTGTAAGAACTGTGTGTCTTCCTCTGCTATATCTTACATTTCATTAATTTATTCAACACGTATATCCTAAAGCTTAATGTGCTGTATGCCATGGCTGTAGAACAGCTTGCCCTTCGGGAGCTCCTGATCTTTGGACCTTTGTAGGCAGGGTGCAGCTTGGTGAACTGCACTTTCTAAAGTCAAAGCCCATTCTGAGGAAAGAAGTCCTGGGCCGAAGCAGGAGCGTAATGAGGCTTGGAGGAGAGGTGGAAAGTCGGCTTCTTGTCCTGCTTGTTTGGGCAGCTGAGCTTTGATTTCTGCACTCATGAATGAGAAGTTTGAGTCAGGCGCCAGTGGCTCATGCCTGTAATCCTAGTTCCTCAGGAGGCTGAGATCTGAGGATTGTGGTTCAAAGCCAGCCCCAGGCAGGAAAGTCCATGAAACTTTTATCTCCAATAAACTAACTATTCAGAAAAAGCTAGAAGTAGTGCTGTGGCTCAAGTGGTAGAGTGCTACCCTTGAGGAGAAGCATCTCAGAGACAACTCTCAATCCCTGAGTTCAGACCTCAGGACTGGCACAATAAATAAGAAAATGAATTAAATAATGAGAAGTATAAAGTTAATGAATCTCCCGGGTCCTGCCTCTTGTAACAGGTAGGGCATTTCTGATTGTAGAGGCTGTGATGAGTAGAAATAACAGCATTGACTTCAGGTCAGACCAGGCTAGAGGGGGTATCTCACAGCCTGAGTGGGGTGAAGGATTCGCTTTCTCTCCACTTATCATTCATTAGCAGTGAGTGAGATTAAGCCCTCACCCCAACCCCAGTGTTTTTTCTCCCCTTGCCCTATCCTCCATGAACACTTGCAGGTGATGGCTTTGCCTGGGCCCCATGTGTTCTCACCCTGTTTTGTTCCTAGACAGCTGAACTTCGTATTTCAAGTGACTAATCTCAGTTTGTGTTCTGATATGGTTGGTTGTGGGGCTTGAACTCTGGGCCTGGGCGTTGTCCCTGAGCTCTTCAACTCAAGGCTACCACTCTACCACTTGAGCTACAGCATCCTTTCCAGTTTTCTGGTGGTTAATTGGAGCTATGAGTCTCATGGGACTTTCATGCCCAGACTGGCTTTGAACTGCAGTCCTCAGATCTCAGCTTCCTGAGTAGCTAGGATTATAGGCATGAGCCACTGGCGCTCAGCTTATCTGTTTTTTACATAGCACCAATCGACTTAACTCTTTTATGCCACACTGTTCCCCTCCCCTCCATCTTTTTACTTAATTCAAGAAAATTGACCTCTTTCTTTTTTTTAAATTGATCTTCTACTATATCCCCATTTATTGGCCTAACTGTTGTTAAAATTTATATTCATCAGTTCAGTCAACAAGGGCTTGTGCTGAGCCCCAGAGAGATACATGATAGCACTCACAATGCAGCCGGAAGACAGATCTGAAAATAACTAATCACATTCAGTAGTAGAGCGCTCTATGTGTTGAGTGACATTTCTGTGACCTTTGGCCAGTTACGGCTGGCACTTTCAAGAGGAAGCGGATATAAGAGGGATAGTATTTTTAGAGTTGATGAAGCAGACATTTTTGTTGCAAAGAGAGACTTTTTTTTAACCTCTGCAGAGTATTTTCAAGTTGTTAATTTGTTAGGGGGGAAAACTCTATCTTTCATTTAAGTTTTAGCACTGAATGCTTAGCAATAAATAAGTAAAAGAGAGAGAAAAGAAAGCATATTTGAGGCTGTTTTCTATAGCTATGCTGTGGTGGAGTCCAAGCTTAAGTCCATATGTCTTTTGGTATTTGTATGTCCAGTTGTGCTGAAAGTGTTTAGTATAAAGAGTTTAAATAATGTAGTAAATGCAACCCCTGGGGAATAAGCCAATTACTTCGTTTGGCCTCACTCTTCAAAGTATCATCTTCCATACAAAACTTCAAGGGTATTTTTGAAAATTGTATTTCTGGGTTTTTTGTTTGTTTGTTTTGCCAGTCCTGGGCCTGAGCTCAGAGCCTAAGCACTGTCCTTGAACTTTCTCAAAGCTAGAGCTCTACCACTTGAGTTGCTGCCCCATTTCCAGCTTTTTCTATGTGTATGGTACCAAGGAATCGAACCCGGGTCTTTGTGCATGCTAGGCAAGCACTCTACCATTTGGCAAACTCCCGGCCCTGTATTTCTGTATTCTTGTGAGACAGAGTCTTGTCTATATAGCCCAAGTCTGACCTCAACCTTGTGATCCTTCTGACACATTTCTGTTACAACCTTATGGGACTATCATTGTATGTGTGATCCATTGGGGACCCAAATGTCTTTATAACTGTAAATAGAAACTTCCATTGGGCATTGTGATGTTTATCACAGTCATTGTATAAAGTTGCATTTTGTCCATTGTTGTAAGGTGCTCAAATATGTCAACATTTACTTTAAATCCATTCCACTGCTTATAAATTTTTGGTTCATTTGTAGACTCTTAGCACTTGCTAACTGTGATGGCCACAACAGTCTCACCCATGTCTTTTGGTGGCCTTTTGGTGGCATATACATTGCTGTTGTACATGTCCTCCAGTGAGTGCTGAGTGTAAAGTGAACCTAAACCTTAGAAGATACCATCTAAGTGGTTTGCTAAAGGGCTGGACCCACTTATACCCCAATTAGCAGTGTAAGAGTCTCTGGTCTATTCAGGGCACTGCGATCTAAGGTTTGTGGTTCAGAGCCAGCTGGGGCAGGAAAGTCTATGAGACTTTTATCTCCAATTAACCACCAGAAAACTGGAAGTGGCTCAAAGTGGTGAAGCACTAGCCTTGAGTGCAAAAGTTCAGGGAGAGTACCCAGGCCCTGAGCTCAGGCCTTCAGACAAAGTCCCTGGTGCTCTATATCTTTTACAATAGATGGTATTTTCAGCCAATCTCCCCCCCTCCCTCTCCCCCTCCCTCTCCTTTCCCATCCCCCTTCTTCTCTCCCAATGGAGCATTTTGACTTAGTTTTTGTTTCATTCAATGTTTTGAGAATATACTCTATGTAGAAGATTGGATTTTCTCATAGTGTAGTTTCAAACGCGTGAGTAAATGCATACCTCACCTGATAGAGGACAGGCCAGAGTGTCAAGACTGATGGGGTTTTTTTCCTGAAGAGGAGTTACTGAACTGGCTTTGCAGAGTGTTAAGAAGCTAGTCAGAAGGGAAGAGAGAAGAGCCATTGAGCAAAGGAATGGTTTTTGTTCTTTTTTTCCCCAGTCCTGGGTTTGAGCTCAAGGCCTGAGCACTGTCCTTGGACTTTCTCAAGGGTAGAGCTCTACCACTTGGGCCTCAGCACCACTTCTGTTTTTTTTCTATGTATGTGGTAGTAAGGAATTGAACCCAGGTCTTTGTGCATGTTAGGCAAGCACTCTACAACTAGGCCAAACTCCCAGCTCTGTCCTGGTTTTTTTTTTTGTCCCATATTTGGGGTATGCAAGTACGTGAGGGGAGCATGGCCAGGTCTGTTGAGAGCTGAGGATAGAAATGAGAAGCAGAACACAGAGCAAAAGCCCCTGAGGCAGCAGAATATGTAATTTTAGCAGATATACCTTTCAGCCTCTCAGAGTTTATAGTGATCTTGAGCCATGTCTGTCAAGGTGGTATGTGGGGGAGAGAAGAGGATGGAGAAGGGCCAGGGGAATGCTCCATCTGGCTCTTCCTTGGCTTGGGCCTTCAGAGTTGGATGCCACATGGGGATCAGAAGACAGCGTGTAGTCTTTACTGATTGGTTTGGGCTTCATTTTCTCCCTCTGTTCAGAGTATTCGGTCTAAAGTGGAGCTGTCTGTCTGGGATCAGCCAGAAGACCTTAATCTCTTCTTCACTGCCACCTGCCAGGACGGTGTGTCCTACCCAGGACAGAGGAAGTGTGAGGGTCTGAAGATTGGGGACACGGTAAGTACTCGCACCCAGTTTATCTAAGTTCTTATTAGCATTGGTCAGCACACGGGATCACACCTGTGATCCTAGCTATTGGGGAGGCTGAGATCTGAGAATGGTGATTTGAAGCCAGCTGGGCAGAAAAGTCAGAGAAACTCCTGTCTCCAGTTAACCAGCAAAAGGCCAAACTAGAGAAGATCTGACTCAAGAGGTAGAGTACCCGCCCTAAGCAACCAATGTGAGCTAAAGTGCAAGACATTGAATTCCAACTCTGCAACCATAAAAAATTAAAAAAGAACTAGGTACTGGTAACTCATACCTGTTATCCTAGCTACTCAGGAGATCTGAGGATCTTGGTTCAAAGCCAGTCTGGGCAGAGAAATCTTACTTCTAGTTAACTAGCAAAAAAACAAAAGTAGAGGTGTAGCTTAAGTGGTAGACCACCAGCCTTGAGCATTAAAATCAAGTGAGAATGTGAGGCCTTGAGTTCAAGCCCTAGTACTAGCACGCACGGTTTGATCATAGACAGGAGCCTCTACAGAGGGAGCAGCTTGCTGAGGGTGCCCTGAGGGCATCAGTGCCCTGTCACACTCACTTTAGACAGTTGCTGGCTTTGATGAAGATAGAGGCAGCTTGAGGTTTGGAGAAGTGAGTGATGGGTATCCTCACCCACTGTGAAGCTGGATCTTTCCATTGCTGTCCAGGTCGCTCTCTGACCCCGGCCTTCCTTTCTCAGAGAGCCAGCACCAGCCACTAGAACCTTGCAGTGCATTGGTAAAGGCTTCACTGCTCTTTTTTTTTGTGTTTCTTATAGCAGCTCTTCAAGTAGCCAGATTTTTCTATTTTAATAGATGAAAGAGTCAGGTTGAGCCGGGATCCTGAGCTACCAGGCAGAGGTCACAATACCAAGATGCAACCAGAGATGACTTCTGCCGCCGCCCAGGCCTGCCCTTAGGGAAGTTAAGAGCCTCAGCTGCTGCCCTTGGTGGTAGCATTGTCCCTTCATAAGGACATGCTTGTGTACAGCTTTTGTTTGCTGGGATATCTCAGGAAAATAGGAAGATATTGTCCACAAATGAGGAAGAATTTCCCCAACAGTAATGGTCTGCTGTTTGGGGATGGTTTTCAGAGCATTTGAAGTACACTAGCCGAGAAGCAGACCATTTTCCTGCCCCGGCTGTCTTTGCCAGCTCTTCCTTTGGGATCTCCTGGCCATGGCCCCATGGAAATGTCAGCAGGTCCCACAAAAGTCACCATGCTGGCTCTGCATCTTCTCACTATCCCAGTATTGTCTTCATTATTCAGGGACTGTGGTCACGTGGGCCCTAGGGTTGTAGCAAGAGCTATGGGCTTTATTTTCTGGGGATGAAGACAGGCTGGCACAGGGCCACGGCCACTGCACATCTGAGCTGGAAACCATGGTGCATATAAGGGCAAGGCTATGCCCGGCATGAGGCTGAGTTCTCTGCATGGCTTTGGAGGCAATCTGGGGAAGTATGTAGCACTGGCTGCACGTAAGTTTGTGGGGCTCAGTGTAAAATGAAGATGTGGGGTGGTGTTAAAAATTATGGGGGCCAGGGGTTTGGCCTAGTGGTAGAGTGCTTGCTTACCATGCACCAAGACCCAGGCTCCATTCCTTGGTACCACATACATAGAAAAAGCCAGAAGTGGTGCTGTGGCTCAAGTGGTAGAGCTCTAGCCTTGAGGAAAGCCCAAGGACAGTGCTCAGGCCCTCAGTTCAATCTCCAGGACTGCAAAAAAGAAAAAGAATATAGCTTGAGAGGAAGCTCAGGGGCTGCAGAGCAGGCTTGGAGCTGGACACTGGCGGCTCACGCCTGTAATCCTAGCTACTCAGGAATCTGAGATCTGAGGATTGCGATTCAAAGCTAGCCCGGGTAGGAAAGTCTGTGAGACTCATCTTCAATTAACCACCAGAAAAGAAGAAATAGCGCTGTGGTTGAGCACTACCTTTGAAGAGCACAGGGACAGCGCCCAGGCCCAGTATTCAAACTCCACAAAAAAAGAAGAAAGAAACAAACAAACCCCAGCTCTGGCATGACTGAGTGCCTGCCCTTGATTCCCTTTATGCTGAAAGAAGGGAGCCTGCAACTCCCTCCAGCTGTTTTGAGAATGTTCCAGAGGATAAACATCTCTCATGGGCTGCCCTATATACTCCAAAGAGTTTACAGTTGTGTACTGACAGGCAGCTGTGCTGCTGGTGTGTATGTGCACTGGTCCCCAAACCTGCCTTTAGAACTCATCAGTGACTGCTAAAATCCTTTCTTATCTGAAAAATGCTCACATGCTAAATATCATGCTTGTCTACAATGTGAGGACAAGGCAGCCAAGCCAGTTAGCAATGTAAGTATGCAAATGAATCCATCTTGCATAGAGTGATTGGTGTCATGCCAAAGGAGCTTCCAAGGAAGAGCCTGGCATCCTGGAGGGATGTTGTTTTGAGCAGAGGCATAGAAGAGAGGATGGGGAAGCCCACTGATGGGCTGAACTGTAAGGCGAGTGCTACGTGTTGCCCTTTGCAGGTGAAAGGCAGCTAAGAGAACCATTGAGGTATGAGAATGGCTGGCTCAGGCCACTCTGGTAGGACTTACATGCCAAAATAAGGGATGTAGCGTCTGGTGGGTGGTTTCCATTCTGGATGCCATGGATTAGGAGGGCTGAGGACAAGTCAGGGAATGGCGAGGGCCAACAGGCGCACAGATCCCCAAGGAAGGGCTAAGGAAAGCTGGGGAGGCAGGGTTCAGCTGTCAGAGGATGTCTCCAGGTCTGTCCTGGGGACAGAGGCAAGGACACAGTCCATGGAGGAGGACAGCTTTGGGACAGCTGGGTTACATGTTACATGAATCTCATTTCCATGTCGCTTCCTGCGGAGGTGGTAGAGCATCCTACAATGGTGGCAGCATCCTACAGTCACATCCACTGCAGGCAGTGGTTTGGTGTTCTCTAGATTAAGATATCCATCCAGCAAGATGTGGGAGAGGTGCTTGAGGGACCAGGGTATCCATAGATAAAATCCAGGAACTCCAATTCCTGTGAGGTTCTCTTCTTTAGAGTTTTGAATATTCCTCAAATTTCTTCCTCTGCTCCAATACCAACATGGCTGGCTGAGTGTACCCAGACGCTGGTAGTCAGTATTCCTGTTAACTGGCTTTGACAAATCAGTATGCCAGTGAGTAGCCAAGTAGCCAGCACCAGTGCACAGTACAGAGAGTCCAGTGAGCCCCCTCCCATGCACCTCCCTGGATTCCCCCCCAACCTTCTCTGTACTCTGTGCCCACCCCACAGCCTTGTTTCATTGAGATCTGAGCAAACTTGGCCTGAGGTTGGTAGCTTTGGTGGGGGCTGGGGAGCCCTTTTAAAAGGGTAGATCCAAACAGCAGCCCCCTGGCAGAGCCTGGAGCATCCCAGTGTGGTTCAGTGGTGGAAATCACGCCTGTGACCTTCCTACAGAAGCTGGGAGTTCCAGACTGGAAAATGTCCAGAAGCCAGGGAGCCCTGGGTATCCACATTGCGCTGGAGTCCTCAGTAGATGGGGATAGAAGCCATGAAGCTGCATTTCAATCCAGTGGCCTCTTGGCAGCCTCTCTTGATAACTTCCTAATCCAGTAGGGAACAAGGCTATGGAAGGTGGGGTGAGCACACAGGCTTCCTTTGTTATTCCTGGCATGCTTTTGGTAGACTTCCTGTGTCTAGCAGGAGCTGAGACCCAGTGACTGAAGACAGTCTTGTTCTGATTATCAGACAGACAGCTGTAGGTCAGGCTGCATGGGGCCAGACAGATAGTTCTTTAACTAGACCAAAGTATTATGGAAGCCAGGCCGACAGTGGGAAGTCTCCACGTCCTGGGTGATGGTAGTGCCAGATTCAGAAGCTCTCAGCCTCTCCACCCAGCCCAGCAAACACAACAGGTTGGAAAGCCTCAGGAGATGCAACTCTCCTTAATTTCTCCCTTCATGCAGGCTGGTTTGCCTGGGGACAGTGCTCACAAATGAACATCTCCCAGAGTCTCTTAAGAACGAAATGCTCTTGATCCAGCCCATCCCTTTGTAGGTTATTACATTTCTGACCTGCAGACACCTATGAGGGGAAGAAATTATTGAGCAACTCCATCAAGTTGTAGCTCTAAAGCAAGTCACTGCTCTGCAGTGGGCCTGGAGGTGGGGAGGACCTCAGCCTCTGAGGACAAGCTCTGTTCCCCCTGCATTTTTTTTTTTTCTTTTTTTAAGTTTTGGATTGTTGTTGCTTTGAGATAGTACAAACTTGCCTTAAGTGTGATCCTCTTGTTGCTTTGAGAGAGCACAAACTTGTCTTAACTGTGCCAGGCATGTACCATCACAACTAGGTTACCCTCTCCCCCGGCCTGTTTTTCTTCTGTATATTTTTTATTGCAATTAATAGAAGGGTTACATTATATTCACCAAATAGAAGGTGCATTAATTCACAAACACTGATACCCTTTTGCATGTCTTGGTCCCCATTTCCCTTCCCCCATCCCCACTCCTCATCTTGTTTTTCCCTCTTCCCTATCCTATTTCAAATAACCAAATAAGAATATATACAACATATCAGATAACAAGGTGAAATACTGTAACAATATGAGATAACCAAGGGACAGCAAAAGAGATGAGAGATAACATAATACATTAAGGACAACAATCACTCATTATATGGCTTTTGTTTCTGTATCCTGGAGGTCCTTTCGTTTAGCATCATACTATATGGCCTTATGTATCTAGATTTTGCTCTATTGCAAATCTCCACTAGGAGAGCCCAAGGTTTATACTGATTATGACAAATGAGGGAAACCATTGAGCCTATGTTCCTTTGAGTCTGGCTTACTTCACTGAATATGATTTTTTCCAAGTCTTTCCATTTCCTTACAAATGGGGCGATGTCATTCTTTCTGACAGCAGCATAGAATTCCATTGTGTACAAATACCACATCTAGTTGATCCACTTATCAACTAAGGGGCATCTTCCCCCCGCCTATTTATGTGCTGGTTCTAATATTTGAACTCGGGGCCCAGGCACTGACCCTTAAGCTTTTTCATTCAAGACTGGTATGCTGCCATTTGAGCAGTAGCTTCTCTTCCAGCTTTTGGGTGGTTAATCTCTGCAGATAGTCTTGAACCATGACTACCAGTTCCCAGCCTCCTGAGTAGCTAGGATTCCAGGCCTGAGCCACTGGCACCTGGATCCCTCTTCATTTTTGATGGCTCCACAGATAATTTGGTGAGGCTCCACTAGACAGGAATATATCCTTGGACTCACTATGTAGTGCTGGAGCCAGCCGGCAGCGAACCAGGATTCCTGACCTTGGGGGTAAAGACTGGGAAAAGAAGAAGAAGACAAGAAAACGATGGGGTCGGTCGGGAGGACTACAGCCTAAGTCAGCGGCCCAAGACTTCAGCCTAAGGCAAGCTTAAGACTAGCCTAAGGCCGTGAGCTTAAGACTGTAGCCCTGTTTATTTCAAGTTCCAACCTTAAATACTTTTCTTAAAACCAGGAAACTGCCTGCAGTTACATTCATACAAAACAGCAATCAAGTCTCAAATAGGTTAAATGAGAAGGGATTGACATAGCCCAAAGTCATCATGATAACAGCTTACTTCCTTGTGTACTCAATTGTACAGGTCCAAGGTCACTGACCCCATACTTGGTCCCCAGCAATGTAGCCCAGGCTGGCCTTGTTTTGATCCTCCTGCCTCAGCCTCCTGAGTGCTGGTATTATAACTGGGTGCCACTATATCTGGCTTTTATAATTTTGTAAATACTAGATATATCTAGCTCTACCACTCTACCCATGTATGGTTTTAGATTTTATTCTGTAAGCATCAATGCAATAGACTAAATGTTGGTGTCCCTCTGTTGTGTCCAGAGGAGGGGTCCCCCAAAGAAGACCACCAAGATTAAGGCGTCCGAAATGCAACAGCAAGGGGGGATACAAGCCAGGCAGGGAACTCTTCCGCACACACTCGCAGCAGCGAGGTAGGGAGGAGCTGCTAGTCAGGTTTTACAGTCTATTTAAAGGCAAAAATCACAAACAGTTGCTAGGCAAGTTGGGGGGCACATTCTACAGTTGAGAAAAATCACAAACTGTTAATTATGGTCCAGAAGTTCCTTTCAGTTAAGGTGACTTATTAACTATTTTCCTGTTTATGTAGCCTCTGGGTTCGAAACTCCTATCTACTAGAAGGGGAATAATTTTGAGTCTGGGGGTAATTATTTTTCATCCCTATACCTCCAAATGCATCTTGAGTCCTCTAAAATGGGAAGGGGAGGTGTACCTCAGAGAAGGTGGAAAGAGGACAGGACAAAAGCTAAAAGAAAGGGGAAAACAAGAATTGTGTGAACTTGAGCGATCCCTCATACCTCTCTTCAAAGTCCCTCTCTTCAGGGTGGTGAGGACAATGAATATTATCCAAGGGTGAGCCACGTCAGGTCCATGCCCTGTAATCCCAGCTAAAGTAAGAGGAAATGGGAAGATCATAGACTGATGCCAGCCTGGGCAAAAATGTTAGCTGGACCCTTTCTCAATAAGCTGGGTGTGGTGGCACATGGCTGGTATCCTAGATAAGCGGGAGGCCACCCTGGTCAAAAGCATGACACCCTGTCTGATCAAGTGATAGTGCCAGCATATTAGGAAGCCCTGAATGCAAATCCTAGTGTCACCACACACACACAAAAAAAGACAAGGAGCAATGCCTGTCTAGCGTTTGTGTGTGAATATGCTCTGTTCCTCCTGTGCCATGCCAGGGTTCTTTCTGTATAGCGAAGGGGTCGGGTGCCCAGGAGGAGCTCGTGGGTGGTCTCAAAGGTCCAGGTCGGCATTTCTGTGATGGCCCCTCTCTCTTTCCTTCTGTTCAGGCTTCCTTTGACGTGTCAGTGGAGGCCCGGAGCTGCCCTAGCAGACACACAGAGCACAAGTTCACCCTGCGGCCTGTGGGGTTCCGAGACAGCCTGCAGGTGGGGGTCACCTATAACTGCTCATGCGGCTGCAGTGCAGGGCTGGAGCCTGACAGCGCCAGGTGCAGCGGGAACGGCACTTACGTCTGCGGCCTGTGTGAGTGCAACCCCAGCTACCTGGGCACCAGATGTGAGTGCCAGGAAGGAGAGAACCAGAGCGGGTACCAGAACCTGTGCCGGGAGGCCGAGGGCAAGCCGCTGTGTAGCGGGCGCGGGGAATGCAGCTGCAACCAGTGCTCCTGCTTCGAGAGCGAGTTCGGAAGGATCTACGGGCCCTTCTGCGAGTGTGACAGCTTCTCCTGCGCCAGAAACAAGGGCGTCCTCTGCTCAGGTAGGCGCCCCAGCCAGCACGTTTGCTCTGAGCCAGACCCAGGCCAAGGGGTTGGTCCCATCTCCTCCCAGAGCCTGCCTTTCCTTAGGATAGGCATGGGAGGGGTCATGAAGGAGACACCAGATGAGCCGGCACAGCAGCTCCAGGGAGGGCACTTGTGTGGATGCTAATGCAGAGGGCATGGCTGTACAGGGCAGGACTCCCAGAGTTCCCAGAAGACCTGCCTGGACAACACAGAACTAAAGCTAGGGGTGCACACAACAGAGAGCCAGGTTGAGAGGAGTATTCCTTCCATGGAAGACACGGGGCTAGGACTGCACCGGGTGGGTGAGCAGGGAAGGTCGTCTGGAGTAGACTTGGCATGAGGCAAGTTCCAGTTACACCCATGGGTATAATGAAACTACCATTAGAGTGTGTTCAGAACTAACCATGGCGCTGGGAGAGGTGGGAGTGCCACGGACCAAGGCAGGTAGAAAATGAGCAGTGCTGTCACAACACCGCCACTCCCGCATCAGAGCAATGCTAACTTGACTGTAACTGGATGGGTTGTCAGCATGGGCTCTGGAATGGGCAGGCTGGGCCTCACTCTCTAATACCACTTCTGCTGTGGGAACTTGGGAGTAGAGGTGATGTGAGAAATAAGGGACAGAGGGAAGTGCCTGGCACAAGAGGACTCTCTGGAGGCTCGTCCTGTATGAGTCAGGGCCACGCACCCCCCCACTCCTCACCCCCAAGCTGCAGTGCTGGTATGTGCGTGGTACCATCCTTAGCCTATAATTCTGTAGGCTTTGCCTAAGGAACCAAAGCATTGTGGGTGGAGTTGGCAGTTCCCTTGGTAACCACAGTATGAACCCTGTAAATCTAGCTAATGCTCTTTTTTGTTTGTTTTTTTTGGCCAGTCCTGGGCTTGAGCTCAGGGCCTGAGCACTGTCCTTGGGCTTTCTCAAGGCTAGAGCTCTACCACTTGAGCCTCAGCACCACTTCCAGCTTTTTTCTATGTATGTGGTACTGAGGAATCGATCCCGACCCCCAGCTAATGCTCTTTTTTTTTTTTTTTAGATTTCCATAAAGACTTTTTTTAATTGTAATTAGTAAAAGGGTTACATGATATTCACCAGATAGAAGGTGCATTAATTCACATACATTGATACCCTTTCACATGTCTTGGTACCCATTTCCCTCCCTCCCCCCCAGCTAATGCTCTTTTAGCAGTTCTTTTTTTCTTTTTCTTTTCCGTGTGTGTGTGTGTGTGTGTGTGTGTGTGTGTGTGTGTGTGTGTGTGTGTGTGTGTGTGTGTGTGGTGTGTGTGTGTGTGTTGCTTCAAGAGCTTGAATCCAGGACTTAGGCCTGAGCACTGTTCTAAGCTCAAAGTTAACACTCTGCCACTTGAGCTACAGCTTCACTTCTGGCTTTTTGGTGGTTAATTGGAGATTAGAGTCTTTGACTCTCAGCTCAGAGCCTCCTGAAGAGCTAGGGTTATGGGTATGAGCCACTGGGCCCTGGATGTTGTGTAGCACAGCTGGCCTCCAACCCACTGTCTTCCCGCCTCAGCCTCACAAGTGCTAGAATTGGGCATGTACCACAAAACCAACTAGTACTTTTCCTTCCCTTTTTATTTTGAACTCTGCTCCTTGTGTTTGCTGGTCAGATGCTCTTACCACTGAGCCTCAGGCTTTTTTTTTTTTTTTGCCAGTCCTGGGGTTTGAACTCAGGGCCTGGGCACTGTCCCTGGACACTTTTTGCTCGAGGCTAGCACTCTGCCACTTGAGCCACAGCACTACTTCAGGCTTTTTCTGTGTATGTGGTTCCGGGATATCGAACCCAGGGCTTCTTCCCGCATGCTAGGTGGGCACACTGTCACTAGCTCATGCACCTAGGCCGGCCTTTATTTTTCTGTGTATGTGCTTGTTATGCTTGAGATAGGGTCTTGCTCCCTGCCTGGACATATGCCGGGGCACAACCCACCCATGTTAAGCTTTTGGTAACTAGGGTATCAGGTGCCCACCACCACAACCAGCTTGTCATTCAGAGGGTGTCTCAAGAAGGCTTTTCTGTCCATTCTGGCCTTGAAGCATAATTTCAAAAATCTTTGCTTTCTTCGTGGCTAGGATTGCAGCCCTGAGCCGCTGGAGCCCAGCCATCTTGGCTTTTAAAGAGCTATTAGCAAACATCCCACAGCTATGCCCCTTTCCCTTCAGGACAGCCAGAAATATCCCCTAGAAATATTTTTCCCCAGAAGACTGTTCAGTTCGTGTTGCCTGGCTGTAGATTCGCCTGTGCAAATTCCATCCCCACAATTTATCAGCCTGAGACTTGGGTTGTCTTTCTTGGGAGTGTACATTTCCCATATCTAAAAATGATCCCAAACTACCTGCATCATCTTGTGAAGACCAGGAGGTCTAAGCAGCTCACAGAACCTGGTAGTTGCAGGGTGATTGGGAGAAATGGGAATGGCCTTCAAAGGGAATACTTGTCAGTGTGGAAATAGGATTATTCTGAGGGTATACACCCTTTCTGATTCAACCACCAGAACCCACAGTTCAAGTTAAGCTTATTGTTTCAGCATTCTGCCAAATTTTGTATCCAAAAGTCCTTGGGTGCTTGCTCTCTCTTTTCTCTTTGCCTGTACAATCTATGAAGTGTCAGGAAAACGTGGGTCATGGGGCTGAGTTACTGGAGGCTTCTAGGTAAGTAATTGCTTCAGTTCCCTCACTTTCCTGGGATTGCTGAGACAGAATGTCGCTGTCCTTTCGTACCCACTGGAAAAGCTATCCTCGTTCATGGGAGAAGAGCTGTGGAGCACAGCGCTGCTGACGGATGTGTGGTGTGGTCTGAGTGTGCTGCCGTCTTTCCCGTCTTTCCCCTGGGTGAGCGGGATTGATGGGGACCATCTGGAAAAGCAGTCATGGGGCCCTTTTCTCCCTCACTGCTTCACATGCATCTCCCACCCCCAAACTGTGTGCTTGATCCAGGGAAAGACCTTTTCTAGTGAACTAGAAAGTTACACACAAATCTAGAAAGTTCTGAAAAATAGAAAGATTTAAAATCAGCCATAATCTTATGACTCATTTTTTTTTTTTTTTTGCCAGTCCTGGGCTTGAGCTCAGGGCCTGAGCCCTGTCCTTGAATTTTCTCAAGGCTAGAGCTCTACCACTTGATCCTCAGCACCACTTCTGGCTTTTTTCTATGTATGTGGTACCGAGGAATCGAACCCGGGTCTTCATGCATGCTAGGCAAGCACTTTAACCACTAGGCCAAACTCCCGGCCCCATGACTCATATTTTATATGGTTTCTATCTCTCCTTTGAAACTTTTCCCTAAGTTAGCATGTGTGTCTGCATTGAATTTTCTATTTGCTTCCCCTCTGTCCCATAATACTATATCCAGAGGGGCCCTTGAAGTTGAACGCATTGGCTGGAACATTTTTACTTTGCTTTCATTGATTGTACCTTCAGCATTAGTCTTCCAACCCCTTACTTTAAATGATGCATGTAGTGGAAATATACAGCTAGCCAAGTCTTCCGGGGAAGAAAAAAAAGAAAGGTTTTTGGATGAGGTCATCGTTGTGTGTGTTCATTGAAGAAGGACTTAAAACTAAGCCTCACTCCAGACGGGATTTGATGACACACATATTCCTTCAGTCTTTAAGGTTGTTGGCCTCTTAAACCTCTGGCTCCTTCTAGTGGTGGCTGTTGAATGGGTGACGAGGAGTTCCTCCAGTTCCTAAGTATTCGTGGTTAGCTGCTCTCCTCTCCCGGTCTCTGTGCCCTGATTTGGAGCACTTGACTTGCTCTTCCATTTGGGGTTTTCGTGGTAGAGAAGCTATTTCCTAACCACCCTCTACTCCCACATTTGCTGACTCAGGCTCCCAGGCTGCCAAGCTCAGAGTTCTCCCGTGGCGCCTCTCCCTTATTCCCTCTGCAGACTGTGGTAGAGGGGACTCGTGGTTGTGGCCTGTCTTCCCAGTGGGAGCCATGAGGTGCACATGAAGTAGCCCCTGAGGCAGAGTCAGGGCGAGGAGACACCTAGAGAAGCGCCTTCCTGTCTGTTGTGCCCTCTAGGAGAAGCTTGGAGCCCTTGCCCCCTGCTGAGAGACAGGAGGCCACAGGTTTAGAACAGGTTTTCCATCATGAAAATGAGCAGTGCAGCGAATCAGACTCAGGTCTGGAAGCAATTGAACAGCTCTCGTTACTTTTGTGACATACTGTCCTAGGAATGCCGGTGCACGCCGGGCACTCACTCTCCCACTGATTTCTAGAAACGTAGAGAATGGTTCTGTCCATCAACTCTTGTTGGATGTGCAAGGGGAGCTTCACCAGTTTGGGGGCCTCTGTTCTTTTGGGTGTTTGTGAAGTGTTGACTCTTCAGAATTCTGCCAGCTATGGAGGAATAGGTCATGGTCTCTTCAGGTGTTTTTTAATATACTAGAAGACTCTTGCTTACTCTTTGCTGTTCTTGGTTGGTTTCTGTGCCCACACCATGCATCTCCTGGGATCCAGGTCACTCTGCTGTGATACAAGTTAGGATCCGGCTCCGAGCGTAACACGAGTGCTCTGAAGTACATTGAGTAATTTCCAAGTGACTTGTAGGTTTCATAGAAGGAGACAATTTAGATAAACAGGATATGGAATTTTGAGCAGAGCTCTTTTACTCATATCTGGGAGACCCACCTTAGTACATCATCTAAGTGAGGTTCTCTTCAAAACATGGAAAAGTGAGGTGTGACCCTTGTGCTCCTTTTGCTGGTAGGCTCACACCGTCAACCAAGAAGAGGTCCTGGGTCCATGAGGATAGAGTTCTGCAGGTAGGCTAGGGACCAGTGGCTCATGCATTCTTAGGATCATAATGTGTGATCCAGGGGATCACAATTGGAGAACAGACTAGAGAGAATACTTTGTAAGAGCTCCTTCTCAATCCATAGTGCTGGTGGGGGACATGTCTGATATCCTGGCTACGCTCAAGAGGCTCACTGTTCCAGGTCAGCCCAGCCTAGCCAGAAAAGTCCAGGAAACTCCATGCTGTCACACGGTCATCCCAGCTATAGCAGGAAGGGGGTGGGGAGAGAGAAGGGATTGTGGTCCAGGCATGTACCTGCAGGAAGCCAAACCCTATCTCAAAAAAGGGCTGAACATTAATTAGAGCACCAGCCTAGCAAGCATAAGACCCAAGTTCAAACCCCACTGTCAACGAAAACAATAAGATAAAGTACTCCTAAGATCAAGGCCCAATTCTGGGTTTCTTAGCTCTCCCCACATAAAATAACATAGCATCATTATCCACATGTGTTGAAATGTATTTCTCAATTCATGAAGATTAAGTAGTGTTTCCAAGAAGAGCCTTGAAGGGCAGACAGCTTTCTACCAAGAAAGACAGGAGAGGTAAGGGGCCGGGAGTTTGGCCTAGTGGTTAAAGTGCTTACCTACCATGCATGAAGACCCAGGTTCAATTCCTCGGTACCACATACATAGAAAAAAGCCAGAAATGGTGCTGAGGCTCAAGTGGTAGAGCTCTAGCCTTGAGAAAGTCCAAGGACAGTGCTCAGGCCCTGAGCTCAAGCCCAGGACTGGCAAAAAAAAAAGTAAGAAAGGAGAGGTAAGACAGTGAGGGGAGCCATATGCAAAGGGGCAGGAGTGGAAATTCTCATCAAGTTGTAGGTGGTAAAATTGTATAGGATGGAGGCTAAAAGTAGGAGAGCAGATGAAGAAGGCTAGCGGGTAAGATGTTCAGCATGAAGCCCTAAGAGCAAAGAAAGGGTTAGGCCAGTTCAGTAGACAGTTGGCATGTGGAACTCAGCATGCCCTCAGGAGAAGGCTTTGCCAGCACTTTCCTCCATCTGCACTTTTTTTTTTTTGGTCAGTTGTAGGGCTTGAACCCAGGGTGCTGTCCCTAAGCTTCTTTTTGCTCTAGGCTAGTGCTCTACCACTTTAAGCCTCAGTGCTCAGTTTTTGAGTAGTTAATTGGAGATAAGAGTCTCATGGTTTGTTTGTTTTTAATTTTGCTAGTCCTATGGTTCGAACTCAGGACCTGGGCACTGTCCATAAGCTTCTTTTGCTCAAAGCTAGCACTCTACCACTTGAGCCACAGTGCCACTTCTGGCTTTTCCTGTTGATGTGCTACTGAGGAGTCAAAGCCAGAGCTTCATGCACACCAGGCAAGCACTCTACCACTAAGCCACATTTCCCAGCCCTCCATCTGTACTTCTTACCTCTACCCTACCCAGAGCTCAACCAGAAAGAGGGTTCAGTCTCAGCTCACCTACCAGTGATTCATCACCAGTAGTGTGTGCTGTTAGTGTTGACCCTCATGGAGTCTTGTGGAAAGACACCCTGAGAGGTCTCATGGCTTCTGCAGCAGTTCTCTTCCTTTGGTTAGCTGTGCAAAGCACATTGGAAACCGTTGTGCCAGTGTAAGGCCCTCCTGTGGCACCTGCTGCCTGTAACATGGGGCATGCGTCAGCATGGGTGAGGAGGTCACTTATGCCATCACTCCCCACTGACTTCTTTCTCATCTTCAAAATCAGTACTCTGGTGACCGTTCGTGGAACTCTGGATCCCTGCTCAGTTTTGTCTTTGTATTATACTTAGCACAGTCCATCTTTTGTGTGTATATGAGCATGTATGTGCCAGTACCAGGGCTGGATCTCAAGATCTGGGCACTGGCTTTGATCTTTTGTGCTCAAGGCTAGTGCTCTACCACTTGAGCCACAGCTCCACTTCTGGCTTTCTTATGGTAAATTAGAGATAGAGAATATCACAGACTTTCTTGTCTAGACTGGCTTTCCAGCCCCGGTGCTCAGACATCAGCCTTCTGAGTTGCTAGGATTGCAGTTTTGAGCCACAGGCACCCTGCCTTGCATATTAAAT
The DNA here is from genome assembly GCF_031878675.1 of Megascapheus bottae. NCBI lineage: Eukaryota > Metazoa > Chordata > Mammalia > Rodentia > Geomyidae > Megascapheus > Megascapheus bottae. Next base: position 55,489,157 of record NC_143509.1, read on the forward strand.
TTCCATGACAAAGGTTTCCAAATGCACCTTCTGAATGAAACAAGGGGAGGTGGGGCTTGCTTTCCAGAAAGGATTCCCTGAGAGAGTGACACCACTGTGCTTTAGGTAGCAGTCCCTTGAAAAATCAAGCCTTTTGCACATATATTCATTTCTGTTCAGTTTGTTAATAGTTACCAGATATTATTGGCAAATATAAGGATTATATCTATGTTAGAGAAAAGACTGTGCTTCACACAAAGGAAGCCGTCGGGCAGATGTTAGGAGCCTGATTAACAATTTCCTCCATTTGGTATTAAATAAATTGTAATGATGCACACATTAGGGAAATCTATGACAGTCATGAATCGGTTTTGAGGTTTGATTTGTTTTATTTTTAACTATTTCAAAAAGGGAAAATTTTAAGCTTTAATTGTTCACTCAGTACTTGTAGAAAGCCCCCGAACCACTTTTCCTCCTCCCTAACACCCAGGAACCAAATCTTGTCTTTTGACAATACCAAAGAAATAGGGGAGAACCTAGGTTCTATACCTAGGCTAGGCAGTATATCCCTTTAAGGTATGAGAACTGGCTATTTCCCCAGGTCAGTCAACCATTGTCTTACTTGCTTTTAGGGCAAATGACATCCCCTTTTTAAACTGAGTGTATCTTATTTTAGGGGGACCCTCCTCTTTTACTCTGATATATTCAAAAAGAAAATGAGAAAATAGGTATCCCTAATTGTGAAGAGGCATAGAGTTCAAAGAGTGGAAATGAGAATTTTTCCTCTGACTTTTCACCTTGTGGGCAGGTTACCCAACTTCTGGCTTGTTGCTGCAAGGTTGGCCAAAATTAACAATTTTTACCCTTATGTGAGGGAGAAGGATAAAGGGACTTTGCAGAAGCCCCAATGTGACCCAAGGGTTTGTATTTTTTTAAGTTTGTTCATAGTTATATGTATGTATCTATGTATCTATGTATCTATGTATCTATGTATCTATGTATCTATCTATTTATTTATTTATTTATTTATTTATTTATTTATTTATTTATTTGTCAGTCCTGGGCTTGGGCTCAAGGCCTGAGCACTGTCCCTGCATTTTCTCAAGGCTAGGGCTCTACCACTTGAGCCACAGCACCACTTCTGGCATTTTGCTAGGTATGTGGTACTGAGGAATCGAACCCAGGTCTTCGTGAATGCTAGGCAAGCACTCTACCACTAGGCCAAACTCCCGGCCCTGTACATATCTATTTATATGTACATATCTATAAAAAAATAACTGGCAACCTATATCTTCCCTTTCTCCTTTGCCCACATAGTTGGAGCCTCTTAGTTGAGAATCTTTTCTCTAAGTTAGCTATATCAAAGGAGAAGGGATAATGAATGATTTAAAGTTTTGTAAGTAAATCAGCATTCCATATTTCCTTCCCAGCATCATGACATCACCTTATTCTTGCTTACCAAGTTGCAGCCGACAAAATATTATTTTTATTATGAAGAAAACACACAGCAAAACAGAACTAGAAGTTGGTAGGGATAAGGAAAAAAATGTAATCTCCACACAAGCTGCCCAAACATCGATGGTTTCCTGTTACACAAGGTAATTTGGCCTTAATCTCATCTGCCTTTCCTGACTCAAACCATCTTGTCTTTAACAGGGGTATCGCTGTCTAATTTTGTTGTTTTCTGGGAGTTTGGGAAAGGTTCTATAGTTCTCAAAATGGAGAAAGGGGAAAAAATGTTCGTCTTTGTTCTGTGCCAGTATTTGTTGATGCCACAGAGACGAACCCCATGGAGTTGTGGTAACTTAGGCAGCAGCACACTGAGCGATGAGGAAATGAGCAGCATCATACTTGCTGTAAAAGCTGGCCAGTCGGCAGAGAACAATAGGAGAGATGCTGAGGAACTTGCAAGAAGAAGTAAACTGGAGCCCGTAGTCCATCTGTTCCGGTGTGTGTGTTTCTTTAGTCAGGGGCTTCAAAGGGTGTCCCTTTCACTGTATGTAGGAAGACATACCTTGCCCAGGTATGAATGACATTGGTCGGGGTCCAGACAACAGGAATGCTGAAGAAAGGGATCCTGAGTAGAACCATGTGCAGCAGTCCTACCAAGATGATGTAGGCCAGCCACATCACTCGTGTGTTGGGATTTACTTCACTGTGTGCCACCCCCACGTCCATCCTGCCAGCTTCAGGGAGCCGTCCGGCTAGGGGCTCGGCGCTGGGCTCTACTCGTGATCGGTTCTGGACCCCTCAGAGTGAGGTGCCTCTGAGATTAGAATCTGCTACAGAATTTTTCAGTTCAAGTGTGATTAGTAGGTATGAGACGCCTGTAATGGCAAAGACACTTCTGCAGCCACCATTTACCTAGGTGGTTGGGAACAGTGTGTGTTCGTTCCCTGGGATCGCAATGTTAACACAGGCAACATGGCCAGGAGCCGTGCTGTTAACCCGCAGAAGTGTGTCTATTCGTCTCCTGCACAGGAGCTCTGTAAGAGCCTCTTGGTGGTGACATTCATGGGTAATGGGAGGGAGAAGCACTGGAATTGCAACCTGGCTCTGGCCCCTCTGGCCCTCTAGGACAGCATGTAATGCTTGCACAATGCTTCACTCCCTGTGTGCGGTCCTGGCGTCTCCACCCTGCAGAAACGTCCATGATATTAACACATGTTGCTCTTAGAAAATTCTCAAAGGCATTCCCCCTGTTTGTACCCAGGGCTCAGTTCACTTGCAAGGCAAAAAGGTGCCAGAATATGGGGCTTGACCATTCAATGAGACAGTCCATCCTTAGTCAGCTGAACCAGCCTCCCGGGCTGCACAGCCTTGGACGCAGCCAGCCTCTTGCAGCTTGTGCTTAGAGAAGCCAGATCTTGGGCGATGTAGCTACAGGCACGTCACAAGCATCCTCACCCAGGGTCGTTTTGTTTTAGATGGGTTACTCTGACCGCCTCGCTCAGCAAGAACTCATTGAACATTCCTCATCTGTCAAGTGTTGCACTGAATGCGGGGCTGGCAAGCCTGAGTTGATTTCTCAGTGTTTGTCCCCCCTGGGATTTCCCACATCTCCAAATCGCCCTGGGGTTGAGGAATGGGAGTAAGAATCCCCTTAAGCTGCTGCTTTCACTCCTAGACTCTTGAGACCTTAAATGACAACATTTTAAATACCCATGTGACTCCATGCTCTGAACTCTAGGAAATGGAGTTTTCTGACTGCCTGGGTCCTGTTTCATGAACCTTCTAACACTACAGTTCACCAGTGATTCTGAAAAGGAAATGGTCAAGGATACCTCACCAGCGTCTTTTCTCTATTTGGGAAGGGAAGTACGCAAATAAAAGATCTTGTACTGAGGATTCTAAATGAGTTGAGTGCCTTTGAACTCCAGGCCTGATTCTGGATGAAGTTTAAAAGCAAAGGAAAATCCTAGGAAGACCATGAGAATGTCAAAGTAAACATCTACTCAGTATAAGCTTTTTTTTCTTTTGGCTTTAGATTATTTTTTTCATATATTTTTATTGTAATTAATAGAAGGGTTACATGATATTTGCCAGATAGCTGGTGCATTAATTCCCATACATTGATATCCTTTCACATGTCTTGGCCCCCATTTCCCTCCCCCCACCCCCACCCCTCATCTTGTTTTCCCCTTTTCCCTATCCAATTTCAAATAACCAAATACAAATATATCTGATATATCAGGTAACAAAGTGAGATAGTGTAACAATATGAGATAACTAAGGGACAGCAAAAGTGATGAGAGATAACATAGTACTTTAAGAACAACAATCATTCATTATATGGCTTATGTTTACATCATATTTTAAATGACAAGTTTAACAAACAAATGTTCAAGGAGGGAATCTCTAATTACAATCACTGGGACTTAGTATTTAGAACTTAGTCAAAATTAGGCTAAGGGTTTGTATGTCATAGAAACATATTAATTTATGAAATAAAACATTATGTCTATAGAGTCATAGGTTTTTATGTCTATATAGTTATGTTTGTATTTCCATTACCATGTCCATAGCTTTGGGTATGCAGTTATTGAGTCCTCGCTCTTGTACTCTTTGGATTTAATAGTCGCATATTAAGGATACCATGCGCCTTTTGTTCTTAGGTCTTGACTTGTCTCACTCAACATGATTCGCTCTAGATTCATCCACTTCCCTGTGAATGCCATTATTTTATCTTGTCTGTTGGCTATGTAGAATTCCATTGTGTATATATACCACATTTTCTGTATCCATTCATCTGTATTAGGGCATCTGGATTGTTTCCATCGCCTGGCTATTGTGAATAGTGCAGAGATGAACATAGCTGAGCAGGTGTCCTTATAATATCCTGGGTCATGCTGTTCAGGATAGATGCCCAGAAGTGGTATGGCGGGATCATAGGGAAGGTCTATTTTCAGTTCTTTAAGGAACCTCCACACTGCTTTCCAGAGTGGCTGAACTAGTCTACATTCCCACCAGCAGTGTAGTAGGGTTCCTTTTTCTCCACAACCCCGCCAGCAACTGTCATTGTCTGAGTTCAAAATCTTGGCCATTCTTGTTGGGGTAAGGTGGTATCTTAGGGTTGTTTTTATTTGCATTTCCTTTATGACCATAGATGATGAACATTTTCTCATATGTTTTTCTGCCAGTATAAGCTTTTTAATATGTATTATATAATAGCCAGCAGCTAGTGGCTCACAACTGGAATCATTGTTACTCGGGAGGCTAAGATCTGAGGATCAAGATTTGGAGCCACCTGGAGCAGAAAATCCGTGAGATTCTTAACTCTAACTACAAAGAGCTAGAAGTGAATCTGTGGCTCAAATGGTAGAGCAACCAGCCTTGAGTGAAAAATCTAAAAGGATAGTGCTCAGGCCTTGAGTTCAAGCCCCAGTACTGGCATACATCTACAAAAATACTAGATGGTAACAAACTAGAAAACTTTTCACTCTAAAATTTAAAACGGTGAGACCTCTGGTGGTGGAAATAGTCTCAATGCCCCTTTTCCTCCGAGTCTCAGATGCTGAGCTGGCATTTTCTGTTTGGTTTGATTTAGGATATGCTGGCGCCCTTGCTTGGCTGTGGGACGGGATGGGAGGGAATTGCTTAGAAAGTGAGTCCCCAGAAGCTTTTCATCCTCCTCGGAGAGCTCTGCTCATTCTCTCAGTCCCAGCCCCCCCCCCCCCCACCAGTTTATCCAGGAGCCCAGCTGAACCTATGCAAAAGAAACTATGCTCCCAGGATAGGTATGCTATTTCACATGACAAATCTGGCCTTACAGGGCAGGTGTTGAAATAATGCAAGAAAAATCAATCTTGAAGCACTTCCTTGGAAATATGCTGATTTGTTAGTATCTTGCAGTCATCAAAAACAAGTACATCATGTGACTTTCTTCACAGTGCCCGTCCCACACAGTGAATCACTGTGCACTCCTGCTTCAGCTGAGGCCCTACAACTGACCAGTTCTTATGTGTGTGCTCCTTCCCTCCCTCCTTCCCTTCCTTCCCCTCCTTCCCTCCCTCCCTCCCTCCCCTCCCTCCCTCCCTCCCTTCCTTCCTTGTGCCCAAGATATAATCCCTCTAATACTTGACTCCACTCTGGACCAGCCAGGACCGCGAGTGCATGCCGCTGCTCCTGACCTGCTCCTTGTGGCTCTTGACTATAAATACAGACCAGAAGAGCCGGTGACCGTCATTTTCTAAGTCTTTTTTTTTACCTAATTAGTCTTTACCCTCATCAAAATTTTAGGAAACGTTTTGTCTCCAATTTCTCAGAGTTACACAAGAGTGTGGTAAGCACAGTAGATCAGGTCTAAAGAGAGCGTGGGTCGAGGCCCTGGCCCAGGCACTAGGACGTTATGATGTGAGGAAGACATGAGTTTCTTCTTGGTGTGCCGCGGGTGCTGGCTGTGATTGAGTGTGCTGAGCGCACTTGCCTTAAATAAACCTTTGCGCCTCATCTCATTTGTTTAGTTCCCCGGCTTCCAGGGAACTTGTGGAGTTCCTACAGCACTTGGAGAGGCTGCTGTGTTGTAGCTGGAGCATGCTGGCAGGTGAACCACACTTCCCACCGATGGCGGCCCAAGGCCTTGCTCAAGGGGTCTCCTTCCCCCGGCCCAGGGGCTGCTCTTCTCCAGGCAGCTCCCTCCTTGCCATCTCCTGGCTCAGCTGGGCTCCTGGCCGCCAAGCTTCATCGTGGCCGTGCATGTGACACTCAGACTTCTCTGCCCATTGAGAGCTCTGGCCAGTCTCAGCGTGGGATGAATCAGGCAATGCTTCCCCCACCACTACAACAAGACAGTTTTCCAGTCTGAAAATAGTAACCGTTCATCCTGTCACCACAACCCAGAGGGTGGGGGAGTTCACATTCTCCAGATGTGACTGCCATGGCCCCTGGTGGGTTGGACAGGGTAAAGCCAAACCTCAGGTGTTGACTTGAGCTCCCTCTGTTTCTCTTGGCCCTGGCCTTCTGCTTCTCTTTCTGTGCCAGCATTCTCTCAGGGGCTTAGAAGAGGATGATGGCTCATCTCACACAGCAGTCTCCAGATCTCTGACCCCAGAAGGGTAACTTCATTTAGGAACACTGGGTTTAATGGTCCCTCATGCCTTAACTTCTCTGTGGCTGGTGGACGGGGAGGTGGCATCCTCATGTTGGATGCGGGAGTGAGTTTACAGGACATGCCATAACGATGCTGCAGGTGAGAGGACTTTAGAGAGAGGGCTTTATTGCCATTCACAGTGCAGCCTTAGCTTTCCAGTCAGTGCTGCATGTCAGGAAGTAATGGTGAGATTTGGAGAAATGTGGCTTAAAGCTACATCAACAATTCACACACACACACCCCCCCCCACCGCCAGTGGTCATATTATTCTGTTCAGATACCAAGTGCAACATGTGGTTCAGCCACATGAAAACATAGGGTGAAGGACTTGCCTCAACACTTCTGGGAAACACTGCCAGCTGCCTCTTGGGACCATAAGTCAAGGATGGAGGAGCGCTGGTCCCAGTCTGAGGTTGTTTGTGTCTCTGATGAGCTGGAAAAATTCAGATGATATGCTGACACAAAGAGGGCAAAGCCTATGTTTTCTGCCCACCTGTGACCATGGCCTGCCAAAGGACAGTGTATCCTTTCCTTAAGGGTGTGTGTGTGTGTGTGTGTGTGTGTGTGTGTGTGTGTGTGTGTGTGTGTGTGTGTGTGTGTGTGTGTGTGTGTGTTCGTTCACACTGATACCAGAGCCTGAACTCAGGGTCTTGTGCTCTTGTTTATTTAGCTTTTGCACTGAAGGCTGGTACTCTGTCATTTGAACCTTACGTCCATTTTTGGCTTTTTGCTGGTTACTTGGAGATAAAAGTCTTAAACAGTCTGCCTAGGCTGATTTCGAACCACAGTCCTCAGATGTCAGCCTGCCGAATAGCTAGATTGCAGGTGTAAGCCATCTGTGCTCAGCTTGGAAAGAGAATCCTTAGTCCTCTTTTCTTTATGCTACCATGAAGTTTTGAGGTGTTGTGGACATTTGAGATTCTTGAGGATCACATTTAAGTTCCATAGGAATGAGTGATACTTGTATTCCTTTTTTTTTTTTTTTTTGCCAGTCCTGGGACTTGAACTCAGGGCCTGGGCACTGTCCTTGGACTTTCTCAAGGCTAGAGCTCTAATCCTTGAGCTACAGCACCATTTCTGGCATTTTCTACATATGTGAAACCAAGGACTCGAACCCGAGTCTTCGTGCATGTTAGGCAAGCACTTTACCACTAGGCTAAACTCCCAGCCCCTTATGTTCCTTTCTTAATCTCCAGCATTCGTGTCTTCCACTAGGATCTGAGATGTTCTGTTTTGTCCTGTGCTGTACACCTTTCCTAACCACCTACCCCACCATGCTGGGCACTGGACATACAAAAACTGCATTTCATTTGGATTCAGCCCTCATCTCCTTAGACCTCTCTGGGACTCCTCAGTGTCACTTCCTTCCTCTACCTTCTACAAACCTCTACCTTCTAATGGTTCCTTCACTCCCCGTTCCACCACACTGGGACCAGGTCTTGAACGCACAGACCTTTAAGGAACATTCTGAATCTAAACTATAGCACTGGCCATTGCATAAAGTATTACAGTTATGAAGAGATTTTAGTGGCTTGATGTCCCTTAGAGGCAGCAAAGGCATTTCTCTATCACAAAGCTTTCCCTAATCCTATAAGTTGCCCACACTCCTTGGTGCAGTGCCAGACAACCTGGCATGGGCTTAAGCCACGCAGCCTCAGTGGTCCCTTTGTGGGAGGAGCCGCCCGAGCTGGCAAGTTCATCAGTGACTGGCCTTTGGCAAGGTAATGTGCTATTTACAGGGCCAGGAAACACTGGCAGAGCTAAACTCCCCAAGAGAACTTCTATCTGTCTACTTATTGCTGAGACCCACGTGAGGGGCTGGGAGCATGTCCTGTTCCTTTCACCCCCAGATGCCAAATGAAGAGACATGGAGAAAGGCAGAGAAACGAGTTTGTTATATGGCAGCCATGGGAAGACGACTTCAGTACCTCGTCAGCCATTCTAGATACAGACACTGGCTGCAGGTTGAATAAGGAGAATTGGGGTGAGAAAGATATGCAGGACTAAAACAGCCCCATCTCACAGGTATGGCTTGACCACTACTAGCTCCATCTTTGTTCTTGGAGGAGTTGGCTTTACCACTGGCATGGTACCAGGACTAAGCTGCCTGGCCTGTGATGATGTGAAGACACGGAATTCACCCTCCTCACAGGATGTTACCACTGAATCCCCTCTTTCCCCAAGCCCCAGGTGATTGAGCTAAGATCAAAGGGCACAGACACAAAGCTGGGGAACTTGTTAATTCACAGGACCCAGCTAAAGCATCATTCAGGTTGTCCTTCACCCAGTCTGCATGAGGGCACCTGGGATGACTGCGTGCTGGAGCCCTGCCATGCTTTCTTCCTATAGGGGCTGAGGACAAGGCTGTGGGCACTGGGTCAGGGTATCTTAAACACATAAAGCTTCAGTTTGTTTCCTGCTCATTACAGTTGTTGGGGACTCCCTGGGCCTCACCTAGAGATGTCCAGACACATGTGCGGCTTGACTCAGAGGACAGGAATATCACCTCAGACAGGGAAAGGCCTTTGGCACATGTCCCTTCCCTTTCTTTAACTACCCTTCCCTGTTATACATGGCCACTTTTTCTTTACCTTTTTCCATATTTTTTTATTGTAATTAATAGAAGGGTTACATTATATTCACCAGATAGAAGGTGCATTAATTCACATACATTGATACCCTTTCTCATGTCATGTTCCCCATTTCCCTCCCCCCGCCAGTCATCTTGATTTCCCCCCTTCCTTATCCCATGGCCACTTTTTCTAAAGGAAGGGGGACTTTGGGGTGCACAGAGTAACATGGGAGAAGGAAGCTCCCTTCCTGATCAAGCACAGAACACACACACACACACACCACCACCACCATCACCATCACTGCCTCCGCCCCTGCCTCCCGCCCCCAGTCCCCCGCCCCTTTAGCCTTGCTCTGGTCAGAATGGATGCTTCGGGAACTGTACTGTGATACATTACAGCTATGGAGGAATGATTTGCACCCTGAGTCTGGTGTCTGCATGGCTCTGTCCCCTTCTGAGCAGATGTGGGAAGAGGACAACCGCTCTTGTTACTGCCCCTTGCAAGATGGCTCTTTTCGTTTTCCAGGCCCTCTGAGGTCCCCAGGGATCTGGAGACCCGAATTGTGCTTGGAAAGGAGGTGGAGCAGTGGCCTTCTTCCTGCACCTGGTTTTGGGAGCTAGAGCCGTTTATACCCTGCCTCTGAGGTCAGACCAGGGGCTACAATGCCTGGCGTTGGATCAGCAGGAGGCCCAGGTTCTCTTCCTCACCTGTTTGTCAGTCCTGTGGTATGGAAGGGTGACAGGGAGCTCCAGAAGAGGACCCTGGGGACCTGTGCTCCATCAGCCTCCCTCCCCATCCGGCCTCGGGCCTCCATCCAGCCCTGGTGTCTTGCAGCCCTGAGTACCTTGTCTTGTTCTTCCTTTGGGCAGCGTAGATCAGGTAACCACGTGAGAGCTTCTAACCCTGCAGGCCTTAGATCCAAGCTGACGAGACCATGCTCCCTCCCGTCCTTTAAGCAGCTCGGCTCTCTGGTGCCATATACCTATAATTGTAGCTACTCAAGAGGCTGAGGTTTGAGGATTGTAGTTCAAAGTCAGCCAAGGCAGGAAAGTCCCGAGACTCTTCTTGCCAGTTAACCAGCAGGATGCCAGAGCTGGAGCTATGGCTTCCACGGGTAGAGCCCTAGCCTTCCTAGGTGCCCGGGGATGACATGCAGGCCCTGAGTTCAAGCCCCAGGACCACTCAAGAGATCTGCTTTCGCTTCTTCTTCTGGCATCACAGGGATTTATTAGATGAAGCTAGCCAGCACTTACTTGATGCCAGCAATGTGGTAATGACATCATCCAGGCCGACTTAACTCATCTAACCCTCCCACGAGGAGCCCACGGCGCCTCAGCACCTCTGGTAGATGGCAGGTCCAGGGAGCCAGCCTGAGAATCTGATTACAGGGCGACGCCGAGTCCTGCCCTCCACCCCCTGTGCTCGAGGTTTCCCGTGCCCTACACCTGTTCTCCACTGGTCTACTTACTCTCCTCAGCCCTAGGTAGAATTCCCACCCACTTGCTGTCATGAGACTGATGGTCCCTGCAAACTAGGGTGGAGGACTGGGGACCTGGGGGGGTCCTTGTCCCTCGGGTAGACCTTCAGACCTTCGTCTTCCCTCCCCTCCGCCGGGTAGTGTCCTCCCATTGTGGGGTCCTCTGTTCCTGTCATTCACCACGTAGTTACCCTAAAGTGCTCTGTGCCTGCCTCACCTCCTTCCACTTCCCCAGGCACAGCGGAGATCCTTGAGTGCTCCGCTCCAAGGGTAGATATTTGTAATGCTGCCAGCCCCCATTTCCAGTGTGCCATTGGGCCAGAGTCTATGCTAAGGGATTTACATACAGAAGTGTCATGATACTCTTCGCTGGAAAGTACAGTGAACAGCAGAGAGGCTTAAGGAGTTGTCCCAGGTCACACCGTGAGTGGTAGGGGAGGATTTGAACTTGGCTCTAGCTCATATCCCCACTAGGTTTTCAACAGCTGATCGTTCTTGTTACTGCAAGCTCCTTCGTTCTGGGTGTCTAACCCTGCAGCTTCTCCCTGAGGCAGCGCTGCCTTACGTGTCTTCTCCTCTCCTACTGACCCTGTTGCTGCCTCTTCAGAGCACCGCCCCTTTACCCTGCATGTCCTCCAACAATTTCCCCCTAAATGTTTACCTTTCTTTAAAAGGTTCCACAGTGCAGCATCCCCACCCTTCTTCCTCCCAGGCCCCTCTGGTCCCAGATTGCCGTGGGAGTGGGGAATGCCTGCACTCTGGATGACCTCAGGGTCTCCTCCCTGCAGGCTAGACTCTGTCCTCAGGCCTGTGGGATTCGCCCTTGACCTCCACAGAGCATCCGTGCCAGGCTTCCCCTCCTCCATCCAGCACAGGAAGGCCTCCCTCTGAACAGCCAGCATTCTGTTTTATAAAAGGAGGCAAGGAGGCTTGGCTCATAGCCCATCCAAGCACTGTTGTGCTGATGGAAAGCTGTTGAATTCTGTGGGGATGAAATTCTGTATAAATAGGCACACATTCACAACTTCCTGTCCATTTCACCATCAGTCATTCTAACAGAGTCGAACCAATAATAACTTACATGTGTGGCTGCTCGCAGCACAGGCCCCTGCAGACCCTTCCATATCCCTGTTTGTGTGTGAGGGAAGTATCTTTTATGTCTGTACTCTATTAAATGTGTGATTAAATCCAACTTTCTTGGCATAGGTACTGTTATCAGTCAGTTTGGGTCTTTTTTCATTGTTGTTGGTGGGGCTTGAACTCTGAACCTGGTTGCTGTTCCTGAGCAAGGCTAGTGCTTTGCCTCTTGAGCCACAGCCCCACGTCTGTCTGTTTTGAGTAGTTTATTTGAGATAAGGTCATCATGGACTTTACCACCAAGGCTGGCATTAAACCACGATCCTCAGATCCCAGCCTCCTGAGTAGCTAGGATTACAGGCGGGAGCCAGGGGCGCCCAGCCGTCAGTTTGGTTTGGATGACAAGTTCTTGCTTAGGTGCTCTGAGCACTGCTGGTCCCCGTGATTGATTGGTGATGGATGATGTGCTGTTGGTCCTTGGAACTGGGCCAGATGGCCCTTGGTGTTCCCTGGGCATCGGGAGAGGCCAAAGGTTGAGCAGACATAGGAGTGTCTGAGTGTGCAGGTTGAGGATTCACGGCGGTGTCTGTCCCCTTTTCAACATGCTGAGTGGCCTACACTTTCTGAAGGAAAGTGTGCCAGGTGCTATTACTTAGTTGAGCCTTTTGGAGCACTATGTTAAGGAGTGTTCTGAGCACAGGTTAGATAACAGGATCAGCTGCAAGTGTGAAGAACGTGGTGGCACGTGTCACATCTCTGCCATAGCTGCTCCTGGCTTTTTTCCCCCAGTGCTAAGGGTGGAACCCAGAGTCTTGTGCATATTAGATCCCTCCCGCTCCCCGGTCCCATCCTCTAAGTTGGCTGAAAGTCAGTGAGCCCCTTGATACTGATAAGTTTAGAGCTGTAAGGAGAGTCCCTCAGGACAACAATCCTGGTGGCCCTAGGTATGAAGGCACAGGCCTGTAATCCCAGTATTCAGGAGACTGAGGTAGGAGGGGCATAGGTTCAAGACCAGCCTGGGATACATAATAAAATCCTGCCTCAATAATAAGTAAAACCCAACACTCTATGTCTCTGTCTGTCTCTCCCCCACCCTTCCTCTCTCTCTCATTCATAATCTTCCTATCTTAGCCTTCCAAGTGTTGGGGTACAGACATGTACCTGACAAGGCTTACATAAGGGTTTCTGATGGCTCACTCCCCTCGACAGCTCCCACGTGCCAACCTCCACTGCTTCTGTGCTGCCCACTGCACAGCTGCTGTGTGTGCTGTTGCTCTCCTGTCTCATCCTCTCTGCACTGAGGGTTGTACAAGTCTTCAGGAATGGCTTTGCTTGCGGATGGTGCATCCTGTTGCTCTCCAGGAAACCCTGATACCTCCCATCAACTCCTGTTCTCCCTGCTTTTGAATCCAGGGTTTCTCCTGAGCCCTAGATCTGGGGTGCTTCCAGCTGCATTGGCCTAGAGCTGGGTTTGAGAACTCTGAGCACTGCAAGACAGCCATGGTTGGGGGGGGCTTTGTTCCCGCTCTGCACAGGCACCTCTCCTAGCTGTGCTCCAGCCAGCAGATCCCCCATGAGCAGGGCCAGTCAGCTGAGAAGTGCAACCTCTCTCCAACACATCCCTCACCTTGACACTCTGAAATACAATGACAGATTTTTTTTTTTGAGGAGGGGGGCATAATTTGTTGCTACCAAAACAGACTTGGAAAATAATAATACTTGTTTCAGGAGAGATGATCCCTCCAGTCTGGCTTTCTACTCTCTTCATGGCCAGGAAATACTGAAAAATACTGTAAAAATAATTTTCTTTTTGCTTTATGGTATTATGAGAATGCAAACCTTTGGAAAATGCCAAGGCCACATTCAAAATTTTCTCCTCAGCCAGGTGCCAGTGGTTTGTAAATTGAACTACTCAGGAAGCTGAGATCTGAGGATCATAGTTATACCTGAGCAGTACTAGTGTTACTGAAAAAAAAAAAAAACAATATCAAGAAACCTACAAAAACTTGGCCCCAAGTCTGAAACCCACATCTGTGTGTGTGTGTGTGTGTGTGTGTGCATGTGTACGTACCTGTATGTCTACCAATTCTAAGGCTTGAACTCAGGGCCTGGAGCATACTGTCCCCTTAAGACTAGTGTTCTACCACCTGAACCACAGCCCCACTTCTATCTTTTGGGGCTTTTTGAACTTCCTGCCCAGGCTGGGTTCAAACCATTATTCTTAGATCTTAGCCTCTTGAGTAGAATGAGCCACTGGTTTCTGACCTAAAGGGACCTTTGTGACAATGATGGATTGGTGGTTGCATGTGTGGATGGTTTTGTGGTAAGACAGTGTGTAGCATGCTTCTGGTAGAACCTAGGGCTGTCTGTAGAAGCTCACTTTGCTGCAGGTTTGGAAATTTCCATAATGAGATGTTGGGTGGAGGGGAGAAGGAACCATTCCAGTTGTTGAATCACTTTTATTTAAGCCAGGCTCTTAACCAGCGTGGTCCCTGGAGCCACAGTGACCCTTCATCCATGAATGCCTCCTGTAGGAGAGTTGCTGCTGTTCAGGCCCCAAACTGGTACTGGTCACACCTCCCTGGGGACAGCAGGCAGTCCTCAGCCCGTGACCTTGGGAAGCAAGGCACTCCACTCTCTTGTGGCATCCACGTCACATGTTGGCTCCTACACAGGGCAGGCTGCATTCCTCCCCTCCTCCTTGCCTGCCTGGCATTCCTCCCCTGGCAGAGGCCTGACCCTGTGCCTCTACATTGCTTGTGAAATGTACTGGGCTCAGTGCACACGGGCGGAGCTGCTCCAGATGGCCTTCCTGGCCTTCAGTGGCAGGGACCATGAATACTGAGCCAGAGGAAGCAGGATTGAGAAGTTAAGAGGCACTCTGGGGCTAGGTCCTGACCTCTGTGATAGTCACAGAGAGGTGGTGAGATGCAATGCCAGGATAACTGATGCAGGTGTACAGACCAAATACCAGAACCCCAGCCCAGCTGCCCCATCTCCCACTTGCTTAGAGGTGGGCACTTAAGGTTTTATGAATGATGCCAGCCTAAGCAAAATGGCACTAAGAAGGAAGATATGCTGCAGAAATACTTCAAAGTAGATTTTCTTTTTAAATTCAGAGACATTTGAAGTAAATGGTAGCTGTGTATCCCAGTTCTTTGGAGGTAGAGCAGGAGGAAAGTTAGCCAGCAGAGGCTACATAAAAAGACCCTGTTGGATTTTTGTTAGTTTTTCTTTCAAGGTATTTGTAGCACTGCATTTTAGTTGGCCCTTGATGCCATAGGAAGAAGTGTTCATGCTTTCCATACTCTAATAGGTACTCTCAGTTTCTCTGTCTGTCCGTCTGTCTGTCTGTCTCTCTTCATAAACCCCGCCCCCCCGCCCACCTCGAGTCTTGATGCCCCTCCTGTGACACCAGCAGAATATTGAAGCCAGGCCTACTTCTCACCATGCATCACTGTGCATCATAGTAGCTAACATCTGTTCTTGGAAGACATGGAGTCTGGAGTTCAGACCCTAGACTCTGAGATAGATTCCCTGAACTTGAATACTGCAGCTAGCTGCATGACCTGCCCAAAACTGCTTTATTTTGCTGTGTCTCAGTTTCATCTCTCATAGATAAAGGATAAGAAACCAGGCCTGGTGGCTCACACCTTTAATCTGAGCTACTCAGGAAGCCGAGTGGATGTATCATCAATATTCAGAGCCAGCCTGGGCAGAAAAATCTACTAGAGTCACATCTCCAATTAACAAGCACTAAAGCTTGTGGCATGGAACAAGTGGTAGAGTGCCAACTGTGAAAGAAAAAGCCATGTTGAGAGTAGAAGGCCCTGAGTTTAAGTCTCCATACCAGTGTACACACACACAAATTGTGAATACTGGTCACTTCTGGGCCAGGAATGTGGCCTAGTGGTAGAATGCTTGCCGAGCGTGCACAAAACTCTGGATTCGATTCCTTAGTAGCACATGCACAGAAAAAAGCCAGAAGTGGTGCTCTGTGGCTTAAATGATGGAGTACTGTCTTGAGAAAGAGCAAGGACAGTGGCCGGGCCCTGAGTTTAGTCCTCAGGACTAAACTTCATGGATCCACTTCATGGCTTACTGTGAGAACAAAGCAAGTTTAAAGCACACGCACCTCTCCTAACCTGAATGCACAGAGCCTCCCCCTGGTGGCTGGTGGTGCCCAGGGCCAGAGGCAGAAGTGAGCTTCTCCCTGGGACCAGTGGAGAGCAGCTGTGCTACTTTTTGGTTGTACCTGAAACAAATAGTCCCACATTCATTCAGTGTTTTCTAGTAACCCCACGTGCTCTCCTGCAGCCTCGAGGTCAGAAGTCTGTTCATTTTCCCTGGGCTGAAGTCGGGTATGTGGCAGGCCTTGCTCCCTCCAGGGGTGCGGGGAGAATGTGTTCCCTGTCTTTCCAGCTTCTAGAGCTGCATTCCTTGCGATCCTTGTCCTCCATCGTCACCCTCTCATCTTCCTCTACTGATCTCCCCCACTCTGAGAACCTTGTGGCCAGTTTAGGGCTCACCTGACCCATCCAGGGGAACCTGCTCATCTCAAATCCTTTCTTTCTCTTCTGCGCATTTGCTTGTACCCCTTTTCGGTTGTGGAGATTACGATATAGACATATTCAGGAACCTTTAGTGAGAGTGATGCAACTTCCATGCCTCTGTTCTAGTGTGATGACTTGGCAAAGTTCTGGACCAACTTGGAGACAACCCAAATACTGCCAGGCTATGCATGTTACCTGTGTCTCTGCTCAGAGGGCAAAGTCAGTGCCTCATTCTCTGTGCCATGCTGGGCATTGGATAGTATGTGTTCATTCATAAAGATGAGCCAGCCCTGATGTGCCCTTTGTGTCGTTTTAGGACATGGTGAGTGTCACTGTGGAGAATGCAAGTGCCATGCAGGTTACATTGGGGACAACTGTAACTGCTCAACAGATATCAGCACGTGCCGGTCCAAGGATGGGCAGATCTGCAGTGACCGTGGGCATTGCATCTGTGGGCAGTGCCAGTGTACAGAGCCTGGAGCCTTTGGGGAGACGTGTGAGAAGTGCCCAACCTGCCCGGATGCCTGCAGCACCAAGAGGTACGTACATCCCCATACCCCCCACAGCCCACCCCTGCCGGCATTTCTCTCCCTCATGCTTGTCTGCCAGCTAGTCTCCATCTCCACTAGAGCCTCCCAGCCTCCCAGCCTCCCAGCCTGTGTGGAGAGAAACTAGAGCTTGAACATGGGGCCTGGGTGCCGTTCCTACGGCTCCACTTTCATCTCTTTGGTGGTTAACTGGAAACAAAGAGTCTCACAGACTTTGTTGCCCAGATGACTTTGAACCTTGGCTCTCAGATCTCAGCCCCCTGAGGAGCTGGGAGTGTAGGTCTGAGCCACAGATGTTCATGGCACTTTAAGAAAACTGAAAACAGAGTACAAAGAGAAGATTGCTGTTCTCTTCTAAGCAAGTTTAGAAATGACAGGGTTATTGAGTTACGTGCAATTAGGTGCACTATTGTGTTTTATAAAGGGAAAACTGCATATGTCGGTTTCCAAATGAATTCAGTGGTCCCATTCATGTTTCCCCCAACAGTGTTTCATAGACAACATACGGGAATTGCTGCTTTAACCAAAACCTGGTGGGAAGACATGCTGGCTAGGAAGGCACCTGACCTAGATAAGGCATGCCGGAAGCAAGTGCAGTGACATTTGAATTTTCCGCTCCATTTCTGCTGTAATCGAGGCTAGTTCTGTGCCCTCACCGAGTGGTTTGTCTAGACGTGAGGAGGCCCCACCACTGGCCTCCTCCCAGGGCTCGGCCACACTGCCGCCCCAGCTCTACGCTTCACACTGTGGCAGTGCAGGGACTGAATTGCAGGAGGCATGCTTTGGTGCCACTGGAAGTTGAGGGTGACATTTATTGCAACTTATAGCTGCCTTGTCATCCGTGCCATGGAGTTGGCAGGATGCCTGCCTGTGTGTTGGGGCGAGAGCTCTGTGTACAATTTCCTTTGGCCAATTTCCCTTCCAGCTGTCTGACCCCGGCTCATAATGAAATGACTTCGTGCTCCCTGGTGGATGTGCCCTCAGGGAGGCACATATTGGCTGTTGGCCCTGTGCCACAGATAATGCAGGCATGGGGAGTTGAGGCTGGCTGGCAAGACAAGATAGTTGGGCCAGGTCTTATTTTAATTGGAGGAGAAAAGGGAGAGAAACAGCAGATCCACTTAGAACCTGCTAAGTAAGAGTGAAGAAATAACAGAGACTCAAACAGAAACACCCCCATGGAGGGGTGGGGGGAGGCGAGTATCTGGAGCCAGAGCTCAAGTAACTGCGCCAAAAACCACCGCTCAGGCCAGGAGTGTGGCCTAGTGGTGGAGTGCTTGCCTAGCATACACGAAGACCCGGGTTTGATTCCTGGGTACCACATACCTAGTAAAAGCTAGAAATGGTGCTATGGCTCAAGTGGTAGAACTCTAGCCTTCAGAAAGTCCAAGCACAGTGCTCAGGCCCTGAGTTCAAGCACCAGGACTGGCAAAAAAAAAAAAAATAGAAAAAAACCACCCACAGCTCTTGTCAACATGCAGTGTCCAAAGGAGCCCTTGCCCCCCTTACCCCAGCCTGCCCTCCCTTCCCCCTCTGCACAATCCCTGGGGGACTGGAGTCCAACCAAGACAACACAAGAAATTTTTAATCATATGGGCTGAAACCTGGCTCTGCCTTCCTGTGGAACCCTAGAGCAATATAGTATTGGCCTCAGGGGAAACTAGCCTGGCTTCCAATGATTGAAGTATTTATTGCCAGAAAGAGAACTGATAATTATCCCTCACTGTGAAATTCCTAAGGAGTAAGGAGGCATCACACTACTTCAGCTTGCCTTGGGACTGCCCTCCCTCCGTCCCTCCCTCTCTTCCTCCGTTCCTTCCTTCCTTCTTCCCCACTCTCTTTCTATTTTTTGTTTATCTGATTTTTTATTTCTTTTTAAAAATCAGGGTATTTTTTCCACGCTGCCTTGACAAGAGTCACCAAGTGTTTTGAATGTTCATCCGTTTCCTTTTCCTCTGGGGTCTCAAGGCCGCTAGTCACCATCCACTTTCCAGAACTAAAGCACCACACCCTTCATTCTGGATGAAGTCACACTTGGCCTGAGATGAGTTCAGTTAACAGGTTCTCAGCAAAGTCTCTCTCAGCAACCTTTGTGTGTGTGTGTGTGTGTGTGTGTGTGTGTGTGTCTGGCACTTTTTTTTTTTTTTTTTTTGCCAGTCCTGGGGTTGAGCTCAGGGCCTGAATACTGTCTTTGGACTTTCTCAAGGCTGGAGCTCTACCAGTTGAGCCATAGCACCACTTCCAACTTTTTTCTATGTATGTGGTACCAAGGAATTGAACCTGGGCCTTTGTGCATGCTAGGCAAGCACCCTACCACTAGGCCAAACTCCTGGCCCTTCTCCACCCCCCTTTTTCTCTCTGTCTCCTCCCCCCCTTCTCTTTCTCTTGCTGGTTCTGGGACTTGAACTCAGGGCCTGAGCATTATCCTTGGGCTTTCTCAAAGCTAGCGCTCTACCACTTGAACCATAGCACCACTTCCAACTTTTTCTGTTTATGTGGTACCAAGGAATCGAACCTAGGGTTTTGTGCATGCTAGGCAAGCACTCTACCACTAGGCCATGCTCCCAGCCCCTATCAGCTTATTTCTAACCAGATGTTTCCATGAAGCTGGGCCAACTGGGGTGGGATTTCATGGCCAGTTGGGGGAGTGTTGAATTCCTAAGCATCCCAGTGTCCTCTTAATGTCTTATCCCAGATGGCTGTCAGTGGCTCATGCCTGTAATCCTAGCTATTCAAGAGGTTCACAGCCAGCCTAGGCAAGAAAGTCCTCAAGACTCTCATCTCCAATTAGCCTACCAAAAAGGCTGGAAGTAGAGCTGTGGCTCAAGTGATAGAGCACTAGCCAGTCATACACGAGGCCCTGAGTTCAAACACAGTCCTATTAAAAAAGAAAAAAGAAAGCTTATCCACTTCTCTTTTCCTGTACCTCCTCAGTGGCCAGAAAGTGGGGGGGAGGGACTTGTCCCGCAGACAGGGCACCCGGTCACTGGACCACTATCCCATTGGTTCCCCAGGAAAGCAAGCTACTGGCATGATCTCTGAGCTCCTTCTGGTTTGAATATCCCACCTCACAGCTCCGAACTGAACTCTCAACCCCCAGGAATTAAGGAACAGATGCTAATAAAGGCCATATGTTGTACATATACAAATCTCTCCTTAGCTTGCCAGAGAGTTTTCCACACACTCAGCCCCTTTGGTCCCCAAAGGACTGTATGATGGTGGGGAAACTGTGCCCCATGTAGCTGAAGTTACGAGGGGTCATCCCCTATACTCTGAGGCCAGGAAACAGCCATGGGGTCTCAGTGGCCCTGCCAGTACCCCAGGATCTGCAGGCTTGAGTCTTCCTCGTGACCTCAAGTTTGCAGCACCCATCAGGGAGTTACTTGAATGGACCCCTTCCTTCCTCGACTGAACCCCTCCCCATCCTGTTGTGTTCACCCCCACCCCCAGTCCATACCAAGGCCGGCTTAGCCCTCCTGAATCCTGCTCTTGCCTGACCTAAATGGAGAGCGGAGGTGTGGGACTGAGATTGATAGCAGTACAGCAAGAACTGTTTCTTAGCTGATTTAAGCTGTCAGTCTGAGGTGAGGGGAGAAACACTTGGTGCATTTGGGCTTCATACACTTTGGAGAGGAAGCCCTTATGTCCCACTATAAATGTACCACACGCACTCTTGGGTGGGCTGAGGCCAGGTGAGTGGTCCATGGGGAACCCAGCAGGTGGGCTCTGCCTGGGATCGAGAGGGGGGTGGAGCCCTAGTGAGGGCGTGAGTGAGCATTGTGGGTGAGTGTCCACAGGCTGGTGGTTCTCAGCCCTTGCTGTGTACCAGAGTCACAGGAACCCCAGCCCAGGAGCTCAGACCTATGGATGCGGATGGACTCCGGCATGGGGTTCGCCTCCCTTCCCTCCAACCCCTTGGAAAGTCCTATGCAGGAGGCTGCCCCACCGAGGCTGGCTTGGATGGGATTATAGAATTGCAGCCATACAGAGGCATCGAGCACTGGTCCCGCAAGTCCGAGGAGCCCAGGGGTTGGCAGGAATAGTTCTGGGCCCAGAAGCCTGGTGTTTACAGCCAACAACTCTGCCAAGTATTTGAGTTAGCCTCATGCAGATGGACTTGATCAGATTCAGGGCCTGAGCACTGTCCTTGGACTTTTTCCTCAAGGCTAACACTCTGCCACTTGAGCCACAGCACTATTTTCCGCTTTTTTCTATGTATATGTGGTACCGAAGAATCAAACCTGGGTCTTCATGCATGCTAGGCAAGCACTCTACCACTAAGCCAAACTCCCAGCTTTGATCAGATTTTTAATGCTGGAATTTGTGACACTGACATCTTGCACGCTGCTCTTTACACTAGATGTGGCCTCTGGGAACCAGGGGTTTCCCGCTCACTGAGGCAAGAAGGCAGTCCTGGAACTGGGCATTGGGAAGGAAGCAACTGCACCTTCAGAGCCTGTGAAGTTGGGAATGCAGGTGCATGTATGGGGCCTTATGTGGCATGTAGTGACCATGTTTCTTTCCTCTTTCCGAAAGGGATTGTGTGGAGTGCCTGCTGCTTCACCTGGGGAAACCTGACAACCAGTCCTGCCACCACCTGTGTAAGGACGAGGTGATCACCTGGGCGGACGCCATCGGTGAGTGTCCACAGCGGTGCTGATATCTGCTCCTGAGCACCGTGGCCGGCATCCAAAGGTGTCTCCCTGGAAGCACGGTGGGTTAGCCCAAGTGAGGAAACAGCCCACACCCGCAGACCTGCTGGCAAAATGATGGGTAGGAGGTGCATGCTCTAGAAATCAGCTTGGCAACTCTCCCCAAAGTTACATAGAAAATCACCATACAGCGCCGGGAGTTTGGCCTAGTGGTAGAGTGCTTGCCTAGCATGCACAAGGGCCCCAGGTATGATTCCTCGGTACCACATACATAGAAAAAGCCAGAAATGGTGCTGTGGCTCAAGTGGTAGAGCTCTAGCGTTGAGAAAGTCCAAGGACAGTGCTCAGGCTCTGAGTTCAAGTCCCAGGACTGGCAAAAAAAAAAAAAAAGAAAGAAAGAAAAAAGAAAATCACCACACAGCCTTCCCAAGTATGCCCAAGAGAATTAGGTTGATATGTCTGCATCAGGGTTCAGGAGCTGTGGCTCAAGTGGTAGAGTGCCAGCCCTGAGTTAAAAGAAAAAAAAAAAGTCAAGCAAGAGTGCAAGGCTCTGAGTTCAAGCCTCAGTCCCAGCACACACAAAATGTTTATCTCCACACAAACCTGGTCATGATAGCCAGATGTCCATCAACTGACTGGTGGATGGAGAAGGAAATGCCAAATCATGTGCATGGAATGTGACTGAGCTATAAAAAGGAGTAAGGTCTTAGCATGTGTGCCAGCCCATGTAACCCTCTAGGCACCCCACTAAGGGCAGGGAGCCAGACAGAAAGGAGCAGAGGCTGTCCCATACTGTTCAGTTCTACCTACATGAAATGTCCATGATCTGCTGAAGCTGGGGGACTAGTGGTGGCCCACAGCTGGGGAAAAGCAGAAATTGGGATTAACTGCTACCATACAGGAACTTCTTGAGGGTGATGCAAATTTTCTGAACTCAGTGAGAATGGTAATATGTTGTGAACTTATTAAAACTGACTCTCCATATTGAAAATAGTGAGAATGAAACACTGCATATACCTGGAAAGATATATGTATTATGCTATACATGGGCACGTGTGTCTCTGCCTTGACCTCCAGCTTCTGTACTTCTGACCCTGGGTTCTGTCTGTCTTGATCCTCTATTACCTCTTGCATAGAATTCCTCATTCCTGCCTCCTTTTGTTGTTGTTGTTGTTTTGTTTTTGTTGAGTCGTGGGGTTGAATTTGACCTGGGCACTGTCCCTGAGCTCTTCAGCTCAAGGCTACTGCCCTACCCTTGAGCCAAGCCCCACTTCCCATTTTTTCTAGAGGTTAATTGGAGATAAGAGTCTCGGGTCCTTTTGTGCCCAGGCTGGCTTTGAACCTTGATTCTCAGATCTCAGCCTTTCTGAGTAGCCACCATACCTGGCTGCCTCCTTGGTTTTTACTGACCTCTTGGACAGATTATAGCATGGTTTGGGGGTATGCTGAGTCCTATATGTATCCCACCTGTAGCCAGCAAGCACCAGCTATGTGCCAAGCTCTATGTGAAACATCTGCCTGCCCTTACTGTGTTGTGCCACCAAGGGCCTGGCTGACATCAAGTCTGCCTATATAGCAGGGCCGGCTGCCCCGATGGGGTACATGTGGCCATTCCCCGTTCTCTCAGGCCAAGCTCAATTGCTCCCCAGATCAGCCTCAGGGAGGGAGGTTCAGTAGGGAAAGCTCATCTCTAGCTCATCATCCGTGCTTTTCCTTCCTTCTAGGTTTTAAAAAATACCTCTCCTGTAGAAGGCGTCAAGAGAAAAAGTCCAGGCCTTCGTGTGTGATGATCACACAATTTATCTCCTTCCCAATTAAAACTCCTTTGACCAACCAGGTTAAAAAGGGAAATGGAAAAGCACTTTGTGATGTAATAGTAACTTGAAATTGTTGATTAGGACCAACATGCCATTGTTGCCTGACTTCCTTTTCTTCTGAATGCTTGTTCATCTGTTCCTTTAGTTCTTCTTTTCCCTCTTATGGATCAAATTTGGGACACACACACACACACACACACACACACACACACACACACCGAGCACACATGCACGTATGCACACTGGTACTACAGCTTGAACTCAGGACCTTGGTGCTCTTCGTTAGCTTGTCTCGAGGCTGGCACTCTACCGCTGAGTCACACTACTACCCACTTGTAGTGCTTTTCTGGTTAATTAGAGATCAGTGTCTCTCAGATTTGTCTGGCTTTGACCCTCAGTTCTTAAACCTCAGTCTCTGGAGTAACTAGGACTTAGCCATGAGCTTCCAGTGCCCACCCCTGTAAATCAGTCCTGTAACCCTGTCCCAGAGAAGCTGTGGAGGGCAGACAGTGCCTGGAGCCCCAATGCTAATGGCATTCTCTCCGGCTCAGGGCAGTGTGGGGGCAGGAAGGAGTGGAAGTGACTGAGGCAGGGGCTTGTTAGCACCCAGGTGGCACCTGTGTGTGTGTCTAGGGCAGGGCCAGGAACATAGCTCGCTTTATCTCAATGTGTGGGTGCCATCGTGGGACCAGCCTGTCATGCTGGCATCCTCCTCACCCCCGTGGCAGGGAGGAGCTGCCTCTGTAGTCCACCCCCGAATGTGGACTCTCCCGTGGGCACCAATGCTGGTAGGCCACGGTTGGGGTGCTCTTCTCTCTATGGATTACATTTCCTCCTAATTCTATGTGCTCACCCCTGCCCCCGACTGTCACATGCTTTTTTTCAGATCCTCTGATGTGATTCCTGTGTCCCCAGAGCCATAAACAGCCCTGGGCCTGTGATCTTGCTAGGAGAAACCTGAGCTTACTTTAAAGCCCTGCCACTGCTTTATCTTGAGGCCCTCAGGACATTTCTTCTCGCCCTTCTTCTAGTGAAGGATGATCAGGAGGCTGTGCTGTGCTTCTACAAGACTGCGCAGGACTGCGTCATGATGTTCACCTATGCCGAGCTGCCCAGTGGGAGGTCCACGCTGACTGTCCTCAGGGAGCCAGGTAGGGGCCTCGGGGTGCAGCCTAGCCCCTGGTTCTGGTTTTTGCCATTTTCTCCTGGATGCCCTGCTAGCATCCTGTCTGAATGCCAGCGAACAGGGACCTCATTCCTCATGATCCGGACCTAAGGCCACAGCCCCCTCACTCCTGAAGATAGACAAGTCCATGTGCTCTTGGGGCCTGTTGCTGAGAAGGTGGCTGGGCGAGCCCTGGGCCAGGCCCCACCACAGCTCTGCACTCGGGAGTCACCTTAGAGGAAACGGAACTTAACTGGACTGGAGCGTTGCTCAAGCTGGAGAGCATCGGGGTCCACATGGCCTCCCCAAAGGCAGCTTCCTGGGGTGGCGGCCCAAGCACAGCTGGAACATGGGGTGCCACGTTCCTGCCTGCTGCTGCTGGGCCCAAGAACCAATGGCCTTTGCCTTAAAGTAATCGGGGTTTCTAGATGAACTTTTTTTTTTTTTTGCTTCTCTGGAGGCAGCCAGGAAGCAGAGGTTTTTGTCTCTAATTCAGCACTGTATAGACTCAGATTCCAAATGGAGGCAGACCACTGTGCCTCCCATAGGCCTGGGCAGAGGGAAGTACAGTACTGAGCTCCAATACCAGCCTGGAGCAGCCAGGCTTTGTACCAAACCCTGCCTCTACAGTTGTTTAAAATAAGGTTTCCTTCCCAGAGGCTCCATACAAAGGGCTTTGGCACAGTGGCCCTTGTAGGAGTCTTGCCTGCTACTTTCTGTCTGCTTGATCAATCCCTGAAGCCATCAACAGAAAGCTGAGCCGCACAGTTCGGCATCCTGCATGGCACTGGGCCAGGCTGGGGGCTGCATCCTTGTTGGGGACACAGCCATCCACCAGAGCTCATGTCCAGGCTTACTGTCTGTCGCCTGACTGTGTGACAGTTACCAGGCCTCTCTGACTCACTTGCTGTCTGTGCTCGGGGAAACCTGCACCCACCCATCCAGTCTCATAGGGGCAACGAGGGGATTCAAGAGAGACCAGAGGAGGGGGTCTGGGTCAGGTGACCTGTCAGCTGTGGCCGAGGCAGGGGGTGGCTTTACCTTTCCTGCCTCCTGATCTCCTCCAGAGTGTGGATCGGCCCCCAACACGGCCACCATCCTGCTGGCGGTGGTAGGCAGCATCCTCCTCACCGGGCTCGTACTCCTCGGCATCTGGAAGCTGCTCGTCACCATCCATGACCGCAGGGAGTTTGCCAAGTTCCAGAGCGAGAGCTCCAGGGCCCGCTACGAAGTGGTAAGCTGTGGGCGGCGGGGGAGAGGGGTCGGGATTGACTTGTATGAGAGTGATACAGGCTTCTGACATCCCTGGTATTAAAAAGCCAAGAACTGGCTAGGCGCTGGTGGCTCATGCTGTAATCCTAACTACTCAGGACAGATCTGAGCATCACAGTTTGAAGCCAGCCCAGGCAAGAAAGTCTGTCAGGCACTTATTTTCAATTAATCAAAGAAGAAGCCGCAAGTGGTGCTATAGCTCAAGTGGTAGAGTGCTAGTTTTGAGCAAAAGGAGCTTAGCAACAGTGCCTGGGCCCAGACTTCAAGGCCTACAGTCAACCCTCCCCCCTCCCCCAAAAAAGCCAAGAACCACCTATCACACCAGGTGAGCGCTGAACCACTAAGGCTGAGGCAGAGGCACTGAAGACGCCAGGCTGGGCAACCATGAGGCAGAGGTGTGAGGGTCAAGGTTCAAAGCCACACAGGACAGAAAACACAGGAGATTCCTACTAACCAAGCTGGTGCAAGTGGTCAATTGCCAGCTCCGAGTGAAAAAGCTAAGGGATGGTGCCCAGGCCCTGATTTCAAGCCCTAGTACCAACAACAGCAGAGAGGGGGCGAGGGAGGGGGAGGAAGGAAGTTAGGAAGGAAAGAAAGTTCTAGGTTAGACTGGGCTATTCATGAGACTATCTCAAAACACTCAAAGGAGAGCTGGGTGTAGCTCCATGCTCCAGCACTTGCCTAGAGTGTGAAAGTAAGACACTGGGTCCCATTCCAGTGCCATAAGAAAACCGTACGAGGCCAGGCCCAGGGCTGAATGGCAAGCCTGGTACAGCCCTGCCCCAGCCCCGCTCCATACCTCCTCGGGTGCAGTGGGCTTGGTAGAGGGCCACACTCCGGAAGTCTGGATGAGCTGGGAGGCAGCAGGTCCGTGGTGCTCAGGGCTGACTCCTTGGGCATCCTGCCCGCGTGGAGCCCTGAGCACCGGCAGGCAGGCGCCCCTCCATTGCCAGGTCTGCTGTAGTCGCCAGGGACTTCAGAGACCTCTGACTCAACCCTCATTCCAGAAAGGAAGAGTAAAAGCTCAAAGAAGGCAAGGGGGGCTTCGAGGACATAGAACCAGGTCAGAAGCGGACCTGGTGCTAGAGCTCAAACAATGACCTCTCACCCACGTGCTCTGCTGGCTGCCCTCCCGGCAGGAGGAAGGGGGGAAGGCCTGGGCCTGCTGGCTGCCATGGCGGAGCTAACACATGTCCCCTTACCTCTGCTCACAGGCTTTGAATCCCCTGTATAGAAAGCCCATCTCCACACACGCTGTGGACTTCACCTTCAACAAATTCAACAAATCCTACAATGGCACAGTGGACTGACGGCTCATGGCTTCTCGAGAGCTGGAGGAGACTAAGGACAAATCACCAAAGCGCTTAGACCGGCTCAGTTCATCATGGCTCCCTAGATAGGCGAGTGCGGAGAAGCCCTGATGGCAAACTGTGTGAGGAGCCTGCTGCCCAGATGAGGTGCCCGGATGAGGTCCCCAGCTGCTGCAGGGTCAGATCCCCCCGGGGCTGCCTCCCTCCAAGCCTGGGAAAGGCAAGGTCGGGACCTGGGTTCTCAGTCACCTCCGCTGGTGTCTGGAGAAGCCGCAGGGGTGAGGCTTTCTCTGCACTCCTCATCCAGCCAGACAGAAGAAACTTGAGAAGGGACAGACTGTGCGGAACCAGCCTTGCAGCCTGGCTTTTCCATGTGGAGCATTTTGTATGAAATAACAAGAGGTCATGCATTTCTGACTTACTGAGAATTGTCCACCTGGCATCCGCGCTTAGCACGGGTGTGTTGGTGATGGGATTGTTGAGGTATCTGTTGAAAACACACTTTTCAAATGTCAGTGCTTTTCCGTGTGTCTGTTCAGTAGTTTTGTAATGAAAAAGATTGTCTGGGATTGAAAGTAAAGATTGGAATCAAATGCCTTCGTGTTGGCCTGGTATTCTGACCTGTCGCTTCCTTTTTTTGTTTTATTTTTTTGGGGGTATTGGGATTTGAACACAGGTCCTCACATTTGTGCAGCAGGTACTTTACTTTTGCTTCAGTTTTTGGTTTTACCGGGTCTCACATTTACGTCTTGGTGGCTTAAGGAACAGATCACTTTGCCTGGCTTATTGGTTAAGAAGGGGTCTCAGCTGGCACCAGTGGCTCACGCCTGTAATCCTAGCTACTCAGGAGGCTGAGATCTGAGGATTTCAGTTCAAAGCCAGCCAGAGAAGAAAAGTTTCTTATTGTCAATAAATAAGCAAAAAGCTAAGTGGAGCTATGGTTCAATTGGGAGAGCTCTAGCTATGAGCAAAAGCAGCTTAGAGACATTGCCCAGGCCCTGAGTTCAAGCTCTATGACTAGCACACACGTGGACACACACACACACCACACACACGTCTTTCACACCAACTGTTTCCCCAAGGTTAACAAACCATGATTCTCCCAGGCCCCCGTCCCCCCAAGTAGCTGGGATTAATAGTTGTGAGCAACCAAGCCCAGTCCTAGACATGCTTCCTGAGTAGCTGTGAATAGTCCCCAGTATCAACTCACGTGGCTGTGCATTCCTCAGGGACAGAATCCACGCTAGTCCACTACTCCAGACCAGGGCATCAACAGGGCTCCGTGTGCTCTGGACCTCGGTGCCTGTGGAACAGCCAGGCTTTACTTCACATTCTAGGTAGAGAGTATAAAGTACCTTCTGTCCTCCGGCCCTGCTTCTGAGGTGCTGAGAGACGAGAAGCAATTGTGCTAATTAATAACAGGGTCAAGCTGTGATTCCCACACACAGTTGTTTTTACACATTCATGTCGATAACCATTTCTTTGATACCCTCTTCCGAGCAAAACTCATTTCAGCTTTGATTTCCTGCAGAACCAAGAATTCTCCCTAAGTTCCCATATCAGATGGAGGGCCTGGGAAGTCACCTGACTCAGGCCCTTATCAGAGGAAGTAGATTCTCAGAGAGGAAGTGGCTTGTCCAAATGCCAGGCTCCTGAGGACAGGGTGGTACTAAGCAGGCTCCGGATTCCCGCTCTTTGTGTAAAATACCTCTCAACCCGTTAGTTGAGTTCTGGAATCACTTTAAGCCTATTGAGCCTTCATTCCAAACGGCCCTGTTCTCATTCTTGGACTGAATTTCCTCTTCTTCATCTGGCCATCACTAAGACAGCACTCTCAATTTGCTCCAGTTACCTGGGGCAAAAAAGAACCCCCTGAGTTTTCCTTCTTTTGTGTAACTTGGGAATGCTTCCCTAAGCCCTTTTTTGAATAAAGCCAGTTGTCAAAAATATACAGCAAATAATAAAATGATGGCTGTGAGCCTTTGTAAATGAAGAAAAGTGAATACTCTTGGAAGAAACTGGGTTTCTCTCCCATTTACTTATAGGTTCCTAAAGTTCAGAGTACATTATCTATAGGCAGCAGTGTCAAAGATAAAGAGCCCTGATTTCTACCGGATGCGGACATTGCTGGGAGGATTCCTTTCCTGACAGGAGAGGGAGGGATGTGTGGAAGGAGGAATGGCCACCTGCAGTGCTCTGCTGCCCCCTGCTGGAAGCTATGAGAACAGGCAGCCTGCAGACCTGACATCTGAGCTTTTACCCAGTGTGTAGGAAGTGACAACTAAGGCCATGAGTTATTCCAGCTGCCTCATCTCACAACTCAGTCTCAGGTCTGCATTTTATAATCTTCAAATGCTTCTATCAAAATGGAGCTCTGGAAACAAAGCTCGAGTTAATCCAGGGCTGGTACTGTCTCTCCTATAGGTCCTGGGCTGCAAACAATGTGTAGATGGGAGGGAAATTTTCTTTTTTGGCTATATTGGGTTTGAACTCAGGGTCTTGCACTTGCTAAGCAGACACTCTATCCCTCTATCATTTGAACTATAGCCACCTTTTTATTTTTGGGGGGTGGGCTGATCCTGGGGCCTGAACTCTAGGCCTGGGCACTGTCCCTGAGTTTTTGTGCTCAAGCTCTACTACTTGAGTCACAGCTCCACTTCCAGATTTGTTTGTGGGGGGGAGGGCCCTGTAGTTTAGTGGAGATAAGAATCTCACTGACTGGGCCGGGAGTTTGTCTTAGTGGTAGTGTTTGCCTAGCATGTTCAAAGACCCGGGCTCAATTCTTCAGTACCATATATAGAAAAAAAAGCCGGAAGTAGTGCTGTGGCTCAAGTGGTAGAGCTCTGGCCTTGAGAAAGCCCAAGGACAGTGCTCAGGCCCTGAGTTCAAGGCACAGTATTGGCAAAAAAAAAAAAAGTCTCACTGACTTTCCTGCCCATGCTGGGGCTTTGAACCATGATCCTCGGATTCCAGCCTCCTGAGTAGCTAGGAATACAGGCATGTGCTGTCGGCGCCTGGCTATTGTTTTTGAATAAAGCTTTGTGATTATGCTCATTCTGGCCTGGACTGCAATCCTATTTATGCTTTTCTGTGGCTGGGGTGACAAGTATATGGCCAAGATTTTTATTGGTTGAACTACACTCCTCCTGACCTCAGCCTCTACAGTAGGTAGGATTTATAGGCTTGAGCCACTCTCATCAAATGGAGAAAAATTTCTAAAGTAGAGGGCCCTGTGGCTCTACAAGAGACACCTGAGGGTCTCAGAGAACACAATCTCCTCTGGCTTGTACTTGGAAGGGAGGTACCTGTGGAGGCAGCTGCACCTGCAGGGAGAGCCTGGGAGGAGGGGGTCCCTCTGTACCTGTACCCGGGACAAGCCTCTGAGCTGATTTTATTTTTTGTCAATCGTGAGACTTGAACTCTGGGCCCAGGCCCTGTCCCTGAGCTCTTCAGCTCAAGGCTACCATCCTACCGCTTGAGCCACAGCACCACTTCCGGTTTTCTCAACAGTTTTTTTTTTTTTTTTTTTTTTTTTTTTTGTCGTTTTGTTTTTTTGCCAGTCCTGGGCTTGAGCTCAGGGCCTGAGCACTGTTCTTGGACTTTCTCAAGACTTGAGCTCTACCACTTGAGCCTCAGCACCACTTCCAGCTTTTTTTTCTATGTACGTGGTACTGAGAACTCGAACCCAGGTCTTCGTGCATGCTAGGCAAGCATTCTACCACTAGGCCAAATTCCCAGGCTCCACTTCAGGTTTTCTAGTGGTTAAAGAGTCTCAGGGACTTTAGTGTCCAGGCTGGCTTTGAACCTGGATCCTCAGATCTCAACCTCCTGAGTAGCTAGGCTAACAGGAGTAAGCCACCGCGCCTGGCTGTCCCTTAGCTTTTTTTGCTCAAGGACGGCACTCCAATTGGACACCTCCACTTCCAGCTTTTTTGGAAGTTCCCTCCTCACATCTCAGTAGCAGGGTTGGCGTCTTCCAGTGGTTTGCCCCAGACCCCTCTCCAGTGCTGGAGAAGATTCATGCCCCTCCCCCCTCCACAGCTGTCTGTGGCTCTGCAGACATTCCACACTGGCAGTGCCAAAACCTTGAACCTTATCTGGCAAAGCAAATCTCATTACTTTGTCTCTCTTTGTATTTCTAGTGTGACTTCCCCTGCCTGAAACACAAAGGGACAGGGTTGAAGGGAAAAATGGATGATTGCAGAACAACAAAAATCATTTAATTCACACAAGGCCAGATTATAAATACCAAAGACCTTAAGATACTGATGATGTCCCCCACATTTTGTTATAAAAAAAATTAATACAGAAGCATTAACTATAAAATGTACACATCCCTCGGTACCATAGAAAAAAGCTAGAAGTGGTGCTGAGGCTCAAGTGGTAGAGCTGTAGCCTGGAGAAAGTCCAGGGACAGTGCTCAGGCCCTGAGCTCAAGCACAGGACTGGCAAAAAACAAATAAAGGTACACAATTCTGAATCCTCACTTGTTTTTTGAACTTAAACTCGCTGTCTTGTGCTCTTGCTTGGCTTTTTCACTCAACCCACACTTCAGCTTAGGACACCCTGATGGCACAGGACACAAGCTGTCTCTGCAGAACAAGGGGAGGCTGGTGATTCTCCACCTGCTCCCATTTCCTGAGGGACTTAGGAGCTGCAAAACCAGCACAGTGCCCCCATCTGGAGAAGCCGAGTCCACACCTCTGTAGGAAGGACAGAGCCCTACAGTTCTGAGGTTCCTGGTCCCCGTGAAGGTGCACACGCTGCTGAAAGGAGGTACCTGAGAAGGCAGCTCCACCTGGGAGAGCCTGGGAGGAGGGGCCCTCTGCACCTGCACCAGGACAAGCCTCTACAAGCCTCGCCTGTGAAGAAGACTTGCTGCAGGTAAGAGCCATTTAGCTAGGCCTCCAGCTTACACTTCTTTGTCCTAGCAGGCCCGAGATCTAACTGCTGTGTCCACTCAGTGCTGCGCTATTAAGCTGACTCCTAGCTCCATTCACTGAGGCTGGTGACTGTATTGCTGGGGGCTCAAGGATCCCCAAATGGCTGGGACATAACACATGGAGGCCCCAGTAAGCTCCTGCTTCAGGCCTTGATTTTGTGTGAGCCTGATCTTTCAAAGGGCGTAGCCACTGAGAGACATTCCTCTCAGCCCCAGAGAAAGGTGGCAGCTTTTCTGGACCAGATACTACCTGTGGTCAACGTTAGGCAGGAATGTGTCTAAAACTCTCCAGAGGTAAGCACTTGTGCACTGGCTCAAACAGGCCAGTGTATGCTGGCCTTGGATAGGTTTGTGGGTGAGCTGGACAGGACTGTGTGCCCCAATCTGAGGTGGTGAAGAGACGTTGTCCCACTGTTGGACCAACAGAACCTAGTTGGCACCGGTTGAAACAGACTGGTGTGGGGCCGGGAGTTTGGCCTAGTGGTTAAAGTGCTTGCCTAGCATGCATGAAGACCCGGGTTCGATTCCTCGGTACCACATATATAGAAAAAAGCCGGAAGTGGTGCTGAGGCTCAAGTGGTAGAGCCCTAGCCTTGAGAAAGTCCAAGGACAGTGCTCAGGCCCTGAGCTCAAGCCCAGGACTAGCAAAAAAAAAAAAAAAAAAAAAAGAAACAGACTGGTGTATTCCAACTGAAATAGGTTGGCACCAGTTAAACACTGGTTAGTGTTTTATGTTCTCAACCCGAATTGAACCAGAACTCGACCAGGACAGGTAAATGCTGACTTTGGGTGGGCTGAGCCCCATCTGAAGTTTGTGTGGTCACTTGTTGTCTCTGTGCATAGCTGTTTCCATTTACCAACAAGACAACATGGGTCAAGGGCATCAGTGTCCCCCCTTCTCGCCCCTGGTGGAATGCTTGAATGTTTCTGATTTCAGGAGTAGAGCTTAGCGCTCACTGGGCCATCTCTGGACTCTCGTGAGTTGAATGTAAACTGGCCATATGAGGGTTCCTTTAATCCACCCCTTCTTTCCACAGTTCACAGGATCGTCTTCGGGGAGCCTGGTCACCCAAATCAGATCCTCCAGTTCTTCAGGGGCACAGGAACCTCAAGGATGACTTACCCTCTCCTTTTTCTGAAAAACCCCAGGCTTTAACTCCTTGAGTCTATTCGCTTTATTCATTAAGCCACTTGGAATGACTGACAGCAGCTTTTACTGGTCCTCTTTATCTCCGAGGAGTGGGATAGGAGTCATCAGTTGTCAAAGCTGCGTGCCAGTCACCTTCCAGGAGACTGAAACCAGTGCGACCAAAAAGCAGCGTGAAGCCTGCCTTTGGTAAAAGCCAGTGAGCTCATCTTTACCTTGGAATGGACAGACCCAGAAGGTAGCTTCTCTGGCCAGCTAACCTGGAAAGGCTTCTGCAAGGTTTTAAGAACTCTCCAACTCTTTGAAGCCCCAAGTCAAGACCAGTCAAGCCCTGGCAGCCTTTCTCATATAACATCCAGAAGTAACTTGCAATGTTGACCTCCTACTAGCAGCCTCAAGCAAAGTTTGCGAGACTGCCTGAGTCTTGCTCAAAAAGTTTGAGTATCTGAGCTACAAAGTATCAGCTAAGAAAGCACAACCTTGCATACCAGTCTACTTACCTGGGCTATGAGTTGAAGGAGGGATAGCAAACCCTGTCCAAAAGGAGAATTGAAGCCATTCTAATACTTCCTTCAACCAGGATTTGCTGAAGTAGTTAAGCCTCTGATTCAACTAGAGCTGAAGATCCTCTCCTAAATTAGGAAGGAGCAACAGGCCTTTGACTCATGAAAGCAGGCGCTGATATTGGCACCAGCCTTGGCCCTTCCTAATTTGCAAAAGCCTTTCCAACTTTCCATCTCTAGGCAAAGGGGAATAGCTAAAGGGATGCTGGCTTAGGACTTGGATCCCTGGAGAACCAATTCCAGGCCCTAAGTGGAGGTACCTCTGCCCAGAAAGCAGAACTGACTACTCTAAAGCTTGAAAGGTAGACAAAAGAATAGCAGATATGCTTTTGCCATGGCCCATGTCCATTAGGCAGTATACAGAGAGGCCGATTAACCTCAGCAGGAAAACAAGGTGGAAGGACCTTGACAATGCTGGACAGTCTGGCTGCCCCCAAAAGTGGCCATGATACATTGCCCAGGCCACAAAGGGAATGATTCCCTGGAGGAAAGGGGAAACAGGGCTACTGACAAAACAGCCAGGCTGGCAGCAAAAGAAAGGGAAAGCCTACTGATGTTTTAGTCATGACCTCTCTTTCAGAACTCCCTAAATGCCTGCTCACTTACATGAGGACCTACAGGTGGAAGAACAAATGCTTCTAAATACTTTGAAGACATTGGAAGACCAAAGAATTTTCATTTCTTGTGCATTAAGAAAACAACTTGTGCTACAAGCACATCAAAACATCCACATGGGAAAACAACTTTACCCATTTTTGTCACAAACCTACTTTATTCCCCACCTGAAAAATCTTTCGCATAGTATTCTAGGTGTTTCAGCTGCTAGTGAGTAGATAAAAAGACAACCTGTTCCAGGAGTAAGAGCTATACTTCTGCCTGGAGAATTCTGGGAATTAGACTTCACTGAGGTAGAGCTAGGGAAATAACCTATATAGGTTATCTGCTTGTTTTTGTAGACACTTTCTTAGGTTGATTGGGGGCTTACCCAACTAACATAAAAGACCACCCAGATGTTAAGCTGCTGTAGGTTTTGTCTCCCACAGGTAGTTGGACCCGACAATGGGCTAGCATTTGTGGCTCATGTCATTAAATCTCCAGGAAAGAACCAAGCGGGCTTGACAATCAAAAGGTAAATGGGTGAGTTTAAGCTCCAAAAATCATGGTTTAGCACTTAAAAGAAGACCTGGGTTCGATTCCTTGGCACCACATATGTAGAACCAGCAGCAGTGCTGTGGCCCAAGTGGGAGAGCTCTAGCCTTGAGAAAGCCCAAAGACAGTGCTCAGGTGAGTTCGAGCCCCAGGACTGACCAAGAAAAAGGCAAAGTGAGATCTGTTATTTTAAGACCTAAAGCTGTTTACACTGTGATCAGGTTATCCCAGCTTAAGGGGGGAAAAAGCATCAGGGAATTCAGGATTTATTTCCTTTGGCTAAAATCTGGGGTCAAGTATTGTCAGGAAAATGAAAGGAAGGAGACAGGCTGGACTTGATCTTCCACAGGTAAGGACTTAGTGAAACTGAGCAGTAAAGGACACAGCCTTCTCAGGCTTAGGGACTGTCCAAGCTAGAAACAGGAGTTGTGGTTAAATAAGATGGTAAAGGACATGAAGGGCTTCTCAGCTGAGCCCATGATGGAATGTTTACACCTCCTCTTGGACAGATCGCTTGCCCGGGTCAGGCAGTCTGCACTTGCACTGGTGGCTTGTCTGGTGTCTGTATGCAGCTGAGAAAATGAGGGTCAATCTTTCAAGTATCAGAAATTTAAGTGGGAAGGTCTATTAGTCTCAGAAACCTAGTTTGTTCTGTCCATCTAAAACCGCTTGGCAAGAAGACAGTTCAGATGGGCCAGTGGACGAACTTCATACTCTTCACTTGCAGACACTGGAAATCTGAAGCAGATGATTGGTATTTCCCTTTAGGAAACATTAAAAAAGGTTTAAAAGATGGTTGTTTGTGATTTGTTCTCAGTATTTTGTAATTGAATTTTTTTTTTTTTTTTTGGCCCCTTTCTCTTTCTGGCCCGCTCGCTCCGGCCCGGCTAGGCCCCCTTTCTAGCTCAGGCCCCGCTTGCTTCCGCCCCGCTCGCTCGGGCCTGGGTCGCTCCCGCACGCTCCTGGCCCCGCTCGCTACGGCCCTGGCTTGCTCTGGCCCCGCTCACTCCGGCCTGGCCAGCTCTCGCTTGCTCCTGGCTCTGCTCGCTCCGGCCCCTTCTCGCTCTGGCCCCGCTCGCTCCGGCCTCGCTGGCTCTGGCTCGGCTCGCTCCGGCCACCACTCGGTTGGGCTCTGTTCACTTCAGCTCAGCTCGCTTCTATCGCTCTCTGTGGCCGTCGCAGTCTTGTCTCTGCCACTTTTCCGGTTTGGTTGTGTATGTGGGATACCGAGGAATTGAACCCGGGTCTTTGTGCATGATAGTCAAGCACTTTAACCGCTAGGCCAAACTCCCGGGCCCCGTACTTGAATATTTTTTAAAGGCACATGATAGTCTGGAATTCTTAGTACAGTGACAGTGCTTGTAATTCTTGCATTATGGAAAAACTGCCATTTTAATTCAAAGGTTCCCTAAGAGTTAAATTTGGACTGGAAAAAATCGCCTATTTTAACATAGGTGACCCAAGGCAATGGACTGTGTCTAGTGCTTCAAGGCTTCAAATGAAAATAAAAGCTGAAGTGTAAAGTGTTAAAGCAATGATTAGTTAGAAAAAAAAAAAGTAGGCTAAGGCTACAGGTTTCTGGCTAGGGAAAGGTAATGCCCCGGAAGAAGTTATAGAAAATGAGAAACTTCACCCACCAACCCAACCAGAGACAGAGAAAAATAAGACAGGAGAATGACAATTGGCTTGAGTCTTTATTTTGTGGAAGCCTTCAGTCACTACAGCTCTGACCTATCAAAGATTTGATTATATACAAGTTGGGAATGTAGTCATCTGTCAGGATTAGCTATCTAATTGTCTAATTTTTTTTTTTGGTAAAAATGCTTCAACTTCTTGACCACCTGTGTGGTTTACCTTTAAAAGCTCAGCCGCACGGAAGGCCCAAAGGTGGAGAGTAGCCACTGCACTGCTATTAAACTGACTTCTGGCACTGTTCACTGAATGCTACTGACTCCATTGCCATGCGTTTATGTAGTGGTATGGGATTTGGCTTTTTTGGCTAGTGCTCTACTACTTGAGCTGGGACTTATGTGAAACCAATATAACGCAATGAGGTGTTAAAAGTGTTGCTTCAAGGAATTATTTTCACCAGGTGATCTGTGTCTCCAATAGGAGTCAGCCATTCCACACTGACAACCTAAAACAGGATCTTACTGATCTGAGATCGAACTGCTCTAATCTCACAGCCATCCATGCATCTCCTGGAGCTGTACTCTTACAGTAAGGCAGAGCTGACCTGACGGCTCCCCAGAAACAAAGTCTCTAACATTTATGCCTTCCCCTCTGACTTGATGCATTTATGCTGTAACCAGACACTTGTAGCGCTTGTCCTTATTCCTTAATTTGGTCTTCATGTACTAAGACCATGCCTTTCTTAGCTTTTAAAAGCTTCCATCTTTGGAAGTTATGTACTCCATTAGTTTTGTGTGTGTGTGTGTGTGTGCCGGTCCTGGGGCTTGAACTTAGGGCCTGAGCACTGTGCTTGAGCTTTATCAAGACCAGAGCTCTACCACTTGGGCCACAGCACGACTTCTAGCTTTTTCTACGTATGTGGTACCAGGGAAATCGAACCCAGGTCTTTGTGCATGCTAGGCAAGCACTCTACCACTAGGCCAAACTCCCTCCCCTCCATTACTCTTCATAGAGTAAACATGAGATAAATCATGGGAAAATATTGATGTAATGGGTTGCTATAATGACTTAATGGAGAAGTCTGCAGTTGCTACAGTACTTATATAGAACCCTGAATGGGATGGACTTGACTGGCTGGACCTTGGTCCTATCTCCTGGTACTTAAGTCTCTCCCAGTATACTGGGTCCTCCAGTCTTCTAATGTGCACCTACCTGCTGAGTGCTAAAGCACCTTTGGCTGGAAAAAGAACTTAAAATGTGGGTCATGGGTGGAGACCTGAATCCCAAGATCACAGTGACAATTTTGTGACAGCCTGAACCAAGGGGGAAATGTGAAAATTGTGGGAGGCCATGGATTTGGACGCAATCCCCAGGTAGAACGGGAGGCTGGTGTCTTAAGGAAAAGCAGCAGCAGCTTATTCAAATAAGAGGGAGCTGAGGACTGCTGCAAAGTGAACCAACAAAAGGCTCGGTGACAGTCATTCTTCCCTTCCCATCTGTAGTCAGGATAAGAACAGTTCTTGGGGGCTGGGAGTTTGGCCTAGTGGTAGAGTGCTTGCCTAGCATGCACAAAGACCTAGGTACCACATACATAGAAAAAGCTGGAAATGGGGCTGCGACTCAAGTGGTAGAGCTCTCAGTTCTTAGATCCAACAACAGCTGAATATATGAACTGTCACATTTAAGGTGAATTAATAGACATTTGGGCAACATACTAGAATAAACACATGCTATACTGATTTTACTCTATTTCTAAAATTGTTAAGCAACAACAACAAGGAGCTTGTTGGGCCAGAGTTTGGCCTAGTGGTAGAGTGCTTGCCTAAGCATACATGAAGACCTGGGTTCGATTCCTTGATCCCACATACATAGAAAAATCCGGAAGTGGCTCAAGTAGTAGAGCACCAGCCTTGAGAAAGCCCAAGGACAGGGCTCAGGCCCTGAGTTCAAGGCCCAGGACTAGCAATAGTTATAGTTTCAATACAGTGATAAGCCAGTATTTTCCAGTCCATGATTTAACTCAAGTCCCTTCCACATAGACACTGTACAAGAATCCACACAGCAGGAAAGGCTATTTCAAGACAGTAAGGTTCAGTGTATTTTTTTTTTTTTTTGCCAGTTGTGGGGCTTGAACTCAGGGCCTGAGCACTGTACTGGACTTTTTTCTCAAGGCTAGAGCTCTTCTTCTATTTGAGTTACAACACCACTTCCAGCTTTTTTCTATGTATATGGTAGCGAGGAATCGAACCTGGGCCTTTGTGCATGCTAGGCAAGCACTCTACCACTAGGCCAAACTCCCAGTCCCAGGTTCAGAGCATTTTTAAGAATGTAGCTGATGCACTCAATCAGCAAGTCTACTCAAATAAGCTTCCCAGGCAGCCTTTCGATACATCTCAGCTGCTTCCAAGCGATTAGCAGCTGAAAGTATTCCCCGGCCTACTATGATGACATCAGAACCTCGTTTACCAATAACTTCTTGTGGACTGTTGTACTGTTGGCCAAGATGATCCCCTGCAGAACAAAACACAGAAAAAACCCATAATACAAATACCTGCAAACCTGTCACACCTCCAGCTTTAAAAATGTTCCTGCTTGCTAGTTCCAGGGTCTAAGATTCACTGAATCTTCACTCTAAAGAAAGATGCTAGCCAACTGCTTTTCAATGTAGGTAATTATAGAACATTTATAGTTACCCATGTAAACTCTTAGGAAGCCTTGTGTAAGCAGGTCATTCTGCTAAGGCCTGCTCTGGGAAAGGACACTGGAAGCAACCAGTAACCTTACTGTTTTTAATCATTTAAATTTTCACTAGCTTGTTCTTCCAGTTAAAAATGTGATCAACCTTCCTAGTCTCCACCACAAATCTTTCCATTTGTCTGTTCAGCATACTGCCCATTCCTTCAACATGAGTTGTTTCTCAGAACATTGTTCTCCTCCACATGTACAGAAAAGTGAAATGGTCCCTGTGGTAAACAATATGCACAAAGGAATATGAACATATGGCTAATTTTAACTAGGAAGCAGGCTGTAAAAAGAATGCAGTAACTCTCAATTCCATGGGTAGATACAGTCCATGCCTCCCTTTGGGGATATCTTGACAAATTCCACTAAGGGGTCATAGTCATGAGAACCCTAATGATAAAATTACTACTCAACCTCTTACGTTGTCCATACAAGTAATTGTGATGGTGTGATGGGCACCCTCCCTCACTGAAAACAAGTTGATTATCAGCATCCTACAACATTTAAATCAAATGTTTCTCTATGTATCCCTACCCCTTAACTGAGTGAACTGTTTTTAGCCACTATATTTCTCAGACTGTTTAGTGTTTCACGTTCCAATACACTTGACAGAACTGAAGTGCTCCATGGTGGAGATTCATGGTGCGTATTTGCACAAAGAAAGGTTTAATTTTGTTAGCCTACAAGTTTCCAAACTCTGGAGCACACAATACCTTCTTTTGGCAGCATATTCAGAATACCAGTTGGAAAACACTAACATCAAGAATAGGTTGTGGCATATTTTTTTTTTTTTTTTTTTTTTGCCAGTCCTGGGCTTGAGCTCAGGGCCTGAGCACTGTCCTTGGACTTTCTCAAGGCTAGAGCTCTACCACTTGAGCCTCAGCACCATTTCTGGCTTTTTTTTTCTATATGTGGTACCGAGGAATCGAACCTGGGTCTTCATGCATGCTAGGCAAGCACTTTAACCACTAGGCCAAACTCCCGGCCCCAGGTTGTGGCATATTTTAAGGACTTTTTTTTTTCTTCTTCTTCTTCTTCTTTTTTTGTGGGTCACCGGGCTTGAACTCAGGCTGGGCACTGTCCCTGAGCTGTTCAGCCCAAGGCTACCACTCTACCCTTGAGCCAAGCCCCACTTCAGTTTTCTAGAGGTTAATTGGAGATAAGTCTCAGGTCCTTTTGTGCCCAGGCTGGCTTTGAACCTTGATCCTCAGATCTCAGCCTCCTGAGTAGCTAAGCGTGAGCTACCCTGCCTGGCTTATTTCATGGACCTCTTAATTTTAATCCTAAAATTGGATTAAACTGTTCTGCAAATACAGACCAGTGTCACTGGGCTAAAGAGCTCATTCATAATTGTTCTAGACCAAGAACTCCT
This sequence comes from Megascapheus bottae, assembly GCF_031878675.1. Lineage (NCBI taxonomy): Eukaryota > Metazoa > Chordata > Mammalia > Rodentia > Geomyidae > Megascapheus > Megascapheus bottae. Next base: position 55,529,716 of record NC_143509.1, read on the forward strand.
TTCTTTAGCAACTTTACTCAGGTCATAAAGAATACAACTGTTAAAGAAGCAATTTTTTTGGCCAGTCCTGGGCTTGGGCTCAGGGCCCGAGCACTGTCCCTGGATTTTCTCAAGGCTAGGGCTCTACCTCTTGAGCCACAGCACCACTTCTGGCTTTTTGCTACATATGTGGTACCGAGGAATCGAACCTGGGTCTTCGTGCACGCTAGGCAAGCACTTTAACCACTAGGCCAAACTCCTGGCCCCATAAAGAAGCAATTTTGAAAAGCAGACTTACCTCCTGCTTGTAGCTGAACTCCTGGAGTCAAGTGAAGAAATTCTGGTCTCATACTTACTCGAGAACCAGAAATAAAACCAATCACAAATTCCCAATGCTCTTCAGCCATTTCAACCTACAGAAAATATATCATATTATCAGAAAAGTTAATACTTCTTAAAAGATTATCTTGGGGGAGGGAAACGGGTACCAAGACATGTGAAAGGGTATCAATATATGTGAATTAATGCACCTTCTATCTGGCAAATATCATGTAACCCTTTTACTAATTACAATAAAAAAAAGATTATGTTGATTAAGTAGATATAATAACTTGCTACACATATGTCTTTTATTTCATCTTAGATATAAATGACCAAACAACTGTTCACTTCATTGGTCCCTAAGATGGCCTCCACCCTCTTCCCCTTGGAGTTCATCAAAATCCCTGTACTTATGCATCGGGACATCAACATGCTGTTAAATATTCATCTGTAATTACTCATTCTCAACTATCAAGATCTAAGGAACTCTTTCGTCTCTGCCTTCCCTCTTCTTCAACCCCTGCTATGAACTGTCTTCATTTTTTGCACTGTTGTCTCACATGCACAGCAAGTCCACTTGGCTTTCTGCTTTGGCTCTTCCCTTATACTGTTCTACTCTGGCTACCAGATATTACTAGTGCACAAGTTATTTCCTGCCCTGGAGTTAGACTCACACTCCAGAATATTAATATTAGCAACGACTCCTCAGTCCCTTTGCTTGTGAGGTTCAAAATCAGGTACTATAGAGCATTTTGGAGAGGAGCTAGAACCTCACCCTATGGCTGTGCAAATTCTTAACCTCACATAGTCTTTATGAGTTATTTATACCAGTAAAGTGTGAAAAGGCACTTTGTGTGTGTTGGTCCTGGCTTTAACTCTGGTCTGGGTGCTGTCCCTGAGCTTATTTTGTTCAAGGCTAGCAGCTCCACTTCTGTCCTTGCCCCCTCTTTTCTTCTTAAAAAGGTATTTTATTGAAGAGTTTGACTTTTCTTTCCAGGCTCCAAACCAAGATCCTCAGATCTCAGCTTCCCAGTAGCTAGGATTATAGGAATGGAACGCTACTCTTTTAAGTAGAAAATTTGAGGTGCCTGGCTCAGGGAAGATGTATGTATTACAAGAACTTTTAATACTGGAGGAAACCATGTTGTTTGACCCCTTAGCATCTCCCAAGATAGCTTCTCTATCACGAGACTGTGGTAATGTGAGACCTAGGACACTCAAACTGCGCATCTTATAAGGAAGACAACTAGCTGGGTGCTGGTGGCTCACACCGGTGCTCCTACTTACTCGGGCTACTGAGATCTGAGGACTATAGTTTGAAGTCAGCCAGGTAGGAAAGTCTGAGACTGTTATCACGAATCAACCACCAGACAACCAGAAATAGAGCTGTAGCTCAGTGGCAGAACACTAGCCTTGAGGAAAAGAGCACAGGAGCAGCACCCAGGCCCTGAATTCAACCACCATGACATAGCCACACACAAGACAGCTAAGGACAGACCTTATTAACTATCTTAGTGTTTCTCCTAGAGTGTAACTCAAAATTCCTTCAGTGTCCATTAGGAGCTATCAAGGAACTGTATCCAACATTTGTTAGCTATGTTACTGTGATAGTAGGCTATCTGCAGGGTGAGACACGGCTTCCCACAGATTCCAGATGAAGACATTTTCTTGCTTTGGAGCATGCAGCACAACAGCCCTTGCCTTCTCTCCCACAAGACCCTCTGTGACTCACTCACCGCTGCCTTAGTGTAGTTCCCAGTGGCCAGAGAGCCAGCAGAACTCATTTCTGCAATGAGCAAACACCCTCGATGCAAAGGCAGGCCAACTTCCTGCAGGCCTTTCACAACCCCCGAGCCTGGAACCACGTGAGCATTCACTAGGTCTGCCCAGGAAGCTATTTTAAAGATGCCACCTAAGAAGGGAGGAAAAAGATACTTGCCAATTTTCAAACAAAAACCTCTTTAGTTTTGCCAACATATTGATATACATTTAAAAAACTCCAGTGATTATCTATCTGGTAGCTTGGCCAGAGAGCAGGGAAAAGAAATTTAGGAGTTCTGTACCTAGTCAGGAATAGTGACAGGTCTGATTTATTTTTGCAGGATGAAGCTTGGAAACACTGCTAAAGCTCATACAACTAGAAGTGGTCTCCAATGAAGACAGATATGTACTAAATCAAAGACAACGAAACTCCTCTTGAAGATGACGGCTTTTCAGAGCAAGGATCTCCCAACATCTCTCAATGTTCTCTAAGTAGCTGTTCTGAACTATTCTAATTTCAAATGAGAACTGGTGGTGGGTGGGGAACAAAACATGGGAGGGGGTAACAGTGTTCGACAAGAAATGTACTCATTATCTTACCTATGTAACTGAAGCCCCACTGTACATCACCCTGACAATAAAAACTGGTGGTAATCATTTTTTTTTTATTTTCACTGGTCCTGGGACTTAAACTTAGGGCCGAGGGACCGTCCCTGAGCTTTCATGTTCAAGGGCAGCACTCTGTCACTCATCTACCTGAGAAAGGAAAGTGGCATTGTGGCTCAATTGGAGATGAAAGTCATATAGACTTTCTTGCTGAGGCTAGCTTCAAACCATAATCCATTCCCAGCCTTCTGAGTAGCTAGGACTATAGGAGTGAGCCACCGGCACTGGGCAGTAATGATTAAAACAAACATGCAAATCTGGGTGCAGATGACTCATGACTGTAACCAGGCTGAGACCTGAAGGCCAATGTTCAAAGCTACCCTGGGCAAAAAGGTGAAACCATTGCTAACCAGCAAAAAGTCAGAAGCAGTGGTAGAACACGTCTTGAGCAAAAACCCCGAGAGCGAGCCAAGAACCTGAGTTCAAGCCCTAGTACTAACATGCACACACAAACAGGGTGGGGTGAAGACAAGCAAACCTGAAAAAGGTTGACAATTCTTATGACAGTCAATAATCAAGCTGAGGGGAACAGCAGTGTCAGAGCATCTGCACATGAAGCTAGTCCCACACAGACATTTCTAGTAGAAAGCAACTGCTTAGGAACTTGGGAACATGCATATGTTTCTGTAAGAAAAATTTACCTTAAAGACACCTATGCTAAGAGACAATATGGTAAAACATCTACTCTCAGGTTAAGTAAAACAAAACAAGTTAGCTACATATGGTATGTTCTCATCTTTTTTTGGAGGAGTGCTAATCCTGAGGACTGGCCTCTGGCCATGATCCTCAGGGTTCAGTCTCCTGGGTAGCAAGGATTATAGGCATGAGCCACCAGTGCCCAGCTATGATCACGTATTCATAGAAACAGGAGACATTTGCACAGAACTAAGCATGTTTTTCTAATAAATACACTACTTTGAGTTCCTACACTATTTTGAGTTCCTATTTGCTATTTAAAAACTTCTGAGATAAAAATGGCTTCACTGATCCTTTTCCTGTTAAAAACAAATCCAATCATTATACCCTGCCTTTTCACTGTTTCTTGTATTTTGGGCCAACATCTAATCACTCTGCCTCCCCATCGCTATCTCATCCATCCTTGTGGTATCTGCATATCCATATTCTAGGAATAACACCTCCGGAGCTCTCAATACATGATGCATGGAGCTCACCACTTTATAGGAACAGACACATCCCTAGGTGAGCTAATGAAGGGATTCAACACAGTACAGCATAATGGTTTGTAGTGAGCACATGGGGTTTGCCTTCCTGAGCACAGAACTGAGAGAGGGGGAGAGAATTTCATAAGACATCCTCGCTTAACAGCCTGCTCTATTGTTGTACTTCCAGTTATGTTTGCCAATACATTGACTTTTTCCCCTTTTGCCAGTTTAGAGTGGATCTCTGATTTGGGAAGATTTCTCAAAATTACCCTTACCTTCATATTGTTTTTTTACTGTGTTTCCTATATCTGCAAATTTCCGGTCTTCAAATATTAAGAATTCATGACGCCTTGCCAGAGCTGTCAACTCCTTCATCACATCCAGAGTAAAATCATTCAGAATATCTACATGAGTTTTGAGCATGCAGATGCTGGGTCCTAAGTTATCTGCTAGCTTCAATAGCTCAGTGGCCTCTGAGACATCAGCAGACAGACACAGATTGGTCTCTTTCTTTCCCATAAGCTGCAGAAGCTTTGATGCAACAGGGTGGGTCCGGGGCAGTTCTGCCCGCGCACCAAAGCTGAGTTCTTTGGGTGCTTCCTTCACAGAAGGGAGAATGCCATTATGGTTAGCTGCCACGAAAACATTCTCCTGAATGAATCTCTTTACTCTCCCAACCATCTCAGAATCAATTTTTTTCTGCTGTTCAAGAATCTCCAGCATTCTGGACAGTGTACACACTGGATGGAGTCGGATCCCATGTGCTTCCAACTTGTCCTTGCCCCCCTGCTCTCTGTCTAACAGCACCATGGCATCAGTGACCTTCAGGCCCTCCTTCTGAAGAACCTCAAAGGTTTCCAAGACACTAGAGCCACTGGTAACAACATCTTCAATAATTAGACATGTTTCTCCTGGATTAATTGTTCCCTCTACAAGACGCTTAGTACCTAGAATAGAAAAAATCTAATTACAATTTATGCACACACATTTCAGCCAATTCAAGATAGACAGTGAATACACTTTATACATAATAAAGAATGAGATGCTCTAAGTCTTACATGCTGACAATGCACTTAAGAGCTATTTTGTTCATGGATCATTCTCTAATGTGCCACAATAACTGTTTTGTTCACTGTCTGTATCCCCAATTTTCTACTATATATATATATATATATATATATATGAAATAGTTATAGCATGTCTAGCCATTTGTTTTGCAATGTAAATACGTATTAGTGTGTAAGATCAAATATGGAATTTTTTTTTCTTTGCCAGTCCTGGGGCTTAACCTCAGGGCCTGAGCACTGTCCTTGAGCTTTCTCAAGGCTAAAGTTCTACCACTTGAGCCACAACACCACTTCCAGCTTTTTCTGTGTATATGGTGCTGAGGAATTGAACGCAGGGCTTTGTGCATGCACTTTTCCACACTCCTGGCCCTCAAATATGGTTATTTTTTGAAGCACAATATCCTAAATTATCAACTAAATTCCTTTTTCTATCAACTATTACAAGTTCATCACTAAGACAGCTGCACAATTTATTTTTTGAAAAGAAATTCAAATGGAAACTATTTTTCAAACTTTTTAGACCCACTATAACTTTATGTGACTAAATGTACTATTCTATCCTCAGGCCCCACTATTTTCATATAATCTACAAACTGTCAATTCAGGCTGTAGGCTTCATAAAGAAACAAGATCAATACACAATGCCTAATCAATATACAACATTTCAGGCCTGGAAGGTAATGGAAAGGAAGGTGATTTGAATCATTCTTTAAAGACTCAACTTTATATTTTCCACTAATTAATCTTGTTTTAAATAGTTGGGTATTTTAGCCATTTCTTGAATCACCCTTGGCCTTTTCAATTTCCCTCAACTCCTTTCTTTTCCTTAAAAAATCAGCAAACCTGCTGGGCACCAGTAGCTCAAGTCTATAATTCTAGCTACCTCAGAGGCTAAGATCTGAAGATAGGCAGGAAAGTCTATGAGACTCTTTTTTTTTTTTTTTTTTGCCAGTCCTGGGCTTGAGCTCAGGGCCTGAGCACTGTCCTTGGACTTTTTCAAGGCTAGAGCTCTACCCCTTGAGCCTCAGCACCACTTCTGGCTTTTTTCTAAGTATGTGGTACCGAGGAATCAAACCAGGGTCTTCATGCATGCTAGGCAAGCACTTTAACCACTAGGCCAAACTCCCGGCCCCGTCTATGAGACTCTTATCTCCAGAGCCAACAGTCGAGTTCTGGCTCAAGTGGTAGAGTATTAGTCTTGAGGGGGAAAAAAAGGCAAAGCATATGCTCCTAAGACATTGTGCTGAACAGAAAATATCAATACACAAGTTGATGTTTGAATTGCCTAATCAATACAAAACATTTCAAGGAAGGTGATTTAACTCAGATGTAATAATTTAAAGGACTCAGGAAGAATATTCAAACACTAGGAAAATAATAGTACAGGAAAAAATTCTAACAGGATACCTAAGAACCCAGTTTTAGATAAAGTTTTTAAAAAAACCTTAGAATTTCAGCCCTTTCCCCAAATTAGATGTAGCCTGTGTTACCCCACCCCCAGTACTGAAAATGCAAGTACCTGTAGCCTCCAGTGGCCACCCCCTTCCATGTGTTATCTCTCATGTCCAGTCACAGCTGCAGAAGTGTCCCCGCCCCTAATAGCTCCAGCATGTGACTTCATACATTGTTCAAGAAAATTGCTTATAAGGCTAACTGCAAATTTTGCTTTTGACCTTGATACCTGCACGTGATTTTTGCCATTATAAACCCTGTCCTACTAGAGGTGGAGGCTGCTCTCTGTTCTCCTTCTGAAGAACCTCAAAGGTTTCCAAGACTTCCTTGGGAGTCCAGGACAGGACAGGACAGCCACCGACCAGCCAATAAACTCTTTGTCATCTTTAACCATGCCTCTGTGGACTACTCCACTCCAGGATATTTCAGTTACATATTAACTTAAAAGTTTATGCTACTTTCTTGAGCTGAAGAGCTCAGGGACAACACCTAGGCTGAGGTCAAGCTCCACAACCAATAACAACAAAAAAATTATGCTACTTAAAAAGAAAAATTGAAAGGTGATGTACAGAGGAGTTAAAGTTACATAAATCTAGTAGAGAAGATTTCTTTCTGAATAGTGCCACCCTCTCCCTCATTTTCCTCCTAGTTTTTTCCATTCTGACCCCCCTCCCCCATGCAGAGCTACTTTTATCTTACCATAATCCTTTGTTTCTTTCCTTCTAATGAGCATTGGAATTTGATTGGTTGAACAGATAACTGTAGCCAGTGGCAATGCAGTGTAAGGAACTCCACATACTGTGTCAAAATTGATCCCTGCATTTTGGGCAGTTTGGAATAAAATATCTGCAACCTGTAAGCAAATGAATACATACATTTTCTATTATTTTAAATGACAAAAATTATTTAACAACATTAAAGATAGATAACTTCGTAGAGAAGACTCACAAACCCACTGATGGAAGAGAAACACCTTTTATTACAGTTCAGGGAATTTATATATGTAAATTCACATGGCTACAGATGGGTTACTCAAGATTAGCCAAGCAGTTGGTTCTCTGGAGACATATAAGGGAAAGTATTCAAAACCATTTGGGCACATTACTATAGTGAAATCACGCTTAGTTTACATGGAAAAAAGAACCTACTCAGCCAGACTCAGTTTCTAAGGGGATTAAGGAAGGTCATGGAATTTATCCAAAGATTAATAGCCCCCAGACTTCCTCAGTAATGTTATACTTTTAGTATTTATGCCACGTGGCTGAAGTTTCTTGAGGAAGTCTTTCAATTAAGTGTTATAAATAGAGCCTATTGTGTGAAATATATACTTTCCACAAAAATAAGCCGTACTTCCAGCCTGCACTCACTAAAAAATTGTTCATAGTTATTTCTAAACTAGAAGTCTTTGGCTTTGTGTGTGTATGTGTGTGTATGTGAAAGAGGGGGGGAGAGGAATGTGTGTGTGTCCTGGGCACTGCCCCTTAGCTTTTATTCTCAAGGCTAGCACCACTCTACCCCTTGAACCACAGTTCTACTTCTGACTTCCTGGTGGTTAACTGCAGGTAAGTCTCATGGATTTTCCTAGTGGGCTTCAAACCACAATCCTCATAAGGGTCTCAGAACTGTCTCCTAAGGATTACAGGTATGAGCCACCAGAACCCAGCATTTTAGAGGTCTTTTAAAATGATTTTTGCATCTGTACTTCTAAATATTTAAGGGTCTGTGAATATTTTTAATTTGTAACTATTTATCATACTAAAAATAGATACACCCTCAAACTGTTTATCACTTGTTTCAGGGGATACATTTTGGAACATGCTGTTTAAGTGATTTGATTTGCTACCTAAATCTCCATGGGGGTGGGAGGGTGTGGAGGGTGTGGAACAGGACTAAATCTAGCATAGTGGAAAGTGTGCTTTAAGAGTACTCAAGGCTTTGGGTTTAATCCCCAGCAAAAGACACATATGCATATAATTATGAAATTTGGAAACTTTTCATGTTATTTCAACTATTTCCACAGAATTTTATCCCAGTATAATATAAATTTCTTTGAAAAGATTCCTTTACCATGCTTCTTTTTATGTATATAAACTGAAATGTATATCCACATTTAAAACTGTAAATCATCATCATGCCTCCAACTCTTAAGTCTTTTGCATTATCATTGCTCTGAGCATAGATTAAAATTTATAAATTTTAATGAAAGCATGAGAACATTATTTTGGAAATGCATTACTTAGTGACATAAATGTCTTCCCCTTACAATTAATGTACTCAAGTATTATTTCTAGGAAGGTCAAAGTTGGAATAAACTCTACTGCTTTTGGGAATGTAAATACTGAGAATCTGTACATAAATCAACAGACGTGAAAAGCTTTATTATACTCAGATCTTTCTTGTTTTTTTTTTTTTTTTTTTTTTTTTTTTGCCAATCCTGGGCTTAAGCTCAGGGCCTGAGCACTGTCCTTGGACTTTCTCAAGGCTAGAGCTCTACCACTTGAGCCTCAGTACCACTTCTGGCTTTGTCTAAGTGTATGGTACCAAGGAATTGAACCCGGGTCTTCGTGCATGCTAGGCAAGCACTCTACCACTAGGCCAAACTCCCAGCCCTATACTCAGATCTTTCTTCTCCCCAATTAACTACCAAAAGTTGCACATACACACCATGATCTAGCACCAAAAAAAGTTAACTTTCTATCAACTGATGACTTTTTTTTTTTTTTTTGCCAGTCCTGGGCTTGGGCTCAGGACTGTCCTTGGACTTTCTCAAGGCTAGAGCTCCACCACTTGAGCCACAGCACCACTTCTGGCTTTTTTCTATGTATGTGGGACAGAGGAATCGAACCCCGGTTTTTATGCATGCTAGGCAAGCAATCTACCACTAGGCCAAACTCCCGGCTCCAAACTGATGACTTCTTAAACCAACTCTTCCTTAGGAAAATGTCCCCATATGTGCCTCACTTTCTCTACGGTGATGACACACCCTAGCAGGAAATTATATCTTAGCAAGATTCTAGATGGTAAGAAAGTTCACAAGTTAAAACCACTTCAATCTTCAGTCATTTTTACAATAACTAAACATATAGGTGTGCCCAGTAAACTCTAAACTGTGGGGAATTTACAAGGCATTGTACTTTCTGCCTTACTGGGATTTCGGGTGTTGTACCATTATGTTTGGCTACATGTCTTCTTGATAGAACTTTTTGTGATGATGGAACTATTCTGTATTAATGCCACCTAATATGGTAGCCACTAGACACATGACTGACTGAATTCAAAAATCCATCATGCTACAGGCTATCAGTGGCCAGAACCAGAGATCTGAGGGCAGAAGTTCAACAGGAGCCCAGCAGTAAAGTCCCTGAGTCTTATCTCCACTTAACCAGCCAAAGGCCAGAGGTGGAGCCGTGGCTTTCTCCTCAAAGACCCGACCTCAGAACTACAGAAGCTGATGGGAAATTCATTCCCAGGTGATTCCTATATGGAGAAACCACTAAGAAGTCCCAGGTTCACCCCTCAAACGTGGACTAAACACTTGCCACCCAGGCTGTGTCCACCCCACCGGGCCTTAGTTCTTGTTTCGGGCCATACAATACAAACTACTACCCCGCTCCCCTTTTTGTGCTGGTCTTAGGGCTTGAACTTAGAGCCTGGGCGTCTCCCCTTAATTTTTTTTTTTTTGAAGGCTAGAACTGTCCTACTGAGGCCACGGCTCAAGTGCCTTTTGGGGCGTTCCTCGGAGATAAAGGGTCTCGAGGCCTTTCCTGCCTGAGGTGATTTTCCTGCCTCCTGAGTAGCTAGGATAACATGCGCTTTCCAAACAAGATTTTTCCAGAATAAGCCACCAGCTCCTAAATTCTCCGCTCACCCTTTCCTCTCTTCTCAAGGGTTACTTTCGGGGTGAGGGCTAAATGCCAAGGACTCCCTCGAGGGCTTCTCGGTCGCAGGGCTTCCCGAGGCTCTCAAGACACGTGTCGCGGCGGGCTCCGGAGAACCGCTCCAGCTGGGTCCCCAGGCGCCCCGGCATGCGAGCCGGCTCCGGCGGGGAGGTCCGCGCGGCCGCGGGTGCCGAGGGCCCGCGGGGTGCCGCCCTCGGGCCCGGCCCCGCCCCGCCGCCCCCCGTGTCCGGGCGCGGTCGCTCCGTCCCTCCCGGCGGGTTACCTGACGGAGAAGGCGCGGTCGGGACACGATGCCGCGCAGGTCGATGTAGACGGGAGAGGAGAGCCCGCTCTTCAGCACGAAGCTCCCAAACTTGAAAGCCTCCACCTCGAACAGATCCGCCACCAAGGCTTCCAGAGCTGAGGCCGCGGCCTCCATCCTCCCGCGCGCGCTCCGCTCTCCGAACAGCGCGCCACGCGCCGACCCTGGCGTCCCGTGACGTCACGGGAAAGCCCCGCCTCTTCCGCGGGCACTTCCGGCCTTTCCCGCGCAGCCTGCGAGCCCGGGCTGCCCGAGCGGTCTGCGCCTCGCCGGGTCTCCCCGGTGGGAACTCGGAGAGGGGTTAGGTTCCCCTCGCGGTCCTGTTGCCTCCAGGGTGGTGAGCTCAGCTGATTCAGCGGATCTGTGTAGACGCTGATGACTGTCTAGCTCTAACCACCGCCCCTTCCATGCTGGCGGCCAGCCATCACTTCCAGGCTGTCAGCGGGCAGAAGTTCTCCCAGACCGAGCCGCGGCTTCCTTCATGCACGGAGCAGCGTCTGCACTGGAGAGCTTCATAGCAAGTTGCACAGAGGCATTAGCCAGGTCCAGCAGACCCCTGCGCGTCGCCCCTCTGCAAGCTGCGGGGCGGGGGTGGGGGGTGGGGGCGGGGGCCGGGGAGTGGAGCGGGGGGAGGGGAGGGGAGGGGAGGAGGTGCTCTTTCCTTCAGGGGAAGGGGGCTGGGGAGCCTGGGACCGTGGGCCTCGGGACTGTCTGGAGGGTAAAGTCGTTTGGTGTCAGCCCCCTACTCAAATTAGCCTAACCTAGGTGGGTTTTTGTTGTTGTTTTGGGCATAGGTGTTTAATTGGAGATGAGAGAGTCTCATAGACTTTCTTGCCGGGCTGGCTGCGAACTACAATCCCCAGATCTCAGCCTCTCCAGTATCACTAGGATTTCCGGCAGTAGCCACCAGCGCCTGACTTATGACTGTTATGTGCTTTTTTTTTTTTTTCTAAAGAGATTATGCTGCACAGCCAATGGGAAAGTTTGTTTCTCATTACAAATAAATGCAGTCTCAATGCAATAGGAGCCAAATGTTAGGACATCTTTGTTCTTACTGTCAAAGCATGCTAATCGAAGTATTTTCTTTTTTTCTTAATGGAAAATTAGCTTTGTTATTACTGTTAGGTCTGCCCTGGAGAACAGCCCCACCCTGCTTCCTCTTCACCTGCCACTCACCAGTAATTAGGTGACTGTGAGTCAGCAAAGGACCCCAGGCTCTGAGGTCACTGCCTCCTGCCTTTCGCTATGTAATCTGTCTGACACCAATTTCCTTTCTCTCTTCCTCTTTCTCTTTCTAATTTGTCTCAATCTTCACGCTCCTCCATCTTCTGCAGTTTGCTCTCTGCCCAGTAAACTTTTCTGCTAGTGGTGGGTTTCCTTTCCTTTTCAGCGAACCTTACAATTACCATGCCAAACAAGAATTTAAACCAATTGAAGTTATTTTAAGTATGAAGTTACTCACAGGTCACAACTTACGACCCAGAAACACAACAAAGTAAAGTTTGGACAAATGGGACTGCATTAAACTGCAGAGCTTCTGTATGGCAAAGGATATAGCTAGCAAGTTAAATAGAAAGCCCACAGAGTGGGAGAAGATCTTCACTAGCCATACAACAGACAAGGGTCTCATATCTCAAATGTATCTACAGCTAAAAAAATTGAATCTCTCCAAAACAAATCTTCAAAGAAACAACCACCCCATTAAAAGATTGGCTAAATATTTAAACTTCTCTGAAGAAGAAATAAGAATGGCCTATAGACACATGGAGAAATGCTCGACATCTCTGGCCATAAAAGAAATGCAAATCAAAACAACTTTGAGATTCTACCTCACTCCAATTAGAATGGCCATGATCAAGAAATCAACAGATGCTGGAGGGGATGTGGCCAGGAGGGATCACTACTACACTGTTGGTGGGAGTGCAAACTTGTTCAACCATTATGGAAAGCAGTATGGTGATTCCTCAAAAGACTAAACATAGAGCTCACCTGTGACCCATCAGTTCCACTACTTGGCATTTACTCAATCGTCCAGAAACAAGGGCATACTAAATCCACTAGCACAACGGTGTTCATTGCAGCATTATTTACCATAGCTTAGATATGAAACCAACCCAGATGCCCCTCAGTAGATGAATGGATCAAGAAGTTGTGGCACTTATACACAATGGACTTCTATGCTGCCACCAGAAAGAACAGCATTGCCCCATTTGTAAGGAAATGGAAAGACTTGGGGAAAAAAATCATATTAAGTGAAGTAAGCCAGACCCAAAGGAATATAGGCTCAATGGTTTCCCTCATTTGTATTGATTAGTACACATCTAGAACTCTCCTAGCAGAGGATTACAATAGCTCAAAACCTAGGTATATAAAGTCATATAGGATGAGACTAAATGAAAGGATCTCTAGGATATGGAAACAAGAGCTTTATCTTGTGTGATTGTTGTTCTTAATGTACTATATTATTTCTCTTCTCTTTTTTTTTTTGCCCTTTGCTTAATCCTATATTGTTACGGTGTCTGACTTTGTTACCTGGTATATTATATATATATTTATATATATATTTATTTGTTTATTTGAAATAGGAAAGGGAAGGGGGGAACAAGATGATTGTGAGAGGGTGGGGGAAGGGAAACGGAGAAAAAAACATGAGCAAGGGTATCAATGTGTGAGAAGTAATGCACATATTACATCCGTCAGGTGACGAATGTAACTGTAACCCCTCTATACATTATCCAAACAATAAAAAAAAGTATGAAGTTGCTTTTACAAATGTTTGTGACTATAGTTCATACATTCCTTGGCATAAAAGTACAGCTTTTCAAATTAAGAATATCAAGACGACATGAATAATACCTCAATTACCGTATATGCAATAATAAATAGTATCAAAAGATATATAGTCCCAAATAAAAAGGAAGAAAAATATATTACCAATAAAATTAAATGTAAATGCTAAGATTCACATTTAAATCACCAATTTTCAAATTACTATTCATAATACTGTATTTCTTTCTTTTTTGTCAGTTGTGGGACTCAAATTACTGTCCATAATATTGTATTTTTTTCTTTCTCTCTTTTTAGCTTGTTGGTTGTGGGGCTTGAACTCAGGGTCTGGGCATTGTCTCTAAGCCTCTTTATGTTTAAGGCTAGTGCTCTACTGCCTGAGCCATGAAGTCACTTCCAATACTGTTTTTCTATTGATTCAATTTGAGGAAAGTATATAAGTAATAATAATGGTTGCTTAAATTGAAAATTAGATTAAGTCAAAATTACATTGAAATTCACTTGAAATTATATATTGTCAAATCTATTTTTTATTGAATTTATTAACATTGATTTTTACATCATATTTCAAATGACGTATTTAACAAACAAGTATTGAGGAAAGAAAGCTCTATATACAATCACTGGCACTTAGATTTTAGAACATAATTAAAATTAGGCTGAGGGTTTGTATGTCATAGATACATATTAATCTATGTAATAAAACATTATGTCTATAGAGTCATAAATTTTTTTTTGCCAGTCCTGGGCTTGAGCTCAGGGCCTGAGCCCTGGCCTTTGGGCTTTCTCAAGGCTAGAGCTCCACCACTTGAGCCTCAGCACCTCTTCTGGCTTTTTTTCTATGTATGTGGTACTGAGGAATTGAACCCAGGTTTCTTCATGCATGCTAGGCAAGCACTCTACCACTAGGCCAAACTCCCAGCCCCTAAAGTCATACATTTTTATGTCTATGTAGTTGTGTTTATATTTCCAATACCATGTCCATAGCATTGGATATGTGAATAATGAGTCCTTGCTCTTGTACTGTTTGGATCTAATAGCCATATATTAAGGATACCATGCGTCTTTTGTTCATTTGGTCTTGACTTGTCTCATTGAAAATGATTCACTCTAGATTCATCCACTTCCCTGCAAATGCCATTATTTTATCTTCTCTGTTGCCTATGTAGAATTCCATTGTGTGTGTGTGTGTGTGTGTGTGTGTGTGTATCACATTATTTGTATCCATTCATCTGCAGTAGGGCATCTGGATTGTTTCCATTGCCTGGCTATTGTGAATAGTGCAGAGATGAACATAGCTGAGCAGGTGTCCTTATCATATCCTAGGTTATGATGTTCAGGATAGATGCCCAGGAGTGGTATGGCGGGATCGTGGGAAGGTCTATTTTCAGTTCTTTGAGAAATTGCCACACTGCTTTCCAGAGTGGCTGAACTAGCTTACAATCCCACCAGCAGTGCAGCAGAGTTCCTTTTTCTCTACAACCCTGCCAGCATCTGTCATTGTCTGAGCTCAAAATCTTGGCTATTCTTGTTGGAGTAAGGTGATATCTTAGGGTTGTTTTTTATTTGCATTTCCTTTATGACCATGGATGAGCATTTTCTCTTCTTTTGATAAGTCTCTCTTTAGTTCCCTTGCCCATTTAGTGATTGGTTTGTTGGGTTTGGGGGCAGGGTTAGTTTCTTGAGTTCCCTGTAGATACTGGATATTAAGCATTTGTCAGAAGTATTATTGGTAAATGTCTTTTCCCAGTTGGTTGGCTGTCTTTCTACTTTAGTAGCTGTGCTTTTATCTGTGCAGAAGCTTTTTATTTTTAGGTAGTCCCATTTATTGAGTCTCTCTCCAATCTGTTGTGACCCTGGGATTCTGTTCAGGAAGTTTTTGCCTGTGCCTATGAGTTCTACTGTCTCTCCAACTCTATCGTGTAGCAGTTTCAAGGTTTCTGGTCTGACACTGAGGTCTTTGATCCATTTTGAGTTAATGCTTGTGCATGGCAAAAGATTAGGGTCGGGGGCCGGGAGTTTGGCCTAGTGGTTAAAGTGCTTGCCTAGCATGCATGAAGACCCGGGTTCCATTCCTCGGTACCACATACATAGAAAAAAGCCAGAAGTGGTGCTGAGGCTCAAGTGGTAGAGCTCTAGCCTTGAGAAAGTCCAAGGACAGTGCTCAGGCCCTGAGCTCAAGCCCAAGACTGGCAAAAAAAAAAAAAAAAAAAAAAGATTAGGGTCAATTTTTAATTTTCTGCATGTGGCTGCCCAGTTTTGCCAGCACCAATCATTGAATAGGCTGTGTTTGTTTCACTGTATATCTTTGGCTCCTTTGTCAAATACAAGCTGACTATAGGTATGTGGTTATATTTCTGGATCTTCTATTCTGTCCCGTTGATCTTCTGGTCTATTTTTATGCCAATACCATGCTGTTTTTGTTATTATGGCTGTATAGTAGAGTTTGAAGTCTGATATTGTAATACCACCTGCATTGGTCTTTTTGCCTAGAATTGTTTTGGCTATTCTAGGTCTTCTCTTGTTCCATATGAACCTTTGGATTATATCTTCTATTTCAGTAAAGAATTTCTTTGGGATTTTGATGGGGATTGCATTGAATTTGTATATCAATTTTGGCAGTATGGGCATTTTCACTATATTGGTTCTCCCTAGCCATGAGCATGGGATGTCTTTCCATTTCCTGGTGTCCTCTTTAATTTCTTTCGTTAGGCTTTTATAGTTTTCATTAAATAATTCCTTTACATCTTTGGTTAAGTTAATTCCTAAGTATTTTATTCTTTTGGGGGCTATTGCAAATGGGATCATTTTCTTGATTTTGCCTTCTGTTTGTGTATTGTTGGAGTACAAGACAGCTACTGACTTTTGCAGGTTAATTTTGTATCCTGCCACTTTGCTAAAGTGCTTTATTAGTTCTATGAATTTGGGATTGTAGCTTATTGGGTCACTCAGGTAGAGGATCATGTCATCTGAGAATAGGGATAGTTTAATTTCTTCTTTTCCTATGTGGATCCCTTTGATGTCCTTCTCTTTCCTTATTGCTCTGACTAAGGGTTCCAGCACTATATTGAAGAGAAGTGGAGAGAGTGGGCATCCCTGTCTAGTTCCTGATTTTAAGGTAAATGGTTCCAATCTTCCTCCATTTAGTATAATACTGGTTATAGGTTTGTCATATATGGCATTATTTTAAGGAATGTACCTCTTTTTTTTTTTTCCAGTCCTGGGCTTGAGCTCAGGGCCTGAGCACTGTCCTTGGACTTTCTCAAGTCTAGAGCTCTACCACTTGAGCCTCAGCACCACTTCTGGCTTTTTTCTATATGTGGTACTGAGGAATCGAACCTGGGTCTTCATGCATGCTAGGCAAGCACTTTAACCACTAGGCCAAACTCCTGGCCCTGGAATGTACCTCTTATTCCTCTTTTTTTTTCTGGATGTTGTATTTTAAAAATGTGGAACGCTTCATGAATTTGCATGTCATCCTTGTGAAGGGGCCATGCTAACCTTCTCTGTATCATTCCAATGTTAGTATATGTGCTGCCGAAGTGAGCACAAGTCTCTGATTCTTGTTCTAGAATTTTAGTAGCATTATTTGAATGTAGAACTACCCCAAGAAGCATGTACTTCTAATTTATTTATTTTATTTATTTATTATTATTTTTTTGCTACTCCTGGGCTTGAGCTCAGGGCCTGAGCACTGTCCTTGGACTTTCTCAAGGCTAGAGCTCCACCACTTGAGCCTCAGCACCTCTTCTGGCTTTTTTTCTATGTATGTGGTACTGAGGAATTGAACCCAGGTCTTCATGCATGCTAGGCAAGCACTCTACCACTAGGCCAAACTCCTGGCCCCCATGCACTTCTAATTTGAGAATGTGAAGGTAGACAAGAAAATCTATCTCTTGGAGGAGTTGAATGGCAGAAAACTGTCTATGAACAGTTATTTCTCATAGGGAATGTGGGGGAGCTATCAAAACCTCTCAGTAGACAACAATCTGGTGAAGTCCATTCTTGTTACTTGGAGGTGGTGGAAGGAGGCTCCTCCTCATGAACAGATTCTTTGGGGCTGCTGGGAAGTGTAGATCTGGAAGAGTAGCTCTTGGTGGACTTAAATGACCAAAATCCTTCCTTGAGCTGACTAGGAAAGAAGGCTGTGATGGGTTATTAGCATCCCTTGCTGGAAAATAATCAAGAGAGGGTCCATTCATGTTTGCTTGACAAGGTCGGGGTGAGGAGACCCCAGTGTCATTCATTTTTTTCTTTGCGTCCATTGGAAAAAGTGGCTCTGGGAATTCACCTCTTGGTGAAACTGAATGCTGGGAATCCATCTCTAAATTGTCATTTTTCACTGGAAAGAAAGATATGGCAGTCTATTAAAGTCCATTAAGGTCCCTTGTGGAGAATGTCCATATATGTTCCTTTCAGGAGGGGTCGGCAAAGTGGTCCCTTTTTCTACATATTTATTCCTTTGGTCTTTTGTTCCAAAAGGACCTCAACAAAGAGGAGTAAAGGTAGGATCTGATGCTTTTCTCAAAACAGATAGAGATAAATCAGACAGATCAGAATGAACAAGATCACCTTTCCCATCTTTTCTTCTGGATTCCATTTCTGAAGACACAGCTACTAAGCCTACATTTAAACTTCTGAATCCTGGTTCAGACAGCTCAGCAGAATTAGAATAAGATCTGTAAGACATAGGTGGCCTGATGGAGGAGCCAACATTTCTTGTTCCTCTTTCCACAGATGTGACAGGAACTCAGGGTCAGAAGGTGCTGTGTGTGCATCCATGGGCCTGTCATGCCTTGAGCCTCCTCTGTATTCCTTTAGCTGATGTTCTGGTGAATTGCCAGAATCTCTTAAGCCTCTTATTCTGACTGAGTGAATATCCTGACAAAAGCAGGATTCAGACAAGCCTTCTTCTCAGATGGAAGTGATCCTTTTGCTATGGGACCACGTGTACTTGGAGTGTCAAGTGTGTAAGGATGTTTTCCTAAAAGTTCATTTTGAAACTTCAGTTTGGCTAATTTTTGTCTCTTGCAGGCATTTTCTTTCTTTTCTTTTCTTTTCTTTTCTTTTCTTTTCTTTCTTTCTTTCTTTCTTTCTTTTTTTCTTTCTTTCTTTCTTTCTTTTTTTTCTTGTCATGGGACTTGAACTCTGGGCCTGGGCATTGTCCCTGAGCCCCACTTTCAGTTTTCTGGTAGTTAATTGAAGATAAGAGTCTCACGGACTTCTTAGTGCCTTGGCTGGCTTTGAACTGCGATTCTCAGATCTCAGCCTCCTGAGTCATAATCGTGAGTCATCACACCCAGCTTGCACTTGCTTTTTTTTTTTTAAGTATCTGTGGGGTTTTATCAGCAGTCTCAGCTGCCAACCACTTGGCATGTATTTATTTTCTCATAGAAAATTAGTTACCTTTGATAATAAAGAACATTTTTTGTCATTTTTTCTTCATTCCCTCTAACTAACTTTCTATGGCTGTCTTGGTCTTCAGGTACATAACAGAGCCTTTTTTCTACTTTAGAAAATTTCTCATCTATCTCTAGTCAATATTTTTTCCTTAACTATCAATCTCCCGTAAACTTTTCTTTCTTCCTCAGTCATTGTTTTAAATCTCTGCTGAAGCAGGGTTCTCTATTTCAAAATGGTCAATTTTAGCCCATAAAGTTGCTTTTTCAATCTAGAGATATTATGCTCAGAAAGGTTTTTATTTAGTTTATCTGTTTTAG
Organism: Megascapheus bottae; assembly: GCF_031878675.1. Classification (NCBI taxonomy): domain Eukaryota; kingdom Metazoa; phylum Chordata; class Mammalia; order Rodentia; family Geomyidae; genus Megascapheus; species Megascapheus bottae. Next base: position 55,548,832 of record NC_143509.1, read on the forward strand.
ACAACTGTGTATACATTTGTTTCTTCCTCTTTCTAAGGCTTGTAAGGATGCACTTAAATTAACAGCCCATCCCAGTTTCTGCAAAGCATCTTTGTTCTGATGTTCTAGGCACCATGTTCTACTTTACTCTTCAAGTCACATCTCCTAGCAGAACAACCCAATTATTCACTTTTAGCATGCTTTCAGCAAGAGCTCTGATTTCATTTTCTTAATCACTTAGAATTTGTTCTGCATGGACTTTGCAATTTTCAACTGCCATTTTCTCTTTCCTAAGTTCACTCACCTATTATTTCTGTATTTCAGCTTCTTGTCATGAACGCTCTCGTAGGCTTTCCCAAAGTTGGGAATTTTCATGCCAAATATCTGTGATAGAGTCCTTACGTTGTATATTATTGATCTGAAGTTGGTTTTTGTTTCATCTACTTGTGAGGTGAGAAATTCAACACATCTTCAAGGTGCTCTTCTGTTTCTAATAACTCTGTCACCACTGTATTTTGTTCAGAATTCTTAGATTTCTCTTCTACAGCATTTTCTAGAAAGAATTTTTTCTACTTCAAGTTTAGATTTGGATCTGACCAGCATTAAACATGCTGCCACCAAACTCTATAATTCTATGGAGTCTGTCTCAAAACTGGCATCCTTTAAGGAGAACTCAGCCTTTATATTCTTATATTCTTCTTGCATGAGATTATCTTTTTGAGGTACCGTATATTCTTCTTCCATCTGTCCCAAAAAGGTTAGTGCAAGCCTTTTTCTCTTTTCAGAAAAACCCAACCTCTGCTTGACTGAAAGCTTACCCAAAAAACAGTGACCAGGAGTCCACAAGCAGTACATTCTGTGAGTTCCCATAGAAAAGGGTAAGGATGTGAGTTTCACAATTCTGAAGACTTCTGTTAAGATCAGCCCAAAATACTCCCTGGGGACAGCCCTGGGTTCTGTCATAGCTCCCTGCAGCTCTGGCTGTTGCTAGGGTCAGGCTGAGCCTTAAAGGACATCACTAGCATTGAGTTTCTTCTAGAACTCCAAGGAGTGCCTTGGGACCAGAGCAATCCACTGCTGAGATGGATGAGGGGGAGAGCTGGACTGGACCATACTGGGGGAGGCTGGGGGAGGAAAGGGAGCCAAGAAGGCTGTTGAAGGACTCTATGGAGCTAGCTGGAGGAGAGGGCCTGGGTGACACTAAGGAATTATCTTAAGGACTAGCTTCCCGAATGGAGAAGAACACTGTGCCCATGGCCTTAAGAGATTATGTTGCACAGAGGACTGGAACTCTTGGCACCTTTCCTAAACTTGAACTCCTGGGGATGCACAAGTCCCAGCCAGTCTCACACAATCTGGTCAAGCTCCCTCCTCAGGGCACCTGAGTCCTGAGGTGCTTGCTGGCCTCATAGAATTTATCTTTTTTTCTCAAATATTTTTTATTGTAATTAATAGAAGGGTTACATTATATTCATTAGATAGAAGGTACATTACTTCACATACATTGATACCCTTTCTCATGACTTGGTCCCCATTTTCCTCCCCACACCCCTGCTCCTCATCTTGTTTTCCCCCCTTCCCTATCTGATTTCAAATAACCAAATACACATATATCCGGTATATCAGATAACAAGGTGAAATACTGTAATAATATGAGATAACCAAGGGACAGCAAAAGAGATGAGAGATAGTACATTAAGGACAGCAATCACTCATTATATGGCTTTTGTTTCTATATCCTGGAGGTCCTTTCATTTAGTGTCATACTATATGGCCTTATGTATCTAGGTTTTGTTCTATTGTAAATCTCTGCTAGGAGAGCCCAAGGTTTCTACTGATTATGACAAATGAGGGAAACCATTGAGCCTATGTTTCTTTGAGTCTGGCTTACTTCACTTAATATGGTCTTTTCTAAGTTTTTCCATTTCCTTACAAATGGGGTGATGTCTTTTTTTCTGACTGCAGCATATAATTCCATTGTGTACAAATACCACATCTTGTTGAACCACTCATCAACTGAGGGACATCTGAGATGGTTCCATATCTTTGCTATGGTAAATAGTGCTGCAATGAACATCGTTGTGTTAGTGGATTTAGTATGTCCTTGTTTCTGGACGATTGGGTAAATGCCAAGTAGTAGAATTGCTGGGTCATAGGGGAGCTCTATGCTTAGTCTTTGGAGGAACTGCCATACTGCTTTCCATAGTGATTGAATGAGTTTGCACTCCCACCAACAGTGTAGTAGTGATCCCTCCTGGCTACATCCCTGCCAGCATCTGTAGTTATTAGATTTCTTAAGCCTGGCCATCATAGAATTCATCTTACATAAACTTCCAAGATTTCTTATATGTCCTAAAGCTTATTCTGGCATCTTTATCAACAGAGCTTAAGAAACCATTATCAAGAAATCAAAAGGGTGGGGTGTGGTTGCTCACACCTGTAGACCCATCTACTCAGGAGGCTGAGATCTGAGGATCAAGGTTCAAAGCCAACTCTCACAGACAAAAGTCTGTGACTCTTATGGGCAATTAACCACCAGAAAACTAGAAGTCATGCTGTGGCTTAAGTGGCAGAGCACTAGCCTTGATCTGAAGAGCTCAGGTGGCAGCCCAGACCCAGAGTTCAAGTCCCACAACCGACTAAAAAAAGAATCTAAAAGGACCACTAGGGAATCATGCTCAGGTAATATTCACTTCAGTTTATCAGTTCAGCAGTTACTCTTTATGAGCACAGCATTATTTAAAAATTGCTCAAAGTAAGAGAAAGAAATTGAGGCTTTAGTAGCATCAATAATGATCAATGTAAACAAATAAACATATTTGTTTATTTGAAATAGGATAGAGAAGGGGGAAACAAGATGAGTGGAGGGAGTGGGGGGAGGGAAATGGGGACAAGAACATGAGAAAGGGTAGTAATGTTTGTGAAGTAATGCATCTTCTATCTGGCAAATAGAATGTAACCCTTCTATTAATTATAATAAAATATATTTAAAAAAGCAAAGAAATTCAACAGCAAAATTTTGATTAAAAAAAGAATGATCAATGTGATACACAATTCTAACCTGTATTCATTTTAAATAGTCTATATATGGCACAAAATAATGAAATAAAGAAAAATAGGTGTAAAAACCTTAAGTATTGTCTAATATCAACCTTTTTGGACAATCCTTCTACAATTTAGTTACACAGCTCTTAGTTTTTAATTCACATATGCAAAATGTATTGTAAATAGTAGGAGACGCACACAAAAAGAATTTTCTCCATGTCAAAAGGTTGTAAGCAACAATTTGGGCCTATCATTATATGTGAAAAAATAATACAATAACATATTACTCATATATAGTAGGTTCAACTACCAAGGAGCCAAAAGGAAACAGAGGCTTTGCCAGAAAGAAGCTAATCAAGGTGAAAAGGCACATCTGGAGCCAGTGATTGACAGTTTGCTTTGTTTGTGATTTTTTTTTGTGTGTGGGTTGTGGGGCTTGAACTCTGGGCTTAGGCCTTGTCCCTGGGCTCTTCAGATTAAGGCTATTACCCTACCCCTTGAGCCACAGCCCCACTTCCCGTTTTCTGGTAATTAGTTGGAGATAAGAGTCTCGTGGTCTTTAGTGGTCTTTAGTGCCCAGGCTGGCTTTGAACCGTGATCCTCAGATCTCAGCCTCCTGAGTAGCTAGGATTACAGGTATGAGCCACCACGCCCAGCTGTTTGTGATGTTTTTAAGATCCTGATTGTTGTTTTATATAATCACTTTTCTTTTCCTCCTATAATGCTAGAAATTAAGTCAACAAAAGGGTTTTTAGAATGGGGGGGAGGGGAAGGAATGGCTCACACCTGTAATCCTAGCTACTCAGGAGGCTGAGATCTGAGGATCACGGTTCAAAGCCAGCCCAGACACAAAAAGACTGTGAGACTCTTATCTCCAATTAACCACTGGAAAACCAGAAGTGGCACTGTGGCACAAGTGGTAGGGAGGTAGCCTTGAGCCTTGAGCTCAGAGACAGTGCCCAGCCCCAGAGTTCAGGCCTCACAACCAACAAAAAAAAGAAGTTTTAGACACATATAACTGCAAATTAAAAGGGAATGGAGAAAACAAAGACAATACCAAGAAGTAAAGCTTATGACTTACTAAGTCATAAGCAGTCTCAAGTCTTCAAACGAAAGTTAATGCCAATTATGATTTCATCTAAATAAACAGACTCGCTTAGTAGCAAAGGCAACCAAATATAAATTGAATACTTTGAAACACATGCCAGATTGAAACTATAACTGGCATTTTCAGGTATAGAAAGAAATTATCTATCATTGTACAATTATTTTTAGTCATCATCTGAATACATTAATATTGTTGTAAACTTCTCATAGCATGTAATAAGATACTATCAAACTTATTCAATGCAAAATATATTATTGGTTGTAAGGCTTGAACTCTAGGCCTGGGTGCTGTCCCTGAGCTCTTCAACTCATGCCTAGTACTTTACCACTTGAGCCACCATGCCACTTCTGGTTTTTAGTGGTTAATTGGAGATGAGTCTCAGGTCCTTTTGTGCTGGGACTGGCTTTGAACCTTGATTCTCAGACCTCAGCCTCCTGGGTAGCTAGAATTACAGGCATGAGCCACTGGCACCCAGCTAAGAAATACAATGTATTAAAGCACCCAGTACTGATAACAATTGAGATACATCAAAATAATCCATGAATGTGAATTTCATCCAATCAGTGATATAAAATCACAGGTTTTCATTTTGAAAACATCAGTCAAATATCAACTTATCAGTAAGTACACTGGATGGTATGCAAGTGTATACAAATATATTAGCTAAAACATGGTAGATTCAAGGGAAATCTCAAATAGTGTAATTCCTTAGAAATCCAAAATCTAAGTTCAGCAAAATAAAACACCAGGAGGTAAGTATTTGCAAGGGGTGGGATGGGATGGAGGCGGAAAAGGTAGACAAATGAAGAGGAGAAGGGGGGAAAATGCAATCCAATGTACAGCCTATAAAATGAAGAAGGAGGGGAGGGGTGCATAGGGAAAGGGGTGAGAATGTTGAAAGGCATGGCATTGATCAGTACATTGTATTCATAAAACTCTTAAAGGATAATGAGAATAAATACATACAATTGAAACTACATTGTTGAATAATGAGACTGACAAAAAGTAGGAACAGTTTTAAAAAAGAATAAATAGTTCCCTCATGGAACTGCAGTTTTCTAACCACTTTCTTCTTGGTGGTGAACTGGCAGTTCCTTCATTCTTTTAATACCCTGTGTCTGCATTTTCTGTGACTTGCGGCTGGTCACTGCGGATCAGTGCTGCACACCATCTCTTCCGCTCTTGCTGCAGGCTCATTTGTGACTTCCTGAAACCGGCCATATTTACCTGAATATTGGTCAATGTCCACTATCTGAAGATTTATAACAACTTTCATGACACCTCGCGTCATAGCAGCTTTAAAGGAAGTTCCAGACAGGTGTTAACCTCCAGAGAAATCGAGGTGAGACCTGTGTTCCACCTCATCTGCTGGAAAATCCACAGTGACTCATCTGGCTTTGGTGTCCCCAGAGGCCTTAAAAGCCCTGGGGGGACTGCTCCACAAATTTCCTGCAAGGGAAATCAGGGTTTGGGGGAGAAAATCCAGGTGGGATGCAGTAGTCTGTTGAAATGAACACATACACACACACACACACACAAATGCACATTGAAGGAGGTCCCCTTTGACAGGCTAGGCCAAGCAGTGCCTCCAGGTCTCCAGAGCCTGAGCCCTTGGCGCTGAAAGGCTAATCAAAGCTGATGGTTTGCATAGGTTATTGTCCGAAGCCCATACCGGGACATACAAACCTGCAAGATACAGCCTGATGGCCTGTCCACATGGAATATCAGAACAAGGGCTATAACACACATGGCATTGTTGGACTGCCAAAATGCCTTCCCTGCACATGAAATGATTTTCTAAAATACTGGGCAAATATTGTTATAATAATGTAATTCCCTGCACATGAAATGACTTTCTAAAATACTGGGCAAATATTGTTATAATAATGTAATTTTCTTAGCTTGTCAGAGGCCTCAATATATTTTGGGGATGAGAAAAAATACTAATTTCTTTTTAGAGAAAGACTTTAATTAGAAAGAAGACAAACAACAACAGCATCTTTAGTATAGTATATTTATAGGAATGCATAACATGTAAGATGTACAATTTGAAGTTTCATCTATAACTTATAACATTTACTGTAGTAATAACAAGACAGCAGGTTATCACTTTACATTACACAGGAATGATTTTGACTTACAAATAAAATATTTACAACCTACCTTTACAAAATGACATTGTATACATACAAAATGAACAACTGCAGAAAAATTTTTAAATAATGAAGCAACCAAAAACCCAAAAGATACACTTAAGGCAGACCAGCAAGACACTGAAATAATTAAGGCTGTGGAATTCTTCTGCACCTTGAAAATATAGAACTATATATCAATACTGTGGAGTGATTCTCAGTCAATTGTTACAAGCCTGATGGAAGTATGTACTTATATGTATATGTGTAATGGTTCCTATGGGGAAACCTGTCCACTTATGGATAAGGCTCTTTATCTGAATGGCCAGAGAAGCCCACCACACATTCTTAAAAGACTTGAGGGGAGGAGAAGAGGAGGAAGGGTGTCACTCAAAACCAAGAGGTGTTAATGTGGTTTTCAAATCAGCTTTTTTTTTTTCTGAGGCCAGGTAAACAGAACAGTGCAAATGATGGTCTCATTGTTTTTCACACTTTGTCAGTTTGGCTGATGGACTTCAAAAGATAGCAAATTATTTCCATATTATTTGCCACATATTATCCCTAATGGCTTTGAATGGCCCTCAATGGTTTTCCAATAGAAAAACTGACCCACCTAAACTGTCTGCAAATGGATAGATTTCTGCATATGAGCAATAACATATACATACATAATATACACTATATACATGTACAGATGTACATATATCTATGTTTTCCAACGGTTTGCACTTTGATCACTACTGTTCTCTGAAGAGATTGCATTTGGAAGAGTGTGTTTCGTTTTTCACAGTCTTTGTGTTTGTCTTGCCACTAATTTGACTCACCTCCCTCATAGAGTAGGCTGGTTTGGCATAAAAAAGAAGCAAAAGCACCAGGATAAAAAAAAAAATCAAATACAGATGAAAGATATGGCTTAAGTTAGTAAGGGATGGTGTATGTTTTGTGAACTTGTAATTCATAGCCACAGTCCTACAGGTCACACACAGGAAACATCTCTATATTCTCCACAATGTAGGCTTAGTTTTGGATGGAATTCCCCTGCTTGGCTATTCCTGGGCTAGCAAATTAACTTGGTCCAATTAAAATTGAGGAGATAGTATTCCTAGAATCGTCATTTGTACTTTCCTCCCATTCTTCCTTTTCTCAGCTAGCTTTATCAAAGTAAATTACCTCACTAAGCCATGATTTTATCAAATATATGAAAATTAAATCTGACCATGTTTTGGAATGTCTCAACAGGATGACAGGAAAGCATAATAAAAGCCTGTGAGCATTAACTTCAGGCCTTCAATAAATGCCCCCCGCCCCAGGATGAAATGTTGTATTAAGGGTGACTTTTTTTCTTTTTCTTTAACTTCAATATCTATTGAAAGGGAGCAATACCTTTCCAAAACAGATGGCTCTATGATATTTCAGTGTTGTTTCTGTATAGATTTTTCACATGAATAGCAGTTTCTATTTAACATCTAGTATATGGACAGATTTTTAGCCCTTTTGAACCCTGTAGAGTAAATGAAACAGTTTAAGAAACTTCCTGCTTCCAGAGAATAAATAATCACATAGTAGCATCTTTTTTTTTTCTTGATGGAATATGAATGTGTTCTTTCTTTAGCTTAGCCTGGGTCTAATTAGTCACTCCCAAAAGAGCCCTCGGTTTTTTTAAATAACAAAGAAAATAATGACACTGCTTCACAAATAAACTCACTTTAAACTCACATGCTGTGTGTCTATCCAGACTCCACAGAGGTGCAAGGGAGTGAAAGGAATATGGTGAACCTTCCTCACAACTCATGCAGTAGCAAACATTATCTGCTCAGAATCAGGATGTCCTACTTCAGAGGTATTGATGCTCCAAAAATTTCCTCTTCTATCAAATGCATAGGACAAAGTTTCAGTCAATGCACAGAAATAACCACTATTTGGTTTATATCTTTTTGGTCTCTCATATTCTCACAAATAGAAGTTTCTGTGTTCTACCACATAGGCAAAGAAAAAAAAAAAGGAATGGCTAAAATCATTGAGACTATGAGACAATTTATATGCTATTCTTGAAAGACATAACAGTCTGAAAAGCAGAACTAAAATGTCCCTCCAAAAACCAGCTATTCAATTCATTTCTACACCTGTTTTGCATTAATTTGCCTCTTCTAACTCGTGGGACTCTGAAGAAAGAATTGTGATATAGAAGGATGTTTTATTCTTACTTCTCTGCCCTTCCAATGAGGAAAGAGTATGTTTATGTTTTTCTCTGTCCATTTTTACAGAAATGGTAATAGCAGTTGCTGTAAAAGGCATCTTACTTTTCGTGTCTGCCATAAGAAATACTAGATTTTTTTTTAATGGTGCTGAACATTTAAGACCTAATCAGCTTTCCAAACCCTTTTATGCAGACAAGCCATTAAAGGTCAAAAATAGAATAAGACTAAGTAACATTTAGACAAAAAGCACCTACCTGGCACTTCCATTAAAAGCAATTTACAGGATTTAACCCCATGGGTTTGTAAATGGTATCTAAAGACATAAATATTGAAAACCTGGAATGTTCAAAGTTACTATGAATAAAATTCTTAGTACTGGCAGTGTATAGCACTTAAGAAAAACAAAACATCATATATGTTTCTCAGTGAAAAAGAATGTTTCTCAGTACACTTTTGAGCTTAATGTCCTTCTTCCTTCCCACCAATTCCCATTTTATCAATGGTAACACTTGGGGCAGGAAAAACAACAATAATAATAATAATAACAACAACAGCAAAAGAGCTTCTGTAAGGAAGGCTGAATCTGGAATAATTGAAGTTAAAACTCAAGAATTCCTGCTCCCACTCTATAGTCAAATGTTCTGAGTTAAAAGATAAGTTAAAATAAAAAAAATACTGCCATATCAGTAAATCTAAATGTAAGAACTTCTGCGTCTCCTATCCTCCCCTCTGAAAGGCACTGCTATTTATAAAGGCTTTGCAAAGCACAAAGCACGAAGCCAGTTCTCTCCTCTGCCCCGCCTCTCCCTCTGACATTGGCTATGGCTAGGGAGACCTGAAAGACATCTCGAACATTACAATTTATTTTCTTAAATACTTTTAACCACATTCATCTGTAAGTGGATATAAATCTATTTAATCTGAAACAAATGTAAAAGATGCAAGAAATGATCCTCCTCTCACCAGGGATCCTGGATTGCCCTGATCTTTCCCTTCTTTCTCTACCCATCTCTGAACCCTATGCAATGGATACTGGCACTTTAACCAGCATTTGTTTTTCCCATTTCGGCTGGAAATTCATTCCCACTAACAGCTACCATCATTATAGCACAAGTGAACTATTTTCTTTTGCATTTTCTCTCTTCTCTCCTGATAAGAGAAAACCTCCTATCAAAACAGTCAGGTACTAGGGAGAGATGGATCCCTAATCCTCTCTCCCCACCCCCCACGTCCCACCACAGCTGCCCAAACAGCAACCTCAACTCCCCATCCCACACCCAGCTCATAAGCATTTCTGGTTGTTTTCAGCTCCTTACGGGTAATTCTTGAATGAATACCATTATCTTGTCCTTATTTGGAGGGACCAAGAGTTTTGCAGATAGAGAGATTCTCTATTCAATTTCTTTATTATCAAACTATATAAAATATACTGACCATCTTTTAGGGATTCTCTTAAGTTCCTGCTAGTCTAATGATTGTACTTTGGCTCCAATTAACATCAGACTACTTCTCCTTCTTCTATCCCCCGTTTCTGTCTTCTCCAATGTGGGTACTCGGGGGGAATTCCATACAGCCCTACATCTGGATGTCACCCACATCTAGGTCACCCTAACTCTGATGTCAAAGCTGAAGGGAAAGCTTTGGCTCCGACTCACATTCTGTCATCTGTCTACCCCATAGTATGATTTCAACACTGCCCTCCTTCACATCTGGGCACCACTGGTACTAGGTCCTGTCTGGCTCGAGCCTAACCTCATCCTGTTGGAACTATTCTGAATGACGACACAGGAAGCTGTTTAGCCAAGTTTGCCACAATGGACAGTGAAGAACTTGCCAGGCCACACGTTGCAGGTTCTTAGACACCTCGGAGCCTCCAATCTGGCCCATGACAAGCTCTGTGTACTAGGCTTTCTGCTTTTATGCTATATGACATAATAAAGTTATGTTCACTGAAAGAGTTTTTAGTAAGCATCATATCGTGTTGTGTGTATATACACATCATGGCATTAGGTTAGACAGCCCTGAGGGAGGGTCTGATGATCCAGGGCCATTTGAAAACTCGGAAACTACATAAAGTCAGTCTCTACATATTTGGTTAATCCCGAAAGTACTATGCGCTATCTAGTCTTATTGCTTGTACTTTCTACTAACTTATTAATCTATAATCTTGGACAGGATGAAATGGAGGATGGGTGAGAAATCTGACCTTGAAACCAAAGGAAAAGAATGATGAGCATGCTCAGTTCTCCATTTCCCCTGTGGAACTGTTTCCTAGGCTACAATTCAGGTTTAGTTTCCACCATTTTCTCTTTCACTGAAGTAAATTTGCAGTTTTGCTTCCATGAATTCTCTGCTTGTACCTCAGTGCCACATGAGTTTAATTTTTCCCAATTCCCTTCATGGGAGAAAATCTGATCTGAATAAACATTAGAATTTTGGAGTATCCTTCGCATAAAAGCAATCTACAAAACACATTCTAGAAAACAAAGGATGGATCATGTAGAAACACCAAAGAGAACTCTTTTTCTTCTAAACGCTCCCCCAAACAAAACAACAACAAACATGAAATGCCCAGTTTAACCTCTTTCCCACCCAAGAAAGGGCAGTTAATAATCTGATAAGGAGAATATACACCAGAAAGCAGCACTGATCTTAAAATATACTTAGTCCTTTCTGTCCAAAGAAGTCTAGGTGGCTGAGTTGTGATAGCTATTGCAGTCTTAGTGAAGACCCTGCTAGAGTAATGGGTCAGGTTTTCCATGGCTTCAAAAAAGGACTTAGGACCAGGCCTTTAAAAGGCTTATATGGCTGCCTCCTTTTAATAAGCACCCCGTCACCTCAGGAGGGGTTAGAAATAAAGCAAGCCAACTTTCTGAGGACTATAGTCTACAGTGTAGACGACATCAGAAAGTGCTGACACTTTGTTCAGAGGAATTGTAGGAAAGGTTTCCATTTGCCCTTTTGGTAAGAACCTGTAATATTCATTTTCCTATTTCAAGCCAGATGTAGACATAAAAATAACCCACTGTTCTTACTAGATTTGGACTTATTTCCTGGCAGGCTTTCTTGTCAGATGAGCTCTGAGCTGCCAGTGAATCCAGAGGCAGCATTTCCTCTATCAACTTATCTTAATCAAATAACCCATGACCCAGAGTAGGGAGAGGGTCTTTTTTCACAGATTGCAAAAGGGTAACATTGTTTTCTCTTAATGTACAGGTTCTGGTAAAAGATTTCTATATAAGAATTATAAAATGTTCTAAAAAACTTTTCATCTAATTGTGCTTAGTCAAAACAATGTAATGTTTCAATTAAATGAATTACTGTCTTAACTAGAGCACTCCAAGTTATTTAGGATTGGTTTCATATATAACTCTATATTATAAAACTCTGAAACCTGAATGAGACCTACTTTACTATATGTGTTTATGCATCCCATTAAGAAACTATATCTAAATCATTGAAATCACAATAGTTGACATCTTTGTTAAATAGAACTTTTTTTTTTGCTTAAATTTTCAGCAAAGTCAGGAACATTTTATGCCCCCACCCCCCACAATGAACTTATGGGTTTTCTTTTCTACTTAACCCACTCATTTTGGAATGTACAATTAAAAATGTGTGGCAGATAATTATCTCATTACTGTCGCCCTTTCTTCTAATACTTGCTGTGACTGTGTTTATTTCTTCACAATGACCTTCTGGAAAGCCCTTGGCTTTAAGGTGCCTCTGACCTCTCTGCTCAGCCCTGACTCCCACGGAGGCCGAGGTTTAAGGGGGGCTTCTCACTCCAGAGAACACGCGGAGGACAGGAAGGGAGAGGGTTATGTACAGATGCGTTCAGTCTCCTTTCGGTTCACCTCGCACGTCCACGTGAGACCGAGGGGGCTGGGGGTCGCTATGTCCCTTGATTCATCCGGTTGACAATGTAGCTCTTGACGTTGGGGACAGGCCGCACATCGTTCTGGTGCTTGCGGCGTTCGATGAAGCACGCCAAGCGGGAAGTGTCCAGGGGGGTCTTGGAGTAGCTGCCATTGTGTGGCTGCAGCCACGGATGCTGCAGGCAGGTGGCTGCCGTGGGCCGTCTCCGGAAGTCTTCCTGTAAGATCACGTTGATGAAGTCCCTGGCGGCGTTGCTCACCCCGCAGAAGTATTCCTGGGGGAAGCTGAAGTCCACCCTGCAGACATTGATGCACGTCTCCTCTTTGCTCTCATCTAAGAAGGGGGACACCCCACTGAGCATGACGTAGGTCAGAACGCCGATGCTCCAGATGTCCGTGCCCAGAGAGACAGGGACGCCCTGGATCACTTCTGGGGCTGCAAACTCGGGGTTCCCCAGCAGGTGGTGGATGTGGAAGTGGCCTGAGATCTGGACAGCATCCTCCAGGTCAATGAGCTTCACTCGAGGCACTGGAATCCGGAGATCGATGAGCAGGTTTTCAGGCTGCAGGGGCCATGGGAGGCGGGAAGAAGAGCAGGCACGGGCTATTAGACTACCATAGGTTTTTGCAGCTGACACGCGTCCTACCTGCCCCTGGATTCACTGGCAGCTCAGAGTTCAAATGGGAGGAAAGCCTGCCAGGAAATAAGCCCAAAGCCGGTAAGGGTCCTGGGTTGTTTTCCTGTCTACGCCTAGCTTGAAATAGGGAAATGAATCTCACAGATTCCTACAAAAGGTCAACTTGGAATCTTCCCTACAAGTCTGTTTTGACTACCAGCAGAAAATCATGAGTTAAACAGGGCTGTATAGCCAGGCACCAATACTCATACATGTAATCCTAGGTCCTTGGTAGACTAAGCCATGAAGATTACAGTTTGAAGCCAGCCAGCCAGACAATTCCCAAATACCCTAATTTTCAATTAACCATCAAAAAGCTGGAAGTGGATGATTCAGACAAGTGAGAGCAAGAGGTGTTGAGTCCCAGGACCAGCACATGGGGATGTGCATGCAGGGATGTGTGTGCATGTGCATGCATGTGTGTGCACATGTGTGCACATGTGTGCGCGCACACACACACACACAAAGACTGCTTTTCTTTGATGAACCCTATAGTATACGGAAAATGCCCTTAAAATTTTTATGTAATCCTAGCTACTCAGGAGGCTGAGATCTGAGGATCAAGGTTCAAAGCCAGCCTGGTCACAAAAGGACCTGAGACTCTTATCTCCAATTAACCTCTAGAAAAACGGGAAGTGTTCAAAGCCAGCCTGGACACAAAAGGACCTGAGACTCTTATCTCCAATTAACCTCTAGAAAAACGGGAAGTGGGACTTGGCTCAAGGGTAGGGTGGTAGCCTTGAGCTGAAGAGCTCAGGGACAGTGCCCAGGCCGAATTCAAGCCCCATGACCCACCAAAACAAAAATTTTGATAGCAGCATCAAACTATGCTTTTTGAACCCACTAAACTCCAAACTTGCATGTATTTCTGAGGATCATTTGGGGGTGAAAAGTGGGTCTTCTGGGTTTTTGTTTGTTCATTTGTTTTGGTTTGTTTGTTTTTGGTGCTGGGTTCAAATCCAAGATCATGTATCAAGCAGATGCTCTACCACTAAGCTACACTTCCAACCTTGAGTCTTTATAAAGGCCCTTGGCTTCCACATCAATTCAAGAAAAGATGGAATTGTTCTTTTGGAGAACAAAGTGTTGTGTGTGCAGCATGAAAGAGGAGGGGACATTAGTTGGTTTCCTCTAGGAAGTCATCATATATCTAGTGTCTTCTCACCCATTCATGAAAAAATGCATTAAGTTGTGTGACTACTTGGTTTCTCTTTGACAGTCAGATGGATCCTAGGTTAAATAAATCAAATGAACTCAAAATTCTCTTTCTCAGGATAATGACTGGTAAGTTAGACTCAGGTGGTTCAATCCATACGTCATTACCTTTATGTCCAAATGTGCAACCCTGCAGTTGTGAAGGTACTGCAGTGCTTCCATGATGTCTCGGATGTAGAAAGCTACTTTTTCCTCCATCAGCTCATCATGATTCATAAGGTAGTCTAAAAGTCGGCCGTCATCCATTCTGAAAATGGGGAAGAAGCAGCAAGGAATATTTGTGAAGAGACAGAAAAAGAACATTTGCAGCTTTAAAAAGCTTTTTAAAAGCTCCAAGATTTATTTTGGTTCAAAATCAAAATAAATAAACCTACAAAGGTGGGATGTTTCAGGGAAGAAACCATTATAGTCTTTTTTGTTTGTTTGTTTGTTTTTGTTTTTGTCGGTCATGCAGCTTTACTTAGGGGCCTGGGTCCAGTCCCTGAGCTCTTTTGCTCAAGGCCAGTGTTCTGACACTTTAAGCCACAATGTTGCTTCCAATTTTCTAGTGATAGAGACTGAAGTCTCACAGATTTTCTTGCCAAGGCTGGTTTTTCGAACCATGATCCTCAGATTTCAGTCTCCTGTGTAGCTAGGATTATAGGAACCAGTGCCTGGTTCCTTTAGAGTCTTGTTTAAGAAATATTGTTTTGTTGACTTTTACCTTTTATTGTTCACAGGGAATAAGGTGTGACACCACTTTAACAGGTTACATTGCAAACCTTCATCAAGAGAGATATCAGCCACATTCTGATCAGTCATAGCTCTTTGCCCACAAGCAGTCTCATATGAATTTAGCATATCACTTTTGCCATTTTCTTTTTTAGTTCTAGGGTTTGAGCTCAAAAGTCCATACTTGCTGGCTCATTTGGTCCTCTATCACCTGAGTCATGCCTCCAGCCTGACACCAAATAATTGTTTAGCATAGTGGATATATTAATATCCTAATTTGATCTTTATGTAATGTATATGTGCATTGAAAAATCACATTGTATGCCCCTCCAAATATGCAGCATTGTATTAACCAAAAATAAAGCAAAGCTCAGGAAAGAAAATTGGAGTGAGCAAAATAGGAGTTCAAGCCCCGTTTCATTACTTCCTAGCTTTTAAAGAGCTAGCTCCAAGTAAGGACCTTCCCTATCCTTGATCTGCTAATCTAGAGAATGAGAATAACGTTTAAATAAAACGAGAGGCAGACAATGCATCTTACATACATATTTTGTAAACTATAAACCACTGTATAACGTGTACCTGGCTTATCTGTGCATTGCAGGTAATCAGTAACCCAAGCAGATGGGATCATGCTAGAGGGAGGACATGTGTACTTACAGCTCCAGAATGAGGATGTAGGCGGTGGGGGACTCATAGGTGTCGTGCAGGGTCACGTACTGTGGGTGCTGCAGGTGCTGCAGCAGGGCTGCTTCGTGGGCAGCCTGCTCCTTCTTCTTCATTTTTTTGCTCACAAATTTCACAGCAACATCTTTGCGGGTAGCTTTGTGGATGCATTTCTTGACGATAGAAAACCGGCCCCTGGGGAATCCAAGAGAGGGAACGTTCCAAGATTTACCCATGAGCTAGATGTCATGTTCTCCAGACATTTCTAAGGTTTGGGGTGACACATCAGATAGTAACATCTTACAGCTTGAGCATCCCTAATCCAAAAGTCTGAAATCCACAATGCACCAAAATCTGAAACCTTTTGAGCACCTCCATGACACCATAGGTGGAAAGTTGCACACCTGCCTTCACGTGAAGGGTCACAGTCACAAGTACGCCAAAAACATCATACCAAATGCTGTATGGATAAGGCATGCACGAAGTACAAATAAATAGTGTGTCTAAACTTGAGAGTCCTGCTGGGTGCCGGTGTTCATATCTGGAATCCTAGCTACTCAGGAGGCTGAGCTCTGTAGGTCACTTTTTTTTTTTTGCCAGTCCTGGGCTTGAGCTCAGGGCCTGAGCACTGTCCTTGGACTTTCCTCAAGGCTAGAGCTCTATCACTTGAGCCTCAGCACCACTTCCGGCTTTTTTCTATATATGTGGTACCGAAGAATCGAACCCGGGTCTTCATGCATGATAGGCAAGCACTTTAACCACTAGGCCAAACTCCCGGCACCTGTAGGTCACTTTTTGAAGCCAGATAACTCTGAGACACTCTTCTCTTCAATTAACCAGCAAAAAGCTAGAAGCAGAGCTGTGGCTCAAGTGGTAGAGTTCCATTCTTGAGAGAAAAGCTAAGCAGAGTATCAAGTCCCGAGTTCAAGCCCTAGTACTGGTATATTTCCCTGAGACATCTCATTATGCATGTGCAAATATTTCAAGGTTTAAAAATTCCTAACTGCAAGACTCTGGTTCTAAGCATTTTAGACACGGAGATGACATTCGCTGATTATTTTCTTTCTCCTAAGAATTTTTCCTAATTTTTCTTATTCTGAGTAATTTTAGATTGCATCTTGAACTTTTTGATTGTTATGCTGTGAGGTTCTGGGTTCTGTCAAAGCCTTCCAGAGGAGATTGACTCATTATTTGTATGTTTTCCTCAGCAATGTGTTTGGGTTCAGGTACAGGATCTCTCTCACACCTCTACGGGAGGTGATTCTACTGTGGGGCAGTTTTCAAAGTACTTTCTGTGTCTTAGTTCTGCCTCTCATCAGCATTGCTTAAAAATGCTGCTGCTGCTAGTTCCTCAGTGCAGCGGTTTATGTAGCAATTGTCCTCAAAGCTATGAGAACTTGCAGAATTTGTAGTAGCCTTGGATTTACTTCATATGCAGAACTCGGAGCGCTCTTTCTTTTTCCTTTCTCTAAGATCTCACACCATTCTATGGCTCACAAGGTCTCCTTGCCACTTCTGCCACTTTTGGATTTCTGAAGATTAATTGGGGATAAGAGTCTCACAGACTTTAGTGCCTGGAGTTACTTTGAACTGTGATTCTCAGATCTCAGCCTCCTGAGTAAGTGGATTATAGATGTGAGCTCCTGGCACCATCGAGCCTGCCTCTTTTACTTTCTTTTGGAGAGCTTTGACTGGACTGGTAAGCTGGCAAAGCTCCACAACCAGCATTTTGTCCTTCTTTTGGGCTGGTCAGACTCTCCACAGGAAGACCTTGTACTTCCTGTGCAGGAGAGAAGCTTGACTCTCTATTTCTGAAGGCCGGGTGGAGCTAGAGATGGAGTTCCCAGGTTCCAGCAGCCACATACTCTCAAAATGATCTTGTTCTCTGCATGGTTATACCATACCTAACTGTGCCTGGCGTCGCTGAGAACAGAGGTACTCTGTTGTTCCCTTTCCAGAGGTGAACAACAGTCTTCTCTGGATGGTGAAGGACAATTGTACAGGTGCCTGAAGTCTGGGAGAGAGCCACAGCCCCAGCTTATCTGTTTGGAATGCTAACTCGCTGCCTGTGTAGGATCCAACCAGGGAGCAGCAGTGTAAGGCCCCAAGTTAAGGCTGGCAAGCTGGACACAGGCAGCTATGGTCTCTCCTTCCTGAGACACATTCATTTCTCATACGGTTTCCACCAGCCTTTCCAATTTCAGCAACTTCCTTATACCTAATTTTGATTGTACCAGCACTGTCTGAGCCTTTAGGGAATCTATTGCAAAGGTCACCCTGGCTTTCGTGTGACCCTGAAACTGACTTGGACTGAGTTTTCTCAGGCAAGTCTCTTGGGTCATATGTCATCTGCTCTTTTGCTTCTAACTCTTTGTTATTGTTTTTATATCCAATATAACTGCTTGAAAAATTCCTTTATTGTTGGCTTAGTGAAATCCCAGAAAAGAGCTTATACAGAGGCCTCCCTTACCTGGAGGCTTGCTGCTGCCATCTTGAATCTAGTGTAGACACCCAGTTAGCCTCTCAGTGGCAACCACTGGATTTCTCATGCTGCAATAATGCCCCAACAGCTGAATTCTGCCTAATAGGCCCTGTCTAAGTGTCTCTTGTTCTGAGGATATTTGGTAAAAATTAAGATAGTTCATAGTTTTTTCCTTTACTTTTATTTTTGCCAGTCCTGGGGCTTGAACTCAGGGCCTGAGCACTGTCCTTGGGCTTTTTCCTCAAGGCTAGCACTCTGCTACTTGAGCCACAACACCACTTCCATCTTTTCTATGTATATGGTACCAAGGAATCAAACCCAGGCCTTCGTGCACACTAAGCAAATGCTCTATCACTAGGCCAAACTCCCACCCAATGGTTCATAGTTTTTATACTTAATCACTAGAGAGCTCTTTGAACAGGATAGCTGCTTAGGTCCTGAGTTGTAGGTTTAGGCCTGATAAAGAAGTTGACTTGCTTTGATGGCCGTGGCACAACTCTCTTCCATGTGTCTTGTGTAAAAACTTTCCATGCCGCTGAGCACTGGTAGCTCATGTTTCTAATCCTATCTACCCAAGATGTTGAGGTCTAAGGACAGAAAAGTCCAGGAGACTTTATCTCCAATTAACCAGCAAAATGTTGGACTAGGGGTATGGCTCAAGTTGTAGAGCACTATCTGTGAGTGAAATAATGGAGCACAAGCACAAGGCCCTGAGTTCAAGATCTGGTACTGGTACAAAAGAATTTTTTTTAAATTTTGATTTATTTCTATCCTGTTCAAGTACAACATTTTAAAAGGATCTTCTGGAAATATGAGTATAATTAGCAGGGAAGAGAAGCTTCAGGCTGTTGGAGATTTGAGAAAGAAAAACATTAATCACTCTGATCAGATCTGAAAATTGATCTTCCCTCTGAAAAATATCTAAACACCTATTTGAGTATGGTTCAAAATTAGCCCAGGCAGGAAAGTCCCCGAGGTTCTTTTTAGTTTTGGTCAGTCGTGGAACTTGAACTCTGGGCCTGGGCATTGTCCCTGAGCTCTTTAGCTCAAGGCTAAAAAGCCACTGGTAGTTAATTGGAGATAAGAGACTCACAGACTTTAATACCCGGGCTGGCTTTGAACTGTGGTCCTCAGATCTCAGCCTCCTGAGTAGCTAGGATTACAGGCGTGAGCTACCGTGCCAATAACCCCCAAGATTCTTTTTTTTTTTTTTTTTTTGCCAGTCCTGGGGCTTGAACTTAGGGCCTGGGTACTGTGCTTGGGCACTTTTTGCTCAAGGCTAGCATACTGCCACTTGAGTCACAGCACCACTTCTGGCTTTTTCTGTGTATGTGGTACTGGGGAATCAAACCCAGGGCTTGGTGCATGCTAGGCAAGTATGCTAGCACTAGGCCAAATGGTAGAACACTAGCACTGAGCAAAAAAAAAAAAAAAAAGCTCAGAGATAGCACCTAGGTCATGTGTTCAAGCCCCAGGATTGGCACAAAAAAACAAACGAACAAAAACATCTATTTGTTTTGGGTTGAAAAAAGCCTTAACCTAAAACCTATGGCTACTGACAGCAAATGTCTCCAGGAGAAATGACCTGGAGTAGTGAGAACAGACTTCATGTACAGCCAGCAGGGGATTTGTTCATTATGGGGCTCACATCTAGTATCATAGATTTCCATGTAAGAGAGCAAACTAGATTTCAATGACTAGAATTTATCTTTTTGTTTTGTTTTGTGTCAGTTGTGTGGCTTGAGCTCAGGGTCTGGGCATTGTCCCTCTTTGTACTCAAGGCTAGCATGCTACCACTTGAGCCTCAGCACTACTTCCAGCTTTTTTTCTATGTATGTGGCACCGAGGAATCAAACCTGGGTTTTCATGTGTGCTAGGCAAGCACTCTACCACTAGGCCAAACTCCCGGCCCTTTAAAGAGATATTTTGACTCATAGTTTCAGAGGTTTTGTGGTTGACTGGCTCTATTGCTTTTCAGCTTATGGCAAGCAGAAAAATAATGGAGGAAAGGAAAGTCAGAGAGTCAATATTATAAGCAAAATTCTCTGGCCATATGATACTAAGTTAGAGATCAGTAACAAAAGATGGTTTTTAGACGGTCCTAGACAAGTGGCAGAGCAATTGCCCAGGATGTATGAAGTCCTGGCTCCATGCCCAGCACCAAAACCAAACCAAACAAACAAATGGGAGCAATATCAAATTTAAAGGTTGAAAAAAATAAGACACATCAAAATAGTTTCTCATTATTACTAGGTAAAAGAGAAAAAATCATAGTCGAAGAAAAATACTTAGCACTGAATAATAGTGGAAATGCTGCTTATAAAAAATTTGGGATATGCAGCTATAGTTATATTTTGAAAAAAAAGCTGAGGCTAAACTTTTTTGGGTCAGTCATGGGGCTTGAATTTAGGCCTGGGTGCTGTCTCTACCACTCTATCACTTGAGCCACAGCTCTACTTCTGGTTTTCTAGTTGTTAATTGGAGATGAAACTCTCATAGACTTTTCTGCCCTGACTGGTATTGAACAGAAATCCTCAGATCTCAGCCTCCTGAGTAGCTAGGATTACAGGCATTAGCCAATTAGCACTAGGCCAAGGCTTCACTTTTTGCATTAGATAAGGAAAAGGCTGAGCATGGCTAAAAAAATAAAAATCCACCTGAAGTAAGAAAAAGATCAGTAGAGATCTAGTTACTTTCTTATTATAGATTATGCATTCAAAAAAAGAAAGAAATGAGAAGGGAAGGAGGGAGAGGGAGAGAGAGAAAGAGAGGAAGGAAGAAAGGGAGGAGGGAAAGAAGGAAAGAGGGAAGGAGGGAAGGAAGAAAGGAGGGAAAGAAGAAAGGAAGGAAGGAAGGAAATTATAAGCCATTCCTTAGTAGTGATCTTGCTAGGTGTCCTTACCTGCCAATCTCATTCAGTTCAGTATAAGCAGAATCAAAATTTTCCTTCCAAGAAATGGTGGCCCCATCCGCAGCAGAATCTTTGGGAGAAAGAGTTCATTTAGGACATCATTTAGGGTGCCACTTGAGAATAAAGAAAAGGTTGACAGAGTAGCTCCAGAATTAACCTCAAGGCCATTCTCATGACTAAATATGGGGGCTACTCAGTGGGAAAATGCCACAACTCTTTGGAATGTTATTTTTAAAATATCATCCCAGGGATGTCAGGCTCTCTGTCATCTATTTAAACAAAGGGAAAATGTGGGACAATCAGAAATGTAGCTTCCAGATGTTTTAAAATAGAAATTTGAAGTCATAAAGAAGAAGGTCTAAAAAAATGCCAGTGAGATTCAGGGCTGTAGAAAGATGCAGAGAGGGGAGGGGAGAAGATAGAAGCTCAAGGAAAGAGACAAGGAAAGGTGTGTGCTGTTTACAGACTTGCCTCACCTCTCTACCCTTAGACTTGCATAAGATTATCTGGTACACTAAGGGATTCAATTGGCCCATAACTTATGCCTGAATAGACTCTTTCACAGCTAGCTTTTGCAGCTAGTTTTATCTTGTAGGAAGTGTTCACTCTCTGGCAGTAATTTTTAAAGACATATACACATACAAACATTCATGCCAATTTATGTTGCCTACTTGGGGCCAAGACTAGAAAGTTAGTGGTATGGAAAAATAGGAGTCAAGTCCATAGCTTTTTTGACCCCAAAGTCACCTTGGCCTGCCTATCCAGAGCATGATTTGGTGCCTTGTTCATTTTGAATCCCAAGGACACAGAGATTCAGGGCCAAGATTTCCCAGTGCGCCACAGGACTGTGGGAACAAGTTGAAGTCACTGGGAGGGAGCTGACAGGACTGGCTACGGGAGAGGGATTGGAGAGCCATTTCTGCCTCAGCCTGGGAAGAGGGTGTAGGGTAAGGCTCTAGATTTCCTGAGGGGTGTGTGTGTGTGTGTGTGTGTGTGTGTGTGTGTGTGTGTGTTCCACATTTCCTTTAGCCCAAAGTGTTATAAGCTTTTTGCCTTTTAAGCACAGTGACACCCCCCAACTTCTCTGGTCCCCACATCCTTGCACTTTCTGCAGTGTCATTATTTGCAGATTTATTTTTTTAGGCTAGCAACTTTACTCTTTGCAGCTATCCCTGGGACTGAGGTGGAGTGGTAAGCAAGGTGGGCAAAATAAAAGCCTTATTTGTAGAATATTCATGTTTTGCTAGTTACTTGTATATTTTAGTGAATTTTCCAACAAACCTGCCTAACATATATCATATTAAAACATTTCTGAAGAGTATCAAGTACTACATTCATTTTGTAGCAAAATCCAGATTGCTTTTCTCTGCCGAGGGAGCTGCTCCCGATGCTGTGTGAATGCCTACAGCCTGGCAGGAGCAATCAGTGGACAGCAGGCTTCGCATTCCTGTCTCAGGAGAGAGGCAGCCAGTAGTCCAGTTCCCCACGCATCTCGCTATCCCTCTCTGTTCCTGGAGACACATGAGGCATCTCAGGATGGGGCCTGCGAGGATGGTCAACCTAATCTTTGCCCTAGACATTTGGAGGCACGCCTCATGGCAAAAGCCATCAAGCCCCTAAAAGGTGGTTTGAGAAAGGCTCCTGAACAGCTGCAAGACGCCTCCTCATGGGGCCTCAATATGCCAGGGGTTCTGACATATGGCCATTTCGGGGGTGGGGTGATTGTGGACCAGACACCTGGGGGTCTGGGGCTATCTGGGACTCACCATACTCTGGAAGTCGGACGAACTCTGAGGGTTCGCTGGGAAGGCTAATTCCCCATGGGTTGCTGGCACTGACTCTGAACTGATAAGGACATCCAGGACTGAGGTCTTCGATGACAAGGTAAGTGTCCAAGGTAGAAGCTATGGACTGCTGCCAGACCTGGGAACCTAGTGCAGTGTGGGGAGAGACAAAGCCAAAGACACAGTTTCATATGCACAGCGTTAATATAATTGATTAATATTCGTGTGAGAAGGAGGCCTTGGAGTTTGGTCCCCTCTCAAACAAGTAAGTGTGTGAGCAAAGTCATGTCGTTAATCCTGACTTCCCAGAGAAATATGTGACCCATGAGATTAGGCTGGAAAGCATATGTAAGTTAATAATAATACGAGTGGAAAATAGGTCCTGAAACCGTGGGACGTAACATGTGATGGGCACGGGCCTACATGTGAAAATGCGACGGAAGGCAACTTCATGAGAATTCTGTCATTAAAGTCACTTACTTCAAAGAAACCTGAAGAGGAAGCCTAAGGGATTGCGCTTCAGCAATACTGACTCCTTTACTCATTGAGACTTAGTAGTGTGAGTTAGAAACTTTGTGCTCATTTGGGACATCCGAGAGCTAATCCCTTAAGAAAGATGCCAAAATTTTTGTAAAAGATAATTGTGGGGCTGGGAGTTTGGCCTAGTGGTTAAAGTGCTTGCCTAGTGTGCATGAAGACCCGGGTTCGATTCCTCGGTACCATATACATAGAAAAAGCCAGAAGTGGCGCTGTGGCTCAAGTGTTAGCACTCTAGCCTCGAGAAAACCCAGGGACAGTGCTCAGGCCCTGAGTTCAGTCCCCAGGACTGGCAAAAAAAAAAAAAATTGCACAAGACCTGTTTAATAAAGAGAAAACAAAACTAGAATTGGAATCCTAAGAGTACATGGAAAATAAAGTAAATAAATTTGACTGAGGACAAAAGTTGCTTTTCACTTAGTTGTGCAATTCCTAATGTGGTTCAGAGATGTGATAGCTACAATAGGAACTACATAGAAGATGCTTTTTAAATTTTTAATTTTTCTTGTGCAGGTTTTGGGGCTTGAACTCAGGGCCTGGGTGTTGTCTCTGAACTTTTGTGCTCAAAACTAGGAGTCCACCATTTGAGTTATAGCTACACTTCTGGCTTTTTGGTGGTTAATTGAAGATAAGAGTCTCCTGAACTTCCAGCTAGGCTAGCTTTGAACCCTGAATCTCAGTTCTCAACATGCTGAGCAGCTAGGGCTACAGGCATAAGCCACAGGGTTTAGAAGGAAATTTTTTTTTAGCACTGGCCATGGGCTTTCCTCAAGGCTAGCATTCTACCACTTGAGCCTCGGCACCACTTCCAGCTATGTATGTGGTACCGAGGAATAGAACCCAGGTCTTCATGCATGCTAGGCAAGCACTCTACCACTAGGCCAAACTCCCAGCCCTAGAACCTACTTTTAAAAACTGATCTCTAATAACTAAATGGTTGGTTCCATTTCTAATTGGCTGAAAAAAGGTACTTTTACCTTATAAATGTCGTGAATTAAAATTTTTACATTGCATAATTAACATATACATACATTTGATTTAGGAACAGAGGGAATAGCTCTTGGGTCATACCACTGTAGTTATTGCTCTGGGAAAAAAAGATAATAAGTTAGCAGACTAAAGAGTTGTTGCTAGCGGTAGCTCTGTCTCTTACTAGCTGCAACTTTGTGTTTTTAAGCTTTTTTTTTAGGCCTCAGCCTTTGTCTGTGTAACTGACCAGTACGATGCAGCCAGGACACTTTGAAACCAGCCCTGGGTCTTGATGGTGTCAGGGAGGTTTGCCACATCTTAATGAAAACAGCTTATGGGACATCTGCAATCAGCAGGTGACTGCAGGCTGCTGGCCTGGAAGCATTATGTTGAGTTAGAGAACATAAGCAGGCTTTGAAAAGATGAGGCTCAGGTTCAGAACCCTGAAGCCCTCCAGAGAGGAAGCCCAGTGAGAAATCAGGGCTGCTCACCTTCCTCTCGGAACTCCACAGTGTAGCCAGAAATAGTGCAGTTCCCTGTGCTGGCCGGGGGCAGCCAGCGCAGAATGACGGACGTGCAGCTCCTCTCCTGGGCGATGGGGCGGTTGGGGGCTGCCGGAACACCTGCCGAGACAGAGGGTGGATCTTAGTGTCTGCTACCAAGGTGACCTCTCTCCCTCGATGCCCAGGGTCTCCTGGAGAAGCGCACTTGCATCCAGGCCCAAGGGAGGTGTGGGCGAGGCACCCTGCTGCCTGCCTTCCTCAGGGGACGGGAAGGCTGGCCAGGGAGGCCATGGCAGGACACACACAGCTCTTAGCCAAAATGCATTCTCTTGTTGGCTAGCCAATAAGAATTCTGATTTGGACTTTCCGGTGGGCTCCTTTCTTCCCCAGGTCTCAGGGAACTCTTGTCATGGCCACTGAAAATGTGGGACGAACACATTTCTAGAGACAGAAAATGGTCATGGCCAGGACAGCGGGAGGGAGGAATGAGGACTGGAGGTTTTGTGGATATGGACAGGGGTTCATTTGGGGAAGATGGGAAGATCCATCTATGCGTGGAGAATGGCGACAGAAGCACAAACACAGGAATGTCCTTGGTGCCACCACCTCTTCATGGTAGGTTTCATGTTGGATTTTGTTTGGCTTTGGTGTTTTGTTTTGTTTGTTTGTTTTTTTTGGTTGGTCATGGGACTTGAACTCTGGGCCTAGGCTCTGACTCTGAGTTCTTCAGCTCAAGGCTACCACCCTACCCCTTGAGCCACAGAGCCATTTCCGGTTTTCTGGTGATGAGTCTCACAGACTTTAGTGCGAGGGCTGTCTTTGAACCATGATCCTCAGATCTCAGCCTCCTGAGTAGCTCTGTTTTATCTGTGTGTGTGTGTGTGTGTGTGTGTGTGTGTGTGTGTGTGTGTGTATGCGTGTGTGTTTTGTGTTGTATTTTACTATAAGTTTTTTTTTAATGCTTAAAAATAGTCTCCATATGGACCTGGAGCATGGCCTAGTGATAGAGTGCTTGCCTAGGATGCATGAAACCCTGGGTTTGATTCCTCAGTACCACATGCTCAGAAAAAGCTGGAGTGGTGCTGTGGCTCAAGTGGCAGGGTACCAGCCTTGAGCAAAACGCGTCTAAGGACAGTGTCCCTGCGTTCAAGCCCCAGAACTGGCAAAAAAAAGTCTCTACAAATCAGAAAGAGGCCATACCTTGCACCTTAACGGTGGCAGAAGTGGATACGGTGCCGTGGTCATTTGTGGCTATGCAGGTGTAAATCCCGCTGTCTTGGGGCATCAGATTGCAGATCTTCAAGGTGATCTCCCCAGAATCACTAGAAACACCAAAAGGATGACCTTCAGATTCCAGTACTGAGATGAGTGGTCAGCGGGTAAAACCCCACAGTGCTGGCTCATGGTGTGCTGAGTCTGCAGGCCCATGGCTTAGCCTGTCCTTCTATCTCCCCCTTAACCTGGACTCAGCACCTCCACACCCTCATTTTCTTATGTGAGAGGGAGAGATTTCTGGCTGTTCCTGCCTTCTAAATTTTTGTAAATGAGGGATAGGATAAGGAAAAACTAAGATTAAAAATAAGAGCATTTTATAGGGTCCCTAATAATTGTCAGTTCACAATATAGTTAATATTACATGGTGCCACCATGTAATATTTTAATAAAAATCTGTATTTTTAATCTGTATTAAAGTTCTTTCAGTCTTATATATCAATGAATGGTAAATAATAAATACCAAAGAGTGCTCAAGTATTTTCCATACTTATGAGGGAACTTCACAATAAGAAAACGAATTAAGGAAAAGTAAATTCCTTTACCTAAATGAAAATACTCCTTAGCCCAGCATGGAGTCCAAGAACATCTCTGGGGAGGAATTTCTCTGAAAGGATTTCTTGGAAGCCTAGCAACACCCACATTCTGGGCTTCTTGTGATCTATTCTAACCACTCAAAATCATTCACAACATCTTGGGCCAAGGGAGGGCTTTCTCTCTCTCTCTCTCTCTCTCTCTCTCTCTCTCTCTCTCTCTCTCTCTCTCTCTCTCTCTCTCTCTCTCTCTCTCTCTCTCTCTCTCTGTGTGTGTGTGTGTGCCAATCCTGAGGTTTGAACTCAGGGTCTCGGCACTATCCCTAAGCATGTTTTGTTGAAGACTAGCGCTCTACCACTTGGGCCACAGATCTACTTCGGGCTTTGTATTGGTTAATTACAGAAAAGTCTCATTGACTTTCCTGTCCTGACTGGCTTCAAACCTCGATTTTCAGATCTTAGCCTCCTGAGTAAGTAGGACTACATCGATGCCTAGAGGCTGACCAGGTTTTATGACCTAGTCAAAGAGTCTGCCTTTGACCATTTCACATACATGTAAGTTAATTGGCTCAAATTGCTTGATTCCAGGTATCCCTTAATAAGTGCTCCAGTGTTGTTAGGGTTTGCTACTTCTTCTCCACCATGAACACTGGCTCAGTGATGCTCAGGATGAGCAGCAATAAATGTTAACAGAGGCTGGGAGTTTGGCCTAGTGGTAGAGTGCTTGTCTAGCATGCATGAAGACCCAGGTTCAATTCCTCAGTACCACATACATAGAAAAAAGCCAGAAGTGGTGCTGAGGCTCAAGTGGTAGAGCTCTAGCCTTGAGAAAGTCCAAGGACAGTGCTCAGGCCCTGAGCTCAAGCCCAGGACTGGCAAAAAACCAAAAGTTAACAGAAAGCTGGGCACCACTGGCTCACATCTATATTCCTGCTACTCAGGAGGCTGAGATCTGAGGATGGTGGTTGGAGCTGGAGTTCAAGTGGTAGAGTGCTAGTCTTGAGCACAAGCTCAAGGATGACACCCAGGCCCTGAGTTTAAGCCTCAGACTGGCGCACACATATAACACAGCTAGCAGAATAAGGGGAAATAATCACTAGCCTTTTTGTGTAGAAGCATGTGTGCAGCTTGCTTTTCTTTTCTTTTGGGGGGAAGAATAGTACTGGGGGTTGAGCTAGGCCTTGTCTTCTGCATACTGGAGTCATTGCCCATAGCCTTTTGTGCTTCAGTTATCTTTTGAATAAGGTCTCAGGGTTTTGACTATGCCAGCCTAGACAGTAATCCTCCGAATTAACTTCCCATGTGGCAGGTGTGTGTCACACTCATACACCCCAGCAGACCTGACAATTGCCACTTTCATTTTTATTATTGGCCTTCAACTGTGATCCTTCTGATATCTGCCTCCTAAGTATCTGGCATTATAGCTGTGAGCCACTGTGCCCAGGGTTCAGCTTGCTTTTCTATTGCCCATCTCTTACAAAATAGGTTTTAGATAAAGGATTTGGTATTCTAAAAAGAATGTTTCAAAGCATTGTAAATGGCACAAGACCCAGCAGGATGTCCAGATTTGAGGGCTACACTCCTACTAGGTTTGGAGCCTCCACTACTTATCACTTAGATTCTGTTCTTCTAGGGATGGTAGGTCTTTTAACAGAGGAGTTAGGCTTGACTTGTAATATAACGGTTTGCGTTGATTTCCTTTGTTTGCTGTGGCTCTAGCATGTCATCTTTCTGGACAGGTCCTGTTGGCCTCAGGTATGATGAGGCGGTGCTGTGCTGAGCGATGTGAGTGGAGTGTAACTCAGAAGCTTGGGCTGAAAGTCCACAGTGTGGGCAGTTGAGGCCCTGTCTACTGCACACATATCGAATGCTCTGCTGTGTGGGGCTGAGCTGTCCAAGGCTTTTGACGCACATCTCTCGCCTCATCTGGACCAGGGTTTGGTCTGGAATAGGAATCAGGCTGGTCCTCTCTTGGAGAGGCTGGTGATCCAAACAGAAGCCTCTGGGTGCCACGGGCGCAGGTTGGGGTGACCGCTTACCAGGAGGAGACGGTGTAGGTGGCTGAGCTGTTCTCAGAGTCAAGGATGTTCTGGTCTGGACCTTTCCAGGTTATAGTGGGTTTGGGCCGCCCACACACTTTGCACTGCAGGACCACTGTGTCTCCAAGCAAGCAGGTCACGTCTACTAAGGGCACGAGGAATTCTGGGGCCACTGTGATCAAAATGACATAATTTACATGAAGCACAAGAAGCTTAGCCTAAAGCATCTGCACAGGCATCCTCACCCATGTGCGGAGCAATTCAGAAAATCTTCAGCCTGACCCTGCAGTACCATCTGTGTCCTCTCAAGTAAGCATTAATGGTTGTTTAAACATTAGGGCAAGAAAACCCCCACTAAATGTAAAGGGATTATGACTGGGGCCCGTAGCTCAGGCCTGTAATCCTAGCTATTCAGGAGGCTGAGATCTGAAGATCATGGTTTGAAGCCAACCCAAGCAGAAATGTCAGTGAGACTTAACTGCAATTAATCACTAAAAAAATCAGAAGTGGATCAAATGGTAGAGCACTAGTAAAGAAGAGAGGAGGGGGAAGGAGGGAGAGAGAGAGAGAGAGAGGAAAGAGAGGGGAGAGAAAAGCAATGTGAAGGTTATCATGTTGTCTTCAGTCTTTATATAAACATGAGTATCCCCTTATACATACTGAACTTGTAGTCGTTTTCTCCTAATAGTTTATCATAAACGTCTTTCCTTTGCACACATAGAAGCACATCACCATTGCTTACTGTCCGTTAACTCTAGATATAGCATACATTATTCAGCCAATCCCAGTGGTCCCAATTCTATCTCTCTTCACTTACCTTCTTGAATGAAATTTGGATTTAAGATCTGAAAAACAAACAAAAGACACAGAAAGAATAAGTTTGAATTCCAAGCTACTAAGAGGGAACAAGAGATTTTTTTTGCTCTACTGAAAAAGAATGAAAAAGGAAGTCTCAGGGAGGGGACACCCAGAGACTACCCTGTTCTTGTTCTGTGGTGAACTAACTGCACAAAACTGCTCTGTGATACCAGTGGGCTGTCAGCTCCTTTCCTGTCTAATGTAGTCACTTGGACTGGCTTAAGGCTGCCAGGATCAGTGGTCACCACAGTGATTATTTCCCCTCCCCACCTCAGTTTCCCCTCCCCCTTCACATGCATAAGCCACGCCCCTCCTGCTGTCAAGCAATGCCTTGACACCTGTTCTTCCCAGGCACAAGCTTTTAGAAAGAGAGGATCTGAGACTGTCAAACTGAGTCACTGAAATGAGCACGCGCAGTGGTTTCCTTGCCTGCCCCTGTACATCCTTCCCCGTTTCTAAGCAGGGCGAACTTCCCTTCAAGCAGCTAAATGCAGAGCTTCTCCGGTGGAAGAGAAAAGAGAGGCTCTGTCTGTTCATTCAAGGCCCAGGCCTCACCCTTCTTTGACCCATTGTACTGCCAAGGAGAACAGAGACTTGGGTGCACAAGGTAACTTCCTGTTGTTTCCAGGAGCAAATGAAGCCCTCTGTGTAGATACCGTGCTGTTCAGGACACCCCAGATCTTCCACAGACCACTAGCCATTTTAGAAAGTACTCTTCCTGAGAGGAGAGTCACTTTGCCCCACCTCCATCTTTTATGCTACCTCTATTTAGGCGAGTGCAAGTCTAAGTCATAAAGCCACTTTAGAATCAAAAGGCTAGGATCACCTGTTTGTTTAATGTGATTGCATACTCACTACTTAGCATCAATTAACATCAATTTTCTCCTTTATAATTGGGGATTCATAACACCCAGTACAATCAATGTGGTATCACAAAGATTCATGAACTCATGTATGTTGAATACACGATTCTTGCCAAATACTGCATGATCCCTTTGCACTCAGATAGATATCATCTTATTCAAATCCTCTCCCTTCTGCTAAATAGTTTATTATTTAAGTGGCTCTCCTCTATGAGTTTATCTTGCAAATTCTTCTTTCCTTCCCAAACTTGCATGTCTTAGAGAACAGTGCAGGTAGAGTCCTTACATTGACAGCTCTCCCCCCACCCATGTTGGTCCCTGATCTATGAGAACAGACTCGGCGTGTCTGAACATTTCCTTCCTTGGTTTCCTCTTGGTAAACCACCTACCTGCCTACTTATACCGATTAGGCTTTTCATGAAGTAAGCTGAACAAACCCTGGCCAAGTGTTCTACCTCTGGCCACCACAGGGCCCTCTGTGTTTCCTATCACAGTGTCCGCAAGACACTGAATCCATGTCAGGAGTCTCTCAGAGGAGACAAATGATTGAGGGACATAGTAGCAGGTTCATAGATTCTACTGTGTGTGCATGTGTGTGTGATGCTAGTTTTGAATCCAGGACTACATCCATGCCAGGCAAGCACTACACTACCAACTTAAAATCCCAGTTTCTATCATAACATCTTAGGTGGGATTTCAGAAACCTGTACTGTGGTAATATTTCTCTAAGAAAACACCCTAAAGTCCTCTTTCTAGTCATAGCTCACCTTAACTCTTAGGAATAGTGTTGAATACATGCAGTATTTAGAAGCAACTGTTCCTCAGGTACTATGGCTCCCACCTACAATTTAAGCTACTCACAAAGCTGGGATCTGAGTATTTCCAGTTGAAACCAGCCTGGGCACATGAATCCAAGAAACTCCTTTTGTTTTTGTTTTTTCAAGATTATATATATCGTTGAAGAAATTCTTATGTCCAACTAAAGCCCCAAAAGCTGAAAGTGGATCTGTGGCTCAAGTGATAAAGCACCAGCCTTAAGCAAAAAGCCCAGTGAAGAGTTCACCCCCTAGGACTAGGCGGAGAAGTAAATGTTCCTCATTAGTCGGGGTGCTGGGAAGACAGATGTCCAATAGGTTTACCTACAGGTTTTCCATTTAAAATAGCCTTGTGGAAACATCCGTCTTACCTGCTCTGCTTCTTGGTTGGCCCTTTATTATTTTTCAAAATTGCACTAATACCACTGATCCGTGTAGCATTATAAAAGTGCATTAAACTCACAAACACTATCATCGGACTCTCTAAACCTCTGGAGGGCGTACTCAGTCCTGAGCCAGAGTTAATTATCCCAACCTCCTAGACCAGTCTGAGAAGTGAGTTGTAAGGTCCTAGAGAGACAAAGGATGGCACCTGCGCCTCCCTGTGCTAACACAGCAGTCACTGCAGCAGGAGGCTCTCGCAAACCCTGTGATTGATGTCAAAGGCCCAGTTGTGCAGCCTCATTTCCCATTTTCTCTGAATCCCTCATGAAATCTTCCAGGTCCTCTTTAAACTCTTCCTGCAAGGACCAAGAACCTGGGCAAGATCCATGCAAATGCTTTTGCTGACTGTGGATTTCTTCCCCTTTTTCTTTTTCCTACTTTGAGGCAAATCAAGGTAGAATTGGGAGGGAGTCACAAAGTCCTCTTCCTACAGTAATCTGATTACCTATGCATATGTTTATGAACCACCAAGATACAGAACATCATTGTTTGGTTCTGTTATTGTTTCCAAGCCTAGTACAGAACTGGAATATAAGTGCTCCATTTTCAAAATAGTGAAATAGTAAAATGATGGTAGGATTCTAATTTGGGGAGAAAGCTGAGAAATGTCTTGCCACGACCTTGGAATTTGCGATTTTCATTTCCATGAATTTGGAACATGATTCCTCTGATATCTCATTGGTCAATCACTGTTGGAGATTCAGCCAATAGTGATTCTTTCTTCCTTCCTCCCTCCCTCCCTCCTCTCTCCCTCTCTCCTTCCCTTTCTCCTTTCCTCCCTCCTTTCCTCTTTTCTTTCCTTCTTCATTTTTTCTTTTTGTGGTTGGTCATGGGGCTTGAACTCTGGGCCTGCACGCTGTCCCTGAGCTCTTCAGCTCAAGGCTATTGCTCTACCACTTGAGCCATAGCGCCTTTTCTGATTTTCTGGTGGTTAATTGGAGATGAAAGTCTCAGACTTTAGTGCCCGGGCTGAACCATGATCCTCAGATCTCAACCTTCTGAATAGCTAGGATTACATATGTGAGCCACTGCACCAGCCATAGTGGATTCTTTCTCTGGTGTGGAAGTTAGGATAGTGCAGGCTCTAGTCACAAGCTGCCAAGTATTGTAATATCTTACCTATATTGCATATGCCCTAGCAGGCTTGGGTGCCCTTTGAAGATATGAATCCTTTCACATGCTTTCTGGGACCATCAACTTGATCACTCAGGGTTTAAGAAAGCATCTTGTGCATAGCAGGTGTTTGTTGAATCAAATAAACTAAGGGTATTCATTTAATGGACTAGAATTCAATCTCCACGCCACCATGTCTGGTGGTGGTTGTTGGTATGTTCAAGGATGTGAGACATGTATTACATATCTCATATTTCTTTTCAAGTCCTGAAACTGGTGTAAATGGGGAGCAGAAGAAAACTGGAATCTGGAATGCACGCAGTCGTGGAGGAAAGAAAGGATGCTCTTCATATGAAATACACACGTATACGTGTTCTTTCCCAAGAGACAGGAGGACAGGAGGTGGGATGGACTGTGGGGCATAGGACTGGGATTCTATTGGATTTTATTTTATGTGTGTGTAGTCCTGGGGCTTGAACTCAGGATCTGGACACTGTGCCTAACTTTTCTTTTGCTCAAGGTTAGCACTTTCCCACTTGAGCCACAGCTCCACTTGCAGCTTTTTGGTGCTGATTGGGGATAAGTATCTCAAAGACCTTTTTTTTTTTTGGCCAGGGCTGGCTTTGAACCCACATCTTCAGATCCTAGCTTCCTGAGTAGCTAGGATTACAGGTGTGAACCATCAGTGCCCAGCTGGAATCTTGATTTTATTTTGACAGCAGAGGGCAGTAGGTAGCTGGGCTTCCTCTGAAACCTAACCACACCAATAGTTTCTTTTAGAGATAAATTCAACTGTTTTCTTGATTCTTTTTTTCCCCCAAACTGGGATGGCAGTAGACTAAGAAGAAATTTTACAAGTAAAATTAATAGGCATTAAATAACAAAAAAGTGAATTTGAGATAATCTTGAGTCTATTTTTCTTGCAGTCAATGCCCAACACTCTGGATCCAAGCTAGGGAAAGGCCAGTGTGGACTACCTAGTGAGACCTTGTCTTTAAATGTAAGAATAAAACAATAGAAGTTCTATCTAGAAAACCATGTGTCAACTGACAAGAAAAAAAAGGAAGAAAAACATTCTGACTCCATTTTTGTTAAAGTAGTGATCCAATCACAAAACATAGTTCAAAACTACATATTGAAAAATGTTGAAGCTTTAAAAATGGTTTAAAGAAAGGCAAGCAAAATGCCTTAAACTAGATCAAAGCTACTTTGAATGAATTGGAGTTTGTATGTTCTACCTCTTCTAGTCCTTTAATGCTTGTTTCATGAGAATCTGTGCAGAGCTGGAAAGAAAGCAGTTTTAAGAGATGAGCTTTGGCAAGAAAATAAAGAAAAATATGAAAAAATGGGCTGGGAGTTTTGTCTAGTGGTAGAGTGCTTGCCCAACATGCACAAAAACCTGGGTTTGATTCCTCGGTACCACATACATAGAAAAAGTCGAAAGTGGTGCTGAGGCTCAAGTGGTAGAGCTCTATCCTTGAGAAAGTTCAAGGACAGTGTTCAAGCCCTGAGCTCAAGCCCAGGACTGGCAAAAAAAATTTGAATAAAATCATTCTGGGTGGGTGATGTAGCTTAGTGCAGAGTGCTTACCTATCATGCTCAAGGCTCCTGAGTTCAAGACCCTCAGCACTGCCATAAAATAAAATACTCTAACCACGTTGGTATGACATTTTTCTTTTATAGTACTAAGGTTAGGTATGGTTTCTGATTTGGGGATTTAATCCTTCTTTATTTCAATCTATCAGAAAGGATCTTTCTTTCTCTTTCTTCCTTTCTTCCTTTCTTTCTTTCTTTCTTTCTTTCTTCTTTCTTCTTTCTTTTTTCCTTCCTTCCTTCCTCTCTTTTTTCTCTTCTCTCTCTTCCTTCCCTCCCTCCCTCCCTCCTTTCCTTCCTTTCTTCTGTTTTTTTTTTTTTCTTTCTTATTTTGTGCTGATACTAGGGTTTAACTCGGGGCCCGGGCACCGTCTTTTAGCTTTTGTGCTCAAGGTTGCTCTCTACCATTTGTGCCACAGCTCTACTTCTGGATTTTTGCTGGGGAATTGGGCATAAGAGCCTCATAAATTTTCCTGTCTGGATTGGAGGGAACTTCAATCCTTAGATCTTAGCCTCCTGAGTAACTAGAATTAGAGGTGTGAGCCACTGGCACCTGGCCAGACACAATTTTCTAAAGTTTTAGAAAATATTTGTCTTTTTATTTTAAAATGAATATAAAAGAAGCTATAGTTAAAAATATGTCCATGCAACACAATCCAAAGACAACAGTGTGTGTGAACAAATGCCTTATATTAAAAAACATTTTTCAGGCTGGGAGTTTGGCCTAGTGGTAGAGTGCTTGCCTAGCATGCACGAAGACCTGGGTTCAATTCCTCAGTACCACATACATAGAAAAAAGCCAGAAGTGGTGCTGTGGCTCAAGTGGTAGAGCTCTAGCCTTGAGACAGTCCAAGGACAGTGCTCAGGCCCTGAGCTCAAGCCCAGGACTGGAAAAAAAAATTTAATTAGCATTCACTTCCAGTTATCTTTATTTCTTTGTTTTGCTAGTACTGGGGCCTGAACTCAGGGCCTAGGTGCTAACTCTGAGCTTTTGTTCTGAAGGCTGGCACTCTACCACTTGAACCACAGTTTCATTTGTGGCCTTTTTGGTAGTTAATTGGAGATAAGGGTCTTATGGCTGACTTTGAAACATGATCCTCAGATCTCATCCTCTTGAGTAATGAGGATTATAAGCAAGAGCCATGGGTGCCCAACCTCCTACCCCTTTTAATTTTTGATACAATTCTACTGGAAATACTGTCAAGTTTTTGAATGATTTTTTTTTTGGTGGGTCATGGGGCTTGAACTTGGCTTGGGCACTGTCCCTGAGCTCTTCAGCTCAAGGCTACCACCTACCCTTGAGCCAAGCCCACTTTCCATTTTCTAGACATTAATTGGAGATAAGAGTCTCAGGTCCTTTTGTGCCAGGGCTGACTTTAACCTTGATCCTCAGATCTTAGCCTCCTGAGTAGCTAGGATTACAGTGTGAGTCACTGTACCTGGCCTGGATGATTTTTTTTAAAAAAATATTTTTGTTGCTTATTTTTAATTAATTAATTATGATTAGAGAACTTGGTCTATCTACATGGTAGTAATTCTTCAATTATTTAAATTTTTGTTGACATTTTATTTATGGGCACCTAGTCATATTGCAGGAGTTTTTGAAAAGCATGGTCCCTTGTTGTATATAGGTTTCTCCATATTCCATGTGTCAACAACCTTTCTCTAAGACCACCTACATCTCCTTAGTCCATCCAACCCGTACAGTGCCATGGCACTAATCAATGACCATGTACAGAAGTATTTCAGGGTAGAGGCAAGTTGCCTTGGGGGGAGTCATGGAACCTTACTGTGCTCCATTTCCCATGTGTAAAACGGAAACAATGGTCAGGTTACCTATGGCGTGGTGCTGTGGGCACTGGAAGGACTCAACAGAGAGCCAGTTACAGGAAGACTGCTACATAGATGGTATTACTGGGAGCCTTAGCGCCTGAGTGTGTGTAAACATCCACTGAACAAATGAAAGGTTCCAGAAACCTAACCATTTCCACTTGGCAACTCTCATGTTTGCTTTACAACACAGACATTTGAGCAAGCTAGACTCTCTCTACTAAATGCTTCTTAAACGCAGGACTTAAGCGTCTAACACGACTGGCTGGTCCTTCCAAGTACTGAGAAATCACACTGAACAAGCTTGAAAGTGAACTTTGACAGCACTGGGGGTGGAGAGATGGGTGTGGTGGCCTTGCCTTTTCTCCTCCAATAGCAGGCTCTCAGAACTCCCTGTGGTCAATGGCTCCTCAGATTCTCCTTAGTGTACCACAGAAATGAAATGAGCCAGGCCTCCGGGTGGGTAAGGTGCTACAGGGCACGTATGACCGAGGCAGGTGAGTGACTGTACTGGCCTGAAAAGTCAGTTCAGACACCTCCAATCTTTGTAATTAGACTTCATTTCCTGGCTGTTCAGGCTGGGTA
The DNA here is from genome assembly GCF_031878675.1 of Megascapheus bottae. Taxonomy (NCBI): domain Eukaryota; kingdom Metazoa; phylum Chordata; class Mammalia; order Rodentia; family Geomyidae; genus Megascapheus; species Megascapheus bottae. The sequence continues at coordinate 55,585,569 of NC_143509.1, forward strand.
CCTGAGTCACTAGGAAAGGGTGTGTGTGAGGTGCAGTCAAGAGATTAAAGTTGTTGAAGAATGTCTCCTCCTGTGTGTGGATGGCAATTGTGTGCCGACTTCTTCCTCCTCTTCTTTTTCTCACAAGCCAAGCCTCTGCACCTCTCGCATGCTTGTTACATGCTTGGTGAACCTTGAACTCCCTGAACTTGCTTCCTCTTGGTACACATGATGCTTAATCTTCATTAACAGTCTGATTGAATTGGGAGATGTCTCAGAGGTCAGTGAAGTCCACATCTGGGTGCGTCTGCTGGGTGGTTCCAGAGATGATTAACTAAAGGAGAAGACCTGCCCTGACTGTGGATGGTACCATCCCTGAGCTAGGGGCCTGGGTAGAATAAAAAGGAGAAAGCCCCATAGCAGCTGTTTCCTCCTCATTTCCTAGCCACCATGCGTGACCAGCATCGTTCTTAGCCCAAGGCAGTGAGGGCCAAGTGACCAGGGACTGAAACCTCTGTAGCCATGATAATAAATGTTCCTTCTAAGTTGTTTCTCTCAAGCATGCGTCCCAGTGGAACCAAACTAAGAGATTAAGACATTCCACTGCACATCTTCAGAGGGTGACTGGAAGGAACAGAAGGCAGGACAGGTATGGATATTTAGAAGTCAAGGGAGGGCTGTCTCTTTATAACCCTCCTCAGTGGGCCTTGCCTGCTCCAGCCAGACTCCTTTCCCTGGCGATGGAATATCAATCAATCTGTCAGAACAAAGCTAGGCAGGAAGAAAGAGCCATCAGATGTATTACAAAGAAAATATTTTGTCAACATGAGAGGAATGAAATGCTTTACTTTCTTTCCTTCCAAAGTCTTTTCATTTAAAAAGTTCTTTTTATAAAATCTAGAAGCAGAAACTCACTAGCCATGCTATTAGGTCAGTCACATGATCAGGGGTACAACAGCTTCCTTCCTCCTGTCAGGCTCGGTTATTTTGGAGCCTGGAATTTGGGATGAAAGAGGCCAGAGCAGCTGAGGTGGGAGCATCAGGCTGGCTCTTGGAAGCTGGGCAGCCTGGGGCCAGGGAATTGTGGGTTTGGGAGAAGGAAAGAAGGGTAGCTCTGGCCACTCATACCCTTCCCAGTACCTACTGGACACTTCAGATTGGTTCCAGGAAAAAAATCTGCTCAGGCCATTTCTGCCACACCCATATGAAGCAGGCACAGAGAAGTTTCTACTTCCTTTTCTGGTGAAGTCTCATCACTTTCGGAGAGAGACATGATCCTGAGCAAAGTTCTTTTACATCATGCCTTGGATCTAAGAGGTATGCAGGGAGCTGCACACCACCGAATCCACATCTGCACACTTGGCGTTGTGTAGCCAGCCCCCTGCTGAAAAGCCTGGGCTCTCCCAAGGTCACGCAGCTGACAGTGTCCAGATTTGTATTCAGGCTTCCCAACTTGTGTCCTTTCTCTGAGACATAGCCTTTGTGTGGTTTATGTTTAAATCATTCTTCGGCTATGGAAAAGCAGGATGGGGAGAAATAATATTCCTCTGAATAGCACATTCACAGAAAAAATTGCAATGGAAGACAGGCCTCTTCAGCTGCCAGGATCTGTGTTTTAAATGAAAACCAACCCTGCAGATGGGGTGTTCCAAGCTGCAAACCAGAAACTGGTACAGGGTATCTTCTAGGTTTTTTTTTTTTTGCCTTCTTCTTCTTCTTTATGGAGTTACTAGGGTTTAAATACGGAGACCTTGTGCTTATTAGGCAGACTCTACTCAAGCCACGCCTCTAGCCCTTTCTTTGCTTTAGTTATCTCTCAGATAGAGTTTTGCATTTCTGCCTTGTTACTTAGAGATAAAAGGCTCTCATTAACTTTCCTGCCCATCCAATTTTGAGTGGAGGCTCCCAGATCTCAGCCTCTGGAGGAGCTAGGATTACAGGCATGAGTCACAGACAGCTAGCTAGAATTCTCATCTTTGGAGGTAAGACCTAAAGCTGGAAGACTGGCTCAGGGTTTTCAAACCCATTGTGTGATGCAGGCAAGTGGCAATACTGGGGGTGAGGAGTAGGTATAAAACTGCAAGAATGACAGCCTTCAGGTTGCTCTCCAGAGATGGCATGGATATGAACATCTGCTCAGCGCAGGCCCCACCAGAAAGCCAGCACAGCCCAGATACCTGAGCCCTGGCTCCAGCTGGAGTGTGAAGGCAGACTCTGGGACAGGGTGTGGTGGCAGGTGAACATGTGCTTCCTTCCCCAGGAATGGGAGCCAGTAGAAAAGCATGAGTTCTCTTATTCCAAGAAACCCTTGTGCTGGGTTTTCATCCGCATCTGGCTCTTCTTCCATGTGGAAAATATCTCTCATATAAAACGTCTCTTCATCCCCAAAGGTTAATCAATGCAAGGCAAAGCTGAACTATGGATATCTACTCATTAATTTTACAACTTATCTCCATGGGGAAATGTACAGATGGGTAGAAATCCTGGCCACAGGGAGGTCAGTCACACACACCTACTCCTCTGTGGCTGGTGGTGAGGCCTGAGAGTATCTGCACATATCTTTATAAGGGAAGGAAAGAAGACACAGTCAAGTCAATTGCTTCTCTTAACTGGGCTGCCTTGGTCAGACTCCTTGGCTTTAAGATGCTTTATGACATATGCCCTATGTCTTCTCAAAATGCTATGGTGGTAATGCACATTAGGTAAGAAATGAACTGTGTAACTTGAAGATGGGAGGGTAGTGGGGTGTGTGTGGGGGATGGGGAAATAGGAGACAATGAAGGAAGGGTTGACCCAGACCAAAGACATTGTACTCATAACCGGGCTTATGGACTTATTACCCCTTTGTATAAGTACTTAATAATAACAACATGCTGTGATGGGTCAGTGACAAAAGTATAGGGATAAAACCCAGGAAATTGGCCCTTAATGGAACTCTTAGTCTATTTATTGGGAGAAAGTATATGAGATGCATTGGTGATGGGATCTCCATGGAGGCAGATGAGCCTGTATTGAGAGCACTGGAATGACGAGGCCAGTGTGTTTGGTCATGAATGTTCCGGTTAAGATCAGTCATCAGGGCAGGGCTTCACAGGGGTTCCTGGTGGCAGCTTGGTCTCCAGGCACAGAGGCTCAGTACAGGCTAGGAAACCTGTATGTGATTCAGTTCATCAGGTACACAGGACACTTTCCAGAGACAGCACCTACCACGGCATCAAATTCAGAAGACAGGGTAAGGTGGGGGACAGACTGGCTCTGGGAACAGAACCTCCCCACAATGATCAATGTAGCAGTAAAAGGCCTTCACGAGGTGGCCTACCCACCTGTATGACAAGTTGGGCCTTCAGTATGCACAGATGGCCATGTTCTTCTCCCATATTCGCTGCAACAAAGTCCCACTTCAAGTCCCTTGAGACAATTCTCACCTCATGTCGAACAGGTTAACTTTCCATATCTCACTCATTACTTGTGTCAGAAACAGGCCAACAGGCCAAGATGCTGGTTTTTCCCTTAGGTGTGCCCATGTGCCCAGAATGACTGTCAAGATGGTAACATGCTCAGAATTCATGGATAACCAGGAGGATCAATGCAGAATGAACAAGGGCTGCATGGATGCCTTACTATGGAAACTTCAGGTCAATCAGTATATTTACAGCTTCCAAACACATGCTTCCTTGAGGGTTTGAACACACACCAACACTATTTTGCCTCTCCTGAGTTAACATGAACACCTGAAAGTCTGCTTATGCATCCCACGGCAACTCTTGGAGACCCCACTTAACCCACAAAAAGCTATCAGCCTTGAGTGAAAGCCTTAATAATGCACTCAATTTGCAAAGTAAAGTGTGTCTCTGTGTGTGTGCACTGTTTCTTATGTAAATGTAGAAAGGGAGCATCAGTTAACTGTCCCAGTGGACAATGCTCACCTGGCCTCCCATCCCTCTGTATCTACTCTTCCTCAACAAGGCAAAGACATTCTTCTTCCTTGGCCCACTAGAGCTGGCTAGGATCCCAAGTAGCTTTCTGGAACACAGGTACTTGGCTCCTCTTTACCCTCTGTCTGGACTTCCTCTACTTGTAGCTAGCATTTTCAACACATACCAGCACTTAGGCCCAGAGGTAAGGGGCCACTTAGAAGCTGACAGATTGTGACCAATGAAATACAAGGAAAGAAGAGCTAGGAATTTCCCCTGCTTTCCTTATTCTCTAAGTTACGTTTAGGCTACAAATGTTACATCTGCTTCCTTCCTCAGCACATTCTATTACCGATTCCTGCCAGATTTAGCTCAGTGGCAATAGCTGAACTCACAGCCATTTTCAACTACATGCCTCTAGCCTGATTCAACTTAGTTGGCTTTTTCCACAGCCAACCTCTCCATTCTTAGGCATCACAATCTTTCTTGAGTTTTGTGTATGTGTGTTTTAAAAATAATATGGTGGTGAATTTCTTTAGTATTAGGTAAAATTGGAAGAAGAATGATAAAACACTAAATAAGTGGAATGTTCAGTGCTATACAAAACTTTTCAAAATTCTATATTTTGCATTTAGGGAAAATCTCCAAACTTTTAGTGGTTTTGGAGGGTAAGAGAAAAACATTACAATCTACCATGAAAGGCAAAATGGCAGGAATGCTAGTTCCCTGCTTGCTCTAATTCTCCGGGGGTTGTGAACTGATGATAGCTGTCTTAAGCCAACTACAAACCTGATGGATTAGGATCAGAAGTGATGTTCTTGGTGGCAGAGGGCTGGGGTCATCTCCCACACTCCCTGCTGCCTACCCCCTCCTGCCTTTTTCTTGTGCCTGTTCTGGGGTTTTAATTCAGGGCCTCTTGCTTGGCTTGTTTTTGCTCAAAGCTGGCACTCTATCACTTGAGCCATACTTCCACTTCTGGCTTTTTGCTAGCTAATTGGAGATAAGAGTCTTATGGACTTTTCTGCCTGGGCTGGCTTTGGATCATGATCCTCAGATGTTAGCCTCCTGAGTAGATAGGATTATAGGCATGAGCCACCAGTACCTGAGGTCTCCATACTTCTGTGAACCTGGAGGGTGGGCAAGGTCTGCTGTGCAGTGTTACAGCTTCACCAGCTCCAGAAAGGCTTCTAGCAAGACTGCAGGGAGGGGAGCTGCTCTCAGGGCTTTTTTTCCTTCCCAAGGTGGGCCTCATCTCACTTATGGACCCTGGGATGGGCAAAGGTGAACTCTGGAGTTGCTCTCATCATACCACATTTGTTCCCCATCAGGTACACACGATGACTCTGTGCCAGGTCACCACAAACCCACACTTAAGATGAAAAAAGATAAAAGGGAAGAGGAAAAAAAGGAAAAGAAGGTGCAGGGAGAAAACAAAAAGAAAGCAAAGGGCCAGGAGTTTGGCCTAGTGGTAGAGTGCTTGCCTAGCATGCACGAAGACCCGGGTTCTATTCCTTGGTACCACATTCTTAGAAAAAGCCAGAAGTGGTGCTGAGGCTCAAGTGGGAAAGCTCTAGCCTTGAGAAAAATCCAAGGACAGTGCTCAGGCCCTGAGCTTAAGCCCAGGACTGGCAAAAAAAAGCAGAAAAAAAGCAGAAAAAAAGCAGAAAAAAAAGCCAAATGAAGATCCTGTCCCTTACCTGGGAACTAACCACTGTTTTATAGCACTATGCACCATGAAAAATGTGTCCTCAGTTTCAAATAACAAAGTTGAGTACTTTCTACATAAATCCAAACTTTCCAAAGAAGAAAACATGAAGCAAGCATTCAAGAAAACAACTACAAGTTTTTTTTTTGTTTTGTTTTTGGTTTTTTTAAAAGGAAAGTATTGAGGTAGAGTTTCCTACCAAAACAGGGCTGAACTAGGTCTGTTTGTTTGATTTAGGATAGGATATCCATAGATGCCCTAACATCAGAATGTATCCTTGAATGACTGGTCACTTTAGCAAGGCCAATGTTACACAACACATTAATGAATAGTTTTTTTTTTAAGAAAAGGCAATCGGTGTAGGAAATAGGACAACATAGCTGCTTCTACCTCCATGCTAGTATTAGGGTCAAGATCATCATACTCTGACTCCTCGGAACTGTTCGTCTCCTTGGTTGGCAGCATGAGGAGGGGGAAGAGAGAAAACACAGTTAGAATGCAAGTTGCCTTGATTAGCAAAGGAAGAGAACTTCAGAGAAGCATGGGCAATAGGAAACGGGGCAGAGGAGTAACAGGTGCTTTCAGGTAGGGATGTGTATCACCAAAGGGCAACAGCATGCTCTTTTTAGGGAGAGGAGGCTGGGTCTGTGGACAGCTGCGGATCTCACAGGAAAGAGCAATGCAAGCCACCGAAAGAAGCATGAGCAGTATGAAATTAAACTCTTCTCGGGTGGTAAGGCTGGGCTTCCCAAACCAGGGCCAGGGACCGCATCCAATTTCTTTTCCCCAAGAACAAAGGATGTTAGAATGGGTTTCTGACATTTCTGTAAGGCTGGATATGTTGTCACAAAATTAAAGAATTCATTTCCATTTTCCAGATGTACATCTTCTCAGAAATCTCAGGCTTAAAACAAGGTAGACCATGCTGTTTTAGGATGGGGTGGAGGGGGTCTTCCAGGCCCAAGATTAAACCAAGATAATGACTTGAGTTCCTTCTCTAACTTATCTTCCTACCCTGCCCTTGCAGAGGGGTTAGTGATTTAAAGTTGGTATGGTGTGAACTCTCGGGAAAAGAAATGCAACTTTACCAAGGATATATGATGGCCCTTGAACTCCAAACCTCAGTGTGCCCATGGTGAGGGGTTTGGAAGGCTTTCCTAACTCCTGTAGCTTGCAGATGTTCTGAAACCTAGGATACTGAATGGGCAGCTTTGAGAAGTTTAATGTGAAATCAAGCATCTTGCATTTCTAAGAGAATAATGCTGCAGATCACTTTGCTATAAAATATCTGGACAGTCTAAAGAGAAAGGTATAAAAAGAAAATTAAAAGAGGTACTTACTTGACTTGAAGTTGCCAGGAGAAACGAAAAATAAAAAACAAATCCATCTTGCATGCAAAATATTGCTAAGCTACTTCCCCTCTGGTTCCCAAATTGGGCAAAGAAAAAATAAAAATCCCCAGCCACCCAAATTGCCTTGTGAGAATGTTGTGGGGTAGGAGTGGATGAGAGGGACCCAGCTCCAAATACCTTACTCACTTTAACAGAGACTTTGGTGCCCAGAATATCCTTGGGTTTACGAGACCCTGTGGCTTCACTTTTACCCGTGTTCTCCACTTCCGCCCGCTTTCTCATTCGTAGAGTATGCCATGAACATGACTTCCTGTTGTACCAAAAAATGCACCAATCAAAATGGCAGGTTGAGGCAGAGTGAGGCTGGTGGGCAGGCTTGCTACCTTGGAGTGAGTCAACTGAGGTGTTCCAGTCAAGCTGCTGGCTTTAGTCCCAGACCTGCAGCTCCTGTGGTAGGCTGCAGCTGACCTCACCTTCACCCGGAAGTGAGTGAGGGGCAATTCTGGCTCCTTGTGAAAGATGCACAAGGTGATTGAAGCAATCGGAAATAATGTAAGTGCCAGGTCACTAAACGACCCAGTGAGGTCTCTAACTTATTTGGTGAAGCCTTTTAGGAATGAGGGTTCTTTTCATGAGGGTATGATGGATGGGAAAGGATGGAGAGTGGAAGGATAGGAATAGAATGTATTCTTCTGGGCACAAGCCACTGGCATTTCCCAAGACCCAGATATAAAGACCAAAAAGGATGGTTTGGAGGTTCCTAACTCATTCTTTATACTTGGGCTTACCACTCCCAAATACAGTGTTTTTTGGGGGAGTTAACTTTACTGAATGGCTGAGTACTACTTGTGTATGTGGACACTTTAAAACACACTGCTTCACCTATGTTCTTCATATCACCCAATGTTTATGTTTGTCACCCACTAAGTGATTTAGTAGGGCTAGACCTCATAGGTGCCCCGCCCTCAGGGAGGTGATGATAGCTGAGACCTTCCACCATATTAATTCCTTCCCACTAGAGGTGAGGAGATACTTCTTCACAGACAAAGAAAGAGAAGCTCAGAGCGGTGCTCTTGAATTCCAAATCCATCCAACTCAAAAGCCAAGGCACACAGCACTGGGGAACTGGACAGGCATTATTTCAGACGTGGACGCAGGGTTTGGATGAAACTGCAGCCACGGTCTGTGACTTTCCTTTTAGTGCCTTGTGGTTAAGTGTGGGGCTTGGTAGACAGGACTTCAGGGAGGGAACCTTTTTCACATGGGGAGAGAAGGTGAGATGTAGGGGGAAGGAATATACTGTAGAACAAAATAGCTATTCCTTCTCCATAATACTCCACATATATCAAGAGCCTTGTAAAAATTACTTATTTCCTAATCTATAGGCCCAAAAGTCACCTGAGGAGGAAGAAGCAATTCCAAGCCTTTCATTCTTTGCGGAAATGGTCTTCTTCAGAAGGCCAGGTTTTTGTTTTGTTTTATATCTTCTGATTGGCAGGCTCTGTAGGCTCCATGACCTAATTGTTCTGCCTCAGTGAGAACCAAGAATGAAAGTGGTATTGACCTCCAATGGTACCCATCATAGACTTTTGGTTTATATCTTCACCTCCAAACCCATATCCCTGGCTCCTCTAAGAATATCTTGAGTCTAGAAAGATCTTACCAAAAAGACCCCAGGGCAGAGGACATTGTGTGTGTGTGTGTGTGTGTGTGTGTGTGTGTGTGTGTGTGCGCGCGCGCGCGAGCTTTGGGGTGTGTTCCTACACTACTGCTACCCTCCCAGTTCCTTAGGATACTTGGGGATAAATGAGGAGTGCTAAAAATAATGTTCAGAAGGAAAACCAGAACAGCACGAGTGGCAAGACAGGCTCAATTTCAGTTGCTTCTTCCCAGAAGAACACGTCAGCATGGTTTGGGGAGTTTCCATCTCTTGGCTGAAAGCCTGAGGACTGATGTGGACACAGCATTTCTGTGACATTTATCCTGTGGGCAACCTAACCAATAGTGACCCTGTGGCCACAGCAGGCCCTGGAAAGTGTGTGGTGAGCGGCCTTTGCAGATAAACACTGACATTACTTTTGGTCAGTTGCCACCTCTGTGTAAGAGCAGCTTGCCAGTGCTCAAATGATCCTTGTATATTTCAGTCTGCTCCCATTTCCCAGCCTCCTCCCTGCCCTCTTATGGAAAGTGGGAATATGGGACCAACAGACCAAAAGGTGAGGAGGAAGATGTGCTTAGTGCTTGGGTAAGGAGAGGGGAAACCATTAAGAGTTAGCTCTGCAAGGACTCCAAGTAAAGGCAATATCAGGTTCCAAGGGCCTTGACTCCCAAGGTCCCAAAAGCAACCCAAACCAAATATTTTGAGAAGAAAATGGATGAGTCCTATTTTATCTCATGGGCCACTGCTGATTTCCTGTAGTTACCTGGTGAGTCCAAGGTGATTGGAGTCACCTTGGTCATTCTTTCCATTAGTTTCTATCCTATGACCTAGAGGAAGGGCCAAAGAAGCACTGGCATTGCTGCTTGGACACCTTGCGCTCGGTCCATGGGCATGGAGGGCAGTGGGGGAAGGCAAGCCAATACTTGCTGTCTAGTCCAGTCATCCATTCACACCAGCACATCAAGGTTGACCAGTTGCTGGGAACCCGCTGGTCAGGTCCTTTCTCATCTTTAAGTCAGAGAAACCCCACGGGGTCATGTGCAGGGGGACCTAGGGGTGGCACTTTAATAACAAAAGCACTTGCTATGTACCAAAAAATACCTGCTCATGTATCCAACCCCTAAAATATAGACAAGATTAAAAGAGAGAGAGAGAGAGAGAGAGAGAGAGAGAGAGAGAGAGAGAGAGAGAGAGAGAGAGAGAGAGAAAGAGAATCATTTGCAAATTTAAAAGTCCAAGAAAGATGAAATAGGGGGAAGAAGGGTCCACTAGTCTTTAACCTCATTAAAACATGCTCATGGTGAAAATTTATTTTACATATTTAAAATAGTACATTTAAAGTTATTAGTTACATTACAGGTACAATGATGAACATTGTGTCTCTCCATTATATTGCACAACCTGACTTTATCCATATGGGTTTCTTTAAATAGTGCAAATACTTTATACAGGAATGTGTTTGGAAGGGTCTTCGCAACCAAAACAAGGAAAAAGAAATTATCTTACAAATGACCATGAACATATATTAAAATGACAGGGGAGGGAGGAAATAAAAAAAAAGTTACAATTTGTACAGAGGATTTGCTATTGACAACCAAAAAATTTCCCTCTCTTCTGGGAGAAGCAGCAGGCCTCTGACCTGTCCAGGTCTGGCAGTGTGTGCTAAGGTTGTTTTTTGGTGTCAATCAAAAAAATATATAACTTGATACAGTATAAATAGAAGTCCAGTCCAGTGAGTCCCATGGTGGGTCGAATGTAGCAATGGAAGGTATATCTTTTGTCACCTAGGGTTTCAGTAGGGTTCTTTTCTTAAGGAGTAGGGGGGGACGGGAGGAGGAGGGGAGGGGATAAACATAAAATTATAAACAAAAAGAAGGAAAAACCACCACCAAAACCTCCCCAGAACAATCCAGCCTGGATGCTCCAAGCTGTAGGTAGTCCCGCACTCACTCACACCTCTCTTCCAGTGGCACTCCTGAATAAGCAGCAGTGATTCCCTACTGTATGTTTGCATTTTTATGTTCTTTTCTTTTCTTTTTTTTTTTTAATCCACATACTTTCCCAGGGAAGCCAACAAGGCACTTACTTGATGCTCCCGTCACTATTTTCTGCTGCTGCTGTGGCTTTGGTGAGGGGTGCCAGGATGTTGCCCGGAACCCAGCCCTCAGCGGCTGGGGAATGATCACTGGCAGGCTGGTGTACCAGGCACATGTTCTGCTGGTTGACGGCGAGGACCTGGACCACCTCACCTTGGCTCACACAAATTTCATTCTCCTTCAGTGCATAGTAATCTTTGATCACCGCCATGGATGAGGTCCCATTGCAGCCTCCGAGGTCGTTCTGCTAGGAGACAGGGAGAGAGGGACATGAATGCTGGGAGACTGGTTCATGCAGGAATACTCTGCACCCTGCTGTGTGGATAAAAGTCAAATCTCCCACTAGAGGGATATACAGTAGGTGGGACACTTCTTGAGCGATGCCATTATGTTCACAAACATGCTTTGGAAATGTGTTTTTATAGCAGTGCTTCAAATAATATTATAATTGAGGTAAACACACACAGATACTGTCTAGCTACATTGCTATCAAAGATATGATCTTAGTATTCAAGCTTTCCATCAGCATTCTCTTGCATTAGAATGGCAGGAAGAACCTGACATCAGTAGCACATGGATATGTAAGTACTTGGCAGTGAGGTGGGGGCAAAGGTCAGGGGTCACAATCCTCTTCTATGCATAGGACACAGATTCTTTGAGATTATCTTTATTTTCCCTTTTGAAAACCATCCATTGGCTGTACTCTACAACCTGACTGTGATATAGGAGTAAGATGAACACTTCTACTCAATTCAAAGGCAAGGCCATGACTTGCCCTGACCCAACTACCTGTGGTATAGAACTTCCATCCTCACTTACTAATACAGGAGGAGCAGCTTACATGACTCTTCATGTGACTCTACATCACAGTGATTACTTCTGGGTAGACCTGAAGCTCTTCAGGATACCCTACAGCCTGGTGAGAGCTAGAAATGCTTGAATAGGTAAACAAATCCTAAGGTAATTACAAGTGATTCCCAAGGACCAGGTTTTCTAGGGTGGAAAATCATTTCCAGGTCATGTGATGAGATAGATTGCTACAGTTACTTATCAATAATTAGTTTCAACAAAATTAATATCAATGATGTGGGGGGGGAGAATAAAACTACAGAATTGGACCATGCAGGACAAAGTACAAGTATTCCTATTCTTAGACCCACTGAGTTCTAAAGGCAATTGAGGCCTGAGGAAGGATTTGCTAAGATATTTCTTCCAGATTCTTGTGCTTGCTAGGAAAGTGCTCCACAGTGTGGCTTGGGCCACAATCCCAAACCCTCTGTTTGGATTTTGTTTTGAGCTATGGTTTTGGTAACATTGCCTGAGGTGGTTTAGAACTCAGAAACCTCCTGCCTCAACTTTCTGACTTGCTGGAATTATTAGAATGTCATGCTAAGGATTTTTTTTGGGGGGGTGTAAGCCCTGGGGCTTGAACCCAGGGCCTGAGTGCTGTCCCTGAGATTTTTTACCCCCAAGAGCAGAGCGTGGCTTGAGCTACAGTGCCACTTCTGGCTTTTTCTGAGTAGTTTAGTAGAGATAAGTCTCATAGACTTTTCTTCCTGGGCTAGTTTCAAACCTTGATCTCTCAGATCTCAGCCTCCTGAGTAGCTAGGATTACAGGAGTGAGCCACCAGTGCATGACAACCACAAACTAAGGTTTTAAAACCAGTGAAGAGTTTGGAGTAAACATCAGATCACCTTATTCCTAATTTCGGATTTTCCCATTTTTCTCCTGATCCAAATGCATTTTGGGGTCCAAGCAGCTGTGTAGAGTAGGTCTATGGTAATGTATATTGACTGTCATGATGGTGACAGAACTGTGGGTTATGGAACCTGGCTTCTTGTATGTACAGGGTAACAATCACCTTCTCCATATCTTACTGGTGACAGGGCAGAGCAACAAGCTGTCTTTACCTTGCTGGCCTCAAACTTGTCCCCAGACTGGTGGTAGTCGAACCCTGGACTGCCATTGGAGGTAGATATCTTCAGAGGTGGCAGAGGTGGGTTATAGCTGGAGCCCTTTGGAGGCTTCTCTGAGCCCATGGGGACAGAGGAGTATGGCCTGGGGCTGGCCTGGGGAGCCCTGGCAGGCTGGGGCCGCATCACAGCTGAGCTCCTTTCCTTCCGCTGATACTCAATGGGAGACTGTAGTGCTGCAGGATAAGAAGAAAGTTGTCCTCAGCCCTGGGAATCCTATAAGCACACAGGTCTACTGGGTGCCGGGCTCTGTGTTAGACATGTGGATACATGATAATTTAAAAAAAATTATCTTTGACAACCACTGGAAAGCAGTATGGCAGTTCCTCCAAAGACTAAACATAGAACTCCCCTATGACCCAGCAATTCCACTACTTGGCATTTACCCAATCGTCCAAAAACAAGGACATACTAAATCCACTAACACAACGATGTTCATTGCAGCACTATTTACCATAGCAAAGATATGGAGCCAACCCAGATGTCCCTCAGTTGATGAGTGGATCAACAAGATGTGGTATTTGTACACAATGGAATTCTATGCGGCTGTCAGAAAGAATGACATGCCCCATTTGTTAGGAAATGGAAAGACTTGGAAAAAAAAAATCATAGTAAGTGAAGTAAGCCAGACTCAAAGGAACATAGGCTCAATGGTTTCCCTCATTTGTCATAATCAGTAGAAACCTTGGGCTCTCCTAGCAGAGATTTGCAATAGAGCAAAACCTACATACAGAAGGCCATATAGTATGATGCTAAATGAAAGGACCTCTAGGATATAGAAACAAAAGCCATATAATGAGTGATTGTTGTCCTTAATGTACTATGTTATCTCTCATCTCTTTTGCTGTACCTTGGTTATCTCATATTGTTACAGTATCTCACTTTGTTATCTGATATATTGGATATATTTGTATTTGGTTATTTGAAATTGGATAGGGAAGGTAGGAAAATAAGATGAGGGGTGGGAGTGGGGGGGAGGGAAATGGGGACCAAGACATGAGAAGGGGTATCAATGTATGTGAATTAATGTACCTTCTATCTGGTGAATATAATGTAACCCTTCTATTAATTACAATTAAAAATATATGAAAAATAAATAAATAAATAAATTTACCGCAAAACTATGTAAAAATATCTTTGAGTAGTTGTACAAAATGGTTTCAATTCAACATGTCAATTTATAACAGATACTTGTTTTTAAGAAATTGTGAAAATCAGATCACTGCCTAAACAACAAAAAGATAAAACAAAATTCATGACATATTTGAATCATAAAACATTGCCCTTTTGGAAGAGATTAGGTTATGTAATGTGTGTGCACTTGTGTATGGTTTTGTGTCTAGCAATGGAGCGTGTAATGAAGAGCTCAGGAAGGGATGACATTTAGACTCCCCAGGAAGGAAGCAAGGCTACAGTCTAATTATCTAGAGCCTAGGGCCTTCTGTCCTGATTGAGGGAGAAGGTACTGGACAGATCAGGGAAGATGGGGGCCCATCATCTGGCAGATCCAGAAAACCAGGCTGGTGAGACTTAATTATAAGAGATAGATTACATGAACTTTAAATCTGCTTTTGCTTTTTCTTGCCTTTTTGCAATCCTGGAGACTGAACTCAGGGGTCTGAGTGTGCTAGCAAGTACTTTATCATTGAAAGACATGCCTAGCCCTTGGATTTTTTTTTTGGTTATCATCTTTTCATTTTATTTCATCTTTTATATTTTTATTATAATTAATAGAGCGGTTACAGTTATATTTGCCAGATAGAAGGAGCATAACTTCACACATACTGATATCCCTTCTCATGATTTTGTCCCCATTTCCCTCCCCCTCCCTCTCCCCCTCCCCCATCTTGTTTATCCCCTTCCCTTTTTATTTCAAATAAACAAATAAACATATATATATATATATAATATATCAGATAACAAGGTAAGATACTGTAATAATATGAGAATAACCAAGGGACAACAAAAGAGATGAGAAATAACATAGTACATTAAGAACAACAATCACACATTATACAACTTTTGTTTCCATATCCTGGAGGTCCTTTCATTTAGCCTCATCCTATATGGCCTTATGTATCTAGGTTTTGCCCTATTGTAATCCTCTGCTAGGAAAGTCCAAGGTTTATACTATTACAAATGAGGGAAACCATTGAGCCTATGTTCCTTTGGGTCTGGCTCACTTCACTTACTATGATTTTTTCCAAGTCTTTCCATTTCCTCACAGATGAGGCAATGCCATTCTTTCTAATGGCAGCATAATTCCATTGTGTATAAATACCATATCTTGTTGATCCAATCATCTACTGAGGGGCATCTGGGTTGGTTCCATACCTTCACTATAGTAAACAGTGCTACAATGAACATCATTGTGCTAGTGGTTTTAGTATGTCCTTGTTTCTGGACGATTGGGTAAATGCCAAGTAGTAGAATTGCTGGGTCATAGGGATGCTCTATGCTTAGTCTTTTGAGGACCCGCCATACTGCTTTCCATAGTGGTTGAACAAGTTTACACTCCCACCAACTGTGTAGTAGTGATCCCTCCTGGCCACATCCCCGCCAGCATTTGCTGATATTAGATTTCTTGATCATGGCCATTCTAACTAGAGTGAGGTGGAATCTCAGAGTTAGCCCTTGGATTTTTGAGACATGGTATTTCTATGTATCTGAGGATGGCCTTGAACTATCTATGCAGTCCAGGTTGGCCTTGAACTTACAATCCTCTTGCCTCAGCCACTTGAAATCTGGGATTAGAAGCATTTGCCACCTGCCCGGCTAAATTTAAAGTTTAAAATCTAACTGTACCATCAGAACCATGTTTTGGAATATTAACCTTAAAGCAGTTAGCAGATGGACTGAAGAAGACATACAGGCTTCTCTTCTCATTCAAAAGACATGAGATCGTAATAAGCAAGAAGCCAAAGTCTAAACAGAGTCAGGAGAAATCAGGGACTGACAACCTAGATGTGAAATATTAGTAGGAATCGAAGTGACTCATGTTGGATGCTGGGAGGAGGGAAAGCAACTCACAACACAGGAGAAACTGATCTGAACGGGAAGATATGAGCTTTGCTTTACTCAAATTAAGATAGAAAGTTCCAACTCAAACGAGTTGCACTAATGAGTGCACATGCACCCAGGCAAATGCCACCCAGTCCTGTGCAAAGTACTTCCAGAACTGTCCTGAATGTCATTTTTATCAGTGTTCACTGTAGCGTATATTTAAATGGGTTAACAGTTGGCACTTACAGATGTCCAATTATAGGGATTTTTTTTTTCACAGCCACAGATCCACATTTCAGTAGTACTCAACAGAGGCCACATTCCTTTCTCTTTGTGGTCTCAGGAGAGAAATCGCCTGAGACTCCGCACTCATGTAAGTAAAAGCCTAGCATTGT
This sequence comes from Megascapheus bottae, assembly GCF_031878675.1. NCBI lineage: Eukaryota > Metazoa > Chordata > Mammalia > Rodentia > Geomyidae > Megascapheus > Megascapheus bottae. The sequence goes on from NC_143509.1 coordinate 55,601,647, forward strand.
TCTATTACTACATCCTGTTCACGTGAGTGTGTCAAAGTATTTAACAGGTCTGCCAGAACATAGCCCCTGCCCTGGAGAGCTTTCTGTGGACATTAAATATTTAGACAATGATAACCTAATAGGAGGAAGGTCTCCTGGGACTATTCAAATCTAGATTGACTATATACAAAACAATACAGTTCCAAGTTTTAAGTACTAAGTGTACTTACTTGATAATTAGGCCCATCAAACTGAATGTATGACTCAATATCTATTGCTAGGATTTTGGTACAACTTACTTGTATGAAATAATTGTGCTTGAGCATTTAAGGTGTATGCTCCTTTCTTCTCCCTCTCTCCCTCTCCCTCTCCTCTCATCCCCTTCTTTTCCTCACTCCTTCCTGCCCCTCTTTTTACTAGTACAAAAAAAGATAAAATAGATAAGTAAAGAAATAAAATATTGTGTCAAATTCCTTACCATGGATAAAGCTGACACTGCAGTGTAGTGAGACCTGGATTAGGAAGGCAGCTCTTCCCTTTGCCCATAGCATTTGTTTTCATGACAGACACCTGGCACATGCTCTACTTGTGGCAGTTGAAGAAGTCAAGACCCTTGTATTGGCAAGAAGAGGTGATAGACCGAGGGATGGCCCATGAGAGTACGCATGTGTGTAAGGACAGAGGGCATGTTGCACGATCTCAGTACAGCTAAAAAGGAAATGCACTGCAGGATGACCTGTATAGTAGCCATGTATATGTGAGTGCATGCACTATAATCTTCAGTACTACACTGGCAAGAAGAGAGAGATACCTGTGGTGGGAATATGTATACACACAGGTGCAGGTATGTATGAGTATGTGTTGATGTAGTACAGATTTCAGGATGAGGAAGGGTTGGTGATACATCTGTAGATGGTCTGTTGTGCATGTGAGTGTGTGAATGTATGAACATATATGTGCATTTGTGTGTGTGTGTGTTATGTGTGTGTGTATACATGCAGATATGTGCTTACTGAGTCTTCCTTACTGGCTCCATTTAGGCCTCAACTTCAAACTCCATCTTGGCTCCATAGATTTCTAGTACTACCAACTCAGATGATTAGCATTAATTTAAAGCTGCATACCTCCTTTCACACGCCAAAATAAATATGAAGAAATCCCAGCAGGAGTGAAAACCAAACAAACAAGGTAGCAACTCTACTCTCAAACTTGTCAGGGAACCCTTGCAGGGCCTGTGGAGGGCTATGTTCTCTGTATAATCAGATGTCTGTACTGGAAAGTTTTTGGGTACCAGACATCAGTCTCCATTGGGAAAATGGGTGTCATTAATGCTGGCTCTATGCACAATTCACAATTGTGCCCAAATGATCACCAGCTGGTAATGGAGGCCATAGCCATGCTCAGAATGTCTACAAAAGAACTTCTCTTCTATCAGCAAGACAGGACTTCTTTCTCACACACTATCTTATCTGTTCCACTTATGTATATAGGTTTAGAAGAATTCTAATGTGTTTCTGAAAAGTAAAAGGCTGGAGTCTCTTTCGTCTCCATGAGGCTTAAAAGTGGTGTGGATTCCCCTGAAATGACCCTGTGAGAGATAAGGCCCAGCGCGTACCATTTAGAAAGTCCCTCTGTGTTTCTAAGACTTGGTTGATGTCCTGCACCCATGCCTGCTGGATGTCTGAATTGGCTGCTTGCAGAATGACCCTCTCAGAAGTTTCTCTGTTCATGAGTGCAAATTTGCAGGGGTCATTGTCCACATTCTCCTCCAGGACCAAGTAATTCATCTGAAAGAAAATGAGTTGATCTTTTTCATAGTTATCTAGTTTTAAAAAGTCAGCAATAAATTACTCTACTTTAAAAAGAATTTTTTAAAAAGTTGTGCTGGTACTGGAGCCTTTTTTGCTCAAAGATGGTACTATACCACTTGAGCCATACCTCCACTGCTGTCTTTTTGCTGGGAGATAAGAGTATCATGGACTTTTCGGACCTGGCTGACTTTGAACTATGGTCTTCAGTTCTCAGACCCCTCAGTAGCTAGGATTATAGCTGCGAGCTACTGGTGACCAGCTGTACCTGAAAGTCTTTTTTATTCTTTCTTTCTTTTTTTCTTTTTTGTCAGTCATGGGGCTTGAACTCTGGGCCTGGGCGCTGTCCCTGAGCTCTTCAGCTCAAGGCTACCACCCGACCCCTTGAGCCACAGCGCCACTTCTGATTTTCTGGTGGTTAATCGGAGATAAGAGTCTCATGGGCTTCAGTGCCCAGGCTGGCTTTGAACTGCGATCCTCAGATCTCAGCCTCCTGAGTAGCTAGGATTACAGGCATGAGCCACGGTGCCCGGCTATACCTGAAAGTTTTTATTTGAGGATAACTTCCAAAATCTTGCCTTAGATCTGTCAGTGAATATTCTTTGGGCATTGGCAGGATCATGCTGGAGACTGGCCCTCAGCCTGTCACAGCTGCTCCTTCAGCCTTCACAATGGCAAATCATTTAGGCTGAAAGATGCCAAGGTCCTGGGTCCTCTCCACCCTACTAGAGGAAGGCAGCTCTGAGAGACTGGCTCTTCCCATAGAGCCCTTACCTTGATGCTCCTCTTGAACATGTAGCCCGGGGTGAGGGAGCCCTTCCTGAGCAGTTCACTGAAGATGACGATCTGCTCAAAGAGGAAGACACGTCTCTCCTTGGTCCGGGACTGCAAGCCAGCATCTAGCTCAATCACATAGAATGTGTCCTGCTGCAGTAGCTTGCCCTGGGCAGTCAGGGTTCCCTGACAGAGAGAGAGGCCCAAAATAGTCAGTGAGAAGATGGGAGATGGCTTCAGCCTTCTCAGGTCACATGATCTTCCCCTCTGGGATGTGAGCAACAGCTAAGACACACCAAGAGTCTTGGGACTCTAGTAAGACAATGAATTGAGATCCACCCACATGGCTCAGGGACACCACAGTCCCTATTCATGTAAGGGCTCTGGAGGGACACAGAAAGGAAGAGATGGAACCACAAAACAAACAAACAAACAAACAAAACAGCTCCAGAAAAATCCAGAGGAAAATGGAGTTTTTACACTAAAAGGGAATTGCAAATTACCTTGGATATTCATTTTTTTTTCAAGTACAAAAACAGAAGGTAGGTGATACTTGGAGCTAGAAGTAGCCTTTCAGCCCTCTTAGCTTGGCACACTGTACCTATTTGGTTCCCTGGTTGGTATGAGCCAAGGACCTGGGGTGTCTTCATGGTCAAGAACCTAGAACCAGTCTATAAGTCAAGGGTGGTAATGCAGGGAGGCTCTCAAATAAGCTGATGAGTCGGGGGCCCTCTCTTTGTCTATTGTTTAGGATGGGATATGTTGAAGTCTTAGTTTCTCGTGAAGATCAGCAGGTAAAGTTAGGGACACTACTGACAGGCCTGCTGATTTTATAAACTGGAAGATATTTTTCCTGTGTCCTGTGATCCTTCTTAAAATGACTCTAGCTACCCTGGTACCATGTGTTACATGTTATTCATTGCGGGTGGTAGAGAATATTTGCTTTGCCAGTTTCTAATGAGACTTTCAGAAACATCTTTGAAGGGAATGAATACCATACCTAACAAGTCTTCAAAGAAACTATTAGAATCCCTTGCTTTTTTTTTCTATTGTTTTGCAATAAGACCCTGACACCTCAGAGAGCAATCAAAATGCCTCCACTGAAATGCATTCTTTAGTACAAACATTCCTGCATGTGATACCTAATCCCAAACATTACCTGGTTGGGAGGTCATTTTTCTTTTGTGTGTTCTTGAGAAATGCCTGCCCTCTGCTTAGATCATAGTGCCTTACAGCTAAGGTCAGGAGCCAGACAGGCTTATCTCTATTCTGGTCCAAAGTTAATATTAAGCCAATGACCAGCTAGCCAGGAAAGCTCTACGAGTTCTATTAATATTACACAAGAACCTGATCGTGGGGCATCGGCAGCTGGTGCTGCAGGAAAAGCCAGGAAAGAGGGGAAATGGGAGCGTCTCCTTGTCCAAACCCATGCATTTAGGGAAGTGATATTCCCAATAGGAAGGTTCTCAGTGGCTTTATGAAAAAGAAGAAAACGATGCCTTGATTTAAAACAGAAAAGAAGCCGGTCAAGGGTAGCTCATGCCTGTAGCCTGTAAATCCTAGCTACTCAGTAGGCTGAGAGTTGGCTAATGGTTTGAAGCCAGCCAGGGCAGGAAAAGTCTATCTCTTATCTCCAATAAACTACTCTACAAAGCTGTAGCTCAAGTGGGAGAGTGCTTGACTTGAGCACAAAGAGGCTGAGTTCAAGGTAGAGAAAGAGAGAGAGAAAGAGAGAGAGAGAGAGAGAGAGAGAGAGAGAGAGAGAGAGAGAGAGACGGGAGGGAGGGAGGGAGGGAGGGAGAGAGAGAGAGGGAGAGAGAGAGAGAGAGAGAGAGAGAGAGAGAGAGAGAGAGAGAGAGAGAGAGAGAGAGAGAGAGAGAAACGGCACACTCCTGGGTGTTGCCTTATGTGGACACACACATGCACTTGAACTCTCTTAAGTCAGAGAGCACAAACCAATGTCCTTCCTCCTGTCAGCAGTCAGTTCCTGCAGAGACACAGAGAAAGCCAGGCCAGACTCAAAGCATGGGGGGGGGGCCTTCAAGGTTGAAGAGCAAGAGGGAGTACTTTGCTCACAATAGCCTCAGCCTTGGAATAATTATAAAGGAAAACCTATAAAAATCCCTTCAGCAAGCTAGACCCAAAGGAACATAGGCTCAATGGTTTCCCTCATTTGTAATAATTAGTACACATCTAGGACTCACCTAGCAGAGGATTACAATAGCTCAAAACCTAGCTAAATAAGGTCATATAGGATGAGACTAAATGAAAGGATGCCTAGGATATGGAAACAAGAGCTTTATTTTGTGTGATTGTTGTTCTTAATGTACTATACTATTTCTCTTCTCTTTTTTTTTGCCCTTATGGTTAATCTCATATTGTTATTGTATCTGACTTTGTTACCTGGTATATTATGTATACGTTTATTTGTTTATTGGAAATAGGAAAGGGAAGGGGGTTAAACAAGATGATTGGGAGGGATGGTGGGGGAGGGAAATGGTGACAAAAACATGAGAAGAGGTATCAATGTGTGCGAAGTAATGCACCTACTACTGGCTGAATGTAACTGTAACCCCTCTATACATTATCCCAACCAAAAAAAATCTGTTCAGTAGGAAGGAATCACTCATGAGCTCAACATTCATTAATTGGAAGTAACTGCTTAAACTAATACTTTAGATCTCTCTTGGAGAGCCAGGAATCTATGAAAACCAACAGCCATGAAGCCTCCCCCTTCCCCGTCCAGTACCTATCACAACAAAGCATGAAAGCCTTAATGGGCCCACAGGACAGGCTTGGAAAGGCAGGGAAGACAACTCAAACTGAATATAATATCTTCTAAGTTTACTTACTACCTCCTTAAATCTCTACTAGTTTATTTCTAGGTGTGTATGTGTGTAAATTATTAATTATTACAATGTTTAGGAATCCTATCTTTCCAAAAACATGAAATAGTAAGTTGCAGAACTAATGGGAAATAGGATTATCTTCCTGCCTGTAACAGTTATCAATTGCAATTTTATCATACTAATATTCAAAATGCAATTTTGACATGAACTAATTTATGACATAAACTAATGACAGTCACACAGTGAGTAGAAATCAGGAAAGTGAATTTGTTCTCCCAAGTTTCACTGCTAGGAAAGGAAGAATGATCCCCATCCTTCCCCACTGTAAGAATGTGACCTTACTGGAAGTTGGAAGATTGAGCCTTAACAGACTATGACTGATATTCTTATCAAAAACATGAATAACTTGGATACAGGTTCATCCAGAAGGAAGGTGATCTGGAAATGTAGGGAGAAGACTGTGAGAACAGGAAGGTGTCACAGGTAAGTCAAGGGACAAGGCCAGGAATGGGTCCTTCCCTTGTAGGTCTCAGGAGAAACCATCCCTGACAATACTTTGATTTCAGATATCTAGTGTTCAGAACTGAGACACACTTTTGTAGCTTAAACTGTCCAATTTATGGTACTTTGTTATTGTAGCCTGGGGAACTAGTATGTTTACTTAAGCCAAAATCCTTGGGACATCTAGCTATTTCCCTTCAGATTTTATTCCTTTCTTCAAAGTGACAGGAATGTGTGCTGTGATGGTTTAGAGTTTTAGATGTTCAGTACCTTAAAAATTCAATCACTATACAAACCTGGTCAACAAAACTAACTTCTGAAAAAAAAAGTATTTATGCCTCACAGCCCTCCCCCGCCCAAATTCTCAGTCTATATGAAAGAGGGAAGAGGTCATTGTTGGATTAAACAATATAAAAGAACTATGGACCTTCCAACCTCCTTGGAATTCTAATTCCAGTTTGGACCAAGACCTCTGTTTCTGTCCTATCAGTGGACTTTCTAAATAGATGAAAGTCCCAGGCCTGTAAACCAGAGGGGTGGACAGAGTAGACAAGACACAGGACTTCAAAGGAAAATGTCTCAGGAGCCTGGACTCCTACTGCTAAGAGGAGAGAGGGCTCAGAAACATTCCTAAGGACTCACCTCAAAGCCCTGCAGGCGCCCCAAATTCATCATGTCATTGCAGCGTTTGGGAACAAGGCACATTAACTCCACAGCTTTCTGTGAGGAAAGACAACAGTCACTCAGAAAGGGGCATAGGAATCAGCTGGAAACGCAGGGCAGGAAGACAGGAACCTCTCACCTCTTACTCTAGGAGGGGACATCAGTTGTCAGCCTATTCTCTGAGGACTGGGAGAGGTTTCTTTTTTAATGGGGGGGGGGCAGGGCTGGTGGCCATCTTCACAGGCTTCCTTGCCATTAGTGATCCACATATAGAGGGAATGTCACTCAGCTCATCCTTTCCTACCTCCGGGATTTTGCTTATTTTCCTTTCTTGTTTTTTCTATTTTATTTCCTTTCTTTTTCTTTCCTTTCTTATTTCTAGTCTGCCCAAGTGACAGCCTTGCCTGGTTTTAGAAATATTAGAGGTTTTGACCTAAAATAACCTGTCAGAATGGCTGCAACCTCTTTGGCTTAAAATAATCCCCAGGGTGGCACAAAGATTTTCACTTAGGGGGTAATCCTCCTGTGTGTATGTGTGTGTGGGGGGACTCTTTGTATGGTTGAATGCAATTTCACCCGATCCCTGAAGGATGTAAAGGGGTCAGATACTACCCTTTTTTGCTACAGGTCACCTAACGCCACCAGAATTCCAGCGGGGTTAAGTTCATGGCTAGCCTCGGACAGAATTCTCAAATTCTAACCAAGTTCTAGAAAACACTCTGTGCTGATTAGCATTCACTATTCATTACACTTTTGAGTTTAGAGGGAATTATCCTTCAGTCCTCCAAGACAATCTTATTTATCCCTTTAAAGACAAAATCATATTGGCATGGTTCCTAAGAACAGCAAGCATTACAAGCAGAAACTTACCTCAATATCCACACACTCCAAACCAGCCTTCTCACTGTATCTCAGGAAGTCCTGGGAAGCAGAGAAGGGCAAAATCAGCTAGTAAACTAGTCACAGAGTTAGAAGGAAAAACTTACCATAAAAATGCAACAATAAGCCAGGCACGGTGACTCAATGACTGTAATCCTAGTTACTCAGGAGGCTGAGATCTGAGAATTGCAGTTCAAAGCCAGCCTGGGCACTAAAAAGTCTATGAGACTCTAATCTCCAATTAATCACCAGAAAACTGAAGTGGCACAGTGGCTCAAGGGGTTGGGTGGTAGCCTTGAGCTGAAGAGCTCAGGGACAACGCCGAGGCCCTGAGTTCAAGTCCCATGACTGGGAAAAAAACAAAACAAAACAAGAAAAATGCAACAATAACCCAAAAGGTTTTCCTTCCCAGTAGAGGTGGCAATTGTTTATAGTAATTGCGCAATAAAATTATGAGTCATAGTAGATATAATAATATTGAGAAAAACCACAGAATATTCAAAATTTCAAAGCTAGGTAAGAACTGGGTCAAAGGAAATGGGGGAGTAAGTTAAGACAGGATCTCTTTTATTCAGTCCCATGTTTCCAGAAGAAATATCAACTTAAGCGATTTAAAATATAATAAAGGGCGGTGGCTCACAGCTATAATCCTGATTAAGAGGTAGGATGAACACAGTTTGAAGCCAGCTTGGGAAGATCTAGTATGAAACCCCATCTTGAAAATAAACTAGAAGCAAAAGGACTGGGGCTTGGCTCAAGTGGTAGAGCACTTGCTTAGCAGGTGCAAGGTTTTGGGTTAAATCCCAGTACCAAAAAAACAATAAATAAAAATTTTAGGTAGTCCTCGTCGAACATTTCTGGAAACTTCCCTTCTTTTCTCCCTTCTTTTCCACTCTGATTTTATGTTATTATTATTTTTTGGTTTTTAAAGGTATCAACTCGGACACTATAAAGTAAGAAGTTAATTGAAGGAAGAAAATCAAATAACAAGCAACCTTCAGAGCAGAAATGAGAGCCATGCAATTTTTCTGGGCACACAGTTGACAGAGTGACCAGCAGATGAGGTAAAAGTTACTCCTGCCACAGCATTTTGGGGTCCCTCAGAACTAGGGTGGAGATAGAATCAGAGCAAAAGTTCACTAGCTCTTGCCTGAGGAGATGCTTCTCTAGCCTGGACTTAGGTTCTTAGCTTCTTACCTTGAGGAGCAACTGGTACTTTGTTATTCTCTGAATAGGCTTGATAAGGAAGTCACTAAGTGTCAGTCTTTGATTTATCTCCTGTTTTACCTCCTAAAACATAAAAAAGGTATGTCAGAAACAAAGCTAAGAATAATTAAGAGCACAGATGGCAGGCCTTCATGTTTTCCAGAAAAGTTTGAGAATCCTTAAACTACACAAAGCACACAACTGAGCATAGCACTGCTCATTTGTCATGCACAGTGCATGACTGGTGCCATGGCCTTCAAGACAAGTGCTGTCAGAGAGTGGTCCTGGGAGACAATCTGGAACAGGCACTTTGTCCTCTCTTGCTCTAGGGCACGGTCAGGAAAGAAGGTGTTCCCCTAGGATAAAACAGCCTTGCAGGGACCAGGAGTTTGGCCTAGTGGTAGAGTGCTTACCTAGCATGCACAAAGACTCGGATTCCATTCTCGGTACCATATACATAGAAAAAACCCAAAGTGGTGCTGTGGCTCAAGTGGTAGAGCTCTAGCCTTGAGAAAGTTCAAGGACAATGCTCAGGCCTTCCAGTCCCAGGACTGGAAAAACAAACAAGCAACAACAAAAAAAGCAGCCTGTAGATACAAAGCTGGGCCCTAAAGTCACCTCTAAGGAAGGGTGTTGCTTCTCAGATCAACAAAGCCAATCCTTTCAGGCTGGAACAATCGCCCATAGTTGGAGGTATTGGACAACACCTCTGGGAAGAAAAGCAGAGACTACAGGTGACTGTAGTTTCTTAAACAAGGGAAAGACCCTTAGCAAACAGTCCTAGTGGGCTGGTGAGAAAGTGTGGGCACAAGTCTGCTTGCAAAGGACCAGAGCTCCTGGTATTGAGCCAAGAATCAAATGACTCTGTTGAGGCATGGAATTCTGCCACGTAGGGTCAACAGTGCTGGGTGGCAGGTGCCTATGCACAGATATGGACACACCTTGTATATGTCTGAACATTTCCCCCAATTATTCAGCAAAGCCTGAGCAGCTTACCTCAAAGTAAGCATCGTACTCAGCCACGATGTACTCGGAGCGTGGCTTGTTCTGGCAGTACCACACGTAGATGTGCAGCTTCCGCTCCTGACACAGACAGGGAGGGAACAAGGAGGAAAGATACCAGTTAGTCAGGTCCATTGGTAACTTTCACTCATCCCTAAACTACTGAGCTGGCTGGACAGGGAAGACCAAGAATCATCTTCCAAGGCAATGAATTAAGCAACAAAGACAAAGTAAGTATAGTAGGCAAGAATCTACTTTTCAAGGAGGTTAAAAAATTCCAGACTGGGGGCCGGGAGTTTGGCCTAGTGGTAGAGTACTTGCTTAGCATGCACAAAGACCACAGGTTCGATTCTTTGGTACCACATACATAGAAAAAGCTGGACGTGGTACTGTGGCTCAAGTGGTAGAGCTCTAGCCTTAAAAGCCCAAGGACAGTGCTCAGGCCCTGAATTTAAACCCCAGGATTGGCAAAAAAAAAAAAAATCCAGACTGTCAAGAGGGTTAAAAAAATCCTCAGAGAGAGGCAAGAAGGCAGTCAAGTTCAGGAAGAGCAGAAAAGAGAAGAAATTTAAGAATGTACATGAGAAGTAGAGCAGTGGTGGTTCAACCTGTCATGCTAAGCTACTCAGGAGGCTGAGATATGAGTATCATAGCTCAAGATCAGCTTGGGCAGATAAAAGCCATGAAATTCAAAGCAGATGGTTTATATGTATGAAAACAGAAAAACAAAACCTGTTAAAATTATTTTAGGGGGCCAGGAGTTTGGCCTAGTGGTAGAGTGCTTGCCTAGCATGCATGAAGACTCAGGTTCGATTCCTCAGTACCACATACATAGAAAAAAAAGCCAGAAATGGTGCTGTGGCTCAAGTGGTAGAGCTCTACCGCTGAGAAAGTCCAAGGACAGTGTTCAGGCCCTGAGCTCAAACCCAGGACTGGCAATAAATAAATAAATAAATAAATAAATAAATAAATAAATAAAAAAAATTAAATTAAATTAAAAAATATTTTAGGAAAGGAGAAGGGAGAATGATAAAAGGGTGAGATTGATTGGGACACATTGTATACATCAGTGGAAATGTCATATTGAAATCCCCTTCTGTATAAGTAGGCCTGCTAATAATAATAAAAAAAAAAGGATGCATATGAGGAGCCTGGAGAGTGGGAGAAGGCAGACAACTAGGGTGACACTCACATGTTTAATAAACAGCTGGGCCAATCTGTCTTGCTCTTGGATGCATTTTTCCAGTTCTGCCAGGAAGAAACTAAAAAGAAAGAGGGATAAGAAAAAGGAAGCAACACTGTTCAGAGCTGTTATCATCTCAACGAGCAAGTTCCCTTCAAGCTCTGCCCTTTAGTTACAATAAAGGAAAAAGACTCATAGACACAGACCTCTGATTTTAGGGCAGCATGAATACTTACTCTTTATGCCAGTCATAAATCTGGTGAATATTTCCAAACACAATTTTATCCTTCCCTCGCATATCCTCTGGGACTCCCTTCTCTTCTATTCTCTTCATGAAACCCTGCAGCAGCAAAGGCAATGGTCAGGAGAAAGTGTTCTGGGCCAACCCTACACCAAATGACACAAGTGCCATTGTGGTTTCTCCTCCTCAACTAGGATTTTGACCTTGGGCAGAGGGAGGGATGAAATTTCTTAGAAGTTTCTAGGCTCCTGTCTTTGTCTCCACACTCCTTAAGAAAGTAAAACAGGGTGTAGCTCTGGAAGAAAATTTGTTTAGTATATGTAAAGGCCTGGGCTCCACCCCATACTTCAAATATATGCAAATACATCTATCTATCTATCTATCTATCTGTCTGTCTGTCTGTCTGTCTGTCTGTCTGTCTATCTATCTATCTATCTATCTATCTATCTGAAAGGAAGAGAAACAATCATTTTTGCTTCTCTTTTCTCTGAGTCCTAAAGTAGTCATATTGTTAAAGACTCAGATGTGTTAGTGATGATTCGCTAATACTGTTAGCTATTACATTAATTTGTAATTTCAGCTTTCAAATCAGGTTTCAAGGCTGCACACACAGCATGTATCAGTGTGTGACAGATGAGAGCATCCAGGCAACAGGCTGCCTAGAACTTCTCATCACGCCGATGTCCGACTTGCCAGGATAGCAGTTTCTCAATCTCCAGATTCCCCAGCCCTCTACTACCCCCTCCACCTGCCCCCAGCCTGTTGCAGGGGCCAAGTGTTTCCATCCCTCATTGGAAGTAATAATAACCACCCACAAGCCGAAATTCAGGTCCTCTGTAGGCCAGGATTTTTCATCCAAGGTTCAGGATAGGTAAACATAAAATCCAAGTCAGCAGATTTCATAGACTGGTCTTATGGGTGACTGGAACTGGCAGGCACTTTAGACATTAGGAATTCAGTGTTTATACTGAGTATTCTTTCTTTAAAAATGACTAACAAGCTGGGTGCCAGTGGTTCGTGGCTATAATCCTGGTTACTCAGGTGGCTGAGATCTGAGGATCCAGGTTTGAAGCCAGGTAGAAAAATCCATGAGACGCTCATCTCCAATCAGTTACAGGAAAAGCTGGAAGTGTCACTGTAGCTCAAGTGGTAGAGCATTAGCCTTGAGTAAAAGGAGCTTAGGGATCGAGCCCAGGCCCAGAGTTCAAGTCCCAGGCCAGGCAAAAAAAATTTGAAGAAAAACCCCTAACTATAGGGTTCTATGTCATATAAGTTATCCATTTCATTTGTGAGGCCTTTTCTCTCAAGTGTAGAAGTTCTTACTGTAAGGTAAATTCTGTGGATATGCATCAAGGTGATTCGTAACTGTGGACCAATCACTCTTTTTTTTAATATTGTTTTTTATTGTAATTAATAAAAGGGTTACATTATATTCACCAGATAGAAGGAGCATTACTTCACAAACATTGATACCCCTTCTCATGTTTTTGCTCCATTTCCCTTCCCCCACCCCATCCGACCAGTCACTCTTATTGGTGGCTTTATTCTTGTTATTAAGTAGGTGTATAAAGAGGTTATCTTTTTCTTTGTCTTTTTTTGGTAGGAATGGTTTGGGTTTTTTGTGTGTGTGATTTTTGAACTGAGGGCCTAGGTGCCGTCTCTGAATTTTTGTGTTCAAGGCTTTTGTGTTTAAGACCACTTGAGCCACAGCTCTACTCCCAATTTTTTGCTGATTAGCTGGGATAAGAGTCTCAGATTAACTCAGATTAACTGGAAATAATTGTCTCAGAAAAGTTCCTGCAGGGATGACTTCGAACTATAATCTTAGCTCTCAGCCTCCTGAGAAATTAGGACGATAGCCATGAACACGAGTGCTAGGCTTTGTTTTCTTGGTAGTGGGTAGGCCCAAGATTTCACTAGAAGTAACTTGAATGTGTCCATGGTGGTCACAGCACTGAACAGTATATGTCTGCATGGTGAACTACCAAATAAATAAATACCACTAAAAACAAAAGGAAGTGGCTTTGACTCTAACCAAGAGTTTACTGTAACATTTGGGTCTCTACATCCCTCTAAATATCTTTAAATGGTTCAGAGGGAAAAGGAAAAAGAAAGCTTACATCAAGTTATATCATCTTTATTTTTATTTCTGCAAATACCCTGACAGAGGAGAATGGCATACCTATGAAGTTAAAGCACCCCTGACCCATTCACTTACCTCTACCACAATCCCCAGGTCCTTGACATAGTCTTTCTCTGTCTGTACCAGTTCATTCAGCACAAACCTTGGAAGGAAATTAAGGACAGTGAGGGCCCCTCTCCACCTCAGGCAAGAAATCTTCACACTCAAGAACCCAGGAAAATGGCTTAGGCACTTTATGAAAAGACCAGCCCAACACACTCACTTAACACTCAGAAAGATTCTTTGTGGTACTCTTTGGATGGGAGATCTCATTGAAGATTGGAGGGCAAGAGCCCAGAGATGGCTTTTCTGAATGACACTGAGAGAAGGCCTCTCATTGCCTTGTAATTTCTTTCTAATCTTTATGTACTTTCTCCCTTTAAAGACCACACAGACATGGAACAGAAACAATGACAAGTACTTTGGCAAAATGGGTTCTGAAAGCTTTGAGGTCAAGAGATTAACAGAAAACTTCAATTCCTTCATTTTGGCTCCATTCTTCACTTAACAACAGGTTAAGCCTTTAAGTCCTCAGACATGTAGCTATGAAGTGAAACTTTCATATTATAGAATTTGCAGTTATGCAGTTAGGTAGGAACCCACACTAACCAGCATGGAAAAATTTCCCAGTCAAGGCCAGAAAACATTCCACACTCAAGGACTTTGAATGGGGGTACTACTTACCCAGCAGGAGGGACTAAATATGGACACTTGTTTTCTTTGTTTCTTTGTTCATTATTCTTCGCTGTTAAGAGCACTGAACTACATGTTACTTATCTCATGCTTATAACAAGGGTCGGGATTATAAAGCTCTATTTTCTTTTTTTTTAAAGCTCTATTTTCTCTAAATGAAAATAGTGAGATGGCGACGAGTGCTTGTGGCTCATACTTGAATTCTCAGGAGGCTGAGATCTGAGGACTGCCTCTTCAGATTCAACTAGGACAGGAAAGTCTATAAGACCTTGTCTCTGATTAACAAGCAAAAATGTAGAAGCAGAATGATGGCTCAAGTGGTAGAGTGCTAGTCTTGAGTGAAAAGTTAAAGGAGACCATCTAGACCATAAGTTCAAGCCCAAGTATGGCACATAAAAACAAGTAGTGAGATGAAGAGATTAGGTGACTTGACTTGTCCAAGATCATAAAGTGAGTGACATGAAGTCAGGACTTGAACCAAGCTGTTAAGAGATGAAAGGCTGTTTCATTCACTGGAGCCCACTGCCTGGGGAATGGCTCAATGGGTTTTCTGAAGTTCCTGAAGCCTCAGCCTCCTTCTTCAGTCTGGACAGTCACAAAACACTATGGTTATACAAAGAGCAGAGGGTGCTGTGTGGTCTACTGGAGTCTGACTCTTATCTAATTTGAAAGGGTTTGCCTAGAACCACACAAGTATATTTTTTGGGCCAAAAATGCAGAAGGGATAAAGTTCTCAGCTGTCAAAGAAGGGCCCTCGTACTGGGCTTATAACTGTTTTGAACCCAGGAAACAATTCATCTAAAATTCTTGCTCTGTTCAGCACCGAGAAGCCAACAAATCCCAGGGGTCTGGGGCCTCCAGGCATGCGGGAGGAAGCCAAGGAACACATGCATCTTTATCAGCATGCCCAGCTTTTCCAACTGGCTCCCTCCTTCTAACACACAATCATGTGTCTCAGGCCACAGGAAGGAACTGGCAAGGCCAAATAGAAGCATTCTGATATATCTTTAGCATGATCCAAGCATTGCTTGAAAGAGAGTGGTAAAATAAAAGCCACAGGAAAATGAGAGTGGGAATTTGGAACTGGGAGGGTCCTGTGGAGAAGAGGCCCAGGCCTCTGTCAGTCTCCAGGCATTATTTTTATCCTCACTTGTTGGAGGATGGGTGCTGCCTATGGTTTTCAGGCTTTAGGGGAGGGAACTGCACTGGGTGTTTCTAACTGACCTTAGTACATCGTTTTGCTTTAAGGATGGAAAGTATCTGGAGAGATGAGGATACACTGAAAGCTGATTCTGAAAAGTTACATCAGAGATTTAAATACACCCATCTCAAAGTGGCACAAAGTTACTTGCCAAATGGACTGATAATAAAGCAATTCTTTTCCATGTTCACTTTTTATGAGAGTTACTTAGAAATAAATGTTATTTTTTGGTTCAAGTGAAATTCTTGGATCTGTAAGGCTAGGCCCACTTCTAGTAGCTCTCATTCACAATGGTCAGGAATAGTAGTTCTCCCACAGAAAATCCTTCAGGACCTTAGTACTGGCTGTTTCCTCTGAAAGAACACTTTTCCTTCATGGCTAATTTCTTCTGGTCTTTGTGCAAATGTCAGAATCATTTCAAATGACAGCATGGCCTTATCTACACTTCTGATCTCTGGTACATTGCCCAATACACTGCTTATCTATTTTGTTTGTGTGGTTTCTCCCACTAGAATGTCAATCTGCCCTGACAGAAAGACTACCTTTTGTTTGTCTGTCTTATCCACTGATGGGACATAATAGCTGCTCAACAATACAAGTTGAAAACAAGTCCATTCTCAACATTTTTCCTTCTTTGGACCACTGGCTGTTTGCTTTAATCTTTTGGAGGAAAGATTCAACTTTTAAAATTTAGCCCTTTCATGACCTACTTCTGTTTCCTGACTGAGTCTCAGTTTTCTGTACCACTGAGTCCCTGACCTTATACAGAACTTGGAATCAAATATCTATACTTCTATCATGGAATAAAGCACAACAGATTAAATACTAAGATACAGTTGGAGAATGAGTCCCTCTGCAGCTGGGTTTTCAGAATAGCTCAGGAAGTGGAGAAATGTAGGGTTGAGTAAAAATCAAATGAGAGAAGAGATGGATATAGCAAATAAAAATAGGCAGCAAACTTTTGATGCTTGCTGTATCGAAATCAGATCTTATCTTGTTTGGAAAGTGACTTAAATACTGCTCATAAGTCCATTCATTAAAAGTGGCAAGGGCAGTAACTGGCTTTGTTGAGGATCTCCTGCTACCTGACAGGTCACTTCCCTCATAAACACATTCAGCTCCCTTACAGAGACTTGGTTTAGCTTGGTAAAGAACATGGACACCTCCAGACACAGTAGCTCACTCCTGTAATCCTAGTTATTCAGGAGGCTGAGGTCTTAAATCGAGGTTCAAAGCCAGCCAGGGCACTGAAAAGTCTGAGAGATTATCTCCAATTAACTACCAGAAAACAGGAAGTGGTGCTGTGGCTCAAGGGGTAGAGCGGAAGCCTTGAGCTGAAGAGTTCAGGGACAACATCCAGGCCCAGAGTTCAAGTCCCATGACCCCCCCCCCCAAAAAAAAGAACCTGGACACCAGCTCCATCTCAATGTCACTAATAACCACTAGAGTTTGTGTATGTCTGTGCCTGTACTGGGGTTTGAACTCACACAGATATTTTGCTCTGGCTGGTGATCTACCATGTGAGCCACACCACTACTTCTAGCTTTTTGCTAGTTAATTGCATTGGGTTTTTCTGCCTGGACTGACTTTTGAACTAAGTAGCCAAGATTTAGGCACCTGGCATTGGATCAGCTTTGTGGAAGACCTATGAAATTTCCACCTTGGGGATGTATTTTTTAACCCCAAATTATATGAATCAAGTTATATGGGTTTCTCTCAAACACCCATGACATTTTGGGGACAGATATAAGGTAACAGAGTTTACAGGACACTGCTTCTCTCCTCTAAGAGGTAATAGGCCTACTTTGATGCCAGGCTCTTCCTGTGATGATTTACTTCCTAGGAAACAAAGTCCTACATGCTTAGAGCTTACATATTTCCCAGAAACAAAATGACCTGGCTTTGCTTAGTTGTCCTGATTTTAATGTCTGTGATCTGTATATCGGTGTTACACTGTACATATCTGATTCACCTTTACTTAGAAAGGATGAGATTAATGAAAATATAGTGCAAACACATAGACCCACTCACATACAGACACACAGACACACTCACACACCCCTGCACCAGGTTGGGATCTTAGGAGCCACTTACATCCTGCCTCTAAGGGCTTTGGCTTTCTGTTCTTCTTCCAGGTTTCTAGGAGGTGTGGGTGGGGTCATCCCCTCATTCAGGCAGCCTGTGGGGTCCTTCAAGCTCCCCCTGTAGGAGCCTCCTTCTAGAGTCTACAAAGAGAAGAATAAATAGCCTTAGACAATATATGCTGGGAAGTCACTTGGAAGCCATGCATCCTACCTGCCCAGCCTCTGCCTTCTGGGGAAGTCAGCACCCTAGATTGTTCTGATGAACTACAGGAGACCAGAGATGTCCACCCTCTTGTAGCAGAGCCCTGAATTGATGCCTGATCAGGGAATCAGAGAATGCTGGGCATCTTATGTGCAACCAACTGCCTAGATATGAACTTGTCACAGTAATTTATCTCTGGGTAAAGGCTCAGGAGAGAAAGCTAATAATTGCAATTCTACAGCTGAAAGGAGTTAAAAAAACAAATCAGTTACAGGACCATCAAATGCAACCTGGTAAGGGTAAAGGTAGACTAGGCAAAATAATGCTTTGCTAAACAAGCTACCATTTTTTTTTTTTTTTGCCAGTCCTGGGGACTGAAATCAGGGTCTGGGTACTGTCCTTGGACACTTTTGCTCAAGGCTAGTGCTCTGTCACACCACCACTTCCGGCTTTTTCTGAGTATGTGTTACCAAGGAATCGAACCTATGGCTTGGTGTATGCTAGGCGAGCACTCTACTACTAGCTACACTCCCAGCCATACAAGCTACAATTCTTTTGAAGAGAACACCAAGTGAGACATATTCAGGAAATAGCAAAAACAAAACAAAACCGAAAGTTAAAAGTTTGAGCCTTTTCCAAAGATATCTTTGCTAAGGTTATTTACCAGAGGCAATCTTTTATTTACGAGTCCTAATTTCTTCTAATTAAGGTGCTTCAGATTGAGTACCATAGTACTCTAAAAGGAGCCACGAGTTCCCTGAATTCTAATCCCAGATCTGCCAGTAACTGGGGAGCTAGCCGGAGGAGACATCTCAGATTATTTCATGCTTCTGTTTTGTCTGGTCTTCAACATCCTTTATCTTCCCTTTCTATATATTTCTAAGGAAAAAGATATGGTTGATAATTATACAAACTCTGTGCAAAGTAAAAAATGCTCTACAGTGTTGAGCTGTTTTCTCTGTGGACATCATTGATAATAATATACTCAAAATGGGCCCACTCGAACATTTTTGCAAGTGTTCTGGACAAAAGGAACAGTGATATTTAGCATTTGGCTATGTGAACTGGCAGAAGTAATGTGGACAGAAAGTAAGGCGAGAAAACAAGGTCAAGGTAGGGAACTATGGAACAAATAAGGGAACTAATCAAACTACCACTAATGTCTGCACTACGGAAGTCACTGCAGCTAAAAGGAAAGGCTTTGCCTAGTCGTCGTCGAAAACATTGATCCTGACATTGACGTCACAAAGTATCTCCAAATAGTAGGAACGAAAAAGCTGGGTCTTGAATGAGATACCCTTGGGAGTATCTGTCACAAGTTCTCTTAGCTGCTGTCATTCAACCTAGGCCAGGAGGAAGCAGGAAAGACATTGCTAGGAAAGGAAGTATAAGGCAAATGAGGGAAAAGAGGAGCTAGCATCTGAGGAAAGATGGAGAACGCTGAGACTTGAATCTCCAAACACTTCAAGCTGAGAAGAGAGCTGAACCTCCTCCCGCTCCCCCCTCCCACTCCATTTGATACAGTACATTCAGGGTCCCCAAAATGAATGTGGTACCAACACTAACATTGAGAAAACAGGGTCTTTCGGTTTGAAAGAGAAAATTTCCACTTGCCCACAAAGGTATTTACAGAACAAGTAATCAACCATGGGAGTTGTTATAGCCAGAGCAGCATATAGGCTAAAAATAAAGAAAGGTCGAGAAGGGTTTAGCTACATTTATAGATACAGGATCTGTAACCTGTTATTAAGGAAATTAAACTGTCTGGTGCTAAAGCCTGACAAGCCAGTGGACAAGCAGCTTTCCAGTGACATGTCCCCTGGTGCCATCATCAGAGACAAGCTCCCTGGCAGATGGACTCAGCTGGTGATGGGCTCCTCCCTCCCCCATTGGCCTGTTACAGCCTTTCTTCTGTGGTCCCACTGGCTGAACCAGAAAGCAGGCCTACTCTCTGCCTTCAGGGCCTAGCCTTGGCAAACGGAGGTTGGTGTGGTCCATTCCCAAGCATCTTCAGAATAAAGGACCTCAGAGGATTCCAAAGTGTCGTGCTAGAAGTCAGTCCTATATCCTCTTGTCTTATATAAAAGGTTCTCCAAGCAAATGTTCTTCAAGCAAAGAAGCTCATGGATACCAACATCCAAGGATGCTCAGGTCTCTTATAAAATGGCTGAGTGTTTGCATATAATCTTTGCTCATCCTTCTATCTACTCCAAATCACCTCATTTCTTATTATATCAACAATGTAAATGTTGTATATGTCATTTTTATACTGTTTTGTCTAGGAAATAATGACAAGAAAGCAACAACCTGTACACACTCAGCAGGATGCATCTTTTCAAATATTTTTTGGTTGAATCCTCAGATTTGGGAGTAGTAGATACGGAGGCCAGTTATTTTGAGAAATGGAAAGGACTTTATTGCATATAGAGATGGAAGGACATTCCAGACAGGATGATGCTATGAGAAAGGCCATGGGGTGAAAGCCCATGAGGTGGCCTGGGGGCTGGCTAAGTAGAATAGAGCATGTGACAGAAAGGGACTGACAAGTTGTTATGTGTTAGGTAGCTGCAATGAGTGGGAACTAGAGAAAGAAGAGATGAGGAGTCAAAACAGAGTTCTGGAGAGGTGTGCAGAGACTAAACCTGAAGGAGTCTTTGTACATGGCATTGAGAAGAAACTTTACTTTCTAAGACCAATGACAGGAGTTTAAATAGGGTAGTAACATACTGGATTTAAGTTAGAAAGATCAGTCTTAATATTCTAAAGACTTTTTCATGACTTGGGAAACTGTATCCAATAGGATAGAAAAGGAAGAGGACTTAGATTGTAAAAGGATCTGAAAGAAAACACATCAAAATTTCAATAATGAATATGTCTAGATAATTCTGATGATTATTTATGTTTATATTCTTGTTATTTTCCCCAAACTTAACTAAATGAGCATATTTCTTTCTTTCTTTCTTTTGTTTTGGTCAATTGTGGAGCTTGGACTCAGGGATTGGGTGCTATCCCTAAGCTCTTTCATTCAAGGCTAGTCAGTGCTCCACCACTTTGAGGCACAGCTTCACTTCCAGTTTTCTGGTGGTTAGTTGGAGGTAAGTCTTATGGACTTTCTTGCCAGAGCTGGCTTTCAACTGTCAGATTATAACCTCCTGAGTAGCTGGGATTACAGTTGTGAGCCACTGGCACCTCACTTGCATAATTGTTATTAGTCAGAAAAGAACTATTTAACAGCTGGTTTTGCTTTTCTTTAAAGGGAAGGCATTTTTCTTGTAGTTATGTAGAAGAGATATCAAACTTGTATGTGTCAACAATCCAGGGCAAAGGTTAGGAACTCTGTAAAGAAAAGGTTCTGTGCTTGATCTCAAAGTCTGATGCAGAATAGGGATCTTGGAATTTATTGAACATGTAACTCCTGAAGAGAAAACAAGCATTGTCTCATGAGATAACAGGTAAGTCAGCTGCTCCAGCACCATTCATCAAACCAGCTAACCATTACCTTTTAGCTGCTGCTTCTGTTATAACATTTTCCATATCATCCCCCATATCATCAGGAGGCTAGTATGTCCTATAGAGAGGATGTAGAGGTAGAAGTTAAGAGAGAGAAAGGGAGGAAGGAAGGGAAAGAGGGAGAAAGGAAGAGAGAGAGAGACAAAAAGAGGGAGGGAGGAAAGGCAAGGGTACTAGTGACGGTGTGGAAAAAGGGGAACTCTTGTACACTGTCAGTGGTGCACAGCCATTACAGGAGATGGTATGGAAGTTCCTAAGGAAATTAAAAATAAGACCAGCGTATGATACAGCTCTCCCAATACTAGGTCTACACCCAAAGACAATGAGACCAGTTCCCTATAAAAATATATGTACCATCACATTCACTGGAGCATTATTTACAATAGCCAAGATATGAAACAACAATGTCTGATGTCTGTTGATAGATGAATGGATAGAGGAACACACAGGTCCATGGCTTAAAGACACACTAGATGCTCATATCGCCAAGAAGCTCTTGTTCATTAAACTTGAGGAGAAAACTTAGATCCTACAGTCTGTGAAACTATTTCCATGAAATAAACACCTACCTGCTAATCTACTGTAGACAAAGAGAACTTGCTACATGCTCAGTACCACACTGGGTTCTGGAAGATATACAACATAGTTCTTTCTGCCTGTCTTCCACAAGGTGGTTGAGATTGCTAAGAGTTAATGTTTGTCATTCATGTTTATCAATTTATTAATAGTTTATTACAAAGCACTTTCACACCCATCCAGTCAACATCTGTAATGGTAGACAGTGATGGTAGACATATCTATCTATCTATCTATCTATCTATCTATCTATCTATCTATACATAAAAGGCCTCTGTAGACCAAGTCACTTTCCCAGAGCTGTCACTAGCAGAGGAAGAATTGAAACCCAGATCTTTGGATTTCTTACAAACTCACTGTCAGCAGAACCTATACACAGG
Source organism: Megascapheus bottae (assembly GCF_031878675.1). Classification (NCBI taxonomy): domain Eukaryota; kingdom Metazoa; phylum Chordata; class Mammalia; order Rodentia; family Geomyidae; genus Megascapheus; species Megascapheus bottae. Next base: position 55,623,560 of record NC_143509.1, read on the forward strand.
TCTAGAAAAAAGCTTTATTAAAATTTACACAGGTATTGTGGTGCAAGCCTGCAATTCCCACATTCAAGAGGTTGAGAGAGAAAAATAATGAGCTTAGGTCAGCTTGGACTACATAGTGAGATCCTGTCTCAAACAAACAAAGAAACACGCATGCATGCATGCATACATACACACACACACACACACACACACACACACACACACACCTACAAAAGCCACCCCAATAAAAACATAAACAAAAACCATGTCACATAGGGGAAGTCAGAGGGAGTCCTTATTTCTGGCCCATTGCTAAAGCCAATACCTTAATAGAAAGACAAGGAAAAGTATGGTAGATCTTTGAGAGCATCTTCTTTTTTGAGTGGGGGTGGGGCTTTAAGTGATGGCCTAGGTGTTGTCCTTGGGCTTTTTGCTCAAGGCTAGCACTATGTCACTTGAGTCATAGCTCTACTCCCAGCTTTTTGCTAGTTAATTGGAGACAAGAGTCTCATGGACTTTCCTGCCCAGGCTGGCTTCAAATGGTAATATTTAGATCTCAGTCTCCTGAATAACTAGGATTATAGAATGAGCCACTGTAATCAGCAGGATACATATATATATGTATCTATGCACACTCATATGTATATATGTATATATGTGTGTGTGTGCGTGCATACTTTTTTTGCGTGGGGGGGGCAGGCAGGGCTAGTCCTGGTTCTTGAACTCAGGGCCTGAGTGCCATCCCTGAGCCTCTTTATGCTCAAGGCTAGTGCTGTACTACTTGAGCAACAGTACCACTTCCAGCTTTTTCTGAGTACTTTATTGAAGATAAAAGTCTCACAGATTTCTGTTTCTGGACTGGTTTTGCGCTGGGATCTCAGATCTCAGCCTCCTGAGTAGGATTACAATGTGACCCACCGGCACTGGGATTAATTTTTATTTTTGCCAGTCTTGGGGCTTGAACTCAGGGCCTGGGCACTGTCCTTGAGCTTTCTCAAGGATAGCAATCCACCACTGGAGCCACAGTATCACTTCTGTCCTTTTCTGTGTATGTGGCACTGAGGAATCAAACCCAGGGCTTTGTAAATGCTAGGCAAGCACTCTACCACTAGGGCCTCTATTTTTTTTTTTTTTAGCATCTTGTTTTATTAAACAAATTGGTTAAAGACCAAAGCCAACAGGTGAGGACTCAAAGGTCCATTATGTTCAGAAGGACTTACTCAATGAAGAGGAGGGCATCCAGGGTTTTAGCTGCACTGAAGGTGAGCCCAATTTTATCCTCCAACATCAGTTCTTGAGGGCTTAGGGAGGCCACCACTGAGGTAGAGGCCTTGGTGCCACAACTGACACATAATTAGACAGTTATGAGGGCCCATGTGAACTTGTGTCCCTTGGGTGAAGCTCAAGGATCAAATGGACCAAGTGCAGAATCTGATGAGCAATAACAGAGAAAGTAGAAAGAATGGGCCGAGAGATTAGCCTAGTGATAGAATGCTTGCCGGGCATGCATGAAGACCCAGATTTGATTCCTCAGTAGAAAAGTCAGAAGTGGTGCTTTGGTTCAAGTGGCAGAGTGCTAGGTTTGAGGAAAAAACTCAAGGACAGTGTTCAGACCCTGAGTTTGAGCCCCAGAACTGGTGGGAGAAAAAAGTAGAAAGAATTTAGAGAAAATTCCAAGCATACTGGTTATTCCTGTAAAATGGAATCAGATTCTATATAAAAGGATTCTTGTTCTTCCTTATTCTACACTATGAGAACTCTTTACTCACAGGTCTAGGTTCTGCCCTCTGGAGCAAGTCAGTCCTATATTCCTACTGTAGTATTTCAGTTATCAGAAGTTAGCTCTCATATGTTTTCCTTCAACTTTTACTCAAGTGATAAAGATCACATGGTATTGGTTACTTTCTATGGGGCTCTTCCGGTTCTTTCAGGAACATTCTAGAACACCACATGGAGAATGAATGTATTACTCACACACAACTCATGGCAGGTGTGGTCTAAATAGCTTTAGTACAATGGAGCCATTACGGCTCCTGACCTGTACATTGTACTTTCACATGTCTATGATACTACTGGCTACGGGACAACCTTCCACTGTTGTACTTAGTCAAAAATTTCAGAACTTTTTATGTGATTTAGATTTTTTTTTGTCTTCTCAGCTAAAAAGCTGATGCAGAATAAGACGTAAATGCACTGAGGTAAAAATACAACTTAGTGTCTCAGACATGGCCGAAACAGTCCCAGTTTTTTGTTGCTTTATTGCTGTCCTACAGTGGGATGGGAAGAATGTGAAAAAAGAGACAAGAAAAGGAATCAAATTTTGATGAGGAAATTCTAAGAAACCAAACCACTGTTACCTTATTTCTTTCTTAATATGAGCTTGGTTTTATATGTTAAGCCAAAGCAATCTCTATAATTCTGGGCTCACATTAGGTCCTCAAGGAGTAATTACTGGTGGGAAAAGTCATACCCCTTATTATGGTAACCTCATTAAGAAAGGCGATTCCTTCAGTACCATTTACTGAGAGCCAGTTGGTCTCTAGTGCTGCCCCCCCCCACCCTCTTCTCTGGAAAATGCACTCTTAGGGGTTGTCTCAACATCTTTGCTCACACATTTGATGCTAAACCCATTGATCACACAAACCAAAGGGTGAAAGAGACTCTCAATAGCACAAGTCTGAAATAGTAGTAGAAGAAACATAGACTAGGAAGACTGCTCTATTCAGATGAGCTATCCCAACAGGAGCTCTCTTATCAGAACCATGCCAAAATTCTGTGCTGGCTCAGACTTACCACTCTCCCTTCCAATGGGATGATGCACTGATGAGACAGTTACAATACAGAGCGGTGATGGATGACTTATTTTTACATGCTTTATGTTTATATACATGCTTTTGCACATTCCTTTTGACAGCAGTCTAATTTTGTAAGAGTTTGCCAGCTAGAAGGTGCCCTCCAAAAATTACCAGATGTGTCAAAGATCCAACTCGTGTTCGTCAGTAACACATGGTTAGTTTTGGAGCCAATCAGACAAGCATAAGTCACTGGCTAAATGCTACTTGTCTGAGGACTGGTGGATTGGTCTTACATTGAGTTTAGTTTATTTTGGATACTTTTTTCTCCACTTTTTTTTTAATCACCAACACAACTTCTGAAAGGGGATGTCAATTCCTCATGTCAATTCTCAAAGCCATAAAGGACTATGGGGCACAACTTTTTAGAAACCATCATTACTATAAATAACTGTATAGCAGGAATAGGTGAAAATGAGAACATGGCAGTCCTGAGAGCTGTATGGAGGTGAGACACACACAGCACTGTCTCCAGGACCCCCACTTACCAGCTTGCTTTTGACCAACTTTTCTATTGCACTGACAAGATCTGCAGCAGTCGGTACTTCAGTGGTAGCCTGTCGGGCTGCTAGCAAAGAGGAGGACTGTAAGACATTGGACAGCAAAGGAAAAGCAGATTAGCAAGGAGTGAGGAACAGCAATGAAGACACAAAACAGAAAGTCCAAGGCTGAAGGCAGACCAGGGAAGCATAGCTCTGTATTAAAAGGGAAGAGATAACAGAGGAAGGTGGAGGGTTGTAGGGGTGGATAGGCCTGCCAGATCCTTGTCAGAAATTCTGGCCAGCAGCAAAGCATGGATGAGCCTAGGATCTCCTTAAACAGACCTCTGGAGGAGCTGAGAGGAGGGGCCTTCAGTCCCTGGAGCTCAATAGGTTAGGGCTGCACCTAATGATTGAAGGCTATAACTGGCTGCTTTGTAGACAAACATGGTTGCAGTCATGATGGGATGCCCATTGCTATTCCAGGGTGTGGAAGGAACCAATAAACCCAACTTCTGATGTGTCCCAAGAAGCTGAATAGTCCTTGTTTTCCTGTAGCCTCAGATATTGGTCTTTGCTATGTATCATGCAAAAAGGCTGGAAGTAGAACACTTAGAGTCCAGCAAGCTAGATACCCCATCCCCTTATTTCCTTCCTCTCTATCTTACACACACACACACACACACACACACACACACACACACACACACACACCTTCATAAAACATAGTTAGCAATGGTGAAGTTCCCCCAATTGGAACTCTGGAAGGTAATAAAAGGTTTTGGCAGAAGCTGCACAGCACATGCAGAGGTACCCAGGACCATCCTATTCACAGCAGAAGGAGGCTCAGGTACAGACAGGCCTCCCCATGTCCCTTTTTCCCCTTTCCTCTTGTCTCAGCAGTAGGACTTGTTCATGTGACTATCTGTTTAATGGTTTGGGGATCCCCAGTCACTGAAGGACAGTGTTTCTCTGTTCATTTGTTTGTTACCTCCTCCTCTGGCCTGAGACATGGCGGGAGGGAGGCTAACCCTGCAAGCACTTGTGTGTGCTTTGATCCCTGAGAATCAGAACACAGGGCAACAGTGTTCCGAGGCTGGGGCTCAAATATAAGCACTCTGGGTGGGAGTGAAAGCTGAATGTCCTGGCCTTTCCTCAACTCCAACTTTCTCCCTTATGTTAGAAGTAGAGTTTCAAAGGGAAAGCCTCTGTCTAATCTAAGGGGTTTTGTTCCTTTATTTGTTTAAAGACTTTTTCTTAAAGGCTTTTCTTAGGTCTAAGGGTGGGGGGATCAAATACATTCAATTAAGAAAGATAACAATATTCCCTTTCTCCTGGAGGAAAAAAATAATCCTAATTTGGAAAGCCATGTTATCCTCCTAGATCTAGTAATGCTATTTCTGTGAACATGTTCCAAGGACATACATCAAAAGAACAAATGCTGTATGTACACAGTGATCCACAGAGGTAATGTTCAGCGACGCAAAGACTGAAAACAGTCTACTAGAATACCCTAAAATGGGCAGGCCAAACAACAAAACATCTGGTAAGATCATAGTTTTGAATGTAAAATCATTGAGATTCTAGGAAATGATAATAATGCACTGAACCCATTATATGCATATTATAGTTGTAAAATATCTATACTCATTAATAGAAATTAGTAGCAAACAGAGAGAAGGTAATTACGGTAATTACATGCATTACAATGGATGAACTTGGTTGTTTTTTTTTTTTTTCTTTTTTGCCAGTCCTGGGCTTGAGCTCAGGGCCTGAGCACTGTCCTTGGACTTTCTCAAGGCTAGAGCTCTACCACTTGAGCCTCAGTACCACTTCCAGTTTTTTTCTATGTATGTGGAACTGAGTAATGGAGTCTGAGTCTTCATGCATGCTAGGCAAGCACTCTACCAGTAGGCCAAACTCCTGGCCCTGGATGAACTTTTAACATGTTAATTTCACATTGTGGTAAAATGGTTTTAATAACTCCGCCTCCATTTGCTAGATGTTCTGAGGATCATCCTAATCCCAAATTTTCTGAAATAACAAGTGTACCAATGTCAAACAAGCTGGTCTGAGGAAAGAGAGTTCACATGTTCAACAAAGAAATATTGCCACTATCCTATTTCTGGCTGGCAAAAAAAGTTAAAAATTACTCAGAAGTAATATAGCACCCATTTTCCCTAAACAAGCTGTGTTTGAGGGAGCTCACAGGAGAGGGTTCATGACCTTTCCTATCTTACACAAGCTGGTCCCTCTACAGAGGCTTGTGTGCATAATAGACAGTGGAACAGGAGAGCTCTTCCCCCACACATGCTCACTGTTGACATGATATTTTATCAGGGAAGGCCTCAAAGAACTCAGCAGGCTGGTTTGCATTCCCATTAAGGTGTAGTGTGGGCATCTCTGCCTTTGGGATGCCAGGATGGGCATAATGCCATGCTTCCTACTGCTTTTCCTTTCCCACCTCAAGAGCTGGAGATCTAGACATAAGAGATCAGGGCTCCAACATCATCTGAGGAAAAGGCCCTAAGTGTGTATTTCATGTGGCTAAGTTCCATGGTGGAGGAAGTTGCCACTCATTGTCCTACCCCTGGACTGTCCCTCTAACTTGCACAGATGACCTTGAAAAATAGCTGTGGGTTAACAATCAAATGCAAAGCAGACAGCATTAGAATAATTAGATAAAACTGGAAATGCAGACAGAGCCTTTGACTTGTACCTAGCATCACAAAGGCTCATTGCCTGCTTTCATGTGGTGGAAGAAGGCTCCCTTTCCACCTCCACTGCAAGGCCTCAGGGCACACGACGAGTCCAGTGGATGATGGGGCAAGCCATCACTACCATCACAAAATGACACTCGAACAAAATGTGCTGTGTAACCAAATATTCAATGTCCAAAGCAGGTGGATGGGGCATGACTGTAAGGAAGGGATAGACAACACCACACCAACAGCTGCCAGGCTCCAGGTCAGCACAATGGAGTCAGGACGACTAGGTTGGAGACATCTAAGCTGAACTGCTGCGTGAGAGCAATCCTGATGACCACCAGGAGATGAAAGGCGTCTGGACAGGGACCTGCAGTCACCAAGGCACTGAGGAGCTTTGCAGTGTGTTTTATGTTACAGGTTACACTTGCCCATCCTCAACAATAACTTCCTGCTAGCAGCCCCGCAGCCACATGCTGTGATGCTGTGATTCACAACGTTTTGTTTTTTTTTTTATTTTTTTTTGCCAGTCCTGGGCTTGGGCTCAGGGCCAGAGCACCGTCCCTGGATTTTCTCAAGGTTAGGGCTCTACCACTTGAGCCACAGTACCACTTCTGGCTTTTTGCTACTTATGTGGTACTGAGGAATTGAACCCGGGTCTTCGTGCATGCTAGGCAAGCACTCTACCACTAGGCCAAACTCCAGGCCCTTTTTAAAAAAAATTTTTTTTTTTTTTGCCAGTCCTGGGCTTAAGCTCAGGGCCTGAGCACTGTCCTTGGATTTTTCTCAAGGCTAGAGCTCTACCACTTGAGCCTCAGCACCGCTTCCGGCTTTTTCTAAGTATGTGGTACCAAGGAATCGAACCCAGGTCTTCGTGCATGCTAGGCAAGCTCTCTACCACTAGGCCAAAATCCTGGCCCAGATTCACAAGGTTTTAACAGCATGGGGCTTGATTGGAAATCACTGTGATGACATTTTAGAGTTGAGAAGAGGAAAGGCAACTATAACACAGTTTATACAGTGAAATATAACAAAATCATTGCCATCTAGAACCACCACAAATTTCTTATTGATATATAGTTTCTTTTAAAACCTGCTGCCTCCCAAGACAGGACCATTTCCCATTACCAACAGGACAAGTTAATTCTCATTTTAAGAATTCCACACATGTCCCTACACTGCCCAGAACTTCAGAACGGAGCTCCAGAAACACAGCTTCTATATGACTGTGGAGTAGCATGGGGGTAAAGTAGTGAGGGAGAGAGTGTCACAGACCCTTATCTCACATACAAAAAAAAAAAAAGAAACATAGCAGGCTTTAGATACTGCTCTTTCCAGTGAGAAAGCAGAGGCCCTACCATCTCATCCTGTGTGGGGTCGTTGTCAAAGATCTTCATGGGTGGAGGGAGAGGTGTGTGTGATTCTTCATCTGGCTCATCTTCGCCCCAACCTTTCTTGCTCTTCTAGAACAAAAGACTGGTATTAGTTACTGTTTCATAGAGTAAAAATGTGCTATCTTTTCCTCTTTGGTTTCTTTCTCTGTAAGATGGATATATCCACTTATCAAAGGACAATGAAAACCAAATGGTGGCAAATACCCTCTAAAAATGAAAAACAAAACATTTATCTTATTGATTTAAAAGAAAGAGAGAGAGAAAGCTGAAATTTATAATTTTAAATTTAAAATCACTTTTAATTTTTCTGAATGGCTGCTAAACTGTCATGCAAACATCGGACTTGTGTCATTCCCAGCAGGGGACATGGCTGGTGGCATAAAGTTCCAAAAAGAGTGAATCTGGTTACACAAGTGGAAATATTTATCAGCTTCATCAGATAAGTTATATAGAGTAAACATTTATCTTTAATGTATCCCCTATATTTTGATGATAGATTCTCGGCTTTATAAGATCACCCACCCTAACCTGGCAGCTAATACTAGGTCTCTGAGGGAGATCAGATGGTCATCACCCAAGTCCTTTCAGTGTGAGTCTGAGCTAGCTTACCACTGGATAGTCCATTAAGTTCCCACTGAGCTGAGTCCTTGCCTAATGTGACCTTTGTCTGTTCTTCATAGCTGTTTCCTCTGCAGCACTTCATTTTTTCTTTTGTGTGCCAGTACTGGGGTTTAAACTCAAACCCTGGGCACTATCTCTGAGCTTCTTTTCCTCATGCTGGTGTTCTACTACTTGAGCCATGTCTCCATTTCCTGCTTTTTGCTATTTAATTGGAGAGAAGAGTTTCATGGACTTTCCTGCCCTGGGTAGCTTCAGAGTACAATCCTTAGATCTCAGATTCCTCAGTAGTCAGGATACAGGCCTGAATCACTAGCACCCAGCCAAAGAGTCCTTTTACATGTAGCACTGCTTCAGAGACTTGAACACAGTTCAGGCTTCTGCTGGTCTCCATTTTCTCAATTTCAGTCTAAACAGGTCTGGCTGGTTTTGTTGTAGTCTTGATGACCATCTGCCTTTTCTCAGGTCAGGCCATTATCTCCAAATCTGGTAAAATGGGTTTCTTTCCTTCTCTTCTCTTCTCTTCTCTTCTCTTCTTTCCCTCCCTCCCTCCCTTCCTCCCTATCTCTCCCCCCCTCTCTCTCTCTTCCTTCCTTCTTTCCTTCTTTCCTTCTTTCCTTCCTTCCTTCCTTCCTTCCTTCCTTCCTTCCTTCCTTCCTTCCTTCCTTCCTTCCTTCCTTCTTTTGGTGGGTCATGGGGCTTGAATTTGGCTTGGGCACTGTCCCTGAGCTCTTCAGCTCAAGGCTACCGCCCTATCCTAGAGCCAAGCCCCACTTCCCATTTTCTAGAGGTTAACTGGAGATAAGAATCTCAGGTCCCTTTGTGTCTGGGCTGGCTTTGAACCTTGATCCTCAGATCTCAGCCTCCTGAGTAGCTAAGATTACAGGTGTGAGCCACAGCGCCAGGCTATAAAATGGGTTTCTATCTGCAGATATTTTAGGTGCTGATCAGTTTCTGAATTGGTCACAAAGCAAACCAGCCAAGTCTCAAATAAAAAGAACTCAAATCACTGAGGCTCAAGATGACAAACTACTGAAGGCTAGAGACTGACTCGGACAGGCATGTTGAGGGTCCACTCTGGATTGGAAGAGTGGGGGAGGCCTCTGGGACTGTACCTCATCGGCACTGTCTCCCTGTGGTGTCGTCTCATCCCCAGGCTTGGGAGATCCCAGGTCAAAACTCTTCCGGCCATCTCGCACTTTCTTCTGCTTTTTGATGTTTCCATCTGCTTTCCCACTGTTGAGTCGACGCACGGGACTTGTCAGCCACTTTTTAAGGGTGTTGGTGGAGCGCTTGGGACCTGGGGAACTGTGGATGGAGTTCAGGGAGGACTGAGTCTGCAAGTTGGCCACGGACTCTGATTTGCCTCCATTTTCACTGGAGGAATGAGAATATGCATCTGAGGAGGAAGAACAGAAGGAGAGAGCCATGTCAGAGGAAGAGTCAGGCAGCTCCATCCTCAGAAAGCTAGGACACAGGTAATAAGTAGGTCAAGTATACCAGTCAAGAGACAGAATAATAGCTGATGCTTAGTCAACTGTTAACAGATGAGAAGGTGCCGCTCCAGGAGCTCTGGGGAGAAAGGAGGGGCTGGAAGATCCCCTGCTTCCGTGGAGTTTATATTCTGGTAGGGAACACGTATAATAGACGAGGATAACATAATGGAAATGTTAAGTGTCACAAAGTGAGAAGAGCTAGCTAAAAGATAAAATGAGGCAAGGCAGTAGGGATGGAGGGTGCAAGTTAAATAGATGAGGGAATGTCTCATAACTTGATATTTGAGCATAGACTGAATGGCGGTGAGGAAGAAACCATGTGTCCACCTTGCAGGTGGCATTGAAGGAAAGTGAAGGAAGAGCAAACACAAAGGTCTCACTGCAGGACCGAGGTAGGAGAGAGGTGGCTTCAGTGGAGGGAGCAAAGTGAACCACAGTTAAGGGAGAATAATTCAAGAAGCAGTTTGAACTGGAACTGGGTGTTGAGTATTATGCTTCCAGCCCTTTAAAAACCCAGGACTTTGTGCATGCTAGGCAAGTACTCTACCAGTAAGCCACACTCCCGGCCCCTGCCTTCAGCTTTTACCTGGAGAGAAAACCCACCAGAAGATGAACTAGAGAGAACAATATACCTTACAACCCACAAGAGCATTCTGGTTTCTAGTTGAGGCCAGTAGAAATAGCCTAGGAAGCTATCATACTGATCCAGGTAAAGGAGGGTGGTAGCTGGGAAGAGGGAAGTACCAGGAACTGCTAAGTCTGAATTCTGGGTGTTTTGACAGCAGAGTCAGTAGCATTTTCTCACAGGCTGTGCATGGGCTATGAACAAAGCAGAACCAAGATGATTTGGTTTTACCCTGAATTACCATTTGGATGAGATAAGGAGGAGCAAGTTTGAGAGAGACATCTTTTTTTTTTAAAAAAATTATTAACACTGATTTTTTATATTATATTTCAAATGTCAAGTTTAACAAACAAGTATTCAAGAATGGAATCTATATGCAATCACTGGCACATAAATTTAAGAACAACATTAAGGGGCCGGGAGTTTGGCCTCGTGGTTAAAGTGCTTGCCTAGCATGCATGAAGACCCGGGTTCGATTCCTTGGTACCACATACATAGAAAAAAGCCGGAAGTGGTGCTGAGGCTCAAGTGGTAGAGCTCTAGCCTTGAGAAAGTCCAAGGACAGTGCTCAGGCCCTGAGCTCAAGCCCAGGATTGGTAAAGAAAAAAGAACAACATTAAAATTAAGCTGAGAGTTTATATGTTATACATATATTGGTCTATTTATCAATATGTCTATAGAATATATATCCCATCATAGATTTATATGTCTATATATTTATATCTCCAAGTTCATGTCAATGACCTTGAGTACCTGAGTATTGAGTCATCGCTCTTGCACTGTTTGGATCTAATATCCACGTATCAAGGAGACTATGCATCTTTTGTTTCTTTGGTCTTGATTTATCTCACTCAACATGATTTGCTGTAGTTCCATCTATTTCCCAGCGAATGCCATTGTTTTATCTTGTCTGGTGGCTATGTAGAATTCCATTGTATATATGTACCACATTTTTGGGGGGGATCCATTCACCTATAGTGAGGATTCTAGGTTGTTTCTATCGCTTAGCTTTGTAAATAGTGCAGCAATGAACATGGCTGTGCAGGTGTCCTTATATCCTGGGTTATGATGCTCAGGGTAGATGTCTAGGAGTGGTATGGCTGGGTTGTAGGGAAGGTCTATGTTTAGTTTTTTGAGGAATCTCTAGACTGCCTTCCAGAGTGGCTGTACTAGTTTACATTCCCACCAGCAGTGCAGCAGGGTCCCACGTCCCCACCAGGATTTGTTGTTGTGTTTCAGACATTTTTGAGGTGCCTATTAGATGTGAGTGGAGAAGTGTACAGCAGCTTATTATTAAATCTAGAGCTTAGAGGTGAAAGATGGTAAGCTGCAGAAGACTGGAAGGTTGGCAGTAAAGCCGTGGTGTTGGCAGCTGTAAAGCTCGGTAACATCATCAAAGGACATAAAGAGGGAGGAGGGAGACATCCAAGGACACCAAGGAAGAGGAAAGGACAAGGGAACAGCCAGAGATGCAGGAGAAGACTTAATGAGTGGGTGTACTGGAGGTTGTACACAGGAAATGTTTCAGAGGAGAGTTAGCTGTGTCAAATGCTATCTGATAGGTCAAGAGGGTTGACCCAAGAACAAAGTCTTAAACTTTAACAACATGGAAGTCGTTGATGACTTTGCACAAAAGCAGCTGTAGTAGAATAGAGGAGGCTGAGCCTGATTAGACAGTTTCAGAGAATGGGACAGAGGAAGGAGACAGAGAACACTTGTTTTGTTTTAAAGGGATAGTGATTAGAGATCAAAGGAGTTTGTTTTGTTTTTTTAAATGGAAGAAATCAGCATATTGTTTGTAAGATGCTATGCCATTTATTGTCTATTTTCAATGTTGTTATGTGCTTGCAATAGCCTAAGCATTTTACATGAACAATTTTATTTCACTCTCACTACAACTCTATGAGGAGGGTCTATCATCCTAATCTAGAAGAGGAAACTGCAGCTCAGCGCTGGTGTGTCATGACAGTAATACTAGTTACTCAGAAGGCTGAGATCTGAAGGATTGTGGTTTAAGGCCAGTCCAGGTAGAAGAGTTTGCTAGACTCCATTTCCAAAATAACCAGAAAAAAGGAGGGCTGGAGGGTGGCACAACTGGTAGAGTGCCAGCCTACCAAGAATAAGGCCGGAGTTAAAACTCTAGCACCATAAAGAGGGATAGTAGGAAGGGAGGAAACCACAGACTTAGAGAAGCCAGTAAATTTGTCCAAGGACATCCAGCTCCAAGGATGAGGAGACCTATACACTAGTCAGAAGGACTTGAGCGCTAAACTTCCCTTTTGAGCCTTTCGTTCCTGTGTCAATGCTCAGTTTTCAGATTGTGGAATGATGTATAAAACTGAAGGCAAACACATATAGGGAAGACACACTGTTCTGTGGAACAAGGGAGCTAGGAAAGCCTTGAGTCCAATCTGGGCATGTGAGAATAGCCCAAAGCCAAATCTCATTAAATTTCTCTCAGATTGTTAACATCTGAATACCCATTAGACTCTGCAGTGCCCAGAATTAGACTCTGCCAATTTTGGCTTACAAAAACAGCTCTGAGTTATCCAGAAAGAAATTCATTATGCCCCTGTCAGATGTCTTCTCTTGCTGCTTCTGGGTATGGTTCTTGGTTCTAATAGTGTTAAGGAAGTTAAGGTTTTAAGAATTCCAGAAGTTGCATAGTAAACAGTGACAATGGCACAGAAACCAAGATGCTAGGCAAAAACTACTAACCAATAACAATGTCACAGAGTACCTTCTAGGCAGTGTGTGCAAAAGACATATAGATTTGGATTTGGATTTTCCTTTCATAAATCCCTGCCTAGACACACACACACACACACACACACACACACACACACACACACACAATGGTAGAGAAAAAGAACAAAGTAGCAAGACAGCACACACATGGAGATAAATTCATAAAGTAATGTGTGATTAATAGCCACAGACTGGCAAGGATACTGGCTGATAAGTAAGCAGAGTTCAGTGGAGGGTCATCTCAGAGTGGGCAGGGCTGGTCTGAAAAGCTGTAATAGAAGAGATGTAGTTGAACAGAAAAGGAGGGAAAGTATTCCCAATGGAAGGGCCAGCAGGAACAAAAGCATAAAGTCAGGGAAATAGAAAAAGAAGCTAAGCACCCCATGACAGATCCTTTAGAATGAAATAAAAATTAATAGGAAGGACAATAAAAGGTTTGTAAGATTTTTCAATAACAAACTGGAGGAGTATAAACTGTGGCGATTCTGCTGGGAAATGATCTGAAAAGAAGATGCTTCCTTTGGTTTTATAAATCAAATTGGCAACTGTACACAGCTGAGTACCAGGAAGAAGTTGGAAGCATGGTTTACACAGGGTTATGCATAGGAACAAATGTGGACTTGTTTTTTTTGTTGTTGTTGTTGGTCATGCGACTTGAACTCTGGGTCTGGGCATTGTCCCTGAGCTCCCCAGCTTTACCACTTGAGCCATAGCACCACTTCCCATTTTCTGGTGGTTAATTGGAGATAAGAGTCTCATGGAGTTTAGTGCCCGGGCTGGTTTTGAACCTTGATCCTCAGATTTCAGCTACCTGAGTAGCTAGGATTACAGGCATGAGCCACCAGCGCCTGGCCAGATGTGGGGCATTTTAAAGTCTATACTTTCACTAGTGTCTGGGTGATAGTATTTCTATAATGCTTCTTCTCATCACCAACCTGATCTTGGGACAACACCTGACCAACTGTACCTCAAGCATACATCCCAAAGGTGCCAGATGGTGCCAGTTTGCATACTGATATTTAAACCAAATACATGACTAGGTATTTAAACAAAGATTTCAGTGGCTTTCACACTTACTCAAAGACTGAGTCACTTTTTCCTAACCTAATTTTGTCCTAGACCTAGACTGAGGAGCTCCAGTGTAGCCTTGGAAGCCTTTGGGCATAGACAAAGCCAATAGAGAAGAAAGGAAATTCTGAAATAAAGTGAACAAATGGGCCTGCCAAGATAGCTATCTCCAGCTTCCCCCCCCACTCCACCCTGGCTGACTTAGAGGGCACCAGCCTCAGGTTTGCTGGACTTGATTCTGCTGGGAATTTCTCAGAGAGGGTCAGAGCAGAGCATTTGCCTTTAGAAGTATAAAAAGTCAATTCCCCCAATTCCCTTGTATGAAGAATAACCTACAGGGTTGCTCCACTCAGGGAAGTCGACTGACTTGGTTGGCATCCCTTTAAGGACAAAGTTGTAACCTTATCTCAGAGAATTCCTTGTTGGCTGTTGTCTGGGGTATGTTGATATTATTTCTGAAGTGTTTGCTATGGGTCCAACTCCTGTCCTCAGAGCCCCATGATAAACATCTCCAGAAACACTGGTAGTAAAAGCAGGGCCTCTCTGCTATCTGTCTGCTGATAAGTGGTGGACATTTTTCACTCACCAGGCCCCTGGGATGCATCAGGCTCTACTGAGTCAGAGCCTTTAAAACATAGATTTATCAGCATACATGTGTCAGCAGAACTAGAGGCCTAGCCACATTAACAAACAAAGCAGAGTTTTCTATTTCATAGCCTGGCTTTGAGATTGACAAATGTAAATATGGAATGACCATTTCCCCTGCGCTGTTATCATCTGGTTCTGCTTTTGTGCTTTGTGTGTAAATTAATGGTAAGAATACAAGAGTAGAAAATTAGAAATCAAGAGTATTCTCAACATTGTTGTTTGAGTTTATTCTATGTAAACAATTGGAGCCATTTAATTATGGGCCAAGTAATGGGAATCTAAGTGTTGGAAGCAATCTATGATTCATCATCTAATTAGTGGTCTGTCTTGAGATGGAACCATTTTGAAGATACTTTAAATATCTGGTTGTAAAAGAATGCTCAATGCAGTGGCTCATCTGTAATGCTAGCTACCTGGGAGGCAGAGATTAGAAGGATCACAGTTTGAGTCCAGCCTGGGCAAAAATGCAAGACCCTATGTCAAAAATAGCTACAGGTAAAAAGGGACGAGGCATAGCTCAAATAGTGTTTGTCTATCAAGTGTGAGGCCCTGGGTTCCAACTCCCCACCTTCAAAAAAATGTGACATATTTAGACTAGAAATATCTACCAAGTTAACTACTTCATAGGAAAAAGATTGGAACTGAATGCACATTCCATCTTTGGAAAATTGTTCCTGCTAGTTCTATGAATGCTCGTTTTATTATCTTTCTCAGAAGTTCAGTGACTGATTTGTAACAACTCTGACAATAATATTGTTTTTTCATCCAGCCATTCTGGTGGAAAGGGGATGTGTTTATTATGAGTCTCAGGAAGTAGAAAATGGGCGTTCCAGCAAACTGAGGCCCATAGTGGCAGAGGCAAAAAGCTAAAGCAGATCTCGCTGCCCTGCACACGTACTTCATCTTACTTCTCTGTGTTCATCTAATGTGTTCCTTTAGCCTCCTTCTTGAAATTATTGTAAGAAGGTGTATCCAGTCTAATCAGTATTTCAAATATAAGCTTATATATCATTTATCTAACATACAATTTTCAGTGTTGAAAACAGTTTCCAAGTTCATTCTCTCTCTGGGTTTACCAGTCTGTTATAAAGAATATCACAAAGGATAAAGATGAAGAGATGCATAGGACATGTGAAGGAAAAGGCAGGATGTTTCCAGAATTTGTTTGTGTTTGGCCATCTGTAAGCTTTCTGAATCCTGCCTCCCTCTGGAGATTGAACAGAGCTTTATGACAGGCATAGCTGACCAGCTCACTGGCCAACTGAACTTTAACCCCTCTCTCCAAAGGTGTAGGGGGTGAGGCACAAAGTAATTATCATCTAAGTCTGCCCAGCCACTATTTGGAGGCCACTTATCACTTCTGAGATTCCAAGGATTTGAGGAGATACATGCAGAGGAAAACAGGTAAAGGCCTATATGAAAGCTAATGTGTCTGTAGGCAATGTGCAGGGTGGCATCCAAGGCTTTGTATGGCTCCAGATACATGACCATGTAAGCTGGCCTTCTGTTTTCTAACTGTTTTAAATGGCACAATTCAAAATGGAAAACCCGCTGGGTGACAATGGTTCACACCCACAATCCTAGCTCCTCTGGAGTCTGAGATCTGAGAGTCACATTTCGAAGCCAGCCTGGGTAAGAGAGTTTATGAGATTCTCACCTTCAACTCATCATCAAAAAGCTGGAAGTAGAGCTATAGCTCAAGTGGTAGAGCACTAGTTTTGAGCAAAAAAGCTCAGAGATAGCACCCAGGCCCTGAATTCAGCATCGTGGATATGTGAGTGTGCACACAGACAGACAGACAGACAGAGAAAACTCATTATCAATCCGTTCTTGTAAAATTCAGTAACTATTAAACAAAACCCCAAAGCTGTCTTCCACATAATACATCATGTACTTGCTAAAAGATATGGGGTTTAGTTATTCTATATTAACCATACATATCTTATCTAGATGGTAAATATGTCTATCAGTGTCTTTCTGGTATTCAATCATAATGCTGTATTGGAAACTTTGACTCTAATGGCTGTAATCCAAGAAACCACAATGATTCCTAATAGTCACACAAATGGTCCTTTAACCAATCATGTTCTTTTGTTTGGCTTCAGCTATAATGATACAGAAATAATTGCAAACATATGTGTATTGCTTTCCATAGCCTGAGCTGTTTAAGACAAATGTATTTCAACACATCCATATGTAGAGATTATATGACCTAATATTCCTATCTCCTTGGATGATATTTGTCCCACAGGGAATAGTACATATAGAAAAGGGTATGTGAAAAGAAATGGTAAAAAATTCTCATGGTAATAAATATATAAATTCATGTTGGTTTGCAAGTACATAGTCAGAGACCCAGAGTAAATATTAATAAGAGGACATGAGCCTGATGAATCTTTTAGGGGAATGTTTGTGGACATCAAGCTCCTACTTGCATATTCAGTTGAGGTTCCATGGCTGTGTACCACCAGTTCCTGGCATGGCTGGCTTCCCAGCAAGCCATCTGGTTGACCATGTTGGTTCCTGGGCTATTTAGTGCTGGAGAATGAAGAATACTGCTACGGTGATAGCAATAGGAAATGAGACAGAGAGGGAGAAACGTAGTTTCTTAACACTAGGAAATTTGTCCTTGCAATTACTCCTACTGCAATTTTAGACTAAACTTGGCAAATAGATCTTGGCTTGGGATGTTCCTTCTCTGACTTCCAAGTCACATCCAAGTCTCAAAGGCACAGTGCCAGCACCTGCCTACTGCTTATTATGCCAAAGCTCGTACACTTACTTCTAGAGTTGCTTCTCCTCACTATTACTCCTTACCCTATCACTTTACTGAGACTTTGCATGTCTCTATAGCTTTTGCACATCTAAACTCTATGAATTTTGAACTTTTGCATCTGATTTTTCCCATTAAACTAGGAGTTCGAAAACAAAAACAAACTCCATTCAGAACCTCAAGACTACCTTTGTGTTGGCCTTTCTTTCCTACTATACATCTACTTTGTGGTCCCTTTCTTTTCGGGGATTTGTTTACTTATTTTTATTTATTTTATTTTTGGTGCCAGTGCTGGGACTTGAACTCATGACCTTAGACTATCAGTTGGCATTTTCTGCTTAAGGTTGGCCTTCTGCTACTAGAACTATATACCTTCACTTCCAGCTTTTTGATTGTTAATTGGAAATAAGTCTCATGGTCATACCTGATGCTTGTGGCTCATGCTTATAATCCTAACTACCCAGGAGGCTAAGTAAAAGACAGCCTGAGTAGGAAAGTCTATGAGAGTTTTATTTCCAATAAAAACCACTCAGAAAAGACTAGAAGTGGTGCTGTGGCTTAAATGGTAGAGCTCTTAGCCTTAAACACAAAGAAGCTCAGCCCAGGTCCTGAGTTCAAGCCCCCGGACTGGCAAAAGAAAAAAAAAAGGAAAAGAAAAAAGAATTTCACAGTCTTTTCTGCCCAGGCTGACTTCAAGCAGCTAGGATTACAGACATGAGGCACTGGCGCCATGCCTTTTCATTATACTTCTAATCTTGTCCTCCAGAATACACATAGATCCAAACCATAGAAATGATTCCAAATGCAGTGGCCTGCATACAGGGCAGAAGTCCTCTATGATATTAGTCTTCTATAAAAAAACCATTGTCAACAGAAAAACAATCTTGACATGGAAGAGGAGTTAGCCATTCTGGTTTCCATTTAGATCTAGTCTGCTGAATCGTTCTGTAATTCAGTCCATACTCCTCTTCCCTGTTGCCAGGTTCTTCAGTGTTGTCTCCCCTACCTGAGTCCAGGCTTCAAGAATTCAACAGTGGGAGTGGGGCAAGAAATGGGAAGATGAACAAAAAGTCACAGATATGTCGGATGAACTAGGCTAGAGTCCAATGTACAACATGAGGATTACAGTGAGTAGATTTGAGTTGCTCTGGCCACAGAAAAGAAAAGATGATGGGAAAATCATATGAAATGATGGATAGTTTAACTTTCACAATAGGAATCTTTGTAATCTTTGTGACAAGTATTTTTATACAATACAATCCTACATGTCCTATACCTTAAGCATACATAATAAAATTTATTTTAAAGCAAAACATGGTTTCTACTTTCAAGTGACAGACAATAAGAATTAGTAAATATGCCAAAACTCAGATTGCCTGAAACCTGCATTTGTCTACAATTACATCATGAATACACAAAGGGTCATTTAATAACCACACATGGCATATGGCAAGTCCCAAGGATGGAGTAAGCATCTCCTGGCCTTCTTTCTCTACACCACATGATGTGCTATCAGGCTCTACTCCTGGCAGGTAAATCAACTTTCTTTGGTAAAACAGGCCCATTCCAGAGTTTAGGGTGTGCCTTTAAGCATTCACACAAGCTCTGGAAGGGAGACATGAGTTCCCTGAGGTACTATTCACTCTGCCAGCTTCTATAGCAACCTTTCCCGTTTTTCTTTCACATAGTGTAAGCATGTATATGCTCATCCTCAAACCTGCAAATCACATTATAATGTGATTGCCCATTATAAGTGACTGCCCATAACTGAAGACCACACCCTATGAATGACAAGGATAATAACATTTGGTTTCTCTCTCCTACTAGCCAATTCTTCACATAATTTGAAAATGCGAATTCTACATGAACCTTTCGCTTTAGTCTAATTGCTCAGGTCACTGCACCAATCACATTGAATCTCTTATTGCTCACATTACCCTTCAGCTCTCTGCTTGTCTTAGTCCTCCTAGGACTTCTTAATGACTAACTGCAATGTGTTTTCCATTTTCTCCAACATCACCTTTTGTATCATTCTTGAGCACTGACAAATGCTTGTCATTATACTTCACTTCTCTAAGCTAAGCTCTTGAGGACAGAGCTATCCCTCCTTCTTTGTATCCCCGGTACAAATTCTTTGCTCATTAAATAGCTAGTGATGAATAATATCTAAGGACAAAAAGAGAAAAGAAAAAAATAAGAAAAAGATAAATCATTGGATTTTGACTATTTTTAGGCCCTAAAACCTCTAAGAAAAAGTCGATGTTGGTAAAGTTCTCAGTTCTTTAACTATTGGTAACTATGGGTGTATGCCTGTATTTCCTGTGTTCCTTACAATGTTCTAGGTGGCATCCATTTATTTGTTTGTTTTATTTTATGCTGTGTGTGTGTGTGTGTGTGTGTGTGTGTGTGTATGTGTGTGTAACTACTGGAGGGGCTTGAACTCAGGACTTGGGTGTTGTCCTTCAGCTTTTTCTGATAAAAGCTTGAGCCACATTTACACTTGAGGATTTTTTGTTGGTTAATTGGACCTTCCTGCCTGTGGCTAGCTTTGAACCAAGATCCTCAGATCTCAGCTTCCTGAGTGCCAGTGTCTAGCTAGGTGATATCCTTTTAATAATGGTAAGTTAAACAAAGCTACCTCCTTCTTTACTGCAGGGCTTCAAATTTTTAATATGCAAATATAGATGCTGATCCTAAGAGGGGACTTGGCAGCATTTACCAAACTCCTACTAGTATATTCTAGAACATGGCACGGTTGGCATGGACCTTGGTTATAATTCCACCTAATTTCGAGAAGGTGAAAAGTGATTCAGACTCCTGGGAATAGTGTACTGACAGCAGGTTGTCAGCCCAACTCAGAACCTGCTGTAAAGGCCAAAGCAGGAGATAAATTAGAGTCCAGCCCAGTTATTTTAAGCTAATACACCATCACATCAAAGCCTACTCTGAAGCTAGCGGGAAGCTTGCCTGGACTTAGTGGTTATGTGCCCTTCGATAGTAACCTTACCCAACGGTAACTCCCATAGGCTCATGATGGAGGTGGATGGAGGAGTGCAGTGGGGTGACTCTGGAGAGCTTAAAATTGTAATTAAGTGCTGCTTAACTAAAATGCTGCGATGGAAATTCTCCCAGGGAACCTGAAAAATGAAAAAAGAAGAGGAAAACTGTCCATCTGGAGAAAAATAGCAGCGTCAAGGTCAAGTGCCTATTTTCAGTGTCTTTTTTTGGTCAACTACATATTTTTGGTGAAAGATGGGAAAGAAAATGTGAAGGTTCAGAGTCTCTGACCTTAACCTAATTTGAGACGCGTCAGTCTTATCCTTGTCCTGCTTCTCCCAAACACCTATCTACGCTAAGTGAGTATTCCTCAGTTTCTCAATCCTTGGTTTGAAAAACAGTAGAAAAACAAGGTGGGTTCAGTCTGAGCTTCTAACTGAGCTTAGTCTGCATTGCTCAGCTTTGTGCTCCTCATGGGAAGATGCCCCGTGCTTCTCCTCACTGGCTTCCAAGGATATAGAATCAACACTAAGAGTCACACGGTCAGAAAACTTCACTGCCTTTTCCCATCAAGGGCTGGATCATAAATAATCACATTGGTTTTTCAGTATTTTTCTATTTCATACTTAGGAAAAGTTACAAGACTAATACAAAGAATCCCTATATGCCAGACACTGATGATTCATATCTGTAATCCTAGCTGCTTGTAAGGCTGAGGCCAGGAGGATCATGTCAGGTCAGTCAGAGCCATACATCAATATTGCTTCTCTACTAACAGCAGAGCACATGTGTTCCTGTCATCCTATATCCATAGGGGGGGGGGCCTGAGATCCAGAGAAATGTTGTTTTCAGTCAGCCTGGGCAGAAAAGTCCACAATTTCTTCTGAAAAAAGTTGAGTGTGGTGGCATGCATCTGTTATCCCATTATGGCCATAGGACAAAAACAGAAAAATTGTGCTCCAATTGCATGTCTGGGTCATAGCCTATCTCAAAAAGTAACCAATATACAAAGAGCTAGAAGCATTGGCAGGTGCAATAAAGCATCTACCAACAAGCATTAAGGGCCTGAGTTCAAAATCCAGTACCACAGAAAAAATTAATAAAATATCCCTATGCTTAAGGTTAATCACTTGCTTTTTCTCTGTTCTCTTCCTCTGAAGTGAGAATAAGTTATGGAGAAGATCCTCTTGATTCCCAAATAATGCACTGTTTCCTTAAAGCAAGGACATTCTCTTACATATCTGCAGTACAGAGGGTGAACAAAGAACTTCAGCATTGAGATTCTACTCAACTATCACCAATTATTCCAATGCCCTTTATAGAAAATGGTAAGGGCTTTCATTGCCTATATATTTAAAAATAAAAGGAGAAGAATGCTACTTTGTCAGAGGTCCTCTGTTGGTGATTGCCAGATGTTAACTCATATTTTAGATGGAAAAAGCCCTAAAATGAGGCTACCTCAGAGACACAGGATGTCAATTGAGTTATTTTCTAGTGATGTTAGCTTTGATTTTCTGCTTAAGGTGTTGTGTCCGTCATGGAAACCGTGTTCTCATCTATCACCTTAGCACTCACTTAGCACTGGGTCAAAATCCTTGTATAATTTTTTTCCTTGCTTAATGTTGGGTGTGTATATATATGTGTGTGTGTGTGTATATATATATATGTATATCTCAACTCACTCATATGTGGACAAACATGAAGATACCCTTGCAGGTGTAGTTGGGGAGTGTGCACAAGTGAGCTGCATAACATGGAGATCCCAAAACTACCAGTCTCACAAAGAAAATAGGATTTACATGGCTTACAGTAATTTCATATATCTTTTACTTCAGTTACTTCATTATCTCATAAATAAGAACTTAGGTTACTTGAAAAAAATCGAAGACTCCAAAAGTTATACATTACAGGAAAAAAGACAATGGAAAATCTGTAACCATATCATCTTTACCAACATATAGAACATTTATCACAGTTCCTTCTTGCTTCTCTCTCTCTCTCTCTCTCTCTCTCTCTCTCTCTCTCTCTCTCTCTCTCTCTCTCTCTCACACACACACACACACACACACACACACACACACACAAACGAGAGGGAGAGAGAGGATCTCATAGGAAGGGGTGGCCTTGGAGACATAGCTAAGAACCACTTTGCTCTTGAGAGTTCTAGCAAATCACACTGCTCTGGGTAAAGTACAGGGGTCATTCAAACATGACATCTAAAAATCCTAAGGTGGGAAACTTGGAGTCAAATTGAAATGCCATCCTCTGTCCTTGTATGTGGGCCACACAGAGCCAACTACATTGCTGTCCCAGTATAGTGGCCATGGAAACCACAGTCAACTGACTATGGGATGGGTTAGTTTGGGGCCAGGTCTGGAATAGCTGTAATTGTAACCTGTGCCCATCATTTCCCAGAAACACTAAGGCAGGTGGAGGCAGGACAGAGTCCTGAGATTGTCTGATAGTATGAGTGGTCTGTCATTGTTTTATTTTTTTTAATGATCTTAAGCTTAATAAGCTTTTATAATTGTAATGTTTTTTAGTTATGAAAGTAATCTTCAGTACAGATATTTTGGAAAATCAAATAACTTGAAAGAAGCAAGTTAAAAAGAAGCTGAACCCTATCATTTAGCATGTCTAATAAATTTCCTTCCAATTTCTTATACATTAATACATGACTCCTTCACACATCCCGCTTTTTTGGAGGGTTCAACTTAACACAGTTATAGTTCATCTATACATCCTTTACAGCTTACCTGTTTAACCTATATTAAGTATATAATCCAGTGGCACAGTGTTATGTGACCATCTTCACAATGTTGTGTCACCATCACCGCTACCTATGTTACCTTCTACATGCCATCCATTGCTGAGAACACACAACATGTTGGGCTTCTGAGTGTTTCACTGTCATTTTTGTCTAACTAGAACATCACAGATACAGATGCATAGGTGCTACTATTATTCCCATTTTACTGGTGTGGTTGTGAGTCCCGGTTAAGTCTTTTATGGTAGAACATGGAACTGGAAAATGACAGGGCCAGCATTCAAAGGCAGGCCTGTGGGGCTCCAAAGTTTATATTCTCACACAGTTTAGGACCTCATTTTGGAGGAAAGACCACAGGGATATGGAAGTACCTAAATGTGCCTATTATCTCTAGACAGAAAAAGAATTTAAAAATATCTGGTTCAAATTCTGACTTAGGAAAGGTCTTAAATATGTTTAACCCAATAGAATGGAAATTGCATGGCACTCATTCTCTTTACTTAATGGGATAATTTATTTTAAGGATCATGAAAATATTTATAGGGCTTTCATGAGCTCATTTAAAACTTTCATCTCCCGAGTTTTCCACTATTAAGTGTTTCAGCTTTGAAATTTGCTATCACAAGGTTATACAGAAACAACCTTTGTGGTTCTGGAAGAGAAACATTCCAACAGTGGCATTGACAATTTCTCCTGCCAGGGCTCAAGGGTCAGTGACCTCCATGCCTCATTCTATTGCCCAGCTGCAGAGCAAGCTGGCTATACAGGAAGGCAGTCTGACATCTGTTTGTTCAGAGCTCTTGCTCTGGTACTTTTTGTTTTCCACCCATGTGGCAGACCTTGGTTGTTCCAGAAATGGGATCTCTGGCTGATGGCATTCAAGTCCACAGCAGAATCACACATGAGGGCTGATGTTCATTTTCTTGATTTTAATGAGGGCTCTGAGAAAATCTTAAACAAGACCACAAGGCTTCATCTGGATGAAGTATTGGTGTGTGTGCGTGTGTGTGTGTGTGTGTGTGTGTGTGTGTGTGTGTGTGTGTGTGTGTGTTTGTGTGGCATAAATAGAAAGTATCAGCTTTCTATTCATTTCCTTCCTTTTACTTTCATCATTTTCAATGCCAAAATGAAGCAGATTCTACTAAAGGAAGGAACCCTAATGGACTACCATATGGGAATAGACTTTCTCTGAGACTCAACCCCAAAGCAAAGGCACAATCTTTTCCTTTTTTCTTTTTTGGCAGTACTAGGTTTGAATTAAGGACATTAAATATGTTAGGAAAGCACTTGGCCATTGAGCTCCATGTCTTTCCAGTTCTGAAAACATTTAGTATCCATTCTGGCAAGGGTAGGTGGTCCAAAACTGGCTGAATTGGATAAAACACAGAGGGAGAATGTTGCTTGGCATGCACAAGGCCTTGGGTTTAATCCCCAGCACCACAAAGCAAAAGAAACAGTAGATGGATCTATCCCTACAGATCAGACATGGCCAGGCCTGCAGCTCTGGGAGAAATCAACTCCTGGCTGTCAAGGCTACTGGGAGGTAGGTAGTACAGACAGGACTTTGGAAAGCCTGTGACAACTTGAAGCCACCTTGTCAGGAGAGCCAATGCTATTTTAAGAGACAAACAAGTGTGACTGCGGTTAAAGATAATCACAGTCAGATGTTGGCAAAAGTAGACAAACATTTCTAGGTCTCTGCTATTTAGGGTATAAAAGTGTTTGTGTATGCACCAGGCAATGCTTATATTAAGAGCTTTGGCGGCACCAGGTTTACATATCCAGCAGAAAAAGCTGCTTCTGGATCTGCTATCCCATTCCATGGCTAAAGGGACACAATATAGAACTGTAGTCTATTCTATTGCAGTAATAAAAATCCCAATGACCGTGATTACAAGGGTTGTAGTTGTGTTGGACTACAGGGTAAGTGAGAGAGAAAGTAGCCATATGTCTTGGAAACACAGTTTAATCTCTTGGCATTTCAATCTTCTCACCTATAAATGTGTGCACTGAATTAACAAAGCTGAAGGCCACTGGCATGCCATAACTTATGGCATATATTTGTTACTCATTTCTGTAGATACTTGAGTCTCACCCAGGACTAGATGCTGTGCT
Organism: Megascapheus bottae; assembly: GCF_031878675.1. NCBI lineage: Eukaryota > Metazoa > Chordata > Mammalia > Rodentia > Geomyidae > Megascapheus > Megascapheus bottae. The sequence continues at coordinate 55,648,824 of NC_143509.1, forward strand.
TAACTACTTCTTTGGTGAAGCATGCTCCTCCTGAAGATCAAGACCCAAACCACTCCTCTCACTAGGCTTCACTGAGCACACACTCCACCCTCCTTTGGAAAAGCACATTTGTTGTCCCTGAGCACTACCACAGGCCAGAGGGATTTTCATGCTGCTTCATTAAGTGTACCCCAAACTTCATAGTTTTGTGAGTTGAAAACCTGTCTCTGCTTAGTCTCCACCCCTGGGATGAGTCCTACCTGAATATTTCATTCTTTGAGCCATACAAATTAATTCAGGGATGTGGATATGATACAAATTGGGGCAGATGGCCCCAAGGAAAATGAATTTTGGGGTTTTCTGTCTTTTTCCCTTTCCACTAGGTATGAAAGTTTATAGGTGAATTTAGCTATTACTAAAAGCTTAAAGGAAGCAAAACCAAATTTAAACAAATTGTCAAGTTTGTTTTTGTCTAAAAGTAGTAAATATGGTTATTGGATATAAATAGCTCTGACTGATTGCTGATGACAGAACAAAAATTTGTGTCATAAATGATAGGTCAGGGAAGGGGGAAAACAAGATGACTGGGAGAGGGAAATGTGGACTACCTGACGAATGTAACTGTAACCCCTCTACACATTATCACGACAATAAAGTAAAAATTATGTAAAAGAATAATAATAACAAAAGAATTGTTAACTAGTTTTAAACAAGGACAGTCCTAGGGCTCAAATATTGGGTAGCAGGCCAGTAGTTCTGAGGCCTAGGTTAATACACCTGTTTGCCTTTGAGACATATTCACTAACTCCCACCTCCCCCAATCCCACTTAATGGCTTATCTAAAACTATGACCCTATAACAGAAGGAATACTGTGCTCCAAGCTACTATTTCTGAATGTATCTTCTATGCTAGGGAGCCAGGAACTGTGCTGGGTGGTACACACACACACACACACACACACACACACACGTTTGTACAGGAGAAGAAAACAGTATAAAGAAGTCAAGTAACTAGTGAGCTCCAATGCCAAGGTGAGTACTCAGTTTCTCCTGATCTATGCTTTCTCTCTTACCTGAGTTAAAGAACATTGCTCACAAATAACATTCTTATACTTACAAAAGTGGCAGATGAACACCAGAGAGCCAGTGGGCCTGGGTTTCCTCTTCAAGGCCATGTGTGGTATTAACATGGGAATTTTCTGGATAGAATCCCAGTTCAAAAAGCATAGGTTTCTCCCTTCAACGTCCAGTATGGCATTTTAAAACAGAACACAGACAAGGTACCCACTTCTCTATATTTGCCTCTACACTAACACCAACATACTCACTAGAGACAAATAGAAAATTGAAAATCATTCCTCTGGGGTCATACTTAGATTCCACTAAAATGTCACATTAAGGATTTCATGGCATATGATGCCAATCACAATTATACATACAACTGTATGTATATGACATATATGCAGTATGACAATCAAAATGAGCTCAGCTTCATAAACCAAGGAATTTTCAATATTTTGCAGTTACAAATATTTAGTACCTGACTTGGCAAAGCCATTTCACTAACAAGATCTGAAGTCTGTCCTGTCTTCCTATGCACTGATACAGAAAAAGACGCTACCTACATAAAGAGTAAAGTCAGACAATTCAACAAGAGCTGACATCAACCCATCACAATATATAGATTGTAATTCATGAACCTGGGACTAGTGACTGGAATAAGATACAAAGGTGAGCATATAACTCTGGCATAATACTTGGCAAGAAGCCACAGTAATTACGAATTCCGGTGAGTTACATCACTGATAATTTATAGTGGGAGGAATCTGAGAAGGTCCAAAGGACACAGCTAAGCTAGGACAAAGTCCAACAGTCTCTTGGGATGACTATACTCTTCTCCTCAGGGCTGGTCTAGGCCCTTGGGGAGCCTTGCTCACCTTCTTTCTCCTCTCCTTCCTACACATACACATACCCTGAGAACACCCAAGTCTGATTTTGTTCTTGCAGTTCTGGCTTGCATAGCTGGCAGAAGGGTCATGGTTAAATTTAGACTTGACTACCTCTCTGGGACTGAGCAGGGACAGTGGCTGTGTGAGTGGCTATGCTGGTGTTTGCCTGCTAACGGTCTCAAAGTCAAAATGAGAGGTTAGAATTTCCAAACCAGAGCACAAAGAAATGGGGCTTAAAAACTAGAAAGGCTGGCTGGGAGTTTGACCTAGTGGTAGAGTGCTTGCCTAGCATACACGAAGACCCAGGTTTGATTCCTCAGTACCAGATACATAGAAAAAAGCTGGAAGTGGTGCTGAGACACAAGTGGTAGAGCTCTAGCCTTGAGAAAGTCCAAGGACAGTGCTCAGGCCCTGAGCTCAAGCCCAGGACTGGCAAAAAAAAAAACAACCCCAAAACAAAAAAACAAAAAACAAAAAACCAACTTAGAAAGGTTGAAAAAAATATCCCTTAAAACACAGCTGAGGTCTGCAACCTGCCCAGAGAGAAGTGATTGGGCTCAGTGGACATTTGTCATAGGGACATATTTAGTAGTGTGGGCTGTGAAAAGTGGAGCATGAATGGGGTCTTGGTGGGAAGGGCTAAGGAGAGTGACAGAATAGGAACCTGTAACTCAGGATCAAGATACTTAGGAAAGTACTCAAGTTACAAAACAATAGATTCACAGGGACTCAGGAAGTAAATCTGGAAGGGTCTCAGTAATGGTCTTTTATGAACAGAGTACAGGTGCCTCAGTTGATTTATGGAGTCATTTCTTTTCTTGATGAAATGGGTTCTTAAGGGCTTCCCAGGTTAGCCTTGAATTCCTGGGCTCAGGCAATCCTCGTAGCTTAGCCTTCCAAGTGACGTTAGACCACCTGAGTTCTTGATGCAAACCAGCTTCATGCATGGTACTGAAAACTAAAAACCCTTCCACAAAGCCATCAGGCCTCATGTTCTTTTTAGTATACTTCTTTATATTCTCTTATAATATTTAGCACAACCTTTTAGAAAGGCTCTTTAAATTTTGCCCAGATTATAAATACTGCCCACTTTGGGTGCAGAAAAGTAGTTGCAGCAAGACTCTTGTACTTACATTACTTCTTCAGATAGGGTCCCTACTGCTTAAACAAAAGTCCCCTTCCTCCCCCTCCCCAGTAGACATTTTCAGTATCATGTATGTATGTGTGTATGAGTGTGTGTATGTGTGTGAGACAGAGAGAGAGACAGACAGACAGACAGACAGACACACACACACACACACACACACACACACACACACATAGAGACAGAGACAGAGAGTCTCAATCTATGTCTACATATACACTGTAAATTTATAAGGGCAAAGCCTTTTTCCATTTTGATTTCTGATTATGTCCTAATCCTTGGAGAAGGCACCAATATTTAAAAGTCAGGAGCATTCTGGCAGAAAGAGGATCTTGCACATGGTCACAGAGAGAAGCAGCAGAGCAGGGATTCATATTCACTCAGGCAGTTCTTGGACAAAGAACAGGCTCCAAGCTCTTCATCATCATGTTCTGTTGATTCATAATCCAGAATAACCACCAAATAAATTGATATGTTTTTATACCCTGCTTATCAGTATACAGACTAAAAATCAAAAGCATTCATTTATTATACTCTCAGCCAGGGTATTTTTGCATGTAAAAAGAATTAAGTTAATTCAGAAAGTATAAACAGAAGTAAACAGTCTGAGAGACAAGAAATTCCCAGAAGATGTTTCTCATAAACCCTCCCCAAACAAAGAACAGTGTCTTCCTTTCAAAGGGTGTGAACCTGGGGTAACTGGGTAACTGACAACAAATGAGTCTTCAAATTCTAGATATCCTTTGATTTAAAATGTGTTCCTAGGATACAAAGTAGGACAACTATCAGAAAGGGTACTGCAGTACAGATGTGAGCAAAAATTAGAAACAACCTGGAATGAGGTTGATTAAAGAAAAACAAATTATCTTTATACATGATGGAATATGTATCCAATGGGATGCTGATAAACCTGCCCTCTAAATGGAACAAATGCCATGACCTGTAACTTCCACGATATAAAACTCCACCAGGGTCCAACCTAAGCTTCCAATAGTTTTCAAGGCCCTGGGAGTTTAACAATCCTTATCTGAAATGAGTTGGCTGTAGTCTACAACTGAATGCATTCAGAGTGAAACTGTTTTCTATGTTAAAGGAAGAAAGTTTGTAACATTACTGTATTATATTTCTGAGAAATAAATAGAAAGAGGAAAAAAGAATGAAATAATGTCTGTAAAATGTTAAAAATAGTTATCTCTATACAATGGAGTTGCATCTTCATTTACCTTATACTTAAAAGTTCTTCCTATTTATTTATGGTTTTGCTAGATAGAAAAGTAATTATAGATTCTCTTTCCTACTTATAACAGCTTAATAACTTATCTACCTATTAAGAAAAAGAAAAAAAAAGAACGTCAAAGAAAAAGAAAAGAACAATTCTCATACCTGCTTAGTGAGACAGACTGTACAATTAGCAGGCACTGAATGATTAAGAGAAGAGAGTAGTGTAAACCTTTCACTGTAACCGTGCTTACTATCTCCAGAGGAGGAAGTTTATTGTGTGTAAACCCTACCATGCAGAAAGAAAAGGTAGGGAATGGAGACTCAGAAACCCCAGACCAAGAAGCAATCTGAGTGAAAAATCTGATCCCGGGAAGATCTATGTTCTTAGTGAAAACTCTTCCCTCACATCTGTTCCCCCAACTTTTAGCCACTATACTAAACTCATACCAAGAGTTACCAAGTCTATCCACAATATCCCGAAGGATCTAGGTGCCAGTGGCTGATGCCTGTGATTCTAGCTACTCAGGAGGTTGAGATCTGAGGATCAGTTTGAAGTCAGCTTAGGCAAGAAAGCTAGTGAGAGCCTTACCTCCAATTAACTACCAAAAAGTCAGAAGGGGAACTCTGGCTTAAGTGGTATAGCATACTAGACTTGACATGAAAGCTTAGAGACAGTGCTCAGGTCCTGAGTTCAGTGCACCAGGCTGAGCACATACACAGAAATATCCTAGAGGACAGCTGATATTGCTCAGAGGCAGAGTACTTCCTTAGCATGCGTGTGGCCCTGGACTCCAGCCCTAGCACTAGAGACTAACAGCACAAAATAACAATCTGAAAATGTACTAACATGTGAAGACGTTCAAAAGAAGAAGAAAAAGCAAGTTCTAAAGCAATATGTAAAATAATTTATGAAAAAGTGGTAAACAACAGTCATTGGTTACGTAAGTGCCTCTAGGTGATTCGATTATGTTACTGTAGTTTTTTTGTTTGCCTAAAGAGTCTAACTTGTAACTGTATGTGTGTGTGTGTATATGTGTGTGTGTGCGTGTGTGTTAAGCAGTTTGCTTTAAGAATAGTGAGAGCTGGGCACAGTGGCTCACACCTGTAATCCTAGCTACTCAGGAGGCTGAGATCTGAGGATCAAGGTTCAAAGCCAGCCTAGGCACAAAAAAGCTTGAGACTTTTATCTCCAATTAACCTCTAGAAATTGGGAAATGGGACAGTGCCCAGGGACAGTGCCCAGGCCTAGTTCAAGCCCCATAACCCACAAAAAAAAAATAGTGAGAAAAGGAAATAAAAGCAACATAATCTTGAGCAAGGAGAAAAGAAAGATGCACCCACCTCCTTTACTGCATGGAACCTGAACAGGATGAGCTCAGGAAGGAAGTCTTAGATGGCTCTCAAGTACTCATCTGCCTTCTACCCATCCCCCACCAAGGGTGGGAGAAAGCAACTGGCAACCGGGCTCTATAACTTCTCAAAACAAGAATTCCCCAGGGAAGCAGTGGCCTTCCTTCAAATTCAGAAGGGCTTTTCTCCCTGGAGCTGGGGGAAGGGAAAAGGAGGAAGTAAAGAGTAGAGAGAGAAGATGGAGTAAGAAAAGTACAAACAAAAAAGCAAGAAAAGCCTGAGAGGAAACCTCCTCAATAGCACTAAGCTGACGGTCTCCATGCTTGAGGAAGCACATGTGGACAAGGTTGCTAGGCTGAATGTGTGGCCCCTGGCCTGTGATATGCATGCTCTACATGGCCCTAGATGAATATTGTTAACTGCTCCCAGGCATCCAGCAGGTATGAGACACGGACGCAAGATCTGAACTTGCTTTAAAATAGGGGAAGATTAATTCCCCTTTACTCACAGCAGGTATGAAGGCTCTAATGGAAAGATGGGGAGAGGTTGAAATTGTGCTGAGATCCTGTTATACAACAGCTTGGGGAGAGCAGCAACACAGGTCTAATCCCTGGACATGGCAGCTGGAAATGGCAATGATTTCCCTGGGAGCAGAAACAGTTTTCCTTCCTTTCAACTTGACAGTTTCCTCGTGGCAAGTCACAAAGAAGATGAGAAGAATGTGGTGCAACCTGTTCAGAAATTTTGGGCTTTGCTCTTTTACCTGGTAAAATCCTCCTGGCAGACACCTAACTGCCTCTCTGGTATAACCAGGGTTCCCCTCCTTCTAGGAAGCATAACGCAGAAAGCGATGCCAATCTCAAGAAATGGAAAGGTATGCCCCATTAGTCATTGATTAGACCAGCAGGAAGCCAAGCCACCCTTGTCCTCATCTATGTGGGAAGACTTTGGTCAAATTTTGGCAAAATGTCCAGAACTTTGACAGAGATAATTCAAGAACTGGGGGGAGGGAGATGATAGAACTTGATGAAGAACCATCAAAGCCTTGCACATAAAGAATACACACTAAATGTTGACTTCATGTGAATAGTTCCCTAAGCAGTTTGCTGGCTGAAGTCAAGGGCGAGTTAAGAAAATAATTGTCCGTTTTTCTTTGTATATAATTCAGGTTCTTTGTATATAATTCAGATCTTCAAGAATGATGTAGCTAGGTGGTAGAACATTTGCTCAGCTCTATTTCCCAACTTTTTTGTTTTTTTTGGAAGTACTGGGGACTGAACTGAGAATTTGATGCTTGATAGGCAGGCACTATACCACTTGAGCCAAATCTCCAGCTGCTGATTATTTTTGAGGCAGGATCTCTCTTTTTGTCCTAGCTTGTCTGGGCTACAATCCTGGGCTGCATTTCCTTGGTGGTGGTGGGAGTTACTGGGGACGACTGGTGCATGCCACTGCACCTAGCCATTGTGGCCCCTGACCCCTACAGCTGAAATAATAGGAATTTAAACACCACATCTTCCCATTCATTGAGACGAAGTCTCAAACTTTATGCCCAGGCTGGCCTCAAACTGAGCTCTCTGCCTCCAAAGTAGTTTGATCTACCGATCTCAGGGTATTTTTAGATTCTTATACTTCCTGTTTTCTCACAGGAGAAGGAACTTGGGGATATTTAGGCTTCTTGTCAGTCTTCCATTTGATTTTTTATGGAATGCAAGGATTAAGATGCTGGCAGTGATGTGGATGGGTGGATGTGTGTGAGTGGGTACTTGTATATGTTGCTGGCTCATGGGCTCCAGTGGCTCACTCTTATAATCCTAGCTACTCAGGAGGCTGAGGTCTGAGGATTGGGATTTGAAATCAGCCTGGGCAGAAAAGCCCTTGTGAGATTCCAACTAAATACTCAAGACCTGTAAGTGGTAGAGCGTTAGCCTTGAACACAAAGAGGCTCAGTAGGATAGCGCCCAGACCCTGAGTTCAAGCCCCATGACTGACCAAAAAAAAAAGGAAGTGCAAACTTTCTTCTCCTCCAGTAACAACTTCACACTCAACACTGGCAACAGTTGGAACCAAGACCATTTACTTCCACTGTTATCATCCAGAGAACCCACAAAGCATTAGTTGAGAGTTCCCCTGGGGATGGGGGTATATGTCTGGAATTACTGTTATCATTAATAGCAGCACTTTTTAGAAGCATGTGCCTGGCTAAACCCTTTACAGACATGATCTTAACTAATCCTCCCTACAGCCCAGTGGAGTAAGCACCATTAGGATCTCCATCCTCTCTTAGGCACACGGGGCTGGGCTGGCACGCAGTCAGCTCATAAACATTTGTCAAATGAATGAAAACATTACGTGCTACATAAAAACCAGGGACAGTCAATGATGGAATGACAGGAATGCATTTCACCAATTCATTTCCACCTGACAGAGCACACATCAAGAACAGGGATAAGCCAAGTGAAGTAGCACATGACTGTGGTCCCAGCTACCACAAGAGCAGAATGAGGCATGAGACAGGTTAGAGCTTCAGGAGTTCTAGATCAGCCTGGGTAATAGAGAGACCCTGCTTCTTAAAAACCAAACCAAACCAAAACAAAAACAGACAAAAACAACTGGGACAAGAAAGAAGGGGGAAAAGGATCTTCTGAATTAATGAAAGAGAGGAAAAATACATAGATATTTACTAAGAACAATGAATGGCTGCTTTGGTCTATACTCTTGTGTTCTTGGAACAGAAAAGTTTAAGAAGACCAGGAAGGTAACATAATCAGCCCTAAGAGCAACAAATAATTCTGTCAAATTTAGAGCTTGGGAATAGTTTCTACCTTTTCAGTACAGCTTGTGAAGGGATACTACATGCTACATGCCACATGGAGTTGAGGACTTGAAAAAGAATCCTAGTTTTGACTCATGACTAATGGGTGGGCTTCAGAGTCATCCTGCAGAAAAGAAAGATGTGATGAAATAATCCCACAATTCTAATTTCCAGCAGTACTTTCTGTTTGAGAAGCCCCTTCTGCTTAGGTTTCAGACCTATACCTTTTCTGGTCCCATTTTTATTAGGGGATGTGATAACTTAACCAGAAGTCAATAAAGTTATCAGGTAATAACTGGATAACACACTTTACTAGTTAAGAGAGGCAGATCTAGGAAAACAGCATAGGATTTGGGTTATATGAATTTGTTTATGTGTGGTACTTCTCCCTTGAATGGGGTATATTCTTGAAAGGGAGGCAAAGAAAAGCAAAGAGAGCTATTGGTAAAACAAATACATGTCAAATGGCCAATTAATAGGTTTATTATTATTATTTTACCATGGTCAAGGTACTCCTCAGAAGTTTAGGAAATTAAAAAATATGCAACTAGATGTCAAGGACTTTTCCCCTTAGATATTGAGTTCAAGTAAGCAACAGTATCACAAGGTACCTCTTCAAGGTTACCAACACCTTTCTGAAGGAACTTAGTGTTATGGTTTCACACATTAAATTTAGTTTATAAAAGGAGATGTATTGATTTATAGGCCAAGGATAAAATTTCACATCAAGCCATAAGATTTCTGGTTAGAAAAAGGTGAAGAAGAAACCAATTCTGGATGAGGAAGATTTTAGGGGCTATATGCTTGGCCCCCCCCCCCCAGTCTTGTCAACACTTTTGTTAAGTTACAGTCAAGCAGGAAACCAACCATCCCTGCTGTGAAAAGACCATGATCATGTGATTCCAGAACCTGCCCTGATGAGGTAATTTAGTTTAGCTAAGCCACTAGACCCTTTCTTCATTCCCAGAGTTGCTCAGATTAGTGAACTTTCTTAATGTAAGTGCAGATACAGGAGGGAACATCAATTGAGCAATAAGCGAGAATAAAAAAATCCCATGCACAGTCAGGAAAGGCTTCCCAAAAGAAGGGTTTCTTGACTACATTTCCAAAGTCAATTACAAGCTGACAAACAAAACAGACATGTTGACTGAGGGTTCTAAAATTGGGGCAGGGACATAGCTCACTTGCAAAGTGCTTGCTAAAATTGGTCAGAAAACATATAGACCCTATGATCTTAGAAACTACAAAATCCAACAGGACTTGTAACTTAGCAATTTCCAAGTGATTTGAAATAGTTTTTGTCACTCTGAAAGAAGCTGCTTTCTTAAACTTTAAGATAACTAGTCTCTAGAACTGCCTCACTTCTTCAGGCTTATAGGACAGTCTGACTAGCCAAAGCAGTCCCCAGGCTCCCCATAGAGGATGACAGCAATGATTTATCTTCCTCCAGACACATGCAGGCTATTATCTATCACACTTTAGTTGCTTTCCCACTTTCAAAGAGGCAGTTGAAAATGGATTTGTCTTCTGCCTTCCTTCTCACCTGATATTTCCTTTCTACTCTTGCTTTTCAGATTTCTCCTCCTTGAATACCCATGTCAAAGTAGACTACCTTTCCTCAAACCCTTTTATTATTCCCAAACTCAAGAGAACCAAAGAAAGAAAGAAAAGAAATCCACTTTCCAAATAAAAAACAAGCTCGACTGAATTATAGTTTTCCACCAGAGGTGATATTTACAGGCCACCATGGTACTGCCACTGAATCTTTGACACTTAAATCTCAATGATAACCATTATAGCCATTTAAGATTCTCCAAAGAAATTCCAGCAGTCATATCAGACAAATCCAAGACTCTTATCTCCAATTAGCTAGCAAATGACTGGAAGTAGAGCTGTGGCTCAAGTGTTAGAGTGTCACCACTGAGTGAAAAAAGCCAAAGGAGAGGGCAAGGCTCTGAGTTCAAGCCCCAGTACCAACACACACACACACACACACACACACACACACACACACACACACACACACACACACACACACACACACATTCTGCTTCTTGGTCCTTTGAACTTTTGTGCCTCTCTCTTTAGGTTTTAGGAAAGCATCCTTTAATAACCTTAAAGGTCAAAAGACTGGAGGCCAAGTAGCCAGGATTCACAGCAGTGGGCTCTGATCCATAAGCTTGGAAGGAAACTGCACAGGCAATATAGAAAGCCAACTGCCTTTAGGAGCAGGTATAGAGACCAAACAAATAGCTGCTTTTTTTTTTTTAAAGCCCTGGAGTGGGGAGGCTGCCTTTCAATTGTATGTCTGAAAGACCAGAGAAACTGGTTTTACTGAAGGGAGGCAGAGGGCTCTAGTTGTGAACACCTACTCTAGCCACCTCTAGGGTTTTCCTCCAGCCATCTCTGCAGCAGGCCTAAGCTTTTCTCACAGGGCTGAGTGGTCTGGCCAAAGCAGAACAGAGCACTGATCACAGACCTGATCTCCAGAGAACTGATGCCCTCAGGCTGAGGGGAGAGCCTCATTTCTTTTTCTGCTAGATCTAGACTGCAAGGAAGACCAAGGAGTATCCCCACAGCTACCACAGTAGCCTTCCCCCACCCCCCACCACACTGCAAATCCACAATGGCCTGTGAATGCCCCAGAGGTTATCACTCTGCCAGGTCTCTACTATCTATGTCAGCCTTAAGCCCCAGATTTCCATTTCCACACTTTTTCCATGAAGAAGTGTAAGGAGTAATGCTTGGAGAAGAGAGACCCTTGTAACTTTTATTTCCCTTGAGCTGCTCTCATTGTCCAGCTTCCTATCTTCATCAGAGGGCCCACTGTCTGCTACAGCTCTGGATTCAGCAATATCCCCCCTCAGGAGCCCTAGTCCTAGCCACAGAGCCTGCACCCATCACATTCCTGTTCCCCAGATGACACCAACTCCTCATTGCTCCTCTGACAGCTTGAGACTGTGGGACAGTTAGTGCAATCCACAAAGCCAGGGCCTTAGAGACCCTGGCCCTGCTACCCTATAGGGAATGGGGCTGCCACTTGTGTACTAAAGGATAGCTGCAGGGTTTGGGGTAAATGAAGCTCAAACCCCCACATTTTGCCTGGGTTGGAAATGGGTTCTGAAAAAAATCCTGCCTGGAAATCCTTCACTTAAGGCAACACAGTCTTCAGAGCAAACCCACCCACTCAGATTCCCTCTGGCCATTTCCTGTTTCCTCTTCTCCTCTTTGACATTCCTACAGTTCTCACTATCAGACTGGGAGGGTCCCAGCCAACTCCTTCTGAAGTGGGCCTGTAAGATACCACATAGTTCTAGGATGTCCTAATGAATGCAGAGCAGAAAATCTAACACTGAGATTATGAACCACAACAATGTAGAACAAGATTGGTGAGATTAATTAGTTTTTGGAGCCATAAATCTGCTTAGCAGGGGAAATCTGTCAGGGTTATGCCATGTGTGTGACTTAGAGAAAGGTGAAGGGTCACTTAGAAGAAGTTGCATCAGGATTCTGTATAGATGCTGTAGTGGAGAGGAGGTGTGCAGGCAGACTTCCCATCTGTGAAACTTAGTAAAAAGGGCAAACATCAAGAAGGAGCCTCTGTTCTCACTCCTAATCACACAAAACATTCTCTCTTTCCTGGTTCTCCGCTGAAGTGGTAAAGTGAGTGACATGAGCAGTTTCTCAGAAGCCACTCTATCCAGCAACCTTCCTCGACTTCCAGATCCTTTTCACCCAAAGGTTTGCAGGCTGCTTTGGGGAAACTGGTTACTTCCTCCAAATGTCCTCAACGACATTAAAATGAGCAGAGTAATTAAATGCAGTCCTAATTGGGTACCAAGAGACTTCTTGGTTAATTAATGAGAACCAAACACTCCGGCACAGAGCTGCAAATCCACACGGGCCTATGAACGTCCCAGCAGAGAAAAGCGAGCTCCAGTCCCAGAAGAAAATTGTCACTTGGCAAAAATAGTTCCTAGTGTAGACACAAGTGTCAAACACATTCCTATAGGCAGAAGTCACACCGGAGTCCCGACTGAGATCCATACCTAAAGGAGCAGTGGAGTGTGAGCCCCAGCCACACTCAGCCCCAAGCCGCTCTTCACACCCTCCGCATCTGCGCCCCGGGCAGGCTGGCACCCTGACATCCAATGTCTCCAAGAAGTAAATGCGTCCCCAAACTGCAGCTCCAAAAGTCATAAAAATATCTCCCCAGGAGACAGAGACATCGCGCGCGTTCTGCTTCCTGGGAAAACCACCACCAATACGGCTCGCCCTGCGCCCTCTCCCCACCCCACCTCCTCCAGCCCCAGCCGCCTCTTCGCCCCGCTCTCAGCCCCTCCGAGCTGGCTCTCCTCTCAGAGGGACCAACGCCCACAGCCACTCACCTCTGCAAGGGAAGCAACAGCAGCACTTAGCCAAGAGCCACCCCAAAGAGGGGCCTCGGGAGTACGCCCGATCGCCGCCCTTCATGCTCCTGCGCGTTCCCAGCGCTCCCGCATGGCCCGGGCGCCAGCCCGGGTGAGCTCGAGCGCAGCGGAGAAAACTTTAGCGCCACTCCGGGAGCCAGCGCGCCAGTCCTGCTCCGCTGCCACGAACCGACTTTCTCCCAGCCTGGCCACCTAGAAGAGGCGGGGAGGGCCTGGTGGCGGGGGAGGGCCTACGGAGGGCGGAGTTCCAAGGTCCAGCTGTTTGCTGGGGACCCAGCCAGCGGCCGCGCAGGACCTTACGCAATGCTGCTGCGCGTGGCGGTGGGGACCTAGCCCGCGCTGGGAGGATGGTCACACCGAGCCCCCGGCACAAAACACTGGACAACTTTCTCTTCTCAGAGCTCACAATAATAATCAGCTTGGCTGAAAATATACAACTAAATGGGGTCAAAGAGGTGGGAAAGGAGCTGAGTAATGTCTTTCTAATAGGTTGGCCTTTCCTCCCCCCTCACTCCCCATCACCATCTATTAAAATATTGCACCCAACCATTTCCTTTCCTTCCGTTCAAGGCATACGACTAGTCATGATAATTGTGCCTCCTTCTTTATCAGTTTCCGGACCAGAGGGATGTGTAAAAGCATTTTGTTTGCCCTCAAAAGAGCAAAGTTCAATGTTAGGCTGCCGACACCCACAAATGTTTGACCTTAACTAGTAATTTCACTTTTTTGAGGGGGATGGAGAGCAGAGAAGGGGGAAGGGAGTACGTGAGAACACAGACATTGAGACTTTAATGACATCACCTGAAAAAGAAGGTGCTTTTCTCCAAAGCTGTACCTATCCTTGGACTTAACAAAAAAGAAATGCATGCCTGTTTTGGATAAGCCTTTAATTTCTGAATGTTAGGCTGAAAACACTTGAGCTATAGTGGTATCTTTAGATTGCTCTTATATTACACAATGGCTAAGTCTCACTCTTATTTATGACAGTTTGTCTTGAGACACCAGCTGCCTAAATCCATTTTACACATTACACTTTGTTCTTTCCTACCTGCAAGTCCATTTGATAGCTCAGCCCCAATCCCCACAACAGCGAACCCCAAAGACTCCCTGGATTCTGCAGATATACTAGGCAAGGGATTGTTCAATGTCAGGCATGGCATAAGGCATCAATGAGACTGCCCTGCCCTTCTCACTAGCCCCCCACCCCTGAGCTCATCAGGTTAGATATAGCTTCTGTCAAACCAAACCATGATCTCAGCATCTGGCCTTTCTATCAATGGAGAAACGTTCTGCTTCTTCCTTTAGGTGATTTGTCTTCAGAGTCAGGGCACAAGAGTTTTCTAGATTAAATTTCCCCACACCTCTACCGAGTCCAGACCAGAGACAGCAACCCTGCCTCTACTTGAGTCTATAGAGCCATCCTTCTTTCTGTGCCAAGTAGAGCACAGAACATGGCCAGTGAAGGCTGTGGGTTTGACTCCCAGTGAGCAGAGGAAAGGCCACCTGCACCTCTCATGTACACCCTACTGCCTCTTCCCCAACTGGGATCCTCCCCTCTAATACCATTCCAAGATTCTAATTCTGAGTCAGAGCTATGGTTTTGAAATATGACTTCAGTTTTCAGTATGAATTTAGGGCTGAGAACTACAAACTTCCAGTGGACTTGGTAGGAATATATTTATTTTCTCCAACTCTTGACAATTGGTCCCTTGATCATTCTTCTGTTCATGTCTTCTTGTTGCTTTTTTAATTTCCTTCCTTCATTTGTTCACTCGCTCCTTCCTTCCTACCTGCCTTCCATCTTCCCTCCCTTCCTTTTTTAGACATTTCATTATGTTGTCCAAGATGACTTGAACCTCCTTCAAGTGTTCTCTAGCCTCACTATGCCCAACCTTCACTCCTATTATGTTCTTTGGTTGACAAGTGCATGTTCCTTAATTTTCATCTACAAGGTATACATTTCTTTTTCTGTCCCTAAGCTCTTCAGCTCAAGGCACCCCTTGAGGCACAGTGCCACTTCCAGTTTTCTGGTGATTAATTGGAGATAAGAGTCTCCCTGACTTTAGTGCCTGGGCTGGCTTTGAATCATGATCCTCAGATCTCAGCCTCCTGAGTAGCTAGGATTACAGGGGTGAGTCACCACGCCTGACTAGAGGTATAGATTTCTGCTCAGTGATTCACCTGATTGCTTACATCAGAAGAATTGTTAATTTTTCTCCAAGTAAGGCAGTTCTGTCCTTCATTTGTGGTTGAGATTTATATAATTCTTAAAAATTTTTAAAATATTACTTATTTATGTTTTTATTATCCAGGTTATGTATAGAGGGGTTGCAATTACATTTGCCAAGTAGTATATGCATTACTTCTCACACATTGATACCCCTTCTCATATTTTTATTCCTACTTCCTTCCCCTCACCCCATCCAATCATCTTGTTTCCCTCCTTCCTTTTCCTATTTCAATTAAACAAATAAATATATATACAATATGCCAGGTAACAAAGTCAGATATAGTAACAATATGAGATTAACTGAAGGGCAGAAAAAGAGAAGAGAAATAACATAGTACATTAAGAACAACAATCACACAAGATAAAGCTCTTGTTTCCATATCCTAGAGATCCTTTCATTTAGCCTCATCTTATATGACCTTATGTACCTAGGTTTTGAGCTATTGTAATCCTCTGCTAGGAGAGTCCTAGATGTGTGCTAAGTATTACAAATGAGAGAAACCACTGAGCCTAAGTTCCTTTGGGTCTGGCTTACTTCACTTAATATGAGTTTTTCCAAGTCTTTCCATTTCCTTACAAGTGGGGCAATGTCATTTGTTCTGATGGCAGCATAGAATTCCATTGTGTTTAAGTACTTTATCTTCTTGATCCAATCATCTACTGAGGGACATCTGGATTGGTTCCATGAGATTTATATAATACTTGACATGCTCTGAACATTTATTCAACAAGTAGCTGGTGCCTGAATATCTACTATATGTAGGCCACAACGTAAATTATTATGGTAAATATAATATAAACTTGGTCAAACATGTTCCTAGAGAAAAGATAAAGAAAAACAATACGCTCAATTCTAGGAGACACAGTTGCTTCAGTGTTGTACAGCAGAGAGACAAAGACAATCACATGTATTTCTCTACACCCTTGCCCACCTGATACCTGCCTGTCTTTTCTGGCTATCTCACCCCCAGAGTGTTAAGCCCTAACTTATCCTATCCAACACCCTCTGTTTTCAGTACTGACCACTGATTCCCTTCTGGTGTAGAGCAGGTCCAAGGTGGGGAGGGGAATATTGGTAAGGAGATTGAGAGCACAGAGAGGATCCAGTGTCTCCCCCACCCCCAGAATGGTTTACAGGGACAGAGAGGTAGAGCTACTAGTATAGGGTTAGGTTCCTAGAGACCTGTGCCAAGCAGTCTTGAGCTCACCTGAATAAAGAGAGAGCTATTTATCAAAGTGAAAGATGCTATAGCTAGTGATGCTAAAAACAACTCACTCCCAGCTCTATCTTCCAAAAATGTTTATCTCTAAGTAGGTCAAAGTGTTCTCAAAGGAGAGCAGGAAGAAGTGCCAGTCTATCACTTCTACTGGGTTTCAATTTAGGTAGGCCTATGACTGTTGTGTCCATTACTAGGGATGGCATTTTAATTCTGCCTGTCAGTTCTGTCTCTCCCTCTCACTGGCAGAAGGAGCAGCTGCAGCAGCATGTGGCTTCCTGGGAGCCAATGAAGAGGCTCTAATGCATTAAATGGAAAATGGATTTTACCTTGATGTAAGTCTGGTCAGCTTACTAAAGATTTCCAATAGTAGGCACAGTGTGGAAGACATTGCGTATCCTCATATTTCTGTCTTTAACCATTCCAAATAAATGAGAGTTGCTTAGCCCACGTGCTCTCAGAGCTGACTTCTCAGGAACAAGTCTTTTTTGAAGAACTCCTTCACCAGAGGAAAGGATATTTCTATCCTTAGGCTCCTTTGCCAAGCCTTCTACCAGTTTCCTTGACAGGTCTTAGGAGATGGCAAGCACACTGAGCCTGGTCCTTAAGGTCTCTGCAGGGTCCTCAGTGCATGGCCCTCTGTCCCTCCCTCCATTCTTTCCATAAATACATACTGGCATTTCTTCCATGCCACTGTTCTAGATGTAGCAATGGTCAGAATGGTTAAGAATCCTTGTGCTGTGGAAGGAGTCTGGACAATACATATTGCATTAACAAATGCCAGATAGTGATAAAGACAAGGAAGCAAAGCACAAAGGAGGCTGCTGTGAGATGGGGAGGATGGGAGTAGGAAGGTCCCTCTCTAATCAGGAGACATCATGATGAAAATGGGGTACAAGCCATGCAGATATGTAAGATCAGGAGTCTCTGGGGTATTCTAGGCAGGAGGAACAAAAGGTTGGACCCTGGGCCAGGAGTTTGGCCTATTGGTAGACCCAGGTTCAATTCCTCGGTACCACATACATAGAAAAAGCCAGAAATGGTGCTGTGGCTCAAGTGGCAGAGTGTTAGCCTGGAGGGAAAAAAAGCCCAAGGACAGTGCTCAGGCCCTGAGTTCAAGCCCCAGGACTGGTAAAAAAAAAAAAGGTTGGACCTGAGTGAATACATAGCTTGCTTTGCTCGGTGGGACAGGTTGGCTGGGAGAGTGGTTAGGATGAAGTAGGAAGAAAACAGTTCTCCAAATATGTTCAAGTCCCGCACAAGTGAGCATACTACCCTACACAGCAGAAAGACTTTACAGATGGGTCTCAGAGAAGGACCTTGAGATGGGGAAGCTATCCTAGGTTGTCTGAGTGGGCACAGAACAATCATAGGCCTCCTAAAATCAGAGGGCCTTCTCTGCTGTGGTGGGAGGGAGATGTGATTCTGAAGGAGGACCAGACAAATGTACATTGATGGCTTTGAAGAGGGAGGAAGGGAAGACAAGGCAAAGAAGCTAATGGCCTTTAGAAGCTGGAAAAGGTGAGACATGGTGTCTTCCCTAGCGCTCTAAAAAGGACATAGTCCTTCCAATGCTTTGAGTGTAGACACCGAGACTTGTATTACACTTCTAACCTACAGAACTGCAGGATAATAAACTTGGGTGTTCAATTAAAGTGACTCAAATTCATGATAATTTGTTACAACAGCATCAGGAATCTAATGCATAGGAGATAACTTTAGAATGGGCTTTGATTCTCTTTGCATCCATAGAAAAGGAGTTTGTCCCTTCTCAAAGTGAGACACAAGACTTTGAAGTGTTCTGAGCTCAGAAGAGTCTTCAGCCCAACTTCCTCTGTGTAACTGGGGACTAGTGATAATAATCTATTTGACCATCTGTGTATAAAAGTAGACGCCCCTACTTTCGACAGTGACCTACAGAGCCATGTGAAAAATTAGTGAATACAGTATCTTGGTGCTTGAACTCAGAGCCTCAAGCCCTTCCTTGGCTCTGTTTTTTTGTAAACTCAAGGCTAAACTCCACTTCCATCCTTTTGATGGTTAATTGGAGATAAGAGTCTCACAGATTTTCTTGCCCAGTCTGGCTTTGAGTAAAGATCTTCAAATCTCAGTTTCCTGACAAGTTAGGATTCTAGACCTGAGCCATTAGTATTAAACATGGTTGTCCTGTTTGAAGGGCTGAGTTAAGGCAGTGGCAGTACTATATAGACCTTAATGAGACCTTTTTGGGGTACACCATAATGTCCCCTATAATGTCAAATCTCTATATCCTTGATTGGAGTAATAGTTTTGCGCTCTCATTTCGCAGGCCACACAGGGGCAGATTGTGAGTCCTGAGCACTCACTGTATCCTGCTCAGCAACATTTAACTCCCCTGAGAGCTCCTGCGGGTGGAGCCTGCAGGAGCCCCAGAGGGCCTGAGGCACTGTCACCTCTGGCTTTCCCACAGCAGAGCAGAGGGGCTCATCCTCAGCCACTCAGACCCCTGCTGTAACTTCTCCTTTCCCAATCCATATTTGTGCAAGTCGTTCCTTTAGCCCTTTCAGCTCAGTGAGCACCAAGTAAGTGGAAACTGTGTCATCTCTTCAAAGGGGCACTCTGTTGGCTGAGGTGACCTCCCCCTTCCACTGTCTCCACCTCTTTTGGTAAGCACAACCAATGGCTGCCTTTCTACCATGTGATCAAATCCTCAGGTACACACTGCCATCCTCCTTCTATCAGCTGGCTCCTGAGGCTCCAGGGCCAAGGAGCAAAGGTGAACTTCTTTCTCCTTCCTTTCTGAATGCTAAGCAATATCATCACCAGCATGCAGACTGTCACAGACTTACAGTGGGCACTAGCAGGCAGGGCATCTGGCTGACATAGCTAAGTCCCAGCAGGACAGCTACAAAGAAGAGTGCTCCCCAGGGGTCACCAGAGAGACCAGCTGTCTTGCAGGACAACTGGGGACCTCCTGTTGCTCAGTTCTGCTGAGAAGTAGAACACACAGAGGTATGGCAGAGAAGGAAGGGCCTGACTTGTCTTTGGTCCCTCCAGGCCTTAGAGATCAGACTGATATTTCACATGTGACATATCTTGCTTACAGCACACTGCAGCAGAGGTCTAGGGAACTGTCCTTGCCACTTCCTTATATTGAGTGATTGTTGTCCTTAATATACTGTTACCTCTCATTATTACAGTATTTCACCTTGTTATCTGATATATTATATATATGCTTATTTGGTTATTTGAAATAGGATAGGGAAGGGGAGAAAACAAGATGAGGGGTGGGGGTGGGAGGAGGGAAATGGGGATCAAGACATGAGAAAGGGTATCAATGTTTGTAAAGTAATGCACTTTCTATCTGGTGAATATAATATAACCCTTCTATTAATTACAATAAAAATATATGGAAAAGGAAAAAAGATATTAAATGGGTTGTTGTAGGGTTTTCTTAATGGTACAAACAGTAATAAACATTTTGTTTTACAAAAAAGTGCATGTTATACATTATATAATATGTGATATATGCCATATACCATATGTTATTTATGGTGTGGTATACACTATATTACACATATACAATTTTATTAATAATTATATGTAATACAACAGTATCTGTATTATATATTATATATGCTACATAGTTACATTTTTTTTCTGGCTGTTGGTGGCTCATGCCCATAATTCTAACTATTTAGGAAACTGAGATGTGAGGACTGAGGTTCAAAGTGAGTCTTGGTGGCTAAATCTAAAAAGCTTATCTTCAATCACCAAAAAGCCAGAAGTGGCTCATGTAGTAGAGTATCAATTAGCCTTAAGCAAAAAAGCTGAGCAAGGGAACAAGAGTTTAAACCCCAGGACTGCCTCCAGAAACAAACAAAACATAGAGTTCATTCTTTCTTTTGTCATTACTTAGCTATGCTAGGCATTTACATTTTGACATGTGTGTATTTGTATACAGCATATCTTGATTAAGTCATCCACCCTAGCACTCTCTCTCCTCCCTCTCCCCTTCTGAACCCTAAACCAATCTCAACCAGTTTCGCTGTTGTATTTTTGCAATGTACATGGAGTATTTTGACCTCATTCACCCTCTCTCTGCCTCTCAGATCTTAAGCAAACAAAACTGTCTCCTTCTTCATGGGACTGAATATGGCCAGGGCTCCTACCCTAAAGCCAGTGACTAACAGACAAAGCAGTAAAAGAAATATGAAAGGCAGTTTTCCCAAGACTTCTTTTGGTTCTACTCTTCCAATCGAACCCCAACACGCACAGTCTCAGCACTGTCCTCTGTCACATGAAGTTGCGGGGACATGGTCTAGAAATGGATTTCAGTGAGTTAAACTTCATTGGTGAGAGAATGGGTTACTCAGAGGTGTCGGAGGGGAAAGCCAGGGAAAAACTGGAATTTTCAGCTTAGACACATCAGATATGGTCCCAGTCATCTGGGTAGAAGGCAAAAAAGAGAAGAGAAGTATAAACCATTATTTCTTTGGGAAGTTGTGGAACCAGATGGGCCTGCTATTGGTTGCCTGGGGGAAGGGCCTAGCAGCGACCAGGAGGAGAAACTGAGGAAAGAGAGGATAAGGACAGGAGACAATATTAGTACCTGTAAAGAAAAAAAATCTACGGATGGAACTAGTATCAGGGCCTTGACCCTTCTAACACCCCTGGAGAGGATCATGTTGCAAAAACAGCCTACATGCAGCAGACAGAGATAACAGATCTGGGACCAAGGGCCAGGCAGGGAAATTAGCATTTTCTGCCTCTAGTATGACACACATGGGCTGTCATAAGGGAGGTGAACTATCCAAGTGGGCTAAGCATCCAATAATCAATTTGATCATTTTCTAAGTATCTTGGTCAAGGTTGGTGGCAAAGCCAGAAACCAGGCTCCAGTCTTTTACTCCAAGACATTTAGTTACTGCAACGCTCCTCACTATGATCTCTTCCTAAGGCTCTCTTCAAAAGCACTGAATTTGTACAACTGCTTAAAGGAAATTTAAAAAACAATTTATAAAAAGAATTATCCTGGGGGCTGGGAGTTTCGCCTAGTGGTAGAGTGCTTGCCTAGCATGCATGAAGACCTGGGTTCAATTCCTCAGTACCACATACATAGAAAAAAGCCAGCACTGGTGCTGTGGCTCAAGTGGTAGAGCTCTAGCCTTGAGAAAACCAAGGGCAGTGGTCAGGCACTGAGCCCAAGCCCAAGACTGGCAAAAAAAAAAAAAAAAAAAGATGGCTACTCTTAAAATAAATGAAAAAAAAAAAAAGAATTATCCTGTATAAACAGCACCATGAGGCCAATGTCAAAGGTCAAAATGAACTTCTGCTTTCCCTTATCAACCTTGAACATTTTCACCTGCTTCCTTTGCAGAGAAGTGAAAACAGCTCTAGAAGATTGGTTTTCTACTCAACATAAAGATTATCATTCAGTTGAATTACATTTATTATTCAAGTGCATCACTGTTATCTATTTTGCTTCCCTTTTTTTTCTTCCCTGCTGGGACAGGGGCTTGAACTCAAGCTCTTGTTTAGCTTTTTTGCTTAAGGCTGATGCTTTTATCACTTGAGCACCATTCTACTTCTAGCCTTTGCTGGCTGATTCGAGATAAGAGAGTTTCATGGCCTTTTCTGCCTGGGCTAGCCTTGAACCACAATCTACAGATCTCAGCCTCCCAGTAGCTAGGATTAGGCATAAGTCACCAGAGCCCAGCTGCTTTACTTAATCTTATTCAGTGGTATGGTAGCTTTAAAAATGCCTTATCACTAGTTTTCTCATTGTGAACGCACTATCATTTGTCAAAGGCACTATCAAATAAAACTTTGTGGGCTAGTGAGGAAAACTATTCTCACTCTCATTCATCATACTCTGGTATATAATTTGCCTTGATAAGGAAGGGGGCTGCACATTTCAAAGTGGCTAGCTCACATCTGGTCAATTACAGACACAGCTGGTACTGATGAAGAGGACGGTAGAGCAGCCCTCTGAAGTCTGCAATCGGTACTTTGTAGTTGGGAGGGTTTGCTCTGTGAAGATTCAGCCTCTATTTTTCTTTTTTTAGTTTCTTATAGTGTTAGGCATTACAGAGTACATCAAAAACCTAATATTATTTTCTCCTGATGCAGAATTACACTGAAAAAAAAAAAGGTGTGTATACATATATGTGTGTATGTGTAGGGGAGAAAGATTGATAGATGAAAAAGAGATTTAGAAAACTGCTGGCAGGTAGAGGTGCCTTTGAATCTCTGGATTTCAGATTAAGGGGAAGAGGAAAGCACAGAGCTGAACTTCATGGCATTTCAGAACTCCTGTCCTGGAAAAAGTCTGTCGGACAGACAGGAAAGAGCAGCTTCAGAGCTTGGCTGGCTCCTGTCAGAGCTGGATCAAGCCCAACCTGTTGTCTACAGCACTGAGCAGAGTCCTCCTGCCCACAGGATTTTATTAGTGGGCTGAGCACGCACAGCACAGAATCTATCTTTGATTACTGTGCTAGCAAGAGGAGCATTTGGGGCTAGACCTGAGAGACAGAGTTATAATGCGTTCATTCTTCAAGTCCTCACTGCGCTAGACTCGCTAGTACAGAAAGCCTTGCCAGAAGGGGTGCTGAGCACAGGCACAGTTAGACCTTAGGCATAGGCAGCTCATGCAAATCTATGTCCAGTGCATGCAGGTCATGTGCCTTTAGCAAGTCATCTCATCTCTCTGACTGCTTCCTTGTCTATAAAATGAAGAAAATATAACTTAGTAGTATCAAGGCATTGAACTTGAACCCACTCCACAGTAAGTCACCATCGTTATTTTTGGAAGCTGACTACAAACCTAAGTCAACAGTATCACAGGCTTGCTCAATGTCTCCAGGCCAGCGGCGTTTGCCGCCTAAGCCCATGCTTTCTCCTCTGTGCTGTGCCCCTTCCGCAGCCTGAAGAAGTTTTCCTCAGGCCAGCCAAGCCATCCCAGCAACAATCCCCAGGAGAGCACAAGGAAGAGGACCACCAAGGAGTAACAAGGATCCCAGGCCATGGCCCACGGTCTCCAAGGCATCCTTTCAGGTCTCACGGTGGAAGCTTGGGTTCAGTTTCACTAAGGGACAGTTCCTTTACCCCCACCAGGGAAGAAAGCATGCAGGAAAAGCAAAGGAACCCAGATGTGCTATACAACTATGTGGAGAATAAACTAGACTTGTTTGTGAAATTTGGGGCAGGGACTTAGGGTTACCTTTTTGTTTTAAATTATCTTTAACATTTTAAAGTGTAAAATTCTGGGGTATTATAAGGCCATATAGTATGACATTAAATGAAAGGACCTCCAAGATATAGAAACAAAAGCTGTATAATGAATGATTGTTGTCTTTAATGTACTATGTTATCTCTCATCTCTTTTGCTGTCCCTTGGTTATCTCATATTGTTACAGTATTTCACCTTGTTATCTAATATATTGTATATATGCATATTTGGTTATTTGAAATTGGATAGGGAAGGAGGGAAAACAAGATGAGGGGTGGGGGTAGGGGGAGGAAATGGTGACCAAGACATGAGAAAGGGTATCAATGTATGTGAAGTAATGCACCTTCTATCTAATGAATATAATGTAACCCTTCTATTAATTACAATAAAATATATGGAGAAAAAATTCTGGGGCATTAAGTACATTCACTTTGTTGTGCAATCATTCCTACAATCCATCTCTAGAACTTTTTTTATCTTGCAAAACTGAAAGTCTCCACTCATTGGGCAGTTATTCCCATTGTCACTGGTCCCTGGAACTCACCAATCAATGTTTTGCCTCAGTAAGGTCTACTCTTCAAAATATCTCATGCAAGTCGAATAATACAGTACTTCCCTTTTTGTAGCTAGTTTATTTCACTTAGCATCATGCCCCCAAGGGTTGTCCATGATATAGCAGGGTGTTAGATTTTCCTTTCTTTCTAAGGCTAAGTAATATTTCCTCAGTATGTGCATTTTAAAGCCAAGTTTATTCCTCTGTATATACATGTCATACCATTTATTCCTTCATCTGTCCATGGATATTTGATATAACTGTGTTTCTGCTTTCAAGATTTTGGGATACATACTTATATATAGAAAGAGATATAATTGCTAGCTCACTTGACAAGTCTAGTTTTATACTGTTCTCTATAGCAGCTGTACCATGTTGTTTTCATACCAGTAAGGCACCAGGGCTCCAGTTTCTCTATATCCTAAACAATATTTTTCTGTCTATCTGTCTGTCACCATGTCATTAATAGCCAGGTGTGTGAAGTAGTTTCTCACTGAGGCTTTGATTATTTGTATTTCCCTAATGACCAGCGTTGGTAGACATCTTTTCGTGTGCTTATTGGTCATTTGTGTATCTTCTTTGGAGAAATGTCTTATCTATTACTCCACTATTCTTTTTTATTATTAAGTATCTTTTACTGTTATTATAAAGTTAATATATATATATATAGGGGGATTACTGTTTCATAAATCAGGT
Source organism: Megascapheus bottae (assembly GCF_031878675.1). Taxonomy (NCBI): domain Eukaryota; kingdom Metazoa; phylum Chordata; class Mammalia; order Rodentia; family Geomyidae; genus Megascapheus; species Megascapheus bottae. The sequence continues at coordinate 55,673,618 of NC_143509.1, forward strand.
AAAGAGTACATTTCTTTTCAGACAATGTCATTCCTTCCTTTACTCTCAGTTTTCCCTCCTGTCCCTGTCCCTGCTCACAAGTTAATGTAGTCTCAACTGAGTGCCAATGCTGTGTTTGTTCAACCTTTGTTCTTCCATTTCTGTGTCCCCATCTCCCCATCCAAAAGACAAATAAATGAACAAACGACAAAAGGAAAAGAAGAAAAAAAATCTTTTCACTCCAGTTGTTTACACTTTTTTCTGTTGAGTTGAAGGAGGTGTGTATGTGTGTGTGTGTGTGTGTGTGTGTGTGTGTGTGTGTGTGTGTGTGTATCAATCCTTTTTCTTCTTGACTTTCTGGGATTGCTTAACCAATAAAGCAAAAGTTCTCAATTCTCATAGGACATCAGACCTAAGGGATTGATTAGGCCCTGAATTAATTGGTCTGGGACAGGCTGTATTTAAAAAAAAATCTCCTTGAGGTGGATGAACAACCTACCCAGAGGTGAAAGTCACAACTGTCCCTCCACAGGAGGGAAGGCCACCATCACTTGCTGCTGAGGAGAGGGGTAACCATGAAAAGGAATGACTGGATTCCAGAGGGCCCAGCCCTGGTCAAGTCCTCAAATGTTTGGGAGGTAGGAGAGTGACAGGAAAGGCAGACCTCCACCCTAACTTGGCTGCATAGCCCTGATCTTTCTGAATCATGCTGACCCCAGAGAAGGCCCAGGCAGGGGGACACTAGAGCCCTAAAGCCACCTTGACTATTATTAGTGCAGGAGCAGAATGATCAGAGCACAAGGAAGGTGCTGTTCCTGTTCTAGAATGAGACAGAACAGCAGCCAGCGTCATCACCACAGCTGCTTCTGCCATCTAGTGGAGAGAGGCAGGAAGCTAGGCTTAGGAGAACCGGCTGAAGGGCTATCAGATGCAGAATACTTTCCGAGCATTTAATAAGCTAGTGGTAACTATTAGGAAGTCTGCATGGGTCTCCTGGTGACCCTTTGTCCTTGCCTTCAACAGAACCAGCAGAACCAGATACCTATTTTCCTCCTTACTCATAAAAGTCTACCACAGATTGGACACAAATCTGATCAGGTACAAAAAGGCAGCTTAGAACTAAGACCTGGCTTTGTATGCCTCCTTAACTAGACCTTTGGCCCGAGTATTGGCATTGCTGACCAAATCCCAAGCAGCTGCTAATCTGGAAACCACCTTTGGGGAATGCTAAGTAATTCCATTTCACAGGTGTGAGGAAAAGTAACTAGTCCAACTTGTGGAATAATTTAGTCCTTCAAGATAGATAAATGAGTGGAGGCCTTCCAACCCCAGCAGGACAGAAGGTGGGGGGCAGGCTCCTGCCCCTCCATGCTGCTGGTAGCTCCTCAGTTTGCTTCTCCTCCTGTCAGGTGGTAGTGGTATGGATGGTGGCAGAGAGCCAGCAGGCTCTGTGGAGGACAGAGTGAGCCAGTGGAGAAGTGAGGAAATAGAGGAATCTAGGCCAGTCTTGGCTATAGGTAGAAAAGGGTTTTTTGTTTTTCCTTGAACATGGAATGAAATGCTGGGAAACCTGGATGAAATCTTAGAGACCATCTAGTTTGACTTTTTTTTTTAATGGTGCTAGGGTCTTGAACTCAGTGCTTCATGCTTGCCAGCCCTTTTGTACTTTATTTTTCAGATGAGGTCCTCTGCTTTTTGCCCGGGCTGGCCTTGTGCTACAATCCTCCAACTTCTGCCACCTGATTAGCTGGGATTACAGGCAAAAACCACTATGCTTGGTGCTAATCTTCATAGTTAAGATGAGATGGACTCAGAAAGGTCCAGCAACACCCCACGCCACACAGCTACTGGTAACCCTTTCTCTTCACTCAGTCCCAGAGAAATCCCATGCGGTCACCAGGGCTCACAAGCCAGATGAGGTCAGCGCTGCCCTCCCCCTCCGTCTCCCCTACCTTTCACCAAGGGGAAAAAGCAGTCCATCTCCACGCTGCTGCGGGAATGCGAGATGCACAGGGCACTGCTGGGGACCAGGCCCTCCTGTGGGGGGCTGCGCTCTGTGGTGCGGACCAGACACCAGCCAGGCCGTTCGCTCGGCCGCTCCAGCAGCTCCACCGTCTGGCCCACCTGGATGCTCAGCTCGCTGCTGTGGCCTGCGCTGAAGTCCTGGAGGACCACGGTCAGCTCACATCCGCCAGAGAGCTTGGGTGGGGAAGCAGGAGGGGAAATGTGGGGACGGTGGGGAGGGGAGCCAAAGGATGTGAGAGAGCAGAGGGGCGGGGAAGGAGGAAGAAAAAAAAAAAGGGTAAAGATGGGATTTCAGGGGAGAGAAGGTAGGAGTTGGAAAAAAAGAAGGGAAAGAGAGAGACAGAGAGAGTTGGGTATGGAAAGAAAAGAAAAAGAAGTCATTAGCTCGGTGCCATTCAGTCCCTCACGACGTCCAGCCAGCCTGGAGCCTGCCCAGGACTGGGGCTTTCATTCCAATTCCTTCTTGCCTCTTTAGAGTTCTTAACATACTCCTCAGCCAGGCTTGCAGCCAGCAGTGCTTCAAGCCCTTCCATTGCATCCCCTTCCCTTCCTCCACCCCGTCCCACTTCAACTGCTCAGACTCCAACTTAGCAGACTCCAGCTCACTCTCTTGACTACCTCCCTCCCTCCCAAGCCAGTCCCATCCCATCCGCACCCCTCGCCAGAGCCACTAGCCAACAAACAGAGGCTGCAAGCATCCCCTCAAAGTAGGGGGCTTCAACTCCAAAGAGGGGAGCAAAACCCTAACTCGGGGGGGGGGAGAGCTGTGCCTTTGGCTGGGCCACTGGGGGCCATGGAAGAATGGGAAAGGAAGAGGGAAGCAGCTAGGTTTAGGAGGCTGGAGTTTCCTGCTGTACAGGAACTTAACCTCTGAACTTCATCCCAAAGGGTAGTTCACAAGGACCGTGTATGCTGTCTCTGTGAAGCTGGACTTTAGTTTCTGCTGCTCTGATTTAGGACTTTGGGCCTTCTCTGTTTGCACAGCAGTTCATTCTAACCAGCTATAGCTAGTTCACATGCATCCCGGGACAGGAAACCTCTGTTGACTACAGGGCAGGGGTGCCATAATGGGTAGGACAGTTCTATGGGGCCCCAAACTACCTTCATTCAGGACACTGAGACATTTGCTCTACAGGGACCTGAATATCAGTCAAAGTGGGCCGGAAATGATTAAAAGGACGAGACAGACTGATGCTGTCAATTTGCATCAGGGTGAGCCTCTACAGCAGGGCAACAAATTAGAGTCTGAGCCAGCTCATCCCAAGGGCAGACGTGGTGCTGCTAATGGGAGACACCAGAAAAGGAAATTTATGGAACCGAAGGAAGGGGATGGTGGATGGAAGGCAGGGTGCATGTTTGTTTTGTCCATTTTGCTTCTCTGGCCTCATTTGATAGTGAAAGTTATTATTGTTGCTTTGCTGGTAGCAGGGTTTGAACTCAGAGCCATGTATTCTTGATTTGTATTCTTCCTCATGGCTGGTGCTCTACCATTTGAGTCATGCCTCCAGCCTGACTTTTTGCTGGATAATTAGAACTGGAGTAAAATGCTGGCCTAGATGACCATGAAGGTTCCTTCTGAGAGGAAGGCTTTATGTCACTGAGCTCAGTGGAGCTGCTTCTCTGTTTCACGTCAGATAATGTGGCTCTCTCCTGGGGCCAAGCGCACGCATGGTCAGAAACACATGTGAGTCTAGGGGTGGCTGTGCTCTATCTGTGACTGTTGAGGCAGAGAACAGGGGGCTTGAGGATCTGACTTCAAATAGCCTTGCCTCCCAGAGAAAGTAGGGAAAGTTCTCCTCTCTTAGGAAGGGTAAGGTTGGAAAGGAGGGGAAGAGAAGAGGATAAAAACCTAGACTTTGCCAGTAATTCAAAATTAAGGGCTGGGGCTGAACTGGGTGGATGTTACTTAGAATGTTCAAGACTCTTGAGTTCTTCCCTAACACTGCAAAGCCAACTCCTCCTCACACAAAAAAGAAAAGAAACAATATATGGCTGGAGGCATGGCTCACGTAGTACAGTGCTTAGCTAGCAAGCAAGGATCTGAGTTCAAATCCCAGAACCAGACCATAAGACCAAACCCAAACAAAAACTTAAGTCCTGTGATCCAGTGCCTGGAGAGAAGTACCACTAGATGGCAGTGTTGTCTCCTACAAACTGCCCAGTCTATGCAGACGGCTGGAAGGGAGGAGGATCAATAGGCAATTTCTTCCTAGCTCACACCTAACCACATTCAAGAAAAGATCCAGCCAAGAAAACCATGATGACTCAAACAGAATGAATTTCCTGGTATGCTTCACTTTAATGACTTAGTCAAAAGGATTTACTACTTCAGGTCTTACCCAAGGTGTGAAGAGAATTCCAGTGAAGCTATCAGGTAGGGGCCTGAGGAAAAATGAATAAGCCTATGCAGACAGATCTGCCACCAGTTGCTTCTCATCTCCTCCTTCCTCATCATTTCCTCTATCCTCAGGCTCTCCACAGGTCAAGAAGGAGGTGTGACAGTGCTCAGGAAACTCAGAGGTCAAGCTTGATTATCTTGGGAACTCAGGGCTGAAGTCAGCTCAGACTTGGGGGTTGAGATCAAGGGCAGAGAGTTCTAAAGATCTAGGCACACTGAAAAGACTTTTTGCTTTCAATTCTCAAAAGCAATTCTGTCATGCTGTGAATTTTGAACCTTCTTGACTGTGGTGACTCACACCTAATGAAAGTTAATTCCTATCTTGGTACTGGTGGATCACACTTAAGTAATCCTAGCTACTTAGGAGGTTGATATTTGAGGACTGAGGTTCAAAGCCAGCCTGGCAGGAAAGTCTCTGAGACTCTTATCCTCACTGAAGTACCAAAAAAACCAGAAGTGAAGTGAAGCTGTGGTTCAAGTGGTAGAGCATTAGCTTTGAACAAAAGAAGCTCAGGGACAGAGTTCAAGCCCTATGACCAGCACACACACACACACACACACACACACACACACACACACACACACCAACCACAATCCAACTTTCCTTCTCAAATGCTGTCATTATGTCTTAAAAGTGCACATTGTTATTTCTTTCTTTCTTTCTTTCTTTCTTTCTTTCTTTCTTTCTTTCTTTCTTTTCTGTCTGTCTGTCTGTCTGTCTTTATTGTCTGTGCTTGGTAGCATGTATCAGGCATCTTTATTGTACCTTCTTCCTCTTTCTTTAGTAGTAGGACTAGCAAATGCCTCCCCACTCAGCCAGTGTCTCCCCTTACAGCCCTTCCTATATCCTTTACAATGACATGGTCTGAAAGCTACCATTTCTCTGCTGGAGCTCCCAGGAATTTGAAGCATGTTTACATTTATGATGGAAAAAAATGTTGTAAGCAATATCTTTGTTTTGCTGTTTTTATCTCCCTGCCTCACCCGTGTCCTGATGTCTCCACCAATGTACTTGGTGTATTAATCTAAATCTACTACTTTCTCTTGTTTTGTGACTGTAAGGGCTTGTCTAACCTCTTCCACAAAGATGTATGTTGCTCAGGGGCTGGCCACTTACATTTGACTTGAAATAATCTCTGATTCTTTTGGGAACAAGATGAGTTTTGTATTGTCCTCTGTGTGTTTTCCAGTTTTTTTTTTTTTTTGCCAGTCCTGGGCTTGAGCTCAGGGCCTGAGCATTGTCCTTGGACTTTCTCAAGGCTAGAGCTCTACCACTTGAGCCTCAGCACCACTTCTGGCTTTTTTCTATATATGTGGTACCGAGGAATCGAACCCGGGTCTTTATGCATGCTAGGCAAGCACTTTAACCACTGGGCCAAACTCCTGGCCCTGTTTTCCAGTTTTTTTCTTTTTTTTTGGTTGTTTCTTTAGTAGATTTATTTTTTTTATTTTTTTTAATTGTAATTAGTAAAAGGGTTACATGATATTTGCCAGATAGAAGGTGCATTAATTCACATACATTGATACCCTTTCACATGTCTTGGTACCCGTTTCCCTCCCCCTCCACACCCCCCACTCGTCTTGGTTTTCCCCCCTTCCCTATCAAATATCCAAATACAAATAAATTCAATATATCAGATAACAAAGTGAGATACTATACCAGTATGAGATAACCAAGGGACAGCAAAGGAGATGTGTTTTCCAGTTTTTATTTGTTGTGAGCAGAGCTTTCCTTCTTAAACCACCCTATGTTGCCTGATAAAATTTATAGCTTGCCTCTCCTTTTTCTTTTGCTTCATCACCACTGGACAGAGATAAGGAGCTGCAAAACCACTCTCCACATCTCCCCCGTGTCTATCGGCTGAATTATATTTATGTGGGTTTTTTTTGTGCTGGTACTGGGACTGGACTCAAGAGCTTTGTGCTTTTGCTTGCTCAGATGGTGGTCTACCACTTGGGCCACATTTCCACTTCCAGCTGTTTGCAGATTAACTGGGGATAAGCCTCATGGACTTTTCTGTTCAGGCTACCTTTAAGAGGTGGCTCTCATATCTTGGCATTTTGAGTACCAGGGCTTGGGCATGAGTCACCAACGCCCTGCTGGTGTGTGTTTGGATCCCTTGAGCCCTTCCAGAGTAGATCCATTTCCAGCCCAGGTGGCACAGCTGTCTTAAGCCCAACCTCCTCTCCACCTCCCAGATATGACATAAGTTATTTTTAATAGCCAATTCATTCCTTCTCAGATCTGAGCATGTGGGGCCTTTTTTCTCACCCATCTCTACCCACACGTCTTCTCCTTTCTGTGGCTGTGCATGCAGATGATGCAGGATCGGGATTCTCACATCCCAGTTTCCTAGCCCTCACTGCATGCTTCAGCCACCTGCTCTTTCTCTTGATATTGGTGCTCTTTCCACAAATAGTGTGTGGGGCACAGTCACCTCCATCTGACCTGGAGATTTCACTTCTGAGTTATGCCACCCAGATTTTAAACACAGCTAACAAGGGGGCTGGCTATTCTCATTTTAAATGTCTTTCTATTCATCATGGAGCTGAGTTCCATTAAGCAATTAGCCCTCTTCAACTGTTCTCAAGATAGAAACCCTACTGAGTCCACTCCACTCAGCTTTTCTCTCCTCTAGCAGGGTCCCCACATTCTCTAATATCACCCCCATGTTTTGTTCTGTGTTTTCCTGAGGCATCCTTGGTCTGATTGACAGGGCACGCTCTGCTGTCATTGGTGGTGTGCAGGAAAAGGTTTCCTTCTTCCCTTTGCCAACCCACAGAGATCCCCTGGACTCCTGGACCCCAGGAAGCTATTACACCCTGCTCAAAATGTCAAGGTTTTAAATTATATATGCATATATTACTATATGCTCTGCATATTTAACTTTTAATCATGTAAATTCTCCATCAGGTTCTAAGACCAAGCTCCTTCCTACCCAGGGGAACGCTGAGTTGTTAGTCCTGAGTCTCAGCATAAAGTCAGCTGCGTTTCTGATTCTTCTCTAACTTCATCCTCCATTTCTGGAATCTTCTCTCGTCTTATTCCCTTCACTGTCTGAGTCCCTGTCTGATCTTTCATGGCTCAGTTCTGGCTCCTTTCCTGAAAGCTTGTTAGACATTTTTTTGCTTGGCTCTCTAGAACCCTGTTTTCTGATACTAATTGTCTACTTGGATTTCCTCCAGCTGTCTGTGGCAAGCTGCCATCTAACTCCTTGCTCATGTTTTCTCAGCCTTTCTTTAGTGGGTCCTGGCTATTTCTGAAGGGGTCTGTTTCCCCTGCTGACCAATCCCTGGCTGGACTTGGCTTCCTCTACCTTCTGATTATCTCTCAGCGTTCAAGAGGCTCAAGAAGGAGCTCCTCCCACCAACCCACTTTCCAGCTCTGCTCTTCTCTCAGGGAGACCTCTTAACAGCTCACAGGACATCATCTACATTTTCAAAGTTCTTAAAGAGTCCCCAGAAACATTTGTTTTCATTTAGATCTATTTTGACTTGCAGAGTATTTTGAGATTAATGGAGCCCCTTTTCGTATAAAGTGAGAATTATATCACTCCTAAGAATGTCCCTATACTGTAAAGAACACAAGTATTCCCCGATACTTTCCATTGAGCTAGGACAAACCCCCAGTCCAGTGTTCACCTGCCTGCTGCTACTCCAGGCCCGGTGTGCCTATGCCTTCCTGTTTTCAGCAGCAGCTGGGGGGTGGAGAACTACATGGAATCTGGGGCCCTCACCCTCTGTGGCTGCAGCAGGGAACTCAGTCTCCTTATCTCTGCTTCTACATTTGTAGAAAAGGATAGGAACAGTATTACTTTATAGGTTGTTAGGAAGATTAAATGAGACAATAATCAAAGCATTGGACAGTATTTTGAGAAGCATAAGCTCTCAATATTTGTCTAAAAATAAATTATTTGTCTAAAAATAAATCTTAGAAGTATTATTATTTAAATTTGGAAAGAAAGAAACAGAAAACATAAAATACATTTTGGTGGCATACTTTCTGGGAATAGACTCTTCAAACTGTACATATGCAGATACGTTTTATGTAAATGATCCAGTTTCCCTCTTTTTATTAGACCTAATAGAGCCTTGTCCTATCCCAAGCCATTTAAAGAGCCAGCCTTACAGCTGTGTGTGGCAGGTCCCACAAGTCAGCACATACATCCCTGCTAAGTATGAAAGGATGATAGGCTCCAGGGTCCCTTTAAGGAGAATGTGGATTTTCTCATGTCTCTTCACTCACATTGCTTTCCAGAAGCCTCCATGTAAAGAAGCACCCATTTCCCAGGAGTCTGACACCTGCTCCTGAGCCTGCTCATAACCATGAACATCTATTTCTGATATTGCTGTGCCAGGGATCTGATATGATACAGAAATCATGTGTAGTTGTGCCCATCAGATAAGGCTGAAGTTAACAGGCTGCCTGCCTACTAACTTCCACACCAGCTCTCCACCAGCTGAGACACAGAGTCCCCAGAAATTAATGTCTACCTAGGAATGGTCACCTGGGAGTCTAGAGCTGGGCCTAGAAAAGTGTGAAGTTGGAGCATGTTTATTTGGCATGGTTTCAAGGGCACTGATTAATCCTATTTACTCCTGTACAAACAATGCCCTCTGCCAGGCATTATGGCATATGCCTGTCATTCCAACACTTGGAAGACCAAGGCAGGAGGATTGTAAGTTCAAAGCCAGGTTGGGTTACATGGCAAGAAACTCTGTTTCAAAAACAAACAGACCAACAAGTGAACAAAACCCTTTTCTACTCATACTCTATCCCTGAAATACTGGGAAACTTGGTTGAGCTCTCCAGAAATTAGGTCTCTTTACTAGAGTATGGTGATGTGCTTTCTTTTGATTATAGCTTTTGAGGCAAACAAACAAAGCAATGTCTAGGTGTTGGTGATTCCGGGGATTTCAGTGCGTACATTGGTAATGCAAGGAGTTGCCAGGTCCATTTAGGAGTCTAAAGCTTCCAGTGTGCTTTCCTTTTGTCCACTGGAGCTAGAACTCCACTGCTGCCAACAGCTAGGAGCCCTGTGTTCTTGTAGGTCTTGTGAATTGCACCGCCATGAATGGTGGGGAGAATGAAGGAGTGAGAACAGGGAAGTCTCACATGTGCCACTGGGCAAATCCCTTCTTCTCTCCATGCCCAATTCCTAATTCTTTTTATTTTTTACTTTTTATTTGCTAGTCCTGGGGCTTGAACTCAGGGCCTGAGTACTGTCCTTGGGCTTCCTCAAGGCTATATCATTCTACCACTTGAGCCATAGCACCACTTCCAGCTTTTTCTGTGTATGTAGCACCAAGGAATTGAACCCAGGGCTTTGTTCAGGCTAGGCGAGCACTTTACCAGTAGGCCATGCTCCCAGCCAAATTTCTAATTCTTAAGGTGAGTAGGTTCGATTTCAGACTACTCTAGTTTTAGTTTTAGACTGAATCTAGCACTTTCTATAGTCACTCTCTAATACAGCTATATTTACTTTTTTTTCTTCCTGAACCAGTACTGAGGCTTGAACTCAGGGATTTGAGCTCTTGTTTGTCTGTCAAGGCTACTGTTTGAGCCATACTTTCACTTTTGGCTTTCTGCTGGTTGATTGGAGATGAGAGTTTCACGGATTTGTCTGCCTGAACTGGCTTCAAACTTTAATACTGAAATCTCTGGAGTAGATAGTATTAAAGGGGACAGCCACCTGCATATTTAGTTTTCTTGAGTGCTTATTTGTTTGCTATTTGTTGCTCATCAAACCAGGAGTCCAGGGAAGCAGAAACCATCTTGCTCTATCTCCGATCATATCTCCTAGATCTACAGCAGTGCCTGGCACATAGCACAAGTGACCATGCCATGTATTATCGCTTGACCAGTAACAGGAATTTGGCTATAATACTTGTATGATCTCTCTTTGTCTGGTTTCCCACTCAGTCATATTACTGTCTTCCATGTCTCACAGGTTTTTCTGAGTTCCCTTTCAAAAAATTATCTTTCCTTTTTGTTACTTGACAGTAGTTCACACTAACCCATAAACCTGACAAAAAAGACAAAAGGGTGAGGGAAGATATAAAAGGAGAATGGGGAGCTGGGAGTTTGGCCTAGTGGTAGAGTGCTTGCCTAGCATGCACGAAGACCTGGGTTCGATTCCTTGGTACCACATACTTAGAAAAAGCCAGAAGTGGTGCTGAGGCTCAAGTGGTAGAGTTCTAGCCTTGAGAAAAATCCAAGGACAGTGCTCAGGCCCTGAGCTCAAGCCCAGGACTGGCAAAAAAAAAAAAAAAAAAAAAAAAAAAGAGAATGGGAAGTAGAAGGGATGAAAGAAATCAGTAGTTTTTGAATGACAGAAAGTAGCTGTAAGGGTGCATTTGGCTTGGTAGAAGCTGAAATGCAGTTTCCCGCCCATTAGCCTGGCGCAGCCTTCTGGCAGACTTAAGGAGTGGAAGAAGCAGGCAGTACTGGGGTAAAGGACGGAAAGTCCTATAAGTGGGGCTAAAGCAGGGATTGTGGGTTGGAAGTCTGCAAAGACTAAGAACCCTCCTCTGCCCAGTGTGCCCTGTCCTGAAAAGTGGAAACTCTGGGGCCAGGAGTGTGGCCTAGTTGTAGAGTGCTTGTCTAGTATGCACGGAGCTCTATGTTTGATTCTTCAGTACCACATATACAGAAAAAGCTGGAAGTGGTGCTGTAGCTCAAGTGGTAGAGTACTATCCCTGAGAAAGCTCAAGGACAGTGCCCTAGTCCTGAGTTCAAGACCCAGGACTGTCAAAAAAAAGTTGAAGTTCTGTGAGGGCCTAGATCCAGAATGGGGAGATAGGTGGCTGGAATAGAAGCAGCTAAATAGAAACATTTTAGGCAGATTTTATGATTACTGATTGGAGAAGCCACAAAAATGCAGATACTAAAATACTGATGTCCAAACAGAGATTTCCCCACCCAAGCTCTCCAATGCCTCTCAGACCACACTGCAGCTCAGTTAGCCTCTGCATTCTGTAACTTGATTCTTATTTCACAGATAAGGAAAATAAAATTAGAACAAAGGAAAGAACTTGCCTAGGAAAGCGATTGTCTGGAGGAGAGTGCATAATGTTTCCATTCAGGAAACATGTGTTTGGGTAAATAAATTAGTAGGTTTGACATTATTCAGATGAGATTGGGCACATTCAGTGTGGTACGGCTGTAGGCGGTTTGACATTTTCAGTCCTCTAAACTCATTCAGTAGAGAAACTAAGTTGGTAGAAGAGCTAGAACTTGACTCAGAATTTCAAGTTCAATGCCTGGAACCCTCCTCTGGAGGCCTTGCTAGATGAATGGTTGCATTAATCTGGTGGAGTGAGGGAAGGCTTTGGGCCCATGCTTATAGCCATGGCACTGGTTCATGCATTGAGTGACACCATGAACACGCTCTGCTTGGGCATATGGACTGATGTCAGTGTGGAAAGAGGATTTTCAAAGTTATCAACATGGCTGCAGGGGCCTCAGAGCTGGGAGAGGCAGCTAAGGGCACAGAAGAATCCAGAAGTTGTTCTAGTTTTGCTAAGTTTTAAAAACTTCTTTTGGTACCTATACTGGGGTTTGAACTCAGAGACTAACACTCTTGCTTCTCTTTTTTGCTCAAAGCTGGCACTCTACTATTTGAGCCGCTCTACTCTACATCTGGCTTTTTGCTGGTTACTTGGAGATAAGAGTTTAATGGGCTGGCTTCCAACAGCAGTTCTTTGATTTTAGCCTTCTGAGTAGCTAGGATTGATTATAGGCGTGAACTACAGGTGCTAGGCTTAAGAACATTCTTGTGTTTGCCATTTCCATGTGTTGTTCTTAGTCTGCCCTCCAGGTTGCTGCAGAATTTCTTTCTTCCGTGGAGCTTCATGTATGTGAAAACTAGAATAAGAATCCCTAAAGTCTTCTCTTTTCTAAAATGTTTCTTTACATGGCTCTTAAATGTATAGTTTTTGGTATTTCTATCTTATTCTATTCTTCAGAATTAACCTATGATTCTAATTTGCAGGGGCTTCTGTAGCCAGCCCTTTCCCATTCGGCAGACAGAAGTTTTAAACTCACAGATTCTTCTATTATTGTTCAATTAGATTTTCTAGCTAAGGTGTGGTGTCTTGTTCTTTGCTGTGACACAATGGTGAATCCTCAGCTTTGTGTCCTTTGTAAACCTAAAGTGGGAATTCCATGGATTCACCCATCTGGGAGACAAAAATAATGGAGAAGATAGGATCTCAGAGACATAATCCAGCAGCAAAAAACATCTAACAGAGGGAGACAGACACACCAGAAGCCAGAACTATCCCATGTTACTCAAGGACATAATTAACTGGAAGGGTGAAAGTTACCAGGTTTCAGAGTTGGCTCAATTTGCTGCTCCTTCAGGGATTCAGGGAGAATCTTTCAAAGATTGGCAGGCGTTCTCTAGCAAGGGAAGAGGAACTACAAACCCAGGCAACACTGCTCTTTATCTCTAGACACTCCTCACAAGCTTCAGAGAACAGAGAGACTAGTCTTCAGCAGGAATGAAAGCAGTGCCTTTCTACACTCTGGGAAAGAACTAGTAACTACTCTTCCCACTTTGTTTTCATCCCTTAGCTCCTAGAGGGCCAAGTTGTCAATATAGATGAGGCTTCGAGGATCAATAGCAAATAATTAACCTGGGTTTCTGCCAAAAGCTTAGCCTGTGGAGGTGACTGTCTTGCCAAGAGGGAGGCCTCTCTTGCCAGCTTTGTGATTGGCCAAGGCTATCTATACAGCTGTTTTGAGTGGAAAGGCATTTTCTTGCCACATATCCATGACTTGGGGAAAAGGAAAGGAGCCCAATGTGAATGGTTTTGGGAACCCCAAATGACCCGTCGAAGAGGCAGCAGAGATGGCTAGGAGAAATCTGAGATTGAAGAGAAAAATGAGAGGTTCTGAGCTTTTCTGTACACCTGCAGGTAGTCCTGCAAATTGTCCACTGGAAAGATGAGCTTTAGAGGAAACCAGGCTATTTATACAAGGTGCAATATGTTATCAAATCTCAATTATCCAGATATGGGTCACCATTTCTCATTTTGTGGGTTATCAGGTCTGGAGCCAGACTTCTCAGGCTTGATTCTGTCTCCATCCTCACTATCTATATAACCTTGAACAAGTTTAAGTAGTCTCTTTTTTGCACATTTTCTTATCTATAAAAGAGGGATCATATTAGTTCTTTTTTTTTTTTTTGCCAGTCCTGGGCTTGGGCTCAGGGCCTGAGCACTGTCCTTGGGCTTTCTCGAGGCTAGAGCTCTACCACTTGAGCCACAGCACCACTTCTAGATTTTTTCTTTGTATGTGGTACCAAGGAATTGAACCTGGGTCTTCATGTATGCTAGGCAAGCATTCTACCACTAGGCCAAACTCCAGGTCCCAGATCATATTAATTCTTGCCCAGAGAATTAGGTCAAGGACTGTCTTGAGTTAATACAGGTAACTTGACACACATTATGTTCTTACTGTCAGCTAAAGTTTATCTAATGTTTACTGACTTGTATCTAATGTTACAATTTCATTGTAACTTGGCATGCACTAAGACTATTTTACTGCATGGATGGATATCATCTTATATCCATGGAATTTACAAGTATTTCCAAAATACCCTAATGACACATATGTGGGGAAACTTGCAGACTGGGCAAAAGAATGCAAAGGAAACATATATTTGAGAGCCTAGGGTTAAAAGGTTTATTAGGTGTAATTTATGCAAATATTCCTCTATGTACCTCCATGTGTGTGTGATCTCCTCTTCCTCCTCCAGACCTTCTCAAGAAGCAAGAGACTAGAATCAGACTGGGAAGAGTATTCTTTGAAATGGTTTCTAAATTAGGATGGACAACTCATTGGTATTCCAGTCGCTATGAAGGTCAAGATATCGGTGTCCCAAACAAGGAAATCCCCAGAAAGGGGCCAAGCTCTCCTGGGGCCAACTAGGGAATACTGTTGGTGTAATTCAAGCACTGTTAGGACCAGAGTTGGGAGGAGCCACAGGCAGGTGGGGGGATGCAATGCTGAGCACCTCAGAGGGGCATCTGTCCCAGGACGCAGCAAACTGAGCCATGGCAGACTACTGTTTGGGGACTGACTACTGCCCATGCCTTGTGTCTGGCTCATGACATCATGCTTTCACATGACTGTGTCCTCTTCTGCTCGGCTCTTCCTGGTAACCTCTGTAATGATATTTGCTTCTGTTCCCCATTTGCTTCTGTTCCCTTGACTGCACCTATGGTTTATGAGTTAGCTCCATCTTTAATTTCTGGCTTCCATTTGGAAATAACCTTCAGTGAGAAGAACAAATGCCCAAACTTAACCACTAGAGGGAAGCAACTACTCAAGGGAAGCAACAATTTCAAAGAAAACCACACACTTGGGTTGTTCAAACAAATACTGGCGCACTAAGCACTAACTCATCACTGGCACACCATTGCATGGTGTAGGTGGTACACAGTGGTGCTTAATTGCTGTTTCCTGGAGGGAATTATGCACTTCAGAAATGAGAAGCCAGAGATTAAATCCAACTGGGAGGGCTCATCACAAGCTTAGTGTTCAGCTGGCTTCCAGTTCTCAGCATGTGTGTCCATCAGACTGCGTGCCAGGCCTCTGCCTCCTCTTCTTCCCTGCCTATCCCACTATTGCTAAGCCCAGATTAACCACTCCTCCAAGAAAAGCTCCTATAGGGTGGAGCTCAATGGTTTTATTACTTGACTAATTATTTCATTTATTCACTGAGCAAGTACTTACGGAGAATTTACTATGTGTCAACTTCTTCTTTGGGGGACAGGAATCTAGCATTGAATAAAACAAACACTTCTGCCCACATACAGTTTGCATTCTTGAGGGAGAGGCAGGCAGAAACCAAGGTAAATAGGCAAAATGAGCCAAACATTGGTGGTGTTGAAGAAGGAAATACAGCAAAGTAAGAAAAGTGCCAGTGTGTGTGTGTGTGTGTGTGTGTGTGTGTGTGTGTGTGTGTGTGTGTGTGTGTGCGCGCGCGCGCAAGCGCACCCTCGCATACGCGTGCACAGGTGTGTGTGATGATACACTAAGACTTTAAAACCTCACTAGTACAGAATTATCTGTTTGCTGCATATTCCCAATGCACATCATAGATAACTTTGTTACAATATTTAATGTAAGCTTAGCTAACTAGATAACATTTAACATAAACTTAAGCAACTATACTACAGAATTTAGCATTGGTATTCCACTTGGGCTATCTGTGTATGTGGGTCATACTCTGCAACCAGAACTGGGGTCCCTTAAGTCACTCTCAGCATCAGTTTGCTTAGAGTTTCCTGAATTGAAAGAAAATCTGGTCCACAGGAGTCAGAATCACAGCCAGGAAAGGTGGCACCCATAGCACCCACCTATAGTCCCAGCACTTAGGAAGCTGAGGCAGAAAGATCTCAAGTTTGAGGCCAGCTATAGCTACACAGAGGGACTCTGTTGTAAAAGATGAAAAAAAACTCAGACTCACATGAACCCTTGTCTCTGTGTTCACCATTGACCTTTCCTTTTTTTTTTTTTTTGCCAGTCCTGGGCTTGAGCTCAGGGCCTGAGCACTGTCTTTAGATTTTTCTCAAGGCTAGAACTCTACCACTTGAGCCTCAGCACCACTTCTGGCTTTTTCTAAGTATGTGGTACCAAGGAATCGAACCCGGGTCTTTGTGCATGCTAAGCATACACTCTACCACTAGGCCAAACTCCCGGCCCGCTTTCCTTTTTCTTATGCCTTCCTTTCTTTTACTTTTTTTTTTGTTGGTAACAGGAATTAGAAAAACATATTCTCCTGAAATGATAGCCTCATAAATTAGTTTCCCATTTGCTAGTTACTTCTGAATAAGAATTATCTTTTTTTCAGCCATTAAGTTTTTTCTTTTTCTAAAAGAAAAACAGACTGTGGGTTGTAGAAAGATATTCATGCATTCATGGCCATCTCGCCCCCAGAGCTGATGGAGACTGATGCACCTCTGCTCCCTGAGCATGGGCTGCTCGTAGTGACGGCTGCCACAGAGGAGAAGGTGGCCATGTGATGGGGGACAGAGGCATTCTGCTTCTTCCTGCTCTCTTGGATCACTTGCATTGGGGGAAGGCAACTGCCATGTTCTGAAGACAACTAGAGCATCTCAAGGAAGAGTCCACAAAGTAAGGAACAGCCTTGGCCAACAGCCCTGTGAGTGAGCCATCCTGGAAGTGGATCCTCTGTTCTGGCAGAACCAGGCTCCTCAGGTCTAGGTCTGCTGTAGCTCCTAGAATCCAGCTGCTATGAGGTCCCCTCCTGCTCACTGACTCTTGTTCCTATCTACCACCTACAGAGCTGTCTAGGGAGAGTTCTTTCCCTACAGAGTACTTGGTTTTTAACTAAAGTTGGCATGGCTGATTTAGAATTTAAAAGGCAAACTGTGTGATTATAGAACTCTAAGGCTCATGGGGTTTTCTAAAACAAAACATATAGACGTGAAGTCCTCTGTGAATTATGATAGTTAAGCAACAAAATGCTCCTGAACGCATTTTATACACTAAGACAGGAAGTGGGCTTTAGATCTCACAGAACAAGCTGTTACTGAAAGCTAACCAACTGTTTTGCATTTTAAAGAAACTGTTTTAAGCTGGCTATTCTGGCTCAAGTTCCTAATCCTAGCTACTTGGGAGGCAAAGATGGGAGGAGTGGATGATGATGATTTGAGGCCAGTCCATCAGTTTACAGGACTCCATCTGCACAAAAGGCTGGGCACAGTGGTGTGTGCCTGTCATCTCAGTAACAAAGGGAAGCACAGATAGGAGGATCTTAGTCTAGGCTGTGCCAGCCATGAAGCAAGAACCTATCTTGAAATTTATCAATGTAAAAAGGAACTGGTAAAGTAGTTGTTTAGCAAACTGAAAGTCCAGAGTTCAAACTCTAGCATGAGAACACAGAAAAGAAAAAAAAAAAAAAGAAACTGCTGCAAACATTTTTAAAGAGGTGACAATGAGGTCAGAGTAATCAAAGGCTCATGGACACATTCACCGGTCCTAAACTCTGCTATAGGAGGTGAACCTGCACAGTCAGGGAGCAGGATTGTGAATCCCAGGTATCAATCAACACTCACGTTGGATATAAAAAAGCACTGCACAGAAGGCTGCTGTTTACTAAACAGTGCCCATGGAGTGGCTGGATATGCCTCAAACCTTGACCTTTGCAGCATCATGACACAGAGATTTAGCATTAAGAGGTCTGGACTGAAAGGAGGGATTGCTACTACACTGTTGGGAGTGTAAACTCATTCAACCACTGTGGAAAGCAGTATGGTGGTTCCTCAAAAGACTAAACATAGAGCTCTACTATGACCCAGCAATCCCACTCCTTGGCATTTACCCAAAGGTCCAGAAACAAGGGCCTACTAAACGTACTAGCACGATGTTCACTGCAGCAATATTTACCATAGCAAAGATATGAAACCAACCCAGATGCCCGTCAGTAGATGAATGAATCAAGATGTGGTACTTATACACAATAGAATTCTATGCTGCCATCAGAAAGAATGATATCACCCCATTTGTAAGGAAATGGAAAGACTTGGAAAAAACCACATGACATCCCTCATTTGTAATAATCAATACACATCTAGGATCCTAGCAGAGGATCACAATACCTCAAAACCTATGAACATATAGGATAAGACTAAATGAAATGAATTCTAGGTTAATGAAACAAGAGGTTTATCTTTGTGACTGCTGTTCTTAATGTACTACGTGACATTATTTCTTTTCTCTTTCATTCCACTTATGGTTAGTCTCATGAGGTTATTGTATCTAAATTTGTATAATGGTATACTGTATATGCACGTATTTGTTTATTTGAAATAAGGAAGGAAAGGGGGGGAAACAAGATGACTGTGAGAGGGGAGGAAAAAGGGGACAAAAACATGAGAAGGGGTATCAAAGTTTGAGAGGTCCTACCTGACGAATGTAACTGTAACCCCTCTATACTTATCCTGACAAAGTTTTTTTAAAAAGAAAGAAAGTAAAGGAAACCACAACATTTAAAAAAAGTTCTGGACTGAAAAATGAAGAGGCCTGGATTTGCACCAAGCTCTGTGGCTTGGATGAGCAATTTCAACTTTCTGAAGCATGGTTACTCCATCTACCAAAGGAAAGTGCTGCACTGAAAGATCTTCCAGGTTCAGTCCTGCTTTAAAATGCTTTATACACATGATCTAGTGGCACACATCAGAGCATCGCTCACCACTTCCTTGAATATTCATTTTAGACACATGACAACTATATTCCATGCTATGTTTAACACCTCCCTCCCCACCAAAATAAAATCCCCTAAACAGGACACATTGTCCGTTGTACAGCACAGATTTCTTCAAATTCAAGATGGCTGCCCAAGTGCCTTCCCTTTTTCTAAAAGGGTCTGAATAAGTGATGAAAACTACAGAGACTGCTTTGCACAGTTCATTTTTGTTTTCCTCTAAGAGTCCCTCTCTGCCTCCTTCTTCCTCCCCCCCCCACCCCTTTATTACCACTACTTCTTCATCCTCCTTTTGATGGCATTGGGGTTTGAACTTGGGGCCGCACACTTGCTAGGTAGGAACTCTACCATTTGAATCAGCTCCCTTTGCCTTTTCAAGCAGGGTCTCACATTTTTGTTGGAGCTAGCCTTGGACCTTGACCCTCCTGCCTATTTCTCCTATGTAGCTGGGACAACAGGCATGAATCATCATGCCCAATTCATTAGTTGAGATAAAGAAATCTTCCTAATTCTCCTGAGTAGTGGAGGTTATAGGAGTGAACCCTAATGTGGCTCATTTCTTATCTTGCTTATCTTTAAAATTAGTTAAGATCAAATGTAAAATAATGTACACATCTCTCTTTCTTGCCTTTCTTCTATTGAAAGAAGCTGGAATTTGAAGGCTTATTTAGCTCCTTCTCATAGGTTTTCCTATGAAAACACCAGGGGTAACACCCCCTTCTTTAGTTAGCATCCCACTAAACCTAGGACAAAGCATCTCTATTACCATTCAGCTTGGATTTGCACTAAGCCCTGAGCTTGTTGCCTTCTGGGGGCCATGTGGGGTCACTCAGTTCTGGAGAAGCTCTGGGAAATCGATGGTCGGCTGGTGGGAAAGCCATACATCATTAACATCAGAGCTCCTCATCATTCCTAATGGAACAGCATTGCAGTTTTTATAAAGCTCCCTCTCAGCTGGAGGAGGATCAGTGCATTTTAGCGAATTCAGTCCCCAGAAGGCCCAACAAGCCACAGCTCGGGGTGTTTACACTGCCTTTTAATATAGCCAAAGCAGGGTGGTAAGTAGATTGTTTTCTAAAACCCTCTGAAAAGCATTTTGGAACATTTCCTGAAATCCCCTCTGACTACTTCCCTCGGCTCTTCTTCATCTGCCCAGCTACAGAGTACACCCCCACAGTGACACCTCTTCTGGCAAGGCTATGTCTAGCCATGAGGGCACACAGACCTGGATAGGACTCTTGCAAGGACCAATGCCCCTGCCTCTAGCAGCACAGCAGGGCCAATGTGGGGAGCAATGGGTCAAGAGTCAAGTGGATGGTGAGCTCAGCAAGCCATGGAGTTTTTCTAGATGATTCCTTATATATAAAAATCAGAGCATTGGACACTGAAACAAAACACAACATCTAAAAGCATCCTTAAGCTTCAACTCTATGTTTTTATCCAGTTTGCCTCTGGCAGAATCAAGTGATGGGGATGTTGAGGACTGAGTGCCAGCATGGCTGTGGGCTGCTCTGGTCATAGCCAGAATGGAGTTCCACCATTCTGCAAGG
Organism: Megascapheus bottae; assembly: GCF_031878675.1. Lineage (NCBI taxonomy): Eukaryota > Metazoa > Chordata > Mammalia > Rodentia > Geomyidae > Megascapheus > Megascapheus bottae. The sequence goes on from NC_143509.1 coordinate 55,693,810, forward strand.
CTGCAGTCTTAGAAGATAATCTGTTTAAGTCTCCCTGTTTTGTTTTCTTCTAGTACTGGGGCCTAAACTCAGGGCTTAGGCACTTGTCTCTTAGCTTTTTCACAAAAGGGTGGCACTCTACCACTTAAGCCTCACCTTTAGTTCCAGATTGTTTTGCTGATTAATTAGGGGTAAGAGTCTCATGGACTTTCCTGCCTAAGCTGGCTTTGAAGCATGATTGTCAGATCTCGGCATCTTCAGTAGCTGGGAATACAAGCATGAGCTACTGGCACCTAGCCATATCTATTTTTTACATTACAAGTCCTTTTAGAAATGGGTATTATATCTTTTAAATCCCTTTCACTGGCTTATAGCCTCAGACTTCTTTCATTGTGCTAGCATTGAGTTTGAGAAAAATGACTAATAATTATGTTTTAAAAACATTTTAACTATTAGGAGGGAAAATGCACTGTTCTTTTGTGATATATAGAATGACTTAGTTCTCAGTCCCCAGGATACCTCTGCTATACACTAATGCTGTTCTGTTCAAATAAGCATGAAGTATAGAGGAAGAACTTTAATTAGAGACACATATAATGAAGTGCCACTAGCTATTTTCCTGACAATAAAGACAGTATGGCATTGACTTTCAGGCACCTCCCAAAGTCATTCTGTTTCATTTCTTAGGAATAAAGATGCAAAGGTCTTTTGGTAGAGAACACAATGCTGCTTAGTAAAGACTACAGTCCCAGACCGGATTCCCTTAATACTGACACAGTAGTCTGCTGAATATAGGAAATGACATTACTTTTTCCCTTTTGACCAACCTACTCCCAGAAACAGCATCTCTTGTGGACTCTGAGAAGGAGACTAAACCCTAAGAATTATGGAGAAAAACAAACTAGAAGGATCCTGATGACTTTGCAGATGTGTATGTGTGAGTGTGTATGTGTGTGTGTACTGAGATTTGATCTTTTACTTGCTAGGAAAGTGCTCTATCACCTAAGCCACTTTGCTATTCCTTTTTGCATTGATGACTTTTGGAGGATCAGGTCTTGTATTTTGCCTGGGTCAGCCTGGGGTGAGATCCTTCCATTTGTGCTTCCATAGATAGCAGGATGACAGGGACACACCACCACAATCAGTCACTTACTGAAACAGAGTCCTATGAACTCTGTGCTCAGGCTGCCCTTGAACCATAATCCTCCTAATTTCTCCCTCTTGTTAGCATTGTAGGCATAGGCCACAAAACCTGACTCAATTTTTTTTTCCAACTAGTCCTACTTCCAGGTGTAAATCATGTGAGCTAGCAGGCAGCTAGGCTTGACATACAGATGGTCAAAAACCCAAGTGGCTAGACAGACTGAAAAAGTAGATAAGCCTTCAAATTAGGTCATACTGCAGCATTCTTAGAAAACTCAAGCAGAACACAGAAATTCTCCACTTAAAAGATAAGCCTGGAGGGGCTGGGAGTTTGGCCTAATGGTAGAGTGCTTGCCTAGCATGCCCAAAGACCCGGGTTCAATTCTTCGGAACCACACACATGGAAAAAAGCGAGTGGTGCTATGGCTCAAGTGGTAGAGTATTAGCCTTGAGAAAACCCAAGGACAGTGCTCAGGCCCTCAGCCCAAGCCCAGGATTGGCAAAAAAAAAAAAAAAGATAAGCCTAGAAACAAGCTATCCATCAGACTAAGAAGTAAATATGGGCAAAGCAACGTGACCAATGAGAACACTGATACACAACCTTTAAAAATGATTTGCTTAATTGTGTATATTTTAAATATTTATTATTTTAATATTTACAAGTGTCCATAATTTCATAATTTGAAAGATAATGTTTATATATCAAATAAAATCCTTAGATGGACTATCTTCTTATCCTGCTGACTGGTATAATTGTATACTGAGTTTTTATTTTTTAATTTAATTTTATTATTATTATTTTCTTGCCAGTCCTGGGCTTAGGCTCAGGGCCTGAGCACTGTCCTTGGATTTTTCTCAATGCTAGAGCTCTACCACTTGAGCCTCAGAACCACTTCTGGCTTTTTCTAAGTATGTGGTACCAAGGAATTGAACCCGGGTCTTTGTGCATGCTAGGCAAGCACTCTACCACTAGGCCAAACTCCTGGCCCCTGAGTTTTTATTTTTAATTTACATATTTAGGGATGCTCTGCTACTTATCTACCTGTTAAAAGACTCAAAAAGTCCCCTGGCAGGAGCTACAAAAATTGCAGTTAAAGTATCCCCGGGGGGGTGGGGGGAGTGGGGGGGGTGGGGGTGGGGGGGGCTGGGAGTTTGGCCTAGTGGTAGAGTGCTTGCCTAGCATGCATGAAGACCCAGGTTCGATTCCTCGGTACCACATACATAGAAAAAAGCCGGAAGTGGTACTGAGGCTCAAGTGGTAGAGCTCTAGCCTTGAGAAAGTCCAAGGACAGTGCTCAGGCCCTGAGCTCAAGCCCAGGACTGGCAAAAAAAAACAACAACAAAAAAATAAACAAACAAAAAAGTACCCCAAGGGGATAATTAATTTCTATGGGCCTTGCACAGAACCTCTAAGTCAATTTAACTCATAACGAATATTAATCAACTTCAACTCTGCTTTTATTCTCTGGTGTTGGGGGTTGAATCCAGGGACCTGTGAATCTATCACAGATCTCTGGCTCCAACTCAGCCAACTCAGCTTTAACCCTAACATACATCCCTTGGCTCTCACTATTATTTCCCTATATCTACATACAACTTTACAACTTTTCTTCATCAGGTAGAACCACTTATTCCTATTTTCCCTAACCTAAAACTTCTGGAATATTCTTGTCCTCTGGCTCTTCTTATAGTTAACTAACAGTATTTACATAGACTCATGTGTTTTTCTTCAGTACTCATGTGTTTTGGGGGGGGGGCGGTCATGGGGCTTGTACTTGGCCTGGGCACTGTCCCTGAGCTCTTCAGCTCAAGACTACCATCCTACCCTTGAGCCAAGCCCCACTTCCTGTTTTCTAGAAGTTAATTGGAGAGATAAGAGTCTCAGGTCCTTTAGTGCCCAGGCTGGCTTTGAACCTTGATCCTCAGATCTTAGCCTCCTGAGTAGCTAGGATTACAGGCTTGAGCCACTGCACCGGGCCTACATGCCATCTTCCACTGAGCAATCACTACCACTGAACTGCAACTTTATGCCTTTTTCATTTTCATTTCAGGATCTCACTGAATTGTCCAGGCTGACCTTGAACTTTTGATCTTTCTGCCTCAGCCTCTTATGTAGCTGAGATTAGATATATGTGTATTGGTTCTAGGGCTTGAACTCAGGGCCTGGGCACTATTCCCAAGCTTTAGTACTCAAGGCTACCTCTACCTCTTGAGCCACATCTCTAACTTTTTGGTGGTTAATTGGAGGTAAGCATTTCACAGACATTCCTGTCTAGGCTGGATTCTACCCATGATCCTCAAATCTCAGCCTCCTAAGTAGCTAGGATTACAGGTGTGAGCCACTGGTACCCAGCTTTCAGGTTTTGTTTTTTTTTCTTCTCTCAGTAATCAGATTGCTATCTGAAGTCCAGTGTTCTAACAATTGTTGTTTCTTAAATTTTAAAAATTGTTTCATGTAGGGAAGTAAGTCTAGTCCTTGCTTCTCTGTCCTGGTCTTAAGTAGAAATCTCACATTTTCCTTTTCATGTACAACTTCCTCTCCTGATGTGCGTATGTAGTTACTTATACAAGTTAACAAACTCTAATCTGAAAATGTGAAATCTGAAATGCTCCAAAATCTAAAAAAATTTGCACACCAACATGATGTTCCAAGGGTTTTGAATTTCAGATCAGAGATATTCCCCTGGGAAAGTCTAGTCAAATATTCCAAAATCTGAAAAACTCCAAAATCTCTAACATTTCCGGTCCTTAGCAGTTTGGATAAAAGATACTCTATCTGCATTATGACATTTTTTTTTTACTCTACTAGATGTTCCAGTTTTAAAAATCCTTGTTTCTTCTAAACATCAGATTTCTTCCTTTTTTACTTTCCTTCTTGTGTGTATTATACACATGACATATTATTTCACTAGAGCTCTTGACATGTCTTCAATCTCCTTGCTTCTGTCCGCATGTTTAACTCAGTTGATTACATGGTAGATACTCAATACATTTTAAATGAATATAATGACTAAATGAAGAAGAAAATGACTACAGATTCACTTCATTTTTGAATACTTCTTGAAGCTAAAAATTTTAAAAAGCACTGTTCTATAATACTTAAATATCTTTTATTAGTATAGATAATGATTATATAGCCTTATATATAATTATTATAACCTTAGATTGTCTTATATATGTGAGTATATATGTATTTATACATACACATTAAATGCATGTATGTATAAATTCATATATTCTACACAATCTTATACTACTTAGAATATGTATTTATTGATTTTTCCCAGTAAAAGTCATACATTTTAAGTTACAACTAAGCCACTAATGGAAAAAAGACTCAAAGAAGTCAGACATACTTATATGTATGATGAATACACTCATATTTATTGAAGGATATATATGTGTGTATGCATACACAAATATACCATATTGTATAGTGAAACACATCAAACCCTGTTTGAAAAGGGGGGAGGAATAGAACTATGTCAGAAGAGTAGGTTAGTTCAAAGTACAGCATAAATGTGCCCATATCACAATGACACTTCCTCATATTACAAGTATAATGTTTAAGCAGGAAGAGATTGGAGGAACAGTTCTTCTTCCTTTCCAATTTTACAGATGAGGTTTTGAGAAGATAGATGTTTAGCCAAAATATTTTTCAAAGATTAAAGAACTGATCTATGGCAGAATCAGGATCCTGCTTTAAAAGAGAGGTCTTACCACACCATTGCCCAGGTATATTTGTGTCAAGTAGTCTGTATTTGCATATACTCTGAATGGGCTTTGGCTTCCCAACAATAACACTGCTAGTCACTGATGGAGTAAAATAATCACTTTTAGGACAAAGTCATATGATCTTGCAGCAAGGCTGACCACAGGAGCAGCATGGCATCTGGGTCCTGCACTAATACTAAAGTAAAACATACTTTGAAATGTTAATTGGTAACTTGGCTCTGGGAGATGCAGCAAGTTCATATTCCTATTATGTAGCGTACTGTTCAGGATCTGCTCTGCCAGAGCACTCCATAGTTAGCATATGAGTTGTGCAATAAATCAGCTCCTAGACATAGAACAACCCACTAGGACATTAGATCCTAAAGTCTGGTTCCCTAAAGCTGGAGAAACTATCAAGATGAACAAGAAGCCTTTCATCTTTATACTATGACTGGATATTGACAGCAGCACTCACCTACTATAAATAGGACCTAATATGTATAGACAGGGGCTAGTGGACGTTAAGGCAGTAGAAGTAACAAAATGCAAAGAGCTAAATAAATGTTATTCCATCTTTGATTAGGTGTGGGGAGCCAAGGGTGAATAGAGTCTATTAAATACAAACTACGAGACAATAAAATTGTGGGGTGGAATCAGAAAGTTTAAATGAGTAAATTTGACATTCAGACAGAAAGACTGACCCCCCGCCCTCATCTATTGAGTTAGAACCAAAATGTAAATACTAAGTTGGAGCCAAAATCTACATTACTTTCAATTAAGACTTAATTTATTTTATTTTTATTATTATTAGTATTTTTGCCAATCTTGGGGCTTGAACTTGGGGGTCTGGGCAATGTCCCTGAGCTTCTTTTGTTCAAGGGTAGCACTCTACCACTTAAGCTGTAGCACTACTTTTGGCTTTTTCTGTTTATGTGGTACTGAGGGATGGAACCAAGGGCCTTATGCATGCTAGGCAAACACTCTACCATTAAGCCAAACTCCCAGCCCTGGGGCTTCATTTAAACTGCTAAGGTGGTCATGCTTAGGTTCAGCAAACATTTATAGCTTTTTGTCTTTTGGATACTTAATTTCGTTGTCTTTCCTGGCTTCCTTGTGATTGAATAGAACCACCGGATTAATTTTTGCCATTAATGTTGAGCCGCTTTTAATCTGGGGTATTTAATTATGACTGTAAGAACCTTCAGAATGTTCTTATCTGAGAGAGTCATTGGGACTTTAGAAATTGTTCCATCAGTTCAAGTCCTTGATTGCTTACAATGAATAGAAACCCTCTGACTACATTTTGAACATGTATTATTAGCAAGAAATGAGTTCTCATGCTTTTAATTCACTCAAAAATTTAAAGCTATTTGTTATTACAGCATATCCTAGCATACCTGGACGGATACATCTATTCATTTTATCCTGTTTGGGTGGACTGTGCTAGACATAAGAAGTGGTAGAGATTAAGGTCATAGGCAAAAAGAAAAATTAGGAAAAGGACTGGGGGAAGAGATGAAATGAAAGAATACTAATGCAAAATGAATGCAATTTTGACAGACTTAGGGATTTTATTATTGTTACTACTGCTGCCATTCTTATTATTTTAAAGGAACAACCTGAGCATGACTACATTTACATGCAATAATCATCTCTGATGTTGGCTAGAGATTCAGAGGGAAGAAAAATATTCTAACTTTTGTATCTCTCAGCTACTGCAGAGCTATTTCTGCACTACCTAGTGTGAATTTTGTTCGCTGAGCATTTATACTTTCTTCCAAATGGACTATACAATGTTTCTAGTTAAGGATCATATTTTACATTCCTTTTGCATAATTTTGGGACAGTGCTAAAAGCACAATAAAATCTAGCTGAAGGCCTGAATCACCTGCTATCAGGAACTGGCATCAGAATACACTGTTGAACAACTTTTGGGATACCTCACAACAGATGGATGGATGGATGCTCACTTTTCCATTTCCTGGAGCTTCAGGGATATTTAAAGAGAATCCAAAATGTGGGTGCTGGGCTGGACAGAACAGAAGTGCATTCTCAACCAGTACTATCTTTGGAATCTAAATCCTTCTCATTGGCAACCCATTCAATGAAGCAAACCAAAATGAGAGACATTTTACAATTATGATATCCCTTAACAGTTGTTTCTTTCTATTTCTCTCTCTCCCTCTCTCTCTTTTGGATATGTGCTCTGTTCAGTTTGCTTTACTGTTCATTGCTCCTTGCCTGTAGTGCTTTTACTTTTTCAATGTTCCCATTTGCCACATGTAATTAGAACTTTTCACAAAACCCCAGAAGTCAAGTGATACAATTAAAAATTCAAGAGTGGGTAACAGAACAAAAGGTGTTGAAAGAAGGAGCCAGAATTTAGCAAAGTTCTCCGATTACCACTGATCAAACCATATTAGGTTCCTATGCCCAACTGTATCTGAGCTTCTACTGTCCCCTTGCTCCTTCAACTGGGTCCTTTGGTTGGCACTTTTCCATTTTCCCTTTGCATTTATCCTAGATGGAGCTCTGTCTCTCAGATTGTGCATTAAACCTGGCTTTTAAGCTGGGGGCGGTGGCTCATGCCTGTAATCCTAGCTACTCAGGAAGCTGAGAGCTGAGGATCTCAGTTCAAGGCCAGCACTAAAGTCCATGAGACTCTTATCTTCAATTAACCACTAGAAAACCGGAAGTGGTGCTATGGATCAAAGGGTAGGATGGTAGCTCTGAGCTGAAGAGCTCAGGGACACTGCCCAGGTCCAGGAGTAGGGTGGTAGTTTGGAGCTGAAGAACTAAGGGACAGAGTTCAAGCCCCACGACTGACAACGTCCCCCCCAAACCCAAACCCCAAAATAAAAAAACCTGGCTTCTACTCTTACATTGTCTGGAACTAAAGAAGTGTGCTGCTTGTTTTTTTTCTATGTAGGACATTATTCTGCAGAATCTTTCCTATTCCCTTGTGGTAAACAGAGATGCTTAGCTACTAATCCCCTTGCACTGATAATGCAGCATGTTTCTGTATTTTTGCACATGGAAAGAGACTACACTTACTCTTCCTACAATGCAATGATGTTTAAAGTACCTACAACATACCAGGCATTAGTATAGACATTGCAATACAGTAATGAGAAAAGGAGCCATAAATCTCTACCCCTACAGAACTTGCACTGTGGTAATAAGAATCTACTTAATAGTCTGATCTGAAATGGATCCGATAAGACTGAACTGAACCTTTATCCAGGTGATGATTTGCATCTTCATGTAAGTTCAAAAGATTTTGCCCTCTATAGATGAGGCATGAGATCTGAGTCATGTTCTAAATGAAAAAAAATATGGGGGTTAAGCCAAAAGATGATTGATCTGTACTGAGTATGGTTAGAAGCCAATTGCTGAATATGTGTATTGATCCAAGAAAACAAAATAACCAAATGTCACATCCAATTCCCCACAGTCACAAGGACAATGTGAATTTGTTTGCTATTACATTATTTGGCTCATGTACCAGGACTTGAACTAGGATGGATTTGTCCCGTGCAGCTGAGTGATAACTGATCAATGTCATAGATTTGGGTTGACTTAACTTATTAAGGACAATCTCTTGTACTTATAGTATTATAATGAGTCTCAATCTTATCTCTAGGCATTGGATTTACACAAGGAAGGAAAGGATCTGAGTGTACTCTAAGTTCATCCCCCTCACTTGACTTCAACCTCAAAAGCTTGTCTTGTAAGGGACAAACAGATGAGCTGGTAAGAGAGAACCAGATTCACCTTAACTTCAAATCTGCATCAGTCTAATCAGTCCTAGGTGAGTTTTAGGGAGAATAGGCAGCTAGATTTATACCACAATGTGAGAGAGACACTTTTCTGGTACCAGGGACTAAGATATGGACATAACTATTACTGGGCCTGATAATCTTACTGGGCCTTATAATCTTAAGACTTTAGCCTGAATTTTGGTACCTATTGATAGAGTAAAGCAAAATGGACTCTATTTTTGTCATGGCGATTAGGGTCTATCTCTGAACAGCTCTGAACTGCTTTGTGCTATTATGAAACATTCATCAAGCAAGCTTGGAGGCTTTGTAAAGTCTGTTGTGAGTTGAGGAACATAAAGGAAATTAACGTAAAACTATGAAGGGCTTGGACTGGGATGTAGCTCAGTAGCAAATCTCTTGCCTAGTAAGTGCAACATCCTGGGTTTGATCCCCAGTACCAAAAAAGAAAAAAAAAATACAGTTAAAATAAAAGCTGGGTGTGGTGGCTCATTCCTGTAATCTTAGCTGAGGCTAAGATCAGAGGATCATGGTTAAAAAGACCATGAGCTTCTTATCTCCAATTAATCATTAGAAAACAGGAAGTGAGGCTGTGGTTCCAGGGGGAGGGCGGTAGCCATGAGCTGCAGAGTTCAGGGACAGTGCCCAGGCCTAGAGTTCAAGCCCCATACCACCCCTCTTCCCCAAAAAACCCAAACAAAGTCTGTGTAGGGCTAAACAACTAGTCTACCAAACTGCTCAGAATCTGCACGGATCTTTGGAACTTCTGGAAATATATGTTTTAATGTACTGTGTGAAGTTGTTTCTTTTGTTTGTTTTTTCTCCCCTTTGGTTTATCCCTTGTTGTCAATGTTTTAGGTATCCTGTGTCTTTTATATAAGTTTAACAGAATTGGGGAAGGGAAGGAGAACAACAAAATGGTGAGGCAAATGGCAAAGGGCAAACCAATGCAACAAGTGATAAGCACAGACAATATGTTGGAAATGAACTTTGCAATTCAGGTAGGGGGAGTAGGGGGAGGGAAAGTGGGAGAAAAATGAGGGAACGGGTAACCATGTTTGACAAAAAAAAGTACTTATTACCTCATGTATGTAACTGTGACCCCTCTGTACATCACCTGACAATAAAATTAAATTAAAAATTGGTACATTCTCTGAGTTCTTGGTTTTCACATTCACATAGAACTTGGATTAAACTTTGATTTACTTTCAAGAATCTTGCCACATCATACCATAGATAAGGTCTTCCTAACTGCAAAAATCCACATCCCTTTCACCTAGGCCAGAGTTATATCTGGTAGAGACCAGAATTCATTCACAGGCAACTTCCTGGGCATCTTCTAGCTCCAATAGAAGCAAGAATGGAAGGTTCCCTTATCTGAGAGCTCCTGCCTGTACCCAGATAGCTTTTCTTTTCTTTTTCTTCTTCTTCATCCTCCTTCTCCTCTTCCTTCTCTCCCCCCTCCTCCTTCTCTCCCCCCTCCTCCTCCTCCTCCTCCTCCTCCTCCTCCTCCTCCTCCTCCTCCTCCTCCTTCTTCTTCTTCTTCTTCTTCTTCTTCTTCTTCTTTCTTCTCTTTTTCTGGGTACTAGCTAAGACTTAGCTCCACCACTTAAGTGATATCCTGTGCCTTAACTAGGTAAAATTGTCCATCTCCAAGTCTTTACGATGTTGGAGGGACAGTAATGAAAAGAGATTTCTAAAATCTTGCATGGACTTCTAGAAAAACTGTCACCCATAACTCTCCTCCCAACCTCCTCAGCTTCTTACCTTGATACTTTACCATCTACCTTGAGACCATTGGGACTAGATTCTTCAGCCCTAGGCACCTCAGTGTATCAGTCACCAGAACTCAGATCTGCCCTTTCCAGTCCTTACACTGGCTGCTTCCACATGTAACATTTTTCATCATAGGCTATGTCATCACTTACATTTTATCTAATAGTTTGTATTCCCACTGGAATATAGGCTACATGAAGTTAGGAATTCTTATCTTTTTTTTTTGTACAGAGGCTTGTTTTTGCTCTTTAGAATAGTGCCTACACATTGTAGATATTTAATGGGTACTTGTTGGATAAATAAATAAACATGCAGATACCTATTACTTTTTGCAAGTCATGAATTATCATTCTCTTATTTTTGTGGAAATGACCCATCACTGACTACAGATTCTTCTATTTCCTTGTCTGTCTCTTCTTTCAACTTGCCTTCTTTCTCTCCTTCTCTACCATCCTCCCCCTTTCTTTTTCTTGTGGTGGTACTAGAAATTGAATTCAGGACCTTATGTTTGCTGCCTTCATTACCATTTAGCCATGCCTCCAGCCCTCCTACAGTCAGTCAGTCTGTCTGTCTCTGTCTGTCTCTCCTTTCTCCCTCCTCTACCTCTCTCTCTCTTTAACATCCAGTGATAATTTTATTGAGAAGATGTCAGTTTCATATTAACTTGCCTCCCATGGTCTCTTGAGAGTGAGGAGTTCTCTAAATCAAAATCATAGCATTATTTTGGGCACAACCCTTGACTCCCCTCACTCATGCCAAACATTTATTCAAACTGAGCCCAATGTCATTATATGTGCTGCTAGAATTTCAAACTCTTCACATCCTACTCCAGTCTAATCCTAGCACATTTGCTTATAATATTGTTCTATGTTATTTCTCTTCTCTTTTATTACCCTTTGGTTAATCTCATAGTGTTACAATATCTGACTTTGTTACCTGCCATATTGTTTATACTTTATTTGTTTATTTGAAATAGGAAAGGAAAGGGGGGAAAACAAGATGTTTGGGAGGGGAGTGTGAGAAGGGAAATGGGGACAAAAATCATGAGAAGGAGTATTAATGTGTGCGAAGTATGTACCTACTATCTGGTGAATACAACTGTAACCCCTCTATATATTACAATAAAAAAACCCAGAATTTTCTAAAAAAAACCCCAAATTTTAAGATGTCTCTCTTAAAATTAAATACACATATGTGTATATATGTAATATATATGTATATACATATGTTACAAAATAATGGGGAGGTCTAGATCATGTCAGACAACTGTTTGTGATGGTGGTCAAAGCAGTCAATTTTCTTTCTACCCATCAGACTTATTGGCCAGAGCTATCATTCATTCCTCAGAGCCAGAGATCCAGGGTTGTGGTGTGATGACCTCTCCTACATGGCTGTGATGTCTGGCCCTACAAATAGCCTTCTTCTATATTAAGCTGAAATGCTGCCACTTTTGCTCTGTAACACCAACCATTCTGCTGAGTGCTGCTCTTTAATAAGCTATTCTATCCCTAAGCCGGCCTGTATCTAGGCCATTTGTGATAGCTTGGCTTTGAGGGTTACAATCTTTGGCTCACCAATAATTTTGCTGGTTAGTTTCAGAAAAAAAACCCCAAAGGACAAAAAAACCCCAACAAAGCAATGTGTCAGAATCTTTAATGAGGACCCAGAGAAGTATAAAGCCTCCTACTTCCATTGCTAGTTTCCAGTTGACCATAAAGGAAACAGTTTTATCTCCAATTCCTCCCAAGGTCAAGATTCCCATGTAAATTCTCATGAATCTGTGAAACAGCAGAATAAGATGGAAGTGCCACATGGATAGGCTACTCTGACAGTGACTGCCATGCCAACGTCATGTTGAGACCTCCCACATCAATTCTGTTTTAATCTCCACCTCACTTTGGTTCATCCTTCACCACAATGTATGTCCGAATCACCAGCACAAGTTAGCACAGTCACACCTGAAAACTCTCCCTTACACTTGAGGACCATTAAAAGGTCAACATAAACAGGCCACAAGACGATGAGACATCCTTACAAATGGAATAACATTCTACCATCCCAGACACTCAGAGACACAGAAGCTCTCTCCCCATCACTGGTATGTCTAAGCCTCCATGTTCTTCCTGTGGCTACCACTAAACATGACCAAACTCATACATGACGTGTACACATGGCTGTATTATCACATCACTGGGTTCCCTTGGATGGTCCTTGGAAAACCTGGGCATAATACCTGCACTGAAAACTTCTTCAAGTTTGAAACAGGTTTCAAAGGTTAGATCTGAGCACTAATGTTGTATGTGCCCCCAAACCCTTGACTTGGGATTCTACTAGGCACAAAGTCCAGTCTAAAGAAGAGTGGTATCACAGCCTGGGAGCCCCTCTTCAGAGTGAGAGCGAGAGCTGCTTCACATTCTCATGGCCCAATATAGACAGAAGGAAAGAAGGTGCATTAAAGGCCACCCGAACTACAATCTCATCCTTCACTTCCTGCTGCATTTCTGGTTTTCTAAACCAGTCTTCCTTTCTAGATTACAAATTTATAAATACTTAGTTTATGACCTCATAAAATCCTTACTGGCCCAGACTTACACATGCCTGCCCTCTCATTGCCAGCCCATGGTCTGCATTTCCTCCCATGAACACGATGCTGATTGAACTAACTAGATGAATCCTCTGCACCCCCCACTGTCTATGGAAGACTCAACCTGTTTCTATTATGCAGTGGCTATAATGTTTTTTTTTTCTGAAAAGAGTATTTTCTCAGTATATGTTAGAATCTAAAAGTCAGCAAACACGTTCTTTTTAAAAATGTTCTTAGAAGAACATTTTCTTAGAATACTTTGGAGTCTAAGCATACTGGTTCTTTCACCAATGGGGATCCTTCAAGATTTAGAATCCACATACAATCACTTTCCATGGTCCACAGGTGGAATATATACAGCAGATATGAGGTCCTAGACTGTTCCTTGCTTACAGCATTTTTGGGTTGCCAACAAGTGCTTTATTTCTGTGTGTTCCCAATGTGCCTAACTCAACTTTCCTATATCACCTTCTCTTTCTCAAGTATTTTTCTTTTTTTAATGGACCCCATTTTATGTTAGCTATTTGGGGCCTACATTGAGCCCAGAGAATGAAAGCAAGGAGTGGTTCTGCTGGGACTATGGCCCACAACTAGAACATACCTGAATCTTGAGTATTCTATGTGATTTGGAGAATGGCTTTATTATATGTTATGAGGACTGGATTGTTTCTAATTCATTTTTGTAGTGCAGTCAATGGTACTTATCAGGACTGATGCTTAGGAAATGGTTAATGGGATGTTTAGCGAATACATTACTAGTCCTAGTTTTCCTTGTGGTGAGAGGCTAGTGTGAGAAGCTCGGAGGGTTAGGAAACATATGAGTGAAGTTGCACAAATTGAACTTTGGAAACCTTGGGTTCCTGAATAGTCAAAGACCAGTTGGAAACTAAAGGGAGACACTACATATAACCAAAAGAGTCACTCTCTGTGAAAGTCAGTGGGGGGCACTACTCTCTTACCAGGAGACATCAGTGCAGGAATAGGGTAGAGGAAATAACCAGAGAGCAAGTCCTAGGAAGGATTTTATCCTTCATTTTCTTTTTTTTGAGAGGGGGAGGGGATTATTTAAATACCCAAGAATGTGATTCATCAGCCAGATTTAACAAAATCCACTCTCATTTTGCTGTGTGTTCTAGTGATAAAGAAAACTTTCAATTATCCCTACTAATAGAATGGAAGCACTGGTACATATAATCAAAATGTCATTTCCATTTGCCTTTGGAAACTATTATGTGTGCTTTTCCCCAGTGGGTTTACTTTCATAATGATTAGTTCTGGCTTAGACTAATAATAAAATGGGTTAGCATTTTCACTGTGTAATACCTGGTAGAAGAGGAAAAATATGTTTATGACATAGAAACTCATGTATGGCCTAATACTAGCCACAGTTAGCACTCCTGTGACCTACTTGCAGCAAGGGGGATTCTGAACAAAGCATAAGGCACATAGTAACTATAGACCTAGGATCTCAACACCCCAGGAGAGAGGACCTAAGAAGGGCAAGGAGGAAGAACTTTTAGATTGGGACAAGGCCATGGGACAGCCTATGGGAAGCCATATAAGTTCTGTTTCTTGATTATTTAATCTGTAAATATAAGTGACACCTAGTCTACTAACCAATAGATTAGTAGATCAAGAGGGAGTAGTGGGTAGAAGGACTTGTACAATCATTTTAATGAAAAAATGCTGAGCATTTATATGTCTGTCTGTCTGTATGTATGTATGTATCGCCTAACAGTTTTTCTTTCCCAGAGAGATCTTTTTTTCCCCAACTGCTCTATTTAAAAATGCCTCCCTATTGTTGATATGTTTGACTTTTTATGCTTAATTTACTTCTCTTTGTATCACTTATCACCTTCTAAGGTGTTGTATTTCTTTTATCAATGTCTGTCTCTCTCAATGAGAATGTATTCATGACTTATGTCCCTGGTTCTGAGACTGGTGCCTGGTACCCGGTATGCACTCAATAAATATTTTTGAATGTATGACTGAATGAATGATTGCTGGATTTTGAAGATGGTAAAATTTTGAGTTTATATGAAAAACATCAAAGCACTGGCATAAATCTTTATTAGATTGTCACTAGAACATGGAGATTTCCCTCTCTCTTCCTGATTTGGGCTCTAGGTTAAGTCTCAAACATCCTCAGGGATTTATCTCACCACATAATCTCTCATTTCAACATGTTCTATTTGGGTTTTGCTAGGAATGGGTGTGCAGATTGATCGATTTCAGAAGGCTGTGTGGAACAGGGGATAGTCTGTACAACAATATGGCGTGACAAGTAGGGAAAAATAGTATAAGAATAAAAGTCAGAAAATCTGAGTTCTAGTTCCTATTCTTCCTTTAACTTGCTATAATATAGTCCTAGGCAAACAGCATTTCTGGGTACTGATTCATCTCAGTGTTCTCAAGACTCCTTCTATTTGCTATTATATAACTATCCATGTGTCTTTTTGGCAATGAATGCTTGTCTCCTCTACTAGTAAGCTTCATCAATCAGGGACTGTTTGCTAACCTACTATATTAACAATGCCCAGCATGTGGAGACACCTGATAAATCACTATGAAAATAAACCAGTGACTTCAGCCTCACTGGCCTGTACTCTGCATAAGCAAGTCACAGGTACCTTGGTGTGTATTGCAAAGACCCAGGCCTGGAAGAGCTCCCCAGATAGACAAGGAAGAAAAGCAGAATTGCTAGTCTGTACCCTGACAGCACAGAGAAGCTGCACTGCCCACTGAGGTGGACCCAGTGAGAAGGTGACAAAGGAGAGACCAGGATGGCCAGCTGCCTGGTGGATTGGAGAGGACAGACCTGATTTTGAATCCCAGACCTGCTATTTCCTAGCTGCATAAGCATGGTCATTTATTTTTCTTAGTTTCAATCTCATCATTTGAAAACATGAAGATAATACTGTCTGCCTTTCTGGGTGGCAATGAAAACTACAGAGTACATCAAGTGTCTTACTAGAATCTGGATAAGAAGGGTGCTTTGGAAATGGTTCTAGTTTGGTTCTGTCTTCTCTTCTCCTTCATGAAGTTTTGAAGTTAGGAAACTTCTAACAATGCCTCCCTTATCAAAGAATTAACCTAAGTCTGTTAGTAGCTCCTGGGAGTTCTCTTGCTTGGATAGAGGGACATAAGTATCAGGGTAAAAAGTGTCACTTGAGCCAGATGTTGGTGGCTCATGCCTGTAATTTTGGTTACTCAGGAGGCTGAGATCTGATGATTGTGGTTTGAAGCTAGCATGAGCAGGAAAGTTAGTGAGACTCCTATCTCCAATTAGCCACCCAAAACTCAAGAGTGGAGGTTTAGCTCAAGTGGTAGAGTGCTAGTCTTGAGTGAAAAACAATTAAGGGACGGTACCCTGAGTAAAAGCCGTATACTGGCACATGTGCGTGTGAGCACACATACACACACACACACACACACACAGAAAAGTGTTGCTCAAAATATCTACCTATAGAAACATATCAGTTTGCTTAATGAGATTTATAGCCTGCAATGGATTGATATAATTCTGAAAATAAAAAATGACCACTTGAAGGTGCTGACTTCCATCTCTGGATGGGCGGAACAAGTCTGAATATGGCCCTTCTCTTTTTGGTTATCTCTGCTTGTACTGTGATTCTTCCCTCCCACTGCCTTCCCTTCCTGGTAGAATGGATTATACTCCTGGACTTTTTCTCCCCCTACCACCATCATCTATGATCATTTTCATTCTAGAAAACAAATTCTGTTGCTAAGCAACCAGAGACAAACTTGCTGTGGTTCACAGATTAGTGATGGCAATTGCTGTGGTGCCACCATCATGCCAGACACACCCCCTATGGATCTGTCCCCAGCTTGACAGCTCTTTCCGGAAAGTGGGATGAGGTGATTCTTGGCAGAGATTTAAATGGACCTCAGTGCTCAACAGAAAGTATTTATAAATCACTATATATCAACAGCCTGCTTTAGAATCATTTTATTAGAACACATTCAAGAAAGTGACATATGGAAAAAAGACAGCAGCAATTCTCAGTCATGCAAATGCCCGTGTTAAAGTTCTCCATTGGATTTAAATTCAAGTACAAAGACAGTCCTTTCCTGAGCCAGGTGCAATTCCGGAGAATGACACTTTGCTTTGAGAGCACATATCCTTCACAAAGTTCAGAACACTGAACAAGCCACATCCTCACAACGGGATTGTGAGATACATGGAAGTGTAAACTTTAAAGGAACCCTTTCCCTGCCCTCCCCATCACCCAGTCTGGGAAGTGAGCCCAACATCAGGACCTCTGAGAAATAAGATTATTCTACTAAAAATAAAGCAGTGGGGCCTTTCAAAAGGTTAGAAAATGAGTGTATTTTTGAAATGGAATCATCTCTGCCTCTTGCCTTGGTGTGAAGTAACCATGAAACTTTCAGGGGTTAGGGGTTCTCTCTTGAGTGTTATGGAAGCTGGAGAATTTTAAAAATTCTTTTTATTATGAAAAATTGTAGACATATACAAAGTGAGGAGAATGGTATAATGAACACCCAGGAACCCAGCATCTAGTTTCAATAATCATCAACATCTGGCCAAACACTTTCACTTGTAGCTTCCAAAACTTCTCCTACCCCCAACAGGATCATGTAAAGCAAATGGAGGCTGGAAGGGTGGTCTTTGCACCAGAGACCTTGGAAGGGAGTGAGGGTAGAGAGGAGTGAGGAAACCATGACAATCCTGGTGAGGCTGGAGCGAATAGATTTGTTGGGGAGGTGGCTGATACCAGTATTTGGGAAAGCTCAGGGCCAGCCCTTATCATCTCTATCATAAGCCAGTGCTTCTTCTTCCCTCTTTTATAGGGAGTTAGAAAGATAATCTAGAATAGAATGATGGATTCTTGGGGATTTGGGGGGGAGCACTGTTCATAGAAGTATCCAATCTAGAGAAAAGCTCCACAAATACATCCTTCTAGCTATCCAGTCCACTTGTGTTATGTGGCAGACCTTCGTAGCAGCAAGGGCTAGATGTGTGTGTGGGTCCCTGGTGTTGAGATTGGGAATTGAGGAAAGTATGTGGGGCCCTGGGGGCTGTCACAGTCCCCATTACCCCACCATTTTAGACTTTGGAGAGAAACTCAGCAACCTCAAAATGCACCCAGAAGAGACGCAGGGAGGCCCGGGGTGAGCCCAAAGCCCAGGTGGGCAGATTTTGCTTGGAACAGGTTGCCCTTTGAGCAAAGGCTGCACCCCATGCCAGCCCTGCTAGAGCAGTCTCAAGAGAGGTGGGTGATTGGAGTCCTGATGGGAGGAGGTCCCAACGGTGCCACGGCTAACCCGGTGAGCTGCAGGGACAAGTCCCAGGCTGCGCGCTAAACGTAAGTGGAGAAAGGATCTCCGGGTCCCAGGTGCCACCGAGGAACAAGGTTGCCATCCTGTTAAGAAAAGGGCTGGGCTCTGTGATTTGCATATGACTTTGCAAAAATCTGCATGAGATCCCATAGCCCTTGACAGAAAACAGAGTTAACTTAGTGCAACCTACTGTAGCACTACTAGTAACCCAATGCATAGTGCAATTTGGAAACCACAATTATTTCAAAGAAAGTCAGAAGGAAGCAGAGTTGGGTAAGGACAGTCCTTGATCTCATAGTTCAGAAGAAGCCAATCAGGTCTAGGATCTAGATGGGGATCACTGACTGCCCATTTTGCTTGCTAAATGGGTTACAACTCCAATCCATATCCTTACAACCCATAAGACCCCTGTGGATCAATCTTGCAGTGGCCTCCCAATATCCCAGACACAAAGATAGGTGGAGTAGAGCCAGGCATTGTATAGATAGGGATGGAGTAAACAGCAGCACTGAATGTCAGTGATCATCTCATAACCCTTTTCTGACATTTTCTTGCTTAAACTCTTTCGGGTCCCTATGCCCTAACAAAAAATCCTTGCTATAACATTTTGTTGGGAGAAACAGAGAGGTTTACTCATTCATGTATTGTAATGGTAGTAATGGACTTAAAATTTGTGATTTCAGGGCCCCTAACAGTGAGCTGTGATTTTTCTAAGGCATGTGGCTGGTTTGGACAGACTGCAAGGCTGGCTAAGAGGAATCACCAGATGGGTGACAGAGCAGGTAGGAGAGCAGGTTAGATACCTAGTTGGGCATCTTCCATTGTAGTTTATGCCATTTATATTGGGCCATGTGAAACAAGGAGCCATTGTCTCTCTGAGAAAAGATAGCCCCTCATGGAAAGTCAACTTCGAGTACCACTGAAGGAATGAAATATTTTCAACTGCAATGGCTCCTAGGTAGGAGAAAAGTTCAGGAAAAAATAGAGTATGGTCTCACATTTGACTGGAGCTCATCTGTATGAAGTTAAAAAACTCCATCTACCTGCCATACAGAAATGAGGAGTCCAGTCTGAAACGCTCCTAGTAAGAGCTAGTCAGACTGTTCACTAAGCCAGAGAACACTTTAACATCAAGTTGAAATGGTGGTGACCATGAGTTCTATTGAAGGTAAGGGTGTCCCAGATAGAGAAGGGAGAAAAGATTCTGAAGAAAGGCAGGGGGCTGTACACATGCACACATGACAACTCATGGTCAAGTCTGAGTGTACACTGAGCTCACATGCACCAAAGCAAAAAGACTGAAGAGTTTTATACATCCATATTCATTGGTATATGCACTAACATGGACTGTGGAGGTTGGGGGGAGGGGCATCAGTTGTCCTGATTAACTAGTCCCTCATCACCATTCTCACTGGTATTCCTAGGTTAACTTAGAAATGTGTTATCAGGTCTACTATATCTATTTTAATGGCAGAATTTATTATTTTTCTTTTTAAATGAGCACTGAATATGATATTCTACTCTTTATTTACTGTTGAGTCGCTTACCATGTGCCGGGCAAAGTGCTAAGTGTTTATGTACATCATGTCATGCCAATGGGGCTGGGTAATGTCATTGCCCTTATTTTGCAGACCAAAGCCTGGAGAGGTCCTTCCCAGGATCATAAAACTGGCAAGTGTAATTGAGTATGTTGTAAAGTGAGGCGTGTTTAACTCCAAACCTATCTTAAACGACTATGCGTGTTGCCTCTTCTAAGGGAGAACAATCCACTAAATGTTATTTGTACATTTGTATGATGACTGGTTCCAAAGATTTTGGAAAGTATCTATCACATAAAGATCTAGCTTGTATCTGAGGACCTCTTTTGAAGTGGGCTTTACTGAAATTTTTTTACTTTTTTGAACTTTAAGTTCTAATTGTCTCTGTTCATCCTGTAGATTGGTTTGATGGTAGCTAGATGTATGAGACACCCATGAAATAAACCCATTATAGAAAAACTAAAACCTCGAGGAAACACATGCATATTTACACAAGAAGCCAATAGTTAACATAGTCTACTTGGTACCTTCCAAAAGAGTGGTTACCAATAATGCTTGGCTCTTAATATAGTTAAGAGCTAGGAAGTTTAGGAAGGTCTTGAATCCATGATACCCTTGTCCCAGTCTCTCAGAAGTAGATTATAGAAGTGTTCCACCATGGCCAACTGTATAAATCTTAACTTTTAAAACTGACAGCTGTTGATGAGCTCATGAGATAAACTATTAAAAATTTTGTGTGAAGCAGAGACTAGCAGAAGAAGTTTAAGTGTAAGTTTGACAAGAGACCTTTACATTTTTTGAAATGCTCATAAATCTTTCTTATTTAAACAACAGCTCTCAGCTTAGAATTCACACATAAATTCTATATCCAAATATCATATACCTTTGGATTTACAATTCTTTAGGCAAGCAAAGGACTCAACTTTTGAAACATTTTCCTGGCAATTCTAAGGGTCTCTTGGATTGGTCTCTCATGCTGAGGCCTTTTTATGTCTCAACTTCTTTATACAACATCCCTAGATAATCTGGTTTGCAATATCATGGCTACCCTCCATAGCTTCCACACATGCTGTACAGGAGCACTTGTTTAGCACTATCCACAGGGAGCAAGACTCAGTGAGATCCTTCCATAGGCATTTATTTATTTATTTATTTATTTATTTATTTATTTATTTATTTATTTATTTAATGCCAGTCCTTGGGCTTTAACTCAGGGCCTGGGCACTCTCCTTGGATATTTTGCTCAAGGCTAGTGTTGTTACTCAAGGCTAGTTTTCTACCACTTGAGCCACAATGCCACTTCCAGCTTTTTCTGTGTATGTGGTACCAAGGAATTGAACCCAGGGCTTCATGCATGCAAGGCAATCATTCTACCATTAGGCTATGCTCTGGGCCTGAAGGGCTTTTATTATCCAGACCTGCTCAACATTCCTCTAATAGAAGGGGAAGTGGGGTGAGTATTCAGAGGTTTGCCTATTCAGGAACAGACCCCTACATGTTAGCTTTTTTTTTTTTTTTTGTGGGTCATAGGGCTTGAACTTGGCCTGGACACCGTCCCTGAGCTCTTCAGCTCAAGGCTATCACCCTACCCCTGGGCTTGGGCGCTGTCCCTGAGCTCTTTAGCTCAAGGCTACCATTCCACCCTTGAGCCAAGCCCCACTTCCCATTTTCTAGAGGTTAATTGGAGATAAGAGTCTCAGATTCTTTTGTGCCTGTGCTGGCTTTGAAACTTGACCCTCAGATCTCAGCCTCTTGAATAGCTAAGATTACAGGTGTGAGCCACCGTACCCAGCTCTACATGTGAGCTTACTTACTTCTGGAGGCCCTGTCCTACTAGACTCATAACAAGAGCTTTCCAAACCAAATTGTGATTTTTATAGTTACTGGGTATGGAAGAGATACCACTAGATGTCCAGTGAGATTAAAAGCAGCCACAAGTTGGGAACACATTTATTATACGATATTTATACCTTTTCTTCATTCATAGAGATGTTGAGGCATGTTTTACAGCAGATTTGTAAGTAAATCTCAACTGCCTCTCACCAACAGTATTCTCAATGTACTGTGTGACTACCTGTTGATAATGTTTCATTTTGATGGAATAGGAAGGGTGGAGGTGGGATGTGCATGCCTGCTATGCCCATGGCTCAGAAATAAGAAGCCATCTCTTCTACATTTGGATTCCTGCCATGTCTCACTCAGCACAGAAAATAGGGAGCAACTGATATACACAATGCACACATCTGGGATATTCTTGGATTTTAAATTGAGAATTTCATTCAATTGTATTAGGGGAGGTAATTATAGACTTTACACTATCTTCATGAAAAGAGTTGCTTTGTGTGATTGTGCTTGAATTACTCAATGCTTTTCTTTATTAGATTTGGCCAGTGGTGGGGGGAGCAGTATTTATATAGTATGTATATAGGACCTCAGAAAGACTTAGGTTCAAACCCAGTTCTGCACTTACTGGTTGTATGATCCTGGGTAAGTTGTTTAACCTCTCTGCTCGACATTTTCTTGTAAAATCTGTCATCTGCAAAATGAGGAGAATGATACTTACCTTTAAAGAGTGTCATTTCTGTCAGGGGCTTAGTCAGAGACATAGCTGCCAGGTGTTTACGCTCTACAAGGACAGCTTTCCTGCAGGCAGCCTGTGTTCCCCTGCCTGATGATCACAGCAATGATATCTCAGGGAAATGACTGTATCTGCCTCATTAAATGGGGAAAGGACTTTGTTCTTTGGTGGAGCCTGTGTATGCTGTCTTTGTTTCTCCATTACACACAAGGAACTCTGCAAATACCACTTTAACTGGTTTGACAGAGCCTTTATCTACCTCAAGCTTCGAAACAGAGCCTTGACTAGCAGATCTCCTCAGTGTAGTCATCAGAATGAAAAAACTGATGAACTGAGGGATAGAATCATGCATAGAGAAGACATCAACACCACACAACGTGTTTCTAGATGTATACTTTACAAGGAATGGTCTGGTCACTACATATTTGTTCTTTCACACATCCTACTGAGTCTTCTTTGGAATCTAACATGTGTTCACTACTCATGCCATTCCAGGGCTCTTCACCCACTTTCTACACAGGGGTGATGGGCAAAGAGCAGCAAGCTGGGCAGCATGGTGCTGAGTGGGAAGGCCTCAAAGGGTACAGGGCTATGCCCTCTTGCTGAGTGCCTCCCACTTCCAGAACATGCCCTTACCTGAAGCTAGCCACAACCAGCACTATTCAAGCCCTCTATTTGCTTTCTTTTCCATTTTCCCTGGCACAATGTACTCTCTGAGTGAACCCTGGACATAGACAAATGTGGAAGAGACAGCCTTGAAAAGATTTCCTTCCTGGAAATGTTTTTGTTCCAAGTTTAGAAAAATTTGAAATGTCTTTATCAGAGAATGTTCCCTCTGTTCAAAGACTGTGGTTGAGAAGGAAGGGGGTAGGGAGGGAGGAGAGATATTTGACGTCATGATGGACTGTGCTGCTTATGTGGTCATCACTGAAATCTTTCCTAGGAGCCCCTTGCCCCCTTTTTACCCAGAGTCTCTCATCAAGAGTCACTTTGGAAGCCCCTTTTGGGATCCAAGAACTGAAACCACACTTAAATCCCAAAAGAATTCTCTCTCCTTCTTCTGTCTCCTGTGGTACATACTTTTGCAAAATCTCTTCATAAACTTGAAAGCAGGCTTTCTCTTGCCTTGCCCAGAACAGCTAAGTACAGAAGAAAGGCCTGAAGAGCTTATCAGGCCCCGTTCCTCCTACTTCTCTGCCCTCTAATTTCCATCCCCTCCCCTCTTCAACCTTTCCCCCCTCCCCTTCCCTCTCATCTCCTGTTTCCTCTTCCCTTTTCTCTCTCCTTTCTTTTCCTCTCTCCATTCCTTTCCTCTCCTCTCCACTCCTCCGCTCTGCTCCTTTCCTCAGCTGAAAGTTCCTGGCCTTCACAACCAGACAAAGTTTCCATTTCCTCAGCTCACAATCTTGCCCCATCTGCCAGTCAGCCCCAATTCACTCTCTGGCTACTCTTTTGAACTTTAAGATACCAAGGACAAGTAGATTTCCCAATCCCTACCAAACACCATGGTTTATGTAGATGGTAAATGACAGCAGCAGCCATTTAGCAATCATGTCCCTTTGTCTTCCTATTCTTCAAAAAATGACACCTATTAGGGGTGTGTGTGTGTATGTGTGTGTGTGTGTGTGTGTGTGTATGTGTGTGTGGTGGGTTCACAACATGCATGTACATGTGTGCACCAGTAGTGGGGTTAGAATTCAGGGCATTACATTCTCTTTACTTTGGCTGGCACGCTACCATTTAAGCCATGATTTCAGCCCAGCTTTTTTTTTAAATTTAATAATTTATTAACACTGATTTTTACATCATATTTTTCAGTCCAGCAAGTGATTTTGGAGGTAGAGCTTTACAACCTTTTTTTAAACCAGGAATGGCTTTGAATTGTGATCTTTCAGATCTTTTCAGCTTTTCTGAGTAGTTAGTATTATAGGCATAAGCCACCAGTACCCAGCCAAAAATAACATCTTTCTGCCTTTGTGTTAGAGAAGTAATGTATCGTTAACAGAAGTATTATCTCCTATTGTAGAGATTTGGAAAAAGCCATAAACCAGAAATAACCATATCTTACATTCTGGCATATTTCCTTCACATATACATATGTATATATGCATGAACATATACATATATGTATATGTAGAAACATAAGCGCACATACACACATATACATACATATACACATTCCCCTTTTATGTTTAACAGCAAGGTTAATCTTTCATATTGAGATAATAGAAAGCAGTGGGTGCTCAGTAAAAAATATGGTGAGTAAATGAATATGAAAGTGTTTGGAGTAAAGTCTCTTTGGACACACAGTCTTGGAGTTTTGTCCAAGTGAAGTGACAAAGACTATTGCTGAAGGCAAGGGGAGGATTTAAAGAAAGAAGATCCCGGGGAATCAGAATTAGTAGACTCAGTAGAATTAGAATCAGATGCAGTTCTCACTGGGAACATGAAGGAACAAGTAAGTGCATGCCAGTGAGGAAAAGGAAGTTCCCAACGATCAAAGAAAGAACAGTGGAGAAACTGATCACTGAGGCTGGGTGTGAAGAGAGATGCAGAGTACCGTGCTGGGCTAACAACAGACTCTTCCTGAGTGGAGGGAAAGATTGAAGGAACGAAGAGACAGCAGTGCATCAAGATGAATTTACAATGTTCCATAACCACCACACTGTATTCCCTGAGTCATTGCTAGACACTGCACAGCAGTGACTATATTCCTTCAGCATCTAGCACATTCTATTTCCTACTACCCTTCACACAAACCTTGAGCTTCACTCAGGCAAATTCACTCTCCACATCCCAAACTTACCCTACATTCTCCTTCCTTCCCAACTCAGCCTTGCTGTTGAACCTATCCAGAATATCCTCCTCCCCACTCTCAGTATTTCTGCTAACATAGTCAATTCTACTTCAGTAGTAACATTGAATGCTGAACACATCTGGTCTTCCCAAACCAGAAGCTATGACTTTCTTAATTATATTTTGTTTTAATCTCCAGAGATATCAAACATATTGCTTCCTATTTATTTGTTTGTTCTATACTCATCCAACAAATGTTTGTAAAATAACTCCTACCAGTCAGCCCTTTGCTAGATATGGTTTTGTCACGAGGGTATAAAGCAAGCATATTTCTACTCCTACAGTCTTAAAGTTTGGTACGGAGATCAATCATGGAACTATGATGTAAATGCATACAGGAAGTGATATGTAAGGCACACTGCAATGGGAGAGATGGTGGTGTTAGCTTCTTAATAAGCTCTTCCATCCATAGCTCTGCTTTCACGAAGTCCAGCCTTTGTGACAACGAAGCCCAGCTAGAAATAACTCTTTTCTCTTCTACTTGAAAGCAAAGCAACCAGAAGGTCAAGACTATAAGGGCTGTGTATAAAATTAAGGTTTGAGAGGCAGAGCTTTAGTTTAATGTTGTTACGTAAAGACTTCCTGCCTAGGTCTTGAATCTGCTTGTGTTGAACAAACCCAGTACGTATATAATTTTTGTCTTTTCTTTTTATCACAGTTCATTGATTTAATTCTAGTATGTCATATAATGTATTAAGTAAAATCGAACATCTGTTTTTAAAAGTCTATTAGTTCTTGTTCTTCCTTCACACAGATTTACTGAGGATGACAGAGCCAAAATTGATGAAGATGCATTCTACTCACAAAGTGAGTGACATGCTGACTTGTCACCCATTTGCATGATTATCTAAAGATAATAAAAATAAAAACTTAAAAATCTGCAGCATATAGTAAGCAATATTCATGTTAGTATATTTTTCTGTGGAGGAATAAATGATGAACTGTATTTTAAAACACTTTGTATAAGAAATGATGTCTAGGTCACATTTATGAGTATCTTACAAATGTGTCATCTTCAACACTCAAATTGTATAGCTGGGCACAGTGGCTCACGCTTATAATTCTAGCTACTCAGGAGGCTGAAATCTGAAGATCAAGGATGAAAGCCAGCCCGGGCATGAAAGTCTGTGAGATTCTTATCTCCAATTAACCATTAGAAAACCTGAAATGGTGCTGTGGCTCTAGGGATAGGGCAGTAGCCTTGAGCTGAAGTGCTCAGGAACAACGCCCAGGCCGAGTTCAAGCCTCATGACTGAAAAAAAAATAAATGAAATTATATGTTTTTGAAGAGGCAAAACAGGGGCTAGGAATGTGGCTTAGTGGTAGAATGCTTACCTAGCAGGCATGGAGCCCTGGCATCCATTCATCAGTACCCCTAGAAGTAGTGCTGTGGTTCAAGTGGTAGAGCGCTAAGCCTTGAGCAAAAGAAGCTCAGGGACAGTGCCCAGGCCCCGGTTCAAGCCCCAGGACAGGCAAACAAAACAAAATAAAACAAGATGCAAAACAGTGAACAAAAACATTAGCCATAGAATAAGAACAGACATTTACATATCTAGTCAACAAAGAATTAATATTCAGAGGACTAATATGGAACTTCTGTCAATGAATAAAAAAAATACAAAATAACTGATGGGAGGCACTGGTAAAAGGCTGCCAAGGACACTATTTTCAGAGAAAATTCATAGGCCTAGAAGGATAAGAAAATTCCAAGGGAAAGGTGAAAGGTAAAAACAAAGATGGGTGAATAATTTGGAAATACAGTGCAACTGTGTATAAAGAGTATACAAGGAAGCTCAATGAAAGCTGTTGATCAATAGAGGGTTGGGGAAAGGTGGGGAGAGAAACTAGTAGAAAGTGATGTTCACTAGACATTATGTTGGAAATTAACTTTGCAAGTTTGGGGAAGAGCGGAGGTCAAGAGGGGAAATGGTAGGAGAACATGAGGGAGGAACACTGTTCAAAAAGGAATATACTCATTACCTGACTTATGTAACTGTAACTCCTCTGAATATCACCTTACAATATAATTTTTTAAAAAGAAAGTAGTGGACATGGTTGTTTAGTCTGAGCTAAGCACAATACATACACAATACATGCAATACATACATCTCAAATGCATTGGTACAATTAATTATAACATTAATATGCAATAAAAATGATGAATGACTGGAAATAAAAATGGATTGTGATGGAAGGGAGTTACCAGCGGGACACAGGAGGGCTAATGAAGAGGGTAACAGAAATGAATTTGGTGTACATAGTTGATTTGTATATATGAAGACTGAACAATGAAACCTACTGAAAGTATTTTATGAAGGGGGTGTGAGATAAGGGAGAGCGATAGAGAACTGGAGGTTGGCCCAGATACATTTTATACACATGTAAAAATGTCACAATGAAACTCTCTTTATACAACTGATGTAAGACAAAGGTAGTCAAACTTTACTAATCAGAGAAATGTAAATTACAAACCTACCAGATCTGAAAAATTCTGACTGCATCAAGCACTGATGAAAATGTAAAATGGAAACTCTTTATGTATATTAGTTGCAGGGTAAATTTTGTTCCAGCACTTTGAAAAGCAGTTGACCATCTAAGGAAATTGAGGAGGTCAAATTATCTCCTATCATCTAGCAGTTTCACTTCCACTTTGACACCCAGAGAAAGCGAATTGTATTTTCCCAAGGATATGGATATGGAAGTAAGAATATTCAGAAATAGCATTGTCCAAAATAGCCCCAATCTTATATGCACACAGAATTGATACATTTTTATACAGTCACATGCTGGAATACTCTACAAGAATGAAAATAACTGAGCTACCTTACATATACCAGAATTGAAGAATTCCAAGAAAATGAATGTTAAGAGATAGAAGCAAGACACAAAAGAGTATGTGTGGTGAGATTTTAGTCCCATAAAACATCCATACTGAAATTATATTGTTTAAATACACATAAAAAGTACAATTATAGATGAAGGTCATGATAAACATCAAAAGTGTAGTCTTTCCTGAGGGAGAAGCACAGGGCTGTGAACAGGGAGGGCACAGGGTAGAGTCTAGAAAATTTCATGGCTTTCCTGATGTTACAGGATACTTACTGAATTAGCTTGGCTCTTGTGTGTATTGCAGCATATGTTTTATAATTTGAAAAACGTTAAAGTTTAATGTGGTTAGGTATTTATAATTAAGAATGCATTTTATACATACAAATTAGTTTATAGATTCAATACTGTACATTTCACTAAAAATAAAAGAAAATAATATAGTTGCAATGGGGCAGTTAAAATTGAAAAGAGTTGAGAGCTTGGGAGGGGTGAGGGAGAATGACAAAAGAGGTGATACTAATCAAGATATATAAACTGATTTGCTGAATTGTAAACTCCTTTGTACAACTACTTAGAGATAATAAAATATAATTTTAAAACATTAAGAATAGACAAGACTTAGAATTAAAACATACCATAACAAAAATGAACAAAGATGATTTTTAAAGTATCTGAAGTCAGATAAAAAGATTTAAAATCCTGATGAAATATTAGATTGTAACTTTGTGAGGAAACTGGCACTCATATACTCAAGTGAGGGGTATACATTTGGTATAATATCTACAGTTATTTGACATTTCTATTCAAATTTAAAGTGTATAATCCTTTGACACAGTATTTCTCCTCGTAAGAAATTATGAAATTATCTTTTTGTTCTGTCAATATGCTCACAAGTGTGAAAAATGATGTCGGTACAGATACTAATTATAACTCTGTTAGCAATGGCAACAGATTGGAAATATTCAATATTCCCATCAACAAAGACAACTTTAAATAAATTATGGAACTGTAAGTAATTGATTTGGCAGATCCCAACAAAAATGAAATACTTTTTGCCCTGTTATGAAATGATTGTGCAGACTTATTATCCCCCAAATTATAAAGCAATACTTTGTTTGCTACTTGTCCCATTTTTTAAAAAATAAATAAGTATGTAAGTTTTTGTATTTCTACATAGAAGAATATCTACAGTTTGCATTTTGTATATCAGTGCTTTCAAAATTCATTTTTTAAAAACAAAACAACACCTTGATGGTTTACTAGATGAGCAAGTGGAAGAATGGGAATGGTTTGCTAATGCTGATGCCAAAGACATTTCTTAATAGTTCCCAAGCACAATCCTTTTTTTTTTTTAAGGATCTAATGCTAAATAAAAAGAAAATACTGTTTTGATTCAGATGTTTCATGGGAACTGCTCTAATATATTACCCATGATTAGAGTAGCTATTTTGGGGCCAAAATTGATACAAAGGAGAAGAACACAAAGGAAGATAAACACCAAGGTTGATTTTACTTTTGGTTCCCAGACCAAATTTGTCTTTCAAAGTAGATATCCCTTTGGCATTTCTGTAACATAAAATGTAACATATTATGCAGGGAGTAAGTGTCTCATACCTGCAACTTCTCTGACTTGTTCAGCAACTGGCATGAAGGAAGTACAACTGTCTTGCTTCATAAACACATGTGACATGTAGGTCATCCTGTTAGCATATACAGACACTTGAAGACAATGGGCAAGGACAGCAATTGTTTTTATGTATCCTAAATCTCTGTAATATTGGTCATCAGTGGACATTCAATTCAATTTTGTTGAATGAAAGAATGAATTCAGGCCAGGTACCGGTAGTTCATATCCACTCAGGAGGTAGAGATGGAAAGACTATGGTTAGAAGTCAGTCCAGGCAAAAACTTTGTGAGACCTCATCTCAACCAATAAAAAGTTGGGTGTGGTAAAATTTAGTATTTCTGGTATACAGAAATATTGCTCTAGCACCACCACAGCCATGACCACATGAAACAAGACAGAAGAAGAAATGAGAAGACCTGTTAGTAGAGGGGCATGGGTCTGGTTGAAAATAGGAGTGGCCATCTGTCTCAGGCCTACTCTGCACAGTTCTGTATGTTCTTTCTGCAGTTTAAAAAAAAGAGCTACAGAGTCTGCATCCTCTTAGCTTCCTCTACTACTTAGTATCCTCTACTACTTGTTGCTCTCAGAAGACATCTGATCCAAAACTCATGTGGTCACTGTGGTTCCTCATAGCAGAACAACATGAGGGCATTCACATTCACTTTTCTTAGCAAAGCCAAGCTTTCACTCCAGCATCATAAAGCCCTTAAGTCAGCCCATCCCCATTATCCATCTGCCACGCTGCTCATGACAGATAGGTTGCAGAAGCCATCACAAGTAAAAGAAGTGACACTAATAGCCAGAGAGGTAAAATCAAGTAAGAATTTTCAATCAGGTTTAAGGTCAGGGTGATGCCAGGAACTGGTAGCTCCTGGTTATAATCCTAGCTATTCAGGAGGTTGAGATTTGAGAAGTGCAGTTAGAAACAAGCCCAGGCAGGAAAGTCTATGACTGTCTCCAATTAACCAACAAAATCCAGAACTATAGTTGTGGTTTCAATGTCAAAATGCCACCCTCAGATAAAAAAGCTAAGGTCAAGCCCCAGAACTGGCACAAAAAAGCTTAACTGGAAAAACCTAATCTCCAGGTGCCATACTCCTGACATAACTCCTAATCTTTCAGGACTCCACTTCTGAAAAACAGTATTCATTAGCATTTGCTTTGGCAAGCTGGCTTCATTTTGTTCTGTGTGAAAATAACTTCTTACAGATCTCACTGACACTAAAGATGAAAAGGGCAAGTGATATGCCAAGACATTTGTGCAGAATATCTCAGTACAACCCTTGACCTGAAAACAGCCACATTTCTATCTAGCCCCTGCCTCACTCTCCTTCCCTCCCTCCATCCGTTACATCTCCCACATCCCAGCAGAGCCTGTCAGGTGGAGGTACTCACTTGGGTCTTGTTTGCCTTGGACGGTCACCAGGCAACCCACTTTTAACACCTTAACTTGCGCTCAGATTTGCTTCCTTCTTCCACCAAAATTTTAACAATGATAGGATTTCAGTTTGATGTCCAGGTGTAGCAGGGTTCTAGAAAACTTTTCTTCCCAGACAGGGATCAGCCTTGGCATACCCGGGTACTCACTGCCAAGTGTTCAGAGCCCAGTGGAATTTGCTCGGGAGGCTGGCAGACTCCAGGGTAGATTCACACTCCCACCAAGCCATGACGTGAGTCACAAGTACTTGGTTACAGGGAATGTGTGATAGGCATTGATACTTGTCACATGCTGGCCCCAGAGACACTGAACTGGGCTACACAACCATGTTGCAATGCACTATGGGTCACTATAGGTTTACAGGCACAGGTGGGGTGGTACAGAGGCAACTGGAAAAGGGTAACAGTCTTATATATCTTCTGTTGTCAGAAGCTGGCCTATCAAGGTTGCTACAATTGTATTGTTTTTAATCTGATTTCATAGGCAAGGGAATGAACTTGGCTTGAATATGAAGTCAGTCACTAAACTGGCTTTTGGCTCTGAGTAAGTTACCTCCCCCCCCCTCTCTCTCTCTCTCTCTCTCTCTCTCTCTCTCTCTCTCTCTCTCTCTCTCTCTCTCTCTCTCTCTCTCTCTTTCTCCCATGCTACTACTATGGCTTATCATATTTACTCAAGGCTGGCACTTGAGTCACAGCTCTACTTCTGTGCTTTTGCTGGTTAAATGGAGATAAGAGTCTCATGGATTTTTCTGCTCAGGCAGCTTTGAATCTTGATTCTCAGTTCCTAGCCTCTTGAGTAGCTAGGATTATAGGCCCAGCTTACTCTGCTCCTTTTAAACAGGTTTCTTTTAAACAGACTCTAAGTGGGCATATTGATATTTCTGAAGAGCCTATCAAGTGAAATATATCACCTGGTGTGAACCTAGATTTCATTAGCATACTGCTGAGTCTCCATATTTCTCTTTAAGTGGCAAATCATTGTCCATAGTCCCTTAAAACCCCAGAAGAGAGAATCACTATCTTCACTGAATAGATCAGGAGGTGGAGGAGTAAAATGACATGATCCCTGAAGGTCAAGAGCCAGTTGATATTGATTAAGATTGCCCCCTACTACTGCATCCCCCTTTTCCCTATAGCAGATGCTTGGCATTTCATCTAGAGTCCTTTCCTACCAGAGTAGCCATAGCTTTTGTGCTGCTGGCTGCTCCCAGCAGACATGAAAGACCAGACCACTCCCTGTCAAAGCTGGGCAGTAGTATGTTCATGCTTCACAGCTCCAGAAAGGAATGGCCTGCCTGGGACTCCCACTGCAACCACACACATCTCCTTTTGCTCCTTCCCTATGGGGCCTTGCCCTCCGCCCAGCACACCTTCAATAGATCATACAGATCATATATGTGTGGGGACAAATCCTTTATTCACTCATCCTCAATGAAAATAATGTCTTACATCTAATTTTAAAAACAAAATGCTTTTTATTTTTGATGCTATTGTCAGCTTTTTTTTCTTGATGTTTCACTTTTCTACCTACAGGGTGTTAAGCTGGAGGATGGTGGTGGGGCCTTATCTCCCTCACTGCTTCATTCCCAGTGCATAAAATGGCACCTGACATAGACTAGGCCAGGCCTTGACATAGTACATGAATGACGAGGGTAGGATCATGCCAATGAAAAGGTCATGCCTCACATCAACACACCAATGTTGAGTCCTCATCCTCACTAAAGCTCCAATTCAAGAGCATACATTTCAGGGGCTACAACTTCATCAAAGTATCAGTTAACCCTCGGATTCCCACCCTTGCACCTATGTCCTGTTGCGTTGTGCATTTCAAGTGGCTGGTCCACCCCTTGCTAAAGGTATCATGTTTACTTATTTCTATTTAGCTATTTCAGTTCTTTTTGACTTTACCCTTAGTCTCTCAACCCTCTAACATGAGACTTCCTTTATAATAAGTAAAACCTTTGACCATGATTCACTACATAGATTTGACAATTCAATAAAAAAAATTATTGAGTTAGCACCTCAAATCTCCAGAGATTCCTAGGAATTTCCCTGCCTCTATTAGTACATCAGCATTGCCAGCCCATCCTGGATCTTAGGTCGCATTAACTTATTGCTGATAGCCCTCATTCAAATCACACATCAGCTGTGTTCTTCCCCTGACAACTTCTTTTGTACCTACAACTCGATTTCCTTCCAATTTTCCTCTCTGCAGCTAGCAGGCCTGGGCACGTCTAGAAACTCAGTGATTTTGGATAGATAATAGCCCCGGGTTCAATTCCTTGGTACCGCATACATAGAAAAAGCCAGAAGTGGTGCTGTAGCTCAAGTGGTACAGCTCTAGCCTTGAGAAAGCCCAAGGACAGTGATCAAGCCCTGAGCTCAAGCCCAGGACTGGCAAAAAATGCAATTAAGTTGAGAAAGGGTATCAATGTTTGTGAGTAATGCACCTCCTATCTGGTGAATATAATGTAACCCTTCTATTAATTACAATAAAAATATATGAAAAAGAAAAAAAAGTAGATAAGCTATTTTCACCAGTGTCAAATCCTGGGTGAAAAATGAGAAAGGAGGCTTCATATTGGTCTTTGGTCCTTACTCCTAGATGAAGGCACAGAAAGTTATGTTATCCACAATATTGTGGAGCTGTAGCTAACATACTAGACCAAATAATTTCTATTCAAATCATGCTGGAACACTAGGCTGGCCTACAAGGAGAACATTTAATAGATGCAAAGTGGTACTATATTTGGATCACTAAGTCATCTGCCAAGTAAAATTAAGCCATGAAAAAGATGTGAAGATTCTGTGAGCCAAAACTGGACATTCCTATTAAACACATGATTCTGACAAAAATAGCCCTAGATTAGATTGCTGTACACACATGTACAGTCACATGCCCTTTTAGATATTCCATTTTATGCAGAAGTTATACCCAGAAGGAAGCTAGAGAAAGGCCACTGGGAAATAGAAGGGTATGACAACATACTAATATAAAGAACAGCTAGGATGACTAAGGACATCTAACTTAATCTTTTAAAGTATTTCCAAATTCAAGCCTTAGAGGCTATTGCTCACCAAATGTAATATACTTTGTGCATTAAATGAACACTAGACAGATGATTATATTACATTAGATAATTAACAGATGAATCAATGCTAACAACAAATATATAGCCTGAGATTCTAGGCTATTAGATGGAAAGGAGAGAAGTCACTCTGTTTCTAACATCATGACTACTCATGATAAAGCCAGAGATCAGATCTCTGCTCAGGAATTTGTAAATCTCCTCAAAATCTGCAGAAACATGGCTTTATTATTCATAACACTAAAAACTTTGCTTCTTCTAACGGACAAAGAAATGTCTAACATCCTCATGTTAACAGTCAAACTGTCCAAGTTACCAGTTAAATATATTTTGCTTAGTCTGCCCAATGACTGTGAGATGGTGGATCATTACTCTGTTCTTACAGATAGGGAAACAGGGATGGTAACCTAGACATCAGAGTTGGTGTTTGAATTCAGCTGTGGCCAAACTCCTTTCCCCATTCTGTAGAATACAGAGCATAGTATACGAGAGGCAATTGGAGGGGTACCCTACCTCACCACAGAGTGCTTCCAGGGGGTGAGGCTTTCTACTTCCCCACAGTGCTTTACAAGGGGGAGGGAGGTACCTGGGCCTTTAAGGGACTGTCAATAGCATGTTCTTCATATTAACCAGCCTAACAGAGTCATACTGCTATGATTCTTCTTTATTAGAGCAGGAAGACCAGGTTACTTTTCAAGAAATCCATTGTTAAGGTGGAGACATTTCTGGGAGATGTCTCAGTCTGGTCTACAACTCCCTTGCTTTTCCTTCTGTGAGCATGATGAGTCCATACCCTTATCTCTCTCTACTCCAGAGTCTGTCCACTTGGCTACTTGGAAAGCAAGGTTCTCTGTGTTCTTATACAGATAGGGGAAATTTGATCCTGTTGATAATGTCTATGAATTCAAGATAGCAGCAAATGATTTCACTGATGAAGGTAGATGCAGGTCACATGGCACATAGCTGTCCTGACATCAATGCTGGATGTTAGGAGAAAGAGAATATTTGAAATTGACAGCCTCTATTTTATTTTGAAAGAGTAAGTGTTTTAAAGTGATTTTCTAGTTTTGTACAGAATTTAGAATTTCTCATTATTTCCACACCTTTTGTCCATGTCTCCCAAGGCTAATAATGCTAGGGGCATTGGTCCCCAACAGACCAAGCACTTCAGCTCAGTAATGCCTTCTTACTTGGAGGCATTACTTTACCATATTTAAAATCAGATGTTTGGATGCCTCTAGTATGCTGGATTAAGCTGTCTCTTAATCTTGAAGTTCCCTGAGACCTGTACTATGGACCCTCACAAAATCTCCTGAGCCTTTTCTAGCTACAAACCAGAAGCACAGCAGTGAAACAGAACAGACACAGCCCTTAGTGAGGACCAGGGACCAATGCTCTGGCTATAGAGACAGACAAGACACAAGAAATTACACAAATAGGGGTTCACATTGAACAAATACTCCACACCTCTCTACAATATCCAGCACAGAGCTTGGCACATGGCGAGGGTTTTACACAAATATATGGCTGATGCTTTCATGGAATATATACAGATAGAATGACCAGCTGCATTAATCTTAGCCTTGAGAGTTCAATGCTTGATATCTAGAGTAAGGAGAAGGAAACCAGGAAGCCTTGGGTTCCTGCTTTTCCACTAACCATTACAATTTTCTTGTGGGTGGTATTCACTCTCCCTAAGCCTCAGCTTTCTTATTTAAAGGAAAAAGCCTAAGTATTAGAAAATTCTACATAGTGAATTCTTACTGAACTAGCCTCACTTACCTTCTCAAAAGATATAGCTGTGCACATGTCTCCATAAGACAAATGGCCTCGGCATAGGATTCTGTGTGAGTAGGGCTGCTGGGAAGATAGATTAGCAGCTGGAAGGGATAAACCCCCTGGAAAATGGAACTAGCAGTACATGTCTGAACATGGGCAATACCACACTTGACTTACCACCCATAGGCATTTAAAAGGAACTCATTTATTCATAAACTATTCTAGTTATAGTGCTAGACAATAGATCAGAGAAGACAGGAAAGTTTAGTTTTCTTTGTATGCTTTCACGAGTGGATACATATTAGTGTTTTATCCTCTCTGACAGTCAAATATAGCTTAAAAACTTGAACACAGCTCTCAGATAGAATGACCTTGAATGTGTTTGAGCACTAACCTAAAAATATAAGGTTAACATGTTTGGGGGGCATAAATCTTAGTAGATTTAGGTATAGGAAAAGTTCTAACAAATCAAGATGATCTTTGAAAGTATCTTTAAACTGGAGAACTAAGATGAATAAAGATATATCTGCTGCTTGAGGCTGAAGGAACAGGCTAAAGTATTAGGACTAGACAAATTAGGGTCAAAAAGTCTTTGGAAACATGTAACTTCATCAATAAAATAACTTGTGTTCAGCTAACATGTCACCTCCCATTCTCTGGAAGCAATGTGAGTGGATTGGGACACAGACGCTCCCTTCCCTCTGAAGTCCAGTGGTGATCTCCTCACACAGCCTGAGCTGTGAATTTAGGGAATCTTGGTAGTCTCTGTTCTTGTGCCTCCCCTCTGAGATCGTAATTCTTCCTAACTTGTTTAAGATGTGGGAGAACAAGGAACTAGGCTTTCTTACATGATACCTATATCTTTCACTCACTATTTTCTGGTTCTCCTGTCCATTAGGAACTGAGACCAAGTAACCTGGCCAAAAGAAGGCATTATATATTCACTATTCATTTTGGGTAAGAAGCCCTTCTCCACCAACACATCTGTGGCAGTATTCCAAATTATTGATCTTGAGAAAATTTCAAGATTGTCTCATTAAAGTAATGAGAAGTGGGACCCAGTTAATCACTGAAGTCTCAGGAAACAATACCAGTATCAACTTCTCTGAGGTTGTTCTTAGAAGGCAGAGAAGTTCAAGCAGCCCAGGAGGGGCAACTCAGATACCCTTTTTCTCTTACTATTCATCCTGCACTCTTACACTTTTCTAACGTGGAAGGCCAGCCTTGTTCTTTCCCCTTTGCTGGGACAAAGAGACAGCTGGCTGCTGTGGGTTGGTTACAGAGTGGGAAAAATTATGAGGGTGATTCTTCAGGGCTGGTTTAGACAACAAGAAGTTTTTTTTATTGGGGTCAGGGGTAAGGTTGGGACTCTGTCTCCTACCTTGTCACTGTCCACTGTGTTCTGGGAGGTCCTAGAGGCAATGGAGATGGTGTCTGGCTGGCTGCTCCCATCCCCTTGGCTGTCAACATCCTCTACTCCATCCCTGCAGGAAGAAGAGAAAAAAAACAGGGGTGGGGGTGGGGGGAACCACTGTGGGTTTACAGCACAGGAGGATCTGGCTGGGTTGGCAAAACACGGACTTAGCATTTCTAGCAGGGATTTTCTAAAATTATCCTGGTAAAGGGAGAAGTCGGCCTATGTGATTTTCCAAAATTTTACCTCTTGCATTTAGTAAATCACTGATAATAACTGAATACAAAAATGATTCTTTGACTCTCCGTCCATTCTGCTGAGATGGGTAAAAAAAACTTGGAATAGGTTTAGAAAAACTATCTATCTATCTATCTATCTATCTATCTATCTATCTATCTATCATCTATCTATCTATCTATCTATCATCTATCTATCTATCTATCTATCTATCTATCTATCTATCTATCTATCTATTTTAGAACCTAGACTTCTTGTTCAGCTCATAGGGTTCTTTTCAATAAGCTCAGAGTTTAAGGTAATAATTTTTTTTTGCCAGCTATAAGTGGGATAAGGTTTGGCTCATTTCTGGTGTTTAAACAAGAATGGACATTTCTCTTCTTTTGAGATAGGGGTCTTGCTATATTTCACAGGCTAGCCTTGAATTTCTGGGCTCAAGTCATCCTCCTAGTTCAGCCTCCTAAAACAGCTGAGGCTATCGGCATCTGACACTGAGCCTGGCTAGGAAAATATTTTGCCTTGTATTTCTTCTTCTCAAGGAAATGAGCAATGACATTTTCTGTAGGGAATATTATCTTTGGGAAGTTCTTGTATTTTGGATTCTCAACTCCCAGGTATGAAGGAGTTTATTGCCTCCCTTTGGCAAGTCTTATTGATTTCATGCTTTTTTGTCATGATTTCTTTTCTTTTCTCTGTGTGTGTGTGTGTGTGCGTGTGTGTGTGTGTGTGTGTGTGTGTGTGTGTGTGTGTGTGTGTGTGTGTGTGTGTGTTTGCCAGTCCTGGGGCTTGAACTCAGGGCCCCAGGGCCTGAGCACTGTCCTTGGGCTTTCTCAAGCCTAGAGTTCTACCACTTGAGCCATGATACCACTTCTGGCTTTTTCTATGTATGCAATACCAAGGAATTGAACCTGGGTCTTCATGCAAGCACTCTACCATTAGGCCAAACTCTCAGCCCCTGTCATGATTTCTTATCAATACAGAAGGAAAGGCATTTTCTCACAGGCTGGAAACAACACAGATTTTGGCAGTAATGTTTGAGCCAGTTCTGTTCCTGGGCATATTCTAATACGACAGTCTCCTGAGTGCAAGACAAACATTTGAATTCCTTTCCTGGGCCTTGACCCAAGCTGCTGTATTATCCATAC
The DNA here is from genome assembly GCF_031878675.1 of Megascapheus bottae. Taxonomy (NCBI): domain Eukaryota; kingdom Metazoa; phylum Chordata; class Mammalia; order Rodentia; family Geomyidae; genus Megascapheus; species Megascapheus bottae. The sequence continues at coordinate 55,732,636 of NC_143509.1, forward strand.
TTTTTTCAAGTTTCATCTTTCAGTTTCAAGTATGCCCTAATTCTGCACTGTACATAGAACTGGGCCTCAGAGAGATTGGATGTCTTGAAACTGTGTGTCAGGGAAAAGCTGGGGTTGCAGAAATATCAGAGAGAAAACCACAGCCCTTCCCATGGACCTTACTGTTGTCTGTGGAGTAGCACCCCTAGGAGACATTGGGACTTGATGCCTATGAATCTTACCCACAGGCAAAATGCCAGATGACTCCACCTCACAGAGGCTAAACAATTAGAATCTGGTATATGTGTATGTGGGCATATTTGTATATGTAGGTATCCAGGTGTGTGCTTGTGTACATACAGTGTCCACTCATTGGAAAAAAGTTTCTCTCACACAGAACATTTTCTAAGTTGACTGTTCTCTTTCCACTATTTGTGGGCTTGGGAAATGCTAACTTATTTTAATTACATAAGCCACATATTTGTAGGAAGGAAAATCTGCTGTAAAAAGAAATTATGTGACGCATTGCAAACCAAAAATAAAGGACTTTTAGATCATCTGTTGTTTTGGATTGTATGGGCCACTGCTCCCCCCTACCCCCCGACCCCTCCTTGGCGGTACACTCTGCTTCCTGCTGTTCTAGTCTATTGTGGGCCCTCTGGTCTACTTCAGATACAGCCAGTTCTGAGGGGTATGAGGGCCCATACAGAAGTGTAGGTGGCATTCTCCAAGCCAATCCACTCCTCCATAAACTCTGTCCCCTTATTAGGGAAGCCAAGCTATGTTCTGTAGTTTGTAATGTTTTCCCTCCTCCCATTAAGTACAAAAAAAAAAGGTAGAGGGCAGAGTGGAGGTGAGAGTCATTTCCTAACACATGCCTTTCCTAAGTTTGAGAGGCACTCCAACTTTCTAGATAGAAAGAAGGGGTTATTTCACAGAATAATTCCTACCAACCTAAGTTTTTCTCTTACTATGGTCCTGGATAATCCTTCCTGTATAACCATCTCATTTCAATCTCTTTGTTAAAGTAAGGATTCCCTAAAACAATGTCTGTCTCCAGTGCTAAAATAAGTCTTTTCACATTCTGGACTCTGGACATGGTATATTAGTACAATGTGAATCCTTCTCTAATCTGTGTAGGAAGTAACTTTATCCTTGCCAGAAGAGTCTTGAGGTTTTTGCTCTGGAGGTCTCACTATTTTGTCTCACAGAAGACAAACATTCAAAAACATTTTCTCTGCTGTATTTTTTTTTCTGCAAAATGCATGTGAGGCTTTTTTTTTTCTTTTTGGTAGGCTTTCATTTGATGTAAATTCCATGCAATCATTAGAATTGAAGATGTCACATGGGATTTGAGAAAGAAATACCTAGGAAGTCATCTGCAAGCCAGGTGCTCATACCTATAATCCTGGCTACTGAGGAGGTTGAGATCTGAAGGCCATAGTTCAAAGCTAACTCAGGGAGGAAAGGCTGTGAGATTCTTATCTCCAATTAACCATCCCCAAACCAGAAGTAGAGCTGTGGCTCAAGTGGTAGAATGCTAGCCTTGAGCACAAAAGCTCAGGGTCAGTGCCCCTGAGTTCAAGCCCCATGACAAAAACCAACCAACTAACCAAGTATCTGCAGATTTTGAGGATATTGGGAGTCAGAGAATCCTGAGAGATTCAAGAAAAAACGTTATCTTTTTCTCTGATGATATTAAGAGTGAAGAAAGGTGAGAACTCCGTGGGGTTGTAGTAAGAATGGCAGCATTGATGCTAGCCCGCCCCTTATACAATACCTCTACATCTTTGACAAGTGCAGGGACCTGTCCAGTCAAGGTTCAGCACCTTCCCAAAGGTTTTCCTGGCCTTCCACCAACAGCTGTCTGCAGTTCCTCCTATAAATTCTAATAGCATTTTATCCTCCCTGTGTAAGGTACTTGTCTTGTCTAACACTCCATGTATGTGACATGGCTTCAGAAGATTCTTAAAGGAACTAATAAAATCTTACATGTTTCTTTATCTTTTTGTAGCACCTACTAGAATGCTTATCAAATCAGAAGTGCTCAGTGAAGCCCTGTCACATTCACTGGCAGTCACTGGTAAGGTGCTTAAAGATGAGGTACATGATCACAGGGACACAGAATCCCCTCTCCCGCAACCCCAGAAGCCAAGGATCATGCTGTTCCCACTCTCCTAGGCACACGAGGCAGCAGTGCTGGAGGGAGAGATGCTGGTTACCTCTTACTATTGTTCCTCAGTTTGGCTGGTGTTTTGGGGAGCTGAATTGGCTCCTTTAAAGCTCCTTTCAGGTGAATGATCCTTTCTTGAATCACTTCTCGAATATTCTTGATCCACTCCTGCTTGGTTTCAATGTTGGAAGCCTGGAGTGCCACAGGAAAAAGATTAAGAAGGCCAGCTCCCATCACCCCATCAAAATCCTTCTCAATCTTCCTCCCACAGGTGCCGGCTCTTATTTTCAAAGATCTCAAATATTTGGGAGAATTAACTTCTTTACTTTATACTTGTGAATCTTCAATCCTAGGGACATGTTTCTTCAACTCCTAGAATAGAGCTATGAGTTTAAAGCTCAATGTAGACTTGAGGAGAATTCACTCTTGAGATAGGGAAAAATTTCAAAATATTTTACAACCTATAAGGCACTGATGAACTCTGATGTTTGCTCTGGGGCTGGAGCAGTATCCAGAGGCCTCTGTTGGGCCCCAGATTAACATTTGAGTTGCTAGATCCTCATAAAGTCTTGTGGACACTGGGCGGGGTGGTATTGAAAGACAACATCTGTTTACCAACTGGTATGGATGGATATATGGTAGGATGCTTAACACCTAACATGGCCACATAGTGAATGCTGGTTGGGAGACAGGCCTGGACTTATAGCTTCTAAACCTGTTTCCTAGAGGCATTGCTATCATTGCATAAATATCTTGTCTTCCTGGATCTTTCTACAGGTAATTCTGCCTTGTGATAGGCAGCAGCTACGCTGGCAATTCAGGGTGAACAAGTGTGAAAAACTTTTTCTGGGGACAGATCACCTGGTCCTTGGTGATGGGTGCTTCTCTGACAAGTAATGGTGAGAACTCTACTTATAGGATCCCTGCTCAGTGAGGCTACTGTTACCAAGAGCAGGGACTGAAGGCCTAGGCCATGTTTTGACAGCTGAAATGATCATGCTGAGTCCCCTGGGTAGTGTATTCTTTTATCTTTTAATGAGGGCATCTGGAACTTGAATTTCCAGAAAATAAGGTCCATGTCAAAAACATAGTTGTCCCCATAGCACTGGACAGAAGATCTTATACATGGAGGACATGTAGAAAATGTATTGAGCTTTATGGAGCCAAATACTGCGTGTTTTATTTATTTTTTGTCTAGTTGTTATTCAAACCACTTAGGGGACACATGGCCAGAACATAGGTAGGCTTTGTTGACAAAATCAATAGGCCAGTCATTGTCTCCTTCCCTTTGTGGAAGGAGAGGACATGTGCCTTTGAGGTTCTGGGTCAACCTTTGTGATCCAAGATGTTGCCATTTGTAGGTGAGGCCAGGTGATTCTGTGACTTAAAGATGTCACATGCCCAAATCCATCTGCTCCCCCTTCCCAACTAAGGTCTTATGCCCAACAGAGAGCAATGGTACTTACTTTGAGCACTGTTTTATTGTCTGAGGATGGGGTGCGCCCAGACCACAAGGCGAATTTGCAGGGGTCGCCCTCTACGTGCTCAGTCACACCCAGCTCTGAGGTCTGTAGACAGGAAATGCCTGTGAGAGGCGGGGAAGGGAAGGGCAGTGGGGAGACTTAGGGCTGGGGTGGGAAGGGAAAGGCAACAAAGAGGAGAGGACCGAGGGAGGGGCTTCTGTCAATCAAACGTCAACAGACTGGATATTTCCTTCATCTACCCAGGATGAAAGGACTTACAGGCACACACCTGATTAGAAGGTACAGGGAGGGATAGTGAAGAGGGTGCTAAAAACAGAAAGAAGAACTGTGAACTCTAAGATGCCGAAGTGGGCAGTGAGGATAACAGATAGGAGCACTGGCATTTGTCCAGGAGGTTTTGGAGTCATGGTAGGGGAAGAGATGAACTGCACATGTCCAGATCCCTTCCTGCCCGCGGGCTCGGGCTCTATGAAAGCCAGGAGTATTGTCCTACCCCATCTGCCCCACCTACCAGTAGCTTGTTCTTGTAAACATATTTTGTGTGTCCTGAAGAGTCTTTGATCTCCTTGCTAAAAACTAGCGAAATCTCAAAGAGGAACAGGTGTCTCTCCCGCCCCTTCCGGATCAGTGACTTCGGGTCCCATACTTGAAAGGCATCCTGAAGGATCAACTCCCCTTGAACATCCAAGTTCTCATCGAACCCTGAAAAACACCCACATTCACCCTGTAGAGTTTCTCTATGGTTACACCAGGGATCCATACTCCCTTAAGAGAAAGGTGTCCTTAGCTATTAGACTACAGGACCCACAAGGCTTTTGCTCCTCTGACACTGACACAGTCATGTCTGTAGAATTGGAATTATTATCTCCCCCACCTTTCTGTCACAATATCATGTCTCCTATGTAGCAAAGCAGTCTTAGACCCTTGTGGCCTCCCTTCCACGTACCTCATTGTGAGAAGGACCTGTGACCTCCTACAAGGGAAAATCTTAATAAGCCTTCTTTCCCCACTGCTGCCACCCTTTTTGACTTGAAGCTCTGAGTGGAACTAAGGACAATGCTGTCAGATGGAGTGTCCTTGGCTCTGTTTTATTTGTGGTTGCTTTCATTCTTATATTCTATTCCAAGTACCCTTTTCTTTGGTTGCTCCTGTATAATGTGGTGAATAAGCTTTCAGTAATTTATATTTATACCACTTTAAGCCCATCTAAGAAGGTTCTCAGACTTTAGTGTGTGTGTTTAAAAACAGATTCCGGCCAGGCACAGGTGCCTGTAATCCTAGCTACTCAGAAAGCTGAGATCTGAGGATCAGGGTTCAAAGTCAGCCTTGGCACTATCTCCAATTAATCACTAGAAAATGGGAAGTGGGGCTGTGGTTCAAGGGGTAGGGCAGTAGCCTTGAGCTGAAGAGCTCAGGGACAGCACCCAGGCCCAGAGCTCAAGCCCCATGACCCATAAAAACAAAACAAAAACAAACCAACCCCCCCATCTATTCCTTCTGGTAGACTGATTTAGTAGATATTGGGTAAGTCCATGAATTTGCATTCTTGACTAGCTCTCAGACACTGCTTACCCACATACCTGAATTTGACTACAGGGCAGGGGCTGACTGAGGAGCAGGGTACTTGTAGAGGATGAGATCCATATATGGGGAAAAGGTGCAGACAGGGAAGAAACTGGGAAATGTATATTCAGACTAGTGCTTATTCTGCAAAAGATAACTAGGGCTCTGTTGTTCTGAGAAGTTGGACTTCCTATGCTAAGGTAATCTTGGAAATACTGGGGACATATTAGCTATTTCTTCTCCGTGTGTGTGTGTGTGTGTGTGTGTGTGTGTGTGTGTGTGTGTGTGCGTGCTTGAACTCAGAGCCTTAAGCTCTCACTTTTGTTATTGTTCATAGTTGGCACTGAAATTTGAGCAATGCTTTCATTCTGCTCCTTTTATTTTTCTGGTTAACTGAAGATAAGAGTCTTCACTTTTGTCTGCTTGGGATGAACCAAGATCCTCAGATTTTGGCTTCCTGAGTTGCTAGGGTTGTATGTGTGAGTGCCTAGCCAACACTGACTCTTAAACTGTAGTGGTAGAGTGTTGTGGCATGGTTACATGGAGCCCTGAAAAGGAAGAACAACAGCTCACATAGTCCCATATTTGCAACAGATTATACTTACTTCCTTTAGTATCTGCTTGTCAGCTCAGACTGGAAGGTTAAATCTTAGTTTATATATCAAATTTCACCTCAGTCTAGCCGCTCTGCCCATCTGTTCCGTCTGTTCGCAGTATTAAGACCACATATTTTGGAGCCTTTATCTACAAAGATTCTCTATCCTAAGAACATAGTTCCAGCTGACTGAAATCCCATCAAAGTTTTCTGACTGGGCTTTCCTAGCCTGCTAGGAAAGAAAAAAGGCTGGATGTATAAAATATGAATAAATTGAATAACACTAAAGTGTACTGTTAAAAATGGATACATTGGTAAACCTAGGTTATATATGCTTATGCATATTTTATTAGTGTCTTTGTATTTATTTTTTATTTATTATGTATTTATTCATTTAAGTACTAGAGTTTAAACTCAGGGCCTCCTGCTCTTGTTTGCCTTTATTTTTATTTTTGCTCACGGATGGTGTTCTATCACTTGAGCCACAGCTCCACTTCCTGTCTTTTCTGAGTAATTGGAGATAAGAGTCTCACAGACATTTCTGCACCGGCAGACGATTCTTTGGTCTTAGCCTCCTGTGTTACAAGGATTATAGGTATGAGCCACAAGTTCCAGGCTTGTTTGTAAATATTTGAAAAGAAGTTGGGAGCAATTCTTGCTACTCCACAAGCTTGTAAAGCCTGCGGCCAGCCTTGGAAGCTTAGCAAGACTATATCTCAAAAAAAAAAAAAAAAGACAGATATGGATGTAGTTCAGTTTTTGCCTGTCATGCTTGAGGCCCTGGGTTCAGTCTTCAGTACTATAAACAAACACATAAAATGTATGTATATGTAAAATATCTACCCATTCTAATGCCAAAATCAAAGCAAATGCTATGTTGATAAATAAGATTACTGTGGATCTGAGCTCTGGCACATATATACTAAGGCTCATGATCTGTCCTGGACTATTTAGCGGGTAAAAAGTATCCACAGAGCTTTAATGGTTTAGGCCCAGTACCACTTACAGGCAGGTGTTAGCTAGGCTGGTTCATAGTGCACCTCTCACAGGTCTAGAAGGACCTTTCTAACAACCTGTTGTTTCTCCTCTCTTCTAGTGGTGCCCCTGCCCAACTTCATGCCAACTTCCCTCCCAGGACACAAGTTCCTTGGTTTTAGGAATGGAAGACTAGGACAGCTACCTTCCAGCATGCTGACATGCATGGCATCATTGGCTTTCTTGGGGACACTGAGCATCACCTCCAGGCCATCCTTGAGTTCTCCTTTCCCTTCTTCACAGCAAGTTAAAAGTTCCTGGTGGGGTAGGGGAGAGGGGAAATCCAGACACAATTAAGATCATTTCCTCTAGCTTCCTAATACTTCCACCATCTAAGCCATAAAGAAAATTATATAGCAGCTTCATTCTCTGTAACAACTCCCTTGGGACTACAAGGAACGAGAGATGTGCGTGTGTGTGAATGGCAAGGAGGATGTTATTGCAAAAATATTCAATTCATACTTTTCTTCTATTCCTCAGTCCTATCTGGTACAAGTGAAGTCAGTCCAACCCAACTCCCAAGAGGTGGGGACTTTAAGCCAGCAGCTAGGGCACTTTATAATCACTGTACTGCCCTCCTGGAGAGGACATTGCTCCTGGAGAAACACAGGAACAGAGGCACAATGCTGTGGAATCCCAATGAGAAAACAGGGGTGTTCTATGCAGCACTCACATATCTCTACATATCCACTGCTAACACCATTTTATATACTAGCTTCTTTTGCATGAAGGTTGACTTCCATTTTCTCCGAAGTAATCTGAGGTTAGTGACCTTATAGGCTTACTGAATTTCAGACTTACAAGAGAATTTTTGGGTCATGTGGGTCAGAAGTTTCTAACCTGGATCTAGTAGATGTCTTCGATGAATCCTTTCAGTATTACAATTGAACACTGGGAGGAAAAGAGATGACTTGTTTCTCCCAGGTCATGTGTCTCAAAAAAGGGTAAGCAGGAGCGTTGTACACTACTTGACCTACCTGTTCCACAGCCCTATTCACTGAGACTTCTTTCCTTACTTTCTGGGGAACTAAGGGTCTTATCCTTTCTCTTTTACCTCTTGACTGGGGTCTCAGTAATCAAAATATTCTGCCACCCCTGAAAAATGAATCAATAGGGAAAAGAGCATTTTCAACTATCTTAGGAATCACAGAATAATTTGAAGTGTGTGTGTGTGTGTGTGTGTGTGTGTGTGTGTGTGTGTGTGTGTGTTCTATACCATTGAGCCATACCTCCCCGTCTGCCTTTTTTGCTCTGGCTGGCTTGGAACTGAGATGTTTAGATCTCAGTCTTCTGAGTGGCTACTATTATGGGCATGAGCTACCAGTGCCGATTTGGAATGTTTCTTTTGCCCAAACTAGAAGAATGCTGGCTTTTAATTTTTCCTATGTGGATTACAACAATGATCTGCATTGCACATTCTTTGTAGGAGAAAAGGAAGGCTATTTGGGTGTGGGTACACTTCTAGGAAAGGAAAGTTTGTTGGATCAAGTCTTATAAACATGTTAAGGGCAGGTTTCCTGAGAGAGAACTAATGACATTTGAAAACCAGAGGATTACTTACCTAAGGAATGCTCTTAATAAGATATATTCTGTCTGTCTAGGACTTCTGATAGTAAACAAACTTGGAATTTGTGGCTTTCGGGGAATGGATCTCTGAAAAGTTCATATAAACTATGCAATTCTCTAATTAAATTCAGAGTAAATTATACTATGCAGCTCACATTTGGAGACCTTGTGTGTTATCTGGTTCAGAGTGTATTCTGATGCTACCAGAAAGAATTTGGAGCTACACTGGTAGCCCTGGACTTTCCAAGATTCTTTGTAGCCTTGGGATTATTTGTAAAGCTTTATATTTGGTGAAATATCTGATTAGTGAGAATCTGAAATCAGCCCTTGGCTTTTTCTGTGTTATCTTGGATATATTCCATATGAACAATGTTTTGGGTATCTAGGAAGAGGTGAATCTACTGGGATATGATTGGAAAGTTGTAGTTCTCAGCCCTATCCTTGGTTCTAGTTGGCACAGGTTGCCCTTATTTAGAAAACTGTGCTTACTTCAGTCAATCTGAAGCTCTCTGATGCCTCCACCGTTTGCTTAATTTTAACTCTCCTAACCTTGCCCTCAAACATGGTTGAAGGTATGTATGAGGAAGAATATAGGAGAGAAACAAGAAATATGCTTCAATTTGCAGCAGCAAACACGGATTAGTTTAATCCCCCAAAGTAATTTAGTTAAGTATACCAATCTACCAGAAGGGCCAATAAATTCTCCTTGGATTCTTGCTCTAGTTTATGATAAGGAGAAGGTTCCACATTTAATTTAGGCTCCAAAGGACAGCCGTAGTAGATTTATAAGCAGAATATTGAACACTGTAACTGACATGCAGTTTCTATGTTCATCCTGTGCCTAAGTGATGAGTCTCAGAGGATACTAATAATTAAATATCAATTTATTTGGAATAAAACTGACTTTAAAGTGAAAATAAATCCCACATAATTTATTTATAGTAAAAGCTCAGCAAACTATTTTTCTTTTACTTAGCAGGCACTCTGCCACTAGCACATTTTAAAGAGGCCAAAATTATCTTCCTTCCCCCCACCAATATCTTATGGCCTCTCTATAATAAAATCCTTGCTGCTTTTATCTGTCCACTTTTCAGTACCTGTACAAAAAATACCTCTTCATTAAACACTCAGTTCCAGAAGAAATGTCCATAGTCATCCCTCTAGCTGCTTCAAGCCAAACCCAGGGTGGCCTATTCCAGCCTCAATTTATCTCCCTTTCTATATCACAAAATTCATCTTTGGGGACTTGAGCCCCATGGAATTAAAAAAAGATAAGAGAAAAATCAGATTTCTCTTAGAATGTATCTTAATTGACCTTAAGACACTTGCATGTGTGATTGTATGTCAGTACTTTTTTTTCTCTTTAAATTCACAACCCCATCAATTCCTGTAAAAGCTTTAAGATACATAAATTAAACCCCACAAAAATCAATTCTAAAAATAGTCTATTAGCACAGGGAAAACTATTTAGGAGTCAAGCATTAAGTGGTACGGGGGAGGAGAAAGTAATTCCTCACAGAAATCCAGGCTACGTGGAGTCTACCCTCAGTAACATGATAGAGGCACCTGTGGTTTAAAGGTCAGGAAAGAATCTCCTCCTTGTAATTCCTAGAGCTTATCAAGATTTCAGAGTCTTTATGGAGAAACTTTGTTTAAAACACAAAGTAAAAGCAATTCTGTTCAAACAGTTGACATGTTCTACACATTGTCATTTCTCACACTGGTCCTTTAATAAAGGTGAATAGCATGGCATCCTATTATAGTTCTCTCAATCATTTCAAGTGTGGAGTGGCTGCAGGCTGAGAAATGAAAAAGGAGAAGCTTGGCAGGAGGGAGGTGGAAGCAGAAGGATGGTACAGGATCCTCTGCTACCTAGCCTAGAAAATGGAAGAACCAAGTCCAGTTTTCTGAATTTCTACCTCATTGCTGTCCTTATTCTTTTCACAGCAGTGTCTCTCCCAGAGAGAGAGAGAGAGAGAGAGAGAGAGAGAGAGAGAGAGAGAGAGAGAGAGAGAGAGAGAGAGAGAGAGAGAGAGAGAGAGCGCACACACTCAGGGAGTGGAATGGGGAAAGACCCCAGTATAACTAGAGACCTAGATTAGAAATCAGACTGACTTTCAGGTTGAGTGAGGCTGTAGAATATGTAGGATTCTACAGATATTTCTATAAATGAACTCAACTTCATCACTTTACTCTGGAAAATGTACTACTTTTAAGATGTTCCCCAACTACTCTTTTGTCTTTTGCATCAGCAGAGTATCCCAAAAGAGGAAAAACCCCACTGTTATACTTTAGGAATAAGTATAGACATATTAATCTGTCTATAATATCAATTTTCCTGACTTTCTGTGGAAATGCCATGTTTTATTCTCAGCATATCCTTATATAAGAAGGATAATCCCAAATTACTTTGTGTTTTACATAATTTGTCTAACTTTTAAAGAAAATATTTTAAAAGAAAGCCTAAATTTCTTGGTTGGCTCTAGAAGAACTCTTAATATTCTCACACACCATTGTGATTTCTATGCTTTCTTTGACTATTTTCCCCCAGAAACTATGTGGTCCTGACAGACATAGAGATTAGGCAAATGGTAGGTGCTACCTTGGCCTCTAATATCCAGGTGAACTGACACAGTATCTGACCCTTGATTCCATCAAAGGCCCTTGCTTCGTCCTCTAGGGAGGAATCTGCTCAGGAGGAAGAAACAGGAAAGCTCCTGAGAGCCAGCCAGTGCTAGAGGTGTTATTTGCTAAAAGTGAAAAATAGTCATAATTTACTCCTCTCCAATTTTCATTCTTTATAGACCCAGACAAGCACCTGATACTTCATAGGATGAGCTATGCAGTCTGGAGGCAGACATTCCAGTGTGGGTTCTCCTCAAGCTCTGCTCCTCAAGACCTGCAGAAGGTCTTTGGATAGGAAAGCTGGGACTCCCTTTCCCTGGTCAGTAATGAGAAAGAGGGAGTTGGAGACAGAGGACAGGTACCTTCAGGAGCAGTTGGTACTTGGTGATCCTCTGAACTGGCTTAATTAGGTAGGAAGAGATGGAGTTGGCCAGACCATGCCGCTGTTGAATCTCCTACAGGGATGAAAACAGGGCACAATGAGGCACAGAGCAACAGATATTATAGAAGGAGATAGGCAGGACTACAAGGAGAAATATAAAAGTTAAATATGTGAAGAAGTATTCTAGGTTAAGGCTAGGTGGACAGAAATAAGAAACCAAGATGGAAAGAGGAGGAGGAAGAGGAGGAGGAAGAGGAGGAGGAAGAGGAGGAGGAAAAGGAAGAGGAGGAGGAGGAGGAGGAGGAGGAGGAGGAGGAGGAGGAGGAGGAGGAGGAGGAGGAGAGATGGCAAATAAAGGAGAAGCTTCTGGTAAGAAGTAGGTTTATGAAGCAGAAGCAGAAATGAAGAAGAAATGGAGAAAGATAAAGTAGTGATGAGGCCAATAACGGACAAAATGGGAAAAAGGTGATACAGTTCAAGAGAAAGGAAATCAAAAGGGGGAGAAAGAAAAGAAAGATAAAAAACAATGAAGCCAGATGTTTATATTTTGAGCCGCTCAGGAGGCTGAGATCTGAGGTCATGGTTTAAAGCTAAATCAGACAAATCTGAGGGATTTTATCATGTTAACCAGTAAAAAGCCAGAAGTGGAGATGTAGAGCATCAGCCTTGTGTGAAAATAGAATCATGAGAATGTGGAACCCTGAGTTCAAACCCAAGTTCTGGAATACACACAGGCAGACAGACAGACAGACAGACAGACAGACAGACACACACACACACACACACACACACACACACACACATAAAATGAGGGTACAGGGATGACAAATGGAGTGACTGTATCTACTTCCACTTTCTTTAAAATAGCACATGGATGTTGATTAGAAAAATAATCTCACCTCTTTAAATTTAACATATCCTGACTTTAGTATTTATATATTTTTCATTATGATCAATATCAAGCAGCACCCTTATTCCTCAGGTCTCCCAATGTAGAAATCCAAGTTATTTTCCGCCATTTCCTCTTTATTATCCCTGAGGACAAACCTTTCTGCCCCTTCCCCATGGATACCACCTTCATCATTCATGCTCAGATCAAGACCTCTGGTCTTACTTTTTTTTTTCTTTTTTGAAGCAGGTTCCTGATGCCAGCCCAGATGACTTTATGTCTATTTTTAATAGACTCTAGTCTGTCATTTCCATTTTGGTCTTACCTTTTTAATCTACTACTTTCAAATGAACTTCTTCCCTAAACTTCAGGTTTATGGCGAGTAGAAAAAGGTAATCCCTGCCTATGGTCTGTCGCAGCCAGTGAACACTGAATGAGATGACTGGATTGGGAGTGATGAGGAGGTTAGAAGAGATAAAAGTCTCATCTGGGACTGATTCATGCTGGAGGTGGCAGGGTAGCACGGGGCTGGGAGGGGTTGGTTAAAAAGAAAGTAAAAGAAATGATACACTCTAAAGGGAGAAAATAAGGCAAAACATAAGCTGAAATAACCATTGTGTATTTAGATAATGAGGATCAGGTTGAATGGAACGGAGGTACACATAGGTTTTACAAGAGGTACAACAGAATAAACCAAGAATATATAATTAAGATGGTTAGATTTGTGATGGGGTTGAATTAGGAAAACGGAGGATTTGATGGTACAATTTTTCAGTGGTAACTATTACAGATTTTTTTTGAACTCAGGGTCTCACACTTGCTAGGCAGAATCTCTGCCACTCAAGCCACTCTACTAGCTCTTTTTATTGGTAATTTTTCAAGAGAGGGTCTCATTTTATAGACCATTCCTATTTGTGCTTTCCTGCTTATCTGGGATGAAAGGTTCATATCATCATATCATCCAGGCAAGGGCTGAGATAGATTCTTGCAAATTTCTTGACAGGGCTGGCCTTAAACCTGTCCTCCAATCGGAGCCTCTGAAGTACCTAGGTTTATTGGCTTGAGCCAATAAGCCCAGTTAAAATATTATTGATCTTAAAGAGAAGAAACACATGGGGATATCAATGTTTCTAAAAGAATAACATATCTTACGGCAATGCAAGCGGTAAACATTAGGGAACATAAACAATGAGGGAAACTACAAGTTATTTTAAGAGCTCAGTGATAGAGGTCACCATGAAATACATCATGTGATTTTGCATTCTTAAAAGAATGAGGTACAGCTGGGTGCGGTGGCTCACGCCTGTAATCCTAGCTACTCAGGAGGCTGAGATCTGAGGCTTGCAGTTCAAAGCCAACCTGGGCACTCAAAGTCCCTGAGACTCTTGTCTCCAATTAAGTGATGCTGTTGCTCAAGGGGTAGAGCAGCAGCCTCAAGCTGAAGTGCTCAGGGACAACACCCAGGCCAAGGGGAAGGGCAGTAGTCTTGAGCTGAAGAGCTCAGGGAAAATGCCCAGGCTCAGAGTTCAAGACCACCAAAAAAAAATGAGGTGCTGTTTCATACAGTGGCACAGAATAACCTTGGAAACATTATACTATAGGAAAAAAAGTGACAAAGGGCCACACATTGCACAATTTCATTTATATGAAATGTCCAGACAAGGCAAATCTATAAGAGACAGAAAGTAAATGAGCAATGGCCTACGGCTGGAGTTGGTGGCGTAGGGGATGGAAGTTCTGTAACAGCTAACAGGTCTAAGCTTGCTTTTTGCAGTGATGAAAATGCTCTAAAATTGATTGTGGGGATGGCTACACATAATAAGCATAATAAAAGCTTTTGAATCCTGCAATTTAAATAGCAAATTGAACAGGAAATTAATTATAGTTCAATAATGGTATTTTATTTTTAAAGTCCAGGGATACAGTGAGTGGGTTTGCCCTAAGCTAAAATTAGGGAGAATGAAATATTGGGGAAAATAATTTTGAAGTTAGTTTGGATAGGACTTGCTGTGGGGTCACAGAAAGGGTGAATGAGTGAGGAAAGTAATTTAGAGTTGGAATTATTTAACAACCTCAAAATAGTAATTTCTTCACGCATTCCCTTCTTCCCTGCAGCAGGACTTGGTGAAGGATGATGGTAAATAGCCGGCAGCTTTACTCTATCCGTGTAAATGCACTTTGTGGGTCTGTCTGGTAGTTGTGGATCCCCAGGGATGCAAAAACATTTAGCCAAAAGCTCTCATGCCAGAACTCTGGCGATGATGTATTTTTTGTACTTTGCCCTCTATGAAGCTGCATGCAGAGCAGGGAAAAGGGCTGCCCCCAGCAAGATCAGCAAAAGCATGCTTAGGAATCTCAGGACATCAGACATCATGCGCACATTGTTTTCATAATTAGGATCAAAATTCTGGATCAAGTGATTGTGTAGACCTTTCTAGGAATTTGCTTCTCTGTGTTTTGTGTTACAATGATTAATAATAATGATTAATACTCTCTTGGAACCTGGGAGTGTGGCCTAGTGGTAGAATGTCTGTCTAGCATGCATGAAGCCCTGGGTTCAATTCCTCATTATTACATACACAGAAAAACCTGCAAGTGGTGCTAAGGCTCAAATGGCAGAGTGCTATCTTTGAGAAAGCCTAAGGACAGTGCTCAGGCCCTGAGTTAAAGTTCCAGGACAGGAAAGAAAAAGAACCAGTCTCTCTCTCACTCTAGATATATCTAGATAAATCTATATAGAGACATATATGTATTTATTTATTTATAGAAGAGGACATATGATTTTCTAGGTACAGAATTTAGAGAAATTCTTCTGATGAAGTAGACATAAACAACACAATTATGTTTTCAGAAGGGCTTTGGAAAAAGTCAAGAAGGTGTATTGCCCTCCTTCCCCATATCCAGTGCAGATTAATGGAATTCTGTTTTCCTGCTTTCCATTTTCCAACATTAGTCGGGAAGCCTCATGAGGTGCATCTCTGGAGATGGGTGTAGCATGAAGCCTGACACTGACTAGAAACAAGGCAAGAAGGAAAGTAGGACAAAAGGACTAAGGAAAAATTATTTGCACTGAGACACATACACATATGAATTACAAATACCTTGAGGTCTCAAGGAGCATGCAGGAGGAAAAAGGTATGCGACAACACAGTATGTTGTTAGCCTGCAAAAGAGAAGTTACTACAAATGCTCTAACAGAGATAACAAAGTACAAAGCATGTACAGAGAAAGAGAGGACATAGCATTTGAATTTTAGAGGACAGGAAGAATTTTGAAGTGTGTGTGTGTGTGTGTGTGTGTGTGTGTGTGTGTATGTGTGTGTGTGTGTGTGTGTGTGCCTAGATATGTGTCTGTGTATGAGAGAAAAAGAGAAATAGAGAGACAAACAAGGAAGGATATGCTAATTGAGAGACAGGGTACAATCTATTTAAAACTTTAAAGGTAACTTTTGAATACCTATGATGAATAATCATCCAGAATTATCTTATAGAAGCATATTATCAAAGACAACAATAGTACAGAACATCTGATGTATTAGCTTAGAGAAGTCCTTTTTTTTTGTGGGTCATGGGGCTTGAACTCAGCCTGGGCACTGTCCCTGAGCTCTTCAGCTCCAGGCTACCACCCTACCCTTGAGCTAAGTCCCATATCCCATTTTCTAGTGATTAATTGGAGATAAGAGTCTCAGGTTCTTTTGTGCCTGGGCTGGCTTTGAACCGCGATCCTCAGATCTCAGCCTCAGTAGCTAAGAGTAGAGGTGTGAGCCACTGTGCCCATCTGAGAGGTACTTTTCTTGGGTTCTTTTACTTAACTCCAAGAATTTATATACATAGCACCATTTTCTTTTTTTTTAATTTTTTTATTGTAATTAGTAAAAGGGTTACATGATATTTGCCAGATACATAGCACCATTTTCATATTAATTTCCATCAAAAAAAAATCCTGCATGGGCCTGGAGTTTGCCCTAGTGGTTAAAGTACTTGCCTAGCATGCACGAAGACCCGGAGTCAATTCCTTGGTACCACATACATAGAAGAAAGCCAGAAGTGGTGCTGAGGCTCAAGTGGTAGAGCTCTAGCCTTGAGAAAGTCCAAGGACAGTGCTCAGGCCCTGAGTTCATGGCCCAGGACTGGCAAAAAAAAAAAAATCCTGCACTCATTCCTCACCGAGCTACTTATATGTTAAGTGTCTGTCCTTCACTGACCAACAAGATATTCATAGAACCAATTCAGCTATGTCAATGTCAGTCTAGAAAGACTACGAAGGCTTATTTATGTGAATTTGAGTAAAAAAAATCGTGTTTATTTATTTTTTTATTTCTCACAAGGCCATTCTTATTTATCATGATCAACAGATACCTGAAGATTTGTGGAATGAATAAGAGCTGGTAGACTAATGGCCTTTTCAAATTTCTGAATTCTAAGTTTCTGTCACTTCTGATAGACTTATCAGAATGGATTATTATTACTGCTATAGCTTGTTGCTTGCTGAACTTTGGCCTCTTCCTCCTCCTCCTCCTTTCATTTTTCTAATTCTTTCTTCCCTTGAATTTCTTTTCTTTTCTTTCTTTTTTTTTTGTCGGTCATGGGACTTGAACTTTGGGCCTGGGTGTTGTCCCTGAGCTCTTCAACTTGAGGCTGTTGCCCTACTCCTTGAGTCACAAGGGCACTTCTGGTAGTTAATTTGAGACAAAGGTCTCAGGGACTTGGGCTGGCTTTGAACCATGATCCTCAGATCTCAGCTTCCTGAGTAGCTAGGATTGCAGGTATAAGCCACTGCACCTGGCTTCCCTTGAATCTTGAAGTAAGCTATATGGCGCTGTTCATTTTGGACCAGCACTAAATGAATTTTCCCATCATCCACCAATGATTGTGTTCTCATTCAAAACCACAGGCTCTTGAAAAAAGAGCTCAACCCTGTGTGTACTTGTCTTTCACCAGAGACTTAACAATCCCAATGCAGGGAATGTTCAGGCCAATAATGCCGGAATCTCCAGTTAGGGAGTCAGAACCAGTGTTTTTCAGAGTTCCCAATGTGTAGTCAGTGTGGAAACAATTGCACTAAAGCAATGATTCTCAAAACTGAATGGGCATGCGAGACATGAAGAGACTCCTTAAAACTCAAACTTCTCAGCCCCAAGCAGAGATGAGAAGCCAACAGATACATATGGGGCTTAGAATTTGCATTTTTAACAAGATCTTGTGTGATGATAATATAGTGGTCCAAGGACTCCACTTGGAGACCCAGCATGATTGAGAAAGCTATACAAAAATATTGATAAAACATGTTTACCTGCAGCTGCATTCTGATAGTCCTCTAGACACAGATAAAGTGTGTAGCTAGGGCTGATGTTGAAGGATAGAAACATATTTGGTTTGCCTTGTCCAAAATGAGATGGGACAGGGATAAAACAAAGGTAAACACTGTTTTCTGTTTTTTTTTCATGTTTCATCCATGAGATAAAGATTTGGAGTGGACAGTAATGAAAAACAAAGGGTAGGGAAGCACTCATCATACCAAGCAGAGAAGCAGGTCTACCTGCTTACCAACTACTGGGGGATGGGAAACCATAGCTTACATCAAAGAAGGTGCCTGCGTGCTCCAAGATCAGCTGGTTGGAATCAGGCTTGTTTTTACAGTAGGTGACATACATCTGAAATTTGTCTGCCTAAAAATAACAAAGACAAAAACAGACAATTAACTGTTAGCTCCTCCCTGTGGTTTACTGTGTCTGGGCTGTACAGTTAATTCATCAGGTATCAGTGACTAAATTTTCTGTGGCAAAATATTCTGTACTCATTCAGCCCGTGGAACCCCTAACAGTCTTTGGGAGGCTTTTTTCCTATTGGCAAGTAGAAACAGCTTGCTAAAAGGTAAGATCACCTTAATACCAGGCTGTGCTAGAACAAAAAACAAACATATATTACCGAGTATACCCAATTGTATTACTCACAATTTTGTCTTCCACATTGAAAGAGGATGAATGTCTGTTGTTTTCCCCAAGACAAATACAAAACAAGGAATGAACATATGGCATGATCTCAGAGAGAGATTGGCTTACATTCCAAATGCCTCCTTTAGAAGGACTTTAGGAGCAGGTCAGGCAACTCCACCATTACCCCCAACTTCCTGGAAGAGATGAGGCTGATGGAGAAGTCAGGATGGTCCCTTTGGGCAGGGTCTGAACAGCAATGTCTAACCTGTTACTTCAGCCAAGATTCTGATGGCTTTATGGCTGGGCAGAAACTCATTTCTTACTTCTCTCAGGACACTTTGGTTCAGTGCTTTTTACTAGGAAAGGTATATGTAATTTGGCCACCAAGTACTTTTGCTATTGGCAAAATGCTGCCCAATTCAATGCCTATAGTACATTTGGAAGCTCTCCTGAGAGAACAGCTTAACTGTGCACTTACTACATCAGCCTCCACTGTCCTAAGTGCTTGATACAGGTTAACTCATTTGACTCTCAGGTAACCTCTATACAATGAGTTTATCATTATCCCAATCTTGTAGATGAGAAAATTGTGGCACTGGTTGGTTAAATGACTTTATATTCCCATAGTTAGAATCTGCTAGAGCCCAGACAATTTGACTTCAGGCTTCTTAGTGTTAGACAATATACTAAACATGTTACAAGCAACTCCTACTCTTCACACCTGCACTACACTCATATATGAAGATTAAAAAGACTTAAGGTCTTCTGGGATAATTCTTGGCAAAAAAATGCATAATTCATGTAATCATCGAAAGTTTTCTGAAACCAATTTTGGGGTCTATACATAATATCCTCATAAGAAAGAGGTTATTCATTATCCCAAAGAGATGACGAGAAATCATATTTATGGCTAGTTGTAAAGAAAGTAATGAACTTCATGAAACGACATGCAATAAAATCCCTTTACTTAATGATCAATCTTATTTTCTCTATATATTCATTATTTATCAGCATTAACAAGGGCTGTGAGTCTCATCATACATTAGAAGAAAATTAGATGGCAATGTGAGATTTCCTGAGGAAATGAGAATATGCTTGGAAGCAAACATTAAGATTTCATAAAGAGAAAATATTGAGGAGTCAGGTCTTGAGTAGCAGGACTGGCTGTGATATTTATTATGCTTGCAGACTAGTCACTTCATTTCATTCGAGATGTGCCCATCTTTAAAATCTAAAATATACACGATAAAGGAAGTGGGCAATGTGAAATGAGTCTGTAGGGAAGAAACAGACCAGATGGGGAAGAATGATGGAAGGGGTAGTTCTGATCAAGAAACACATAGATACATAGATACATACACATAACCTCCTTGTAAAACTTTTTGAAGTTCAGGGAATAATTTAAAAAATAAAACCATTAAAAAAGTCTAAAACAACCATAGTTCTGTCGATTCCATAGAACTGTTGGAAGCATAAACTCTCTAGATTGTAAAAACATTCTGTAAACTAGTGAACCCATTCTGAGTGCAAATTACAACCAGGTAATTATTGTATAGTAGAATCCTGGCCCAGAGGAGGAGTTTCATATTCATTTAGTGCACTGAACTAAGGGTTGTAAGTGGACTTTGATGGAATTCTTTGTACTCATTTCCATAGAACTTGAGCAGAGATGCTAACAGACCTTAAATGTTAGCTTATGTGACTAGAACTCACTATATTCAGCCTATTGACTTGACCCATGAGAACAGCACCAGTAACTAGTTACTAGTAACTAGTGGATTCAGCTGCTGCAAGGGGTGCTGGTCTTGTTTCACTCTACTGAACTCATAATTTTAGGAAGCTCATGGTGCTTGGACTTGACATCTGAGGGTTTTCCCAATGATGGAGCTTCTCTCAGGGAATGGACTGTGTCTCATAGATCTACTCATGATCTTCCTCTGCAGTGCCTGGTCCTAGAGAGACTGGCAGTGACATCAATCCGCAGCTTTAGCACAGAGCAGCGGTGCCAGGTGCACCCCTGCAAACATGGACAGTGGATGAAAGAGTTCAGTTTGGTTACCCAGGTGACAAAGCAGTGTCCAACATCCTCAGGCAGTTGCTCGTATTTCTCTAGTTCTTTGAGGAAGATGCTGCAAGAGGAGAGAGAGGCTGCATCAGATACTTTGGACCCTCAGAGGAATATTATACTGAGACCATTGCAACTATAAACTCTCAATTATAAACCCATGGCGTCTGTGCTCTCTAAGTGATAATGTAGTACAGTTTTGATGTTGGAAGTAATTTCAGAAAATGTGAAACAATATCATTCGCTCAGACATTCACAACTATAGGGGTGAAAATAGTTGGTGAAATACTTTAGTTGCACTAGAACTTTCATTTTCTCAGCAATTATGAATCTGCTTATTTATCCAGTAACCTGAGCAGTTTAAATCTTTTTATAAACGTACAGATATTAAAAAAAGAATAAAATAAAATAGCATGTGTGACCCCAAATATGAAGTAGAAAATGGTTTAATCGTTTCCTGGCTTCTTCATAATTTCTGACTTTCTGTTTCTACTAAATGCCAGTTTCAGCTAAAGTATGTTTTATAATTCAGATGTCATTAGAAAAAAATATAATGAGGAAAAATCATGATCTATTCTAAAGTCAAATTGGATTATAAATGAATTTTCTTCACTGTGTATATTTATGTCATGGCTCTTTTCTATGTTCATAAATAACAAATAAATCATTATACTGACTTCAAATTAATGTATAAAATAATTGGGTTCAATTCAGGGACATAAGTTCTAACAAGCCAGTATCATTGGAATGGAATGTACTTCTTAAGAATCACATGTGCTTCAAATAAAAAATAATGATGAGGCTTTGGAGAAGGTTACTGAAGGAAACACAAAATACTGTAATCTTTAAAAGGAGCAATTTGATATATCTATCAGAATTGTAAATACACTTGTCTCATGACTCTTCAATTTTAATTCTGGAAATTCTCCTACATTTAAGCTGACATGTGTACGATAACAGATATACCTGAATTTTACAACAGTGCTTATAATGGCAAATATGGCCTGTAGTAAAATATTTGAACTACATAGAACTGAATACAACTGTCGTTGTACAAAAATGACAAAACCTTCTGTGTTTCATATGGAAAACCACGGAACATACTAAGTGAGAAGGTATCTAAACTTGTGTTCATTTTGGTCTAAGTGATGAGCATATATGCAACCCAAGAAACTAAAAAAAGGCAGGTTTTTGTTATTTGTATTTAATACAAATTGTACAATAGAGATTAGAAAAAGTATGAAATAATGTTGTGACTATCAGTTCAAAACCTAAAGGGAAACATACAAACATTTCTGTTGCAATGAAGGACAATCACAAACATTTTTATACTTACATACACCCAGGATGATAGGTTTATGTTCATGTTTTACATATTTATATCTGTACATACACATCTGGAACTGATTTCTGAAAGATACTTATTGTATGGCCCCTTTCACAAAAGACACTAATCTAATGTTCAGTGTCTTTAGAAGTAGTTTTTCAGGTTTGAGATATTATTTGCACTGTCATTTCTCATATTGGCTTGCAATATAAATCTCAAAGAAGACATGAATGGAAATCCAAGTCTGAGCCATGATGGCTGAACAAAACCTAGGGAAGGGGCAGGAAATAGCTAGGCAAGTAGAGGAAAAAAGTCTGAGCTCTTCTAGACTAGTCTTGTTCTCTGAACTTTGACTGCCATGGGATACCGACCTTTCCACTCAGTATCTTAAACGGTACTTTTTGTTCTAGAAGGTTCAAGGCATCCATGGTAACACATGAAGAGTTTCTCTTTCCTTAACTCATAACTCCAAAGAAATCGACCAGACAACTTCCATTAATTTTTTTTTTGGCCAGTCCTTGGGCTTGAATTCAGGGCCTGAGCCCTGTCTTTGGGCTTTTTCCTCAAGGCTAGTGCTCTATCACTTGAGCTGCACCACAACTTCTGGCTTTTCTATGTATGTGGTACCAAGGAATTGAACCTGGGTTGAAGTTGAGTTAAATGGTGCTTTATTGTGGGACTTCTGCAATCCTAAAGCATAATGACATACAGTTGTCCTCAGGGGTTAGGATCTCAGTATTTGCATATTTGAGAGAACTTGCTTTACCTGAATCAATTTTCAGTTCTGTAACTACAGTTATTAGGTCTATTTAAAACTAATGGAAGTTAGGGCCAGAAATTTGGCCTAGTGGTAGAGCGCTTGCCTAGGTTCTAAGGAAGCTAGTTCACAGATCATAGGTACAATGATTCGAGATTTTAGTGTGCTTTTCATTGGCAATTCCTATATCACCTTTATATGACTGAACTTCAAGAAAAAAACCAAGAAGATGATATTTACTACCTTCTCAATGTCATAGTTGCAGATACGCAGAGTAAATTGAATCATTTGACTTTTTAATTTGAAATGTTTGTGTGTCAGTGTCTAATGTTCTTTCAGAACTGAATATAACTTTTAAAGAAATAGTAAGACCTAAGCAATGGCATCACTCTATTAAATAACACAATCCAATATATCATGCAAATTGATTTTTAGGAAAATGCTTCCCTCTGGCTTTGAGTAACATCTTGGGAACTGAGACCTTTGGCATTTATGATAGAAATCTTTCTGAGGGTGTCACTGAGCATTGTGGGAACAGCATCATTTCTAAAGGTCTCTTCTGTCATGTTTTTAATTTTTTCTAAAAGAAAATTTGGTCTATAGTCCTGATGCTTCTGGGGAGTGTATTCTCCATGAAGGAGCACATGACCTTGCCCAGAAGGCAGATCTTCAGATCAAAGGGGGAGGAGTTCGCATCCTGCATCCAAAGGGGCCTGAACAGTTCACAAACATTTGTAAGTTTCAGTTTTTATAAGACAGGGGTGCTGACATAGATTTTCTTTAAAGATTTCTTCAAGCTTTCACATTTATCGCCCTCTGGGGTCCTGTAAAAGGAATACAACTAATGTTACAACATTTGAAGTGGAGAAAGCAACAGGTAAAATGCTTGTAGCATTAGTTGTATTCCTTTTATAGGAATGCACATGTTTGCTAAATTTAAGGCTGTGTGTGAAAGGCATTATGGTCAGGTGAGTCCCAGGCAGTGAGCTGCACAACCTCTTTCTCACCACTTGATGGAGCCAACATTTTCCTGCTTTTGAGGGGGAGTAAAACCAGTTTATGGATGGCAATCGGCATTTAAAGAATGGAGAGTAAGAAAAAGAGAACCAAAATGTCTTAGGTCTTCACATATAAAATGGAAGTATGTTTCTCTGATACATAGTATTCCATTGTTAACTGTAAGACAATTGGAGTTAGCCTAATATTTTCAGGCTTAAAAAAAAGTGACTATTTCAAAATACTTCGTGCCCAAAGAATAAACAAATGGGCATCATATCAACTCCCTCATCAAAGAGCTTGCAAGATTGGGGCCAGGAGTTTGGCCTACTGGTAGAGTACTTGCTTAGCATGTTCGAAGACCCGGGTTCCATTCCTCAGTACCATATACATAGAAAAAAGCCGGAAGTGGTGCTGAGGCTCAAGCAGTAGAGTTCTAGCCTTGAGGAAGCCCAAGGACAGTGCAACAGTGCCCAGGCCCTGAGCTCAAGCCCAGGACTGTCAAAAAAAAAAAAAGTCATCGATTTTGCTGCTATAGGAGATTTCGATAACTAGGGGTGGGAATAGCATATACAGAAAGTTTTCCTTTCTCAATACTTTCACAAACAAAAAAGGAAGAATTATGATTTGAATAACATTAGTCATAAGTCTGTAGAATCTAATTTTACTTTTGTTCAGATCATCTATCTGACCATTCATCTATCCATTTATCCAATAAACATTTATTGCAAGTGGACTATAAGCAGGGGCTAGGTTAAACAATGGAAGATATGGTCCTTCAAGGAAGTTTATAATCCCTCCATTTTAAGAAACTGGTCTAATTGTCATGTTATCTCTTATTAAATATTTTAGTGGTATTTTCTCTATTAATCAAAATTTGTGCAACTTAAGTAGAAAGCATACATAATGAGTAGTCAAATTAATGTGGATGTTCCATTGAACTGCAGATAATTTAAAACATTAATTTCTTTTGGTCAATAGCTTTCTAAATGAATTACAGAGCCCTTTGCATTGAATGCATGACATATTAATGATTCAGAGTTATTACTAGTCTCAATTATTTTGCCATGTTGTAACATAGTGGTTGTGTAGCCTCTTAGAGTGAGATACACTATGACCACAATTTATTTTTTGGTTTTATGGTTTTTAAAAATTTTGGGGGGGAGAAGGTTTTTTTTATGTGGTCCAGGATAACTTAGAACTTGCTATATAGAGGGCAGGGAGTTTAGCCTAGTGGTAGAGTGCTTTCCTAGCATGCATGAGGACCCAGGTTCAATTCCTCCATACCACATACATAGAAAAAAAAGCCAGAAATGGTGCTGTGGTTCAAATGGTAGAGCTCTAGCCTTGAGAAAGCCCAAGGATAGTGCCTAGTCCTTGAGTTCAAGGCCCCGGACAGGCAAAAAAAAAAAAAAAAAAGAACTTGCTATATAGCTCCGGCTGGCCTTGAACTCAGTGTTCCTCCCTCAGCCTCCTAAGTGCTTCAATCATAAATGCGGACCATTATGCCTGAGTATTGTGTTTTATTGTTTGTTTATTTATGTATTTATTGCTATTTATCTGTCTTCTTTATTGTCTGGTCTTATTTAATGTTGCTTACTCAACTACTTATTGAAGCTCTTAAATCTTACAATATTTATACTTCTAAATTGTTGGGGGCTTGGAAAATATATAACCAAGATGACAGTAAAATGTTTCTATGGAAAAACTGAACTTAATTCTGTGCCATTTTTCTTGGTGGTTCAGAGGCTAGGTCTTCAGATCTTAGCTTCCAGAAGAGCTAGGATTATATTGCAAGCCATTGACACCTGGCTGGTTTTCATTTTCTTATTTCTTCCTTACATTCTGAATAGGTTACATGTGCTTTGCAACTGTGCTCCGTGTGTATGTGTATGTGTGTGTGTGTGTGTGTGTGTGTGTGTGTGTGTGTGCACGTGCGTGTCCTGGGACTTGAGCTTGGGGCCTGGCCACTGTCATTGGACACTTTTTGCTCAAGACTAGCACTCTACCACTTGAGCCACAGCACCACTTCCAGCCTTTTCTGTGTACGTGGTACAGAGCAATTAAACCCAGGGCTTTGTGCATGCTAGGCCTGCCAACTTGGCTCTTGGTAGCTGTATTTCTTCCTCTATGCACAGAATATATGGTTTGATTTTTGTTCCCCGCCCCCATCCTAAGGCTTGAATTCAGGACCCGGGTGCTGTCCTGATCCTCTTTGTGTTCAAGGCTAGCACTCAGTCACTTGAGTCACAGTGTCATTTACAGCTTTTTCTGTGGAGTTAATTGGAGATAAGAATTATATATGCTTTCCTGCCTAAGCTGGCTTAGAATCATGATCCTTAGATCTCAGCCTCCTGAATAGCTAGTATTACAAGTATAACCACCAGCACCTGGCTCTTGTTTGATTTTTTTAAAAACAAGTTTCAGAAAGTATATTTTCTAACTGGTAGGTAGATTTTCAGCTATTTAAAAATGATTTTACTAGAATGATGGCACAAAGCCAGAGTAAAAGGCAAAACTCTGATATTATAGTTGTTCTGTTTTGAAATGAATATTATTTCCCCTCATACACTGATTTTTACATAACAAATTATAAACCAATACTTACAGATTAAGTCACTTTCAGAAGAACTTAAGAAAAGTCAAGGGAGGGGCTGGGAGTTTGTCCTAGTGGTAAGAGTGCTTGCCTAGCATGCATGAAGACTTGGGTTCAATTTCTCGGTACCACATACACAGAAAAAAAGCTGGAAATGGTGCTGTGGCTCGTGTGGTAGAGCCCTAGCCTTGAGAAAACCTGAGGACAGTGCCTAGACCCTAAGTTCAAGCCCCAGGACTGGCAAAAAGTGAGGGGAGGGAAAGTGGGAGAAAAATGTAACAATGTTTGACAAAAAATGTACTCATTAACTTATGTATGTAACTGTAACCCCTCTGTATATCACCTTGTCAATAAAATTAATTTTTTTTTAAAAGTCAGATGACACAGATCAGAAGGCAGACAAGTAAGGTGACTTACTGTTCTCTAGCCTAATGTCTGCTGATAGCCTGGGGGAGATGATTCTGAGCTGGGC
Organism: Megascapheus bottae; assembly: GCF_031878675.1. Taxonomy (NCBI): domain Eukaryota; kingdom Metazoa; phylum Chordata; class Mammalia; order Rodentia; family Geomyidae; genus Megascapheus; species Megascapheus bottae. Next base: position 55,759,075 of record NC_143509.1, read on the forward strand.
TCAAATAGTAGACTTTGGGATCAATGGTTCAAAAATGGACTTATTGGGATCTTATTAATAATAGGCATATAGGAAGAATACTTCTGCATCTTGAGATTACTAGATAATCAAAGTGGGGAGGGTTAAAGTTTATGATTTTAAAAATGACTGGGAATTTTTTTTTTCTTTTTGCCAGTCCTGGGCTTGAGCTCAGGGCCTGAACACTGGCCTTGGACTTTCTCAAGGCTAGAGCTCTACCACTTGAGCCTCAGCACCACTTCTGGCTTTTTTCTATATGTGGTACCGAGGAATCGAACCTGGGTCTTCATGCATGCTAGACAAGCACTTTAACCACTAGGCCAAACTCCCAGCCCATGACTGGGAATTTTGATTCAGTATTCCAGAAAGTCAGACAGCCTCCTCTCAGTAAGCATAGAGCTTATGGACTTGATGTGACAAGGTAAGCAGGTTATGGGAGGTACATATTTTGTTTCTTTAAACTGATGCCCTAACAGGCTTTCACCTTTTATTTAGAACTTTCAGAGCCCAGGATCAATTAGTTACCCAAGTCTTGTTTCTTTTTGGGTATTTACAGCACACAGCCACATTGAACATTTCATTTCTATAGTTGGGCTTTCCAATATGGCAGCCAACTTCCTACCTTTGACTATGTAAACCTAAATTTATTAAGTAAAACATCTGGTGCCTCTGGAGCCCCCATTCAATAGCTATGTTCATCTAGTGGCTATGTTCCATGCTGCTGAACAGTGTAGATGTAAATCATTCCTACCACTGCAGAAAGCCCCCCTTAACAGACAGTGCTGCTCCTGTCCGGCCTCAGGATGACTCCACTAGAGCACATGGGGATGGGTTTCCTTGGGGATAATTTTGGAACTGATTGCTCAGTCTCTAGTATCTCTATTTCTGCTCAACAAGTTCCTGGACTAGTCTACAGCTTAGCCTTCTCTGCAGCAGGCTCTTGAGAGAGCTTAAGGACTTCATGCCAGTATTCTTCCTGGATCTTAAGATTCTCTCTGCTTGTATTTTGGAAGCTAAGTTATTTCCATTGCTTTACCTTGTAAGTAATTGTTAATTTTCAATCCCCATGTATAGTATGCTCTGGAAATTATGACATTCTTCGTGTGTGTGTATGTGTGTGTGTGTGTGTGTGTGTGTGTGTGTGTGTGTGTGTGTGTTTGTGTGTGTGTGTGTGAGGGGTTCAGGGGGCTTGACCTCGGCCTGGGAGCTGTCCCTGAGCTACCACCCTACCCCTGGGCCGGGCATTGTCCCTGAGCTTTCCAGCTCAAGGCTACCACCCTACCCTTGAGCCAAGCCCCACTCTCTGTTTTCTAGAGGTTAGAGATAAGAATCTCAGGTCCTTTAGTGCCCCGGCTGGTTTTGAACTTTGATCCTCAGATCTAGGCGTCCTGAGTAGCTAGGATTACAGGCGTGAGCCACTGCACCTGGAATTATGACATTATTCTTATATCAAGTTGGGAACTAGAAAAATGGATTGTGGTATCTGTGATGCTATTGAGTTCTACAGCATTTAGAGAGCAAATTGATATTCTCAAGAAATGTAAATATGGGTCAGAAGTATAGCCTAGTGGTAGAGTGCTTGCCTACCATGTGCTAAGCTCTCAGTCTGATTCCTTGGTACCATATACACAGAAAAAGCTGTAAGTAATGTTGTGGCTTAAGTGGTAGAGTGTTATCCTTGAGAAAGCTCAAGGACAGTATCCAGGTCCTGGGTTCAAGCCCCAGAACTGGCAAAAAAAGAAATGTAAATATAATTTAACATTTTAATTATATTTATTACTTGGTTGAAGATAGGGATGATAGGATAGTTGGGGATGGAGGAAACACTTAGGTTGAGAGAAAACTTTAGTGATAGTGGAAAAGCATAGAGCATACTGTAGGATGGTTAGTCTCAGGTGAATTCTAATGTCATAATTCCCACAGGTCTAAGAAAGAGAGGTTGTTGCTATTTCCTCAAAGCCTGACAACCATTCTAAACCTCAGATGAAGTGTCAAAGGATAGTATCTGAGAATTGGGAGGGACACTTCTTACTCCTATCATCAATAGGAATTTTAGACAACTGAAGAGAAGGAATAAGCAAGAAAGAACTCTTGGGAGTAACTGATGTAAAGAATTGGTCCAGGGGCCCTAGAGGTAAAGTGCTTGTCTAGCATGCACAAAGACTTGGGTTCAATTCCTCAGTACCACATACATAGAAAAACTGGAAGTGGTATTGTGGCTCAAGTGATAGAGCACTAGCCTTGAAAAAAGCTCAAAGACAGTGCTCAGTCCTTGAATTCAGTTCCCAAGACAGTCAAAAAATAAAAAAGGGGCCAGGAGTGAAATTAACCAATTGTGTTTGCTCTGTTTGTTAAGACCCCATGTATGGTATTCATGACTCTGCTGAATCATCCACCAACTTACTTGTTATGAAAATCGTAGATCTCCTGGATGTTGCCAAAGATGATGTGTTCTTTATTAAGGATCCCAGGGGGGATCTCTTCCACACCACTGGTCATTTCCCACAGGTAGGTCTGTAAGACAGCAATGGTTACCACTGGCAAATATATCACAGGAAACAGACAAATCAAAAGGCCCTCAAGCTTGGGAGTTAAGACTAGGAATGGGAATGCATAGAGTTTGGACAGTGAAGTAGAATAGAAAATAGAACAGAAGGAAATGAACATTCTACTCATTTTGATATTTATTAAATGTGTGTGGATTTGAGAGGAAAAGGTACAGATATTCAGATCTAACTTAAATTCATTGAGTGTGTCATGGCTTTTATATTCAAGTGTCTTACATCATTTTTTTTTTTAAACCGGAGTCTAGCTCCGGTTCAAGGAAAGTATAGAATGTCCTTTCACAAGCACTTTAAACTTCCATGCAATTACTGTTGATGCTGGGAGGAAGATTTCTCCTGCCTGACCTTTTATTTGCTACTCTCTGGGAAAAGAGAGTCCTCTTAAGGACTTCACAATGGTGAACTGCAATTTCTCTAATAGAGCTGTGAACTGATTGCTTCAAGACTTACCTCCAAGCACTCGTGTAAGTCCCTTACATAAGCCTTTTCTGTCTGGAGCAGTTCAGCCATAATGAATCTAGAAGGAAAAAAATGGGCTTTTAGTTGGTTACAGACAAACTGCCTCCTTCCTTAAAAATGGATAAAGCATTTAGGATATTCTCAAGTGTCTTATTTTTCTGCTTCACCATTCAATCCCCTCCCTATCCAGTGAGTCAGTCTCACTTTGATCATTTGCTCTGCTTCTCTTCAGCACATTGATGCTCAGTTAGTTCCACATGCTCTCTCCTTCCCCAGTTTCTTCATATATTGTCAATATACATGTGCTACCAATTGCACAGTTGTGTAAACAGATGTGAATGGTTCATATTCTATCTCAATTACTGGTTATCTTGAATCTCAGTTTACTTTATCTGTCTTACAACTCCTATAATTATCTTCAGTAGAGTTTGCAGACTCATATCAAAACATCTCAGTACCATAAGTTAGACCATGTTTCAGTGCCAGGTGAAGATGTTCAACAAATTTAAACCAGGTCTTAGTAATTTCTTATGTAAAAAGTAACATAGTAAGTATTCATGGGCCCTCTAGTCTGTCACCACTACTCAGTGTCATTGCTGTAACATGAAAGGAGCCATGGATGTATGTTAAAAAACCCCCACAAACGTGGTAGTGTTCCAATGACATTATTTATGAATACTGACATTTAAATTCATCTAATTTTAACATGTCACAAAATAGCATGTTTTCCTAGTTTTTAAAATCAGCCACCTACTAAAGTATGTAAAAATAATTTTTATTTTATTTTTGTGCTGGAGTTTGAACGCAGGGTCTTGTGCTTATTAGGCAGGTACTCTATCATTTGAACCACAGCTCTAGCCCTTTTTGCTTTCATTATTTTTTCAAATAGGGTTTCACTTTTTATTTGGAATGGTCTAGACCATAATCCTTTCCTATTTATGGTTCTTGCATAGTTGAGTTGACAGGTGTATGCCATCACACTCAGCTTTTTATTGGTTGAGATGGAGTTTTACTTTTTGCCAAGGCTGTCCTCTAACTCATCACTAGACCCCCAGTAGTGTAGTGTCACAAGACACTACACTTAGCTAATGAACAATATTTTCAAATTACAGACTATATAAAATAGATGGTGAGTCAAATTTGACCTTGGGCCAGAGTCTGCCATCTCTGATGTAGATTGATCTGTTAAGCATTTAGACATTACTTCCAACAGGATCTGTTTACATCAGAAACTGAGGTGCAAAAAGCCAAACATGTTCGCATAATTTAATGGTGTTGAGTTCTCTTCAATTTCCCATAAAGAGAAGTCTGAGGTTTCTATTGCAAAGGCAAGAATTGTCTTCCTTCTTGTCACTCAAAGTAACACAATGGATTGGAGCAATTGCTAAACTTATGATGCATGGCTTCATTATAGTAGATCTACTTTTTTTCCTCCATAAATTTTTATTTGAAATAGTGCTTGGTAGCTGGTGCATAATCATTGAATTTAGCACAGATTGTATGCTTACACATTTATATTGCATTTTTCAAGTCAGTTTTTCATGTAATTTATAATGAGAACTCCTATTTCTGAGAATTTCATCATGTGAAAATTTTTCCTAACTGTTGTCTTTTGGAAACTTCATAATAAATACTACATGAGTAGCATCTTTTCCTGAACATTTATCTTAGTGGGATTTTCCTTAGGGCCTAGTAATGGCCTTTCTATTAAAATTAAAGGATCTCTCTCTCTCCCTCTCCCTTATCTCCTCTCCCTCCCCTGCCTCTGTCTGTCTGTCTGTCTGTCTGTCTGTCTGTCTCTCTCCCTCCCTCTCTGCCTCCTCTTCGCTCTCTTCCTCCTTCCCTCCCTCCTTCCTTCCCTCTCTCTTTTTGATTGGTCATGGGTCTTGAATTCAGAATTTGAATTTGGTTGGTCATAGGTCTTCCTGCCTGGGCTGGATTTGAACTGTGGTCCTTAGATCTCAGCTTCCCAAGTAGCTGGAATTATAGGCATGAGCCACAAGCATCTAGCTAAAGGATTAATTTTTCTCCCTCTCTGTTGCGAGGCTTGAACTTGGGGCCAGAGCACTGTCCCTGAACTCTTTTGCTCAAGGCTAGTGTTCTACCACTTTGAGCCACAGTTTGTTCCACTTCTGTTTTTTGAGTGGTTAATTGGAGATACAAGTGCCTCACAGGGACTTTTCTGCCCAGGTTGGGTTTAAACTGCGATCCTCTGATTTCAGCCTCCTGAGTAGCTATGATTACAGGTGTGAGCCACTGGCACACAGTATACTGATTTTTTAAAGTGCCCTTTATAAAATTCAATTAATGACTATCTTAAATAGATACTATTCTTTAGTGGTAGAGTCAAACAGGAAGTGAATTATATCGTCATTTACTAGAAATATGACTTGCTTCTTTAGCTCTCAAACTCCTTATAAAACAGCTGATCACATGGGATTGCTGTGAGGATTAAACATGATCATGAGAACAATGTGCCTGGTACACAGGAGGTGGTTCTTGGGAAATAACCCAGAGATTAAGTCTATAGATTGCTATAAAATGCGGAATAAAGGGAGTACATGCTTATGGGCTTTGGAAAGCTGTCTTCGGTCTTCTGGCCTTGTGTTCCCTGACCTCGCTCTTTTTCTCCATTTGACTCCTGCAGGTATACCTGTCTTCATAATTTCTCTCTACTGTACTATCACTTTTATTTTACTTCACACTCATCTTTTATCTGTTCTTTAATGAACAAGAAAGAAGCCAGGAGGAAGATTTGGCCAAACATTCTCCTCCTCTCCCTTATACAGGTTGAATGTGTCCCTCAGATTTTATGAGGAAGTACCAATCTTAGATACCTTAGATATTGACCCTACTTGGCAAAAGAGTCATTGCAATATCAGAATAAGGTGGGTTCCTAATCAATATCACCAATACCCACCAAAAGGGAGAATTTGTATATAAGAACTACATATTCAGGAAGAACACCATGTGAATATGAACACAGCTACCTACAAGCTAAAGAGAAAAGCCTAAAACAGATTCTTCCCTCTATGTCCTCAGAGGAAACCAATACTGCTATCACATTGACTTCAGAATTCTGGCCTTCAGAACTATAAGTTAGTACATATCTGTGGTTGAAATCACCTAACTTGTGGTACTTTGTTACATGGCCTAACAATCTTCTTCAGACCTCACATGAAGCAAGGTCTAACTTCACAGACCAGCTTTTGTTTCTTCAGCCCCCCCAAAAAGCTACAGTCTTCCTGCATCCTGATAAAAATAAACTATGCAGAGCTACTTAATCTTAGTATATACTGTATTTTTTTCTAGCATTACTTATTATCTGACAAATATTTCTCATGAAGTGTCTTTGGTATTTCTGTATAAATGCGACTTTGCAACCCCAGCATAAAGGAAGTAGAAAGCAAAGAAATTGTAAGGTAGAGAGGGCTCATTGTTTCCATTGTTCAATGCCTTTGGATTCCTGATTAATATGAAATGTGAGTAAACAATTATCTACCAACTAAAAAAGAAAATGTATTCTGGCTGCCTAGAATCAAGATTTTCTGAGACTATAACTGAAATATAGTCTTCTCTCAGGGATTGGTTTTAGGATCCCCATGGATATCCAAATCTGCACATGCTCAAATTCCTTCTATAAATGGCATCATATCTTTATATAACTATGCACATCTTCCCATATATTTGAGGTCATCTCTTTTTTTTTACTTTTTTTTTTTTTTTGGCCAGTCCTGGGCTTGAACTCAGGGCTTGAGCACTGTCCTTGGACTTTCTCAAGGCTAGAGCTCTACCACTTGAGCCTCAGCACCACTTCTGGCTTTTTTCTATGTATGTTGTACCAAGAAATCGAACCCGGGTCTTCGTGCATGCTAGGCAAGCACTTTAACCGCTAGGCCAAACTCCCGGCCCTTGAGGTCATCTCTTGATTGCATATGACACCCAAGACAATGTAAACGCTATGTCAATAGTTGTTATACTGCACTACTTAGAGGATAAGAACAAGAAAATATAATCTGCACATACTCAGTCCAAGTATAGTTTTTTCCCTAAATATTTCCAATGCCTGGTTAAGTGAATCGGAGGATATGGAACTTATAAATGTGGAAGGCTGACTATAGTTAGAGAACATAGCAGGAATCTAATGATTCATTGGTTTCAGCTTTCTAAATGGATTCATGCCCCTATCCATTCTAATTCTGAGAAAACAGTTCAATTTATGAAAACATCTGACAATTTCATTATTCCAAAATGTTTGATCCATAGCATTGTCTATTTCTTGATAATATTCTTGTGTTTCATATACTCTTGGGCTATAGTTGACCTTGGAGTAAACTGAGGTGACAGTTTTGTAATTAATTTCTATAATTCACTCACTCTGGTGATGAGAGACACATATAGGAAGGGATGGAAAAACAATGGTGGCAGAGACAAGAACTCTGGAGAATAGATTGCTATGAAGTAAGAAAAAAAATAAGTCAAAAAGTTCACTTCCTAGCTTCAAGGTTGAGAAGCTAGGATTAGGATCCCAGAAGGAGGGAGAGAAAACTGTTTTGTGTGTCCTAAGTTCTGATTCTATGGGTGAAATTTGATGATCCAAGAGGAAGATGTTCTCAAAGAAATCATTGATACACGAAAAGGACACAAGGGCAGAACAGATGGAGAGACAAAGAAGTCCCCAGGGAGCCCATGTGTCAATGCAAGCATCTTGTATGTCCATCCCAACCTCTGCAGGTAGACAAAAGGAAAATTACAGTTTTGTAAGGGATGAGTGACAATGAAAACCAAGGGGGGTTCTGCTAGTAAGCACGAGTTCCCAGCACATACTCTTTCTTCCGGGCTGACTTCCGCTTCTCTTCATTGACCTCATGGTTGGCATCCCGTAGTTTGACCTCACGATCTGAAAGGCTTGCTGGTATGATGTCCAGCTCCAGGTCTTTGTTATCCTACATGACAAGAATCACAGAAGTCACTTTAAGGAAGCCATAGGAAAGCAACTCATCTGAGAAAGGGAGGTAGTTAAGCAAGATCACGTGCATTTAATCTACCCATATGCATCCATCTTTCTTAGGCAATTCTTTTCTTTTCTTTTCTTTTTTGCCTGGGGCTTTCTCAAGGCTAGGGCTCTACCACTTGAGCCACAGCACTATTTCTGGCTTTTTCTATATATGCGGTACTGAAGAATCGAACCTGAGTCTTCAGGCATGCTGAGCAAGCACTCTACCACTAGGCCAAACTCCCAGCCCGGCAACTCTTATTTTTAAATAAGAAAGACATAAAACATTCAGGTCAAATATTTAATGCTAATACTCATAGCAATGAATAGCTATTTCCCAGAGGACTTTGGTCCTGATTAATTCTAAACACGTGTATACATAAACGTCCAAGATTGGTTCTCTAATAATAAATATGAAACAAAATCACAGGAAAGCTTCAAAGCCTTTCCTTTTTCAAAGGAAAAAAACACACTGTTTTTATTTAAACAAGCAATTTCCCTTTGGAAATAGAAAGTTAAATGATTGAGCAAAAATGACTGAGCCTTCTAATTGCTCACCCCTCCCTACTTCAACCATTAGTTGATATTATATATGATGGAACCCCTTAGGAAAAAACTCAGGGTGTGGGGGAGAAGTAAAAGCCTTATTCATGGTTTGCCCACTTCATTGTAGGCTTCCCTGCTTCAGATGATGAGCCTATTTAAAGATTTACAAGTTAAAAATCCTAGGATTATACTGCCAGGCTGTATTTAGACCATAATTCATAGGTTCCTAGCCTCTATTATGAAGAAGAGATTAAACATCAGTCTTCTTTTGCTTTATGGCAAATAGTACCCTCTTTCTGGTAAAATGTCAAATACAAATTGTACCCTTATTCTTGAAAGAGCATTATTACACATATAAGCGACTCTAATCATCTGCTGATTAGCATAACTGAGTACTGATGAGGACAAAATAAAGGGGTTAGTCCTCAAGTCAAAGGCCAACTCTAAATAGAGAAAAACTGCTTTGTAACTGAGCTGTCCTTCTGGCTTGTAAGTTTTGAAATATACAGAGCACTAGCACTGGGGGTAGAGGTGATTGAAATGTCTCTAAGGATCAATGGTTCAGAAAGGCTGTTCTAGAAATGTTCTTCCACAGCAGTAAGATCAGTGGTACTGAGGGAAAGAAGGGAGGACACCCAGTGAGAAGCACTCATACCTACCTCTGTGTTGACACCCAGAGCTTTCTCCAGGGAGTACCGGTACTTTCCCATCCTTAGGGAGAAATCTCGGTAATGCTTGTCCACTGTGGTCACCCATTTCCTTATCTCCGTGGCATGAATGTGGCCTTTTTCTACAAAACTATCAGCCAGCTGAATTAGAAGCTTCACCTTCTCCTTTGTTTGCTGTTCCAAAAGAGAGTCTAAAGTTATTAGATAACATTATTTTCATGCCCCTTCATTTCAAGTTTCCCTCTCCTCTGTATGACAGCCACTGGTAACCTCAGAATCTGATGGTTTGGGTTTGTATTTCAACTCTCTCAGTTGCCAGCTGTATAGCCTTGAGCAGATTATTTAAATTCTCTATGACCTCTAGTTCCTTCACTCAGAAAATAGGCCTTTTCTGCTGAAGGCTGAGCGTTCTACCACTTGAGTCACACCTCTATCTCTAGAGGTGGCTTTTTGCTGGCTAACTAGAGATAGAGTCTCTCAAATTTGTATGCTAGGCTGGCTTCAAACAGCTATCCTCAGATCTCAGCTTCCTAGATAACTAGGATTACAGGCATGGGCCACCAACACCCAGTTAATTATTATCACTATTGACATGAGGCTCTTAAATTAAAATAGCACTTTACTGGTTTAGAGAGTATGTTATAATCACATTTAAGGCTAATCTGAGTCTTAAGGCCTTCTTAAGAAGTAGGTGGGACAGGTCTTTTTGAGCCACAGATGAAAAAGTTGAGGACTAGGATTTGTTTTTTGAGCTGGTACAAATTCATAGCATTCATGAGTGACAGAACCTTTCTGCCTCTGATCCTTTGTTCCTAATTCTCTCCCTTCTCTGTACTGGTCTGTGAACATTATGTAAGTTGGCCTATGTTCAGAACCAAAGAAACTCATGCAGACTTAAGAGTAGACTGTCTCTGTCTTTAGTTTCTTAAGTCTGCATGAGTTTCTTTGGTTCTGAACATAGGCCAACTTACATAATGTTCACAGACCAGTACAGAGAAGGGTTAGTAAAAAGGGCCAGTGAAGTAACTGCTTTACATGGCTAACAAGGTAAAATGCTGACATATATTAGGTTAATTTCATTTCTAGTAAGAATTTATAAAGCAACTACTCTGTCCACAACACTGTGCAGAGAGCTATAGGTATGGGCTTGGGGGATAAACAAAAGGAGCAAATATATGCTCATTTCCTCCCAAACAATCAATAATCTCTAGAGGGGCCAAGATTGTCACACAGGGTAAATAACTCAGGGCATCATATAATTGAATGTCAAAATAAGAAGTATGTATAGTTAATAAGATAGGAATTTTAAAATGGAAATAAATGAAGGTAAACTGGCATGAGAATGTCCAAAAGATCTCCTAGGGAAAGTGGGACTCAAACTGGGTGAGAAATTGATAGGGAAATGGTATGGAATTTCACAGGAAATGAATTGCTTATCTTCTATCTTAAGTTTGAACTCTGAAACTCGAAAAGCTACCAGGGAAACATTTTTCCTTAACATAAAGTAAAGAATATTTAGTATTCTTAGAAGAAAAATTATCTTACAGACTGGAAGAAAAGAAGGACAAAACTTTACTCAGTTGCAATCTAGTTAAATTGGCGAAATTGAGGCAGACTATCACTGGTACAGAAGTCAAAAGAGCCTTTCTTTTTTTAAATACTACTTCTGCTTCCCAACTCCCCCCACACCCTCCTTTGTAGACTGGAAGACCTATGTATAGCCCTTCCCATGAAAGAGAAACCTTTCCAAGAAAATCCAAAGAGGTAAGCAGTACATTTTTCTACTACATAGGGAGACTATGGTCACTCACAAAGTAGGGATAAAATAGGACTAAAGTAAGGTTCCAGAAGGTGTGCTACAGTGTAGGTAGGATGGGACATTAATATGTTTTCCCTTTCTATCCCCAAGCTCTCACCTTGGGAAGAGCATTTGCCATGTGCAAAAAGTGATGCTGAAAAAGGCTCCCACATAGGCAGGGAGCCAAAGGTGAGAGATAAAAGTGCCACAAAGAGAGGAAGAGCTAAGACAGATCACATTTTCATTCAAACTCACTGGTCTTCAAATTCAATTCTGGCTGTGAAAATGGATGAAAATCAGACTTCCTTCTGTGATAGCTTCTCCTACACCTCAGTGTAAATGGGAATGTGAAAGTGCTTGTGCATTTTGTTCCCCAGAGACCAAACATGGCTCTTTAGTAGGTTCTGAGGCCAGATGGAAATAGCCAGGAACTAAACTCTTCTGACAGAGGAACCCGCCCACAGTAGTTCACCCTTTCCTTAAGGTGGACTTTGATGTCACTCAAATTTTAAGAATATGTGGATGTGTCACTGATGTGTGCACATTTTTACACTGATACATTTTTGCAGTATCATGGAATATAGTAGATTCTAGAACCTGGAGCTTAATGATGATAATTTGGAAGTACAATGTATAGCTCAGAGCTGCTCTTTGGGAATTCAAAGGGTTCAGAGGGAGGCAATTCTAAGCTTGCTTTCCTGCTTGTCATGGAGGCCATGTGTTTCCACTTACAGCTTTTGTTTCCTTAATGTGAAGTTGGCCAGAATGCAATGCTGGGTGGATGTGGGGAAGGGTCTGGGATAATTCCTACCTTGGCAGGCACCCTGAACTCCCCATATTCTTTCAGCAGCTCCTGAGTCTCTTCTGTGGTCTCTCCAGTGGAGGTATGTGTTGAGAGGTAAAATTCTCCTGTTTCTTGGATCCAGTCCAGTGCCTAAGGAGAAAACAGTTCCCCAGAAGGCAGTTGTCAAGGGGAACATACTAACAGGGAAAATTCTGCAGTTTGGACAAGGTGCTGGACCTAGGAAATGTGATATCACATGGGTCAGCCCTCTCCTGACACAGGAACTAGACTGGAGCCTGTCCTAGGCCAGGTCTAGAATCATCCATAATCGAGGGGAGAGTGAGCACCAGATTCCTCATCATATCTCTTGGTCCTACATGCAGAACAGAGTAAAGCTGAATTACTAACAAGTAGTAGCCCGTTTCCTCACATTTCTTACCCTTCTCATCTTCACTCTGCTTGCTACTGTGCCCACTCCTGAATTATCCAAGCTCTGGTCCTCTGGAACACTGTAATCTCCCAGAACTAAGACAAAGCCAGGGAAAATCTGGACATACCTGCTTAGCACTACGTTCAAACACCACATATTGCTGGCACTGGTCTAACCGTCGCTTTTTCAAGGTCCAGAAGTGCAAGACACGATTCTCTCTTTGCAAGAGCTCACTCAAGATGGCTGTAGGATAAAGGAGGCAAGCGTGGTCACTGGAATACTCTGGGTGAAGCCCCAACTGCTTTAGCCCCATTCTCCAGGTGTCTGTTAAATATTCTTATAAGACAAATCCAACAGCAGAAGAAAGGGAACAAAGCTGGGTACCAAGAGAATTTACCTAAAGGAGGCAAAATTCAGGTGATCAAGGTAAGATCCTGCTGTTGAGAGTTCCATCAACTAGGGAGGAAGAATATGCCACCTGTTACTTACAAATGACACTGATTGATTCTCTTCACGCTGAAATCAGTCCTCACGTTCCAGTTTCCATAATAACAACTGATTTGGTTGACCCCAGAGCCAAAGGAGTGTGAATATACTTTGCTGGAATTCCCACGTATTCCCTCTGGAGTTGCTAGAGGACAAGCAAGTGAGCAGAGGAGAGAGGCTGGGTGTGGACAGCCTGTGTCAAGAACTACTTTCCTGGTTCTGCATAAGAATTGTGTACATCAGAGTTTCCTGAGCAGTGGGTGGAGGAAAACTGTGCTGGAGAATCATGTTTATATGCTCTCTCTAGGTCCAAACTCCAGGTCACTTTGGATTTGATCCTAAGGAAAGTCGATAGCTGTTTCATGTTGCCTCTAATGATGGTAAACATGAGGATACATGCAAGACATGTATTACCACAAGGGACTATGGTGGGCATTGAGTCTGTTAGCTCCCTGCAGGCTTCAACTGTAGCTGGCTATCAGAATTGATTTTATCACCCAATGTGTCAGTTGTTAAGTATCCATTTTGATCAACATTATCTGCTTTATCATTTTTCCCCATCTCCCAACCCTACCCCTTTCTTCAATTTTCCTAGTTTCATAGGATTTGCATTGAACATTATGATTGTATTCTCCTCTGCTTCCTCCATTCATACCCTCCCTCTTCTAAAGGCCCCTTCCCATCTCAAGTACCATCTTCTGGTATTCATTTTATTGGACTGTGAATTAGTTTTCTTAAGGAATTATACCATTTGAATTTTCCCCTGCATGTACCATACTTCAGTTTATATGTTTGTGTATACTTGCATTGTGTCCCTTTATGTGCTTACTTTCTAAATTAGATCTAATTTCTACCTATGAGAGAAAAATACCAGTGAAGACCTTAAGTTTTCAAATAGTATGCTCTATGTTTGAGGAAGCCAAATTTATTTTGTGTTATGTCTGCCTCTTGCCCCCTACTAATTATGTTAGATATTAATAGAATAAATCATGATATGGTAGATATTAATAGAATAAATAATGATATGGAATATTAATATTTTAACACTCACTTGGTGGTGGGCATATATATTTTTTCATACACCATGATGCATGTACCTTTATCTTCCTAGTTTTACAGAGGAGGAAACTCAGGCTCCAGGACAATAAGTAACTCTCTCAGAGTTATTCCAATAAGAAGAGGTAGAGCTTGGGTTTGGGGCAAGTCTGTTTGGCTTCAGAGCATACAAGCTTGAGCCACACTGAGTTCCAAGGGTATAAATCACACATTGCTGTGCTTTGCACCAAGATGCACAACCCAAACTGAGTGTTGGTACAAAGGAGTTTTTGTTGTGATCCTCACTCCCAGGTTTGCTTGTAGGGTTAGAATCTATTATGCTCTGTTTATATTTCCTTAGGCTGAGAACTTTCATGAGTCCCAGCTACATACCACTCCCAGTATGTCTTCATTATGTAACTTCCTTCCTTCCTTCCTCTTTCCCCCTCTTCCTCCCTCACTGACCTCTGGTTCATCCATGTGTATTACTTTGGCAAATTAATATTAACAGACTGGATCCATGCAAGAGCTTGAAGCATGCATGTGGACTTAATTCTGCCTTCTGCTCCATAGCTATCCCAATTACAAGAACTTCTCAGTAACAGTTGCTCCTCACTCATGTCTCAGAACAGACAAGAATCTACTGCAGTCAAAAGCCATTGTGGCAACCTAAGGTACAGATGTGCATTGCTAAGCCCAGCCATGGGAGGTAAAACCTACTCAATGGCATCACTTGAACAATAAATGCACAGAGTGATGCAACATTGAATCTTTTGGCTGATTTGCTCCCATAACCAAAACCTAGTCTATTTAGCATTGGCTTCAGAGACAGATAGCAGGTGAAAAGGAAACAGATAGGAAGGAGTTGCAGGTCCTGGTTTTGATGAACACACTCATTGGAGAAGGACAGGGTGAGCTCTGTTCCTTCAGCCTCTGTGTCTCTAGTCAGAGCTTCTCCCATTGTAATTCAGCTTTGTGATCCAAATCAGTGAAAGATCCTAAAAAGATTCGTTTTCACTTTTTCCCCTTGTTGAGAGCTTTCACATAAGCAACAACCTTCCTCCCTCAGGAAGATGTAGGCATTTCTGGCTCCCTCTAGGTGCTTGCCCTCCTTCTTGCATACATAAGTGTAGGTGGGGGTGTGGTCTCTCAGCAGCAGCTGGCTTCACCCAAGCTGCCATCTGCATTTTGAAGTCAGAGCATATGTTCTGAAATGTGCTGAAGAAGTGGGGCACATGATGTCAGCCTCCCACACTGCCTTTCAATCAAAAATGCAATAACACATCTGGGAAAGGAACCCTGCATCTTTCCTCTCTGTGGGAAACTTGATTCCTAAGTTTGATTCTTTCCAATGGTTCCTGATCTTCCCAACTCTTGAGCTCTCTGAGCATGAAGAGAAACCAACATCCCCATTTCATCCATGATGTCTCCAGGCCTGTTGCCCCACTCCCACACTTCAAGTCAGCTCAGATCCCCTCCCTAGCGTTGATCGCCAGGGTTGTATTTCTATATGTTAACAAGCGGACGTGTTAAAATTTCCACCCATTTAGAAACCTCATTTCCACCTGGCTGGTAATAAGACACAACCATAAAACTCGGTAATAATGCATAATAATAAGACAGATAATTTAAATTTAACAAGATCATACAATAAGCAATTTAAAAAGTTATGTTTTTCATATGTCATAGACTTTATATAATTCAGAGAGATATTAAAGATTATCTAGAATTATCTTTGCACACAAATTGTATGGCTAGTGAAAGGCATACAGGTCTTTTGTAGGTTTGGGTGGGACCTGAGATTCTGTATTTTATATAAACTTCCAACTGATGTCAATGCTGCTGGTGTGGGGACCACACTTTGAGTAGCAAGACATAAGATATTCCTCTTATTTTAAATAAGAAAATAAAAATTTAAGAGCTCAAGCAATAAATGACAACTTCAGGGTGCTACTCAATGTTATAGTTATGAGACACATGTAGAGATTTATATCCTAATTAATGTACATGTGAAAATGGAACTAGTTAACTTGAGGGGATGGGAGAGATGAGGAGAATGGTGTAAAGGGTGACACTGATCAAGATGCATTGTTCTTATAGGTACAATGTCTAAAAGATAACAAAAAAGTTACTGTTAACTAAGCATAAAAATTTACTTAGTTGCATTAACAATTCAAGTGCTTGATCACTATACGTGACTAGTGACTACTATACTAAAGAATGAAAATACAGGACATTTCTATTATTCCAGAAAACTCTAACAGTCCAGTGCACGCCTGGGGAATTGTTTTTGATGTTAAAAAACTAACCATGAAGCTATACTCTGGTTCCTCCTACTTGTAATCCTAGCTATTCAGGAGAATCATGATTCAAAGCCAGCCTGGGCAGGAAAGTTCATGAGACTCTTATCTCAAGCTAACCACCCAAAAGCCAAAAGTGAAGCTTTTGTTCAAGTAGCAGAGTTTCTGCTTTGAGTAAAAAAACTCAGGGCAGTGCCCAGGATCTGAGTTCAAGCCCCACGACTGGCATAAATAACAAAACAAAACAAAAACTGACCATGAATCATCATTTCCTACATTATCCCATCAGACTTTATCTTCTTTAAAGTGAAGCGTCAGGAAATTTGAGACTGCACGTAGACACAAAGCATATTGTTGAGAAAGGCTGGACTCTCTCCTGTGCTGCTGAAGTGACTGTGGCTTGGCAAGCCTCTGACTGACCTTTTACTTGCTGTTCAGGTCCCCGAGTATGGCTGGCGACACTTGGCATGCTGACGTTGTTCCTGTGGATGTACTTGAGAAATACTTCAGCATTCCGCCGTGCCAGGGTACAGGCCTGAGAGAGACAAAGGTGTGAGATCTTGATCCTCAGTAGGTATGTGAAATCCAAAGAAGGAATACCATTCACCTACTCCTTGAGAGGCTTGAGGACTTGATGGGGATGAGGATGCAGGAGGAATCCAGAGGGAGTGAAGCTCTGGAACTCATTTCTAGTTCATGGATGCTCCTGTTCCAATTTAGGAAGTGCATATTCTGATCTTAGATTTCACCCAGTGAAGAATTACCCCATGCCCATTCCTTTTCAATTTCATATAAGAAATCAGACAAATCCCTTTTCTATGTATATATCGACTTGGTTTTCCTAGTGTTCACCCACAGATGGGCTTTCTCTTCTACCAGAATGTCTCTTATGTGGCCATTGATATAAGTTCAGTGACATAAGCCCACAATATTAAATTTGATTTGGACTTGAGTAAATACATTTAGTAAGTACAGTTGCAAGCATACCTTCTAAATCTAAATTATAATATCTTTCAAACTTATTTGTCTACTCATCATGTTCTCCTTAAGTAACAATAAATACTTTCTTGGGCGAAAAATTACCAATCTTCATGAAAGATCAGGTTCCATTATGCCACCCCTGAATTCTCACTGTGGGTGACACAGAGGATAAGTCACATTTTCCTCATTGTATAGATGAGTAAAACTGCAACCTAGATAGGGTGTCAGTTAAGAAGTAACTTAAGTCCAGAATCTAGGTCCACTGACAAGAGTATTCTGCCAGCATCTAGATTTCTCCAAATTTCACCCCCAATTATAAAAATAGCACTAAATTTAACACTAATATACAAATTTTTAATTCATAATTTCTATAATTAAATTATCATTAGACCAAATGGTTAATTTTTAAAACCTTTTTACACCTAGCCTCAGATCTCACAAACTATATAATGAAAATGAACTATATAATTAATAAGAAGGCTATATAATTTTATAGGCACATTAAAAAATAGCAACAGAGGGCCAGGAGTGTGGCCTTGTGGTAGAGTGCTTGCCTAGCATGTAGGAAGCCCTGGGTTCAGTTCCTTGGTACCAAACACACAATAAAAATTGGAAATGGTGCTGTACCTCAAATGATAGAGTACTAGCCTTGAGAAAACTTTAAAGACAGTGCCCAGACCCTGAGTTCAAGCACCAGGGCTGGCAAAATATAGCAACAGACGCTTCTGGGATCCTGGTAGCAGCCTGCTGGCAGCCCATGGGCATTGAAGCTCATACATTTGACGGGTTGTTGGTGGTTGAAAGCCAAGGAAGGTGAAATGGATCAACTAATAAGGACAGAAAGCCCCGCATTGTGAAGCTTAGAATTTCCACAAGGATGGGAGTTTCCTGTGAGTGCTTTAGGAGTCTCCTCTTCCTCTTCTTACCAAGAAAAAAGTTTAATTTTATAAAGGAACACCTTTACACTCTACTTAAAGTCTTTGACATTTTGTCTTAAACCTTGTTTTGTAATAGGGAAAAATGTGAAATTACCATATGTCCTGTATGGGAGAATTTCTACTTGATTGTACTAAGAACTGATTGTTAAGAGCTCTGACTAACAACAGGTACAGATTGGAGAGGGCTGTGGAGCATCTTTTTTTTTTTTTAAAGATTTTATTAACACTGATTTTTATATCATATTTCAAATGTCATGTTTAACAAACAAGTATTCAGGAAAGGAATCTCTCTATATAATCACTGGTACATAGATTTTAGAGCATAGTTAAAATTAAGCTGAGGGTTTGTATGTCATAGATACATATTACTCTATGTAATAAAACATATCTATAGAGTATATAGCCCATCGTAGATTTTTATGTCTATGTAGTTATGTTTATATCTCCAAGGCCATGTCCATAACCTTGGGTACCCAAGTACTGAGTCATCATTCTTGTAGTGTTTGGATCTAATATCCACATGTGGAGCATCTTAAAAGAAGAAGAAAAGGACTAGTCAAGAGGAACAAATCCCTATTTAAAAGAAAAGATTATTACAGAATTGTATAAAATTGAATTTTTTAATCTTAGCAACATGTCAGGGTATAAAAATCCTCTTTTGCCTTTCAGAAACCTGAGAGAGCACTGAATATCAAAGTTAGAAATGTGAGGGAGCATGGGATCTTTAGGTCAGCCTGAATAACACTCCCCACTGAAAGGATCAAAGAATATAGTAGAGACACTCAGAGGGACTTCCCATCATACTGCAGAGTTGGGATGGACTTCTCCTAGAGGCTAGATAAAAGGAAAGGCATTTCTATGTTAAGAGAATAAACACTATGTAATTATCACTTACCATGACCAGTAATTGATAACTGTTAGACTGACAAATAATGTCCAAATTTATTATTTTTAATCTGAAATTTTGCTTCATCTCCTTATTAAAGATTCATTATAATAATGTTTGACATCTAGGCTTATATCTTCAATAGGTTTGATAGTAGAGTTCTTGCTTAGTGTACACGAGGCCTTGGGTTTGATCTCTAGTATCACAAAAAAGTTTATAAAAAGTAAGTTTATAAAGAACATGTAACTAAATAAAAGCATGTAACAACATCCATAGAATAGCAGGATGTTTGAATAGGTGCCAGTAATGGTGCATCCTAACTGCTGATGGGAGAGAAATGTTTCAAATGTAGATTTACGACCTTTCAACATCTTTCTAATCCCTGTCTCTTTTTCTCTCTCCCTAGATCAGAGGCTAGAGAGAGCAGGAACATGGGAAGTCCATCTGAAGCAATATGTGTAAGGAAGAAACACGGCTAGAGGTTGACAACTTGTGCGATAATGTGCTCTGACCTTAAGAAAGGCTTCTTTCTGTTCCAAGTGTTTGCTGATAAGTGGAATGACGTGGTCAATCTCTGCTGCTGGCCCCAGTTTATCTCGCCCACCACACCAGTCCTCATCTCTCCGATATTCTTGCTCTAAGCTCTCCAGGACACTGCACACCTAATGAATCATGGAGGAAAAGATTCAGTAGATTAACTGGTCAGCAAGTACTTTCTGTAGATTTTCAGCCCACAAAACCCTACATAGTGACATTTTTCATGTGAAGCTAGTCAGTAGATTTTGCCTGTGTGGCATACTCCTATGACAGCTAAGAGAAGTGCAGGAGGCAGTGAGAAACCTGTGTCTGGAGCTCAGGAGACAGACTGTGACTGGATAGGGATTCCAAAATGAACTTCTTAAAGCTGAACTATGGGAGTTGATGATATCACATAGGAATAGTATGAAGAATAAGAAAAGAAGGAAGGCTAGTATCTTTAAGGGATATTAAAGTGTTTTATAAATATTACTTTTTTATAACAGTATGATGAACATGAATTACACAGAACAACAAATGGATTTTAAGCAGATACTGTACTTGTCCTGCAGCAAGGAGCCTCAAAGTAGAAGTGTGAGGAGGAAGTTGCCTCTGATTTATGTAATTTATGACCCATGAGAAAGAATCAACTTACTCCTTCCTGGGGAGAGATGTTCTGAAGTCCTATGATAAAGCAGTAATATCTCTAGGCCATCTATTTCAAAATGCACATTTATTTCTGGGGAATAATACATTTGAATTAGTCTAAAAGACAGGGTGCTTTTCAAGTTCTGAAAAATGAGGAGAGGCCATGTTGAGTGACCTTAAAAAGGACCTCAGAGAAGAGGAGAGCATTCTGAAAGGTATTTCCAAAGAAAATTAGTTTAAGTCTTACAGTGGGAAACTCAAGGCAGACTAGTGTTAGGCTGTAGGTGAAGATAAAGAAAGTAGACACCAAGTAGAGCACTTGTCTAGCATGTGCATGGTCTAATGTCCACACTGAAAAAATCAAAGGAAAACAAAACAAAAAAATAGAAACCTAAAATCTTCTACTTTAACAGCCTTTGATTACTTGGCTGAATACAGCAATAGGGGTGAACAGCTATAGTTATCTTTGGCTTTCTCTGAAAAAGTCAATTAAAAAATAAAGGATGTATCTTTGGCTAGGATGTACACTGAGAAGAAAGTCTCATGTCACATATGAGGTCTCTGGATGACTTGTCTAACCTCACCTCTAACTTTTCTCTTTATGTAAGATGTGAAAAGGTATGAGAAAATTGTCTCTTGAGATAAAATAGATTATATTATATAAATTCAAGGTCAGTCTGGGCTGTACAGAAAAACCTGGTCTCAAAAAAAAAAAAGCCATCTACTGGTGGCTTACACCTGAAATCCTTGCTACTCAGGAGACTGAGATCTGAGGATCACAGTGTGAAGAAGAAGAGCTGGACAGAAAAGTTAGGCAGAAAAGCCTTTGATACTATTTCCAATAAGAGATAATAAAAAGCCAGAAGTAGTGCTGTGGCTAGAGCGCTAACTTTGAGCACAGAGTTCAAGCTCCAGGACCAGCTAAAAAAAAAAAAGTAGATCACAAATATCCAGAAACAAGAGTACTTGAGATCTGTTGTATTATAGGACTAGACTTAAAATCAATCTATTTTGGAATTATAAAAAATTAGTATGTATGAGTGATTTAATAGGCAAGGAAGCAGAAACTCAAGAGAGGTAAAATATAGTCGTTGGCAAGGTCATTTCAGGGTCAAATTTCCTGACTACTAATTCTGTACTCTATCATCTTCACTATTTTGAAGCATCTCAAATGGAAATTTGTGTATGATTAGATATTGTCAATTTTTATAGATATACCATATGTTGAAAAATTTCTGTTTTTAACAATAAACATATGCCCAAGTATCTGTAGGTCAAGAACAGGGGACACAGAAACACATCTGAGGTATAAGGTGAAGATAGGAAACTAGATTTACCAAGCTCACTTGAATCAGCTGAATACCAGGTACCTGAACACAAAACAAATGCTGATTTCTTCCCACTACTGTTTTTGGGACAGTTTGTTATAGAGCATTATTCTATCCATAGCTGATCACTGATTAAATTTTTTCTAGTGTTTATTGATATTCTAAGATATGAGTCCAACCCAGATGCCCCTCAGTTGATGAATGAATCAAGAAGATGTTGTCAATGAGTGAGAAGTAATGTGCCCACTACCGGTGGTTGCAACTGCAACCCCTCTACACATCACCCCAATAAAAAATAGATGTATACGCTGATCAAATTTAACATCCAGAATACACAAAATTTATGCTTCAAACACACTACATAGATCAGATAGGTAACAAATTGCATGGCCACTACTAAATAAAAAGATGACAAGGTAGTCAAGTGTGGTGTTTCAGCAAACCATACTTTTATTCTCAAAAGGTCGTATTGAGAAGCCTAGCTCTGTATTGCAGAGCTGAATTGGGAGGAAGGAAATAGACTCTGCTGAACATTAGCCACACACATCCCACAACCCTGTCCCTCACCTGTTCAGAAGTTTTGTAGAATGCCACAGAGGCGTTAACCAGTTTCAGTCGGTCTTCCATCTTCAGCATGAGCTGCTGCCAGTGGAGGGCCACCTTCTCGGCACATTCCCGAATGGCATCAGCATCATAGTGGCCAGCCTGGAGCAGCGCCTCAGCTTTCTGCTGTACCTGCAGGGCACTCTGGTGCGTCTTCTGCAAGGAAGTGGCATGAAAGAGGGACTGGGCACGAGGGGAGGAGAGAGAGGTCCATGGGAACAACCCAGGTGTGGTATGGGAGGGGGTGGAGTGAGGCGTGAGTGGAAAGATGCAGAAAAGTTAAAGAGCTTTAAATGACTGATCCATTGTGTCATGATGATTAATACATTATTGTTTTAAGAGCATATTTTTAAAAAAGGATAGCATACATTTTCATCAACTCTTAGGACTGTTAACTCTTAGCCCCAGTCCTTTCTATTTGCATCACCTTGGATTTTAAAAACATTTCAGTTTCCCTAGAGCAAATCATGTTGAGTGAGATAAGTCAAAACCAAAGGAACAAAAGGCACATGGTATCCTTAATATGTGAATATTAGATACAAACAGTATAAGAGCAATTATTCATTATTTGGGTACCCAAGGTTATGGACATTGTCTTGGAGATATAAACATAACTACATAGACATCTATGATGGGCTACATAGTCTATAGACATGATGTTTTATTACATAGATTAATATGTATCTATGACATACAAACCCTCAGCTTAATTTTAATTATGTTCTAAAAATCTATGTGCCAGTGATTACATCTAGAGATTTCCTTCTTGAATACTTATTTGTTAAACATGACATTTGAAATATGATGTAAAAATCAGTGTTAATAAAATCTTTAAAAAAGGTGAATTAAATATATCCTACCATTAAAAAAATTCAGTCTCTGAGACAGAGCTCAGAAGTTGTAAATATCATTTCGGATTGACACATTAAATGTTCTTTTCAAGTCTAATCAAAGGAGGTTACTGCTGCTGTCCCATTTTATAGGCCAAGTGAACACAGCACATTAAACACAAACAACAATGTAACCATTTCAAACACTGATAATCATTTGAAAAGGATTCCAGTAGAAGGAATAGATTTGTTGGGTTAGTAAAGCTGAAGAGTAACTTCATACAGCCTTGATTAGTTTCTTGGCAGAGGAGCAGAGAATGCATAGGTGATTTGGTTCAACACACAACCCCTTTATTCACATGATCTTGTAAGACATACGCATACGTAGTGTAGACATCTAATTTTCTTAATGTTTTCTGATTCTATCTAAATGTGCTTTGTATTAAGTTCACAGAAAGGATGGGGAGACCAGGCTGGTGGTAGGGAGACAGCCAAAATGCCTTCCTAAGATACTGCCAAAATGTGGATGACCCTTGAGAGAGTGTCAGAAACCCCTGACTTACAAGAGCTAATAGCACTGTAACTCAATTTCTTGGGGTCCTTCCAACAAGATGCTGTGATACTAATTCGGCTTTTGTATCTTGGAAAGCATAGCTCAGCAGACTGTGGAGAGGGACAGCTTAAAGCCCAGTGACCTATCTCCAGAATCAATTTCTGCCCTTTGTGGACAGTAGTGGGCTGTGCTTCAAGGGCTGAGAGGTATTTAGCACTTCTTAGATCTGAGTACAACTGCCAAATTTTACCTATACCTATTCCAAGTACCTCCTTATAGACTCAAGTCCTACTCCTGCTTATCTTTCCAAGCCTATCAACACCTTAGCTCTCTCCTAAGTCTACAGTGGCACTACTTCCTCTAGTAGCTCAGACACTTCCTACTGCTAGTCTCTGTACTGAGAACTACATCGGCATTGGGCTTTTAATCTGCTGAAAAATAAACTAAGTAGTAGAGGCACTACAAATCTCTGGTTTTCTTTTCCCAGCTTACTTTAGCACCATTTTTTTTGTTTCCTACTACACGAAGAGGTCAAACCTAGCTTTTTGTTTCCTTCTGTAGAGATTTTGTCTGTTTCTCTGGTTTCTAATGTGTCCTCCTTGCACATGGCTTCCTAGTATTAGCTCTTCTTACTGATGTCTGACTCTCATCTTTGTCTTCAGATGCCAGGAAACTGCCTACGCACCTCACCCTGGTGAGCAGCTCTCACCCAGTCAGTCTAGCTGTCTGTCCCATGTCTGCTTGCTGTAAAGGTAGTTTCAGCTAAAGAGTATCTTCCTAGAGAGTGGAAGGTCCCTTGCTTCTGAATGGGAACCCCTTTCCTATCCTCACAGTCCACTTCCTCAATTCTACAGTGGAAAGTCCTTTCTTTAAAACAGTTTCTCTAGGTCACCTGCCACCTCTGCTTGTCCCTCCATCGTTTCTCCTTCCCAACTGGAACTGCAAGTTGACATCATTCCTGGCTGTTGATTCCCACTTCTTCAGCCTAGCCCAGCTCATCCCTCACTTCTTCATACATGGACTGTTGTGGGAGAGACCTGGCTGGTTTTCTGGCTTCCATTTATAACCTGTAAATCCATTCTTTGTATCTTTCCTTCTTTTATATTTTCCTCCCTCCTCTTACTTTCTTTTTTGTTGCTGAGCAATGGACATGCTAAGCTCCACCACTAAGCTATAGTCCCCTACCTTTTTCCCCAGCTATCCTCCCTCCCTTCCTCCTTCCCTCTTCCTTCCTTCTTCTATTTTTGAAGGTACTGGGGTTTGAACTCAAGAGTCTTATACCTGATAAGCAGGTGCTCTGCTGCTGAGCCATGCCTCCATTCCTCTTTACACTGGTTGTTTCTATTCCTTGAAAGTACTGGCAATTGAATTTTAGGACTTGCCTTTGCAAGGCAGGTGCTCTACCACTTGGGCCATACCTCCAGCCACAGTTTCTTTGGTTATTTTCTAGGCAGAGTTTCACTTTATCCTTACTGCCTGAGCTGTGATCCTCCTGCTCTGCTTCTCCATGTTGCTGGGGATGACAGGTGTACACCACTGCACCTAGCTACATTTGAGATGGAGGCTTGTGAACTTCTATGCCAAGGCTGGCGTCATTTCTGTCTCTCATTCCTGATTCCCTCATTTCTGCCTCCTAAGTAACTAAGATTACAGGCATGAACCACTGTGACTAGCTGCACTGATCATTTTTGACAAGGTGCACACCTGGACCGTGATCATCCTATCCTCTGCTTCCCAGCATAGTAGGGATGACAGGTATGCACCACCATATATAGCTGCCAGAGCAGGCCTGGAATTGTGATCTGCCGTATCTTAGCCTCCCACATAGTTAGATGACAGGCATGTATCAGCATGCCCAGCTCTTGGTTGAAAAGGGGCTTCATAAACTTTTTTAGCTAGCTGGTCTTTACCACTAAACTCCCAATCTCCTACTTGTGGGAGTTAGAATTACAAGTGTAAGCCATCAGTGCCAATCTTACCCTTTACATTTCTGATAGCCTCATTTAATTCCATATAATAGAAAGCAATTGCATTTGAAACATGAATTTAATACTTTCATTTTGTGACGTAAGTATCACTCCTTTCAGTTCAAAATCCTCACTAGTTCCCTCATTGCTATGCAGTCCAAACTTTACAGGAAGTCATTAAAAGTCCATTACAATACGGGTCCCAACTACTTCTATAACAATATAAACTATATTTCCTTCCTTTGAAAATACAACCCCTGCTTTTTTCTTTGCTACTTCCTTCCTCCTGCCTTTAATAAATGCCTCCAACTCCTCATATCTAGCTTTGCTTTGAGACTTGTTTCAAGTCACCCTCCTTCAATGAGGACAGCCCGAGACTCATGAAAAAACTACCCTTTTCTGAACTCCTAAGTTATTCATCCAAAACTTGGCCTCTTCCTTTTACTTAGAGGATAAAACTTTGAAGGCAAGGACAATTTTGAAAATCATTTAAGTAGCTGCCATTTATGGAGGGGAATGCTATGTGCTGGGCACTGTGATTAAGCATATATTTTCTAGTTCTGTCCACACTAATGAATGTCATTGTCCTCATTTCAGAGATTAAGAAACTGAGGCTCAGCTGGCAAAATGACTTACCCCAAAATATGCAACCAAGGAAGTGATGAAACCAGGAGTAAGCATTAGGTACAACCTCTTCCTAAATTTACATTCTTTCCACTAATCACACTGCATCATTTTATCTCTAGAATTAGAATGGTATCCATAGTATTTCTCAGTCAGGTTTACCAAATAAATGTTAGTGATTATGATAATTTCCTGGTTTTTCCTCAGTATATAAAACCAGAATATAACTGCCATCATCTGACTAATACGATGTCTTGTTTTAGATTTAAGGAGCAGCCTTGGTTTTCTATAATTGAGCTGTGTAATAAATTCTCTTCCTTACTCTGAAATTCATTATTATCTAATACTGTTAAGATGTCCTTCCCCCTTTAATATCTTTTTTTCTTTTTCGCCAGTCCTGGGCTTGAGCTCAGGGCCTGACCACTGTCCTTGGACTTTCTCAAGGCTATAGCTCTACCACTTGAGCCTCAGTACCACTTCCAGCTTTTTTTCTATGTTTGTGGTACTGAGGAATCGAACCCGGGTCTTTGTGCATGCTAGGCAAGCACTCTACTACTAGGCCAAACTCCCGGCCATCCCCTTTAATTTCTTAAATGATAAACTCTTATCCACATCTTTGCTTGCTAAGTTTAAGTTATTTTTTAACTTATTTCTACTCTCTATTGTCGTCGAATCCTATTAAGTGGTATATCTTTAAGACATAGATTATTGAGGATAATAATATGCAGTGGGGGAGTAAGCAGAAGAAAATAGAACTGAGTCAACTGAATTTACTACCCAGTTCTAGCTTTCTTGGCATAAACTTACGTTTCAAATGCATAAGATGATTTCAAATGGATTTCAAAATTGAGCTTCTGTCTACGAAGTTCACACTTTCTGGAAACACACCAAGTTGTATCTCAGATATTAAAAAATAATATAATGAATAATTGTCAAGTCTGCTTTTAGGTGTTATGCATATAGCTCTCCATTTTAAATGGCTCTGGCAGGTTTCCTGAAACAAAGGCTACTTCGGGTGAAAGGTCTGACCTTCAGTGAAGAAGTCAATCTGATGAAGTCATCCAACAAGGGTGAACAGATATCCTTATATGCCCCAAATAGTTCCAATACACCCATTTTCCTGGTTTAGTTATTAATAATCCCCTTTTCACATTTAAGTGTCTTATCTTGCTTAATAAATGATATCACTATCTATAACAGATATTTTATTTTTCCCTTAGAAGAACTTGATGTTCTTCGTTAGGGTCCAACAAGTCAAATTATACTCAAAATCATGCTAATAATCATTTAGGTTAAGTCATTTAGGTTACTTAAGTCAAAACAGACATCTACTTACACTCACTTTAAAACTATTTACGTCCCCCTGACATATTTTTTTCCTGATGCACAGCCTGGTCTAAACTTAAATTTAGGAAAAAAAACATGGGCCACCTGGAGAAGGAGCATATGCTGAAATTATGGTTCTGTTCTTATTATTCTAGACATGTTGTACAGCTTGCTTACCTCCCAGTCCCAAAATATTCCAGAAATTCTATTGGTTCTTCCATGCCCTCCTAAGACCACAGACACCAGCCTTAGAATTGCCTCTAGCTCAGCACCAGTTCTAAGTACTAGATCAAGTTGTACTCTCATATATACTAAGAACTGATTAGGACATAGTCAAGCTTGGCAATTTCTTACTCTGTAAGTATGAATTTAACAGAAATCCACTGATAATGCACATGTAGGGAGGGAGGTAGAATTCAGTCATTTAAACAGTGCTATAAAAACATTTATCTACTTTTTCCTGCCAGCTAACTGAGATAATCAAGCAGGCCAGGACACTTGGTCTTACTTGTCTGAAATTTGATTAAAGGACTGGAAATGTAATCACCTGACAAGGTATAAAAAGCTTATTCAAGATGAATAAAGAGGACAACAACCAAGAGCTGACATTGTTTCTGCCTAACATCTCTTACAATTCATATCATGTCTCAAGTCTGATGTTTAACCTTTACTGCTACCCATGCCTATGAGAATTTGACCACTGTGTGCCTTTGATAACCCGTCTGGATTTTTTCTTTACAGTTAGTAGATCACAACACTACTGAGGAATGCCAGTAAACTGCAGTACAAGGCTAGGCAGCAAATGATAATAAAGCTTTTCTCTTCTGGCTAGTCCTCCTTGGAAAATGATTTCCTCATACTGTAAGTGCAACACGTTTTATATTTTTAAATCTCAGATCCCAGAGATGGTACTTCCAGTGCTAGTAATGGCTTCTAAGAAGATATCAAGTATCTTGGAAACTTTCCTTGATGAACAGAAAGTTCATCAATGTTAAGATGGTTCCCACAAAAATTGAATGTCTGAATTCAATCATTATTTGCTTAAAAGTGGCTAGCAATCAGCTGGATTACTTTATTAAAGATAGGGATATGAGTGGTTAAAATTTTATTATTTTGCCATATTGCTTATATATTATTGTCTAAAATTCACATTCACACTTATTTTTTTTACAAAAATAACACTTTTATGGTTTTTACATACTTAGAAATGGGCTAAGTTCTACACTGAGCCACAAGTTCTCATTCTTTTCCCATTGGTACTGAACTTGTTTCATTTTTTAATAGAGTTCTACGTCCCATTTCCTAGTTTTCCTTCCATAAAGCAATTAGCTTGAGTCTCTATGGGAAGTAGAATGCCCTAGTAGGAAGGATAATTAAAGGTATTATTTAAAGCAGGGCAATGTTTATATTAGAGTATCATAAATGAAGTTTTATTTTGCAATAGGTATTTTAAACGTCCTAGATGATGAACTTCTGGTTTATTCTTTATGAATTCTATCAGCTTTATTTAATAGCTACTTGAAGTGAACAAACTATCTGGTGCAAACCCTCCAATGTTCATGGTCCCCGTTAAAAGGTAGACTCTAACCTATAACTTAACATTTAAATAGCATCCCAATTCACTAGTGATTAGTGTACTTGTTTATTCTCAGTTCTGAATGACCTTCAGTTGGAAGCCATTTCAAATCTTTTAGCTTTATGTTCATCATCAGGTAAAGTCTGTAGTATCAAAAATATCAAAGTAGCAGGCCTTAAAGGTGGAAAGCATCAAAAAGCAACACAGATTCTCACTTGTAGTCAGTACTTGGCTTCTGCTGCTGGGCCTACCTCAAGGGATAAAGTCTTGTACTTGCTTTACCATCACTGAATAATAGGGTGGTTCCTTGGGGATATTTCACGACAAATAAGATCTTTATCACATGAAGAAATGTCCACACCTCAGGGAATCATCCTGCCCAATGAGCAGAGCAAAAAAGGGAACAGAATACATCATAGCCAGATCTGGGTGTTACCTCTATGGCCAGTTGGAACTGTTCGTGCTCCCGTTGTAGCTGTTCTGCTTCAGATAAAGAACTGGCATTGACCAGACTGGCATTGAGCATGGACTCTCCGTTTCGGATCCATCCCAGGACCTAGTGAGTTGGGGCCAAGCACACACGTGAATGGTATTGCACAGTTTCCCACGATCTGTTGTTTTCTTCAAGAGCACTTCGGGTAGAGAGCTTTTATATAACTTCTAAGGAAACAAGGGGCTTAAATGTTTATCTCGCCCATATTTCTAAGCATCTTGTGTCATAGGCATTATTTTATATTTCAACCTCATTCCCATATTGCATTATCCTCTCAATACCCCATTGTCTTAATTTCCCTACCTGCTCCATTAACATTATTTTATCTAGTTGTATAGTGCTTTCTGCAACAGAGAAATAGTATAAATAATTATACCTCAACTGCTAGTATTCTCAATTTTTTTTTTTGGCCAGTCCTAGGCTTGGGCTCAGAGCCTGACCAGTGTCCTTGGACTTTCTCAAGGCTAGAGCTCTATCACTTGAGCCTCGGCACCACTTCCAGCTTTTTTTTTTTTATGTAAGTGGTACCGAGGAATCAAATCCGGGCCTTCATGCATGCTAGGCGAGCACTCTACTACTAGGCCAAACTCCTGGCCCTAGTATCCTCATTTTAAGGTCTAGTTAAAATAGTAAAGTATTGGAATTTTACACACCAAATTGTTTCTGTTGGAAAAGATCTTGTTTTCACTTAGTACAGCCATACTTTGGGCTGGGAGTTTGGCTTAGTGATAAGAGTGCATGCTTAACATGCACAAAGACTGGGATTTGATTCCTTCATACCACACATAGAAAACACCGGAAGTGTGCTGTGGCTCAAGTGATCTAGCCTTGAGAAAGCCCAAGGACAGTGCTGAGGTCTAGAGTTCAAGCCCAGGGACTGGCATGTGGTGGTATGTACCACCTTTAGAGTGCTCATCAGTCTGTTTTATTCAGTCATTTCAATCTATGTTTCATCCTCTGCCTTAGAATGTAAACTTCCTGGAGTTATCGTGCTTTATCTTACATAATGCCTAGCACAGGAGTGTAACATAGTAATGTTTTGAAAGTAATGGAGATTACTCGAGTCACATTTGAAAAGTGAGTCTAATTCCTATACCTTACAAAATAGTCAAGACTAGAAAGGTTTGAGCCAAAGGGAAGAGGAAAGGGAGAACATGAATAATTCATATATTGAATCACCAGAACAGGAGTGAGTCAACTATAATCAACTTCAGTTATTTAGGGTTTAGGGATAGGCCAAATACAACTTCTAGGGACCTTAATGAATACTGGGGATGGAGGAGAAGACTCAGGAAGTATTAGACAAAGAAACAGCCGGCTGTCTAGACAGTCCTAAGTGAGATGGAGATGTGGTTGACAGATAACATTTTAAATAATCCAAGGGAAAGATCAGGCTCTGAAAACCTACCTGGTTCTGGTCACTAGAATTTTCAAGTATCTTCTTTTCTAGTGAGTCTGAGACTTTTGCTTGGTGAGGAAATAAAATCCTGAAATTTCAGTCAGTAAATAACATCCATCTGTTACCTCATACCAAAGGAGAAGACACCATGATCTGTTTCAGATTTTTTTCTCCCCTCAATTTTCTGGTGTTGAACAATTAGAAAACAGCCCAGTATTCTGGACAATCTCATCTTGAAAATTTTCTGTCTGGGCATAAAATGCCTGATGCCTTATTGCCTGTGGATAATATGGGGTGGGCTACTTGGATTGAGATGATAATTCACTGCCAGCCTGGCAGATTGTTGCTGAGATGCCAATCCAGTGACACATCAATTAGTGAAAGGAAATAACTGCTCAGCATGTACATGTGAAATCCTTCGGTAGACTGTAGATAGCTCACTAGAGGTGCTAATGACATTGAAAAGCTGCCCATAAGCATGAGTATATATGTTCATAGGCTGCCTCACTAAATGCTTTATCTCTGTGAATGGAGCTGATTATGTATATTTTGAACTATGCCCCTTTACTGTGTTTCATTCTGCTTGGTTTGGAGATGCATTTGTGGGTGTCAGAAAAACATTTTCATAATCAGTCTCTGCCTGGAGCTCCTGAGTCTTGCTAGACTATTTTCCCTTCTTGTGCCAGCCAACTGGAAACATCAATTGTCATGGTGGTAAAGATAAGCATTTACTAGCTTTTCCTTTTACAACTGTTATGGGTTTAGTCCCTGTTTCTTTTTGTTTTCCTTAATTACTGTCTATCCTTGTATGTTTATATTTCCCAACTACTGTTTATTCTAGTTGAAATGATTTGGTTTTAGGAAACTAAAAATGCATAGTAGTTTATATCTACAGCTTCAATTTAGGGTAAGACTTATCTCCCTGAATATGTCTGTTCTGGAAGAAATGGCATAGTACAGAAAGAAAATGACATCTATATCTAGGATCTGTCTAGCAGATGATCACAATAGCTCAAAAGCTATGTACAAATGGCCATATAGGATGAAGCTAACTGAAATGAACTGCAGGATATGGAAACAAGAGGTTAATCATTGTGATTGTTGTTCTTAATGTACTATGTGAAGTTCTTTCCTCTTTTCTTCCTTTATGGTTTATCTCATGTTGTTACTATATCTGACTTTGGTACCTGGTATATTATATATACATTTATTTGTTTATTTGAAATAGAGAAGGTAAGGGAAAAATAAGATGAGTTGGAGGGGTTGGAAGGGAAGTGGGAGAAGAACATGGGAGGGGAAACGATGGTTCAAGAAGTAATGTATCTACTACCTATGAATGTAACTGTAACTCCTCTATACATCATCCTGACAATAAAATTTAAAAAAGAAATAAAAAAAGAAAATGACATCTGAAGTGAGAATACTTGATTTTGTTACTTATCTAGCAAAATCACTTAATCTCCTTAATTTCAGTTTTATCACTTGTAAAATAAGGGTAACTGTATCGTTTCTTTCTACATTCCAAGGTTGGTTCAACATACTAAAAATGTAAAATCTGATTCTGATATGATGATGATGATGATGATGATGATTATGCTGTTGTTGGTGTTTCTAGTTTAGAACAAAGATGAGCAATTGGGACCTTCTAGTTATAATTCTCCCAATGATAAGGGAAATATGTATATACATTAAGTATATTGAGCTACATTGAATTATTAAATATATTTAGAGATATAAAATTAATACAGCTAGATATATTAAATGAATTTGCAAGAGCTTATTGGCACATTCTGAAACAACAGGTTGTTGTAATTATCACTCCTTATATAATATTCTATAATACTTTTGTTTGTCCAATATTCTATTATCTGGCTCTTTTTTGTCCTTCTCATTCATAAAACATCTTACAAGCATCCAAGTCTGTGCAATATAGTAGAAGAAATATTATAGCTAAGAAAATATGGATCCTATACAAATTTCTAATAAGACCTTGAAAATGTCATTTAAGCTAGCCCTCAGTTTCATCATCTATAAAATGTTAACACTTTCCTGGCCTAAAGTAATGAATGAAGATAAAAATGAAATTCTTAATGTGAAATGATTTTTTTCATTTCATATTATACTCAGCAGAGCATGTGGGGCAACAATTCACCTAGAGGTTAAATATTCTTTAAGCATCATTTTCTGCTTGAACATTGTATACTTCTTTCAACATTCACAGAGTACCTATACCCATAGGACTCCAAAGAAAATTGAGTAGACAGAAATGAAGCACTGGAAGAATACTGCTGCTTGGGATTTAAGTCAAGAATTTAGCTGAGTCTTGGCTTAGAGGGGCAACTGAAAATTAAGACCCATTACTTCCCCAGGCCAAGGAAACTTAGATAAGCTCAAATCAGAAAGAGTGAATTGGGGCAACTGAAGATGGATGTCCACAAATGATGATACCTTTAAGTTGACAGTCTGGGTTTTGTTGTCCTACAGGCTAGGAAACAGTTTATATATGACCATGTTGTAAATGCAAATCTGGCCAGAATTTAGCACAAAGAAACAATCAAGTGTCTTATAAATGCATTTAAGCTGATTTTCTCTTAAATGCACTGCTTTGTAGGAATGTATATGGAAATTCATTCATTTTTATTTCCATTAAGTCATTTTTTTCACATCTTCCTGAATTATCTAAGAGATGTGAGGTCATCTTTACCAGAGTAGTAATTTTCCTGGAAGCAATCAGAGCATTCTATGGGGTCTGGAGAGTAATCTAAGGAGCATGTGTGTGGTCCAAGAACCTGGAACATGTGCTGTGCTGTAATCAGTAGAATGATTTGTTTCAAGACCCACCATCTCTCCAGCATATGCTGTCTACCTTAGACATGAAGCTCTGTGAAATCCCTAAAAAAGATCAGTTGCATTCAACAAGTTTATTTCTTTGAGTAGCTAATGATAAATTTCAGTCTAGTGTATGTGCCTTCCACACTTTTCAAAGCTCTAGTCATTATAATTTTGGAACAACTACACTTCACGTTATCATGACCATAATGTCAAATCTAAACATTTAACCTAGAGTCTTAACAACAGAGCTATATCATACTATCTTACTGACTTCTCCTTTTCTGTCTCCACTAATAGAATTTCAATTAAGGTGCCTTTCTTTTTCTTTCTTTCTTTCTTTTTTTTTGAGAGTATATTCAAAAGAGAAACACTGAAGCTAGCATCTAAATTTAGTTTCACTGATCAATACTGACATCTGAATTAACTCTCTTTTTCCAAGTGTCAACGGCTTCCAAATCAATATTTCCTGCTCCACCAATTTCCATCAAACACAAATATGTGTTCTCTGAAATGCGATCAGATGAATGACTAAAGAAAGAGCCTATCCTGACAAGGAAAACAAGTCTGTCTAATGAGGCACGGTGGCTTAACCAAGCAGCAGTCCCTTGGTACCTTGAAGTGCTGCCATCCTTTGTGATAACCTTTGTAGATCTTTGGACTTGAGATGTTATGCAGTTTTGAATTACAATCCCCCTATGGGTCAATCATGCCAAGGTGAGATGGCACTTTCCCCTACAAAGGATTGTTTATCTTTCTACTCATGAAATTGTGAATGAGACCATGTACAGCTTTAGTCAACCCAGGCTTATTTATATATAATATAGGTTCTCCATTTGACAAACCTCCTCTCATCCCAGCCCCCCCACCCTATACAAAATATGTACTTGGGGAATGATGAATCATTTCCATTTTATTATTAGCCAAGAAAAATATAATTAGGGAGTTGACTCTGCTATTTATGCAGAAATGATAACAACCCCAAATGAAAAACAAAACAAAAAATAATCCTACGAATTTAAACTCAAAGTCAAGTAGGAATGATTTTTCTGTTTTTGTTTTGCTTAGATGGCCATTCCTATTATGGGCTATTGATGGAAATACTGGACATGACAGCAGAGGAAGACTGATGATCTGCTGGAGTTCTGCTGAGAGAATGGCAGGTGTCACCACCACTCCTCTGTTGATCCAAGGCTAACCCCATCTATCTTCTTAGGCAGGGTGCTAGAAGTATGGAAGAAAGCCTCAGGCTGCTTGTGGATGTCTCTCTATTGCTTCCTCCAGCTTCAAATGGAATGGGGTCCAGGAGAGTAAAGTCTTTGAGGTAGGATGCATGCTCTCATATTACAGCTAAATATTCAAGAGGCCCTGGAAAATACTTTCTGTTACTCCATTTTCCTAATTTATAGGGCAAGCATAGAATCACTCTTTCCCATGGGCCTATTTCTCTGTCATATTTATTTTCTCTCTCCTTCTGTTCTCTTGTCTAAGATTCTTAAAGAAAGAGAAAGCACATCTCACATGACAAGAGAGTACTTTCATTACTGTTAAAAGTTCCACACTTTTTATACTCTTTATTGTTCTCTGACTGCTAGGATTTCCACCATGTCTTCATGACTAACAGTTCTCTCTGTAAGTTCTGACACGATCCCAGTGTAATTAAGCAGAGAACCCTTGGATGGCAGCTCTGTGATCTGTTCTGGTATGGGGTTCAGCACTCTTATATGCAGTGAATATAGACTTTCAGTATGGTGTGTGTGTGAGAGAGGTAGGGGAGAGGGAGGGAGGGAGGGAAAGAGGGGGGAGGGAAAAAAAGAGGGAGGAAGAGAAAGAGAGAGAGAGAGAGAGAGAGAGAGAGAGAGAGAGAGAGGGGGGGGGGGAGAGAGACAGAGAGAGAGACAGACAGAGAGACAGAGAGACAGAGAGAGACAGAGAGAGAACGCTTGCATGCACATGCATGCTCTGGTTAAGCACTGACTGGAAAAACTGGGGAAGATAACTATTCAGTATCACAAATTCTAATATAATGACTGTGACACTGGCATTAGCAAGGGAGTGTGAATGTGTGAGGAACAGTAAAATAAAACATTTTTGTCCCTTACACTAAATTGGTAGATTAAAATTTATAAGCTTCAGCAGCGCCTAAACTCTTGAAAGATATTGAAAGGTGGAAAGTGTTTCTCTGTTTAGGATAATTCATGATGAAGACAGGGCTCTGCCTAGAGAAAGCAGAGGAAAGTGTCACTTGGGAGAGCATAGAGAAAAGAACAGCAACACTAAAGAGAAGTGTTATCCAACTAGCAAGAGGTACTCCTACATTCACCGAGGAAGTGATCTGCTCTTTCTTCACTGTGGCCATGTGTGTTGACCCTTTTAGGCTTCAGTGGCCTCATGTGTAAATGAGGAACAGTGTCTATTTCAGTGGTTATGAGGGTTGATGGCAATGGAAAAGGCTACATGACTTTTCAATATGACTTTGTCCAGGCAAGGAGTATTACTTACAATAGTCTACTCACAATAGTAATAATTATAAATGTGCCACTAGTCATTATGTCTACACTCCTGGGGGTTTGAGTATGTCCTCTAGTAAAACATTTAATATAAGACCTAATGCAGATAAAAATTCTTGTATCCTTTTGATATAAATTTTTTTCATGGGTGATGAATTTTATTAACATCCAGATAAAGGAATGATAGAGACAAATATTGATGTGAAACATATCTCAGGAAAAAGACGTCTCCAAAATTTTAAATTCTTCATGTTCTCCACACATCTTAAAATGTCAGCATGTTGCTTAAGAAAACCATTATGTATGAATGAATATACATATGTGATGTTTACACAGATCTACATATTTATATATACATTAATATAATTTTTTAAATGGCAAGAAAATGGTCTAAGAATCACATGTGTTGGAAAAAGTATTGGTAATTGCTACTACTTAATCAGGAGCTGGGCTAAGTACCCTGGTGCCAATAAATCTACCTGGTTCAGCAGTCTGAATTTGTTTATGGATTAAAAGATTTGTATTTGCCACAGGGACAATTTGTGCCCCTCCCCTCAGCAGGAACAGGGCTAAGCCAGGCTCACCTGTTTGACTTCAGCTTGGAGATGCCGCAGCTGGAGGCACTGTTCTAGCCGCTTATGGGTCTGCTCTGCATTCAACTCCAATTCATGTTGCTTCTCATGGAGAAACTCTAGTAGCTCTTGTACTTGGGCTGCGAGGTCAATGTCTTTTTCACAGATTAACTCGATTCCTAGTTCAGAAAAAATGCAAACAATTAAAATGGAATTTGGAAGCATATATTATCAGACCCTCTAACTTCCAGAATGGATTTCTTACCACAATAAGATCCTCTTTTGGTTGAACTGATCCAATGGGAGTTACCTTTCAACAGAGGACTAGCTTCTTATTATCAATAAGAGTTAGAGTTGAACATCTGGAAGCCAAACCCTAGACAAGACAGCAACTACTGACCCTGATGGGGGATTTCCCAAAACCCAGAATATTCAAAGGCAAACCTCTGGATCATGTTGGAAATGATAAAGCCAGACCCAGAAGAGGACCCTGTCTCAAACTTCTACCAAAGGCACAGTTTCTTTTTCTTTTTTTTTTTTGTGGTGGTACTGGGACTTGAACTCAGGCTTTAAGCTCTTGGTTTTCATAGCTCTAATCTTTGAACTTGAATTTGTCTAGGCTGACTTTCAGCTTTAGTTTTCAGATCTGAGCCTCCTGAGTAGCTAGGATTACAGCTACTGACACTCAGCACATATTTTCTTTTAACTGGTCATATATAATTTATTATTGGATTGGAAGTCTATTGTGATATTAGTATCTGGTCAGTGATGATTTTTATTAGCCAATGTACACCTCTTAAAAAAAGAATTAATTAGGGCCGGGAATTGGCTTAGTGGTAGAGTGCTTGACTAGTATGCACGAAGTCCAGGGTTCAATTCCTTGGTACCACATACATAGAAAAAAGCCAGAAGTGGTGCTGAGGCTCAAGTGGTAGAGCTCTAGCCTTGAGAAAGTCCAAGGACAGTGCTCACGCCCTGAGTGCAAGCCCCAGGACTGGCAAAAATAAATAAATAAAAACAGGAATTAGTTAGATATACATACTAAGTCAGGCACTGGTAACTCATGCCTGTAATTCTAGCTACTTAGGAGGCTGAGATCTGAGGTTTGAAGACAGACTAAGCCGATGATTCTTATTTTTCAGCATTGCCTCCAGTGGAAGTTGTTCTAGCTGTGAGCAAAAGTATGTAAGCTAAGGAGAGACCCTCAGAGTTCAGGCCCCAGTATCATCAAAAACCGGAAAAAAATGCTGCACTTTGGTTAAACATATGTCAACAATATTACAAGGATATTGAATGCCCATCCATCCAGAAAAACTATCATGTTTAAGTTTTTCCCACACAGAGAGCTTGCTTGTTGTTTTCCTAATTCAAAGCAAGAAGTTCTGTGGGCCACTGACAAATGATTCCAACATCAGCCAACTTGAAATGGGACCCAAGTAAATATCTGTTAGCCATAAGTGTGGATCATTCCTTGTCTACCTTCCTGTACTCTCTTCCTGGCACACTGATGGAGACATACATATACTTCCTCTGTGCATGATGCCAGTGTCCCCATTTATACATTATTAACAGCAGGTCCAAAGCAGCCTTCCACAAATGGAAGAGTTAAATTGTGTGGCCCAACAAATCCCTTCCTTGGTTTCCCATTAAATAATCTATAATCCAAGGCTGCTGTTGTCCTGTCAGAGACGTGAAAGAATAGACACCTAATAAGGAAGGTCTAGACTCAATAGCCCAGCAGAAAGTTCCCAAGGACAGTGTACTTCCATGAAGGCCAAACACAAAGCAATCTACTAATCTCTCTCTCTCTCTAAATCTTCTATAGCTGGGTGCTGGTGGCTCATGCCTGTAATTGTTACTTAGGATGCTGAGCTCTGAAGATCATGGTTTGAAGCCAACCTTCCTTGAGCAAGGAAGTTTGTGAGACTTTTATCTCTAATAAACTAATTAGGAAAAAGAAAAAACAGAAGTGATCCTGTGGCTCCAGTGGTAGAGTGCTAGCATTGAGCTACAGGCTCAGGGACAGTGCCAAAGCCCAAAGTTCAAGCCCCAGGACTGAACAAAAAAAACACAATTAAAAAAAAACAACAAGCAAACAATTACCCCTCTCCCCATCTCCTTTGAGGGATGTCTGCAATGCTCTGACTCACAGCATTAGAAACGCAGCCTTGCCACCACAAACACACCTGCAGCCTCCTCTGTGGGAGTATGAGCAAAGTCTGAACACATCAGGGGAAATGCAGTTCTGGAGGCAAAAATAGTGTTTTATATAAGGACAATATGGAAGAGTGGGAAAAATATTTCCTGGTGTTACATGACAATAATTTCAGTATCTTCTTATGCTTATTTTTTTCTGTGAGTTTCATAATTCTGAGTCCCAGCTTCTAAAATATCTGTGGAAGACAGAAAGAACGGCTTGTTCTTTTGGCAGCCAACCCCCTCTAGTTACTATTTTCAGTTATCAGGAGGATGAGGTAGAACACTGCCTTGACCGAAATCAGAAGAAATGGAGTAATTCCTGTTTCTGCCTGGCTGGGAATGGGATTTGACCCTTGGCTCTTATGTTTACTTTCGACAAACATAATTTAAAATCCATCTCTTCTTCACATCCAGTCACAGTGTGGTCTGTTTCAATTCATTTTTACTCTGCAAGTGTCTTTAGTACTTCAGTGTGCTAGGTTTAATCCAAGTGTCTTTTTGTGGGAAACTCAAGACTCATCCTTGCCACACTGCATGTGAATGGCCACTCTAAGGTCAGTAATTCACCAAGGAGGAGAGTTCTGCAATCCCATCTATCTCATTTTATGTGGATGAACCTATGAGACACAAAGTATGAAAATGATACCCACCCCACCTCAGCCCTCCTCAACATCACATCATTTTTAACAAAGGGGATGGAGAGAACATGAAGGCTTACTCAAGCCGCATCCAGAAGAGAAAAGAAACACTCTTCCACTGTTCCTAACCACATTTCTCTGAGTCCCAGCTGTGAAAACCTGTCAGCTAGGAAGTATCCACCCATCCTGGGCAAGCTTGTTTGTGTACGACTCTACTCTCAATCTCATCTTTCCCCCGATCTTCCTTAGGAGTTTGCAGTAAGGCAGAAAGACATGTGTGTCCTTCCCATCAAGAAGTGGATTATTTATAATAAAGCAGTTTATCAGTCTTTAAAAAAATACTGAAGCTGGCACCAGTGGCTCATACCTGTAATCCTAACTACTCAGGAGGTTGAGATCTGGGGATTGTGGTTCAAAGCCAGCCCAGGTAGGAAAATCTATGAAACTTTTATCTCCAACCAATCACAGAAAAGGTTGGAAGTGGAGCTGTAGCTCAAGTGGTAGAACACTAAGTAGCCCTGAGCAAAAGGTGCTGTGCACATGCATAGGCCCAGAGTTTAAGAACTGGCAAAGAAACAAAAATGAACACAAAAAAGTACTAAGGTTATTTTCTGATGTGTTTCTACAGTATCCTGATCCCATACTTCCAACAAAGTTGGTTCATCATTACATTCTTTGTATTGTCACAGGTCCCAGATGCCAGTCTACTGTCCTATTTGTCTCTTTTCTTCTGATTCTAGCACTATGCTTGATTCATACCACCCAGCAGATATCAGATCAATGACAAATAGGCCTCTTTAAAGAAGAGCTGAGGTTTAGCACAGTAGTTTAGGTTACCCTATTACTTTGTTAGTAACAGCTTAGCTTTGAGCCTGTACTTTGCAACCTATTAATGGTGACCTTCCCTAAGCATCATTACCTTGGCTATAAAATGGGAATCACAAAAACTTCTTAGGGATGTTGTGAGTCCAGCTGAGATATAGCGTATATAGCACCCGGCATCTAGTCAACGCAAAATATCCATTTTCTCATTTTTTTTTGGAAAATAACATTTGATTACTGATGGGACTTTTAAAAGGCTTACATGAAATAGAAATGTAAAGTCTAATGACAGGCGTTTATATGCTTGCTCAATGGGTATCATATAGACTATAGTGGTTGAAATGTTATTAGGCCATTGTGCTCAATGCCAGCTCAGAACAGATTCATCTAGAAACTTTTGAAATCACCATGTCCTGGGCATATCCCAGGCCCAAAGCAGAAGGGTTGTTTGGGACCCAGCCATCAGTAACTTCAACAGTAGATTCCAACACAGAACCAGGAGTATAAAAAAACCGGACAAGATGGCACCATGGGCACAATTCAGGGAACAGTGATGTTCTCATGCCACATCCAGCTGTAGAATGTTCTGCACTGGTATTTATTTAGACTGAAGGTACAGCAAATACTGGTTGTCTTGCTGAGGGTATTACTTCATCATTCATTCATTCTTTTTCTTGTGTGCATGTGATATTGGGGATGGAAGCTAGGGCTTGACTCATGCTAAGAAGGTCAGAGAGCCACTACCTCAATTGCAATACCATTTTTATTTTCTTAAGGAAAGAGGCAGCTTTGCCCAGGGTTAGATATGGGTATTCCTAGATATCTTGTCCATACCTATAACACATTTCAACAACTTCTATTTTTAAATACTTTCATCTGTTTCACATGGAGAATATCTTTTCTCTCTTCTTAACCCCTCCCACTCTTCTTTCTGTCATTCCTTATATATAATACCCAGGTCAGATCACCAGATTCTTTAATCAGGTTTTTAGATCAGTTCTCAGCTGTGGCTGTATTTTATAATCACCTGGGAAGTTAAAAAAAAAGCATACCAATAAAACAAACCTGGGCCCACTCCAAACTAATTAAGGCAAGCTCCAGAGGGTTAAGGCTCAGGCACTGGTATTTTTAAGAAGTTACCCAGCTGAACGAAGTGTACAGCCAGGTTTGGAATTACTGCTTTACAATGAGGCTTTTCCCTCCTTTCAGCCCTCTCTTAACACCAGAATTGTTTCATTTTGAAAAACATAGGCTTTTCCTATCATTTCCTTTTACAATGTAAATAAAATTATTTGTGGCCCATTATTTTTTGCCTACATCTGTTCCACCCACACTGATGTTCATTCCTGATTAATTCAGCAAATGTTATTACTGACAACTTGCTATGCATAAGACATAACCCTTCTGCTAGATGCTGGAGTGTTGAGAGAGTGTCCTCTGGCTGCTGGAGAAGCTACAGGAACTCAACCCCAACAGGATACATGCAGTGTGGGCTAGAACTCAAGTATTAAACAGCAGCTGTCAGGCTTTACTGAATTCTTTCCATGCTCATGTATGATCTCACTGCATTCTTGCAATGACTCCATGTGATAGGTCATCCTAAGTTATCACTCTTTTAAAGGAATAGTGCTAGAAAGATTAGGTGGCATGTTTGAGGACACTCAGCAGGATGAGTGGCTGGGATTTCACCCCAGAATCTCCTCTTAGTTCTGTGTTCTTGACCCCCATGAACAAGAACAAGAATGATTCTTGCCATGCCTTCAGCTCCAGCTTCTTGCTGGTTAATTGGAGATAATAATGTCTCTCAGATTTGTCTGTCTGGGCTTTCTTCAAACCATGATTTTTAGATCTCAACCTCCTGAGTAACTATGATTGTAGATGTGAGACACTAGAGGCTGACTAAGAATGATTCTTGAGAAATGAAATTTATCTAACACTATTTTCAGGTGCTGGGATGAGTATTTCCAAAGCCAGAGTACTTGTGATGGTACTGGACTTGTGTTCAGTCAGCTTGTTTCTTCCCAGGAACACTTACCTCTTCCCAACTTGAAACTCAAACAGCAGTACAATAGTAAGGAAAGAACAGGAGCCAATTAAGATTTTGCTCCTATGTGCCTAATTCCTAAGGTTGATATGTCCTTTGCTATGGTTAGAAGTTTTTTCATACCAGAGGGATTTAGTAGAACCTAAATGTTATTAACTTCATACTTGAAGCATGTGGGAATTTCTTAGTGTTGACTACTTAAAAAAAAAAAAGCGAGGTGCCAGTGGCTCACACCTGTCATCCTAGCTACTCAGGAAGCTTAGATCTGAGGATCACAGCTCAGAGCCAGCCCAGGCATGAAAGTCTGTGAAACTCTTATCTCCAATTAATCACCAGAAAACCAGAAGTGGTGCTGTGGCTCAAGGGGTAGGATGATAGCCTTAAGCTGAAAAGCTCAGGGACAGTGCCCAGGCCCCGGAGTTCAAATCCCACTATGGACCAAAAAAAGCAAAAATAAAAAAAAACAAAACTTAGTTTTTCTATTTGACATTTTTCTAGAATAGATTTTATTTTACCTTTATTCCAAATACAGTTCATAAGATATTGTGAGTGCCCATTTATTATCTCAGTCCTTATTTATTATTGGAAGCCCTGCATTCTTCAGGGCCCACTCAGGGTCTACCTTACCCTTTACCCTACCTACCTAGCTCCAGTTGCTACAAGACCATAGTGAGATAGATGCTTCTGATGGCGCAGGCCATGTCTGAGAGTGAGCTCCCTGAAGTCCCTGGATCTGCTCCCTTTAAAGCACCAGGGACTCTGCCAGACTGAACAGCCAGCTATGGTAGGAGTAGGGGGAACAGCCAGTTTCAGCAGAGAAGGCTGAGGAGACTAGCCAGACTGCTTTTAAAAAAGCTTATTTCAAGAACAGGATCCTGTGGAGGTGGGCAGCCCATCTGTTTGGGGGTACTTTCACCCACTCAGCCCTCATGGTTAAGGAGGACGCCAAGCACAGCCAACCCTCAGTCACAAGCAGTCCTCAGAGGCTGCCAACAGCTAAACATCTTTCCATTGCCATGGATGCTGGATCCTGGGACAGAGGTTGGCTTGCTTAGGGTTATGTCAGCCTCTTGGTGGTCCATTTAGAAGGATGAAGGGAGTGCATGCTTTCACAGCCTTTCTCCTAGTTCCTGGGTCTGCATGTTTTATAGCTCCAATTCCTACCTGGATAGCCAGCTATAATGAGTATAATGAGGGAACTGCAGAGCTAAACTCTTAAAAGCAGATGAGATTTCCAGTCTCCAAAAAGTTATTACTGTTCTTCTTCCCTTCTCCACTAGGAAGGTTCTGAAAAGCCATGTTCATGTGTTAGAACACAGCTTCTCAAACTTTAATGTACAAATGATTTATCTAGAGATTTTGTTAACATACAGATTCACATTCATGGGTCTGAGACAAAGCTTGTGATTCTGCAATTTTAACCAGTTCCTATCGACAGCAAAGCTCCTGGTCCAGGGCCCACTCCGAGTGGCAAGTAAAGCATTAGAAGAGTTTGTGGAAGCACAAATCGCAGGGCTCTACTTCCAAGAGATTCTGATGTGATG
Source organism: Megascapheus bottae (assembly GCF_031878675.1). Classification (NCBI taxonomy): domain Eukaryota; kingdom Metazoa; phylum Chordata; class Mammalia; order Rodentia; family Geomyidae; genus Megascapheus; species Megascapheus bottae. The sequence continues at coordinate 55,802,985 of NC_143509.1, forward strand.
GAGTCTAGAGGTATGTCTTTAAATTTGCATTTCAATCAAGTTCTAGGTGATGCTAACCATATTTATCAGGGGACAAGTTGAAAGCCATTGTTCTAGGTCATTTCATAGATGGCAGCTGTTATTTAAATAATCAAAAGCAGTGACTCTCAGCCGTGGCTGTACAGTTGAGTCACTGGAGAAGCTTTTATGGAAGCTTGCCTCAAGGGCATCCACAAATTATACTATGGAGGCATGGTGCCTGAAGTCTGTCAAAAAAAAAAATGTCTCGAAGTAAACTGAAAGATAAATGACTTTTCAGGGCTGTGGGTAGTAGTACAGGTGTGATAGCCTGGTTGTAACAGAATTCAAGGAAAGATGGTGCTGAAAAAGGTGAACCAGATTTATTAGATTCTCTCTTCTTTGGTTAGTACTTACTTTTTAGGCATTCAAAAGAGAAATAGTACTCTAAAGGAAAGTAGGATCATTAAAATTCCTCTGATAAGTTCATGATTCTAATACCTTTTGGGGCCATCTGTGTCTAGGCTCAACAATTTAAGGTGTTGATGGCTTCCGCCCCAGTCTTCCTTAATTCAGAGACTTAGAGACCTCAGACAACAGTCCTGTTTCAAAGAATTTCTAGGCTGGACTAGATAATAGAAATCCTAGATTCACTCAGGAATGTAGGTTCACTCCTTGTGAACTAGCTGTCATCAGGCATTGCTTTGGCATTCTCCAGTTCTAACATCAAACACTATATTGGAGAATGATGGGCACACAGGAATCATACATTGATTGGATGAATCTTGAGCAGGAAAAGAAATAAAATGTTGGTAGTTCAGCCACTTTTGAGAAGTTATTAAAATATGATCTAGCTATAAATTTTTATTAATATTATTTAAACTCATCTACAGATCCGTGATAAAAAATATTGAGGGGCCAGGAGTGTGGTCCAGTGATAGACTGCTTGCCTAGTATGCACGAAGCCCTGAGTTTGATTCCTCAGTTCCACATACACAGAAAAAGCCAGAAGTGGTGCTGTGGCTCAAGCGGTAGAGCACCGGCCTTGAGAAAGCCCAAGGACAGTGCTCAAGCCCTAAGTTCAAGACCCAGGACTGACAAAAAATAATATTGAGGACTCCTTGCAAGCATGAACCTGGAAGCATGTAACCAGGAGACCACCTTGAAGAATAGGGCAAGGCACATGGGAGTGTGATGAGGGCAGGAATGATGGAACAGAAGTCAGCTCTGGAGTACACTGGAGTTCAGAACTGTACTGCTTTTGGTTTGTTTCTCCAATAATTATTTTTTAAAAACAGATACTAATCTCCATTATTGGTGATCCTATTTCCTCCATAGCATCTGGAGACCCTAGCTCTACTTCCATCTCACCCACAGCCTAAATGGGAAATCTTGAAGAAGCGATTTCAACTTTCATGGATTTGGTTTCTTCTTTTTCTTTAACTTCATGATTCCTCCTTTTGTGTCTGTAAATAAAGTGAATGAGAATAGAGAGGCCACTGACCTGAAGCCTGGACCTCCATGATGTACTGGTGCAGATCCTGGCCCTGCTGGATGACCTCGAATGTCATATTGTTCATGGCTAGCTTCCGTTCTGTATGGCGCTGTAACCGTTGCTCTGCCAGGGTCAGATCCTCCGTGTTGAAGTCATTCATCTGCCGGAGCAAGTCCTCATTCCAGGCATCAAGTTCTGCTGTTACCTGTGAGGAACCATCATCATCAGTGCAGTCTCATCAGGCCCAGGAGAGGCTGCAAGGTTGAAATTTACTGATTCAAAACCATAGAAACTCACACCCCTTCAGTCTCTCCATTCTGCATCTCTTCGACCCTTGGACTCTTGTTTAAGCAATCTTGTCATATACCTATGTATACATGGGTTTAAAGTGTTTTTTTCTGCTTTTCAGTGCCTATATCAACAGCCTACAATTTGGAGCAAACAATTGTGCTCTGCACTAGGGTTTGTAAAGTGTTTGTGTATTCATTTTGTTCAGTCCCCACAATGACCCAGTGAGATGGGTAGCATGGGTTCTCCAGGTCTACCTTACAGAAGAGGAAGCTGACCCACCATTCCATGTTTGCTCTGCTAATGAGAGTCAAAGCTTCAGAATTAGTTGTTCATCTACTGGCTACAAAGACTGTGTCTACCACCCTGTAACTGTTGCTCATTAAAACATCTCTTGATTGGAGAGGTCTTTTAAACTAATCAGTGAGTTCATTTCAGATATAGAAGATGGGGGATAGAGAAGCTGTGAGACTGTCCTAACTTTGCATAATTTGTTAAGGCGTTGGTGTACATCAAACCCAGCTGTCCCTCTCTGCATTCTGTTGTGCAGGATTCTCTTCCTCTGTTTCCTAGGATTAGTGACCAAACCAGGTATAAATGAATAGTATCCCTCTAAAAATTCAAGGATAGTATAACCAAATGAAAATAATGATTTTTATAAAGACTGAACCGTAATACATGAAAATATTGTTCCAACATGAAGTAACTAATTGTTCATTATTCCACACCTCAAGTCAGATGATTTTGCCTCATGTACTTTCAGTTCTGTGCAATTAAAGACCAAGTCCTATATTCCCTTTACAATCAACCACAGAGTAGGAACTCAGAAGTGCTGAATTAAATAATTACACCTGGTATGTCAATCAAGGCTTTCGGCTCTGTCACCTCATGCTATCTTCATGATGGCCTGTGAGGGCAACAGCATGAATGCTGTCAGCTTCTTTTCTGGAATAAAAAGTTTTCCTACTTTATGGATCATTATTTATTATGCTGGATCTCATCCCAGCTGACAGATGACATTACCTTACCAGTTACCAAACACTGCTGCTGCAGGAACGTTAGTGGACACTGGGAAGTAAAAAAATCAGATTGAGGGGCAGGATAAAAGTATTCTTATATTCAAGCCACACTGGGGTTTGAAAGCCAAGTAATCCCTTACAAGGGGCTGCTTGTCTGAGAGCTGGGATTCCATTTACTATCTAGTGGTAAGGTGTTTCTTTAAGTATAACAGAAACAGATGAAAATGAGACAGTGATGGAGGAACTGTCAGAATACTGTCCTCTACTTTCTGCCCCACATTTTTTTCCAGGTCAATCCAATAAACTATTTAAACACAGCAGGAAAATTTATTGTGGGGAAGCCTCAGGGAATGTGGGAAGTAGCAGTTTGTCAGGAAAAACAGGTTTCTCTTGGAGCCCCATTTTTAAGGATTACTTAATTCTTTAACACAGAAAGGGGTTAAACAGAGGAAAATAAGAGTGATATTTCATTGATATTTAAGAAATAATTTATAGGACAGTTAATTTTAAGATAGGTTTAGAAATGTATTTTCTATTACTATATTAAAAATAAAATAGCTTATATGGAATATACATTTTTTAAGCATTCAGTTCTCTGAGTTTTGATCATTTTATACATCCTTATAGCCAGTATCCCAAACAAAATGTAGATGATTACCCTAGGAATTGGAAATTCACACATTTTCAGGATGGCCCAGCAGTCTGGGCACAGATCCCAGGCCCCTAGCTTAGTTGTTTTCATTCTGATGGGTCTCCTTCCAGCCCACAGGTAATCATCTTCCCTGCTGCCACACTGAGGACCACTACTTATGCTCCTTTCCAGTCAATTTTTGCCCTCATTAAACCAGGCACCACTTTCTGATTTCCATAAACATACATGGAGTTTTGCCTATTCTTGGGTTTCATGTGACTGAGATGGTTATCATATGTACTCTTTTATGTCTAGCTCCTTTTGTTCAATACTCTGTATTCAAGATCAATCCATATTACTGGGTATATGAATGGTTCACTCCTTGATACAGATGAATGTACTCCATTGAATAGATGTTGAAAGTTTGTTTATCTACTATTCTGTTAACCAAACTTCTGGAGATGCTTCTACCACTGGATGTATCATTAGGCCAATGAGAAAATTCTTATGAGTCTTTCTGTGGATATAGGAGTGGAACTGGAGAGTTATAGGATAGGTATATGTTTATAAGAACTGTCAATATGATTATAACATTTTATGATTCTATACTTTTACATAGGAAAGTTCTAGCTTCTTTACATTCTTACCATCATCTGGTATTATTGACTACTTATTAACAATAATAGTGGGTCTGGGGTGATCTCATTACAGTTTTAAATTGTGTTTTACTGCTGACTGCTGATAGTAAATACATTTAATTTTTTTTGCCAGTCCTGGGCTTGAGCTCAGGCTGAGCACTGTCCTTGGACTTTCTCAAGGCTAGAGCTCTACCACTTGAGCCTCAGCACCACTTCTGGCTTTTTTCTATGTATATGGTACCGAGGAATCGAACATGGATCTTTGTGCATGCTAGGTGAGCACTCTCCCACTAGGCCAATCTCCCAGCCCATACATTTCATTTTTTGTAAATTAAAAAAAAATTAATTGTCATTATAAAGGTGATATACAGAGGGTTAGAGTTATGTAAGTCAGGTAATGAGTACATTTCATTTTGCCCAGTGTCATCTCTTTACTCTTCCACTTTTTCCCTCTTGTACTACCCACAAGTTGAACAGTTCATTTTCAACATAGTGTCTAGTGAGTATCACTGCTGGAGACTCTTTGTCCCTCCATTTCTTTCCTTTTTCTTTTTTCTTTTTCTTTCTTTCTTTCTTTTTTTTTTGGTTGGTCATGGGGTTGAACTCTGGGCCTCGGCTCTATCCCTGAACACTTTAGCTCAAGGCTAGCACTCTACCACTTTGAACCACAGCACTATTTCCAGTTTTCTGGTGGTTAATTGTTGATAAGAGTCTCACAGACTTTCATGCCTAGGCTGGCTTTGAACCGTGATCCTCAGATCTCAGCCTCCTGAGTAGCTAAGATTATAGGCATAAGCCCCTGGTGCCCAGCTTTTTCTCTTCATTTCTGTGCTCCTCCTTAATTTTCTAGAGACAAAAAGAAATAAACAAGACAGAAAGGTATCCTCCTAGAAGTACTACTTCCCTAATAAGTGTTATTTCAACTCCAAGTACTGTCAAAACAGGGGCCAGGAGTTTGGCCTAGTGGTAGAGCCTAGCATGTATCAAGACCAGAGTTTGATTCCTCAGTACCATACATAGGAAAAAGCCAGAAGTGGTGTTGTGGCTCAAGTGGCAGGGCACTAGCCTTGAGGAAAACACCCAAGGACAGAGTTCAGGCCCTGAGTTCAAGCCCCAGGACTGGCAAAAAAACAAAACAATAACAACAACAACAAAAAGCAACCAAATATTGTCAAAACAAACAAATCCTGTTTCAAACCTTCAAGCTATCTTAATGATAAGAAGAAAACTTAGTTTTCTAATCATACTTCATGCTGTTAAGAACTGTCCAGCCAGTTTCTTGCTGACCTGGAGAGTAAGCTTGGCCCTTGCTACCCTCCTTCCTGGTCAAGTAACCCTGAAATGCCTTTGACTTCCTTCTAATCTGTCCAAGCCCTGATGACCCTTCCTTACATCTGGTTTAAAGAGATTCACAGGCACACATGCCACATCTGTACCCTCCCTATTCTGCCCCCCCGCTGCTTTCTTGGTTTGTCTCATATCAGGGGTGAGTTTGTTCTCACAGAGATGAGGTTGAAAAGCAGAAACCATGAAGCAGAGGCTGAATGTGGAAACTTAAGTCCATTTGGAGAGAATCTGGTCATGCTTGAACTAAAGTCTAAACCACATGAATGAAAGATGGGATGCAAGGTTCCCAAGTGCTCTCAGCTTTCTGCCAGCCCCTTTACTTCCTCCTTCCACTTAATTAGCTCCCACTTAACTCCTAGGCCACTCAGATTCTCTCTTGGTTTCAGTAGCATCTCTCTTTCTTACTGAGTTAATTGGAGTGTTGAAATATGATGACCTCTTTGACAGATAATTTGGCAATACTTCTAACAAATGTCTGCTCTAGAGACAAAGAAAAAAGGGAATCATAACAAAGCACTAAAAAAAAAACTTTTAGGAAGGGTAAGAGGCACTTGGAAATGAAAAGACCCACTTTTTTAAAAAAAGAGAAAAACCGGGACCAAGCTGGTATAGTATCTTACTCCTATAATCCTAGTCACTCAGGAAGCTGAGATCAGGAACATCATAGCTGGAGGTCAACCTGTGCAAAACTTTAATGAGATCCCATATCAACTGAAAAAGGTGGCTATGCATGGTGGCTGGTGGCACATGCCTGTTCTAGTAATAGCAAGAACATAAATAGAAAGATCATAGTTTAGATGTAGAGGGGAACAAAAGAAAGAAAATGCAAAACACTTAGGCAAAAAAGGAAGACAACAACAAAAAACCCCGAAAGGCTAGAGACATGGCTCAAGTGGCACAGTACCTACCTAACAAGCATGGACTATAATACCATAGGGGGAAAAAGGGCTGGAACTTTCCTAACAGATGACAGTCATCAAATCCAGTTTCTTGTCAAAAAAATTGATAGATGGGAGTTGACTAACAGCCACTTTGGGCACTATTCTCAGAAAGGTCTCTCCATTAGATCCTTCAAATTCTGGGTCCTGCCCAGTATTTCTGTGTAAAGACAAACTTTAGTGTCTCTTCCTGAGCAGTTTACTCTGTAACTGTCTGAATCTAAACTCACCTTCTGCTTTTTGTCCATTTCCTGTGGTCTTTGGTCATCACTGAGCTCTCTATTACCATCTGCAAAGTCAGAAGTCTCATTGCATTGTTCTCTTTCCAGCTCTGTGTGTGTGTGTGTGTGTGTGTGTGTGTGTGTGTGTGTGTTTCCGTCCAGGGTTTAAACTTAGGGCCTAGGTGTTGTCCCTGAGCTTCTGTTTACTCCAGGTTGCACTCTACCACTTGGGCCACAGCTCCACGTTTCGCTTAAAAATTTGGCAGGTGGGGGAGAGGGGGAAGTAATTTATAGGAGTTAAGAGTTTCCTGCCTGGGCTAGCTTGTAACTGTAATTCTCAGATCTCAGCTTCCTTAGATTATAGCATAAGCTGCCAGCATTCAGTGATATTTTATTTTGAACTGTGCATTTATATGGGTTAGGAATTTGACTATCTTTTATTTAATCCTTAGAAGAACTCTAGGCGGAATTGAAAGCAGGTAGTTTTCCTTGTAGTTTCAGTGCTGAACATTCAACAGTCAAGTCTAATGCTCTTGACTACAGAATCAAATAATAAGGCTCCAAGGACTGAGTTTTAGGGAACATCCTTTGTGTTATTTTCACATCAGAAAAGTGCCAGTTTTACTCTCTGTTTTCTAAAAAAAAAAGAAAAGAAAAGAAAAGAAAAAGACAAAAGCTGGGCGCCAGTGGGTCAATACTGTAATTCTGACTACTCAGAATTACTCAAAGGAAATGTTAATTGACCCAGAATTTTCTAATTCCCCAGAGGCTTTTTGCCATAACAGAGACTGCAATCTGGTTCTGTTGTATGAACAGAGGGGCTTCTTCAAATGGTCAAGTTCAATGGACAGTAAGAGCAAAAACTTTTGTTTCCACAAGAGATGCTTCATTTGAACTCTTAGGGATCTCCTAATAATTATGACTCAGAGAACAACAATGGGGACAATGAAATGCATTGTGAACAACAGTAATGCTATTGACCATAGTATATTAAGTACTGATTAAGAGCCAGGAACTTTGATAAAGATTTTATATGTGCTAATTTCTTAGGTCCTCATAGCTCTCTGGACCAGCATATGTTGTCATTTTCATCTTTAAGGAAACTGAGACTCAAAAAGCTTAAGTAACTTACCTATGATTATACAATTAGTAAGGTTAGTAAAACAGGTTTGCAAATAGTGTATTTGTTGTTGTTGTTGTTTTCTGGCCAATCATGGGCCTTGAACTCTGGGCCTGGGCACTGTCCCTGAGCTCTTCAGCTCAAGGCTAGCACTTTACCACGTAAGCCACAGCGCTACTTCCAGTTTTCTGGTGGTTAATTGGAGATAAAAGTTTCACAGACTTTTGTGTCCTGGTTGGCTTTGAACTGTGATCTTCAGATCTCAGCTTCCTGAGTAACTAGGATTCCAGGTCTGAACAAATACTGTATGACTGATCATGGCATAATACTGTGGTTTTTTGATGGTACTGTCTAGTGTCTATTGAATATTATTATGTGCTACACATTGTACATTTTACATCCACTAATTTTTGTTTAAAACAAATGTATCTAATAGAGAATACCTTTACTTTTTTGTAAATGAGTCTTGACCCAGAAAATAAACAGCAAAATTAGGCTTCTCATTCCAGAGGCTGTGTCTGACATAGAAGGGGACTGAAGGATCCAAGTCTTCTTCAATTCCCTGTTTAAGATATTTTGAGCTGAAATACTAGCTGAAAGAGGAGTGTAGACTTTAGGAGGAGAATGCAACTAAAAACTCAACTTTCCTAAGAGATGAGAAAATTGGTGGCTCTACATGGCATAATACTGTTTGTGAGCAAATGGCAATTATACATATAAAACAACACTACTTATGTGCCATATATTCCATTGTAATGGGATGTTTCTGAAACACATAGGCTACTGACTAGAAAATAAACCTCTTTCTGTATTAAGATAAGAGAAGGTGGGGTGGAGATTATAGCCTAGTGGTAGAGTGCTTGCCTAGCATGCAAGAAGCCCTGGGTTCGATTCCTTGGCACCACATACACAGAAAAAAGCCGGAAGTGGTACTATGGCTCATGTGGTAGAGTACTAGTTTTGAGAAAGCTCAAGGACAGTACCCAGGCCTGGCAAAATAAAGTAAAGTAAGGGAAGGCTAAATGTTCTCCTGTGGCCTACATACATTGGCTGGCAAGGAAGGACAGCCGAAAAGACTGCCTAACTGCACAAGTTTTGTTTTGCTTGTTTTTTTAATCTGTAATGAGTTTGCGTGTTGGAGGTTGCCATTGTGAACTAGAACAAATTAAACTACAACAGTCATGGACTCTTCTCCTTTCCAATAAAGTATTAAATGTTTCTTAGTTAAACAACTTAAATGATGAGTACTGAAAATTTTACCTTTCTTTCAGAAACACAATCTATTGAAGAGTAAAAAGTATTTTAAAAAAAACCACTCCATTTGTTTTTAGTTCTTGGCAAAATAATTTAAGAACATATTGCAGAATGTTGTAATTGATGAGTCCCAATAATCAATTACCTAATTGCTCTTCCAACTGGATCAGTTAGATAAATGGATAACTATGACAGCCAACTTCATGTTCTTTTCTTCACTACTATTATGATTGAATCTGTTCTCTAATATAGTCATGACTGTTGATTAATTTGCCTTAGGGGATCCAGAGTAGGAACCCTTACTTGGCTCATCTTGACCTCAGTTATGTGATTGAGCAGTCACACTGAGATTCCCCAGATGTCAGGGTGAAAGGTCTGCACTGGTTTTCAGTGGTCCCTGAGAATTTGAAGCATGTCCATCTACCAAATGCCTTCCTTCAGGAATAGGACCATAGCTGTAAGTTCTGCAAGTCTAGATACTGGCCTGGCTTATATCAGCTCTGACATGACTCTTATTACAGAAACCACCCTCAGTTTCACACTCGGAAGCTTCTCTTTGCTCTTCATCCCAACACAAGCATAGTTGGTATTTGAAATTATCTCATCATCCTTAAAAATAACTTCTGACAATCTGACTTGAAGTAGAACTTTTCCATATATCTGGCAGGATTTCCATTTCTAAGATTAGACGCAGCATTTTCTCTTAGCTTTTGGGCCTCTTGCAAGATGGGGACTAGACCCCTTTGAAACTTGAATGTCATCATCTCTACTAGAGTAAACAAAACCAAACCACTGTTTTTATCTTCCTCATGTTATCAAACTCTCATTCTGCATTCCTATGTCTGCTCCATGCATACCAAGTGCTTGGTGGGGGGGGGGGGCTGAAAAAGGCTGAAATTTTTTGAGTTCTCAAAGATATATCTTGTGATATAATCACCTCTGATATCCTGTTGATGCAGCAGTACTCTCAGCCAGGAAGCAGCCCTTGTATTCTTCTCCCTCAGCCACCCTCTGCCACCCATGGCCTTCCCTCCTACCTCAATGGTATACTGCTCAAAGATGCGAAGTTGCAGGAAGATGTCCAGCTTGATCTTCCGTTCATGGAACAACTCCTCCATCTGCACCTGGGCATCGTCTAGTTGCTGCAGGACCGACTCAATATGGCTGATGGAGCTACTGTGTGGTGTCTTATTGTTGGACACAGCTGAGTCCCTGTAGCAGAGCCCAAGGAGGAGAAGACAGGGAAAAGCATTGCCATGTTAAAAGTGGCAGAGGAGGAGAGGGACTCCTCATCCAAGCAAAGTAGATGTGAAACAGGTGAGTCAATCAATAGAAATGATAACAAACTCCTACTCTGAGGCCAATACCATCTGCTTAGTAGAAGAATCAAAGATGCACTTATCTTCTTTTGAGTTTACAACTCTATTTTCATAAGTAGCTCTTTTCTTATTCCCAGAATTATGGGTGTGGGAAAGGGCTCTACAAAGCATAAAAGATTAGAGAAATAGGTTTCATACATATGTGTAGTCTAAGAGGTATGCTTTAACACATGAACATGCACATTTATTACATATATAAGGGTAAACAAAATAAAGGCAAATGAAAAACAAAAACAAACAAAAACAAAGACCTGGCTTTTACTTTATATGATTATTAAAATAAGATGACATCGTAGTTGCCAAAATTATTTACCCACTTTTCCAGTTTTATGCTCCCTTTGTGCTCTGGCATTCCTAGGTAGGTTTCAGGCTATAGTTAGTAAGGCTTGGGATCTGAAGTCTGCAAGCATGGCTTAGGCCCCCTTTCTGACATCTATTGGCTGGTGGCCAGAGGAAGTCACAGTCCCCCACCTTCCAGAGGCATGGCTGTAAAGCAGATTTGTAAAGTGGACTTTATGCTCCCTACCCTGCTCATTTCAGCTTACTGTTAAATAAGACAGTGCATGTGAACTGTAACCAGAAACATGCTGTATAAATAATTATTAATCCTGAAAGACACAGTGAAGTATTCAGTGCTGATAAGGGCATAGGCCCAACCTGGAAGGAAAGAAAGGAGATGACATATGGTTGGAACAAGTAATAGGGTTTTAGAATGGATATGTTTTGATTTGGAGGTTAAGAAAATGAATGAACACAATCAGTAGACTGTTTTTCTATCACTATATACAGTTGTAGGAGAAAGTGACACATTGCAAATAGGAACCAAGAAATAGATTCACTTGCTCAGAGAGATGAGGCCATGGTGAGACCTCCAAAGAGCTGTCATAGGGAAACCATGGAGCTAATGAAACAGATTTTACAGAGCCCTAAGTAAGCTAGAGACTGAAAATCTGGAATGAATTGGCACATTCATTACCCCAGTTTCTTAGGGAATTTAGTAAGTCAGAGGATAAATTGTAGGGGAAAACATCAGTTTGGAATGGTGTCCTTTGCAGGTGATCTGATAAAGAAGAACCAGCATCCGAACAAGTTTTCTGTTTCTAAAAACAGAATAAGGGCAATTTCCCCAGTACTTTTTCCTCAAGCTGTCATCAGAGAGTACAGGCTTAGTATCCTTACCCTGGACTAGTTAGGATGTCCTATAGACATCCTAATAAAACAGCACAGGAAATGGTAAATACTATCACACCATCAATATTATCCATTATAATATATTTGTTTACAGATTTGCTACTAGATCTGGTTGGTCGCTGACTGCTTCCCTCAAGTCTCTCCTTCACAACTTCCCAGAAGGAAGAGAATGGTTTCTACAGTGCTGTAGAGTACCTATGTCAGTGTCACACTCAATAGAAATTAGAGACGACATAAAAACTATCTTAGGTACTCCAAGAAAGGGGAAGAACAACAGGGGCCTGGTGAATGTGTATAAATCACCATGTCCACTAAGCCTTATTTATTTCTTGTTCTTTGGCTGTTTTGTTTTTTTTTTCTTTTTTGGTCGTGGGGTTTGAACTCTGGACTTGGGCATTGTATCTGAGCTCTTTGGCTTAAGGCTACCACCTACCCCTAGAGCCACTTCCTGTTTTCTAGTGGTTAGTTGGAGATAAGTATCTCCAAGTGTCCAAGTGACTTGAACTTTAGTGCCGAAGCTGGCTTAGAACTGCAATTCTCAGATCTCTGCCTTCTGAGTAGTTAGGATTACAGGCGTGAGCCACTGTGCCCAGCTTTGGTTAGTTTTGACAATGGACAGAGGGCTCTAGGGTCAGGCCAGTGAGTGAAGAGATGTCACTGATGGTATTTAGTCACAAGCCTATGAAGCTCACTAAAATATTTGGAACTTAATCTGGTGAAACAAGCATATTTTGCATCGTTGCCCTCACCATCATCAAGTAGCCTGAATTTCTGCAGCACTATATAAGGTTTGCAGTGAGAAGGGCATGTGGCCCCACAGGCCCATCCCCACAGAAAGTAAAGCCAGCTCAGCTTATGAAGTATCTGAAGAAATAACACAAAACCATCACAAAATTCTAGAGTTGACAGACCTCCTAGAAAGCACCCCTTAATTGGACAGATGAAAGAGCCGAGACCTAGAGAGGCTCAGTGATTGCCCATTGGGTAGAATTTTCTTTAGAAGCAATCAACAATAGTTTCCTAGGTAGTCAGACCAAACTGTCATGCATTATATATTCATGAAGATAAACTAGAGGACAAAAGGTAAAGAGGCTGTCTTGTTAGTATGCACTAGGAAAATTCAGAACATATCCTGTGTAGGTTTAGAATAAAAATTATTAATTTCCAACAGAAAAGCATGCCAAGCCTCCTAAAGGTAACTTTTCATTGTTTATTTAATTGGACACCTGGTATGAGGAAAAGAAAAGCCTCCCTCAACTAAAGTTATTCCCTTAGGCCCCAGGATTGGCTGGGGGATTTGTTGATATTATTTCTGTCTGCAGCTGGCAGAAGTTCCAGCATTTGGTGATTTGGGGATAGAAACAAGTCCCTGAGGACAGGCATCATTAGCACCATCAAATCCTATTTATATAGCACCTGGGTATGGGGCTGGGTACTGATGGCCTAGCCCAAGGCCAGATGACACTTTACCTGAGGAGCCAGTGCCTTTAACTGGAGTAGGAAATAGACATTGATGCCAACAGAAAGGAAGCAATGGTGTGGGTAATTCTAAACAAATCAACAGTTTGCAACAGAACTTTCTTTTTCATTTGTGTGTGATGAAGTTGACAAAGCAGAGCAACAAGGAATGGTGGTTAGGCCCTAAGTAGGTAATGGAGGCATGGGAGATTACCCATTTGGCAGGGGGGCCAAAATCAAATGGCTGCAAAGGTGACCAGTACGACGTCAGAGTTCAGAGTGCAGTCAAGATCAGGTGCCAGATAAATATTATTTGTCTACATGGCCAAATAAGTTATCATTCTTAATGAAGACATTTTCTCTGTTGTTGAATTTTGTTAACTTTTCTAGTTTTGGTTTCTTATTCATTGCTGAACATCAATCTTAAGTGATAAATAATGCTCTGAAAGATCAAAGGTTTTTTTTTTTTTGGTTGTGGGGCTTGCACTCTGGGCCTAGGCACTGTCCCTGAGCTCTTCAGCTCAAGGCTACCACCCTACCCCTTGGCATGTGTGCTCTCCCTGAGCTCTTCAGCTCAAGGCTACTGCCCTACTTCTTGAGCCACAACACTACTCTTCTAGTTTTCTAGTGGTTAATTGAGATAAGAGTCTCATGGACTTTAGTGCCTGGGTTGGCTTTGAACTGTGATTCTTAGATCTCAGCCTCCTGAGTAGCTAGGATTATAGGCTCGAGCCACTGCGCCCAGCAGATCAGCATTTTTCTATGAACTCTTTCTGGTCAAACTCAAGGTGGCAAGGTGGGTGTGGTGCAGGTATTTGCATGTCTGACAGATGAAGAAATGGAAGGTCACACAAGACCACAAAGTGGGCTGTGGCTGTTGAGACAGGACAGGACTTATCTCATATCTAGCCCGAGGAAAGCACTGCCCATGCTGACCTGGCCTCGCTGGGCTCCCCCAGGGAGGGAGGCGCTGACCTGAGCTGCTGAATAAGGTCTTCTCCTTCCTTGATGACATTGAGTGTGGCATCTAGGGTGGCGGTCTGCTGTTGCTGGAACTGCTTGATCAGTTCCTGGACCGCATCCACAGAGTCTGCACATACATCTTCCAACATCTCCTTCTGTAGGTCTTCCATCCATGTCCACAACTGTGGGGGAGAAAGCAAAGCCTCTACTTAGGTGGGAGGTATGAGAGGCCAAAGCAAGGAAAACAAGACAAGAAAGCTGGACTACAGTCAGCCCACCCACCCTTGGCTAGTCTATGCCTCATCTGCACATCTATAGGTTTCTGTACACACAGTAGCTCAGTTTGTGTTTAATATTGATATCTACTACTGATCTTTGCTGAGTTATTTCATCCATATTGGCATTCTCTAAGATAAGAAACCATCTTGTGATTCAGAGAAACTTAAAGCAAAGAGATCCCTCATCTGTAAGGAACCAGAAATAACCAGAGCCTGGAATGGAAAGGAGAAAAGGAAGGGCTCTGACCACTTCCTGGAGGTTAGACATTGATTCCTAGAAATTTATCATTAATATTGCAAATATGCAAAATAATATTGTGATGTTCAACAAGAGCCAAATGAAAATTAATTAGGAATAATAAAAGCTATGGTAAACTATTTTGTTCTTTGCAGAATTACAATGTTGCTTGGAACATTGAATGCTAATGATGCAAGTTATTTCAATAAAGGTATAAAATATTCTATCATAGTTCAGATGATGAACTGCAACTAGGATGATATTAATTCTCAAAAGGCATTAAAAGAGCCAAATCTAGTATTTTTAATAAAACACTGGAAATTATAAAGGAGTAAATGGAATTGCTCATTTATTGATAGTTCTTCTGCACTGTAAAAATAGCTCTCCAGTGTCCTGCAACAGGAAATCAATTCTGAATATTCCTATGGCACATTTTCATACAAGATGGAGAGAAAGATGAATATGGCTGACAGAAAAAATAAAATCAGAAACTCTTCTAGGAAGAAAAGCCAGTAGAATGATAAAATTGACAAGAAAAGTCAGAAGATATAAAAAAAATAACAAACAAAAACAAACTATATATAATAGCTTTGACAGCTAGGTATCCAATGTCCAGATGACTTAGCACAAGTTCAAAGACAATAATACCAATTTAAGGAGCTATATAAAATCTAGAATACTTGGACAAAGAGCTTCTTGGAATTCTAGGGAACATATAGTCACTTTCTGGTAAAACAATTTTGCTAAATCCATTCTTTAAATTATATTTTTTCCTATAATGTCCTATAAATATCCTCTACATGTGTTCATTTGACTTACCCCTGGCAAGAATTCTTGCATTTCTTTGAATTAATTACAGATTAAAGAGAAACAAATTCTTTGTAATTTACTTATTCTCAGGCAGCCAATGAGATACAGGTAGAATAAGCTCTCACTTCAAGCTTCTGCAAGTCAATGACTGTCAGAATTAAGTAAATCACAGCTGCAGTGACAGTATGTGTTTTTTTCCCCCTTACTGTTCTCCATTTTTGTTTCTCTCCTCTTGAGAAATGCCCTTTACCTTCTGAGTAGCTGGGATAAACATGGTAGTATTCCACTTATCCATCTGGTACTCAGATAGAACCCCATATTCCAACCATTTCGGAGCCCTTTCAAATGGAGTTATATTACAGCTTATGCTTGCAAGGTCCTGCTCCCTACTTGGACATGGGTTCATGGGCCATGCTTTGTGTATTCTTTCTGTTTAGAATACAAGTATTTGTGATAAAAATACCTATACTTCAAAAATGGGGCAAATTTGAAAATTTCTATAATCTTGGTGGGGTAGCTAAAGGAGCTCTTCAGTGAGTGAGCTACAGAAGGTTATCTCTTGTGAAATAACTAGTGAGGTCAGCGAGAACCAGTCCAGCCCCTATCTTGCCTGTATAGTGGAGCAGTATGAGAAAAAGACAACCAAGAAAGCTGAAGGAAAGAATACAGAAAAGAAGAAATACTATATGGAGTTTGTAGAAACAATCAGATTTGTGGGTGAGTGGGCTCAGGAAAGTAGTTTTAGTTTATTACTTTTCTCCTGTGGATGGGATGTTGTTCACATTGGCAGCTGCTAGGCTAGTACAATCCATTGACCTTTAGGGATGCAGAAAGAGTCATTTATTTCTACATGGTACACCTCTTCTTTCCTCATTTGAAGAGATTGATTTTCTTTCTTTCTTTCTTTCTTTCTTTCTTTCTTTCTTTCTTTCTCTCTCTCTCTCTCTCTCTCTCTCTCTCTCTCTTTCTTTCTTTCTTTCTTTCTTGCTTTCTTTCTTTCCTTTATGGGTCATGGGGCTTGAACTCTGGGCCTGGGTGCTATCACTATCCCTGAGCTCTTCAGCTCAAGGATACCACCCTATCCTGGGCCTGGACGTAGTACCTGAGCTCTTCAGCTCAAGATTACTGCCCTATCCCTGGAGCCACAGCCTCATTTCCCATTTTCTAGTGATTAATTGGTGATAAGAGTATCAAGGTCTTTAGTGGCTGGGCTGGCTTTGAACTGTGATCCTCAGATCTCAGCCTCCTGAGTAGCTAGGTGTGAGCTACCACACTGTCCCCAGCTCAAGAGACTGTTTTTCTTTGACAATGACTATTAACTTTTAGTACCCAAATAAATACCATGACAGTTTGCAAATGAAATGAAGAATAAAGCTGTTTAACTTTTGAGACTATAATCTCCTTTGAAGACTGATAAGTTACAGTTCTGGGGAAGGGGATGGAGGAATGTGAGTGTTGGTGCAGAAAAAGATGTGGCAGAATGATTTCACAAGGTGAGAAGCAAACAGAGGTGTGTATTTAATGACACTGTCTAATTGAGAGTTAATGCTGGTTGCTTTGGTCACATTCCTCAATTTGACTTTCACTTACTACAAGAATGCCTAAAAATGGCTATTTTGAAAGCACAAGAACTGCAGAATTTCCATGGAAACTTTGCAAGGAAAAAGAATTCTGTTCAGATCATCTCTGTAGAGTAGATGACACAGGCGACATACGCAAAGAGTATGAGATCTTGGATCAATGTTTCTCCCTACACCTTCTCTGGATCTCTAGAGAGATCAGGGCAAACTGCCACTTGCCTTCTTGGCCCCAGGGAACAAGAAGGTATTCAAAGTTTAACACAATCTCTGCTAATAACAGAGGTTCTGGACACATAAAAAGGTCTCAAGCAATTTTTGTCACCTTTCTTTATTAATTAGTTCTTCTACATAGTTTTTAAAAAGTTACAATTTTAAGAGGCTGGAGGTAAATTTCAATGTAGAAACTCTTCCTAGTATGTACAAGGCCCTGGATTATAACCCTTTTGCTGAAAACTAAGCTTTGTACTTGTAAAATAATATTTATTACGATTGGTCCTGACTGTAAGTTGAAAGTAACATTGAAGGGCCAGGAGTGGAATGCTTATCTAAGCATGCACGAAGCCCTGGGTTCAATTTCTTGGTACCACATACAGAAAACGCTAGAAGTGGCACTGTGGCTTAAGTAGTAGAGTGCTAGCCTTCAGCAAAAAGTATCCAAGGACAGTGCCCACGCCCTGAGTTCAAGCCCTAGGACTGGAACTTGTAAAACAGGAAAATATTTTTACAACAAACATCTATAAAAGTTTTAACTTCTTAGTATATTTTTTTCTAGTCTTTATTCTATCTACATGATCCAAATTGTGGTCATAATGGATGAGTTTTTATACAAAGGCACAAGTCTTTATATTATTACAATAATGATCTTTGGTTATGTGACTTATAATGATTGTGTAATATTTCACTATAAAGATGTACTATGATTTGTTTAACAAATTACCCTATGTGGAACTTTAGACGGTCCCTAATTATTCAAGACTATGATGAAAACTATGGTGAAATGACTGGGTAATTTCAATAAAAAAAAATCTCAAACTCCGAAGGTTGAAAAGAATCCACAGAGCAAGACTGATAGAATTTAAGGAGACGCTTTAATCTGCAGAAAAAAATAAGACTAAAGGTTATCTTTTTCATATCTTGCATTTCCTCCCTGATTAGAATAAACCTTTTGATATGGGAAGTGAGCAAACATAAAATTATGTACTTCAGCCTAGAAATTCATAGGAAGTATAGACTGAATCATTTATGAAGATGAACATTCAATTCCCACTGAGAAAGCTCCCATGAAGGGGGCTTTCATTGTATAAATATTATATCCTATGATAACATTTTATTACACATTGGTATTAATTTTGTAGAAACTCAGCAAATTATTGCAGAGGGGAACAAAGGAAAGAAGGAAGGAACAAGCTGTAATGAAGCAGGAAGGCTCTATAACCATACTTACCAGTAATACTCAAGCTAAGCAGTGTTTTCTCCCATTCACTCTAATTCAGAGTAAAGAGAAAAACAACCCTGGAAGTTCAGAATTCCTGAAAAGATTTATAGACTAGTAAACTTGACAACTAATCCAGTTTTAAGTAAAAAGCCAAAAGTTTGCCTATAGAGTCAAGAAGACACTACAGGTTAATAGATTCAGAATCAAAGAGGATTCATACTTAACCAAGTTTTCGAGGTGGCACATCTTGAGAGCTATTAAATAGGAGATGAAAAATCAAACCACAGGAGTGCTTTCATTGGAACCTTGAAGGCTGCTCACTTTTGTCTACCTAATAATGATTCTGTGTAGGTCCTGGGGAAAGCTCCTCTTGGAAATCGTTGTCAATAGAGTTAAAGTTAGAATTAAAGTGTAAATGAAAAGATATGGGCTATTCTCTCTTTTGGTTTTTTTCCTCATCTTCCTTTTTAAGGAAAGTATTAATGTCTGATTGTTTCATAATGCTGGCAACACTGATATTTATTCAGCTAAAATCTATCTCCCCATCAAGTCCCTGTGAAGAAGAAAAATAAGAGTAAAGTTAGGAAGAGCAGAGACAAGGAGACACAGAGGAAACATTATGGGTAGCAGTTAAGAAAGCTGTAGGTACAGGTTGAGCCAAAGATCTGAATTCCAAAATGCTCTGAAACTCCCAGATCCTCTATCATTTTGGATTTTGGATGTTGGAATTAGGGGAAGGAATATGAAACCTCAGCTGAACTCTGAAGAAGTTATAACTTTAGAAAAGTTACTTTCTGAATATTCATCATTTGAAATCTGTCTCATTGTTATCATGAAGATGACATGAGATGATGTATCTGACAAGCAGCAGTTCTTCAAAGGCATCTAATATATAGTGAATATGTAATAATAGACTAAGGAAATCACCCATGCTACTTCAGGCTTTCTTCTTCCTCTTCATTCCTCTTCTTTCCTCCTTTTCATTATTATTATCACTATCATATCATCATCATTATGATCCTCATGATCATCATCCATCAATACCAAATAAGAAAAAGGGGAAATGACAAAGAAAGGAATACTGGGATTACATAAGGGCGTTAGGGCACTAAATTTAAGCGTATCATTTTATAAATCCAGGAACCCAGGGCCAGAAACAGAAATGATTTGTGTGTGTGTGTGTGTGTGTGTGTGTGTGTGTGTGTGTGTGTGTGTGCGCGCATGTGTACAGTATCTGAGTAACAGGGCAACAGTATCTGTCTATACTAGAAACACAACCCCTCAGTTCCATGTCCAGAAGTTGGAAATGCATCTAGAGAGGATTCCTAGGCAAGGTCACCCTTTGGGGGTGATACTTTCAGACACAGACCTTGTCCATTGACCCTTTCATGCAGCTAGCACACCCACAGGTCTCACCCTGGGGGCATGGCTCCTGTTCATTCATGCTCTATTCCCTCATCCCTAAATCATAATTAAAAGGGAATCCACATGCCTTTGAGACCATCATTAAGAATCAAGGGGGCTACAAGCAAGCAGACAACTAGGCAGGAAACCCTGGATTACAGCTAATCCCCTGGTTTTGCAGACACTCATCAGTGAGTGGCTGTGGGTCCTGTGGAGAGGGAGCACAGCCAGCTTCAGGGAGCCTGCCCCGCCTTAATCTGCCTGGGAAACCCCAGTTTAGCAAACATTATCTTTTCATGTTTTTCTCTGATAGGCACTGCAACAAAGTGTCAGAAAAGCCAGAGATATGATAACAATTAGGTTTCTTTCTTTCTTTAACAGCTAGGTTTCTTAATGCATTTCCAATATTTAAAAAAATCAACTTAATTAAGTAGGTTACTTTTTTTTCTCCTGAGCAGCAATCAACCCCTTAATTAATACTCTATTAAAATAAATTCCCAGGGGAACACAGGCATGCACACAACAAATGAGTTCCTTTGCCAAGGGTGTCATGTAGGAGATGCTAAGTGGACATTTACTAAGTTACGGAGTGCCCCTACTTAATCAGATATGAAAAGCAGCTACTGGTTTGCTTATCTTCCTCTCTAGGGGGCACCTGGTCAAAATTCTTCAGGCCTGGTTTCTTACAGCAAATAGCAACCCAGGAAGAAGCCCTGTACAGCTGGAGAACCTGTACTTCTCTTGTTAATATCATCTATCTTGAGATGATGCTCACCCCTCTTCAGATTACCCAGCACCCTGATCCGTCTTTTATCCATCCTACAAGCAGCCTGCCAAGATCCAACAGCCTTGATGCTCTTACCTCTTTGGTGTGTGTGTGGAAGGAGACAGACATGTCCAGGAGAAGCTTCCGCTGCTCTACCCTGCGCACGAAGTCTTGGATGCGCACCTCCAGGTGTCGCGCTGCCTTGTAGATTTCCTCTGGGTCACATTCCCCGGTCTGAGCCAACTGCTCCGCTGCTTCTAGAAGCTTGTCTGCATTCGTGTATGTATTCTGCCAGCAACAACAGTGAGACAAAGTCAACTGGTAGTCAGAGACTGAGCTTCTCGTCTTCTCTCAGCCCACCCCAGGGCTCCCAAAGGAGCAGGAGCGGAGGGCGGAGGCACTCAGCCAACAGCTCCCTGATCTGGCACCAGGCACAGCTGGCACACTGCCTCTCAGCAGGCAAGCAGCCGGGCTGCTCCACACAGCCGGCACCAGCTAGGAACCTCCTGTTTCTGGGATTCCTCAGAAGTGCAACATCCCTGGAAGGAAGTGGGGCATCCTGCAAAAACCTCCACACCTCTCTCCACCCTCAAAGCCCCATCCTTGTCCTCCCATCTCCTGTGGCACTTGCCAGAGTTCTAAATAGCACATCCACAAAGATGATCTATGTTTCTAAGTGAGAACTCCACAAAAACACTAACTGGGAGGCTTGTTTTGCCATTCCACAAGTTCCCAGTAACTTTAGATGTTTATCTTTTAAAACTGCTATCACTTTCCAAAAGAAGGAAGCAGGCCACAGCCAGGGGTGAGGGAATGCAGGCCTTGCCCTGTTCCCCTTGATGGCTGGTTATTTGCAGGAAGCTGGGAGGATGGGAGTGTGACCATTTTGTTTGCCATAAACTACTTCACCTCTGCATGCACATGTGTGCACATCCACTCATACACACCCCTCCAACTACCTGTCTGCATACAACAACACCCCCAGAGCATTTAAAAAGCCACACAATTTGCAATTAGGATTTTTCAGTTTGTCTTTACAGTAGTCATTAATTATATGCCATGGATAAGTTTTCCTCAGCAGGATTCTCTTTAGAAAAAAGCAAAGAGAGAAAAAAGGAAAAAAGAAATAAGAAAGACAAGAAGGAAATCTAGTTTGACACCTGTAATCCTAGATACTCAGGCATATGAATCTAGAAGCAGAAGCCATGGGTGTCAAATACAAAATAAATATAGCACTGAAATAGGCTCATAGAAATGACTACAGAATGATTTAACTCACCAAAGACCTGGTTATTATCGAATGAATTATGTGTCTCCTTCCAAATTTGCATTAAAATCTCAGTATGTGGGCTTAGTAGGAAATAAAATCATTTCAGATATAATTAGTTACATTAAATCTGAGCCATATTAGGGAGGGTAAATTCCTGGTCCAATGGGACTAGTGTCCTTATAAAAAGAATGCCATATGAGGGGCTGGGAGTTTGGTCTAATGGTAGAGTGCTTGCCTAACATGCCCAAAGACTCAGATTCAATTCCTTGGTACCACATATGTAGAAAAAGCTGGAAGTGGTGCTGTGGCTCAAGTGGCAGAGTGCTAGTCTTGAGAAAGGACAAGGCTCAGGCCCTGAGCCTGGCACAAAAGAATGCCATATGAATACACAATACACACACACACACACACACACACGCACACACACGCACACACACAAACACTCACTCTTACACATAGACATAGTTATGTGAAGACCAGGCAGACCAAGGATATATCTTCAGAAAAGTGAGGGTAAATTATACTAAGGCACCAAAAAATCAGATCAAATGAAGAGAAAAAGAAAAGGAAATCTTAAAAGCAGCCAGAGGAAAAGATACGTTTTATACAGGGAAACAGAGGCTAGGAGGACAGCAGATTCTTTATTAGACAAAAGCACAAGCAAAACTAATGGAACAACATCTTTAAAATACTGAAAAAAAACTCTCTGAAACAGGGCCAGGAGTGTGGTCTAGCAAGCGTGAAGTCCTGGATTTGATCCCATGGTACCCCATACACAGAAAAAGCCGAAGTGGTGTGGTAGTTCAAGTGGTAGAACACTAGCCTTGGAAAAGCTCAAGAACAGTACTCAGGCCCTAAGTTTAACCCCAGGACTGGCAAAAATAAAAATATCTGAAACAAAATTGCTAGGCTTAGCACAAATACCTTCCAAAAAACAGATGTTAAGCAAAGACTTTTTCAGATATACAAAACTGGAAAAAGAAAAACTTCATTAGCAGACTTGCATGAATAAAAATATTAAAGGAAGTTCTACAGGAAGAAAGCAAACAATACAACATGGAAACTGAGATCCATATATAGGAATAAAAAGCACTAGTGGTGTTAACTATGATGATAAATACATGTTTGTTTTTTTTCTTATTTTAATCTCTTTAAAGACAATCAGGTGTTTAAACAAAAACAGTACGGGGTGTGTGGGTTATAGCACATATATAAATACAATACAAGGTTCTTAAAGGTAAAAGTAGAAGTATAATGCTATAAAGTTCTTTTTTTCATATATTTTTATTGTAATTAATAGAAGGGTTACATGATATTTGCCAGATAGATGGTGCATTAATTCCCATACATTGATACCCTTTCTCATGTCTTGGTCCCCATTTCCCTCCCCCCCACCCCCACCCCTCATCTTGTTTTCCCCCGTTCCCTATCCAATTTCAAATAACCAAATACAAATATATCTGATATATCAGGTAACAAAGTGAGATACTGTAACAATATGAGATGCAAAATAGTATCTGCTACAGATTACTATAATAAATTAACATACCATAAAACCTAATGCTACCATTATAGTAAACAATGGAGTTATGGTTGAGATAACATGGAATCATAAAAATTCGATTATCTGGAAAAATAAAGAAAGAAGCAACAGCAACAAAAATAAATGAAATGATGAACAGATGAAATAAACAGAAAAAATCAAAACCTAAACAATATAAATGGATCTACAAATTCTAAAACAGAAAGCAGAGACTGTCAAATTGTATAAAAAATGAAGCCCCAACCATACATGTCTATGAGAATATTCTTTAAATATAAGGAAAGAAGCAGATGTAAAGGACAAGGATAGATATAGTATCATAACATCAAAAGAAAGTTGATGTCTATATCAATGTAAGACGTAATATATTTGGGAACAAATAATTCTACCAGAGGAGGAGACAAATATCATTTTGTAATAATCAAGGGATTCATGTTTTTGTGACTAAAAGCCAAGTTTCAAGGTATGTATAGCAAAAAATCAAGCAAGCTTGGACAAATGACAAATTTACAAGCTTGTAAATGACAAATTTACGATTATGCCCCCTTTCAATAATTTATAGAGACAGTGGATAGGAAATTAGTAAGGATGCATGCAGACTTGGGTACACCCAACCAGCTCTACCTAAATGGCATTTACAGAAAACTCTACCCAACAACAGGAGAATACAATTTTCCCCAACACAGCATACTTAAGATAAAATGTATTCCAGGGCATAACTGGTCCAAATTCAAAGATATGCAAGTAAAAAAAAGTTGTTCTGACTATAATGAATATAGAATTCAACAATAGAAACATCTGTGGGTCCTCAAACTATCATAAACTATGTCCATTTCTAAATAACCCACAGATCAAAAGTTAAGTCCTGGATTATGCTCTCTATCTATATTATCTTTCAGTTTTGGAATCAGTTATAGGTTAGGTATTATTGATCTCAGCCTACAAATAAAAATACTAAGGCTGAGAGTAGTGAAGTAATCTAGTTGGAGAACATTATATAAATAGAAAATAGTAAACTACATCTAACTATAAACTTCCAAGCACTTCCCTGAACCACATTCTCCAAAGTCTCCATATCATCAGCTTATCCATTACTTTATATTTTACTTATCCTTTTGTCTTTGAATTTTCAATCATGATACTTTAATTGTCTACTCACAGCTTTGAAACATACTACCTTATGTATACAACTTGCCTTCCAGAGAGAACTGAATCTTCTCATAGGAAGACTTCTATCTTAGTCATTGCTGTCAATCTCAACGCTCATCAGTGCTCCCTCTGGGCATTGTGCTCTCCCTTCAGTGCTCAGTCAAACCAAACACTGTGTAGTCCAGCAGTGTGACAGGAGTAAGTCTTGGAAATGGATGTTTCCCTCATCTCCTAACATAGGCAGTCCTCAGTAAGAATAAAGTGAGTCAGAAGTTCCTTTATAAGCCACACTTTTTCAGTCCTATTTAACACACTGTAGTTGGGAGTTAGGATAAAAAAAATTAAATCGCTTGAATACATAAATGTTCAAAATAAGAGTATTGATACAGTATATCATGTACAATCAATGAGGGTGATACAGAAAAATGATGCTCAGTTTTTATCCCAGAGCACAAAGAACACAGTTCTCTACTCAGTGGCTTTTGCTGACTTGGGAAGTAAGGGTGCAGGAACAGACTAATAACCATAGCTTAGGTATCTATGGTGGGAAGCATTAGAAAGGAAATCAGAAAACTGACCCATCAGATTCCATCTACTGGATGGACCACATCTTCCTGCATGCCTGGATAATGAAACAAAGAAGAGCTGCTTCCATTAGGGCAATTTATATATCCAAATAAGGCATATCAAATTAGGAGTCCTGGTCGGGGGCTCTTTTACTTAGAGAGTACCCATATGAGTCTTCAGTTATGATTGGGATTGATACCAAAAATAACTACTGTGATACCAGTGCCTCCCAACACGAATTGTCTGGGTGCTCTGGGAACTGAAACACCAATTTTATCATATTTACATATGTAATCATCACCCTACACATCCTCATACACATCTCTACTTGCTAGAGAGTGTTTTTTTTCTTTATATATAAAATACTTCAGCACCTTTTCCTATGAATAGTATATTTTCAGAACTTCACAGGTTTTATTTATGGTGCTGAAGATTGAACCCAAGATATTTTGCAAGTTAGGCAGGCCACTGAGACCAGCTCAGTAGAATCTACCCCGTATTTTTTAAAAGTTTTCTTTTCCTACAATTGAACTTAAGTCTGTTTTTGCTGCTACCACTGAATAGCTGACACCCAGTAGTTTATAACAAACAGAAATGTACTGGCTTACAGTTGTGGAGGGTGGGAAGTCCACCCTGAGAGGCTGGACCTGGTGAGGATCATCATGCTCTAGCATCCCGTGGTTGAAGGT
Source organism: Megascapheus bottae (assembly GCF_031878675.1). NCBI lineage: Eukaryota > Metazoa > Chordata > Mammalia > Rodentia > Geomyidae > Megascapheus > Megascapheus bottae. The sequence goes on from NC_143509.1 coordinate 55,828,653, forward strand.
AGAAAGGCAAGAGAAAGCTAAAGTCATCTTGAATAATGGCACCAATCTCACTTATAAGGTAGATCCCTTGGACGTACTACCAGTAAGTATCCTACCTCCTAATACTGTTAAAAAGTCATTGAACTTCAACATGAATTTTGGAGGGAACAAACATTTAAACCATAACACTAACTTTATAGGTTTAAGAATGTACGTAGGTTGGGGAATGGTAGCTCATACCCATAAGCCTAATTACTTGGGAAACAGAGATTAGGAGGATCCTCACCTCAACTAATAAGCTGAACGTTGTGGTATATACATCTGTCATTACAACTGTATGGAAAGCAATAGATAGGAAGAGTGCGGTCCAAGACTAGAGGGACAGAAGGGAGAGATTGTATTTGAGAAAAATAACCAAAGCCAAAAAGGGAAGATCCGTGGCTCAAGTGGTGGGGCACCTGCCATAAAGCAAGAGACTTTGAGTTCACATTCCAGTACTGCCTTGAGCCAAATAAAATCAAAACAAAACCATATCTAGACACCCCAAATTCTGAGGAAATAATAGCTGGAATTCTGTGGTAGAATATCTCTGTTTTGCCTATATCTTTTCTCTCCTTTCTTTCTAATCTTCATTGACCCTCTTCATTTATATATCCCTTAAAGGAACTTTAAAGTGTGTTATTATTTGCAGACTGGAAACTGACAGCCACTCTCAAGCAAGGAAGCAGAAAAAAAAGAAGAAAGAAAAAGAAAATTAACTGTTATCAAGTAATAAATTACCCATTTGCTATAACAATGAGTTGCTTTGATTCCAAACCAAAGGGCATGCCCATTCTTCAAGGATTTCAGTACTGGTTATCAGGTGTAATTAGACAGGAGATACCAGGTCCATCCGGTAAGAAGAGACTACGCAAGAGTCCAGAAAATAAAGCCACCCTAATGGGAAGTACTTTCCCTGGAATTGCCCCACCTTCCCTGCAGGAACTGAAGAGAGCAGCAGAAGGCAGTGTTTGCTATAAGACAGGCCTGAAAGAATCTGGGTTGTCACTGAGACTAGAACACAAATAAGACAGTGAAGACAGGAAGGAGACTAAAAAGGCCAGAGGTTGGCCCAGAGCTACTGCAGGGGACAAGAGAGAGCAAAGAGAGCTAAGCAATTAGGAAGAAGGTAGACAGAAATATTCAGAAGTAGCCCTGACTCTGTATAAATTTCTTCTTGGATGGAATTCTTTTTTTTTGTAATTGTTATTACAAAGGTGATATACAGAGGAATTACAGTTATATAAGTCAAGTAATAAATACACTTCTTTTTGAACAGTGTCACCACTTGCATTGCTTTCTCTGTTTTTTCCTCACAAACCCTCTCCTCCACAAGTAGTTTTGTTCATTTTCAATATGGTGTCTAGTGAGTATCATAGCTTCATCCGTTTACTCTTCATCCCACCATTTCTTGTGTTCTACTTTATCCTTCCCAAAACAGATAGAATTACAGGCAAAGCAAAAGACACAGAAAACAAGTCTTAAAGGCAGAGAAGCAAACAATGGATGAGACAGCATCTCCACATTATAGAATACAGCCAACTGCTGCAAGGTTTGGTAATTCAAGAGTTAATGGGGGGAAATGTACCCAAAGCAATGTTCTAGCTCAAAAAGATGTAACTTCCCAGTGTTGCTGTTTTTCCTGTTTTCTATATTCTAAGTTTGGCTGCCCGTGGGAGGCAGTGGGGGTGAGAGGGAGAAGGCAGGAGAGACAAGATAGTTGGCTTGAAAATATTGCTGAGAATTTAGGAGCTTATGGATTTATATTTTTATGTATATATTTTATGTATTTATATTTTTTCTCCTGCTTCATCTCTAAAGGGGCAGAGAGAAAAAGGCTACACCTAGCCCAGGAAAATGTGGAAAATTATCTAATAAGGATCAAAGCAGATGATTTGGCCCATGCCTCCGCTTCCATCCCAATTTGCACAGCGTTCCTTTAGATCCTTCTATCCTGTTTTGGGTCACACAAAGCCTTGTGGATCAGGGCTGACCCTATCCTATGTGTTGGGTCTCCACAGTCTCTGACCTCAGGGTCACTAATGTTCTTCATGATGCTGCTTCTGTCCACCTTCTACTTTCCTGGACTCTGAACTTTCCCATTTCTATCTATCCTAGGTCATTTGTGCTGCTCAGACAAGATACCTTAGACTAGATGCCAATAAATAACAGAGGTACGTATTCCACAATCCTAGAGGCTGACAAGTCTAGGACTGAGGCACTAGCAGATTTATATTTGGTATCTGATAAGGGCCCACTTCTGGGTTCCTAGATGGCACCTTCTAAAATAACAGAAAGGGCCAGGAGTTTGGCCTAGTGGTAAAAATGCTTGTCTAGCATGTACAAAGACCTGGGTTTGGTTCCTTGGTACCACATACAAAGAAAAATCCAGAAGTGGTGCTATGGCTCAAGTGGTAGAGCTCTAGCCTTGAGAGAGCCCAAGGACAATGCTCAGGCCCTGAGTTCAAGCCCCAGGACTGGCAAAAAATTTAATAAAATAGCAGAAGGGTCCCTAAACTTATTCATGGGTCCTGATCACCTTCCAAAGGCCCTCACTTCCTAGAGCAACTACACTAAAATTGAATTTCAATCTGTAAATTTGAAGGAGAAATGAGAGGGGGGGAAGGGAGAGGGACAGGGACAGGGACAGGGAGAGAGAGAATGTGTGTGCACACTGGTCCTGGGGCTTGAATTGTGGGTCTGGGCACTGTCCCTGAGCTCCTTTTGCTCAAGGCTAGAACTCTACCACTTGAGCCAGAGCACCACTCCCAGCTCTTTCTGTGATTAATTGGAGACAAGACTCTCACAGTTTCAAAATATGTTTGTTTGCTTTTTGGCAAGATGTTTATTTGAAATAGGATAGGGAAGGGGGGAAAAGAAGATGAGTGGAGGGTGTGGGGGAGGGAAATGGGGACAAAAACATGAGAAGAAAGATGTTTATTTAAAATAGGATAGGGAAGGGAGGGAAAGAAGGGGAGGGGTGGGGGAGGGAAATGGGGACAAAAACATGAGAAGGAGTAGCAATGATTGTTAAGTACTGCACCCATAATCTGGTAAATATAATGTAACCCTTCTATTAATTACAATAAAAATAGAATAAAAAATACTCTCACAGACTTTGCTGCCTGGTCTGGTTTCCAACCTTGATCCTCATACCTCAGACTCCTGTATAGCTAGGAATACAGGTGTGAGCCACTAGCACCTAGTGTACCAGTCTTTTATTTTAGTGAGCCTCCCTGGGCTTGATCCTTGGATTACACAGGACATTTTCTCAACAATACTGGCTGCATTTTGCAATGGCTACTTCTCTGCATTGGGGACTCTTACAGGTTTCATTCTGTCCTCTTGAAAGTAAAGTTGATGCTCTAATAACTGGATATCTAAGATTATAAGTAAATGAGACCATAAGCCTTTTGAAAACAATGTTAATGTGTATGCAACTAGTTCAGATGAGATCATACTGGAACAGAGTATATCAAAATGTGATATAACTAATGTTTATGTAAAAAGGTGGCCATGTGAGGCTGCAGACACAAGAACAGCACCATGTGGCATAAGGGCCAAGACTGGCAGAGTGCTGCTGTATTAGGCAAGCATAAACTGCCAGCCAACAGACAAAAGTTAGCACAGCATCCAGAATAGATTTTTCTTTATAGCCTTCAGAAGGAACCAGCCCTAAGCTGGGCAATGCTGCATATGCCTTCCAGCCTAATTACCTGGGATACTGAGGCTAGAGGATCTCAAGTTCAAGGCTGGCCTAAAATAATGAAAAGAAAGAGAAAAGAAAGAAACTACCCCTGCTAACATTTGATACTGAAAGTCTAGCATCCAAAACAATGCAACAAAATGCATTCTTGCCGTTTTAACCTTTCCACTGTGGCACTAGATCAGAGCAGTACTGGGAAACAAAGGTAAGGGCTGTCCTGTACATAGTACCATGTTTTGAAAGCATCCCTGGACCCTATGCAGAGGTTATCAGCCAGATGTTATCACCCTACAGGTCCTCTACTACTGACTAATGTCCTGGTAGGGGAGGGGACAAGATTGCCTTCTAAGTGAGACAGAATATGTTAAAATGGACTAAGACCATAAGACCACAAAGGATGCCTGGTTAAAGTACTATAGAATTCCTTCAGGTTACAGTGTTTTTGTTTTTGTTTTTGTCTAGTAATCTTTCCAATAGATGGAATCTTAAGGCATTGCTTAATACCATGGTTTCCAAAGAACACAAGAGAGTAGTACTTGGTGGTAGAGATGAAAGAAAAATGTAGTCTCTATTTCAGGTTACTTAAATCAGGATAGCATGAGGAACAGGGTGAGAGTATCTGGTAGCCACATGGCTCAAAACCTCCCCCAAGTGACTGTAATTAACAGCTAATTCCACACTGAAACCACTCACCTAAGGCCAGAGCTCAATCTGGGCTAAAATTCAGAGATGACCAACCACAGTGGTCATTGCAAGTAATCCCAGGTACTCAAGAAAGTCTGAAACATGGGAAAGGATAACAGTGTTCAAGAAATAATGTGCTTGCTACCTTATGAATGTAACTGTTACCCTTTATACATCATCCTGACAATTAAATTGGAAAAAAATAGTGTAGGGCAGGAGGATCATACATTCTAAGGTGGTCTAAAAATAAAAACTAAAACAGAACAATATCAACAAAACTCAAGTGAGCATAATCTAGTCTTCTACCTTTAAATAGCTATAGTCTTTGAATGATATTGGTACTGTAAACCAATAAAAACCTCTGTGGAAGTAAGATTTGATAAATTTAATATTTTGCTTATTAAATCAAACATGCTAACTGTGGTTTATAAAATTAATGTCTACAAATGGCCAAAATATTCAATAACAAATAGGGCATCCCATTGTGTCACCTCCACATGCTAGAGTATCATGTAGTCCGTAATCACGTTTTTGAAGAATACTTAATGACTTGAGGAAATGTCCTCAATGTAATATTAATGAGAAAATCAAGACAAAGTAAATTATAGTTCTGATTTTTATGATCTATTTATAGGCTGCTATCGATAATGAAAGCTGTCGTTTGAGATTATGTTATTATATGTGTTGGGCCATGCTGTAATGGCACACTACAGGTAAGAAAACTGAGGTTTAGGAAAAGCCAAGAACTGGAGTAATCTCTTGTATCAGCTGATCTGGAATTCATATGTTGATCCCAATCAAGACATCCTTATGCTGTGCTCAATGGAAATTTATTGATCAAACAGTGGTTAGATTTAGTTGGCTAAAGTATACTATATCCAGAAATGAAACTCCATGGAATAAATCTTTCAAACAGATTTAGAAATACCAAGAAGCTGAAATGAAATTGAAGGCTAGGGAAGTAGTAGGAAGGAGGAATGAAAATGGGAACCGAGGACACATACAGCTTTCACTCAATGCATATGTGATAAAGAAAGTAGGAAATGTAAAATGATTCTGGGGGGAGGTAATAGACAGCAAGGGGGAAAATGATGAAAGGGGAAACCTCAATCAAGAAGCACTGGATATTTAGATGGAGATATAAATGGTAATACCCTTGTACAACCTATTGAAGTCAAGAAAATAAAAAACTAAAAGAATAGTGAGTATGAGTAGTACTAGAGATTTTTCCCACAATTTTTTCATATGTATTGTGCAGTGAATATGTATTAATTTTATTATTAGAAAACAAGGAGAAAAGTCACTCAAATATATGCAGGTTGACCCTTAAGAAATCATTCTAAAAAACTTTACAAGAAGGAATAGGAGATACACTAGGCCTCCTTGGCACAGGTCGAAACTTTCTTAATAAGGACCAAGAATCACAACAAATCAGAGAAAGGCTGGATAAGTGGGACTGCATTAAACTGCAGAACTTTTGTATGGCAAAAGATATAGCTAGTAAATTAATTAGGAAGCCTACAGATTGGGAGAAGATCTTCACCAACCAAACAACGGACAAAGGCCTCATATCTAAAATATATCAACAACTCAAAAAATTGAATCACTCCAAAACTAATCTCCAAAGTAACAACCATCCCATTAAAAAATGGGCCAAAGACTTAAAGAGAGTCTTCTCTGAAGAAGAAACAAAAATGGCCTATAGACACATGAAGAAATGCTCAACATCTCTGGTCATAAAAGAAATGCAAATCAAAACAACTCTAAGATTCCACCTCACTCCAGTTAGAATGGCCAGGATCAAGAAAACTAATAACAACAGATGCTGGAGGGGATGTGGCCAGGAGGGATCACTACTACACTGTTGGTAGGAGTGCAAACTCATTCAACCATTATGGAAAGCAGTATGGCAGTGCCTCAAAAGGCTAAACATAGAACTCTCCTATGACCCAGCAATTCCACTACTTGGCATTTACCCAACCATCCAGAAACTAGGGCATACTAAATCCACTAGCACATCAATGTTCATTGCAGCATTATTCACCATAGCAAACATATGGAACCAACCTAGATATCCCTCAGTGGTTGAATGGATCCACAAGATGTGGTATTTGTACACAATGGAATTATATGCTGCTGTCAGAAAAAAATGACATCGCCCAATTTGTTAGGAAATGGAACGACTTAGAAAAAATCATATTAAGCAAAGTAAGCCAGACTCAAAGGAACTTAGGCTCAATGATTTCCCTCATTCATCATAACCAGTAGAAACCTTGGTATGACATATGTATGCAAAAAGAAATCAGATTCAAAGTAAGCACCTATGATTATCCTAGAAATTCTTCTCTTCGGCACAACTGCAGCAGCATATACTTATGGCATCAAGGCGTCTTTCAGCAGCCACAAGTCAGAGTCATTAAACTTGAAAATACTTAGGAATGAGCCAGATTCTTGGCCTAGGGCCTCTGTCTGAAATGGGGCTATAAGTTTTAGTTGAAAGGCTTCCCCATCACCATCAGACACACAACAAAGCCTTATCACCCATGTAACAGAGCTGATGTGACAGGGTAGAGTGACAGGCAGGAGGCCAGAGTGTGGTATTTCCAGGGACAGAGCTAGAAAGCTCATGTGGACTGAAACGTTTAAACTCTGGAAAATGAATCAGCAAGCTCAAGTGAGTGAAACTGATGGAGTGATACAAAAGTGAAAGGGAAAAGAGGAGAAAGGGGTTGTTCTGTGCCTGGGGTCTTGTCTGGTTTTAGAAAGCCTCTAGTGCCTTTAGGGGAAAGGATGAGGCCAATGGGAGGGGGGAGACAGAAGAAAAGAAGGGTGGGAGAATATAGTCATTATAGTCAATGCATATAAGTGTGTGTGTGTGTGTGTGTGTGTGTGTGTGTGTGTGTGTGGAATTAGGTAACTTGAAGCGATGGGTGGAGGGATGGGAAGAATGATGAAAGGGGTGACATTAAGATGTATTTGACTCATAAACTGACATGTTGAATTGAAACTCTTGTATAACTACTTAAAGATAATATTAATACTACTACTACTAAGAAGAAGCAGACGCAGAAGCAGAAGAAGCAGAAAGAAGAAAGCAGCTCTTCCATATCTTACCCTTACTGGCAGTACTGAGAATATGGCTGTGGAAGATAGGACTGCTCTGGTGAGTGTAGACCCTGCTCAGGGCCCTCTGAATACAGACCAGCCCTGGAGTCACACTGCAAGTGTTGGGAGAAATTACTAGTAAAAGGGACAGAAATACCTTAGCCTCCAGTAAAGGCCCTGCTGGGGTCTTTTTTTTTTAAAAAATTGTTGTTGTTAAGTTAATGTACAGAGGGGTTATAGTTCTGTAGTCAGGTAATGAATACATTTATTTTTGAACAGTGTGACTTTTACCCATGTTTTCTCCCACTTTTTCCCTCCCATGTCTTTACTCACTTTAATAGTAAATCAGGAATTCCTGAACCCTAAGGTATCAAAATGAGAGTGACTTATATTCAGAACATTCTGTGTGTAAGGCATGGGGAGTATAAAATGTATTCTAGATTAGTATTTTATTATTGTTATTATTATTTTGTTGTTGGTCATGGGGCTTGAACTCTGGGCCTGGCACTGTCCCTTTGCTCTTCAGCTCAAGGCTACCTCCCTACTCCTGGAGCCACAGCACCACTTCCTGTTTTCTAGTGGTTAATTGGAGATAAGAGTCTCTCAGTGCCTGGGCTGGCTTTGAACCTCGATCCTCACATCTCAACCTGAGCAGATAGGATTACAGGCGCAAGCCACCATGCCTGGCTTAGAATTTCTTTATTTACCACCAATAAAAATGAAATGTGAAGTTCTAGCAGGCAGATTTTAGACTTTAGTATTGGTTTTCCATAGAATTAAATTATGTGAAACAGGTCATTTTCTAAAAATATGCATGCAAGGAGGCATGATACTATTAGAAATCAGTAATATAATATCACAGGTATACTAGGTAAAGGAACTACCAGGGTGGAATGAAGAAGCATGAAGATGTTTTCAGAAGGAAGCAGTTCTTTTGCACCAACTTTAAAGTTTACAATGTGGAACTGAAGGTAATAATATGCCTAGGAAAGGGGTGGCATAGCAAAGGTTCAGACTGAGATCAGGAAGAGGCCTTGGTGAAAGATTAAGAGAGACAAAAGTACTGAAGTCTTCTCCCAGCCAGAGCTAAAAGCATGCTGTAGATTGGGTTATCTCATCAGAGAAGCCCAATTTGAGGAGCCAGAAAGCTCACTTCAAGTGCTCAAGGGCCAGCCCTAAACAGTGGCTGGCTGGTGTGAAAGATCTGCTGAGGGCGGGGCGGGGGGGGGGGAGGCTGGGAAGACTGTGCATAAGAGAAGCAGAGAAGAGACACACAGACAGAAAATGAGACAGGGTCATCTAGACTAAGTGATATTGTTCACATCTGTAATCCTAGCACATGTAATGCAGAGGCCGAAGGTTGTGAGTTTGAAGCTATCTAGCTATGTGGCAAATTCCAAGTTAGCTTGGGCTTCACAATAAAACTCTCAAAGAAGAAACAAACAAGCAAAAACCTAACCAGGAAGAATAGGATGATCTGTACACTCTTCTAAAGCAGGACCTCATCAAGAGATTTTAGTGTGAAGAAACAACATATGGCTTTTAAGAGCTGTTCATCAGAGACCATTGACAGACAGCAACAATGTGTAGGTCCTCTGAGAGCGCAGTCCCCATTTTCAAAAACGGAACAACATATTCTTCTTAGTTCCTTTCCCATAGACACTATAAAAGGATACCCAATTATGGGAGCATTTCCTCAGTGCAGAGAAGCCAGGAAGATCAAAGTCTGACCACACAGGCCCTTTAGGGGAAGGTCAGAATTTGAACAATAGGAGATACGAACATGTAGCAGAAAAGGATCATAGGATTCAGGTTCATATCCTATCATGCACCTCATTATCTGAGCTCTTGAGTGTTCCTGATTGTCACAGCTATCTTCTATGACCATAGGCAGTCATCTATAATCTTTACAGTCATGAAATCCTAAGGCAGAAACCATTAGCAGGCCCATACAAACATACCCTCAGTACCAGGTTAGCAAAGTTAAACAGTGGATGGGAAGGTGACACAATGGCTTAAAGTTAGGTAGATAGAAGGCAGAATTTAGCAGAGCATGAATGACTTTACAGAATCCAACAGGGTAGATGCCAGAGCTACTGTAGCCTCCAGGGCTGCCATGCAGAGGTAGGTGTGGGCTGGGATCAACCCTGCTTGTTGTTGAGCAGTGGAAAGGTAATCTTGTACCCTTTAAGCAGAGTGTATGGAATACAAAGCATTGTGTTGTTTCCATTTGCAAGGATCTGAAGTCATATAAACATCAGAGCAAGGGAGTCAGTCCCTCACTCATCCTGCTATTCCCTTCAACTTTAGAATGGAGAAGAATCCCAGATAATCTGGTTACCCTGGAAATCTAGTTCTCAAACAACAAAGAAGCCCAGGGCATCAAGAGTTCAGTTAAACTCAAGAGACTGTTCAGCACATTCTCTCTCTTATGAAACTCTTGATTTGGGACAATATCATTAATCTCCTGTATATCTTCAGTTTCCTTTTCTGAGTGTGTTCCAGACATGAGCTCATCCACTGTCACCATATCTCCTGAATAATAATGATGATAATTTACATTTACTCTGTGATCACACTTAAAGTGCTGCCAAGTATGTTATTTAACATAGTGCCTACTTCAAATATGATGAAATAGATATTCCCATTTTGTAGATGCAGAAACTGATAAGATTATGTAACCTGTACATATAGGTGAGGTAGTTTGGCTTTCCACTCAGATGCTCCATTTCTGTGTCCATCCCACTAAATCTCATTCCTCCCACAGGGAAAAAAGCAGGAAGATTGCATTCACTGTTCAGTAAATGGGCACAAGTGTCACTAATAGTTCAAATTCAAGGCACAGAGTGAAAAAATAATGGAGAATGCAGAAACAGTCCTGGGTTCTAGTCATCTAGTATCACATAATGGATTTTCTGAAGCCATGGTAGAATATAATTTGTTAAACCAAATCCTCCAAATTTGGATCTTCCTAACTTTATAAACTTATATAACTTCCATTATAGTAGCAGTTACAGAAGATGGATTAGACCCGGAGTGTGAGTCTTAACTCTTAAATTGGTTAGATTAGGAAGTGTCTAAGCCAGGTATCAGTGGCTCTCACCTTTAATCCTAGCTACTCAGGAGACTGAAACCTGAGGATTGTAGTGTGAAGCCAGCCTGGGCCATGAAGTCTGTAGGACTCTTATCTCCACTTAAACAAAACAAAACAAACCACAAAAATGGAAAAAAGTAGGAAGTAGAGCTATGGCTCAAGTGGTAGAGTGCTAGTCTTAAGCACAAAAGGTCAGGGACAGAGCTTAGACCCAGAGTTCAAATCCCACACCAAGAAAAAAAGAAATGTCAAGATTAGTAAAGCATACCTTTCTGGGTGTGCCTGTGAAGGGTTTTCCAGAGAGGATAAACTAAGGGGAAAGGCCCGTGTTGGATGAGGATGGCACCATCTTGTAGGCTGGGAGCCCAGATATAAGAAAGGGGAACAGGCATTCTCTTCTTCTCTCCCTCTTCCTCTCTATCTTCTCTCACTCTCCATCTCCATGTCTGTCTCTCTGCCTGTCTGTCTCTCTGAAACTATCTCTGTTTCCTGACTGCCATAGGCATCTACCTTTCATCATCTGTCCCCTCACTGCCATGATGCTGGGATTTACCACCACCCAGAAACAACGGAGCCAGTTGACAATGCATTGAAACCTTTGAAACTACAAACCAAAATAGTATTAAAGTTGCATTTTGACCCAACCACAAAAGTCTGGTTAGCATTCAAGGTGTACATCCAACGAACCTACCCCTCTTCAGTTATATACTTTAAGCAAATGAGACTGACTTTAGGAACCCTAAGATACTGAAGACGCCATAACGTCAGGCATTGTCAGAGTTTAAACTTTGTGAAGAAGAAAAAGAAAATGGAACACATCTGTCACATGGGTTTAAAGTTCCTTTTTAGACTCTCCCACTGCCTCGTTCCTTCAATGATATTTTCAAATTCTTGCATGTGGTGGACCAAAGTCCACCAGAACTATTTCAATCCATAGCTGGCATTGTTGAGGCTCAGATGTATTGTACAAAATAGCAACAGTGTGAAAAACCCTGGAACTATATAATTAGAGCTGAAGTTACCCATTTTTTGTGCAGTGCCTCCTGGACTAAAGAAGAACAGCTGTGCCAGTCTCTACTTAAATCCAGAGAGAAGTGACTTGGCTTAGCAGGGTATTTGTCTGTATATCCTAAGACAAATACAGACACCAATTCCAATGTGGCTGAGACATTCCCAGGTGCCATAGGAGGCCATAGAACTCAGCTCCATTATACAAACCTGTCTTTCTTTCCAGGTGAAAAAACTCAAATTAGTTCCTGTCCCTAGAACTTGGCAGTGGGTCTTTCTCCTGTTTAAAATTTATTCCAAATGAAATTGGCTCATAAAATACCTCCATTGCTCATTGGCAAAGGAAAAGACACAGATCTGTGTGGTGGGTTGTTCTGGTTATGATATATTTTTTTCTTTTTTCAGGAGGTTTACATAACATGCTTCCTTGGGACTTTGGTGCTGCTTCCTTGTAACTCATTACCTATCCTAGGTGCCACATCCACCCACAAGTTCTCAAAAGTCCTCACTCTTCAGCTCAGAAACTTCTGATTTACTTACATCACCCTTAATGCCAAGGCAAATGCCACAGGGAAGTCTTGAGAGTCCTGGAAGACATCATTCTAGAGTGAATTAAATCACACCAGAGGCAGAGTGAAGGGCTGTATCCTGATCCACAACTACAGCCTCTATTTCAGGCTTTCTTGAAATCCTTCATGGAGAAGATAGGACAGAAAGATGGGAGAAGGCAGAAGTGGCAGAAGAATTAGGGAGGAAGAAAAGGAGGATGCATGGGTGAGAATTAGGAAGGAGGAGGAAAAAGAGAAAGACTATGACAATGACTAGGAAAAGGAAAGAAGTTGTAAATGTTGTTTTGTTTTCTTTTTAATTTTTTATTATTATTACATAGGGTATACAGTTGCATAAACCAGGTAAAAGTACATTTCTTTTTGGACAATGTCACCCCTTCCCTCGATCAAATGTTATCTTATTAAAGCCCACCTCATTCCAGCCAGGTTTATGAGCTCAGAGAGCTGTCATAGCCCTCTAATATATGCACTCTTGTAGTAAGGAGCTGGAAGGGCTTGGGAAGAAGTGTACAGATTGCCATTGTCTGAAATAATATCTCTCTTGAGAAGAGTCTGGATGTTTGTTTCAAACCCAACTCTATTTTTGATGGTTTAAACACTTAGAATTGTATCAGTCATACCCTATAAAATTGCTAGAATCTGGGAATGAACAAGAAGACTTAATACTAAAGACTATTTTAGAAAGGAAAATAACATTGTGTGTACTTAGTACCATGGATATGTCATCATATGAGAAAAGCTAGCTATCAAATGTACTCATATACACAAAACTATCTGGGAAAACAAACATGAAGTATTAGCAACGGTTAGTCTCAGACAACTGAGTGGGTAGATTATTTTTGTTTGTATTTTCTATATTGAAAATGTGTAGCTTTGCAATTAAAAATAAAAATAACATAGTGTTAAATTCCTTTAAAAATAATCAAAAAGAAGGGTTGAATAAGCCCAATTTTTGTTATTCTGAATGGCTATGTGCTAATGCATGGGTTTGGGTTCTGTCTGCCTGCCATCAAATGTTGTTTCTTCCTTTCTAGGCCTGAACCATCATCTGAACAAATGAGGAAAAAATAGTGAAACTAACTAAATAGATGTTTCAAGGACTGAGTGAGAACTTCACAAATGTATGTTTTCAATAATTGGCAGTTTTTCTTTTTTTTGTGTTTGTCTTTGCAACCCAGGTTTAAAATCTGAAAATGCTTTCCAAAACTTTTTCTTCAGTCCAATTAGCTACATTGCAGAATATGCATACATCTCTCCTGAATATAGGCTCACCAAGGGCTCCCGCTTAGTCTAAGCTTAGACAAATTCTGACTTCCATACAACGAGCATATTCCTGAGAACTATCCTACTGGCCTAGCTCACAGAAATAAAGGAAGGATGAGAAAGAGAAAGGCAATTATTTCTTTTCATCTGGGTGGATTGACAAGTGTTCAAATTAATTATTGGAAGATCCTGTAATGAATAGCTTGCCTCCTGGATTAATACTAGCAGACAGAAAGTTTATTTCTGGAAATGCCTCTCCTGTTTCCTTTTCCTTTCTAGTTGGTGCTAGTCCTCTCATTCTTCCCATCTCATTATTGCTACTTACTACACAAAGCAAATACATTGCCATATCATGAAATCTAGTGGTTACAGACATGACTCTCTTGAGTCACAGAATCCTTTAGGAGGGATAGTCAGTTTTCCCTTAATTCCTAGACTCTCTTTCCTTCCCTTGTTTCTTGTGCCCTAGGGCAAGCTCAGCTGTAATCCAGTTATAGAAATCAAACAAAAATCACACATCGCATCCACAGACTGGTTATCCATATTAGATCCATTAGCAGCCAGAATATTGCTATTGTCTCTTGATGCCCATTTTGCCACCTACAGTTTTGTTCTTTTTGTAAGAACCAGTTATTTCCTCACCTTGGACTCCAGATAAGGAGATTGCAACCAAGTGGCTTCAGCCTTGCTCTGTTAAGAACATTTCCAATGAGAACTATCCGTCTTTACTTTAGATCTGTGAGCACTATTTGCTCCTGCAGACCCAACTACTGAGTAGCCCTTGCCATCTGGCAGCATTTGCCATCATTCTATGGCCTTTCTTTGGTTCTGACTGGTCAAATTGTGTGATTTCCCCCTTTCATAATGCTTAATCTTTGCTTGTCAACACTTATATCTGTCTTGTCTCCTCAATTCTTGGCTGTACTAAAGGATAGGCTACTCCCTTCAAAATAACCACAGAAAGCTCCATCTTAAGAGATGCCATCATGGCAATTGATAGCTTAGCCTGAAATGCCACGGAAAAGATATATTACATCCCCATAAACCAGCCCTACTAAGGAGTCACAAGAGTTATCATATATGAGCCACATTCTCTACTGAGCACTTTCCATATGATGTTTTAATCTCATGTGAAGGTACATGCCAGTATCAGTTCAGAAAGGACACCAGACTCTGATAAATTTTCTGTCATAAACTTACATGATCCAAAATAGAAAGAACAAAAGCATTAGGCCTCTTAGACACACCAATGTGTTCTAGACCAGGGGAATGAAGACTGAAGACAAACACTGGCATTTCAATTAAATAGGCCAGCAAAATGCAGAACCATCTGTCTCTAATAGTTGGTTTCAAATAGTTGGTTTCAGATAAGCTAGAGGACAGCATAGGAAAGGCTACCATGATTCCCAGATGTTACCTGCAGCTATTTTATTCAATTTCTTTGCTTCACATTTCTTATTTGTAAGTGTGAGCTAGAAATACCTACTCCACAAGATGTCGTAAGGATTAAATGAGAAAGCATAACAAAATATTTCTATACTGCCTAATGTACAGAAAAAATTGTAGATGGTGTTATCATTATTGTTATTAGAGACATATCAAAAGGGAGAAGATTAGTAATCAGTGAACATGATATAGTAAGTCAAAAAATCAAAACCAGATGGACTCAAGATCAATACAATGAATATACAACCAGTATACAGTATTTCTATTTTTGTTTATTTTGTTGTTGCCTTTAAGATCCTTCTGAGTTCGACTTCGGGACTAAAGATGTTGGAGAGGTGAGTCCAGCAGGTGTGGTGAACAGGCAGATTAGAATTAGGCAAGTTAGGACTAGAAGATAGGAACTAGAATATAGTGTCAACTCTGCTAAGCTATGTTAAATCAATAAACTATGTTGCATCATAAAAAAGACCCTTCTGCTGGTTCATGCCTGAAATCTCAGCATTTAAAAGTCTGAAGCAGAAGGATCTTGAGTCTGAGTTTAGCCATGGCTATACAGCAAGTTTTTTTTCTTCAAAGAGACAGAATAAAGGACTTGCTGCATTTATCAACCTTGGAGACCACCTGACCACCCTGCTAAATGAAGAACCAGGATAAAAAGCCCATACATAGGTCAGAATTCTTGCTCTGAAGAAAATCAGGAAAATTTTATTAGACCACTGTATAATTACCATGATAGGGATAGGGATATGATTAGTGCACATGTATGTTGAGGAAAGGAGCTCCTACTGTAAGCCAAGGAGGCCACTGGAGATTTCCTTGAAGATGTAAGCATCAAAATCAAATAAGGGCTGTGGTCAGAGAAGTAAGAAGGATGTAAGAGACTGCTTTGAGGTCTGACAGCCTAGGTTATTCAGGAAAACTCCAAGCTAGTAAGATCACAGGGTGGGAGAGAAGGAATATGGAAAGGCAAAAAATTCAAAACCATACAAAGAGGAGGCAGGTCCTAAAAGTTTATAGATTTATAATATTAAGAGTTTGTGCCTAATCCTGATGGGAAATTATCCATAAGTTTCACAACAATGGAGCAGCATGATGAGATGTGTCAGTGCCAGAGGGATTTAAAGAGATCCTGACTGGAGTCGGAGAAAACAAGATAATTGTAGTAATCCAAGCAAGAAGAAAGACTGATCTAAGTCAGTACAATGCAGATAAAATGAAAGGGACTGGCCAGGAGCATAGCCTAGTGTTAGAGTGCTCACCTAGCATGCACAAAACCCTAGGCCGATTCCCCAGTATCACATACTCGGAAAAAGCCAGAAGTGGTGCTGTGGCTCAAGTGGCAGAGCTCTAGCCTTGACCAAAAAGTGTCCTAGGACAGTGCCCAGGCTCTGAGTTCAAGCACCAGGACTAGCAAAAAATGAAGGGGACTAATGAAAAGGGTAAAATCAATAAGCCTTTGCAATGGACTCAGTGAGGACTGAGAAAAAGAACCCAAGAATGACTCCCCAGTTTCTGACTTGAGCAGCTGGACAGTTGGTATCATCTGGCCTGGATATTACAGGAGTAAGTTCATACCTGGAAAGTATAGATAGAGATAAAAAATACATTTGGAACAGGGTGAGTTTCAGAATACTTTTAGAAATTAAAGTGGAGGAGTCCAGAAAGCCAGGTCATTTATGCACATGCAGCTCAGAATGAGATTGGAGAAGAAACACAGAGTTGGGAGCCACCAGAGTATAGGTAGAAATTGAGGCCAGGAAGAGTGTAAAGTTTTCAGAAGGTGTGTGTAAAATGTGAGAAGATGGTTTGAGTTACAAATCCTGTGGAAAAGAGAGAGTCTGAGAAGGATAAGCCAAAAAGGAAAAAGAACAGGAGATGCCCATATCATGGAAAGCCCGTAAGAAGAGATCTTCAAAAGGAGATAGTGGTTGATTGAGGCAAAGCCTCAGAAAGACTATCAGAGATTTGAAAAGTGTCCTGTAGATTTATCAACAAAAAATAGCCAGTTAGAGACTTTTGAAAAATTAACTTCAGTGGGTCAGAGCAGAGAAAAACCCATGAAAGAGGTCAAAGGGAACCTAAGAGGTAAAGAAGTAGAGATGACAGACTCTTCTCTCAAGAATTTTAGCTTTGAAGGGAAGGAGGTTCATAGAAGGAGTTCTTGGTGACTTTTATTTTACTTTTTTTGTGTGCCAGTATTGAGACTTGAATTCAGTGCCTAGGTACTGAAACTTAGCTTATATGCTCAAGGCAGTAATTTACCACTTGAGCTATAGATCTTGTACCTTTTTTTTTTTAGGTTAGAGATAAGAATCTGTCTCAGCCTCCTGAGTGAAGATTACAGGTGAGTCACTGATACTCAACTAGTTTTGTTTTATGTATTTTTAAGGGAAAGATTAATCTTTACCATTTTCTCTACTGGAAAACTTCCAGTGACAAGAAATCCACTATATCAGAAGAAATTTGATGGTACTTTTGAATAGTCCTGAAAAAAGCAACCCCGTGAGTTAAAATTACACCTGAATTTAGATAAAACAGGCTTTATCATGCTTTTCTTAATTTTCCATAAGAAGCCTTCAACCATTGAACACACCATAAAACATTATTTAATCAAAGCTGAAAGTATTTAGACTTCAGCGTCACAATTGTAGCAGCCTTCCAATAATTGCAGTATATTTTGTCAATTCTTTCTGAAATACAATTTCCACCATTAAGTAAAATCAACATTTCATATGTGATCCAGTAAGGATACAGATAAATTTTTATTTCTCTTGTGTAAACACTATGGTTTAATTTATGCCATCACTCAACAGCCATTAACATTTCTCTCTGAGACTAAAGCCCCAAAACGGTTGCATCCAAAGATCAAGTTTCTTAAGGATTAAGATACAACCTATACTATTTGAACTTTTCTACAATTACTCATTTTCTACCAGGTAGAATCTTCTGATTTCAACAATCTAACAGACTTCTTTTTTAAATGTCACTTGGCATCATCTCTATAGTTACTGTTGAGTCAGAATTCAAATCATATAATAACATTCCAATTTTCTTTATCTAATGGAATGGGTTAAGGCCTACTCCAATAGCATGATGATTTACATTTTGTGTTCATTCTGTTTCCTTATTTCTCCAAATTGTTTACTGTCCTCAGATTTCATAAAGATGAGAAACTTCCTAATACAGCCTCACCCCTATTAGAATGAGTTTGTAAAAAAAAAGGATCCTCTTCTATTGCCATTTTCTAGTTTTGAGCTCAATTCCCTGAAGTCCTAGAGACATGTTGAAAAGACAATTACCAATCTTTTGTTGGTTTTTAGAAAAAGAAAATTTAAAATATGGCTTGCAATTAGTAATTATCTTATTTATTTATCTATGTATTTTGTGCTTATACTAGGACTTGAACCAATGTTGTGGGAGGTATCCCTTATTTTTTTATTTTTTTAAATTTTTTTTTTACTCAAGGCCAATGCTCTACCATTTGAGCCATATCTTCATTTCTGGTTCTTTTTTTGGTAGTTAAGAGTATACAAACTTTCCTGCTTTGGCTAGCTTCAAACCTGATCCTGATATCTCTACTTATTGAGTAGCTACTATTACAAGCATAAGTCACTGGGGTAAACTCATCATTTGTTTGTAATATTGAACCTAAGGAGATTTACTGTGTTCTTCACAGGGTGCTTTTGATTATGACACCTGTGTGATGCCTGCTGTATAGTTAGTTTTGGCTTTACTGGATATTTTTCCCCTCCATTTTCAAAACTCACGTGTGTGTGTGTGTGTGTGTGTGTGTGTGTGTGTGTGTGTGTGTGTGTAAATCCTGAACTTGGATCTTGGGCACTGTCTTTGAGCTTCTTTGGCTCAAGGCTAGCACTTACCACTTGAGCTTCAGTTCCAGTTCAGATTTTTGGCATTTAATTGGAGAAAGGAGTCTAACAGACTTTCTTGCCTGGCTGGCTTTGAACCGTGAATCTCAGATCTCAGCCTCCTGAGTAGCTAGGATTATAGGAGTGAGCCACCTGTGTCTAGCTCATAACTCATTTAAATTCTTCCATATAGATTCAACATGTTTTTTGTCAACAGGCATCCTTTCTAATCTTTGTAAGATGTCTTTTACCCACTGCCAGAAGTGTACCATGCTGGCACTGCAGAAAATCGTCCAGAAAACTTTTTTTTAATGTAGGCAGTCAACTTTTTCTTCAAACTTCAATGTGTTACATGGAATGAGACACAAAAACACCACCTGTGCTTTTGAATAGTTTAGTTTGTTACTCAGAACTTTAAAAATATTAGGAATGTAGTCAGTATCTTTGGAATATTCCATTTGTTTCAAGTAGGAAGGAGGAAAAGAGGGGGACAATGTATGAGCTGGATAACCTCTCTCTATAGTACCTATCAGTTTCTATATCCTCCCAATTTTATACATTGAAACTACACAAAGTAATGCTATGAAACATCTTTCTTCTTCCAACAAAAACCTCAAGATCACCCCCCCCCCCATCATCTCATGCCATCAACTTTGCCCTGTTGTTCCCTGGAAGGGATGTCTTGAACCCACCCCAATGGGAAAAGTTCCAGGCAAGATCCAAAGGGTAAGATTACCCTTCAGCTCTGCCTGTTCATATTCTTCCCCTTACCCACTTCATGACATTAATGTCTCTACATTTTCCTGGCATTCTTCACATTTTTTCCATCTGCCTAAAAACCTTTCATTCTTGCTAAGAAGCTGGGATGTGAAAAAGCATCTATTTAAGCTCTTGAACCTTTCCCTTCTGCCTCGATTTGAGGCTGCTATAAATGGTCATCATCTTGGGCAAGAAGAAAAGATGTAAAGCTACTCTAAAGATCACTGCACTCCACCCTAGTAGCTATAGCTATAAGTACTGACTCACCAGATGAAGTACTGGTTTTCCTAGCTTTTACTCACAGTTCTCCTTGAAAATTGTCAAGGGATGTAGATCATTTCTCCTCTTTTGGTATGGAGCTTCTTGGAATATTTGGTTATGTTTTTCATTAGATTATGATTTCCTCAAGACAGAAACTAGGCATCTTTCTCATTTCCTATAGCATCCAACACAGGCTTGACGGGACATGGGAATTAATGAGAGCTTCTGTCCAACTTTCAGGGCACAGGCCTTCCATTCCTATGTAATGACCTGTTCTACTTACTTTTGGCACTCTGGTTGGATCACTGGTTACATATGAAACAGTGCTTCCCTCAATCTTTTATTTTAATTTGGTACCAAATGAAGAATGAGCTATGATTTTTTTAGTGTTCTATTTAAGTTTGAGAAACAAACAAGGGTCATGTTGTGACACAACTAGAGATTTTTGAATGAATTCAACAAATGTGCCTATGTCTTTGGTATTGCTTTATATCTTTAAATTGTCTATTCTTTTAGAAATGCTAACTGGATGCTACTTATTATGTTTATTTGCTTAAATTTAGTGCTTGGATGATACTCACAAGAAAATATGTTGGAAATAGGAAATAAACTTTACAAATGGAGGGAGAGGTCTGGGGGAAGGAAAGTGGCAGGAAAATGATGGAAGTAGCAACAATGTTTGACAAGAAATGTATTCATTTCTTTATGTATGTAACTGTAACCCCTCTGCACATCACGTTGACAATAAGATTAAATTAAAAAAATAAAACAACTGTAGCTAGTTAAAACGTTAATGCTTGGAGATTTTAGGTAATATATATTGGAGTTGTGGATTTTTGTTATTATTTATTATTATTATTACTATTATTTTACTAATTTAGCTTACAGAAAATCTGGTGTTTTCCTTAATGAGGCCATAAAATAGATGACTAATAGAGCATACACAGCTGATTCTTAAGCCATAGGTGTTTGAGAACTTTCCTACCAAATAATAATAAATATCTCAGAATGATGTAGCAATATTATATTCTATGCCACCACCTGGGCAGATAAAGACACATTTCTCCCCTGGTAACTATGTTACTATGGACAGCAACTACATATTATATTTTGTTTATTCTCCCAAAGACATCTACTATGACACTAAAAAATAAGAGCACCTCTTTAAAGCTGCTTTATTCTGCTGCCTGGCTATTTGGTAAGTTTATTGGCAACTTGAGTCAAGTATTTATCCTCAAAGGAGGAGACTTCTTGAGTATATTCCACTTGAGTAGCTTAGACTACAGAGGTCAGTAAACACAGACACCCATGAAGCATCCCGGTCCTAGACCCTGGCTCTCACCATCTATACCTTGGGTGTCTCCTCAGCAAGGCTCTTAGGACTATTGACATCTTTTCCTTCAGCTCAGCCTCCAGGCAACCTATTCATATAGTGCCATCTGCAGGATGAGCTAAGGACTTCTAAACTGTCTACAAATGTTTTAAAGAATTTGGCCAAGTTTGCATTCTCACCAACAGTGAAGTAGTGATCCCTTCTGGCCACATCCCCGCCAGCATCTGTTGTTATTAGATTTCTTGATTATGGTCATTCTAACTAGGGTGAGAATCTCAAAGATGTTTTGATTTGCATTTTTTTCTGGAAAGCAGTGTGGAGATTCCTCAAAAGAGATCTCCCCTATGACCCAGCAATCCCAATTCTGGACATTTACCCAAGTGTCCAGAAACAAGACCATACTAAACCTACCAGCACAACCATGTTCACTGCAGAATTATTCACCATATCTAAAATATGGAACCAACTCACATGCCCCTCAGTAGATGACTGGATCAAGATGTGGTATGTATACACAATAGAATTCTATGCTGCCATTAGAAAGAATGACATTGGAAAAAATCATATTAAGTGAAGTAAGCTAGACTCAAAGGAACATATGCTCCATAGTTTTTGTCATTTGTAATAATTAGTATGTGATTATTATTTTCCTAGCAAAGGAGCACAATAGCTCAAAAGCTACATGCAAATGGTCACATAGGAAGAGGCTAAGCGAAATGAACTCCAGGAGAGGGAAACAAGAGATTTATCCTTGTGGTACTGTGTGAGGTCATTTCTTTATTTCTTTTTCTATTTTCCCTTTTTCTTTCCCTTATGTTTTATCCTCTGTTGTTGCTGTATTTGACTTTGATAACTGGTATATTATGTATACATTTATTTGTTTCTTTGAATCAGGGATGGGGAAAAACAAGATGAGAAGACAAAGGACAAAGGATGAACCAGTGTAATGGCAATATTCACAAACAAAATATTGGAAATGAATTCTACAACTTGGGTGGGGTTGAGGGAGGAAAAGTGGGAGTAAAACATGGGAAGGGGTAACAATGTTCAAAAATTAATGTACTGGGGATGGGAGTGTAGCCTAGTGGTACAGTGCTTGCCTAGCATGCATAAAACCCTGGGTTTGGCTCCTTGGTACCACACACATAGAACAAAGGCCAGAAGTGGCACTGTGGTTCAAGTGGCAGAAGGCAAGTCTTGAGCAAAATGTGTCCAAGGACACTGTCTAGGCTCTGAATTCAAGTCCCAGGACTGAAAGATAAGAAGGAGGAGGAGGAGGAGGAGGAGGAGGAAGAGGAGGAGGAGGAGGAGGAGGAGGAATTGTAATAGGAAGATGAATAGGAATAGGAGAAGGAGGAAGAAATAATGCACTCATTATCTAATGAATGTAACTGTAACCTCTCTATACATCACTCTGATAATAAATTTTAAAAAAGAATTCATTCAACTTAGTGATATTTTTCCATTTCCTTACAAATGTGGAGAGTCATTCTTTCTGATGGAAGCACAGAATTCCATTATGTATATATACCACATTTTCTTGATCCATTCACCTACTGAGGGACATCTGGATTGGTTCCATATCTAATGCTGCAATGAATATAGCTGTGCTGGTAGGTTTAGTGTGGCCTTGTTTGTGATCACTTGGGTAAATGCCCAGGAATGGGATTGCTGGATCATAGGGGAGCTTTCAAAAGTGGTTGAATAAGTTTACATTCCCACCAACAATGTAGTAGCATTCCCTTTTGGCCACTTTCCCACCAGCATCTGTTATTATTTGTTTTCTTGACAATATCCATTCTAACTGGGATGAGGTGGAATCTGAATGCAGTTTTGTTTTGCATTTCTTTTATGGCCAGAGATGTTGAACATTTTCTTTCATGTGTCTATTGGTGATTCTTATTTCCTTTCTAGAGAAGACCCTTTAATTCTTTAGCCCACTAATGAAGTGATTGTTTCTTTGAAGATTTGTTACTGGGGGGGGTTGATTTTTGGGGCTTTAGGTATATTTTTGCTATGACCCCTTGTCTGTTGTATAGATAGTGAAGATCTTCTCCCAATCCTTGGACTTTCTATTTATCTTGGTAACTATGTCCTTCATCATGCAGAAGCTTTGCAGCTTAGTGCAACCCCATTTATCCAGCCTTTCTTTGATTTGTTGTGCTTCTGCATCTTATTTAGGACATTTCTACGTGTGCCAAGAAGCCCTACAGTATTCTCTATCCTTTCATGTATCTGCTTTTACCTCGAGGTCTTTGATCCATTTGGAGTTGATTCTGGTACAGGGTAATATACAGAGATATAACTTCAGTTTTCTATATGAGCATAGCCAATTCTGCGAGCACTATTTGTTGAAGAGGCTGTCTTTCTTCCATCTGATGATTTTGGCTTTCTTATCAAATATTAGGTGGCTATAGGTTTGTGGAATCATTTCTATTCCATTGGTCCTCAGGACCAAGCTGTTTTTATAACAGTGAAGTTTGGTACTGATATTCCTATGTCACTATTTTTCCTACTAAGGATTATTTATGCTATTTGAGGTCTTTTATTAAAGCATATTAAGTAAGCCAGACCAAAAGAAACATAGGCTCCATCGTTTCCCTCATTTTAATAATTGGTATATGTCTAGAATAGTCCTAGCAGCAGAGGACCACAATAGCCCAATAACTATGTACATATGTACCATATAAAATGATGCTAATTGAACTCCAAGAAATGGAAAAAAGAGGTTTTTTTTAATAAATTGTGTGAAGTTTAGTTTTTTTCTCTTTCTTTCTTTTTCCCCTTTGGTTTTATCCTCTGTTGCACTGGTTTTGATTTTGTACCCTGTTCTTGTATATATATTTATCTGAAAAGAGAAGGGGAATAACAAATTGGTGAGAAAAAGGATAAATGGTGAACCAATGATACAGCAATACTCACAAGACACTATTTTGAAAATGAACTTTATGACTTAGGGAGAGGAGAGTCAAGGGGGATGAGGGAAAGTGGGAGAAATTAGGGGAGGGATAACCCTAACAAGAAATGTATTCATTACCTTACTTATATAACAGTAACCTCTTTGTATATCCCCTGTACAATGAAATTTAAAAATTGTTTAAGATGTATTCAAAGGTCAGGTTATGATGCATTATACCTGTAATCCTAACAGCAGAGTAGACTGAGATATGATCCTCATATCTCAAAGCCTCAAAACCTTCCTGGGCAGGAAAGGTCCATGAGACTCTTATCTCAAATTAATCACCAAAAAGTCAGACATAGGGCTATAGTCCAAGTGGCAGAGTGCTAGTCTTGAGTGAAATAGCCTAGGCTGGCCCTGAGTGCAAGCCCCAGTACTAACACATATACAAAGTATTCAAGAGATTTTAAGTGTAAAATTCAAATTTAAATGATGGATAATAGATTGCTACATTAATTCTTTTATAGACATCATTCATGTCATTTTAATTGTTGCCTTAAATGTCTTTACTTCAGAGTGACCAGTCATATCATCTCTACTATCCCAGGGGGGACATACATTTGTCTAGGGCCCTTTCCTCTACTTGAGGGCTGCTTTCTCCTATGGAAAAGCAAATTTCCAGAAGCTATAATAGAAGTTATAGCTCTCTTTTTACCCTGAATCAAGCTTTGGTTTTGCATCTAAATACAGGGAATGGTTACTCAGAATTCCATCTTTTGGAGTCATCCTCAGGCTAAAGACTCATCAGATGATATGGCTAAAAGAATCATGGCCCTCTAGGATCGATACTACACTGTTGGTAGAAGGGTAAACTCATTCAACCACTCTGGAAAGCAGTATGGTGATTCCTCAAAAGACGAAACATAGAGCTCCCTTATGACCCAGAAATTCCACTCCTGGCATTTATCCAAATGTCAAGAAACAAGGACATACTAAATCCACTAGCACAATGATGTTCATTGCAGCATTATTTACTATAGCTAAGAGATGTAACCAACCCAGATGCCCCACAGTAGACAACTAGATCAAGAAGTGGTGGCACTTATACAGAATGGAATTCTGTGCTGCCATCAGAAAGAATGATATTGCCCCATTTGTAAGGAAATTGGAAGACTTGGAAAAAAATCATATTAAGTGAAGTAAGCCAGGCCCAAAGGAACATAGGCTCAATGGTTTCCCTCATTTGTAATAATTAGTACACTTCTAGGATTCTCCTAGCAGAGGATTACAATAGGTCAAAACCTAGGTACATAAGGTCATATAGGATGAGATTAAATGAAAGAACTCTTGGAAACATGAGCTTTATCTTGTATGATTGTTGTTCTTAATGTACTATGTTATTTCTCTTCTTTTTTTGCCCTTTGGTTAATCCCATATTATTACTGTATCTGACTTTGTTACCTGGTATATTGTATATACATTTGTTTATTTGAAATAGGAAAGGGAAGGGGGGGAAACAAGATGATTGGGAGGGGGTGGAGGAAGGGAAGTGGGGACAAAAACATGAGAGGGGGTATCACTGTGTGAGCAGTAATATACCTACTACCTGACAAATGTTAACTGTAAACTCTCTTACATTACCTCAACAATAAAAAGAAGGAATCACTGCCCTCTAGAGCACCAGTCCTATGTGGACTCCAGCTTCCTATACTACAATATGTGTAACATTCTTCATGGCAAATCCCACACAACCAGGAACAATGGTTTTCATGGTTTGTCTTTTTGCCATACTCCTCTGGTACTGCTCCAAGAATTTTCCAATTCTTGTGTAGGTCAAAGCCTCCCAATGACCCTCAGGTCATTATGAGCAAAAGTGAGTAACAGATGGAAAAACTTTTTTTTCCAATCCTGGCTTTGAACTCAGGGCCTGAGCACTGTCCTTGCTCTTTCTTAAGGCTAGAGATCTACCACTTGAGCAACAGCACCACTTCTGGCATTTTTTTCTATGTATGTGGTACTGAGGAATCGAGCCCAGGTGTTTGTGCATGCTAGGCAAACACTCTACCACTAGGCCAAACACTCCTGGCTGGAAAACTCTTCCTTGCTGTGGTCACTCTATTCTGACCTCCTGATAATCAAGTCCCAGGGAAGAAAGCAAGTCTTAGGCAGAGTACTAACAACTTTTTGTGGTCCAAGTTGGTGTTTTTCATGTGGACTAGGATGCTGGGAAGCTCCACTGCATCCTGACCCTTTCCTCAGCGTTGGAACAGGACTAATTTCTAGACCACAAGCTTCAATTCTACTGACTCTCACAGGTCATGAAGGCAATGATACTTGCTTAGGTTCTCCCTTCTTTGTTTACAGGGGTTTCCTTCCAGAGGACACACATTTTAGAAAAGTAGAGGCCATTTGGAAGTTAGAACTCTTTTCTCTCAGAGGCAGGTAGGTACAGATTACATGGAGTTGTTTGAGAAGCCAGAAAAAAAGTTGTAAAGGCATCAAAGAGATGGTATAGCACCCTCTCCATTCTCCCTGTTCCTGCTCTTTTCCTAACATTCTACGTGCAATCTGGCACTCAGAAGTGAATTTTATGCCCAGCACCCAAAATTCAACATAGAAACCATGGAATTAGGGTATAAAGAATCTGGAAGAACTGGGAAATTTCAGCACAGCCACTGAGTGGATGACATGGCCACATTAGAGAACTTCCTGTCACTACCTGACAGACACTCAGAGTTGAATCATAGCTCATTTGAATCATGTGTACAACTCAAGAGTAGAATACTGTGCAAACTGAAGACTAAAAATTATACAAGTGACTCTTAGGCATGCTGCTATATAGGCACATGGTTCTCAAAAGGGACACAGCTTTGCAAATGGAACTGGGGTGATTTTCCAGCTCCCACTCATCAGCTCTACAGTATAAAGCAAAGCCTAGAATTGATGATGGTTCTATCATCCTCCCAACAGCACCACCTTGTGGACAAGGCATTATCTACATATGTTAATAAAAACAGTTCTTTTCCTCCTTCCTTTGGCAGAGTCAGGCAGACGGATGTTGAGACAGGGTCTTACTATGTAGCCCAGACTGTCCAAAATCCTATTGCTCTGCCACCCATGCACTCGGATTACAGATATATACCACCATGCCCAGTTAGGAAGATTTTCTTTAAAGATCACAAAGTTATGAGAGTATTTACTACTCATCTAGTAGGATCCAAGAGAAGATCAAGACTTCATTGCATCAAGTAAGAAGGCAGTCTGACAGCCACAGATCATCAATCCTACGGGTCCCTTTCAAACACAAAAGCCACAGCCTTGGTCTCCTTTACTTGGCTATCTCCACTCTCCCCTCTCCCCCACAACATCATACAGAAGTAGCTTCTCACCTGAGCCACCTCTTCAAAGTCATCATGCCTCTTCTGTAGAGCCCGGGCTCGATGCAGGGACTTTCCCACCCCAGTGTGTTTGCTGAGGAAGGCCTCACCATGGTTTTCGATCCAATCCAACACCTGGGCAGAGAAGGAAGAGAAGATAGAAACAATGACTTCCCGGAAGAAAGAAGGTCATGTGACAACATATATAATTGCTGACCCTTCCCTTATTAGAGACCAGCACTTTACATGGACATATTCAATGCACTGTAAATTCAAGGGCTGTGAGTAGCAACATTGGAAACGAAAGAATTTCACCCTTTACTAATTTCAGTTATTAACTAAATTTACCAATTATTTGTTCAGTCTCAAGTCTTAATTCGTTGATTGTTGTTATTGCTAGGTTCCTAGGATTGAACCCAAGTCCTCACACATGCTAATCTAGCATTTTTAATCAAGCTGCATAATACATCAGGCACTAACCTGCTTACTACCTCTACCCTACCCTCACTGCTTGGCACATAAACACATATTCAAGTGCTCTTGACCCAGATGCCATATTTTTCCACTCCAGGAGTCAATCCAGCTTCCCTTGTGAATCTGGATGGCAAGAAAATGTGCTTCTGAGAAGATACCAGCAGTGCCTGACATTTCTTTCTGGTGAGATGGATAAATGTGGTGATCTAGGCCCTAGAATTTGAACATCACTAGAGAAGATGAATTGATGATTTAGCTAAATCCTGGGCATATCTGCCCACCTTATATCTCCTTCCCATTTAACTTCCATCATTAAGATTGTATTAAAAATATGCAATGGCCAAGATAATCATGGTGGTATAGGATGATAATCATATATGATAATGGATTTTGGTTAGTATTTAAGCATTTTTCTACCATTAGAGACTTTGCCCTTTTGTTTTTGTCTGAAGAATCCAAGGCAACAAATAAGCACATGTGGGACACAGATATTTGTATAATCAGATATTTCTTTATTTGTCTGAGCTTTTTAGCTCCATGTTGACACTCTATCACTTAAGCTATAGCCTTTTGGGAACTAACTGGAAATAAAAATATCTTGGATTTTACTCCCCTGGCTGTCTTTGAACTATGATTCCCAGACTTCAGCCTTGTGAGTAGTTTTAGGGTTAAAGTATGGGACAGAGACTGTACTTTTAGAATTGATTTGGTTTCTACTTTTTTTTTTTTTGCTTGAACTCTGGGTCTGGGCATTTTCCCTGAGCTCTTCAACTCAAGGTTAGTGCTCTATCACTTGAGACACAGAGCCACTTTGAGTTTTCTGGTGGTTAACTGGAGATAAGAGTATCATGGACATTTGTGCTGGGGCTAGCTTTGAACTGTGATCCTCAGTTCTCTGCCTCCTGAGTTGCTAGGATTAGAGGCATGAACCAACGGCACCTGGCTTCTTTTCTTTTTCTTTCTTTCTTTCTTTCTTTCTTTCTTTCTTTCTTTCTTTCTTTCTTTCTTTCTTCCTAATAGAAACCAACTATAATAACAGGCATTTATTTTCAGTATATAAATTATGCATAAACTAAATGCATGGCCTGACAGATCAGATTTAGAACAATCACTGGAGACTACTCTCTAACTTTAGAGGTACAACTCTCATATATAGGGGGAAACATGAAGGTAGAATTTAAAAATGCTAGATTTTTCTTAGGAGAAATCTGCTATTTCTGTGTTATCCCTCCTTACTTAGATGCTTCTGTTCTAGTGGCTTTGTACTTGTGACCCAGTTATTCAACCCAGGCCCCAGAAGTCATCTTACCACTTGCCTCTATATCACCTCAACACCTAATCAGCAAACCTATTTCCAGTGACACTGCCTTGAACTGAGAATTCTTCTACTCATACCTCCCCATGTAGTTGGGGCTATAGAAGTGAACCACCATGCCAGGCTTGTTGAGTGAGATGGGAATCTCTCTGACTTTTTGTCAAGGTTGGCCTTGAACTATGTATGATCCTTCTCACTTCCACCTCATTACAGGTGTGAGTCACTGGCTTAGCCTCCAACTCATGCATTCTTGCAAGATCCTTATATTATGATATAAGTTTTAATAGACTATTAACCTGACATTCAAAGTTCATAAGACCCACTGTGGCTGGTTTTAAGGACCTAAGTCTGTCCCATGGGTCTAGGCCCTCTTCTTAAATCTCTCCCTATCACATATTCATTCAGCACTCCACTCGGGGCAGAGGAGTTGTGAATTATGTATCCATACTTTGTTTGGATGATGTTTTATTTCTACCTCAGCATGTAAGGGGCTTTGTTTGGATTTGGTTCACTGTTGTATTCTCAAAAAGCACTTGCTCAATAAATGAGTAAGTGAATTCAACATGTCTGATCCTAGCACTTCTTGTGCGATAAAAGGTAAACATCACAAAAGGAAAGGTAGACACTGTAAATAGAATGGGGCCAGAATCTCAACCCTGATTACTTTGCAGCTTTTTCTAATAAATAACTTTGTTCAAACTGAGCTATTAAGCTTCCAGCATATTTTGATACATGGTCAAAATAGCAAGGCATCTGGTGCTTTAAGTACATTGAGGTCTCTTCCTTTTCGATGTGTATCTCCTAACACCCCAGCTCTCCTCTTTTTCAATGTGTATCTCCTAACACCCCAGCTCTCTACCTCACCCATTTAGAAAGCCAACATTCTGAGAGAAATGAAGAAGCATTTATGTGCCATTAGGCATCTGTCACACATTTGGTCATTAAAGGCTCAAGCACACACAAAGTGCAAGAACACTCAGAAAACTCTATCAGATCATTGTTCCTGTCTACTCACCAGCACAGTGAGTGCTGGTTCTGAGGGAAAACAGCTAGGGGAACATCTAGCTCCCACTAGGCTGTGATTTGAGAGTACACAGGTGTCACTTGAAATGACCAATTACCAGTAGCTCATTTTCTGTACCCTCTTGTTGAAAGTAAATGTCTTGCTGCGACTTTTCCTGAGAGGACTGAACTAAAATTCATTGGCAGGTATATACACTCCTGAAAGCTACAGTCGTTTGTCCTGATATTAGGTAGGTAGGAGCCCAGAAAGAGTCCAGAAGACCCCAACTCTCAGCTTCCCCCATTCCCTGAGCTCCAACATTTTACGCAACCTATTTTGGTTTCAACAGAAGTGAGGCTGGGGTTCCTTACCCCTCACTGGGAGAATCTCTTCCATTGGTTTTTGATGTCAAGTTATAGACTTGCCATAGTTCTCAGTAAAGCCTGAAATGCTTGTCAGAGGTTCTGAATGTTAGGGAGGCTAAAATCACCTGATTTTTTTTTAATATATAGGAACTAGTCACTCTTTGATTCTGAATAAAAACTGTGGAAGAGGGCTTGATGATGTATGTGTTTGACAAGCCCTCCATTTGATCCAACTAACTTTAATGCCAAAACGTCCAAGCCCACAAGAGAAACAGTTCCATAATCACTCTTGGCACTCCTTTCTTTCTATAAGAAGGACTGCACTTTTTAGTAATTAAAAAAAAAAGCTCTCACCTCCATCCTTATTCCATTGTACTAGTTCATGCTCTATGACCATACAATATGACTATGGTGGCCAGTTCCTCCTAATTCCATCCCAATCACCTACTGGCTAATTTCACTTGATCATAACTCTCCTCTGCTCAAAATCCTCATATAGGTCCTGTTAACAATAACATATAAATTACCAGAAGGAGGTGACCCAAGATGGTGGTTGTCAGGTTGCTCATCAATGTGATAATAAAAGGATTGAGGATGTTAAAAATGTTTAAAAATTAATTGTGGATCAAGAAAGCTCTAAGGCTCAGTAACTTATGAGAAGAGATTTCTTCCTCTTACTGCCTCCCTCACTATTACCAATATCTCACATCTACCAGAGGTGGTACCTGGCCCTTCTTTGAAAGTGTTCATTTTAGAAGGACAGTTCTTCAGTCAGGACAGAGTTGTACTTGGAAAAAGCAAAGTTAGGGCTCAGTAGTAGAACACTTGCCTAGCATGTCCCAAGCTCTAGGTTTAATTCCTAGCACAGAAAAGAAGAATATGAGAAGGAAAAAGAAAAGAATTGAAAAGAGAAGAGAAAAGAAAAGAAAGGACAGGACAAAGTAAAAACAATGATCAAAGTTAACACCTATGCAGAAGGCCATAGAGCAATGGCTGGGAAGGGAATCCAGGTAGACATAAAGTAGGGCAGAGTACAGTGGTGGGTGAAAAGTGGGAAATCGGAAGCTAGGAAAAAGGTATTAGGAGCTCATAAAGTTCCTAGGAAGGAAGACTTCAGGAATACCAGCAGCAAGCTTCGACGGCAGATGCTGAAGAACACATGGAGAAGAGTGGAACACACTGATCTGAGCACCAGCCTTCTACTACAGTAAAGATACTAGCAGTCCTTCTGAGAAGGGGATATTACAGGGGCAGATGGGAATGCCTCCCTACCTTTACTCCCATCAGAAAATCATCTTGCCAAGTCTTCCCTCCATCCCTTACTTGACTCATCTATGCTTGAACCCTACACTCTTTCTAGAACCCTACACTCTTTCAAAGAACCCTCTATCATTTGTCAGAAAAAATATGTGAGTGACTAGATTATCACCATCAAAACAGTTAACTGAGAACTTTAAAGATTTTAATTACTACCATGGGCAAATGGCAACCATTCATGGTATATGCCATAAAGAATAACATCCATAAGCCTGAGTCATATAACTGTGACAATGGGTGTTGACTATTTTAGGGTAGTTTTGTTAGAGATAAATAACTGTAGAAGATAATTTTTCATAATGGATGTGTTAGAGTATGAGTAGGACTGTTTCTGTGGCACAGGTAGCTTGAAAATCAATCTGAGGCTGGCAGTAGCTACATGATTATCCACAAATCTCATCCTTTGGACCAAGTAACCTCCAAAAATCCTTTGAGTATTGATCTTCTAGCATGAAATTATAATCCCAAAGGACAGGGGCTGTCCCTTTTATTCTCATCACCTAGCATAGTGCTATAGCATAATGGAGAGACCAAGAGAATGGAGTTTGATGTCAGGTGGACTTGAGTTAGTCTCCTTCACCTGCCACAAGCTATGTGACCCTAGACAGGTATACCTACCTTTCTAAGTCTCAAATTGTACAGTATAGAAGTGGAGCTAGATGCTGTGGTCCATGCCTATAATCCTAACCACTTAGGTGGCGAGATCTGAGAATCAAAATTTGAAGCCACATAGGGTAAAAAGAGTCCATGGAATTCATATTTCTAATTAACCAAGAGAAGGCTGAAAGAAGTGTGGCTCCAAGAGTAGAGCACAAGCCTTGAATGCAAAAGTCAAAAGAATCCTTAAAGTTCTGAGTTCAAGCCTCAGTACCTGTACTAATAAATAAACAACTTTTGATTAATTTAAAAGTGAACATAAAAAATGAAAAGTGATGGTTCACTCTTGCAATCCTAGGTAATCAGGAGGCTGAGATCTAAGGATTAAAGTTCAAAGCCAACCTGGGCATAAAAGCCCATGAGACTCTTGTCTCTAAGTAACTACCAAAATAAGCTACAAGTTGAGCTGTGGCTCAAGTGGTAGAGTGTAAGCACTGAGCAGAGAACCTCAGAGACAGACAGTATCCAGGCCCTGAATTCAAACTGCAGGACAGGCACCAAAAAAAGAAAAAAAGAAAAGAAGAGTGGGGCCCAAACAGTTACTTGCAGTCACCTGCCCCATAGTGCATAAAATCAGAAAAGGCAAGAAAAAGGATTACTAGAGGTTTGATAATATTTACTCTCAGCTTTGAATAATAGAACATTCATGGAAATTTAGTCTTTGTACTAGGATATTGGGATTGGAACCAGTCCTCCTTCTGATGTTCCAGATCTCCTAAAAGTATGCACCAAATAACTAGTCCACTTCAAATGCCAAAAATGGATCACCATGTGGTCATTCTCTCAGCTCAGTGGATACAGAAGCTCCCAAACCTGTCCTTATTCATTTCAATGTTTCCTAGACTTCCAGACTCATCATCATTCTGGTCACTTTTTATTAGTAATCATTCTGAGAGTGCTCATTTTTATCGTGCAAAGCTGTCAATTGAATTATACAACATCCAAACTGGTTTAGCATGATTAAGATGCTAGAGTCACTATAGCTCGTAAAAGATGGACTATCTTGAGCTTAAAATCCCTTTCAGACATTCTTTTGCAAGCAAGAATCAACATAGTAAAAGCTATAATTTTCCACATGAGGCTCCAGAAAAACTAATGGAACCAGCTGATATTCATTTGTAGTACAGGAACTATGGACTTTAATATTAATTTCCACAAATTCAAAATGCTAACTCACCACACCAGACAAATGCTGGAGGAATCACTTCCCCCTCAATAGTTCTCCTGATTGGACTGCTTAAATATAACACATTTTCTGTAATGGAGGACATAGGCCTTCCCCTCATACCACCATGATCATGCCAAACTCCTTCCATATATGACTCCTACTGACACTGCCTACAGGGATAATCCAGATTTCCCTTTTCCCTGTACCAGTAGCTTAATTCTGCTTTCTAGCCTTCCCTATGCTCCATGTATGCGCCAAGGACCAACACAAATCTCATCTCCACCAGAGGGAACCCTTTGCTCCATCAGCTCTTTTGCTTCTTTGGCCTAAAACCCAGCCAGCCAGTCCCTCAGGTTTATGTATGTCTACTCTCAAGGGGAAAGACTGTAACCTGAAATACTGCCTTGCACACAGTAGGTATTTCAAAACATGTTACATATTCTTGACCCCTCAAACAGGGAGGTTAAGGAAGAAGTAGGAAGCAGAGCAAGATGGCCTGCAGGGGTACTGAGAAAACAGTTTGGGCTAAGGAAAAAAAAGAAAACAGAATGGAATTTACACCTTTCAGAAGAAGGAAACACCCAGTTACTCTTGATTGTTCCCAGTATAAATGTGGTCTATCTACTGGGCTTGGATTTGCCCTTTGGTACACAGGGGAAGCACAGGAGTTGGGGAAAAAAGCAGACAGAAGACAGAGATAGGCTGATTGCTATCTAAGTGTTTTTCTGACTATTGCTCAGTACCATTCTGAGCTGGAAATTACTTTCCTAATCTGGAAAAACAATAGGACTAAAAATTGTTCCAGTAGTAATAGAGTGGCAAGCACACCCTATCCAGTCCTTTCTTCAGTTTAATGACTCTAAATTCCAGTTTTACTTCAAGACATTTCTATCCTTCTCATTCATAGCAAGGAAGAAAAAGGTGAGAATATACCTGTGGAGAGGAAAAGGTGTCAAGCAGCAGATGTTTAAACAGAATCTATTTTTCACTGGCCTCTATCTTTGGTTTGTATCTCCCTGCTTTATTCTGATTTGAACCTTAAGGGATAATATATTCTCACCTAGGCTAGACCTACTACTGAATTGGCAATAAGTGAGAAGGCAGAAGCCAACTTACTTCCTGCCAACAAGAGTCTCTGGTTCTCTTATCTTTCCCTTCTTCCTCTTCCCTCCTCATCTATGTTTATCTGCCCTCTGGATAGTCTGTTTGTCTTTTTCTTCACCCATTCATTCCTCATCCCCCCCACACACTTTTTACTCAGCTCCCTGCCTAATGAGGTTGGGGCTATGTGTGTCCCCTTCTCATGTAAATGCATCTTCTCATCTCTTTTCTGTCTCTCTGCCACTTCCTCCTGTGGCATTTCCTAGGACACCTGGAGTGGGAGTTCACTTTTGGTCCCAGCATGATCACTGAGCAGCTGTGTGGTTATGGTCAAGCCACTTGGCATCTCTGGGCTTCCATTTCATCAACTACATAGAAGGTTAGATTGGATTTTTTTTCAGTCCTTGGCTCAAGATTTTGTCACTGAATGAAACAGAATCAGCTAACTCATGCAGCAGCTGTACCAACAGCAGACTAAGGCTGGAAGCCCCCCTCCCAACAGCACAAACACCAGGGGGCGCTGAAGGACCACTCAAAAAGGATGAGATGAACAAGACAGAATTTACTATGTGCTAGGCTGGTGCTGTGCTTGCATCATAGGATGGGTATTGTTAGTGATCCTGTTTTACAGGTGAAGAAACTAAAGTACCATGAGCTGTGGCAATTTGTGCATGATCTTCTGGTCCCACAGACAAGACATTGGATTTATACTCCACTATCTCACTCCGGAGGTAGAGCTCTTGTCTGGGAGACTGCATTGAGTTGGATACTGATGCTTGTACATGGTCTTTCCAGAGGTTACTTCAGTAAGTATCTCTGGATTCCGAATGCACTTAAGTGTTTTGGGCCCAGCCAATTCTTTCCTTTTCCAAAGCATCAACTCAGATTTCTTATATCTTTACCTAGAACTGTTCCATCCAT
The DNA here is from genome assembly GCF_031878675.1 of Megascapheus bottae. NCBI lineage: Eukaryota > Metazoa > Chordata > Mammalia > Rodentia > Geomyidae > Megascapheus > Megascapheus bottae. The sequence goes on from NC_143509.1 coordinate 55,864,362, forward strand.
ACTTTATCACCCTATGTACTGACTGGCATGCTATGGTAGACTTGTTCTTTAAAACTTTTAATGTGTTTGATCTGTGCAATTCTATCTAACCAGTGCAGTGCTAGCCCATTGCAAAAGCCTGAATTTGTTGAATAATTGATGTTATAATTGATAAGTTAATTGATAAGTTCATGATGCTGAATGAACTCTGAGGTTGTGTCCCTGTGACCTCTGCATGGGATGTAAACACTTGGAACCTCAGATACCTATATTACAGTTCTCACAGGTAAACCCTAGATGCTCACCAGCAAAGCAACTACTGGATAGATTGTAGAGGAGGGCTGAGTGATATTCGCTCAGCAGCAGCAGGAGCAGCAGCAGCAGCAGCAGCAGCAGCAGCAGCAGCAGCAGCAGCAGCAGCAGCAGCAGAAGAAGAAGAAGAAGAAGAAGAAGAAGAAGAAGAAGAAGAAGAAGAAGAAGAAGAAGAGATTTTCTGATAATCTCAGCTCTACTCAGAAAACATAATGAGAGACTCAGATACATGCAGAAACACCTAAGAGGGGCCAGGAGTTTGGCCTAGGGGTAGAGTGTTTGCTTAATATGCATGAAGACCCGGGTTCCATTCCCTGGTACCATATACATAGAAAAAACTGGATGTAGTGCTGTGGCTCAAGTGGTAGAGTACTAGCCTTGAGAAAGCCCAAGGATAGAGGTCAGACTCTGAGTTCAATCCCTAGGACTGGCAAAAACAGATACCAACCAACCAAACAAACAAAAACCACCTAAGAGCTGTAAGAGACCTAGAGAGGAAGAAGCCCTTGTTTCTATTCTCAAGGAGATATTGGAATGGATGAGATGAGTCAACACAGTTCATAAATGATAAGGACACAAATGTGAACATATTATCAAGCTTTTTCTCCCCCCTCTCTCTCTGCCTTTCTCATTATGGACAAATATGGGAACACAAAGCAGAAAAGTGACTTGTGTTGTATGATCCTAAAAGCCAGGAGGCTCATACACAGCTGGGAATCTGGAGACCAAAGATCTAGTCTTTCACTCTGCTTTGAAGTGTGTGAGTTGAATATCCTCTGAAGCACAGTTCTAACACCTGTTGAATACAGTGGTTAGGTGTCAGAAAAGCAATGGAGACCCATGACAAGGTTTGTTCACCTTCCCTTTGCCACAGGTTTCCTTTCATTTGTCCCAGTGTCAGCAGCACAGTGAGCAAGTAGGGGAGTGAACACAGTCATGTTCCCAGAGGTCTTATCCACATATTCTGTAAAGAACAGTGGAATGAACCATCTTAGGAGATTGGCTCTCACAGAACATCCAGACTTTCGCTCACAGTAATATTCTGCTGGATTCTGTACAGTGCTGACAATGTAATGAACTGGAAGACTTTCATTTTTTTTTGCCAGTCCTGGGCTTGAGCTCAGGGCCTGAGCACTGTCCTTGGACTTTCTCAAGGCTAGAGCTCTACCACTTGAGCCTCAGCACCACTTTCAGCTTTTTTCTATGTATGTGGTACCGAGGAATCGAACCCGGGTCTTCATGCATGCTAGGCAAGCACTTTAACCACTAGGCCAAACTCTTGGCCGAAGGCTCTCATTTTTAAGAGTACATGATATTTGAAATTTGATAGGGAAGGGGGGAAAACCAAGATGGGTGGGGAGTGTGTGGGGGGGAGGGAAATGGGTACCAAGACATGTGAAAGGGTATCAATGTATGTGAATTAATGCACCTTCTATCTGGCAAATATCATGTAACCCTTTTACTAATTACAATAAAAAAATAAGATATAAAAAAAGAGTACATGATAGAATAGGCATATATGTAGTTTTATCATGCCTTTTCTTCATTTCAGTGAAGACGTTATGTGCTCACAGGGAAGTCTGATGACATCTGACTCCTGAGAGCCTAAGCATAGCTTGCCATTTCCTCTTAGGGAAGCCTTTCTCCTGCCCCTCCTTGCATTTGCTCTGCTACTCTCCAGCCTGGGGCTACAGCCCTAAGAATAGAAGGAAAGAATAGTTCAGCAGACTGTACCATCCACTATTCCACAGACTGTGGCTTGGATCAATTCAGGGAGTCATGAAGAGTTCACAGAAATAGACACACCCACTCTTTTGTCCCTGTGAGGCTGGCACCTCACTTAGTCTCAATCACACAAAGCCCCCTGCTCTATGTGCTCAGGATGATGTATTTATCTGGATGGCTCCAGATGGCAGGATCAGGCAACTGACTCATTCACTTCTACCATCTCGTTGGCCTTGCAAGATTATCAGAGCTGGATAGTACATGAGCAATGGCCTGTCTCGAAGCTGAGGCACCTCTCTGATGACTCCATACCACTTCAACCAGAAAGGAACACTATCATGGAGTTAAGAAGGCCAAGGAAGGAGGAGAGGCCCTTCTATGGCTGGAATCAGCTGTTTGGCAAGCCTCTACCACCAGAAAACTGTCATAGCAATAAGATCATCTCCTATCTTGCTTGTCACAAGGTCCCTCCCAACAACAGATGAGAAGACATCCATGAGAATCTCACTCTCCCAGGTCTTATCCTGCTATACCTTGGAATTTTACCTGGTCAATAGCACAGAAGAGAGAAGTGATATACCTTTTGTCTAGCAAATGTAACTGTGACCCCTCTATTTATGATAATAAAAAAACAGCACAGAAAAGTGCAAGTTGAGTGGCTCATTATTTCATGTGTATGATTCTGAAATTACATGGTGACTACAGAAAGTATGAAAACAAGTGTTTGTAGCCTGCCTCCTACAGAAAACTCAGGAAACCACTGACCCTGATCTCACCCAGCTCCCACCTGGCACTTCCCACCCCAGTCCTCTGCACAAATCCCCCAGGATGTCCAAGGACAGAGAAATAGAAAGTGCAAGGTGTAAAGAAGGGACTTTTCCTCTGAAAGGGCATCTATGGCAAGGCTGTCTATTATCTTCAGGGAAATAAAAGCTACAACTGGGGTAATCATGCAAAAAGACATATAAAGACAGAAGTAACCTGTACTCATGGACTATACAGAAAAAAAATGGCCCATCTTTTAAGTCTGCATTTCAGGCCCCGCTAAGTTAGCAAATCTGAAAGTCTCTGTCACCTTCACTTGAGCAGGACACCTTGTCCCTGATAGACAAGTGAGTTCATTCCAGGGAGGGTCCAACTCTGATAGCCCCTAAGTTATGTAGCAGTCACACTGCCTGCATGGGGGTCATGTACCAACATAAAAGTGTATTATATGATCACAAAGAATTTTTTTTTCTGAGACTGAGTCTTATTTTCCAACACTAGTCAGTGCTTCTCAGGCAAAAAGCACAGGACTAACTATCCAAGGTGTTGTACACCTATAATCTAACACTCAGGAGGGTGAGGTAGGCAAATTATGAGTTCAAGACCAGCCTGAGTTACACAGTAAAAAGCTATATAAAAAAAATCTAAAAACTGCTTGTAAGTCTAACAGTAGGCAATAGACAGAAGAAGGACTATAGTTTGTGGCCAACTTGTATAAAAAGTGAGACCCTATCACAATAAACAAGGTGAAGTGTGGTGATTCATCTGTAATCCTAGCTACTCAGGAAACAGAGGAAAAACCAGCTTGGAGGGAAAAAGTGTTAAGACTCTGCCTCAAAAATAACTATAAAAGTTTTTGCATTTTTTAAAGGGAGGACTGGGGTTATGGCTCAAGTGATAGACTATATATTCGGGAAGTGCAAGACCTTCAGTTTAAAACCCAAGTTACCACCTCCATTCAAAAATGATAATAAAAGAAGCATTACAGTCATGTATATGTATGCATTTACATACTATATTCAATATATACTATGTAAAACATAAAACTATGCAACTTGTGGGCAAGGATGGGAGGGGGAGTATGGAGGAAAGCAAAGGAAGGGGTAACATTCTCTAAGAAGCATTGTACTCATTACCTGACTTACGGAATTGTAATCACTTTGTATATCTCCTTAATAATAACAATAACAAAAGCATGTGATGAAGAAGTCTTTTTTTGTTTGTTTGGCACTTTCTGTATTATTTTTCCAGGATGTCGGGTTGAAGCTAGGGGCTGAATTGCCCTTTAACCTCTGGTCAATATGGGCTTCCCCAGGCTTGATCACCAGATAAGGGGGTCAAGGTCCATCAGCTTTGTGGGAGAGAAGACAGGAGTAGAACCTGTTACCTGCTGTACATCCTGCTGGAAGACGCAGAGCTGTAGCCGCTGGTGGAGCCGCACCTTGCGGTGCTGCCAAATGCTCTCAAGCCGCCGCTGGTGGTGCAGCACTTCATGGACCACGTCCAGTACCTGGTGCACTGCCTTGGAGTAGTTGGCTGTGGCTGTGAGAGACTCAGAGTTCCCAGGACTCAGTGGGCGCTGCAGCACATCCAATAATGCTTTGCCATCCTGGCTGACCTGCAGGAGGAAGGGAAATCAGGTTAAAATAATAAAACACACAAAAAGCAAACCAGGTCTAGGAAAGGGTGATAAGTAAATACAGGGCCCAGAAAGAGGCAAGGAGTGTCTGCCTGGGAGGTAAGGAGTGTCCCTGCTTAGTCCAGAGAATCTTAATCCCACCAAGCTTATCACACACAATGTGTTAGCTACTCACACCTCTGGGGTGCCGGGCCAGTCACAGCTGCTGTGATGTCCAGCCACAAACCTGAGGCAGGGTGGGAGAGGGACACAGAGTGCTGGCCAGTTTGTGAGACCCTCTTTCACTCTTACAATTTTTTTGCCAGTCCCGGGGCTTGAACTCAGGGCCTGGGCACTGTCCTTGGACACTTTTTGCTCAAGGCTAGTACCCTGCCACTTGTGATGCCACAGCATCACTTCCGGCTTTTTTTTTGTGTATGTGGTATCGAGGATCAACCTCAGGGCTTCGTGCATGCTAGATGAACACTCTACCACTTGGCCAAACTCCTAGGCCCTCTTACTGCCCAAAGACAGCTCTTGTCCTCTGTCTCTAGTGCTGGGACAGTATCTGGCACACAGTAGGTGCTTGATTGAGTATCCAGAGTGACTCAATGACTGTGTGAACAGCAGAACTTCATTTTAGAAATGAAGGAAAATATGTCACCACTGTAAATGTCACCTGCTCTTTCTTCTTTGGCTTCATCTACCTGGCATCAAACTTCTACAAGGATGATTGAAAGCTCTAAGCCTGTTTCTTTTCTGTAAGAGTAATGACAATTGCACTAGTTCAACTAGTTGTGAGTATTAAATGAGTTGACACAGGTGCGGTGCTTGATTTAAAGACAGGCACATAGTATTGGCTGCTGATTCTATCTTCATCATCTCCTATTTTCCTCTTTATTTCCTCGCCATTTTGTTCTCATATCTTCATCTATTTTCTCTGTCTTTTCCCTGGATATAACCCCCTTCTTTCTCTTGACAAACATCTTTCTAGAAGACACACAGTAAGACTGTGGAGATTCCAGTCATATTCCTGGGCTCCCAGCCTCACCTGCAGAGGTGATATAGTTGGAGTGGTATCCTATTATTCCTGCCATTAGAATTTGAAAAACAAGAAATTCTGGAAAGTAACGTTCCAGGATCAACACCAGTGGTTCTGCAAGCGCTTGGCAGAGTTCACAGTAAAGACTGCGTTCCCAGTCTAAAATAATGAGCACCTCAGAACTGAAAAAAATTCTGTGATCAAATTAATTGGGTTAAAGTTAAAGTGATTTTCTCTTCATACCAGCAGAATAGGAAGGGGGAGTGTTTCTGTTGCTCTCTCTGATGGTGTACCAGGTGCTGCTTGCAGCCTTGCAACAACTTCTGACTGCAGGACTGGTTGTAGGTCCAGAACACACCCTACTGGTAGCTGACAATTACAAGGCCACAGAACCCCTCTTGGGATGGGGGTGTATGGATTTAACCTCCATGGAGAAGTACTACAATGGAGAGCAGTTGAGGTAGGAGTGGAAACCCTCCACCCCTGATTCCCACCATTCTATCTCCCATAACTTATTCAGGAGCGGTAACTTATACATAATACAGAGGCAATGCACTCCAGATATGTAAGACAAATGTCCTATGGCCAAACTCAGGAAAGCACTGTTCAGTAAATCTGTAATAAATGCTTTCTTTAGGCCTTATATCTCAGGCAAGATTTTTAGAAAGGGAGGGCCAAATTCTGGAAATCTGGTTAATGTGAGTTCTACTCTGGTTTTCACAACTGTAGCAGGGACTATCTCAGACCTTGAAAGTGGGCTTGGAGGACCCATGCTGGTAGAGCCTGAGTAAAAGTTGTGTCTGTGTCTAATTACACTCATATGCACAAGTGTAAACAGTGTAAACATATCCGTCTCAAGGATACACTGCTAGGGAACTAGTGAGACCAGTTATTTTATTTTATTTTATTGTCCTTGGGTTTTCTCAAGGCTAGAGCTCCACTTGAGCCACAGCACCACTTCCAGCTTTTTCTATGTATGTGGGGCCAAGGAATTGAACCTGGGTCTTGGTGCATGCTAGGCAAGCACTCTACCACTAGGCCATGCTCCTGGCTCTCAAACCCAATTTTCACTCTATCAGAAGCCTTATTCTTACCCAAAAGCCACTTCAACAAGCAACAAACTCACTCAGGGCAGCTGATAATATAATACAGGTTCTAGGTCCCATATATTGACACTCTGCTCCAGTCTGGAGTGGGACCTGGAAGTCTAATCTTCAAATTGCCATTGTCTGATAGTCTGGGAACTATAATAAGCAATCTTCTCACTGATGTTGCCCAAGAGGTCAGAGATACATTTACTTACCCTCCTTACCTAGCATTCTACCCCATCCATCTCTTTCAACCCCTTAGCTGCATCCTGGAACATATACCAACTACTTAATCTACTTGTAAATGTCCCTGAAGATTCTTTTACTCAAACAGAAGCTTTTACTCAAGAAGCTGCCCCCTTTTCACCCTATAGAACCCTCAGCTTTGCTATCCAGGGGATGAGCCTTTTTGTTTGTCTTTCACACCGATGACAGCATCTTACTCATCTTACTTCTGTACACTGCTCTCATCCATATCTTCCTTTAGGTCTTCTAGTAAGAAAGTTGGTATTTTTTTATGAGCTGCTTACTACAGGCCCCAGTAATGACTCTAATGGCATTTACTCTGCCTGCAGATCTGTTCACAGATGATGGTTCCTAAAAGCATATCTCTGAGAGAAGGCAAATTGCTTCTCTTAATTGATCCACGCTACTCCATAGCTTACAAGGCAATCCTCTCCCACCCACCAAGCCCATTGGTTGCCCTCTCCATTCTCACCTCTGTGTAGGCCTGGGTCACCTGCTCGTACAAGGTTTGGTGGTGGTGAATTGCCAACTCCAGGTCCTGCATCTCAGATGGCAGGCCACCTTCGCTGCACATCTTGCACCAAGCATCCACTCCTGACAGGAACTGGAAGGAGATGCCAGGTAGATGAGTGAGGAATGGGTGACTTATGTCAAATAGCTTGGAAATAAGCATGAGGATTTTTGAGTTTTCTGCAGTGGGAGGAGCTAAAGCCTACTAAGAAGACCAGCACAGGGTGCTATTTGAGAAGCATAGTTTCTGCAAAGACATCAATTATGAAACTAGGGAACAAGGCAAATAGTCTGGGTATTTAAGAGGTTACGCCTACACAGCAACTACCAAGTACAGATGTGCACACAGCTTACCACAGCCATGGACACACAATGGTTCTTTGCTCTATACACACACACAGTCATGCAGAAGAGTTCATGAAGGGGAATGAGAGGTTGCCCACCCATGCTTCACAGTGTGCACCTAGCCTGAGATGTGAAGAGAAGCAATGAACACCTCCACAGCACTGCCATGAGTACCTGGGAGATTGTTGCCACAAGAGACAGAAGGGTGTGTGTGTGTGTGTGTGTGTGTGTGTGTGTGTGTGTGTGTGTGTTTAATTTGCTAGTACCAGGGCTTGTGTTATCCTTTAGCTTTTTTGCTCAAGGCCAGTATTCTAACACTTGAGCCACAGCTCCACTTCCAACGCTTGGTTGGTTAATTGAGATTAGAGTCTCACAAACTTTCCTGCCTGAACTATAGTTTTTAGATCTCAGCCTCATAAGTAGCTAATATTATAGGTGTTTTAGGGTTCAATAGGATTCCCATTTGAGCCAGAACCCTGAGCAGGGAGGAGGAGGGAGGAGCTGATAGGAACAGGGAAGACAGGGTAGGGGGAGAGATACTGAGTCTCTGGTGGCAATGGCTTCTGAGCCCGGATATATAGACACAGATCTTCACAGACATCTAATTATTTTAAAATTAAAATTAACAACTGTGGAAAACTATGGGTTTCCATGCACAAAGGGTAAGCTATCTGAAATCACGTAGATTTATTGGGTGGAAAAGTACACCTTTAAAATGTAAATCATTCTTCACCCAATAGTCTGGAGTGTCTGATTCCTCTCGCCTGGGTGCACAGCTCTATTAAATTAATTGCCTAAATACCTTTTTATCTCATTGCCTAGAATAGCCCATAGGAGAACAATAAAGAGCTGCTAAATAAACGCATGGAAAAAAATGGTCTTGAATCGTTTACCCCCTCCCCCGCCCCAGCTAAGCAGAAGGATGGTTTATGAGTTTCCCTGAAGGACTAGTAATACCAAAGGTAACTGCATTAAAAAATAGATACAAATAAAATTGCTTGAAATCCAACTCAGAAAATATTAAATAAAGCAAGCCCCAGCAGGGCCTTTTGTTTTCTTCTGCAATGACTTGACTGCTTATGTGGGTGTCACTGACAGCTTTCAGCCTCTGGACTATTGGTTGTTGTGGTTGATTTTCCATTTGGTGTGTCTTTTGACACATTAGGTCATCTCTCAGCCATTCTGGAAGAATGCCAGGTGCCATCCAGCATCAGATTGCAGGTACTTGTGAAATCTCAGAAGTATCTTTGTTGAGTTTTTACTCCAGCAGTAACTACCTTCCAGAGGAACCTGACAGCAAGATGACATTCTTGTATCATCCCTGGGAAAAACAACTTTCTCCAGGCCCTTGGGATTTCTCTGTAACACTATGGTAGGAGTCTCCTAACAGTTTTCATACAATGGTCAGCTTGAAGAGAAAAAAATGCAGAGACAAAGGGAAGTACAGACACTCCTGCCAATCTAGATAAACCTTGAATACAATGTGCCAGTGGAAGACAGGATTAGAGATTGGACACCAATGTTCATCTAGTATTGGAATGAGCAAGTCACAACTTTTTTTTTTAAGGAAAAGACAGAGATAGATTCTTAGCACATGGAAGACTACAGATGAGAAACAAAGGTGGGGAAAATGAAAACATATCAGCCTATGAAATAATAATGCCCACCATTTAGTTTTGACATTTCATTGGTCATGTCATAGCCTTATAACAGCTCTATGAGATTAGCCACATACTCCTGCCAAGCACAATGTTAACAGATTTTTGAATCCACTCCTACTTGTATGAAAAATTAAGGTCACTAAGAGGTACCAATGACAACACAGAAGTCAGGTTAGTGTTGCAGCTCTTTAGCAGTGCCTGGGTGACAGCAGGGGCTCTCTTTTTAAAGAGGCCCCTGCCATCCCTTGTTCTTGAACCCTACCAACTACAAGCAGCCACAGCAGGTCTCTGGGCCTCCTTTACCTGCTCAGCCTTTTGATGGAACACAGCTGACATGGCCAGGATGGTGCTGCGTTCATCCAGGGCCGCCGCAAAGCTTTTCCATTCCTGGTCCAGTTGTGTGGAGATCTGTTTGATTTGCTGGGAAGCATAATGGCCAGCCTCTGAGAGGCGTGAAGCCACAGACATGATGCGGTTGATGTTGACATAGGCATTCTAAGAAGCAAAGGAGAGGGAACACTTAGTAGGGCAGGCTAAAAAGACAAACATGGGGCCACTTTTGGGCTGAGTGAATATTTGGGGAAAGGATTTGCCCAACACACCAGGTTTGAGAGAGGTTAGTTCAGGTCATATTGTTATATTGGTACTGGGGCTTATACAAAACAGTGTCTGGAGCCATAACATTTTTTTCCATACTAAAAATAAATCTATGGATCTCTTTCTTGTCCCTGCTTAACTTGAGAACATTTCCCCACTGGTCCCAAAAGGCTTCTACAGGTATCCCCCAAGTTCAACTTTAGGGACTCTCTTGACTTGCTGCTTCCTTTCATTTCCTGTTTTATTTACACTCAGGATCATCTTTGCTCACCAATTAAAAAATTCATGGGCATGTGTGTGTTGTTTCCTACTAAGCCAGAAAAAAGAAAAGAAAAACCTCTCTATGAAGGGAAAGAAAAGAAATTCTCTACAAACACAAGACAGTAGTGATCCTGGTTATTTTTAACTGCTGTCTCCTATTAGTTGTCTGAGGTGTCAAAACAGCCAGATAATATTGTGGCATCCACAGGGATCTCTTCTAAATTATGATCTCTGCCTGCAGCAGGACAGAGAGGAAGGCTATTCACACACCCTCACTATAAACAGTAGTATAGATCTCAAATGATAATAAATGTCCTTCAGCAACAGCATTTTCTCTAGGCTCTATTAGCTCAGGTGTAGTTGATTAATATTGGGTGAGTTTAATGAAGGCTCTTTATTTTCCTTTTCTACTTCCCTCCTGCTCCCCATTCATCTTCACTGTTCACAATCATCAAACACTCGATCCCAAACCTGGACCAGGTTGATAAGGTCTCTTAATTTAAAAGGTCTCTGTGGAAGTTTAAAAGGTTAAGTGAGGTACTTAAACACAAATTCATCCTGATGTCTAATGACTCCCCCTCCCCCACATGTACCAGTTCTATTTTGAACCTTTCCTGACACTGCATTTCCCTAATAGAACTAAAGTATCAGTGGCCATTGTTATGGAATAACTATCTTTCAAAGATTCAGAAATCATTATTAATCCTGTTTTCTGAGCTAGGACACAAATTCTACTGAAAATTAAACTCTATTTATAGAACTGATAGGAAAAAAAAAGCACCATACTTGGAAGTGGACAAAAACCATGTACTGGTTTTAATTTTGCCTTCTAAGGGAATAAGACTAAAATGTCCCTAATTTTCCTGCTCCTATCATTATCTTAGTTTAGGTTCTCCCCAAAGCAGACCTTGAGACAAGAACTAGGAGCAGATAGTTTATTTGGGCACATTCCCAAGAAGTACAGAAGAAGGGAAAATGTGTAAGGGGTAGATTACTCTGACTCCACAAAACACATCTCCCAAGCTATCCCACTGAGGGTGAAGAATTTAGGGGCATTTATGCACCATGTCCCATTGTTCATTGGTTGATGGTCCCTCTTTTTTGCCAGTCCTGGGGCTTTTCTCAAGGCTAGTGCTGTACAACTTGAGCCACAGTGCCACAGCACCACTTCTGTTTTTTTCTGTGTTTGTGGTTCTGATGAATTGAACCCAGAGCTTCGTGCATACCAGGAAAGTACTCTACCACTAGGTCACATTCTTGGCCGACGGTCCCTCTTAAAGTAAGTCCTTGGCACTTCTTGCCTGATCCACATACAGCCAAAGCACATTCTCAGGTCAGAGAGTTATCACAATAGGAAGTTGTCACATATGAACCATTTGTACACCAGCCCATCCCAAGGGGTGAGTGAGTAGGCTGAGGGGATGTAGTTAGAACATTGACAATGCCTGACAGAGCTATCCTTCTAAACTGAGTCAAATCCTGGGACCTCTCGATTTATCCAGATTTACCTACCAAATCTTGTTTTTTCTATCCTGGGGAAAGCTTTGGTCAGAAGGAATTCAAGGAAAACAGTAAGTAGGATACTACCCTGCCCCCAGCCACATCCTATAGCTGGCAGCCTTTTGTCATCACTGCCTGTTTACATTCTCCTCCCACTCGGAGAACAAGGGAGGTGAACTTTGTAGCTATCAGAGATGCCCCACTGTGGCTGCCTCAGGAGAGTATTAACAGCTTGTCACTCATTGAAATATTTATGGAGAGTGGGCCAGGTTCTGCATTGGGGGGCTGTAGGAGATCAAAGAAAAATGAGACAGAATTCCTGCCCACCCATTCCCTGCCCTCAGGGGTTCACAGCTGAGACTTAAAACAAATCCTCAAAATAACAGTAATTTAAAACAAAATGAAGCAAGTCACTGTGAGTATTCTGAGGGAAAGGATCTGTGCCACTGGCAGATATACTGGGAAGGGGCTTCCTCTACTCAATGGGGTGGGGCAGTAGCTGGTTCTCCCAGGTCTCCTTCAATACTTAAACATGTGATCATAGTTGATTACTAAAAACTAACATAAAACAAAGCCAGAGTTATGTCACAGACACTAGCACAGAAAACATTATGTGTTTCTTTATCAGTGGGCAAGGGAATATCTTATTAAAACTAACAATTATGCTTTACAAAAGAGGATGAAGCAGCTTCCCTCACAATAGAGGGATAACAGGATGTTGACTCATAGATTTGCTCACTTTTTTCCCCATGCCTCTTTTTCAGAAACCAGAATCCGCCTGCAAGTTTCATTGCTTAAGTTCATCTTCTTTCTCCACACTAGAACTTGAAATAGGCAAATAGACGCTACACTGCAGTTGTTCCTGAATACAATGACATAAAGAAGGAAGGAATGGCAAGGAAGGTCTCCAATAACTTAAAAGAAAAGAGCAAGGTTTAAAGACAGAAAAAGATGAATAAATAGGGTCACTGAACAGTCAGTAGGCCTAATAATATTGCTCTGCCTTTGGATGGTCTACCACATAGTTCTTCTGTGTGAGTAGAGATGTCTCTGTTAAAGTACCTTTGGGAGTTCTTTGTCCATGGGACATGGCAAGCAGGGATGGATATTTTGGCTTTTTTTTTTGCCAGTCCTGGGCTTGACCTCAGGGCCTGAGCACTATCCTTGGATTTTTCTCAAGGCTAGAACTCTACCACTTGAGCCTCAGCACCACTTCTGGCTTTTTCTAAGTATGTGGAACCAAGGAATCGAACCCGGGTCTTCGTGCATGCTAGGCAAGCACTCTACCACTAGGCCAAACTCCTGGCCTGGCTTTTTTTTAACCTTCTTTTCCAACCAGCTTATTCCCTAGCCCTCAACTTTCTGCCTGGCTCTTGCAATCTCTCCTGCTAACCTCAAATGTCTTTTCACCTGCTGCTGATCAAGTTATCAGGCAGGACATAAAGTTACCAGACCAGAAGTCAAGAGACATGAGCTCTAGTTCTCTGGAACTCACATAAGATGTTACTTAAGTACTATGTATCTCAGTTTCCTCACATATAAAAGGAGGGAATTGAATGAAATAATTTCAGAGCTACCATTTCCAAGTAAACAGAGTGAGTGCTGTTTTCTCTAGGAATGCAGAACCCAATCTCATCTCTGCTTTGCTCATTGGCAGCTAATATGAACATCAAGTCCAAGTTCTTCAGGCTCTACCTGACCCAGGAACAGCTAGCCTTCCTTACTCCCCCACTTCAGTCCCCCCCTCTGATCTGAGTTGCTCAAGCTACCCAGCTTCCATGCCCAGAAGGTAATAACTTGACTAATAATAATCTTCCTTGATGAGTATCTTCTTCAATTTTTACTTCAAAATTTCTTTATTAAATTCCCATACATATGCAGTGCTATTATTATTATTGTATTTAAAGTCTGGTATGTAATTATGGTTTACTCTATAAATGCATAGTCCAACTGACAATCTTACTTGCCTTCAGAGTCTCTTCTCTCATCACTTTGATCACAATCAGGAAAGTAAACTAATTTTCAGTGAAATCTTGCTAACATGAAATCCTATATATTGCTTCCACTCTGCCTCCACTTTTACTACCTACACATTTCTCAGTTTTCTTGCTTCATTCCCAAAGTAATTAATTGGAGATGACAAGATGAAAGGTCCCTTGTCTACTGCTGTGATTAATTGAAATGGATGGAGCAGTCACTCTCCTTGAAGAACTCGTAGGTAGACTCTTGATTTCAGGCTTGCCTACAGGGGCACCCTGGCTTACTGAAGCTGGCTTCAAAAACATTCCATTATCTACAAGATAATGATAACTTTCCATAAAAAAAGCACAAGCAAAATTTCTCTGTAAATGAGATTTCCTCTGTGAAAGAAGAAAATGGTCCTTGAAATAAATGTTTGAGACAAGCTATGATTTTGGTAACTATACTTTGTGTCCAGGGGCTGATTGTAACAGCAGATCATTGCCAAGAATGCACATTATCTGAATCCCATCCACTTGACTCCTAAATGTTAAGAGTAAACTTTATACTCCTGTGGCCATAAGTCCCCACTCTAAATCAGAACAGAACGTTACATGAGATAAAAGTGTACAGTCAGGCATCTAACCATTAATGTAATGGAAGCCATATCTTTTCTCTCATTTAGTTCCAGCAGATTGATATTAACTCTACAAGTGGTATAAGCCAAATCAAAGAATTAGTGGAAAGTACAATAAACAGACAAGTTGTTCAGCTATTCCAACAAGAGACAAAAGTAGTTCAACATCCCATTGTATTTTACAGGAAGCACATCACAGTGTCCCATCTATTACTGAAAGAGGCCTTTTCTATAGGATCTGCCATGTTTCCCAACCCTTCAGTTGTTAGATCTACTCTAGCTGCCAATCAGGACCTTGTTAGTATAGCACTCCTCCCACAAGACCCTCAGGGTCTTGTAGTTCAGGGCTAGTGCCCTGAATTGCCTACAAGATTTCCTTGACCCAGAAATCCGAGAGTTCAGAATGTGCCAGTAGCTACCTTTCTGAGGCAAGCTCAAAGCAATGTCCTTCCATATCAGAAGTTGAGTAACAGATCTATCTGTATCTTGGAATAGACTTATGGTACTTCCAACTGCTCTGGCTAAGTCTAGAGCACTTATAAGTGAGAACATCTTGTCCACATGGAACAGGACAGATTGTTCTTCTTATCATAGTCTGGATCACAAAATGTTGGAATCTTCTTCTCTATGCTAGGTGCAGGGGTCCTCGTTTTGTGTCCTGAAGGCAATGTGATGTCTTATCACCTATAGAGAGGCAGTGGAAAGTCATCAAAGAGAGGTTTTATCTTTAATGACTTCCAAGAAAGCAGTTCCATTACAATTAATAGGGCTATGTCTTTTTAATGATTACTATGAAAATTAAAGTGTTGATGTCTATAGGAACATCATAGGAGGTGATACATAATAACCATTACTTTGGGGCCACTTTCCCTAAGGAGGCTTAGTTCTACTCACAAGCCCTGGAGACCATCACTCTCTAAATTCAAAAATTATAGGAAAGGCTGGACATGGTGTCTCACGCCTGTAATCCTAGCTACTCAGGAGGCTGAGATCTGAGGATCAAGGTTCAAAGCCAGCCCAGGCATTGAGACTCTTATTTCCAATTAACCACTAGAAAAATGGAAATTACGCTGTGGCTTCAGGGATAGGGTGGTAGCCTTGAGCTGAAGAGCTCAGGGCAATGCCCAGGCCCAGAGTTCAAGCCCCATGGCTGACAAAAAAGAAAGACAGACAGAAAGAAAGAAAAACAGAAAGAAAGAAAGAAAGAAAGAAAGAAAGAAAGAAAGAAAGAAAGAAAGAAAGAAAGAAAGAAAGAACGAACTTATGGGAACTGAAACAAGGCCAATGCATACAGCAAAACCTTTCAGGCCAAACGTTCAATAAAAATGCTAAGACCATACATATAAACAGTATTACCTCAACAAAGAAAAAACATATGCAAACCAGAAAAGCATCCTATTTATTATTAGTTATGAGTACTTATTTTGTACCAATTATGCATACTAGTAGGAACCTACCTTGAGTGCTTTTTCTAATCTCTACTCTCTTTCATATAGATAAGTTGTTTCTCATTTAAACATATAAATATATTAATAATCAGAAAAAGATATGTCCTCATAAAACTTTAAAAGTAGTACAAAGAAATAAGATATCAGATACATACTTTAAAAAAACTACAGAGGAGACTCTCCTTCCTTATCAATATTAACAATAATCAAAACTTCAGCTGTCTATGGGTGATAGAGCTAGAGGAATATTATCCAACTCATTCCTTTTTGGGGGGGCGTAAATTAGGGCCTTTCCATGCAAGTACTTTACCTCCTAGCTATGTCTCTAAGCCCTAATTCTTCTTATGAAGGCCCAAAGGTTGTTTCTAGTTTCTTTCTTCCCCATTATGAAAAATGTTAGGGCTGCGAGGTATTTTTAAATTTTTAATTTGAACAGATTTGGTAGTCTAAAATTTTTTAAATAATGTATCTTTAATAGATTAGGCTAAATAATAATCGATCAACATTTTAATTATGTTTTTGTACCTCACTGACTTTGATAAAGCTTTTATTTCTTCTAAATTAAAAATATATACCAAAATAAACAAGTTTTAATGAGTATCACTTTTATAAAGAATGAGAAATCTTGTAATTTAAAAGTTTTCCAGCAACAAAGGTAATGTAACAATCTCATTTAGGAGACTTGAAAGAAATCAGGTATTTCTTGAAAACATCTAGTAAATAACTAAAAATATCAAATCAGTCAAGTGGCATGTTTGAAGTCACAAATGAAGAGGATGAATGAGAGAGAACTCAGGTCTCCAGGTTGATTCCTACTCTGTTCAATCCCTCCATTTACTGCTATATATTTGTCTTGTACCTAGCAGCTTATTAAATTTTTATTTTGTCACATTTTAAAAAAGTTATGAGAAGTATTTGGAGAATGCCCCATACAGCTCTCAGAGGCTTTGTAAGAAAGAGATTGTGTCAAAGTAATGGAGAGCTCAGCCTCACCTTTTTTTTCCTCTTCAATAACACCATGTGCACCATTTACATTTTTGTAGGTCTGGAGTTGTTAAGATATCAGCTTATGATTAATTAGTTTGGCATAACCATGTAAACCTGCTGATCCCACCTCAGTAACATATGGACACAGGAATGGTAACATCTGGAATAAGAATTGTACATGCTTGAAAATGTACTATAACAGCCACAAGATGTGATGAGCTTGAAATTAAACCTTTAAATTCTGCTTTCTTGAAACCATAGGATGCTATCGTGGGGATGTTGGGGGGTGGGCAAACAGGGCAGCTGCTGATGGGTGGCTATTTGGTCAAACCTGCCTGAACAGTAGGTCAAACCATGTGGAAGCCATCTGTCATTGTTGGCTAGAGAGGGGAAAGGAGCAGAAACAGGCCTGATGCTTAGCAAGATAATACTGGCCCTTGAGGCCTTTTGTCCCTCTGGCCTGGCTTGCTGTAGTGATGTTTCCT
Source organism: Megascapheus bottae (assembly GCF_031878675.1). NCBI lineage: Eukaryota > Metazoa > Chordata > Mammalia > Rodentia > Geomyidae > Megascapheus > Megascapheus bottae. The sequence goes on from NC_143509.1 coordinate 55,881,527, forward strand.
CCAGCAATTGCCTCACAAACCATTAAGCAGCCACAAAAACAAGTGCTGACCATATGTTCAAGGGCCATAGGAACCCAGCAGTAGGCTGAAGGAAAAGTTCTGAGTGAAACCTCCTTGGAAGGAGTAGTGTCTCTGTGAGGATTGCAATGATAGGGAAGTGAAGCTGGCATCAGATTCAGGAATACCAGCACAAAGGAAAAGACTGGGAAAAAACAACTATTCTGGGTGGTGGAATGTGGTCATTTTAAGCTGCCTGTAACATAGAAATGGAAGATATGACGAGACTTCAGGAAGCTTGTTAATGAGTATTTTATCTTCTTGCCCTTTCCAGTAGAGGACCTGACATCTAGCCAGAGTGTGGTAGTTGAATTACCTGAAAGCTGGTTAGTAAAGCAGAACACCAGTCCTCCTGGCCTTCTGTATAGAATCATTTTACCAAGGCTCTCCAGGTGAATGGGATGCATATTAATATGTGACATTTTCCACAGCTGGGAATTCCAAGGAGCTTCCCCAAACAAGGACAACAGTAGATGGATATTTGCTAAGAATAACACTGTGTCAAATGCTGTGCCCAAAATGCAGGACTATGCTTCATTTTAGGACTTTCCCCACAAAAGTATTATCTTTAGGCTCTGTTTATAGATTAGGGTGGTAAGCCTCTGGAGAACTTAAATTCCTTACCTGTGGTCAGAAATAAGAAATAAAATACAGAGATGTAGTTGGAACTTCATGCTCACACCCACTGCAATGTTGTATTTTGCCTTACACATGAGAATAGGGGGGCCTGGCCAAGGATATCCATCAATGGAGAGAGACTATGATAAAGAGAAATTTCATCCAGAGATGTTAAATATCATATCTCAAAGAAATAGGACACCTGGAAAGAAAATTCAATAAAAATATCTTCTGAAGTTTCACCATTAGTCTTTTTAATTGTCCTGGTATTTCCAGATTAGCCCAGCTCTAGAAAAGGCAGAGAGGCAACAGGTGGCCTTCTATCCTCTTCCTTCTTGGAGCAATAATTACCCACATGAAAATCCAAAGCTACTTACTCTGGTAAACAGATTCATAAGACAGTTTAAGATTAAGGTAAACCTTTGCCCATTTAATTAGCATTTTGCCTTATTTCTGCAGCCCTATATTTATTATTCTATCCATTTATTTATCCATCCATTTGTTCACTGAACACTACAAGGCAAGGTACAACAACAAGGGGACACAACATAAAATTCTAATGTTCATGGAGTTTGCAATATAGTAGGAAAGTCAGAAAATAAATTGATGAAGATTTATTATACAGTTATTTTGGTGTTTCATAAAATACAGCTGAGATAGAGTATTAAGGGTTTGGGAATGTTACATAAGGGAAACCAGGCAGACTTCTCTGAGATAGCAAGCTGAGTTTGGTGCTAAGTGGGATGAGAGAGTTAGGAAACTATGTGCTCATCTGGAGGAAGAGGTTCCAAGCAGACTGAATAGCAGAGCCAAAGCCATAGGGCAGAAATGACCATGATGGGTCAAGAAACAGCAAGAAGAAACTCAGGGTGATTTGGGCAGATTAAGTAAGCTGAAGAGATTAAAATGCAAGAGGTAAGTGGCACCTTTACTAAGTACAGCCTATTTCAAAGAACTTGCGCTTTTATCCTGAGAAAGATGAGAGCACTTTAAAGCATTGTAAACAGAGGAAAAACATGATCAATTGAACTGATATGTTGGGAATAGACTATAGGGAAGCAAAGTAGATGCAGAGACCAAATGGGAGACACTGCATTTGTCCAGGAAAAAGATGATGGCAGCTTAGACCAATGTGGCAGTGAAAAGAAGCCAGAAGAACTTGCTAACGGAAATCCGTCAGCCCTTTCTCATTTCCAGGACTCTGGTTGTGTTACAAACTCTGACCTCTGGTTCCTGTACTGCTTCCCTCCCATGAGCCCACCTGGTCCTGACTTATCACACTTTCAAATTTCCTGATTTACAAACATCTTGCTTGGAGGTCTTTTATCATCCTCTTTTCTTCTCAGGACAGCTATTACCCTGGTCCAGAATGACATCTGCAATTTTGCTCCTTCTTATTACTATACATATTTCATGTGTGTGTCCTGACTCACAGCCTCATCTGATGCACTAGGTTTCACGGGCCATTTGATGTCTTTCAGTCAGCTCCAGGAGACCTCAAAAAAGGGGCATGTGTCAGCTCCAGCTGCATTTCAGACAAATTAACTCCTTGGCAGTGAGTAGGTAGATCATATGTGTAAGTGTGTGGGTGATCTATGAGGCTCAGAGGACAAACACAGAGAGCACCCCATAAATAACCCCGAAGCAAGGAGCATGCTGACAGAGGACCGTGGAGAGCAACTGATAGGAGCCAGAAGAGAAGTATTAGGGGCTGTGGACAGAGAAACAAATGAGACAGAAGGGGAAAGAAATCTGGGGCCCAGGTGGAAGGTGTGAATGATCAAAGAGAAGGTGGAAGCAGGCCAGTGCCAGACTTGGGGCAGAATTATGAGCTGCTAGCCAAATCTTGTGGGTCAGTTCAGCAAAATATTTTAGAAGGAACTAGGTTAAGGAACAAGAACAAGAAAGACAATACTGTACACTCAAGTATCACCAAGAAGCCTCTGCCTACGAGGAAAACTGTCCTTGTATTTACTATCTGAGCAGGTGCCTGTCTCCCTACATGGCAGGCAATAGACTAAAGGGAGAAGGAACAGGAGGCATTTGAAGAGCTGATGGGGTGGAAGAAGTAGGGATGAAAAGAGGTATTCTCTGGATCAGATATTCCTCAAGCCCAAAGAAGCCCTCACCTTCCAACTAATTCCACAGGCTAAGTATCAGTATCTTTAAAATTTGTCCCCAGGGCAAAGCACGTATGATTCCCAAATTGCTTCTCACTCTTGTACAGATTTCTTGGGTTCTATCATATAGAGTTAGACAAGGATTTAGGGTAGCTGGATCCAGATATGAATTTTTTTTGCCAGTCCTGGTCCTTGAACTCAGGGCCTGAGGACTGTTCTTGGGTTTTCTCAAGGCTAGAGCTCTGCCACTTGTGCTAAAGCACCACTTCTGGCTTTTTATTATGTATGTGGTACCAAGGAATTGAACCTGGGTCTTTGTGCATGCTAGGCAAGCACTCTACCACTAGGCCAAACTCCCGGCCCCAGATATGAATTATTTTAAAACATCCAGCTGACTGTAGAAGGCAGTCCAAGTGGAAGCATGGTGCTGTACACACACACACACACACACACACACACACACACACACACACACACACACACACACACACACACACAGAGGTCAGCCTAACTAGAGCCATGCTCTCTGCATATTCCATTCATCTCCTTCATCAGTCAAGTTTCATGCTGATGATGGGGCCAAGAGCAGAGGTCATAAATGGGTTCTGTGTAAATCAGAAAATAAAATCTATTCTCCTACTGAGCTGGGAAAAAAGGGAAATTCCATGCACAAGGTTGCTTGTGGAAATACAAACACTGCATCCTGTTGAACTCCATTAGTAAGAATAGGCTGGCTGGTGCTCCATGCTATTCTTTGCAATCATCGAATTCTCTGAAAGGTCTGCCTTGGGAATCACAGTGTAGCCCCCAGGTAAGTGGATCACATTTATTCTAGTCAGGAAGGGACCTTACTTCCATTTTTAGTGTTAGAATAACAGAAACAAAGAGGTTCTGGGTCATATAGAACTTGAAAGGCCATGCAGACTAATAGTTCCTTAAGACTACTGTGTAATCCAAACACTTCTTAAGCATCCTGACTCCCAGGCCAATGTCTGACAAAAGCCAATGGATGCTGTTATCCACCTTTTTTTCTGATAACTGTTCATCTCTGCTGAAGTCATACCCTGTGGGGAGGGGGGTTCTCAAAAGTAAGAGTCCATATCATGCCTCTAATCCTAGTTAATTCAAAGGCTGAGAATAGAAGGATTGCATTTGAAGCAAACCCAAATAGAAAAGTTCATAAGGCTGCTTTGTAACCCTTTAGTTGGACATGGTGATATGCATCTATCATCCTAGATTTGTGGGAGACTGAAATTAGGAGGATCACAGTTCTAGGCCAATCCTGGGCAGAAAAGTCTGAAAAGAAGCTGGAAGGGGTGATATGCAACTGAAATCCCAGTTATAATGGAAAACCAAGATAGATGGATCATTGTCCAGGCATGTGTCTGAGCAGGAAGCAAGACCCTACATTAAAAGATAACTAGCACACAAAATGGGTAGGAGGCAGTAGAACATCTGCCTAGTATACAAGAGACCCTGTGTTCAAACCTCAGTACCAAACAAATAAAACTTAAATGTTGTTTGAGGTTACTGATAAGTTACTGTGGCTTCTAGCACTTAGGAAAATATTTTCAAAGTTTGTTTATATAAATAACAGCACTCATTAACTCTATCTTTCTTTTTGTCTAGCAGCTTTAGAGCCTTGCACATGATAGGCAAGTGCTATACCACTGAGCTTCATCCTCAATACTAGCACTTGCATTCTTACTATGATCAAATAATAATTAATGCTCCATTATAAAGATATACTATTTTTTTCTTCATCCATTCATTAGTTAATGGACACTTGTATTTTTTTAAAGAAAACCTTTTTGGCTATTATAAATAATGATGCTATAAATAATGTACACAATGTATGAACATGTTTTATTTCTCTTGTGTATAAATTGGGGGCATTGGATCACTAGTAATACGTAACTCTAGTTTTAAATGTTTGAGGAACTGCTAGACAATATTCCAAAGGGCCCACATCATTTCTCACTCCTTCCAGCTATATATAAGGCTTCTGACTTTAACATGTCCTCAACAACATTTGTTATCGAGATGTTTGGTTAATGGGTATGAAATGGCATCTCGTGTTATTTTTATTTACATTGCCCTAATAACTAATGATGCCAAGCAACTTTTCATGTGAGTATTGGTTATGTGTATATTTTCTTTAAAGGAATGTCTACTTAGATCTATTCTCCAGTTTAAAATTGGGGTGTCTTTTTTACGTATTGTGTTGAAAGAGTACTTTATATAGTACAGACACATGTTCCTTATAAGATCAGTAACTGGCAACTATTTTCTCCCATTCTATGGAAAATCTTGTTACATTCTTCATTGTATCTTTCAATGTATGAAAAATATTTTTAAATTTGGATTAAATTTACCTACTTTAAATTTGATTACAGTAGGGGATCTAACTTAATTATTTTACATGTAATTGTCCACTTGTCTTAGAAGCATTTGTTAAAAAGAATATTTCCTTCACAATGAATGGTCAAAAATCAATTGACCAGCACCTTTTATCTGGTGAATATAATGTAACCCTTCTATTAATCACAATAAAAAAATGTAAAAAAACAAACAAACAAGGACAATGCTCAGGTCCTGAGATCGAGCCCCAGACTGGCAAAAAATAAAAAAAATAAAAAAAAATCAATTGACCACATGATTTATTTATGGAATGTTAATTTATTACTTTATGGAGTGTTAATTTATTACATTGACCTATATTAGCTATCCTTCTTCCAGGGGCATACAATTCCTTTAGCTTTATGATAAACTTTGAGTACTGTGAGTCCTTAACCTTGGCTTTTTCTCTTTGAGATTATTTTGGCTACTCTGGTCCTTCATAATTCCATACAAAATTTTTTGAACTCAGTTTGTCAATCTCTACAAAAAAGTCTGCTGAAATTCTGAGGAATCGTAAATTTGTAGATCAGTCTGGGAACTACTGTTATCTTAAAAATATTAAATCTTCTATACCATGACTGTGAGATGCGTTCATATTTACTTTTATCTTTAATTTCTTTTTTATAGAGATACTTTTATTTAAAATTATTTTTGAAAGATTTTATTTTTTTCTCAGCAGCACATGGAACATTTTCCAAAATAGATCACATCTTAGGCCATAAAACAAACCTGGACAGATTCAGAAACACTGAAATTATTCCATGCACACTCTCAGACCACAAAGGCATCAAACTGGAACTGAACACACATCTCCACCAACGAAAACTCTGTAACTCATGGAGACTGATCAACACATTGTTGAATCACCAATGGGTCATCGAAGAGATCAGAACAGAAATCCAACAGTTTATGAAATTTAACAGTAAGGAGCACACAAAATACCAACTCCTTTGGGACACAACAAAGACAGTACTCAGAGGAAAATTTATAGCGCTGAGTGCCTACAACAACAAGTTGGAAAAATTGCAAACCAACAAGTTAATGTCTCACCTTAAGCTCCTGGAAAAAGAGCAACAAACCAACCCTAATCCCAGTAGAAGAAAGCAAATAATTAAAATCAAAGCAGAATTAAATGATTTGGAATCCAAAAAAACTATAGAAAGAATCAACAAAACAATGAGTTGGTTCTTTGAAAGAATTAACAAAATTGACAAGCCCTTAGCAAATCTTACCAAAAAAAGAAGAGGGCATATCGAAATAAACAAAATCGCAGATGAAAATGGTAATATCACGACAGAAATTACCAAGATCCAGAATATTATGAGGGAATACTTCTCAAACCTTTATGCCAACAAATTTGAGAATCTAGATGAAATGGATGAATTCCTAGCCAATATTAACATACCCACACTGAACCAAGAAGAACTAAGCCAACTCAACAGGCCTATTTCAAGCTCTGAAATAGAAATGGCAATTAGAGAACTTCCACCTAACAAAAGCCCAGGGCCAGATGGATTCACAGCTGAATTCTATAAGGTCTTCAAAGCAGAGCTCACACCAATACTCCTCAAGCTCTTCAACGAAATTGAAAATGAAGGTTCCTTACCAAACTCATTCTATGAAGCCAGTATAACCCTGATCCCCAAACCAGACAGAGATTCATCAAAGAAAGAGAACTATAGACCTATATCTTTGATGAACATCGATGCAAAACTTCTCAACAAAATACTGCCCAACCGTCTACAACAACTCATCAAAAAAATTATACACTATGATCAAACTGGATTCATCACAGGGAGGCAAAGCTGGTTCAACATACGCAAATCAATTAATATAATTCAACACATCAACAGGAGCAAGGACAAAAATCACATGATTGTCTCAATAGACGCGGAAAAGGCATTTGACAAGATCCAACACCCCTTTATGTTAAAAGCTCTGGAGAAACTAGGAATCCATGGAACATTCCTCAATGTAATAAAGGCTGTGTATGAGAAACCTACTGCTAGTATTACACTTAATGGTGAAAATCTAAAGCCATTCCCTCTAAAATCAGGAATGAGACAAGGATGCCCACTCTCTCCACTCCTCTTTAACATAGTACTAGAATTCCTAGCCAGTGCAATAAGGCAAGAAGCAAGCATAAAGGGGATCCAAGTAGGGAAAGAGGAAATAAAACTATCCCTCTTTGCAGATGACATGATTCTGTATTTAAAGAATCCTATAGACTCTACTCCCAAGCTCCTTGAGCTGATCCAAAGCTTTGGAAGAGTAGCAGGCTATAAAATCAACCCTCAAAAATCAACTGCCTTCCTTTACGCCAACAGTGAGAGGAACGAGGCAATAATCAGGAAAGAAACTCCTTTCACAATAGCCTCAAAGAAAATAAAGTACCTAGGAATTAGCTTACCTAAGAATGTAAAGGACCTTTTTGATGAACACTTTAAAACCCTAAAAAAGGAAATTAAAGCAGAACTAAGGAAATGGAAAAACCTCCCATGCTCCTGGATTGAAGAATCAACATCGTGAAAATGACAATCTTGCCAAGAGCTATCTACAAATTCAATGCAATACCCATCAACATCCCAATGTCATTCTTTAAAGAAATAGAAGAGGCAATCCAAAATTTCATATGGAATAATAAAAGACCCCGTATAGCAAAAACACTTCTTAGCAGAAAGAACAGCGCTGGAGGAATTTCAATTCCAAACTTTAGACTCTATTACAGAGCTATAATTCTCAAAACAGCTTGGTACTGGCACAGGAATAGGCCTGAAGACCAATGGAATAGAACTGAGGACCCAGATATTAAACCACAGACCTATGGCCACCTAATCTTTGACAAGGGAGCCAAAAAAATAGAATGGAAGAAAGACAGCCTCTTCAACAAGTTGTGCTGGCAGAACTGGTCAAGCACCTGCAGAAAACTAAAGCTGGATCCTTCTTTGTCACCTTGCACTAGAATTAACTCCAAATGGATCAAAGACCTGGAGGTAAAAGCTGACACACTGAAAACTCTACAGGAAGGAATAGGAGATACACTAGGCCTCCTTGGCACAGGTCGAAACTTTCTTAATAAGGACCAAGAATCACAACAAATCAGAGAAAGGCTGGATAAGTGGGACTGCATTAAACTGCAGAGCTTTTGTATGGCAAAGGACATAGCTAGTAAACTAATCAGGAAGCCTACAGAGTGGGAGAAGATCTTCACCAACCAAACAACGGACAAAGGCCTCATATCTAAAATATATCAACAACTCAAAATATTGAATCACTCCAAAACTAACCTCCAAAGTAACAACCATCCCATTAAAAAATGGGCCAAAGAGAGTCTTCTCTGAAGAAGAAACAAAAATGGCCTATAGACACATGAAGAAATGCTCAACATCTCTGGTCATAAAAGAAATGCAAATCAAAACAACTCTAAGATTCCACCTCACTCCAGTTAGAATGGCCAGGATCAGGAAAACGAATGACAACAGATGCTGGAGGGGATGTGGCCAGGAGGGATCACTACTACACTGTTGGTGGGAGTGCAAACTCGTTCAACCACTATGGAAAGCAGTGTGGCAGTGCCTCAAAAGGCTAAACATAGAACTCCCCTATGACCCAGCAATTCCACTACTTGGCACTTACCCAACCATCCAGAAACAAGGACATACTAAACCCACTAGCACAACAATGTTCATTGCAGCACTATTCACCATAGCAAAGATATGGAACCAACCTAGATGTCCCTCAGTTGATGAGTGGATCAACAAGTTGTGGTATTTGTACACAATGGAATTCTATGCTGCTGTCAGAAAGAATGACATCGCCCCATTTGTTAGGAAATGGAAAGACTTAGAAAAAATCATATTAAGTGAAGTAAGCCAGACTCAAAGGAACTTAGGCTCAATGGTTTCCCTCATTCGTCATAATCAGTAGAAACCTTGGGCTCTACTACCAGAGATTTGCAATAGAGCAAAATCTTGATACATAAGGCCATATAATGTGAAGCTAATTGAAAGGACCTCCAGGATATTGAAACAAAAGCCATATAATGAATGATTGTTGTCCTTAATGTACTATGTTGTCTCTCATCTCCTTTGCTGTCCCTTGGTTATCTCATATTGGTATAGTATCTCACTTTGTTATCTGATATATTGAATTTATTTGTATTTGGATATTTGAAATTTGATAGGGAAGGGGGGAAAACCAAGAAGGGTAGGGGGTGTAGGGGGGAAGGGAAATGGGTACCAAGACATGTGAAAGGGTATCAATGTATGTGAATTAATGCACCTTCTATCTGGCAAATATCATGTAACCCTTTTACTAATTACAATAAAAAAATTAAAAGAAAAAGAAAGATTTTATTAACATTGATTTTTTAAATATATTTTTATTGTAATTAATGGAAGGGTTATATTATATTCACCAGATAGAAGGTACATTACTTAAACATTGCTACCCCTTCTCATGTTTTTGTTCCCATTTCCATCCCCCTTCCCCCTCCTCTCATCTTCTTTTCCCCTTCCCTATCCTATTTCAAATAAACATATATACAATATATTAGATAACAAGGTAAGATACTGTAACAATATGAGATAACCAAGGGACAACAAAAGAGATGAGAAATAACACAGTAAATTAAGAGCAACAATCATACATTATATGGCTCTTGTTTCTATATCCTGGAGGTCCTTTCATTTAGCCACATCCTATATGGACTTATGTATCGAGGTTTTTGAGCTATTGTAATCCTCTGCTAGGAGAGTCCCAGGTTTATACTAATTATAACATTGATTTTTATATCATATTTCAAATGTCATGTTTAACAAACAAGTATTCAAGAAGGGAATTTCTATATGCAATCACTGGCACATAGATTTTAGAACATAATTAAAATTAAGCTGAGGGTTTTATTTCCTAGATATATATCAATCTATATAACGTTATGTCTATAAAGTATATATTCCATCATACATTTTTATATCTATGTAGTTATGTTAATATCTTTATGACCATGTCCATAACCTTGGGTACCTGAATACTGAGGCATCACTCTTGAACAGTTTGGATCTAATATCCACATATCAAGGAGGCAAGATAAAATTTCTTTTAACAGGGGTTGCCAAAAGTCTGGGTAGAGTTTAGTCTGGATCATCGGGACCCTAGAATAGGAACCCCGAAATACTTCTCGTGTGGAAGGGTCCCCGATTTCTCCCTCGTAGCCCCATCCCCTCCTCCTTCGGCCATGTTGATGGTGGAGAAGGTAAGAACTTTCAGCCCGTTTCTCACTGGAGAAGAAAACTCATCTGGCTTTGCAGAGAAAGGTTCCCCCTTTTACGCTCATAGTACATTACCTACCATGTGCTCTAGGATATCACATTTAAAAGGACAAAAAAATGTAAAATACTTGAATGAGCTTGTATTATAACATTAATATTATTGAGAGTATCTGCTTTCCAGGCTGAAGTGATTCATTCATTATTCTAGTCCTGCTTTAGTCCTTTGTAATTTGTGGTAATTATGCTTTTCTTTTTAATACAAAAAATGTATAAAAATAAAAACTTGAAAAGGCAAAAAAAATTTCTTTTAACAGTGGCTTGTAGTTTTCAGTGTAAGTTTTACTAAGTTATTCCCAAGTATTTTGTTTCATTTTTTGCGCCAGTCCTGGGACTTGAATTTGGGGGCTGAGAACTGTCTTTGAGCTTTTTTTTTGCTCAACACTAGCACTCTACTACTTGAGCCACAACTCTACTTCCAGCTTTTTGGTAGTTTATTGGAGATAAGAGTGCCATGAATTTTTCTGCCCAACTGGCTTCAACTTGTGATCCTCACATCTGAGTGTTTTTAGTAGCTAAGATTATAGGCACGAGCCCCAGGTACCTAGGTCAGTACTTTATTATTTTTTATTTTATTATAAGTAGAGTGTTTTTCTTAGTTTAATTTTCAGATTGTTCATTGTAAAAGTATCAGCATCCAGTTAATTTTTGTATTATGATTTTTTTATATTACAGTTTTACCTAATTATATAGTTTTAATGCTTTTTTTTACTGGTTACTTTAGGATTTTCCACATATGAGATCATGCCAGCAGATAAAGCTTTAATTTTGTTTTTAAATTTTCTTAATAATTACCTTCACTATTCTTTCCAATATTAAGTAGAAGCAGTAAGCATGTTCTTATTTGTTTCTCTTCTTAGGGCGGAACATTTAGTTATTTCCTATTAAGCATGATATTGGCTGTGAATTTTGGTAGATGTTCTTTATTAGGTTGAGAAGGTTCTTTTTGGTTCTTTACTTATTGAATATTTTTAGTATAACAGGATATTGAATGTTCTCGATGTTTTGGGGGGAATAATGAGATAATTCTATTTCTTTTGTTTCTTACCCTATTGATAAACTAAATTGATAGTCTTCTGAGGTTTGATTTATGATTTAACATTGGTCTGTCTTGAACCATGTTTCAAGCTCTTGAGGAAAATGTTACTGTTACTGTTGAAGTTAATGAGGAAACTGTTATTGCTATTGTGAAACATTAATAGTCTTTTTAAAAGTCTTCTGTTTCCTTCTTAGTCTTCTGTTAAGTCTTTCTATCCATTATTGCAGTACTGAAGTCATTAACTATTATTGTTAAATTATTTCTGCCTTCATGGTTGTCAGTTTTTGTTACATGTATTTGGTATGTGCACATATATATACTCTATCTTTCAGATAGAGTGGCCCTTTTTATTACTTACCTTTTTATTACCTTTTTATTACCTCTTTGTGCTAGGAACTTTTTTTTGTGGGTTATAGGGCTTAAATTTGGCCTGGGCACTGTCCCTGAGCTCTTCAGCTCAAGGCTACCACCCTACCTTTGAGCCAAACCTCACTTTCCCATTTTCTAGAGATTAATTGGACATAGGAGTCTCAGGTCCTTTTGTGCCCAGGCTGGCTTTGAACCTTGATCCTCAGATCTCAGCTTCTTGAGTAGCTAGGATTATAGGTGTGAGCCACCGTGCCTGGCTGTGTTAATAACTGTTTAAAAATGTTAAAAGCTCACTTAAAAGTATGTTATTATCATTGCCACTCTGGTTTTCTTATGGCTTCTGTTTGCAAATTTCTCCCAAAAGGGATTATACAAAACTGTATTATAAAATGTATTGTTGGACCTGCACTATATAGAAATGTAAGAGTCTTTGTAAGAAATTTCTCAAGAGACTAGCTGGATGTTTTCCATCTTTGTATATTTAGTCTGTTTGTACATAAAATGCCTCCTGTAGAAAGCAAATACTAAGGTCTTGGGTTTTTAACCCTCTCTGATAATGAATGTCCATTTCTGTTTTTTAATTTTTTCACATTTAATATCATGATTGATCTAGCTGAATTTATAATTGCCATTTTACTTTTTTATGTGTTACGTCTTTTTCTATGCCTTCATTCCTTCTTTGCTTCTTTCTTTTTCTGTCAAGAACCTATTTCCTAATGTAATATTTTAATATCTTTACAATTGAGTTTTTCACTACTTCTGGAGGGGCCTGAACTCAGGATTTGTGTGCTGTCCCGGAGCTTTTCTTGCTCAAGGTTAGTACTCTATCACTTGAACCAAAGCTCCACTTCTGGCTTTTTTGTTGGCTAATTAGAGACAAGGGTCTCTGAACATTCCTGCCCAGGCTGGCTTTGCACCCCAGTCCATAGATCTCAGCCTCCTGAATAGCTAGGATTACAAGAGTTATCATTAGCAGGCTTTTCACTAGTTTTTAAAGTTATTCTTATAACTGCTATTTTAATGCTTAAGAGATACGTCTTATCAGAATCAGCTTCAGATGTACACTAAATTCATTGCAGTGAACATTAAAAAGTTGCCTCTGAGGAGCTTTATTCTTTTCCTCATGTGTGTGACCTTGTCCTTCTATATGTCATGTTCATAAATGTTCCAAAGTCAATGTTGTTATAATTGTCATTAAAAAATAATTTTATGTCTCATAAAGACGCTAAGGCAAGAAAGGAAAGTTAGTGCATATTATAGCATTTATTAATCTCCTATTATCATTCCTGGATATTTTCATTTCTCCCTCCAAAGTCCAGTGACTATCTAGAGATATTTCCTTTGTCTAAGACCATTTCTTCCACATCCACCTCCTCCACGCTATTACTTGCAAATATAATACATTTCTATATGTAATAGAATGAACAGTAATTATATATATATTGTTTTATACAAATGCTTCTGAAATCAGTTAAGAGGAAGGAGAGAACCCATGTACTTCCCTTGCCTTTTATAGTTACATAACTATCTTTCCTAATGTTTTCTGTCAGTATGGGTTCAAGTCACTGTCTGGGGTCACTTACTTTTAGTCTAAAGAACTCTCGTTATCAGGCCAGGAATGTGGCATAGTGGTACGGTGCTTTCCTAGCATGTACAAAGCCCTGGGTTTGCTTTCTCCAGACCACACACATAGAAAAGGCAGGAAGTGGTGCTATGGCTCAAGTGGTAGAGTGCTAGCCTTGAGAAATCTCAAGGAAAGTGCCCAAGCCCTGAGTTCAAGCCCCAGGACTGGCAGAAGAAAAAGAACTCACTTTATCATTTCTTTCCCTAGTTTTCTCTGGCAATCTAACAGCCTAAAATGCAACCTATATCTTAGTTCAATCTATCTATGGACATTTTTTTGAGAGAGCTGTTGCCTTGAACTTCTCCAGTCTCTGCTGTTCTGCTATAACTAGTCATTTCCTTTGGGGCAAGACTTGGGACTCTTTGTTATGCAGTGTTTCTACCTTTAAGCAAAATCTTTGATTCATGGTTCTAAAGCTGGGGTTGGAGGGATGCTTTCCTGAATGATACCCCATTTTCAGAGCAAAACTCTTAGTGGAATGGGGTGAATGACTTCAGGCTTTCTTCACTTACCTCCATTATCAAGAGTAAGCTGAGACTTAATATTCTCAGAGAACACAGCACTAGTAGTAGAGCTTGATATCCTTGAGTAAGGGTGGGCAGAAGGAGGCCACACCTTTAGGGCACATTCATCCAGAGATTAGTCTCAGTAACAGGTGGCCTAGGTCAAGATAAGAAATGCTGTGCCTGGGAAGATAGTCTTTTAGTTGACAGCTGTGGGAAAAGGGGACCCTGGACATTTGATTGAAAAAGTTTAGAGTGTAATTTCTATCTGACTAGACCAGACAGAGGGTGTTAGCTTATATACAACAGACATGGTTCATATCAAGTATTAGTAGATGTTTTGAAAACATTTTTTCTTTATTTGCTGTGTGCAACTTGGATCTATTTCCAAGGCCTGTAGGTGGCCATTTTAAATTGACTTTTACTGGATTCATTGGAGAGTAACTCTACAGAGCTCCTTACACTGTTGGATTGGGAGCAGACTGCCTTTCAGAACTCATATTGTTATATTTTAGGGAATGACTATGGATACACATAGATATCTACAGAACAACACTATTCTAATGTTCATGTGAATCACTGAACTGAAAGTTTAAAAATGCAGAACCTATAGCTTAATTAACCCTACACACGTACCAGAGAGTTTTCCAGGACTGGGAAATACCAGAAATAAAATGAGAAAGAAATCTGTACTGTTGAGAATCTCCACCTGTGATTCTTTGAAAAAGAATTATACTAAAAGAAAAATGCATACCAGATAAAACTATTGCTCATCCTCCTCCACTAAGGGGCTCTGCAGCTAAGGCATGGTCCAAAACAGGCTACCTAAAATATTATAGGGGCTGGAGGCATGGCTCAAGTGATGGAGCACTTGCCTAGAACATGCAAGGTCCTGAGTTTAAAAAACTTACTATAAATTACAAGTTAGAGAATGAAAAAGAGAGGAGAAAGAAAGAGCGAGACTATGAAAATGTATTTTTTATGCTAAATTCTGTCCCTATAGGAAGTACTGTGAAATCATGACTAGAGGGTGCCAAGAATCAATGATGACAGGGAGCCCTGCAGTGAAACTTCAGAGTGGGGAAAGAAAATCATTTGCCTCAAAATCTTTTTTTGTCTTGCACTGGATATGGCATTTACTTGGCATTGCATTTGTAAACTTCTTTTAAAACAAAGCAAAATATCACAGGCTTTGGTGCAATTGGTCTGACTTGTACACTGTCAAGTGATAACTTATATCTCTGGTGAGTGAATTAATGGATTAAAGCAGTATCAAGAAAACCAGAGGCGAATAGATTTCTACTGTCCCTCCCCCATATACTGTTATGACTACTAATAATAGGAAATAAATATCATTTTATATTTTAGAAGCATAGACAGAGGCATTAGCAATTTATTTTTTCTCAAAGAACTAGTGAATTAATATTGTAAATAAGTTATATTAGTTTTGTAGGAACTCCTGTGAGTTCTTTCTCAGAAAGAATAAAAACACTGTTAGCTATAGGACTGCTCTAAGTATACTAAAATCCAACTTGCTTCCAGCTGCCTGTACTCTCAGCAGGAGGGAAGGCCACACTTAGGAAGAAGAATTTATGAAAAACATTTCAAGCGAAAGGAAGAACTGAGAATGACAGGGGCTTCAAAGAACTCAGGAAATCTGGCTATCTCAAGCACTGCAGAAAGCCAGTGGATATTTTCCAATTGAGTTCAGGGAGTGGTGTTATTATTATTATTATTATTATTATTATTATTCCTATAAAGGAGTATGATTCTCAGGAGGTGGTATTATTATTATTGTTACTATTATTAATGATTCCATACAGTCGTATGATTTCCTTACAGGAACTGTAAAAAATTATGCACATTTTAGCTTTTGTTTTCCATATTTGTGCATATACAAATTGAGTGGGAAATCACTCCTGCAATCTCAGTATGCTGCAAATTGGTAGTTTCATTAGTATCAGTTCATCCATGAAACTTAGGAAATTTCTGATTTTCCTTTAATGATTTTAATGCTATGAAATTATTTCTTTGTTATTAAATGCATTGCATATATCTGTATAAGTGTGCACACATACATGTGCTTGTGCGTGCGTGCACATGTGTGCACACACACACACACACGTACACGCACACACACACACACCTGTGCCGAAGCTCTAACACTCAACCCTTCAGAAAGTGCTTGTATCTGGAGATAGGGCCTTTAAGGAAGTAATTAAATTATAATGAAGGCATTATGGCAGATCCTTAAACAGTCAGATTGATACCTTTACAAAGTGAGGAGATTAGGACATATCAGGGGTATGACACTGAAAGGGGAAGGCCATCTGAGGGCACAGGGAAAAGCAGCCATCTGAAAGCCACAAAGGAAGGTCTCCAGAGAAACAAAATCTGCTACCACTTTGATCCTGGGCTTTAAGCATCCAGAACTGTGAGAGAATAAATTTCAGTTACCTAAGGCACACAACCTGTGGTATTTGCTTAGAAAAGATCACATTAGTCTTAATTTAGTATTAATATTAAGTTTCATACACTCAATGATTTTTTTTTTCTTTTTTAGGTTGGTCATGGGGCGTGAACTCTGGGCCTGGCTGCTATCTGTGAGCTCTTCAGCTCAAGGGTACACCTTGAACCACAGCGCCACTTCTGGTTTTCTGGTGGTTAATTGGAGATAAGAATCACATGGACTGAGCTGACTTTGAGCTGAGATCCTCAGATCTCAGCCTCCTGAATAGCTAGGATTACAAGTGTAAACCACCCAGATATACTCAGTAAATTTTACCTTGGCTAGAGCTAGATTTGTAACTGGGATATAGATACTAGATATAGGAAAATTAAAATTAAGAAACAGCTAAGTTATGAGCTAATCATTTTAATTAACAAATTTATATATTTATGATTTACTTATTATTTCTTGGGTGTATAGAGTTAATTTACTTACAGAAAATTATTATCTGTGCTGATTGCTTGAAAATGTACCTTATCCTTCTTCAACATTTCAAATGACCCTCTGTTACAATATTTCTTCTTTCAACAGGAAGACTATTGGTTTGTAATTATATATTTACTTGTGGGACTTTTTATTTAATAGCTGCCTCTCCATTGAAACCTCCATAGGTAGTAATCACCTCTGTTTCAATGAATACTATATGCCCAGCAGCCAGTATAATTCTTACCTTTAATTATTTATTTGATGAGTGAGGAAAAAAGAAAGCATGAGCTTCTTGAAATCTTAAATTGGGGAGAGTGACTGATAAATTCCCGGATTACCTTGTACCTTTTGAAAATGAGTATCTCTAAAACTTTGTTCATGTATACATTTCTCTGAGAGAAGACTCCACAACTTTCAGTTGATTTCAAAGGAGTCTGTGACCTCCCTGTAAAATAAGGAATCACTGACTCACTGTTGAGGTAAAACAGGTTTCCAAAGAAAACAACAACAACAAAGCTGGTTCATGCCTGAAATCCTAGCTACTCAGGTGGCTGAGATCTGAGGATCACGGTTCAAAGCCAGCCCCGGCACGAAAGTCTATGAGACTCTTATCTCCAATTAACTACCAGAAAACTGGAAATGGAGCTGTGGCTCAAGTGGCAGAGCAATAGCCTGGAGCTGAAGAGCTCCTGGACAGCACCCAAGCCCAGAGTTCAAGCCCCATGACCACCACCACCAAAACAAAACAAACAAAACAACAAAAAACTCACCTACAGGTTGAAATAGACAATGCTAGATGTACTTTATTCTGTACATATGTGTGGATATCTATAGGTACGTATTATTGCCAAGAACAAAAAGAGAATGCTCAATGAACTTGCAGAACCATCCACATTCCCACTTTTCCTGAATGGATCATTATTCCCACAGTCTTTGGCCTCTAGGAGTAGCTGCTCACATTCTTTTGTTTTTGACAGCATCATTCATCAGGAGCGTGTAATTCCCTCCTGTCATCTTTTTGGGATGCTACCATCTTTTTTTTCTTTTTGTAGGAAGTTCCTTTTAATAACAAATTCATAAATTTCCCAGTTAACAAAGGCACTCCCTCACTCTCCACAGGAGAGAAGATCCAGCTTCATTAGGCTAAAGAGGCCTCAGAGTGTTAGTCCATCCCTGTGGAGGAAGGCTAGGGGCAAGAAGGAGGAGGATAGCTGGAATATTAATTGGCCATTGGATATTAAACATCTTCTCTTACTTCCCGGTTCTGGAAATATACTTCCCTAATTTTTGTCCTAAAACTAGAGACTTCAACAGTAAATCTATCAGAGCAAAGGTATTCAATTTGCCATTAACTCTCAGTTCTCTATACTAACAATGGAGCAAAGCAGTAGTACAGATCATTCAAAGCCAAAGGCTTTTCCATTTTACTTTGCAGTGCACTGTTTCACAGGAATGGGGGGACACTCAATGACAGATTCACTCCTCTAATTATGTTTGTCTTTGTTGCTTATGTTGCTTATTAAAATGAGTTTGTCTGCCTTATAGCATGGAGGCTGGATGACATAGAGATTTCAGCTAAGAATTTGTGAAATTCATCAGGGGAAATACATAAGGCACACAGATAATCAAACCTGACTAGATTTGAGTTCACATTCTTAATAACTTGTGATCAACTGCTTTGCTTCTCTGTGACTAAAGTGAGCCGATGATGAGAAATAATTATAGGAGACTAGTTGGAAGGGAATGAGTTTATATTTAGATGAAGACACAAGATGGTCTTGTGGCCAGAACTGACAACACAATCATATTGGTTTCCCTATTGTGTCTTCCAACCTTTTCAGTGGCCATAGGTCTTTCTGTGTAAACCTCCAAATTTGTCCTACACCTAACAGCCTTGGGTTGTCTTCTAGGAGGGCAACTCTGCTTTCTCTCTGCCAACACAACCCCTATCACTAGAGGTTAAATGTAATAGCATGATGGGCATTAGCCAATGGAATGGGAGGGAATGTGTCGCTTATTTCTGGGTGGAAGATCTCAAAGTAAACATATGCTTGGCTTCATAACTGTCTGGCAAAGCAACTGGTAGCAACTGAAATAAGAGTATTTTTTGTTTGTGCTATTTTTGTTTTCTTTCCTTTTTGTTCCGTATGTTTGTTTATATGTCTTTGGGAGTGTAAGAGAAGACACAGAAGTGGAGGGACAAAGGGTGAACAAACGCAGCAATGGTACTCACCAGACACTATGTTGAGAATAAACTATACAACTTGGGGGGATGGGAGGGGACAAACTAGGAGAGAGTGAGGGAAGGGGTAATATTGTCCAAAGAAAAGGGAGGGTAATGGGTACCAAGACATGTGAAAGGGTATCAATGTATGTGAATTAATGCACCTTCTATCTGGCAAATATCATGTAACCCTTTTACTAATTACAATAAAAAATTAAAAAAAATAAAGTTCCAAACCATTGAAAATAATATATATATATATATATATATATATATATATATACTTTTTTCCTGGGTTATGTAACTATAACCCTTCTGCACATCACCTTTATAATAACAAATTAAATTCTCTTCTTAGCCTCTGATCCTCAAAGTTTATGGTTTTCTAACACTCTCAACATCACTACAGTAAGATGTTTCTGTTTCTCAGATACATGAGGAATGGTGGAGCTATTCCACTGTGCCAATAGTGCAAGAAGGAAGAGTTTTCAGAGGGCAGAGAAATAGGTACATTAAGGAGCGAGCATTTAGGCTGCAGGCATTTAGAATGCACCAAGTTTAAAGAGCCAATAGGATTTCAGAAGAAACCCTTGGGAGAAACTATGTGGGGAAAAAACAGCACCCCTGAAAGTATTAGGTTATGAGGACTCATAGAAGTCATCTGGTAGACTCCAACACCCTAATTACTATCATAACACCAGCAATCTCTGAGGACTTAACCATGTGCCAGGCACAGTTCCAACAGCTTTGCAGTTAACTCACTGAATCTTCAAACAACCTTATATGATAGCCGCTATTATTTATATCTTACAGATGGAGAAACTGAAGCAGGAGAGGTAAATTCCCTACAGCTGCACAGCTAGTAAATAGCCTTCTCTGACCAGCATCTGCTAGAACATTCCTTGTCATGGGAGCTCACTCTCTAACTTCCATCCTTCCCTGCCTCTCCTAAACTGCCATTCCTGGACACCTCTGCCGCCAAGACCAACATAAAACAGTTTTACTCCCTTTTCTCCAAAGCAGCCCTTCAAATATTTGAAGGCAGCAATCATGTGTCCCATATGGTTCCTGTTCCCATTGTAAACAGCCCCAAGTCACTCAACCCTCCCCACTGTGCCACAGCTTGAGGCCCTTCTCCATCCCAGCTCAGTGACTCACTTACATTGGAGACCAAAAAATGTCAGTGAAGTCAGTGGAGTGGAACTCATGACTAGCCTTTCTTTGAGTCTTGTGCTGAGCTAACACTTCCCACAACCCAAGCACATTCCTTTCATGGCATAAAGTAGGGACCATGGTCTGCTGTAGGAATGACTGGCTGGCCACATGCCCTGCACATCTTTTTCTTTTCTTTTCTTTTTGCAAGTGGACTGCTAAAGCATCAAACTGTTAGGAGCTTCACCCCCGCCTTTCTCTCAGCTTCCTTCTACATGCCTGGAAGCAAGAGTGAATAGTCTCCCCACTTACCATGGAGTTCATGGCGAAGTGATTGTGCTGCGTCTGGAGGTCAAGGGCATGCTGGTAGCTGACTCCAATCTCGGTGTGGCTCTGGAGAAATAACTCCTTGTTGTGGCTTATCCAGTCAAACATCTAGAGGAAACAAGACAAGCAGGTACACAGTAATCAGAAGAGTAGTGGATCCAACAGGATAAAACATTCAGAATAACTGAAGGAAAGAAAAAGCCACCTTGCACATGCCCAGGAGAAACAGCCATCTTTCCTAGAGTTAGGATGAGCCACTCTTCATAAAGACCCACATGAAGACTAGATGCTATGGCTTATACCTGTAAGCCCAGCAATTCAGGAAGTAGAGAACAAGAGGATTGTGGTTAGAGGCCAGTCTAGGGAAAAAGTTAGTGAGGTTCCATTTCAGCCAAAAAAAAAATGGGTGTGGTAGTACATGCCTGTGGTTTCCCTTACAAGGAAGTATTGGCAAGATACTTCCTGTGATTTGTGGCCTGCCTGGGGTAAAGACATGAGACCTTATCTGGAAAATAACTAAAACACCAAAAGGGATCAGTGTGGCTCAAGTAGTAGAGTGCCTGCCTAGCAAGCATGACACTGCCATTCAGACTCCAGAAAAATGAAACAAAATGAAACAAAAGTCCCTGCACACAGCCTCTGTGTCCTCTATAAGCCTAATGGAAAAAGAGAAGATGAATAGAAGAGTGGGAAGACAGAAGTTGTTCATTCTCTGTATGTACCCGCCCCACTTTGTAAGAACCATAACAAATCCTTAAAAAGGCCCCATGCTTGCTTTAGCTCCAGTGCTGTCAAGTTGGCAAGTTTGCATATCTCTTTTAGGCCTGCACCCTCAGAGAGGAAGGTGATCAGAACCCAGGCTCTGGGGGGATCCTACCTCTTCAGGACTCCAGACCTAAGCCATTGGGATTGTCTCAGAAATACGAATGTGATCTGATTCAGCCAATAAAATATGAAAGGAAGTTTCCTGGAAGCTTCTGGAATGCAGAACCCCAGTGTTTTAGATGCCCTTTTACAGTCTATGATATTATCCTATGTGTTGCTGACCTCATATTTCTGCAGACATCCACTGGAAGCTTGGGGGGTAAAGCCAGTGGGAGCGAAGGGGTAGAGTTAGCAAATGGGCAATACTTTGAGCCTTACTTCACTATGTCTCTTGACTTCATGGGGATCTGAGATAAGAGAGCATCTGTATTATTCATCTCAGTTTAATACAACATTTTTTTTTGCCCAGAAAAGCCAAATCAGTATAGCTAGGAAAGGTACAAGAAGTGTTGCTATAGAAAGGCTATGACCAGTTACAGGATGGAGGAAGGAGAAGCTGAAGCACAGAAGCAGGCCAGGAGAAGCAAAGTCTGAATCAGCTTTCCATGACAGCTTTTCCCTTCACAAAGGAGAGCAAGCTCTCCTTTTATTACATCCTAGCAGTATTTATAGGGCAACCACAACATGCCAGGCATTGTCCAAGATGACAGAGAAGCAAAAATGAGTAAAACATGGCTCCTGAGACTAGACAGCATAAGGCCAATGTGGAAATCTGAAATGGACTCAGATTCAACTTCAGCATAGCTTGGTACACAGCTTGATCAAAATAACAACAAAACCCCTATGGATATAATGGAAGCCAACCTGAACTATTGGAAAGAGCACAGCAAACAGTCCTTCAGCCACCCTTGAGAGAGTAGGGAAGGGAGAAGGCAATCCCCTATGCTGAGCCTTGACACACAGGTAGAAATGAGCCAAGTGAAGATCAGTGGGATATATATTCCAGACAAAGGTGGAGATGATGGGCACTGACAAGTCTTGGTCAGCCTCATGTGTTTCAGGCACTAAGGTACTTCAGCTATGCAGGGAGCTTACTCTTGAAATGTGACTGAGGAGGCCCACAGCTTCCGGGAATATAGACAATACACTGACCCTGGAAGCAATGAGAGGTAAGTGTGAAGCCCCAGACCGAGTGAATAGTTTTTGCAGCAGCACTGGCCTGGATTGAGAGGAATACCTGGAAGTCCCATGAAGCTGAGAGTCTGGAAAACCAGATTAGAGAATATCAGTGAACTTTGAGAATTTGGCAGATTTGAAAGCTTCTAGAGGTAAAATGGAGGACTCTCCATTATTTGGGAAAGGGAGGGCAAGGAAAAACTGAGGGGAATTAGCAGGTTATGGCATAGCCCCTTGGTTCATGTAACTGAAGGAGCTACCACAGGTGCTGCCTAAGATGAGGGTAAGAGGCTTGGGGGTAGGTAGGTAGAACGTGAGTTCCCTTTTATATGTGCTGAGTTTGGTGACATTTGAGAGTTTCGAGCAGTTGTGTCCCCGTGCTGTTAGATTTATGTCCAGAGATCCAGAGAGAGACATCAGAGGAATATAACAACTCATACCCAAGTATAAAAACATCACCTTCCCAAGGCAAATGTGCATGATTTGATGATTATTTTCTGGCTTGAATTACTATGTCATTTGTGTCCCTCTACACTGATAATAAAGAAAGAAGAAAAGTATCATCCTTCAATCTCTAGTGCTAAGGACTTGTTTCATGCTGGGTAGATATCTGTGTTGTGTGCACCATTCTTAGTCCACTAGCCAGCCTCATGGCACAGGCATTTAGTCAGCATTTTTTTCTATAATTATTATTAAGGGCAAAAAGAGAAAAGAAGACAGAATTCCTTTCCCCTGTCCCACTCAGTCTGTAATTTTTGTCTCTCAACCTGATTTTAAAATAAGCCCTCAGTTCTCTTCCTTGTTGACAAAAGAATCAATAAAATTAATGAAGATCTTTAATGCCTCAAGCCTTTGGAAGTCGTGATAAAAAGCCCTTACTCTACTCCATATACATTCTTGAATATCTCAGTGGCCCAAAAGTGACTGTCCCTGAATTCTCTGTTAAATCACTAATTAGATATGCAAATAAGCAGGTGAGTTATGTGCTAGTGTCAGAACGATTGGATTGTTCAAGCACCAGGTCCCTGCTGGACTACAGAGCAAGGAGGGTGTTGGACAGAGGCCACGCAGAATGGAGGCAATGTAAAAGTGGGTTAAAGACAGGCTGTGGAACTGTGCACCTTGGTGAAAGGGCTCCTCACAGAATGCCATGGGTTTCATGCCATTCCACCTATGCCACAATCTGCACTTAGAACACAAAGCTGCTTACCAGAGGCATGGGCATTATGTCAAAGTTAACATTTCCTAGAGGTAATGCTCCAAAGAGGTTACAGGTGTCTCAGGCAGAGAGAAAAAGACCTGCTCTAAGGCTTAAATGGTCTTATGTGATAATAGTACTAGGAACCAGGTCTTCCCAGGTGACTGCTTCTTACAGGACAACTACAAATATTCTGTGGGCCTAAATTTGCTAGCTATGTGTATAGAATCCTTATACATGGAAGCCTGGCTGTCTGCAAGGACCACTCATTTCCATGTGTTCAGTGGAAGAGACAGCAAAGACATAATATGTGTGTAAGTACATAGGTGTATAGCCAGAGGGGTGAGGAGTGGCTCATTCCAGATCTGGCTTGCTCTCCAGCTCCCTAGCAGACTGTAGTCAAGTCATCTCACTTCCAGGATTCTCCTGCCTTACAAGGGATAGTTTCCCAGAATGGAGAACATCTAAGTCTACAGCAACTCAATTTGGAAATATAAAAGGCCTCATTTATCCATTTAAAAACAGTTTTATTGAGTCTTTTGGATCAAGATATCCAGTCATGTCTATCATTCACATTTCCAACTCTTTGAGTAAGAGAATGTCAGTGAGAAAATTAGCATCTCTTTCTCCCTTTAGCCC
The DNA here is from genome assembly GCF_031878675.1 of Megascapheus bottae. Classification (NCBI taxonomy): domain Eukaryota; kingdom Metazoa; phylum Chordata; class Mammalia; order Rodentia; family Geomyidae; genus Megascapheus; species Megascapheus bottae. The sequence goes on from NC_143509.1 coordinate 55,906,000, forward strand.
TTCTCCACAAGTACTGCTCAACGTTAGCACTCAACCACCTGAGCCACAGTTCTACTTCTAGCTTGTTGGTGGTTATTAACTGGAGATAGGAGTTTCACAGACTTTCCTATCCACTCTGGCTTTCAACCATGACCCTCAGATCTCAGTCTCCTGAGTAGTGAGGATTAAAGGCATGATCCACTGGCACCCAGATCCCTGGTATCATCATTTGCCCAGATAAATACAGCTTCTTTGCCTCTGCACCAACATTCATACCCACCATCTCAATGCATCTTCAAAATAGTTCCACATATGTGTCACCATCAGATTCCTTCCACAGAGTGAGAAACAGCTAAGAGAAGTAAAGCCTAGGGCCTAGAATTCACCCAATCTACCCAGTACTATATTTTATGGAGTAGCAAAAGCCAGGCAGGATCCTGTTGTAAGATCTCCTCTACCTGGGCTTACAAGCCAGTTACTTTTCAAATGGTAGCTGCCAGCCAAGGGAAGGGGGCTGTTCCCTTGGGACAACACATACAACAATATTTAGCCACTACTGCATCTACTAATACCATCAGGAAATACAACAGATACCTGAAAATGGGTTATTCAAACAGTTATACTTCTCTCAATAAATACTTATTGAATGGATGAATGAACACCAAAATAATTGGCCACAGGCTGTAGAATTGCTCATGCAGAGAAATAGATCTTTTCTAAGAAGTAGCTCCAGCTAGAGCAGGTTATGATTTTAAGTTGGCTGGGTGATAACTCATACTAACTCAAAGATGGAAAGAAAGAAAGAAAGAAAGAAAGAAAGAAAGAAAGAAAGAAAGAAAGAAAGAAAGAAAGAAAGAAAGAAAGAAAGAAAAGAAGAGAGAAAGAGAGAGGAAGATGGAAGGAAGGAAGATCAAATTTTTATATGCTTTTCTTTTGTTAAAGAGCTACAAATGTTGCATTCCATAAAATGAAATATAACCAAATAATTCCTTCAAAAGGAAAATTCATGTCTCAATAATGTATATCTGTCTGAAACTAACATAGTTTTGTTTCATTAAGATGTTTCAGGTAAGCTACTTGTAGATTTTTTTCAGTTTGTAACTAAGCTAGGTAATTTTTTTTATGTTGGCTAATATTCAGTAAAATACATAAAATCTGGTTGTTAATAAATAATACATGTTAAAGGAATGTATTTAAATGCAAATTAGGAAGATAAATGCAAATTAGGAAGATAAACAGAAACCTTTCTGTTGTTTTAAAGATGAGGATAGGTAAAAGTTTATTATTGTTCTCTTCTCGTTTTGGTGAAGCATAAACTATTTCATAACACAAAGATGTTAAGTAGAGACGTTCTGTTCATTTTCCTTCGCTTGCCAAAATTAGCAATTGCATCTAACTTCTCTTTTTTTTAACTTTCAAACTACTATCTACTGTTAGCATTTTATTCTCTTTAATTATAAATTACATTGGAATTAAGGCTGATCACATTCAAACTCAATTGACTGGGATGACAGAAGCCAAGTGCCTGGCCCACACTTTTAATCTTAGCTACTTTGGAAGCTGAGACTAGGAAGATCATTGTTTGAGACCCATCCCAGGCAAACCTGGGGTTTGCCCCATTGCAACCAATAAAAAGCTGGGTGCAGTAGTATGCACCTGTCACTCCAGGTCCAAGGGCTGTGATCCAGAATGGTTCAGAGGAAACAGATTCTGGGTTGTTGCTCAAGTGATAAAAGTACCTGTCTAAAGCCCAGTCCTATCAAAAAGGAAGGAAAAGAAACAGAAGAGAATCAGTGGATTTCCTTTGCCTAAATATGCATACCCCAGTATCAGTTGGCATAACAGCTGTACCCGTTGGTACACTGTAGTAATCCATCTGTGAAATCATGTGTTCCATATAACATTAACAACTTTCTTGTTAGCTCTGGGAAACAAGGTGTCCAGTCAAATGCAAAATAAAATTTTATGCTTGCTAAACTACACAGAACAGAGGACTCAAATCGTTATAGGCTGCTGCTTAAACTTTCACACATTTTTTGTGTGTGCTGGGGGTAGGGGGTTATGGGGCTTGAACTCAGCCTGGGCACTGTCCCCGAGCTCTTCAGCTCCAGGCTACCGCCCTACCCTTGAGCCAAGCCCCATTTCCTGTTTTGTAGAATTTGGTTGGAGATAAGAGTCTCATGTCCTTTTGTGCCCTGTCTTTGAACCGAGATCCTCAGATCTAAGCCTCCTGAGTAGCTAGGATTACAGGCACTGCACCCAGCTTAACTTTCATACATTTTAACATGGTCTGAACCTCAATTCTTTATCTGTAAAATAGGAGTAACCATTTATACTATTTTAACCTGAGGATACCAGGTTGAAATGGATAGAAACATGCTTTGTTAAGTGCTACATACATGATAGATGTGTATATACAATGAGCATAGGGTATCACACATATTCCTAAATGCTTTTGTTTAGAGCCCCAAACAGATGAAAGATGTGGATTTAAGGCTGTCATAGGTTCATACTACAAAACTTCATGGGCAAATTGGAATCATGCCTGCAGCTCATACACAAACACATCCATAGTCCATCCATCCTGAGAGGCACCCCTCGGTGACCACAAGAAAATGCACAGATATGGCCCAAAGGCATCCATCTCACACACTCAGGGGACCCTCTTGTCACACAAGACTCCCAGACCAATATACTTTGAGTTCTGCTTGAGGGTTCTGGTACCTTGCTCCTGACTGACCACAGAGAAAGAAAATTAAGTAAAGACCTTAGGCTTCACAAGATCACTGCACTGCCTGCCCTCTCTGCCACAGTCCAGCTCTGTCATTATTAGAGATTCAGTTCCTTTGGTTCTTAACAGTTTTTCACTTGGGAGAGATGCCTATTAAAGTACAGTTTTTCCTGTAATCCTCCTGGAATTACTTTGTCCTGGATACAGAAACAGCTTGGTCCTTTCTGAGCATTACCCAGGAATGCAATCCTAAAATGATGTGACAGAAGGACCCTGGATAAAAGATGAGAGAGAGGCCCCAAAACTAGAAGTAGCTGTGAAACAGAGACATGTTTCCCTGGCTTCACATTTCTACTTTCGTTGGAACTCTGCCTGATCCTGGGACACATGTTTTTATGCAAACAGGGTAAGACACAGACCCTATATATGTCTTCTTACCCAGGTCCTTGAGACCTTTTAGCCCCTGGTTTTCAATTATCCATTCTCCAGACACTGAGCTTTCCTGCTTTGCAAAACAAAATAAAAAGAGAGAAAAGATTAAGCACTTAGCTTCTGGGTTCCAAGAATTCCTCATTATAGACATCTTATATCTCATTTTTCCTATATACTATAAGCCCTGCAGGATGAGAAGATGCCAGGTCATCACTACACTGACACCTGTAGGCAGGAAGACAGGTGGGACATGGACCTGAAAGGCTTCAAGTGTTATAAATATCTACTCAAGGAGACAAGGTCCTCTAGGGTCTACTTTTTTCCTTTGTTTTTGGCATGTCATCCTACACACTTGTGTCTATTGTCTAAATGAAGTTGTCTTTTGTCATAAACCATGTCTACTCCAGAGAGAATAGCTCAACCTTATTACCTACGGGCACCATCACTGTGTGCTAAGTAATCACCTGAGATGCCACACACTTTCACTAACTAACCTGTTGCGGATCCAATTTTGTTAACCTTCAACTCTCACATCCCTTATCTCAGCTCTGAGATCTAACCTTGCATGTTGCTTATAATTTAGACTATTTCTGATTTCTTTGAAACACAACCAAATGTGCACAGTATGTAAAGTGTAAGTTACCAAAATCCTTTCCTATTCTGTATGGTAATCTGACCTCCAGTTACCACTAGGTTTTGTTTTCCCAATAGTATATGAACCTGATAAAGGCCAACATTTTGCCAAGTCATGATGAAATGGCAAAAAAAAGAAAAAAAGAAAACAAAAACAAACTGTACTTAGATTGGGAAAAAGTATGAATAATTGGTGGGGACATCACACGTTGTGTGTGACAGTCCTCATAATTAGCATGGTTGTTATAAAGGCACACTGGCTCCCATGAAGAGATGGCAGTATCTGCAGGTGCCCCATGCAGGTTTGATCTCTTCTGCACTTGAGCTGAGCTGCTGAACACTGCAATTGAGCTAAGCTGTTGTAAGTTCTTCTCTTCTGGCAAGCTGTGGATCCTGACCTATGTAGTTCTCAGCAGAGTACAACTTCTAGTGGCTGTTTGTTAGTTTGAACAGTTAGTAGCAACTAACTTTGGCAGGTGTTAGAGCCACACTTTATTGACAAAAGTACTGCATCTCTTTTTTCCTTTCCTTTCTTAGTTTCCCTATTGTCTTTGTGTTTTCTCCTTCCTCCTTGTACAGTAGCTCTTTGTCATCCCCTTCTCCTTACTCCTTGCTCTTTATCCATTTCTCTCCATTAACACCCACACCACAATGGTAGAAACAATCACAGCAGCAAATACTTTTACATGTTCAGTATGTGCCACGCACTATGCTAAGTACCTTAATATATATTAAGGTTCTAAAGTCTCCTAATAACCCTCATAATTATCTCTGAATAATTAACCTCTGGAATCATCACTTCGATAGTTATCCTTAGATAACTAAGGCTTAAAGAGGTTAACTTGACTAGTATCATATATCTAATAAGTAACAGGGACGTGATATAAACTCACTGGTCTAGTTCTGCTCTTGATACTCTGAACTTTGATGCTACAGGTCCTATTGAGCTCAGTGCTCATTCATTCTCTCCTTCTTTTCACTGTCAACCTTTCAGAAGTGTGTTCTGCATCTGCTGTCTTTGTATTTCCCCCAGTCCCTTTAATAGAGTCTGCTTTACTGATTTAGTTGTCTTACACAATGAAAAGCAGTTGTCTCTGAGTTCTTGAAGTCTTTTGTTTTTGTCAGTTGTGGGACTTGAACTCTGGATTTGGGCGTTATCCCTAAGCTCTTCAACTCAAGGTTACCACCCTACCCCTTGAGTCACAGCATCACTTCTGATTTTCTGGTGGTTAAGTGGAGATGAGTCTCACGGACTTCAGTGCCCAGGCTGGCTTGGAGCTATTCTCAGATCTCAGTCTCCTAAGTAGCTAGGATTACAGGCGTGAGCCATGGAGCCCGGCCTGAACTTGTTATCTCTCATGCAGAATGGGATGTGATCTTCTCTGGCACTCTGCCTAGCTGGCCTGTTGGTCATGTCCTGTTCACCAGCAGGCCATCTCACTGCAGAAGTGAACAGTTTCTCCCCTGTGGTCACAAGTTTCCATCCACACCAGGGTCTATACAGGGAACTGTAGAACTACTTTGAACTCTGTTTTCAAACTCACAAGTCTAGTCTCACTATGATAAAAAATATACTAACCTTCCAACCCTCATGCAATATACCCAGATTCACTTCCTTTCTCCCTGGCTGCCCTTCCGTGGTTTCCTTTTCTGCCCCCTACACCCCATATGTAACCCACAGTCTGGAGAATGGCTTTCAGCCTTTTGTCCTTCAGTCATTAGCCCTGCCCATGTGAAAATTCATTCAGGCCCCATGCTTCTATAATACTAATAGTATTTCCTACTTTGTGAGTCAAATACCTCCAAAGTTTATCTCACATAGGCCTGTCTTAATGCTTACAAAGAAAGTACTGTTGATTCTATTTTAAACATGGTTTTTAAAAACTCAATAGCATTTACCTTCCACATCTGAGTTTTTGAATATGAGGATTTACCAACTGTAAGCCAAAAGCATTTGAAGTAAACTATACTTGTACTGATCATATCCAGCCTTTTTTCTCTCATTATTATTCATTAAACTATATAGAATAGCAACAATTTGTATAGTATTTATACATGTCAGGTATTATAGGAATATAAAGATAATGCATAGTATATATCAGGTTATTCATAAGTTATATGCAATTATTGTGGCATTTATGACACAATTTTTGAGCACCTAGAGATTTTTATATTTTTTATCTCCAGAGGTTTCTGGAGCCAATCTCCCATGAATAAGAGGAAGATTGTAGTAATGGTGAAATAATCTTAGATCATACACCTTGTAAATGACAAAGGTCAATTTAGAATCTAGCATCTATCTAATGCAATTTCCTGTTTCAGGAAATATCCAGAATAAATATATTCCAGAGAAGTGATTTTCACAGGCATTGTGTCAATCCCATAATACTGCTAAGCAGTAACAAGTACCTCACCATAAATTTAGAGAGATTGATTTGGTCAAAGCCACTCCATCAGGGTGACATACTAAAGACTTAAATTTATGTTTCTACAACTCTAAAATACATGCTTTTAAACCATTATTAAATTGTCTCCCTAATGCACACAGAAATCTCAAACATTCTAATCAAATGATACCTGTAAATTCCCTGTAAACACTTAGCCTATCCTTCTGATATTCTACCAGTATCCCACGCTGCTATATCCCATCTTTTTCTCTCTTCCTCTTCCTTCCCCTTATTCTTCTTAATTTTTTTTTGTGGTTCCAAAATTTGAACTTGGGGCCTTGTGCTTGTTAAGCAAGCCTTCAAACACTTGAGCCATTTTCTAGTCATGTTTTGCTTCAGTTATTTTTCAGAGTGTCATACTTACTTTTAAAATCTTTAATCTTCTTACCTTCAACCCTCAAATAGTTATGGTTACAAATATGCACCACTGAGCTTGGCTTATTTTTGGTTTTGTTTTGTTTTGCCTGAACATGGCCTTGAACTGTGATTTTCTTATCTCCATGTTGTGTCTTTTCTATACAAATTATCACTTTCTCCTTATTTTCTATGATTTGATTTCATTCCCCAAAGATCATTTTATTCTTTTTTTCAAATAACTATGGAATATACGAATTATTTTCCAATGCTGCTACAGCTCATGCATCAATCTCTCCTGCCTATAATTGTAATTATTTTCCTACTTATCTCCTTGACTCCATTCTGTCTCTAGGTCAAATAATCTGCCCCAACTAAATTCATTGCTTTTGAAAATTATTCACTAGGTCATTCTCTTAGTTAAAACAAACAAACACAACAACAAAAACAAAACAAAAAATTAAAAATTAAAAACAAAAGCAACCGGGCACCAGTGGCGCATGCCTGTAATTCTAGTTACTCAAGATGCTGAGATCTGAGGATTGCCATTCAAAGCCAGCTGGGGGACTAAAATCTATGAGACTCTTATCTCCAGTTAGCAACCAGAAAACTGAAAGTGGCACTGTGGCTCAAGTGGTAGAATGCTAACCTTGAGCTAAAGAGCTCAGGAATGGTGTCTAGCCCCATGACCAACTAAAGTAACAAATCAATGAAATAAAAAAATAAAACCTCAAGAAAACAAACAAAAAGAAACAACAGCCTGAGAACAGGTGACTCATACCTGTAATTGTAGTTATGCAAGGGACTGAGATCTGAGGGTTGCAGTATGAAGCCCACCTGGGGAGTAGAGAGTCTATGGGACTCTTACCGCCAGTTAACCACCATACAGTCCAAAGTGGAGCTGTGGGGTTAAGTGGTAGAGAATTAGCATTGAGCAAAAAGCACAGGGACAGGGCCCAGGCCCTGAGTTTAAGTCCCTAGACTGCATAAAAAACAAGCAAACTCTATTGCATTTAATCTATAAAACAAACCCTAATCTTTTTAAAGAGTTTTACTTCTTAGTCTGGTCTTAAACTATTATTTCACAATACTGTTCCGAACATACAAAGCTTCCTTTCCATCTAAATTGCTTTATTCACTGCCATGCAAGCACCTCATCCCATGTTTATTCCATTCCCACACTGTGGTAACCATATCCTTCCCTAGCAAAAATGTTTATACTTCTATCTCCATAGTATTCCCAACCTTCAACATTGAAGCCTCAATTTCTCCCAATGCCTTCCTTGATCAAAGGAACCCATTCTGGTAGCACTTTTTTTTAAACTTACCCCTCCAATGTTTATGATAGTGCTTCACAAAGCTAGTCTTATTTCTGAACAATCTGAAATGTTTTAAAGAAACTATGACTTCCAGACTGAAAGCAATATAGGCTCAATGGTTTCCCTCATTTGTCATAATCTGTAGAAACCTTGGGCTCTCCTAGCAGAGATTTACAATAGAACAAAACCTAGATACATAAGGCCATATAGTATGATGCTAAATGAAATGACCTCCAGGATACAGAAACAAAAGCCATATAATGAGTGAGTGTTGGCCTTAATGTACTGTTATCTCTCCTCTCTTTTGCTGTCCCTTCGTTATCAGGTATTGTTACAGTATTTCACTTTATTACCTGATATATTGTATAGACGCGTATTTGGTTATTTGAAATCGGATAGGGAAAGGGGGAAAACAAGATGGGGGGGAGGGAAATGGGGACTAAGACATGAGAAAGGGTATCAATGTTTGTGAAGTAATGCACCTTCCATCTGGGGAATATAATGTAACCCTTCTACTAATTACAATAAAAAATATATGAAAAAAAGAAACTATGACTTCCTGGGTACTGTTCTTGAGATACTGATTCAAAAGGAGCTTCCTCAGCTGTTTCTGATATGTTGCTTTCTTGACTGGCATTCTACCACTCAAGCTACTCCTTCAGCTCAGTTATTTGCTGGCTGTTTCAGAGGTGGACCTTGTAAAATTTTCTGCCTGGATCAACTCTAAATTGTAATCCTTTAGAACTCACCCTGGAAAATCTAGCATTACAGATATGAGCCACTGGAGTCAAGCTATATTGTATTCTTATTTTAAATGTTCTCATGTCCAGGATGAAATAATCTTCTTCAGACTAACCTTACCATCTCTAATCTGTTTGAAAGCACTAATTAGGAAACAGCATACACCCATGATCCTTGAAGCCTACCACACCCCCCAATTTTTCCTTGGTGGCATTTTTTAAACAGTGGGAAGAAAACTAGGAGCTAAGCAGCCAGCATCTATAAATTGTAGATGGGTATGAAAAACAGATTAAGAGTTCAGAGCTGGCAAAGTGCCTGGGATTTGGGTGACCTGATATTAAGAGATGGAAATTGCAGAGAAAAGTCACCTAATGGAAATTACAATTTCCATTGGCTTCTTGGCAAAATTCTAAACTGTGCATATACAGGACAAGACTCACATATAGAAAACAGATATGGGAGGTATGTTTTACTGGGAGCTGAAGAGAAATTTTGGAGGTTACACAGTACTGGAAAAATTTAATTTAATTCAAACCATGCAAAGAGACTTTGATGTGGACTGCTGACCTATAGTTGTGATCCCAGAAAGAGCGGGGTGTGGGAATAAGAGCTACATTTTCAGAATGAAGAAATATATCCTAGGACTAATGAAAAGCTGAAAAGATGGAGATGGTAAAGCCTCTACTGAAGTTCAGCAAAGTCATGATGATTTGCTAGTGACTGATTTATCTGAGTCCTAGAACAGAACAGTATTTATAAAGATAACTCATCAAGACTTCTATAGTGCATCATCCCTTATATCCATTATACAAAGAAAATTCTGAGACATATGAAAAAGGAAAAAGCATCTAATTATCAAAAATACTTGGTCAATAACAAGTAGACCCATAGATGATCCAGATATGAATTAGTAGGCAAGGCTTTCAAAATAACTAAGATTAACATTTTTAAGAAAACAAGGAACAGCAGGGAGGGACAAAGAAAATGGCAACAGAATTGGCATCTGTAAAAAGAATTATGTGAACAAGAGCTAAGGGTAAAACTCAGTGGTAGAGCACTTCTCAGCATATGTGAGGACCTGAGTAGGAACCCCAGTACCAGAGGGAGGAAAAGATTAGATGAATGGTCTAGAACTGCAAAAACGCAGTAGTTGAACTTACAATCTTGTTGGATAGATTAAACACCAGAATAAATACAGAAAATAGGATTAGTAAACTTGAAAATGAATCAGTACCAAACAATATATCTTTATATAGGCAGAAAACCAATAGAATGTAAAACAGAGCAGAAGAGATGTGGGATACAGCTGTTATGTGGAACACTCTCCCACTTCTGTGATGATTAGCATGTTCTGCATCTGCCTGTACAGCAAGGGGGCCTCTAAGTACATATGCTTGTTGTATACTTGAAATGTGGCAAGTGCTGCCAAAACACTGAGTTTTTTTTTATTTTAAATTAATAATTTTATCTCATTAATTTGTGACTATTAAATAGCGGAGCTACAGGCCAGGCATTATTAAAATCCCAGAGGAAAGAAAAAGATGATACATGACTGACATTAAGAAAGATTCTGCTAGGCGTAATGTACCTACTGCCTGATGAATGTAACTGTAACCCCTCTATACATTATCTGGACAATTAAAAAAAGTTTCTTCTAGAGCAGTATATTGGACATCCATTTCATCCAGGTGGTTTGCTCAGACCAATCATGAAATTTTCATTCCCCTTGTTATTTACTGGTTCAAGGCCACTATGAGTCAATGAAATTGAGTAGATCTGATTGGGCTTCTAGTAAAGAGAAGTCAGCATCTGACTAAGTCTCCCATCCTCCTTCTTCCACTTCCCTCAGTGGGTAAACAATGAAGCTTGGTGCTCTCTCTCTTTTTTTTTTGTGCCAGTCCTGGGCTTCAGCTCAGGGCATGAGCACTGTCCTTGGGCTTTCTCAAGGCCAGAGCTCTACCAGTTGAGCCACAGCAGCACTTCCGGCTTTTTTCTATGTATGTGGGACTGAGGAATCGAACCTGGGTCTTCGTGAATGCTAGGAAGCACTTTACCACTTGGCCAAACTCCCAGCCCCACTTGGTGTTCTCTTATTGCTAGCTGACATCTTGGAACTACAAGTGAAGCCTTGGAAGGAAGCACAGGGCAGAACAGTAGATATAGAGCCTGGATTCTAGGTGACAGGCTCACATAGCTTTGTCAGTCCTGAAGCTCACAATGTCCCTGAATGTCTACTTAAATTGTGGAGTAATCAAAATATTCCTCTGCTGGCTGAATTAGAGGCTGGTGATGAAAGGCTAAGGTTGAAGTCTATCAGGAAGAATACAAATGTGTTTGATAGTCTCTAATTTTTTGCAAAATATGAAAAGTTATAAAAGAAGTATGTATGCCATAGATCCATATCCACAGAAGTCTTTGGTTCAAGTTGGCAGCGGTAGGAAAAGGCACAGATGACATGAGTAGTGTGTATGTGTGCGTGTGCACGCGCACACACACACAAAATAACCCTCAATATAAAGAGGAGTCTAAGCCAGCCATGTGTATCTCACAAAGCAAAATAATCAAGAACGTTACAGACTTCTTAACTCTCAGTCTCTGCTCCCACTTTCCCTCCCCACTTTTTTCTTACAACCCGTGCAAAATGTGAGGCCTGGAAGAGAAAAACACTAATACCTGAAAGATACCCAGCATAGAGTGTGATGTCCAGCGGATATTAACTGTAGTTAGTTCCCTCCTACCTCCCTAGTTTTGACAGGGTAAACCATAGTCATGAAAAGGCAGATGTTTTCTAATTAGAGAAACTCATGTTCAAAATCACTCTGTTCTTTGACAGATGAGCCACAGCCTAGCTCAGCCTGGAGACACACAGGCTTCTGTTAAGCCTTAAAAGGCCTTGCTTTTCATTTTTGCCCTCCTTGTGCTAGGGCGGGGATGAACAATCTCACCAAGTTCATTAGTAATATAAATATTTTCAGGCCTTAAGTAGGGTTTTGTTTCTTGTTTTTGTGTTTTTCAATTTATTTCCAAGCCTATGTGCCTGGGTGGACCAAATTCCCTCCAGCACTGGCAAGATGCTCACTGCCTTCCTGTGAGGAAGGAACAGTCAGTCACGCAGGAGCCAGCAAGTTAAGCAGCTGAGAAGCTGAACCAGCCAAGCCAGGAGTCGTCAGCCCAGGCAGCCTCAAGATATTGATAGCGAATGGCCAAATTCCTCCCATTTAAACCACAAATGCTGATAAAATATTTTCAGGAACAAAATGAAGGAATGTACTGCACTCACTTCCCAAAATGTAGAACTGAAGAGGTCAAGTCCTATTTAATCCAAGCTGAGAAAATACTGCCTAACTTTATCCCAGAGCTAAATTTAGGCGTCTACTGAGATCTGGCCTTTGGCAAGTTAATTTAGATGAACTAATAGAGGTTTCTGGCATACAGGATACACTCAGTAAATGTGAACTATTATTATTATTGCAAAAATGGAGTGTCTGGTGGATGTTCTCATCCAGTCCTCCCACACATCCTAAAACTGGCTGTGCCAATCACTTGCACATCTGGGAACAAGATTCACCATGAGCTGAAGGGGAAGCAGTTATTCTTCTAGTAGCCCTTTTGAGAGGAGGAGGAAGTTCTATGCTGGAGAGATCTGTAGGTTTGACCTCAAAGAGCTGAGGAAGATGCACCCTGTTCCTCTTCCCTTCTTCCTTTGTTATCAACAGCAGCCTCAGAATGGGATCAAATGGGACTAGAGCAGGCCATTTAGGGAGGCTATTCAGGGAAGGCCTTGTGGAGGCATCCATAAGGAAGATCTTAGTCATGTTGCTGGCTTCCAAACCTGTCCTGGAAAAGTAGAGTGAGCAGAGCTCAGGAAGGACTTCCTGAATGAGGGGCCCAACCACTTTTCACTAACGTCCATTTCCTTAACATTCTACTCCCCAGAATAAGGTGAATCCCTATGGTTTAGATAGTGCCTATTGTCCCTACAAGTAGGGCAGAAATGTATAAACCCCCTAACATACTATCATATCTTTATCAATCTTCATTAATATCTCTAGTCAAAATTCCATTTTGAATTTCATTTGGTTATCTATTTTTCCTCCAAATGTTTGTGGGGAATTGTTTCTACCCCTTTCTTCTTCCTTCCTGACATCCACAGGTAATCTGATCTCATTTTCTTTCCTCTAGAGGTTTCAGGATTGACCACTTCCTTTTGCATTTGCACTTGGATTTGTTTAAAAGGACCAGTAGTGGTTTTCTGCCTAAAAATCATCCCAATGCAATTGAAACATGCTAAAACCCCAGTGTTAAACAAAGAGGGCCTTAGAGAAGAGTCTCCTGAATCTCTCAGCAGTAGATGGTGCTCTTGTGCCAGCTCAGACTGAGTGCAAAATGGTTTAGTTCCATTAGCAAAGACAGTGCCTTGGCCCACTATTTATTTGACACTGACTATGAACATCTGGAAAGCTCAGAGTTATAGAAATTACTGGCCCTTTTCTCTTGGAGTCTGCAGTAAAATTGGGGAAGTGAAGTTAAGCATATAGCCAAAAAACCAGATGAGTGGAACAGGGCCAATATGACACCTTGGATTAAGAACTACACATGAAAAGGCACTTGTAACAGACAGCAGAAATAGAACAGATATTCTCAGTAAGAGAGGGCGACATCAACCCAGTATAAGAAGGTAGACAGAGAACAGTCCAGAAGAGGACAGTCTCAATGCTGGGAAATGGCTTTAGTCACCATTGTAGATGCTTTCCGTTTGTATCTCTTCTGACACCTTATGATAAAGTCAACCTTCTAGGGAAATCTCAGACAGGTCAAGCAGCTATCCCATTTGATCTCCATGGAAAACAATGTTTCTCCTCTATACCAGCAAAGGGAATATCTTCTTTCATCACTCTTGTATATCTATTTCTCCTTCACATACTTATTGTTCTACAATTGTCTTATTATGTTACTAGGGAGAAGATAAAGGTGAACATAGGAATGTGAGAGTGGTATTTCTTGTGGAACATGGATGGAAACATGGGGATGAAACTTTCTAGAATTCCAGCTATAAGCAGGCTTCCCCCCTTTGCATAGCATAGGTTTGCTGACGTGAGTATAAAGCTTGTACTCCCCACACTGCCCTGTCCCCCACAAGGAAGCTTTGGGTCCTATAATGCATTTCTCCAACTCATCTGCATGGGGCAACTCAGGTCTAGCTCTGAAAACTCACTGGGTTTGAGAAAACTTTGCAAACTGACATTCAAAAACATATTATGTATTAAAGTAACTACAAGGCACTTTACTTTGATAAATGACTATAGAGTCATGCTTAGTGCTGGCTTAAAAAACCATGTGGCCAACTGACATGCTTTCTTTCAATCTGGACCATCTTCTGTTCTTTCTCCCATTCACAATGACACTTCCCACCACACCCACACCCCCCCCCCACACACACCCCTAAATCCCACCTCCATTGATATCTTTTTTTTTTTTTTTGGCCAGTCCTGGGCTTGAGCTCAGGGCCTGAACATTGTCCTTGGACTTTCTCAAGGCTAGAGCTCTACCACTTGAGCCTCAGCACCATTCTGGCTTTTTCTTTCGTATGTATGTGGTACCGAGGAATCAAACCCGGGCCTTTGTGCATGCTAGGCAAGCACTCTACCACTGGGCCAAACTCCCAGCCCTCCACTGATGTCTTGACTCAGGTTACAATCACTGGAGTGGTTACTGTTTATGGTCTGCTCAGAAAAAAAAATGGTCCCTTTCCTTTATTTTCCCTTCCTTAGAAGTCCCTGCCCAGCACTTATATCCAGGTAATTGGCACACCTGGGGGCAGTTGGAGGGTCCCCTTGGGCTTTGTGGCCACACCTCCTTCCTGCTCTTTCCTTATATAATCAGTCTCCATCATTAGTTTCCTCCTTACCCTCTCAACCCTCCATCTTGTGCAGGTGGCCAGTTTGCTCTCCCCCCTCAATAAACCCTTTCCTTCTTTCAACCACATGGAAATCTCCTTTAGGTGAATCTTACAGCCACTATTTCTAATCCATCTTTTTTTTTTTAATCCATCTTTTTCTTAGAAGGTCTCTCTATAGTCAATGCTCAAGGTAAAAGTACTGGGATATAGTCCTCAGCACCTGACAAAGGATCCAGCACAGAGTAGACTCATTGTCTGTACTTATGAACAAACTCATCCCCTCTACCATATTCCAAATCCACCCCTCTTTCCTTACACTTTCAAATAATATTTGATTAATTTCATTATGCTGTATTTGTGGGGGTTGTGTGTATCTTTCAGACTTTCTTTACCATTCATAAGTATAGGCTGCCCCGGCAGATGTAGAGCAGTTTGGGGGTCTGTACTCCCAGCTTGGTAAAAGGATTATAGGAAGAATCATGCCTCCTGGGCCTGAGGAACTCTCTCCTCTCTCCTGTCAGCTGTTATCTACACCCACACTCCTCAGGCAGGCTGCTCTGCTCAGGATGCAAATGGGGCTGAAATGCAGGCCAGGGAAGAAAGTAGAGGAAGAAAGGATGTTAAGTGGGGAGAAAACAGTTTTGGAGGAAAACACACTCACATACAGTCTGTAGAACATTGTGACTTGGATTATTTTTGGAATCTAATGTTTCTAATGTGCAAGAGGAGGAAACTAAGTAGAGATTCCCAGGACCAGCAGGCTGGAAGTAATTCAGGACACTATGTTCTGTCAGGGGGTGGGGTACATAGACACTTCCTTGCCCAGAGCCCAGTCAACAGGAGATGGAGGGGTTCAGTACTTTAGACCTTGGATAGGAGGAGGGAAACCAGAAACAAGAGGGCATCAGAACTTGTCTCCAAAAAAAGCAGGAAATGACAAACTGCCCAGTAAAGACCTTGCCCTTTTGGCCTCCCCAAAGGTTATAGCTCTTTGCAGACGCCGCCCTTTCAACATGAAAGGCTCAGGCAATGCTTAGCAAGATTGGCAGAGCCCTCTGGAGGCCTGACCAATAATTGCCCTTTTACCTCAGCAGTGGTGAGGGCACAGGCCAAATGACCTCTGTCCTCCACTCTCACTCTTAACACACACCCTTGTTGTCCGTCAGCCACCTCCTAGGATGCTGGCAAACATTGCTGTCTCTCTTGCATAGCAAGAAGCCTCCCCTGAACAGGATGTGTGTGTGTGTGTGTGTGTGTGTGTGTGTGTGTGTGTGTGTGTGTGTGTGTGTGTGTGTGTGTGTGTATTCTATGCCTACATTCTATGATGCCTTCTTGGCTCTATCCCAGACAAACCTGTCCATCTCACCGAGCCTCAACTTTCCCATCTGTAAACCAAGACTCAGACTCATGTCTGCCTATCTGTCCATCAAAGAAGGCAACCTGGAGACCAGTTGAACATTCTGTTGAGTTTCTCTCTATTTTGAATCCAAGTTTTCTATGTAAAAGGAAGGGCTTGGTCTGAAAACCTCTGAAGTCATGGGTGTGAGAACACTTTGCAAACTGACATTCAAAAAAATGTATTGTAGTAACTACAAAGGCACTTCACTTTGATAAATGATTATGGAGTCCTTACTGCTGGCTCATGGGGTGTGGGTACTGCATGTATGGAGAAGGAAAGAGAAGAAAAAGTAGATACTAGGCAGAAGGAGAGGCAGTAAAATGTCTCAATAATTGGCCACACTGGTTCTGGTCATTGCAGGCAGAATGAAACTTTGGGTCCTGCTTTGGGCTCTGGGGAGTGATCAGAACTATTTATACCTTGGAGGAAAAGAACAGGAAATAGCAGTTGAAACTTTGCCCAGTTGCAGGGCATCCTGGGGATGTCCTGAAATGCTCAAGTGGCTAACAGGATATACAAACCTAGAACATATAAACAGTCCTTAGCACAGTGGTCTTCTGCCTAACAGGAGCCCATCCTCACGGCACTCCCCTACATATTTTCTCATGATAATTAACAGAAAATCAACATTATTTTGCTTGCATTTCTAAAAAACAAGAAAAAAAAAACAGCCCAAGTGTCAGTTGCTCATGCCTATAATTCTAATTACTCAGGAGGCTGTGATGTGAGGACTGCAGTTCAAAGCAAGCCTGGGCAGGAAAATCTGTGAGACTCTTATCTCCAATTAACCACCAAAATGTCAGAAATGGAGCTGTGGCTCAAGTGGTAGAATGATAGCTTTCATGAGAAAGTTCAGGAACAGTGCCCAGGTCCTGAATTTAAGCCCCAGTACAAGCGTTGACACACACAAAATACATATATGTTTCTTGGATTAATTATAGGAAGTATTTCTAGCATGAGGCCTGCAAAAGAATAAGACAGATGTGTTCCTTACTACAGTGCAAAGCAGGTAACAGATATCTTATATGTAGAAGGGCACTCACCTCTCCTGGGACACTGCAAGAATCTTTTGCTTCTGTGGCTGCTTCAAGGACAGATAGTGTTTTTCCAGAGACTTTTCCCTATGGAGGCTCCCCTTGATCTGTCTCATCAGGTATGACCCAAATTTGACCCACCTGGTCCTTTTTCAAGCTTTGCCTAGGGGCACTGCACAATCTAATGACTTGTGGAGTCCCCATAAATTCTGCATCATAATTTTCAACTTCTCTTCAAAAATCAATTCTTAATTATGCCCCATTAGGGATAAGTGAAATGATCTGGAGCAAGTTCATTTGGAAGATAGCATCAGTGCCACTCTGTGTGGTTGTCTCAGCAGGCACTGGTGACTGAAGAGAGAATCATGATTGGGGTCTCAAAGAGAAAAGGAAGAGGTGCTGATGTGGAGGGAGAGGGGCTGTTGGACCAGCATCATGCTGGGTACCACATTTCATCCTCTAAATAACCCTGGGCAACAGCTTGGGGTTGTATTTTGTTTTGATTTGATATTTTTGAGCAGTAAAAGTACTCAAGAGATCATTTGTTGAGAGAAGTTTCCTATTTTTCTTAATACCCCAAAGCAAGAATATTAGGAAGGAGAGGCATCTGTTGTAGATATGTAGGGGGAATCAAGAACAAAAGGTAAACATCATTTTCAAATTGTTGAGCTATAGAAGTGCTTGGCTATTTATTTGGTGTAGCATGTCTCAAAGGAAGAGGAATCAGGAATTGGGTGTAGGAAGGTCCTTACCGAACTAGTCTGGAGGTAGGTGTCCTAAAATACTTATTTTCTATCTCCACCATCTCCACCACAGCCACCATCATGACAGTCACAATGATGGTGAGTAGAACTACCTCACTTCACCTGGGAGTGTTATTTCATGTGAGAACAATGCATGCGCTGCAAAAGCAAAAGATAAAAAAACCTTGAACCAATCCCAACTCTTTACCTTGGTCATATGACAAGCATCAGAGGTTAAAGCTGAACCTCAAGTCTCACATCTAATAAGAAGCTCCTCGGGACACACCCTACGTGCTTCTCATTACAGCTCCATTTCATCATGGATATGGCTCCATGGATTTTAACAGAATTTTACTATTCAGGAAGGTGCTTAGAAATTAAGATGTTCACTGGGTGCTGGTAGTACACCTGTAATCCTGGCTACTCAGGAAGCTGGGGTCTGAGGATCAATGTTCAAAGCTAGCTAGCTTGGATAGGGAAGTCTATGAAACTCTTACTTCCAAATAACTACCAGAAAACCTGAAGTGGAGCTGTAGCTCAAAGTAGCAGAGCAATAGCTGTCAGTAGAAAAGCATGTAGTCCCTGAGTTTAAGCCCCAAGTCTGAGTCTCCCTCCTTTCCCCCACCAAAAAAATTAGATTCTCCAACAGGAACTTTTCCATAGGTAGCTAGGATTTTCCTGAGTAGCTAGGATTACAGGCAAAAAGCTGGAAGTAGAACTGTGTTTCAAGTGGTAGTGCACCAGCTGTGAGCAAAAAAGGCCCGGGCAGAGCAAAAGAGTCTGAATTCAACCTCCAGTATCAATGAAAAAAAGAAGGAAGGAAAGGAGGGAGAAAAGGCAGGAGGGAGGAAGGGAAGTAAAAGGGGGAAAAAAGGTTTCAGCTACCCCTAACTGTATGCTAGGGCTCATTTAAACATGTTCCTTCACTATAAAGACTGGAGATTCCAGGGCTGCTCTCAGGTCAGGAGGTCAATGGCAGGGCAGTGTAGTATTTTCTGATACCTCTCATTGCACCAACATCTAGTTGGGCACCATGAGATGACAATGATTCTAGATGGTGAGGCTGAGGTTTCTACAGTGTGTGGAAAGTAGACTTTTGACTTCAAGATTCCTTGTAGTTCTACCATAGTAATATGATATCTCCAGGACCTATTGAATGAGGTTACCCAATAAATAACACCTGCCCTTTCCTTTCCTAAAGGCACATCTACAACAGGTTTCCTTATGATCTTTAATGCCACATAGGGGCCCTACAAAACATGAGGCCCATCCCTTTTCTTTATAAATGGTTTGTTGCAGGGCGAACACCTTCCCCACATGGCGTTCACTGGGGCAGCTTTAGGCAGATATAGCTGTGAAACAAACCCGTGCAGAGCTAGTCTATGACAGGCTAACAAGCAGCAGCCAAGCCCATGCCCTGTGAACACAGTACTGGACAGCCATTTAACTAGAGAGCGGAGTGTGCCAAGCCTCCAATATAATATATTACTTGAGTCATCTTTGAATTACCTGACACTCCCACAGATTGCTTCTTAATCTGCCTATCACACCTAAGCCGTGATGTTCCTGTTCTCTTGGAACTCCCTAACACAGGGTCTGTGCTTGGCAGCCATTGAATAAAGGAGTTAACACAAAGAAACAAGGGAGTGTTGAGCAGTGTAGGTGATCTACTAGCTGCTTAAAAATATAAACAAGTTGGCCGGGAGTTTGGCCTAGTGGTAGAGTGCTTGCCTAGCATGCACGAAGACCAGGGTTCGATTCCTCAATACCACACACATAGAAAAAAAAAAACGGAAGTGGTACTGAGGCTCAAGTGGCAGAGCTCTATCCTTGAGAAAGTCTAAGACACTGTTCCTCAGGCCCTGACGTCAAACCCAGGACTGGTAAATAAAATAAGAATCTCCTTGAATTAAAAAAAAATATAAACAATTTAACAGGTGCTGATGTATCTGCCTCTTTTTTTTTTTTTTATACCAGTCCTGGGCTTCAGCTCAGGGCCTGAGCACTATCCTTGGACTTTCTCAAGGTTAGAGCTCTACCACTTGAGCCTCAGCACCACTTCTGGCTTTTTTCTATGTATGTGGTACCAAGGAATCGAACCCGGGTCTTCGTGCATGCTAGGCAAGCACTTTAACCACTAGGCCAAACTCCCGGCCCCGTATCTGCCTCTTTTATTAGATATCAAACTGCTTTGGGTCAGGAACTCGGATCTATCCAAGTGCCTTGTTTGGGCTCACAACAGTTGCTCAAAATTTATTATTAAATGAATGGGTAGCTTCTCTGATTTACTATGAAACAGAGTCTCTTCCTCATTGAAGGTTGACTGTGGAGATAAAATGGCTCTGTCTCAAGCATCTGTAAGATAGAGAACACAGGGGTCCATCACAAGGGTCAGGGAAGGTGGTAGGAGGCAGCTTCACTCCCCAAGACCAGTTGGTAAGTGGGGGGCAGTGGCCTACCATGCAAGTCCTAGGGGACAGGCTATCATCCCAAGGCTAGAGGAAATTCTACCTCTGTTATAAAAATAGAAGCTGAAAGGTCACTAGACTCCTCTGACTGCCAAGAGCTTCCCAGATCTGGAGTTAGAGGCCTCTATCAGTTGGCTAGTCCCTTCCCCGCCCCAAGCTGAGATGTGGCTCATGCAGGAACTATTCCCTCATGCCCTTGTTTAGATGTGGAACTGCATACACATACTCTAAACCATCACCTCTGACCCCTCCCCAAAACACCAACTAAGTCAAAGGCTGAGGCACTTAGCTTGCTCAGATATTTTAAATTAATTTGGACGCAACTTGAAAGGATTGTTTTTCTCCCTGGCCCCACCCAATGCATTTTCTGTGGCAGCTGGGTCAAACTTGAGCAGCATTTTTACCACTCAATGCCAAAATATTCTTGAACTGCTTTCTTCCCATCATCCTTCTCAGTTTTGTTTTTCATGTTTTTTCTCCTCCCTCCCCCTCTCTCTCTCTCTCTCACACACACACACACACACACACACACACACACACACACACAAAATCTTTGTATGTACATATACATGCAAATATACATACATTTCTTTTTGAGATCTAAGCACATCACAAAACATGAATCTGAGATTATTAAAAGTCCATGAACAGAAATCAGGGACCATGATTTGGACAGAGAAAGAAACGCCTGTATTCTCACTACAGCATTCTCTTCCATTATGTATACAGAAACAAGCTACATTAGTGTTAACTATATGCCTTGACATCAGTGAAAACCTACACATTTCTATGTTGCCCTGAACTGTGGATTTTGATTATCACTGTCAAAATTATGACTTATTAGACTTCAAGTTGATCTAATTATTTAACATGTTAATAGGAAGTATATATGTTACTACGAATTCCAAGGCATATATACTTGTTTTGTACAGTTACAAATATGAGGAGTCCTTAAGCTTCATTAGTCCAGAGTCTGATGGCCCACAAAGGACCCTGCTAAAGAATGTGTACTAGAAGGCAAGACTTGCATTTCTCTAGAATCACCAGAGTATGGGACAGAGAACTTGGGTGCTAATAGGTGGTCTTCAGAGGTAACATGAG
The DNA here is from genome assembly GCF_031878675.1 of Megascapheus bottae. Taxonomy (NCBI): domain Eukaryota; kingdom Metazoa; phylum Chordata; class Mammalia; order Rodentia; family Geomyidae; genus Megascapheus; species Megascapheus bottae. Next base: position 55,927,280 of record NC_143509.1, read on the forward strand.
ACAGGTCCTAGAAGCATTGAGAGGGAGAACAGAGTTAGTAGATAAGAGCTTTGGTGGGTTTTGAGGACAGACTAAAATCCTGGTCCTATTTAATGGCAATGTTGCTCTGGAGAAAGTCACTCTACTTCTCTGAGTTAATATTTGTGGCCTATTAATATACAATATATAATTAATAAACAATGATGTTTGTTAGTTTTTACTTGTTCTTATTGTTTGGATTTTTTAACCTAGCAGGATCTAAATTCTGTACTTCATGCTTCCTAGGTGTATGTTGTACCAATTGAGTCATTCTGCCAGCCCTACCATACCACTCCTTTTTTTTTTTTTTTTACCAGTCCTGGGGCTTGGCCTAGGCACTGTCCTTGGGCTTTCTCAAGGCTAACGCCCTACCACTTGAGCCACAGCACCACTTCTGGCTTTTTCTGTGTATATGGTACTGAGGAATTGAACCAGGGCTTTGCGAATGCTAGGCAAACACTACCACTATGCCATGCTCCTTACCCCAATACCATTCTTATAAAGCAGACGAATGGCAGAAGTTATTTCCAAGTTAATGGAACCTGGCTGGTTCTAGACGGATAGCCTTACCTTCCTGGGGAGTTCAGAGGCTAGGATATGTTGTTTGATTTGTTTTTAAGACAGGCATAACCTGTATTCCATGCAGTTTTCCAAAATCCTTGAACTTCAGAGGTATCCTGAAGGGTCTCAAAATCTAAAGCACAGCTAGGCAGATGTAAGTACCCCCTATCTCCAGCTCACTGAAAGAGGTACTCATTTGGGGCTTCAAAATAGATCCATGACCCCAAAAAGAAGAGATGTCAAGTAAACAGGAAGTATTTCAAACCTTCCAAGCACTGGTCATAGGATCCTGCTTCTAGATTCATAAGAGCATTTTACTCCTAGCCTGGTTTCTTCTTACTAGTGAATAGTGCATGGGGTTCTGTGGCCCAATCTGCCCCATATAGGCAGGCCTGGCCAGCCTACTGGTTTAATAGCCCTGGGGAAGGTCAGGAAAACTCCTACATGTATCTATTCCAAATATTTACTCAAGTGAGATTCAAATTTTCTATGTAGAAAGGAATTACATACTTTAAAAATGACATAGACTGATTTTCTTGGGATTAGAAAATAAAACTTACACAGAAAAATTTCAATTAATGGTAAGTTCAAAATCATTAATATTACAGTAAAATTTCTATTATGCATAAATTAGTATTATAATTATATAATAAGTTTTTTAAATTGTCAGGGTAATGTATAGAGGGGTTACAGTTACATTCTCCAGATAGTAGGAACATTACTTCTCACACTTTGATACCCCTTCTCATGTTTTTGTCCCCATTTCCCTCCCCCACCCCATCCCAATCATCTTGTTTTCCCCCCTTGTAGAAAGTTTTATATCATCATTTTATCACTCTAAAATGCCTACAAATACTTTCAACATGGGCTCTTGAGAGACACAAAACTTACATCAGATGCTGTTTGTAAAACTCAAAGGCTACTAAGAAATGCCATAGTATTTTACATTTAAACACAAGGCACCCCCCCCCAGAAAATGAATAGAAGGGGAGCTCATTTCACTCCTCTTAAAGGGCAGATGGCAATAAACTCTATATTTCTCTTCTTTAGCTTAGAGAGAATCTGCAGAAGTTGCTTTTGTGTTCTTAGCAAAGAGGCACTAGATGACATTCTTCTTTCTCACTTGCTCTTATCCTACTTTTTCCTGATAAGGAGAAAGCTCTGCAAAAGCACTGCTGGGAAAAGAATGTCTTGTGTGATGAAGTGCTCCCAAAAAGAAATGGTATGGAAAGTAAAGCCTTGGACTTGTGAACAGAAAACTGCCATTGTAGACCCAAGATCAAAGAATGTCAGTTTCTCTACATGTCAAGACAGATCACCCCCTAAAATGACAGACCACCTAATGCCTGTAGACCCAAGAACAAAAAGCATCCCTTTCCCTACATATCAGGACAGACTACCAAACGTCTCATAGGAACTGAAGGACTGTGCAAAAATTTGACTTCACATGTGTAAGTACTTTGCCAAGAGTATACTTTACTATAGGATCACAGTCATTTTTTCAGTGCTGCAGTGGCTGATAACAGCTTGACCTATTCATTATGAACACACAGACAAGGAGGGATAGACAGTAGGTAAGAGCTTGAACTGTGCAGCCAGGCTACATTTCCTAACTTAGCAAGTTTCCTCATCAGTAAAGTTTCTTCCTTAGTAAAATAGGATGATTATAGTCCACTCATCTCTTAGGATTTTTTTTTGTCAGTCATGGAGCTTCAACTCTGAGTATGGGTCCTGTCCCTGAGATCTTCAGCTCAAGATTACAACCCTATCCCTGGGCCTGGGTGTTGTCTCTGAGCTCTTCTGCTCAAGGCTACTGACCTACCCTTTGAGCCACAGCCCCATTTCCAGTTTTCTAGTGGTTAATTAGAGCTAAGAGTCTCACGGACTTTAGTGCCTAGGCTCGCTTTGAACTGCTATCCTTAGATCTCAGCTAGAATTACAAATGTGAGCCACTGCGCCCAGCTTAGGATTCTTATAAGTATTAAAATAAGGTAATATATGCATAGTACATGGTACATACTAAATACTATGTCAATGTAAGCTAAAAGAACAATTTAATGGTGGGGCATGGTGGTGCTGTACATCTGTAATGCCAGCAACTAAGGCACTTTGGAGGCAGATAAAGCAGGATCAAAATATGAGACTAGCCCAGATAAAAAGCATGAGATCCAATCTAGAAACAAACAAATCAAAGGACAGCATGGATCAGATAATAGAGTACTTGCTTAGCTAGTATGAGGACCTTAGTACAATCCCCAGTATGGCCCAAAACTAAAAACAGACAAACGAAACCCCCAACTCCCAAAGCAATCTATAACCCATGGACGAATATCTAGCTGAAAATAACTTAGATTGGCTAAAACAGCTCTTCAAAAAACATTTCAGGAGGACTAGAGGTGTGGCTGAAGTGGTAAAGTGCCAACCTTAACAAAACAAAAACATTTTTTCAACCAAGTACTGGTAGCTCAAAATTGTAATCCTAGCTACTTGAAGAGGGAGATCTGAGGATCAGGATATGAAACAGCCCAGGCCAAAAAGCCTACAAATGTTATCTCCCATGAATCAGCAAAAAGCTACTGGTAGTAGAGGTGTGGCTCAAGTGGTAGAGCATCAGCCTTGAGTAAAAACCGAAGCTCTAGGCGCTGAGCTCAGGCTCCAGGACCAGTACACACACATATAAAAGCTTTCAACAAAACTTCTACTACCGTGAGTCAGAGAGCTATATTAGTAATTTCCATTAGTTTTCCTAAAAAGCCAAGTCCCCCTCCCCCCGACCCACACTGCAGCTTGAGCTGTTCTCTTCCTACCTTCTCAGCATCCTGCTCAAAGAGCCGTAACTGGAAGCACTGATCCAGCTTGAGCTTGCGCACATGCCACATCTGGTGTAGGTGCTGCCGGGTAGAGTGCAACTTGTCTAGGAGGCTGGTGATCTTGGGTACCAAGCTCTGAAAGTCAGCACTGCCTGGGATGCAGTTGCGCCCTGAGAAGCCATCGCTGCAACGGATGCACTGTAGTAACCGCTGGCCCTCCCGGTCCAACTCTTCCACCGGGGCCTTCAGCACCTTTTTCTTGAGCTGTGTATGCTCATCAATGAGCCTCCGAGAGCCCTCCACATCCACAGGGAACTCTTTCCGGGCCAGCATCTCTTGTAGGTCCTCAAGGCGTGAGAGCAAGTGCACTGCACTGTTGAAGAACTCCTCCAGGGAGAGTCGCAGCTCGATCCACTCCTCATGATTGTAGTCCAAGGAGCCATCAAATTCCTCTGTTAGCTGAGAGGGATCCACCAGCTTTGTAAGGCCTTCCACAGATACCATGCTAGTCTGGGAGAGGAAAACAGAGCAAGAGACTCAATGATGTAGGAGGTTATGGAGGTAGGGAACCAGGGCAGAAATAGGCAGGATGAGAGAAAGGCAAAGAAAAATATGAAGACCACACAGCAATGACTATAGCCAACTTGGGAAAGGGAGAGTGCAAGACCTCAGGGACAATTCCTCAGGAGCCACAGGTCAGTCAGGGTTAGCAATTTCTACAGATTGAGAACTACTCCACAAGTCTTCCCATCTGTGTACATTCACATCTAAGGAAAGGCATTGTGTCCATGCTTGCTTCATTTTCCTTCCCCACCCCAAGTATACCAAACAGGGCTTCAGATGCTAGAAGCAGAATGTAGAAGAAGTATCAACCTAAAACTGGGTGCCACTAGTTCACACCTCATAATTCTGGCTATCTAGAAGGCTGAGCCTGTGAAAATGTTCCAAGTCAGACTGGGCAGAAAAGTCTATGGGACTCCATCTCAGTGGAAGAAACAAGACTTAGTGGTATACACTTTTTATTCCAACAACTATGAGAAGACTGAAATAAGCCTGGGTACATGCCTGATCAGGAAGCAAGACCTTATCTCAAAAATAACCTGTAAAATAACAGGGCTGGAGGGGTGGCTTAGCAGTAGAATGGCCTAGCAAATACAAGGCCCCAAGTTCAAACTCCAGTACTGATGAAAGAAAAAAACAAAAACAAACAACAACCACTAACTCAAAACCAGGTGGTAGGAAAGGCAGTTCATTGTCTATAGCTCTAAGACATAGCTTCCATCCTGTGTAGATAACTACCTGGATCGCCAGCAAACACCTTTTCTCTTTCCTTTCCATAGGGTTTCAGGCTTCTATTTTTGCTGGTAAATGAGAAACTATGAAAGAAATATCTGGGTTTGGGTTCTGGTCCTATACTCAACTACATGACTTATAGAAACTATCATCTCAAATCTTTAGTGCCACCTTCTACATCGTGGAGATAAAACAGTCTGAACATGCCTGCTCTGGAAATCCAAAATCTGAAATGGGTTTTGGAGCCCTTGGATTTCAGCTGTAAAAACAGTTCTACTAGGGAAGGTCAACCAGTAAAGGTTAAGATATTCCATAATCTGAAACACTGCTACTACTGATCAGTTTGAAGAAACACTCACCCTGTTTAAGCATGCTCATAGTACCTGCTGCGATTAAATGTTCATGTGTAGAAAGCATACAGGAGGCTGGGCATGGAGCACATGGACATGCTCCATGCCTGTCAGGGCTCACCAGGATGTACTAAAGGGTGGTTTCACTACTTGAACTTGTAAAAGCAGCTTGTCTCTCCATCTTGTTGCTCTAAGCATCCCTTTCCTTTTCCCTCCATCTGAGATGAACCTTAGGCAAAAATGTGAGACTAGCCAGGAGTTTAGCCTAGTGGTAGAGTGCTTGCCTAGCATGCATGAAGACCCGGGTGCAATTCCTCGGTACCACATACATAGAAAAAAGCCGGAAGTGGTGTTGAGGCTCAAGTGGTAGAGCTCTAGCCTTGAGAAAGTCCAAGGACAGGGTTCATGCCCTGAGCTTAAGCCCATCACTGGCAAAAAAAAGAAAAGAAAAGAAAAGAAAAAAGCTGGAGGTGGAGCTGAGGCTCAAGTGGTAGAGCTCTAGCCTTGAGAAAGTCCAAGAACAGTGCTCAGGCCCTGAGCTCAAGCCCAGGACTGGCAAAAAAAAAATAATGTGAGACCATATTTGATGAAAAATTTCTAAGTGGTGCAGGTATGGTTCAGGAGTTAGAGCAACTAGCAAATTAAAGGAATTGAGTTAAAACCCTAGTACTATCAGAAAAGAAAAACGAACAAGAACCCACCAGCCTCACTCTCAGATATTTCCTCATCTGTATAAAATCTACATTTGTAAGATCCCAGGGACACTACCAGGATAGTCAACCTTTAAAAACCCTATTCAGAGCACTTTTTCTTGAAATGTAGCTCTGCTTACCACTTCTAAGGAGTCCCCAGGAGTTACTAAGTATCTGCTATAGAATGAGCCTGAGCCTGTGCTTTCCTCCTGCACGCTTATGCCACAATCTGCAGTGGGGATTCTGCTGTTCACAAGATAATGCTTTACACTTATAACTCAGGGGGAGGCCCCAGGTATATGTCTTATACCTCTGGTTTAGAAGGTAGAGATGAGCTAGTTTAGTTTGAAGGGCAAGGGAGAAGGGAGTGCAGGGTAGCTACACTGGAGAAAAAGGTTATAGACTTACTGGAAATATTTTTCCAGTCTCTTCAGCTTATAAATTCCATAGACTTGTCACTAGTGTAGAAACAAACAAAAAACATTCAAATCATTTCTTTATAAGACTCCTAACATTTATTAGGTTACTGAGAGGAAAGGACTATAAGTTGGTTTTATACTAGCTTCATTTATTTACAGAGTGAGAAATTTCTCCATGACATGATTATGTCATTCACCTTACTTCAGTTGTAGCCAATTGGGGCCACCATCCTATCTCTATGCAGGCACTCCTGTCCCTTGGAGATAATAATTTTTTAATTTAATTTTATTGTCAAGGTCATGTACAGAGGGGATATAGTTACATATGTAAGGTAGTAAGTACATTTCTTGTCAAACTGGTTACCCCTTCCCTTATTTTTCCTTAAGAAACAGATAAAACATTAGAAACAGTTCTGCCTTTACAACACATTCCTATGTATACACACACACACGCACATGTATATGTTCATACTCATACACAAACACATATGATAACACATGTACACATGTATGCACCCACACATGTGTGTATGCACATGCATGGGAACACATATGCAAACATACACCAAGACAAAGATAATGGCTCAAATTTGGCTAGAACAAGGATGCTTAAATCTCTGCTTTGATGTGTTGCTGTTAAAATTTCTCAAGGGAGTCATATGCCTTCTAGAAAATTTAGCTAAAAAAATGCATTGTTCTTCTTACTATAAAAGCCACTCATCATTCTTGAAAGAAAATAAAAAGTTGACTAAAGTAAAAACCACTCATTTCCCAGCTTTCTTAAATAAACCACTGGTAATATTGCCATGTGTCTTTGTCCTCTTCACACATACACTGAAAAAACAAATTCCAGCCAGGTTCAAGTAGCTCATGCCTATAATCCTAACTACTCAGAAAGCTAAGATATAAGGAGCACAGTTTAAAGCCAGCCTACGCAGGAAAGTCTGCGATATTCTTATCTCTGATTAATCACCGGAAGACCAGCAGTGGTGCTATGGCTTAAGTAGTAGAGCATTCTCCTTGAACACAAGAACTTAGGGACAATGTACAAATCCTGAATTTAAGCCCCACGATTGGTGTACACATGTGCGTGTGCATGCAGACAGGTATGCATGCATACACACGAATTCCAAAGTTTACTGTTCATAGAGCCTTATAACTTGCCTTTTTAGAAACAGAATACCAAATTTTATGATAGTAGTTTCTAAATATAGATTTAATTGTTTTATAGTATTTGTACACAGTGTCACCCAAATTAATATACATTTAGGACAACCTATAGATGCACGTATATCTTGATATATTACATATGTCTGTTTATATATGCAATGTTTAAAATATACTGTGATAACTCTCTAGACACCTTTGGTTTGTAATTTTAATTAACTTTTTAATCTTTTTGTTTTAGCTGGGTTTTATATTAAGAATATTTTTCTTAGGAGAAAAATTACTAGATAAATGGATATAAACTCTAAGCTCTATGTTTTAAAGCAATTGTATTAGCATAAATTGTACCACGGAATTTCATTGTGATGTTTACATACATGTTTATAATGCACTTTGATGAAACTTTTCTTTTTTTTCATTTTATTTTTTATTATCTAGGTAATGTATAGAGGAATTACAGTTACATTCGCCAGATAGTGAATACATTACTTCTCACACATTGATATTTCTTCTTATGTTTTTGTCTCCATTTCCCTCCTACCACCCCCTCCAAGTCATCATTTTTCCCCCCTTCCATTCCTATTTCGAAAAAGCAAATAAATGTATATACAGTATACCAGGTAACAAAGTCAGATACAGAAACAATATGGGATTAACCAAAGGGCAACAAAGGAGAAGAGAAATAACATAGTACATTAAGAACAACAATCACTCAAGATAAAGCTCTTAAACTTTTCTTGTCTATATTGTTACTTTTTTTTGCCAGTCCTAGGCTTGAGCTGAGGGCCTGAGCACTGTCCTTGGGTTTTCTCAAGGCTAGAACCCTACCACTTGAGCCACAGAACCATTTCCAGCTTTTTCTATGTATGTGGTACTGAGGAATCAAACCTGTGCCTTCATGCCTGCAAAGCAAGCACTCTACCACTAGGTCAAACTTGCGGTCCTATATGTCACTCTTCCTTAATCACTCTCCTTTCTCCTCCTTCAACAGTTTTAGTGGATTTCACCATGCTATTCTCATACATACATAAAATGTACTTGGATCATTTTCATCAACCTTCTTCTTTTTCCATCTTCCCTTAACAGTAGTCTCTTTTTTACAACTAAGTATTATTTTCATTTTTATTATCTAGATTCCTTATATAAATGAACACACACAATCCTGTATATCTTAGACTGGATTATCTCGCTCAATGTGATCATCTTCAGTTACATTTTCTGTATAGATAAAAACATTTAAAGGTATTTATTGTTGTTTTTGTTTTTATTTCAATAGTAACAAGGTTTGAACTCAGAGCCTTACACTAGGCAGGTGCTCCACACAGTCACACCTCAAATCTTTTCTTCTTTATGTAATTCTTTTTACATAGGGTCTTCTGCTTTTAGGCTGCCTTTAGACTATAAGTGGCCTGTTTCTGCTTTCTGTATAGCTGAGATCATAAGCCTGTACCATCATACTTGTCCTCCTAAAGGCTTTTTATACACACTAAAAGAAGCTCTTGGAAATAGTTATTTCAATGTGTATGCCTAGCACAAGTACACATGATTATCTAATGATGTTGTACCTATGGGGCCATCTCTTGAGCCTCTTATTCTTCCCCAATGATAACTGTAACTGGTAAGGCCAACATGGCAAAAATAATCATGAAGTCTCAGCCCTTACCACTTTGTACAGTGTAGGGTAAATGGAAAAGAGGAAGTGAGAAATATGTAGGTGATAGAGGAAAGGAAAAAGGTAACTTACTTCAAAGATGAATTTGGAGCTGCCAAAATTGGTCTTCTGTTTCTGCCAGAAGTTGTCCGGTTTGATGATGAGGGCCACATGGATCTCCGCTGGAAAGGCTTCCTGCAGTGTTTTGAGGAGGGGCTTGATGAGGTCCCACTTGGAGCCCCGCATGTCGATGATGACGGTGAAGCCACGTTTGCAAACGTCCTCACTATGGGTAAGACAGAGGTCAGGCATGATCAGCTAAAATTTTATAGAGTACACAGGAAAAAGCCACTGGAAACCTGTATTCCCCTTGATCTGGATTTCTCCCCTCCCCCAAATCATATCAGTTCTGTTTCCTGTCTACACTCTGATTCAGGTCAAAAGGTACTAACTCCAAAAACCTTTCAAGTCCTGAAATTTCACCTCCTCTAAGCACCTTAGCAAATGACTTAGACTTCTTTGGAGCAGTTCTAATTGTTGGGAACTTTTTGCTTCTTGGAAATTCAGTATTTCATTGATTTCTTATTTTAAATTATGTGTCCTTTCTCCCTCTCTTCTCCCTAGGATGGATTATGTTTCCCCACTTGAATTCAGCCTGTGAAGACAAGGACCCTGTGCTGCCCCCTAATCCTGAGGTGGAAGTCCTCAGCAGGAGTGCTGTACTTCCTTGCACCCATATCTTGGCAGACACTGGTAAACTTTACTATTGAACCCAAACTGGGTCAGCGAATCCTTTCCACTGAAAAATAGCAGGCTGATTTTTGCCAATTAATCAGAGATAGTACGCAAACAATATTATATATTTGCTAGCACTGTACTTAAAATGAATAACTAGAAAATCAGGTTGCTTAATCATACTGGCCACTGAAAGACAGCAAGGGTGGAGCCATCTGGAAGTATGGATACTGTCCAGCTATCTCATATTCTCTCACTGGACAGATGAATAAGTCACGTAAATGCACAGTTCAGGGTGTGTGGGTGGGGAAGAAATTTGAAATAAAGGTGATAAAAACCAAGACATTAGCAGGCTAAGTGAATGTTACTATAAAACATTAAGCCTATTAAAACCAAAGTATATTTAAACACGTGAAACTTAATTATAATTCCTATAAAATAGAAAGAAAAAAATTGAGATTAAAAATAGCTGTAATATCTGTTTGGAAGTCTATATACTGGAAGGTAGAGATTTTCCTATTGTTTTTGGTGATTTAACCTACTCACTTATCTGATAAACAAGTAAACTCTGGTTAACTCTCTCCCTTTCCCTCTAGAAGATAGGGAAAAGACCCTAAGGAAATGCCACACCAGTGTTTATATTTAAAAAAATGAGACTACTTGAGCACCAGTGACTCATGACTATAACCTTACCTACACTGGAAATTGAGATCTGAGGACAGTGCTTCAAAGCCAGCCTCGGCAGGAAAGTTCATAAGACTCTTATCTCTAATTATCCAGTGAAAAAAATCTGGAAATGGAGCTATGGGTTATGTGACTATGAGTGTCCACTCCACTTATGGAATGTTACTAGGTCTTCAAGTTAGATAGGACACTACTAAGGGTTGGGGGCTGAAACTTTCTGGCAAAAAAAGAAACACTGACTTTCTTTATTTTTATTGTAAAGGTGATGTACATAGGTCAGGTAATGAGTACATTTCCTTTTGAACACTGTCCCCTCATTTTCTCCCAGTTTTTCCCTCCAAACACCCCCCATTCCCAGGTTGTATAGTTCATTTTCAATGTAGTATCTAGTGAGTATCACAGCTGAATTAGTTCACCCTTTGAGCCACTATTTCTGTGCTTCCCCTAACCTTCTTCAAAATAAAAAATACACGTACAAGACAAAAAGTAAAGAAATAAAAAATGGTGACAAAAGGAAAAAGCAAAACCAAACCAAAACAAAAAACCCTTTATTTCCATTTCTTGGAGTTCACTTCAATTAGCATTATTTTATATGATAATTTGCAAATAGCGAGTAAGCCTTTGTGATCATCTCCTAAGAATATATTCCTTTGGTTTCACTGTGTGAATGTTTAGAATCCTGATTAATTTACCATATCCAACTGTAATGCTTTCACTTTTACCATTCATTGTGTTTACTTGTAGATTTACAGACACATTCTAATTACTACAAATGAGGGAAACCATGAAATTCCACATCTCAACAGTTGGAATTGCCATTATCAAGAAATCTAACAATAACAGATCCTGGCAGTGGTATGGACCAAAGGGAAAGCTACTACACTGTTGATAGGAATGCAAATTTGTTCAACTACTCTGAAAGCAGTATGGAAGCTCCTCAAAATACTATAGTTTCCCTGTGATCCAGCAATTCCATTCCTGGGTATGTATCCAATTGACCACAAACCAAGCCAACTAAAGCTATCAGCACAGCCATGTTCACTGCAGCACTGTTTACCATAGATGATATGAAACCAACCCAGATGCACTTCAGTGGACAAATGGATTGAGAAAAGGTGGTATATATACACATGGAATTCTGTTTCTATAAGAAAGAAAATGGACAGGACTAGCAAAGATATGGAACCAACCCAGATGTCTCTCAGTTGATGAGTGGATCAACAAGATGTGGTATTTATACACAATGGAATTCTATGCTGCTGTCAGAACGACATCACCCCATTTGTAAGGAAATGGAAAGACTTAGAAAAAAATCATATTAAGTGAAGTAAGCCAGACTCAAAGGAACATAGGCTCAATGGTTTCCCTCATTTGTCATAATCAGTAGAAACCTTGGGCTCTCCTAGCAGAGATTTACAATAGAACAAAACCTAGAGACATAAGGCCATATGTATGATGCTAAATGTAAGGACCTCCAGCATATAGAAACAAAAGCCATATAATGAGTGATTGTTGTCCTTAATGTACTATGTTATCTCTCATTTCTTTTGCTGTCCCTTGGTTATCTCATATTGTTACAGTATTTTACCTTGTTATCTGATATGCTTTATATATGTTTAATTGGTTATTTGAAATTGGATAGGGAAGGGGGGAAATCAAGATGAGCGGGGAGAGGGGGGGGAAGAAATGGGGACCATGTCATGAAAAAGGGTATCAATGTTTGTGAAGTAATGCACCTTCTATCTGTTGAATATAATGTAACCCTTCTACTAATTACAATAAAAAATATATGGGGGAAAAAAGAAAGAAAATGGAAAGGAAATGGAAAGACTTGGAAAAATTACATTAAGCAAAGTAAGCAGACCCAAAGAAATATCAATTTTCTGTGTTCCTAAACTCATAGAGCCCCCCCAAATGATTTACCTTCTGTTCTCTGACATTTCTAAATCCACAGTGCTAAGAGTCTTCCTTAAGTGATGCTTATTTTCTAAAAACTATGTGACTTTTGGTTAAATGATAGTATTTCTTTCTCATTATAGGAGAAACATGCTATTACTATAGAAAAACTAAAATATGAAAAAAAATCTACATAGAAGATGTAATTGCAAGCATTTATAATACTCATGCTGATTTCCCCTAAATCTTTTTTTTTGTGTATATAGTGTTCTACTTTTCACTGTAATATACAGTTTTTCTCATATTTACGGCATCTCTGAAACTATATTTATGTGGCACAATAATGATCATTATTGTGATTGCTTTTCACAAGGGTAATCAACTTACAAATTTACCAGGAATTTATGAAAATACCTTCTTACTGTATCCTCAGAAGTCGCTGATTTTTTAAAAAATATTTCCTATTTTTTAAAAGCAGATTGCATCTGTTTCAAACTGGACTTTCTTTGCCAGCAATAACATATTGATTGGTCTACAAATACTTCTTCTGATAATTAGTTCATTCATCCAGTTTTCTATGGGTTTCATTTTGTTCAGCTTGACTCAAATGTATTGCATCCCTCTTATACTACACAATGAAAGGTAACTGGATTGTCCAGTCTTGCTCATTTCCCTGTACCTCAGGCTCCTGGTTGCCATCATTACGCTGATATGAGAAATTTGAGGCTCTAACAAGAAATACTTGATGTTACTGGAGGTTGACTATCCCAGAAACGAAGTGTGGTGGCCAGTGGCAGGTTACACACCATTAACCACCATTTTTCTGACAAATGAAAAAGAAACTAGGCACTAAGATTTGCCAGGAAACTTTCATTAGGTCAGTAGAGAAAGAAACCCAGGGTGGGGGCTGAATGCTGAGAAGTAATCTAACATCTGTATGTGGAAACAACCCACTCTCTCAAGATGTTTTGTATATCTGGTTTCAAGGAGACATAGCTGGGGGAGAGGAAAGAACTTTTTACCAAGTACTCAATTATGCCTGGCACTGGTCATACATTATATCATTTTACCTTTACAGTAACCTAATGAACTAGGCACAGCTGTTTCTGTGTAAGGGAAGATAAAATTGAAACATATTTTTCTATGGTCATATAATTAGTAATAACTGAGCAAAAATTCAAAAGTCTTCAAAAGACTTAAAAGTCTACAGTCCCAGGTCCCTTATTCATGCCATACTTAGCACACTGATATTGCATGTGGGTGGAGGGTATGACTGGGACAGGGATTGGAGCTCAGCAATGAGGAAATTAGGGAACCCTTAAGAGATCAGTAAAACCAGGGCAAAAAGCCCATGTAAATGACCACCATTCTGTAGCCAAGGCAAAAAAGTAACAAAAGAACATGGCACAATGAGAAAGTTCAACTGATGCACTTAGGTTCAAGTATATGTGTAAGAGGCAGAGTAAGGAGAGAGAGTGCTACTCTGAGTGCTTTAGAGAGTCCCATTCGGGGCTCTGTCCTCCACACTCTCCCTGTCTGGATACCAAGAAGATCCCACGTAGAATCTATAATTCACACACAGATAAGCTCCTCCTCCCCCTTCTAGACCAGATTCCTGGAAACTGATACACTAAAACTCTCCGCTCATTGAGCCCTTAGCTTTTGAGGAAACAGGTAGAAAAAATGTGCTCACCACAGCTAAACTTCCTAGACTTAAATCCCAGCTTCACCAGTTACTCATTGTGGATTCTTGGGCAAGCTAATTTTAACCCCTCTGTGCCTCACTTCCTTCACTGTAAAATGTAAAGAATAGCAGCAACTGCCATACAGGGCTGTTTTAATTGTTAAGTTGGTTATTGTATATAAAGTACTCACATAGCACAGACTGTATATGGCACTGTAGTTAAGTCTTAGCTGTTGTAGGAAGAGACAGCAGCAATTTGTGGCCATCAAAGGATGCCTTTATTGACCTCTATGTCCATTCTCCAAAGGCACAAGAGTAGCCATCGGCTTATGCCTGTTCCTCTCAGGATACCTGCCTTTGGCTGATGGGCACTACTTCTTTAGGAGTAAACCAGCATTTATAGACCATCCCTAGGGCTGGCTATATAGGCGCACTTATATAGGCGCACTGAAGTCTGGCCCTAACCTCATAGGACAGTGACTTTGAAATATGACATGCACTCACAGCCTGCCCAGCCTCCTTCTATGGCAACAGGTAGACCTGAGTCCAGATCCTACCTCTTGCCCATACTGTTTCTTTCAATCCACTATGAGGATTTCCTAGAATTCCAGCTCTTAATAAATCATAAGTCTCCATCTCCAAAAAATCTCTCAAAAAACACTCTCCAGTTTTATTTTGTGTGATTGTTGTTCTTAATGTATTATGTTATTTCTCATCTCTTTTTTTGCCCTTATGGTTAATCTCATGTTGTTACTGTATTTTACTTTGTTATCTGATATATTGTAGTATATATCTTTGTTTATATGAAATAGGGAAGGGAAGGGAGGAAAACAAGATGATTGGGAGGGGGTAGTGGGAGGGAAATGGGGACCAAAACATGAGGAGTATCAATGTGTGAGAAGTAATGCACTTACTACTTGACAAACGTAACTGTAATCCCTCTCTCAATACATTATCCTGACAATAAAATAAAATTAAAAAGCACACTCTCTCTCAAAAATCCCCATGATGATAATATTTATTATATGTTAGGAATAACTATATAAATAGAATGATATATTTCATAAACAGGAATTCCTGAAGGCCATTTGCTATACAACCTAACGATTAACAAGGATACCTGAGCTAGAGTTTTTTTATTTGGGAGTCATATAGCAGCTGGCATTGAGTGAAAAGTAAATCCATGAACACATGTGAAGTGATGTGTGCGATGTGAGCTAGGTCACTCATTAGAAATAAGGGAGATGGGAAGAGCAATCTTCAGAGTCCAAGGATGGAGCTGGCATGAACTTCAGTGATTAAGAGAAAAGGAAGCAAATGAGCTGATGAGAAAACACAGAGGTGAAGAGAAGTAGGAGAAAGAGTGTTGTGCTGGAAACAAGGCAGGGGAGCTATAAGAGAACCACAGTGACAAATGCTGCAATGCTGCAGAAAGGTAGGTCATTAGTGAGAGCAGAGGCATCACACTCAGTATCTAAGAGGCCACGGTCCCAGGCATTATGACTGACTGGTACAGTGGGGTTAGAGGGAAGAATTAATATTGAAGCAAGGACACAGTCACCCTAGTTGATCTCTGGGATGATTGGAAGGAACTGATAAGGTCAGCAAAGGCTGTTTATGAGCACTGCAGCTCCCAGGCTCATTCCCTGCTTAGATGCTGACATGGTGTATGTGATGCTCCTGGTCCACCCATAGGGATGGAATCCCACAGGGATTCCTTGCCCAACTCTTTCCCATGCTCCCATTCCCAGCCTCCTCTCCTTTCACTGGGTATACTCAGCAATTTCAGCAAACCAGTTAAATGTTGGAATGTAGTTATCAGGTAGCTCTCCTTCCCATTACATGATTTGCCTTTCAAACTATATTTATTAGGCCCGATCAAATTTTCAGAGGCAGGATTTTGCATTGTGCATAGCAAGCAAGTGAATACAGAAAAGTGGAATTTGGAGCAGCTGTCCTGACATCTGCAGAGAAGGGGAAAGGAGAGAGCTCCTCTCTACCTCCCACTCCTTCTTGAGGGGAGAAGGTAGCCACTGCTCCCTCCCTTGATTCCCTTCCTGCCCCATTACTTCCCTGCTGGGGCTGGGGCTACCTTGGGCACCTTTGGCCAGCTTCTCACCCTGTGTGACAAATCATAGTCCTTTCGAACAGAGCCATGAACTATTACATGGACTCTCTAGGGCTCTTGGGTCCAGAAGTCATAAATGCATATACTCAGTGAGCAGATGACTGATCAGCTGTTTTTTCTTAGACTTAATTCTAGACCATTTGCTCTTTTGTTCATTAAATGTCACTGGATCTGGTTTCACTCAGCAAGCATGTGATATCTCAAAAAAGCTCCTTTTTTCAAATTTTTTTTTTACCACTTTATGCCAGGCTTCTCAAACTTTCATGACTTCCATTATAGGATATTTATTTATTTATTCTTAAGTCACATTTCCAGTCAGCATTTTTCTGGTTGATTAGAGATTCACTGTCTGGGTCTTTCGTCCCTGGTCCCTCTCGAGCAGC
Organism: Megascapheus bottae; assembly: GCF_031878675.1. Taxonomy (NCBI): domain Eukaryota; kingdom Metazoa; phylum Chordata; class Mammalia; order Rodentia; family Geomyidae; genus Megascapheus; species Megascapheus bottae. Next base: position 55,943,751 of record NC_143509.1, read on the forward strand.
AAGAGGGATAGGGAGAACACACCCTGACCGGCCAAGAGGAGAGGGCCCACTGAAGGCCCGCACCCAGCCCTCCTTCCCCCAGGACAATCAGATGCCTCCGACAGGTTCGTCAAGGCAGGAATCTCTAACCCCAAACCCCGCCTCCTGAGGCAGTTCCTCCAACTAATATACCCTCACTATGGGTCTCAGCAGAGAGTGATAAAGCAATAACACATTTGTAACCAATGGTAAACAAATTTTGTGCCCTGCCTCTTGTGCCTTGCCTTGTCTCTTGCCCCTTGCCTCTTGCGTGTTGCCTTGCCTCTCAGCAGAAAGTTATTCACAATACCGATGATATAGCTCAAAGTTAGACATGGCGTTACTCGGCTCCCAGCAATTCACTTTACCACCCAGGTTGGCTTCAAATCCCATAATCCTCAGATCTCAGCCTCCTGAGTAACTAGGATTACAGGCATGAGTCAGTGGTGCCCAGTTTCCTTATTTTAAAATGCTGATTTGAGAGATGCTATCCAAATATTCTGATAGAAGTTAGTCCGCAATTAGGCCTAGGACTCTTTCCCCATGCTTCAAAGATAATACTTTTGTTGTCATTTGTGAGAATTTAATAATAAAATATTTGTTCTGATTAAATAAGATATTAGGATACTCATTAATAAATATCAGGGAATCCTCAACTATATCAAACAGAACAACAATGAATTATAGAATTTCCACGGTGAGCCAACAAGCTTGCTATCTAAGAGCCTGTAGAAAGGTTAGGGAACTTCTCTCAGTAGCTTCATACTCTCATTTACTACAGAATGAAGTAATTCCCAACAATTGTCAGGGGAGGATTGCCCCAGGTTCTCAAGACTGAGCTCACTCATTACCTGACTTACGTACCTGTAACCCTCTGTACATTACCTTTACAATTAAATTAAAAAAAAATAAAAGACTGACCTCCCCCTCATGCACCTAGATAAGCTATCCCTGAGGAGTTTTGTGGATCCCATCCAACTTAGCTGACTATGCTCAATTAGATATTGCTGAAGATTTGCTTTCTGTCGTTTCTAAATTGTTATTAAATCAAAGTGGAATTTTTTCCTCACCATATACCTGACTTACAGCCTCATCTCAAATGTCTCTGCAAGTCCTGAGTGTCTCTCTAGTATTTTCTCTACTTTTGAAGACCTCAGAGTCATTTCTTGACCAACAGGGATGTGAGCTATGTGAGGGCTGGTTCCAGGCCTGCTGAATACAGGTGAGAAGAGCCTTTGCAAGTAGGTGGGCAAGGAATGATGAGGATGCAAGTAACAACTGAGTCTCATGCCTCCCATATTTAGCAGAGCTCACAATTTTGCAATCCCCTATTGAATCCAGGTCCAAAAAGTGGCTTTACCAGGCACAGCTGCTATGGTTATCATTTTTATTCAGGCTTTTAAAGAAGGCTTGCACCTTCTACTCTTTAGCCCACTCCTTGCTCATTCACATTCTTATATAACCCATCTGTTGGTCTTGGCTTTGCTTCTCTGTCTTAGCTGCCATTCTACAAAACCCTGTTTCACACATTAGATGACCTAATATCTTAAATCTCTGAGGGTGAAGGAAAGGGTAGGATTAGTGCCTCAAGCCACAAGTGGCTCTGGGACCTGGACAGCCCAGGGCTTCACATTGGATACAATCTGGTTTCAAGGGGCCTAGTACTACTTCCTCTCATCTTGCCTCCCAATCACTGCTCCTAGGTCCCCACCCAAGCAAAGTCCACCTCATTGCTCTAGTTTTTACTTTAGCCACTGTAGTGAACCACCCTAGGCATGTCCAATGATCATCTGACTAAAATATGAGATCCTAATTCTATCTTTCCTTTTTCCCTATCTTCCCTACTTTCTACTCATATCTCCTGCATCAGAGTGATTTCACCTTGCTAAAATAGCCAACATATCATCAATGCCTTCAAACCCTTACTCGTTTATTCCTTTATTAGATGTGTTTTCTGCTTTGTGTTTACTCACCTCAACTCCACTTTTGCCTGGAGAACTTCTGTCATATTTTAAGGTTTAAATTACTGCTGCTGCTCCCCCCCCAACCTCCTCCTCCTTTTGCCAGTCCTGGAGCTTGAACTCAGGACCTGGGCACTGTCCTTGAGCTTTCTCAAAGCTAGTACTCTACCATGTGAGCTTCAACACCACTTCCAGCTTTTCTATGTATATGGTACCAAAGAATCAAACCTAGGGCTCATGCATGCTAGGCAAACACTCTACCACTAGGCCATACTCCCAGCCCCAAGCATCTTCTAAGAGTGGCTCTTCTTCCCTGACTGATTTCCACTTAGATGATTCCTGTATGTCACCAGAACCCTGTGATTGCCACAAGATAAAGAGCCATTAAATGAGAATGAAACTACTGCAATATGGAACAGCTGGATTTGGTGAAAAGGCTTCCCTTGATCCATTTGTACTGGAATTCTGCTCCATTCTCTGAAGAATCCCCAATCCTCCAAACCTGCTTTCTGTTCCTTCTTGTTATCCTAACAAGTTGCTAATTCTCTGCTGATTGCCCCAAACCAGGTTGCACCCACTTTCTTAAATAATCAAAAATCCTCAGGTGTTGAAGAAAAGTGTTAAGGACACATTAACACCTGCTTTGAGCTTTCTAATTGCAATAATGAGAAATAGTAAAAAGGAATCCTGAAGGAGCTCTGCCTCCAGGAGGAGCCACTCCCTCCCAGAGAATGCTGTTGAGAATGACTCTTTGCTGAGACAGATATTAACTTCTTCATGATGGGGAAGTTATGTATCTGTTTTCCCTTGACAGATATTTAAAGGAAGGGAGAAGCTGGAAGAGGGAAAGGCTTCCTTTACCTCCCACCTAGCTCTCTCTACTGGGTGGTGTAGTAACACGTCAGGATTAGCTGTCTAATTCTGTTTTTGTTTTTTTTCCTTGTAAAAATACTTAAATTGCTTGACCACCTGCTTGTGTGTGTATTTTCCTGGTGAATAGGACCACCTGTGTGCGGTGCTCTCCTTTAAAACTCAGCCCCACCAAAGGTCAATGCTGTTCTCCATCAGCCAGAAGGTGGAGAGTAGCTGCTGCACTGCTATTAAACCTAGCTCCATTCACTGAATGCTGGTGACTCTATTGCTCGGGAACTCAACGACCCCAAAATGGCTGGGATATTACAGGTGGTAGAGACTACCCACCACCAGCCGGCATTCTGTTTGGAGTGACTCAGCTGCCTTAAAGACTACCTCAGTATCCATGTTAATACAGCTAGGCATTTGTTTTAGTTTCTGTTTTGTTTTGCAAAAAGACAGTCCCTCTTTCCCAAAGAGGCTGGTATCTTTGTTAACCATGTAAGAATTCAGCTTTTGCCTCTGCACCTCTGACTTGTGATGTCAGGGCCAGAGGATGAGGTAGGGATGTAACAAGGTTATGTTTTACCCTAAATCTAAGCAAGTTCTCCTCTGTAAAGTGAGATTTTGATAAATTGGGGTTGGGATCAATAGTTTTTACAGTTCCCTCTGATGATTGAAATATGGCCATGGCTAAGCACTATTAAAGTTAAGGTTTCAATGTTTGTTCATTTCCAGATCTATGAACTAATGCATGCCAGTTCCACTTTCAAGTTTGCCAGAAACAAACCCAACTCTTGTCAGATAACACAAGGAAGCCTGATGTGGATACCAAATGAGGAAGGTTGGTGTTTTCCATCTTCAAAGCCTGCTACCTAATTCTACTCCAGGGTCTGTGAAACAACCAATACTGATTACAAATAGTAGGAGCAGAAATTTTCTGATTTTCTTCCCTGAACAGAGCACGGTGAAGTATTAAATAGCAGAAAACCAGGCCCCAATTAGGTACCATCAGCATTCCTAAATGTAGTCATCAAGTGACAGGTCCAAAGGCTTAAAACCACATAATGAAACTGATACCCATATTTCATCTCCAATACCACCTTTAAACGAGTGTAGGCTTTTAAAAAGATGAATAGTTGCCCTTCTTTAAATAGTCAAAAGTGCATGTTCTAGCAGAAAGTGAGTTCATATTTACAGACGTTGAAAGCAAGTGGTATGAGGCCAGCAGTACCAAGTACCTTCCTTCTTTGCCATTCAGAATATGAACTGGAAACTAAGTGAAAGCCAAAGAATGAGCTAGAAACCACAATCCAATATAGCCATGGGCATACTACCATAGGGTAGGGCTCTGCCCTTGTAAAGTGAAGGAATGGCCTAAAGATTTCTATCCCTTCCTAACTCTAGGATCCCAATACATCTGCTTCTTTTATCATCCAGATCAGATTTTACTTCCAATAAGTTATCTGTGATTAAGTCCACATAATTAACTGGTATATTTGTTTGACAACTACCTTGGAAACTTTTTTTCATATATTTTTATTGTAATTAGTAGAAGGGTTACATTATATTCCCCAGATGGAAGGTGCATTACTTCACAAACATTGATACCCTTTCTCACATTTTGGTCCCTATTGCCCTCCCTCAACCCCTGCCCCTCATCTTGTTTCCCCCCCTTCCTTATCCAATTTCAAATAACTAAATATGCATATATACAATATATCAGATAACAAGGTGAAATACTGTAACAATATGAGACAACCAAGGGACAGCAAGAGAGATGAGAGATAACATAGTACATTAAGGCCAACAATCACTCATTATATGGCTTTTGTTTCTATGTCCTGGAGGTCCTTTCATTTATCACCATAATATATGGCCTTATGTATCTAGGTTTTGTTTTGTTGTAAATCTGCACTAGGAGAGCCTTAGAAACATTTTTAAGGTAATTTCCTTGAATTCTGGAACTCAATGAAAGCAAGAATTGGTCCAATAGTCTCTAAGTTCAGGACAATCAGAAGTAGCCAAAGGATCGATCATTTGATCATTTCCTCTGGCTTGGGGAGGAGGGGGAGGAACAGTCTTTCTCTCTTCTAGGTCCTCAACTGATAGTTTCTCTTTAGCTGGTGAGCTGGAAGCTTACATTTCCTACAGAGGAAAACAGCCCACAGTCCTGAACAAGTTCATTCTCTTTCCAAAGCAGACCAGGATGAGGCATGCCACAGTACCAGGTTCACACTTTGCCTAGAGCACCCAACCAAAATCAGTACATGAATGACTAGTAATGAACAGATACAAGTCCAGCTGGGGACACAGTCTGTAGCTGAGAGGGGGAAATGTGCTCCCTGACAAGGCCTTTGGGTAGATCTCCAACAAGGCTGGTCCTCAACTTACCTAGAAGAGGGGGTGTGGAAAGGAGGCTCTGGGAGAAAAGGCAAGAAGATCAGGGCTGTCATTTGGATTGCGTCAGTAAGTTATCCGGAAGCACATTTGTCCTGGCTGAGTCACTGTGGCTGATAGAGTGCTCCTGTCTGGGTTCCAGGAGAACTGGCTGTCATCTGGGCTCAATTTAGAAACAGAAACAGTCTCCTTGGTGAGGCAGTCCTCTCCTCCCCCATCCTACTATGCTTCTGCATACTTTATTCCAACTAGGACTCAGCTTTTTCTTGGACTCAGAGTCTAAAGTATATCCTGAAGGAGGGTTTGGTCTGACTTCTGGGACTTCATGTCTGCAAGAGGCTCCCTGGGATTGGCCAGAGGAGTCTGAGGATGAGGCCTGCCTTCTCTCTTGGGAAGCTTCTAGTGTACTGAATTCTATCATCTTGCAAAACAATCCTCTACACACTGGTAGGCAAGCAACAGAAGTTATCCTTCCTCCTTATGTAGTGTTTTGCTCCCTATCAGACAAGAGGCCAATGAGAGCTAATCAGATGATCACAGGTCTTCTTCAAATTTTGTTCAAGTTATTTGTTCTGCTTATTTCATCTTGTAAAATTAAGATAAGACATCTCATCTAAAGCAATCCCAGAAGCAATAGGATAGACAGGCAAGGTGAGGGAAGATCTTCCCTTACTGTGGCACACAGGCTAGAAAGTACCTATATCTACATTCACAGCAATAGACAGCACTGGGGAGTAGCTTCCCTTAATTCTTAGCTCCCATGTTCAGGGAGGTGGAAAAGATGTTTAAAAGGAAAGATAGGCAAATTGAGACTTTAATCTCCTATGTTTGTGGCTCATAACAATGATGAGCAAGATAGTGGGTGTTTTGAGAAATAATTATGCCTGAGGAACTGTGACTTTAACTCTACCTAAAACTTAAGATAAACCAACAAGTGGACAGGATTGGTTATTATTGACTGTGTTAATTTTTTAAAAGATATAATTTTATAAAAGCAAGCTACGAATTAGTAAATTATTCCTTTAAGCATTTTCCCCAAAATAATTATCATTACAAAAGTCTTAGTTTCTGCTGGCAATTAATGTGCTGTCCCTGAGTGATTTTTGCTCAAGACTAATGTTCTACCAGTTTGAGCCACAGTTCCACTTCCAGTTTTCTGGTGGTTAATTGGAGATAAGAGTCCCAAGGACTTAGCTGCCTAAGCTGGCTTTGAAACTTGATCTTCCGATCTCAGTCTACTGAGTACATGGGGTTATAGGCAAGAGCTACCAGCATCTAGTGGCATTATTATAAACATCATTTTATGTAACAATTACTCCATTTTTCTTAAGCTTGAATAAACACATTTGTGCTTGAGGAATAATAATTATTGCTTATAGCTACTTAAACTTCAGGGTTCCGATACAGACTGAGAGCCTCACACAACTCATCTGTCTCTTAGGCATCTGAGATATTCCACCTAAATTGTGTATATAACACAAGGAGTTTTGATAGAAAACTAATGTTATCACATAAAACATTAGTATTTAAAGAAGCCTTTAAAAAGAGTTATTTTGGGGTTTTGTGCATTGGTACTGGGACTTGAACTCAGGGTGTTGTCCCTGAGCCTTTTCACTCAACCACATCTGTGGGAGGTTGGGAGGAAGGCATAGAATCTGAGGAAAATGGGTGAAAAAGTATAGCAATGGAGCTCACTAGCTGCACTGGACACTGATGAAAGTAAAACATGTGACTCATGGGTGGAGATGGGAGAGGGAATGGGAAAGAATAAGGGAACAGATGACATTATGTGAAAAGAAATGTACTTATTTCCAGATGTCTATAAAAGTAATCCCACTGTATATCACCTCCAAAACAACAATAAATTCAGGAGAAAAAGATGTCTGAAAGCATACACAACCCTAAATACCAAGAAAACACATTATAAGAACTAACCAATGGTAGGTAAGGAGAAAAATACAAAATATGAGAAAAATAACCCTGTGACAGACAGGGAGAATAGTCTCAAGTATGGAATCCATACATTTCCGCCCCCTTTGATCCAAGGTTATTTCTCAGCAATTATATTCAAGAAACTCCCTTCTTCCCAACATATCAGCCAAATGAATCCTGGCTAAATTTAAATCATCCTGATTACCTAGTGTGAACTTCAGAAAGTCTGAATGCATAGATCTTATTTCACCTGACACACTTCAGTTTACCTAGTCAAAGTGATACCAGATACTTCACAGCTTCCTAATCAGCCAGAACTTGGTGCCCAGAGACATCTTCTCCCAGGAGGCCTAACACTTCTAGGATTCCAGTTCTGCATGGCATGGAAGAGACTGGCAATCACTTTGAGCCAACCTAGGAACTAGCTATACCACTTACTGAGGAGCTGAGAGAAAAACTAACAGTTCATCAGGACAGAACAGTCAAACCCTTTCTAGCTGTCATTCAGTTCTCAACATTAATATGTGGTCCCTGTTAAAGAAAATATGAAGAACTTCATCCAGGGAAACCTCAATGGACAATGTGGACAATTCCTTTCATCTTTTCACATCCAGGATCATATTTAAGTGCATAATATACAGTCCTAAGCTAGGTTACCTTGATGGACGGTGATAATGACATATGGACAGTAGCTTTTAGGCAATGCTGTACAAATAAACTTAAAATCGAGAAAAGTCAAAAACTGAAGCTGAAGACAAGTCATACCGGGAATATAAATTGAGAAAGTTGGAAAACACTGTGGTGATTATTTTACTAGCCTTAAAAACAATATCTACTTTACTACAAATCTATCCCTTCAAAAAAATCCAAGATTCAGACAAATACTTATATAGAAAAGTGTTTATTCAAAGGGTACCAGTGGCTCACATCTGTACACCTAGCTACTCAGGAGGCTGAGATCTGAGAATCATTGTATGAAGCCAGCCCAGGCAGGAAAGTCCATGAGAGTCTTATGGTCAACTAACCACCAAAAATTTGGACGCAAAGTAATAGAGTGTCAGTCTTGAGTGAAAAAGCTGAGACAGAGACCAAGCACTGAGTTCAAGCCCCGGGGTCAAATGTTTACTGAAGACCATTTGTAATAGTGAGGTTTTAGAAATGACTTAGGTGTCTGGCATTAGCATTAATTGAAATATGATACATTCCAAGTTCTAGATTTTGTATGCTTTAACACTAACCTGATCAAGATGATTGGGAGGAGGTAGGGAGAGAGAAGGGAGGACAAAAGCATGAGAAGGGTTATCAATGTTCAAGAAGTAATATACCCACTACATACACATTCCAATTGTCTGTCATCCATAGATAAGCACAAACAAACAGCATGTGCTTGTCTAAAGCTGAACACAAACAGCAAAGGAGAAATTCTAAAGCATGCCCACAGCATATCTCTCTGTCCTGAATTTGCATAGCACATGGCTGCCCAGGCCAAAGGAGGCAATCGCCACCTGAATTTCTTGACTGCAGCAACCTCCTCACCTAGGTTCTAAAGAGAATCTATATGAGAGTAGGTTGAAGCACTGGTGGCCTCTGTCCACCACTGTTACTTCTGTCTGCCCCCTAACTCTTTACCCTCTTCTACAATTTCCTTTGGTCCAGGCCTCCTTCAGAGGCAACCTGGTCATTTCACAAATCAGTTTCCTGCACTGTTACCACTTCAGACTTTTTTTCTCTGACTTCTTTATTTCTTCAGCAGAAAAAAGATCAGGCTCTAGTGCCAGACCATCTAACTGCAAATTATAGTGTCTTTTACTGAAATTTCTGAGCCTAGTTTCTTCATAAGTAAAATAGGAATGATAATAAATGACGAATAAATGCCAGTCATTATTATATTCTACTGCAAATGTATCCTCATTTCCTAGCTTTTCTTTTCTTCCTACTTCCACCCAGATATCAGAATGTAACTTCTACAGTCATTCTTTGTCATTCTTCTGCATGAAGAGCTCTTTCCATTTTTTATTGCCTATTAGTAATATTTCTTAACTGAACTCATGGAATTGCTCAATTGTCTTTCCCCACATTCCTGGCACTCTCAAAAAGACTTCATGCATCTACTACCTAGATTTGGAGAACTTAACTTGAAAACCCACAATCTCTCCTGCCTAACCTACCTTTTCTCCAAGCTTTTCCTTCTTTCTAGACTGCTTCTACTTCTTGAACTTTTGGGAAAATTCTCTAAATATTCAACCCTCTTCTCAGAGAACCTCCTTTTGAAGCCACCCCATTCCAAGTCAGCAGGAATGCTGGAGGTACTGTGGACTACAAGTCTAGAGAACTGGCTCAGCCCTGCAATTTAGTACCTGTCTCAGGTGCTGCTCATATTGATTCATGTGCCAGATCCCTCAGAACACAGTAAGAAAAGAAAGCCAGTGTTAGGTGACAAGCACTGGGCATCTTTATTTGCTTAATAGCAATCAATAAATTGAAACAAAATTTCACTTGTTCTTTGATATTTTGATCAATTGCAGTATCTCCTCAAAGTACCAAGAAAAGTAATCATGATTGATTTTCCTCATTTGAGTTAACCAAGAGAAACTTCTCAAGAGACACTTTAGTACCTCATTAATCTGCTGTTAATAACTGGATTATAAACTTACCTCAAAGTTTCTTTTTCACTGTAAATTAGGTTTGAGGCCTAGCGGTTCAAGTGGTAGAATACCTGCCTAACAAGTATAAGGCCCTAGTTCAAACACTAGTATTGTAAAATAAATAAATATCACAATCAGGCTTGAAGATCCACCCCCATTGTTACCTATCAAAACAGTTCAAAAAGCCAGTCAAAGAAAACTATGCATGGATTAGAATGTGGTGGTATACACCTATGGTACCAACATTAAGGACTAGGGAGAATGAGGCAGGAAGATCCTGAGTTCAAGGCCATCATAGGTTATATAGCAAGTTCTAGGCCAGTCTGGGATATGTACTGAGGGCCTGTCTCAAAAAGGCAAAATGGAGGTGGGGGGAGGAAGGAAAGAAAGAAAACTACATATGGTAGGGTATTATTTTTATAAATCCTTAAACAAGCAAAACTAAACAATCTATTGTTTATAAAAAACGTTTGGTAAACTATACCAAAAAAGGCAAGAGAAAGATAAACTGAAACTCTCCACAGTAATTTTTCTGGGAGAAGGGAAAGAAGCCCTGGGAAGTATCAAGGGTGGAGGTGATACCTCTAAAATACTTAGCTTATATTCATGTTTGGTAACTTCCACTTACATTACATCTAGTCTGGCTAGGTAGCAAATGTGTGTACCTGAATGTGTATATTTCAGTACTATTTCTTATAGCCTTTATAATACTCCTTCAAGGGTTAAAGTAACAATTACTAAGTATCTGGGAGTATAACAGCAATTGCCAGACATTTTCTCTATAACAGACATGTAAGACAGATATTCTTTTCCCAAAATTAAAAATTAGATATTATAAAAATTAGGCATTAAACTAAAAAATATGGGACATGAATACCCAAGGCCTTATCTTATGTCAAATGTTTTCCATGTGTACCTCTTCATTCATTCCTTCTGCATCCCACCCATTGCCACCCAGATTCCTGGGAGGTTAAACCACATGGACAGACTTCTCTTCTTCTGGCTTTTCTGGTTATACTCAGCTATCAGAAGAAAATTACAGAAAACCAGAGGAGAAAGGAAGGTGGGGAAATCAAATCCCTTACCCTCACCAGAGAGTCTCTGGGAAGTGGTGGCATCTCCTTCTGAAGTCCACAGCTACTGTCTAGGTCCTCTCACAAAGCAATACTCTCTTTCTCTACTGGAGCATTTGATTTTATACTACCTCGTCAGGCCTAGACAGAGCTTGTGTCTCTCACCTGCTGTTTCCAATCTAGCTGCCCAGATCTCCATAAATTATCCCTTCATTGAAGTCTTCTCTAGCTCCCCAGGTTGAGAGAACACATTTTTTTCCCAACTCCAAAATGTTGGAGGTAAGATGAAAAGCCTAGTGTTTTCCTTCTATATTTTGTGTCTCTATCCTTTTCTGATTCTCAGAAAGGAGAATAACAATAGGCAGTTACTGTTGTGATTTTATATTCCTGAACTATGTTCTACTGAACATTATTTGGTCTTTAGGGATGCACTTAACTGGTAGTTACTGACTAGTGTGTACAACATGTGGAAATAAAGAGAAACAATAAACCCTCCATACACTGGCAACAAAAGAAATTTCAGATGGATCTTAAAAGGTATGAGTTTAATGTTATTATGTGAATATAAATATAACAATGTGACCTCAGTGTTCTCAATAGTCCCGCTTTCTGGCTTTTCTATCACCTTGATTCCTCCCTATATTCTTCTTTAATTGATGGTCCCAGAACAAAGGCCAACGCACCAACAACACATCTTGACAGGCCCGAATAACAAAATATATTTGATGATGACAGCTTGGATAACTTGAGATTTCTCATGCTGAAAATAGTGGGAGGAAACCCTTGCAGTTTTTGTTGTTGTTATTGTTATTGATGATGCAGCATGAAGGCAGTTCTAACTTCCAAGTTCAATTTAGTTTTTGATGCAATCAAAAATTAAACAAGAGAAAATGTTACCAAATAACAAGCCCAAAACAAAGACACCTTGGTTTGACTGGCATCAGAGAATAATCCTAATTTCTTGTCATCTTTCCTCACTGATATGTCACCTGCATTACCTGACAGAACCCTCAATATCTCAGCAGCACTGTGAGCACAGTCAAGTGGCATGTATAGTGACTAGCAGGTATGGTCCATGCCCTTGGGAGCAGCAGAAAGATTGTGATCAAACAGAGTAACAGTGACAATGAGGAGAAGAAAATCAGGACAACACAGATTCCTCACAATTTTGAATACAGGTAGTGCTTAGAAATCCCCGTTTCCAATATATGGTCAACTACCAATATTCCACACTGTAGGCCATGTCAGTATTTGCTTACTCTCAGGGTGGATTTCAACCCTGTCTTTCAATTTCCAGGAACATTCAACAACTGATTGTATCTGTAAACTATTTCCTTTCTACTCCTTTCACACACAAGAAACTATAAGCAGATAGCAGGCCAGAATGATTTTTTAAGCTAGATATGTATAAATTAGATGACAGTTGGAAGAGATAAGATTAAACTCATTAAGATCTCCATCCTGGTCCTGGCTCATCATAAAAAAAAATTGTTGAACTGAATGAAGGGAGGGGAAGTCAAATTAGAAGATCCTTATTGTCTTTTGTCTTTTTCTTACCCTAATACTATGTTATTTCCCTGAAGTAGATGCTGAAAGACCTGAAAGGATCCAGGACATGGACACCCAAACTCATCAGAACAGGACAATAAAGGCTGACAGGACTCACATCAGGCTGAGATGAACCCTGAAAAGGTAACTGAGGACTAATTAAAATTCTCACATGTAGCATAATATCAGGTAATGTCCCAAATTGCTACCTAAAGTCCACAGAGATTGGGAAGCAATTCTATTAGCATTGAAGCTGTAAATAAGATTTTAGGCCTTAAGTTATTTAGGAGTGAAATAAGGGATGTGCCTGTTGGTAGAATGGTAATACTTCATTCTGAGGTCCTGGATTTTATGTTTTGTTTTGCTTTGTTTTGTTTCCCAATAACACAACAACCTAGAGTTTGGGTGAAAAAAGAATCAGAAATTACTCAACTCACTTCTAATCCAATACAAGAATTCTCTCTACAGCATCCCTAAGGGAGGGGCCATCCAATGTTTAGAGACCCAACAAAAAGAAGCCATGCTGCTACTGGACAGGTCCCAGCTGGGAAGAAATTTTCTTCACTTCCAAGTTCTGATCTCTACTTAGGGATACAATAAAAACTATGCCTGTTTTTCCTATACAGGGTAGCTCTCCTGACATCTGAAGTCAGGACTCACCTTTCCCTTCCATTCTCATGACTTTCAACTGCAGACATGATGCTGCTCCTCTCACAACATTGACTGGTCCATGGTACTGGCAAGTTGGGTATTGCAGAGTTAAGTGTAATGGTCCTCATCTAGCTTGACCTGCACAATGGTCATATTGCAGGACTGATTGATTCTTCCTATTCATTTCTGTTATCAGAGATCATTTGCTCAATCTCTTCTAGAATGGTGTCCCCATTCCCCCATCCAATCGCCATTGTGCAGGCTTGTACCTTAGATTCTAAGATCTTCATCACTCACTCTTCCTTACTAATCTGTCTTCTGCTGGCTGGTTCATGTCTCACAGTATTGGTAGTCATCTCCTACACTGCCCTTTATTGTTGCTGCTTTGCACTGTGTCAAGGTTTCCCTGACTTCCTCCAAGTATCTCTTTCTGCACACCATGAATCCTCAATCTACCTGGCATACAGAGGTGCTAAGTACTTGTTAAATAATAAATAAATGCATGAATAAATGAGTATCAAGTTTCACCTACAGACTTGTTCATACTATTCTGAGGTGAAATAGTCCATCTCCAAATAGAAGCCTCTTCTTTTAGCATCCTGAAGCATGAACCAGGATGAATAATTTCTTCTAATTAGAATCATCCACCTAATCTAGCTGTTCATTTTCCAAGTCCCTCTTCTCTCTCAAAAGCATGGCTGGAGGGGCTCACTAAATTCTTGAGGTTTTCCTACCAAACTTTACTGTCTTTAGAATAACTCTGCTGCAGGTTCTGTCTTCAGGTAATTTCATGGGTGACCTGGTGACGAAGAGAACCAGGAAGGGACCAATGGTCATGACTCCATAGTCACTGAATTAGCTCAAGTGCTCACACTGTGAGGAAATTTAAGTCCCTAGAGATGGAGACAGTAGACCACAGATCAATTCTTTCTCCTGAATATGACAATAACATTACTCTTCCCACATTCCAGAACCCCTCTATTCCTCTATTCTCATAAAGCACAGGATATAATTCCCGTAACTGTAATGGTGTGTGTGTGTGTGTGTGTGTGTGTGTGTGTGTGTGTGTGTGTGTGTGTGTGTGTGTGTGTGTAGCAGGGAGACTGCATGTAGTATGCTCCTCCGGTGATAATGTATTCTTCCTCTTGTTTTGCTGTATGTGGAGGTACTGAGATTTGAACTTATGGCTACTAAACTTATACTTATCACTTAAGTCACATATTCAACCTTTTTTAGCTTTTAGTTATTTTTCAGATAGAAGCTTGCCCCTAGTTCCTCCTACCTATTCTTTCTACATAGCTAGGAAGACAGAAACACATTATGCCAGGCTTATTCTCTGAGATAGAGTCTCATTAACTTTTTGCCTGGACTTGCCTTGAATCAGCATCTTCCCAATCACTGTCTCTTGAGTAGCTGGGATTAGAGGCATGACCCACCATGTGTGGACCTTCTCCTTTGTTTTTATGACCTTCCTCTTGTATTTGGGTTTTATTGTTTTTCACCCAATAGAAATATTTTATTTTAAAGATAAATTTCAATTCATTTAAGTCAGAGTGAAGAAAAATGTTATTCTCTCTCTTTCCTTTTTGATTCTAAAGAAAAAAAAATGAGCCTGTATTAGCTGCATGTATGTAATGAACATTCAAGGAAGAAAAATGCATCTTTCACATCTCCTGGAATTCCAATTTCTTCCCCATAAAACCTTCTCTTGTAAATTGCAATAGTGCCTGGTTTTTTACCTGTTGGTAGCATATTTTGGGAAAACCTGATTTGTCTGTAGAATGCCAAATTGAGGAATTACCTATATCAATCAAGGGTTATTTAGTCCATCTCCTTGCCTCTGCAACTTGGGAGTATTTCTTCACTATAAAGACCTCTGTGGGGGGTGGCAGTGGCAGAGTGGAAGGGAGGATCTTTTATTCCTCAGTTAATTATCTCATGTACTCGAAGCTCAGAATTTTTCAGATATAATCCAAATCTCTTTCACTGGAGCTTAATATCCTTTTCTCTTTTTTTACTGGTCCCTAGTGGATATAATAAAGAAAAAACAGAGACTTGTTGATGTCTGTTTGTTCACAGACTTCTGCTTGGAGCTCTCTGGGGATCACCATTCCATTCAGCATCCTTTCAAGCATTTGATAACTGCTCTTAAAATCCCCTTTTTACCACCTGCCCTTCACCATCCACCAATCTTTTTCATTTTCCTCCCCCACGGTTCCTTGAAATATAGTGCTTGCCTCACTTGACATCTGCTTCAAGAACTTAATCAGCACATTCAAACATTATCCCAGGTCTCCTCACAAAGGCCCTGAGGATATAGCTTGTCCATGTGACTTACTAATTCTCTCACTAGATGCACTGGTGCAGGAGATAAAGATTCTGAAAGCTCAAGGTACCACCTCTTATCTGACAACAACAAACACTTCACAGGCTTTAGCTCTACAAGGGACAAGGAGCAGAGCCCTTACTGGTGGAGATCAAGGAGAAAGGATGGGGAGAGAGCAGCATGGGGAAGGGAGAAGTTAGAGAGCTAGAGTCGGGAGGGGTGAGTTCCAAGCAAGCTCAATCACTGGCCTCTGTGAGCTGCTTGTGTTCTGCTTCAGCCTATTCCCTCTACAGAAGGCAGTATGTTTTTGCTGAGATTGCTCCTTAACGGCTCTTCTGGCTCTCACATTCTGTGACTCTTTGACCAGCCAAAGTCTTCCTCCCTTCTCAACACAATGACCATGTTCTTGGTCGGTCTGTTTTACCCTCACCTCTGGTCAGCATCAACTAGGCAATGTTTCTCCATCTTTCCTTTGGTATCACCCTCTGCCCTCATACAGCCTTTTGGATGTCCCTGATCCCTTCACCCAAAGAAATTTTAATATTATACACTAATATTCATGTACTTTATATGCATCTGCTATTATAACATCGAGGAGTAAAATTTACTTGATGCCTCTCAGAATCCATTTTCACCCCCTTTCGGAGGCATTGTTACCCCCAGTGATTTGCAGGACAAGGGCCACCTATAGCTGAGTGACTCCAGTGGAGTTATTTACCCAAAATTCCAAGCACCTCAGATCTGTTTGTAAATCTGTGACTCTGTTACAAAAGCCAGAGTGGGATCAGCCAGACTTCCCATCTAACAAAAGTAAATGGCAGCTTCTCATTCTTCCACCCCAGGCCACACTGTCTCCTAGTATAGAACCCAGACTGGTCCTCTTGGCTTGTGTCGTCCCCTCTGCACAGTTCCCACTGACAGCTACCTTTTCATTCACACAAATCCTAGCAAGACCTTAGGAGTGATGGGAACAGGCAAACAATGGGAGGAGATGTTCCAGGAATAATGAGAGTCCACTCCAAGGGCCCCTGGCAGAGATGTAGACTTTTGCAACTCATTGACATCAGCTGAGCTCTTTTCCCCTGCAGGCCAGTCCCCTTCACCTTACCTTGGCACGCTGGCCAAATATGTCACAAGTTTCCGTAGGTCTTCCTGTCTTATTCTGTCATGGTTGCTGCGAGCAGGGAAGGTCAAGATGGGTCCACCTCGCTTGTCACGGCCCCCTGTGGAAAGCAAGAGGGAATTTAAGAAATGCATGTAGGAAAGCCAGCCATAGAGAAAAGAGAGTCCAGAGTGTTAGAAGAACAGGAAGCAAGATGATGCCAAAGAAACTGGTCCTTGCTTAGGACTAGGTAGAGGTTAAATATAGGTAACATATATGACTTTGGTAAGTGTTTTGAAGTTTCTGCTGTTTCATCTGCAAAAAGTGTCTCATCAGCACATCACAGCACTGTGATGAAACCTGGGTAGTACTTTAAAAAACAGAACTCTCTCCACATCTGAAATAGTAAGAAGGTGATTATGACTGTTCATATTGAGAAAACAAGCCAGGTATAATACTTTGCCTTTAGAAATTAATCCTAAGGCTGGGAGTTTGGCCTAGTGGTCGAGTGCTTGCATAGCATGCACCAATACCCAGGTTCGATTCCTTGGAACTACATACACAGGAAAAAGCCAGAAGTGGTGCTGAAGCTCAAGTGGTGGAGCTCTAGCCTTGAGAAAGTCCAAGGACAGGGCACAGGCCCTAAGGCCCAGGACTAGCAAAAAAAATTTTAACCCTAGTCACCCCTTTCTTCAGACCTCTGTGAAGTAGAAGCAGAACTGATTATCACAGTGAGGGATCCTTAGAGTATACATTTGGACAGCATTGTGGAGAGGTTTTCAGGGGAAAAAATTCAGGGCTAGGTGTGGTGGCAATGCCATAATCTCAGTTATTAATGGGGCATAAGCCAGGATGATCACAGTTTAAAGCCAGTCAAAACAAAAAGTTAACAAGACATCAACTCAATGAATGAAAAATGTTGACCAAAATGCAAGGAAAAAGTAAACCTTATACACTGTTGGTGAGAATGTAAATTAGTGTAGTCATTATGGAAACAAGTATGGAAGTTCTATAAAATATAGACCTACAATACCTCCTCCTATGCCACTCCCGGGCATATACCTGAGGGATCTATGCCTGCAGACAATAAAAAAACACATATTTGCTGGGGGCAATGGCTCACATGTGTAATCCTACCTTCTCAGGAGTCTGAGATATGAGGATTGTGGTTCAAAGCCAACCAGGGCACTAAAGTCCATAAGACTTTTATCTCTAATTAACCACCAGAAAACTGAAAGTGGAGCTACGGCTCAAGAGGTAGGATGGGAGCCTTTAACTGAAGAGTTCAGGAACAACACCAAGGCCCAGAGATCAATTCTCACAACTGACAAAAAAAAAAAGATACACACATTTATACATGCACGTATTTATAACCGTACTACTCACAATATCCAAACTAGTGAATAAACCTATATGTCCTTCAGTTGATGAATGGATAATGAAAATATGGTATATATGTACTCTCAATGGAGATAAACAGTGAGGGATACCCCGCACACACATACACTGTTAAACTCAGTGTGAATTTTGCAGGTGGATCCCAGAGGATATGAAGGAAAAAAATAGCCATGTTTCAAATAGGAAACCAAAATGGTGGCATGATCTTAAACAGAATCACTCCCTTGTGCATACTGTTAACCTGTTGAGCAAGGTTCTAATACTAGGGCTTAAAGGACAATAATGCAGAGAACAGATGAATTAGAGATGCTTAGTTATTCTAGAAATGGCAACGATTCCCTTCTATGGAGGCAGAACAGGGCTCAGGAAGGAGGCAAGACTAAAAGTGGGGGATGTTGACACTTTTCTGATGAAGTAGCCAAGAAATGGTGCTCACATTCTCAGGAGGAGTCATGCTCCAGTTAAGGAAAGCAGATTAGGATAGGTTTTTTTCGGGGTAGGAGATACACTTCAGAAAGCATACCAAGTTTTTTGTTCACACAATAGTTTCGGACAGAGAGTGGAAATTTTAAAGAAAGTAAGGCCAAACTAGGTGCCAGTGGCTTACACCTATAATCCTAGTTACTCAGACGGCCAAGATGAGTTTGAATCCAGCCCAGGCAAGAAACTCTATGAGATAACAAATCTCCAATTATCCAGCAAAAAGACAGCAGAGATGTAGCTCACATGGTAGCGCATAGCCTTCAGTGAAAAAGCTAAGGGATGGTTCCTAAGACCTAGTTCAAGTTTCAGTAGCACAAAAAGGAGGATCTGTGGCAAGAGGTCATTCTACTGTTAGTGGCAATAATGAATGGAGAAAAACACCAGCATGGGTATGCAGGAAGGGGTCCAGCCCCTAGTGGGCTGGACAAAGATAAAGTTCTTTACTGTAGAACCTCCCAGAGCCTTAAAATGTTAATGTACTTTATTGAATGTTCCATAGCCAGGGGAGAAGTATTGGGGTGGAGGGCTTAGTATACAGAATTTCCCAGGTTTGTGAATAGAATCACTTTCCCTGTTTGGGGATCATCCTGTGAGATTATGCAACACACTTGAGATAGGGTACAAATAATTGTACTCCACTGGCATGCACTTCCCTGAGAACAATGATGGCAAAATGATGCTGGTGTGGGGAGGGAGGAGGAGGCAGAAAGGAGTTCCCAGGATGTGCCCAAGGCAGGGGGCATCTGCACATGAGGACTAGGGGTCCTGTCTGGGGAGGGTGAATAGAAGGCACAATGTATGAAGTGAGTGGGAGGCAGAAGCTGTACAAAGAAAGTCAAGGGGGCCAGAGAGCCAGCAAGCAGTGAATGATGGAGAGGGATGGGGCAGGATTGGAACAAGGGAGGTACACTGAGGGACAGCCACAGCTGCTCTCTCTCATACACACACCCACTCACCGACATGCAGAAGTAGTTAGGCTACCCTGACTTATTCCAGATGTCCAGTGCCATGGCAGCATGCTTTCCTTTCACCTGACCAAGGCTGAGGTGCTAGTAGGGAGATGGCATAACTAACTGTTTCTCTACTTATCTCCTTCCCTACTTTGTTCCTTTCTTCTCAGCAAGGAATGTAACTGGGGCCGGGAGTTTGGCCTAATGGTAGAGTGCTTGCCTCGCATGCATGAAGAAACCGGGTTCAATTCCTTGGTACCACATACATAGAAAAAAGCTGGAAGTAGTGCTGAGGCTCAAGTGGTAGAGCTCTAGCCTTGAGAAAAGTCCAAGGTCAGTGCTCAGGCCCTGAGTTCAAGCCCCATGACTGGCAAAAAAAGAGAAAGGAATGTAACTGCTTTTGTGTGTTAAGTTGGGGTTTCATTATTTTGTTTAATTTCTGTTTTGTTCCTTGCAGTTTCCAAATGTGCAGAGGTTTAAGGGTTTTCTGTTTTGTTTTTTTTTTTGCCAGTCCTGGGCTTGAGCTCAGGGCTTGAGTACTGTCCTTGGACTTTCTCAAGGCTAGAACTCTACCACTTGAGCCTCCTGGCTTTTTCTATATTATGTGGTACCAAGGAATCATGCATGCTAGGCAAGCACTTTAACCACTAGGCCAAATTCCTGGCCCTTTTTGTTTGGTGTGTGTGTGTGTGTGTGTGTGTGTGTGTGTGTTACTTTTTGTGTTCTTTCTTAGATGTAGTCATTATCTTCCTGTCACACTCAGTGTGTTTCTCAGGCATGATGGGGCAAAATTGTTCCCGAAGCTCAGAAACTCCTGACACTGCAGGTGTGAGTGAATCAGGCTCACCCAGGCTGCTTAGGAGTGAGCTTCACACTCCTGCCCCATTCCTGACTGTCTTTCTGTCTTTCTTCATGAGCTCCATGAAGAATTTTATAAAGTATTCCTTATCACTTGGGAAGGTCTATCCTAGTCCTGACTGAATACACCTGGGAAAAATGAACCATGAACAATGAAACAAGAGTGAGAGTATGCCTTGTGTGCTCATTTAACCCAAGATGGTGGAAAACAGGATGATGTCAGACACTCATATTAAATACAAGAAGGCCTGCTAGGGAAGGCGAAGTGGAACTTACTTGAAAGGAAAGGGCAGACTCAAACAGGCACATGTGGAGAAGGCACTGCCAGGAAGGATGTATTGGGCATTAGAAAAATGGGAGTAACCACAGGATACCAAGGGAATATCCACAGGATACAAATGGGTCAGGAAGGACATTAGATTAACTAAGCCACAAAGCAGAAGGAGGAGGGCTGTGGCCATGCCCTAGGAGTCCAGGCTATGAGTCAGGAAATTAGGTACTGCCCAGCAACCTGTAGCACTTCTACCTACAGCCTTCTCATATGCTCAGCAAGCACTTTAAATTCAAGTTAACATTAGGGTTGTCTCACCTGTGCCACTGCCTGTACTAAAGTCACACTATAGGACCCTCCTGAGAGTCTGCTCAGCCTGTGCCCCAACATCATTAATGACAGAAAGCTTACTACAATGCCTAACATTGCACGTAAACGCCTAACACATATGGTCAAATGTAGCTTCCTGATCTCTATGGTCTTAACAACAAAAGCAAATAAAATACTGTTCATACTATTTTTGCAAAATTCACTTGGTATCTTCTAAAGGACTCCATGAAAACATCACATTCCTACTTCACCTCCCATACTACATTAACCCCCAGGATTCTTGCCTTCCCTTTATGGGGTACAATACAAACCTATGCCCACTTTCTACTTCTCTATACCTTCCTCCCTTTCTCCTCTTCATTTTGCTTGTTTCTCATCAGCCAGACAAGCGGTACCTATACAGTGGGACCTGCATGAAGGAAATATACCAGGCTCTTATCCTGTGACTCCACAGCTTTTCCATGAAGACAAGGAAAGTCACCAGGGATCAAGGTTCTGTGTAACCATATGTGTCACCACATTGCCATCATTCAGCCCAGCATCAGTCTCTGCCAGGGTTTCTAGTCCAGGAGACATCAAGTTGAGCTGCCAGGTACATGGCAATTTACTACAGCATCAATAGGAAACAAACCTTTTGCCTAAACAGACACACATGGCTGGATTCCAGTAAGCCTTTATTTAAAAAAAAAAAAAAGCAGTAGCCCAGTTGATGGATCATGCCTGTAACCCTAGCAACTCGGGAAGCTGAGATCTGAGGATCACAGTTCAAAGCCAGCTAGGGTAGGAAAATCTGTAAGACTCTGATCTCCAATTAACTACCAGAAAACTTGAAGTGGCTCAAAGTGATAGGCCAGGAGCCTTGAGTATAAGTGCTCAGGGACTGCAGCCTGCAGTAAGGCCCCAACTTCAAGCCCCATGACTGACAAAAAAAAAAAAAAAAAAAAAAAGCAGGAATGTGGGCTGGGCCCCTAAGCTGCAGATGCTAAACCCTGAATCAGATATAAGATGTTCAAAAGTCTTTAACTCTTTTTCCTAAGTGAATAGCAGGAAATATTTCTTTTTCCATTATTTTTCCATTTCACCCTGCTTTCTTTGCTAACTTAAAAGACATTAAGAGGTCCAGGTATACAAAATGCACAGGGGAGATAATTCAGGAATAAATATTTGGAAGCTATTATTCATGTAAAAAAGAGAGAGGGGGGAATTCCTAAATACAAAGTTGAGTTCTCCTTGTAAGGATAAAAGAGAGAGAAGAAACAAATTTTAATCTCCTGTTCATGATACTTTCAGAAACAAATACTAAATATGTGTGAGGTGGATTATCTCTTCTTTATAGAGTGGGTCTCTCATAGTACTCAGTGGTTTCTGCCAGGAGAAAGAGTGAGATGAGGAGGGATATATATATATGAGAGAGAGAGAGAGAGAAAGAGAGAGAGAGAGAGAGAGAGAGAGAGAGAGAGAGAGAGAGAGAGAGAGAGAGAGAGAGAGAGAGAGAGAGAGAGAGAGAATGTCCTCTTAACCTAAAGGTGGGATCAGGGCCTTCTTTTCTCTGCCTGCCTGCCTGTGCAGAAAAGAAACATGATCAAAGTGGGATAGCCACCTCAACTTCCCTTTCACTAATATACAATAAAAATGGGTGTCTCAACACACACATAGACACAGACACACACACACACACACACACACACACACACATACACACACAACTTCTCTAGATCTGTTACAGAGAAATGCTCACAAATACTCACCAGACACAAAGGCCACTTTTTCCTTTAGGATAGGAAGGACATCAGAAGCTTTCAAACCATCATTCCGAAAAGATCCTGTGGGATAACAAAACAGAAGGATCAGGTGAGAGAGGACAGCTAACTGAGTGCCTGGGTCCCATCCTTAGCCTGCTATCCCATTATCCATCCCATTAGTAGCCCAGTTCAACACACAAAAGGACCCCTAATAGAAAGGACACCTCCCTGTGATGCCAGGGAACAGGCATCTCCTCCTCTCCTGATTTTTCTCAAGGAGAGGGCAGTCCAAGTCATCTCCATAAACATGTGTACAAAGCTCCATCCTCTGGAGCTGCCATTTGCTGCCGAGCAATTTGAAACTGGGGACTTGAAAAAGCATTTCTGCACTTCTAGTATGTTATATTGAAAACACTTAGGAAATATCTGTTAAATTAGTTCATTGATATCAAGATGGATTACAATACCCTAATAATTGACTTTCCTCTAAGTAGCACATGGACAATTACTCTTCATTTTACAAGTGAGTAAAGTAAACCACAAAAATCCCACAGCTGAAAGCAAAGTTGATGATACTCTTCTGTTCTCTCTTTCCTCCTCCCATTTGATGTCATCAACAGCAGCCCACAATATAGGGAAAGGGGCAATAATAGGGAAGGAAACACTTCTTTTAGTCTGTTCTTTAGGTCTCCCTTCTCAGTTGGAAAGAGCTTCCTGGGTCTAGCTGAGAACTGGAGGCAGAGAAATAGGGAGTTCAAAAATAAAGGAAAATAAAGATGTGCCTGTAGAAACCTGGGAGGCAAAGAACAACTCAGCCTGGTATTGGAAGGAGGACTCAACTTTCACATATAAAACCCTCCAGGCTAAACCCACTGTGCCTCCATCAGTTAGCTCAATCATCCAACAAGGCCTCTCAGGGAAAACCACCCACACATACTTCCTTCAAGTCACGGCTGGGGATTTATTATCTTTTAGTACTAGTTACATGACACAAATGGACCCCAGAGGTAAGTAGTTCTATGCCATTTCAGTACAGTAAAGGGTAAAGGATCACAGAGTACCCTTTACTGCTTTTGTCCTTGAATTCTTCCTTGGACCCAAATCTGACTATCTGCAATGGAGAGCAATGCACTGGTCAAGGACAGTCCCCTTCGACCCTTCCGTCTCTAAACACCATCTTTCAACAGATCCATTTGGGCATTTTAGAAACAACTCAAGAATAAGATCACTGGTTTGAATGATAAAAAAAAAATGTGCCTAGGACTAGAGCTGTGGTCCCAAATGCCTCTGTCCATGGTTAGAAGTCAAATCTTCACCCAAATTTTTAAAATATATGTGATTATTTCACCTATTTATTTTGTTATAGTTCACTAAATGAAGACAAACAGCTTGTTTATTCACCAACTGCTTTTCTTTGCAAAGTTGCCACATACGACCTGTCCTGGAGGAACTAGCTAAAATACTCCTTCGGCAACAGAAAAAAAAAAATAGAATAAACACTATAAAGAGAAAGCTCTGACTTCAAAGCTTCAATACTATTTGGCGCATGGTAGCCTTAATTTCAATAGATATTTGTATCCAAACCTTATCTTCCATACAGACAAACAATAGAGACTAATGAAGATCAATATAAATTATTATATAATGCAAGTAGAAACATACATTTTTACTGTGTGTTTTTGTTTCTTTTCTTTTCATCCTCCTAGAGCAAAGAGACATTTCAACTTCTTCATAGGGAGAATCCTACTTGGCATTCCCAACCAGATAATGACCACTGTTAACTAATATATGACTTATTTGTGTAAAATAATGCTTCTAAATAAAAATAAGCTGAATTTATTCATGAAATATGTATTTTATCCATTTTAAATATTCTCCTTTACATATATACATTTAACTTCAATGGTAAAAAAGTGTTTAGTATGAAAAGTTGAAATCCTATTCTGTATTTTCCCAGACTATTCACAAACTCAAAATAAGCAAGGCCCAAACAAATGAGATTTTACAATACAAGAGCCCACATAATCTTGTTCTCATCTAAACTCTTGTCCTACTTTTCCCACCGCTTTTCTCCTCTTCCCCTACTGCATATACATGAGGATCCTAATTCCAAACAGTTCTAAATCTTTACTTTCGCAACTGCTACAATAGAAACAAAAATATTCCCACCTTATCTTCTTCCCACTCTGATCTGCAAGATGAAGAATAAAAGTAGGAGCTCCCAATTTTATCTTGTACACTCATCAGGCCCCACTTCTTTCTTGCTCCAGGTTCGAGGACCTGAGGGATGGCATGCAGCTCGTTCATGCAGCCAGTGATCATTACTCCAGTAAACGCTAATGTCCTGGGTTGAGCTGTTTGTATTCAGATTTCCAGAACTTTCACATCAGGCAGGAGCTCTCCCCAATCAACTCAGCCTACTGCTGGGTGATCTGCCTGATTCTAAGTATACCATAAGAGAACCGAAAGTACCCAGATTTACAAAATCTATAACTAAGGGATAATCATTTCCAACAGCAACAACATGATTTTGCACATTATAAAGAGTCTGCTCCAGGGTCTCTTTAAATAAGAGTTCCCTTGGTGGTTTAAATTAGTTTTTCATTTGCCAAAAATTGAATTGCAAGTAAGTTTTCAACAACACATGTATTATGTAAAGCCAAGTAGAGCTAAACTAATTAGCCTAAAAGCTCAGAAATTGGTGACCTTGCATATAAAACCTATTTGCACTGGCTGAAGATCCTATGTATCAACTTCCCCAGAGCCCCCATTAAACTAGCTGTTGGAATATATAACAAGGGGTAAGTTCACTGAACACCAAACAAGACTAACAAAATGGCAATATTCTCACTATCATATAAACACAGAGTAATATTTAATAAGTAGATAATTAGAGTCACATTTGTCTGCCTAGGCTGGCTCTAAACCACAATTTTTCAGATCTTAGCCTCCTGAGTAGCCAGGATTATAGGTATGAGGCATCAGAGCCTATCTTTTCTTCATATCATTGGCCTTCAAAATTCTCAAATTACGGGTCGGGAGCATGGCCTACTGGCAGAGTGCATGCCTAGCATGCATGAAGCCCTAGATTCGATTTTTCTGTACCACATACACTGAAAAGGCTGGAAGTGGTGTTGTGGCTCAATGATACAGCACTAGATTTGAGAAAGCCCAAGGACAGTGCTCAGGCCCTGAGTTCAAGCCCCAGGACTGGCAAAAAATTCTGATTATTAAATCAATATACTTAGAGAGGAAGTATGGGGAACAAATTCCCCAAGACTTAATGTGTCATGAGAAGAGTAGTCTAAATTGCCAAAATGGGAGAAGACATGCCTTGAAGGAGGCAGCTTACACTGCAGCTTCTATATCTGATACTAGATTGCACTAACATAGATTGTACATAAACATTAGACCAATGGTAGGCCAGCGTCTTCCTTTAAAAGAAAGGCCTATTGAAATAGTAGATCCTGCCACACTCCCACACACTATTTCTACAAAAGGCGTAAGGGGGAAGAAAGAGTCCCTAACTCCTTGGAGTTTGTTTTCTCATTCCCTAGAAAATAAAACAAGCAAATGGGCCCCCTAGACACCTTGTGGACCTGACCCAATGTGGGTGTTGTGTTTCCTCTTAAGGACAAAGGCATGCTTGACTGGCATTCTGTGCTTAATCCCACCCCTTCATGTCCCGCTGCTGTCAGAATTACAAGCCCGCTGTTCTCTTAATTAGCCAAGTTGAAATGCTCCACATCTATTAGGGAAGTAAAAATTACCACTGCCATCTCTCCAGGATTCTTCAGCATGTGTCTCCTCCAAGCCCCACTTCTACTTCTCCTTGTTCCTCATGTTTTCCTTGCCAGCATTTCCCATGCTGGAAAATGCCAGTGATCTCCATCTAACTATCAGCCTCTAATTTGCATGTCTACATGGAAAGGATGAGACTGGCCCTGGTGCCATAGGTTCCATCTTTGTTTTTATGGGTATTAGAAAGCAGTAAACTCCAGGATGGCAGGTGCTTGTGGTTCAAGCTAATCTTCTGAAAGCAATCCTGATGTCAACAAAGCAAACAACTGATAGACCCCATTAACTGACCAATTGGAAGTATACAGTATGCTCATATCCATGGATTGCTTTTTATTTCCTTTTGCTTCTCAGTCACTACCCCTTAATTTGCACACACTGAAAGTGACTGTATAAACTTAGTTTTGTTTGTTTTTTATTATTCCTGGGGCTAAAACTCAGGGTCTGGGTGCTTTCCCTGAGCTTTTTTCAAGGCTAAGCATTCACCATATGAGCCACAGCTCCACTTCCAGCATTTTTGGTGGTTAAATGGAGAGAAGAGTCTCATGGAATTTCCTGTCCAGGCTGGCTTCAGACCATAATCCTTAGATATCAGTCTCCTGACTAGCTAGGATTATAGATGTGAATCTCTGACACTCCTCTTGTTAAGATTTTTAATCTTCCTTTAAGAAGGCCCTTTTGGCATTTGGAGAGCAAGTCTTCCAATATTCAGGTTACTGTATACTCTGTCTACTTTGTGCCAGTGATGTCCACTATAGGAGACCCTTAAGTCTGTACAGATGATGTCATATCTCATAACAGCTCATTGTCCTATTCACATACCATCTATCTCTGCTTATAGCCCCTCTGAGAGCAAAGTTCATTATTTGTCACCAATGTTTTACATAAGGCCTAGCAAATAGTAAATGCTAGGTTATAATTTTAAAAATCATAAAATAATGATCCTTGGAACAGAAAAATGTCAAAATTATACCCAAACCAAAACTGGATACAATTTTTGAAAGTCTTGAGACTCACCTATAAGCCAAATCTCTATTGTATAGCACCTCAGTCAGTGACTTAATATAAAAAAGGCTTCCTGGAAGCCAACTCTAATGCCTTGATATACAAAGGAATATACACATAAACAATCTACCATGTAGGACTATAGCTATCATGTAGCTGATAAAAATGTAGCTTCCATTCCAGATCTACAGAATCAGAACCTGGGTTTTTATTTCTACTTATAAACACCCAGGTTTTATTTTTACTTACAGAGCACATTATGAGGCAGAGAAGAAGCAGCTTCCTTTATTGGGGCCTAACTGGGGCCTGAAATCTGCTCTAAGCTGTTTACTATCTTCCTATCTTCCTGTTCCAAGATGAGAAGGCCCCTCTCCTTGCCCAGGGTTCTAAAGATTAAGCTATCATCTATAAACCATCACTCATATTCAGTGCTGGAATAAAAGGCTATATAGCAAATAGATTATTTTTCTTTAGGGCCTTTAAACTAGAGAGTGTGTGAGTGTGCATAGGCCTTTGTAAATTCTAGTCACCCAAAGTGCTTAGAATTTGGTACCTTAAACCACTCCCTAATGCAGCAGATATTTTAATTTCACAACAAATATTCCTTCTCACTCTCCAATCTTTGTCTCACTCAACACCATAAGTATTGTCATTGATCACATTCATAGACCACAATGCCATCTCTGAAATGGCCCTGGAGGACAGAAGGGCCTCTGTTTATGCTTCTTTTTCCCATCTACCCTCAAACTACAGATGCAAAACTCAAATACTCGGCAATACTGGACAAGAAACAGAGAAAGGAAAGAACCATTCATATCTAATGGGAAAAAATAGTGTTCATCTCACAGAATTCCCTATGATGGAAAAATACTTTCTGGAATTTTCAAGCCTAATAAAATATCCACTGCTCATTTCCTGTGACAACAAGAAGGGAAGTACACTTCAAATAAAAAGCAAGACCTTGCCAGGCACTGGTGGCTCACGCATGTAATCCTAGTTACTCAGGAGGCTGAGATCTGAGATCTGAGGATCTTGGTTCAAAGCCAGCCCAGTCCATGAGACTTTTACCTCCAATTAGCCATCTATGGCTCAAAATGGTAGAGCACTAGACTTGAGCTGAAGAACTCAGGGACTGTGCCCAGGCCCAGAGTTCAAGCCTCATGACCAGCCAAAACAAACAAACAAACAAACAAAAAAACCCACAAAAAAAACAGACATTCAAACTCTGATAAAGACCTCCCCCTCCCCCTGCCACCTACCACCTGGGGCCACCCTGTATTCACAAGGTTTTGATTATGGTTATGTCTTCCACTGATGTGTGCCCAAACAGAAACCGGAGAATCATCCTAGATCTCCCCTTTTTTCCTCACATTTAATTTGCTTTCTTTGTTCTGTTAATTCTGCTTCCTCAGTCTCTCCATAAGCCATCATTTCCTCCATGCAGTGTCCCTGACCTGCATTTCAAGCTGAGTTGTCCCCAGTTGTGCCTATCACTCCTGAATGGCATTTATGAATTTTAATTTCACTCCTATTAACTGATCCTGATGCCTTGGGTGTAGGGACCATGTCTTACTCATTATAATATAATGAACTAAAATTGAACACTCATGGTACCAAGAAGATGAAGAGTAAGGTGGTGAGAGTTGGAAATGGGGAAGGCTCTTGGTTAGAGAGAATCTTTGAGCTGATCTAGGTTTTGAGTAGGGAAGGGCAGAACCCTAGAATGATGGGAAGCAGCACAGGCTGAAGCACAGAGCAAGGGGCCATGACACTGTGCCACAGATGGAGTTTATAGAAGTGTGTTGTGTGTGTGTGGGGGGGGTAGTTTGTGATCTGATTCCCACAAAGCAGCAGCTCAGAGACAGCTACAAGTCTGTAGAGAACTGGGTTAGGCTAGGGGCAGAGCAAGGAGGATATGGCTGGACCCAGAAGAAGGCTGTAGGCCAGAGCACTCTGCTGATGGAGTATAAGTGACTGAGAAATGGCTTCTAAGGCTTGTGATGAGATCTTCCCACCAAGTTCTAAGGAGGTAGTTAGGATAGTCATCTGTGAGTTATTGCCAGGGAGACACCAGGTCAGGAGTGGCAGTTTGTATAAGACCTCAAAAAGGGCCGGGAGTTTGGCCTAGTGGTTAAAGTGCTTGCCTAGCATGCATGAAGACCCGGGTTTGATTCCTCGGTACCACATACATAGAGAAAAGCCGGAAGTGGTGCTGAGGCTCAAGTGGTAGAGCTCTAGCCTTGAGAAAATCCAAGGACAGTGCTCAGGCCCTGAGCTCAAGCCCAGGACTGGCAAAAAAAAAAAAAAAAAGACCTCAGAAATACTCAAAATGGGATTATATCTTAAGAAAAAGAAGCTTAAGGGCATTCCTGGTGCAGTGAATAGATGAGCAAAGCAATTTAGAGAAGATACTGTTACTGCAGGAAGTTTATTAGTGGTAGAGGCAAAACCTTCCTCTTCTTCTTTCCTAAGAAGATATAAAAGATGGAGAAAGATATGGCAACAATGGAAAAAGAAGACAAGAAAAGGATGAGAACAAGAGATAAGGATTTGAAGGAAAAGCCAGGCATTATGTATGTTTATGTGTGCAGAAGTGAAGGTAAATATTCTTGTTCCCTTTTCACAGATGCTAATGAGCTATTGAGGAAACTACCCGCTGGAAAACTCAGCAACTATAAATATGTTCCTTGGATCTCTCCTTAAGACAACTTCTGAGAGGCAGGAAGTATGTGTTGAGAGGAAGGAATAAATCTGGATGAGAGAAAGACTGAGCAGCTTTTGTGTCAACCATCATAACATGGTCATCCATGTGCCTCTCCCCAACCCAGAATCCATGTACCTACGATAAGGTCCATTCCCCACAATCATCACTGCCCACCTACAAATGTGGGTGGCTGGTGGATATATAGAAGGCAGAGTTCTCTTTGGCCATGAGATTTTAAAGTAAAAAACACTGTGAGGCCTCTAGTAATCTGATTTTTAATGCCAACAGGAAGACAGAGGTGAAAAATCAACAAAAAGCTCTACTTTTGGAAGTTGCTAAATACTGAGCTTTTCCAAGCAAACCAAGCAGACCTTGTTCAACATGAGCAGTAGCCAGGGGCTTGAGCGGGTAACCAGGGTGGAAAGTCATTAAACTAAAGAGAAGCAATGCCTGCCTTTTCTCAACTCTGGAAAGCATTCCTTACGAGGAACATTTTTCTACCCTGCACTGAAATGGGCTAGATGCCTTCCTCAGGGGGTCATCCCTAATACTCCACCACCACCCAGGCTGGGCTGGCTCCTCCTTTATGTCATGCAGCATGCTTTTCACTGTGTTCACATGGTTTTGTCACACCTTGCTCTGAATTTAATTCTAGTATCTGAGGGTAGGGACTGGAGTCTTATGGCAACATGCCTGTCACAAGCTAACAAGGGACCCAGCGATCATTTTTTTTTACATTCATAGTGGCATGGCATCTTTCCTTTCAAAGGTGCTTACTAACCACGGTGCCTTTTCTTCATTTGGGTACTCTCTGTGACTATTTCAACCTTCATCTTCATTGTTCTTCTCTCACGTTTCCACATGAACTCCAACTATAGCCAATTTGAGTATTAACTTTCTAAAGTTAATATTAGATTTAAAAGTGTCCTGATTAATGGGCTACTTTTGAAGCACAGAGATTTGTAATACTTACAATTGCTAAAATGGCTCTATTAAAGATCACTAATAATTAGCACTTTAAACATGTGGGTAACACCTCTCTAAGCTCAGCTAATGAGCACAGTGTTTCTGTTTATTTTTCACAAGATTGAATATTAGCTGGATTCGAGATCTCAGTGGTAATATACACAAGCTCACTCAATTTCCCTTCCTCCCAGGAAAAGTAGACATTCTTGAATATAAAGCACACACAAGAAAATGGTCACTTCAGGAATACCTATCACTACCCACCACTTTCTTTTAAAATAAAATGTTTATCAACTGACCAAATTATATAAAGTGCTGTGCCTTGTGGGAAAAGATATTGATAGTAGATTTATTGTCTTTTTCTTTTTCAATATTGAGCATTACTCCTGAGTAAGTTCCTCTTGCTAGTATACTAGCCTGCATCAACCAGTAAACAATAGCAATATACATTTGCCATGAAAATATATTTAGAATTTCTGAGGTGCTCAAAGAGGAGGGTGTGTGCTATAGAAACTCAGACATACAGAAGGCTCACTTTTGGGGCCCTCAGTATTAGTTTCTCTCCCCATTCTCCAGCATAAATAGCAATTGTACTTATTCAGAACCAAAAGACTTTAGTTAAATGTAAATGGTTGGGGTTTAAAAAGCAAATTTTGGCTCTATGATTATAGAAGGTACTCTGGCAAGAATCCCAACATAAAATGACCCATGTCCTGAAATTTAGGTTTGGGTAGCAAAAAAAACAACAACCCACAACAATGGCTGACTGAACAGCTCACGACAGGAAATCTTTATTGTAAGCTCATGCAGAAGGCCCTACCAATAGCCCAGAGCTTCTCCCATCCCCTAGTAAGGTACTACCCAGGCTTTCAAGACTGCCAAGTAGCCAGTAAGTGAGAAGAGATACACCCAAAGATCATGTTACAGAAAAAACCTAAAGTACTCTTTCCTCTCAAAGGCATGTGTGCCACTGTCCTTGGTCCTGAACTATTGAATAATTACTCTTCAGAGTTGCTGCTGTCCAGCTGTCCTAGGATATATAAATCAAATGAGAAAGAGGCAAATAAGAAAAAGATGCTAAGAAAACTCGGGGTTCAAATAAGTGTGAAGAAACATAGGAAGGGCATAGACAAGGGAAGATTATGGAGAGAATTTAAAAAATTGTTTTGGCAACATTTTCAAATTACGTGCAGTAACCAAGAAAGCAAGGTCTATGTACATAGCTCCCTCCACCCACAAATACCCAGCCCTCATGGAGATGAGATGGCTGAGGTCTACCTATTTCTCAAATGATGTCTAGGATTCATATTAAACTGGCTCACTATATCCAGTTTGGATGAGTTTGTCAGGGAAAGATACCTGGAGGGATTTTTTTTTTGGGGGGGGGTGTTGTTCTTTGTTTTCTGGGGTTTTTTTTTGCCATTCCTGGGGCTTGAACTCAGGGCCTGGACACTGTCCTTGGGATTTCTCAAGGCTAGCCACTTGAGCCACAGCACCACTTTCAGCTTTTTCTATGTATGTGGTACCAAGGAATCGAATCCCGGTCTTCATGCATGCTAGGCAAGCACTCTTACCACTAGGCCAAACTTCAGGCCCAATAGCTAGAGTTCAAACCACTTTTGAATCTCCTCTCTGTGAATTATTGCTTGGACATCTTTAACATGCCCAGCTCAATTCAGTTCAACAATATTAGCTGAGAACCTTTATGTGCCAAGCAAAGTTTTCATTCCAAACACTATAGAGTTCCTGAGGGCCAGGATTTGGCCTAGTGGTAGAGTGCTTGTCTAGCATGCAGGAAGACCCAGGTTCAACTCCTCGATACCATATATACATAGAAAAAAGCCAGAAATGGTGCTGTAATGGTAGAGCTCTAGCCTTGAGAAAGCCAATGACAGTGCTCAGGCCCTGAGTTCAAGCTCCAGGATTGGCCAAAAAAAAAAAAAAAACCTATAGAGTTTCTGAATTTAGGAAGACAGTCAGGTACACCAATATATAATTTCTTGTAGGCAACACAATATAGAGGTATACATGGTGAAATTCCCAAGATGTAATAAAACTCCAGCTTTAAAAATCATCTAAAGAGTAAAATAGCAGTAAATAGATCAAAGGCAAAGAGTTATGAAACTATCAGCAAGGCACTGGGTTGGACAGGATAGTGGTGAGTACTGAGGTCTATCTGGAGAATCTAGGGTAGTAAAGACACATCAAGATACACTTCTAGCAGAAGGGTAAGAACCTGACCTTCCTAAGCTCTTGACTCCTAATCAAGGTTAAGCCAGCAGAGATAGTCGGTAGACTTATTTAATAAGTTCCTATGGAGCAGGATGGAAGAAGAAGGGGATTCTTGGGTATTCCTAGTTGTCAGTCGGAGTGGGGTGTGGCTGGCCACTATTTGTTCGGTAAGTCATCTTGAGAAGATGAGCTTTTCAAGATGGGTACAGTCAAAGAGGCAGTTCTCAGTCCAGACCTGAGATAGTCAGTCTTTGGATTTGACTCTCTGTCTAGCAATTATTAGCTATAGGTCATTAGATATCTTTCTTAGCTTCTCTATATCTATTAGGTGAGATAAGAACACCTACTTTATGGTCTGTTAGGGTGATTAAAGGAGAAACCCATATTTAAAGGTATCAGACACACAACTAATGCTAAGAAAGCATACTATTCCTTCCTTTTCCCTGTTCATCGTGATTCAGTATGCATCCAGGTGCACAGCAGAAGCTCAATAAGATTAAGTATTGATTATGTTAATGAAAGGGGAGCAAGTGAAAGAGTGACTGGGGTAAACTCAGAAAATGGTAGCAAAAAACTGTTTCCTCACCTTCCCATAGAAACAAAAGCCATATAATGAATGATTGTTGTCCTTAAGGTACTATGTTATCTCTCAGCTCTTTTGCTGTCCCTTGGTTATCTCATATTGTTACAGTATCTCACTTTGTTATCTGATATATCGGATATATTTGTATTTGGTTATTTGAAATTGGATAGGGAAGGGGGAAAACAAGATGGGGGATTGGGGGGGGAGGGTAATGGGGACCAAGACATGTGAAAGGGTATCAATGTATGTGAATTAATGCACCTTCTATCTGGCAAATATCATGTAACCCTTTTATTAATTACAATAAAAATATTTTAAAAAACTGTTTCCTCACCTTCCCATTACACATTTGTAAGTTGTGCTGGTCACACTTGTCTGTGTGGTTCTTCTGCTACCCAATCTGGCTTACTCCCTTAACCTTACTTTCCCAGGGGTGAAAGTCACTTGCCCAGCTGATTTGACAGAAATCTACCCTACACTGCCATATCCAGACAGTCAGAACCAAGTGTGTTCCTTTTAGACTCATCTCTGTGCTGATGCTGATAAATAGCAGGTCTTGTTCCTTCTTTCCAAACTTCTGTTTCTGCTGTCCCTATGACTCCATGTTCTACACAAATATCTGAGTAGCATTCTGAGTAGAATGACTACTGCCAACATATCCTGATGGCAAGGCTACTATAGAGATGAAGTAGCCCCAACATCTACCTGTACACAACTTCTGAATCCTAAAGGAGTGGCCCATGGCTGAGACACCTGAGGAGATTCTCAAATCTTTTTTTGGTTGAATTTGATATTTCAGGACATTGTGAATGAGGGGATCACAGAGAAAGAAAAACAAGGGCAGTTATATTGTCCTCCATAGCCAGAGCCAGTTGTAAGGCCAAGAGAATTCAGACCCTAAAACCCACCTGCTACATGTGAAAGAAATGTCAAGGTTACAAAGATTCTCTGTTTATTATTTTCTGGAAGATTTTTTTCACTTTTCCTAGTAATCAAAGTAGGAGGTTGAGATATCGGACCTTCTTTATCTTTTTCCAGCTGCCTGCAAAAGAGGGGTCCTTATCATGTGATCAGAGAACTGTGAGGTTGTTTTGCCCATCGATGGACAATCGTTTACAACTTCAGAGCTCTAAAAGGGTAGGGTACAGCTACCTATATGGAAAAAGGATGCAGGGCCTGAGGAGATTCCTGAGATTCCCAAACATATGTGCCAAAACACAGCTTAAATGCAAAGGGCAAAATCATGCAAGGTGGGAAGACACAGCTTTATGCTACTGAAAAATCAGAAACAGAAACAACCGAAATGTTCAGCCACAAGGGATTGGTTGTATAAACTATAATATATCAACTCAAAGAAGCCATTAAATGTAACACTAATGAAGAACAATACTAAGGAAAATTTCATGGTATATTGCTAAGTAGGAAAAAACAGATTATAGAATAGAACCTACAACTTTATTCCATTGAATACATATTGATGTGTGTTCATGTGTCTTTGTATGAAAGCCACATACATACATAGAGTGCTTACTTCTGGATAGTACAATTGTAGCTTATTTTTCTAATGTAGAATGTTTTTCTTTTTCATATATATATATGTATTATAATTAATAGAGGGGCAACAGTTATATTCGCCAGAGAGAAGGAGAATTACTTCATTGATACCCCTTCTCATGTCCCCATCCCCATTTCCCTCCACCCACCTCCTCCCCTCATCTTAATGTTTTTCTAAGTCTAAACTTGAAGTCCTTGTGTTTTAAGTTGATTTCATTGATCTCTTTTGTATGCTAATGTTTCATGTACAAAAGCTTTGGAATGTTCATATACTTTAAAATTTTAATAATTAAATTGTGGCATGATAACATCTGTAAACCACATTTTAAATGGAAACACTGAAAGCTGAGGAAAACTATGTTATGCAGCTGTTTGCTCTGTGATGTAATTTTGTAGCAAATTTTTAAAAAATGGCTGCCATTTATCATAGAGTTGTCTGATGACTAAAAGAAGCTGTCTGAATAATCTGTAAAAGAAAATCTCATTTTATTAAATAACACTTAAAGATTTGTCATGTATGCAAATAATGTTTGTTCCAGTAATCCAATATATTAAAGAAAACTCAAGTAAAATAAAAACATATTTCAGAGTTGAAAGTCATATCTCATAGTGGGTATCTACAGAGTGAATTTATAAGTATCCATATGCATGCACCGAAGAAATTTTCAACTACACTTTCATCCTGAAAAATAAATTGATGAAAATAATTAAATAGTTTTTGGGAAAAGATGAATAATATAAAGCAATGGGAAAGGATATTCAATAAACACCACGGGGGGTAAAAAACTGTTCAGAAATGAGAACCCAAAATTATTTTCATGACTTCATATCATAAGCTAAAATAAATGCAAGATTAGAAACCTGAACCTTTAAAATGACATACTAAAACATTAAGAGAAAATTTGAGTATTTAACTGATAGCTGAATGATAAAGATCTCTCTAAGGCATAAAAGCCTTGAAAGAAAACAGAAGGGAAAATATTTATGGCTTTTTATGAAAATATTTAAACTCTGCCTAAAATTACAAACAAGATTAAAATTTCAGATAAGGTAGAGAATATATCTAAAAGAAATATAATAAGCTATCAATACTACTCTGTATTTGAAAAAAGAAAACAAATACAAATATGGCAAAAAAGAAGAAAAATAAAGGAAAACAAGTCAAATGAATTTCTTAAACAATAAACATAAGTTAACAATGAGACAGTTGAAAATTAAATTCGCAGAGAGGTAATAAAGAGGGATAGAAGGGATGAGTTTGATCTGGATACATTGCCTACATGCATGTAAATTTCACAGTGAAACTCCCTTTACAACTAATTTATGAAAATAATAAATATTAAATAAAAAATTAAATGTGTTCCAGGTAACAGTGGCTCACTTCTGTGATCCTAGCTACTCAGGAGGCTAAGACTTGAGGATCACAGTTTGAAGCCAGTCCAGGCAAAAAAGCACATGAGTCTGTTAATTACAATTACTAACCAAAAAGCCAGAAGTAGAGCTATGGCTCAAACTGTAGAGTTCTAGCCTTGAGTCAATAAAGGTAGGATTCCGAAAATTTCTGAGTAATAGGATCGAACTTGCAAGTCTATGGTTTCCTGAATCTGTCTTTCCAAGATCCAAACATTTTTCCCATTCTGCGTATGTGTGTGTGTGTGTGTGTGTGTGTGTGTGTATGCACACTGCATACATGTCATTACTGGGGCTTGAATTCAGGGCCTCACTCATTTTTTTCTTCTAATTTAATTTTTATTGTTATCATAAAGCTGATAGAGGGGTTGCTGTTACATAAGTCACGTAATGAGTACATTTCCTTTTGGACAATGTTACCCATTCCCTTGCTCTCTCCCAGTTTTTTCCTCCCCTCACTCTCTTCCCTGGAGTAGAGCTGGAGCTCTACTACTTGAGTTATATATTGACTTTTGGAGGGTTAAGTGGAGATTAGAGTCTTACAGACTTTTCTGCCTGAGTTGACTGCAAACCTCAGTCCTCAGAGTAGCTAAGATTATAAGTGTGAGTCTGGCTATCATTTCTTGCTTGTTGATATGTGACTCTACAGGCAAATTCCTTCAGATCTGAGCCTTCTCAGAACAGTAAATACAAGGTGGAGCTGAATTGTAATATTTCTAGCTCTAAGAACTTAACATGCTTACTTTGCCTTATAAACACATCTGTAAAAGGAGGCTTATATCACCAACCACACAGAGAGAAAATACATATAATATCCCTATGGCGTACAAATGGAAGACAATAAATAGCAGTTATTATGGTTAAGACTTCTAACCAGAAAAAATCTGAGACTCCATCTGCAGTTAGTAAAAAGCTATGCTAGAGGCATGGCTCAAGTAGTAGTGGGCCAGTCATAAGCAAGAAAGACAAGTATCATCATGAAACCCTACTATAGGAAGGAAGGAAGGGAGGGAGGGAGGGAGGGAGGGACGTGGGGAGGGAGGCAGGGAGGGAGGGAAGGAAGGGAGGGAGGGGGGAAAGGGGGAGGGAGGGAGGGGGAAGGGAGGAAGGGAGGGGGAGGGAGGGAGGGAGGGGGGAGGGAGGGAGGGGGGGGGAGAGAGCGGATAGTCAGGCAGGCGGACTCCTCTGTATTTTCCACTCTGTGGCACATTCTCTTGGCTGCATGGAAGTGGAATAGGGACTGCATCTTAGCCTTCTCCACCTTCCTTTGCAATGGACTGTCTTTCTCAACAGAGAGCCAACACCCTCATCAGTCACTGCTGCTCAGAAGTATGCTTTCTGCTGGCTTTAGTCCAGTTCTCTACCCCTCCATTAACTTTTGGTGTAAGGCCTGTAAAATTGAGTTTCTTGAAGACATTCTTTCCCTTTCATAATTTATCCTGCTACTCTTAAAATGAAGGCTATCCCCTTTCCAAGCATGGGCAAATCTCCAGACTTCTTCACAGCATCTAAAGCTCAAGGTCAAGACAATTTATGTTCAGACTTGTAGTCATTAGGATTCGAGTGCTAGTACAGAGGGGGAAATGGAAGGAGGGATGTTTCTTCCTAGC
Organism: Megascapheus bottae; assembly: GCF_031878675.1. Lineage (NCBI taxonomy): Eukaryota > Metazoa > Chordata > Mammalia > Rodentia > Geomyidae > Megascapheus > Megascapheus bottae. The sequence continues at coordinate 55,982,153 of NC_143509.1, forward strand.
ACTTTAGAGATCATTGTGCTTTTGGTTACATATGTGTGCAAAGATAATAGGTGATAATTATATTGCAGGTTGCCTGTTGTAGGCCCTCAAGCTGGGAAGTGGAACGTGCCAAATATGTTGAAAGGCCAGGCTGTAGGCTGACTTAAAAGCTCTATTTTCCATTTTAAAGACACATAATTGGGGGAAGTATGTATCCAACCTCACAGTACACTGTTTGTGGAAAGCTCAGCTGGAAAAACCAGCAGGCATACCCGAAGTACCAACTCTCCTGGTGACAGCTTACCTCACAAAGCAAAGCTTTGAAAATTAAACATAAGAAGAGCCCAAATTTCAGCTTCCTCCTTCCTAAGTCCTGCCTGGCTTTTGTAGAACTTTGTGGTAGATATTGGCTACTGGTATTGAAGGTTACTGGCTTCCTGAATGCTTTATTTATATATCATATGTTTAATTCTTGCATATATCCTAAGGGTCATAGCTTTCCACAATTAATGGTTGAAAGACTGAGGATTACAGAAATAAAGTAGTTTATCTAAGGTCTCAGTTGTAGGAAATAATGAAGTCGGGATTTCAAAGCCTATACACAAAGCCTATTATATATGGATCTGTCTCATCTACTACCCATGTCAAGACACACACAGAGTTTCTATCTCTCCTTGTTTGGTAGAGCCTCATACATGATATTTGATGAGCCTGGTATAAGGCCCTATCCCTGAATTTTTATGGAGTCCCTGAATAGGTAGACACTGAAGGTCTGCCTTAGTTTTCTGCTGAGTCCTGCACTTAATAGCCTGAAACAAGCATTGAACTCTAATGTCTATTTGATTAGTAAGAGCTTTGACCACTCTTGCCAGTCCTCTCTCCCAGTGTAGGTTGCAGGGAAGGATTTCTTGGATTCTGTGTCCCATTCAGTGGATGGGGACCTCTAGAAATGGAATCACTAGTGTATGACCACAGACTCATTTGACCTAAGGCCTCATGCCATTTGTGGACTCTGCCGATTGAGGAATTCACATACCCCCAATTTGGATGGCAGTGCTGAATTAAAAGTTACTTTATTTTTATGTTTATTATTAATTTGCTTTATTGTTATTATATAGGTACTGTGTAGAGGGACTACAATTATCTGTCAGGTAATTAGTATATTTCCTTTCATAAAGTGTCTTTGTTCCCTCACTCTCTCCCAGTCTCTCCCTCCCGTCTCTTCCCACAAGCTATATAGTTCACTTTCCACAATGTCCAGTGAGTTCCACTGCTGTACTTTCCCATCCTTTTTCCTTCAAGTTTTGTATCCTCCCCTAACCCTTCTGAAGATATCCATTGGGCTACTTTTGTGATGTATATGGGAACCTGCAAATTTCACTATGACTATTCACCTCTTTCTACAGCTAAATAACTAGCCAGACATTTTTGTCAATACCATCATAACTTCAATGCCTATCTTTTGTTGTCAGTGGTAGTGGTCAATGGGCTTGAACTCAGGGCATGGGCATTGTCTCTGAGCTTTTTGCTCAAAACAACACTCTACCACTTTAAGTCACATCTCTACCTCTGGTTTTCTGGTGTTAATTGGAAATAAGAGTCTCAGACTTTCTTTTCCAAGTTGGCTTTGAACCATGATCCTCATATCACAGCCTCCTAAATAGCTAAGATGACAGGCATGAACCATTAACACCTAGCTACCATAAAATCTTGTTTTGATGTGTGAAGCCAATTTTCCTTACAGTTAAGTGATTGTCACAGCCCATAAAGGATGAAGTACTTCAAGCAAGAAATGGCTAAATTGCAATGAAAAGTTTCATGTAAGTCCCTACCTTCATGATAGTAATTATAAATACAACAACAAATATTATAACTGACTTCAAATGTTCATTTGAAACCAGCTGATACACTAAGCAAAGCACTCCAGTACTAAAAATTTCTAAGAACTCATACAGCACAGTAAATCTAACAACTGTAAATCCAATGAGCTAAAATCTCAGTCTAACTATGAGGGATGAAGTTGTACTTCTCAACAAGCCGCTCTATCAAAAGCCTAGAGCTAAACACAAAAATACTAATGACTTGGACTTACTACATCCACAGATATTTCTACCAGTCCTTTCAAGGCAGGCACAGAGGCTTATCAGATGTTTACCAAACCCATTCCTTCTCTGAATCATATAATATTGTTATATTTCCCAGTATCTATCTATCTCAGCTATATGACCGAGCTCTAGCCAATAAAATGTGAGCAAAGTGCTACATGCCAGTTCCAGGTCTCATTCATGAAGTTATCCTACATCCTCTACATTCCCACCACTAACAAGTAGAAGCATATGCACCAGTAGAGAATCTCAAGACATTAAGGAACACTGTAGCCAATGGAAACAGCTTAGATCCTAGGTAGTCTGTCACTAATAGGAACATTGAGAGGAAGCTATCATATGAGTGAGAAATAAACTTCTATTCCATTATCCCTGATATTTTCAGGTATACAGCTGCCAACCCTACATTGACTAATAAGTGGATATTGTTCACTAATGTTGCATTAATTTTGTGTGATAGATCAATATAGAAAATTGTGGAGACTCAAAATCTTACGTCCAGTATCTCATAAATGTTAGACATGTTCTCATTAGTGATCTGGTACAAAACTGCTGAAGTAAACAAGAAAAAAAAAACAGTGAGTCTAAAGGAGGGAAATACTTGGAAAGGATTAGATACTAGCTCAGTGACAAGCCATTTTTCTTCCTAAGAGTTTATCTACTGGTATGGCTCTAATAAATCCATGTGAAAGCACCAGATACATGTCAGAAAGCCTAGTCTAGCTCCAGCTGCATCTACAACCACCAGTAGGTGTTTCCAGTTAGTTAGATGGCACCAAGAGTATAAATCTCTTCCTCTAACCCCTACTTTGTATCTCTACCATGTTCAAATAAATAATTAATTAATTTACTTCATAGTTAATGTATGTCAGGCCACTAAGTGGTCACTAGATGACTTCTCTGGCCAGTAGAATGGATGAGTGGTAGAACACCTGCACAGCAAGTGTGAGGCTTGAGTTTATACCCCGTTACCATTAAAACAACAACGAAAAGTAGAAGAAAGGAAAAAAATTGATAGGATAAGTTGTGGAAACTGAAATGCATAAACATCAAATAATTTGCTTAAAGGTACAGACCTTGGAAGTAGGAGCAGTCAATAATACATACCTGGAGAACTCCCTTAAGAAGCTAACCACACATAGTTAATTCTGTTATCTAACTCCTAAGAGTCAATGGTTTTCAATTTTTTTTGCCAGCTCATTGTTAAATAGGTTGGTAGCTTAAAATTTGCTATGATAGGAATATTTGCTCAATGAAAGTCAGCAAATGCTACAAACATTATAATTTGGGTTTCTTATTTCTCTTCAAAAACACCATTCAGACTAATAAAATTTCAGGAATAAAGAGAAGGAAAGAGCCCTTGAGTTTCAGATTTTGCCAACAAAAAACTTACAAAAGTAAACGCAAATGTTACAAAGATACAGAGGAACAGAAGCACTTAACATGGCTCTGGCAGTTCCATAAGTTCTTCTAACCAGATAAGAAATAACTAATAAGGATAATACTAGGCTTACATGGGAAGCCATTAAATTGTAGGGATGGTATGGACAACTTCATGAAAGAAATATCTGAGAGGTTTAGTTTTACACGAAGGAGTGAGAGAAGCATCCTTAAGGTAAATCCTAAAACAAGTATTTAAAAAAATCACTCAGACAATAAAATAAAAATTTAAAAATGCTAACTGCAGTAAGCACATTACTTCAGTGGCATAGATAATTCAAAGTAGAAGGCAAAAATCACATGATGCATTCCAAAGCCAAAGATGAATGACTGGAATTTTTTCTTTCATCAACAGTACAAGATTTACCTTCTTGAATTAAAGTGAATCTTAATTAAATGAGCCTGGGCTGATCTGATGTGTGTCAAAGGGCTAAGTATAGAAGCTGATAAAGTGGTTAGGGGCAATAAGCCTTCATGTATTTTTCTCTTTTCTTTCTCTAGTGTGTGTGTGTGTATGTGTGTGTATTTCCTTTTTGTTATTGTTTTGAGATAGAGTTTAGCTATGTAGCTAAGGCTAGTTGGAACTTTTGATCCTTCTTTCTCAGCCTCCTGATTGTAGGGGTCACAGGCATATGCCATCACACCTGGCTCTACTTATTTTCTTAAGTAAATAGTCTTCATGTGGGGAATCATCTCATGTAAGATATAAACAAATTATTATATACTTGTGTTCCAAAGCTGTTATTCCCAAACCTGGCTCATCATCAAATCCAGTGCAGTGTATTTTTGTAAAAATACAAAATCTAGTGTCTGTATTTAGATAAGATTCAGTGAATCCAAGAAATTATGTTTTTGCCAAAACTGAACCGAAAGACTCTCAAAAGCATAAGAGCAAAACAATAATTATAACAATTAACAAGTTATAAGAAAAAGCTAAAGTAAGTTTGATCAACAGACCCAAGAAAAGCCAGAGATCAGGTAAACAGGACAGAGGACCTACACAGGATTCCAGGTTTGAAGAGATTATAATTAGATCCAGCAGGACTCTGAGAAAGACTAATTGCCAAGCATTAGCTATGTTTTCAAGGCAAGTATTAACTTCTCTTGCCTCAGAATCTTCACCTACAACACAGGGAGATTTATGACTGAGTTGCAGGGCTGCTGGGAGGTAGAACACATCTATCACAGTGTCTGAGGGAGGGGAGGTCTCTGTTAGTTACTGTTCTAAAACTATGACCTTTTCTTTCTCACTCTGTTTTAGAAACATTCTCAGACAACATGTGTGAAGCTATAAAAGCTGCTACCTAGGTCCCTTCAGTTCCCTTCTCTAGGATTAGACAAGAATAGGCACTAGCCATGTTCTGAAGGTGACAGAAGGGGCTAGTCATTTCACCAGTGGTCAGAAAGTGAGATGCCACTTTTGGTTTGACTTAACCCTCAACTCACTTTAGAAGGTTCAAGCCTCCTACTTGCCTTGATCTTAATTTCCAGTCCTATCAAACGAGCACAATAAAACAGGACCTGCCTTTATCAAAAGTTCTGCTGAAGAGCCCAGGAGAATGGGTTAAGATGAAGGCTGACACTCAGCTCAGGGATAATAAATCAGCTTGTCACTGTCACCAGAAGCTTTTCCTCTCTAGTCACAAAGAGTGCTGGCTCTCCAAACTGCTGCACTGAGCTTCAGCTAATTGGAAGCTGGATGACAGATGATACTAGGTTTCTGGGAAATGAAGTGATCTTTCCAGATCCAGCATTCTACAGTGAGGGGGAGGGAGGATGGGAAACTTCCCCCAGAGTAATGCAACTAAGGTTCTTGGGGCAGCAAATAAAACATTAGTAGGATTCAAGCCACCAGCAGAACTTGTGAGGGAGTAAAGGAAACAGCAAAGCTAACATAGGAGAGTAATGCTGGCCTTGCCTGCCAGCTGGCACTATACCCTGGAAATAAGTTGTAGCCAGCCAGACAGCAATGGGACAGTGGTGGAGGACCTCAACAGCAGCAAGGGCCCCAGGGACTCTGAAAGATTCCCAGGAATTTAAGAAAGCAGTATTGTGTTCTCTAATAGAAAGCAAAAGAGGTATGTCTTAAAGAAAAGACAACAAAGCAGAAGTTCAAAGGAGGCCTCCAGTGTATCTATTGCAAGAAAAAATCATGAAGACATGAGAGAAATGCCACAAGAAGGAAAGGTGGTTTTGGGAATGGGTCTATAAAAGAAAGGGGAAGAGGTCAGGAAGAGGAAGAATAGAAGGATCAGAGAAAACTCAGGCCTTGCAAACTACAGTCATTTTACTTAATCCTGAAGTGAAATGGCTGTTACCTGTCCACCCAGGTAAAGTTCATACTTAAGGTCCTTTTTCCTAATTCAAAATTTCATAATCATTTCATTGTGGCTAAAACATACCAAACACACAGGATTTCATACTTCCCGTTTGAGCTTACGCTAAAGCTGTTTTCCACTCCAAAGAAAGGGAGATAGGAAATGAACATGGGGTGGGACTGATGAGATGTGACAGGAACTGCTTTTCTCTCTGCTCAAGCACCTGGCCTAGCCTGGCCACATCTCCAGGCTCCAGCTGGCCTTGGTCTGCTGCATCCATGGGCCTTATTCCTAGCAGCTCCAGGTCACAGATACAAAAGCCAGATCTAGCCAGAGATGAGGGTATATCTCAAGCCAAAGGCACTTCTCTCTCCAAGAGCTGATAATTGCATCGATTCCCTTGGATGCATTTATAGGTTTAATATATATATATATCTTTACAAGTTAAACATACTCAAAAAGCACCCATACCCAAGTTCATTCCTAGTTGATGTCCTATGTCCAGTATCGAACTAGGAGCTTCAGAGTAGCTCTACTGTACCACTACCCCCCAGCTGGAGCTTTAGGAAAGTAGAAATCATACCCATTAGCCAACACAAATCTCAGCATAACCTTTATTCATCAAGGCTTTGTAAGTGCTTTTTTGTTTCTCTGTGCCAGTACTGGGGCTTAAACTCAGGGCCTCTCATGCTTGCTTGGCTTTGTGTGTGTGCATGGTGCACGTGTGTGTGTGTGTGTGTGTGTGTGTGTGTGTGTGTGTGTGTGTGTGTGTGCATTTTCAAGGCTGGTACTCTACCACTTGAACTAAGACTTCAGTCAGCATTTTCTTAAATATATTTCCATTATTTTTACTTATTTATTTATTTTGTGCCAGTCCTGGGACTTGAACTCAGGGCCTGGGCACTGTCCTTGGACACATTGTGCTTAAGGATAGTGCTCTGCCACTTGAGCACAGAGCCACTTCTATCTTTTTCTGTGTATGTGGTACCAAGCGATCAAACCTATGTTTGATCGTTTCATGTATGCTCTGTGTGCACTCCACCACCAGGCCACACTCTCAGCACCTATTTTCATTATTATTATTTTTTGGTCAGTTGTGGGTCTTGAACTCTGGGCCTGGGTGCTGTTCCTGAACTCTTCAGCTCAAGGATATCAGGATACTCCTTGAGCCACAGCCCTCCTTCCCCTTTTCTAGTGATTAATTGGACATAAGAGTTTCACGGTCTTTAGTGCCCCAGCTGGCTTTAAACCTTGATCCTCAGATCTCAGCCTCCTGAGTAGCTAGGATTACAGGCATATGCTACCATGCCTGGCTTTATTTTCATTATTTTTAAATAGCTGTGCAAACGAGTTGCCATTCAACAAAGTATTTTATGAGTACAATGTATCTTGATCAGTGTCACCTTATTCAACATTCTCAGCCATCCCTCCCAACTCACCCATTTCCCTCACTTTTCTTCATTTTGTAGGATATACACTAGTTTTTATTTACTCCAGGTAGTATTTTGCTGGTTAGCTGGAGATGGAGTCTTTCAGCCTTTTCTCTGCCCAAGCTGGCTTTGAACCTCAGTCCTCTAGGTCTGTCTCCCAAGTAGCTAAAATTATAGGTGTGAACAACTAGTGACCCACTTACCAATGCTTTTTGATGAAGATAGCATCTGAAAGCTGTTTTTCCAAAAGCATTGTTCCTAGAGAGGGAAAAACTTCTGATAACTAGCAATATTTGTTTACAAAAATAATGAAAAAATATTCTCAAGGCTTCAGGCCTCTAGAGAAAGTGCCAGAAACACTGGAATGGATAAGAGCTCAGCTAGACAGTCAAGAAAAGCTATTGTTTTTCCTGCTGGAAAGGAATAGCCTGCACTACACTATCCTCTCCACTATCCTCTGAGCCTGAGACTTCCCAGACTTCAGAATCCTGCATTGTATTTGGCTGGGTTTCACATTTCTACTATAATGAGTTAATCAAGTAAACAACAAGAAGTCTGGAGCTGCCACTTTAGGACTGTCTTAGAGGTGATCATCTTCTTCATCTGTTTTCTTTGTACAACATCTTTAATGTCTTGGTCACAAGATTGTTACAGCACAACCTGATTTCAGGAAGGAAGAAAAGGGAATAAGCAGCTTTTTCCTTTTGGTGAATTTATCTTTGTTTAGGAAGAAAAGGCCTTCTCCCTGACTTGTGACTATATAAAATAATAATAATAATAATAATAATAATACAATGTTCCCTTGAGATAAGGAAATCTGAAGATTTAAGTATTTCACTCTTCACTCTCTATAACAAGAGAAGGAATAGACACCAAGTAGACTATCTTCAGTGCCTGTGACACATACAGACTTACAAATGGAAAGGAACCTCACATTCTTCCAAGAGGGAGAATGTGTGGTGACTCTTGATCTTCTGTTCTTTCAGTGTGGATATTTGACGTGTGTGTGTGTGTGTATGTGTGTGTGTGTATACACATATTTCCAGACTCAGAAAAGCCTCTCAGGCTTCCAGCTGTATCCCTTCTAATTTAACATGCCACATCACATAACATACATGCATTTTCTTTCATGTGCTTTTAACCACATTTCCATGAGTCAGAATCTATAGACTAAATTATGTATGTGAACTCCCCTACCCCAATCCATGTGTTGAAATTCTAACCTCCCAATGCAATGGTATTTGAAGGAACCATATTTTGGAGGTGAGTAGTAATGAGAATGAAGTCTCCATGTCTGTAATGTCAATACCCTTCTGTCAGAAACAGTAAAGAATCTGTCCTTTCCTGTTTGCCATGTTGAAGTTAAATAGAAGAAACTTCAGAACAGGCCCTCATCAGACAGAATCTGCAGACACCTTGGCCTTGTACTTCCTAGCTAAGAAGAATCTTAAAAGGAAAGCAGATGAGAAAGGACATCTGATGAAACCCGGGGAGCAGCAACAGTAAATATGTACTTCAGCTTGATGATTTGATTCTTGCACTGAGGCAATCAGTCCAGTAATCATATGGGAACCTGGCCTCAGTTTCAAAGACTTCCTGCCTCTGACATTCAGAGCTTTTCCTCCTTAGGTCTGCCCAAAAGCCTTACTTTAAACCTTGGCACCTGTTCCATCCCTGTACCTACCTCTCTTAGCCCTGACCCATCACACAATTCTGGCCTCTGACTTCCTGATACTTCCTGAGTCTAGCTGGGGCTCATGAATTGTTTCCAGGTACTGCTGTGGGTCCATCAGTCCTTCTCATTGCAAACCTTGGTTGCTGTTGATGGAGGAAGAGAATGCAAAAGCCACAGGAGCATCTAGAACAATGGACTCAGTGGGCTCTCTGAGAATCAGGTAAAAGCCACAGTTCTAGTAAATTGCACATGAATGTACACCCATAATGTTTCTGTGCAATTATAGAAACTGAAAGGAACCCAGAAAGTCCATCTGTAGAGCCAGAATAAGAGCTTCTGGTCCACATGAGGTCATGCACTCTTGTTTGAAGTTGGTGCCCTTTTTGAGAGTAGCTTCCAGAAACTCAGCTTGACAATTTCTAGCTTGTCCTCCCCAATGGGGAGTATTTGAAAGCACAAATTGTCCCTTGATCCCAACTTAAAGCTTTTAATGGCAAAACACTGAGGACTTACAGTGTCGCAAATGTTAGAAAGCCAAAGGACCTGATACATATTTTCTGGAAATCTAATCTTCACAATAAACTTGTTATGTGATTATTGTCCCCATTTCAGATGAGAAAAGTCATGCATAAGGAAGTCAACAATCTTGACAATGGCCACACAATGAGTTAGGGAATGAGGAATCACATCCAGGCTTATTCAAGGTTTATACCTGTTCTCTAAAGCACCACAGATAGAGACTTCCTGAGGTGAGGTCACCTTTAGGAATAGGAAAAGCAAAGTTTCCTGTGTTCTCCAAAATCTACCTTTTTCCCTGTATATGGCAAGAGGTCTAAAATCTACTGTGAAGGAGAAACAAGGCCCCATTGTGATATGTTTGTTTTCTGGGTTTATATAAATAAAGAGATTTTTTTAAAAAAAGCATACAGTGCCTGTAATGCTGAGTGTGGGTGTAGAATGAATTCAAGAAAGTGTGACTCGGAGATTGCAGCTGGTGTCACTCCGATAGAAAACACTAGAGAGCAGCTAATGGTGGTGGCAGGAGTAATGGAATAAGCAGGGGAGCATCTTTGAATGAGGAAAATTGACTGGCAGATGGAAAGATCTTTCCTAGATAAAATGCTAGCAAAAAAATAGATAAGACATCTGATATATTTTGAATACAGAGTAACAACCTATGATCAGAACAGTGGACAAGACAGGCATGCCCTGTTGAAAAGAAAACAAGGTCCTTGGAAATAGCATTGGAATTGACTGTCTTCACAAGATAGTCATAAGGATACTAAGTCTGGACTAGAAAGTGATCCAGAAGAGAATATGCAGGAAAAAATACCACCTGAGTTGCAAGATTCCTGCAGCTGGGAAGCACAAGACTAAACACAAAGTCAGGTGTGGTTTGACAGAGTCTGGAACGTGGGAGAGAAAATCAAGTGAAAGCAAGATCAGAAAGACTGAGGAAGAGAAAACTATTTTCTGAGTGTTTTACAACTGCATCTGATCATGAGCAGAGGCAGATCTTAAGTAAAGGATCTGGAAAAGACTGATAACTTCCCTCCCACATGTTGTCAGTTTGCAAGAAACTAAATAAAATTTATATTCTTGAATATATAGAATAAGCTTATCAGGTTATTAGTCTCCAAGATCTTGTATTCTTCAAATATAAGAACATATAAGAAAAATGGAAGGAACTGTAATTGAGGAAATCATTACGAATGTATGCAAAGGGTAAGCCACAGGATTTCCTTTTATTCTTTTCCTAGACTGAGTCTCATTTTGTAGTTCATCTGGTTTTGAACTTTGATCCTCCAGGCTCAGCCTTCTCAACCAGCCACCATTCTGGCTACAACTTTTTGGAATCAAATAATCTGGAATGTTTATTCTAAATACATGGACAGCAAAAAATTCAATAAATATTAGTGGTGCTACTATTATCAAGATGCATCCATAAGATAGACCAGGACCTTGTATATTGTATATACATTAATTTGTTTATTTGAAATAGGGAAGGGAAGGGAAAAAAAAACAAGATGACTGGGAGGGGTAGGAGGAGAGAAAAATGGGAGAAAAACTGGTTATCAATGTTCAGGAAATAATGTACCCACTACCTGATGACTGTAACTGTAATTCCTCTATAATCACTCTGACAATAAAATACAATAAAAAATAATTGGGGGAAACTGAAAAAAAATGACCAAGACATTGATATTTCTATTATTATACTGAAGGATACTATAGTGTGTTCAGTTTAAGATTGTGAAGTATATTTGGTTAACTTTTGTTACACATACATTTATGTTGATACATATTTTGTATATGTATGAATTTAGATGATTAAGAGAAGGAGATGAAGATTTCTTCATTTCCGGAGAAATGAAGAAAACAAAGAACAAATTCAATACAGCCAGGTAAAGAAAAAGAAAAGGAGGAAGAGTATAAGGAGCACAAGAGGAAGAAGTACAAGTGAGGAAGAAAAAGGAAGGAAAGGGGAGGAAGGGGAGGAGGAGGGAAGAGAAAGGAGAGGACAGGGAAGAGGAATAAGAAGGGAGGGAGGGAGAGAAACAGAGAGTGGAGACGGCTGTGCAGGCAGCTCTAAGAGGCAATTCCTGGGGTTCTCAGTTAAGATTAATAGAACCATGGAAAACATTCTACCTCTTTTCCATTTGTTCCCATTATTAAGAATAGGCAAGTATCTGTGTGGTGGGGGAGTTCCAAGCTCTGAGGACAAAACTGGTAATGAAAGAAAGGTTCCTGGCTCTCTACCATTCTGCTCTATGTGGTTCTTCCTCTTTCCAAAGCAAAAGTACACTTTGACAAGAATCGAATTGATTACAGGACTGAAATTTAGTGCAAGTGAGTTGGATGCAAGGGTCTGAAATTAAACTTCTGTAGGAAGCCTTTGTAGGCTTTAGCAGCTGTCCTTTTGTGCACAGGTGTGGACAAAGCACCCCATGCTCAGCTGCTAAACTGGGCTCTCCATTGTTACCCAAACAATGGAGTCAAGAGTTAGATGGGAGTGGAAGCAAAGACAGACACTTTTGGAGTCAATTCTATGCCCAGGAATAATGCATCCAAGGGCAGTGATTCACCAAATCTCTGTATTTTAAGACCTTCCTATTTGAGAGAAGGCTGGACAAGATGAGGGACTCCATATGGCCATGGGGAGGTGGAGGAGGAGGAGGTAGAAGAGGAGGAGAAGGAAAAAGGAAGAGGAAGAGGAGGAGGAGGAGGAGGAAGAGGAGGAGGAGGAGGAGGTGGAGGAGGAGGAGGAGGAGGAGGAGGAGGAGGAGGAGGAGGAGGAGGAGGAGGAGGAGGAGGAGGAAAATATTTTCTTCACCCTCCCATCCAGTCCAGGCAAGGGAGCCTCAGGAGAAGGTATCATGAACCTGGCCATATGTTATTATAGCTATTAGAAAGTTAGGGCCAGTTCCCTGTGATTGCCCTCCCCTATTTTTAAGAAATCTGTCATCAAGAAACTGACACCTAAGAGGCAGGTAACATATCTATCCTCACACAGGAACTAGAGAAGACAAAACTAGTACTAAGATGGTTGTCTGAATTCAAACCTGTATGTTCCTGTTTCTGAAGATTCCTCTTCTCAGAGCCATGGTTCATTCACTACTCAGATCATGTCACAAGAAGACACTTTTTCAAAAGTCCTCAGACCAGCTCAGATTGAACTCTCCTTCTGTTTTATTATTGTTATTTTTTTTCTGTTTTATTATTGTTACTTTTTCCCAGCCCTGGAGCCTGAACTCAGGGACTGGGCATTCTCCTTGGACTTTCTCAAGGATAGCACTCTACCAGTTGAACCACAACACTACTTCTGGCTTTTTCCATGTATGTAGTACCAAGGAATCCAACCCAGGACTTCATGAATGCTAGGTAAGCACTCTACCACTATCATCATCATCATCATCATCTGGACTACTTCACCTCACAATTGATTTCTTTTTTCTTTTTTATCATCTGCTGCCCCCCAGGTGTATGCCTCTTCCCAGCTCTCAGATACTCTCCCTTCTCTTCCTACACCACAGGCATGTAAGTGAAACAACTAGTGAGAGAGAGAGAGAGAGAGAGAGAGAGAGAGAGAGAGAGGGAGAGAGGGAGAGAGGGAGAGAGGGAGAGAGGGAGAGAGGGAGAGAGGGAGAGAGGGAGAGAGGGAGAGAGAGAGATAGGAGGGAGAGAGAGAGAGGTAAAACCTACTCTGCACTCTTTAGGGTATAAAACTTTCTAAGTCAGAATCCAGAATGCTCCTTAATTCTACCTTTTTGGTTCCTTTCACATGGGATGCTTATAGAAAGTTCAAAAAAATGGCTGGCTGCTTACGATAAAATGTCAAGCTAAAAGAATCAGAATGAAAAAATAGATGCCTCTGTGAGCTAAACTATGTAAAAATGGCATAAAATAGTGAAAGTGAAGGAAAAGGAGAACAGAATATTAAGAAAGTATATTCCAGGTTAAAGGCTGGATTCTGACAGATTGCTTTTTCCCTTTATTTCTTTTTTTAAGTTATGTGTACAGTTTATTCTTTTTTCATATATTTTTATTGTAATTAATAGAAGGGTTACATGATATTTGCCAGATAGATGGTGCATTAATTCCCATACATTGATACCCTTTCACATGTTGCGCTTCAAAGAAATTACAGAATACATGTTAGATTATATTCTACGTGTAGAGAAGAGTTTGTGAAAGTGAGCTTGGGAATGGAGAGGTGTAAGCACTTATTTAAATTAAGAGAAAATATTAAAGGACTATATCACTCAGGGTCCAACTAGAAAAAAAAAACAACAACAAAGCAAAACAGGCAATTCAACACAGGAAACTGGTTATCCCAGAGACGAGATTGAGGGGAAATTCAATTACCAGGACTGCCAGGATTCTCACTATAGAACTTAGAACCGCTCCCACACACACCTCTCCCTCTAAAAAGGAAGTTAGAACCAAAAGACAGAGCCTAGTGGCTCACGCCACCTGTAATCCTAGCTACTCAGGGTGCTGAAATCTGAGGATCAAGGTTCAAAGCCAGCCCAGGCGCAAAAGGACCTGAGACTCTTATCTCCAGTTAACCTCTAGAAAATAAGAAGTGGGGCTTGGCTCAAGGGTAGGGTGGCAGCCTTGAGCTGAACAGCTCAGGGACAGCACCTAGGCCCATAACCCACAAAAGAAAGAAGAGAAAGAAGAGAAAGAAAGAAAGAAAGAGAGAGAGAGAGAGAGAGAGAGAGAGAGAGAGAGAGAGAGAGAGAGAGAGAAAGAAAGAGAAAGAAAGGAAAGAAAGGAAGGAAGAAAGAGAGAAAGAAAGGAAGGGAGAGAAAGAAAGAAAGAGAAAGAAAGAAAGAAAGAAAGAAAGAAAGAAAGAAAGAAAGAAAGAAAGAAAGAAAGAAAAAGAAAGAAAAAACTGAATGGATATGAAGGCAAATCAGCCCATGACCAACATGAAGGGTTAAAAATTAGCCAATTATCAAATAGATTTGAGATTTAGTCAATAAATCATACAAGTATACATGCTGGCCATTTTCTAGAGAACATACATACCATTTTATATACATACCATTGCAAGCAAGCACAATGTATTAACTAATAGTTAACTCTTGCCACCTGTATATTAGTTTATAGGGCTACCATATAACAAAAATACCACTGGCTTTAGGACAATCCTAACAGTGATTCACAATAGCCCAATAGCTATGTACATATGACCATACAAAATGATGCTAATTGAGGGGCCAGGAGTTTGGCCTAGTGGTAGAGTGCTTACCTAGCATGCACGAAGGGCTGGGTTCAACTCCTTGGTACCACATACATAGAAAAAAAGCTGGAAATGGTTCTGTGGCTCAAGTGGTAGAGCTCTGGCCTTGAGAAAAAGTCCAAGGACAGTGCTCAGGCCCTGAGTTCAAGCCCCATGACTGGAAAAAAAAAACCAACAACAAAATGATGCTAATTGAAATGATTTCCAGGATGTGGAAAGGAGGTGTTTTGATGTTTTAATTTTTTTTCTCTATTCCTTTTCTTTCCCTTCCCTTCCTCTCTCCCTCCCTTCCTCTTTTTCTCTGTCTTTCATACTTTTTTTAGTATACTTTTGGCAGTTATTTCTTCTGTCTTTTTTTTCCTCCTCTGGTTTATTTTCTGTGGTCACTGTTTCTGATTTCAGTACACTTTGTATTAGATATAAGTTTATCTGATTTAGGGGTGGAAAAGAAAAACACAGAAACTATGGGACAAAGGGTAAACCAATGCAAAAGCAATAATCAGTAGATACCTGGGAGGGGGAGAAAAACTGGGGGGAGAGGGAAAGCAGGAGAAAACTAGGCAGGGATTAACACTGTTCAAAAAGAAATGTCCTCAGGGCTAGGAGTTTGGCCTAGTGGTAGAGTGGTCGAAGTGGTGCTGTGGCTTAAGGGTAGAGCTCTAGCTTTGAGAAAAGTCCAAGAACAGTGCTCAGGCCCTGAGTTCAAGCCCCACAACTGACAAAAAAATTATTTAAAAAAAAGAAATGTACTCAGTACCTTACTTACGTAACTGTAACCCCTCTGTACATCCCTTTTATAATAAAATAAAATATGATTGGCTAGTTATATAATAGAAATTTATTTTTTCATAGTCCAAGAGAGCAAGGGGTCAGCAGATTTGATTTTTTTTCTGAAGTTTCTCTTGCTCATTTGCAGATAGCACACTTACTGTGCCTTCCCATGGCCTTTCCTCTGTGTATGCTTCCCCTGGTGTCTGTCTGCTTGATTTCCTATTTTAATAATACCAGTGAAATTAGATTAGGGGCCATTCTAACAGTCTCATTTCCACTTAATCACCTATTTAAAGAGCCTATTTATAAATGCAGTCAAATTCTGAAGTATTGGAGGGTTAGGGCTTCAATATAGGAATTTTGAAGGGGATATAATTCAGCCTATAATATTCAGTATTTGACAAGCTTTCCTGATGATGAGTTCGGTGGTCTCTAACCAAAAATGGAAGTCTGTCACCTAAAGATACAGTTTGATTTGCCAACCTGGTGTGGTAGATTAAAGATGACCAAAACTGCTCATTAGCCTTACCATTAAGAGACAGTCTAGGCCGGGAGTTTGGCCTAGTGGTAGAGTGCTCATCTAGCATGCATGAAGCCTTGGGTTTGATTCACAGTACCACATACACAGAAAAAGGCAGGAGTGGTGCTATGGCTCAATTGGCAGAATACTAGCCTTGACCAAAAAGTGTCCATGGACAGTGCCCAGGCCCTGAGTTCAAGCTTCAGGACTGGCAAAAAAAAAAAGAGTCTAATTTTCATTTCCTGAATCTGAGTAGCATAAGGGACATTCTGAGAGTTCTGAGGCCTTGCAACCTTTCCTTGGGGCTCTTAAAATACACTGGAAAAGCTATCTACCACTAGAAAGTCTGATTTCATTGAGATCACCATATTGCATGGAAGCTCAAACTAATACAATGGAAAGATCACAAAAAGATAAGAAAACAGATAGACAGAAGCTATTCCCACCCAGGTACAAACCTTGGTATGAAAAAACACTATGGACATTCTGATCCCAAGAGAAATAATGTGGGAGAGGAAGAAAGGAGGGTTGGTCAAGGAGAAATGTGACTTGTGACACTGAAATATTTTATCATGGTCATCATTTCCTGATATATAGTGCCTAAAAATCCATGAGATCCCTGAGTAAAACTAATATTTGAATACTACTGAGATGACTGGTGGCTGGCACTCCTACATGGTTTCAGGAAAGGCTTATTATCAGAAAGAGACATATTAGAGGATGAGGATTTTCAGCCTAATCCCTGCTAAAAGTCTGAAAGTTAAGTTGAAGATCAAAGGTCAGTGATTAAACTAATCAAGTCCACATAATGAAGCTGACACAATATCCCTGGAGAACTGGGTCCAAGAGCTTCCACATAGAAGAAAAGCTGAAGAGGGTGGCCAATTCTAGGGAAGAGGGCATGAGAAGTGCTGAACTCCTTACCTTATATATCTCTTCTAGTTAGAAGTTTACCTATATACTTTGTAAACTCCTTTATAATAATCAAGTACATGTGTTTCCCTGAGTTCTATGAACTATTTTAGCAAACTGATCAAATCTGATGAAGGGGTGGTGAAAACGCCAATATTTAACCATTCAGAAGTGCAAGTTACAATGTGGCACTTATAATTTGCATTTGAAGTGGGTGGCAATTGTGGGGTAAAGCCTTTAACCTGTGCTATCTGATCTGTCTCTAGGTAGATAGTGTCAGAATGGAATTGAACTGAGGTGTCTTTTAGAGAACAGAATTCACTGATTGCTGTTAGAAAAATCACCACATATATTTTACCAGAGGTAAAACATTCTGGGTGGAGTGGTTTGGATGAAAGGGAAAAATCTTTTTTTTTTTCTTCTCTCATAACTGCAGTTAGAACTGAAGCTTCAATCATTGGGAAGAGAACTAAATTGTTCCCACTATACTATTTCTAAATTCTTGACCAATAAAATGTGACTGTAATAAAGTAGTGTTGTTCTACACTATCATGTCTTTGGGTCAGCAACAAATAAGAGAAACAATATCCAGCATTTGAAACAAACTAACAAATGCATGTAAGTAAAATCTCAGACCTTAATCCTTCATATGTCTTATTAGGTAATAGAGAATACCCTCTTGCCTCCAAAACAAAATCTACTACAGCTTCTCTCATTCCAAAATACTTTCCTCTCTTGATTATAAGACCCACTGCCTATGCTGCCAGAAGCCAAGAGAAGCTGAAAGTAAATGTAATTAAGTGACTAAGTTGAGTGCTAGACACCAATTTCTGTCCAAACCAGCCATGCTGAAGGATAATGATATTAACTATAATAGCTTTTGCACTGAAGAGAAGTCTTTTTGAAAATGCCTTTTTCCTATCAGAGCTATTCTCCACCACCACCACCATATACTCTTATGATCATTTCTTACAACCTGGAACATTTTTATTGTTCAAGCTGACAATACCACTTTAGAATACTGAGTTGTCTGGGGACATTTCAGAAGATGCATATTTCTCCCCCATTCCCATACCAGACCAATTCAGTCTATTTTTTAAGTTACCCAGGTGATTCTTATAGGTGGTAAAACTTGTTCTAAATCCTATGGGCACACATGCAAATGTAATGCTCAGGCTCCACTATGAAGAATCTAATTGATTATTCTTTAGTAAAACTCAGGCATAGAGCTTTATGATTGCTTGCTTGCTTGCTTGTTGATTGCTTTGTTTTATTTTGAAAGTTTAAAAAAATGTCTTCCTTAGCCAGGTGCTGCTGGCTCACATCTGTAATCCTAGCTACTCAAGAGGCTGATACCTGAAGATTGCAGTTCAAAGCTAGCCTGGGCATAAAAGTCCCCGAGATTCTCATCTCCAATTAACCAACAGAAAACCAGAAGTGGTGCTGTGGCTCAAAGAGGTAGAACGCTAGCCTTGAGCGGAAGAGCTTAGGGACAGTACCCAGGCTTAGAGTTCAAGCCCCATGACAGACCAAAAATTTAAAAAAGTCTTCTTTTCGACATTCTCTCTGCAGTCAGCACTGAGAACTCTCAGGCTATCTAGATTATTGGGATCTAACATCCTAGTCTTCCTTCAACAAATTGGTTTCATTCATTCCCCTTTCAAATATAAATCCTAAGAATTCTATCTTGTAATTCTCTAATAATCACATGCAAGGGAAAATCTTCTCTCTTAATTAGACCAACTTTTTCAGTTCCTCTTGTTGTAGTCCTCCTTGGCCGACCCATCTGTCCTTTACAGTACAACTGTCCATCAATCCTCCAGTGCCTTGCTAAAGTTACCTTTAGAAACTAGTTTCTCCTAAGTTATTAGTTTGTCATGCATATACCTCCTCCACACTATCCCCTGACACCCAGCACCACATCTCCAGAGAAGCAGAAGCCTAGGTGAAGATATCCCTAGACAACAGAGGCTTAGGAACTCCTGTCAGCAGAGCAGAGACTAATACTATTGGAGAACTTGCCTCATCATCCCAAATCAGACCTTGTTGTCAGGATGGGTGATCAGGATGCCACAAAAGCCTCTATGTAAATAGACATTAACTTCAGCAGTACTGACTTGGAAACTGTCCAAATAATTGGACAAATATATTTTGATATCTCCAAATATATCACATGTGCTTTCTATGCCTATAGAAAGAGTGGAATGCTAAAAAGCCTGGTGACTTACTCTAGAAGTAGGAATATTGTCTTCAAAAACAGTGCAATGCAGATGTGCTAAATACTAAATGTTATGTCTTTCAGAAAGACCTCTACCACACAGAGAAAGACAATGCTGCTATGTTATCAAGAAACTAAAAAACTTCAAAAGACTGGTGGGAGAAGGGATAGGTGGTAGGGGATGAAAATGATGAAAGGGTTTACTCTGATGAAGATGCATTGTACACAAAACAAATAAAATAAAATAATCACCAGCCATTTCTTAAAGCATCATCAAACATTCATTCCTTTCTTCTGCTCTACCCTGCTGCGAAAGTAAATTTCACCAGACTGTCTCCAAAGTGATCTCTGTCATAACCTCTGTTGAGGGGAAACCAGGCACACTCATGCTAGCAGGACTGGGAAAGCCTAGAAAGGGAAATATCTTACATCAAAGGAATGAGTTACTTTAATGGTCACAATTCAGGCTGTGTTGAGCTGGCTAGAAAGATTCCATAAGGCAACAATGAGAGAGTTTTTACTCCTAAGGAAAAAGGAACAAGTTTATTAGCCTAGTGTGTAGGAGAAACCTCAACACCTACTTATAACAGGCTCTTGTTGGACACTGAAGATTTAGTGGTATATAACACAAGGCCTCTCCTCCTGAATTTGTATAAAGTAATTGCAAATACGAAAATGTTTGAGCTAACATGTTTTAACATGTGGTTAGTGTGTTTCTAATAATCTTTAAAGTATTAATTCATTTAATCCTCATTACAACCCTTTGGAGTTTGTCACTACTTTTATTCCCATATTATAACTGGGAACACTGAGGAACAGAGAAGAAAAGTAATAGGCCTATCTTACTCCATTTTATGTTGGTTTAACAAACAGTATATTCTGAGGAATTAAGTAAAAAAGAAGGTCAGATTTATTGGGCTCACAGTTCTAGAAGCTAAGAATCTAAAACATGCTTCTGGCATCTAGTGAGGGCCTTCTTGCTATGCCTTAAAATGGCCAGAAGTTATTACATTGCCAGATAGAGCAGTCTTGCCTGCCCAGGTCTCTTTTCCTCTGTTTACAGAGCTACAACTCTCATTGGACCCCACTTTCATGAACCCATTGAACCCTAATTATCTCCCCAAGTCCCCATATCCAAATACCTTCAACACATGGACACAGAATTCCTTTTTAAGACATGAACCTTGGGAAGGCACATCTAGATTAAATCCAGAAAGTCTGACTCTGGAATCCAAAGGTCCAGCCACTGTGTCAAATATCTAAGAAACCAATGGCACAAAATATCCATGAACTGCTATTGTTCAAAGAGGACTTATATCTACTCTTCAGGAATTTTCCCTCAACATCTTATGACTATCTTCCAATGGATATATTTTTTTCCTCTGGTAAAGCAGTCATAGTAAATAAACTGGCTCTCCAGACAGATAACTCGATTTTAGGTCACTATTTAAGTGTGCCTCTATCAATGTGAGATGCCTCTGATACTCCTAATGTGGCTCAGAGGGAAATTCCTGTGTCTCAGAGGCAGGTCTCACAGGTCTGCCTCCATCTCCTAGCAACATGCTCCACTCAGCACCTGCTCACTTCATTGAACCAGCTGCTATACCAGGTCACAACATGTGCATCAGTGGCCTTGACACTGAAAAGGTAAAGGAATGGCAGGGCCACAGGGAGGGGCACTACCACCACCTGGGAAGTTCACTGGGCTGACACTTGGCTCCTGGATTGTGCTGGTCTTCCTCAGATCTTCTTTTTTTTTTTGCCAGTCCTGGGCTTGAGCTCAGGGCCTGAACACTGTCCTTGGACTTTCTCAAGGCTAGAGCTCTACCACTTGAGCCTCAGCACCACTTCTGGCTTTTTTCTATGTATGTGGTACCGAGGAATCGAACCCGGGTCTTCATGCATGCTAGGCAAGCACTTTAACCACTAGGCCAAACTCCTGGCCCCTCCTCAGAGCAAGGACAAAGACAACTAGTGTTACAGATGTGCCAGGTCCATCTGGGTTGCCCCACAGTGAAACCCTGACCAAAGTAAAAAGAAGGATCAAACCCTGGAATAACTTCTAGCTAGCTAAGAACCAACACTAGACTGAACTGCGAAGGAAGCAGGCCCTCAGACTAGGGAATCCCACCCAATAAGACCTGATGCAGAAGCTTTATAAGGAAAAACCTTAGTTAGAGCTTCAGGAAAAATACAGAGGTAATGAGAGAAAAATGAAGTCCAATGAGGTCTCTTCACTACCTGGGAAAGGAAAGACATGAGAAGCCTACAGCAAGCAGGACATTAGCCTTAAATATGAGTCTGGGTTTTGCCTGCTTATTGAAATAACATTTTTCAAAGTTCCATAAATGGGAAAATAAAAATAGTTGCTAGCTATTGTCTTCTAGCTTCTTCACTTCACTTAAGTGCATTCACACAGATTGGTCCTTCAAAGTCTCTGTCTCATCCAACCCATCTCCTCAGGACACAGACACACTATTTCTACACAAGATCAGAACCTGTTCACTTGATCAACCATAAACTATTCACTACATGCCTAGTATGCTTCAGATCCCCAAAATAAAAAATTTGGGAGAAAAATGCATAGTTCTGGCCTTCAAGATATTTTATCTATGAGGGTAAACAAAAAGGGCTAAAATTTAAACATAAATGCTATGATTGAGATCTATATTATGACTATAGAAATGAAGGCAGAAGAGTCCAAAAAAAGACTTCAAATGGTAGTTGAAAATTGACCCACGTCTTTATGAATGGGTAGCATTTTTCTCTATAGCTGGTACAGAAAGGATAGGGAAAGTGTGAGCAGTGTGCTGTCCTCCCTCAGAGGAGAAACAGAGGGGGAGGATGGGGAAATAGGCAGGGCATGCTAAGAAGTTTGGAACTTATTCCATGGAATCAATAGAGAATTTAACCCCAAGGAATGACATTAAAATAATTTGCATTTCAGAAGCAATTATAATTCCTAATGATTACATAGTACTTATATAGCTCTTTACAATATTAATTCATCTAAACCTTACAACTTTATTAGGCAGTATTGTAGTTAACTCACTTCATAGATGAAGATATTAAGGCACAGAGAATCTGACTTGCCCAAGATCTCAGAGCTGCTAAGTGCTGAGGTATATTAAAATCCAGACCCATCAGAACGTAGAGCCTACTGCTCACACTGTGCTCTTTCCAGCCTCTATCATCCTTCATCCTTTTCTACCTGAGAACTCTACCCTGTCTCCCAGAAGAAGCTTACCTATCATTCTACAATTTCTTCAATATATAATCGGCCTAATCTGTCTATTACTATGTATTCCAATAGTACATTCATATAAGATGATTATGGCATTGATCACCACATTCTGATTTGTTTGTGACTCTCTTGTCGCTATTCTATAATACCTTACAAATCTGAAGAAGAAAATTTATATTTTGTTTTCTAGTCTTGGGGCTTGAAATTTTGTTCTAGACACTGTCCCTGAGCATCTTTGACCACTCTACCACTTAGGCCATAGCTCCATTCATGGCCTTTTGGAGGTTAAGTAGAGATGTGATTCCCACAGATGTTCCTGCCTGGGCTGGCTTCACTGTCACTTTATTTTTCTTTTTAGGAATTTTCTACTTGGTGTAAAAATCTTATAGTGCTAGTCAGAATGGAATTCAGGCAAAAGAAAAAAATCTGTCACATCTTTGAGGACGAGGCAGATCATGAGATTGTTAAAGAAGCATAAATGAAACCAGTTAAGAATGAGACTCCATTCTGGATGCTGGTGGCTCAGGTTTGTAATCCCAGCTACTCAGAAGGCTGAGATCTGAGGGCTGCAGTTCAAAGTCAGCCTGGGCAGGCTGACTTTCAACCACTGGAAAAAAAGGTAGAAGAGGTACTGTGGCTCAAAGTGGTAGAGCACTAGCCTTGAGCAAAAGAGCTCAGGGACAGAGCTAGGTTCTGAGTTCAAGCCTCATGACTGACAGAGATAGGGGAGGGAAGAGGGAGAGAAAGAAAGAGAGGGAGGAGGGGAGGGGGGGACTCTGGATCTCCCAGTGCCCTAAGGTCTTATTTTGATGCTTACTATGATATGAAGACTCTAAGACAGTCCCTAGCAAAGCCCTTTCCTTGAGTGTAAACCTAGAGACTTGCTTCTTCATCAACAGAATTCGGCAAAGGTAAGGAGGTGACACTTCTATGATTAGACTACATAATATTATGTCTTACATCTTTCTTGTTATCTCTTGTTGGCTTTCACGAAACAAACAGCTCTGTTAAAAAGGCCTTCATAGCAAGAAACAAAGGTCCTTAGTCCAAAAACCCCTTAATGGGCTGCCAACAACTACGTCAGCAAACTTAAAAGTGGATCCATCTCCAGTAAAGTCTTCACACGAGACCTCAACCCTGGATGATACCTTGATTTCGGCCTCATGAGAGTTGTAAAGAGAAGATCCAATAAGCCACATCTGGAATGATTTGCTTTACAAGAATAGACAACTGATACATTGCCTGAAGTCCTCTCTCTGGCTCCCAAATAATTGCTGTCCTATTGTTTTCTGACCAACTATCCTCCAGAATCTATGCTCATATTTAATTACTGAAAGATAATTTTATCATGAGTGTAATATTTACCAGGTTGCCTCTGCCTATTACAAAAGGTTTGACCACCATAAAGGCACTTCTGGAATACTTACAGTCAGTATGGAATTATCCAAAACTAGGATGGTAGTAAAATTCTCAGCCCAGATCCTCCACTGTACCCTGGACCTAAAACTGTAGCACACTCACTGTCCCGGCAGCCTTGGCTTCTCTCTTGTACCTTTCTTTTCCATCACAAGAAAGACTCTGTGCTCCTATATTTCTCTTAGGCACAAATGTTTAGTGCAAATAGTGTTTGCAGAGTGTGTTCATATGCAGCTTAGTCCTATTTGTCCCCCTTTTTACCTCCAGCTCTTTTCTAAACTATCCAAAGGGGGAAAAATCATTTCTTTCTCTTCTATTTTTTCCTCTCTCCTTTGTTCTATTTTAGAGCCAAAAATAATCTAATCATGGCTGATAATTGCAAGATCAGTGCCAGAGATTTGCACCTGCATCAGGAAACAGGGAGTACCATACATTTTGGAGTAAATTAGAGCTGATTTTAAAAAACCAAAGCCATCAACTTTAAAGCTCTTAAAAGCACCCCCAAATCAACATCAGAGCCTCTGCTAATGCTGCATCCTCCCACTTTCTCATTTTCTGATTTAATTTAACCTGCTTTTGATCATGGGCAGCTTTCCAAAAAAATAAAATAGGACTCATTTTTTTGCTGTGGCTTTTGCTATACTTACTATTAAAACAGTGTTCTCTCTCTTTACTGTAAATGCATGCACAATATGTGGCAAGTTATTTTTGGTCTATCTTAGTAGTTGGTCTATCTTAAAAAATAATATTTACGTATTATTATATGTAAGCATGGATTTTTTTTGCCAGGCCTGAAGATTGAACTCAGGGCCTGGGCACTGTCTTTGAGCTTTTTCAAGACTAGCACTCTATCATTTGAGCCACAGCATCACTTCCGGCTTTTTCTGTGAATCTGATACTGAGGGATTGAACCCAGGGCTTCATGCATAATAGACAAGCACCGTACCACGAGGCCACACTCTGACACAGCATGGGTTCTTTAAAACACAGAGTTCTAACACCTAACTGTTTAATAAATTTTTGAAATAAACTTTGCACTGGGGACACTGACACACAGAAAGAAGTCAGCTCTGTTATAGGAAGTGAGGTGAGAAATGGACCTGCCAGGAAGAACTGAAAGAAAAGACATCGGGGTGAAGTGGGCAATGTAGAAAAAGAGGCAGGGTGGGAGAGTATAGTATTTACTAAGTAAGAATTAGAGGTTTCTCGTGTCACAACAGAGAATCCTGCCATGAGGGAGGTTCTATTTTGATATTATACAGACAATGCTACCAATTCTTAGGGACTTTCTACCACATAGCTGGTAAGTAGAGGAGCTGAAGAGCCAACACAGACCTTCCCATTCTCTAGTGTACCTAACATTTCTGTCCCTATATAGAAAAAATGATAGATTTAACTTTTTTAATGAAAGTTGAGGAAAGAGTAACACCAGACCACAAGAAATTTGGCAAAGAAATTCTGGGGACCAGAGAGTTTCTATTTTCCACATCATGGAAAATTGTGGCCTTCAACAAAGGAGCGGAAGGGCTAGAGACAGTGGGAAGACTGAAGAGAATGCCTTCCAAAAGACAGATGAGAAACGAAGCAGTTCATAGCTTATGAGACTGAGAAAGGCTAGACACACATCACCACCCATGCAAACCCAGGTTTAGGCTCAGCATCTTTCTGGTCACAATTTGTACATATGATTATAGTCAAATATATCAAAGGGAAGATATAGCCATATATCTTGGGCATTTGTTTCTTTAAAATGTTTCTTCTGCAAATATAGCAATTATATTCAATGTGTATTATGTAAAATCTGAACTATGTAACTGAAAATAGGGATGGGATAGGGAAAGATAAGGGAGAACAATGGAAGGGATGACATTGATCAAGAGGCACTGTACTCATAACCTGACCTCTGGAACTTAAACCAACTAGAAAACGATTTAATTTTTTTAAGTCTACTTTAAAAAACACTATTTTTTCCTTAACCACTGCTTAGGGTTACTGAAACATCACTCTTTTAGTAAGAAAGTATATTAAAATGCATTTCGGAAGGCTGCAAACCATGATCCTCAGGGGTCTACATCAGATCTCTGCATCATGAGTAGTCAGGATTACAGGTGTAAGGCACTATTACCTAACTCTCCAGGCTGGAAAATTTGTGAGACTCTTATCATCAGTTAACCACCCCCCACCTTAAAAAAAAGCTAGAAGTAGAGTTATGGCTCAAGTGTTACAGTGCTAGCCTTGAGAACAAAAGTTCAGGAACAGTTTCCATGCTCTGCTCTGAATCCAAGCCCCAGTAATGGCAAAAATAGAGAAGCAATTTAAATGTATTTATACATATATTTTTACTGTAATCTGAAGATTACAGTAGCTCAAAACCTAGGTACATAATGTCATATAGGGTGAGACTAAATGAAAGGATCTCTAGGATATGGAAACAAGAGGTTTATCTTGTATGATTGTTGTTCTTAATGTACTATGTTATCTCTCTCCTCTTTTTTGCCATTATGGTTAATCTCATATCATTTCTGTATCTGACTTTGTTACCTGGTATATTGTATATACGTTTATTTGTTCATTTGAAATAGGAAAGAGAAGGGGGCTAAACAAGATGATTGGGATGGGGTGGGGGAGGGAAGTGGGGATGAAAACATGAGAAGGAGTATCAGTGCATGAAAAGTAATGCACCTACTACAGGACGAATGTAACTGTAACCCCTCTATATATTATCCCAACAATTAAAAAAAATAAAGTATAGTTCTGCTCTGCTTTTCATATATTTTACTATTATTGTAAAGATGACATACAGAGGGGTTACAGCTACATAAATCAGATAGAGTACATTTCTTTTTTAATATTATTACTCCTTCCCTCTCTCTGTCCAAGTTTCCCCCTCCTGTTCCCACCCACCAATTGTATAGCTCATTTCAACATAGTATCTGAGTACTATTGCTGCATTTGTTCACCTTGTCCTGCCCTTTCTGTGTCCTCAACTTTCCCCAAACAGATAAACTAACAAAACAAAAGGAAAAAAATAGCAACAATGAAAAATAAAGCTCTTGTTTCCAAGAAAAAAAAGAAAGAAAAGAGAGAAAGAAAGAAAAGTAAGAAAGGAAAGTCAGAAACCCAATTAAAGAGATGCTTATTTCTAATCTTATGCTTATTTCTTATCTCAGGAAACTATTTCTTCCTAAACTCAAGTTGACCCTGGGGCACTGTGCTTTAAAGAGCATCTCAGATGCTGCAGATGCAACTAGCCCAGATTCCATATTACAAAAGAGACTTGGACAGAATAGCTTAGACAAAGTCCAACTACTGCACAATAATATATGAATTCAGTGAAGGGGGCTTAGGAAACTGGGAAAACTGCAGAGAAAAAGGAACTTCTGGCATACTAGTCTCTAAAATACAATTATCTTCAGCATATTTCATACCCATTCTTAGCCAGTACTTCACAATCATCTTGTTAATGGTTCTTTAGAAATCCTTCATAAGTATCTGAGTTGTCTGTGACTCTTGATTCCTGACGATTACTCCCAATTAACTACCATCCCCAATGTTTTCACTAGATTATGGATCATGATTACCAAGGATATTGTGTACAAAATGTCCCAAGGAGGAAGTAAAAGGCTTTATGTACATCGATAACCATCAAGCACAGGTCTTGCCCTAAGTGTATGGAAACTAACTGAACTTCACTGAAGAAGACATACAGAGGTTTCCAACACTAGAGCCCTCAGTTTCCCAGGTCCCAAGGAAAGGAATGGAGAGAGAACAAAGAGAATTCATTAGCATACCTGCCTAAAGCAGTGATGTCCATCCTGGCATTTCTATCTATCTCTAACAATAAAAGGAACCCCCCACTCCTTCTCAGGGAAGTCAGGTGATCTTAGTACTAAGTGCTCAGATCTCTTGGGGCTCAGTGGGGCTCTCTGCCCCAGGAGTCTGACAGGAAATCAATCAGCTGTCACTTTTGCTTTATGAATATTGTGATGCTCATCAGTAGAAGACTGAATCACACTCTGTAATTCCTTTTAGCAAGGAATCAAAGATGTCTTTTGGTATGAGACATGGATAGACATGACCTAAGAAAACAGGGGCATTTCCTAATTTTTCTTTAAAACAGGGGACACTACAAGAATGAACAATCCAGAAAACTGATCACAGAATTGATTTCATTTTGCATCTTAACAAAGCCCAAGACTGGAATAGTGACTTATGCTTCCCTTCCTCCACAGTCCCACTCAGCCACCTTTGGCTTCAAGACTATGCCTTTACTTTTTGCGTCAGTAGTTGTGTTATCCTCCTGGTTCTAGCTAACATCCCAAGGCGTCAATCTCTGAGCACACCTGATTATAACAAAGCCTATGCTGTTTGACAGAGAAAAGGTGACCTAGGATTTTCCAAGCTACCATAAACCCAATGGAGAACAATGAATATTGAAATGATGAATACTTACTGAGGGAGTTTGGTATTTTAGAAATATAGGTCCAAGAAGCAAGAAAGGAACAAGAGAATCAGAGAGGCTGACCAGGCGGCTTTTGAAAGTACCTACACCACATACGGTGAAAAGATGAAGACAGGTGGAAAGAAGAGACACGGGAAAGCAGTTATAAAGGGCAACTACACCTAAAGTCTAAGATAAGGTGGTATGGTAGAAAAATCTCTAAAGAAATTTAAGGTTTACGTCTTGAAAAAGAGGGACAATGTATTCAAAAAGGGCCCAAGTTGAATTTTAGATGCGTTGAACAAGATATTTATTTAGACCACAGAGCAGAAAGAGAATGGAGGCTGAGATCTGAAATATGTGCAGTGGGTAGCCACATTGTGGGGGTGGTTCTAGGAAGCAGACATGGGCACACTCCACCTTGGGTACTCAGTGCCTCTATGGCTGTGTGCACCTTCAGAAAGGAGTGCTATTATTCCTAGGGTCTCAATAAACTGAATACAGGACATGTGGGAAATGTAGAACTTAAGCCTCCCTGTCTGGGCTTCCCACTGCAGGACACAGATTGCCTCATCATCTTCACTAGATTTCATGACATTAGAAGTTAACTGTTAGGGTTCTGACAGCTGTTCCCTTGTCTTCAGAGAACAACACAGTGGATTCACACATTCACTGGCAGACAGTGGTACAAATCCTGCTACTGTTAGCACACAGGGCCCCAGACATCTTCACACATCCTCCACAGCCAATGACTGCAAGAACTTATACCAAGAAATAAAGATAATTCTGGCAGGTCCAGAGTCTTGAAGCAAGTCTCAGGCCACATGCCCTTGAATAAGAATATATACACAGGTCCCTATTGGGCAAATGGCCACATCTGACTGCCAACTACATGTCCTTTCCATCCCTCCATGGAGCCTAGTATAAAGTCTTTATCTACTTTTTCATACTTCTGTTGAAATGAAAATAGCAGGGCTTATATCCCACTTTCAGTGTGCCTGGGAGGAGTCAGAGATGGTAGCTAGGTGGTATATATTCCTCAAGAAAATGCAAACATTCAACCACTGAAAAGTTACCATCACTTAAGCATACCTTTTCGTCTGAGACAGGAGCTGACAAAGATGATTACGAGAGAAAATGCCTAAAAAAATCTTCCAGGGCTTTCTTTACCAGATGATACCATCCATGAACTTTACATCATCAGGTGATATAGAAGGAGTGGGTTCTGGGGTGGCTCATCCTGCCTCTTCTTCATGTGGCTGGGCAGCAAGAGCAGAGAGCTTAAGCCCTGGAACAAATCTCAACTAAGCCTTCCCTTCTGCACATAAGCAAAACAGCTGAACATGTCCATACTCCTGTAAGCTACTAACCCCTCTTCCTTCTGGAGGGAATCACTCTTCTCATGATAGGTCTGCCATGCCCATTCACCAGCACAGTCTATCAAGAGAAGAGTGATTCCTTCCAGAGGGGCTGGGGTGAGGTAAGGATAGCAGAAAAAGCTCTCAGAAGCTTTAGTCCAGGCTATATGCAATGCATGAAGGCCCAGGGGAAATCTTGCACTTACGCCCTTCTCCAGGGAGACAGCTGTAGATTCTGGATTTCTGGGCATTTTGCCCAGTAGCCTGATATCCTGGGGGTGAAGGAGCGGCCTAGCTGGCTCCAAAAAGGGCTCTTAACTTCAGAGTTTCTGGTAGAGGGGCCCATACCTAGGGGAGACTAGCAATGGATGACAAGAAAATAAGCCTTATGCATAAAATGGACAGATGCTGTACTTTAAAAAGTTCCCACATCACTGCTACATAAAGTCTGCAGAACATCAGGAATTCCTTGACAATGATATACAGTGGAACATTTTGCATTTCATAGCAAATGCCACAGCTGCCAGAAAGGAAGCTTCATCCCTGCCCTGTTGGGGCCTTGCTCTGGTCTCCAGTTGGTGTAGACATGTGGCCATTCAAAAGGACAAGAAACCTTGGCCCCTTCCATTCTAATTCCTCCTCCAACAACACAAAACCAGCATGACAAAGGAAAAAAAAAACTGAGTAGAGGAAACATTGGCTAAAAGTGTCTGACATTCTCCCCATTTCCAAACAATTGCAAGTCCACTGAAACATCACTTCCATATGCCAATTCCATCTTCTAAAGGTCAGTTTCTATTGCCAATGTACTCCCCCATGTCCACAACATTCTCTCTCTCCAATCTAAAACACTTAAGTTCATAATCTAGACCCAGGCCACTACTTATGCTCTGCCTTCCCAACTCTTCTTTTTAAATTTAACTTTTCTTTAACTGAACTTATTTTGCTATTATGAAATCAATGGTAACTATAAAAGTTTTGAAAAATATAGAAAATAGTGTGACCTAGTATCTCAAGCCCATTCTACCTCTCTACATATTTAACTACAAAATTTTATTTCCTTTACATTCTACTTGGTGTACAGTTCTCTATCCTTTTTGAAAATCAATCTGTGTCCTAGAGTAAGCTACTTGGTTTCCCAAAGCCCAGCTTACACACTAGAATGGTGATAGAAGTTGATTAGGACAGCTCTGCTCATTTCTATTATATCTGTTTTCAATGAATTCTTTCACTGAAATCAATAATCAGATCAGTGAATGAGGAAATAGGATTCAGCTTATAAAAAATTCACATGATGCACAATTTTTCAAAAAAACAGCTAGCACATCCCATGAGGTTGGTCATTTGAAGTATAGAAATGTCTAACACCATCCCTTCCTGTAGATAGCACAACCCCAGTACACACGGAGCAGAAATTTATAGCATAGAGTTGGGAGCTAACATTTATTGTATATTTATTATGTTTCAAGAACTCTGGTATGCTCTTAGCAAATTTATTTTGTTTTTTCCACAAATATATAGTCTGGGGGCTCAGACAAGTTAAAAAGCCTACCCAAGACCTCAGAGGTACAAGGACCAGCAGCTTCTGAATCCAAATTCAACTTAAGCAGTGATCAGAATATCTGTACATCTTTTCTAGCACTTCTATCTAGGTGTTCATCAGAAATTCTTATCTGGAGCACACATCCTGGCTGGTTTTCCTTACTGTTTCTTTTGCTCAGTCCCAGGGCCAGTGAGAATCAAGAAGTAGCAATTACAATAGAAGAAGACAGGAAGACTTTTGCAAGCTCATGACTTAACTGGCTTAGGGTGCTAAGGTAAGGTGAAGGAGTGGGAGTAATTCACAAATTCTAAAAGAAGAGCCTTGAGGTCATGCTCCCCTTGGAATTTGATTCCAATTATTATCAACACTCATTACTAAATCAATGACTTTCCCGAATCAATCACACAAAATAGACATACCCATTTTGTGGATGAGGAAAATAAGATTCACAGAAGATAAGTAATCTACCCAAAGTCATGTGACAGTCAAAGCTGAAGATGAACTGGAAAAATGCGTGTCTAACTCCTAAGTCAGGCTTCTCTAACCCATGCAGCATTTTTTTTCATCCGGTAACCAAAAGCTCAAGGGGGTAGTACAAGGTTTAGAAAAGGGTCTAAGGATCTATCAAAGGCTTCCTGTTCAGGGACACTGATGGTAACTGCTTGCAGTTATTAAACCATCTGCTTAGAAATCCAAATTCTAATTTCATATCCCCAGGCAGGAATTTATCATGAAACATGTTGAAGTTTAAGGGAGGATGAGAAAAACAAAGTCCTGTGAGAGCTGGTTTACAAGAATGGCCACACCAAGACCTTCTGTCCTAGGTACACATTCTTTAACCATGTGCTTTACCTCTTCCCACTGAGAGGAAGATCTATTTTCCTACCCTCTAAGTCTGTGCTGGCCTGAGACTTAATAGAATATAGCAGAAGAGACACAGTTTGATCTCTTGGTCTCAACTTCAAGAGGTCTTGAAGCTTCTGCTCTTGCCTACTTTTAACTCTGAGATCTTATATAAAAGAACTTCTGATGGAATTCCTACACAAAGAAAAACAGAAGTACCCAGCTGACAGCCAATACCAACTGCTAAACATGTAAGTAAAGTCATTTCAGACCATCTGGCCTGTCGAGCTGCCAAATCACTGTAGCTACTTAATAATGCCCAGGAAGACCAGTAGAACTGTCCAGTTGATCTTAATCCAAAGTACTGACTCACAGAATTATAAGCAAATAAGCAATTTTCCCACTAAACTTTAGGTATTCTGTTATACAGCAATAGCTAACTTATACATCCTTTCTTCTGCCTCCTCTTAGCAACGCCTGGGTGATAATTCTCTTTAGGTGTCAGCTACCATGAGGAAGTACTTCTTCTAGAAGTTTCTTACTTTCCTTCTGTATGTATTTGTACATTGCATCCCATAAACCCAGCACTGTGTGAAAAGGAATAGGTTATCCACTGATGTATAAGTTGAAGACTTTATCCTCAACAAACTCCCCATTATAGATGTCAATCAGCCAATCCTCAATCAGAGACAACACAAGCTGAACCTAGCACCACATAGTGTGTGTGGTAGGCAGAAGAGTAAATAAATGGGTAACATGCACAAAGTGGCTTGGAGTCCATTTTCCCAGGACACCCTACAAAGGATCACTCCAGTACATAAATTCATGACTTCTGAGAATAAGAGGGAGCATAAAGAATGTAGAGACTGAAAAAGGTTGTAAAGTATATCTCAGGCAAGACAGCTGGTGTAACTCATGACCTGATCCTCTGCAGACTCCAAGAAACCACAAGCCTGGAGCCAAACAGGAAACTGTTTTGACTGCATAAAGAAGAACCAAGCCCTAGTGTTTCACAAGGGCCCATAAAAATGGGAGCGGTTTAGAGCCTGCTTTTATTGATCTACAACTCCTCTGTGTATTCTCAACAGGAAAATGTCTTCTCTCATCTATCAAGCTGCTGGTCATAGTCAAGAGCTTCCTTACTCAATAATCTGACTCAGGAGTTTTAATTGATCTGGCTAAAGTTTTATCTGGAGTTCAAATCCCAGAGCTGCTAAATATTCACTAGACATATGGTCATAGACAAAACAGTTCATATCTGTGAACCTCACTTTTTTCATCTCTAAAACTGGGATTTTATAGGCAGAGGGCCTGCAATTGTTATTTAAAAACAAAAAAGGGCATAATAAAAGTCCAGTAGTATATCTGGCACATGTGGAGTGGTGGCTAAGTGTAAAGTTCTTCTCTCATGGCTCAACACCTTCCATAAGAAAAGAAGACCTTCTTTTAGGAGAAAACATTGTAGAATGCCAAATGGAATAAAGGATTATCTTTAAACTTGTAGTTGGTAAGGGACCAGAGTAATGGACTAGACCTCCGGGTCATTTTTGTTTGCTTTTTTGTGTGTGTATACGCATATCCTAAAATCTGTATCCATAGGTTTTTGTATTTATAGATTCAGCCAACCATGGATTGAAGATATTTGGGGGAAAGCTATCTGTGGTCAACACATGCAAACATTTTTCATGTCATCATTCTTATACAATATAATGACTACTTACTAAGCATTTATATTGTGTTAGGCATTATACATGTCCTAGAAATAAATTAAATATACAGGAAGGTATACAAATATTATGCCATATTATATAAAGGACTTCAGCACCATAGATTTTGGAGTTATAGAACCAATATACCTGGGATAACAAGGGAAAACTGTATTTATATACCAATAATGTAGTTAAGTAAAGCTTTGCCAAGGTATTTTCTAAAACTTTTGAGATGCTCATAGTTGAGTTTTAACCAAGTTAACCCTCCTCTACCCCTTACATCTCCATATCCACTATCTGCCTCTTAGACTTATATTTCTAGTCCTACATTTAAACTGATCTTATATCATTCTCCAGTTTCTTTGTTGGATAGGGCCTCTAATAGTCCTCCTATCATAATTTCCTTGCTCCCATTCCAGCAAGTTATTGCTCCCAGTACTGGGTAACTAAGAGTCCAAGAGAGAATTATCCCCCATTTTTTTCCTATATGCTCCCCTATTGCTTATAAATGATCATAAATTCTTCCCTCACTCACACAAACATATATATTCACATTCTATAGCAAAACAGGAAATTGAATGAACATAGCTAAATCTCCATCAGAGATCAGTCAATACCATTGATTGAAACAACAATTTACTGAGCACGGGATACCAGACAGACATGACAATTCTCCTTCCTTCCATCTAAAGGTACACACACTGCACCCTCTATCATTGATTCCTAACCCCACTGAAGTGGTAGTTGTAGATAAGCCACAGTATAAACTGCCATGCAACTACAGTGTACAGCCTAGAAACTAAAGCTTCTAAACTGTCAACTACTGGCTCAGAATTGGTCATGTATGAAGCCTCTTGCTAGCCCAATAAGCCAAATTCACCTCTATCTCCCTATTATCCTAATAAAATCCAAGAGGGCCTATGAGCATAGCAAATTCAGCCCTTCCCTCTTTTAATGAATGGGCTTCTCTATAGCTCCTCCATTACTTTTACATAAATCACACTAACTCCTCATAATGGAAAAGGAAATAATTAAATGACTCAATGCCTTTGGTCTTATACATGTTCATTTACCATTTCATTTTTAGAACATACCTATAGGTAAAGCATAATCACTTCTACTTTATGTAAGGGAAAACAGAAATACAGAGCCCAAAACACCGAGGAGAACAAATAAGATTTAGACAGAGGTTCATATAGCTTAACGTCTACAGCTTTCCATCCACGAGTCAACATGTCATATTATGCTTGTCTCTGTTTGAGTGTGTGTCTACTCAAGGATGGAACTGGTACATTTTCCTTGTTCCTATAGTTCTCAGCATTCTAACATGTGCTTGGAGGTAAGGGTAAGATTAATGACAGGTGACAATGTTTCCAAATCATTCCCAGAGTCCTATTCCACCAAAGATCCACTGAGACAGTACTATTTATATATTCTTCTGTGTCGTTTCTATAATATTTAACATACCATGTCACCATGACAGAAGTTAAAACCAGTTAAGTAGGAGGAAAGTTGGCTAGAAGACATTCAGAGAGGAAAGCCAAGCCATTTTTTCTGTGAGCTCATTCTTCATCTGGGAAAAATACTGATGCCAGCTCCCCAGAGAACTTCCTGTAGTTTTCAAACAGCCTGAACCTCTGTTGTAGGCCTTCCTGCTGAGTCTCACTGTCATTCTGGGGAATCCCTTAAAGACCAAGTAAATTTAACTCATCCTAGTAAAAACCAGTGCTTATTGCACATTGTTCATGCCTACATTCTCTCTGATTCAGATTCTCACAGCTTGCACAAAGGAGGGAATCTGTTGTCAATGGCAACCAAAGCCCACTGTTTCAAATGCAATCTGTTTGATTGATTTAGGAGGAGAAAGTCAAGGAGATGCTAGGACCAATTTGCTTTCATATCTTATACATTCAGTTAATAGCATCCTATACACATGTAACACATCAACTTTTCTAGGGGCTATCCAGTATCATCTCAGCATCTCTTGCTCTCACTGCAGTTCTTGAGTTGAAAATAACAATGCCTTCAGGTGGACAGGAACTCTCTGTAATGGTTTTGCCCATTTCCACTAGCTTTAGCTCTCCTGTAGACTGAAAGACTCTTAGCCAAAGAAAGGACAGAGATATGACCTTCTTATACAATGTCACAAACTTACTCAGCCATCAAGCTGGATGGGACCTTAGCAGCTCTCTAATTACCCATCTCTCACCTGAAGCAAGCTATAAATCAGCAATGTCCACTTGTACATTCTATGATAACAGAAAGACACATATCAACTCTATCCAACAAGAACTATATTAGAGTAGATACATTCAATTTTGATCAACTGAAAGGTAGCTAACATATCTCAGCTGCTGAGTTTTTTTCATTTTATTGCATATTAACAAATTTTAATTTTCACTATGTGTAATAACACATGGCTACTATATAGGACAATGTAGCCCTATAGCTTTCCTCCCACTCATACTTCACTATCAATAGTAATTCACCACTTTAATTTGCTACATGGTGTCTTGCAAACCCAACCGGTAGAGGGAAAATTTATAGAGTACACTATTACATGGCCCAAGGGATTAGATCATTAAAAAATACCAATAGGATTAACTAGATTATCTTTTGCCTATGTTGAGGATGTTAATGCTTTCCAAATGCTTATAAACAAGAGTGAACTGGACACTGAGGAGACACTAAAGAACATCTATTTCAACCCCTTCCATTACAGATGGCAAGTAGGCTATTATACATCTTTCCCCTTAAATTATACCTGAAAGACATCATGTTTCATGCAGAGTCCAGTTCTATCCATACCATTCCATTCAAAGGTTTCTGACAACCTCCCCAATTGTTCTTTACTTCTACATAGCCCAGGACAAGAGGTACACTGAAAAAAAAAGAAAGAAGTACTGTGGTGGTCACCACCACTTAAAAATAAGTCTCACTAACAACTTCATGAGGGCCCCAAGTGGGGGATTAAAATGAACAATGGGAGCCAAGCGAGCTCTAGGCCCAGGCTCACAAAGACCTGCAAGGATCCCAAGACTGTTCTACCCTACCCTCCTTGTGTACCTGTCTAGCCATCTATTTGGAAGGCCTCTAAATTTGGACATTCAAGCATTTCATTTTTTCTATTTATTTATTTATTTATTTTTGCCAGGCCTGGGCTTGGGCTCAGGGCCTGCTTTGTCCTTGAGTTTTCTCAAGGCTAGAGCTCTACCACTTGAGCCACAGCACCACTTCTGGCATTATTTTCTACGTGTGTGGTATCGAGGAATCAAACCTAGGTCTTGGTGCAAGCACTCTACCATTAGGCCAAACTGCTGGCCCTCAAGCAATTTTTTAAACAGATATTTTATTTTTGTTTTTGTTCTTTGTGCCAGTAATGGGTCTTAAACTCAGAACTTACTCATTGTCCTTTAGGTTTTTTACTCAAGGTTAAGACTCTACTACCTGATCCACAGCTCTACTTTTTTCGTTAACTGGAGATGAGAGTCTCATGGGCTTTCCAGCCCAGGCAAACTTGGAACTACAATCCTCAGATCTCAGCCTCCTGAATAGCTACACTTATAGATATGAGCCACTGGCACCCAGCAAGAATTTTTTTCAGCTCAGAAAACTATTATCCATTTAAATTTCCTGCTTCTAGGGAAAACTGGTTTTCAGAATAATCTCTTTCCCTTGTTCTTTGCTAAAGGGATCCCTGGTGCAAAGAAGCATTCATTGTTGTAAGTCCTAGAAAAGATTTTAATTTTTTTTGCCAGTCTTGGCATTGACCTTGGGCTTTCTCGGGGCTAGAACTTTACATTTGAGCCACAGCCCCACTTCCAGCTTTTTCTATGTATGTGGTACTAAGGAACTGAACTCAGGGCTTCGTGCATGCCAAGCAAGCACTCTACCACTAACTAGATTTTAGAATTTTGGAGAGATGTAATTTTCCTGTAAATAGGAAAAGTATATACTTTTTCTTTTTTATTTGGATAAGAAAAATGAAAGGACATCTCACCTTAGTTTTAATTAGTATTACTTAAGAGTTCTGTGGTCATCCTGTGTATTAAAGAGACAGGTCTATGATAGATAACCACTTATTCATCAAGCCCTATGGAACACCTGCAGGCACTACATAGGCATAGCATTATCTTGCAGAGGAAACAACATTCAATATTTATTGAGTTCCTACTAGACAGATAAAGTCCCTCTTTTCATAAACCTTACATTGTAGTAATAACATTTACACTATCTATGTATATAGAATGACAGTACCACTTCAGAGAGTGCATATCCTCTAAAGGACATAAAAGCAAGATAGAGGGTGACAGTGGGATAGTGATAAAACTAACGTTCATGCTGAGGTTTGAAAATTGGGAAAGAAGCAAATGAGTAACTTCAAATGACAGCCATGCAAGGACCATGGAAAGGTCCTGAGATGAGAACAAGCATGGCATGGTTGAGGGACTGAAGACTTAAGGCTGAAATGAGAAGTGGTAGGAGAGATCTAAGAAAGGGGCAGGTTCAACTCATGAAGGGCTTCACAAGCCACAACAGGTATGAGTGCTTTCCTTAAAGTAATGGTAAGATACCTGAGTGTGGGGAAGGTAAGTACATAGTTTTATATATATATATATGCATTTAATAATGGATAAAATATTTATAGTACAGGAAGAATGAATGCAAAGTAAGCTATTGCCAAGTATTATAGGAGATACGTTAATAAGGAAACCTGCATCACAGGCAGGGAGTTAGGAAAAACATCTTGGGACAATGGCATTCCAAGTCACAATAGCAGATGACAAAATGTGGAAGGATGCAATGGAAGTATGAAACAATGTGGCAAGTTGAAAGAACCACAAGGGGCTGATACAAGAATTGGTAGGTCTGACCTGGCTTTTGAAGGCTACTCATTCTCAAGGTTGGCTCTTTAAAATATTGATGCTTAGATAAGTTCTTTGCAATAAGTTTTAAAAATATTTATCAAAATGAACTCCAAGAAATGGAAAAAATATTGGTATCTAAGGACTAATACCAGTCAAATTAGACCAAAACTTCAAAGACAGGGAGATCAACCATTGGTATACTTATTTTTTATTGTAAAGGTGATATACAGAGAGGTTACGTTACATAAGTCAGGTAATCAGTATATTTCTTTTTGAACAGTGTCACCCCTATCTCATTTTCTCCCACAGTTTTTCCCGTCAACCTTCCTCCCTCCAAGTTGTATAGTTTGTTTCCAACATAATGTCTAGTGAGTATCACTGATGCATTAGTTCACCCTCTCTGACACCAATTCACAGCCAGGGTTGAGAACTACCATGGCTGAGTATTGCACCTGCGGTGAAGGGTTTTAGATAAGCAGGAACAATTACTTATTTTCAGTAACAATTTGATTCTCTCAAGATTATGTTTTATAATGCAGTATTTTAAAGTATAATATATGCAGATAATGGTGACAAACTAATTACTCGGATTTGCATCAAAATTTTGAACACTATTACAAATGGGGCTACAAGTTCCCATTCCTCCTAAACTCTGGTTCCTTGTTATATGACAGATTTAGAAACACGAAACAGAAGAAACCACTGGCAATACAGTAGATTTTTAGAACCAGAAAGGTACCTCCAACTCCCCTCTCATTTTACAAATACAAAAGGAGAGGTACAGAGAGATGCCACAAGAAGGACAATGTTAGTAGACATTTAGAAGTGAAGAAGTCAAGCTACCAGCTGGGAGCTAGAACCACAATTTCTTTCATCATACTAGTCTACTTCCTGTTTATTAGACAAGACAGAAAAGCCATCTGAATTTCTATATTTGGCTTTTCACACAACAGATAGTAGACAGTGAAAGATCACTCGATTTTAGGAGAAATATAAAAAGGAGGAAAATAATAGACAGAAAACAAATCCAAACTGATCACATACAATTTGGAGGACATGAAATTTTATTTTTCATATCATCCCTCCCTAGTCACTGCTTCTTCTGATATTTTGGTCATTCCGTCGGATTTTGTAAACTAGGGATTCGCACAATCTAAGACAGGATTTCTACAGGTTAGAAATTCCTGTTTAAGACACATATAAGATATGGGCACATTTATCTAGAAGCTGGAAACTTATAAGCCAGGGTACTCCATTCCCATGCCACCAGAGACATTTATAGAAAAAAAGTCATCAGCTTGCTCCTATATTCAAATATCTGTGGATTCTTGTAGATAATATTTAGAAACATCCTTTCAACATTGAAGGCTTGGAATATCCTTCTTGTTTTGAAGGTGTAAAAGGCAATACAGAAGTGTCATCAGCATTTATATCACCAATTTTGAGCCCTGCATCCAAG
Organism: Megascapheus bottae; assembly: GCF_031878675.1. Lineage (NCBI taxonomy): Eukaryota > Metazoa > Chordata > Mammalia > Rodentia > Geomyidae > Megascapheus > Megascapheus bottae. The sequence goes on from NC_143509.1 coordinate 56,022,151, forward strand.
GTTCACATAGCAGCAGTGACCATCAATGTGGCTCTTCTCCATTGCTTAATGAAGTCTTTCACTACACTCTTCTTTGGACAAGGTGGAACAGTACATAGAGCTTTTAAATGCCAGCTGAATTTATCTGATACAGAGGTAAGAGATATCTCAGCCAATGTCATTGTCCAACCTTGGTGCAGTATCAGCTATGAAAGCTGAACGTTTATGTATGTGAGTTCTACAGAAAAACCAAAAGACAGCATTTTGTGCTCAGCATGATCACAGAAGATGCTGGATATAAGCCAGACTGTGAACTATGAAAGCTGGCAGTCCCCAACAACAGTAAACAGGAATAGTGACTTGGCAAAGCCCTTGTCATGCAGAGGTGGAAACAAATCCTCAACCTTAAAAAGAAAAGTCAGGTAACCCAGCAGCAAGATTATACATAAAAGGAAGCTTAAAAAGAAGGGGAAAAAACATGATCCAGAGCAAGTCTATAGATGAGAAATATGTAGTCCAAATTCAGAGGCCACTTAACTCATATGTAGTCATTGCTGACTCTAGAGAAGTATCAGACTATAAGGAATTTCTTCAGAAAGACAGCCTGCTTTCTTTGGCTAGAAATCCTCTAAACTGTTTCAGGTTAGACTCAGAATTGTTCTGGGTTAGCCTTCATTGTGTGGCATATGGAAAAATGCTTCTAGATACAACTTGTCTTTCCAAGCTTTTCGAAACTTCTTTAGTTTAACATACTCAGCTATCTCCTAAAATAGTTTTCTCTTAAACTCCTAGAACTAAATGATTAATTTGTAATATCTGGTTTTTCTACAGTCTCTCAGGAGTTTTATATTCGTTTTTTCTTATTCTTGTTGTCTCTTTGTTTTTTTATTTATTTCTTTTTTGTGTGTACTGGGGTTTGAGCTCAAAGTCTTTTTGCTTTGGTTATTTTTCACATTTCTCCCAGCCAGTTTGGACTTTGCTTCTCCTAATTACACTTCCTGCAAGAAATAGCAAATACATACCATCATGCTCAGCTTTTTATTGGCTGAAATGGGTTCTTATGAACATTTCTTCTCAGTGGACTTCATACCACAGTCTTTTCAATCTTAGACTCTTGAATAACTAGAATACAGGGTGAGTCACTGTGCCTGGCTCTCTTAGTGGACTTTATGTATTATAGATAGATATAGATAGATAAAGATAGAGATAGAGATAGAGATAGAGATAGAGACTTACTCTTGTAATCTGTTGAGTCAAGGTCTAAAATAGTTCAGCATTTTGCTGAACTATTAACAACTTCTAATTTCTTCTTTACGCAGATCTCAATCTGAAACATATTCTATGTTTTAGAACCTATTTTGCTTTCTTATTTTCTGAGATATAGCAAACATATAATCCTATAAATAATATCAACAAAAATGTATTTTCTCGGATCAGAAGTTTGGCTTAATGGTAGAGTACTTGCCTTGCATGCACGAAGACCCAGGTTTGATTCCTCGGTACCATATACATAGAAAAAAGCCAGAAGTGGTGCTGTGGCTCCAGTGGTAGAGTTCTAGCCTTGAGAAAGCCCTAGGACAGTGCTCAGGCCCTGAGCTCAAGGCCCAGGACTGGCAAAAAAATGTATTTTCTTGTTATTTATAGATTTAGACTATGGCAAGCATGTCATGAGGACATTTTTTCCCCAAATTTCTTGTACCTTACTGCCAAAACAACTGATTTGCCAAAACACTTTTCTTCTCTGTCAGTTGTTGTGTATGCAATACATGGTGGTTTTCTTCTGTTTTTAATACTTCTAGAAATCCAAAAGCTGAGACATATGTCAGTACCATGGAATACATGGTTCCTTCCTACTGTATCAGTGACCAAACCATCCACTGGCAAGTCCTAAGCAACTGCTTGTCCTTCATGGATGCTTCCACTGCCTGTTCAACAAACATCCTCACTCTCACAAAGCTTGCCAAGACCCAAGACTGATGTTCACATGAAACTTTCGGGCACTTATGCTACTACAATGGGCAGGAGAACAGAGTATTGTTTACTTTTTGAAAAATCTCGACAACTTCAATCAGCATGGTATCTGTGAAGTGTTGTGAATGTAAATATGAGTTTTGCATGGTTTGCATTTGTTCCCTGTGTGGTCTTGCTGAGGCAACAGCAGAAGTAGGACTATAGTACTAGACAGAGTTACTGGTGCTTCACCACAGACCAACTGTCATTCCTCAGGCACTTGCCATGAAGGAAGATGCATTCAGTCATCCTCACCCTGTGGACATACATCATTAGATTGTATTTAGCAGTCATGCCTGCTCTTCACCTTCAGTGAGGAAGGGCTTCTATTTGCATGTTGAAGACTCCATTTTGCTAAGGATAAAAAGAACATGGTGATAATTAGTGCCTGTCTGTAGAGAAACTTCAGGATAGGCCTTTATAAGGGGGCATGAGGCAGTATTCCCACTCTGAAGGCTTCATCTTGGTATTAAGACTAGATAGTCAATTTTGCCTCAGAACAAAGACTGATGAAAATTCAAGTCTAATTTAAATATATTATAGAAATACTGCACTGGAACTAAAATAGACCATAGATTTAAGCTCTTACCTTTCAGTGAGGAGAATCACTTTTGTTCGTTGTGAATCTCCAGTTGAAAGGCCACAGGGGCTGAGTTCCAAGTTCCTTCTGACTTCCACACCTTCACAAAGACTAGCATTTCTGTCTTTCCGGACCACATAAGGTTGTGAGCTCCTTATTTGATCATCTCTTACAGGCTCCAGTGAGCATCTACTGCTACACTTAATGCCTAGTTTGGGAGGATTAAACTTGTTCTCTAACCTGTTTAGCAAAATTCAACAAGGCACAGCTCACAAAGAAGAGGTTGAATGTTTCTCAGGTCCTTTCGGAGAAACTGGCCACTTGTCAGAAGCACAAATAGCCATCATGTTCAAGAGCTGAGATTAGCTCTCTGTGTGACACAAACTCATCTGGAACCATACATAAGTCATTGAACACTAAATATGTTTTTTTTTGCAGTGTGTTCAGAGATGATTTGGAAGAAGCACAATATATATCCCTATATTTGAACACCAGAACCTAAATGGTTTATCTGGAGTTTATGGGATCTGTGAGCTTCTTTTTTTACATTCCATCTGAATGAAATGATGCAGGATTTCTTTTTCCATGCCAAGCTTATTTATACCTGTGGTTCTAATCTTCAAAGACAGCATGGAGCTAGAGAAATGAGAAAATTGGGAGGTTGATCTGAGTCTTTGATGTAGATTCCACAGCCCATACTGTGAAATGATCTTGGAGATGTGTATACTGCTCTTACTTCTGGGTACAAAATCTGGGCAAGAGGCCCAAGATCCATGATATCACAGGAAAATTTGTGGTGATATACAGGAGTCCTCATCATAAGATTAACTTATTTCTGTGTCTTAGAGGCATGTCCATTTCTACCCTGACATATTAGGAGGAAGAGTAACTGAGAAGCAAAGGGGGAAGAAGAAAAAGAGTAGTCTGAAGAGGGAGAATAACTTGGGAGGGCAGACACAACAGGTAATTTCTCAGATGATCTGTTACTAAGTACAGTTTATAATTCATTTCCACTTCAGTTATGATCTAATTATAACTTGCCAAGATAATTTCTAGAGCTATTCAGAAAGAGTAACTATAATATACTGTGTCAAGTCCTGTTAAACAGGGCTAATTCCTCACAATGACTGCAAAAATGAGCATTCACTACAAGGTGAATATCTGCTTTGTAACACTAGAGTCAAATTTACATGAATATCAGTTTTGTTAATATCTGCATATCTGTTTTGATTTTTCCCCTAGAAACTGGAGAGGAATGCTAGTGACATTTTTATCGAGGTAATTACTGAACATAAAACTGACACATTTTTTGTCTTTTCTTTTTTGGTATTGGGTATGGAATCCAGGACATTGCACTTGCTAGGAAAGCAATTTGCCTCTGCGCTACATCCAAGCCTCAAATTTATCTTTTTGATCACATGAAATGTACAGTTCAATAGCACTTAAATCTGTATTGCTTTCCTGTGCATGAAACTCTCCAAAACCTCCAAACTTGTTCCATCTGTATTCCTTCAGTGCTGAGAACCACAACATGCAATGCTGTACATAGAATTTTAAAGATTACAGAATGTTTTCAATGCATCAATATTATAAATTTCTGCAAAAAAGGAAAAGAGCTGAACTCAAAGAGTGGATGGACTTGCTCAAAGAGAACAGCTGATGTAGACAGAAACAGTTTCCCAGCATGTATCCCAGTATGCCTTAACCCACTGACTCCAACTAGAAGGAAGAAGATTATGGAGTGCTATCTAAGGAAATCCTCTGAAGACCACAGTTGCTCCTTACCCCAAGCTGTTTTATGGGTTTCTATCTGACAGATGTCAGAACATCATTCATGACACAAATGAGCATGATGGGGAAAGATATGGGAGAACGATGAAAGGAGTGAAACAGGTCAAGACACATTGTATTTCTAACCTGACTTCTGGACTTGAAACTCCTTTGTACAATTACTTAATAAAAATAAGTATTTTTCAAAAATAAGCAGCATGAATAAATTTTCATTTCCTATCTGTCTCTCCTTTTACTATTTACAAAGCAAATCCCCATCCCATCTACTTTTTTTTCTTTTAGTTACTTTTGAATTATCTTCAAGTACAGAGAACTTGCCATTTCACAAAGTAGTTTATGAATACAATATATCTTTTTGTCATGATGTTTTAAAGTTTTTTTTTAAAGGAAAGACAAAAATTACAACAAACCAGAAGAGGTAAAAGTGACTGACACCTGAAGCTGACTCAAAATCAAAGAGAAGAGAAATACAATATATCATGATCAATGTCCATCTACTTTTTACTAAAGCATCATAACACACTTCTCAACTTTTCTTACTATACACACTTCAGTCTACTCCTTGATAAAGCACTTATCTTTCACACATTAGGCCCTGGATTCAATACATAGTACCAAAACTGAAAAGATACCCACACATACCCTGAATGTAATCACCCAAGAGATCCTGTGTGGTGTTTTTTCCTTCCTAAACATATAGAGATAATGTCTTGGGCTTCTCAACATGCTTAGGATGCTTCAAGTTACCTATTTGCCATCTCTATCCCTTAGATAGCGTAAGTTCCTTTTTTTCTGCTTGTGCTTATTCTGGGTTTGAATTCAGGGCCTTAGTACTTTCTCTTAAGATTCTTCACTCAGGGTTGGAACTCTGCCACTTGAGCCATAGCCCTACTTCCAAGTTTTTAGTGGTTAATCAAAGATAGGAGTCTCACAGACTATTATACCCCACCTTGCTTTGAACCCAAATCCTCAGATCTCTGTCTCTTGAGCAGCTAGATTACAGGTATGAGCAATGAACACCTGTGTTCATCACCATTGCATCATGAAGACAAGTCCAAGCATTCTGCTACAACTAGAAATGTATTGTTGGTGCCAAACATATAGAGATATACAGTCTTCTAAGCATTTTGTTTTCCTTGAATTTCTGACACATATCCCCTAATGTGCAGTGAACCCCACTGCATTGATTCCATAGGGTTGTGACAACAAACTACCATATAGTGTTGTGGCCAAAATGACAGAAGTTTATTTTCTCACAGTGCAGGTCAGAAGTCAAAAATCAAAGTGTCCACAAATCCGTGTTCTGTCTAGAAGACTAAAAATTAATTCTTTCTTACCCTTCCTGGCTTCTGGGGGCTCTTCACAATTTTAGGTGTTCCTTGGTTAAACTTTCATCATTTACTTCATTCTGCTTCTGTCTTCTTCCTTCTGCATCCTCCACTCTTCTTATAAAGATTCTAGTCACGAATTTTAATCCATATGACTTCATTTTACCTAATCTAACTATATATGCAAAGACCTTATTTTAATCTTATTTCCAAATAAAACTGAAGTTCAGGTAGACATGAATTTTTCATTTATTAAACCCAGTCTACTCACCTTTCTTCTCCAAGATATGTCAATTCTATTTGTTTTTCATACTTTTTGTTCATGTTTATCTCTAGTACTTGCTCTCTTAATCCTGCTGCCTCAACCACTGTTGAGCTGGGAAATTTTTTAAGGTACCTGTTTCTATCCCAGTTTCCTCTGCTCCTCATTAAACCACTTCTAGAAATCTTTAAAATAGGTGTATGAACACAGGTCAAAAAAGAAACAGTGCTAAATTCTGCAGAACAAATTCATTATTCTGACTTTCCATCTCTCCCCATTTAGCTTGTGCTCATGTTACATTCAGCACTAGACTGCTAGGCTACAGGGGGTCCTTCTCTCAGGGAATTCAGAGAAATCAGCTATTGCATACCTACTCAGTTAAAATGTTACTAAGCGGCATTAACAGTAGAAGGAAGTTTAAAAAAGAAAAAGACCAATGGCCAGGGAAATGCCTGGCATAGTACTCAAGGAAGGCCTGTATTTGAGCAGGTGGAGATTAGTTCAGCAGACAAAACAAACCAAGTAAAGGACTTGACATTTTAGAGGACTGTGAAAAGACTCCATATGCCTAGCCAGTGAGTCTTGCCTCATAGGGTGGGCCTGACAGTGGTTCGTTTCTAACCGAACACTATACAGGCAAACTGATCCTTGTGGGGTATTTAGTCTAGGCAAGAGGCTTCATTTCTCATTTTTCAGCAATTGGGGGGTGTCAGAGAAGCTATACCTGATTGGGTTGCTCGTGATGGACAAAGGTGAAAAGGAGGTTGGTAAGGCTTGGCTTCAAGCCCAGTTAAGATAAAAAGGCTCCAGAGTCAGAGCTTTATTTCTCCACTATCAGTGGCCTTGTGAAAGTCAAGTGAATCTATCCATTGCCATAGCCTTCTGTCAAACTCTGTAATCACTAAGGCCATCCAACATTGGACCCTCTGGATGGTTTCCAAGCCTTCTTTCCTCCCCATTAACATGAGGAGTTGCAGAGGGCATGTCGGGGAAAGCTTTCAATAAATTCCAGGAATGGAGATGTCTGCACAAAACTCCCAAACAAGCAAAGAAAGGCTCAGGAGTGCTTGCAAATCAACCAATCAGTGTTTCTTCTGACAATGCCCATGCAGAGAGAGCCCTGGTTCAGATCCAGTTCTTCCTACTGCTGTCCTAGCTTATGATTAGCACTGTTATTTCAGAGGTAATAAAGAGGATCAGGTACTGCTTTATACCGAAGACCACCAGACAAGTCACTATTGTCTTTGTTGTAGTCAAAAGACACAAGCTCAGATGAGGCGGTAACATATTCCTACCTTCTCCGTTCTCCTCATTCAATCACAAATATCCTGCGTAAGACCTTAAGGAGCAGAGAAAAGAGTAGAGGTGACACAAGGGAGACAGTAAAAAAAAAACCTAGGGATAAAATGTGGCTCACTTTCCGAAGTCCATAAGGCACATTTCTTACCAATGGTCTTCCCAAGAGAAAGGTCAGCAGAAAGGGAGTCCTGAGGAGCTGGAGGATAGGTTTTCCTTTTCCTTAAAAGCACTTTATGTATGAACACAGAAGGAACTCCAGGTCCCAAATCTATAGATCTGTGGTCTGCTGTACCCACAGGGGTAGAGATGAGGTGGGATTTCCTGACTTATGCTAATGCAAAAGACACAGTATCCAAAAACATACTCTGAATTCTCTATTAATCAGAAATTATGCCTCATAGTCTGCATACAGAACAGAAATCCAAAAGAGAAATGACCTCCTCCAGCTTGCTCTCTGCTTTTGTAGTGATCAATGTAATTTAAAAGACATAACAACTCCCGCCTCCTCTTCTTCAGAAGGGGTACAAACAGATGATCTATTTGGATTAAAATTAAACTCTCTCTGTGTGTAACTTTTCAATGGTATTTATATATTGACTCTGACTCACACTTCTGATGTGGAAAGGTTTTATTAACATAACTGCTTTTCCCGGCCCACTTCCAATAAGATTCATGGCTCTTACTCAAAGGACATTTTGGCTATTTCCATGTTACCTTAAATCCTGGCACTGATTAACAGTTCATGACAGGCACATTCACAATTCCAAGAGAAACTCCTGCTGTCTCAGGGTAATAAGTAAAAAGTGAAACTGGAAGTGAAATGCAGTCTTGTCTATACAGAGGAGAGTCTGGAAACCCAGGATTTTATCATACAAGTCTAAACACTCCCATCATTAGCTTGCTCAGGGCTCCAGATTCCTCATCTGTGGGAGATTGCTGGACTAGCACAGGGCTTCATCCTCCTCCAGCTCTGACTTCCGGTGACTGTAAAAGGATGCTTAAAAATACCTTCAAGGAGAGAAATCTCACAGTATTATTTAGTCATGAGAAAACTGGATTAATTATATCTAATAACTATGGGTTCCAAAAGCTTGTGATTACTATACACAATGGATTTTAAATATGCATATATTTTTAAATGAAGTAAAAAACAAAAACAAAATCTTTATTTAAAATGCCTATTTAAAGAACAGAAATTGAAAAGCCTAAAATAAAATATCTAGTCATTCAGTATATATTATTATTATTATTATTATTATTGGTTCTTTATTATCTCACCCAAATGATAGATATGATTGAATTCATATAATATTTAGGTAGTAAAAACTCATAGTGCCTAATACTCCTATTTGAAATAAAATATAATGGGGCATTATACCACATTCCTAATTTCATGATACTATTTTTTTTATCCTTAGGCATAAGAGGAAACCAGGGTCCGAATCTGTGGCAATGCATGAAAATATCAGTTTTTCTCCTGACAGGAACACCTTCTAGGGTTTGGCGACAGATCAGGGGTAGCAGAAATGCATCTCAAGTTCCTTAAGAATGTGGTGTGGGCCACCAGGGCTTTAGCAAGTGCCCATTTTGGTCATGCTACCATGCAAAACTTGCCATTTGAGTTGGAGTCATCCGGGCTAATAAGACATGAATTAGCTCAAGTCAAATGAATGTACATAGTAGGGTAGAATCACAACCAAGAGCTCAGATTCATCCCCTAAAACTCAGCTAAAATGACAGGGAACAGGTATGAGTAGGAGTTAAGGTCAAACAATCAAGCATTGTATGATTTTTATCAGTCTCCAAATTTAACTAAAGGCTGTCATTAAACAGTGTTAGGCGTAAATTAAAGTTCCTCAAAGACTAGGAATAGATATTGAGTGCGAGTATAATAATGGTACTCAGTTGTATTTTCTGAACAAATGGAAACTTCCAAAGAAGCCATCACTCCAATGAGGTTTGCTTGCTACAGAGTAAAGTTTCCTATTTGTGACATCTCAACGCTAGGAAGATGCCTGGACAAGGTCCTTGTCTACTAGGAAACAGATATCACCATAGGTATGAAGAAGAGCTCTATTATCTGAATATGTCAGAATTCTGTCAGAGCTGAGGTCCTTCATTGTTTAAACTGGCTGAAACAAACTTGAGGATGAGCATCTCAACTAAGCACCTTTAGAATAAGAAAATGAAAAGGAAGTGAGAGATTTCAAGTTGCTAAAAGCACCTGGCAAAAACAAAAGGCCCTTTATAGAGCAGTTAAAATAAGCAAGAAATTAAAGGTTCTAGATGCCTGATTCCTGAGCACACAGATCAGGCAGATGTGCTGAACTCTAAGTAAAGGGCACAAACTGAGCCTCCTTGCAGAGAATGCTTTGAAGAGAACCAACCCTTGAAAGATTTTCAGAACACTCTTGTGAAAAGAGTACTTAATCTGAAAATAGATACTGCGTTCCTTTAAAATCTTTTTTTTTTTTTTTGGCCAGTCCTGGGGCTTAAACTCCAAGTCTGGGAACTATCCTTGGGATTTCTCAAGGCTAGCCCTATGCCACTTCCACTTGTGCCACAGCACCAGTTCTGGCTGTTTTCTGTGTATGTGGTAGTGAGGAATTGAACCCAGGGCTTCATGTATTCTAGATAAGCACTCTACTAGTAGGCCATGCTCATGGCCCCTAAAGACATTTTTTATGGTACTTTTTAGGTGTGTCTTGGACTCAAGTGATCCTCTTACCTCAGCTTCCTGAGTAACTAGGAATATAAGTATGTCCCACCTTACTCAGTAACATACTATCGTCTAACAGAGGATAGTTGGTAAATTATTTCATTAAGTGATGATATATGAGTCTATTAAATTTATTTTACTTGTAGAAATCTGTAGGTCAATGGATTTTGAATCTGGAAACTTTCTGAACTTCAATCCTTGGCCTTTTTGGGGGCATCTCTGCTTCTGCCAAGAAACTAGCCACTTATTTTGTATAATCAAGCTTTAAGGTAATAAGTGATTTGGTGAAATCTCCAAATGTTAATGCAAAAAGTAGACCCACATGAAGACATCCTCCCTGAATTAAGACAAAGGTGATACTACAATGCTGTGGGGAAAGGATGTTCTTTTCAACAAATGTTTCTCAGTTGGCTGATGATTAAACAAGAAGAAAAATAATTTCTTTTTTCTTATACAAAAAATATTTCAAAACTGATTATTGTTCCAAAGGTAAAACACAGCAATAGACAAGATAACATGTTAAAAATGAACTTTCCAGTTTGGGACGGGGTGGAAGGAGAGAAAGTGGGAGAAAAACATGGAAAGGGGGTAACAATGTTGGAAAAGTAACATACTCACTACCTTATGAATGTAATTGTAACCTCCTCTATTCATCACCATGACAATAATAAAATAAAATAATTTCATAAATGGGACATAAAAAGTGCTATTTATTGTAAAATTAATTAAGTTACAATAAAATTATTAATGCTTGTTTGCCTAACTACAAAACGAAAAGTATAAAGACACAGACTCTAAGACTAGGAGAAATATTCAAGAGATATATAATCCACAAACGACTGAAATCTAAAACACGTTAAAAATCTTCTGTAACAACATCTGCAGATTATTTCACCCAGCAACATCACAATGTATGTTTTTTTCAGCAGTACATGGAATATTTTCCAGAACAGACCACATTTTAGGGCATAAAGCAAACCTGTGCAGATTCAGAAACACTGAAATTATTCCCTGCATTCTCTCAAACCACAAGGGCATCAAATTGGAACTGAACACCAATCTCCAATGAAAACCCTGTAACTCATGGAGATTGAACAACACATTGTTGAATCACCAATGGGTCATCGAGGAGATCAGAACAGAAATTCAACAGTTTATGAAATTTAACAAAAAGGAGCACACAAAATACCAGCTCCTTCGGGACACAGCAAAGGCAGTACTCAGAGGAAAATTTATAGCTCTGAGTGCTTACATTAACAAATTGGAAAAATCGCAAATCAACAATTTAATATCGCACCTTAAGCTCTTGGAAAAAGAGCAATGAACCAACTCTAATCACAGTAGAAGGAAGCAAATTATTAAAATCAAAGCAGAATTAAATGAATTGGAGTCCAAAAAAACTATAGAAAGAATCAACAAAATAAGGAGTTGGTTCTTTGAAAACATTAACAAAATTGGCAGACCCTTAGCAAATCTTACCAAAAAAGGAAGGGAACACATCCAAATAAACAAAATCACAGATGAGAATGGTAATATCATGACAGAAATTACCAAGATTTAGACCATCACGAGGGAATATTTTTCAAACCTTTATGCCAACAAATTTGGGAATCTAGAAGAAATGGATGAATTTCTAGCCAATATTAACATACCTATACTAAACCAAGAAGACCTAATCCAACTAAACAGACCTATTTCAAGCACTGCAATAGAAATGGCAATAAAAGACCTTCCATCCAAGAAAAGCCCAGGGCCAGACAGATTCACAGAAGAATTCTATAAGGTCTTCAAAGCAGAGCTCACACCAATACTCCTCAAGCTCTTCAATGAAATTGAAAATGAAGGCTCTTTGCCAAACTCATTCTACAAACCACTATAACCCTTATCCAAAAACCAGAGATTCATTAAAGAAACAGAACTATAGACCCATTTCTTTGATGAATATTGATGCAAAACTTCTAAACAAAATACTGGCCAACCATCTTCAGCAACTCATCAAAAAAAATTATACTCTATGATCAAACAGGATTCATCACAGGGATGCAAAGCTGGCTCAACATTCACAAATCAATTAGTATAATTCAACACATCAACAGGATCAAGGATAATAATCACATGATTGTCTCAATAGATGCAGAAGAGGCATTTGACAAGATCCAACACCCCTTTATGCTAAAAGCTCTAAAGAAACTAGGAATCCATGGAACATTCCTCAGTATAATAAAAACTGTGTATGACAAACCCACAGCTACCATAATACTTAATGGCAAAAGCTAAAGCCATTTCCTCTAAAATCAGGAATGAGACAAGGATGCCCACTCTCTCCACTCCTCTTTAACATAGTATTAGATTCCTAGGCAGAGCAATAAGGCAAGAAGCAAGCATAAAGGGGTTTCATATAGGAAAAGAGGAAGTGAAACTTTCCCTCTTTGCAGATGACATGATTCTGTATTTAAAGAACCCTATAGACTCCACTCCCAAGCTGCTTGAGCTTTGGCAAGGTAGCAGGGTATAAAATTAACCCTCAAAATCAACTGCTTTCCTCTATGCCAACAATGAGAGGAACGAGGCAACAATCAGGAAAGCAACTCCTTTTGCAATAGCCTCAAAGAAAATAAAGTACCTAGGAATTAACTTAACTAAGAATGTAAAGGACCTTTTGATGAAAACTTTAAAACCCTGAAAAAGGAAATTAAAGCAGAACTAAGGAAATGGAAAAACCTCCCATGCTCCTGGATTGTAAGAATTAACATCGTGAAAATGGCAATCTTGCCAAGGGCTATCTACAAAATCAATGCAATACCCATCAATATCCCTATGTCATTCTTTAAAGAAATAGAAGGAGCAATCCAAAATTTCATTTGGAATAATAAAAGACCCCATATAGCTAAACAATTGTTGGCAAAAAAAAAACAGAGCAGGAGGAATTTCAATACCAAACTTTACATCTATTACAGAGCTATAGTGACCAAAATAGCATGGTAGTGGCACAAGAACAGGCCTGAAGACCAATGGAATAGAACTGAGGCAGGTCCTCAAAAGTCTAAACATAGAACTCCCCTATGATCCAGCACTTCCACTACTTGGCATTTACCCAATCATCCAGAAACAAGGACATACTAAATCCACTAGCACAACGATGTTCATTGTAGCACTCTTTACCATAGCAAAGATATGGAACCAACCCAGATGCCCCTCAGTTGATGAGTGGATCAACAAGATGTGGTATTTATACACAATGGAATTCTATGCTGATGTCAGAAAGAACAACATTGCCCCATTTGTTAGGAAATGGAAAGACTTAGAAAAAATCATATTAAGTGAAGTAAGCCAGACTCAAAGGAACATAGGCTCAATGGTTTCCCTCATTTGTCATAATCAGTAGAAACCTTGGGCTCTCCTAGCAGAGATTTACAATAGAACAAAACTTAGATACATAAGGCCATATAGTATGATGCTAAATGAAAGGACCTCCGGGATATATTGTATATATGCATATTTGTTATTTTTAGTCGGATAGGGAAGGGGGAAAACAAGATGAGGGGCGGGGGTGGGGGAGGGAAATGGGGACCAAGGCATGAGAAAGGGTATCAATGTTTGTGAAGTAATGCACCTTCTATCTGGTGAATACAATGTAACCCTTTTATTAATTACAATAAAAAATATATGAAAAAATCTTCTGTAACTCAGAAAAAAAGTAGATAATTCAATAGCAAATCACTTGAAGATGCATATTATATAAGTGGCCAATAAACATAAAAGATTCTTGATTTCTCCTGTATCTAGCAGAAAAGCTAAAATGGCAAGTAATACCAAATAAAGAAAGAAGTAACTTCAAATATTGCCAAAGATAATCATGAGAAGCCTTCTACTTGGTGGGAAAGTGAAAATTACTACAAACACTTAAGAAATATTTGGCCATGTTTACTTAAGCAAACTTATTCATACCTTACAACTTGGTACTTCCTCTTAATTTTATACATTGGTAGATATCTACAAGAGTGTTCTAACCAACTCTCTTCCAAAAAGCTCCTATCTGAATATAATCCTAGAAGCTCATGAAATAAAATGAATAAAAAAACTGTGATCTATTTATACAGTAGACATTACATAGCAAATGAAGGTAGAAATTGCTACACGCAACATAGATTAATCTGACATTTCTGTTGAAAAAAAGAAATACAATAGTATATACTTTATGATTCCATTTTTATGAAGTTTTAAAACAAGCAAGCTTGTCGGTGATACTGGAAGTTGTTACAGAGATAACCCCCAAGAAGAAGAACTAGTAAATTAAGAGAACATTGGGGACACTGTCTTTAGAGGTACTAGTAATGCTCTATTTCTCCATTTTTGGGTTAGTTGTCAGATATGTTCCTTGTGTAAAAGTTTACCACACTTTTGCATGTGTATGTTATAATTCAATAAAAATTTTATGAGAAAATATAAACATAAAATAAATTTAAGGAATAAAGTCTAGATGGAAACCCATAAAAACTGCCTTGCAAATCCAAACCTTTTAAATGACAGCAGATTGATAGCTTCTAATAATTCAGAGGTTTCTTTTCTAAAATGGACTCTTGCTTTTTATTTATTTAGGCCATATGCCCTCTTTCAAAAAGAATTTGAAGCCATAGGCTTATTTGTTGATCATACACATATTTAGAGGCTCTTTAGTTTTTATCAGAAGCTTTTCGGACATCAAAATTCTTCAATTTTGCTTGATTTATGTTTACTATTTTTCTCATGTTACTATACAAGCTTTTAAAAATGGCTTTTTTCTTGGCTAACACTCGCTAATGAAGATTAACCACCCTGATATTTATATAACCAGCAGAGAAATTAACCTGAACAAAATACAGTCTTCCCACTCAGGAACTGTAGAATGCTTTAGCCAGTGGCTATAGTTCAGATCTAACAGCCTCCATCCTATTTATTGGAAAAGGAAGATTGGGAGTAATTATCTCCATAATCCAAGCCAAGAAACACAGTCATGCTATTCAGGAAAAAGAGGGACCACAGAGAGCAAAACTGCCTCTAGTGAAACAGAGCCTGGCTGGCTAGAAAACGCTGATGTTTTCATACTCTGACGTGTAAGTTGGTGCTCGGCCCACCTAGAAGGCTTTTCAAGGGAACAAGATCACTCATTCTCTTAAATCTGTGAAATGGCTCATGATTTACAAAGACTACTAGGTACTAATATCATATCTCAGTCTTGTGCTAACCCTAAAAAGGAAATATAAATTACTACTATTATTTTTCTGGTAATAGCACTGAAGCTCAAATAGCTAAAAGATTCCTTAAAGGTATTAATCTGGAAAGTCACACAAGGTCCAGGATATTGAAACAAAAGCCATATACGAATGATTGTTGTCCTTAATGTACTATGTTGTCTCTCATCTCCTTTGCTGTCCCTTGGTTATCTCATATTGTTATAGTATCTCACTTTGTTTTCTGATATATTGAATTTATTTGTATTTGGTTATTTGAAATTTGATAGGGAAGGGGGGAAAACCAAGACGGGTGGGGGGTGGGGGGGAGGGTGATGGGTACCAAGACATGTGAAAGGGTATCAATGTATGTGAATTAATGCACCTTCTATCTGGCAAATATCATGTAACCCTTTTACTAATTACAATAAAAAAAGAAAGAAAATAAATAAATAAATTCACTTTTTCCCATAAAAAAAAAAGTCACACAAGGACAGAACATCTTTGCACAGTACTCTGTCACTGGGCCATGAGGCTTTTCTCAGTGGCCTTCATTAAGGACACAATTCCAAGGGCCTTAAAAAAAATTAGGGGCTAAAATTATTAAACAATGGGTACCTGACGAGCTGAAGACTGCCACATCACAAAAACAGTGTTCACCTTTTAAAGGTATTAAGATCACGCCTCACGGAGACACGTGAGGAGGCTGGTGAGTAGGAAATGGGAGTAGAAACCATTAGTTCTTAAGTGTAGCGATGGTTTAAACTGCCCAAATCTCACACTTCTACAAAAAAGTCACTATTAACAATGTGAAGATGTTCCCCACCCCCTATCCAATCTGAGCAAGATCTTCTCCAGATAGGAATCCATTCATAGACATAATAGGCTTGGGTCTTGCTAAGGATAGTATCCCACCCACTCTTTAGAACACTGGCTCTGAATCTCCATTCTATTTTTCACTTGATATGGTACATGCTTCTGAGCAAGTTACTTCTCTATGTGTCAGTTTCCCTGATCATGAAACACCAATGATAAGGCTAGAGTGGTGGTACTTATCTGTAATCCCAGCATTCAGGAGATGGGAGCAGGAGGACTGTGAGCTCAAGGCCAGCCTGGGTTACATAGCAACACTCTATATATCATGCTTCATAAAAAATAGCAATGCTATATACCTAGTCAATATAATCATTGGGAAAATTATTAAAATAACAGAAAATTCCTGTCATAGAGTAGGCTAAAAGTTTAAGTACTTTCTTGAACTCATCCAAAAAGATGAGTTTTCTTTTCATGAGTTTTTTTTAAAGCATCTGACATAAGCAAGTTGATTTCCTTAACAGCTAGAATGAAATAAAAACATAAACAATTTACATTCACACCTTATAAGATAATAATATACAAATATATAATAATCTCTCAGATGGCCTAATTTAACACCTAGTCCATATTTTTTTATTTTTCACCTGGAATTAATCTGATTTATTCAGTGCATGTTTCACTTCCTAGAATAGAAATTGAAATGATCATCCTCTTAATTTTAATAATTGATTAGCATGACAAAACATGTCATTTATAGTCAGAATCCAGTACCCCAAATTTTCTCTAAGACCAATGTTGCCAAACACTGCTGGGGGGCTTGGAGGGGGGGGAAAGAGAATTTCATTTCCAGGTTAATGCCAGATCCTCTGGAAAGATTCAATGGGCTATACAGAGCAACTAAAAGGAGGGCTTTTATATTTGGCTGCCTAGTGCTTTCCTGGAAACATAAATCTTTTCAAAGTATACAGCTGCTCTTCTATGAGAACAAATTGCTGTTGCATCTAACTCCATAAATGCCCACTTCCCAATTGTCTTGTCTTTTTCCTGTTCATGACTGTATGTTCTTAGAATCTCAGACACACGAAAATGGAAAAGACTTGTATTAAAACTACCTGGAATTCTGGGATCGGGAGTTTGGCCTAGTGGTAGAGTGCTTGCCTAGCATGCACAAAGTCTGGGGTTCAATTCTCTGTACCACATACATAGTAAAAAGCCAGAAGTGGTGTTGTGGCTTAAGTGGTAGAGGAGTGGTAGAGAAAACCCAAGGACAGAGTTCATGCCCTGAGCCCAAGCCCAGGACTGACAAAAAAAGAAAAATTGAAAACCACCTAGTATAACATCAAAAAGTACAATTTCTGACTGCTGTTCTTAATGTATCATGTTATTTCTTTTCTCTTTTTTATTAAAGAATTTATTAGCGTTGATTTTTACATCATATTTCAAATGTCATGTTTAACAAACAAGTATTCAAGTTGGGAATCTCTATATACAATCACTGGCACATAGATTTTAGAACATAATTAAAATTAAGCTGAGGGTATGTATGTCATAGATACATATTAATATATGTAATATTCTTTTCTCTTTTTCCCACTTATGGCTAATTTCATGAGGTTACTCTATCTGGTATACTGGTATACTGTATATATACTTATTTGTTTACTTGAAATAGGGAAAGGAATAGGGAAAACAAGATGACTGGGGGGGGTAGCGAAAAGGGGACAAAAACATGAGAATGGGGTATCCAGATTTGAAAAGTAATGTACCTACTACCTGATGAATGTAACTGTAACCCCTCTCTATACATTATCCTGACAATAAAATACATTTTTTAAAAAGTACAATTTCCACACATCCTTGATAATCTTCTAAACACTTCAGGGTAGGTGAGGATCTACTTCCTGCTATACTGTTACCTCCACGCTCCCGGGTGGACTATTTCCTCTATATACTCCTCTCACCTCCTAGTCCTATCTCTGATCTCTAGGGTAATAGGAGCTGAATAAATCCCACTCCTCCTCCACACTGGAGGCCCAGCAAACTAGAAGGCAGTCATTGTGTTTCTAGTACATTTTATGCTTAAAATCAAGAAAAAAAACATTTGTTAAGAGTACTCACTATGGAGGCCGAGAGTTTGGAAGAGTGGTACAGTGCTTGCCTAGCATGTACGAAGACCCAGGTTGGATTCCTTGGTACCATATACATAGAAAAAAAAACAGAAGTGGTGCTGAGGCTCAAGTGGTAGAGCTCTAGTCTTGAGAAAGTCCAAGGACAGTGGTCAGGCCCTGAGCTCAAGCCCAGGACTCCGGGGGGGGGGGGGGGGGGGGAAGGAATACTCATTATGTCTTATGCTGTTATGAGTGCTAAGATGAGAAATCCAATTAAAACATGATATTTACACAAAAGCAAATTTTACAGTAGTCCCTTTAAGTAGTCTCTTCTGACTATGACCTGACTTCAAGGCCAGAACGTTCTCCTTCCTCAAGGTATACATGACTCCTTGGTACTTCTCTTAATATGCAGTACTCACAACATAAGAGTAAAAATGGATAGGTAAGTCTACTCAGTACACCAGGTCAATTTTCTAGTTTTGATATTATATAGTAGCTGTGCAAAATGTTAGAAGTAAAGGTTGCTGTATGTTTCTTTGCTACTTCCCATTAATATAATTATGTCCATTTTAATTTCTTTAGATGAAATGCCACTGAAAAAAGGCTGTTGATAAAGCAGTTCAAAGTCTAACCAGAGCCTTAAATTAGGATGAGGATACTCACTTCAATACTTCTGAAAACAAGCACAAAGGGAAACAGAACTGCCAAATGAAGGCCATGTTCTGCCTGCCTGGGAATAAATACCTTCTTGTAAGCACAACCCTGAGCTGGATAAACCTGAGCCATCCACAGGGCCAGTTCCTTGTTCCCATTCTGCAAAGTCTGGATGGGTATCACCTATTGCTTGTGCTCCCTTGTTATCCAAATGAAATGCCTAGATAAGGAGTTAAACTAGTAGGAGTATGGACTACCACTTACTAGCTGGGAAAATGTGGGCATGGTGTTAGCCTCTACAAGTCCCTACAAAATGCAGCTATGGCAGGAACTAGTGTCACAGTGTTGCAGGAGGAATCAGTGAAATAAAAGTTCATATAAAGCACACAGGATGCTCCAGCATCCACCAAAATGTTTATGGTCATAGAGTCTCATGCTTGAATAATGTCTAGTATTCCTAGATATGCTCATACTACCTTTCCAGAAACAGATCCTATGTCCTTTCTCCATTTCTGGCACCTCTCCATCCTGCCAGGACATCTCCAATTTCCAGCTACTCCAACTCAATGTTTCTCAGACCATCTGTGATGAATGGGCAATTTTCTTTTTTCTTTTTGTTACAATCTGCCATGAACTAATACTTTAGGAAAATGCAACAGAAATGAGATAGTAGTGAAGGGCAATTTTAAAAGCAAAATGTAAGTCCTGATTGTTTTAACTTCTTCATTTCAACAGATATAAAATTGTATTGGCAAACTGCTATGAAGTTTCTAAATACATCGTTCCATTTCTGTTTTTATCACTACTAACTAGCAACAAAGAGTTGGCTGAGCTATGTGCTATGGATCATACTTTAAGAGAACTCCTCAGCCAGGTCCTACTAATTCACATCCGTAATCCCAGATACTAAGGAGATTTGGGGATCCAGCCTAGGCAGGAAAGTCCATGAAACTCCAATTTACCACCAAAAAGCTAAAAGTAGAGGTGTGGCCCAAGTTGTAGAGAACTAGTCTTGAACAAAGAACAAAAGAGAGAGAGAGAGAGAGAGAGAGAGAGAGAGAGAGAGAGAGAGAGAGAGAGAGAGAGAGAGAGAGAGAGAGAGAGAGAGAGGGAGAGAGAGAGAGAGGAAGAAAGAAAACAGCACTGTGCCCAGATCTTAAGCCCAAGCCCTAGGACAGAGAAAGAAGTCAGGGAAGAGAGGTAAGAGGGGAGATGAGAGATCAGAGAGTGGAGAGGGGTCAGGGAGGAGAGGGGAGAGAGAGGAAAGGAAGAAAGCTTCTCAGTATCTCCTTTCTCCAAGCTCCTAACAGCCTTATGCATAGTGAAATCTTAAAATTCTACCCCACTTTTTTTTCTAAAAATATTTTATTGTTATTATAAAGGTGATATGTAAAAGGGATACAGTTATATAAGTCAGGTAACAAGTACATTTCTTTATGAACAGTGTCACCTCCTCCCTCATTTTCTCTCAGTTTTTCCCTCCAGACCCCTCTCCCCTACAAGCTGTATAGATCATTTTCAACATAGCATTTAGTGACTATCATTGATGCACTTGTTAATCCTTTGTCCCGCATTTCTATGCTCCCCCTTACTCTCTCCAAAATGATAAACTTACATGTAAAACAAAAGGTAGAGAAATAAAAAACAGTGACAAAGGAGAGGGGAGGGAAGAAAAAGGCAAAATAACAAAACATCTCTTGTTTCCATTTCTTGGAGTCCATTTTGATAAATATCATTTTATATGTTTCTGTGCATATAGCTTTTGAGCCTTTGTGATTCTCTCCTAAGAGATAGTTTGGTCTCACTGTGTGAATTTTTAGAGACCTATATAATTTATCATGTCTAAGTATAATTTGTTGTCTTTTACCATCCATGGTCTTCACTTATAGATTTATAGGCACATTCTAGTTACAACTTGAGAGAAACCATGGAACCTATGTTTCTTCAGGTTTGGCTTACTTTGCTAAGACCCCCACTTTCCTTGCATGTTAACTTTTACTTCTCTATGTGGACAGAATGTCCTCTAAATATCAAGATCATGTCCACTGCACCTAGCCCAAGACCACATACCTCAAGGGAGTATAGCATGATGATAATCTAAATATTTAAACACATGTATCATTTGCTTTTATCTTGTGATATGGACAACTTGACTGTATACTCATAGAAACCTATCTGATGGGAACACTTTGTCCCTTAGCACTGTCCCACCTTATCTGCCTGGGTCCCATCACCTCTGTGTTTCTTTTCCAGTATCTTCTTCGTGTTCATTTAACTGACATACACCAGATAGTGTCACTGTTACTCTTCTACTGAGAGAGAAGACAGGACAAATTGCAGAAAGTCCCATAGACCAGAAATGCTAGCCTCTGGCTCACCAGATAAACATTCAAGGAACTTGAGTGCTTTTATTAAATTACTTCCTAGGGATACTGTGAGTCTCATCTCTGTATCTCTCTAGCACTGGGTACATGATAGCTACTCAATAGGTGACTGTGCGAAGTGGGTACAGAGTGCCAGCTATATCATAATGACTATATGTCACATCTTTAAGTCAAATCACTTGGGAGATGGCAGCTATGATCAAAAAAAATAGGGCAATGTGTGGCACTGTCATAGAAAGAAGCCTGAAGGATTAAGGAGGAAGGGAGTAGTTCATCAATGAGATCAGTAGTCATCTATCTTGGCTGGACAGTGAGTCACTTGAAAAACTTTAAAAGAAATACTGATACCTGTACTTCACACCCAGAAATTATTTTTCATGACTTTTCTGCAGTAAAGTCTAGGCAACAATAAGTTCCTCATTTCCACAGGCAATTCCAGGTTGTGACCAAGATGAGAACACTCATTTAGGCCACCCTCTCACTGGTACTTAGCAGAGTTCCTTAAGTTCATGCAGAGTACATGAGACAATGGGTCACCAAATCGATGGATGAGGCAGAGTCTGGCCTTAATTCCTATCTTCTCCAATTCCTCCCCTCCAGCTCCCCTGCATCTTCTTCTAAGGGTTAGCCTTAAACTCTAGCCCACAGGTCTCCCTCTTCATCTTCTTGCCTGAAGAGGTGGGTTTGCTTCTGTCCTGGAGTTCTAAAAAAGTACCAGTTTAGCTCACCCTTACCTTTTTTGGGCAAGAAATTTGTAATTTCTCAAATGCACACTCAAGAAAGCCCCCAAATCTTACTGTCATTGGCTCTTATAGGATGAAAACATACTTTATTTTATCTATTTCTTATTTATGTAATAGTTGTTCTTTGATTGTTTTGCTGGTGGCCTATGAATCCAGTATGCTATCTCAGACTGCAGACTTCCAGAGGATTGACGCCCAACACCATTTAACATGACTGGTTTGTGAAAAGTCTGACAAATGGTTGCTGGACACGGAACAATAAAAAGGAACAGAGAGGGGTCAGGAAGATAGCCTAGTGATAAGAGTGCTTGTCTAGCATGCACAAAGCCCTGGGTTCGACCCAGGGCTGTGTATCAAAGACACAGAAAAAGCTGGAAGTGGTGCTGTGGCTTAAGCTGTCGAGTGCTAGCCTTGAGAAAGCTCAAGGACAGTGCTCAGGCCCTGAGTTCAAACCCCAGCACTGGCAAAAAAAAAGAGGGGGGGACCGAGATGGGCAAAGCAAGGAGGGTGCAGATAAGAAGAGGAGCTGTGCAGTCACTAAAGGGAAGATGAGATGCAGACAGTCTGCCCACTTTGGGCAGGTATAAATGACAGAGGAATGGGCCACCAACCTATCCTAAGAGACAAAGAATAGCTTAGTGAAACTCAGAATTTCCTGCCAAGAATCTGTCCTGGGGCTGCTCTAGCTTCTGACCTCTGGCTGCTTCCTTAGCTGCTGCTGCTGCTGCTATGTTTAGCTTTCTGAAGCCCTATCCAGCCCCTCCAGCCTCTGTTTCCATGGCCCTCAAGGAGTCACTGAACTTACCATTCTCCCTCTACATCCTGGACCTTGCACTCCTGGGAATACAGTGGATGAATAAGGGATATTATATAGGGATGTTAGAAAACATTGAACACAAAGCAGCTGGAGAGTCAGTCCAACACTTTTAAGGCAGAAAAAGAGGGAAGAAAGAAGTATTTTATCCAGAGGGAAAATGCTCCCAAAACAGCCACTCTACAGGTCTCCTGTCCTTCTACTTGTTCAGGTTATTCCACAAGAGAAAATTGCTCTTTTATATTTTAGAATATTTCAAAAAAGTCTTATTTGCTGGGCATATGCTTTAGATCATCTTAGTCAACACTGGAAGCTTTAGAGCATCAGGGTTGTTCAGTGTTGCTTGGTTTTTGTAGGAGGGAGTGGTTTTACTTGGATGTGTGTGTGTTTGTGTGCATGTGTGTGCGCTCAATGATGGCACTCTACTGCTTCAGCCACAACTCTGATTCTGGCTTTCTATTGATTAACTGTAGATAGGAGTCACCCAGAATCTTCTGCCCAAGCTGACTTTGAATCTCATTCTCAGATCTCAGTCTCCTGAGTAGCTAGGATTACAGGTGTGCACCACTAGCACATGGCTAGTTTTCTTGTACTTGTTCCCTCTGCCTGCTGGCATATACACAGTGCCCCATCACTAGCAATAGCAGGCATTTTCTGGAATATTTCTCTCTCTACCAAGGAGAAAAGGAAATACACTTTTGGACACCCCAAATCCTGGCACTCAATTAGGCCCTAGGCATAGTTTCACTCCTACAATTCTTATGAGCTAAGTTGAGGGTCCACTCAGGTCATGCAACTTGCAAGTAGCAGAGCTGGGAATTCAAATCTAAAACTGTGATTTCCAACTTACAGAGGTTTACCCTACCCTGAAAGCAAATCTCCAACTCCTCCACCAAAAGGGAGTAATCTGTTCTAGCTTTTTAGACTACAGCCTTTCCAGACAGTAATCATGAAGCCCCATTTGATTGGTATCTCCCACTGAGCTCCATAAATGTGTGTACTGCCTGAGCCATCAGCATTCAAAAAAGAAAAAGGAAAACATATTCACCACCCACACAACAGTGAGATAAGAAGGAATGTGTGCCTTCTCTTGCTGCAGCAGCCTCCTAGGTGGCTGAGGAAAAGGGAAGAGGAAGGCATACAGCCATGGATCATGTAAATGTTTATTTACCATTTCCAGAAAACCTTCCTAATTATAGGGAATTCTGAGAAAAGGACTTCTTCCTCATCCAATGGACATGCATCAAACACCTACTATGTGACTTAGTACTTAGAATTGCAGTAAGAACTGAAAACAAAGAAGCTAGAGATTTTTTCCTTATAAAGTGAGCCATTATGGAGGTGCAAAACGAGAGTTCAGAGGTCTCTGTGTAGTAACAGAACCTCCTGACATACTACCTTAAATTTAGAGCTAAAGCACTTTCGTGGGAGGAGGGGGAGAAGGAGTAAGAGGAACCAAACTCGTTGCTATGCAACCATGATGATTTATTCTTAGCAGAGCCTCAGAACACACAACACGTGGCTCGGGAGTGGGTGGGGGGTGGAACTGGGAGGAAGACAGAGGGGGAGGCAAAGTGGCACACAGCAGTGCCAAGGCTACACCTGCAGACCTAGCCCCATGGGACTCTCACAAATGGATGCTCCACAGGACAGTGTTCTCCAGAGGCAGCCAGAATGTCATGGGGACAGCTCCAGGAACCACTGAAAAACCCCCTATTTGAAGTCCTGAAATTAACCTTCAGGTATTATAACCAGACCTGTTCTGAATACCAAATAAGGACAAAGAATAGCATGAAGGTTGAATGTATAGCCCACCAGGGGAAAAGAACTCATGGGCAAAGAGTTTATCAGCCACCTCCAGGTTCACAAAGCACCTTGCAGGATGCAGGAGCAGTGTCTGAAGGAGTACCAATATCCTGTGGTATGGCATGGGGAACAATGAATGCTGACAGATGCCTGTCTAGAATCTGGGCCTAAGTGTGAGACTCAGCATAGCACTCACACTCTGGGTTAGGTCATCTGATTTACAAATTGAGAGACATACACTGGACAAATCACCCAGTCTGACACTCATGCCTTTGTCATTATATATGCTGTGGGGCTTCCAGAAGGGTAGAGGTGAGCTAAGTAAAATACTTAGGAAGGACTGTGAGACCAGAGAGGAAAGGGGAAAGACTAATGTTGCTGAGGGTATGTTATATGCCTTGACCTAAGGATAAAGAGTAGTCCTTCCTTCCAGAGTGGAAGAAGCCGGGGCCAGGAGTTTGGCCTAGTGGTTAAAGTGCTTGCCTGGCATGCATGAAGACCCGGGTTCGATTCCTTGGTACCACATACACAGAAAAAAGCCGGAAGTGGTGCTGAGGCTCAAGTGGTAGAGCTCTAGCCTTGAGAAAGTCCAAGGACAGTGCTCAGGCCCTGAGCTCAAGCCCAGGACTGGCAAAAAAAAAAAAAAAAAAGAGTGGAAGAAGCCAAGTCTGGGGGAAGCTATGCAGCAGAGCTAAAGTTCAGCCTTAAAGGCTGTGCACTTGCATAGGACGGTCCACAGCCTTTGCTGAGAAGCTGAGACTAAAAAGTAACAAGATTTAACAAAGGAAGATTGGAAGATGCCTGGGATAGAGACCAGATGTAAATGAAAGGAGGGTATGTGTGGTGAGTAGAAGGAATGAGAACACTAAATTGGCTAATTGATTAGTGTTGGCCACTAACCAATACCCTCTGGTGCTAAGTACTATAGAAAAGACCGTGGTATATGAAACATTCTCTACCATGTTAATTCATAATCAGGGAAATAATACATGAAAATTAACAGTGAAGCACTAAAAATATGTCAAACAAGGCATGTAAAACTAATTCAAAACACAATCCAAATGGGTGAACAGTTGCTTTGGAATTTGGTGCTACAGACAATTCGGTGGAAGATGGAGATGGGATCTGGACCTTTAAAGAATCAGGCAGAGGCCAGTAGGAAGATAAAAGGAAGGTAAGCACATTGGGGAAAAACAATCTCACTTGAAACAGTAAACACAGAAAGTAGAAAATCACTTTTCTTAGAAAAGAGAGTTGGAGGAAAGTTGGACAAGAAGAATTAGAATCTGGGAGTACAGGCAAGTACTAATCATGAACCAGTCAATGAAAATTCACTGACTGTACTGAGCCAAGGAGAGAAATGGTTAAAAAGAGGGTTTTAATTAAAGGAAACTAGCAGCACTCAGAAACCAGTGAAGGGACTGTGGTTGTGGAACAGACAGTCTGAATGAGGGGGTGGCATGAGAGTAGGGAGGACAGGCTGTTTCCAGGGGTATTTCAAGGACAAACAAATCCTAATGCCTGGGGAGCTGGAGAAGGAGAAATCAAATTAACCCATATCACAAATCAAGAGAATGATGACTCCTTGTTGAGAACTAACGAAACTCAGAAAAAGAAATGAGATTGGAAGTGATAATGATGGAGCTAAACTTCACTTTACACACTGAGTTAAGGTTTATTTACACCATCCAAATCAAATGATCAAAATCATGCACAAAAAAAATAAAAAAGAGAGAAACATGGCTGGAGCAGCAGGGTCACTCTCACTGAGAGTGAGTCTCGCCCTCCCTTCTTCCATAAGCCCCCAAGGAAGGTAGGACAGCTGCTTTGTGACTTGGGAACTCTATGTTCTCCTAGGGAAAGTCAACAAGGAGGATTGCAACAGAATCCCAGAGCTAACACCAATTACTCTGGTCAATATAGCCTCACTTGAAACTCCCATGCATAGAAAAATGAAGTCTACTTCTAGCTCCAAGAAGGAACCCCTTTTTGCTCTAGGACAGTTTTATCTACCTTTGTCAGAGACAGGGAATCCCAAGAGAGCTTGCCCAGCATCTCAGTATAGAACAACAATTACTGTGGTAGGAGGTAGGCAAGGTACCCTACCTCTCTCTGAAAAGTAAATAAGGGAAGTGTCAAATACCTAGCATTATGTAGAGTATGAAGGCAGTGCCAGTTAAAATGTCAGTTGCCTTCTACCCAACCCAGGATCAGAGCTGTATCTTACTGATTCCATTTGTCCATTAACATCTGCTCAGAAAACTGAATTATACTCTTTGGGACAACATAAAAAAATAAATTCTGGTTAGGTGCCAGTGGCTCATGCCTGTAATCATAGCTACTCAGACCTGAGGATCGAGGTTCAAAGCAAACCCAGGCACTAAGTCCATGAGACTCTTTTCTCCAATTAACCACCAGAAAACTGAAGGTGGTGCTGTGGCTCAAGGGGAGGGGTGGTAGCCTTGAGCTGAAGACCTCAGGGACTGCACCTAGGCCTAGAGTTCAAGTCCCACAACAGAAAAAAATAATTAATCAATTAATTAATTCTGGCTAGATGTAGTGGCACATGTCTATAATTGCAGCTATGTGGGAGGTAACGGTGAGAGGATTATGGTTCCAGGCCAGACCAAGCAAAAATTAGCAAATCTTCATCTCAAAATCAAGCTGGGTATAGTGGTACACACCTATAATCCTAGTAGGATAGGGAGGGCAAAAAGGATAAGAAGATAATCCAAGGTAGGCCCTGAGTAAAAAGCACAAGATCCTGACAAAGTAAATCAAAAAAGATAGAGGTGTGGTTCAAGTGGTAGAATTCAAACTTCAATACCAATTCCTGGTTTCCAAAGAAAGGAAAATGAATTTCTCTTTCCATCTGTTAATGTTGATCATGTTTCTCCCTGAAAGTTGAACTGAATTCCCTCTCCAAGCCTGGACAGAAACAAAGAGTACCTCTATAAATGTGGCCTGGAACCCCCAATATCACCTTTACCTGCCCACTAATAGCCATTAAAATTCTACCATTTGAGATTTACTTCTTTAAGTTAACATGCTTCTTTTAAATTATAGATTCTTCAAAGAAGAATAAATATTGAGATGTTACCAGTCATGATGCAAGAGTATATATTAGTGTTTCAGCTGCCTGTAAGAAGAAAAGGTTTTAATGCTTTGGAGGAGGGAGTGTTTTGGAGCTGGAATCACTAAGTCTATTTGGGTATACTATTGAAGCAAAAGACCAGAGAAGCAAAGGGATCCAGAAAAGCAAGTTTCATAGCTTTTCCCCAATCAGTCATCATCACCAGATAAAAAGGATCACAGCTGCCTAGAATTAGCATGCTGTAGGACTTGGGGAGGGGGGTATCTCCACGGCATCACACCCTGAAAGTGCCAGCTTTATCATTATGGAAACAAAATAAGAGTTCAACTGTGCTTGAACTGAGTTAGATCAGAAACCTGGAAGCATAAACAGATGACACAGAATTTTCCCATTGCCCATCTATGTTTTCTTCCAGCACTAACATTCCTGAATCATTCCTCCAATATGGTCATGAACTCCTAATATCCAAATCTCAGGGTTCAACCTATCCCTAATCCTTAGCTCCTAAATGCGGGAATCCCAGGTGCCATGGCTTTCCTTCTATGTCTTCAATTCCTTGCCTTTCTCCTGGTTGTATCCTGAGGCTCTGCCCCCCCCTCTCTCTCTCTCTGTCTCTCTCTCTCTCTCTCCCTCCCTCCTTCCCTCCCTCCCTCCCTCTCCCTCCCTCTGTCTCCCTCTCTCTCTCTCTCTCTCCCCTAACAAGGCAGAGGAACACTGTCCAGCAATCCTCAGCCAAGCAGGGAGGAGTGGTTTATGCAGAGACTGACACATGGCTAGCACATAATGAACTGCAGATGGAATAAAGGAAGCTCATACATTAGAATGCTGGCCCCAGAGTGACTCAAGAGGATCACGCCACAGGAAGCCATACAAAGCACAGTACTTCATTCTGTTTCTGGTTCTGAAAAGCCTTCACTGATACATACCATGAGTGACACAGGAGCCCTGGCTACACGTTTGCTCTGAAGAACAACTTGAAAGGTGTGTTTTCAACCTCCAAGTCCCTCTGTACCCTCATTCCTCTGCTCCTTTAGATCCATGGAGGGATGGGTGTCACAAAGGAAAAGGGAAAGAATCTGGATGCCATGGATGGAATCTGGGTAAAAGAAGAGCTCTTCTCTGCCCCAGAGGGATTCCCCCCGACCTCCCACCCCCCCACCTCTCCCTCCACCCCTCACAGCCCCCTCCACCTCGGAGACTAACTACTCTTCATCTTCTGTGCAGGCCTTCCTGCCTCCTCCTGCCTCCTGACCCTTTTGCAACAGACTCTTTCTCTGATCTCACATCTATATTATAGATTCTACAATAACCACAGACATGAATAATGTGGGAGAACATGTTGTCAACCTCTTGGCTTCCTCTCATTGACATCCTTTGTTCCCCTAGCAGAAGTGCACTAGGGATGAACATTGGCTTGCTCTAACAGGTTGTAAGTCCTCAAAGGACCTCCTCAGCTCCTCAGTCATGGCCAGGGATCACATGTCAGGTTCTTGACTCTTCACCCCACCACACACCCCAGTTCATGCTGGTGACTGGCACATAGGAAAGGCAAAAAGGTCCCCAAGAACTCCCAGAAAAGAATGGTAAGAATGCACAGGGAGATAAGGCAGGAGAGGGAACTAATTGAGGAAATACTTTCAGACATCAATGGTTATCTCCTACCCTGTCTTCTGAGCCTTTTAATCATTGGTCTTGACACTTTTGAGTGAGATTTACCCTTTTATTTGCTCCTCTATGTCTGCCCATTGAGCATGAAACATTTAGATTTGTCAGATATTCTGAGCTCCAGGACACAGGCAAGAAAGTTGCCAAGGCAACAAAATCTTCTCTCTGGCATAAATAGGTGTGGGTTATACCAATGGTAGAGTGAGAGCTCAGACATCTTCCTCTGTCTTTTCCTTTGGTCAGATCTAATCTACTTCAAAGTCAGGGGAGCCTCTAGTGGTTCTGATGGGAGATAGGGTGAAAAAGACCAGGTAAGTTGCTGTTTGATGGGCAATCGAGCAAGAAGAGAAGGGTTTGCAGTTCTCATTAAATGCTTAGCCCTCACAAAGCCCCGACATGAGTGGGGGGTTAGGGCAGAGAGAAGATAGCAGAAGGGTGGTCATGGTAAGAAGTGTGAGAGGAGACTCCTGAAATCACAAGGGTAGGGCAGGTCACCATGATAGATCCTGTGAGTCCTGAGTTACAACCTGTTGGGGGGTCAGTAGGAGTATCCAGGACCTAAGACTCTGCTCTGGCTAGGACAGTGCTGGCCTCCTTTATTTACATACTTCTTCCCTGACCCCACAAGACAGATTGCACAGTAGACCCTAAGGATAAAGCGCATATACCACAATGTTGCTCTGGGAATGCTGTGCTCCTCATCCTGCCCTCAGCAGGCCAGGTATGTTCAGATGGTATTTCAGCCATGCCTCTATATCCATCCCACACTAAACTATTCTTAGTCCCTTGTTTACTGTAGACTTTAGTCTTCCCTACAAGGGAAGTGCCTCTTCCTCTTCTTCCAACCTGCAATATTACTGGGAAGGGCAAAAGCAACAAATAATTAGCCAGTAAGGAGTCTTTGTAGAAACTCTCATTGAAAGTCTCAATACGGACTGCTCCACTGTCCAAAGCCTGGTGTCTTCAGGGTGGTCCTTGCCATTCCAGCTCTCATGTTTTGAGAACATAACGGGACAATAACCAAGGATAAGAAATTTTTCATCTATTTCTCCCCCCTTTTGTTACATCCTTACCAACAAATAATACCATAGCCTCAACTATGAGGAATTCTACTGTGCACTGTTCTCATTTCACCACCCTACATCTCTCATACCAACAGAGCCAGCAAGTGAGTAGACATTCCCTCTGGAAGTTAGAAAGACTCTTATCCCACTCCTACAGACCTGATATCTGTATGGATCACTCAATACTCACACTGCATTGTATCATTGATTGGTTGGTATCCCTACAGCCTCTAGAACATAGCCATGCATACAGTGGTCACATAAGTAAAAATCTGATTTGAAAACTACTTTATTCATTGTTTAGCAAAACTAGATAACTCAAGTCTCAAGTTGTTCAAACACATTCTTCTAGAAGGGAAACCCAATTTGCTAATATCTCTACTATATTCATCTTTTCTCCCAAATACACTATTCCTGCCTTGGCCTGAGCATTCTTCACAGTTTCCTAAATTCTCACAGCTGTGGCACCTACCAGCTCTTTCCCCTACACATGCAGGATGATTCAGGACCTCATTCTTAGGGTGCCATCATTAAATCACTTTTCCATCCCCGTTTCTTCTGGATTTCATTCAGTGTGTAAAGGTATTCTTTAAAGAGCACCATCTCCAGCTCTATAAAACATATTCTTGGCCATGCAAACCCATAACCATCTTTTCCCAAGTGTCATCCTACACCAGGATCTGGGTCTTGAATTAGAACTCTTGGCTCTCTTTGATCTTCTACCCAGAAGTTCTAGGCCTCTAACACTTACTTAAACTTCCTAGCAGGAAATTGGAGACTCTATAGAGTAATATACTCCATCATCCTCCCAGAGTTAGAAAGACACCAGATCCACCCTATCTTAGCTCCTGAGTTCCCTAAGGTGGCCTACCTCATGGCAAAAGTATAGGCTTTGCTACTTGGTACACCATAGTTCTGATCCTGATTTCATTCCCAGTGCAAAAGGGTGGCAATTTGTTGGTATTAAGTCAGCATTTGCTAAGTTCCTACACTTGTTCTAAGGGATCTGAGACTTTCACAGTAAGGTCTCCAGACTAGAAGCATCAGCAACACCTAAGAACTAAGACTACAGGTTCTCAGGTTCAGCCAGAACTCTGTGGTATGGCTGATAACCCTCAAATTCTCCAAGTCATTGTAAGGCATATTCAAAGTAGAGGATCACTGATTTTCTCCTTTTGTTACAGTTTAAAAAATTAAAAATCCACAATCTAAAACAGCAGTTGGAGGGTTGAGGACATAGCTTACTAAGGAATGCTTGTCTAACATGTGCAATAGCCTAGGCATAATCTCCAGAACCATAAGTAAATACGAAAATACATTCTTTCTGTCTCTGTCTCTGTCTCTGTCTCTGTCTCTCTCTCTCTCGCTCTCGCTCTCGCTCTCTCCCTCTCTAATATTTTTACTCTAGTTTCCTAGTAAAATCAATGAAAAGCATTGAAAATAATACTGAAGTATGAGGCCCATGTCATTCCAATTCCATTAGAACCTCTGGGAATGGGAAAACACCCTGAGGCAATGTGCTCAATGTGGAAGTTAACCAGCACACACAGGCACTTGACTAGGGGGACCCTGGTGAGGGTGGGAGGCTTTACCTCGGTGCCTTCATTTTCCCAAGTGTAAGATGAGGACCCCTTAAGTATTTTACCAGATGGATAATATCTGAAAACACCAAGTGCCCAGTAGATGTTCAGTCTGCCTCAGTTCCTTCCCTCTATAGTCTGGTACCCTTGTTGACTAAGCTCAGCAACTAGACTGTTGTACTCAGAATGCCCCCAGTCCAGGCCATTATCAAGGACCCACCTCATCATTGAAAAGCCTCATGATTATTTGTAGATTGGAGCCAGAGTTACCTACATAAGCTTTCTTGACATTCCTACTGTCCTGGGTCCCTATCCTGAAAAACAAAACAAAACAAAAAACAGCCTGGGTCCTTTAAAACCATACCCCTTTGGGGACAGCTCACAGTATAAATCCCAGTACTTAGACATACCCAACTCTTTCAAAAATAACCTCTTCTGAGTCTTGTCCTCTTCAAGCTCTCTTTGCCTGGGTATGGTTCCACACAATACCCAAGCTGAGACTGCTCAGCGCTAGGCAGCCCTCCCTGACACCGAATCACTCACCATTCAATCTCCCTCTCCTACAACATGTGGACTTCATCTATGCTGCCTCTCCACATAGCACAAGCACGTCTCAGATCCTGGGCATGATGTGAGTGGGACCATACCATGCCACTGGACCACAAGTAGTACCTGCTGCCTCCTGAATTTAACACAGGAGTGGGGGCTTCCTTGTAGTTGCCTCTCTGTTTATCCCATCAGATGGGAAAAACATTTCTGGTCTCCTCTCAAGAACAGCCTTCACTGAACTATCATTGCTTTGTACTCAAACCTTTGTTTCTCTTTGCTTTCTTGGTTGGTTATTTGGTGGGGTTTTTTGTTTGTTTTATTTTTTAATAAAATACTAACGTCCACCTTACCCAGATTTGGGAACCCAAGTGAAGCAGAACTACTTTGAAAACTCAACTTTACTAAAGAGTTTTTGTCATCATTAAGGATAATTTTAAACTTTTAAAACCTGTACCACCAGACTGAAAAACAGTTCAACACTGTTTTTCAGCAGCTCCTACCAGCCAGAATTCAGGTGTCACACCTACAGTTTATCTTCTCAGGAGCCAGTTGAAGCAAGGACTTAGTGGACACTGGCTTATGAAGCAATCAATTATGCCAGCATCTACTACTAGGTATGGTAGAAACAAGTCTCTCACATCAAATCTGAAGGTGGGAGAGATGGCAGGGAGAGGACAATGGATTTGGCCTCAAAGAGAAAAGTTCAGATACCACAGAATCAGGAAAAAGACAATTGTCCAAAGACAATTTGACCCATAGAACTTTCATGAGAGAAACTGGAATGTGACATAAGAATGAAAGTCCCTCCCCAAATTACCATGGAGGAACAGAAACAGTACAAGTGCTATGGGGCTTTTCCCTTGTTTCTTAATTCCCTCATTTCTCCTCAGACACCACAAAGTCACACTCCAGGACCTACTCCTTCCTCAAGTTCTCCCATGTGTAAAGTAAGACCTCAACCCAACCAGATAATATGTTCCTTCCTTGACTCTTTATCTTTATTCAGGCTTAAAATTCTCAGGCCACGCAGAAAGAACATAGAGTGAGAGCAAGATATAGACATAGAGAATGAGAATGAGAATGTCATGAGGTACACATCAGTGCTTACCTCTTGGTGCTGGCAGCTTTCTCACAGGACTTCTTTCTATGCCTTTTTTCTTTCCTGCCAAAATTCAAGATCTAGAAACACTCACTGATAAGGCTGCCCTCATAGCCCTTTAGAAATGTGGTGAGGGAACAGTTTGTCTCTTAAGGCATCTCTGGCTGAAGTTCCAGCAAGTTAGAGGTAAGTTGAAGGGGCAGGGACAGGATGTATAGTCCAGGCAGCACTTAGTCATTTATACTCGTGGTGCAAAGACATGAAAAACAACAGAACGATCTATATTCCAGAATGATGAATATTTTTCATTAGGAAACAGCATGAGTTTGGGAAAACAAGATACTTCTTAGGCATCTTTTCATTCAGAAATGAATGTTCATGTCCTGAACACAAAAACTAAGAGTGGTAGGTAATAGCCACATAAAAGAGGAAGACAGCTCAGGATTTAAAATTGCCCATAAAGCCAGGCATAGAGATGAATGCCTATAATCCCAACTACTCGGGAAGCAGAGGTGTGAGTTTAAGGACAGCTCTGGGAAAGGTTTGAGACCATATCTCAAAAACAAAATACATCTAAAAAGGATTGGAGGAATGACTCCAAGTGGTAGAGCATTTGCTTAACACACATGAGGCCCTAATTCAACCCTCAGTACCAGAAGGAAGAAAACAGCCCATATAATATACATACAGAAATAATTAAGATCTAGCTGGTGGGAAACATAATGATGAAGATAAAACCAAGAAAAGTCTAAGGCATCAGTCCTCCATTGTTCAGAGGGTAAATTAAAGCCCAGGGAAGCAGATATTGTTTCATATCACAGAGCAATTTGGCAGGATCTCTAGAACCAAACACTGTGTGTCTAGCAGAGCAGAGCTTACTTGGCTATGGATGGCTCAAGGGCCTCTCTTGAAAAGAATCCTCTTCCTGAAAACTTGGGCTGACCAGTGTGTCATGTGGACACCACAGGCTTCCCAACAAGGGCGAGTTCGGGAATCACTATACCTCCTTGGACTCAACTCACCTCAGGTGTAACCTGATGTCACAGCTGCTCGGCCCTAAACCAACTATACCAAAAATAATTCATAAATCACTGCCCAGTTACAATATATATGCCACAGTACAATATATGACAGCAGCATTTTATGTGATTCAAATCAGTAGCTGCTACCAGTTTCATAAAATTCAAATATAACTGCTATGGGGGTATCTCTTGATTATTCTCAAAACTCTTTGATATCTTGGACCTAGGTTAATGTTTGTAAAAACTTGTGCATCAAAGACAAAGGAAGGATTCCGATGTCTATGTCATGTTCTTTGTTGATAAACTTATACCTTGGTAAACAAATGGATGGTAGAGCTAAGAAATTACATCACAGACAACCTGATTTCCACATGAGCTCTTCCCAGAAAAACTTGGAAGTAACAGTAAGAAGCTAAAATCACAAGCAGTTCTGAGGTTAAGAGCCATAAGGATGCGATCTGTTAGCTTCAGATCAAAAAAAGATATAAGGGCCCAAGGAAAATTAGTCAGCATCACATTTCAGAAATACTTCCTTTTATTAAAGCATAACTTGTATACTGTAAAGAGTGTACTAAGGGAACTGATCAGTGAAATGCAGCATATGTACATTACTGAGACCATCATGCAGATGAATATTAACAGATCCCAGAGGGCTCTCCTCTGGCTCCTTTCAGTCAAGAATATCAGTTATTCTGGCCTATACCCTCTGCATTAGGTTGATTTACATGTATAAATGGGAGGGAATGGCATGTTTTCTCTTATGTCTGGCTTCTTTTGCTTATCCTTCTGCTTGTAAGATTATTCTCTGCTGTTTGTATGTCAACAGTTTACTTGTTCTCTTTGCTATTATAGAATGCTGTATCCACATCTTGTTTTTTATAGTTTTAGGTTATTACAAATAAAACTGATAAAAAATTCTTGTACATGTTTTGATAAAATGAACATTCTTTTTTCATATATTTTTATTGTAATTAATAGAAGGGTTACATTATATTCGCTAGATATATTCACATACATTGATACCCTTTATCATGTCTTGGTCCCCATTTCCCTCCCCCCCACCCCCACCCCTCATCTTGTTTTCCCCCTTCCCTATCCAATTTCAAATAACCAAATACGCATATACCCGATATATCAGATAACAAAGTGAGATACTGTAACAATATGAGATAACCAAGGGACAGCAAAAGAGATGAGAGATAACATAGTACATTAAGGACAACAATCACTCATTATATGGCTTTTTTTCATATATTTTTATTGTAATTAATAAAAGGGTTACATGATATTTGCCAGATAGAAGGTGCATTAATTCACATACATTGATACCCTTTCACATGTCTTGGTCCCCATTTCCCTCCCCCCCACCCCCACCCCTCATCTTGTTTTCCCCCCTTCCCTATCCAATTTCAAATAACCAAATACAAATATATCCGATATATCAGATAACAAAGTGAGATACTGTAACAATATGAGATAACCAAGGGACAGCAAAAGAGATGAGAGATAACATAGTACCTTAAGGACAACAATCATTCATTATATGGCTTTTGTTTTTATATCCTAGAGGTCCTTTCATTTAGCGTCATACTGTATGGCCTTATGTATCTAGGTTTTGCTCTATTGCAAATCTCTGCTAGGAGAGCCCAAGGTTTCTACTGATTATGACAAATGAGGGAAACCATTGAGCCTATGTTCCTTTGAGTGGCTTACTTCACTTAATATGATGGCCATACCACCCTGAACGAGCCAGAGCCGGATCTCGTTTTTTTTTTTTGTTTTTTTTTTGTTGTTTTTTTGTGGGTCATGGGGCTTGATCTTTGGACCTGGGCTTTGTCCCTGAGCTCTTCAGCTCAAGGCTACTGCCCTACCCTGGAGCTATGCCCCACTTCCTGTTTTCTAGAGGTTAATTGAAGAGTCTCAGGTCTTTTTATGCCTGGGCTGGCTTTGAACCTTGATCTTCAGATCTTAGCCTCATGAGTAGCTAGGATTACAGAGTGAGCCAACTAAAATGAATATTCTTATCTGCTGGGTATATCCAGATATATAATTGTAGGGGACAGAGATACATAAAATATCCCTGAATTGACTGAACCAATACATACTTCCACCAAAGGATAAGCCGTGAATTTCCACACTCTAATACTTAGTATTATTGGTAAAAATTCCTTCTGGGAAGGGTAACAACATTTGAGAAGTAAGGTACTTACTACTTTACAAATGTAATTGTAACCCCACTATATATCAGCCTGATAATAAAAATAATTTTTAGGAAGATTCCTTTTGAAAATATCACTGAGGCCAGGAGCAGTGACTCACATCTGTAATCCTACTCAGGAGGCTGAGATTTGAGGATCAAAGTTCAAAGCCAGCCCAGGCACAAAAAGACCTGAGACTCTTATTTCCAATTAACCTCTAGAAAACAGAAAGTGGGGCTTGGCTCAAGGGTAGGGCAGTAGCCTTGAGCTGAACCGCTTAGGGACAGCGCCCAGGCCAAGTTCAAGCTCCCTGACTCAAAAAAATAAAAAGAAAGAAAAAAAAGAATAGAAAATACCACTGAAATGTGTATGTAGCTTAGTAATACAGCATCTCCAGCATTGCAAAACCAAACAAACAAAAGTATCACTGTGGAACAAGGTGTCCTAGGTTGTCCTACGCATAGTATTTAAGTAACTCTCCCTGTATGTGCATGTGCACATGCACACTAGTGCTGGGGCTTGAACTTAGGGCCTGAGAGCTGTACCTCAGCATTTTTGCATTAGATAGCATTCTACTATTAGAGCCATGGCTCCACTTCTGGCTTTTTACTGTTAATTGGAAATGATATATGGTCTCATAGGCTTTCCAGCTGGGGCTGACGTCTAACATTCCTCTTATCTCAGCCTCCTAATAAGTAGCTTTTAAAAAATCTAACTACTTTATATCCTGTACAGAGTTAACCACCTAATCCTTGCAGATCACAGTAAAGAGTGCAGAAGTGCTTTCTGCTTTTCTATTAAATACTTAAGGATTTCACTATTTCTTCCTTCATGGGTATAGTCAGAAACTTCAATCCGTGGCTGTCCTAAGTCAGTAGGTTCTAGCTTCATTATGCATTGGGCTTCTTTGCTAGGGAAAAGGCCATTTTGATATCTTGAATGATGAGTTTTCCCATAAATAATTATTATTTTACTTCATTTGTTTATATGTAGCTTTGACATGTTACTCAGTTATCCAATAACTAATATGTTTATAAAACATATATTCTATGCTATGAGCTAGTTATTCTAGAAATCACTAGAGTAATCAAGACAACAGGACAGAGCCCTGGGATAAATTACATGCAATGCTGTCTTCTTCCTTCCTCTTCTCGTCTAATTTACAAACTGTTTCAGAACTAAAATGAAGTTAACACAACATCAGTGATACCTTAGCTTTGGAGCAGGTTAAAAGGGGCATTTTAAAACAGGCTTTCAAGGAAAATAAAAAAAAAAAATAAGGGAGATCAGCCCTGTCCATCCATAGGGCGTGGTGATAGAGTGAGTGGACAGTCGAAGATGATGCAATTATTATAACCCTGGTGTCCTTTTACAAGACCAAGCTCTAACAGCTCTTCCTCTGCCAACCTTCATCTACTACCAAATTCCTTCTCCCCAGCTCTTCCCTCTTGGTATCATTTTCCAAGTGAACGAAGCAGAACATCACGTTCCATATCTATCCACCAAGGGTAATGCTTGACAAAACATACCCTGATCTTACACAGCGTATTTATGATGATCACCAAATGTAGGGTTCAGCTGTGGAGAATGGGCCGTGGGTTGGTCCTTAAAGCAGGTAAAAGGATGTTAACAGGTTCTAGAAGAGTAGTAGAGAGGACTCTGCCCTTTAGCAGAGCAAAAGACAAGAGTAAGAAGAAACAGTTCCCTTATTATCTGCCCCATCTGCTAGATGGGGCATACTTCAATAAGTCATTCATCATGTCACAATAATGCTGGGATACCATTTGACTAGTGCTCCCTCAAAAGTTGCACTAACTGTGAAGTTTGGAGATTTTATTGGAAGCAGTCTCATATGAGCTGGCTATATGATGCTCATGTTTTGCTCATCAGTTCTATAGCCATTTATTACCTAATTCATAGTTTTTAGGTTAGACTTCTATGCATCAAAGGTCACTAACTAGGAATAACTCCACAGCTTTTCTGGATTAGACAGCTGCTTTTGTCCTTGTGTGGAGGTATATATATCCAAGTCAACAGGGCCATTGGCTAAGGAAAAAGCTCTGGGAACAGGCCTATGAGGATTAGACCCATAAAGTGTTTTTGTCCAGAACCTTTTAGGAATTGTTGAAGGTAGATTTGACATCTGTGTAATAGGCAAAAAGAAACACCTCAGCACCACACTAGAATCACCCATATATAAAAGAATTCTTCTGCCTCAGTGCTCCACTCTGTCAAATTCTCTTCTCCAGATATTCAAGGTGAGGGGGGGCTAAATCAAGTTTCCTCAGAGTACCGGAGTCATAGTTCATCCTGAGGGACCATTTACTTCTTGTTGCTTGGTTTGAATTTTCACTTTTTTTCTGCCTGCTTGCCTGTACTGTTAACTCAGAGGGAGCAATTTCTCTCTGACTGAAACAAAGGT
The DNA here is from genome assembly GCF_031878675.1 of Megascapheus bottae. NCBI lineage: Eukaryota > Metazoa > Chordata > Mammalia > Rodentia > Geomyidae > Megascapheus > Megascapheus bottae. Next base: position 56,061,350 of record NC_143509.1, read on the forward strand.
AAAACTAGCCCCTTCAAGATGCTAGTGAGCAAAATGGGACTGAGTTAAGATTTTATTCTCACCCCAAAAGTTTCACCTCAGACTTCTGTCCTCAGTGTTTATATCTTTGGTATCTCTATAGGAAACTCACTTTTTTAAGTGACAAGCAAATTTAAAATTCTTCAAGTGACAAGTAATGAGAAAGACAAGGAATTACAGTTACATGTATTACATGGTGGCAAGGATCTCAATATGCCAGCTTTATAAGGGTTTTTCCATCCTTTATGGTTTTCTCTTTCTGTTTTCAGCCTTCTTATTTCCAGAATTATTTCATTGATAAGTATTACTGATAAATATGACTATAATGAGAAAAGCTAGAGCATGACATATCAATAACCTTCTTGAGGACAGAGTTGGCCTTAGTCTGCCCTTCTGGTACCCACCACAACCCTGCCACACACAAATACACTTAATGAATATTAATTGAGAGAATACATGAATAAAGGCAAGACATAATTGAGTGATTTAAAACATGACATATACATCAAGCACGCAAATTCTTTTTTTCAATGTACTTTTATATTCTTTACATAGTGCAAAGGAGTTGTTAGTCAACAGAGAAGATTGTTAATTCAGTGCCATGCCGCCTGATCAATGCCATCCCCCACCTTCCCACCCCTCCCACTTCTTCCCTCCCTTTTCATAATTTTTAGCTATGTTTTGATTTGCCATTTAATGAAGCAGTTTATATACAGATGCAGCTTGATCTATGTCATCTCTTCAACATTTTTACCCCTACCCTTTCTCTTATTTTCCTCAATTTTGAAAACATAAATTCTTAAAGGATACATAATAACCGAAAGGGCTAGTCTATAAAACTGTTGAATACAATAAAATAAAGTATAATATAAAAGGAACAAAACATTAAAGAGACATAAGGATCGACTGAAAACTGTAATACATTGCCAGAAATACTGTAGGATAGTAATAACTGCTGACCTCAAGTATCTAAATGACTTCAAGCAGGAATGAAGTTGTACAGCTCTGTATTACTACTCTAGGGAGTTGAAGTAATATCAACAAGCCTAAATTAAACAGAGTCAGATTCAATTACATAAAAAATGTACTGATAATTAGATCTATCCAATAATAAAGAGTTGTCATGTGAGGTCATAAGCACCTTGTCACTGAATATATGAATTACTTACGAGGTATTAGATAGAAACAATTTGGCCTTGGGTAAAAAAATTAGAATGAATGCACTCAAAGATCTCATCCACAATTGAGTTTCTACTAATCTAGAATTCAGTGGTCAAAAGTTGTCAGAGCCAAACAAAGCAGAATTTTCTTTGACCTGCTGGAACAAGAGACCTTGAGATCACTCTAGGAGGGTGATGACATTTACAAACATGAGTATATACTGGAGTGTAGAGCCCTAAAACCTGACCAAGGAAAGGAGGGTTAGAAAAAAAACCACCCTGTAACTTGCATCAGGAACACATAAGATCCAGAAGTCTTATTCCAGATGATTATTCTTGCAACTATCTATTTAGAATACATGGAGGCTTTCTTAAATTGGTAAATAATCCTAACTTGGGTCAACTAAAATGGCTAAAAGTCTTGTGAGATATTTAACAAGTTGATGTGATACAATAGGCCATAGAGTTGTAAACTAAAGGAAGCCAAAAGCAAATCTAGCCCACAAATCTGTAACCAATTTGAAACTTGCAAATGATGATCCCTTAGTTGCCTGGACAGCCTTGGACTCTTGTCATTATCTAACGAGGGGTCATTATTGTATGAATCTTATAGTATAGTTGAGCCAGGCAAACAACAGCACCTTCTTTCATTTGGCTTGGATAATGGCCAAATAAAAATCACTTTACTATGACTAAAAGAGTATTGTGCCCATCTGGTCACAATCGATGGGAATAATTGAGGAGTGGAATGTGCCAGGCACTTTTGGACAATCCTGCGGAAGTGGGCTAGGAGCTTTCTTGGCCATTTGCCATGTGACAATGATTCCCTCATCTGTGAACATACGGACTTAATGAAACTGTCACTTGGAAAACATGATACAGCAGGGCTTGGACCATTCCATTTTCATAAGAAAGTTTACAAGCAAAGGAATGGCTTTTATTCTTAGGTTATATCACTAGAAATTCTTGCGAGCATAAAACTTCATATGATCTCTTTTAGGAAAATCATATGACCTCTCTTAGGAAAGTTGTGATTGGTATCTTTTCTGTCTACCACTTTGGGCTTGAAACAGGCAGCAAAACTCCACAAAAGAGAAATCAAGGGACATCCTGAGACCACAGAGGAACCTCCACTGTCTACCTCTCCTCAGAGAGAGCAGATGGAAGGAAGAAGGGGGCCTTAAATACTTGCTTAAGAGACTTTAGAAACAGCTTAGAGAAACATTACCAACAATAGCTGATTAAACTGATTGGGCAATATTGGATTTTTTCACATAATTTTAAGAAAAACATAAAGGAATCTTAATACCTCCTGAATTATATCTGTCTTTTCAAGTTCAACAATTTTCACTCATTTATATTTTAAAAGAGCAAGTATCAGGCATGGTGCTATATACCTGTAATCCCAGAACTCAGGAGGTAGAAGCTAGAAAATCATGAATTTAAGGCTACCCTGAGCTATTATAATAAGATGACCACACAGACACACACACACAGACACACACACACACACACACACACACACACACACACACACACACACACAGAGGCAGATCATATATTTGAACCCCAGTAAAAGCAAAGAAGTCTACTCTAATAGCCAGAAATTTCTAAGAGAATGATGTTCTTTTATACATCATTTCTATAATGAACATCGAGGTAAATCATGAAGACTGAAGAGAAGTTGTTAAAGAGCATCCTAGAGTCAGAAAGCAATGTTAAAAGGAATTGCTGAGGGGTTTTTGGTCATTTGATTTTTCTCTAGACTTGTTTTATGAAGTCAAAACTCAAACCAAGATGGTACCTCTAATTTGTGGGGCCACTCCTGTTCAGAGTGGAAGCCTTGGATCATGGCAGCTCAATCCTATTAACTCAACTGCGTGAGTCAAGCAGGATCATGACATCTCTTTTCTCCATATTTTGCTTTTGATAGGTGGTTGGGTTGAAAGCATTTCTAGGCAATGGAACTTACACTAAGTTAAAATGAGGTGTTTGTGTTCACTCTTGACTTTCTCTAGCTTCCTCACTGTCCAGAAATAATAAAATAAATAAATAATGGTATTTGGCAGTTTTGCAAAGAATGAGGCACTCATCCCTCTGTTTAGCATAACACAGCTCCTTCATCTTTGTGTGAGGCTCAAGATCAACACCTGTAACTCCCATTTATTCACTGCACGGTCTCTGACTTTGTGTCTACCTCTTTGCTCAGGCAGTCCTGTCATTGTGTTAATACTATTTTTATGTCATGTCATATGTATCCATCTATTATTAGGAATTGGCAATAAGAATAACAAAGCAGAACAGGAGACTCAAAATTTGAGGTCCTGCCAGGTGCCAGTGGCTCACACCTATAAATCCTAGATACACAGAAGGCTGAGATCTGAGGATTGTGATTCAAAGCACAAAAGTCCATGAGACTCTTATCTCCAATTAACCACTAAAAAACTGGAAATAGCACCGCGGCTCAAAGTGGTAGAGAATTAGCCTTGCGCTTAAGAGCTCAGGGAGAGTGGCCAGGCCCACATTTCAAGCCCCACAACCAACAACAACAAAAATTTGAGGTCCTAAATTCAAGGCTTATTGCCAGTGGAGCAGTTAGAGAAAATCTCATCCATATGAACTTTAGTTTCATTATCAAAGTGTATCATTGTAACCTAAAGTGCTACCTAGAAGGTAAATCCTTCTGTGACAATTTAGGCACCTTTTCTCTGTAGCACCACCACTTGCAAAGCTTCTCCGGCCACTGCAGCTAAACTCCCTGGCACCACTCACCTCACTATTCGGTAAGCCAAAAGTCCACAGGTCACTCAAGACTTGCTTTAAAATCTTTGATTGTCCAACAAAGCACCAGAGAGACCAAAGAAGAAAGATACTATGTGACATTTGAAGCTACTAATTGCCTCTCTTCCCTGTAGCAGTGTGCTGACAGTATCCTGACAGTGTCCTGCTAACAGGACACTGAGTGTCTGCTAACAGGTCTGCCTGTGATTAAGAGCACTTATACTGATACTGACTCACTTTGTATCTTTAACAGCTGACACCTCTAAGCAACTCCTTTGTTTTACAACAAAGCAAATTCAGTAATTAATGGCCTTATGGAGAATCCCAATACATAGCAGGCTCCAAAAGCATCTCCAAACTATACAAATATTTCTAGTAAAAATCAATCACTATTTCTTGCACATTATCATACAGCCAGGGACCACAGGACCCAGAGTCAACCCTTGTCTAATGGTCTGATAAGGGAGGTAGAAACAGCTGAGGGGTGTATGGATGTATGGGTGACTTGTGCAGTATTTTAGAAACATGAAAGAAATAAATATCAATGCTATGAAGTTGGCATTGATTTCCACTGAAAAATCGGAAATGCTCTCTCTGCTATAACCCCAATTTTATCACATTTTAAATATCTAGCTGAAGCCTGACTTCTTCTAAGTCTTCTTATGACCATTCCAGCTTAAAAAAATTTATTCATTCATTTATTCATGCAATATTGATAGCAGCTGCATCTTATCTTCAGATTTACTACACATAATTTTGACTAAGCATAGTCAAACATAAATAAAAAGAAATTTCAAAAACAAAAACTTTACACTTTTTTTTTTGCCCAGTCTGGGGCTTGAACTTGGGGCCTGAGCACTGTCCTTGGGCTTTCTCAAGGCTTGAGCTCTACTACTTGAACCACATCACCACTTCTGGCTTTTTCTATGTATGTGATACTGAGGAACGCAACCCAGGTCTTCATGCGTGCTAGGCAAGCACTCTACCATTAGACCAAGCTCCCATCCCCAAATTTTACATTCTTTTGTGCATAACACATCCGTTGATGTGTCCTGTGTGACCTGTTGAGTGTTTTCCTGCCCTGAATTTTGTGAAAATCTGCCTCCCCCAAAGCATGCCCAAGAAGCAAAGTAAAAGTTAATATTCTTAATTTAAATGATAGAGTAAAGTTTTTAGATTTTAAATGAAGCATGTTTTTAGCTGAAGTGGGGTAGTATTGCAGGGGGAGGGAGGAATCACTCAAGCAGGCACAATAAGATACTGAATCCTATGCTTTCTGAGCATCCATGGTGTTTCCTCAATGGTAGTCTCCTTTGAATCATCTACCTGTGCATAGCAAAGCTCTACTGTATTTACTGAACATATACTAGGCATCAGACCTTGTTCTAGACTCTAGGAGCAGTCAAAATGTTTATCTGGTATCTCCTTACCTGATCTCCTAATAGAATAGTCTTTCAACTGCTTCTAATAATTTTTCACCAATAACATTTTCCAGAATTCACATTACTCTCCATTTTATAAGGTAATTGTAAATATGTCTTTTGAAACACATTGAAGGCAAAACATTTCTGATTTCCCTGATAATCTTCTAAGAGAAGGTGCTAAGTACATGTTTAATGACTACTTAGATAATTATGCAGAAAGAAAAATACATATGTATACTGAATTTCTCTATACAAACTCTAAGTTTCTTCAGAAGTTAAGATATTTATTTCTATATCTTCAAGAACATGAAACATTGTGTTAGCCTGGCGCGGTGGCTTACGCCTGTAATCCTAGCTACTCCGGAGGCTCTGAGATCTGAGGATCGCAGCCTGACCCCTAAAAACCATGAGACTCTTTTCTCCAATTAGCCACTAGAAAATGGAGCTATGGCTCCCTGGGCTGGGTGGTAGTCTTGATCTGAGGAGCTCAGAGACAGCACCCAGGCCCAGAGTTCAAGCCTCCTAACCCACCAAAAATAAAAAAAACCATTGTGCTAGGCATGTGGCTGATTCTCAGTACATGGTTAAATTCAGTAATTCTGCTATAAACAGACATTTCTCTTCTATGCCAATACAATTAATCAGACTCTAGATTCAGAAAGTGGGAAGTTTAAGGCCAAGCTAAATAATACAATCAGTCCTCAGTAACAATTCCTCCAACATACTAGCTAAACTTTCTCCCTGAACAGAATAATGTGCTTATAAGGAGGAATGGGGATGCATTTCATCTCCAAGCTTTGATCTAAGACACCTATGCAACCCAGGAAGAAAACCAGAATGAAATTGAATAAGCAAGCCTCACTTAAGACAGCAAGACCACCCACCATCCATCATGTGACCCAAATAGAATCTGCTTGCCAAAAGAATTTGAACATAGGAGTCAGAACTCTGTAAAACATACAGCTGCAGCCAAAGCCAATGCAAGAGAGCCAAAGACTCTAGGTATCTTTACTGGCCTAAACGTGCTGTCTTTTAGTTCATCCTCTTGAAATTATCTCCTGAAATAGCCAGTCTTGCTCTGAGTAGCTACAGCTAAGGAAGTCAGTGAGAGGAAGCTTCTCTGTACAGTGAGATGAACTAATATACTTTACTTGATGTAATCAGGAAGATTGGATATGCTCTGCTTTGGACATTTGTGAAAACTACTACCCATATGTGATGAAAACGTCCCAGAAATAACAAGGGGACATCTGTGTTACCTACAAAAGCCCTGAGTGAATCAGAATTCTAAGTACTAGATATACTCCAAGAATATCTCTGGTAGTGAATACATTTCTTCTTGAACATTGTTACCCTTTCCCACATTTTTCTCCCACTTTAACCCCTCTGTATATCACCCTGACAATAAAATTAAATTTTAAAAAAGTATCTCTTAGTTCACCACTTGAAAATTCAGATTACTTATCCCAAAACCTATCGCCCTCATCCTCCAAATTAAAAATTCTTCTAGGAAATTAGTGTTAAATGAAAATTAAATCCTCTTTTCTATCCCAGACATAAGTGTCAGACTTATCAGATCAGGGTGGTCCTGCCCCAATCTGGAAGTATTCCTGCTTTCTTCCCCATCCTTATGATACAAGACAAGATGCCAAAGAAGTCATTCTTGGAAGCCAACAATGGCATTTTGTCATTAAAGTAATGAATTGATTTCATTTCCCTCAATACATATTTCAATGCAAGTCAGAGAAACAAAAGAAAGCTTATTCATGAGATTTATATTTTTTTCTTAATGATCCACAGTATAATTTGTTCCAATTAAATATTTATTTTACTATCTCCTTGGGTCTGAAAACTTCTGACTTTTCATCAGTGAGTGTTTGTGTCATAAGTCCCCTCATATATGTGAAAACACTCGGGACAGCCTTCATCCTCTCCAAAGTGTTAGCCTCCCTTTTAAGGAGTAGCTGATGCTACATCAGTGAGTGCACAGAACCCCAGGGCCTTGCCGGTCTCCACTCACTGTTGCCTCTCAACCTGCACTCCCCAAAGCTACAAATATGCATAGAAATCTTACCTTCTCAAATACCTCCCCTAGTGCTATGCTTGAGTGTATTTCCCCCTGCCAGGCTCATGTAATAAAGGCTTGGTCCTTAGGATGGCTTTACTGTAAGGGAGGGCCTAACACCAGGTCTTTGGATCATTTGGGATATGTCCCTGTAGGAGATTTCCCATTCTCTCCCATTTTTTTTTAACTTCCAGGTTCATAATGTGTTTTTGCTCTGCCATGTGTTCTTGTCATAAGCTACTCTTACCAGTAGCAACAGGACCAACCAATCTTAAACTTAAACCTCCAGAATTGTCGCTTAAATAAATCTTTACTCTTTATAAATAATTGCTTCAAGTACTTTGTTATAGTGATGAGAAACTGACTAATATATCCAGATATAGAATCCCAAGGAAACTCTCTAGAATAAGAAGAGAGGAGAAACAGTTGTGAGCTTTCATTATAGTATAGTGGAATTGGAATAAAGACCTCTGAATTCAAGTTCTAATGTCACTACTTCAAGAATATACAGTCTTATCTGGTAACTTCTCACCTATAAAATATAGAAACATAGATTGTTGGAAAAATCAAATGATAACTATAACCCCTTCACGCATCATCTTTATAATAACAATTAAAAGTTAAAGTCAAAAGAAAAATCAAATGAGATAGTGGACATACTTTATAAACTTGGTAAAGCCCTTCCTTTCAGCATTGTGAAAATCAAATACAAAGCTACATTTCTAGTACTTAGGAAAATTCTGGTTCACAGTAGATAAGACATGGCTATCAAATGTGAGAAGTGAAATTTGTTTACTTTTATTAGAACTCACTGACTTCTTAGGCGCACTCCTGACTCATTCACTTCTCGACTAAATGAGCATTTCCCATTATTTGCAAACATAGATAATCAGAAAGTCAGAATAACAATCCAGAGTCTATGTCAAAGGCTGTGAAGGAGAGAACGTGTGTGTATGTGGGTGGGTGTGTGTTACACTTGTGAACTCTTCCCATTTCTCCTTCCCACAGGGATGGTATAAGCCTCACTTATTTGTTAAATTTTCCCTGGATTCTACAAAAAGCGAACTGTTTACTTCTCAAAGAGTATAGCCTAAGCCACTCCCACCTTCTCACCTCTAAGAACACATTCTTCAAGTGGCAGTCAGAGCTGCCTGCCATCTGTGGTTCCTCTGTCCTGTCCCCAGTTTACAGCCCCACCACTCAGCCTCCCTGAAGTCTGGCCTTGGAAGTCTGCAGAAGGAAGTCTGCCTCCCATGGATGTTTCCGGGACCTTGAAATTCTGTGGTCACCCAACGGGAAGCATAATCTTCTGCTGCTCTCATGTGAGCACTTCAAGAGACTTCCGAATACAAGATTGGTTTGGAAGGAGAAAAAGAGTGGCTGACTTCCCAAACCAGTTTGAAAATCTAAAGGGACTTTACATTTTACATTTTAAATGACATTAATTAAATGTCATTTAAAAATTTAAATCCCTAGCACTGAAAGATTTACTAAACTAAGGCAAAATGGGTTTTTGAAAAATAATTATAGAGGCTTACAAGTTAATAATGGCTTTGTATCTTGTACTACTAGCATTAATTCCATTATATTAATGTTCAGTAACTTGGTGAGTATCTCAATCCATGGCTCCTGAAAGAACAGCACCAATAGCCCTCTTGGCCCCCATACCACACCACACAAAGTACTTCTCTCCTCCAGGAAGCCATCCCAGAATATCTCCCACCAAGTCTGAGTCATACAGTTCACTCTAGGCACCACCCACTCGACTCCCTCCCACTCCCCCCACTCTCTGCCTTAATGTTCCTCTGCATCTTCCGGAAGAATGTTAAATTAACACATGAGTGCATTAATTTAACACTCATAAAAGAATCAGCTATATGATATTATCCAGACAAATGAATGACTGTTTGAGGTACCCAGGCATTGTCAGATCTGAGGGATTCTAGGTAGGAAGCATCTTTCAAATCACACTAACTCTGCCCACTCTAGATATGACTTGATAAATGTTTTACTTACTTAAATATCTAATTTTTATTACCCTTTTCTCAACTCCTATGTAGCTCAAGAAAAAAAAGACACCATTATTTTTCTTATCCATAAAAGAAATTCTTAGTATAGACCCCCAGCTTGAGAGAACAATTCAAGTGAATACACTTTTCCACACACCAGCCAGGCCCCCTCCTGTCTCTCTGAGCTGTCTCCGATCAGAATGCAGACTGCAATGTTTGAAATCTGATCTCCCATCTGTCACTTGATCTTCCATCTGTCATTTCCCCAGTTCAGCAGTGGTTGGGGGCTGAAAGATAGCCCAGGAGAAGTCTCCAGGGGTCCACTTGGTGATGAACAGATGTGAATTCGAACTCCAAATGAGGTGGAAATAACATGGTTTCAAAACAAGAAGCCAGGTACCAGTGGCTTATGTCTATAATCCTAGCTACTCAGGAGGCTGAGATCTGAGGATCATGGTTCAAAGCCAGCCTGGGCACAGAAGTCCATGAGACTCATCTCCAATTAATCACCAAAAAACTTGAAGTGGCACTGTGGCTCAACATGTTAGAGCAGTAGCCTTAAGCTGAAGCAATCAGGGCCGGTGCTCAGGCCAAGAGATAGGAGTTTAATAACAACAACAACAAAACAAAAAACAAGAAGCCTAAAGACATAGTCAAATAAAAAATATTTTGGTGGCCCTAAGAAACCCCATGGTATAACTGAACAATCCAACATCTGATTCTGCCTTAAGGTATTTAGGTAAAGTTTTTTTTTTTTAACTTTCTACTGTAAAGTAGGTTTACTTTATTCACTGCTGGCTCCCACACTGATTCATTATTGAAAAACCTGATCACCTCTTTTCCTTTGGAATTCTTTTGTGATTCTTGTTAATACTGTACCACCTAAAGCCTTGAATCTTTTTTTTCATATATTTTTATTGTAATTAATAAAAGGGTTACATGATATTTGCAAGATAGGAGGTACATTAATTCACATACATTGATACCCTTTCACATGTCTTGGTCCCCATTTCCCTCCCCCCCACCCCCACCCCTCATCTTGTTTTCCCCCCTTTCCTATCCAATTTCAAATAACCAAATACAAATATATCCAATATATCAGATAACAAAGTGAGATACTGTAACAATATGAGATAACCAAGGGACAGCAAAAGAGATGAGAGATAACATAGTACCTTAAGGACAACAATCATTCATTATATGGCTTTTGTTTCTATATCCTAGAGGTCCTTTCATTTAGCGTCATACTATATGGTCTTATGTATCAAGGTTTTGCTCTATTGCAAATCTCTGCTAGGAGAGCCCAAGGTTTCTACTGATTATGACAAATGAGGGAAACCATTGAGCCTATGTTCCTTTGAGTCTGGCTTACTTCACTTAATATGATTTTTTCTAAGTCTTTCCATTTTAGGTAAGGTTTTTTTGTCAGTTCCCAAATGATAGAGTGGAAAGGCACACAGTTTAGAATTAAAAAAATAGAATTCAAATCATGTATATGCTAAATAACTTGGCCATGTCACTAAACTTCTCTAAGTCTTAGGTTCCTGGTCTGTAAAATAGGTTGAGATACATAGCTGGAATAATTCTTGGCATAAAGAAAATACCTAACCAACGTCCACAACAAAAAGAAAATAACTACGCAACCATTATTATATTCTCCAGGGTTTTTTTTACCCAATAAAGGGACTAGATTTTTTTTCTTTTTTGTATTGTATTTTACTGTCCAGATAATGTATAGAGGGGTTACAGTTACAATCATCAGGTGGTGGGTACATTATTTCTCAACCCTTGATACCCTATCTCATGTTTTTCCCTCCTTCCTCAGTCATCTTGTTTTCCCCTTCCCTTTCCTATTTCAAATAAGCCAATAAGTGTGTATGCAGTATACCAATATACAAATTCAGATACAGTAACCTCATGAGATTAACCATAAGTAAAAAAAAAAGAGAGAGAAAAGAAATAACTTTACATAGTACATTAAGAACATTAATCACATTAACTTAGAGTTCATTTCCTTTAGTCTCATCGTGTAGAACTTTATGTATATACAGCTTTTCAGCTATTGTGATCCTCTGTTAAGAGAATCCTAGATGTGTACTAATTATTACAAATGAGGGAAACCACTGAGCCTATGTTCCTTTGGGACTGGATTACTTCACTTAAGATGATTTTTTTCCAAGTCTTTCCATGTCCTTACAAATGGGGCGATGTCATCCTTTCTGATGGCAGCATAGAATTCTATTGTGTATAAGTACCACATCTTCTTGATCCATTCATATACTGAGGAGAATCTGGGTTGATTCCATATCTTCACTATGGTAAATAATGCTGCAATGAACATCGTTGTGCTAGTATCTTTAGTATGGCCTGCTTGTGGACATTTGGGTAAATACCAAGGAGTGGAATTGCTGGGTCATAAGAGAGCTCTATGTTCAGTCTTTTGAAAAATCACCATACAGCTTTCCATAGTGGTTGAACAAGTTTACACTCACACCAACAGTGTTGTAGTGATCCCTCCTGACCCTATCCCCGCCAACATCTGTTGTTATTAGATTTCTTGATAATAGCCATTCCAACTGGAGTGAGGTGGAATCTCAAAATTTTTTTGGTTTGCATTTCTTGACCAGAGATGTCGAGTATTTATTTCTTCATGTGTCTATAGGCCATTTTTATTTCCTCTTCAGAGAAGTCTCCCTTTAAGTCCTCCTTTTAATAGGATGGATGTTTCTTGGAGGATTTGTTTTTGAGCGATTCAATTCTTTGAGCTGTAGATAAATTTTAGATATGAGGCCCTTGTCTGTTGTATAGCTAGTAAGGGTCTAGATTTTTATCATTTGTTATATTATCTCTTTTTCTTTCTGAGATGGGATGTCACTATGTTGTTGAGGCTGGCCCTGAACTTGCAATCCTCTCACCTCACTTTTCCAAATAGCTGGTATTACTGACATGTACCATCATACCTAACAAAATCTAGGCTGTCTTTTTGGCTCTTGCATAACTAATCAAATGGTTCTAAGACAGCAGCTAAAAACAGTAGTTGTAGTCTAATTGTAACCAGAGAAAAAGCTTATCTGTCCACCAGAAGGAAGGAGCTAAGCCACAGCCTTGGCCTCTGAATATGGCATCTATACCAGCTAAGCTCACAACACCATAGCATATTCTAAAAGATCACCTTACTGTCACTATAAAAATCAATCTACCATATATTCTATATGGAAGAATACATTTATATATCAATTAGTCATACAAAGGATTTTATTTTAACATGCCCATTTATATATACCATGAGCCCTGATTGTGATTGCCCTCCATCCTTCTTTTTCCTCCCCTTACTCCATTTCCAAGTTTTAACTCATGGAATTTAACTCCACATCCAGCTTATTCTGTGTATGTGGTACCAAAGAATCGAACCCAGGGCTTTATGCAGGATAGGCAAGCACTGTACCACTAGGCCACACTCCCAGCTAATAGATCCTATCTTGAAAACAGCATCCCTAACTTTGTTGACTATACTTCCTTCTACTCAAAAATGTTCCTAGATGCAGAACGATTTCTGGAAACCAATTTAAATTACTGAAGATTCTCATATTCATGATAAAATGGAAGTAAATCTACCTGAAGCAAAGACTTATATGTGAAAGATAACTGGCCATTCATTTATTAGTCGCTGCCCAGAACTCACGTTCATACCACTAACTGCCCTTGCTCAACCTCTGACAAGAAAGCCTTGGTCATTCAGAACTATTAGGAAGAGCTTAAAATGTAGGGGAAGCAGGCTGCATTAAATCAAGGAACACACCATCTTACAGCCAAGGTCAACACCAAGGAGGAAAGCAGGCTTGGACAGTGGTGCGAAGACTCCATCCACCCAGCACTTTGAACAGAAATTCTCTTTCAACTAGAGGCACAGAGCTGCTAATCAGACACACACCCCAAACAGAGATGTGGGTAAAAATACAATTGCCATTGCTCTCCAGAGAAGGCCAGGAAGAGAACACATTGAAACAATCATGGCCTACAGCCCTGCTAACACCCATGCTGCTAAGTGATCTCAGCCAGACAGGAAAAGATTGATCAAGCTACTTTCTTTGCTCTCTATCTCCCAATGGCAGCCTGTTAAATCAAATCCTTAGTTGCTAGTAGTACATAAAATCCACCAGACAGTGTTTCCAGCTTTCATCCTCATTATTCTAAATCCCCTGCACACACAACCACCACATACAGACACAGGTCCTCACATGAGACTCTCCCTTTCCTCTGTTGCCCTCTTCTATCTCCATAAACCCAGCTTCAACTCATTCCTCAATGCCTTTCAGGGCCAAGTCCACAACCAGGATTTTCTTCTGTTTCCATGGCACCTTCAATTGAGCACCCTTTTCTTTTCCTGTAAGTCCCATGAAGGCAAGGACTTTGCCTATGTTGTCCATGCTTATAACAGGACAAGTGTTGAATAAACATTTGTTAAATAGCGAACACTACTTTATTAAGTTTCTTCCTTGAGTTTTCTAGTCCTCACCAGATAAGAAGCTCCTTTAAAGAGGGGGTTTATCTTGGCTTTAGTTTTTGTTTATCCTCATTAGCTGCTAGAAATTTTCACCCCATTGATACACACCCCTGGGTATACATAATAGTTTTCAGAGCATCCTGCCAGCCATACCTGCCTCCTCTTCCACTTTGGCTGCCTACAGTGGTCTCAATGAGGATACCAGAGTCTAATCCAGGGTAAAAGAGGATCCAGAGCTCTCAAAGCTTAATATTCCAAGTGTCAAACAGCTTGGGTTGTTGAAGTCTCCATTATGGAAACTGGCAGCTAAGTATATCTTCCCACTCTGTGCTTCCAAGATCAGCAATCATCTGTCTTCACATGTCACATAAAGCCCCCAAAACACAGCACCTTAACTTTACACAGTACTCTTCTCCTCAGAGCTCATATGAGAGCCTAGGGCAATGGCTAGAGAACATCTGAGCAAGAAAAGTCATGGTCTTCTCCAAATCTATTTCCTCTTCCTCTCATTAAAATTTATTATACAAATAGCTACTAATGGGAGAATGCCATTCAGATGTAATGGCCAGGATTTGTTCAAATGCTGATGGTGACACTACTGTGCCAGCTGAAACTACCTCTGATATAACCCCTCTTCCAATCAGCTGCTTCAGATCTGAGCTGCTCTCCTCCTGTTTAAAATAGTGAAGAAGTACTAACTACAGATATATTCGCTACATAAAAATGAAAGCTCTTTTATACCTTTATCCTTATTTTGACATTTCTGCAACGAATCTACTTTCTTCCCTTCAGTTACCCCCAAGGACCCTACTGCCTCAAGCCCTTCCTTCTATTGGTCAAGACTGGCCTTCAACATGGCCCTTGGATCCATTCCTCCCACAGGGGTCAATGAAATGGAGTTCAGAAGATATTGCATACAGCCTTAAGATTTATCCATGCTGGAATCTCCTAATGCCTGCCAATTAATGTGTCCATTATTCTGAGATAGTCATTTATGCTCTCAATCTACTTAATGGAGAAGGAACTCCAGTGAAGCAGGAAGCACCTTGAGCTTGGCTGGCTAGCAGAGGAACTGGCCCTCAGAGGAAGCCCAGCTCAGCTGCCTGGCAAGTGGCCTCAGGGTGAGGAAGCAGGGCCTTAAAAGGCACATTTATGGCTCCACTCCTGCTAGAAACAATCAAGTGCACAGAGCAGTTTGAGACTGATGCCCTTTCCCAGGGTTGTGAACAAGCAAATTGAAGTTGGTTTTCTAATCTGTCCCTGAACCCCAATCTACTTTCTCCTCTCAAAGACTGGTCCTCATATACAGCTTTGTCTCCTTTACCCCATCAGAACTTGTCTTCCTAAGCATGTCTCTTGTTGACAAGTCAACACTCTTTCCTAATCCAAAATTATATCTCAGGCAACATAGGTTAAGAATAGTTCATTTACTAAGCATTTAACTCAATACTACTATAAGGTAAGTGTTATACTATCCACATCAGGTAAACAAGATCTAAAGATGTGGAGTAACATGTCCCAGGTCATATACTAATAAATGATGGAATTATGAGCTAACCCAGGCCATTTTTATTTATAGCCTCCTCACATTTAACCATCAAGCATATTGACTAAAAAGTAATCCAATCCATAAAATAAACCTAGTAGACTTGGGACTTCAAATTGCATTTTAAGAATTTTGAGGGGTGTGGGGGAAGAAGGTACAAGTACTAGGTCTTCCAGGCTTAAATTCAGGGCCGGGGCACTGTCCCTTATCTTTTTCATGCAAGGCTGGTGGTACTCTACCACTTGAGCCACAAGCTCTACTTCCTTCAAGATTCTAATCATAGAAATCCATAGATTCAGCTGGTGGAGCTAAAGGTAAAATACTCACAGACATGGCAAAAGGGAGTAACAGCCACATGTAGAGGTGCTTTCAATTCACTCTCATCCCATCTGCTCCTACCTCTCCCAAACCTAGAGGTCCCTGCCTCTTTATCCTAATCGAGATTTTGCAATTAACAGTGGAAAGAAAAAAATTAAATAATATGCTGGCTTTTAAAGCTTCTACTTGGAAATGAAATACCTGATCTCTGCTCATATTTCATAAGGCAAATAAAGTCACATGGCTAAAAGGCATATGTAATTACAACTTACTACTATATGCCCAGAAGGTGAAGAGCTGGAAGCATTTACTGAGGGGTATTAAAAAATGCCACAGACAGATGATTCTAATTATCTGAAGAAGGAAACTGAGGCTTCGAGAAATATATTTAACTATCACTAATTAGATGAATCAAGAATTAATTTCTGGCTGGCCATGGTGGTTCATGCCACCTGTAATCCTAGCTACTCAGGAGCTGAGATCTGAGGATCATGGTTCAGAGCCAGGGGCACTAAAAACCAAGAAACTCTTTTTTTTCATATATTTATTATTGTAATTAATAGAAGGGTTACATGATATTTGCCAGATAGATGGTGCATTAATCCCCATACATTGATACCCTTTCACATGTCTTGGTCTCCATTTCCCTCCCCCCCAACCCCACCCCCATCTTGTTTTCCCCCCTTCCCTATCCAATTTCAAATAACCAAATACAAATATATCCGATATATCAGGTAACAAAGTGAGATACTGTAACAATATGAGATAACCAAGGGACAGCAAAAGAGATGAGAGATAACATAGTAACTTAAGAACAACAATCATTCATTATATGGCTTATGTTTCTATATCCTAGAGATCCTTTCATTTAGCGTCATACCATATGGCCTTTTGTATCAAGGTTTTGCTCTATTGCAAAATCTCTGCTAGGAGAGCCAAGGTTTCTACTGATTATGACAAATGAGGGAAACCATTGAGCCTAAGTTCCTTTGAGTCTGGCTTACTTCACTTAATATGATTTTTCCTAAGTCTTTTCATTTCCTAACAAATGGGGCGATGTCATTGTTTCTGACAGCAGCATAGAATTCCATTGTGGATCTTGTTGATCCACTCATCAACTGAGGGACATCTAGGTTGGTTCCATATCTTTGCTATGGTAAATAGTACTGCAATGAACATTGTTGTGCTGGTGGATTTAGTATGTCCTTGTTTCTGGATAATTGGGTAAATGCCAAGTAGTGGAATTGCTAAAACCAAGAAACTCTTATCTCCAATTAATCCCTAGAAAAGGGAAAGTGGGGCTATGTCTCAAGGGGTAGGACGGTAGCCTTGAGCTGAAGAGCTCAGGGACAGCACTCAGGCTCAGAGTTCAAGCTCCTTGATCCCCCGCCTCAAAAAAAAAAAAAAAAAAAAAAGAATTGATTTCTGGGCATGGTAACAAGAACACCTATAACCCCAGCTACTTCAGACAGAAAGACAGGAAGATTGTAGTATGGGGACGGACAAGGCAAAGCATGATACTCTAACTGAAAAAGCAAAAAAGACTACAGGTGTGGCACAAGTAGTAAAACTCTTGCTTAGCAAGTATAAAAGTTCAATCCACAGTACCACAAGTATGAGAGTTCAATCCCCAAGTATGAGAGTACCACAAGTATGAACATTCTATCCCCAGTACCACAAAATAAACCTAATTAATACATCATACTACTAACATAACTATTGGGGTGAAAAGAGAAATGTGGCAGTGATTTCTTTGGAGCCAATCAACAATCACAATTGAGTCTCTGATCTAATCCAGAATCATCACTCCCAGAAGAAGAGAATGTGAGCAGAAGCAAAAATATCTTAGTCCTCTGTTCCTTGGGCTAACTTCCCTTCAAGAGTAAGATTGAACTATAATCAAACAGTGTGCCTGTAGTCACAAAGGGCTCCCAATGTCTTACATACACCAGGTATTCCAGATGTGGTTAAGATGAAGAAAAATAAGCCCAAATAATCAGTTTGGCCATGCCAACTTTCTTAACTTTCCTCTTTATAGATTTAGAAAGAGACCCAAACTGAGCAAGTTCTCACCCACCATATCTATAGAAGCTGGATTTTCCAGCCTGTAATGTTCAGAGCACTCCCTGCCTGTTTCATTCTTAAGGATAAGGCTGCTCACATTCCTCTTTAGCTTCCCACATCCTTTGGAGGCTCCCTGGCTGCCCTTCCTGCTGTGCCTGTGCTGGCTTCTTCAGCCTGGACCAGCCTCCTAAGGAAACAACAGTACAGGCTGTGATTCTCTCCCTGAGGTGCAGAAATCAACATTAGGATTCTAATTCATTTGTGTGGGTGAGGCAGCAGGAAATAAGAGGACAAGGAGGAAAGGCTTAGAGAAGAAGTTGTGGTGGGCCAGAGGCTGATGGAAGAAATCTCTACAATTTCAACTGTTTTCCAACCACATTGTCTTTTGCTGGGCCCCCCCTGGTGAAAGCTCTCAGGGATGTGAAATTGCAACCATAATGAGTCTTCAGGCATTTGGCTATGTTCATCCTGAAACTTCCAGCAAGAAAAAAACAAAAAAAAACCCCAAAAACAGGGTTTCCATTACTGTGTCACTGAGGGACTTGTACTGGGATAGGGATCATTAAAATGAAAACACTGATGAGTAAGTAATGCATTTTGTCTCCAAGACTTTACGTCCTTCCTCCACCCCTGGCTCTATGCTTTATTTTGAGACAGGCTTAAAATAGTCTATAAAACATGGAACTCATTATCCCATCTAACAGATTTCATTTCACATGAATGTAGATTAAAAGGCCCATGCCAGTTTTTCCGCCTAGGTTTCTAAGGAAGACACTCCTCCTGCCGTTACCCTGCAGAGCTCATTTCTGCAGTAGCAGAGGAGAAACGGGAGGCATCACTTCTAATTCTACTCAGCTTTATGGTAATAGCAAAAAAAAAGATGGAAAAAAGAAACACAATCTTGCTGTTGGGGCTTCTTAGAAATTTTGTTAGGAATCTTAGAAGGTCAGAATCTTCAAATCCAGAACTTCTGTCTGCCACCCTCAATGCTTTGAAAGGGAATATAATGGAACAAGGTTTTACCTTGACTCCACATCTGAAAAATACTGTAGTAGTCACTGGCCCTTCCCCCATGATGGGACTCAGTTTTCTTATCTCTCATATTAAGAGGTCTCTTCCATTTCTGTCTCTTTCTCATTTTGCTAGGGCTACAATTATGCAGGTAAAACAAAAACAAACCTCTTTGCTTACCATTGATCTCCCCTGATATCATCTTGTGGTGATCACTTTTCTTTTAATCTAATCCAGCCTCAGCCTTCTCTAATTACACCTTTTCTTTGAATCTCTAAAATGCTTGTATTGCATTTTGTTTCTTTTTTTAGATAAAGCTTCACACTTTTGCGTAGAGATAGATGGCTTCAGATAGAAAAGCTCCAACCTTCACCTCACAAATAGCTGGGATTAAAGGTGAACACTATCATGTCTGGCCTCTACAGCTGCTCTTGACTCTATACTTCACTGAGGCATAATCAATTAAATCTATCAATCCTTTGATTAGAATGTTTGAGAAGTCTAAAAGTTGTAACAACAAAGAATAGAGGATCAGGATGAGATGAACTTTAGTGAAAAGCCCAAGGAGATTTCTGTCCAAAGTAAAGCTCAGCACTCTAACTTTTCCCCTTTCTCTATTCAAATGCTTAAAGATCCAAATACTGACATGCATCAGCATACATAATATCAAGTACACATTGATACCCTGATTTCCCAGCCTTTAGCCCAGCCCTTATGCAGGTATGGCCTCTTCTTCATGGGACAAGAGGAGGGAAAAGGGCCTGGTCTCTTGATAGCACCGACAGTCCTCCCTGAGCTGATTCCTAAGAATGTACACAACTACAGAGTATCCAGGTGATCTTCCCATCGTCCCTGTACTTTTTCGCCACTTTGTGTTGCTCCAATTACTTCATCTGTACAATGAAAATGGTACCTTAAGGGCTGGAGATGTAGCTTAGTAGCATTGTATTACCATAGCAAGTACAAGGCCCGAGTTCAAACTTTCTCAATACTGCCAAAAAATAAATAAATCTTACATGAGAGTACCATCTTCTATACCACAGGGTTGCTGAAGATTTGAATAAAGCAAAGTAAAGCAGGAACAAGCCAAGAACTTAAACTATCCCATCTCTCTAGTCTTAACCCATAACATTGTCTGTTTGCTAAAATGCATCAAGGCCATTTGAACTTCATTTTATTGCATTATCTTTATTCTACTTTAAAAAACATTTTCTCAGTATTCCTCCTTTCTTCCTCTCAACAGAGGAAGTATTGCCCTCCTCCAGTCTACCACTTCCATCTGCACACTTTATCCAATTCATTCCTATCTCTTCAGGCCACTGTTGCATTTTATGGCACTCATCACAGGGGCTGTAAATTCAACTGTTGCGTGACTTGTGTACTGTCTGCCTCCCTCAACAGAATGCAGACTTCATGAAGTCTTCATGCTTAATTCATGGTGTGTCCCCAGCAAAAAACACAGGCATGCCAGGACTCGTTATCAGCACTCAAGGATTATTTATTGAATAGATTAATACATCCATTTCTGTTCAGCATTTTCAAACTTCTGTCACTAGACCTCCTAAATAGATACATATGGGCTTCTCTTCTTTAACAAAAAAAAAATCATTTGACCCTAACATCCCACCAACCATCATTCTATTTTTACCTTGCATTTTCTGACATATTTCTCAAACAAACAATATGTGCTGGCTGCTGCCTCATCCTCACCACCTCCTCCCACTGCAATCTGGTTTCCCTCATCAAGGCACTGAGACAATGCTGCAAGTAATCACCAATGCTTTCTGTCACTAAACCTTCAACTCTGCCCATTTGTATATAGAGATCTGTTACTGTCCCTTTTACTCTATTCCCATAAGATTGTTGTTTCTCCTACCTTTAAGAAATACTCTTCTCTCTGATCCTGTCTTCCTGTGTAAACATTTTCCAGAAAGTCTATAGTATTCTAGATTTTCTCTGTACAGTATTTTTGAGTTTCACTGTGACTCAGAACCATGCACTTCTTTCTAGAACCAGACATGCTGCAAATGCATGGAGGAACTGGACAGTCTGAGATCTAAACCCAAATGTTCTACATCCGTAATCCAATACCTTAAACCCAACTCTTCTTTCAGACTTCTAGTATAACTGTAGCCACTCCTCCAGCCAAACATAACCATGGAGGCTTCCACCATCCTTGAATATGAGGAGTAAGATATTCTGTTACTTCCTCTAACATTATCACCCATATCGTATACTTTCTTCCCTTCTACCTTTAAAGACCATTCCCAGCATCAGTACTCATTTCCCTATGACTCCCTTTCCTTGTGAGCTTTACTGTCCAAATACACTCAACTCCTCCAAATCTTCTTAAGCTGTGCATCCCTTTCAACCCTCTCTGTGCCTGTCTCTTACTGACCAGAATGTCCAACTCTACCTTCTTCATCCCACATGCCTGAGCTGAACCATTAGATATTCTAGAAAAACATGTTTGTCTAACTCTGAGCAATGAGTTGATTGTCCTCCTATATGGGCCTTGTTGAGTTTACTTAATATTTTTGTTAAGCACCTTTTGTCCATCAGTCCTGCCTTAGACCATAAGCACTTCCAAATCATGCTTCTTTGTATTTCCAGAACTTAAATTCACTCCCTGGTCCATGAATATTGTTCACTCCATTTTTCAATGGAAGCTATTACTCTGTCATCATTTACTTATAACAATGACACATAAGCAAGAGTCTTCACAAAGTGGCCTCAGTCTCTCTCTCCAACCTCAACTCTTACTACAGAGATGCTTTCAGCAGCCTGGTTAGTCATCATTTCTCCAAGCATGTAAATTCTGGATTCTCAGACTTCCAGGCTTATAATTAAGTACTACTAAATTTAAGTGGTATGAAAGTTTAACTCTGTGCTCTTTTTATTCTGTTCCTATATTATTTATTCTGTTATTTCTCTCACTAGGTTGTAAAGCTTTATGAGGATATTATCTTCTTCAAAACTGAATTTAGAGAGCTCCCAAGCCAATCAAGAATATAGTTTGTTTTTTTAAAAAAAATATTATTGAATGAGCATTTCTTCATTCGGATTCTCTTATTTCTCACTTTTGTAAATTAACAGCGCTCATTTAACAATTGAACATGAAATCATACCTTGTAATATTATCACATGGATATATTCTAAGTGTTACTGGTATACATTTTGTAGATGTGTCCACAGAGAACCATGACCTATTAGAACCAGAAGATACCTTACTTACAAATAATCCATTGTTGAATAAGGGCTACAAGAGACTCAAAGGTTGCTGTCAGTTCTTGGCCCTTTAAATTCATTTCAGAGTTTGAATTGGAAGCTCCCCAGGAGCAGAAACCTCACCCTATACCACTAAATATCCTTGCAGATCCTTCAGTAATTACTACAGCCACTACTAACAACACAATACTTACTACTTCATGGTGTATTTGATAACAAACCACCTCCATCCACAAGGTGAAAAACAAACCCATCATTCACACTGGAAATTTAACTATAACACATTGCCCCTTGGCCTCCAATAATCATTAAATGAGCCTCAATGGAAGACTAGGCCCTGGGAGGCCATGCCATAGCAGGGGAAGCACTGCTGCTCTACAGTTCTCACATTGTGATAACCTCCAACCGGGCCAGAAGGAAATCCCATACCACAACCTCACTGGATAGCTATCACTAACCTCACCCCCAGGACTTGGCCTAGATACACCTTGCCTCCTGGTGATCGCATACCACAGACAATATACTCCAATGGTACACTCAGCCATCTTCCATTAGGAAAGACAGTTTACATGCATGCTAAAGAGAGAGATGGATGGGGATCTCCCCACCTGGATGGCAGAAACTCTGGGTGACATCTGTCCTAGATAAGAGTCAGGAGTCCTGGGTCCTAGCTTTTCTATTTGGAGCTATGTGACTTTAGCAAGGCTCTTAACTTCTATGAGCCTATTTTTCCCATCTGTGAAATAGGAACCAATGTGAAGAGGCTCAAAGGGGGTAAGATATTTGGAAGTATAAAGCCATTACTATTCTCTGTTTAACTCCTTAACAATGCTGTAGTGATCCATTATTCTCTGAAGACTCCAGATAGTCAAAATTATGTATTAGGCTTCCTATTAGAATACAACTCTGAGCTAGGTGTCTAGGTGATGGCTGGGACATAGGTCTGCCCTCCATTCTCAGTAGAAATAACCCCATAGAAGCAACAAAGCTCCCTAATAGCTACAGAAATCCAGCGGGGCAAGCTCACATGTACTGAGAACTTATCAATACCAGGCATAGAATCACACTCCTATGGCCACACACTCCTTCAATTCGCACAACCAGCCCAGGAGGTAAGCATATTGCATGCGAATTACTGACTACTCACATCCACATCTCTAAACAGAACCAAGTATGACTAGTTATAAAGCATTTTCTGGAGAACATAGGGGCCAAGAGGTTTAGAAGGGGAGGAATGTGGGTCAGCTGTAAGAATGGGGAACTCTGGGTATTTTAAGAGGAAGTACCAAAAAATGAAGATTGCTGGGGTATGGGAAAATCAGAGCATTGTTCTGTGACAGTGTTTCAATGGATATGTATTGAGACCTCTGGGAAAGTGATTTTATGCCAGCAGCCAATTAAATAACTATAGCAAGTATGTATTTGTAACAAAGGTAAGTTAAAGTAACATATTTCTTTATTACATGAATATGTAGCTCAAGTGGAAAGATGATTACATACTAAACTTTTCTCATTAGAAAAACAATAGCACAGAAGAATTCCTAGTAAACTTTTTATACATGTGCTTGTCTGTTCCTTTATCACTGTTTCTTTCAAAGATGGAATAAGACATAAAGGTAGAGCCATAAAAGATAACCATGCTGGGCATACACATGCCATTGGTTAAGAGGAACAGGGCAAGCTGTCTTGTGGTGAGTAGCCAGAGCCCATGGCAGGCAGTGTCTAGTCACAAGCAGATGATCTAAACAGATCATGTGCAATCAGAAGCCAAAGATTTTCTGATAGCTGGGCAGCCAGCAAGCAAGCCAAAGATGGGGCATTTGTCAGTAAGAAGACTCAGAGGCTAGGAACAGCTCACAAGCATTGGAAGGACAAAAGCAAAGAGGAAGACACCAACGATGATGTTTTCAGAAAATTAGGAAGCTATAATAACCAAGGCTCTATGATTCAGTTGTCTTTTTGGAGAGGGGGTAGTACTAGGATTTGAACTTTGTATTTGCTACACAGGTGATCAACTACATGAACCATACCACCAGCTTGTTTAGGTTTTGGTTTATTTTTCAGACAGTTTCTTGTTTTTGCCTAGGGGCCACCTCAATTGCAGAGTCCACCTCCACCTCAAAAGTAGCTGGGATTACAGATATATGTATGGCCTCTCATATACTACAGGTATAGCTATGTCCTCTCTAGCTACCTCTTTGACCCTGTACTCTACCTAGTCAGAATCAATCTTTGGATTAGAATATTTGGGAGGTCTGATGGATGTAACAGAAAATGGTTGATCAAGAACTTTAGTGAAAAACCCAAATAGATTCTAGGCCAAAGTAGAGCTCAACATCATAAAGTCTTGTGGGTAAGAAGGCTTCTACTTTCCCTCTTTCCTGAAAGAAAAGGATTTTTCTTTCTCTAATTCTAGCAGAATATGGGAAGCACCTTCCTATTACCCAGTATGAGTTACAAGTGAACAAGTAAAGGAAAAGTTCTGACATCTACAGAGACAAACCATCACCCTTATCTCCAAAATCCAAGGCAGCCAGACTTGGGAGCTACAAACCCAAAGAAAGCTGTGGCCAAAGAATCTTCTGGGGCAAGGTAAATTTTTCTTTTGAGGCATATAAAGGAAAGTCAAAGTTTAGAAACTAGTAGCAAATGTCTGTAATTTCTAAAGAAAGTTGCATGAATTATACCCAGAGGATTCTTTTATGGTTTCTTCTTTAGTACATTCCTGTTTATTATTCTCTCATAGTGACTGATTGTCTCATTTGTTTTGTTATTTCATCCCAGAGTTTTTGCTTTTACTCGCTGACATCATATAAGATAGTAACACAGCTCCCAGCCTAGCTACCATCAGAATCACCTGCAGAGAAAATCAGAGATGCCAGTACCCAGGACCCTTCTGGTGGTTCTAATTCAGTTGCTGGGATTGGGAGTTGCAGGGAAGAATGTAGGCATTGTTCTTTCTGGGAGCTCCCAGATATTTTGTGAATACAGAGGGATGATTTCTAGTCTAAAATTTCTAGTACTTTGTGGTAGTCCCAGGAATATGGACAAAGCCCCAGGAAGAAAACAGCAGCCAAGAAACTGTTAATAAATTCAATGTATTTATTCAGCCTATAGATTGTATAAGGTTCTTGGGGTCACTTGGTACATAACAGGACAGACATGTATGCTTCTTGTCAGCCATCTGCCTACACTGATATTTTGAATGGCCCATGAATGATGTTGTAAATATTCAAATAACCTTTAGTAGGAAAAACTTTCCCTACCCTTTGTAGACTTTCCAAATATTAGCTACATTAATACTCCTATAATCATTTTCACTATATCCACCATATACACTTTCTCCTACACTATGATTCTTTGGTATTGCTTTAAATTGACTCCATTTTAAAATTGTTTATTTTATTTTGATTTTTCTTTGTGCTAGAACTGGGACTGAAAGAGTACTAAAGGCAAGATCTCTTGAATTTGTCTGCTCAAATTGGCTTAAAACCTCCAGTCCTCAGATCTCACATCCAGAGTAGCTAGGATTATAGACATGAGACACTAGTTCTTAGCTAACATATAATAATCATAATGATAATCATAATCATAATAATAGGTTGGTGTTAATACCAGTGATATTAAAATGTCTGGAACTTATGGAAAGGAAAAGGCCTTCGGAGTTTGAAAGCAGGAAAGGATAGGATGAGAAGGACAGAAGCTTAGAGATTAGAGAATAATAGATTAGAGAATAATAGAGGAATAACAGAGGATGAAACAACAGGTACAAGTAGAATAAGACTGTATCTTTAAAAGAACAGTGGGAGGGACCGGGAGTTTGGCCTAGTGGTAGAGTGCTTGCCTAGCATGCACGAAGACCTGGGTTCAATTCTTTGCTACCACATACATAGAAAAAGGCCGGAAATGGTGCTGAGGCTCAAGTGAGCTCTAGCCTTGAGAAAGTCCAAGCATAATGCTCAGGCCCTGAGCTCAAGCCCAGGACTGGCATAAATAAATAAATAAACAAACAAACAAACAAACAGTGGAGAACAGAGAAAAGTATCTGAAAGGTAGGAGCTTAGAGAACAGGAGGCTGATGAAGTAGTCATCCAGAGCCAGAGCTTATAGTATGACAGGTAGGAGAGTAAAAGGGAGGCTAGTAGCAAAAAGAAAAACAAGCAGAGCTGAGAGGGTCCTCACTGCATAGGATAAGGGTAATAGCTCAGCAGAAGCAGGCGTTGGGCAACATAAATTGTCCTCCAGTCTATTTCAAGCAGTGTCCAGCAAAAGCTCAAGCAGGATCTGTAAACCACCAATAAATACCTCATGAACTAGCCAGTGGCGGAGGTTCTGGAATGCCAGGAAACGCACAGAGGCCCTAAGAATAAAAATAACCAGTCTTTCATGCTTGTCTTTTCACTACCAAAATGTTGGGTGTACATGTAGGACTGCAAATCCCTCCTTCCTTGTCAAGATCCCATGGGTACACCAAAAATTAACAATGAGAGGCAGCAATACATCTCCTATATGCTTTGTCTGCATGAACACATTTTTTTGATAGACAGTCTCCATCATGTTAACCATCAGCCAACATCTGTAAGCACAGTCACACACACAATAAACACAATGAGTTATTAATGAGAATAAGTCAACAAAATGTAATGTCTGGTGAGTTGACATTGATTATCACATAAATCCTTGCCCATACAGTTTAGTACAATCTTAGAAAACAATGCCTTTTATTTTTTAAATCCTACCATTAGTAGAACGATGGAGGAAATAAAGATTCTTCGGCAATGAGAAAGTGTACACTGCTATTTCTATATAAAGTTTATTTCTGCTCCATGACATGTTCTAAGGTTTCTTCCCTTTTCCTAAATGTGCCAAATCAGATTCATTTCTCCTCCAGTCACAGCCAAGAAGATGACTCAAGCTGGCACACAACTTGTCAATTATTTCCACTTCCTGGGCTAAACTCATAATTCTCCACCTCTTTTTGTCTTGTATTTCTTCCTCACTTTCTTGAGGCCTGAAACTTTCAAAATGATATGAGACAAGACAACAATGAGAGCAAAACAACATAAAATCCTGGAACTAATAAAGCAAGTAAAATTATATTACCCTAGAGATCTAAGAGAAATTGGCTAACTGCACTGAAAAGCAGGTTTACCATCCATTCATTAGTTCATGTGTTTATTGGTTCAACAGGTATTTATGAAGTATCTCCCAATGAGCTAGCTCAGTCTGTAAGGCATACTGCCTTTTATGCAATATTAGTTAACAGTAGTTACTAAACTTGCTGTATCCTATTTCTGTTTCAATATAAATGTGAATATGTACAATGGGAATGTACAATGCTGTGATGTCCATTAACAACAACTGGGTAACATCACCAACCTGAAAATACCAAAAGTCTGAAATCCAATGGGATACACAAGCAGGAGCTGTTAGTACAAAAACTTCACATTGAAGGAAATCCCACGGTTTATATTAAAGCCACAAAAACCTTCAAGTTATTACAGCCACACATGGTGACCAAACATAAATAGAAGGACATACATTTCTAAAAACCCACTTTTGCCATCTGGAATAATCTATGAATCCACAATCCATTGTTCAGGACACTTTCACATGGCCTGATACATACATGTTCCCAAGAGTCTATGATAGTGACGATATTAACAATATTCCACCTTTCAGATTAAAGAATCAAGGACAAATCATTTATTCAAGGGCATTTAGAAAGCAATGCAGCTAGAATCTGAACGAAAGTTTACAATTCATGGATTCAAGCATTTTATGATAATTGAAAATAAATGATTATTATAGCATATATATTATTATCTAGTTCCTTCATAAAATTAGCATCACATGCTAGTTTGAATCTTGATTTAGTTCATATAAATATATTATTTCTCTAAGCCTCTAGCAATTCTTAACTGAACTTTTTTCAACTCTTAGTTATTATATACCACCTGTTCCTGTCTTTCCCAGGATGCTCACAGGAGAGTAACAATTAACTGTCTTGTTACTAAAACCTAAACATTAGAGGGTATTTTGTTCATACCAGGAACTGAGATAAGTACTTCACATGTAACTCACATGAGATAAGAACTTCACTTAGTCCTTATAGCAATCTCTTAAGTTAGTCCTACAACCATCATTATCAGTTCTTTTTAGGAAAGAAGGTACATAGAGGTTAAGTAACTTGCCTGAGATCCACAGATAAGGGAATCATTTTCTTCCTTTCCCTTAGTCTAGGCTATCTACCAGTATGACATTTTGGCTCCCCTCTGCCTTTGTTTTTTTGTACACAACTCCATTTATTTTGGCTTTTCTTTAAAACTAGAGGAACATTTTCAGCATAAAGTTGTTGTTGTTGTTTTTACATCCTCATCTCATCTAAGTCTGGGCTCCCACCTGTCTGTGTCTCAGTGTTAGTGAAAGACTGCATTCCAAATGTGCTGGTTTGGTTTCCTCCATGTTTAATTTCTCTCCTGACAAGGACCTAGTTCACCTACTCTGGGCAGCTCTCTTCTTCCACTGGACTTCCTGTCACAACTAAGTATCTCTGACAGAAATGAATACACCTTGTGGTATATGGCAGAGCTTTCCCAAGACCATCTTTTTAATCGGGAATTTGCTCTCACTCTTGGCAAAACTTCTTAAAGGAGTTAAAGCTCTTAAAAATAACATTCAACATTTTAAAAAATTCAATTTCTAGGGCCGGGAGTTTGGCCTAGTGGTAGAGTGCTTGCCTAGCATGCACAAAGACCAGGGTTCAAGTCCTCAGTACCACATACATAGAAAAAAAAAAAGCCAGAAGCCGTGCTGAGGCTCAAGTGATAGAGCTCTAGCCTTGAAAAAGTCCAAGGACAGTGCTCAGGCCCTGAACTCAAGCTCAGGACTGGCAAAAAAAAAATTCAATTTCTATACAAAATTCACAATGGCTTTTCCTTACAACACAATGTCTGGATTTGTGAGGGGATTTTGATCATGTTAATACTTGATGATGAAATGTATTAAAGTCAAGATTAATTTAAGGAATAAAACTGGCTCTCTTTTGCCTTTTCACTAACCACCAGAAGATTTTGTACTAGCTTTGTTTGCAGTCACCAAAGATATTCTCAGGACAGGTGCTGTAGCTCCTGAGAAACAGGCAGAGAGGAACTTCACCTTCACTATTCCCCAAGTATGCACACTAGCTATGATGTTATTATTTATATGCATGGTTAAATAGTAACTACCATACCAGGTAGGTTCTGCCATACCCATTTCACATGTGGGGAAACAAGCTCAGAAAGGCCACACAAATTCTCCTAATGGTCACAGAGTTGGGAGTAGCAGAGCTGATTTGTGCCTGCAATGCCCTACCTCAGCTTCTTGCTGCAAGGACCATTCTCCTTCCTGTACCACTTCTCTGATGTTTTATGGAGAACCTGTCCAGGCAAGGGCTTGTCTTTGACTATGATACTGAGTCTGATGAAAACCCAGCAAGTGATTCTGCCATACAGCTGTTCCCCAGATTATCCTAGGCACCCCATTCTCAGCTGGGCCACACATGTTCCCAGAAAAAAAGGGTCTTTACTTTCCATGGGTTTGTTGTTTACTGTTTCATTCTTTCTCTCTCCTTTTGGTCCAACTCCTTTATCTGTTCTATCTTTCTCTGTGTATCTATGTCTGTCTGTCTCTCTCATACACACATACACATACACACACACACAAACACACACACACACACAGAGGCACGTGCACACACACATACATATACTATACACACACATCAGCATACACACAATCAGGATACCTCGATCCAGTAGCCGGAGCAGACGGAGATACCAAAGATACCACTGGTCCCAGAAGCGGTCCGTCATCCCACCCTGAACTCATCCTTCACAGCCAGTCCCCAGGGCAGAGCCTCATCCCACCACCACCGACTCAAGAAGGCCAGAATCGCTGGATGCTGGGCTTACACGCAGACTGCTCTAAGCAAATGCCTGCCTGTAAAGACAGTCCTCCCACACAGAGGCTGACTGTGACGGGAGCCCGTTTCACAGCAACAAAGGAACAAGTGCAGAACAACGCGCCACCGTGTGCAAACCGAGCCTGCATGGACCCAAGGGGAGGCTGGAGATGCGGGGGAGGGAGTCAGAGAGGGCTTTTGCAAAGAGGTGAGGTTTGAGATAGTCTTTAGGAAGGAAACGCCATGTTTTAAATTTCATTCCAGTATCCCCCACCATCCCAGCTTCTCCTTCCTTCTAGTAGGCTAGAGACTAGAAAGCTACATGCTTAACCATTCGTCAAGAAGGCCAGGAGCCTGCCTGCCTGAGGGCCTGTGAGGCCCTCCTTCAGGAGTGCTAAACCCACTAGAATAGGAAAAGGCTTACAGTCCTTTCTTCACATTGGATCCATGGAGGATCCAATTAGAGGACAGACAGCATGGGTTCTGAGTTCAAATCCTGGTTACAACTTAACATTTCCTGTTCCTAAGCAAGCTACTTCAAATCTCTTGGCTTCAGTATCCTTTATGAACCAATATTTGTTTCACATCAGTATTATAGGGCACAGAGTAGAGGAGTATTACAGCATTCCTGATATTTCACTTGGCAGGCTGTGGCAGACTGAAGGTTCTCCCTAGCCTTTCCTTCCCTTCCGTGATGTATGTACCAGACAGATCCTCAATTGCTCAAACTTCCCCTGAATCCTCACACAGGCCTTTGCTTCTACCAACAACACTCCTTCCCACTTCCACTTCTCATCCAGGCCAAGACCATGGAATCCAAGTAGCTATAGAATCCAAATAGCCTTCCCTCATCAATTTTCCTTTATCATTATTTTCATTTCACTTTCTTGTTTGTATATGACTCTTTTCTATTACTAGACCATAAACCTCATGAAGGTAGGATCTGCTTTTTAATCATATGTGTCCTTCAAAGTACCCAATATAGGGGCCGGGAGTTTGGCCTAGTGGTTAAAGTGCTTGCCTAGCATGCATGAAGACCCGGGTTCGATTCCTCGGTACCACATACATAGAAAAAAGCCGGAAGTGGTGCTGAGGCTCAAGTGGTAGAGCTCTAACCTTGAGAAAGTCCAAGGACAGTGCTCAGGCCCTGAGCTCAAGCCCATGACTGGCAAAAAAAAAAAAAAAAAAAGAAAAACAAAGTACCCAATATAGTACCTTGGATGCCACAAGAATTCAAGTGATTTCTAATTAAATCAATAAACAAACAAATGAATCTGGGTAACCCAAAGAGTTCCATTTGTGTAGTAAGGAAAACAATGAACTCTGTGTTTTCAGTTCCTGGCCACTAATTAAGAGCGAAAGAAGCGGGGCTGGGAGTTTGGCCTAGTGGTAGAGTGCTTGCCTAGCATGCATGAAGACCTGGGTTTGATTCCTCAGTACCACATACATAGAAAAAAGCTGGAATTGGTGCTGTGGCTCAAGTGGTAGAGCTCTAGCCTTGAGAAAGTCCAAGGACAGTGCTCCCACCCTGAGCTGAAGCCCAGGACTGGCAAAAAAAAAAAAAAAAAAAAGAGCGAAAGAAGGATGGCACAGTACCCTGTGCTTGCCTTCCTCCGAACTGCTCAGTCAGTAAGCTAGCCACACATGATGAGGCTCTTCCCCTGGTGACCTGGAGTCCTGTTCACAAAATGAAATCTGAGGGGACTCCTGGTCTAGGACAACCTCATCCCCCAAGTCTGAAAACTTTCCAGTAACCATGCACATATTTCTCACAGCTTTGGTTCAGTTTTACAGAACATTCTAACAGAATGCCGATCTCCTAGCCTCCTGGTCTGTCAGACAGCTGGTGCAAGGTGCAAGCAGACCCTCCTAGGGTCTTGTTCTTCCTAGGAACTTGAAAATGAGATAGGCTGCAAATTTCTGCAGAGCTCAGGCTAGAAAGGAGGCATGTTGGGCCAGGACTATAGCCTAGTGGCTGAGTGCTTGCCTAGTATGTACAAAACCCTGGGCTTGATTCCTTGGTACTGCATACACACAAAAAGTTGGAAGTGCTGCTGTGGCTCAAGTGGTAGAGCACTAGCCTTGAGAAAGCTCAAGCCCCAGGACTGACAAAAAAAAAAAAGAAATGAAAGAAAGGAGGCATATCCAGGGGGCAAGTCCTAGGAGGGAAAAAGGGGAAGGAGAAAGTAGGCAGAGTTTATCATATCTACCTACAGGCTCCTGCCTAGCAACACTATTGCCTTATGGTTTCTTCTTAAAGGGAACAAGATAGAACAGAGACACTACCACACAAGAAGCTACCTCTTGGGGTTATATTAATATTATTCTATTCCCTTAAATGGACAAGACTGCAGTGAGTAGTTAACACAAGAATGTAAAGCCCCCCTCCTTTCTCCAGAGAGAAGTGACCCACAGTCTCCCCTTTTATGAATAACAAGAATCCATGGTTCACATGTGGCCAGTATGTTTTAGTTCACAAAGTACTTTTACATCCATCAACTCCTTTGGGCCTCTTAACAGCTCTGCAAGGTCTGTTGGACAGGAATCATCTTCTTCCAGCTACAGAAGAACAAATACCCATTACAGAAGGTTAAGGAACATGTGTAAGGCCAGATGATGTATAGGTGAAATCTGTCTTTTCTCTAAGAGTATTTCTTGCCCTCAGTTCTCTGGAAAAATGTAACACTTGCCCTTCACAGTGGGGCTATCTGCTAATTACTGTCTTTAGGAGGCTCCTTCAGGGAAGTTTGATGAGTAGAAGGTCTTAAAGTAGACACTGATCATGAGCCTTTGATCTGTTCCTTCGGTCCCCAGCTTATGACTGCCCAGAGAGTACATCTTCAAATAAGAATACAAAATCTCTTCCTAACTCAAGAGAAATCTGAAATGGGAGGCTCCTAGTAGAACCTTGACAGAGAGAGGCATTGGGAAGAGCATCTATCTACCATGAAGCAGATGGTATCAATGCCTATGTACTCACTGTTTAAACTAGAATGCTACCACAGTGCTGATGGTCCAAGTCCTCCCCTCACCTCGGGCCTGGTGAACACTTGTCTCTCACTCTAACAATCAAGAGCAAAACATTCCAAACAGCCTCATTTTTTTTTTTAGGGAAAGTGAACAAAGACTGGTAACAACATGGGTGCAAGCACTTCCCCCGCACACAGTGAACACAAGAACACAAATTTACCTATTGGGCCAAGCTCAGGAGGAACCCATTTATTCAGTCCAAAATTTTACTCGAGACTGTCTTTAGACCATCAAGCTGGGCTTTTCAGCCCACCACTGTTTTTTTTGTTTTGTTTTTTTTTTTTTTACTCCCACAGAACCTCATAAGACTTCCTATAAATGCAGCCCCTACAAAAGTTGAATAAAATGTTCTAAGACACTGCCAGAGTTGCCATTTAGATGCAGTGCAATTAGAAAGGCCAGGACAGGGCCTTATTAGTAGGTTTGGTGTTGTTGTTGCTATTTGGTCTTAAACAATACTTCCACCGGTGGCTCCTTCTTCATTATGGTTAAATAAGCCAGCCATTGTCAATGGTATGTTTCCTCCAGCCCACCCCATAGCCAGCAGAGACATCCCCAGGGACAGACAGTGCCTCCAGGACAGCAACAATCATACACTGCAGAAGGCCACTGCCTGTCTGAGTGCTCAGCAATTATTCAGTGTCATAATGGAAATGTGTTCTCTTCTTTTTACATTCCTTGGCACTGTTCTTTCTCCCTCTCTCTACCCACCCCAAGAGGAAAACACTATGTTCCTGATCACATAAAGCCAGCACAAGTAGAGAGAGCAGAAGGCAAGCAGCGTTGAAGGAAGAAAGAACCAATCATCTCCCAAATCTTTTCCTACTCACCTTCCAGGGTAATAACCACTGTTTCCTCAACAGCCCTGGCTGGTACTTGACACACTTGAGCTACATGACCAGAGAAGGCTACATTAGAAACGGCCAGTTGCTGGTACCCACGAATTGGAGTAAAAAATATCCACAGACATAGTGTTCCCCTCCCACCTCACCTCAGGAAATGGGTTCCACCAAGTTGCCATTTTGCCCTACAAGCTGTGTTTCAATTGCAACATGAATCAAACACTCCAGCAGACGCCATCATCAGCTACCTCCCACTGCACTTCTGTCCCCTTAGCAATTAGCACTGAGTAGTGAAAGAAAGCCAGTAGCAACACACTCTTAGAGACACCATCAAAGGGTTGGGATAGACACCTGCTAGTCTCTCTTATAAGAGCCTGCGTCCGTAGGTAAACAGGCTCCTTAGGTCCACACTTGAGGGCAGTATCACTAGATACTGAAATTCAAGTCCACCTCTCCCAGGAGGCCTTTTCCTCCTAACCTAACACATTCACTATCTCAGAGTTCTCAAATTAATGGACAGCAGAACCGCCTTGAGGGTTGGCTATTCACACAGATAATGAGGCCTCACTCCCAAGGGCCTACATTTTTAACAAGCTCCCCAGATGATTCTGAGATGGTGATCTACCTACTTCTGCTGCCACTGTTCTTCTCCCTTACCCTCAGCACCAACTTCATTTAGCTATAGTAAGCCTGTGTCATTTGTGCTTTCATTACCCATGATTTTGGCCAAGTATAGTCAAAATTACACTACATTTTCAAAAACCAAAAGAAATTTCAGAAACAAAAAATTTTAATTCCAACACTCACATTTTGTATTTCACTCAAAGTGGAGCTGGGAGTGAGCCAGTTGCTCAGGTCTATAATCCTAGCTACTTGGGAGACTGAGATCTGAGGATCATGGTTCAAAGCCAGTCCAGGCAGGAAAATCAGTGAGATACTTTATTTCCAGTTAAATACCAAAATAGCCGGAGGTAGAGCTGTGGTTTAAGTGGTAGACTACTAGCCCTCACACTAAAAAGCTCAAGGACAGCACACAGGCACTGTTCAAACCCCATGATTGGCATACAAAACAAAACAAAAAATGGGAGTTGCTCTAAATCGATCCCAACTTAGTATCAGTTGTGTTTAAAATATGATGTGTGTATGGTTCCCTGTTCTTTAGTTTATGAAACTATGCTGTTGCCATGAAAAACTCAAATGATGGCTAAAACAATAAGGTAAGAGTAATTTAAATGATAGTGGAAGTTTTAGATGTATTGAAAGGTGGTAAACTCTTTGGAAGTTGAAAAGCATTATAGCAAAAAACAATCAAGGATTGCATCCTGAGCCTTTGATATTTTTCTCCTCAACAACATTCTCTTGGAACTATGTGCCTGTAAATACCAGGGGTCTACTGTATTTTAGTTGAATTCTAGAATATACCACCTCCCCTCTCCATCTGCCTCGCTGCCCTGCCTTTAGTGTCAAAGGAGGAAATCCCTGAGTTCACTGTAAGAAGAGGCTCATTGAAGTCCGGCAGAGGGCCTTGAATAGAGGGCTTGAGACCAAGCACCTAGAGACAGAAATGAGCCTCAGTTCTTCACAGGCTCCGAAGATATGTCTTCCACCATAGTTTCACTGCACATCTGAACAATGGCTTTAAAGGTCACCTCAGTAAAGGGGTGGGGGATTGGGAGCTAATTCTAATTGACCTTTTTTTCCCTAGTTTCTGTGTAGCTTTTATCTTGCTTACTTCCAACCTCTGCAATGATCTTTAATTATCCCTTAGCTCATTTCATGCAACCTCTTGCTGTACTAGCCTCTAAACTAGTAAATGGGGGAGCTGAACTCCTCCTTTCTGCCTTTTGTAAGGATTTCTAGTGTGCCTAGAAGCCACTAGAACCAGGTGGTGGAATCCACAGGAATCTCCTGCCATTTGAACCACCCTAACACTCCCCAGACCAACAGATAGACCCCTCTCTTTTATTTATTATTTTTTAAATTTTATTGTCAGGGTAATGTATAGAGGGGTTACATTTATATTCATCAGGTAGTGGATACACTAATTCTTGCAAATTGATACCCCTTCTTATGTTTTTGTTGTTGTTGTTTTTGCTAGTCATGGGGCTTAAACTCAGGGCCTGAGCACTGTCCTTGGGCTTTTCTCAAGGCTAGCATTCTGCCACTTGAGCCACAGCACCACTTTCCAGCTTTTTTT
Source organism: Megascapheus bottae (assembly GCF_031878675.1). Lineage (NCBI taxonomy): Eukaryota > Metazoa > Chordata > Mammalia > Rodentia > Geomyidae > Megascapheus > Megascapheus bottae. Next base: position 56,097,492 of record NC_143509.1, read on the forward strand.
TTCTATGTATGTGGTACCAAGGAATTGAACCTGGGTCTTCATGCATGCTAGGCAAGCACTCTTACCACTAGGCCAAACTCCTGGCCCCCTTCTTATGTTTTTGTACTCGTTTCACTTCCCCTACCCCCTCCCAATCATCTTATTTTCCCCCTTTCCCTTTCCCTTTCCCTAATTCAAATAAATGTATATGCAATATACCAGATAACAAAGTCAGATAAAGTAACCACATGAGAATAACCCTAAGGGGAAAAGAAATAACATAGTACATTAAGAGCAACAATCAAAAAGATAAACCTCTAGTTTCCATATCCTAGAGTTCATTTCATTTAGTCTTATTCTATATGACCTTATATGCATAGCTTTCGAGCTATTGTGATCCTCTGCTAGGAAAGTCCAAGATGCATGTTAATTATTACAAATGAGGGAAATCATTGAGCTTATTCCTTTGGGACTGGATTATTTCACTTAAGATGATTTTTTCCAAGTCTTTCCATGTCCTTACAAATGGGGCGATGTCATCCTTTCTGATGGCAGCATAGAATTCTATTGTGTATAAGTACCACATCTTCTTGATCCATTCATATACTGAGGGGCATCTGGGTTGATTCCAGATCTTTGCTATTGTAAATAGTGCTGCAAAGAACATCGTTGTGCTAATAGGTTTAGTATGGCCTGGCTTGTGGACATTTGGGTAAATACCAAGGAGTGGAATTGCTGGGTCATAGGAGAGCTCTATGTTTAGTCTTTTGAAAAATGGCCATACTGCTTTCCATAGGGGTTGAATGAGTTTATACTCCCACCAAGTGTAGTAAAAGTGATTCCTCCTGAACATATCCCCTCAAGCATCTGTTGTTATTAGATTTCTTGATAATGACCATTCTAACTGGAGTGAGGTGGAATCTCAAAGTTGTTTTGGTTTGCATTTCTTGACCAGAGATGTCGAGTATTTCTTCATGTGTTCATAGGCCATTTTTATGTCCTCTTCAGAGAAGTCTCTCTTTAAATCTTTAGCCCACCTTTTATCGGAATGGTTGTTTCTTGGAAGATTTGTTTTTGAGAGATTCAACTGTTTGAGCTGTAGGTATATTTTGGATATGAAGCCCTTATCTGTTGTATGGCTAGTAAAGATCTTCTCCCACTCTGTGGGCTTTTTAACTCGGTAGCTATGTCCTTTGCCATACAGAGCTCTGCAGTTAAATGCAGTCCCATTTGTCCAAACTTCCTTTAATTTGCTGTGTTTCTGAGTCTTTGTTAAGAAAGTTTCGAGCTGTGCCAAGAAGATCTAGTGTATCTCCTATTCCTTCTTGTAAAGTTTTCAAGATATGTGATTTTACCTCAAAGTCTTTGACTCATTTGGAATTAATTGTGGTGCAGGGTGACATAGAAGGATCCAACTTTAGTTTTCTACAGGTGCTTAACCAATTCTGCCAGCACCACTTGTTGAAGAGGCTGTCTTTCTTTCATTCTATTTTTTTTTGGCTCCCTTATCAAAGATTAGGTGACCATAGGTCTGTGGGTTGATTTCTGGGTCTTCAGTTCTATTCCATTGGTCCTCACGCCTGTTCTGTACCAGTACCAAGCTATTTTGGTTAGTATAGCTCTGTATTGATATTCCTCCAGTGCTGTTTTCTGCTAAGGACTGTATTTGCTATGCTGGTCTTTTATTATTCCATATGAAATTCTGGATTGCTTCCTCTATTTTATTAAAGAATGACATTGGGATATTGATGGGTATTTCATTGAATTTGTAGATAGCCCTTGGCAGGATTGCCATTTTCACCATGTTAATTCTTCCAATCCAGGAGTATGGATTGGAAGTTCTGCTTTAATTTCCTTTTTCAGGGTTTTAAAGTTTTCATTATAATGATCCTTTACATTCTTAGTTCATTCCTAAGTACTTTATTTTCTTTGAAGCTTTCACAGAAGGAGTTGCTTTCCTGATTTCTGCCTCACTCCTTTCGTTGGCATACAGGAAAGCAATTGATTTTTGAGGGTTAATTTTATGCCCTGCTACTTTGCCTAAGTTTCAAATCAGCTCAAGCAACTAGGGTTCTTTAAATACAAAGTCATGTCATCTGCAGAGGGAAAGTTTCACTTTTTCTTTCCCTATTTCAATCCCCTTTTTATGTTTGCTTCTTGCCTTATTGCTCTGGCTAGAAATTTTAATATTACATTAAAGAGGAGTGGAGAGGCCGGGAGTTTGGCCTAGTGGTTAAAGTGCTTGCCTAGCATGCACGAAGACCCAGGTTCGATTCCTTGGTACCACATATATAGAAAAAGCCGGAAGTGGTGCTGAGGCTCAAGTGGTAGAGTTCTAGCCTTGAGAAAGTCCAAGGACAGTGCTCAGGCCCTGAGCTCAAGCCCAGTACTGGCAAAAAAAAAAAAAGAGGAGTGGAGAGAGTTGGTATCCTTGTCTCGTTCCTGATTTTAGAGGGAATGGCTTTAGCTTTTCACCAGTAAGTATAATGCTAGCTGTAGGTCTGCCATACACAGCCTTTATTATACTGAGGAATGTTCCATGGATTCCTAATTGGATGTTGTCAATGGTTTTCTGTATCTATTGAGATAATCATGTGATTCTTGCCTTTGCTCTGTTGATGTGATGAATTATATTAATTGACTTGCATATATTGAACCAGTTTTGCATCCCTGTAATGAATCCTGTTTGATCACAGTGTATAATATTTTGATGAGTTGTTGAAGACAATTGGCCAGTATTCTGTTGAGAAGTTTTACAAAATGTTCATTGAAAAAATGTAGACTCCTTTCTTTTTGTCTGCTTTGTAAAGCTCACTCATTCTGGGCCTTAATCCTTTTGATTACATCTCATGCCAAATATTATGATAACCCCCTCCCCACTAAGGTAATGAGAGCTTAATGTTTCTATAGTGAAGTCTGGGCCTCCAGAAGGTGGTGAGAACAGGGTGTTTAGGGTAAAAGGAGGAAGTTCCATGGCTCTTAAGACTTCATAGGCATATCTCTGTCACACTACCTGTTGATGACAATTCACTAGAACTAGGGCTTCCCTCACCCTTCCTCTCTCCCTCTCCTAATCCACTTCCTACTCAGGACAGGATTACTGACTAGCTACCAAATCACTTAAATTACCAAGTAATTCTTTTTCTTTTTGTGGGTCATGGGCTTGAGCTCGGCGTAGGTGCTATCCCTGAGCTCTTCAGCTCAAGGCTACCACTCTACCCTTGTGCCAAGCCCCACTTCCAGTTTTCTAGAGGTTAATTGGAGATAAGAGTCTCAGGTCCTTTTGTGCCCAGGCTGGCTTTGAACCTTGATAATCAGATCTCAGCCTCCTGAGTAGCTAGGATTACAGGCATGAGCCACCATACCGGTTATTACCAAGTAATTCTATATATTCTCTGTCTCTGTATCTCTGTTTCTCTTGCTGTTTCTCTCTGTGTCTCTGTCTATCTCTCTGTCTCTGCTCCTCTCTCTCTCATTTTGTGTTTTTGTTGTTAGTTTTTAGGACAGGCCTTGATATGTAGCCTAGACTACCACAGCCCAAGTGTTTGAATAATAGATATGTACTGCCACACTCAGTGTTTCTTCCTGAAGAGAGGGATTTAAAATGAATAACAAAAACTAGGAAATAGTTGAAGGAGCCACCTGACCTAAGAGATTTAAGTTATCCAAGCTGGTTATTACATCCTAGACTTCCCTCATAGCCACTAATATTGCTCCTCCAGTCCTGCCACTGAGAACCATCTATTCACCCACCAAAGGAAGTGGCATGACTCCATGACCTGAGGACACTGCAGGACCAGAATTTTAGCTACCCCTCCAGAGGTGTGGCTCTTCTTATAAGTTCTTCTCATCTTTTAATTCTTCCAACTCACAGAGAATCAGGAAGTTGCCAGTCATAACTGAAATATCACACCTCACCCAGCCCACATAGAGAGGCTTTCTCTTCATTCTCTTATCCTCTCCAAAAATTTTGCCAAACAGCCCTGCTCCGTACTTCTGGCCAGTAAAATCAGAAACCACACTCTGAGGATTAGGGTTTATAAATATGAATATAAAGCTCCATAGAATCAGAGTACACTGTATCACAAAAAAATGCTACCTTTTGGTTAGCATTCATTCCTTGATAGTTATCTATCATTTTTCTATGTTCTCTCAGATGTTTTTGAAAACTTTTTAATGTCTGTAATACTGGGGCAACCCAGTATTCAACCAAAATATTAGACTAATTAATGCCTTCAATGTCTCACACATATACAAACAAGATTAACAAGAAGTAACTTGATTACCTTTTCCTTTGTTCTTATTTTCCAAAAGATAAGGATTTGCTGTGATAATTGTTTTTCCGCACATGAAGTCTATTTATGGTTCTTAAAAACAACAGATTCAAGCTTGACTAGCATGCATGAAGCCCTGGGTTCAATTCCTCAGTATACATAAATAGAAAAAGCCAGAACTGGCGCTGTGGCTCAAGTGGTGCTGGCCTTGAGCAAAAAAAATTCAGGGACAGTGCCCAGACCCTGAATTCAAGAGTCAGGACTGGCAAAAACAAAAATACCTCCCCCCCCCCAAAAAAAACCACCAGACTCCTGAGAATTCATTAAACCTATCATTTTGATAGGGCTAGGGCTTTGGAATTGAACCACGGATTCAAATCCCAAATTTCTTTATAGCTGAGTAATGGTGAAAATCATTTAAGTTTCCTAAATCCCAGTTTCCTCATCTTTTATTTGAAGACCAGTCTTAAAAAATCTGAATAATTTCCATGAGGAAATAAGATATATAAAACACAACACACCAATACAAGGGATACATCAGCTTGAAATTCCTAATCCCTGAGCCCTACTAGGACAAATAAACCAGTTCAAAACCAATGTCAATTAATTCTGCCACTGTTAAGAGCCAAGTAACCCACATGCAGTTCTGATTTTAATTCAAGCATTCTGTATTTGGGAGACATCTATGTCTCCCAGGCTGTTCTACTGCCCTTCAAAAGGGGAAGATTCTCAGTGACACCTCCTACATGAAGGGAAGAAAAACTGTCCAGCTTCTCCAACTTACCTAGCTAGCATCCTCCTGCTGCTGCCTAACATGTTGGAAAGTTCCATGAAAGAGTCAATGTTCAAGAAGTCTTAAGACTATGTCCATATGATCCATAGAGCCTTCAGTACTGAAGATATGGTAAACCAAGTTTCTATGTTCCTCAGCAATGATGAGATGAGAAACTAAGTTTCTGGTGGTAAACTAAGCCACAGACTAAATGAGCTCACCAAGAAAGTACTAAGGACTGTGCCCATTTCTTCTAGAAGACAAAAAGCATGGCAACTCTATTTATCTACCTGTCTGCCAATTTTGAAATCAGAATTGTGAAAGACAGGGTTGTCACAGAGAATGTTTAATTAACACACTTGCCTGAATTTTAAAAAGAAGTCTTATGTTCTCTGACAGGAAGTGAATATATCTGATTTGGCTGCTTCCTTTGATGAGACTTGCCTTTTCCAATTCATATAAATCTGCAGCTCTGAGATTATGAAAAAACATATTTAAAGGCTAAATACAATATGCAACAGGCTAGAAAATACATTATTTGCAACCATTTAAATTTATAGTTAAAAAAATGAGGCTAAAAGCCAACATAAAGATATGAATGGATACACAGTTCTCAACATTCTTTTTTTTTGTCTTGAACTTATGGCCTGGGTGCTGTTCTGAGCTTTTTCACTCAAGGCTAGTGCTTTGCCACTATGAGCCACAATACCATATCCAATTTCCTGGTGGTTAATTGGAGACAAGAGTCTCATGGACTTTCCTGCCCAGGCTAGCTTTGAACCATGATTCTCAGATTTCAATCTCCTGAGTAGCCAGGATTACAGTTGTGGAATGTAGCACACTCACATGATGAAAAAATACGCTTAAAATGATTATGTGGTTTTCTCCAATATGAAAAGATCATCAACATGTATTATTATTGGTTTGAAATGTAAGAAACAGAACAGTATAGAAACTGAGTGTCCCTTATCTTAAATGATTGGGACCAGTAGTTTTTCTGATTTCAGAATCTTTAAGATTTTTTAAATATTTACATAGTTTTCCAGGTCACCATCCCTAATCTAAAAATCTAACATTTAAAAGGATCCAAACTCCAAAACTTTCTTGGCATCATTTTTAAGAGTAGGGATGCTCAACAGCCAATATTCAATTACTTTTCATAAGAAATGAGTGAAATACAGATTCAGAATTACCTACATTTACAAAAAAGAACCACTTGAAGTATTCACAAGTAACTAGACTAATGGTTACCTATGAGACAAGGGGCTTAGTAGACAGGCATAAGGGCCATTCAAAGACCTTCATATTGTGTAATTCTTTTAGTGGTACTATGGTCTGAACTCAGGGCCTTAGGCTTGCTACGCAATTACTCTATCAACAAGTCGTTCTTCTAAGCCCTTTTCTTGCACTGGGTGTGTGTGTGTGTGTGTGTGTGTGTGTGTGTGTGTGTGTGTGTGTGTGTGTGTGTGTGTGTGTGTGTGGTACCAGTACCAAGGCTTAAACTAAGTGCTTCATACTCTTGCTGGATTTTCATGTTCATGGCTAGAACTCTATCACTTGAGCCATGTGCTGTCCAGTCTGGCATTTTTTCTGGTTAACTGGAGTGGAGTATCATAGACATTTCTGTCCAGACTGACACTGAAACTCAGTCATCCAGATTTCAGTTTCCTAAGTACCTAGATTTATAACCATGACTCACTAGTGCCTGGCATGTCATTTTTTATATGCCTCACTTCCACCTAAAGATGTGCTGAAACTACTACAAATCTATTTTTTGCTTTGTACCATGGCTAAGGATAATAAGCAGGTACCACTATGTAGCCTTCAACCTAGCAATTCTACTTCTAAAAGTCTGCTGAAATAGCTATACTATGCCAACTGGAGTGTCTTTATTCTCTATGTGTGAATTCACACACATTACAGTATATTTTGTAATAGGAAAACCAAAAGCACAATAACAAAAAGGTAGAGAGGAATGGGTGAGAATGATGAAAAGGGTGACACTGATCAAAATACACTGTATTCATAAACTGCTCCTGTGAATGGCAACTCCTTTGTACAACTATTTAAAGATAATAAAACTATTCACAAGAAAAAGTGGAGGCATAACTTAAATGTTCTACAATAAGTAGCTAGTAAGATAAAATATGATAGTGTATATTACACATGGAAATTATGAACAAGATACAATTTGATGTGAAATTATAGGAAAGGATATCCATACTCTATTGTTGAGAAAATGCAGTTTTCAAAATAAATGAAAATAACTTGTATTACCACTTTGTGAGTAAAAACTGCATACAGATAAGAATCCAGAGATATGCATATACACACACATACATACTAAGAATCCCCATAAATGTACACCAAACTGTTAACAGTATCTTTTAGATGTGAAGGAAGGTAATTAAGAGAATTGTGTCTTATAAATTTGATTATAATATGTTTAGCATAAGCACTTGTTACTTTAGTAACTTTCAGAGCATGAAACATTCAGGCTGACTAAAGGTACAGCTGGAATCTTTTCTGAAAGGGAGATTTCCCTTTCAGGGCAAGGCTGCAGTTTCCATCCCCTTCATACTCCTCCCAAAATCTGAAGTGTGAGATGGTCAGACAAACTACGGGTCAGAATAACCAGATCTCTAGGCTTATCCACCTACCCAAGTGCCAAGCAGATGAAGTTCTATCACTGTGTGCCAAGAGAATTCCTTTTACCCTCAACTTTGTTCCACATCCCTCATACACCACAAGAGGCTAATGGGCTCTCCATGAACTTGAGAAGCTCCTCTCATACTATTCATTTGTCAGCCACTCAAGACAACTTAGGGGACTTTTGCCAGTGATGACAACTGTTTTATCTCAAGTTCCAGCTGTAACCAAGGGGTACAGACTATTTAGAACCTCATACTAATGATTCTGAAGCCACAATGTAAGCCAGACGGGGGAACAGTGCACCATCAATTAATGACATCTGCCCAAAAAGGGGGGAGGGAAGCCATAACACATGAGCTTTCAGGGGGCCATCCCTCCTCATGCAATGGGCCCACTTTAAGTGTGCCATCCCTACTTCAAGTAGAATTTGGGTATGAGGAGCTTCAGGTTGTAGGAGGTGGCAGAAAGTAAACAAAGATTAATGTTGCTTGTGACTATGAATTGTGTGCTGTGTCTCTAAGCAGACACTGTGAAGATGTCTGAGGAAGGGGAAATGGCCCCTTGCAGGTGGGAATGTGGCTCCACACAGCTGCATCTGAATGACTCTGGACATCTGGGTGCGATGTTGGCCTGCGGTAAACTCTGAGCCTGAGTTTCATCTGTCACATTTTACCGAGTTATTCATCCCAAAGACTGAACCTATGTAAGAACATGCCTTTCGTAATTCTGAAATCTCCAAGTGCTCTGTTAATTGAGAATTCACTCATCTTCCCTATCCCTATAACCAAAAACAGAAGAAATAAATTGACAGTAAAAAAAAAAAATCCCAGAACTTCACGTGTTGTAACTAAAAACGTTCAATAAACAAAGCCGGTCCTTGGGCTCCCTTGGGCAGTAATTGTCTAAGAATGCTTCTTTTCTTTCAGATGGTGAAAGAAAGAGAGACAGACGTGCTAAGACTGTGTAGAGTTCATCTTGAAAGCATTAATTTTTCCAAATACCGATGTGAAGCTTATGTGCTTTCCTGAGCAAGTGGCAGTAGGCAGTGAGGAAGCTGCTGAGGATACCGTTCCATACTGAGTCCACCTGGGACAGTCACAGGGATTCTGAAAAGTGGTTGTAGTGTGCTCTAGGGAAAGGATAGACATCTGGAAGGCACGGGGCTATGTCCCAGCCACCATGGCCTGCCAAAGAAAGAAAGGAACAAGGCCAGTAAGGACCCTAAAGACTTGGGATTGGACTGTCATGTCTAATGTGGGTTAAGAAAGCAGAACAAATATTGCCAGCTCTTTTCAGGTCCATTCACATGGGGTCAAGTTGCCAGTCAAACTATTCTTCTTCCTCACCCATCTCTTCCAAATCTACAGACCCCAGAAAGACACAGAATGGCCAAGCAGTTAGGAGAAGTTGCGTAGGTAGTGGGCCTTAAACCATTTTCCCTCATCTTCCTCCCCATTCAGGGGTGAGAATCTACTCTGGAAAATGCTACTTATCCATCATTAAACTATTCCTTGTTGCCCCACTTTCATTCTTAACTAGGAAGTAAGGTGCAGCATCCCCTGATACCAGCTCACATAGGTCAAGACATAACAAAACCAATGAGACAAAGATCCCATCATCGGCTGACAAAGGCAGACTCAACCATTAAGTTAAGCCAGAAGCTCTGTTAGCCTTAACTAGACACCCTCCAAGTTGTATGCTACCACTAGGACCCAGGCTTATCCAAAATCAGCCAGGATTCCCACAGGAAATCAATGCTACAAACATAGGTTAATGCTTTATCCCCACCCACACTCTGGAGCCACTGTTCTCATATGCCAATTCTACCATATATCAGTTGTGTGAAATTGTGAACAGGACATTAATAGTACCTAAATACGTTAGTAAATATAAAGGGCTGGGAACACATGGTATACAGAAAATATTCTTAGTGCATTTAGTGTTATGATTGCCATTATTATGATGTAGTCACCTTTGACTTTTCCAAGCTAAGCTATCTCTTACCTTTGGTCTACTGTCTCTGCTTTTCCAAGGTCTGGCACAGCGTTCCTACCCTAACTTCATCTAACTATCTGTTCTGGCTCTCTAGGACCCCAAGAAGCATTCCCTGATCTACTCAGCTGAGCTGTGTAATTTCAGCCTGTGCACCCATAGCATTGTACATTTCCTTGGGACCATATTACATTCCAGTTGTCTCTATGCGTGCCTCTCCAACCAGTTCCTATTCTTTGTCATATCACTAGTGGTTGGCAGAGAGAAGTCACTCAATAAATGAGCAACTGAGTGAATGGATGGATGGATAGATGTATGGTGGAGAGTGGATGCTGAGCAGCTGATACCTTCAACCATCACACCCTGGACTATGCCTGAATATACAAGAAGAAATAGAATGCCCGGGGTGCAGTTTATCAGTCCTGCACTAGAGGATAAATGAGAGTGAATCTATAGTGGTAGGTGTGAACTTTCTTTTTATCATTATTATTATTATTGTGATGATGATGATGATGTAGTTGTACAAAGAAGTTACAATTTAATAAACCAAGTTGAGTACAATGCTTTCTGATCAATGTCACTGCTTCTATCATTTTTTCCCATTTCTCCCCTCCCATCCCTGCTCTCGAATTATATAGTTCAGTTTTTATATAATGTACATTGATGGTCTTTCCTTTATCAGTATATTTTACCAAGTATCAATCTAATGTATCTAAGAGAAATAGTGCTCATCAGATCATTGCATTCATGCAGTCTGCTGGCAGCTTTCACCCAACTGACCTCAACAAGTTAAGTCCTCCCTGTGAAAATCATTGCCCCTTTGTATCCCACCACACTGCCAGCCTATCCAGGCATCCTATCCACCTCACATAGTGCCTTGCCCAGAGCCAAGGGACACTCCAGACTGCAAGGGCAGACTGTTCATTCAGGTAGTATCACTTCTTCCCTTCTGCACTGTGCATGATCCCCACGCTCCCTCTCTCAGAAGGGCACTCATGAACAGTGGTCTCTCTCACTTTCTCAGCAGGGAAATAAAAGAAGTTAAAGAACTACTTAACTACTTGCTGTTTGTTCTACTTTTATTTTCTGAAGCAAAACTACCATTGTTACCCCATCCCACCCCCAAAGGCCACTTGTGGGATTTGGGAGAAGTGCTACGTAGCTGTAATTCTGTCTGAAGCCTTTAATAGCCCAGGCTCACCGAAGGAATGAAGGAAATATAACTTCTACCTATAGTAAGAAAACGCTGAAGCAACTTTTCTCTGATTATATCATAGATACTTGCAGTTATGTTTTCCATCCCTGATGCCCTAAAAATGAAGGAATACAGGATATTTTCCTCAGAGAAACATTCAAGACTGGCAACCTGCAGAAAGGCCAATAGTTTCTTCCAACCCCAGCCCAGAAGCAGGGGAGCTCTGGAGCAGGAAGACACTGGACACGTGTTCTGACTGCACACCTGTCTTGAAGGAGAATCTGGAAGAGTCATGCTTTCTGCACTCTTGACCTCCCACCCTACTCAAATCTTATCATCGTTACCATTTTGAACATGACTTAAAACAAATACCGGTATCCAATTTAAATGACTCTAAAATTTTTCACTGTTTCCATTCTTCTTAGAGATAATAGTGTAAATGATTAAGGGTCTGACTGGAAGAACATCCTTTTTCCTTTTATTACAGAGAACATGTAGAAATGTCTCTACAATATACATGTAGACCTGTGGGAATGGTTGTGTGATTATGCCTCCGTTTGTCATGAGTGGGACAGATTAGCCAGAAAGCATTGGAAATAAAACCCTTGAGCTTGTCACTAAGGCAGCTTTGTCTCAGTCATTAAATACAATTTTCCTGGAAGACTAACTGGACTAGGAACCAGATAGGTAAGGTCAACTGGGAATAGACAGCTTTTTTTCCCTGGTATCTTTGAGACCAAATGTACTCTTGAGTAGAGATGTATAAACACAGTGCTCATTAAACAGTTACGGGGCTCTATTTTAAATGACACTTGTCCTGGGGCAATTTGTGCATGCTATACTCATTTCCCTCTGAGACAGAACCACTAGAATAGAGAAGAAAATGTCATTGAACATGTGTCTAGATTCCTACTAGACCTCTGGTAAATGTCCTCCAAGATATTCTGGTAGATAAGATGATGAAAAAAGAATAAGATGAGAGCATAGTTGGGTGGAATTAGTTCAAATAAATTTCAGGGCCTACAGAACATTTGTTAGGAGGATGCAGTGAGCTTTGTAGGGATGTGGAACTCTGAACACAGATCAGCTCCCTCTACTGCTGTTTTACTTATTAAAAAATCATTTCCTTAATGAAGCAGAAATATGCTTATAATGTGGACAGATAATAAAAATAATGGTCTAATGTATATTATAGTATTATCATCCATGTCCCAAATAAAGATGTAAAAGTATTTCATCAGAGTTAAACCTCAGGTCAAAATCAGTAAGGGAAAACTTTATACCTCACATATACATAAGGTGTACTTATCACTCCTCAAGCATTTATTGTCTTCTTTATCTACTCTACAGAAACACAGACAGGTGTACAGGAAACGTGCTGATTTGCAAGTATTCCTACAGTATTTTCATAATGTTTTTTAAAAAATGTTGGCTGAATTGTTAAGAAAACTATGGGCTATTCATGTTAAGAATATATTATACAGATAAGCTATACAGAATTAGTTACACAGATTTTCAGGAAATGAAAAAAGTTGCAAAAAGATTTATAAAGTACATACATATTCAGATACAGAGTAAACCTTTAAGAAATTTGTATATTTCTACAGATAAATATATAAATATATGTATATTCACCAAAGGTCCACAAAGACTCCAGGATTTACCTTCAATGAGAGAATAAAGTAGTATAGACTTCAAAAGGGCTTTGGCTTTACCAATATCTGAAATGCAGAATGTATTTTGCGTTCATTTGCATAATTAAGGTTTTTTTTTACAGTGAAGTCTTTCCTTTAGCTTTAAAAACAAAAGTACAAAAATGCAGAGGAAGGCAGAAATTCCTTGGCTTTCTGTTGCCACAAAGCTAAGAGGAGTCAGCACTGTAGAAATATTGCAAAGAGCTAACTTGTGCTATCTAGAGCATGACAGAGGCTTGGTGTCTGGATAATCTGCAAGGGCCAGAGGTCACCTAGCTGATCATGTTGGAGCACTGCTAGACTCAACCCAGAACTACAATTATGCAGGGACACTGACAACGTAGGATGAAACTAGAGAAAATAAATGGCTAGTGGAATTTTGAAAAGCATGACACAACAATGATTGACAGAGCTGAAACTATTTAGCCTCAAGACAAGAAGATTACAGAGAAAGAAAGAGATTGCTTAAATATTTGAAGGGTTATTACCTAGATTAAGCTGCAAGCTTAGTTTTCTAGAAGTAAGTGCAAAGACAAATAGACCTTTTTATTTAAAAAGACAAATTACCTTTTTATTAAAAATAAAAAGAAATATAATATAAATGAATGACAACAGGATAGTCTACAAGGTAAGTTCATGAGCTCTCTGTCACTGGAAGTATTCAAGTAAGAAACAATACAGAAAAATAGGCTGAATTTCATTCTAAGTAAAACCATAGAAACATTAAGATCATCATCAACTCTAATATTCTGATTCCATAATTCCACTGTAGAATTGATTTTTCAATGTAAACTATTTCAGTTCCCACAAGCAGTGTACTTTGCCACCAGGTGGCAGTAGATGCCTTGACTCTGAGTTCTAATTGATAGGTGTGGTCAAAAAAAATTAACAGTTTTCCAATATTTTTTTAACTAAATAAAACACAAAACTAATCCCTCTTGAAGCAACATAAAAGTACAACTCCAAACATGTCCCATTATTCCATTACAAAGATCTTTGATCTGTGCACTTTCATCTGTGCGTTCCTTTCCTACAGGCTCTACAGACCCCCTATCTTCTGTGGCCTTTCTGGGGTCACATTTCTTGGCTTGCTTAGCAGTTCTTCATCTCTCAATCTCCTCTGATGCCAAAGTTCTTCGGCTTCCTCTGCAGCTGCGGATCACATCATCTGCTACTGAAATCTTTCTTCTTGACCCAAGGAGAAGAAGCATCAGAAGGGTCAAAGAAGCTCTCTAGCCAGTTCCTGTTTCCAGCCTTCCTTCCTGCATCTATACAGCTGAAACCACAGAACAAGCAAGCAATAAACAAATACAGAATGGACCCTACCCTGATATCATGAGACTATATGATTTTGTTTTCCAAGTGGAAAAAAATGTTCTTCCACCCTGCTCTTAAAGAAAACCTGATTTCTCTAGCCATTGTTATAGACTTAGATGCTGCTTAAAATACGAATACAATCAACAACCCTCGTCTCTGTTCTGGGACATTTTCAACTGGTGAAAGGTCACTTCAGAAAACCTGGTAGTCAAGAATTATTTCCAGTAAGAACTTGTAAACCAATGCAAGTAAAAAAGACTTGTTAAACTGAAATTATAATCATTTTTACATCCAATGCTGGTAGCTCATCCCTGTAATCCTAGTTACTCAGACTGACATCTGAGATCAAGATTCAAGACAGCCAATACAGTAAAGTCTGTGAGTCTCAACAGCCAAAAAGCCAAAAATGGAGATATCAATCAAATGGTAGATCTCCAGCTTTGAGCAAAAAAACCAACTGAGACTACAATGCCCTGCTTGTTCAAATTCACTATTGGCACACACAAAAAAAATTATAACAATTAATTATGTTTCTGAATCAAGATTCTGATAGCTGTCTGGTCACAGACAGCTTCCAATCCTCAGGATGTTGAATGACATTGCCACTTGCCCCCAGAGCACCCTATCCCCCTCTTTCCTGTCACCATCCTTCCACACACAATACAATGGCTTCTTTTCCTACCAGTGTTCACATTACAGGATCCTGGAAGTGTATTGCCTAATCATCCCAAGAATATCTATGAGATGAATTTATGAAAGAGATACTATCAATTAATCATTAAAGTAGAACCTTATCCAGACAGCTGTTTTACTGAGAGTAACATCCATTCCACAAACGTTTTTCTTTCTTTTTTTATCGTAATTAATAGAAGGGTTACAGTTATATTTACCAGATAGAAGGTGCATTAATTCACATACATTGATATCCCTCTCATGTTTTTGTCCCCATTTCCCTCCCTATCCCCTCCCCTCATCTTGTTTCCCCCTTCCCTTTCCTATCTCAAATAAATAAATATTTATATATATATATATATATATATATATACACACACACACACACACACACCAGGTAACAAGGTAAGATACTGTAACAATATGAGAATAACCAAGGGCAACAAAAGAGATGAGAAACAACATAGTATATTAAGAACAACAATCACGCATTATATAGCTCTTGTTTCCATATCCTTTCATTTAGCCTCATCCTTTATGGCTTTTTGTATCTAGGTTTTGAGTTATTGTAATCCTCTGTTAGGAGAGTCCAAGGTTTGTACTAATTATCACAAATGAGGAAACCATTGAGCCCATGTTCCTTTGGGTTTGGCTTACTTCACTTAATAGGATTTTTTCCAAGTCTTTCCATTTCCTTACAAATGGGGTGATGTCATTCTTTCTGATGGCAGCATAGAAATCCACTGTGTATAAATACCACATCTTGTTGACCCAATCATCTATTGAAGGGCATCTGAGTTGTTTCCATAATTTTGCTATGGCAAATAGTGCTGCAATGAACATCGTTGTGCTAGTGGCTTTAGTATGTTCTTGTTTCTGGATGACTGGGTAAATGCCAAGTAATGGAATCATTCCACAAACATTTCTTGTGATATAATACAGTGTGAGCCAGGCCCAGGACTTTGCATGAAAGAGTACACACTGATTAAGAAAGCAAGTCAAGTGTATATATACTTATGATATGAAGATACATAAGTAAACCAAAAAAGGAAGGGTATAAGAGAATAGAAAAACAAGGGCAAAGACATATAGAGATCAAAAATAATTGGAATAAATGGAGATAAGTCTAGTCTATAGGGCAGGTAATAAAGGGCCAGAATTCAAAGGTCAATCCTTTCACTGAATAGTTGGTGTATTCCGTGGAAAGGGTTTTACATTCAAGAGCCCATTTATTCCTTGAAACAATTAAATACAGAACATTCCTGTTACAGAGAGGAAACAAGCTCAGAGAATTCAAGAAAATTGCATGGCAGATACCTGACTGGCTAGAAGGATGAGGATCTGGAAATGTCTCTGTATGTGTGCATGCTGTGGGAAAGAGCAGGCATAATGGGTGGATATTATAGCACCTTTAGATCCTCAAAAGTTCCAAAGCAGCTCCTAAACACCACCTCTTCCTAAACACTATTGCCTCTTCCCAAAGATTACAGAACTCCCCCAGCTACCTCATCTAAGCAGGTCATCTGAGTCCCAGTCATCCTCAAAAGCAGAGGAGCAATAATGTGACATGGGACACCACATAGTCATTTGTTGGGGCCTGACCTTCATCTCTGAGGCCTGATTCCAGCTCAGCAGCCATTAAAGGGCTTTGGCCAGGCATTCGCTCCTTGCATACCTCTCTTAAGGCATCTCTGTGTACGTGACTCGACCGAGCCCCCCGCAGCTCTGCGGGCCTTGCAGCAGCGCAGGTCTCGCAGGCTTTCCTGCACTTGTCCAGCCCAGTACCTAAAAGATTCCCCCAGACCCTTAGTGATAGCACGGCCCTCTTCCTATTGGCTAGCTTCCTACCTTCTCTTACCCCAAAAGTATATAACTAATTGTCTGATGCAATAAGAGAGATCAGCCAAGAGACCTGATACGTTTTCATGGTTGACACTGCTTCTGACTCTGTGGTTTTTTCTTCCCCGGTAATTGGGGGAGGGCTTCGTCATTGATACTTACCATCTCGGGGGACTTCAGGCTGGCCCTGGGTGTCCCTCCCCATCCCCGTGTTGCTCCACAGTAGCAACAACTGGTGCCCATGTGAGGGTCCAGCCCTCTGCTTGGAGGTCCAAGGAGAAAAACAAGTCTTTAGAGCATACAAGACTGGATAAACTCTTAGTGGAGGAATCTTGCCTTGATTAATCTGGGCTTTTCTGATTAGATGCTCAATTTTGTCCCATGTGTTCCAGTCATACAAGTTGCTAGCTGGCAGCCACGGGGCGATTTTAACTAAAGTATCCCAAGCTTTAGCTGTCTGTGCAGCTAAAATCTCTAACCCTCGACTCTTAAGGAGGATAAGAGAGTCAAGGGAAGGGTCATTCTTAGAAAGAATCTTTCCCATATTTTATGGGAGTATACTTATCCACAGTCCAACTGGCTCATTGGCGGTGAGTTCTCAAGCACGTGGAGCCCTCACAAGGGGGGCAAAGTTCCTCACACTGTTGCTACTGTGGAACAACAGTCATTTATATACAGATTTATACTTCTGATTAGTCCACCCCAGCACAAAGCCTAGTACCAAGCTAGCATCAAGGAGTTAGAAGCACAGAGTTGGAATTCTGACTTCTCAACTTCTTGGATCTCAGTCTCCTCATCTGTAAAAGAGGAGTTCAGATCAGAATCATTAAGTTGAAAATTGGAGATACATGGGTCAAAGTTATCTGCAAATGGACTTAGTTTGACAAAAATATTTTAAATGAATTAGCTTCCATACTTAGAAATCTGACCATCACAAAGAAGAATGCTTTCAGCCTCCGTAGAAAAGCTCTGGCATTATGTGATAGCTACTGGTCCTCTCAGGACACAACCCTTCAGTTTGCCACAATTCTTATTACTACCTACTGCTTTTTTTAGAGGTCATTTATCATCTATACTTGAACCATTCCAATTATTAATGGTTTGGCCCCTGTGGACACCTGAGTTCACAGTCCCTAAAAAAAAGATGATCTAAAATATTATTATCTCAAGATTCAGGTAGTGGGGACAGCAAACAGCACAAAGAAGTGACAATGAATTGCCCACAATGGAAGATGTGGGCTTCTCAGGGAGCAGGCTCTCACTGCAACTGATAAAGGTTCATTAACAGTTGTGTTGGGCCTGTACACTCCCCCTCACACATACCACCAACAAGGCACAAGGCCAGATGACATCAGCCTTGGACACAGTCAGAGAAACCCCATCATGAAACAATTTGCTTCCCAGCCACTCTAATTTAACAATTAGCTTAACAATCCTAGTCAGGCACTTGCTGCTAGAGCAGGAAGTGGTCATGATCAGAAGCAGCTTCAGACTAAAAGCTTCAGGAGAGAATCCCCCACTCCCACTGCCCTTGCTTCACTTGATCAGCATTGCCTGCTCACACAGACAAGATAAGTCTACATTTTGCCAAAGACAGTCCATTTCTCCTTGAGCCTGACTAGGTTCCTGTTGTATGCAAAATCAGCTTCTCCCTCTGTCACAGCAGCCATTCATTCCTCTTTAGTCTGTCCTACAGAGATTTTGGCCTCTGCCCAGGCCCAAAAAGAGTATCAAGCAGGATTCTCAAAGCAATCACCTGACCCTCTGGAGTTGAGGTATGGAAGGGAAGCCTGCTCACTGACTGCATTGCAGGGAGAGAGGTATATCACAGGGCTGGCATCCAGACCAAAAAAAAAGATTCAGTAGCTAAGTCTTGCCCTTACCCAGACAGCATGCTCAGCTCCTCCAATACATTGCAACAAAAGGCCTCTCAGTAAGAATGCACATTGTTCACCATCCTCACTTGCCCTGCTCATGCCTCCAAGTACTCCAAGTTCCAGAGAGTGTGAGAGACTTTGTTAAGGGGAAATTGATAAGCAAAGTTTGTCATATCGTCAGTCCACAGAATCTGGGAGGAGAGGACAAGGTCCAAAGCAACAAACCCTCAAAGAGGAAAACATCCTGCATGACTAGATAGAAATTTCATAGAGACCATGGAGGAAGAAATGTCATGTAAAAATGGAACAACAACCCAGGAAATAAATCAAACAAAAAATAAAACTGAGGGATGCTATTGTCGAGGTTAATCTCGGGGTTTATTTTTTCTAACAAAGGAAAGCAATGGGGTACAGGATTACTGGAGTTAGTTGGTGATATTGCAGGCACAGGCATATATTTGAAAATGAAGGTCCATCCCAACTTGGCCTCCTCAATGAATAGAAAAAGGTCAGTGTTGAGCTTGTAGCCAGTATTGGGAACCTGGCTGGCAGATGAGGTGTAAATAAATCACCAGGACCATATGGCATCCACCTGGGAGTCCTAAAGGAATTCAAGGGTGAAATTGTAGAACTGCTGCCCAAAATGTGTAACCTCTGATTACAGTCACTCATGTTCTAATATTGGCAGAGAGCCCCTGGTAGCTCCATTCATAAGAAAATCAGGGTGAGTTCTCATCTTCACACCAGGAAAGTAGACAGAATAGACATTGACAACATGTTTATTAAGCTTGCAAACAAACATGATTTAAAAGAAAATATAATACAGTGCTT
The DNA here is from genome assembly GCF_031878675.1 of Megascapheus bottae. Lineage (NCBI taxonomy): Eukaryota > Metazoa > Chordata > Mammalia > Rodentia > Geomyidae > Megascapheus > Megascapheus bottae. Next base: position 56,116,586 of record NC_143509.1, read on the forward strand.
ATAACATTTACATACACATATATCTATACACATATATGTGTGTATATTTAACATATAGACACAAAGCTTATGTATGTACAAAATATAATATATATACAAGTTTTTGAAGGAGTAAATATTTGAATTAAATAGAATCTGTGGGTGTATCTTATATAAGTTTCTGGAGAACTATTAGCAAGTTTTTATTATAGTAAGAAGACAGGCAAAATACTTTTTCAGGGAATTGGCATGGAGACCAAAACAAAATGAAAAGAATTTTTTTAAAAAAAAAGGAAGAATACAAGGCAATATTATACACTTAAAAACTGTTCCTTTTTCTTCTCTTATTTTTTCCAGTCCTGGGGCTTGAACTCCAGCGCCTTACCACTGTCCTTGGGCTTTCTCAAGGCTAGAGTTCTACTACTTAAGCCACAACCCCACTTCCGCCTTTTTTTTCTGTGTATGTGGTAGCAAGGAATTGAACCTGGATCTTCATATCTGCTAGGCAAGTACTCTACAATTAGGCAAAACTCTCTGCCCTCTTCTTTGATTTTTAAGTGCTCAGGATTAAACCCAGGATCATAGGGCATGCTAGACATGCACTCTACAACTGAGCTACATCTCCAGCTCTTTTAAAAGGACTTAAGAGCCCTATCAACCTCTTGTAATATGTTTGCTCTGTTTGATCTCAGGTAAAATAAACTTTTACAAAAGAATAAACTGGTGCCTTTCAAAGTTAAGAATTGTAAAAGAAAGTCTTATTAAAGCTACATTAGAAATGATTTGATAAAAATTTGAACAGTGAGTTACTCTACAATGTCTACATTCTTTGAGGCAGGAAAAAAAGATTGCTAGAGAAATGATGGGTAGGTTTTCTTCAGGTCTACAGTTGATGAAAGATAAATGTCAGCATGATGAGATCTATCTAGACCTCATGATAGTTCCTTAGTGTCCTCTCCAGATGAGATCAATTCTGAGCTCCATTCCCAGAACCTACAAATGCCTGGGAGAATCCAAATTCAGTAAAAGAAAATCCTTAGTGGAACTATAGGAAAATTGTCTACCACATTTGGCTAAACCCTGATCAGTTCTACTTGCCATGGGTCAGTCATTCTTTCTTTACCTGAAGTTATCCATTCAATTTATGGAATTTAAATTTATAAATCCAGTGCAAACATTCACAAAAAATAAATCTGGTGCTAGAAACCACGATTTCTAAAATAAACATGAGTAAAATCAAATCTATCCATTTCTTCTTAGGCTATTTTTTGTTATTATATAGCATAGGCATATAGCAGGGAACTGAGTGTAGAAATACAAATCTAAGTAAGCTCAACATCCCTAACCTTAGTTCTTCCCCACAGAAACATACTCTTTTCAACTGATTCAATTTCTGTGGCTTCCATCGTAAGTGACTTTCATATGGTAAGTAGCCATGCAACATTCTCTTCTACCTCTGCTTATTCAAGACCTTTCATTTCTTCAAAACTGGGGGGGACAAACTTTATGCTCATAGTCATTACAAGAATTTGAAATCTACTCTATCATTTTGTATTTAAGTCAATGCTCTGCTAGGGAAGGCAAGAGCAAAAGAATTCCATGTTCTGTACCTGTTAAAACATGTTCTAATAAGATACAGTATATCTATATAGAGATAGAAGATAGATAGATAGACAGACAGACAGACAGATACTTTCAAATACAGCTCTTCTGATCACCATTTAGTGAACTCATAATTTAATATCTTCATTTGTCAAATGAGGATAATTAAGTTAATCAATTTCAAAGGAGATCAACTGTGTGAATGTTTATATCAAGCTTGGTATAAGCTGGATACCGGTAGCTTACACCTATAATCCTATTCAGGAGGCTGGGATTTGAGACGTGAAGAATGGCAATTTGGAGCCAATCCTAGCAGAAAATTCCATGAGACTATTCCAAAGTAACAAGAAAAAAAGCAATCTGGAGAAGTGACTCAAGTGTTAGAATACCAGCTGAGAGGCATAAGGCCTTGAATTCAAACCTTGGTACTGGCAAAAAGTATAAAGGATTTGAGCTAGGAAGAGTATCTGATTACCAACAAGTGCTCAGAAAATATTACCTAGTAATAACAACATCTTCTTAAACAAAAGATACATTCCTTTCTTGTCTTTCTCAAACTAAATGCAGCTTTTAAAAGATAACTTTTATCACATTGCTCTCTTCTCTACAAGTCTGTTGACTCTCATTTGCCCCTTTATTACTGCCTTGTGAACTAAGTGTTTAGGCTTGTTTATATATAACTTTAAAAATTGTGAGGACCGGTGTCACCCATAAAGTGTGTAAGCACATGATGAGTCTGTAGCTTAACCAGGAGTGGGCATTAACTACTTGCAGCAGTCTCCAGAAATAGAATTGCCTTTAATTTACCCACCAAAGGAAAGGGCAAACACTCTGAAACTAGATTGTGTCTGTAAGAGCAAATCCATCACTGGGTGAAGACTCATATTAACCAATCTTACAAAGCTGATGCTTAATCCAGAAACAATATGTATTGAATGCTAACACCACGAAAAAAGGTAACTACAAAACTCTAGGGTGTGGGTGAGCATGTGATGAAGCCAGGAAAGTCTACCTTTACCACTCACTGTCATCAAGTCATTAATGTCTGTACCCCAAGAATAAACCTAGACCTGCCAGGTAACCAAAGGACTCTGCTCTGTGGTAAAACCTACACAGGCATTACCAACTTCTGTTCTTAACTTGTTCTTTACAAGGATCTCATGCCATCTACACCATCTAAACATTTTTCTTTCAGACTTTACTCTGTGTGAATGAGTTTGGTATTAGTAAACCATAGCTGAATTTCAGAGAAGCATCGCTGCAATTACTCCCAAGTCACATGATAATCCTTCCTCTTCTCTCACACACATCCCATGGTCCATAGCAACAAACAGTATATTACATCAATGTGGGATGTGTGTGTGGACCACTTTAACTCTCATTTGCAGAATCATTTTTATTACTTATGGGTTTGGGGACATGGAAGATGATTTCACTGTAACCTTCAGGACACTTTTGTGAGAAAAATTAAAATCTCCCTGACCAGAACCTTCATTTTCTGTTTTATGCCATGGTTCTTCAGCAAATACAATAGGAATTCATTAGCAGTAGCTAATGAATTAATGCCTTAATTGAACTGATAGGTTAAGTTGTAGGTGTTAACTTTGTTGATAGGAAGAGACTACTTTCCAGCTTTGATGTGCGGGGGAGGGGCAGAGAGGGAGAACAGATTCTGGTAGCAGAACAGAACAGAACAAATCTAGGAAGAAGGATATGCTAAGCTGCTGTCTTTACAAGGATTTGCAGAAGGAAGGAACATGTTCCCAGGTTGTATTTAGAAATTGATATCCACTACTTAAAAAGGAACAGCTTTTCTTCTGTGACATTTATCCTGGCTAATATCCCCTTTTACTTCCCTGATGTCTTAGCAAATGGAAGAACATTTAGCTTTAGTCCTTAGAACTTAGAGTCTAGTATAGAATTATGTCCTAATATGTCTCAAGCCTTGAATTTCTTAGGCTACAAGACATCCTCCATTGGTCTTTCAGGATCTTCTGGCTCAGGAAGTGATACGTGTATCATTTATAAGTTCTAGTTGAGGTGATACTTCACCATTTGGGAAATTCTGCCTGGTTACACATATGTAGCATGGATATCTTCTTTCTGTCTTTTAGGTTTGAGTTGCAAGGCAGTGTTGACATTAACAGCCCAAGCTTGGGAGCCAGACAGGCTTAGATTATGACCATTTTTGGCAAACCACCTGAACCTCAATATTAATGGGAGAAGTTACTATTTTAAAGTTGATGAGAAGAATAGAGATAACATTGGAAAAGAGCTTAGTCAGGGCTGCTTATATTACAGGTGACTGTCCAGAAAGTTGGTGTTTGTTACAGATGGCACAACTGAGAAGTTACCTATCATCTATAACCTAACTGGGATCAGATCACCATGTATCCCAGCAAACCTAAGCAGATATAAAGACCATTTCTCTCATGCCATCTAACTAGGTCTGAGGATGCCTCCCTTGTCTCCTTGTCACCATTCACCCATTCACATAGAAATGCTACTTTCCTCCTCTTAAACATGAGTTTTAGCCCTGAACAAAAATTATTCCATGAAAGGCATCAGCTACCTAGAAATGGGGGGATGGTTTGAGAGAATAAAACAAGGCAGGATATTCTTAATTAAGACAATTTGAATCATAAAATTACTATGTAAGTAAAAGGAACCTCAGTCACTCGTTTAATGCACCCTCTCATTTCACAGGTGGGAAAAATAAAGACCTAGTCAAAAGAAGACATAGATTCAAATCAACAGGAGATCCATTCCAAAAAAAAAAAAAACTCCTTACAATGTAGATGACCTCATTCACTATCCTACACTATAGAAAAACAAGGTAAGATGCTAAGGAAAAGGAAGGTCAAACTTGTGTTTATTAGCTGCTACTGTATGAACAACAATGGCTTATGCACTGAAACTTAAGAAAAACATTCCCCTCTGTCTACTAGCTACATAGAAAACACCTAGCATATGAAGCAGGAGTTTGTCATAGATCATACAATGAGTTCAGGGAGATCCAAGGTAGTAACAGAGGGAGGAAACAGAAACTTCTCCGTGTGTAACAGGGCATTCTACAGCATCACAACATACACAGAGTGTGAACAGACCCTAGAAGGGATAAAAAGGCCCTTCAGTGAAAGCTTCCATAGGAGCTGAGCACAGTATGTTTTTTGTTGTTGTTGTTCTTCAAGAAAATTTATAGCATTTATTGCTTACAAATAATTTATTGGGTTTAATGATTCCATTCTCAGACATTCATGTAAAGTTCTTAGGTTGTATTCATCTTTAGTCATCTTCTCCTTTTTCTCACTCTTTCATAAGGCTTGCCACTCTGGAATGCTCCCACTTTTATAGTGGGTCTAGATTACATTTGAAAAAAAAGTGGTGTTCATTTTTGTAAGACTGTCTTATTTTGCTTTGAAGAAAGCTGACATAGCAGTGTGAAAGTAGGGGCATAGTAAAATCTAAGTAGGGGCATAGTAAAATCTAAGTATATCAGGTTTTTTTTTTTTAGTAACTTGGAGGTATAGAATAACTCATTTAAACTGTTGATCCAAACAAATGAAAACCATATAGTTCAGTTATCAAACATATTTACTCCCACAATTCCATCATCTTAAAGACAAGTTTTTGTTTGTTCTTCAAAGCATCTTGAATGTGAACATTCAACATAAAATATCAAGCGACTACTGCTTATTTTTATTATTTTAGCTGTAATTTTACATTTTTATTATCATAATAATGTATAGAGGGGTTACAGCTACATTCATAAGGTAGTATGGGTATATTACTTCTTGAACATTGTTACCTCTTCCCATGTTTTTCTCCTACTTTCCCTCCCCTCAGCCCTCTCAAGTTGTAGAGTTCATTTCCAACATATTGTCTTACGAATATTGCCATTGCACTGGTTCATACTTTGGCTTTTGACTAATCATCTTGTTTTTCCCCTTCCCTTCCCTGATTCAAATAAGCAACTAAATGTATATACACTACACCACGTACCAAAGTCAGACACAGGAATAACAGAGGATAAACCAAAAGAGACAGAAAGAAAAAAGAGGAAAAAATAAACAGTAAGAGTAAAGACATATCTTGTCTTAGAACATTAAAAACAACACCTACTGGAGATTACGTAGAGAACAGAGATCACCTGACACCTATTCTAGTGAAGGGGAAATAATTGAGAGGGCCATTTTTCTCTTAAAAATGTCTTATTATCCTAATGGGCTAAATGTCTCCATTTGCCTCTGTACCACTCTCCACCTGTCCTAGGTATACTTCTATCCCTCTTTAGCTTGCTCTCTTCTGGGAGGCTGGCCTATAGAAACCCTACCAAAGTCCCCTTTCCCCCTGACACCCTGCTGGGTTTGATGAGTAAAAGCCTTAGGAAGCAAGAAGCATACAAATAGGATGTCTCCTACTTCCTGACAACCTCTCTGTGGAATGTGATGGCTTGGCTGTATCCCTCAACCCAAAGTTATAGCTCCTTTTGAGGTCTCTGTTCCACAGAGACACTATGATCAGTTTCAGAGGTCACTCACTCCATTCCCTGTCCTTTACATGGAAGAAACCTCTCCCAATCTCTACCCTACCTTTATTTAAAAAAAAAAAAAAGGCCCCTTTCCCCTCTCATTATGCAATGAAAGGCCATTTGTTTCCAAAAAGGACTGATTGGTTCATCAAAGGAGCCCTGACCACTGACCACTCTCAAAAGTTTCCACACTATGAAACATATTCAGACTTTCTGTAAGAAACAGAACCTGATTTGTCTCATCTACCAGAAAATTTTCCTGTTCAGAATTTACATCACAATGGTTAAGAATCCTGGTTCAAAAACCAAACAAGTAACAACAACAAACTTGAATGCTTGAATGAGCATTACAAAATTCATACCATTGTCTAATATGCTCTACCACCTAAGCTGCCTCAACATTTCTTCTTAAAGAGGAGCCTTTTCGGGCAGGGAGTTTGGCCTAGTGGTAGAGTGCTTGCCTAGCATGCATGAAGACCTGGGTTCAATTCCTTGGTACCACATACATAGAAAAAAGCCAGAAGTGGTGCTGAGGCTCAAGTGGTAGAGTTCTAGTCTTGAGAAAGTCCAAGGACAGTGCTCAGGCCCTGAGCTCAAGCCCAGGACTAGCAAAAAAAAAAAAAAAAAAATGGGGCCGGGAGTTTGGCCTAGTGGTAGAGTGCTTGCCTAGCATGCACTAAGACCCAGGTTCGATTCCTCGGTACCATATACATAGAAAAAAAAGAAAGAAAGAAAGAAAGAAAGAAAGAAAGAAAGAAAGAAAGAAAGAAAGAAAGAAAGAAAGAAAGAAAGAAAGAAAGAAAGAAAGGAAGAGAGAGAGAGAGAGAGAGAGAGAGAGAGAGAGAGAGAGAGAGAGAGAGAAAGAGAGAAAGAAAGAAAAAAGGAGCCTTTTCTAACAATACCCAGGCATCCTCCCATGGAAATAAACGTTCTCAAGGACCCCAGGTTCCCCTGCTTCTGCTCTCCTGGACTTAATACACAATAGAAGGTGATCTAACTTGAATATGTCTGGCTCTGGAAAAGTAATGTTCACTCTCAGCCTGTCTAAGCTTGAAATTTCAGCTTCTTCACATGGTTTCTTTTTAGTATACAGCAATAATAGTTATTAAGCACCTATGTGCCAGATTTAAATCTAAGCATCTTGTGTATTATATAAGTCAATCCTTGCCCAAATGTATTCAGTAGGGAACTTTATTGTCACATCTTATTTTACAAAAAAGAAAATGGCACATGGAGGTTAAAAACCCATGCCATGATTCAGGCCATTGTAGTCTTGTTCCAAAGCCTGCACTCCTTCATATTTTTCTTTTTTGTATTGTACTGTATCTAATAATGCAGAAAAATAGATCAAATATTATAAACAGACCCCACATTGCTATAACCTACATGTAAGAATTATTAGTTTGTTACCATGCTTGTTTTGTTATTTTTACTCAATTATTTAGAAGTACATATATCATGACATTTCATCTACAAAATTACAATTCATCTCTTGGCCACACTACTATTATAATTAACAATAAATAATTAAGACCATCTAATAATGAGTTTACACTGAAATTTCTCTATCTCCCATAAGTATAGAACCCTTCACCCTTCCTTGCCTAGGGGCCAAGCTTATCTCCCCTGCATTGCTCCCATTTTTATTCACATGCTTCTCCTAAAAAGCCAAACATCTGCAAGTACCCCCATCATCACAATACCACTTGTTCCCTTGCTGTGCTTCTTCCTTCTTGGATAGTCTTTGAAAAGGAAGATCCTTAAATGAAGATACTCTTACTCTTGTTCCCCTTCTCTCAGCTACTGCATAAATCTAGTTTAAACCAGTTTTTTCTCCATGGTAAACACCCATCTTCCTATCTTAGCCTCTAATGACCGCAACACAAGTCACTGGAGAGATCTGGTAAACAGCATACACGTGGCACTGTGAGCAAACGAGGAGCAGAGATATGGTAAGGATCTTGCACAGATGGGAGTGGGGGTCTTCCTGAGAGAGAAAAAACTCAAAATTTGCTCTGTGAGTTTGACTTGGGCATTCTTGTTCTGGAAGCAACATAGGTATAAGCCAAGTGAATTGGAAAAGAAAAGTGAGGCTGATTCATTCTCAGATATAAGAAAGCCACTGTGATAAATTCTAAATTCCAACAAGAATCAGTCTTCACGCTAAGGCCATTTATTTCCCGCTGGACACAGCTAATCTGATCAGTTCCTACACTGGCCAGATACCATCATAGGGTGGGTACCTTAGGGGGAAAGAAAACACCTCTCCATTTATTTTCCCTGTCTGGGCAATGTATGCATTACAGAGTTTGCAAAGGGGTCCAACCATCATCATTGCTGCTTCCCTTCTGTGATGAAACTCTCTCATGAAGCTGGGGAATAGTAAAGTGAGATGTGGAGAAGAAAAGTACAGAGCACAAAGACTACAATTCGGGAGCTAAGAGTCCCTAACACATCCCTAAATACCAAAAACACGGGTCCTACTTCCAAATGCCAGAGAGGCGTTACATCATCTTATCTGCTAATTTAAAAAAAAAAATCCTCTAGGCAGTTTAAATTCCTTTTCTTTTTTTTTTTTCTCTTTCTGGCTTAATTAAGATCACCTCCAGAGTTTGGTCCCTCCTCCTACTCTCCCTTAACATCCAATGATGACCCAATTGCAGGACCTGTCAGGATGAGCTGTAATGATCTGCTTCTGTGCTGATGCTTCCATTAGACTCCAAGCTCCTTGAGGCTAAAACTACTTCTTTCTTACCTGTACCTTAGTTTGTCCTTAACTTAGGGCCTGTCAGGCATAAGTCATTCCATACATGTTTGTCAAAATGAACTGCTTTCTAGCACTTCTCCCCAAAGCATCTTCTGTATCTTGCTAATGGCAAAAAGACAGTGTATTTTTCTTTCCTTTCAAAAATAATCCCCAAATGCTTCTCAATAGCTCACGTGATAAAAGGAGTTATTGGGAAACAACATATACCCAGAAAACATGTGTGTGTGCATATTGAGAATAAAAGTCTGCCTTTTATTGGAGTTTTATATCTCAATCAATTTCTTTACACTAGGACTCCTGAGAGGCAGGTCAGCCCTTTTCTATCCTCACTAACCAAAGGCAGTGCTCACATATGGCACACCCTTGAGAAATGCTTGTTGATTGGTCTGACAATGTCCATGGTCCAAGCTCCCTGGAGAAGCTGACCATCTGCCAAATATACCTCCAGTGTCTTTGAATTATGCTAAGTAGCTGCTAAAGTTCAAATGAGGAAGAGAATTACCAGTTCCTCCTGGAAGTGGGCTGAGAGAAGGGCTCACTTGCTTTCAAAATGTCCTAACATCTTGTTAAATACTGACATCTGTTTGCCTCCAGCTTGCTGCTCCCAATGTTTGCCAACTGGCCAAGAATGTTTGTGTCTTTACCAAACATCTTCCCCCATTGCACCCACATCACTTCCTCTCCAAGCTGGCAACTTCATAGACACTACTGTGTAAACACTATGCATGCAGTGAGGGCACTCACTCACCTCTCCTCAAGCTCTGACCCACTGAGACCCCTCAAACTGATCCATTAAAAGTACCAATAGAACCCTCATCCTAGTCACTGCCCTTATTACTTCCTTCCTCTGCTTCTCTTCCCAATGCCCTCTTATAACGTATAGACCTGGCTGTCTGGAACTGCCCTATTCTCTTCTGTATACTTCTGTCTCCCAGACTCAAATAATTTCCAGACAGATATCTGCATTTGAATTGCTTACTATTAATACCAATTCAATGTTTCTCTCTAAATTACCTTCTTTTCCCAGAAGTCACCTTTCTTGCACTGTGCCTTTATTTTATTAAGGTACCAAAGAAGACTGAGAGACTGAGAGACCGACTGCAGACAGACTGACTGACCAACCAACCGACCGACCGACCGACCGACTGAACAACCGACTAACGGACCAAAGAAGAAAAACAGTAGAAGCCTTATTATTTGAAAAATAGCAGGGAAGTGTTAACACCTTCACAGAGGTTAAAGATGTAGATTTCTAGGGCCAAACCCCAGAGACTCTTAATTCAGGAAGGCTGGAGCACGGCCCAGGAAGCTGCACTTTAACAAATGATTTTGATACAAGCAACCTAAGTCACATTCTTGAGTGAAAAATGGGTTTTAGTAGCTGAGTGTATAATAAAACAGACAGTTCTAAAAATGTGCAAATGCCCAAAGGTGGCTTTAAATAGAAGCAATAAACTGTTACAAACTATTTTGCTTGGGGATTTTTTACTAAAATCATAGAACTGGGGAAAACCAAAGAAATTATCTGATCTAACGTCTTCATTTGATAGGGGGAAAAAAAGCAAAAACAAACAAAAAATGAAGCCCAAAGAAGTTTCCCTGCCTACTGAAGACCATAACAGTCCAAGGCAGAATATTTGACCTAAGTGGTTCAGATGTCTTATATCCAGGGAAGTCAATAGATTAACAGACATATACATACACACAGTTTTTTTTAAAGTGTTCAAATGAATTGCTTGGGCCACTTTTTAATATGCAGACTCTGATTCAGCAAGAGGGAGAAAGGCTGGTATTCTGCATTTCTAACTGGCTTCCAGGTGACACTAATGATGCTGGTCGAGTAGCAAGTCTCAGTAAATGCAATAACAGCTCTTCTGTTGCTCTAAACAAATGGTCTATTTCTTCAAAAGCATCACTAATACTTCAGAAAGTAATCTACCCCTGGTTCCTCAACTACGCTGAGAAATAAGCAGACTTTCTAAAGCAGACTCCCTGCACACCTGCCTCCAGGTTCAGCCCCCAGTTACCTGTTGACAGGCAAAAGTGGAGCCTTACAAGGGATACACAATCTTTAAACCTTGTCTGTTGTTACTAAAAACATCCATGGTGTGTGGAGGATGAAAAGTTGGGTTTGAGAAGATGCAAACTACATAACTGCTGTTAAAATGTATCTGAATCTGAGATTGTTTCATTTTTACAAGAAACTTCCAAGTTAAAAAAATATATATACAGACTAGGCGTGTAGCCTAGTGGTAAGAGTGCTCAGCTAGCATGCACAAAGCCCTGAGCTTGATTCCTCAGTAACACATACTAAGAAAAAGCTGGAAGTGGTGCTGTGGCTCAAGTGGCAGAGTGCTAGCCTTGAGTAAAAAGTGTCCAAGGACAGTACCCACGCCCTGAGTTCAAGTCCCAAGACTGGCAATAAATAAATAAATAAATAAATAAATAAATAAATGCATGTATGTGTGCATGAATGTTTTTGTCTGGAAATACTTTAGAAGTAGAAATAAAGATACATTTAGTGGCATTATTAGGAGCAAAAGTTGGATGCCACAGAAAGAGAATGGTAGCCTGGTTCCGAAGTGGACTCTAGCATCACATTACCTGACTCCAAAACTTGATTCCATGTGCCAGGGTGTTCGGAGCAATTCATTTAACCTTAGTTTTCATATCTATAAAATGGGATCATTACAAGAATCAAATGAGTTATTACAAATAAAGCATTCCAAAAAATAAATAAATAAATAAAAGCATGCTGCATGATGTCAGACCTACTATCAGCATTCCATATTAATTTGCTATAAAGAATACCAGTGATGTGGCAATAAACTCCAGTTTAGTGAACTCCTCAACCACAAGGGACTCAGCTTGATCAGTCACAGTGGATGCCAATACTTGGCATCTGTCAGGCACTGTAAGAACTATTAGTGCATGACAGTTCTATTTCTACATTAAAATTGTACTTCGTTCCTTTCAAGGACATCATATCTTTGCAAAAGTGGATTTAGGGCAGTTGCTATAATAAAAAGCATAGCACAAAAAATTAGTTTCAAACAGGAAATGGGGAGAGAAATATCCAATCTGATCCTAACATCTGAGAATTTGTGCAGTACCCAACAGGCACATACATCTTGTTAGTGACTACCTGTGCCCAGTTTAGGAATAAAATAAAAATACTTTTCTTGGGAGGGACTGAGAAGATGCTGGTCAAAGGATATACACTTTCAGTCAGAAAGAGCAAATAAATTCAAAAGATTTTGTTATACAATATTGTGGCTATAATAACAATGTATTGTATATTAGAAAATAAATGTGACATCATATATGTTAATTAGTTCAATTTAGCAATTCTACAATGTGTACATATTTTATAAGCATATTGTACAGCATAAATACAACTTACAAAAATAGTAAAAAAACAAATCAACTTTCCCTCAACTTATGTGTATTATTTATTCAAATATTTACTACATTATCAGGCCACAAATATAAAATTGGTAATCTCAACAGGTTTGGGCCACAAGCTAATGTTTAACCAACACAACTAGTATTTTATTTGGCCTAAGAGTGCCCATAGATGCTGGTGGCTCACACCAGTAATCCTAGTTATTCAGGAAGCTGAGATGTGAAAATCAGAGTTCAACGCCAGCCCACAAAGGAAAGTCTGTGAGATTCTTTACTACCAAAAATCTGGAAGTGGATCTGTGGTTCAAATGGTATAGTGCTAACCTTGAACAAAAAAAAAAAAAACAAGCTCAATGACAGTGCTCCGGCACTGAGTTCAAGACCAGCATCGAAAAAAAGTGGTGAAAGCAAAAGAAAGGATGACATTTTTTAAAAAGGATTTTCAAAAAAACAGATTTGTACTCATTACCTGGCTTATGAAATGGTGACCCCTCTATATAATACCTTAAAATTATATTTTTGAAGTACTGTGTAAAAATTACTAAGATGCTAAGATACTGTGAACAACGAAAATCTGGGACCTCTATATTACATGACTCCTTGCTGAAAGTCTTTAGGAAAGGAGGCAAGAAACAGGATTATGAGGAATGTAGAGTTAGGCTCAATGAGATATAAACAAATTCACTTCAGAGTGACATTTCTCACATTAAAGAAGCCACATATAAAAACACAAACGTTAAACTTAGATGTTCAGGAAATATGTATAATAAATCTAAATGTTGACCTTTCTATCCTAAAGGATGGCTACTGTAATTTCTAAAGGCTGTAAAAAGATATTACATCTATGAATGAAGGTTGCTAAGATAGACACAAGAGGGAAACTCACTGATTTAATTGTGTTAAATCGTGCTAGTAAGGAATTCTCAAAAAAAAAAAAAATAGCAGGTCAAGCTATGGAGCCCAATGTGCTAAGCCAAGCCACAAATAGGGCTGACACTCTGCAGTAACATAGAAAGACATGTAGTTTCAAATCTTTCAAGCTTGAGAAGTCTTTAAAAAAAAAAAAAGAGGCAACTAGCATCGGGTCTGGAGCAGAAAAGAGTAAAGCCCTCCCTTGGTATAGAATAAAAGCAGAGAAATAAATGGACCTCTTCAATTTATGACTTGTTTTATTTGTGGCCAGAAAAAGCATCTGGCCCACTAGTCAAAATGAGTTAACCCAGCCTAAGGACTCAGAAACAGAGATGTGTTTCCACTGAGAGATAGATAAAGATTCAGAGGTAACTGTGTTACCAAGAACTGAAGGAAAAAAATTACATATACAAAGGCCCTTAGGCTGTGGGAAATTTTGATGCCCCATGTCTTGTTCTCTTAACATAATAACACAGTTTGAGCCTTCAAAGTGAAATAATCCTGGACACTTGTAGGCTTAGAAGGCAGAAAGGTCTATACGCTGTAGAAATGGCCATCTCAAGAGATGGATTGATTCAGAAAGAAATGTCACAGAGTGACATCATTATGAACTATGCCCTGGTGCTTTCACTGGGTTCCATCAGTCAGTTTCTGACTTGGGAGCTATTATCTGCCCATGCAAATGCCCTGGTGCTTTCACTGGGTTCCATAAGTCAGTTTCTGACTTGGGAGCTATTATCTGCCCGTGCAATGGGGCAAGGCTGGGGCAGGGCAATCCCCAACCATTGTTGCCCCTACCCTCCTGCTCCTTCAATTGCTACAGATGCCCTGGGTGCAGACTGGATTACTCACTACCTTCCCAGATTAACCATCAACAATTTTTCACCTTCTTAGTCTTTATCTACCTCCTAATCTCTGGCTCTCATAATCCTGAATCTGGTTTTGGGGTACATTGTAGCCTGACTTTCTCCCCCAGTTCTGACTTTTGGTCATTATATAAACTTGGAGTGCTTCATCATCTTTAAATCTTGCCTCTGCTTCCTCAGTCCCAATTTCTCACTCTCTGCTTGGCTGCCAAAATAATGAACTCACACCTGAAAAGAGAGTAGCAGGGGGTGGGGAAAGGCTCTAAGAAAAAGAACAGGGCATTTTCTGAAAGATGTACTGTTCACAGGAAACAGCAGTCTGAGGATGGGATCATCCTCCCTATGAGCACTTCACCAAGCCAAATGTGGTAAGGAATAAATCAATGGAAGTTAAAACTCTCCCTAAGAGAGAGAGGAATGATCTTGCAAGGACAGCCAAGATAGATAACTCTGGGGAAAAGGATTTGCCAAATATCCAATTTAAAGAACTTGGAGGTTCTGAGAAAATTCAAACAAAACTTTTCTCCTTCAAAAAAAAAATCATCCTTACAGACAAGGAAAGGGAAACAAATCATGTTTAAGAACAGTTGTTACATAGAGATTATGGCTACCTCAAAAGTGTTAACTGCACTTTCTTGGGAAGCCCATAAATATTTGGTGGGTTCTATAAAATGATAAACTAAGAAGAATATAGCTGGCTCAGAACTTATTCTATACAGCTCATCCAAAGACTGGCAAGATAGAGATTCCTGATTCTGGATTTCTAATGGATAAGGACAAATAGCAGCTGGTGGCAGTTTATTGTGAATTTTAAATGTCATGTCTGAGAAAAGAGATTCCCAGGCATAAGACAATCTATAAGACTGGCATTTTCTGAGCCGAGATAAACAGAGGAAAGCCTCCCTAATCAGTACATTCTCAAGGATGTACTTGACTTTCAAAATGACTTGGAGAGTGAAAAAATTTCAGCAATCACACATTTCAGCACTTTTATTTTGTAGTGAAGAAACTCACACCTAGAAATTCAGATACTGGCCTGGTCAAGATCACAGCACATAGCTCAGAAGCAACGTCCAAGACTCCTCACTCCACACCGGGACATAACTCCATACACACATGGAGTATGTAGCCAGAAGATTTGAGAGTATCCCTGCTAACATACAAACAAAGGCAGGTTTTGACTTAATATTATTTGGGGAAGATTCCTCTCCTATCATAAAATAAAAATATGTTTCTCTTTTGGAAAGTGTAACCCAACTACAGCATATGCATGACCTACAAAGCAAAGTTCTAGCAAAAAGTTAAACAGCCCCAAAAGGAAGAAGGAAAAACACAGGCTTAAAAGTACTTACATTAAAACATTAAAACTTGGACTCTCCTAGCAGAGGATGACAATAGCTCAAAACCTAGATACATAAGGCCATATAGGATGAGGCTAAATGAAAGGACCTCCAGGATATAGAAACAAGAGCTGTATAATGTGATTGTTGTTCTTAATGTATTATGTTATTTCTCATCTCTTTTGTTGTCCCTTGGTTATTCTCATACTTTTATAGTATCTTACCTTGTAATCTGGTATATTACATATATGTTTATTTGTTTATTTGAAATAGGAAAGGGAAGGGGGAAAACGATGAGGGGAAGGGGTAGGGAAGGGAAATGGGGACAAAAACATGAGAAGGAATATCAATGTGTGTGAAGTAATTCTCCCTCTATCTGGTGAATATAACTGTATCCCCTCTATTAATTATAATTTAAAAAGAACGTACAAAAGTAGTGAAAATAGAAGAAAAAAGCTATCTCCTTTATTCTTAACCTACATAAAGGCTCTCTAAGAATTTGCAAGCATTCACACTGATGGATGGGAAGATCAAATTGAATCCAACAGCCCCCAAATGAAAATGTCTCAGAGAACAAAGCCCAGTCCCGAGGGTCCTAGAAAAAATAAATAAAGTACATACCTGGGTGCAGAACCAAATGCATAAAATGGAAAAACTCTTGTCATGGAAAAAAAAAGGCACCCAACCAAAAGCTTGACAGCATCTTAAAGAGAATGCTAAAGAGATTTAGGGTTGGATTTGATGGCACTTACTCTATAGTCAGGTCCTGCCAACTGAGGAGTTCTTTGGCTCTGGGGCCTTTGGGAAACCTAGTGTAGCATATGATCACACACTCTACCATGAGTCTATCAGACACAACCTCATCTGGAAAACTCTCTTGGTCTTTCTCATAGAAGAAAACATACTCTGTAAGGAAAAACCAGATGCTTGTTTAGACCCTGGAATCACACTGCATACAGTAATTAAGATGATCTGAAAATATTTCCCAATCAGAGATTCATAGCATAACAAATAACATAAGACTAACACATGATACATAACAAATCAAATAAATAACTCAGAAAACTAGGCAGAACTAGATAGCTACAGGAGTTTAGAAACTGGGTCAGGTAAAAGAGAAGAAATTAGATGACCTCCTTTTGGACTCAAGAGAGATATTTGGTGGCATCAGAAGAGGAAATACTTTGGTTAGCAGTTAGCAAACTCTGTGAACCCTGCTAACAGCCGAGTTATTGGGCTCAAAAACAGGAAATTCAGGTTTGAGGAAAATTATATAGAATTAAATGGTAATATAAAGATGATACATTATAGAATCTGTTGGGAATGCTAAGTCATTTCTGCTATCAAGTTATGTTGAAAATGTTGATAAACAGAATGCAAGCCTCAGTTCCCCCAAAAAGGTAACAGATAAGTCAGACATTATAGAAGTTCAGTATTTTGCTATTTGTTATGAGGGATTCAACAGGTTTCTTCTTAAAGTTCCAAATGTCCTACATAACAGTTAGAATAAACAATAAACTATTTGCTATAACCCTTACAAATTAAAAGCTATATTTAGCTATATTATAGATTATGTTCCCCCTAGAAAAACCAGCTGGAACTAGGGACAAACACACTGCAAAGTTGATTTTACAATTACTCTAATTAGGACTCTCAGAAATGCAGGTAATAAGAAAGAATACATATTATTCTGGGAGAGTTACCATCATTTTCTATTTTTTCACTTACTACTGCCAAGGTATGTTAGCTAATTAGTAGACAGTCTAGTGTAGAACACCCTATTGTGCTGGCCAGTAAGTCTAACTGTAGAAAAGATAGTCTGAAGATCTCTTGTCTGCTATTAACAAGGTGGCAAGTTGGTAAGGCTGGCTGACTATTATGATGGTATTATGGGCTACCTATGAGAGTAAAGCTAAGAGGTACATTCACTTACAGTGAAGTATCAGGAAAGAAGCTAAAAGAAAAACAATCTCAGAACTCTGTTAACTTTGTATAACAATTAGGTGGGGAAGGAGAATATTTATTCATCATGGTTTCCATGTTACAAGAAGATGGACACAGAGAAGAAAGTAATATTGTAACTGGTATTTAAAAGATGCTCTCATGTGAGCCATCTCCACCTAGCCTCAATGCTTCTATTGCCCAAGAAGAGTCACAAAGCATTCCGGAAAGCTTAGCATAAATATCCAGATCCAGGCCCTAAAGGTTATCTAGGCCAATTTTTTACCTAAGCCTGATTTGATCCTCTATTAGAGCTCTGGAACTGGCAAGAAGCCTGGGGATTTCCCCGGTTTGTACATGGTAGACACTCTCCTTGAGATAGGAAAAATAATTTGACACAAGCAATCAATCCCACTAGACTGTTTGCATGCACTGAGCCAAGCAGAAATGGATCCTAAGTAGACCACTCTGGATAGGGATGGGACTTTGAATGTTGAAAAATGATACTGTCACCAAAAAAAAGCAGATACATTTGCAGCCAAACATGGGCAACATCACAGGCATCCACATGGCGCATATATATATATATACATATATATATATATATGCACACACAAGCACGCAGAGTTGCCACTCTTGTGAAAACAACTGTTATCTAAGTATAAAACTGTCCTGCCATCAGTCACTTGGAATTTTGTTTATGCTTCATATTCAAAATGTTTAGAGAGTTTGAAGATTGGAACAATGTCAAATTCCTTTACAATAAAAAGCCACAGTGGCTTGAGAAATAGCCCTATATTCTATGTGATTCTTGTAGTACCAGTCTTGGTGAAAACACAATCTAAGTCATACATGGAGATTATCTGAGTCTTCATTCTCTCCTTCAAACCCCTGACATTGAACCCTGTAGACTCCTCTGCCCTTACATTTCTTGTATTATTAGCTGTCTTAGTATTTTCCCAACATGAATTCCTATCTCCAATGTTGGCCCTTCCAACATGATACAAAGCTCCTAAATTGACCTAAATTGAAACTTATATTTCATCATATCATTCTTAATATACTTTATAGCCCCACATGCATATACTGTTGCAAGATAAATCTAAATCCTAAAATAAAAAACCTAAATCCTACTACATGTTGTAGCTCACACTTGTAATTGTAATTGTGTAATCACAGTTTAAAGCCACCCCAGCCTAAAAGTTTGCAAGATCCCACTGCACTATCAGAAGAAGTTCTATAAACATCACTCAAGAGTTAAAAAAAAAATTAACTTTGCAAGATCCTCTTCTCAATCAATAGCTGGGCTAGGTGGTCCAGACATCACATCCCAGCTCTGCAGGAAACTAAGATCAAGAGGATCATGGTTCCAAGCAAGCCTGGGGCGGGAAGAGGGGGGAGGGGGGAAGGAACCACAACAGAAAAAGCTGGGTGTTGTGGTATACTGCTATCTATCATCTCAACTATGGTGGGGAGGTGGTAAGACTATTTCAAAAATAGCTGGGGCAAAAACGAGCTTGGAGGCATGGATCAGCAATAGGGTACCTGTCTAGCAAGTTCAAATCCGAAATTCAAAGCACAGTTCTGCTAATAAAACCAAAAATCCAGATCCTGGAATATGAAAATCCAAGATCTCACCCACATCTCCAGACCTTCATACCCTACAATCCCCTAATAGCCCAGATCTTTACATAACTCTCTGCCTTTTCCCCATCCTCCCCTGGTGATATAAATATTCTTTCCCATCCTGACACTCTGGATAATGAGCCCATCTTCCAAATGCCATTTAAGTAGTTCCTACAGTATGACATTACAATAACCACTAGCAAAATCCTTTCATATGCCTGGAATAATTTCCTGCACTTAAAAAAATTTTACCCTCTATCAAAATGTAGGTTTTAAGAAGGTTTAGACAATGGGGTGGGACCAGGCACTGTGGCTCATGCCTGTAATCTTAGCTACTCAGGAGACTGAGATCAGAGGATCAAGGTTCAAAGCTAGCCCAAGCACAAAAGAACCTGAGACTCTTATCTCCAATTAACCTCTAGAAAATGGAAAGTAGGCTTGGCTCAAGGGCAGGGCCATAGCCTTGAGCTGAAAAACTCAGGGATAGTGGCCAGTCTGAGTTCAAGCCCCATGACCCCCCCCCCCAAAAAAAATGGGGTGGGACGGAGGAAAATGAAGATGCAATTATGGGTAAAAAGAAAGACAGAAAAAAGTTAAAACACTACTTTGATTCCCCTATTTCTCCTTTTGAGATGTTGAAGTTGGCCCCAGAAAAAGAAGGTTTGAGATTGTTTTTATCATCTTTCCCATCTGCCTCAAAGAGGAAAAGCTCAAGGACATGGAGTGATAGATCAGTGAGAAATAACTTACAGATGTGGTCCCTTATAAAGGCATATCTAGAGTGTTTGGTACATTCCTATCTGCAGACTGAATTCAGAGAAACAAACTGAGGGTCCAGTAATTCCAGTAACACAGTCCTACTTTCAAAGTACTATGGGCCAAAAATGTCGATCACCCACCTACTTACCATCAAAATGAATCTGACCATCAGAGTGATTCTCCCAAAGGGATTAATAGCTCTCTACCAAGTGAGGGGACTGGGTAGTCTATGAGCTCCAGCATCAGGGGACTGAGCAGCAATCCTGAGCTGCAGAGACAAAAGACCTATGATAGGTAGAAAGTTTGTGAAGCACAAAAGCAAAAAAGCCTTGAGATTAGTCACTATCTGCTTCCTATACCTTTAGTTTCCCTCTTCCCTCCTTGTTGTCCATTTAACTCAGAATTACGTGGGTGAAAGACACATCCTCCCAAGCCATACAGTTCAACTCTGACATTGACCTCAGCAAAGGAAAGGGACTTCCCAAGCTGAATAACTGAAACACTGTTCTCCTGGCACTCAACCAGCTGTTATTCTACTGAACACAACTGACATCACCATCACTTACTGCTGCTTTAGTTAGTTATTTGGTTGGTTAGTTGGCTGATTGGTTGGTGGTTGGTTGGTTGGTTGATGGATTCAATTTCAGGGGACAGGGGGTCTAGGTAGCCCAGGCTGGCCTTGAACTCCTCCCATTTCAGTTCCATGAGTGCTAGAATTATAAACACCTGATACTGCTGCTTTATTTTTACTCTGGACATACTTGACCTGGCCTAGTTTGCCAGTCTTCCAATTCCTGCCACCATCACAGGGGACAAAGTTTCCATTTTCCCCAGTCAAACTAGAAATAATGTTATAACTCCTAGCACTGTTTGAACCCCAGAGCTCTGGAGTGAGAACAGTACATAAAATACATAAATTTTTTCTGTGTTAAAAGAAATGAAAGGATTTTGGTTAAAAACAACATTGAAGTCAGGCACCACTGATTCATGCTTCTAATTCTAGCTACTCATGAGACTGAGACCTGAGGATCAAGGTCGAAAGCCAGCTGAGGCAGGAAAGTCAATGGGATTCTTACTGCCAATTACTCACCAAAAAAGCTAGAAGTAGAACTGTGGCCCAAGTGATAGAATGCTATCTTTGATTAACAAGCTCAAGGAGAGTGCCCAGACCCTGAGTTCAGGCCCAAGGACTGGCATACACACACACACACACACACACACACACACACACACACACACACACACACACGCTGAACAAAGAGCTTCACCACAGACCACAGAGCAGCAGAGCAGCATCCCTACATTGGATGTCATTTTGCTATGTATTTATGACTGACTAAAATCAATCTTATTTACCACATCCTTCCAAAGGAATATATTTCATGAACACTTAAGACTGATGTTAAGGGAATTAACTTCATTTGGAAAAAAAAAAAAGCAAAACTGACTGGAATTCATCATTTTAGGAGGCTAAAATGTCTCAGAAAACAGATCCTGACAAGGTAAAGTGAACCTAGACCAAGGAAAGGCCCCTACCTCAAACATTAGTCATATTTACCAGACCAAAAGGCCATCCTCTCTAAAAGCAAATCTCCATAGTGCAGCTTGGTTTGTAATCCATATCCACTCCATTCCTTCCCACAACCAGAGTTCTTTAAATACAGAGACTGTTCTAAACACCCCTTTGTACCACAGTATGCATCATGTGCTCTCCAAATGCTTGTGCTCACATCCTTGCCTGTTCACAAGCACAAAGCACAAACATGAACATACATGAGATTCCACAGGAATATAGCTGGGGAACAAAAGAAGTCGTGTTTCTAAACCTCTGCTTCCCCAAATCACTATTTTAATTAGGGAAATATTTTTAAAATGTAATATGCTTTTCTACATGTTCTTACATATGTTTAGCCTTCCCCTTTACACCTCTATTTGCCTCTGGAAGGTTTAGGATACTTATAGCAGTAAGTAAAGAGAAAGTGGCAATGATTGGATTTTTTTAGTATGTAGTTTAAATTCCCAAGCTCCCATGAACATATACCAAGATGCAGAGTAGACAGATCTACCAGGGAAGTTACTTTAAGACAGAGATGGGAAATACTGCCACAAGAAAGAAAGACAGTCCTCTCCCTCAAGCATCTGGGGATGGATTTCTGAAAGATTCAATCTACAACAAACAGCAAGGTCTCCAGTTCCTATTTATATTCCCACCTCAACAACCAACTAACACTGAGGGAAGGCAGCTTTCAAAATAGCTCAATAAGCAGCCAGCCTTACCTTCCAAGAAGGTAAAGTTAAAGATACAGGTACAAGGATTGAGGGCCATACGAAGATTGATTTCTGAGACTGGCAGAGAAAACACACAAGAGTTTCTATCTGAAAAATAATTAATCAAAAGGGACTTTGGGCATAGCTCAAGTGAGCACTTGTATTCAAACCCCAAAACCACCAAAAAGAGAGAGAGAGAGAAGAGGGGAGAAGAAGAGAGGGGAGAGAAGGAAAGAAAGAAGGAAGGGAGGGAGGGGAAGAGAGGAAGGAAACAAAGAAGGAAGGATGGATAGAAACAAGTGATGGAGGGAGGGGAGAGGAGGGAGGGAGGGAGGGAGGGAGGGAGGGAGGGAGGGAGGAAGGATATAGATATAACAGCACTTGAGACCCCTAAGGGCACCCTGAAACACTGAAGACCTCTAGGAGAATGACTACTTTCTGTCAAATACCATGAAAGATGTGTTGAGGGGAGGGGGTGATTATAAGTGAAGAAAAACACAGTACTGGCTAAGGTGGATATCCACCTTAGCAGAAGCTTAGCAGAAGCTCTGTCTTGTCATCTTCTTGCAGTTGGCATTGAAGCAAGCTGGGCATCCACATACCTCTTTGTTCCCTGGTTATGGTACTTAGAGTCAATGACCAGGAAAAGACCTAGACAAAGAGGCTCCTGTGTTCAGAAGGTTTGACCCCACAGGCAAATTTTAAGGACTTGAAATTTTTATGCTGTATCTCCATCTTCAAAAAGCAACATCTTTGCAAATACCAAGAACAGGAAAGTCTGGCCAGCATGTCTCAGCTCCTGGCATCCTTCTACTCTCACCACCATCAGCACAAGTTTACTTTAGCACTTCCATAGACCTACACCCCATGCTTGAAAAGCATGGCAGGCAGGACATTGAGTGATTAGCCTAAATGAAATAGTCATCTAGGGCCAGGAGTTTTGCCTAGTGTTAGAGTGCCTGACTAGCATGCACAAACATCCAGGTTCAATCCCTTAGTACCACATACATAGAAAAATCCAGAAGTGGTGCTGTGGCTTAAGTGGTGCTAGAGCTCTAGCATTGAGAAAGCCCAAGGACAGTGCTCAGGCCCTATGTTCAAGCCCCAGTACTGGCAGAGAGAGAGAAAGGTGGGGGGAAGGAGGGAGGGAGGGGAAGGGAGAGAGGGGGAGAGAGAGAGAGGGGTGGGGGGGAGAGAAACAGTCATCCAAAAGGGAATAATCTAGAAAAGCAGCAATACATTATAAATTAACAAAATTGGGCAAGGGTAGATGAGTGAGCTCCACTTTATAACCTCTTAAGAGCTATATTTTCTTTTGCACATCTGATTATGAGAAGTAAGTGTGTAACAGAACTGCACTGTCATCCAGAAGTAGAAAACTCTCACTGGCTGTGAGTAGTTAGATAAGCAACTGTTCCACTTTTATACATACAACTCTTTTAGAAGCAAATCCTGAAATGTTTCATTCCATCTCCATGCTGCCAATTTTCTACCAGACATGACAGGGGGGGTGGGGGGGAGGTATATGGTCCTTGAGCACAGTAGGATCTGTCACTCTCCATACAAATACTCTAGCTTAGCTTTCAACCACACTCAAAACCAGAGAAGACTCTAGAGAACTAAAAAAATCTCTTATGTATTTAGCAATTTGGTTTTTCCAAAGCACTTTCTTTCTATCATCTCACTGTATCTTGTACTATTCCTATGGGATATGGCAGAGGAGAATGTTGACCTCTTTATTCAGATGTTTAAAAAGAGATCCCAACTGTAAAATCAGGCTGTAAAAACTGGCCTGACCAAGTCACATAGCTGTTTAGCAGGGGGTAAGTTTGGAAATCAAAGTCTCCCAAATCACAGCTTTGGTTTCTCCAAGTGAAGGAGTCTATGGCTTTTGCACAAACAACCTAAAGTGCTTCCACACCTAACTGCAATATTAGAAATAAGGAGTACTCAGGCTTACAGACATGCGCCTTCTTTTTTTTTTTTGGCTGTGACTATAAATCTGGTTCCTAACTCACCTACATGCCCACAGTGAAAGAGGCCAAGAATGGTCTCCACTATTCATTTTAATATCACCAACAAAGCACCCTTAAACATCCCACACAAAGATATCCCTTGGAGAACAGGAACTGGCTGTCCTCCCTCTCTTTTCTCTCCTGAAGATAAAAGCAGAGGAAACATCCTGAACACACAGTTGTTCTACAGCCACCTTTGAAAAGGATCAAAAATACAAGTGCCCCTACTTAGTATGATTTGAAACAAATAATGTCCCAGAACCAACACTAGTCCACAGAAAATCTGGGTTATAAGTGTCTATCCTTAGAACAGTGGTTAAATAAAAAGTAGCTTATCCATACAACAGCTGTAAAACAACTCTCAAGCTCTCAAGGCAAGTGAGGTAATGCTCTATGTCCTGACAAGGAAAAATTCCATGACTATCAAGTTGAAGAATAATGGATAGAACATGATCCTCTTTTTGTTTAATAAAATTTAAAAGCTATGCACTTATGTAAACATGTAACTAAAACAGGCACTTATACCTAGTAAATTCATCTAAACAGTCTGGGAAAGACTGAGAGCACTGGTGGCTCACAGCTGTAATCATTGGTACTTAGGTGACTAAGATCTAAAGATCACTGTTGGAAGCCAGCCTGGGTAGAAAGTATGTGAGATTCTTATTTCCAATTAACCAGCAAAAAAAGTTAAAGTTAAGTTGTGGTTCAAGTGGTAGAACGCCAGCTTTGATGGGAAAAGGAAGCCATATATGAGTATGAGGCCCTGAATTCAAATTCCAGCACCAGTATCAAAAAGAAAAAAAATGATTGTGTGTGTATCTGTGTGTCCTTACTTTTGTTTTATGTAAATATCTTTGTATGACAGTGTAAATGCTTTGACCTAACAACCAAGAGATCTATGTCTTTCTACATGCTATCATATAACTGTTAATGAGTTCATAAAAGTCTTACTTTGCTCAAGGAAGTATATGTATCTGAGTATTCTACACTTAAATCAATTGAAAAAGTAACTTCATTTATTAAAAAGTCTAGGCATCACCTCTCTCCAGCTAATTTTAAATAAGCCATAGGTATAAAGGTCAAAAATAAATATCTTAAGTTAGGCAACAGATATTCTCTTCAAGTGTAAGGGATTACAATAGCTTTTCTGTTTCTTATAATTCATCATACTGTTAATTTCTATACAGTGATACAGCATTATAATAATGTTTCATGCTTTAAAAAACACCATAAAACATTAAATATTATATGAAGGCATATCTAAAAATGAATCACTAAATAATACTTCAGTAATCCTTGAAATTATTTTAGCTTATACACAAATATAATAAGAGTCAATACATGAATGAAACTTCCTTTCTGGATGATTTTGAGTTAGCCATTTTTTTCTTAGCTACCCAGAGGCTGAGATCCAGAGGACTGAAATTCAAAGCTGGCTTGCAAAGGAAAGTTCTCAAGTTTCTGTCTCCAAAATAATCAGCAAAAGGTGATCTGGAGATGTGGGCTCAAGTGGTAAAGTAGTCAAGCAAGCAAACCAAGCAATCACAAGGTCCTGAGTACAAGCTCCAGTATTCCCAAGAAGAAATAAAAAATCCTTAGTGTTTCATTAATTCCCAAGTGGCCTATAATCAATTAATATGGGGGGGAAAAAAACAAGACAACAAGTACTAATTAAGCTAGCATTATCTATGAAGTATCGAACTAAGTGTTGAGAAAAATACAAAATCCAAAGCAAAGGAATATACAGTATACAAGGACATGCACATTTTCCAAAGTAGAGTTCAATAATGATTTGGGAAGATGCTGATGTCCAAACAAGACTGGCATATACATTATTTTTACCCTAGATATCTTTTGTCTAAGTCATCACCTAAGAACGCAGGAGTCTATGTCTTTATACCCAGCATGAAGAACTTGGCATACTAATCTACCCTGAGCTCACAAGCCAGATCATCCTTTTATACAATTCTCCAGAGAATGTATCTGTTGGGAGCCAGAGTGGAATCAAACTGTACCTTGACTTGCATCAGATGATGGCTATATTGTCTTATTGCTTTCTGGCCCTATTCTATGTAAATGACCTGAGAATTAACATATGAATGTAACACCTGGAGGTTCCCTGGGAGAGGAGGAGGGAAGAAAGGGGAGTGGAAAATAAACGCGGCAGTCTCGGCAGTCTTTGCCTGGACTGCGGACATCCCGGACCCGGTGTGTCTGTCTCTCTTCTTTTTCTTCCTAGTCCTTGTCCCCTATTTCAGGAACCCCAATCTGCGAACCCTGGTTTGCTGCCGGTTGGCCCCGGCATGTATCCAGACTGGCTCCTCTCTTCCCAGGCTCCCAATACCTACCTATCACTGACTACAAATAACCTCAGCTCCCAGTCACTAAGACAAGTGAGGTCAGCTGAATAAAAACTCTAACATTCAACCTTAAACTCACCTAGTCTTTTCCCATATCCACAGAAGAAAATAACCTTTTTATCCAAGAATCTGATACTCATCTTACTTTTGAGAAGGTGACATCCACTCCTGTAACCTGTCCCAACACATACCACCTTTTAAAACGGACAGTCTCCGTCATTATCTCCTCCTATGAGTTTTTCAAACATTTGAAGTTTTCCCACTCCTTGGGAAGGAGGAGACTCTTCATAGTACATTGGGTAAACTTCTCCTTTCTTTCTTTTCTTTTTTGTTGTTGTTGTTCTTGGTTGTGGGGCTTGAACTCTGGGCCTGGGTTCTGTTCCTGAGCACTTCAGCTCAAGGCTAGCATTCTACCACTGAGCCACAGCACCATTTCCAACCTTCTAACTCTTTATTGAAGTATAATATGCATGCACAAAATTACACCTGTATCTGTATACAACCTACTAAAATTCCACACAGAATAGTTATACTCAAAAAATGCTATTAATACCCTCAAAATGTCCTTTTATTCTTTTTTTTTTTTTTTTTTGCTAGTTCTGGGGCTTGAACTCAGGGTCTGAGCACTGACCTGGGGCTTTCTCAAGGCTACAGCTCTGCCACTTGAGCCACAGCACCACTTCTAGATTTTTCTATATATGTGGTGCTGAGAAATTGAATCCGGTCTTTGTGCATTCCTGGCAAGCATCCTACCACTAGGCCAAACTCCCAGACCATCAAAATATCCTTTTGATTATCATGTTTTTCATTATGTTTAGTATCAAATTTCCTGAATGGTGGTCTATACTCACTGTCTTCATTTTTTTTCTTTTTCTTTTTTAATTGTGTTTTATTGTTGGGATAATGTATAGAGGGGTTACAGTTACATTCGTCAAGTAATGGGTACGTTACTTCTTGAACCTTGATACGCCTTCTCATGTTTTTGTCCCCCTTTCCCTCTGCCCACTCCCTCCACTGTCTTCATTTTTAACACCTTCTTATCCATTTCAGCCCAGGCATCTATTTTAGGTGAATTCTTTCAATACACATACAAATAAGCCCGCAGTTCTTCCCCTGCATTCTCACCACATAGTGCCAAACTCCTCACAGTCCTCAGCACACTATACTACCATCTGTGTCTATACAAGGAAATCTCTTTACACTGCACTCCTTGTGAGAAAGATTATTATGACTTATCAGTGTACACCCAGTTCCTCGCACTTAGTAGGTACAGCTGATATTTTACATTTAAATAAATAAAATGATAAAGTTCTTTGTTCAATTCCCATCCAAAGTATTTAAGCCAAGAGCAGTGGCTATGTCTTTAATCCTAGCTACTCAGGAGGCTGAAATCTGAGGATCAAGGTTCAAAGCCAGCCCAGGCACAAAAGGACCTGAGACTCTTATCTCCAATTATCCTTTAGAAAATGGGAAGTAGGGCTGTGGCAAGGGTAGGATGGTAGCCTTGAGCTGAAGAGCTCAGGGACAGTGCCCAGGCCAAGTTCAGGCCCAAAGACTCACCAAAAAAAAAAAAAAATTAATGAAATTTAGCTGTTGAAACTCATTTGATGGGAGCTTGAAGAATAAGAAGTATTCTGATATAATACTTGGTCAAGCATCTCTTTATACCCAAGTATCTGAGTGTGTTATATGCTAATGTACCTGGGGAATAGAGAAGAAGCTGGAAATCTTGTACTTCCCTTTGACTTAGATCTGTGATGTTACCTTCCACAATGCATCTATCTCTTGCTATAACTCTGACAGTGTATGTGACAATCCTCTCCAACTGTTTGTAGAACTGCTCCTCCCTTTCTCCACACCCTCCTTTCTAGGACAGTAAGCACACAGAAATGAGAATCCCTTAGGAGTGCCAGACTCCTCCTCTTAAACCCCTCTGTCACATCCAATTAACCATCTGTCAGTCTCTGGGGGGGGGGGGCCCTTCTAGGTTCACTGTCCAGCTGCCAATTCGATACTGTGTAACCCCCACCCCCAAGATGCCCATTGTCTGTGGGCTGTGGGATAACAGTACAAAAGGTAGAGATTTTCCCTTATAGCCCTAGTTCCTACTTGTCATGTCCTGGAATAACTAATTTCAAGCTTAAATCATATTCTTAGCCTATCTCCTCGCTGGAAGAGAGAAGCAGGGAGGGAGAAAGGAAGAAGAATGGGAGGGAGGGAGAAAGGAAATAAGGAGGTGAGGAAATAACTGAAGAATCATAATTTTTATGATTTGGAAAGTAAGGGGTCAAGTTAACTATAATATAATAATAATGTATATATTATCACATTTTTGCTTTTAAAATTTGATGTTTAATAATATATATCTATTTATCATACAAAACTGCATTGCATATTTTAACTTTAAAATGTAAGACATATAGGTGAGTAGATTAAATTTTTCTCTTAGACTAGATTTAGAAATTTAGCATGATTCCTGATGTCCAGTAACTGATATCTCAGCTCACCACTTTAAATGATTCAAATTACTTCTCTCTACTACCTTTAGATCATCTTTCGTATATTTTATTTTTCCTTTTTTATTATCTTTAAGTAGTTATACAAAGAAGTTGCCATCTAACAAATGAGTTGCCATCTAACAAAGCAGTCTATGAATACAATATATCTTGATTAGCTCTTTCAACCTTCTCATCCATTCCTACCCTAACCTACACAGTCCCTCACTCATCTTAATTTTGTAGGATATATGTTGTATTATTTTTTTCACTCATTTTAAAGATGAAGACACTAAAGCTCAGAAAGATAACTTGCACAAAGTCACAGAGATAGTGGTATCTGTTGACTCTCTAATTCTGGAACTGGTTCACTCTGAAGGAAACTCCCACCATCATCTGCTCCAGAGGAAAATAAGCCAAGTCACCCACAGCCACCAAGAGAGAAACAGTACCCTGATGCCTACTCCCTACCCTCCTGGAGGGTCACATGACCCTTAATGAAATCAGGCTCTTCACTTGATGATGATTCTTCAGCATGTCCCTAAGACAAAGAGAAAGGAGTGTTTGGGGATAAAAGATAGTGTGACATCTTCTCCCTTGTGTGAGAGTTACCTCCTCATAAAGACGGAGCAAAAGGCTTTTCTAAAACTGTGCTAACTCTGCTTTCTCCTAGGTCATCAGAGGCATTAAGGAAACCGTAAACTGATAAGCAGATGCCATCCCTAGTAGATACTGCCCTTGGTGGCCAGAGATCAAGCCCTATCCAGGAGACTACCTGACAAATTCTTGCCTGAGTCTGTCTCCCACTCCTCCTTTCACTTACCTCCAGACTTGTCTATCTGACCTATCCGATTCTGCTGGAACAGATTCTATTCTAACCTAGATTCTCCCACTAGCCTGTAGCTGTCTAACCTTGTAAGTGCTACCCTTGAACCATTCAACCTTACTTCCCAGATTTTTAGCCCAGGGACCTGAGGGCCATCAACCAGTTCACCCACTTCACAGTTCACCCATTACACTGCCTTCCCCAAGCATGGCAGCACTGGCCCCTGGGTATTGCAGTCAGATGATGCTCTTTCCACTGGAGTAATCAGTCAGGCTCACTGCACCCTCAAGTCCTTACCAGCCAGCAACTTTTGGGGGGTCTATATTCTTCTCTGGCCCAAAGCTGACCCTTGCAGTCTAGAGCTGAGCATTTAGATCAGTGGTAGAGAATTTGCCTGGTATGCTTAAGGCCCTGAGTTGGATCCAAGGCAGACACTTTTGTGAGCTTACCTAGAACTTTCCTCCATCAATTGCTCTACTCCAGGTATTCACATATCTTCCCTACCTAAAAAAAGCCTTCCCTCAAGTCTGCTCCCCATCTCCAACTACTTTGCTATTTTTAACCTTCTTTTTACAGTCAAACCTTTCCAAAAAGTCATCTATATGCACTCCCACCACTTCCTCCAAATCCACTCAGTCTTCATTCCCCCTGCAGTTTGAATTCTACTCCCTTAAACAGGATTGGTAATTTCAAAGGTTACCAACAATCTCCCTGTTTCCAGAACCTGTGATATTTGCTCAGTCCCCATCTCCTTAGACCTGGTCACCTGCTTTCCTCTAAGCATTGCTCTCTCCTGGTTCCCCTCCAACCCTTCACTTTAATCTATACTTCTGTCCTTGGCCCTCTTCCCTTAAGCTTTTCATTTATTATCTCATCTATTCTGATAGCTCTAGCCACAACTTCTTTCAGATATCACCCAAATCTATATTTCCGGCTCTGGCCTTCCTCCAAAATTCCAGATTCCCTTCTTATCTTCCTACTGAATCAACACCTCCCTTAGCTATTGCACTGACACCTGAAATGCATCATATCCCAAAGCAAGTTCTCCAAGTCCTCCCTTTCCTCCTGTCTCTCCACAGCTGCTTCCCTTCTTTC
The DNA here is from genome assembly GCF_031878675.1 of Megascapheus bottae. Taxonomy (NCBI): domain Eukaryota; kingdom Metazoa; phylum Chordata; class Mammalia; order Rodentia; family Geomyidae; genus Megascapheus; species Megascapheus bottae. The sequence continues at coordinate 56,147,373 of NC_143509.1, forward strand.
TAACATTGATTTTCACCAAGAGAACCTCCAACCTACCAGTCACTCAGGCTCTAAACTCGAGTAATACTGAATTCCTACATCTTCCTTAATGCTCCTGTGTCTAAGTAACAAATCCTATAGACTGGACTTCCAAAAGATCCCTCTCCCCACTTCTACTCATTTCTACCACAGCACCTCAAGTTCAGAACCTCCTAACATATCACAGAGGTCTCCTCACCCATCCCTGGTGACCATTCCCTCCCTCCACTTCCACAGGGCTGACCATTTATCTTCCTGATCATGTCACTGTTCCAATCAGAAACTTAAAGAGATTTATAAAAAAAATAGGAATGGGGAAAACTAAACTCACTGGACATCTATTCAAAGCCTTTATGACCTAGAAGCCCAATAAATGCTTGATCAAAAAAGGAATCAATCCACACCCCTTTTCAAGTGTCATTTTGTCTGATCTTGTACCAGCATTCTCTGGGCCATACAAACTGGACTATTTACTGTCCTAACTAAACCATGAATGTTCACACCTCTTCTTCCACCACTCTTTTGTTTTCTTATCGAAATCCTTTCCATTCTCCAAGCCCCAACTGAAGAAGAAATAAACCACACCTCATCCACTATTTTCCATTTTTCTGCTTTTTTATGCCTTGCATCTATGTACTATAGCTAGTATCCGTATGGCTCCTTCCTAACAAAGTCATGGGACAGAAAAGATACAAAACTAATTATCCAACAGTTTCTGTTTACTTCCATGAATTCATTCTTCTGTCCTCACAGATCATTCTTTCTGTTCTCTTACTCCTCAGCAGACACAATTTTAAGCAGCTCTATTGATCCAACCGCTCTGTGGCTGTCAGTCATTTCCTAGTTATTTCGCTGCAGTCATCCACGCACAAAGGATTGGTAGGAGGAATCTGAACTACATGCAGAAAAGGAAAAGGTAACTCCCTACATCCACCTGAAGCCCAGCAGAATCATGAACTCTAATCATAGTAGGATCCTCCAATCACAATGGGCCATGTGACCCATAGCCTGGGCGGGGCTGGGAACATTTTTGTTCTTCTGTGGAAGAGAAAAAACAAAAATGCTCTGATCTATTCTACCAGGGTAGCCCTTCCAGTTCCCTTGGGAAGCCAAAATGAGAAGGACTGCATCTCCTTCTACTGCAAAGGCCCATGGAGGTCGGGTTCAATAAGATACTATTTGTCAGAAGAGGCACTTAAGAGTAATAAAATGTTCTATTTGGAAGTAAAATCTACATATATTTGTATAACATTATACAACTTCCATAAGCCTTTCATGTATGCTATCTTATTTGAATCTTTCCACAAGTCTACAAAAGGAAAGGGAATAGGGAGACTATTATTCTCATCTTACACATAGGTCAAAGTCAATTGCCCAACTCATTCAGATAAGTAGAGAGCAAAGAAAATGGTTGCCTCAAGCCTCTTTCCAGGACTTCCTTCACAGACTTCCCTCCTCTTCCAGCCTCTTAAATCAAATGCTCCCTCTGGGGTGTACTTATATCTAGTTCTTTTCCTGCGCTATATTCTTTCCTGCTTTTATATACTCTCGCTACCTGTACTGCCTATAACAGGCACTCAAAACTAAAAACTTGTTGAACAAAGTATTAAATGAACAAAAGAGTACTGAGGTCCAAATCTAGCCTTCTAAGTCCACACACAGGCAAAGAACCTTTTCTATCATGCTGCAACTCTCACACCTTCTCATGCCCAGCACACCACTATTATGCTATCACATCTACTTCATAACTAAATCAGGAACAATCCAAATAAACAGGATTTCTCAAGCCAGGAGCATGGCCTAGTGGTAAAGAGCTCACCTAGCAAGCACGAAGCCCTGCAGTTGACTCCTTGGTATCACATGCACAGAAAAAGCCAGAAGTGATGCTATGGCTCAAGTGGTAGAGCACAAGCCTTGAGGAAGCTCAGGGACAGTACCCAGGCCCTTAATTCAAGCCCCAGGACTGGCAATACATTTATACATCATATAATATATACAATATATTGTATCTAACATATGCAATATACTATATAATATTGTGTAATATTATATGATATGTAATATATTGTATATATTAGATTATATATTACATATTACATATATTTATATATATATGTGATTTCTTGTATTCCTACTGTGTATCAGAGGCTAATGTGTCTCATATACTTTTCCCCTACTTAATCTTCTCATCTTGTGAATTAAACTTTATTAGAACCACCATGCAGAAGACTCAGGAGAAACAAAACGAAATTCAGCCAGACCTTACCCATAGTTACCGCCATGCCTATCTGTAAACAGATAGGGTTCTCAACCTCAGAACTATGGACATTTTTTTAATTGAATAATTCTTAGTGTCCAGTACTTTGTAAGCTATTTAACAGTTCCCTTAACCTCTAACCACTAATGCCTGTAGCAAACCACTCCCTCCCAAGCTGAAACAACCAAAAATATCTCCAAACATTGCCAAATGTTCCCAGGGGATAGCATTGGCCATGAGGAAGAACCACCAAGCTATGCAATGCCTGTCTCCAGAAGCAAATACCTGAACCAGGAAGAACTTTGAAAATTGTTCACTTTCCAGCATTTATGAAGCACCCCTAGTTCTGATGTGTTATAGTTATAGACAGAAAGACTGTTTTTATTCCTTTACAGCTGATTTATTTCTGTCACTCCAATTCGTCCCAACACCTCTTTTCATCTCATATGGGAGCACCAAATACAACTACAAGGTACCACAGAGTTATTGATAATTGGTGGTACAAGGATATACCAAAGCTTTCTCAGTCTTTCAGAGATAGACATGTATGTCACCAATATGTTCTAAAATATTATTCATGTAGACACTGTAAAACAAAATACAATATTAACAACAGCCCCTCACCAAATCCACGAAGTCTTCTCTATACACCCCAGAAGTTCCTAGGAATTGCTGTATCCAAATAACCCTTGATGGGTGCAATAGAAGAGAATCAAGAAGACACAGCAAGCATTGAATTAAGCATCATGTTAACCTTCTAGAAAATCAAGTATAATGTCAAAAAGATACATTTTCCTTTGCCGTAAAAGAGACCTCAAGTGATAAGGAATCCTTCCCTTTTTAGGTGCCTGACAATGCACAGACTGATTGGTGATATTTACTCTGAGAATTGGACAAAAATATAGTTGTTCTAAAAATCTTCTTTCTCTATGATCTAAACATGGCTTTGGTTTCAACTTCCTTGTCTAAGTGGAGTGGGATTATTACTTGAGAGAAAACTTCAAAGACTTACACTGTAAATGAAAGCTACCATCAACTAGGTTTAAAAAATGTGCAGTTATTTTGCACTTTTTGTATTTATTAAGCATTATTTTTGCTTTATCTACATGCAGGGAGGGTTTTTGATGAATCACATGATACTTTAAAGATTTCTTTCCTTACCTCTAAAGAATAATGTCAATAAGAGATAAAGCCCTGCAAACACTACAATACTACTAATGAAGTACAGACATGGCTTTGTTGTGAATGTTCCCAAAGGCAGGTGGAGCTTAAAACCTGAAGAGTTAGTTGGTTTTGAAGCATGGTGGTACAAGTACAGATGAATCAATGAAATTATAAATCAAGGTATTCTAGGACAGTAGAATGAACAGTCTAGTAAAGCCAATCAGTGAAGTATGTACCTGACCCTAAAGACACCAGGGAGTCATTATGGGTTCATAAATCATCTAGAGATGGGATAGAAGTAGTACTTTAGGCATTGTCATCTACAGGCGCAATGTGGCGTGTGGATAAAAGAGCATGTTCTGATGGGTGAAAGGGAGGGCATGGAAGGGACTGTGGAAGTCACATGGCACCTGGTGTATGGCCATAGTCCTAAGGATTAACAGCAAGGGCTAACTATGCCAGGTAACAGAACTTGAAGAGACAGATCCTTCACAGTCAATACCACAATTTAAAACATCATGACTGTTGAAATTGTCACCTACAGAAGTTAGGAAGTCAGACAGAGGAAGTCGTCTGGATAGTTGGAAAGTCACAGCTGAACCTGAAGGTTGGCCAAAGCCAACCAGCTGGGAGCTGGAGGCTCCTAGCTACACAGGAGGCTGAGATCTGAGGATCATAGTTCAAAGCCAGCCCAGACACAAAAGTCTGTGACTCTGATCTCCAATTAACCACTACAAATCTGGAAGTAAAGCTGTGGCTCAAATGGTAGAGTGCTAGCTTTGGGCTGAAGAGCTCAGCAACAACATCCAGGCCCAGAATTCAAGCCCCATGCAAAAAAAAAGAAACTGACTGGATGCAGAGGTCAAAGGGTACCAAAAAGATGAAGAAATAAGGAATTCATATCAGTCTGTTTTTGTTAATATTAAGTTTTTGCTTTTGCATTTGGAGAAGGGTAACTAGAGATTGAACATAGGCCTTTGTGCTCTACTTCCCCAGTTCGTTTGACTTTATTTTGTTAGATAGAGACTCACACTTTTCCCTTAGCCAGCTTTGAACTGTGTTATCCTCCTACCTCCACTTCCTGAGTATCTAGATTTATAGGCATGCACCATCACGCCCACCTATGCCTTTGTATCTTAAAGAAAAAAAATTCTCTTCTTCTCACCAAAGCCAAGCGCTTGTGTTATGGAACCTACTCTTGTCTCACCTCCACAGGCAGCCAACTCAAACATCACTCTAGCATCTTTGGGTTTCCTCTATAGAAGCTCTTCGCCATATCTTCTCTGGGGCTCTAATGAAAAATAAAAAAGTATGACTCTGGCTAGCACATCTTTCTTTCTCCTACCACTGATAAACTACAAATAACTACATCCTGTTCATCATCCCCAAATACTTATCCTAAATGTCCATTCTACCTGTGTGCCTAGAGAAAGTTCTGAAATCTCTTTTTAAAATTAACACACACACACACACACACACACACACACACACACACACACACTTCTACTCTCACCTGTCAGCCTATACTATCACATTCAAGTCTACCTTGACTTCCTGGGGGTCTTTGAGATCTACATTCCTTTGCTTCCACTTGCAAACGAAGGTTCTCCTCAAAATATAACTTCAGCCCTTGTTCTTCTCCTTTGTCTCCAATCCCATGGAGTCAGATGCTTTCAAAAAACTAGCGGCATTCAGCCCTTCAAATCAGTGTGATCAGTCCCATCCTACTGCCCAGGCACCTCTCTTAAGTCCCACACTTCCAGCTCTTGAAAAAACAACTACATTTGGATTTCTCCATCTACAACCGGCTCCTTTACACAACCAGACTAGGTTCAGTCAGTATGGCTGTCCTTTGGATTCCCAACCCAATTGCTTCAGTTTACTAGTGGACTTCATTTTCTTCTCCTATTATAAGTAATTTGTAAACAAATCTCCACACTATTAAAAAAAAAAAACCTCAGTTATTTCTGCCTCCTCATCTTCTCTGCCTCCAACCTTGACCAAATACTCCTCAGCTGTATTTTTCTTTTTTGCATTTCTTTGGGTCCTAACTTTGTCCTACCTTTCACCAATTCATGAGTGATATTGGCTCCAGCCTAACCTTTCTAAGTACCACTTTCTTCATGAACCTGTAATGACTCCCTACTGCTCCTAAACCAATCCAAACTCCTAAGCCAAGTGTTGCACTTGTAATTCTAGCTACTCAGGAAGCTGATCTAAGGATCATGGTTCAAAGCCATCAGGAGAAGGGAAGTCCATGAGACTCTTACCTCCAATTAACAACCAAAAAGCCAGAAATAAAGCTGGAACTCAAATGATAGACAGCAACAAAGCTTGAAGGACAATCTAGGCCTTGAATTAAAGCCCCAGGACCAGCAGCAAAAACAAAGAACAAAACAAATCCAAACTCCTCTGTTGGGCTTTCAAAAACTTCCCTTCTTTGGTCCTGATTCTCATTCTTCACTAACCCACACCTTCTGCTCTGTCATCCCAGTCTCCACAATGCTCTAATTTTCAATGGCCTACTCTTCACCCACTCTTCAAGAATTACCCTAGAGTTCACCTCCCACTCCAAGTTCTGTCAAGTTTGCAACTTATAGCACTCCAACACTTAGCAACTAATTAATTAGGAATCTCCAGGTTCTTGGAGGGGAGACTCCACTTGGAATATTTTGTGTTTCATAGCACCCTGGACAGCAGACTATTATAGGAGTTGAAAAGTTCTTATTGATTGACTGGTCAGTTGGTTTTTATTCTCAGTTTTGAATAATTCCCTTATCTCTCCTTCTCTGCCTCATAACTATGACCAGTACACACACACACACACACACACACACACACATTTTTTTTTTTTTGCCAGTCCTGGGTCTTGAACCTAGAGCCTGGGTGCTATCTCTGGGCTTTTTGTACTCAAGGATAGCATGTATTATTCTACCACTTAAGCTACAGCTCCACTTTCAGCTTTTTGGCAGTTAATTGGAGATAAAAGTCTTAAGGACTTTCCTGCTGACTTTAAACAGAACTCCTCAGATCTCAGCCTCCTAAGTAGCTAGAATAACAGACATGAGCCACCACACCAATCTCAAAAAGTAAAATCTAAAAGCTATAACATACTTCCTCATGCTTTAAACAGAGAATTCCCAAAAAGACTATCGGGAGTCCACTTATGTGTAAGAATAGTGGTGGGGGGTGGGATATGTTTGTACACATGTGTATGCAGGGAAGTGAGACTTAGGAAATATAGCTTAGTTGGTCAAGAGAACTAAAATGACAAAATGATCATAAGACAAGTAAGGAACCAACAAAAGAATTATTTAGAACATACTTAATTAGAGGCAGAATATGCCTGGGTTTATACAGAGTAATTACCAGTCTGGTCGTCACTGCATGCAAAATTTCCCACCACAAAGAATCCAATAACTGGTGCTAGGGACTTTGCAATTTTGTCTGATGGTTGCTCAATTGTTCAGTTGAATGAATTTCTAAACCATACAGCCATCCAGGTATAGTGTTATATCCCATAGAAGCAGAAGATCAGAATGGAGAAGATTCAGAAATATGGCTTTTCTGCTAGAGATTGAAGTGGGGCCAAGATCAGAAATTACAACACAGAGAGCCAGATACAGTGGATGGTGGTCCTACTCTCCTTTGCAACTCACTAAAGGTCATCCATCATTTCCATCTTTACGCATTGAAGATTGAAGCAGGGCTGGTCCCTGAAGGAGACTCCCCAACAGAAGTCCCACAGGAGACTCTGTGATTTGAGCCAGAAGTAGACAACGTAAGCCACAGTTGTGTTTTGAAAGGCCCTGGAAAAAGTAACACATCAGACCATTATAGGCCATTAACACCGTTAACACTGTGAATTCATTTGTCAAAAATAAGCTTGGCTCCAGAAACTGGAGCTCAGCTCCAGGGGCCTGGGACAAAGAGAGTGTGTGTCCTCCTGTTGGGATAGCAGGAAAAGGGAAGGAAGAGTAGGCACCAAAAGATGAACATGGGGCCTAGAAAAGGAAAGTGAGAAGAAACACACACACTTCACAAGATTTTTCCCCCAGAGCTAATGCTAAGAGCTAAAACAAATCATTTGGGCCCTTCTGGAGAGGGTTCCAGGATCATTTAGCTTCCAAAACCTCTTTCCTATTTCATGCTATAATCTCAAGTCAGAAACCTCATTAGAGTCTGGGGGCGAGCGTAGGGGAGAGAGAGGGAAAGAGGAAAGAGGGAGAGGGAAGGACAGAGAAGAAGGACAGAGAATATGAATATTGACTCCTAGGCTAAGGGAGAGGAAGGAAGGACAGGCTGAGCTCTGGAAGCAGGGTAGAAGACAGGGGCTCCAGCAGCCTTCCCAGACTCTGACACATCAGCTCCTACTCCCTTTCTTTTCCAGACCCACTAGAAAATGACCATGGAGACCAGCTAAGTGTTGACTTCCAGTGCCACAAGTCTTCTCAACAAAGAACCTTACTCCCTTCCCTGGAGCTGACCTCCAGGGCAAGGCAATGCAGTTAGGAAACAGATGGATATGCAGCCGCCACAGCTAACCCAACCCCTGACCCCACCAGTTCATGTCCTCTAATCAACTTTCCAAAAGGAGAGCAGATGTGTGGGGGAGCCCATAACTTATCAGACTGCTTGGGACAAAGATTATAGTATAGACAAAATGGTTCCAGACATGTGGGGAGATGGGGAACTACACAAAACGCAGCTGATGGAAGCCACAGGTATGGGGGCTATGGGGACTCCTTGGCCGGCAGAGAGACAGGGCCACGGGTGGTGGGAGATGAGGGTGGTCAGTGTCCATGCTGGGGAAGGGACGTGGGACACGGGAACAGGGGAAGCTACAGGCCTCTGGGTTTATGGGAGGTGCCAGGGCTGCAAAGAGCCGCAGACATCTCAAGCCAGCAAAGATTTGGTGGGTGTGTATGAGAGGGACGCTAACTCACGCTTCCAGGGACGAGCGATTCTTATTAAGAGCTCACCCGTTCCCAGAACTGGAGACGAGAACAAGGAGGGGGGTCTGAAGCACCCACCTCCCACCCAGCCGGGTCCGCCTGCCGAGACGGAGACCCGGCTCCCCGCACGCACCCAGCACGAGCGTGCCGGTCCGCTCCGCCCCGCCGCCTGGGCATCCCCCGGGCCCCTCCGGCTGCCTCTCTTGGCACATCGGGGCCCCGGGCTCCATCCGGGAGAAGGGGTGCCGGTCCAGAGCACCCCAGAGCACCGCCGACGGGCACCAGGAGAACCCAGGGAGGGGCCGGAGCGGCGCGCGGCAAAGTGATCCAACATCGCCCCATCCCTGCGCTCCGGGAGAAGGCGGCCCGAGGGGAGCGCCCCCCGCCTCCCCAGCACACATTCCCGCAACTGGGGTGCACGCCGAGGGGCGCCGAGCTCCCCGCCCCCGCGCCCTCCCCCAAACGCAGCCAGCACTGCCATAACAACAAGAATCTCGGCAACTCCAGCCCGGACGATGGCGGGGGTGGGGGGTGGGCTACACGGTTGGGGTGAGGAGGCTGCCCCCCAACACGCACACCCCGACAACAGCCTCCCGTCCTCAAACTTGTCCCAAACGCCGCGTCCAAGGCTGCCGCCGTAACCCTGGCCCTGAGCCCTGCCCAGCTTACCTGTCCGGAAAAAGGCGTCCACGTCCGAGTCGGCTGCTCCCCCTTCCTCCGCCGCCCCCTCCGGGGGGTTCATGACTGGGGAAGGGCGTCCGCGGGCAGCCGAGCGCCGGCGAAGCCCGGGGCCGAGCGCGGCGCGGGGCCCGGTGGGCGGAGGGCGCAGCGGCCGTGGCCGCGGAGCCGGCGGCCGCGGGGGCTCCGAGGGCGGGCGCCGGGCGGCTGGGCTGAGGCGGAGGACGCGGAGCCTCTCAGGCGGCGGCGCGCGGCGGGCTGGAGGCGCCTGCCGCCGGCCACCCCATGGTCCCCCCTTCTCCGGGACGCCGGTCGCCTGCTGGCTGGGGCTGGGGCCGGGCCGGGACCGAGACCGGGGCCCGGGCTGGGACTGAAGGATCCGCGCTGACTAGAAGCCCGCGGTCCTCCGGCGGCGGCAGCAGGCTCTCCTCGTCGCCCGTCCGCCCGTCTCTATTGTTCAGCCCTGCTCGCCTCTCTCCTCTTTATTTTTCCTCCTCCCTCCCACCCTCCCTGTCTCCCTACCTCCTCCCTCCCTCCCTCGCTCGCTCGCTCGCTCTCTCGCTCTCCGCCGTCTCCCTCCCGGCTCGTTCGCCCGCTCGCTCGCGCGCTCGCTCGAGCGCTCTCGGGCTCCCCCTCTGGCTCGCGCCGCCGCCGCCTCGGCTCCTCCCCGGCTCCCGCTCCCTCAACCCTGGCCAACAATGACCCGGACAGCGCGGAGCTCCACCGAGGCTTCCTCCGGCCCCGGAGCTCGCTGCGAGGCGTCCGGCGACGCGGCGGCCGCCTTCCCCGCGGCCCGTGCCGGCCCTCCGAGAGCCCCAGCCCGAGCCCCGAGCTATTGTTCGCTCCGCGTTAGGCCGGGCTTCCTGAGCCCCGCAGGAAAAGCCCGGGCTCCGGCCGAGGAGGCGGCCGAGCAGGGGGCGGGGCCGCCGGGCGCTCGCCAGGCTCGTGGGGGGCCCGGCGGCCACACGGCCGCCCCCCGCCCGCCTCTCCCCTGCGCGCCGCCCCCTCCTCAGCCCCGCCCCAGCCCACTCCCAGGTGTGCCCGGGGGACCCAGGTCCCCCCCACACACCACCTCGCCAACCTCCTGCAGATCTCCAGAGCCGTCCCCAGGCTGGGCTGACCGGTCCCTCCGAGGCGGGACCTCCTCCCCCCCTTCTCCCCCAGCCTCTCGGATTCTCCTTCCTATTTCTCCATCCTTTCGCTGTTTTGTTCCTTTTCCGCCTTTTTGCTTTCCTCCCAACATCTCTGCTGATCTCCGTGCATCTTTGTCCAGTGTAGTCCTCTGGTGACGTCTCCCTGCTTGTCTCTCCCGGCAACTCTCCGGTCTGTACTTGGCCCCTATCTTTGTGTTCCTCTCGGACAGCTGTCAAAACTCCCTAATCCCTGGGGCCATTTCTGTTTTGTTTCTCCCTTGTATGAATGGAGAAATCCAGTCGGCCCAGAGAAAGGAGATGTCACTGCAAGTTTCAATGAAAGTGGGGAAAGGGACTGGGGCGAAATGGGGATGATTTAAAAAAGAAAGACCGAAAGCAGATGCTGTATTGGGCAATTAATGCAGTGATTGTGTGGTGGCAATCGGTTTTTGAGAAATAATTAAACAATAATTAGTCAATAGTCTGGCATTCCAGGAACTGTATAGCCTACAAAACAGAGGGTCATTAAACCTGAGACTATAATGTAATGTGTTGAGGAATATTTGTGCTGTCACCTTCACCCGGAGAGATGGAGCGATGGACGGTGGTGTGACCTAATGTGTTCAAATGCACTGCACAGGAAAAACAGGCTAGTCTAAAGTTGATGGTTTGCCATCCCTCAGTCAGTAGCTTCTAGATTTGTGTCTCTGGAGAAATAATTTGGTTCCACCTCTCTTCAGGTGGCAAAACATCTGGGACATTTCCAGATCCTCCAGCTGAGTAACCCTAACAACAAACGAGAGGAATAGAGTATCGTTTTTCGTGAATACTTGCTGACCCCTCGTATTTGTTCTTTTTTAAAACTGGACATTGTAAATGACCTCTTTGTTTTTTCAATGTACCTGTCTTCAACATTGGATACATCTATCTACTTCGGCAGTAACTCTGAGATCACAAGCTCACTGGCCTGTGGTCTAATTCATCTGGCCCTGACATCTTAAAGGGTCTTAACAGCAGCCAGATGCCCCTACCTATTATCTTCCTCAACAATAAGAATACTGTTCATTTGTCTTTTCTAAATCTTGCTCTCCCCTTCATCCCATTCTACTCCCTTGGTCAGCCAACAAACCAAGTCATTCATGCATGTGACAACAGAGCTACTGCCATTGTGCATGGCCTGGCAAGGTGTTTGCTCATCCCAATCCCCAGGAAACACTGCATGTTTAGAGGAAGGATTTTTATCATCATTTCAAAAGATGTGCCCCAGAATGGAAGAGTAACTTATGTAATGACATATAAAAAAGACTACCTTATGTAATTATACTAAAAGGAAATAACAACTTATATTCAAATGTTAAATGCTCACAGCTACATTAACAGAGACTTTGGAGCAAAGATTATTAAGAAGGGATAGAGAGAGACATTTCAATGTATCAAGTGGACATAGCAATTCTGGAAATCTTTGCACCTAATAGGCTTCAAAATAAAACTGATAGGATTACAGGGAGAAATAGACAAATTTATAATTATAGCCAGATATTTTAATATCTGTCTTTTAATAACTGAAAGAATAACAAGTAATGACAAAAAATTCTACCAGCTAGGTGCCAGTGGCTAGTGCCTATAATTAACTACTCATAAGATTGAGATCTGAGGACTGTGGTTTGAATCCAGACTAAGTAGGAAAGGCCCTATTAGACTCATCTCCAATTAATCACTCAAAAACCAGAAGTGGGGCTGTGGTTAAAGTGGTAAAGCACTAGCCTTGAGCACAGAACCCAGTATAGCACCCAGGCCCTGAGTTCAAGTCCTACAACCAACAATAACAACAACAACAAAAATCTATCAACCAGTAATTTGATAATGATAGACTACTTCACTCAAAAACACAAGATAAGGGCTGGGAGTTTGGCCCAGTGGTAAGAGTGCTTGCCTAGCACTCAGTACCACATATGTAGAAAAAGCCAAAAGTGGTGCTGTTGCTCAGGTGGTAGAGCTTTAGCCTTGAGAAAGCTCAAGGACAGTGCTCAGGCCCTAACTTCTAGTCCCAGGACTGACATAAAAAAAGAAAAATACCAGATAAGCTAGGGGCTGATGACTCATGCCTATAACCCTAGCTATTCAGGAGGCTCAGAGCTGAGGGTTGTGGTTCCAAGCCAATGAAGGCAGGAAAGTCCATGAAAGTCTTACTGCCAATTAAGTTTAAAAAAAAAAAAAGTGGAAGAGGAGATATAGCTCAAGGGGTGAAGCACTTGAGCAAAAGAAGCTCAGGCACAGTGCCTAGGCTCTGAATTCAAACCCTAGAAACAGCACAAAAATGAGTCGAAAAATAAAAAAATAAGAGCAGATACACATATTTTTTAAGTTCACAAGTAACAGTTATGAAGCTGAGCTAAATAGCCATCATACTAGTCTCAATAAATTTAAATACAAAGTAGTATATAAACTGTATCTCCGTTGTTTAAAAAATTACAGCAAATATGTTCTTTTTTTTCTTTTTCTTTTCCTTTCTTTTTTTTTTTTGTTGTGTTTGTTTGGGTTATGGGGCTTGAACTCAGCCTGTGCACTGTCCCTGAGAGCTTCAGCTTAAGGCAAACACCCTCCCCTGGGCTTGGGCGCTATACCTGAGCTCTTCAATTCAAGGCTACCATCCTATCCTTGAGCCAAGCCCCACTTCCTGTTTTCTAGAGTTTATTTGAACATAAGAGTTTCAGGTCCTGAAAAAAAAAGAAAAGAGTTTCAGGTCCTTTTGTGCCTGGCCTGGCTTTGAACTTTGATCCTCAGACCTCAGCCTCCTGAGTAGCTAGGATTATACACATGAGTCACTGTGCCTGTCTTTACAGCTAGTATGTTCTATTGCTACAAAAGGATTAAGTTAGAATCAATAACAAAACAAAATTCTGAACAAACCTCCCAAATATTTGGATACTAAAGCACTTCTAAACAAATCATGCCTAACTAAGAACTTAATGACTTATACTAGAAAGAAGTGTTAAATGAATATAAATGAAAGCACATCCTAAAAATATCTGTACGTAGCACCTGCAGAAAACTAAAGTTGGATCCTTCTATGTCACCCTGCACCAGGATTAACTCAAAAATGGATCAAAGACCTCGAGGTAAAAGCAGATACACTGACAACTTTACAAGAAGGAATAGGAGATACACTAGGTCTCCTTGGCACAAGTCAAAACTTTAATAAAAACCCAGAAACACAACAAATCAAAGACAGTTTGGACAAATGGGACTGCATTAAACTGCAGAGCTTCTGTATGGCAAAGGACATAGCTAACAAGCTAAACAGAAAGCCCACAGAATGGGAGAAGATCTTCACTAACCATACAACGGACAAAGGCCTAATATCTAAAATATATCAACAGCTAAAATAATTGAATCAATCCCAAACTAATCTTCAAAGAAACAACCATCCCATTAAAAGATGGGCCAAAGACTGAAAGAGAGACTTCACCGAAAAAGAAATAAGAATGGCCTATAGACACATGAAGAAATGCTGGACATCTCTGGCCATAAAAGAAATGCAAATCAAAACAATTTTGAGATTCCCCCTCACTCCAGTCAGGATGGCCATTATCAAAAAATCTAATAACAACAGATGATGGCAGGGATGTGGCCAGGAGGGATCACTACTACTCTGTTGGTGGGAGTGTAAACTCATTCAACCATTATGTAAAGCAATGTGGTGTTTCCTCAAAAGACTAAACATAGAACTATGACCCAGCAATTCCACTACTTGGCATTTACCCAGTCATCCAGGAACAAGGACATACTAAAGCCACAAGCACAACAATGTTCATTGCAGCACTATTTGCCATAGAAAAGATATGGAACCAACACAGATGCCTCTCAGTAGAAGATTGGATCAGCAAGATGTGGTATTTATACACAGTGGATTTCTATGCTGCTGTCAGAAAGAATGACATCACCCCATTTGTAAGGAAATGGAAAGACTTGGAAAAAAATCCTATTAAATGAAGTAAGCCAGACCCAAAGGAACATGGGCTCAATGGTTTCCCTCATTTGTGATAATTAGTACAAACCTTGGACTCTTCTAGCAGAGGATTACAATAGCTCAAAATCTAGATACAAAAAGCCAGATAGAATGAGGCTAAATGAAAGGACCTCCAGGATACGGAAACAAGAGGTCTATGTGTGATTGTTGTTCTTAATGTACTATGTTATTTCTCATCTCTTTTGTTGCTCCTTGGTTATTCTCATATTGTTACGGTATCTTACCTTGTTATCTGCTATACTGTATATACATTTACTTGTTTATTTGAGATAGGAAAGGGAAGGGGGGAAAACAAGATGAGGGGAGGAGGGGGGAAGGGAAATGGGGACAATAACATGAAGAGTATCAATGTTTGTGAAGTAATGCACCTTCTATCTGGTGAATATAACTGTAACCCTTCTATTAATTACAATAAAAAAGAACTTTAAATTAAAAAAAAATCTGTAGGATGCAGCCAAAGCAGTACATAGAACTACAGTGCTATCTCAGAAAGAAACTACTCAGGATATAAGCTTATTTGAAACCACATTCATAATGGAAACCATATACATAATTAATATACAGTAATAATTATAATTTTAAGAGAAAATAAAGTCCCCACATCAATTACCTTTGTTCCACCCAAAGAGAAAAATGAAACCAAAGCAGAACAGAACTACAAAAATAGAGTAAATAGGTGACAATGTTCAAAAGGAAATGTACTCATAACCTGACTTATGTAACTATAACCCTTCTGTAGATCACCTTTACAATAAAAAATAAATTCAAAAAACAGATATTTAAAATAAAAAAATCAGAGTAGAATGCAATGAAGTAGAAAACTGAAAAAGGAAAGGATAAATGAACCTCAAAAATAGACTAAGATTTTTTTTAAACAATGATAAATATCTAACCAGATTGGTCAGAAAACAAGACAGAAAACTAATAATTCATTATCAGAAATGAGAGAGGCAGTATCACTACAGATTCAATACTATTCTCTAAACTCAAAGGGAGATAATGTTTTCCAATTACTGTTACAAGGTCAGCATTATTCTAATTAAGCAAATATCATATTGGGGGAGCAGACCACTATATTTTATGAGCATAAGACAAAATTAATAAAACTTTAGCAAATCAAATCTAATAGCATTTAAACTTTTAATGATAATTTAAAAAAGATAACACATCATGACCAGTTAGATTCATACCAAGGATACAAAATTGGTTTCACATTTGAAAATCTATCAGTGTAACTTAGCACATATTTTAAATATGATCTTTTTTATATAAAGATATAATTAAGTTTTGATGAGGTCATTAGAATAGAGATTAATCCAATATGACTAGTGTACTTCAAAGAAGAAAAATAGTCCATGTGAAGATAGAGACACACGGAGAGTACAGAGGTAGAGAACAGAGCAATGTAGCATCACATCAAAGATTACCATTGAGAGCTACCACCAGAAGATAGGGAGAAGCAGGAAAAATTCTACCCAGAATCTTGAGTGCATAAACCTGTGAACATCTTGTTTTTAGATTTCTAGCCCCAAGATTATGACAGAGTAAATTTCTATTGTTTTAAGCCACCTACATTGTGGTACTTTGTTTACAATATCCCTAAGAAACTAAACTATATCATATTTAAAGGGAAATCATAAATACATAGGTACAGAAAAAGCCAAATGAGTGACACAAGCCAACTTCTACTTTTATCAAATTTTCTACCAAAGTAAGAACAGAAGCATAACTAGAAAAAAAAATCTTCTCCTGTTTTGTGTGTTTTCTATTTCTCTTGCTAACAATGTCCTTTGTCATGCAGAAATTCTCCAGTTTGATCAATCCCATTTATCTAGTCTTTCTTTGATTTGTTGTGATTATAGATCTTTACTTAGGAAGTGTTCACCTGTGCCCAAATGCCCTGGTGTTTCCCCTACTGCTTCCTGTAATAATTTCATGGTTTCTGGCCTCACATTGGGGCCTTTGATCCATTTAGAATTGATTCTGCTGTATGGTAATATATGGAGAGAAATATTTATACATATATCATATATACATGATGTTGGATTGCTTTCTCTATAGCATTAGAGAATGTTGTTAGAATTTTGATGGCTATTGCATTGAATTTGTAAATTGCTTTGGGCAGGATTGCCATTTTTACAATGTTAATCCTTCCAATCCAGGAGCATGGAAGGTTTTTCCATTTCCTTAAATCTGTTTCAATTTGTTTTTCCAGATTTTTAATGTTTTGATAATAGCAGTCCTTCACATCTTTGATTACATTATTTTGTAGCTATGCATCAGACAAAGGCTTCATATCTAAAATATACTTAGAGCTCAAAAAAATTAAACCCCCAAAATTAACCCTCAAAAAATAACAACCAAATTAATAAATGGGACAGACTTTAAGAAAGACTTCTCCAAAGAAGTGAGGATGGCCAATAGACAAACGAAGAAATGTTAAACATCTCTGGCCATAGAAGAAATGAAAATCAAAACAATGTGGAGATTTTACCTCACCCAAGTTAGAGTGGGCATTATCAAGAAAACTAATAATAATAGATGTTGGCAGCGATGATTACTACACTGTTGGTGGAAATATAAGCTTGTTCAACCATTCTGGAAAGTAGTGTGGAGGGTCCTCAAAAGACTAACCATATAGCTTCCCTAAGACCCAGCAATTCCACTCCCAGGCATTAGTCCACTAGACCATACACAAGGCCACACTAAAGCTACTAGTATAACTGTGTTCTTGCAGCATTATTTGCCATAGCCAAGATATGGAATCAACCCAGATTCCCCTCAGTGGATGAATAGATCAAGAGCATGGGATATATATATATATATATATATATATATATATATATATGATAGAATTCTATGCTTTCCTCAGAAAGAATGATATTATTCCATTCATAAAGAAACTTAGAAAGTTAAGCAAAGTAAGCTGGACCCAAAGAAACATAGGTTGCATGACTTCTTTCATTTGTTGTTAGTAGAAAGTGCCTATAAATCTATCTACAGGTAAACACCCAGGATGGTAAAAGACAAAAAAAAATTATACTTGGACATGATAAATTATACAGGATTTTAGATACTCACACAGTGAGACCAAAAGAGGAAATTCTTAGGAGAGGACCACAAAGGTTCAGTAGCTATGGGCGTGTGATCATATAAGTTTATGTTTATCATAGATTCCTCTATGATCCAACAAT
Organism: Megascapheus bottae; assembly: GCF_031878675.1. NCBI lineage: Eukaryota > Metazoa > Chordata > Mammalia > Rodentia > Geomyidae > Megascapheus > Megascapheus bottae. The sequence goes on from NC_143509.1 coordinate 56,164,802, forward strand.
CCCATTCCTGGATATTTACCCAAATGATCACAAACATGAAAGCTACCAGCACAACTATGTTCATTGCAGTATTATTTACCATAGCTAAGATATGGAACCAACCCAGATGCCCCAATGGATGAATGGATCAAGAAAACGTAGCATATATACACAATGCTTCCATCAAAAAGAATGATATTGCCCCATTCGTAAGCAAAACACTTGGAAAAAAATCATAGTAAGTCACAGCCAAAAGAATGTAGGCTCCATGCTTTGCCTTATTTGTGATAATTAGTATATGTCTAGGATAGTCCGAGCAGAGGATCACAATAGCTCAATAGCTTTGTACATATGACCTTATAAAATGATGCTAACCCAAATAATCTCTAAGATATAGAAAAGAGGGTTTTGTTTTTAATATAGTGTGTGAAGTTATTGCTTTTTGTTTTACTTTTTCCTTTGTCTTATCCTCTGTTGTCACTGCTTTTTATTTTGATACCCTGTGTCTTGTATATATTTTTATCTGATCTGAGGAAGAAAAGGAGAACAAAATGGAAAAAGTTCAAAAGGTGAACCAATGCAACAACTATACTCTCAAGACACTATGTTGAAAATGAACTTTATAATGTATGGAAGAGAGTTGGAGGGAATGAGAAGTGAGAGAAAAACATAACACCATTGGACAAAAAAATGGATTCATTACCTTACTTATGTAACTGTAATTCCTCTATACAATAAAATAAAAATAAAATTATGTTTACCAAGAAATGGAAATGAGGTTGTTTTTTTGTTGTTGTTGTTGTTTGTTTTGCCAATCCTGGGGCTTGAACTCAGGGTCTGAGCACTGTCCTTGGGCTTTTTTTCTCAAGGCCAGTGATCTGCCACTTGAGCCACAGCACCACTTCCAGCTTTTTACTATGTATGTGGTATCGAAGAATTGAACCCAGGTCTTCATGCATGCGAGGCAAGCACTCTACCACTAGGCCAAACTCCTGGCCCCAGAAATGACGTTTAATGTTATTTTGCTTCCCCTTTTTTCCTCTTTTGTTGTCATTTTTTATTTCTGTACCTTTTGTACTGTTTGTTTGGGGGAAAGTAAGGGAGAGTACAGAAATGGACAACCAATGCAGCAGTGATACTCACTAGACACTATTGTGAAAATGAACTAACTATACAACTTGTGGAGGAGAGAAGTCATGAGGGGAAACAGAGAAAGCAAGGAAAGAGGTGACACTGTCCAAAAAGAAATGCATTCACTACCTGACTTATGTATATCATCTTTACAATAAAATGAAATAACAGAAGGAACTGATATTTAATAAAAGGCATCTAAATAAACTTAATTAAGATCATGTCATGGTTAATAATTAAAGACTGAATGTTTCCCCTCCAACATCAGAACTAGGCAAGAATATCCACTCTTGCTCCTGATAAACATTATCCAGGATGTTCTAGCCAGTGTACTTAGAACTGAAATGCTCTCAGCTAAAAGCAGAGACAGAGGGGTAAAACTGTCTTTGGTCAGAGATAACATGATTACTATTTAGAAAAATTCTACGAGATCTATCAACAAAATAAAGCTACTAGTTTTAACAATAGTTTAATTTAGAAAAATTTCAAAACACAAAGACAAATATAAAAATAAATTACATTTTTGCACCTAAGCAATGAAGATTTAGGACTTGAATTTATTTATTTATCTATTCATTTATTTTTGTCAGTCGTGGGGCTTGGACTCTGGGCCTGGATACCATTCCTGAGCTCTTCAGCTCAAGGCTACTGTCCTACCTCTTGAGTCACAGCACCACTTCCGCTTTTCTAGTGGTTAATTGGAGATAAGAATCTCACAGTCTTTAGTGCCTGGGCTGGCTTTGAACCACGATCCTCAGATCTCAGCCTCCTCAGTAGCTTGGATTACAGACATGAGCTACTGCGCCTGGTAGAATTTGAATTTTTTTATATCACTATATTAGCATGGAAAATATAAAACCTAAAGTCTTAATGTAATTTTTAAAATATATAAAAATATACTTTTCAAAAGAAACTAAAGGAGTCTAAGTAAAAAGAGAAATATATTGTGTCATAAAAAGTTTTCAATTTTCTCTAAATTGATTTATGGATTCAGTGCAACCACAGTCAAAATCCTAATTGGATTTTTTTTTTGTGGAAATAGGTAAGCTGTTGCCTAGCATGCACGAAGACAGGGGTTCGATTCCTCAGTACCACATACATAGAAAAAAAGCTGGAAGTGGTGCTGAGGTTCAAGTGGTAGAGCTCTAGCCTTGAGAAAGTCCAAGGACAGTGCTCAGGCCCTGAGCTCAAGCCCAGGACTAGCCAAAAAAAAGAAAAAAGAAAAAAAAAGAAATAGGTAAGCTGATTCAACACAAATTGGAACCTAGAAAAGACAACAACAACAAAAACTAAGAAAAAAAAAACTAGAAGTATTACACTATTCAATTTTAAGACTTACTATCAAGTTATAGTAACTGTGGCAATGTAGATATGTAAATCAATGGAATAAAATAAAGTGCATAAATAAACTCATATCATTTCTATATAATCAAGTGACTATCAACCAAGATCAAAGGAATCCAGTATAATAATGATAGTCTTTATAAATGGTGCTTGAACAACTGAAAAATTAGTATTTTCATGATGGCTATACACAATTACCATAAATTTTATGGGTTTTAAACACAAATTTTATTATCTGAGTTACAACACCAAAACAATACCTTAGAGTTCTGAAAATCAGAAGTAGAAATGGGTCTCACTTGACTAACATGAAGGTGTTAGCAGGGATATGTTGTTTGTGAAGGATCTAAGAAAGAATCCTTTTTTTTTTCTTACAGGGGTCTGGCTGTAGGAACCCAGATCAAGAGTGCTGACCTTGTTCTGCATGGTTACTTCCATTTTAGAGATCACTTGGATTTTTGGCTTGTATCCCCCTTTCTCTGTGTTCAAAACCAGCAATGACAAGCAAAGTCCATCTCACATTCCATCACTCTGAGGATGGCTTTGAGAGTGACTCTGTGTGTTTGTTTGTTTTGTGTGTTGTATGTGTGTGTGTTGTGTTAGAAATTAAACCCAAGGCCTTGTTCACCCAAAGCATGTGTTCTGCCACTGATCTATATTCTCAAGCCCTCCTTCTTCTACTTCTAAGAGCACATATTACATTGGACAAATCTAGATAATCCTACATTCTCTATCTAATGGTTAGCTGATTGCTAACCTTAGTTTCAACTACAGCCTTAATTCCACATTTCTATGTAACTTAAAACATTTACCCATTCTAAATACTAGTATTTAGAGATCTGTGGTGGGGGAGCCATTATTCTTCCTATCACAATGCTCCTATGTTAAAAATAATTAACTTGTAACCACATCTTGTTCTACACACAAAAATTTACTAAAGAGGGGCTGGGAGTTTGACCTAGTGGTAGAATGCTTGCCTAGCATGCACATAGACACGGGTTTGATTCCTTGGTACCACATACATAGAAAAATGCCAGAAGTGGCTCAAGTGGTAGAGCACTAGCCTTTGAGAAAGTCCAAGGACAGTCCTCAGGCCCAGAGCTCAAGCTCCAGACTGGCAAAAAAATAAATAATAATAACTAAGGTAGATTACAGGCCTAAATGTAAAACCTAACACTATGAGCCTGAACTCAGAGCCTCAACCCTTTCACTCAAGGGTAGAGCTGTACCATTTAATCTACGTCACCAATCTGATTTTATGCTGATTAATTGGAGACAGGAATCTTTCAGGTTTCTCTCCCTGAGTTGGCCCGGATCTTAGCCTCCCGAGTAACTAGGATTAAAGACATGGGCCAAGAGCATCTGGCCCAATTCTTAAAACTGGAAAAAATATTTGGATAGAAGCTACTTACTTTCTTTGATATATAGATAGCAAATAGACACTTTAGAAAATACTCGATATCATTAGAGAAATACAAATTAAAATCACAATAAAATACCTTCATTTTAAGAATGTCTACAATTAAAAGCAAAGCACCTACAATCCTAGCTACTTGGGAAGTGAGGACTGGATGGATTGCAGTTACAGACCAGTGTGGGCAAAGTATTAAAAGACCTTTATCTCAACAGAAACAGGAAACATGACTATTGCAGGTCCATCATTCCTACTATGGTGGGAATTGTAAATAAGAGGGTCATAGGTCAAGGCAATATAGGCAAAAAGGAAGACTCTATCTCAAAACTATCAGAGCATAAGAGGGCAGAAGCAAAGTTCAGCTAGTTGAACATCTGCCTAGCAAGTACAAGGCCCCAAGTTCAAACCTTAGTAATTAAAAAAATGAATAAATGAATAAGAATAATGTCTAAAATTAAAAAAAAACTCCACCTGTAAAGTGTTGGTGAGGATGTCGAAATGGATCTGAAACAGAATTTTCTTGTACCTCTGATTAGAATGGAAAATGGGACTGGGGACTGGTGGCTTATTTCTTTAATCCTAGTTACTCAGGAGGCTGAGATATGAGGACTGTGATTCAAAGTCAGCCTGGACAGGAAAGTCTGTGAGACTCCTACCTCCAATTAACCACCTTAAATCCAGAAATGGAGCTATGGCTCAAAGTGGTAGAGAAGTAACCTTAAGCAAAACAAAACAAAACAAATTAGCGCCCTAGCTGAGTTCCATGACCAACTTAAAAAAGAAAGAGGGGCCAGGAGTTTGCCCTAGTGGTAGAGTGCTTGCCTAGCATTTATGAAGGTCCATGTTCAATTTCTCAGTACCACACACATAGAAAAAATCTAGAAGTGGTGCTGTGGCTCAAGTGGTAAAGCTCTGACCTTGAGAAAAGTCCAAGGACAGTGCTCAGGACCTGAATTCAAGCCCCACGACTGGAAAAAAAAAAAAGAATGTAGAATGGTACAACTATTTTAGAAAACAGTTTGTTGGTTTACAGCTAACTAATTAAACATACACCCACAATATGATCCAGTTGACCCAATCTTGTCACACTTGGTATTTATCCAAAAGAAATAAAAAGTCCATGCAAAGACTTGTATGCAAATATTCATAGCAATTTCATTTATAAGAGCCCAAGCTAGGAAGCAATCCAAAAATCCATCAACAAGTGATTGGCTAAACAAATTATGATATATTCATATGATGTGATATTATTCAGTATTTGAATAAGTCTCAAAATAATCAATTAAATGAAAAAACAGACTGGGCAAAGTAATTTATACTGACAGAAGCAAGTGAATAATTGTCTTGGAAAGACCACAATGGAAGACTGGGAAGGCAGAGGTGCCAAGGTGGTATTACATGTGGGGACACGCAAGTTTGAGAGGTAAAGATATGTTCCTGACTATGGTGATGTATGTGTATGTCAAAACCGATCCACTTATACTTTAAGTACATGCAGTTTGCCAAATGTCAATTATACCTCAATAAACCTGTTTTTTATTTTTAATTTTATTTTTTATTGTCGAGGTAATGTATAAAGGGTGTAGTTACATTCACCAGATAATAGGTATATTACTTCTCACACACTGATATCCCTTCTCATGATTTTTGTCCCCATTTCCCTCTCCCAGCCCCTCCCAATTATCTTGTTTTTCCCCATTTCGCTTCCCTATTTCAAATAAACAAATAAACATATATACAATATGCCAGGTAACAAAGTCAGATACAGTAACAATATGAGATTAACCAAAGGGCAAAAAAGAGAAGCGAAATAACATAGTACATTAAGAACAGCAATCACACAAGATAAATCTCTTGTTTCCATATCCTAGAGATCCTAATTAACCTGTTTTAAAGAAACAATATGCTAACTAAAGCTATATGTGACTAACATACCAATTGTATAAAAGTATATAGGACTTCTGTCCTATAAAAACCTGCATTAAGTTTAAATGTTTACATGTTCATAACATGGCTTCTTTACAAAGGAGGGAATCATTATTCTGGCAAACTTTTTCATATGGTACCCACAGTATTAGAGTGAAATATACAAGAGAGGTTCAGCTATTTGTATTTAGCAAAAGCATGCAAGCAATCTTGATAGATAACCCTTTCCTTCCAAACCTCTTTGAAAATTTAAGGAAGGTGCAGACTGAATGGGACAAGTTGGGAGACATGTTTTCAGAAGGTAGATGTGCACAGAAAAATGGAGCGAGGCATTTGGAGTCAATAGAATTAGCCTCGGAGGAGGAGCCAAATACCTTGCCATGGCAGTGGCCAGAAATAGGAAGGCACGGAAAGGATGAGATGAGAAGAAGCAATGGCTGTGCTGATGGCTTACATATAGAGTGGAGCAGGCATAAGCAGGAAAGAGGAGAGGAGTGAAAAGCAGACACCCTGGACGCTTCTATGTTAGACTAGGTAACAGAGAATCGGGGCGTGACCACAGGAAAAACAAAATCTAAGAAGGAGCCAATGAATAATAATGAGAAAGGGATTAAGTAACATGTTACTTTTATTTTCAGAAAGAGAAAACCGGTAAATGAGAGAGGAAAAAAGTGACTGCTGGGAGTCACACAGCAGATGATAGTGCATGACAGCAGATGATAGTACCAGCCCAGTTTTCATGTGGTTGTCCTGTAACACACAACTCCTCTCTTACCCAAGGAATCAGAAGTGATGAGGGACATCCTGGAGGTGATGTCTGATCCAGGCATTAGAACCATCAGCATAGAGTCCGGGGGAGGGCTTAGTAGCTGCAAATTGATGAGTGAAGCAGCAAGAGCAAATGAGATAACAGGTTTTCTATCTATTTCCATTAACTTTCCCTGGGATGAATTATCCATTTGTGTGTTCTGCTTTCCATTCAAATCAAATCTGCCCTAGCATGGCACCTCTTCCCACTTTCCTGATATCACCCTTCCAATTACATAGACTGGAACTGGAGGCATTTGTTAGGTGCTCTGCCTCCCAAGCAGCTGAATTACTGATAGATGCCTACTACGATAGTCGGATAGCTATGTAATCTTGAATGTCTACTGCCGCTTACTAACTACCCGCCACTGCCCAGCCCCTAGCAAGGTGGGGAAATGAATGATTAGAATAAAAGAAAGCCAAGCCAAAGAGATGGACAAGCCACAGAACATGTCAACCCATATGGAGACCAAACAAGAGAATGTAAGGGGGCATGTGAAAAGCATGAGAGGCCAGAGGTACATGAGGAGCAGTAGAGATTGAGATATTGACATAAGATTTGACTAAGCAGAGGGTAATGAAAAGAAAGAAGCAGGCTTTGGTAGAAAAGAGTGTGAAAAAAAAAAAGGCAGAGAACAGAGCTCACTATAGACCCAACAGGAGCCAGTGTGCTGTGAGAGAAAGGTAGCAGCAATGCAGAAGCTTCTGTCCATAAAGTTTGGGTGGTAAATGAAAGTAAGTCTAGGCACTGGTGGCCCATACTAGTAATTCCAACTACTTAGAAGACTGAAATCTGAGGATTGCAGTTCAAAGCCAGTCCCAACAGAAAAGTCTCTGAGACTCTTTCATTCAGTTAATCAGCAAAAAGCCAGAAGTAGAGTTGTGGCTCAAGTGATAGAGTGCCACCCTTGAGTAAAAAAAACCAAGTTAGAGCCCAAAGCCCTGAGTTCAAGCCCTAAAACAAAAAGGGAAGGAGGAAAAAGAACGGAAGCGAAGGAAGGGAAGGGAAGGGAAGAGAAGAGAGAGGAAGGGCAATCAGGCAGCAGTTAGACAAGATGGCTAAATTCCTAAATGTTTGGTTTATTTTCAAAATACAGCTTGCTCTACATGATTAAAAGATTAAGAAGGCTGGGGCGGGGGAGATATTAGAGAGAAAAGAGAAGAAGTAGGAAACTCTGAAACTAGAAGACTGTCATTGTCATTCAAAAAAAGATGAGTGGCCTTCCCTGTCACAGTTAGCAGCTGGCACCCTGAGGGTTGGTCTGTGTAGAGAAAATACACTGAAAGATATTCGAGCCTCAAATCTTGAATTCCAGCCCTCAGCCCTTATTGTACAGGAAATTTCTAACAGAAAGCTGTTTCCTTTGTCACACTATTTTCTGTTTAGAGTGAGGATAGGAAGTAATCTGTCCTGTTCTTTTAACAGTTCCAAGGAAACACCAAAACATCCCCTGGTCCTGGTCTTACAACAGCCCTGAAGTTCTAACTGACCTCTACTCATAATCTTTCCTGCTGTGGTTGAAGCCCATTGCCTCTCATCCTGTCTTTAGGGAAGCATGTAGCGACTGAACAACGAAAAACATGCCTGGATGAGGAAATCAGCAAGAGGTAAAGGGATATAGATTTCTTACAGATCCTGAGGAAGTTGCCCTTCTAGACACTGCATGTTCCTGCTGGCCTTTCACAAGAGATCTGCAAGAGCTGGAGAAGCTCAAAAAGATGAGAGCATGCTAATATGTCTGTTGGCACTGACCTTTGAAGAGAAGAGGGCTTTAGTCATCAGGTCCAGAGAAAACCCAGAAAGAATGCTACAGAAAACAAACTCAAACATGTCTTAAGCTACTCAAGATGTACACGTGTTAAAGAGGTATCCAGACCGTATCCAAGCAGCCCTTGAGCCTCTCTAGATTCCTCTCTGATGTTCTCAAGCTCAAATGCATCTGTCAGTCATTCCTCAGGATATGTCTTATAGCGAGAGACAAGAAAGGATCAAGATGTGAAAAATAAACAGTATCTAGGGAAGCAAAAATATGGATGATCATAGGCAAAGATGATGACCAAAAGGGAGCAGGACCGCATTTCATGGTGTTGCTTGCCTGTTACCTTTTTGAAATTTAGGAAAACTAAAACAGAAACACAAGACCCTATCAGAAAAAATTAAAGCAAAAGGAGCAAGGGCATGGTTTAAGTGGTAGAGTACCTACCGAGCAAGTGGGAAGCCCTGAGTTCAAGCTCCAGTACTACAGAAAAGAAAATATGGAAAAGAAAGGGAATTGATTGCTGGTGGCTTACACCTGCGATCCTAGCTACTCGGGAGGCTGAGATCTGATCCTTCAGTCCAGGCACAAAAGTCTGTGACAGTCTTAACTCCAGTTAACTACTAAAAAAGCTGGAAGTGGAGTTGCTGCTCAAGTGGTAGAGTATTAGCCTTGAACAAAAACACCCAGGCTCTGAATTCAAACCACAGGAATGGTACCAAAAAAGAAAAAGTACTATCTGGTACTTTAGAAAAAAAATAGCTAATTCCTAACTTATTGTAATAACAATGTTATAATGTCCCCTGATGTGAATATCCTCATTTTTTTTTTTGCCAGTCCTTGGGCTTGAACTCAGGGCCTGGGCACTGTCCTCGGGCTTTCTCAAAGTTAGAGCTCTACCACTTGAGCCTCAGCACCACTTCTGGCTTTTTTTTTTCCCTATGTATGTGGTACCGAGGAATCGAACCCCGGTCTTTCTGCATGCTAGGCAAGTACTCTACCACTACGCTAAACTCCCAGCCCATATTTTTGTTTTTGTTTTTGCCAGTCATGGGGCTTGAACTCAGGGCCTGGGCACTGTTCTTGGACACTTTATGCTCAAGGCTGCCATTTGAGTCACAGTGCCACTTCAGCTTTTTCTATGTATGTGGTACGGAGGAATTGAACATAGGGCTTTGTTCATGCGAGGCGAGCGCTCTGCCTCTAGACTGTGCTCCTGGCCCCCCTCAATCATTCTTTATACTTCAAGTAATCTCCCAAAACTATTACCCTGAGAAAAACGAAAGGTTGAATCCAAGCAGTGAGAAAATTCATTCATAGAGGCATAGCTTAGAGTGACCAAAGACAACTCCCGAGACAAAAAAGAAATTGAAAAACTAAGACTCTTAAAAAGACTGCTACAAATAGAATGAGAAATGCAAATGATACTAAGTAAAATGCAATGATTTTAGCATTATTAAACACTAATCAGCAATGTACAGATGCAGAGATCTCTCTCTATAATAATAATATAAATAGTATTATGTTTCAGTAATGATTTCCTTATAGTATCTGTGAAAACTAAAATCACAATTATATCACTATAGAAAGACTGATATGATATAGTAACTAAGGTAAATATAGGATTTAATTAGTAATATATGAATACTAATATAAGATTGGAATATTTATAGCAGATTCATTCTAAGGAAAGCAAATGTTTTAACTACTTCCATCAGCTTCTTCTCACATTGACATGCATCTATAGGCTTCAAATAGGTGTTTTAATATCTCTATTCAGGTACTTGATACCATGCATCTGAGTCTGAAAAGACTGAGAATAACAGATAAAGTCTATTCTATAAAATGTGAAACATGGGATTATCTAGGCTGCTCTGGAGCTTTCTTAGAGAAAGGAAAGGAACAGATGAGAGCTGTATCTCTTTCATTTGGCTTCTGTTTTTGTTTTTGTTTTCAAATAGTTTCTTCAGGCTTCCCTCTCTCACATCCTAAAAAGCATCCTACCCCATCCTTTCCTGCCTATCCTACCTCACATTCACACTACAACTGCCCCATCCCAAGCACAAGATTCACTATCTCATGTATCCAGCAATCTGTCCTGTCCCCACAGACACAGATACCTCTAGTCCCCTTCCCCCAATAAATTCCTCCCTACTTTCTTATTAACAGACTATAATATCATTCCCAAAGACAATATGTCTGGAATATTCACCTTCCTTGACTCCTTGCAACTAAGCTTAGCCATGTAACTTGAGTCTTGTTAAGAGACAACTGATTTTTGAAAAGTATGCTAGGGCTGGGTGCAGTGGCTCACGCCTATAATCCTAGCTACTCAGGAGGCTGACATCTGAGGATCAAGGTTCAAAGCCAGTCTGGGAACAAAAGAACCTGAGACTCTTGTCTCCAATTAACCTCTAGAAAACAGGAAGTAGGGCTTGGCTCAAGGTTAGGGCCATAGCCTTGAGCTGGAGAGCATAGGGACAGTGCCCAGACCGAGTTCAAGCCCCGTGACCCACAAAAAAAGAAAGAAAGAAAGAAAGAAAGAAAGAAAGAAAGAAAGAAAGAAAGAAAGAAAGACAGAAAGACAGAAAGAAAGAAAAGAAAACAGAAGAAAAGAAAGAAGAAGTATGCTAGGGTCTTAGGAAATGTTTTTGCCAAGCCATGGTCCCTTCTACCCTTTTTATTCTTTATTTTTTCCTCCCTTTACTACACACATTAGGGTTTGGGCAGAACCACCATCTTGGGAACATAAGGCACAACACCACAGCTGAGAATAAAGAAATAGGAGAAAGCGAAACCAGGACATCGAATCTGGACACTGACCTTGAGTCTAGTGCATCAGTCTTGGAATTCTTTTTCTGGGTCATAACATGCCGGCATTTAATTAAGGTCCTCTAGTCAGGTGCATATTTGTTCTCATCACTCTTCGTTCTGAGCAGAAAATCATTCTCTCTCTACCCTGCCAGCAACTTCCTAAGTGCTAGGCTGCCTTTATAGGTTAACTTAAATCCCACCCTTCATGAAAAATTCTCCATAATGACTCAATCTTCGCCTCTCCCAGAGTCACACATGGTAAAATGAAAATCATTAAAATTGCATACATGAATCAAGTTTGCTTTGTGTCATAAAAACATATGTATGTTTATTCATAAGCCTTCCATGTTTGAAAGCTACTGTGGACAAAGTTTGTAGTTTACTTATTGTAGATATTCTGCTGCACCTGAAACAGTGTCCAGAGCAAACCCTCGTAGCAACCCGTGATGTCTAATTGGACAAATGCTCCTCCCTTCCAAAGTGTATAGTAGGGGTCATATTTAAATACCTGGCTTCTCAGTAGATGAAATGGGAAAGTTAACAATCAGGAAAATAGAGTTTAGAAATTTGAACTGTGCAATCTATTGCTAAGTGCTCAGATGTATTAAACTAACATCAAAAAGAAGAGACAGAAATTTTTTAGGCCTGGGCTTACACACAAGGTTCACCAAACTCCAATTAGCATCTGCTACAGGCAGACTCCTGTCCTCATAGCCATAACAATTAACCCACTGTGCAGCTTTATAGTTGCAATTATATTTCAACTTCCTATTTAACGTATCTCTTTATATATACATATATACATTTAGTTAATTTGTTAGTTAGCTGGAGTTATTGTGATGCTGAGGATCATACTCCAGGCCTTGTATGTGCAAGGTAAGTGCTCTAAATCTGAGTTATCTCTTATCTTTTAATGTACTTTTTGTTATTGGCAAGATGAATTAGCCATCTACTCTCTGCCAAGTCTAGGGTGAAATCATTCCATGTTGCCTGTGACTAAGGAATAGCCAGTCACAAGAATTTTCATAATTAAAAATTAGGAGAGACCTGGACAAAGCGAGATTGTTTGGGGTTTTTAATTGGTCACCCCCAAAGGCTCCCTGCTTGTTTCTGGGTATAAGGCAGTATAAAATATAATTGTAGTCTCTACTTGTGTGGAGCTCTGTTTTCATTTGAGTCTCTTAGAAATTATGAATAGGTTTGCATCCTGTAACTGTACTTTCAAATCATGCGTGTCAGATTTTTTTACACAATAATCAAGGCCATCCAACATTACCAGGTGCTAACACCACAAATCTCAGAACGCAGTTGACTGGCTGTATGGAGGGAAGGTGAAGGGCTTTGGAAAAGGAGAGTAAGCAGTTTAGATCATGAATGTGGTCATTGTTCTGCCAGCTGGAATCACTGCCTGAGCTAGTTCTCTGTTGTTCTTGGATGAGCAGGCATACTCCATCATCAGGTTCTCAGCCCTTTTTCTGACACTGATTCTGACCTGCTGGGTGGAACAATGTCTTTGTTGGAGAGGTCCATGAGATTTGACCTTTCCTGGAAGAATGTATAGACAATCTGGCTGTGGCATCTGCTGGTGTGGCCATCCTAACTAGCTATGATATGACTTTTTTTTTCCTCCGTCATTATTCCATAAGCATTCTTCCAAAAGCTTGTTTCTAGGAGAAAGCCCCTCCCCTTCCCCAGTCAAGTGTATATGAATGTCTTAACTTCCTTAGAATGTCAATCTTCCAGAGAGATAACATGTATTTCCTTGCTGTATCTATGCACTCAATAAAGCCTGGAGGTTCTTAGTTTCTCCACTCTAAAAATCAGTGGAATACTTTTTTTCTTTTTCTTTTTTTTTGGCCAGTCCTGGGGCTTGAACTTAGGGCCTGATTACTATTCTTGGGCTTTCTCAAGGCTAGTACTCTACCACTTGAGCCACAGCACCATTTCTGGCTTTTTTCTATATATGTGGTACCGAGGAATAGAATACAGGTCTTCGTGCATGCTAGGCAAGCACTCTACCACTAGGCCAAACTACTGGCTCTAAATCAGTGAAATATTTCTTAACTCTGGTTGTTTTTTCCTCTTCAACTTCCAGCTTTCACTTCTGTCAGACTTTAGTAGCGATCACCATTGGCTAAGCATTATGCTAGGTATTATATCCCTTATCTTCTTTAAATTGCGTAACTGAAAATATATACTCTTCTCTCCAGTTCCAAGTGAAGAAACTGAGGCACAGAGATTTTCACTGGGTCACACATTAGAAATGGACAGAGTGGAATTTAATCCTGCTCTGTCAGACTTTTCTGACAGTTGGTTTGATGATCTGGCAAGGAACAAACCTTATGGATTTTAAAAGACCTTGGAAATCTCAGATGCATGGAAAATAAGTATGAGGAGGAGGTCAAGCAGAAAGGGCAATGCTGTGTCTATTTTACCTTCTACATTGCTCTCCACTTTCCATCAAACCTAAGTACTTACAGCATATTCACTCTCCCACTTCCTGCATATTGCCCCCCCCAATAGAGCCTGTTTTACTTTCCTTTCATTTTCCATTTTTGTTAGTATATATTAATTGTACAGAGGGTTTCAGCATGGTATTTTACATGTGTGTATATTATAATTTAGTTAGATTGACTTCTTCTATTTATCTCTTTTTTCTTGTGCTCTTTACCTTCTGTTGGTGAGTTTCCTTGTACCATCTTCAGATAAAGATACAATATATTTCAATATTATTCATCTTTCTTCTCTCTCTCTCTCTTTCTCCTCTCTCCTCTCTTTCTGTGATCTGTGATATCTTTCCCAGACATTCTCACATTGTCACTTTCCAGTTGTCCTAAACATTGGAAAATCTGAAAGGTCATAGGAGATTCAACCATCCAATAAAAACTTGCACTCAGATGGGTAAATCCCAAGCAACATAGACAGATGAGTGAAATAAAAATATAAGGAACCATGCTTCCTCCAAAAGCCAAAAATTTCTACAACCAAAGAACTGAGTAAAAATGAAGCAGATGAAATCTTAAACAATAAATGCAAAATATTAGTGACAAAAATAATCAAATAAATTAAAAATGAGAAGCAGTATTGTTTCTATTGACTTGGAAATTTGCTTGGGTAGCAGTGGGAGGGACCCAGCACATTGTAAGGCTTGTCAAAATCCTCGATCTACTGCCCTGCATGAGACCAAATGTTAACTTCATTTGTAACCATATTTGCCATATTTGAGTTTAAGCTTTGAAGCAATAAGGAACCAATTTTAAAAATGCCTTAGAAGTGTTTTTTTGTTTGTTTTGGGTTTTTTTGTGGTATTTTTTTTTTTTTTGCCAGTCCTGGGCTTGAGCTCAGGGCAGGGCCTGAGCCCTGTCCTTAGACTTTCTCAAGGCTAGAGCTCTACCACTTGAGCCTCAGCACCACTTCCAGCTTTTTTCTATGCATGTGGTACTGAGGAATCGAACCCGGGTCTTCGTGCTTGCTAGGCAAGCACTCTACCACTAGGCCAAACTCCCGGCCCCCTTAGAAGTGTTTTTAAAAGAAATCATTCAGCAATAAAAACTAAAATGTTTAATTTCATTTCTATGAATTTTTTTATGGCAATTATCATTTAAGTGGCCTGGAACTCTCTTTTGAAAAGAGAAATAAGAAAAGCAAAGAAAGAGAGGGGGAGAGGGAGGGAGGAAGGAGGGATGGAGGGAGGGGGAGGGAGGGGGAAGGGAGGGAGAGGGAGAGAAACAGAGATAGACAGAGAGGGAGACAGAGAGGGAGGGAAAGAGGGGGAGAGATTTGTCTTTCTCTATGTCTCATAAATATCTTTATCACTAAGAAATAGTCTTTAGTGTCTCAGAATCTGATCATATTCTTACCCACACAGCAGTCAAGACAGTGCAGGGTTCCCAAAATGGATATTTACAAATGAGGAAAGGAAAGTCTAGAGCCAGTGTCTTGCAAGCTGCCTAATTCATAGTAGACGCTAAATAATTCCATTAAATAAAGGAACAAATAAACAGAGGGAGTGATTTTCCAGTTGGTCACACATTAAGGACAAATACCCAATGCTTTTGTTTTTTAATCTTAATTTCCATCTCTTGATCTGGTTACATCATCTGAATGAGCCAGGCCAACTTTCGAATGGATATTTGGATGTCAGAATGAATAGGACATTGAGCCTGACTTAAGTAATATCAAATGTTTAATTAAAGATATGGGAAAGATGAAGTTGATGAACTCCTGTTATCCAGATGCCAGGACCACTTGGCTTGGCTGGTTTGGTTTCTAATGAGCATCTGTTCAAACTCACCAATCCCTTTACAGTCTCACACAATACACAGTTCACATTACAAAGTCAACAAGTTTTTTATCTGTGTGGTCAGTCACCCTCTTGTCTCTCCCCTGTAATTGTTTAATCTGGCTTCCCCTACCACATTTCTTGGCTGCTTGTTCCCTCCCTGCTCCTCCTGTAAATCAGGTTGTGCTGAGGGAATGTGCATGAACAGAAAATATTCTGAAGTACACTAGAATAGATTATGTGTTCAAGCTACAATTTTGGATTATCCATGCCCAGTATGGGTACACCATAGACCATGTGTACCTGCGGATTTATAAGTTCTCTACCTTCCCTCCCACTCATCTTGTTTTTCCCTTACCTTCCCTTTTTCAAATAAACAAATAAACGTATATACAACATATACCACGGTCAGATACAGTAAAAACATGAGATAAATCACAAAGGGGAAAATAAGAGAAAAGAAATAACTTCACATAGTACATTAAGAACAATAATCACAAAGGTAAACCTCTTGTTTTCATGTCCTGGATTTCATTTCACTTAGCCTCATCCTATATGGCCATATGTACATAGTTTTTGACCTATTGTGATCATTTAAACATGGGAGGAGGTAATAATGTTCAAGAAGTAATGTACCCACTACCTGATGAATATAACTATAACCCCTCTATATATCACCCTGACAATAAAATTTAATAAATAAATAAATAAAATAAAAAAGAAAGGATAAGTTCTCTATTACTTGTGCTCATGGAGATAAGTTTGGATGCCTAGTCAAATGACTTTTAAAAAAAAACAATCAAACTCTATACCAAACTTAACGGTAAACATTAATGAGTTCTTGGCATTTTGAATACCAGTACAACCAGCAGTACAATCAAGATACAGCATCTTCCAATAACCCAGAAAGTTCCACATCTTGGTTAGCCTGCCCCACCTCGGTAACCCCCTTCTCCCCCGCAGGCAATCACCAATCTGCTTTCTGACTCCATTTATTACATTTGCCTTTTCTAGGGTTTCATCTAAATGGAATCATAGACTATGTACTCACAGGAGTTATTTTTACTTGACTTTGGAATGGCTTCTCTGATTTCCTTCCCAGTGATGTCTGGTTTAGACTGATATTAAAATAAGTTCATGTTCCCTACACCCACACTGATTTGACAGGGCAGGCAGAGCTGGAACTTGGAAGAAACCTGAGAGGCAAGATGTGGAGGCTGAGGAGCATAATTATTGGCAACAAGAAGAGCACTGGCTCTTCCCTGCAGTGCTGGAATGTAATAAAGCATGTGAGCCTACCTTGTGTCCTAAACCTATTTTCAAGGTTACTCAATTCAGCTTCTCTTAAACCTGACAGCCTAGGAACCATGAATCTTTCCCCTTCAATGGACAATGGATTTGGGAAACTAAGCAGTCCTTCAGCTACGGAGTCATTGCTCCCTCTGGTGTAAACACATGGATCTGTCACCCCTGCCTGAGTCTTACCATGGCAGCCTTCCCTTGACAACAAGGAGTCCAGGGCAGGAAGGAAGCACCAGGTTCCCTTCAAGGCCAGAGGCTCTGTGTTAGAATACAGGAACAGAAAGCCTCAATCGCTTGATAGGAAACAAGAACAGAGAGAAGGGAATCCCAGAGAAGACAAGGCTAGGCATAAAAGAGGCAACAGAAAAAGGCAGGAAGCACTAGAGCGGGGTGGATTGTTCCCCCTACTTAGGAGAAATCTTAAAAATTTACTCCTCAGCCCCAAATAAATAGATTCAGACCTAAACGACGAGGACTCTTGAAAAGTGGGTTTTAATATAGAAATGCTGATAGATCGTTTAAACAACCTCCATACTTCCAGGTGCTGCTAGACCTGTTTAATCCCTTTAAATCTCCAATACCTTCAACTATAGTGTTTAAAGTCTCATAAAGCTGCACTAGCTTTATAAACGGAAATATAAATCACAATCAGGAGCTTAAGGGCAGGGACAGAAGACGGGTAGCCTGATGCCATTTCAAACCACAGCACAAAATTTTCCTCCAAGTAAAGCTGTAGTGAAAAGTGCTCATGCTCCTGGGCTGTGGTTCCATAAGTTCTTATTTTTTTTTCTTTGCCATTTTCTTTTTCAAATTGGAGAGCAAGGTGCTGTATAAGGGAACATGAATTGGCTTTTGGTTTTGAGAGAAAAGTCTTGCTTGTATACAAAAATAAAACTCAAAGGAAAAATGAGCAAACTACTATCAGAAGTTATTAGAAAATTACTGTTTCTGGTAAGATACCACTGTCAATGTCCGGTTCTTCTTCTTGTTGTTGCCATTAAATGAATTCATGCCAAAAATTAAAAGTGACACACTTAACTCTAATAATCCTCACTCTTTCTTTTGTCACTCCTACATGTTAGGTACCTCCTACATAATGAGCATGTACATCTTCTACGTTTATGCTTATCACAGCCCTGTGAGAAATATTACGCGTGCTCTGAAACTTGAGGTTCAGCTTGTTTAAGTAATTCATCTAAAGTCACACAGATGATAAAGGATGGAACAAAACCTGAAACACAAAGTTAGTTCTAGAAGCCTTCATCTTACCAGGACCATCAACCTTCTGAGGTATGAAGATCTGTCCCACAGACCATTTGGAAGAATCTCGTGTGATTTCTTTTTCCCCTTCCTGGCATGATCCAATGACTACTTCAAACCTCTAAGGCTGTGCAAAAATAAAGTCTCCCATGTTAACTAAATATTAACTCAAAGTTCAGTCCATTAAAAAAAAATCAGAGTCCTGAGTTTGTATGCTTGCTTCTTATCCCCTTGGCCTGTAGTATCACACCATCAATTCTGGAAAACCTCTCAAATCCTTTTTTTCTATTCAATACAGACTAAAGATCTCTATCCATATGGCCATAATGCTGGGGAGACTAGACATGTTTCTCTGACTTTGGAGTTTTTAAAATTCTGGAATACTTTCTTAAACTTTCTTGTTCAAACATCTCTGGTTGAAAATTGAAAAACCCAGAATGCTGCAAAATCCTAAACTTGTTGAAAAACATGTTTCAGATTTGGAAAGCTTTCAGATTAGGGATGTTCAACTACAAGGCTCCCTAACACCTATCTTTAGGCTTGTTGTAACTGTTTGTAACTATTCACATGTGGGAAGCCAGTCTAGAAACTGCAAAGGCCAGGAGATTGCTGACCTCAGAATGATGATTCCTTAAGTACAGAAGAGAGAGAGAGAGAGAGAGAGAGAGAGAGAGAGAGAGAGAGAGAGACAGAGACAGAGACAGAGACAGAGACAGAGACAGAGGTAGAGAGAAAGCTCCACTAAAATGGATGTTTCAGCCTCCTGAGATTAAGACTGGAATTTATTTTTAAATATTCATGATGGAAAAATAGGCATTTGAAAGAGGGAAAATATATGTTCTCAAATAGTCTGTAGTCAGAGAGGTTTGGAAAACATTATATGTATGATCTTTCTTCCGAATAATCTGCTTTGTCTTACTAAAGATTCTGAGAAATTCTGTTGTAAAATAGTCTTTGCTTTAGTCAGGTTCCAGTGGCTCATGCCTGTAATCCTCGCTCCTCAGGAGGCTGAGATCTAAGCCTGGGCAGAAAATTTGGTAAGACTCATATCCAATTAAAGACCAAAAGGCCTGAAGTAGAGCTGTGGCTCAAGTGGAAAGCACTAATCTTGAACAAAAAGGCTCAGGGACAGTGCCCAGGCTCCAAATTAAAGCCCCAGCACCGTCACACAGTCTTTACATAATCCACCGCGTCCCCAACCTCTGCACAATTTAGGTTATGGAGACCTCTCTCTCTGTTTCTCTCTCTGTCTCTCTCTCTCTCTGTCTCTCTCTCTCTCTGTTTCTCTCTTTCTGTTTCTCTCTCTGTCTCTCTGTCTGTCTCTCTGTCTGTGTCTGTGTCTCTCTCTGTCTCTGTCTCTGTCTCTCTCTCTCTGTCTCTATCCCTGTCTCTGTCTCTCTCTGTCTCTCTCTCTCTCTCTGGGTTTTGCTAACCTTCTGCCTCCATTGTATTAATGAGGATAGTTTTGCTTGCTTACTATCATCTTGCTCTCTCCCTCTCTTCTTGCCTCCCTGTTTCCCTCTCTTCTTTGTAATAAGTGTTTTTTTGTGTGCCAATATCAGGGTTTGAACTCAGGGCCTCATGCTCTCACTTGGCCATTTTGCTCAAGTCTGGCACTCTACCATACCTCCATTTCTAGCTTTTTGCTGACAAATTGAAGATAAGAGCCTCTCAGATTTGTCTGCCCAGGCTTGCTTTAAACTGCAATCTGCAGATCTCAGGCTGCTGAAAAGCTTACAGGCGTGAGCCACCAACACCTGTCAATCAGCATTTCTTCAACAATTTGTATTACTGTGAAGAGACCTCTTAACACCTGTGCACAGGTTTCACAGTTCCAAGCTATGGGACAGTCCACAAATCTATGGGCATAGAACCCATTGCCTCAAATAGGAAGTGGGAGGAGTAAGAAAGGGAACACATACCTTTCTCATTTAACACTTTCACAGTAAAGTGTCTTTTATGTTAACTTAGACTAAAGAACTATCTTAGGAGGTCCTCAAGAAGCTGATCTTGAAATATTAAGAATTGAGAACAAGTAATTTATTTGGGAGATAATCCAAGGAAATACCAGCAAGAAAGTGAGGAAGTGAGTCAGGGAAGGAAAGGCAGCCAATAAAAAATGAATTATTAAGCCAACAACATGTTGGACAACTGCAGTTTAATCCTGTCGGCAGACTTGGGAAACATTGTGAAACACGCACCTCAGAGTTATCCCACTCAAGGGAGAAAGCTGCTGGGATATTTATTCATCATCTCCCATCATTCATTGTTAAAGGATGCTTCTAGGAGACTGGCTGCAGTTAATTTTCTAGCACTTCTGAATTGACATATGTCTTGGACCTGGTGCTATTTGAGGTTTCAGATAAAGTCATCAAACACATAGTAGAAAATGGCAGATAGAAGATATATTACAGTCAATGAAGTGGTCAGAACCAAGAGAGTTGGATCTGCTTTAGTGCCTCTCATACCTGGCTCATATTTCTGGACAGAAAACCCAAGGTAGAAGAAAGTTTAATGTACTGCTACTCTTTGAGCAAGTATCTCAGGTTTTTATTTTTGCCAGTCCTGGGGCTTGAACTCAGGACCCTAAATTTCTTTTACTCAAGGCTAGCATTCTATCACTTGAGCCACAGTGCCACTTTTGGCATTTTCTGAGCAGCTTATTGGAAACAAGAGCCTCAGGGACTTTCCTTCCAGGGTTGGCTTTGAACTGTGATCCTCAGATCTCAGCCTCCTGAGTAGCTAGGATTATAAGCTTGATCCACCAATGCCTGGCTTCAGGTATTTTTTAATTAGCACAGATTAACTCTACCAAGAGGTTTCTTTGCAATATTTCCATGCAGGCATATAATTTACTTGACCGAATTCATCTCCTCTATTACTCTTTCTTTTCTACCCCCTTTGTTTTACAGTTTCAATGGGTTTAATATATTTTCATATAAATACATAAAGTACCTTGATCACATTTAAACCTTTCTGTGGGTTTTCAAATTGATTCCCCATAATACTAGTCCCCTTTCCACACTTATGTCCTTTCATATGCATAATCTACACCTACCTACCTTTTTGGGCCAGTCCTGGGGTGAACTCTAGATGTGGGTGCTTGCTATCCCTGAGCTTTTATGTGCTACAAATTGAGCCACAACTCCATTCCTAGTTTTTTGGTGGTTAATTGAAAATAGAAGTCTCATGAACTTTCCTTTCCTGACTGGCTTCCACCATGATCCTTAGATCGCAGCTTCTTGAATAGCAAGGATTATAGAGGTAAGCTCTCTTATAGGTCAATATTATGAATATGAGAAAAATATGAGGCATTTGTCTTTCTGAATCTATCCTATTTTACTTAAAATTTTCATTTTCCTTCAAATGACAAAATTTCATTCTTTTTATGGTTGAATAATTTTCCATTGTGTGTATGTAGGTATGTGTGTATGTGTGTGTTAATAATATATTCTTGGTTGATGCATGTGCAAGCTTATTCCAAATATTTTTGAGGTCTAGGCAATGCTCTATATAAGTCTGAATTAATTGTCCAAAGCCAAGAAGATAACTAAGCAAAGAACATACATGACACTCTCCTCAAATCCATGATATAATACCTATCAGCTATCTGGGTCAATATCAGCAATATTTTCTTTACAAAGAATGATTCAAGAGCTGGAAATGTTAACTGCCTCGCATGCACAAGTCCCTAGTTCAATCTTCAACACCACAAGGAAGAAGGATTGGTGGAAGGATGACTCTAAGTAACTGAGAAGGTGCTTGGGAAGTCACATTTCTTTAGAGATGACCACAGAGGTTCTATCTTCAAAACATCTACTTACCCCTGTCTCTCTCACCATACGAAGTTCCCTGATGGTAGCTGCTATAAGAAGTGATAACTGGAACACTGGATGAATGAATTTCTGGTTAGATGAAGTAAGTCAATATCTTCTGAAACAAGAAAACAATTTTAGCTGAAACAACTGCCTTTTACCCCCTAAATCTATGGAAACATTTAGGTAGGCATAAAATAATTTTAAATTGTAAGACAAGGATGTTTGATTGCTTCAGGAAGTTGATAAAAGACAAGAAGCTCCAAGCAAAGTAGTAGGTGACTTCAGTTAGTTTGACACCAGATGATCATCGGCCATTTAAGTAAATTCCAAGCCAGGCAAGATCCCAGAGAAAGTGACTTTCAAATCTCTTTCCCTAAAAACATTATTATCTCACCCATTCTCTTTCATGTCTTTTTATAAACTGTTTATAAAAGTGGATTCATTAGAAATAATAATGCCAATAAGATCTCATTTACATTGTCTCCAAATTAAAGGACCTTATTGTGGTATGACTTGAACTGCTATCTTAGCAAGTTAAGGGAAACCAGAGAAGAAAGGTAACATTTTGAAAAAGGTCAGGAATAGATTAATCCTCCTACCAGGCTTATATAATGTAATTCTTTTGCTGGTGGTTGTGTTGTGCCAGTACTGAGACTTGAACTTAGGGCCTGGGTACAGTTTCTGAGCTTTCTTGCTCAAGGCAAGTACTTCACCATTTGAGCCACAGCTCCACATCCACCTTTTTGGGGCCTAATTGGCAATAAGAGTCTCATGCACTTTACTGCTCAGGCTGGACTTCTGAACAAGCTTCCAGGAAGGTAGACACAACACTGCTTTGCCTGATCCTGATCTCTCTGAGGTGGCATTTCTTTGTGCAACTTCTTTAAAAAAACAATGTCTCTACATTATTCACAGTAGTTAGGAAGGCTTTGGGGTCATAGAGTGGCCCTCACATATTGACAAGGGGCTCTAAGGGGCTCCATACATCCATACTTGGCCTTTGGGAAGGGGAAAAAAATTCAAGTCACCTTACTTTGTCCCCCACCCTTTTACTCTATGCTTAAAGGAATGGTCTCATCCACTTGATGTTGAGAATTTTGCACACAGAGTCCCTTTCTTTGTTTCTCTCCTTTCTCCTCTCCTATATGCATTGCTGAGAAGGCATCTGAGACTCACTCAACTTTTTTCTGTCATGCTGGCTGCATGCTTTTCTCTCCTTGGGGTCTCATTCCACAAAGGAAGTTTCCAAACCCATTTGTATCTAGGAAAAGGAGGCTTGCCTATATAGGCATTGCCTATATGACATGTAAAGACATGTCACGGCTATGTGCCTCTGTAGGGCATTCACACCTACCTGAGGCCAAGAAACCATCTCTTTGTGTTTCTCTGTCTCCCAATATCAGTTTGAAATCATAGCCTTCATTTTCTGCTCGAGTCACCTATATAGGCAAGCCTCTAGATTACACTATGGTGGTTTTAATTTAGAGTTCGTTAATGATTCGTTATTTTAAGCATCTTTTTGTGCTAATTGACTGTCTATATATCCCCTTTGGAAAAATGCTTTTTCAAGTCATTTGCCCATTTTAAACATAGTCCTTAGTTGTTGGTGAATTGTAAGAATTATTTATATATTCTGAATATAAATCCCTCATCATCAGATACATGACTTCTATGATATTCCTTTTTTTTTCTCTGTTGAGGGTGTCTTTGGTGCGTATCTGTCTCGATGTCACAAAATTTATTTACTTTTTCTTTTGTTGTGTGTGCTTTGATTGACTACCAAAAATGTAAAAGTATATCTGATTCCCATTATATTGCTACTGGGTGTGTCTAGCCTAAAATCTTCAATGGATTCAGGTAAAATACTTCATTACAGAAACTGAGCAGCAAAATGCACATGCTCTTAGTTTCCTAGTGTTCATGACGCTATACACCTAGATTTTAAAGTATTTTTCTTCTTAAAATGTCTAAATTTGAATGGAATGTAACTCTTCTATTAATTACAATAAAAATATATGTAAGAAAAAATGTCTAAATTTTTGTGGGGTGATACTTTGACATCAGTATACCTTTTTAAGTATCACCAAAAGTTGACATTAGCTAGCTCTCTCAGAGAACAAAACACCTACAGAGCAACACTAAAGGTAACTATTAGATCTGAAATGTACTCCTCCAAGTAAGGCATCTAAGATTACTCCCAATCCTCTGTTTTGCCAAACCTATGACAGTTGGGAAACATGTTTCATTTGCCCTTTCTGCCCACCCTACTTTGGGGGCTGAAAGTAATTAGTGGCACACACTTGGGCCAATCATTTCCATTTCCATTATAAAGTTTACTCAAGCTTCATTTCCTACTGTACCAGCAATAATCCAGACTTAGGCTGTAGCCTTTGCCTTTGTATCAATAAATCCGTCTATCTGTCTCTCATTTACCTTTCATTTTCTTCTTTCCTTCCTTCCTCGCCTTTTTGATCTTTTTTTTTCTTACCTATTCATTTACTTATTGAGAGTCTTGCAATGTAGCCCAAGCCAGGTTGGCCTGGAACTCATGATCCTCCTACCGCAGCCTCCCAACTTCCAGGCTTACAAGTATGTACCACAGCACTCAAGCTTCTTCTGCATTTCTGAAAGTTTCCATGGGAGGTCTCTCATACAATAAATAAATTGTTTCTTGTTTTTCATCTTTTCTTTACCTGTGACCACACTGACATCTGTTTCAAGGCTGATGGCTTTTGGAGGTACCACAGTGACAAGCTACCAAGGTATCCAACTGGACCTAAGCAAAGTTATTCAGAATGTTCCCTGCTGTAAAGACATGTCATGGCTATGTGCAGTAGTGAAGGGGATTTTCTTCCTCCTGTCTAGGGCACCCACCCAGGGCCAAAGGCCACCAATATCAGTTGTGAAATCATAGCCTTCATTTTCTGCTCGAGTCACCAGTACTTGATTCACTGTGTATCTAGTATAGATACCTTAATCTGTTTCTGTTCCCCCTTTTCTCCTAAGGTATTTGAGTGAAAACATGTCACCTTCCCATAACCAAGTTATCTAGAACACCTGCCTGCTTCCCTTCAGAGGCGGCATAGTGGAGAGCATATCTGTCTTCCATTAAGGCTTTCAGTGAGCCATATTTTACATCGCAGTAGCTAAGCAAGAGAGAGCTATGCAGTAGGATTTTTAAATTTTCTGCCCTATGTTTGCATTGGTCCACTTTGTTACTATAATAGAATACCAGTTGTGGAGGTTTACTTTGATCACCGTTCTGGAGGCTGGTGAGTCTACCAGCAAGTTTCTGCCTCTGGTGAAAGTCTTCTTCCTGCGTGTGACATTGTGACATTGTGGAAGGTGTCATGTACTGAGAGAGAGCAAACATGCTGGCTCAGTTCTCCCTCTTCTTCTAAAGACATTACTGCTGTCATAGGGGTTCAATTCTTATGACTTCATCAAATCTTAATTACCTTCCAAGAGCTGTACCTCCAAGCACCATTAACCTATGACATTGAGGATTAAGTTTCCCACACATGAACTTTCAGAGGAGACATTCAAATCATAGCTATGATTATGTGTAGTTGTGAATCTAAAGGGCTAGGTTTTGAGGTTGAAAGGAGATAGTGCTTATCCTTCTCTAGAAAGAATCCATTGTAAGGGTTGGAGATGTGGCTCAGGTGATAGAACACTAATCAGTGAGCTAAAGCATCAGTTACTGAGTTCAAGTCCTAATCTCAGATCAAAAAAAGAATATTCATTGTAACTTAGTGTCGCTGGCTCACATCTATAATCCTCGCTATTCACTATTCAAGAAGCTGAGATCTGAAGATGGTAGGTCCAAGCCAGCTCAGTCAGGAAAATCTAGAAGACTCTTAATTCTATTTAACCAGGAGAAAGTCAAAACTGGAGGCATGATTCAATGCATTGAGTACCAGCTGTGAGTGAAAAATATAACAAGAGCTCGAGGTCCTGAGTTCAAGCCCCAGTGCTAGCATACCCCACACAAATTTCATAGTGATGCAAAATCTAAAACTACAATTTCTAGAAGATAATATTGTACTTTGTGGGTAGGCAAAGATTTCTTAATGCAAAAAATACAGACAATGAAACAAAAGTTAATAAATTGGGCCAGGCACCAGTGGCTCACACCTATAATCCTAACTACTCAGGAGGCTGAGATCTGAGGATCGAGGTTCAAAGTCAACTTTAGCACTAAAGTCTGTGAGACTTTTATTTCCAATTAACCACCAGAAAAATAGAAAATGGTGCTGTGGTTCAAGTGGTAGAGTACTAGCCTTGAGCTAATGAGCTTATGGACAGTGCCCAGGTCCAGAGCTCAAGTCCCACAACCAACAAAAATAAAAGTTAAGAAATTCGATTTAGTAACCAACTTTAAATGTAGTCTATGAAAGATATTGTTTAGAAAAGGATAGGTTAAGCGATAGAATAGGAGAAAATATTTTCAATATATATGCATATGATGAAGGACTTATCTGAAGAGTATATAAAGAACTCTAAGTACTTAGTAATACTAACACAATTTTAAATAAGCAAAAACTTTGAGATATTCTACCATAGAACATATATTGAATAACCTATGAATACATGGAAATCACTCAACATGATTAGTTGGTAGTGAGCATTAGTCATCACAAAAATTAAAATCGAATTATCTAGAAGAATTAAAGCATATGTCCTCTCAAAAGCATTTTACATGAAAAAAGCTTACCCATTAATATTCATAGTAGCATTAATGAGGAAAGCCCCATACAGAAAACAAAACTCTCCTGTCTCTCAATAAGTGAATAGGTAAATTTTGTCTGTGACACAAAAAGTACCATTCATCATTAAAAAGGAATGAATTATTGGTATCTCAATAAAATAGTCCTAAACATAATTGTGCTGAATGAAATAAGCCACACACCAAAGAGTACATACCATATAATCCTATTTATTTAAATTCTACAAAATACAAACTTACCTGAGGTGACAAGACGTTCTTATGTGACCAAATTAAATTCTCTCCCATTATTCATCCATGTATTAAAGGGTGACAAGCTATACGAGATAGCTATACTTGTATGTATATATGCATGCATGTATACACACATGTATGTACTTATGTGTGTACATGTACATGTGCATACTAGCACTGGGGCTTGAAATCAGGGTCTTGTGGTCTCTTATGTCTACTATTCTGATACTTGAACCATATCTCTAGTTCTGGCTTTTGTCTGGTCATTGGGGATAAAGGTCTCCCATATTTGTCTTCCCACACTGACTTTGAAACTCTATCCTCAGATCTCAGCCTCTAGAGTAGCTAGGATTATAGGTGTGTGCTACTGGCTACTGACCAGGCATCAGCTTTTAAGACATAGAGTCAAATGCCCAGCATTATAGCAAGACAGAAAATGAATGATGTCTAGATGAGCAAAGTAAATAGATCAAGCTCCAACAGGAATGGCTGGGGTGTAGCTCAGTGGTATTATGCTTACTTAGCATGTACTTCAAAATCTAAAAGAAGTTTTTGACAGTCTGTTTTCAAATCCAGTTCACAAACACCAGTCAGATGTGAGGGTAAGAGGAGGATTTAAATCGTTTTCCAGTACAGCCTTTCCTTTCTCATAGCGGGTGGAAAGACAATCCCGGTGGGCAATACCATGGGGCTTTGGAAGAGCTGAAAGCCGAGGACTACTTTGGGGAAAAGTTTAAGCTGGAGCTACTTGGGAATGCCACTGATCAGGCCTGGTCATTTATCTCACGGTTTATCAACCTTCTTGCTTAATTCCATTTCTTATGGCTTAAGCATTTTAATCCTTTTCTTACCCAATCTTTCTTTCTGCCCATGTGTTATTGCTATTTTGCTATTTCAAGTTTCTCTCCAGCTGGGTAAATCTTCACTCTTTGTGCTGGTGCTGGGGTTTTCCTCTTTGATTTCCTCTCATCTGCTCAGGGGACCAGCTTACCTTCCCACCCTTCTGTTTCTGTCTCTCTCAGATCTTTTCACCTCTTGACTTTCCATCACTTTCCACTTCCTCTTTCCCTCCACTTCTCTTGGAAACAGTGGCTCCAGAGTTTCTTGCTTCCACCCAAACTGGATGGCTTTTCTTTCTCTGTTGAAAGGGATGGGGATTGGTAGGGGGAGCTGTGAAAACCCCAAATGCCATCTTTCATCTTATTTCCTATTTCTAGCACATTTTCTATTTATAATTCTGCCTCCCTCATAGCAGATTGACACAGCACACTGCTGGGTTCCCAAAATAAATGCAATTCAAGAATGAGAGGCAAGTCCAGCTCCCAGGATTCTCCTGCAGCCAAGCATGGTTAGAGAATTGACTTCTACCTACAGCTGTCACCTCCTCAAATCGCATTGGTGCTGTCCTGGGAACTCCTGCCATGCAGAATCTCTTTCCTGGCAGATTTCTTTTCTTGATAATGTTTGGAACAGTTTAATATAAAAATCAGATTTTTGTTTCCCAAGTACACATGGGCCATATAAATATGTAGGAAATGTTTGTTGGATGAATGAATATTGCCCTATTAAATGATAAGTCATATACTGAGCTTGTGAGAAGCTCAGTTTGGGATTGCAGTTAATTCACAAACTGAACAATACATGTCAAAAACTCACATTTTAAACTTAAAAAAAAACAGTTTCACATTATACTGAAAGTCCCTGGTGTCCTTTTCACCGAGTATCTGAAAGCCTGATGAAGGAATGATATTTTCAGAGTATTTTTTTTTCATTTTAGGGATTATGCTTTGTCTAAGTGATTTAGTTTTTCCCATAACTCCTGAAATAGGCATTATTATTCCCATTTTGTGGCTATAAAACAGACCCAAGCAAGGGAGCAGATCAAACTTATGAGACACAAGTGAGAAAAGAAAACCCCAAAACACTGCATCTGACTTTCACTTTATCTCACTTTCATAGCCAAAATAAGACTTGTCACAGTGATAGAGTCACCTCTTCCTACCAACCACAAGGTCCTGAGTTCAAACCCCAGTATCACCACCAAAAATAAATAAATAAATAATAACTTAGAGCCTTTGAACCCAGTATTAGATGCAAGATATAACATATGCGGTTGATCCTTGGTTTGATCTGTATTTCCTCAAGAATGAATTAAATTCAGGGATGTGAGGCTCTACCACTTAAGTCACACCTTTAGTCCTATTGCCTTTAGTTTGTTTTCCCAGACAGTCTCAAACATCTTCCTGAGCAACCCTCAGACCATGATCCTCCTGCCTGAGTCTCCTCAGTAGCTAAGGTCACAGACATGCTCAATCATGCTCAGTATCCCTCCCCAATTATGTATTGCTTCCTTGACACCTAAAAGCTACTCAAACATTTACTGAATTAAACTACTATTCAGTACCATTTAGACTTAAAATTTTTCTTTTTTCTTTTTCCAGTCCTGGGGCTTGAACTCGGTGCCTGAGCACTGTCCTTGGGCTTTCTCGAGGCTAGCCCTCTACCACTTGAGCCACAGCACCACTTCCAACCTTTTCTGTGTATGTAGTACCAAGGAATCAAATCATGCTAGGCAGGCTCTTGAACAGTAGGCCACACTCCTGGCCCTCAAAATTTATTAACTTTGTATTATTTCTAATACTTAAAATTAAGCAGAAATTTTAGAAGAAGCCCAACAGCAAGCTAGGCTTATGTTATAGGTAAGATCTTGCATTTTTAGTGGAGGAGGAGCACAAAGGCAAAAAAAAAAATGCCTAATACCTACAAAAACCACCATGTGACTTTGCTCACCGGCCTATATCAGTTTCGTAGTTTCCAAGTCCTCCTGTGGAATCATACAGGTGAACCAAAATGTTTAATTTCCTCTCTGTCTGCATGTCTGTTTGTTCTTTCCCCCCCACCACACACACATGCACTGTGTCTCTAATGCTGAGAAAGCCGCAAGACATTAGGATCTGAACCAGCTGAAGAAGGTGACACTCCACCAGTGTTCGATGTCTTCAGGGAAAGTAGACAAAGCAAGTCATAGGTAAGAATGAGTGGAAACACTGGAAGATGCTGGACCAGGCCACTGAAGAAGATGATATGCTTTGTCTGCAAATCTCTGTCTCTCTGGAATGAGCCAGACTTGTACTGTTGAAAAGGCACTGGGGGTGGTTGTGCATTTTGGACAATAGTAAGAAATGGCTTTCAGAAACTAAGGGGATGCAGTAGCATCCTCCCCTCCATGGTAATGTGGAGTTGTTATTTCTTTTGATTGCTCTCTGATGCATAGCTTTAATTGTATCTTTGCTTTTATGTAGAGAATAGAATCGTGTTCCCAGGAGTATTGCTGGGAAAACCCACTGTCAGCCTAGAATACAAATGGGAGCCTGAAGAAATCACGCTTCACGGGTGGGTACAGGAAGAGAAGAATGAGGACCACAACCTTCCAAGGGCTGAGGGCTAGGCATGGAAGGATTATTATCCTTCTAAAATGTATAAATAGGAGCATGTTATTCCTAAAATGATGAGGCAATTGCCTTTGGGGGAGGATTCGTGCGGTGCTGATAAGCTACCATCCTCTAAAACTCTGTCCCTTACCCACCCTGGAACTTCCAGAGCTGGAACAGGAAATTACCTCTGATAACTCCTATTGACTTCCTCTGTTTTGTTATACATGTTTCTATATAACTGAGGTCATACTATACATGTGTTTTGCAATCTGTCATCTTTTTCAGTTACAATTGTAGCTTATAAAAATTTAGAGGAAAGAAGGCATTGCAGCTATGTTCTAGTTGAGGAAGACATCAGGCAGAACCTAGAGCAATGACAGGCATTGTCGGGCTGGCTCCCAGGAGTGTAAATTCTCCTGTCCTATCCATGGTATGTGATGGGCTTTATCTGTTTATAGGACTCCATCGAGCAGTAAGCAGAGGCTGGCTCTGGAAGATTTGATTTAAGGGAGTTAGGGCTTTGTTAACTCTCACTTTGTCATATTTTCCAAAATTTCATAACAAACCAGTGTCACGTTTATTGTAAGAAAAAAAACAAGCACATTTCTCTTCCTGTTGCTATTGCATCTTATTCAGCCACGGAAGATTAAACCAACTGGAGTCATCTCTCCATGTGTAGGTTTCCTGGCGAATGGGACAATCATTCTGGGCCCTCTTAAATGGAATCCATCGGTATCATGTGGAAGTGTAATAACTGGAGGATATGAAAGATTAGCTTTAAAGGACTAGGATCAATCTAGAACTAAATTAGGACATAAAGAAATGAGCTTGGGAGGCCCGCAATTGTCTACCCTTCTAACATCCCCTCCCTTCCAGGCTCTCAGAGGAAGAATGTTCGTGCATTTATTATGATCAGAACCTCCCAACTCAGGAGTCGTTGAGAACAGATTGGGTGGGACCCAGCTCTCTTTCCACCCTGACAGAGGACCTAAAATGCCTACTTTTCCCATTGCTCACTAACTGGCTCAGCCCACTCATTTGGAACTGGAGATCCAGTACCTAGGGGGCAAAATACTCTTAGAATCCATAAAGATCTATTAATATATAATACTAGTATATGTGTCCAATGCCAGCACAGCAGGGCACTAGTGGTTCACATCTGCAATCACAGCTACTCAAGAGGCTCAGATCTGTGGATCTTGGTTCAAAGAAAGCCCTAGAAGATAAGTCTATGACACTCTTATCTCCAATTAACCAGCAAAAGGCCAAAAGTGGAGCTGTGGCTCAAGTGGTAGAACATCTAGCTTTGAGTGAAAAACTAAGGGACAGCACCCAGAACCTGAATTCAACTCTGTCTCTGTCTCTGTCTCTGTCTGTCTGTCTGTCTGTCTGTCTGTCTGTCTGTCTGTCTGTCTGTCTCTCTCTCTCTCTCTCTTCCTCTCTCCCTCTCTCCCTCTCTCCCTCTCCCTCTCTTTTTCATGCACACATTACCAGCACAGTAATAAAATGTATGTTTTTATATTTTAAATAACACACAAAAACAAAAATGCCTAAAGTCCAAGAAAATCCTGATTATTTAACCTATATAGGTTCTTCTTTCTTCCTTTTTCATGGGGAAGTACTACCAGATTTGACTCAGGACCTCAAGCTTGCTCAGCTGGCACCTTACCATTTGAGTCATGACTGTAGCCTGGATTTGTGCTTTTTAAAAAAATGTATTATCGGGCCGGGAGTTTGGCCTAGTGGTAGAGTGCTTGCCTAGCATGCATGAAGACCTGGGTTCGATTCCTTGGTACCACATACTTAGAAAAAGCCGGATGTGGTGCTGAGGCTCAAGTGGTAGAGTTCTAGCCTTGAGAAAAATCTAAGGACAGTGCTTTGGCCCTGAGCTTAAGCCCAGGCAAAAAAAAATGTATTATCATTAAGAAGTTGCACAAAGGGATTTCAATTGAACATTTCAATTTATGAGTACAATGTGCTGCTCGTTTTGGAGATGGAATCTTGTAAACTGCAGTCCCCTATTCTTAATCTCCTGTGTAGTTAGGGCTATAGGGTGAACCATTGGTGCCTAGGGTCAGTTTCACAATTTCTAAATTCTATGAAATCATGGCTGTGAATTGTTGATCAAAGTGCTTACTGTCTCTGTCTACTCATCAGTCTGGCACAGAAGAAAGTTGGTGGAGAAATTTGCCATAAACATAAAGAGCCAAGAGATTAGTGTCAGATTCCCCTATAGGAGAATTGGGCATATAGAGCCATAGTTAGCAGTGGACAGAAGCAACTGCTTTTTGTTTTTTCTTTTTTTCTCTTCCATATATTTTATTGTAATTAATAGAAGGGTTACATGATATTTGCCAGATAGATGGTGCATTAATTCCCATACATTGATACCCTTTCACATGTCTTGGTCCCCATTTCCCTCCCCCCGTTCCCACCCCTCATCTTGTGTTCCCCCATTCCCTATCCAATTTCAGATAACCAAATACAAATATATCCGATATATCAGGTAACAAAGTGAGATAGTGTAACAATATGAGATAACCAAGGGACAGCAAAAGTGATGAGAGATAACATAGTACCTTAAGAACAACAATCACTCATTATATGGCTTATGTTTACATCATATTTTAAATGACAAGTTTAACAAACAAGTGTTCAATGATGGAATCTCTAATTACAATCTCTGGGACTTAGTATTTAGAACTTAATCAAAATTAGGCTAAGGGTTTGTATGTCATAGAAACATATCAATTTATGAAATAAAACATTATGTCTATAGAGTCATAGGTTTTTATGTCTATATAGTTATGTTTGTATTTCCATTACCATGTCCATAGCTTTGGGTATGCAGTTATTGAGTCCTCGCTCTTGTACTCATTGGATATAATAGCCGCATATTAAGGATACCATGCGCCTTTTGTTCCTTAGGTCTTGACTTGTCTCACTCAACATGATTCGCTCTAGATACATCCACTTCCCTGCGAATGCCATTATTTCTTTTATTGTAATTAATAGAAGGGTTACATGATATTTGCCAGAGAAATGGTGCATTAATTCCCACACATTGATACCCTTTCACATGTCTTGGTCCCCATTTCCCTTCCCCCCTCGCCCACCCCTCGTCTTGTTTTCCCCCGTTCCCTATCCAATTTCAGATAACCAAATACAAATATATCCGATATATCAGGTAACAAAGTGAGATAATGTAACAACATGAGATAACCAAGGGACAGTAGAAGAGATGAGAGATAACATAGTACCTTAAGAACAACAATCATTCATTATATGGCTTATGTTTACATCATATTTTAAATGACAAGTTTAACAATTGTTCAAGGAGGGAATCTCTAGTTACAATCTCTGGGACTTAGTATTTAGAACTTAATCAAAATTAGGCTAACGGTTTGTATGTCATAGAAACATATCAATTTATGAAATAAAACATTATGATTATAGTCATAGGTTTTTATGTCTATATAGTTATGTTTGTATTTCCATTACCATGTCCATAGCTTTGGGTATGCAGTTATTGAGTCCTCGCTCTTGTACTCTTTGGATTTAATAGCCGCATATTAAGGATACCATGTGCCTTTTGTTCCTTAGGTCTTGACTTGTCTCACTCAACATGATTTGCTCTAGATTCATCCACTTCCCTGCGAATGCCATTATTTTATCTTGTCTGTTGGCTATGTAGAATTCCATTGTGTATATATACCACATTTTCTGTATCCATTCATCTGCAGTAGGGCATCTGGATTGTTTCCATCACCTGGCTATTGTGAATAGTGCAGAGATGAACATAGCTGAGCAGGTGTCTTTATCATATCCTGGGTCATGCTGTTCAGGATAGATGCTCAGAAGTGGTATGGCGGGATCATAGGGAAGGTCTATTTTCAGTTCTTTAAGGAACCTCCACACTGCTTTCCAGAGTGGCTGAACTAGGCTACATTCCCACCAGCAGTGTAGTAGGATTCCTTTTTCTCCACAACCCCGCCAGCAACTGTCATTGAGTTCAAAATCTTGGCCATTCTTGTTGGGGTAAGGTGGTATCTTAGGGTTGTTTTTATTTGCATTTCCTTTATGACCACAGATGATGAACATTTTCTCATATGTTTTTCTGCTTTTTAATCTCTTCTTCTGATAGGTCTCTCTTTAGTTCCCTTGCCCATTTAGTGAATGGTTTATTGGGTTTTTGGGGGATTAGTTTCTTGAGTTCCCTGTAGATACTAGATATTAAACATTTGTCAGATGTATTGTTGGTGAATATCTTTTCCCAGTTGGTTGGCTGTCTCTCTACTTTTGCAACTATACTTTCATCTGTACAGAAACTTTTTATTTTTAGGTAGTCCCATTTATCGAGTCTCTCTCCAATCTGTTGTGACCCTGGGATTCTTTCTGTTCAGGAATCTGTTGCCTGTGCCTATGAGTTCCAGTGTCTCTCCTACTTTACCATGTAGCAGTTTCACGGTTTCTGGTCTGACATTGAGGTCTTTGATCCACTTTGAGTTAATGCTTGTGCATGGCAAAAGGCTGGGGTCAATTCTTAGTTTTCTGCATGTGGCTGCCCAGTTTTGCCAGCACCAATAATTGAATAGACTGTGTTTGTTCCATTGTATATCTTTAGCTCCTTTGTCAAATACAAGTTGCCTATAGGTATGTGATTCTATTTCTGGGTCTTCTATTCTGTTCCACTGGTCTTCTGGTCTCTTTTTGTGCCAGTACGAAGCAGTTTTTGTTATTATGGCTCTATAGTAGTGTTTGAAATCTGGTATTGTAATACCACCAGCATTGCTTTTTTTGCTTAGAATTGTTTTGGCTATTCTAGGTCTTTTCTTGTTCCATATGAATCTCTGAATTATATCTTCTATTTCAGTAAAGAATGTCTTTGGGATTTTGATGGGGATTGCATTGAATTTGTATATCAATTTTGGCAGTATAGCCATTTTCACTATGTTGATTCTCCCTAGCCATGAGCATGGGATGTCTTTCCATTTCCTAGTGTTCTCTTTAACTTCTTTCATTAGGCTTTTATAGTTTTCATTGAATAATTCCTTTAAATCTTTGGTTAAGAATATTCCTAAGTATTTTATTCTTTTGGGGCTATTGCGAATGGGATCATTTTCTTGATTTGGCCTTCTGTTTGTGTATTGTTGGTGTACAAGAAGGCTACTGACTTCTGAAGATTGATTTTGTATCCTGCCACTTTGCTAAAGTGGTTTATTAATTCTAGAAGTTTGGGAGTGGAGTTTGTTGGGTCACTCAAGTAGAGGATCATGTCATCTGCGAATAGGGATAGTTTAATTTCTTCTTTCCCTATGTGGATCCCTTTGATGTCCTTTTCTTGCCTTATTGCTCTGGCTAAGGGTTCTAGCACTATATTGAAGAGAAGTGGAGAGAGTGGACATCCCTGTCTAGTTCCTGATTTTAAGGTGAATGGTTCCAGTCTTTCACCATTTAGTATAATACTGGCTGTAGGTTTTTCATATGTGGCTTTCACTATTTTGAGGAATGTACCTCTTATTCCTGTTTTTTCTAGTGCTTTCAACATGAATGGATGTTGTATTTTGTCAAATGCCTTCTCCGTGTCCAGAGAAATTATCATATGATTCTTATCCTTAACTCTATTGATATGATGTATTACATTGATTGATTTGCGAATGTTAAACTAGCCTTGCATTTGTGGGATGAAGCCCACTTGATCATAGTGTATGATTTTTTAAATTTGTTTCTGGATTCTGTTGGCTAATACTTTATTGAGGAGTTTTGTGTCTGTGTTCATTAGAGAGATAGGTGTGTAGTTTTTTTTTTTTTTGGTTGGGTCTTTCCCTGGTTTGGGGATGAGAGTAATATTAGCTTCATAAAATGAGTTTGGTATTGCTCCTTCTGTTTCTATTTCTCAGAAGAGTTTCAAGAGTATAGGTGTTATTTCATCTTTAAACGTCTTGTAGAATTCCGCAGTGAATCCATCTGGACCTGGGCTTTTTTGGTTGGCATTTCCCTGATTGCTTCCACAATTTCGTTGCAAGAAATTGGTCTGTTCAATTTGTGTACCTCATCGTTGTTCAGTGTGGGTAGCCTATATTTATTTAAGGAATCATCCATTTCTACTAGATTTTCTTGTTTCTTTGAATATAGGCCCTGGTAGTACCTATTCATTATGGACTGGATTTCTTGGGAATAAGTTGTGATTGTTCCCGTGGGGTCTCTAATCTTGTTTATTTGAGTTTCCCCTTTCCTTTTTTTTGATGAATCTTGCTAAGGGTCTGTCTATTTTGTTGACTCTTTCAAAGAACCAACTTTTTGATTTATCAATTTTGTGTATAGTGGATCTTATTTCAATCTCTGATATTTCTGATTTTATTTTTGTTATTTCTGTCCTTCTAGCTGTTTTAGAATTAACTTTTTCTTGCTCCTCTAGGTGTTTCAGGTTTTTTTTAGGTTATTTACATGCTCTTCTTCTGTCTTTTTAATATGCGCTCCTAGTGCGATAAATTTGCCTCTTAGAACTGCCTTTGCTGTGTCCCATAAGTTCCTCTGTGATGTTTCTTGATTGTCATTACATTCAAGGAAGTTTTTAATTTCATTTCTGATCTGATCTGTTACCCAGGAGTTATTCAGAAGTGTGTTGTTCAGTTTCCATGTGATTGAATGTTTTTTGACTTTGACTGCATTGTTCAGAATTAGTCTGACTCCACTGTGGTCTGATAGGATGCATGGGATTATATCAGACCTCTTGTATCTGCTTAAGTTTTCTATATGAATTATTATATGATCTATTTTGGAATGTGTTCCATGTGCTGCTGAAAAAAATGTAAAAAGTTTCGCCGTTGGGTGGAAGAGTCTGTGTATATCTGTTAAGCCCAGCTGGGCTATGGTGTCATTTAAGTCGATGGTGTCTTTGCTTAACTTTTGTTGAGTTGACCTGTCGTTTATTGAGAGTGGTGTATTGAAGTCTCCCACAATGATTGTGTTTGAGTCTATCTTTTTCTGTAATTCTAAAAGAGTTTGTTTGATGAATTTGGGTGCTCTCGTCTTGGGGGACTAGATGTTTATAACTGTAATATTATGGGCATGGATTATACCCTTTACTAATATATAATGGCCGTCTCTATCTTTAAGTACTGATTTTACTGAGAAGTTAATTTTATCAGAGATTAAGATTGCTACTCCTGCTTTTTTGCATGGTGCATTGGAGTGGAAAATTCATTTCCATCCTTTCACTTGGAATTTGTTTCTGTCTTTGGCAGTGAGGTGGGTCTCTTGGAGGAAACATATGGATGGGTGGTGTTTCTTAATCCAGTCTGCTGCTCTGTGTCTTTTGATTGGATTGTTCAGCCCGTTCACATTTAGGGAGATTATGGAGAAGTGGTCAGTGTCCATTGTCGTTATTTATTTTTATTTCTAGGTTTCTTTCTCTCTCTTTTTTTCCCCTTTTGTGTTTAGTGAATTATAGACGTTTGCTTCTTGATGGGGGTTCTTGATGTTCTACAATTTGTTCTCGATTAATTAATATTCTTTGTAACGCTGGTTTAGTGTGCACGTATTCATAAAGCTTCTCTTTGGAGTGAAATATTCTTGTTTCTCCCTCCAATATAAATGCTAGTTCTGCTGGATATATCACTCTGGGTTGGCAGTTGTTGGTCTTCAGGACATCAATGATGTTTTTCCAAGCTTTTCTTGCATTTAGGGTTTGCATGGAGAGATCTCCTGTAATTCGAATTTTCTTCCCATTATAATATAACTCCTTCTTTGTTTTTGCAGCATTTAAGATCAATTCCTTGGTATTCAGGTCTAGTATCTTTACTATGATATGTCTAGATGAGTTCCTTCTAGGATCTTGCCTGTTTGGGGTCCTGAAACCATCAATAATGTGAGTATTTTCCCTTTTGAGGTTGGGGAAGTTCTCTGCTATGATTTTGGCGAATAAAGGTTGCATTCCTTTGACCTGAAATTCTGCACCCTCCTCAATCCCTATTATACGAAGATTAGACTTCCTTGCTTCATCTGCCAGTTCCTGGAGCTCTCTCTAGTAGATTCTGACTGATTTTTCCAAGGTGGCGATTCTCTGTTCCAGCTCTTGTGTTTTATCTTCCGTTTCTGATGTTCTATTCTCCATCTCCATCAATCTGCTGCTTAATGCCTCCATTTTTGCTTGAAATGTGGACATTGAGCTGATCATGTCTGCTCTGAGGGTATTAATCTTTTCTTCCATCTCTTTTGAATTTGAGGAGCTCTTTGGTGATTTCCTGCTTATGTTCCTGGAATTGTTTTTGGAGTTCTGTTTTAATCTCTTTAGTCATGTTCACAGTCATCTCCTTGAATAGGGTCATGTTTTGTTTCTCTTCAGGTGTCATTTCTTGGGATGGTGACATCTCTCTCGTCCCTTCGCTCTTGTTTCCTTTTGGGTTTGCGTGACTTTAATTATTTATGTATGTCGTAATTTGTCTTTGCGCTCTCCTCGGCATTGAGAACTGTTGTTCACTCTGTGGTCAGTAGGTAGCGGTCTTTACTTGGATTGGGACCGATGGTTCTGGGAATATGTGAATACCGGTGGTTCTCTGCCAAATTGATTCTTCTGCTGACTAGGTCAGAGTTTGCAGTTTTTGCAGGTGTTCAGCCTGTTCCCAGAGGCTGTGTGCTGCTGCACGACTAGCTCTCAGCCCAACCAGTGTCCTCACAGTGGACCATGGATGGATCTGCGAGCTTCAGTCTCAGCATGCTGGGTGGACGGTTGGTTTTCCTGTGCTGCTTCTAGAGGCGGGCCCCCGGCCAAGGGTCTGGGGTTTGGGAGTTTCCAGGGGCTCTCAGCAGGACCAGCAGGTGTATGCTCTGTTCCCAGGGGTGGGGCCCAGCTGAGGACATGGGCTCCAAGGGCGGAGCCGCGCCTTTCTGATTCTCAGAAGGGGAGCGTGGCTGCTGGTTGGCCCTTCAGTTCCCTGCTGCTTTGTCAGAGAGTCTGTGACTGTGGGTGCCCCTCAGTGCTGTCTTGGTCAGGATTCCCAGCTGGAGGATGCCCTGCTCAAGATTTGAGGGGGACAGATGCTGGCTCCTATTTTCCTGCACACCCCACCCGCTGTTGTAAGGCAGGGTCTCAGCACCCCCCACTCTCCTGACCCAGTGGCCTGGGAGAGGAATCTGGTGGGCTGGTGGGAGCTGGGACACCTCCACCTCCCCTGGTGGGGTGCTGGGTCTTAGCGTAGCCCACCTGTCGGACTCCAGTCTGAGGCCTGGGTGAGGATCCTGGTGGGCAGGTGGGGGCTAGGACACCTCTGCCTCTCTTGGTGGGGTTCTGGGTCTTAGCGCCACCCGCCTGTCAGTCGCCAGTCAATGGCCTGGGGGAGGGGGCTGTTGGGTGAAAAGACAGGATTCTAAATTCCTTACCCCCCTGCTCCTGCCGGTCTTTCTCTGGCGGGGTGGAGGGGTCTGAGTTAAGTTCTATAGCATGGCACCAGCTCTGCTTTCCCGATGGGTTTGGGGACCCACTGGGCTACTCAAGCCTCTGCCTTCGTCTGTGGGTGCTGCACGGTGTTGGAGAATCCTTCACTCCCCTTGGATCTCCGCTGCCGCTTGTGGTCCGTGTCTGGGTTCCGCTGCTTGCTGTTCTGGTTCTGCGTCCAGGTTCCGCTGCTGCTGCCACTCTCTGGCCCGGTCCTATGCTGGTTTCTGCAGGTCGGGGCTGCCCGGCCCGCCGCCAGCCATGGCGAGAGGTGGGGGAGGGGTCCTCGCGTTCCGAATTCTTTGAGAAAGTTGGATGTGAGCTTTATCTGGATTTCTTTTCTGGTTTGAGTCCTTCTCCATTGCTTCTTGAGTTTGTTGTTGTGGATTTCTTTAGGTAGTTGGCTTGTGGGACTCCCTGGTTCTCTCTTTTTGTGAGAGAGAGCTAGGCAGTGTCCCTATTGTCTCGGCGCCATCTTCTGCTTACCGCAACTGTTTTTTAAATTGCTGATACAAATAACCACCACCACATCCGAAGAGGAAGAAGCCATGACTCTAGACAATGACTTGGTAGTTCTTCCTTTTCCTAAGAATGATTATCCCTCATTCCATTGACTAAAGTTGTTGTGTAATGTGAACGTCCTCTTTCAAAACTTTGGTCCTTCTTTTCAAATTAAAGTTATAAATAAATAAGTACAAATTGGAAAACCATGTTATTACATCCCTGTACTTCCCTAAAATTCCCTAAGGAGGCACTTATACCAATTTTTACATCATTAAATATTTAAGTAAAAATGCATTGAAGGAAATCATGGGACAAAACAGCATTTATGAGACACTGTGTTTGGGCACATTGTAACACCAAGTTTTAGACTGAGGGAGCTAGGAGAATATTTGTTCCCTGAAGACCAGCACTGGGATAATAAAGCAGAGTGTTCGAGGGAGAGAATATTGGTTTCCAGGGAGGGGAAGATAATATAGAAGACCCACTATTTTACTGAGACTCTCTTATTCAACAGCCACAAATACACAGAATGCCATCAGGAACCAGAATGTAAGCAGAACCATGCATCTAAGCCACACAAAGCCTAGGCCTCCACCAGTTTTGAAGCAATATGGAAACATTACTGAGTTAGATCATCTCAAGTGGCTATGGTACCAAAGAGAAGAACAAATCAAATTTTACTTTGGTTATGAAATTTGGTAACTGTTCAATACACTTAATCATAATTTTTCTTGGTAAAACTTTCACTGGTAAACATTTACATTGCCTGGTATTATAGCAAGAGAGTATAAAACTGACATCGTGGTTGGTAAATGTGGAATGTATTGGTATAAGTGGATCATATCACTGTCAGCACAAACATGCTGAAGGATAAAGAAATGAATCCATCCCCAATCTCTCCATGAGAGTCCTTGTTTTGATGTCTTGTTTTTGAGATGAGAGTCTCAATAACTTTTCTTTGGCTGGTCTCAAACTCCTGTTGTTTATACTTCTGCCTTTTAAGTAGCTAGGATTATAGGGATGTGCAAGTATGCCCTCAAATAAGAGTCAGGCTACAACTACAGGCTATAAGCTTGGAGAAAGGGACGTAGACAAAGGTTTCTCCATCTCATCACAGTGCATTTGTCAGGTGTGATAATTCTTTGGAGCACTATTCTGTGTTCTATGGGCTGCTATACAACATCCCTGGCCTCTTCTCACTATATGCTAACAGCTGATCCATCTCAGTTGTAATAACCAATAATGTCACCAGATAACACCCAGTGCCCCCAAGGAGAACCAGTGGAAAGGGAATGACACTGTGATCTGAAAACTAAAGAAATATATATGAGATATAAATGTGGACACAAGATGCTGAGGGCTCAGATGACTGAGATTTGAGTGGCATAGAGAGATCAACAAGAAAATGGCAAATGGCCCAGACTGGCTGGTGGCTGTGTGAGGAGGGGGTAGGGGTTAGGAGAGAGTTTTCTGTGTG
Source organism: Megascapheus bottae (assembly GCF_031878675.1). NCBI lineage: Eukaryota > Metazoa > Chordata > Mammalia > Rodentia > Geomyidae > Megascapheus > Megascapheus bottae. The sequence continues at coordinate 56,206,450 of NC_143509.1, forward strand.
CAGTAGGTTAATAAGGAGAAGTTCATTTCCACCAGCAGCATGGCAACTATGTACGGCTGGCCTGGGAAAGACAGTGTCTTTTCTGTGACTTTATCTTTGTGGAGTTAAGGACATTTAGGCTGGGGGTTGAGATGAAGGAGACTAGGTGTAGACTTGAGACATCTACACAGAGAGACAGCTAGAAAACCGTATAGGACAGGAGTTCTTATAAAGGGAAGGTAGCAAAAAAAAAGGAATGTAGTCTATTTTTTTCTTTTTCTCTTTTTTGGGGGGTTGGGGGAGGAAGGGTAGTGTTGTGCATATTTAGAAGATGAATAATATAGGATAGAAATAGAACATACTGGAGGCAGGAAAACTAGGCAGTTGTCTGAAGGATGATAGTGGCTAAAGTCCAGCTCCTGCCCCATTTGCCAGGCCATATGCCCAGGGGGCCGTGTCTGCCTCATTGATCATTTTGTCTTACATAGACAAAGGGGCTACAAAGGTTAGGGGCTGCTGAGAATCCTTGCAGCCACAAAGGATGTAAATGTCAAGGGAAGAGCCCACTCATACCTCCCTCAACACCACACAACTTTTCTAACCACTCAAAGCCTTAAAGAAGCAATCTTTTAGGTGGACATTTTTCCTTATACAGAACAAAGCTCTGTTCACCCTAAGAGCACGGTTACAGGAGATGTTGTTTTCTGAAGGGTCTGAAGAAGAATTTTCTAAGGGGTCTGAAGAGAAGGCCACATACAGAGGAAGCAGGAAGGAAATAAGAATCCAGTACAATTACAGGTAACTCAGCCTCCTGTGGTTCTAACTCTCTGGAAGTGATGGATCTGTTTGTCATTTCTCTTCGTGGGAAGAAGAGGCTATGTAACTAGGGCCTGAGGCTAACCTCTAGGGACACAAATCTCTGGCCAATATCCTGCTTCAGAACAGGGCTACATACAGTTTCAAGGAAGTGAATTCAGTCCATCAGTATTAAAGAAGGCCATGGGCAGCTGGTAAAATCATGGGACAGTTGACAATTTGGTTTAGATTTTAGCCTGATAGAACATATTAAGTGAGGTAGGCCAGACCCAAAGAAACATAAGCTCCATGGTTTCTCTCATTCGTAACCATTAGTATACATTTAGGATTCTCCTAACAGAAGATCATAATAGCTCAAAAGCTATGTACATATGTCCATATAGGATGAGGCTAAGCGAAATGAACTCCAGGATATGGAAACAAGAGGTTTATCGTTGTGATTGTTTTTCTTAATGTACTTTGTGAAGCTATTTCTTTTTTTCTTATTTTCCCCCTTAAGGTTTATCTACATTGTTAACTGTATCTGACTTTGGTACTTGCTATATTGTATATATGTTTATTTATTTGAAAATTGGAAGGTAAGGGAAAAACAAAATGAGTGGGAGGGAGTGGAGGGAGAAAGTGGGAGTAAAACATGGGAAGGGTAACAATGTTCAAGAAGTAATGTACCCACTACCTGATGAATCTAACTGCAACCTTTCTGTACATCACCCCAACAATAAAATAATTTTTTTAAAAAAAAGAACCCTTAGCAGAGGATCTACTTGGCCTTTTGCCTAATTCTTCCTCTATAGAAATGGGCTGATAGACCAGTATTGTTGCGTGTGCATGTGTGCGTGTGTGTGTGCGTGTGCACGTGTGTGTGTGTGTGTGTGTGTGTGTGTGTTGTATTTATTTTTAGTCAGTCCTGGGGTTTGAACTCAGGGGCTGGGCACTGTCCTTGGGCTTCCTCAAGGCTAGACTTCTACCACTTGAGCAACAGCACCACTTCCAGATTTTTCTGAATCCAGGGATTTGCAAGCATTCTACCATTAGGTCACACTCCTGGCCAATCAGTGTTATTTTAAGCTGCCAGGTTTATAGTAATTTGCTCTTCAAAAAAGAAAGAAAATATACATACAAAGGGAGTCTATGCACATGAGGTACACTGCTTGGCCCCATGTGGCCACTGAGATTCATACTCTACAGGTATAAATCCCATGTGGCACATGTGAGACAATGCTTTGACAGACATGATCATCACAGCTCAGTCCCAGAAGGTAGGATGGGTCACTCTTGCTTCTTCTGATGGAATGGCTCCCTTAGGACCTGGGGAAAATGAGTCATGAGATAAACCACACAGGATAGGCAGAACTTGCTTTCTGAGCTCATAGCTAGCATGGGACAGATGACATTAATTGTAAAGTAGGTATGGTGGTGGCACTCAAGACATAGGATTCATATCTTTTGGTCATTTGTTGACCAAATTCTTTTAGCTCCTAAGATACAGAAAGGAAAAAATGGACACTAAAGTATTGGTTTTCAGGAAGGCTTCTTGGAATAAGGAAGGAAAGGAAAGATGGAAGGAGAAAAAAGGGGTAAATATTTAGTAAGCAAATATTAATGCTACCCATGTGTGTATAAACCTGTTACAAGCCCCAGAAATAAAACAAAAAAGTCCCGTACATACCAGTGGGAGAATATAAAAATATTAATCAAATACAATCTTGGAAAATGTATAATATTTGGTGATTGTGTTGAAAGGGATGCTGGTGTTGCATTTTAAATAGAGGAGTCAGAGATAGATGGGGCGTGGGAATCAGAAAGGGCTCCCTCAGATGACATTGGATAGGAACCTGAAGTAGCTTGGGACTATATGGCTACCAGAGGAAGTCCTAGTTCTGGCAGAGGAAATACAGATAATTATACATCCTGCAAGGCCTGGTCTATTCTAGGTTTGTCCTGAAAAAAGCAATGCAAGGACAAAAGTCTGGAAGCCAGAGTGGGCCTGGTCTTTCTGAGAAAGAGTAAGATGGCCGGTGCAGCTGAGGGAATAGAGGAAGCAAGAATGGGCTTAGAGAGTTTAGGCAACCTGTGGATCATGATGACTTTCTCTGTATAAGGTGGGAGGTGCCGAGGCCTGAGCAGAGGAGTGACGTCCTTTGCCTGGAGTTTTCAAAGAATGGCTTTGAATGTTGTTGAGTCTTGGCTATAGAAGAGCAAGAAATTGGGGTATAGGTTAGGAAGACACAGCAGTGCACAGACCAGGATACTGAAGGCAGAGATGAATGCTCAGATTCAGCAGATCTTTTACAGATAATGCCAACAACACTTGCTAGGACTGGATGTAAGCTGTGAGAGAAAAATTGCCAGGGATAATAACAAGGGTCTTCATCTAGTTATGCAACTAGAAGAATGCATTTGTTCATAAGACTGGAAGTGCTGGTTTGGAGAGGAATGTTGGTGCATGACTGATATGTATAAAATTCTAGAAACCTGTCAGACATCCAGCAATCAAGTAGACAGCTGGATAATCTAATATAGAGTTTAAGGATTTCAACTGGAGACTTAAATCTGGCACCTAAAACATGAGATCAGATGAGATGGAAAAGAGTGAATGCAGAGAAATCCAAGGACTAGTTCTCCGGCACTTCCAACTTAAGGCCAGAAGGAGATAAGGAAAACCAACCAAAAAATCTGACTAGGCTGGCTCATGCCTGTAATTCTAGCTCCTAGGAGGCTGAGATCTGAGGATTATGGTTCAAAGCCAGCCTAGGCACTAACGTAGTGAGACTCTTACCTCCAATTAACTATCAGAAAACCAGAAGTGGTGCTGTTGTTCAAGGGGTATGGTGGTAGCCTTGAGCTGAAGAGCTCAGGGACAGAGCCCAGGCCCAGAGTTAACCAGGTAAGATACTGCCAATAGATTGAGCCAAGGTTGAGATATGACATTGAATTTAGCAACATAGGTAGGGCACAGGGGATAGATAGAGTTTGGGTGATGGATATAGTTTTAACGATGGTGATGACTGATTTGATTAGATTTCAAAGATAATGGGAGTTTAGAGACCACATGCATGGACCATTTTTTAATATTTTAATTGTAATTAATAAAGGGTTACATTAAATTCACCAGGTAGAAGGTGCATTACACAAACTTTGATACCCCTTCTCATTTTTTTGTCCACAGCATGGGCTATTTTTGTTTTTGTTTTTGCTAGTCCTGGGCTTAAACTCAGGGCCTGAGCACTGTCCTTGGGCTTTCTTAAGGCTGCAGATCTACTACTTGATCCACAGCACCATTTCCAGCTTTGTCTATGAATGTGGTACAGAGGAATTGAACCCAGGTCTTTGTGCATGTTAGGCAAGCACTCTACAACTAGACCAAACTCCTGACCCATCTTTTTTTTTTAAATGTATTTTATTGTCAGGATGATGTATGGAAGGGTTACAGTTACTCTTGTCAGGTAGTGTATACATTACTTCTTGAACATTGATACCCCTTCCCTCCCTCACCCCTCCCAAGCATCTTGTTTTTCCCCTTCCCTTCCCTATTTCAAGTAAACAAATAAACATATACATATATACAATATTCCAGGTACCAAGGTCAGATACAGTATCAACATGAGATAAACCATAAGGGAGAAAAATGAGAAAACAGCTTCACATAGTACATTAAGAAAAACAATCACAAAGATAAACCTCTTGTTTCCATATCCTAGATTCCATTTCACTTAGTCTCATCCTATTTGATCATATGTACATAGCTTTTGAGCTATTGTGATCCTCTGTTAGGAGAATCCTAAATGTATACTAATTATTACAAATGAGGGAAGCTATGGAGTCTATGTTTCTTTGGTCTGGCTTACTTCACTTAATATGTTTTTTTCCAAGTCTTTCCATTTCCTTACAAATGGGGCAATACATTGTTTCTAACAGCAGCACAGAATTCCATTGTGTATAAATACATCCTCTTGATCCATTCATCTACTGAGGGACATCTGGATTAGCTCCATATCGTAGCTATGGTAAACAATGCTACAGTCACCAGGGTTGTGTTAGTAGCTTTAGTTTGTCCTTGTTTATTGACATTTGGGTAAATGCCAAGGAATGGGATTGCTGAGTTTATAGGGGAGCTCTATGTTTAGTCCTTTGAAGGAACCACCATACTGCTTTCCAGAGTGGCTGAACAAGTTTACACTCCCATCAACAGTGTAGTAGTGTTTTCTGGCCACATGACTGCCAGCATTATGTATTAGATTTCTTGATAATGGCCATTCTAACTGCAGTGAGGTGGAATCCTCAAAGTTGTTTTAATTTGCATTTCTTTTATGGCCATGTGTCTACAGGCCATTCTTATTTCCTCTTCAGAAATGTCTCTCTTTAAGTTTTTAGCCCTTGTTGTGTTTCTGAGCATTTATTAAGAAAGTTTTGACCTGTGCCAAGGAGCCCTGGTGTATCTTCTAGTCCTTCCTGTAAAGTTTTCAGGGTATCTGCTTTTACCTCAAGATCTTTGATCCATTTGGAATTAATTCTGGTGCAAGGTGACATATAAGGATCCAACTTTAGTTTTCTATAGGTGTTTAACCAATTCTGCCAGCACCATTTGTTGAAGGGGCTGTCTTACTTTCATCCTATTTCTTTATTCCCTTGGACCATGCTTTTATAGAACTTTGCAGTAAAAGCGGAGAGGGAAACTGAGCAGAGATAGATGGAAGTAGATCCAAAAGGAGAAGTTAGAAATTTATATACTGGTGAAAATTATGTCATAGCAAAGGAAAAAATGAAATGTGATGAGGAAGATTACAGTCAATTCTCAACCACAGAAGAAGACAGAGGGGAAGAGTGTGACCTATTTGATAGGTTTCCTTAAAGAGTTAAATCTGGAGTGACATTGATCAAGATACCTTATACACAAAAGTGGATACAGTAAATTGAATCCCCTTTAAATGACTATTTGAAGATAATATAAAATTAAATCTGATGGAAAATATATGAATTAAAGCTAATATTTGAAACATTAAAATGCCCATGACAGTTCTAAAGTATAATAAACCCACCTTCATTGAACTACCTCCATGAGCTAGATCCCCATCTATGCATCTGTGCATACCTCTTAGAAAAAGGCCAGATTTTGTAATTATTGGTTCCTTCTAAAGTATGTTCTCTTTGCTGTATTCAGTTACATTTATTGTTTAATAGATTTGCCTCTCACAGACAGACATCAGACAACTTCAACCAGACAACATCTTGAAATTCCTCTTTTACATCACACTAAAATTCCATTTTCTCATATTCCATTTCTAGCTGGCTACTCTATGCCTGATAAACCCATTCATATGCATGAAAACTGTCGTTATTCGCCCATCTGTATTGTTTATGCTGTGAAGACAGGAAGACACCAAAACACCTCTCTGTGTGCCCACATACAACAAAACCCTGGTGTCCTGAGCATTGTATTTGTCCTAGAAGATGCATCTTTGGTGCTAACCCTCCAGCATGCCCCACCCCGCCCATCCTAAGGTACACATAGGTGACTGGCCCTTCACTGAGGCCTGAGGAAGGCAGGTCCTTAGGTTTCGTTCATCCTTAGACTTAGCCCATGGAAACATCCAAAATTATCTGGGATTCTCCAGGTGTGATAGGGCCTACAGAACTTTGCCAAATGCCATCAGGCAAGCCCTTTACAAATAGAAGGCAGCAGGCTGTGGAAAGCCCTCTGCATGAATAAACCAAACCCTCACCTCCCTCACTTGCTCACTGATGCTTGAAATTGCTTTAAAGAGAGACAACAGCTTGCATCTCATATACAGACATCTTGAGGGCTCTGGGTGAAGATGCTTAGTGATTCAGATGAATGCACACTACAGTAGGAATGGGCTGAAAAGACTGGATATGCCATGGGTACCTTAAAAACAGGTATGATGTGACAAAGGATGCAGCATAATACAATAGGGTTTTTCTTGCCTACTTGGGAGTTTAAAAAAGAGCCATGTTGAAATCAGAAGACCTGCAGTCCGTTTGGGCTCTGCTACCAGCAATTTGACACAGTCAAGTTTCTCTTCAATTTTGAGCCTGTTTTTGTTTATAAAGTGAAGGCAATATCTTCCTTTAGAGTTAACTATGAGATTTTGATATTATGTTGGTAAAAATATCTTAGCCCTGCAACCACAGACTAAAGGGCGACTCCCCCTTCTTTCTCTGCATCCCCAGGCATCTCTAGCTCTGTGCTTTCCACTCTTAATTTCATTCCCTTTCTTAGCATGTGGGCTGTGGATGTGGGAGCCTGGCTGGGATCCTGCACTTGCAAGTTAGTAAACGCCCCGTGGCCAGCCTTTCCAGCTATAAAAACGGAGAAAACAGTGCTCACCACCTCGGTGACAGTAAGGATGAAATGGGCTATAATTAATATTTGAGATTAATTTTTGAAGTATACTTAGAAGCCATTCTCTCTCTCTCTCTCTCTCTCTCTCTCTCTCTCTCTCTCTCTCTCTCTCTCTCTCTCTCTCTCTCTCTCTCTCTCACACACACACACACACACACACACACACACACACACACACACACACATACCCCAAACCACTACTATTCCCATTCCTAAGGGCTTTGTCTCACCATTATCCACAAGAACACAGATCACTTCCCTCTGAGTCTTGAACTCAACACAAGCCTACTATTTATTGTTACACAGTCCTTCCCCGGCCACCTTGGACTCCAAATCCCCCCACCCCCTACCCTCACCACGTTCCTGATCCTGCCAAGCCTTCTAGACCTTCAGCCAGCAGCAAAGCCCCCAAGAGTTCGCACCGTCCCAGCCGCGCCAGGAGGGCCCGGCACTGGGGGTGCAGACTCTGTGTGGGTGTGTGGGTGCCAGAGATTAGGGGAGGCTCTGTGACGTCACCTGGTATCTTGGGTGTCTAGGTGAACAGCCCACTCACGTTGCCAGGTGAAGGCGTAGTGCCCAACAAAGCCGGGTTGTGCCCTGCTCTAGTCCCTTCAGGCCAGCGCCGCCCGTGCTGCCCAGGTCTCGCTGCTCTCACTCTCTGCCAAGGCTGCCAGGCCCTGGAGCTCTCCTCACACCTCCTGCCTGAGGCCAGGCGCGAGGGGTGGCCAGAACCCAGATAGCTCTTTTGGGAGCCAGCCTGAGGTACAGTCGAGAGGGGAAGTGGAGGTAGGGCTGGGATTGAGTGGGGGTTGAGGGGAACAGCCTTACTTGGTGGGTCGACCTGGAGTCTGAACCCTTCCTTGCTCACAGAAGTAGGGGAAGGCACAGTGATCCTTGGGGAGTGGGGGGGTGTTTTCTGGCCAAGTTGTATACTTAATACCCAGAGGCACTGTCTGATGTCTCATCTCCCGAGGATAGTGGCTACAATAGAATCTGAAAGTAGAGCCCGCATCTCAGTACCGCCAAACTTCTGCGTTGCTGTAAGAACTCCTTCGGTGGGACTGCTGGAACGACCAGTACATTACAGACTGATACCGTCCCTTCATGTTTACCAAACTCTACTGACCCCTAAGTTCCAGGCACTGAGCAAAACCTGAGCCTTCCTGATCTACAGTTTACAGTCTATTATGGGAGACATGTGCTATTCAAAGAATTGTACAAATTATGTTCAGTTAAAGTGCAACCAAGAGGGAGCAATGGAACTGGCAGGGAGGTGAAGGAGGGAGCTCTAGGAGAATTAACCTGAGAAATGCAGGGAGCACTTCTAATCAGGAGCCACCCAGGTGGCGCTGGCTTAGGCCTAGCATCCAGAAACAGAAATTGGTTGGATCATGGTTCCAAGCAAGCCAGGGCAAAGAAGTTTATGAGCCTCCCCCCACCTCCAAAAAAAAGGAAAAAAGCTTGGCATGATGGGTTACTCCTGCCACCCAAGCTACTATGGAAAGCATAAATAGGATGATCATGATCCAGGCTGCCAACCCTGCCTCTTATTTTTAAAAAAAGAGCAAGCAAAGGGGCTGGAGGTATGTACAAATGGTACAGTAGTACCTACCTAGCAAAAGTAAATTCCTCAATTCAAATATCACTGCAAAAAAAAAATGTTTTTAATCACAGGTGCCATACACACTGCCTCCTATTCCAAGCTCAAACAAGGCTATGCAGACTCTTGGTCTTTGGTTCTGAGTTTACATAAAAACTAACTCTGAGATTCTGGTGGAGTCTTTCATTCATGTAACTGGAGAGTCTCATTTCTATAACTGAAGCCCTAGTTAGCCTACACTAATAAAACCCAAGGAGAAATTCCAGAAACAACTCCACAGTTGATATTTGATAAGAGCTATGTTCTTTAGCATTTAGCAAGAATGTGTGGGCCCGCTGTTTCCAATAGGGAGGCATGTGGGTTTCACTTAACCGGAAATGTATGGCATTATAAGTGTTGGAGGTGAGCCCTAGGCTGCATAATGAAGAAGGTCTGCCATAGCAAGAGCTTTAAGAATGGAAAAGAACTTTAAAAAAAATGTTGGAATGCTAAGATGTAATATATCTTTCCTCCAAATCTGATGTGAACAAATGGCCTAAACAGCCCAAAGGTAGAAAAGTTGAATATGAATACTTCTCCAATCCATGGAATTTATGCATTCCAAGACTTTGTGACTCAAGAGTGCATGGAACTCCTGAAATTAAGTGACAATAGAAGAATTTGAGCTTACTCTCCTTTGGTATTCTCCAAAGAATTCTACAAAGGTACTACTACCGGGATCCAGTCAACCAGGCTAGAACATAAGAGACTCACTCATCCTTCTCTCCTACTGTTTACCAAGATCTGCAAACCTATTTCTTATACCCTCCTATTTTAACTACCTTCCTGAGCAATGAAGCTCAGGTGTGGTCACCCGAAGTATTACCATGTTTCCCTGACCATGTTTTCCTTCCAAACCACTCTCTTCAGCCACACAGCTCAATTAATGTATTTCAGACCCCAACGAAACCATTATCTAGTAATTGTGAGTGTGTGTGTGTGTGTGTGTGTGCTCGCACGCGCGCGTGTACATGCATGCGTGCGCGAGCAGTGTGTGCGTGTGCTGCTGCTGGGGCTTGAACTCGAGGCCTTACCAACTTGGCTTGACTTTTTCAATCATGGCTTGGATTCTCATACTTGAGCTATGCCTCCACGTCTGGCTTTTTTTTCTGGTTAATTGGAGAAAAGAGCCTCTACCCTGCTTGGCTTCCAATCATAGGTGTCCGATCTCAATGTCCTCAGTGGTTAAGATTATGGGTGTGAACTACTGTCAATCAGGACATCTATTAACTTTAACAAGGTTCAATAGATCGATTTTTTTAACAATAATGGAACTGGAATAATGCAGAATTGTAAGAATGATAAATACAAGGAACAGTCACTACCCTTGAGAAATAGATTAACCCCAGAAGAGACCTCTTTTGAGAGGTGTGTGTTGCACAGAGTGTGATACAGCTCATTGGAGGGCAGAGAAATTTCTGTGGTGCGGTACAGGCAAAATCTAGTCACTGTGAAGCCAGAGAAACCATTTACAAGATGCTGATTCACCAGCAACAGCAACACTGCTACACAGCTTCTCAAGAAGAGCTCCAGGGTGTATTTATTAGTTAGCTTTATAACATTATAATGAAATGCTTAAGGGAATTAACTTATCAAAAGGTTTATTTGGGGCATATCGTTCTGGAGGTTCCAGATAAAAGCTTTGGGAATCAGATGACAGTAACACATCATGACTAGAATGTGTAACAAACCAAAGTGTTCATCTCAAGAACCATGTTGCAAGCAAGACAAAAGGATGAGGCCAAAGTTCTACTTATCAGGCTGGGTGGTGCGAGGGAGGAGGGAGGCCACATGATCTAAGAATTTTCTACTCATCAAACCTTCTGCTACTTCCAGTAGCACCCCTGAGTACCAAGTCTTTAACGCACAGACTTTATGAGACACTCATTTAAATCATAGCACAGAGGAAGCTTTTAGCCACTGGGTACTGAGGGCCTGCACTATGGCACTCAGGCACTTAAGAGAAGGAGAACTGTATGAACCAGCTGCCACAGAAGCTGTGTGCTGCAGGATCCAGCACCAGAGAAGTTGTAGGGCCCCTGGCATCCAGAAAGATGACATCTTTCTTCCTCTAGTGTTTCCCAAGGCCCCGGACAGGCAAAGCTTCACATTGTGATATCTGACAAAGAAGTACTCAGAGGACCCAGTTCTATCTTTTATGAGAAAATGCAGGATAATTTGGGGCTGAGAAGCAATAGATTGATATCTGGCTCATCATGGTAATAGCAAAAGCTGACTTTATAGCCAGACATGGTGATGCACACATTTACACTCTAATAAACCTCCATCCTCAGGGGTTAAAACAGAAGGATTATGAGTTTGAAGCCAGACCCAGTTACCTAGTGCATTTGAAGCTTTCTGGTCCACCAAGTAAAATCCTGCCTCAAAAAGGAAAAAAATCATTTAAAACATTTTATTAGCATATATGACTTGTACAAAGCATTGGTGGGGGAGCATTAATGTAACATTTCTATGCATGCAAGCGATGTGTCCTTGTCTGCTTAGTCACTTTCCTTATCATTCTCCCTTCCCTTTCAGCAGGTTTTGTTGTTCTATTTTCATAATTACACATGGAGTGAATCCTACCCAACCCTTCCACTCACCCTCCCACTAGTACTCAACCCACCGCCTGCTAAGCTTGTTTTACTTTTGTTATTCATTTTGAAATTTTCAAAAAGAAAGTTTATGATTGTGATTCTAGTGCCTAAATCCTCTAGATGCTTCTTGCTGTCTTCAAGGTAAAGTTCAGTAGCCTAAGATTATGAGGCCTGTTGTATTTGGATGTTGGTCTGTATTTCTGGCTTTAGACTCAACAACTTGTCCCTCATTCACTCTAGAATTCTGTAACTGCACTTTCCAGGTCAATCTGTACTGATACCTCCACATCTCTAATTTCTCTTGGCCACATGGACATTCCTCCTTATTCTCATAGTTAACAGAGGCTTATTGAATACTTTGTTCATGAGACTCTTCTGAAGACTGGTGATATGGCAATGAACCAAACAGGATCCAGTATCACCACACTTCGGAAAACATTTTCTATCTTCTCCTCTCTCTAGATAAGCTAGATATCTAAGAGCGTCTTCTATTCTCCTATATATCTAGTGCAGACTTAACACTCATCAGACCCTATTTTAATCACTGATTTTTCCCTTCAATACCTTTCATTAGCTTGTGAGCTCATGAATTCCTGGTGTATGACTTATTTGTTTCTGCATTCCAGCATGATACACAATTCCAATCAAACACAAAGTACTATTGGATTAATGATTTTTACCAAAATTGCGTAATTAGTCAAAGATAGGCCTAAGGTCAGAATCCTAGTCTCCTGCCTGACAGCCAGAGTGCTTCACTAAATCTTCATCTACCCTTTGGATATTTGACTTCTTGCTATGAAAGACAGCAGCCCTGTGCCTTTTGTTAGAAAGAACCGATGTCATGTTAAATGTCATCAAGAATAGTAATGGAAACAGAGAAACAACCCTGAGCTTGTATTGAAAACTATGAGAGTCCTTGTTTGTGTACTTTGGATCTGAATCATAGGAATGTTATCATTAAACCAGAGTCTAGGGAGAACAGTGAAAGTATGAAAATAGCCTGTGATATTTGATATTTCACTCCAAAGATAAAGACTTTTCATATACCTATAAAGACAAGGTCAAGGTGACCTCCAGGTATGTTCACCAAATCTCCAAAGTGTGTAATGTGACATTCTGTAAACAAGCTTGGAAAGTATGGAACTTAATGTGAACATGAGAGAAATATGACTAAGTTAGCATCAGTCAAAACAGGTACCTGTTCAATGAAATAATAGCTATGTGGAAACTGTAACCTACAACTAAGAGGTGGTTCAAGTAGGATACATAGCAAATTTGAGAAGTTTGCTATTAGCAGAGCCAAAATCCACTACTGAGAATAAGGACAAGGTCAAGTAGAACTGTTCTTCACAATATTGCTGTTGGCTTGAATATGGAATTGGCCCAGGATAGGAAAAGATCCATACTTTTGTGAAAATGAAGCTGGAAGTGCAGAATTAATATGAATAAGACAAATTGCAGATATCTTAAAGGTCAGACAGCCATAAAAAAGAAAGAAATGAATAGCCACTAAATATTTTTTTCTTGTTTCCATTTCCTGGAGTTCATTTGCCTCTAAAGATTTTTGAGAGTGATGTGACAACATGAGTGGTTAAAATGTCTTATTGGCAAAACTGAGACTTTTTGCCCAGGCATTGGAAATTTTAATATTCATATCTACCTACCTATAGGTTGTTGTAAGAACTAAGCAAGAGAATGAATAAGGAAGCTCTGCTATTTTTCTCCAGTCCTGGGACTTGAACTCAGGGCCTGAGGACTGAAAAGGGCCTGGCTCAGTGGTAGAACATCTGTCCAGCAAACCTAAGGGTCTGAGTTTAAACTTTAGCACCACCAAAATAAAAGCAAATGGAAGAGGAGGAGGAGGAGGAGGGGGAGGAGGAGGAGGAGAAGGGGGGAGGAGGAGGAGGAGGGGGAGGAGGAGGAAAAGGAGGAGGAGGAGGAGGAGGAGGAGGAGGAGGAGGAGGAGGAGGAGGAGGAAAGAAGAAAAAGAGGGACAGATGGTCTTGATGGAAGAAGACAAGGAACCATGAAGATGACAAAAATACTTTCTGGAAATGGAAAGAGTTAGAAAAAATCATATTAAGTGAAGTAAGACAGACTCAAAGGAACATAGGCTCAATGGTTTCCCTCATTTCTCATAACCAGTAGAAACCTTGGGCTCTCCTAACAG